>NC_090345.1:16820450-19320450 GCF_035084215.1 Heptranchias perlo | reverse complement strand
ATATAATAAGGAGGGCACAGAGGATATATATTAAAAAATGCATATTTTATCAAAGGTAATAGAAAAGATTTTGTTTCAAGCTTCACAGGATACAATATTGGAGGTATGGGGAAGACTAGGAAAAGGAAGAATCTTGCAGGCATTAGTGTAAACCGAAAAATCGTAATGGATAAAATGAATGGGAATTGAAGCCAGACAAATGTCCATGCCCAAGTAGTTTTCACCCAGTATAGTAAAATAGACAAGGAAATTATCTTCCAAAGCTCATGCACTCGGTGGTAATATCAGATAATTGGAAGGTAGAAAACATTACACCATATATGCCAGGATTTTCAGGAGGCATTTGATAAGGTTCAACATAAGAGATTGCCAGTTAAAACTGAAGCACATGGAATTTAAACAATTTCATGGCATAGAAACTGTTTGGGAGGCAGAAGGCATAGAGGTGGAATAAAAGGGACATTCTCAGACTAGAAGGCCGTGACCAGCCGTATCCCCAGGGATTAGTCCTACAATCCCAGCTTTTCACTGTAGTGGGGTAATTTTGCAAGTTTCAACTCCTGGTGTGAAGCCTCACTAGACAGGAGCACAGGTTGTAGAATTGGCCTATCTATGATCCACCCATGACTAGCAAGGCTTCATCCCACCAGCAGACATACATTACCGCTTATGTATAAATTACCTGCATTGGGAATAGAGGGGTGTATATTCAAGTTTGGAGATGACACTAAATTGGGATGTTCCTGGGGTTTGCAAAACATTAAAAATTGTTAAAAGAAGTGTGTTTGATATGAAAAAGGAAACTGAACTTTTGAAGGCAGCTTTAGCAATGGAGGAAACTTGGGAGTTCCGCTTGAAGTCAGTAGAGAGAGTGCGACCAAAACGGTATAGACAATGAAGGACCAAGGGTGGGGCCACGGGCCCTGAAATTGCCAATCCCAGGTTATGCTGGGTCTCCACCGTTTCTCTGAGAGTTCCACCGGTCTCCCACCAGAGTTACAGTGGGAGATTAGGAGAACCCTCATGGAATTTCAGGGCCATGGCTTCTACGGGAAGGCACCAATTGCAAGAGTGCGGGCAACTGATCTGCTCCCGATGTTGTTCTCAATTGTCAGGGAGGATGCAAAAGTGGCCAAGTGAGGATTCTCTCTCCAATCTCCCAACCGCCCCTCGACACTTCCCTACACTAATGTGGCTAAGTTTGGGAACTTAGTGTTGATAATCATGATCACAAATTCATCTCCCATCACTCCGTGGATCTGTCTATCAGTGCTCCAATTTCTGAGCATGCCACCCATTTCCAAAACATTTTTCATTTTTTCCCAACAACAGTATCTCAATGAAACATTTGTTTTTTCCTCTGCAATACTTACATCACTTGCAAGTTCATTAGCTCTCTTGGCATTGTAGTATGCTGGTGTGATCATAGCAGGGAAACTGCCTTTCCCTTTAGTTTCCTCATAATCTCCAGTGTATTCAGGCTACAGAAGTAGGAGAATATTACAGCAATCATTAAATAAAATGCACCTATAATGAAGGGTATATTTAAGGACCATATTATCTGGCATTTCACGGAGCCACTCATGAAAATATATCCTTCAACCTAATAATAAAAAAGCAGTAAAAACCTTCAAAACATGGTGAACATAAAAATCACAGCCTTGTAACTCACACCTATGCATTCATCATGCCAAATATGGAAACCTGGCCTAGCTCAATGAAGGCCCATGACTAATTCTTATAATAGTCAATAGTTGTAATGGTTAGTTCTCACTTAAACTCTCAGCAGTCCTACTGAAAGTTCTTAGGAACTTAAAACGCAATGAAGGGATAATTTTCTGACTTAAGCCCCGCCCGCCAAGAGCACATATCAGAAATTACAGTGCATAGTGCGCATGATCTTTGCGTCCATTCAAAATAATGGTTGGGTGATTATACACAGCATTCTTGCCGGGTGAGACTCCCCACTGGAAGCCAAAGTTGGAAAATTACCTCTTACACATGAAATAAATTCGGGCAGCTCTGCATCAAAGGACTTACCACTGAAAATATCACTGTGTCAACTTAACCTGAAGAGTTCTGAGACTTTGGGCACATGATATTATAAACGCTAGGGTAGAAATTCGTTGGCATCCAGTTTTGGGCTCAAAGGCAGCGACTTTATCGCAATGCTCACCCGAACCAGGAGGCCCCAGGCTGGCCTGAAATTGGGCCTCCAGCCGCATTATTATTAATTGGGCGAACTGTCGGCACCTTTTGCCGAAATGAAAATCAGCCACTTGCCTCGCTGGCAGTGGCCTGAAGGCAAATCCCGGGGGGTGGGATGGAGCTGCCGATCGGGATACTGTGTAGTCGGGGGAGCACGCCTGCTTCTCCTAGCAATGTTTTTTTATTTTATTTTTGAAAACGTACCTTTTGGTGGCGATCACACCTTTGGCTGCAGCGACCGCTTAAGAATCCCTAGCGGAGCATGCCCAGCTCCTGCTCCGCTCTGCGATATCCAACTTAGCAGAGAGGGCTTAAAATAGGCATTAGGCCCATTATTTACATATGTATGGGGTCTAACTCCTGTTTTAGGTGGCCGCCTTGGACACTTGAGAGATGGCACAACCCAATATTGGGTTGGATGTCTTTCAAGTATCCTTTGGGCGTGCGATGTTAGTCCCCGAAATTGGGCCTCATTGCACCTGTTTTACACCTGTTAAATGGGCTCACCGAGGTCCAATTTCTACCCCTCTGTTTTTATAACTAAATATTCATGCAGAAGTCTTCTGCGTTGAAGAATATATATAATTGTTTTCCTTTTGCATTTTTTTTTAGTTAGAGAGGGGTGTTTCTGAATATGTGTATGGGCCACGTGTATTGGATGACTGCTGTGTAGAATTGACACTGATACAAGTTACACTTCACGGTGAACTGAAATTAATTTCAGCTCTCACTAAGAGAGGTGTGAGGCAGACTAGCAAGAAAAACATTAATATTAAATATCAATTTAAAATATTACTACTGTTTACTAATGCTTCACTTATATCTCATTAACTAGTTGATTAGGAAGTACACTTTTGTTAAAATAACAGGTAAATAATTCAACAACTCAGCTGATCAAGAAAAGATAGAGAGATGTTTCAGCAGCCACATTGCCTTTTGCTATGTAACAAACCTGACTGTACTTTGCTGAATTCTCTCTTGTCATGACAACTTCAGCACCTGCTGCTTGGCTCCATTTTCCTTTAATATTCTTCTCATAGTCTTCATGGTATTTAAACTGGCATACAAAATTAAAAAGAAAATGATCAAAAATATTTAATGTTAACTTGTCTCTTTCAAAAACCCAAAAGAATTGGGCTTTGAAAACACAGAAACAAAGCATTTGTTTCACTTATTAATTGATAATTAGGGCATATTTGATGGCGCCACTTTTGTTCGGCAGAGTCCATGACAAACTCACTTAAATTCAACGGCCTGGGAATTGCAATTCGAATGCAATCCTAGTGCAGTACACACTGCACGCAAAATTGGTCTGCCGGCCTCAGTTGTTTATTGTGAGGGTGAGTTGGTGAATTGTGGCACCAGTCGCTGCCCCAGAGGCAGATTGCTGGTCACGGAGGGAAGCGAGATTGGCTGTTTGTGACGCTGGCCCAGGACAGCAGGTAAGTCCATGGGGGGAGGCAATCGGAAAGGAGTGAGCAAGGGCCAGCAGCAGCTCCTCCTGACTCCACGTTCAAGTGTAAAAAATTTTAATTACCTTTTTGGTGGAAGCCTCCAGCGGTCCCTTTAAGGACTGCTGCTTTGGTGCTCTGTGCCTGGAAAAACTGACCGCAGCGTGTTTGGCGAAATCTGCAATCAGTTGCAATCCAATTTGGCAAAGGGTCTGAAACAGGTGTTAGAGCCCCGATTTGCATAGGCATGGCCTGTTTCAGGCAGGCACCCTCCATGATTACAGGGCGCCCTAACCAATATGGCATGCAGTGCATTTCCGGCCTGGACTGAGTGCACCCAATGCTGCATGCCATATCAGACCCTTCAGCACTGTTTCCTGCTTGGGATACGGGTGCTACGCAATCAAGTTTCTGGGCCAATTTCTCCTAAAAATCAATGTACAACACCATAAAAATAATTGATAAATTTCACAGAGTTCTGCTGACTTTGCAGACTCTGAGCAGCACATGCTTCTCATTAAAAAAAACATGCAGCTCTAATTTCAATTATCAATGTGCCATTATAGTTATACATTGTTACCACCGTCAATTGTATGTTCTATCAATGGCCGTAAAACATGTAAGATGATGCAGTGATTGGCTGCTTTTTCCACTTAATATCTGCAGAGGACCATATTGCTTCATGTCAATGAAATTGTGTTGTGTTTCTTTGCAAGAAATATTTATTTATGTATGAATGTACCATACTAGAAACAATTAGAAACAAATACATTTTTCAAATATTTATAACAAAGCTGAACAAAGCTTATACACAACACCAACACAACCCTTCCCAACTTTGCAGCGTGGAGGTCAATATTAATTTTACAGCACAGTAAGTATGATAATCCACCAGATTTTAATAAACACGAACTCTAAACAACTTGAAAGAAATATCTATTTTAATTGTAAAGAAAGCCCCACCTTGGAGACACAGAACAAATTTTCTTCATGAGGAAGCAGTATGCCTCAGTCCTGTACTAACTTCTGACTAGTAGCAGACATTTTCCATTAGAGATAGGTCACATGCTACATGTTATTAGGTCAAAGTGCATTGTGGAAACATGCACTCTGACTACTGTGTCCCACTTAGGTCCCTTTTTTGCTGAGCAACTTGAGCATCATTGCGTTAGACTTTCTCCATAGGCACTCCTTTTTCAAAAGAAGTGCTGCAGTGCCACAGCTGTGTTTCTCTACAATCCAGAAGCCCACAAACAAGATTATGATTAGGAGTAAAACGAAATAGATATTTTTAAAATTTACTGAAGCAAAGTTTAATATTTTAGATTACTCGACAGCGCATTTTATTCTATACAGGAATCCCAAGTATTTTTAATGTTTGTGGCGGTGACATTTCACAAGGTGAAAATTTAAACAATACTGCACATATGAGCAGTATCATTGAACACTCTGAACTGAATTTAAGATTGTGAATTAATTTGAAAGCTAGTCTAACAATAGCTAGTCTAACAAGAGTACCAGACTAAGCTAATCTCTCACTTCAAAGTAAAGGTTTTGTAACTTTCTTATGCCCTCAGTACTTCTGAATTAGGGTCTTCCACACTCATGAAAGCAGAAAGAATACACATTTTCACCATTGTGGCATCTTAACTTCACACACATAAGTCATGCTAGGAGTCATACAACACCAGGTTATAGTCCAACAGCTTTATTTGAAATCACAAGCTTTCGGAGCTTGTGATTTCAAATAAAGCTGTTGGACTATAACTTGGTGTTGTACGACTCCTTACATTTGTCCACCCCAGTCCATCACCGGCATCTCCACATCATAAGCCATGCTGTCATTGTGTCACACCATTCACAATCTTAAAAAGCTAACTTGAAACTATTATGTACACCTCAATATATCACCTGAGCTGAATTTTTTTACATTTTTTTAATTGTGTTTTTCTAGAAAGAGAATTACTAATAATTACCTATTAGGTTAGACTAAAAGAAATAACAAGAGTTCTGCAGTTCACATTATGACTCTAGTATAGTACTGATTTTAAACGTACATATATTAGTAATCCAGAATGGTATAATAATATAGTATATAATTTATAGTACCTAAATAACAGTCATGATCTGGACAGACTCAGATTGACATAAACCATGATAGCGTTATAATGGTCAACTGCCATAGCTAGGGAAGCTTCCAGAAAACAATGTTAGGAAACAGCCACTAAAAATTCCTAGAATTACAATGCACATTCCCAGGGAGTGAGTTATGCTTGCCACTGTTGGTGCAGGTTAACTCAGCAGTCCTAAGTTAGACCGCTGGCCACTCGTCACTCTCCGCTCAAAGCTCTGGTTACCAGCGTGCAAATGTTCGTTAAAATTTATTGTCTTGGAAGAACCAATTAATTCTTTGTTAGTATTAAAAAAAAATAAAGTTTGCTTTGCTTTGCATTGATTGCAATTATATTGCAGCTATTTTTGTCTGATTACACCCCTGAGAAGCACCTTGAGATTTTTTGCTATGTTTAGATTCTAGAGAAATGCAAGTTGCTGCTGCTGTTGTTGTTCACACAATGTGCCAGGATTCAATGCATGGTGAGGTTGGCAATTTCATTGTATTACAGTTTTTACCATATAGCGTTATAGAGAAACTGCTGTACAACTGGCCCCAAACAACAACAACAAGTTGCATTTATATATTGCCTTTAATGTAGAAAAACAACCCCAGGCACTTCACAGAGGCTTAATCAGAAATAAATGGACACGAGCCACAAAGAAGGAGATATTAAGACGGATTACCAAAAGCTGCATTGAAGAGGTGGGTTTTTAAAGGAGGAGTGGGAGGTGGCGAGGTGAAGGGGCTTGGGCAGAGAATTCAAAATATGGGGCCTAGATGGCTGAAGACACAGCCGCCAATGGTGAGATGATGGGGTGGAATACACATGAAGCCAGAGTTAGATGCACAGAGAGTTCAGAGATGGGGTTGTAGGGCTAGATGAGGTTACAAAGATAGGGAGGGGCAAGGCCATGAAAAGATTTAAACATGAAGATAAGAATTTTGAATTGGAGGTGTTGGGGAACAAGGAGTCAACGTACGTCAGCAAAGGCAGAGGTTAGAGGTGAATGGGGCTTGGTGCAGGATAGTATATGGACAAAATATGTTATTAGGGAATTGGCTAAATACTTGAAGGAGAAAAATTTGTAGGGCTATGGGGAAAGTGCAGGTAAGTAGGACTAATTGGAGAGCTCTTTCAAAGAGTTGGCACAGGCACTTAGTGCTACATGGCCTCTTTCTGTGCTGTATGATTCTATGACAAAAACTGCTTTTATAAGGAAGCAGTGAGGAAAAACAGGCAGCAGCAAACAGCAATGAAACTGCTTATCCCCTTCTGGGAGGTTATGATAGAGGTCTCTGGTTTGGTGGCCATACACATTGTGAGTGATGTACAGGTTGGGGGAAAGGAAAATGCTACTGTTTTGTATAATCATTGTTGCAAGCCTTATCCATGCAAATGTGTTTCAGCAGGTGTAAAGTTGTAACTTTGTTGTCCCAAAGCCCTCTATTGTCTGCGCACCAACATGCCTAACTATGCATATGTACTTATTATTTGTATTCTTCTTCTTGTTACACTTGATCGGGTGGATGCAGTAAGGATGTTCCCAAAGATGGGTGAAACGAGAACTAGGGGGCATAATCTTAGAATAAGGCGCTGCTCCTTCAAAACTGAGATGAGGAGAAACTTCTTCACTCAGAGGGTGGTAGGTCTGTGGAATTTGCTGCCCCAGGAAGCTGTGGAAGCTACATCATTAGATAAATTTAAAACAGAAATAGACAGTTTCCTAGAAGTAAAGGGAATTAGGGGTTATGGGGAGCGGGCAGGAAATTGGACATGAAGCTGAGCTCGGATCGGTCAATGCCCTGTGGGTGGCGGAGAGGGCCCAGGGGCTGAGTGGCCGGGTCCTGCTCCTACTTCTTGTGTTCTTTAGATTTGTGGTTGGGATCAGATCAGCCATGATCTTATTGAATGGCGGAGCAGGCTCGAGGGGCCGATTGGCCTACTCCTGCTCCTATTTCTTATGTTCTTATGTTCCTATATGCCAGAACCCTAGGAGCAGCAATCCTGGCCTTCTCACCAAGAAGTCTCACCACAGCATTCAGCATCATTGCTACTTAAAACAGTCATCAGCACTGAGACTCATATCCCAGAGGGTTTTAGTAATTTAGAGGAAGAAACATTGTTTGAATCATTTCATACAGCCATTCCTCATACCTAAGCAGGACTGTCCAAATCTGCAACACATCGAGATAATCAGCCAGTACAATCACAAGCAGGTACTCAGGAGACTTCTCAGGAAGCCTTTACATCTAGTTTTTCAAGTAGTATATTACTTAGATTTGGATGGACCACCACTTATTAGTTCAAAGACCACAAGAGAGAAACACACAAGAGCATCACCTTAAACAAAAGGCTATACATTCACTATTTCTGAAACAAAGACAAAATGCAGCCAATAATGTGACCCCACACACCATCATTAATTTCAGCACTATTCAAACACTCCACGAATCTGTGCATGAATATTTTTCTGGCACATTGAACACATTGCTCATAGCGAACTGAGAGCACTAGAGGTGGAAGCAGAATTTTGGGTGCCTGCAGCAAGTGAAAGACTGCTAGCTGCCCATGCAGCATTATCAGGGAGGGGGGAGGAGGGGATAAAGGAATGCAAAAGTAGCCTGAGAAGGAAAGAGAGAAAGGGGAACTGCCAAGGGGAAAATAGACTTTTCTTTATTAGGGCCACCTCCTCAGTGTCCATTCCAAATAAAATAACTCTATTCTCTTAAAATTGTCTTCCCATCAACAACTGAAAAGCACTTACATCACTGGCCAATATTCCTCCTGCTTTGGCATGTAGTAGCTGTGGAGTGTCCACCACAGAGGTGTACTGAGAAATGTGCTCTCCATGTCCACGTTTATACTCCACCTTCAGGAATTCGGAAATATAAAGGTTTTCATTGTGTCGGACTTTAATAATTAAAAATACTTTAATCAAGTGAGAAGGTTCTCGTAGTACCCTAGATTTATCTCAGATGCACTTAGCTACCTTCTGATCATCATCTGAAAGTTAATTCTTTGGCAACCCTGTATTCTCTTCAAGTGAGCCTGTTTGACAAGAACTCGGTCTAGGCTTCTGACTTGAAGGTCAGTGAAGGAGAATGCTTGATCTTAGCTCAAGCTAATATGTTTAGCCGCGTTTAACTTTGAGGCATGTGGTAAGATTGTCAGTCCTACACAAGATCAGAATTGGAGTGGCACCAAAATATCCGCTAACATGTAAGCCATACGTCCAGGTTTATGCCAGGAACATAACAGCTGCTATAGCTGTGCCTCAATATTCTCTATCAATTTAAAACATCTGCATGAAATGCTGGTAACAAAGCACTACTTTTCCTACCTGTAGAACTCTATAGACACCGTTGCCGCCTTGGAGTCTGTTCTAGGCAACAACAATGTCTGAAAGCATATCAGTTCCTGGAATATATATAATATTATAGAAAATCTCTGACTTACCTATTTCCATACCAGTGCAATTTATTTTGGTGCTCTGAGCAATCATCATGATTAAAGTCATGCATCTATCTTTGTTTTAGTTGCTACCAACAGGAGTGGCCAATCACTGAGCATGCCTCAGCTTGCTGTTTGTAGGTCCCAGCTGTTTGGCTAACAAATTTCCCATTAATCATATGTGCCTTTCTTTTCTATTAAATTCTCAAATGCAGAACTGTCTCAAAACAGATTCTGAAGTGTTATAACAATGTATGTTGTCAAGTTTTCACTTCAGAATCATGCTTAATATATATAAGATGTGTCACGGCAGCTACAAGCTGCTACTTGCTCCTGAAGATCACATCTCGCTAACATTCAGAAACAATGATATGACCAGAACCCCATAGTTGGCTTTAAATTCTTACCCCATTATCAATTAATCCATATAAAATCAATCCCAAGATAAAAAATTTGCACATCCCCAACACTTTCTTTGAAAGAGTTAATCAACATAATATAATTTATCTATATTTTTAAGATTCCTTTTTAAGATTATTTTCCCTTCCATTCCTCTTTCTTGAGTTTGCTGGTTGAAATGGCAAGCCACATATTTCCATGCCTCTCCTAACGTCATTCTGAATTGGCTCCTCAGCTCCTCGGAGATGTATGAGATCAGCCTGGGGATACCAACCCCCAATTTTCCCTGCCTAACTGTGTGGAAGTGCTGGGAATCTGCTGAGTGTCTCCCATGGTGAGACTGGTCAGATCATTGTGTCGTGGATCACTGGCTCAAATGACTGTCCTATCACTCAGTAGCACAGTACACACTAGAGCCCCACATAACATTATTCTCATCCATTTATTAATCAAACAATCAAACTATTTACCATTGAAAATTCAAGCTAAATGAATCTCCTTTCACTTACATCACTGATAGCTTTTTGTGCCTGTGCAACTCGTACAAGCTCTGGATTTGCAACATAAGCAGAGTACCAACCATTCTCTTCTTCATAAGCATCCTGGTAAGCATTCTGTAACGTTAAAAAAATGGGAAAACCACTTGAACAAGGTACAAAGTTGTTGTCTAATAACTTTAACCACTAACATAGCCAATGCCTAAACTTAAATCATGTAAAATAAACTATATTTAAAGTAAACAAGAGCAACTAGCACATGCTACCTTATTCACAAGTTCCAGATTTTTCTGTGCTTGTAGAATAGATGGCATATCTGGTGATAGGTGATATGATTCCTTTGTTTCATCCCATGCTTTAGTATATTGCACCTGTAAAGCAGAGCAATTTTTTTTAAATGATGAGCTTCTTTATATTTGTTCGTATTTAAAAGGAGAATCACACAGACCCAGAAGATGGGAGATTTTCCTGGGCGCATTGAACATCGGAAAATCGCGAGGAGTCACATCCAATTTTCATCTTTTTTTATTATTCGTTCATGGGATGTGGGCGTCACTGGCAAGGCCAGCATTTATTGCCCATTCCTAACTCCTTTAATCCAGTGTGCCTGGACACAGACCCAGGAAAACCTACCCATGGACTTTCAAAAGGCATTTGATAAAGTACCACATAATAGACTTGTTAGCAAAATTAAAGCCCATGAGATTAAAGGGACAGTGGCAGCGTGGATACAAAATTGGCTAAGGGACAGAAAGCAGAGAGTAGTGGTGAACGATTGTTTTTCAGACTGGAGGAAAGTATACGGTGGTATTCCCCAGGGGTCAATATTAGGACCATTGCTCTTTTTGTTATATACTAATGACCTGGACTTGAGTGTACATTGTATAATTTCAAAGTTTGCAGATAACATGAAACTCGGGAATGTAGTAAACAATTTGGAGGATAGTAACAGACTTCAGGAGGTCGTAGACAGACTGGTGAAATGGGCAGACAAATGGCAGATGAAATTTAACGCAGAGAAGTGTGAACTGATTCATTTTGGTAGGAAAAATGAGGAGAGGCAATATAAACTAAATGGTACAATTTTAAAGAGTGTACAGAGAGACCCGGGGGTGCACATACATCAATCTTTGAAGGTGGCAGGACAAGTTCAGAAGGCTGTTAAAAAAGCATATGGGATCCTGGGTTTTATTAATAGAGGCATAGAGTACAAAAGCAAGGAAGTTATGCTAAACCTTTATAAAACAATGGTTAGACCTCAGCTGGAGAATTGTGTTCAATTCTCGGCACCACACTTTAGGAAGGATATCAAGACCTTAGAGAGGGTGCAGAAGGGATTTATTAGAATGGTGCCAGGGATGAGGGACTTCAGTTATGTGGAGAGCCTGGAAAAGCTGGGGTTGTTCTCCTAAGAGCAGAGAAGGTTAAGAGGAGATTTGATAGAGGTGTTCAAAATCATGAACGGTTTTTATAGAGTAAATAAAGAGGAACTGTTTCCAGTGGCAGAAGGGTCGGTAACCAGAGGACACAGATTTAAGGTGATTGGCAAAAGAACGAGAGGAGATTTTATTTTATGCAGAGAGTTGTTATGATCTGGAATGCACTGCCTTGGAGGGTGGAGGAAGCATATACAATAATAATGTTCAATAGGGAATTGGATAAATACTTGAAAGGAAAAATTTGACAGGGTTATGGGGAAAGAGCAGGGGAGTGGGACTAATGGGTAACTCTTTCAAAGAGCCGGCACGGGCATGATGGGCCGAATGGCCTCCTTCTGTGCTGTAACATACTATGCTACTATGATAAATCGTTTAATCAATTTTTTTATAAATCTCATTATTAAAAATGCTAAATACAGACAGTCTTCTTTGTTTTTATTTCAATGCAACTTGTTGCATGTAAAACATACAGGGCCTGAAAATCCACTGGGATGTGCCTGTCCTAGACCTCCACTTCTGACCCTGCCAAGGTTTGTTGAGTCAATGGGAGGGCCTTCAGTTTACATGCCTTCAGTAGGCCCACCCACCGAAGAGGCCTGTATGCCCGGCTGGGCCTCACATCCATCCCTTGGTCATCCGGTACACCTGGTCTCACCAGGCATACCTGCAAAACCAAATGCCAGTTCCCAAAAAAGGTCTGTGATGTGAGAATTCAGAGTCCTTGCCCCCCACCCCATTATGTCGATAGCTTGTAAAGGACGGGCAGAGGCTCCGCCCCAAAGCCAAGCCAGACACTAATTTCTGGCTCTTTTGGCGGATTCCCGGCAAAGTTATAGAAGAAGTCTGCCAAAACAGCCACGGATTCTCATGGCCATAGTGTCATTAATATTTAATTATTATATAATAAGATCAAGTTGCTTACCTTACTCGCAAGTCGCCCAACAGTACAGGCATGCTCCAATTGCTTCGACTTTATATCCCAATGAAAAACTGATTTGAATTTTTCGGCTTCCTCACGGTATTTAATCTAAGTACAAAAGTTCAGTGGACATTTTATGATGTTGAATTTAAAAATGTACTGTATTAGTACTTGTAGGGATCTAAGCCATAGCAACGCAGTTGTCCCATTCATTACTCAATTTTCTCTTCACTTTTCCTATCTTTTTTACTGATTGTTTTTACTTAATAATAATACGCTTTTCTTTCCCTAGTCAGACTGTTCAAAGTTAGATTTTTTCACGCTTAGGGCATAGGTAAATTTGGTCACTGAGGTCTCATAGATTATGTGTTAAATTCCCCTCCTCAAATGATATTGGTTTCAAGGTGGGTGAAGAGAGGTGAACTGGCTTTACAGAGAAATAGAGATCATTTGACATCATCATTTCACCCACAATTATCATCACACTAAATACATCCTGGTGTCCAAATAAGTGAGTTCAGACTGCACTCCCCAGAGGAGCAAGAAACAGCAAATAGATTTGAGAGTAGAGTAAACACTGTAACTAAAGAACTGCTATCAATGGTTATATTTACTTCAACATTAAAATGCTGATCCCAACATTAACTAATTGATCAGCTGTTTATAAAAGAACTGTCATAACTGTATCTCCAATAAAATGGACCTCATACTCACGGCATTCCATTTTGTACACAGTTATTTGTTTTATGAATAGAAAGTTGTAGGATAGCATTCAAAAAAGATTATTTTTCAGCAAACCAAATTTGTACGGTGTCACTTTCATAAATGTTCTCAACAAATACTTTTTAAATCCACAAAAAATGCAATTCATGCTGCCATTATAACATATTCAGTTACTGGTATCAATCAGGGTACATGTTGGATAGAATAACATTTTTGATATGTAATTCTTTTTTTAAGTTGTCACAAATAAAACTTGGTCATTTAATAACACAAAAAGATAATGGTGCATAATTGTTAAGCTCCTATACAAACTAACATTTTCATTCTTGCTGCTGAAGTACAAATTCAACCTAACCAAAAATAAAATACAATTGCAATGTTATCTGTTAGGATATAAGAACAAAGTTACCCATTTTATGAAACACAAATACTTTTACTTGTTGCCTTGTAAAAAAAAGTTAAAGTTTCTCATTAAAAAAATACAAATCAAATAATGAAATGTGTTCTTAAACATCGACTATTTATTACAAACCCTAATAAACATCGTGACGAAGATACGGCAAGTAACAACCACTGTCATACAAGGGTGATTTTAATAGTAAAAAAAACATCTTATACAGGTCTACATATACTGTACCTGGTAGAACAAATTGAGGCAATGTTTTTCATTATTTAACTTTCATACCCACAAGACTAATTTAATGAAGATCGGTTTAAATGTAAAATGTCGTGCACACTTTGTTTAGCATCTTTGTGTTTATGACCTGTGATTGAAAGCAACAGAATATGGAGGGGAGAGGGGAGATGGAGGACAAGCAATCCTGAGACTATAATTTTAACCTCTGCATGAAGTAGGAGCACACTCAGTGAGGTGTCACATCACAGTTGCTGTCCAGAAATAGATGTTGCTGTAACACAGATTTCATTCCAAAGCTTGGTTGTCACCAAAAGTAAGAGAAAGTTTACTGAATTCACTGCAAAACTTGTCAAAACATGATATAGGTCCGATTCATTCGATAATTAGTTGTCTACGGTTAAATAACTGCTTTATTGCTTAAATTGAAACAGTCATTGCCTATTCTTAAAAAATGCGTTTCGACTGATATAGCGACTACACATCGGATTGTTTAGTTAACTCGTCCCTTGAGTGATATTTGAGGATGCTTTATGTGAAGAAAGTGCGTTCGGTCCCTTTACAGCGCTGTTTACCCACCTCACTGGACTCGCTTTGTTTTTTCACGTTCAGGTTCAGTGGTGTATCTAGTATACTGGTGAATTTGTTGACTTTGGGGTTGTGCCTGCGAATGATAAAATATTGCTCTTAACTGCAACTAACTTACAAAAAGATAATCGATCGAATTTTCTGTCAATTTCTCTCAGGTTACGCAGACAGGGTTCTTCAATCATACAATGTCTCCTACTATAAATAGTTTCAAGAATTTCAATGGTATAAATATGTACATCTAAAATTAGAAAAGTTGTGGGACTTTCAGTGTACACAGTAAAAACAGAAATAAATTCGAACCGGTTAACAAGGATAAAACAACAGCAACATAACATTCATTAACATTACGCTTTTAATTGCTTTGAATAAATAACGGAGCATTAATATTAATGCTTTTTAATTAGAATAGTCTAATAAAGTTGTAGTTAATGTAAAAAAAATACTTACGCCTGGCAATAAGGTTTTTTCTGGTGGCTGACAAAATTGTTGACTGTTAGGATCATTTTGCAGACCTCGCAATGAAAACAAGACTTGTGCCATGTCTATGGTTAGCAAAATAAACACGTTATTAACTGCAAAATCTTCAATTTAATAAGTCTAAAATACTGACACTTTAATGAAGGTTCAGCAATATTCACTCACCTGATCTATGCAAACTATTTTTTCCGCGGGATAAACGCCAAAACTACAGCGGGCGCACGGTATATTCATTTTGAATGGGATTTTTGTAAGAAAACAACGAAAGACTATGTTTTCCTGAACTTTGCTTCTCGGTCCCCCTTCCTTGTCACTTCGCCTGTACTCGAACCTGCCACAAGCAGTCAGCAGCCTTATTTCACAGCTAAACAAGTCTCGCCCCCCGCTCCTCGTCCATTGGTTAAGCCGCCTGTTATTTAGGCGATGATCTCCAGAACGCGACTCGTGTATGGTTACCAGAGCTGTCAATCACAAAGCTCGCATGTCTGCTGGTTGTATCAGGTTTAAGTTTGGAGAGTGACTGGGGCTCATGAATGTCTCGTCCCAAAATAGGAGGGAGCAATATTCTACTAAATACATCTTGACGTCAGCCATAAGGTAAAAGGGAACTGACATCATTTTATCAATCAATACATAAAACATTTCTAACAGCAAAACGAGTAGGTCAATATTTTGAAGCACAATTCAGTTTCCTGTGGATTTTCTGTTATTAAAGATCACAAAATATTTTTGCTGATTATTCAAAGTTACCTAAACTATACTATATATTGTTTAAATTTCTGAAAATAAAATGAGTATGTATGGTAGATCAATTCCTTTTTATAATCTTTTTTTGGTTATCAAGTGGACATAATTATAAAACTTGCAATAATTACTCATGTATCAAAGTTACCAGAACTGAGAGGATATACTTATCAGGAAAGGCTGAACAGGCTGGGGCTCTTTTCTCTAGAAAAGGGAAGACTGAGGGGTGACCTGGTAGCGGTCTTAAAGATAGTGATAGGGTAGACGTAGAGAAAATGTTTCCACTTATGGGGAAGTCCAAAACTAGAGGTCATAAATATAAGATAGTCACTAATAAATCCAATAGGGAATTCAGGGGCAACTTCTTTACCCAAAGAATGGTAAGAATATGGAACACACTACCACAAGGAGTCGTTGAGGCAAATAGCATAGACGCATTTAAGGGGAAGCTAGATAAGCACATGAAGGAGAAAGGAATAGAAGGATATGTTAAAAAGATTAAAAGAAGAGGGGTTGGAGGAGGCTCGTGTGGAGCATAAATGCCGCCGTGGACCAGTTTGACCGAAAGGCCTGTTTCTGTGCTGTTGACTTAATGTAATTCGATGTCACTCAGTGTTACCAGTGTGAACACCATCACACATCAGCTGCATGACAGTGCCCGCCATAACCACCACCATGACATCACTGGAAACGAAGGAGTAAAAAAAGGAATAAAACAGCAGGCAACAACTCAGTAGCATATCTATATTTTAAAATTTTTGAAATGTAGGAGTGATTTTAAGGAATTTTTAGGTTCCACTGACAAATATAAACCATTCAAGCCTTACTGTTCTAGTTTATGATTGCCTTGTAATAATTCTGAATATCCACAATTTTGTATAACTAGCAGATCTTTTTTGGTTTACTCAAAGGTAATCTGGAGCACAGTTGTGATGTTTAATAAATGTTAAGATGGAGCTGTGTTGAACTTGGCACCATTAAAGACACTCCTAAAGTACTTCATGGAAAGTGGTCCAAATAGGCCTATCCAAATAATTGTGGCTGCTTGTAGACTTTTGGCTGCAAGTCAGAGGAACCCAAGATGAAATTATTTGTTTCTCTCTTTTTAAGATTGTTTTACATCAATATAAAAGTGTTATGTCTGGAGCGTGAGAGTCATGGAGACTAGAACCAGGGGTCACAGTCTCAGAATAAGGGGTAGACCATTTAGGACTGAGATGAGGAGAAACTTCTTCACTTAGAGGGTGGTGAATCTTTGGAATTCTCTACCCCAGAGGGCTGTGGAGGCTCAGTCATTGAGTACATTCAAAACAGAGATTGATAGATTTCTAGATATTAAAGGCATGAAGGGATATGGGGATGGTGCAGGAAAATGGCATTGAGGTAGAAGATCAGCCATGATCTTGTTGAATGCGAGGCAGGCTCGAGGGGCTGGATGGTCTACCCCTGCTCCTATTTCTTATGTTCTTATATGTTCTTATGTCATATGCTATTCACAAGACTTTTACATATATAATAAGTGCCTAACCACAATTATACAACAGTGTTATTCTGCAATAATGCTGTTGCAAAAGCCTCTCACAATTGCTGAATCAAAATCCTGGAACTCCCTATCTAATAGCACTGTGGGAGTACCTTCACCATATGGACTGCAACAGTTCAAGAAGAAGGCTCATCACCACCTGCTCCAGGGCAACCAAGGATGGGCAATAAATGCTGACCTTGCCAGCGATGCCCATATCCCAAGAATGAATCCTTAAAAAATGTTCCGTCATTGTCATAAACGCTGCTTTCATCCCTTGGGAACCTGCGCCTCACAACTGGAGCCGTCTCTTGGAAATTCCCTCTGTGCCATTTCACTCTGGGTGGAGGGATTTCCTGTAGAGGCTGCTCCTGCACACTTTCCACTTCCTCGCCCTTGTCTTCCATCCGGACACGCCATCTTGCCGTCCGGGGTCCCATTGGTGGTCTCTTTACACTGGAGTCCTCCCTTGGACCACTGGGGATCTGGGGTGGAGCAGTACCATCCAATAGGTTTTTAAACTACTTCACGGTCTCCCAGGCCACCTGTAACTTTTCTGGCCTGGATGAGTCTGTGTTTCACATCTACACAGAGGTTGAGAGGTTGCAGCCCCTGTTTCACTATTTGGAGGGGCTGCTCCTCAACTTCTGGCTCCGCTTCAGTCCCAACCTCCTGATCTTTAGCCACCCGATGTGGGGTGGGGGGGGTGGGGAGCAGGTCAGAGGACCCCAACGTGGGTCTGCTCCTGGGCCTGGCCAAGGTAGCCATCCACAGGCCCAGGTTGGAGGTGGCCCATGGCAGTGGTTTCTCTGGCTGCCTGCCTCTCTTCCATGGCCTTGTCTGCCGGTATGCTTGAGGCCTTCCACGACCAGTGGGCACCGCAAGGACTAGAGGGCATATTGGACACGGATGGCAGTATTATTATTTAATTTGATAAGTTTCCTTTGTTTTTTATGATTTCGTTTTCTATCAGTTGTGCCCCTCTAAAATGGGACACTTTTATTAGGCTTTATGTTTGATGACATTGGGGTAACCCAGTCTCTCCTTATGGATTTTATAAGGAACAGCATACTTGATTATGAGTTTTTCTGCTTTGATTGGAGGGATCTGAAAGGTGATCTTATAGAGGTATGTGTAAAATAGTAAACAGTAAGGAAAAGGTACATGTTCAAAATTCCAAGAGTAGGACAAGGAGACACAAATTGCAAATTGTAAAGTGCAAATTGAGGACTGATATCAGGAATTTTTTCACACAAAGAATGATAAATAAATGGAATGGACTCCTAGAGTAGTAGAGCCAAAACCCTGGAATCATTTAAGAACCAATTGGATACTGCAGAGGATGGATGTACTAAAATGGGCTGACTGGCCTTCATCTGTAAATATCTTGTGACGCTACCAGCTATAATGCTGTTAAGCAAACACAATTGCATTGGAAGCAAAACATCCACACTCCGTGAATGGAGCAGGCATGATCAAGGTGTGACCAAGACTGATTAAGAATGAATAAATCATATTTTCAACAGGAACTTCTCTATTTTTTTTGTGTGGGACGGACTTATTTTGTGTTTAGGCCCCTTTTATAAGAAGGGGGGGTTTAGGGTATGCTTTATTTTTTTAAAAAACAAATCAAAATCAAATAACAAACAAAGTCAAATAACAATTTTATTATTTTTTTTCTTTCTTGTTTTTTTTGTGTTTTAGGCTCCCCTTTTATAAGAAGGGGGGAGTTAGGGTGTGTTTATGTGCAGAAAAACCAAAAAAACCAAAACAAGAGTCAAATTAAAATGTTATTATATTGATCCAGGATGCACTCCAGTCCCTGCGGTGCCCACCGGTCGCAGAAAGTCTCAAGTGTACCGGCAGACACCGCGTGCTCCCTCTCCAGGGCCACCCGGACGCAGAGAATGCGCAGAAGAGAGGCAGATAGTCGGAGCGACCATCCCCATGGACCGCATCTAGCCTGGACCTGTGGATGGCAACTTTAGACAGGCCCAGGAGCAGACCCAGGAGGACGTCCTCCGACTTGCCCGACCCCCACTGGGTGGCCAAAGAACAGGAGTGTTGGGCTGAAGTGCAGCCAGAACTTGAGGAGCAGCCACCTTAAATAGTGAAACAGGGGCCTCCCACACCCAGTGAATAAATGAAACACGGACTCATCCAGGCTGCAGAAATTGCAGGCGGTCTGGGAGTCCGTCAAATGGCTTAAAAGCCTGCTCACAGGGACTGCTCCATGCAACACTCTCCACCCCAGATCCCCAATGGCGCAGGGGAGGACTCCCGCGTCGATAGCCCTCCACTGGGGACCCCCTGTAGGATAACACTCGGAGCAGTCTTGTCCAGCGTCCTAGGCGAGCGGTGACTTTGGCCTCCAGCTCTTTCCAGTTCGTGGCCAGGCTTCCCCGACAGGGCTAAGGTGGACCCCCAGGCACTGGTGGTGCGTGGTGCTCCAGGCAAATGCCCTAGCTCCTCCCGCAGGGATTCCGCCCGCCACTGATCCACCAGGAGTCCAGAACATTTATCCCAGTTGATCCTTGCGGAGGACGCGGCAGAGTACACCAGCTGGCATTTGCGCATCCTCCGCAAGTCAACGGGATCCGTGTCCATGTGGAGCACATCGTCGGCGTAAGCCGAAAGGACAACCTCCACACCCGGCTTACACCGAGTCAGTCCAGACAACCCCTTCCCCAAAAGACGCAGGAAAGCCTCCACGCACAGTGTATAATTGGCCGGAAATGGGGCATCCCTGACGCACTCCTCTCTCAAAACGAAAGGGCGCCATCCAGGATCTGTTAAACTTAACCAGACACTCCGCGGCAGCGTACAGAAGTCGGATCCGGGCGACGAAATGCGACCCGAACCCGAATGTGCGCAGAGTCCTGAATAAGTACTCGTGATCCACCCTGTCGAACGCCTTCTCCTGATCCAGGGAGAGGAAGACGACCGACAGACCAGCCCTGTGGGAATGGTGGATCAGGTCCCAGACCAGGTGGATGTTATCGTGGATTCTCCGGCCCGGGCCCATGTAGGACTGGTCGGGGTGGATCATATGGGCCAGCACGGTGCCAAGGCGAGCAGACATCGCCTTGGCGAAGACTTTGTAATCCGTGGTGAGGAGGGAGACCGGGCACCAGTTTTTAAGGTGACGGAGATCCCACTTCTTCAGCAGCAGGACGACAACCGCCCTGCGCCACGAAAGGGGCATCTCCTCAGTTGCCAGACTGTCCCCCAGGACACGCACGTAGTCGCCCGCCCCGCGCCCCCCTCAAGACGCCCCAGAACGCTCTGAGGAACTCCACGGTCAGCCTGTCCAGCCCCAGGGATTTCCCCCTAGAGAGCTGGTGGAGGGCACCGGTCAGCTCTGCCAGGCTTAGCGGAGCGTCCAGCCGGTCAGCGCCCTCCGGGCTGACCTTCAGCAGGTCCACCCGCAAAACTCTGCGCGCATCCTCGCTGGACGGATCCAGAGAAAACAGAGTCTTGTGGTAAGACCGTGCCTGAGCACTGACCCAGTCCGGATCCATCGTTGGCCAGCAGCGTAAGGAGCTGCTAATGGACCCTCCGCCGCCTTTCCAGCGAGTAGAAGAAGGGGGAGCCGCGGTCCAGGTCCTGAAGGAGCTCGAGCCGTGACCTCACGTACGCTCCTCGGGACACGATCAGTTGCAGGTCCTTCAGAGCGCCCTTCATCTCTTCGTACGCCCGCCGCAGGGCCGGATCCTCGGCGGCTCGACCGAGACGGGACTCCAGGCCAAGCACCTCCTGCTCCAACCACCTTACCTCAGACTCCCGCCTCTTGGTCGACCCCCTCACTTACTCTTGACAGAAGAGATGGACGTGAGCCTTGCCCACGTCCAACCATAGCCTCAAAGAGGAGAAGCCCCCCGCTTCCTTCCCCAGTCTGTCCAGAATCAACGGAACGAGTCCCGGAACCGGGCGTCCTCCAGCAGCCGATTGTTAAAGTGCCAGTACGTGGACCCCTCCCGAGCGCGGAGTAGTGCGAGCTCCATCCACACCAGGTGGTGGTCCTAGCACAGCACCGGCTGTATGGACGCAGGAGGCGCACGCCTGCACAACGTACAGGCGGTCGATTCTGGACCTCCATGCTCCAGCCCTCACAAAGGTGAATTGGCTCCAGTTGGGATGGAGATTCCACCAGACTTCCACCAAGTCGAAGGACCTGACCAGGTCCCTCAACTTCTCCGTCGCCAACCGTCGCGCGGGGGACCGGAGCGGTCCCTCGCCTCGAGTGTGCGGTTAAAATCCTCCCCCCCCCCCCCCCCACCAAGGACAATGCACTCGGCCAGTCAACGGAGTTGAGGTAAGTGGACACTTCTTCAAAGAAGCTCGCTTGCTGAGCACCAGCACAGAGGACGTACACGTTCAGCAGGTGAAGCGTCACGTCCCCGAGGCAAAGGGCTACTTGGAGCAAGCCGCCTGGCACCGGCTCCTTCACCCCCAAGATCTCTGTCTGAAAGGTCGGGTCCAACAAGATGGCCACCCCGCTCGAAGTGCTGGCGAGGTGACTCAAGTAGACCCCACCCCCCCCCCACCCCATTCCAGGATCCACGTGGCCTCGTCTCCCGGAACAGTGTGGGTTTCTTGCAAAAAGCACACCGCATACTTCCCGTGTCGGAGGACCGAGAACTTGTCAAATCTACGTCAGCTATGGCTATCTCCCTGACAAGAGCCTCGTGCAACCTCCTCCCATCCCCCATGGCGCAAAGGGAGTGGGACCTCTAGTCAACCGCCACTCCCTCAAGAGCCAGCGAGCCGGCGCAGACCGATCTCGTGACCGTCCTTTCCCGCGGCCACGGTCATGGCGGCGGCCTGGATCAGCAGCGCCGGCTCCGACCAACGGTCGAGGGCCAGCCGGACACCATCGCGACGACGGTGGCTACTGGCCGCAAACTCCTGGAGTTTCTTAATGGGGATGAGGGAAGAGTCGGTAGAGGGCACGAGGGCATCAACCACCTCACTGGCAATGGACTCCAAATCGTCCCCAGTGCCCACCACCCCCCGAGTCCCCGTCCTCCTCCGGGTCATCGCCGGCCGCGGCTGACCCGCCGTCCGCACAGGATGCGGTGAATGGAATGACCGCACTGGCCGGCTCTACCTCTGCCCCGATCCCACCCCCACGATCGACGGCAGAGGAGTCCTCCCTCGGCTCCTCCGGGGGGTCTGGGTCAGAGGGCTGCAGTGGACGGGGACCCTCTCCAGCCTCCAAGCAGTGTAATTCCGGCGCCAGGCTGTACAGGGAAACTGGGGTGTAAACCATCCCCAGCTCCCCCAACTCACCTAGCACCGAGCCCAGAAAACGGAAGAGGGGGCTCTCCCCACCCTCACCGCCACCAACCGACCCAGCGGATGGGGCGTTTTTATTAAATTGGTCCACCAGGTCGAGCAGGTCCTGGGAGATGTGGAGCTGGGGGTGGGCGAGCTCAGCCTCACCGGCCTCGCCCACCCCAGACCCCAGGACACCTGACCCGGTGAAGGGCAATTCTTGTTCCTTTTACGGATCCGCGGCCCCCCCTTTAGGCAGGGTCTCCCCATCCCCCCCCCCCCCCCCCCGGGAGACATTGGCTCTGTCTCCTCCTCCCGAGAGGTGGACGACTCCCGCCGACGGTGTGGAGCAGTGGGGTGGGCCGCTGGATCCACATCAGGCGCCGACTCCTCTTCCATGGGGGGCCGTCCCTTTGCAGGGTTCCCCTCCGCTTCCAAGCAGCGGCGCCTTTTTGTTCTGGAGGGCCGCGGAGGGAGGGGGAGCTCCATGTCTGCTGGGGCCCCCTCCTCCACTCCCTCCTTTCCTACCTTGTGCCCGACCTCAGACGTGACCGCGAGATGTCGATCGGCCACGGTCACAATCGCAGTGTCAGGCTCGGCCGTGGGGATGGTCTCCAATGTATTATACGAGTCCTGGGGACCGGCCTGTAGATATTTCGATTTCCGATACCCCTTCCTCCCGCGTGGGTGCCCTCCCTCACCACCCCCCCCAGCGGAGGCCTTGCTGCCAGCTGCCTCCACTACCATCTGTGCAGTTTCTTCTCCCGACGCGGGGGCAGGGTTGGAGGGAAGAGCTGTAGCAACGCAAGCCTGGGCCGCCTTGCCCGTTTTGGCGGCCCGGGAGGCGGGCCAGTTCTTACGCACATGCCCCACCTACTTGCTGGCATGGCACCGCCCACCCTCTGTTATCCAGAAGACGTGACGGGCAGTCCCCTCGAACTGGGTGATCGAACCAGGTGTCCTCCTCCTACGTCAGCCGCGCAAATGCTTGGTGCCGGAAGGAGTACACATGACGGAGGCTGTTCTCCCTGAGGCCGAACGGGAGTGATGCTACCCCCAACATCATCTCCCCAGTTGACATAAGTGGAGGAGGAGGAGGAGCCCGACTGGGATAAAGGGCAGGACATTCGATCGTACCACCCTCTGCACGGTGGCCTCCAGCGGGTCCACTGGCAGGAAGGACCCGCCCACCATGAGCCCCTTACTGAGGGCCAGGGACACTGCCCGCACCGACCCCAGGAGGGACACAGCCTTGCCGTACATTTTGGAGAGTGCAATGATGGCCGAGGGGCCGACAAACCTCGGCCGTGGCCTTAACGCAAGCCGCAAGCCTTGATGGTCATATTGGGGTGAGTGTAGTTCTTCACCCCATGTTTTCTGGTAACAAGGCGGAAAGGTGCCAGGCAGCAGGAGCAGCTGCAGAGATCATGCCCGCATATGTCCTCCGGGCCGACCTTCGGCAGGTCCTCCCACAAAACTCTGCGCGCTTCCTCGCTGGATGGATCCGGAGAGAACAGAGCCTTGTAGTAGGACCGCGCCCTGGCCCTGACTCCCTCCGGGTCCGAGACGAGGGACCCATCATCGGCCAGCAGCGTAAGGAGCTGCTTATGGACCCCCCGCCGCTTTTCCAGCGAGTAGAAGAAGGGGGAGCCGCGATCCAGGTCCCGAAGGAGCTGGAGCCGTGACCTCACGTACGCTCCTCGGGACCCGACCAGTTGCAGGTCCTTCAGAGCGCCCTTCTTCTCTTCGTACGCCCACCGCAGGGCCAGATCCTCGGCAGCCTGACTGAGACGGGACTCCAGGCCAAGCACCAGCTGCTCCAATAGCCTGACCTCGGACTCCCGCCTCTTGGTCGACCCCCTCGCGTACTCTTGACAGAAGAGACGGACGGTACCCTTGCCCACGTCCCACCATAGCCTCAAGGAGGAGAAGCCTCCCTGCTTCCCTCTCCAGTCGGTCCAGAATCGACGGAACGAGTCCCGGAAGCGCGCCGTTGTTAAAGTGCCAGTACACGGACCCCGCCCAAGCGCAGAGCAGGGCGAGCTCCATCCACACCAGGTGATGGTCCGAGCACAGCACCTGCCGTATGGAGGCCGACAGGACGCAGGAGGCGTACGCCCGCGAAACGTACAGGCGGTCAATTCTGGAGCTCCCTCCTCCGGCCCTCACAAAGGTGAATTGGCTGGAGTCGGGAAGGAGATTCCGCCAGACGTCCTCCAAGTCGAAGGACCCGACCAGGTCCCTCAACTTCTCCACCGCCAACCGGCAATGCAGGGGAACGGAGCGGTCCCTCGCCTCGAGGGTACGGTTAAAATCCCCCCCGGGGACAATGCACTCGCCGGCGTCGATGGAGTTCAGGTAAGTGGACACTTCTTGAAAGAAGCTCGCTTGCTCGGCTCCGGAACACGTTCACCAGGTGAAGCGGCACGTCCCCGTGGCGAAGGGCTCCGTGGAACAAGCGGCCCGGCACCGGCTCCTTGACCCCCAAGATCTCCGGCTGAAAAGTCGGGGCCAACAAGATGGCCACCCCACTCGAAGCGCTGGCGAGATGACTCAAGTAGACTCCCCCTCACCATTCCAGGATCCACGTGGCCTCGTCTCCCGGAACGGTGTGGGTTTCTTGCAGAAAGCACACCGCATACTTCCCTTCCCGAAGGACCGAGAACTTGTCAAATCTACGGCGGGCGTCTCTGCCGCCGTTGATATTGAGGCTGGCTATGGCTATCTCCATGACAAGAGCCTAGCGCAACCTACTACCGACCGCTAGTCGGCCGCCACTCCCTCAACAGCCTGAGGAGGAGATACTTGAGCCGGCGCAGCCCGACCCCGCCGCCGTCTGTTCCTGCGGCCATGGTCGTGACGGCGGCCCAGACCGAACGGATCAGCAGCGCCGGCTCCGACCAACGGTCGAGGGCCAGCCGGACACCATCGCGATGATGGCACAAACTCCCGGAGTTCCTCGACGGGGATGAGGGGAGTCTCGGTAGAGGGCACGAGGGTGGCCACCACCTCGCTGGTGACGGACTCCAAATCGTCCCCAGTGCCCACCACCGAGTCCCCGTCCTCTTCCGGGTCGTCATCGCCCGCGGCCAACCCTCCCCCCGCACAGGGTGCGGAAAACGGAACGGCCACGCCAGCCGGCCCCACCTCTGTCCCGATCCCACCCCCAGGATCGTCGGCAGAGGAGTCCTCCCCGGGCTCTACCGGGGGATCTGAGTCGGAGGGCGGCAGCGGGCGGGGACCCTCCCCAGCCTCCGAGCGGTGAAACTCTGGCACCGGACTATATGGGGAAACCAGGGAATAAGTAAACTCCCACTCGCCCAACTCACCCGGCACCGTGCCCAGAGACTGGGAGAAAGGGCTCCCCCCACTCTCACCGCCACCAACCGACCCGGCAGGTGAGGCTTTTTTATTAAAACCGTCCACCAGGTCGAGCAGGTCCTGGGAGATGTCGAGCCGCGGGCGGGCGAATTCAGCCTCATCGGCCTCGCCCACCCCGGCACCCAGGACGCCCGACCCGGTGAACTGTATACTCTCCTCCGCACCCAGATCCGCGACCCCCCCCTATAGGCAGGGTCTCCCCATCCCCCCCAGGAGGCACGGGCTCGGTCTTCTCCCCCCAAGAGGTGGACGACTCCTGCTGATGGTGCAAAATGGTTGGGGTGGGGGGCCGCAGGATCCGCAGCAGGCGCCGACTCCCCTTCCACGGGGGGCCGTCCCTTTGCAGGGTTCCCCTCCGCTTCCAGGGAGTGACGCCTTTTTATCATCCCGGAGGGTCGCGGAGGGAGGGGGAGCTCCATGTCTGCTGGGGCCCCATCCTCCGCTCCCTCCTGATCAATGACGTGCCCGGGCTCTGTCGCGACCGCGAGATGTAGATCGGCCGCGGTCACGATCGCGGCCTCGGGCTGACTGGAATAATCAGTGTCTCGGGGACCAGCCTCCTGATGTTTCGTCTTCCGCCGTGCCTTTTTCCGGCGAGGGAGCCCTCCTCCCCCCCCCCCCGGCGGAGGCCTCGACGGAAACCTCCGCCCGCGCAGTTCCTTCTCCCGACGCGGGGGCGGGGTTGGGGGGAAGAGGTGGCAGTGCCTCCTTACAGGCATGGCACCGCCCACCCTCTGCCGTCCAGAAGACGCGGTAGGCGGTCACCTCATACAGGGCATTGAAGCCCCCCCTCCGTGACCTCCTCCCGCGCCAGCTTCACGAAGGCTGTTCTCCCTGAGTCCGAGCAGCAGCGGCGTTACCCCCGACCTCACCTCCCCCAGTTGACGTAGGTGGGGGACGAGGTGCTCGTCCGACAGGAAGGGCGGGACGTTGGATAATATGAGCTGCTGCGCGGTGGCCTCCAGCGGGTCCACCGGCAGGAAGGACCCGCCCACCGTGAGCCCCTTACTAAGGACCAGGGACACTGCCCGCACTGACCTCAGGAAGAACACCGCCTTCCTGTACATTTTTGAGGCCGCGGCGATGGCCGAGGGGCCGACAACCTCTGCCGTGGCCTTAACACAGGCCTCAATGGTCATATTGGGGTGAGTGTAATTCTTCACCCCATGTTTTCTGGTGACAAGGCGGAAAGGTGCCGGGCAGCAGGAGCAGCTGCAGAGACCACGCCTGCATATGTCCTGCTGGGTCTCGGCACCAGCGAAGACAGAATCGCCATTAATATGAAAGAACTACACCCACCCCAAGTCTCAGGCCTGTTGTCGATGGTGCTCTTCTGAAATGAAAGGGAAACCACCAGTTGTTATAGGTTTGCTGGGTGAGGGTCTTCCCTAATTAAATAAATAAGCAAAGAAAAATCTTCTCTATTTTAAAATTCTGCTGAGTTCAAGTCTGACTGGTGTATATAATGGGAAATTAGTTTGGATAATAAATTGGTGTTTTCAAAGTTCTGTTCCCCACTCCACCCCAAAAAAGCCTTTCTTTGTTAGCAAGATCGTCAATAATCAGCTAGTTGTTTAATAATTAATTGCCGGTCAAGAATGCCATTGAAAAAAGTAGCCGTTAGTAGGCAATAGGTTCAGGCGAAAACTTATATTGCCATTATTTAATCGACCTCCTTTAGTCCAATTGTATCGATCACAGCTGTGTGCATGTGTTGATCTGCTCTGTGAACGGATGTGGAGGCGGTGCTAGACTTTACTTAAATCCGATTGCACAATTGTGTGTGTGTTTCATGTTGTATTTTAGGTGAAACTGATCTCTCGTAATAAAGCAAAATGGCGTGGAGGGTCGGTTTCACCGGAATTGTTATCTTCTGTCTCCTCACAAGTGGTAAGTGTTTTAATGTAAAGTTCGAGCTGGCGTGGTGGTTTGTACACGATAAACTTCCGCCTTTTGCAATGCCGCTGAAATTAAGTTCTTAAAATGACAACAGGTGCACAGATCAAATATTCAAAAGTCCAGGTTCGAGTATCCCAAAGCTGAGTATCTGAGATTCAAATGTATTAGGAAGTTTGCTCTCTGGTACAAGATTGTAAAGAGTTTGGGCAAATCTCCGAAGTAGGAAGCCTTGTTTCCAATATTTCAACGCGGCCAAAATGTAGTTTCTCTTTCGATGAGAGATTGATTAGACTTTGTGATCCATTCGAATCGGCTGAATCAAACGCAAATGGATCCCTTCGATCTCTTCTGGAAGGGTAGAAGTAATATTTTAAATGTTGGGTGTGGGGGAGGAATATATTAACTTGAAGTTGACTTTTCTGAATGTAAAGCATGAATTTCTGTTAATTAGAGCAAATTTAATACGATCCGACCTTCGTTATGGACACGTGGAGAGTTATCTGGAGTGGTGAAGAAATAGCCTATTTAGCGCCTTGAAACTAGTTTCATTTCACTTTTTACTGCCTCTTGATTGTTTTGTAAGAGTTATTGTTTGCTATGATGTGGCATAGACATGTGGGCCTGGAATTTCCAGCGTATTTGCGCTCAGGTACGCACAATCGGGGCGCACAAAATAGGCAGCCTGAAAGATGGGGGAATTTTGGGCGGAAGTGACACGCAAGTACAAAACGCCCACATTTCGATCTTTTACAATCATTTATCAATCCCTCTACCCAAAATAATAGTTCTGTCTCCAAGTTAGGGTGTTCCCTGCAATTGCAGAGGCTCTGTTTAAATTATGATCAGATTTTCTGGTGTTTTATTACAATTTTTGAGCATTTTTTTAAAAAATCCTCACTTGAGACCTGCACTTTGTTTTAATGCATTTTTATGACCTCAATATAGGTCACATTGAAAAGTTTCCCCTGTTGCAGGTTCTTAAACCTGCTGTAACTGATGTGCATGAATGCTTGTTAAATGAGTTGAAACTTTAATTTTCATGTGTTTAAAAAAAGAAATTTATGGTGAGTTGGGTGCTTTCCTTGAATCCCGATTGTTTACACCGATTTACACCCGTTTTATGTTCGAGCATATTCTAACAGGATTAGCAGGAAATTTGAGCGTAACTCTCCGTTGGTGGAATGGGTGTATTTTTGGGTCTAACCTTCGGGTTGCGCCTACGGAGGAAAATCCAGACTGTGATCTTTCAATGTTGTGCTTTAGTTTGCCTGGTACTTGTCAACAAGTGGATGACTTTTTAAAGTCTAAGTAGGTCTATTTATGACTAAAACCATGTACCTGAATACAATTGGAGCTAAAGTTAGTACACAGCACCATTTTGGTTGATTCAATTTCTGTTTAATAAATTATATTTGAGCAAACAATACACTAACACTTGTAACTTCCTGTTTATATTATACTTCTGTCTGCTTCTCCTTATGTTTCTTTTTGACTCTTGCTTTGCTCAATTGCTCTTGTCCTTCCTCCTTGACTATTTTAGTATCAAACTGTTCAAAAAGTATTTCTGTAAGTTTGAATGTTTACCTTCCTGCCCTCTACGATGTAAGAAGGGTAACTTCTTTACACAGTTAGGATTTTGGCCTTCATTCACCAGTTTCTCAAGTTGCTGGGAAGGTTCCCAATAAGTTAGGAGCAGGAGGAGTTTGATGACTACATACTGATTTGCATCCTCTTTTTAAACTTGTCTCTTTCCTTTCAGTGCTACTGTTCTTTAAAGTGGTGCTGAAACTGGAGCCCGGACTCAGATTTCTACTTTTTTTTTAATGTTTGGAACCTCACCTCTGATGCACTGAACCTTGCACGTGTATAGTTAGCAGTCACAATTTATGACTCTGGTTGGTACCTTCCTTGACTGGGAAAGATCTGAGCAGGCCAATAATGGTGGTGTATTTCTAGCCTGTACACCAACCTGAGCCTGTGGTCAAATTCAAAATGGCAGACCTAACACATGTGCCACAACTAGCATTACAGTGCATGTTCAACTTTGTACTGATACCTTTGTCATCAGAGGTACTCTACTTTCTATGGAGGGTTTCCATGCCTTCTCTAGCTCACGTACTGGAATATTTATATTGCAAGTTTGCTTTGACAGTAATAGTGCTCTAGTCACTAAGTTGTTTTTACATCTTCTTCCTGTGAAGAACATGGATAAAAGGCTCAATGGCTGGCTCGTAAAAGTAAAAATGCAAGGGTAAGAATCTCTCAAATGTTTTTAACTAGTCGTCTTTCTGCAGCGCAACTAATTTATGTTTCCCCCCCCCCCTTTTCCCTGATGTGCCAATCTACTGAGTTTGTAAACTAATGAGGCTAATTCAGGTGTTGCACTATGTAACACAGGCAAATTTGTCTTTTTTTAAATGAAATTTCCTGTTGATTTCAGAGAATCCCTTCTAATTGATCTCTGAATCTGCCCAAGAGCAACTGGCAACAAATATATCTATACAGTAATTAGAATTTTAAATGGACTTTGGTCACACCAAGCAGTAGAATAATACATGTATTGCATGGAATATTGCACTTTTTTTCCTTTTTAATACTGTATCCTTGGCCTGCCATGAGTAATGTCATGTATCAAAATGACACTACAAGAGAAGAAGCTGAGTAAGATGTACTTTTATTTGGAGTACATAAACTGTTGGTTTTTATTCATTCATGGGATGTGGGCATCGCTGGCAAGGCCAGCGTTTATTGCCCTTGGGAAGTTAGTGGTGAGCCGCCACCTTGAACCACTGCAGTCCGTGTGGTGAAGGTTCTCCCACAGTGCTTATAGTTAGGGAGTTCCAGAATTTTGACCGAGCGACGTATATATGGTGTGTTTGTGACTTGGAGGGGAACGTGCAGGTGGTGGTGTTCCCGAATGCTTGCTGCCCTTGTCCTTCTAGGTGGTAGACGTCGTGGGTTTGGGAGGTGCTGATGAAGAATCCTTGGTGAGTTGCTGCAGTGCATCCTGTAGATGGTACACACTGCAGCGCCGGTGGTGAAGGGAGTGACTGTTTAGGGTGGTGGATGGGGTGCAAATCAAGTGGGCTGCTTTGTCCTGGATGGTGTCAAGCTTCTTGAGTGTTGATGGAGCTGCACCGATCCAGGCAAGTGGAGAGTATTCCATCACACTCCTGACATGTGCCTTGTAGATGGTGGAAAGGTTTTGGGGAATCAGGAGGTGAGTCACTCGCCACAGAATACCCAGCCTCTGACCTGCTCTTGTAGCCACAGTATTTATGTGGCTGGTCCAGTTAAGTTTCTGGTCAATGGTGACCCCAAGGATGTTGATGGTGGGGGATTCGGAAATGGTAATGTTGTTGAATGTCAAGGGGAGGTGGTTAGACTCTCATGCCGGACAATGACCATCTCCAACAAGAATGTAACTTGCCATTTATCAGCCCAAGCCTGGATGTTGTCCAGGTCTTGCTGCATGCAGGCACGGACTGCTTCATTATCTGAGGGGTTGCGAATGGAACTGAACACTGTGCAATCATCAGCAAACGTCCCCATTTCTGACCTTATGATGCAGGGAAGGTCATTGATGAAGCAGCTGAAGATGGTTGGGCCGAGGACACTGCCCTGAGGGACTCCTGCAGCAATGTCTTGGGGCTGAGATGATTGGCCTCCAACAACCACTACCATCTTCCTTTGTGCTAGGTATGATTCCAGTCACTGGAGAGTTTTTCCCCTGATTCCCATTGACTTCAACTTTACTAGGGCTCCTTGGTGCCACACTCGGTCAAATGCTGCCTTGATGTCAAGGGCAGTCGCACCTCACCTCTGGAATTCAGCGCTCTCTTGTCCATGTTTGGACCATGGCTTGTAATGAGGTCTGGAGCTGAGTCGTCCTGGCGGAACCCAAACTGAGCATCGGTGAGTAAGTGCCGGACGACACCTTCCGTCACTTTGCTGATGGTCGAGAGTAGACTGATGGGGCGGTAATTGGCTGGATTGGATTTGTCCTGCTTTTTGTAGACAGGACATACCTGGGCAATTTTCCACATTGTTGGGTAGATGCCAGTGTTGTAGCTGTATTGGAACAGTTTGGTCAGAGGTGCAGCTAGTTCTGGAGCACAAGTCTTCAGCGCTACAGCCAGGATGTTGTCGGGGCCCATAGCCTTTGCTGTATCCAGTGCACTCAACCATTTCTTGATATCACGTGGAGTGAATCGAATTGGCTGAAGACTGGCTTCTGTGATGGTGGGGATATCAGGAGGAGGCAAAGATGATCATCTACTCGGCACTTCTGGCTGAAGATGGTTGAAAACGCTTCAGCCTTGTCTCTTGCACTCACGTGCTGGACTCCCTGATCATTGCTTCATTTAACTGATCTGCCAGATATTGCTTAAATAAGGCAGCACAAAACTTCTCTTGTAACTTAATCCAGTGGCACAATTCGGAGGAGAGTTCTCTGGTGTCCTGGCCAACATTTATTCCTCAACTAACACCACTAAAACAGTCATTTAGTTGGCTGCTATGTTTGCCTGCATTACAACAATGACTGACTATACTTCAAAAGTACTACATTGTCTAGGAAGTATTTTGGGACATCCTGAGAATGTGAAAGGCTGTATATGAATGTAACCTTTTCACACCTCCCTCTGTTGCACTATTTCCAACCACCATCCCTCTCCTGCAATATAGTAACCCTTTTGAACTGAATTATTTGTACTTGTGTGTTTATTACCTGGGTTAATATAATTAACCAGTAAACAATAAATGAATAACCCAAAATTTCTATTTGCAGTTACTTGTCTGGACTCATCTGCAATTGAAGCCTCTAGCACTAATCAATCTGAGACTTCAGCTGATCCAGGCTACACTTCAGCATCTACAGAATCAAAACCTGAGTCAAGTGAGCCTTTCAAAACTCAAACAATAACTGCAACCAGTAACGTTAACACCATACAAGTTCAGACTTCAACTAGCATTCCAGGCTACATAACTAGTGAAAAAGGAAAGTCTAGAAAAGATGAGGCTTCCACTACAACGAACTCAATTGTTGGTTCCACTACTGTAAACCAAGATGTTGGAAAGCCAGCCATTGCCAGTGACCATGCAACAGTTACCCAACCAAATGGATCTCAAAATGATGCTAAAACTGAAGTGTCCTCACAATCTACCAGCAAGAAAACTGAGAAACCAGTACAAGTCTTTGAAGATAGTTATTTCATAATTTATCTAATAACTGGATCATTGCTTTTAGCAGTGGTGTATATCCTATACCACAACAAAAATAAGGTAAGCTGGTCAGCTTTTAGTTTTACTCGTTGCATTTAATTTTAGTTGAAGATGAGTGTTCTAAGCCAGGGACTAAATCTCATGCATATAATGCATACTCTTGTAGGAGGAGGAAGAAGAATTGTGCATGAATGTTAAGATTAAAAACATTAGGAAGAGGCACTGGAATGTGGGAATGTAAAGTTTAAAATCAGTATTTGTATATAGGACATGCAAATAAACATCTAGTTGTACTCAATTGACCTTATTTTAAAAAGGTTGGGAGAGATGTGCACATATAGACTTTGAACTGTGGGGGTAGAGGTCCTGGTTTAACAAGTTATAATGTGTACATTTATGGTGCAGGCTTTAAAAAGTACTTATTAGTATAGTGAAATGCTACTCGTGTAAAATAAAACTGCTCACAGCAGATAAATTTTACTTCCAAAGAGAGGTTAACTAATGCTGTGGGTAAAGTAAACTAATTGGCAGGGGTAGAGACACCAGGAGGAAGCATTAGAGACTAGATGTAAGGCGCATAGGACTGGGAGAGACAAACAGCACTAAACTAAAGTATGTGCATGACAAATTGCCACATGGGATTATGATGCAGTGACAAGAAGAGATCTGGCTCAAACAAGGGGGGGAATGGGTATTTAATATTCCTGGCAACAATGTATTCAGGAAAGATGGGGGTGGTGATAGTATTGATCAAAGATACTGTTACAGCATTGGAAAGGGATGATGTACTTAAGGGTTCAAAGACTGAATGCTAGCTAAATAGATTAAGGAGTTATTCTGCTGGGTGTACATTATAGGCCACCAAATGGTAGGAAGGACATGGAGAAAATTTGCAGGCAAATTGCAGAAAGATGCAACAACTAGTGATAATGGGGGACTTCAATTAGTATAATATAGACTGGGGGAAAATAACAGTGTAAAAGGCAAAGAGGAGGCAGAATTCCTGAAATGTGTGATCAAGTTCTCTTGTAATGTGTTTCCAGCCCAATGAGGAAGAAAGCAGGGCTGGATCTAATTCTGGGGAACAAAGTGGAGCATGTTTCAGTGGGAGAGCATTTGGGGAAACAGTGATCACAATATAATTAGGTTTAGAGTAGTTATGGAAAAGGACAAGCAAAAATCAAATGTGACAATACTCAACTGGAGGTGGACTAATTTCAGTGAGTTGAAAAGGGATCTGGCCCAGGTGGATTGGAATCAAAGATTGCTCATTTATTGTTTATCAGGATGTGGAGATGCCGGTGATGGACTGGGGTTGACAATTGTAAACAATTTTACAACACCAAGTTATAGTCCAGCAATTTTATTTTAAATTCACAAGCTTTCGGAGATTTTCGGAGATCTTGAAACATTTGCCTGAGGAAGGAGAAAATCTCCGAAAGCTTGTGAATTTAAAATAAAATTGCTGGACTATAACTTGGTGTTGTAAAATTGTTTACAATTGTTTATCAGCCAATGGGGAGGCCTTCAAAGAGGAGGTAGTTTGGATACAGTCTGGACACAAGGGGGGAAAAGGACGGTCATGCTAAGCTAGAGCTCCCTGGATGACTAAAGATAGAGATTAAAATGATCCAGAAAATGGAGGCTTATTATAAATGTCAGGTTCATAATTCAGTAGAGAACCAAGCTTTAATGTCACAGTAAAGGAGGAGGTAGTAGAGAAATTGGATAGGATTTTAAAAATAGGAGGTACTTTTATCAAATTTTAGCCCATCCTGTATCTCAACTACTTCCCATTTTACTGTGACTTTGGAAGCATCTTCTTCCTTGGTAAAGACAGATGCAGAGTACTCATTTAGTACCTCAGCCATGCACTCTGCCTCCATGCGTAGATCTCCTTTTTGGTCCCTAATCAGAGTAGAAAAGCAAGGAAGTTATGCGAAACCTTTATAAAACACTGGTTAGGCCTCAGCTGGAATATTGGGATTCACTGTGGAGCATCCGCGATGCAGAGAAACTCGTGGATAGCACGTTTAGCGAGTTGGTCACACCGCAGGTAAAGGGTGTACAGGCGGGAAGTGAATGGGTGACCACCAGGCAGAGTAAGAGGTGCAGGCAGGTAGTGCAGGGGTCCCCTGTGGCCATCCCCCTCTCAAACAGGTATACCGTTTTGGATGCTGTTGGGGGAGATGGCTCACCAGGGGAAGGTGACAGCGGCCAGGTTCATGGCACCGTGGCTGGCTCTGCTGCACAGGAGGGCAGGAAAAAGAGTGGCAGAGCTATAGTGATAGGGGACTCGATTTGTAAGGGGAATAGACAGGCGTTTCTGTGGACGCAACCGAGACTCCAGGATGGTATGTTGCCTCCCTGGTGCAAGGGTCAGGGATGTCTCGGAGCGGCTGCAGGACATTCTGGAGGGGGAGGGTGAACAGCCAGTTGTCGTAGTGCATATAGGTACCAACGATATAGGTAAAAAACGGGATGAGGTCCTACAAGCTGAATTTAGGGAGTTAGGAGTTAAACTAAAGAGTAGGACCTCAAAGGTAGTAATCTCAGGATTGCTACCAGTGCCACGGGCTAGTTAGAGTAGGAATGAGAGGATAGCTAGGATGAATACATGGCTTGAGATGGTGCAAGAGGGAGGGATTCAAATTCCTGGGCCATTGGAACCGGTTCTGGGGGAGGTGGGACCAGTACAAATTGGACGGTCTGCATCTGGGCAGGACTGGAACCAATGTCCTAGGGGGAGTGTTTGCTAGTGCTGTTGGGGAGGGTTTAAACTAATGTGGCAGGGGGATGGGAACCGATGCAGGAAGTCAGTGGGAAGTAAAGTGGTGACAGAAACAAAAGGCAGTAAGGGAGAGTGTACAAAACATGACCGGACAGATGGTCTGAGAAAGCAGGGCAAAGACCAAGGGAAGTCTAGATTAAACTGCATTTATTTCAATGCATGAAGTCTGATGGGCAAGGCAGATGAACTCAGGGCATGGATGGGTACATGGGACTGGGATGTTATGGCTATTACTGAAACATGGCTAAGGGAGGGGCAGGACTGGCAACTCAATGTTCCAGGGTACAGATGCTATAGGAAAGATAGAGCAGGAGGTAAGAGAGGAGGGGGAGTTGCGTTCTTGATTAGGGAGAACATCACTGCAGTAGTGAGAGGGGATATATCCGAGGGTTCGCCCACTGAGTCTATATGGGTAGAACTGAAAAATAAGAAGGGAGAGATCACGTTGATAGGATTGTACTACAACCTCCAAATAGTCATCGGGAAATTGAGTAGCAAATATGTAAGGAGATTACAGACAGCTGCAAGAAAAATAGGGTGGTAATAGTAGGGGACTTTAACTTTCCCAACATTGACTGGGACAGCCATAGCATTAGGGGCTTGGATGGAGAGAAATTTGTTGTGTATTCAGGGTTCAGGGTAAGCACATTCCTTATAAAGTGAAGGGCAAGGCTGGTAGAAGTAGGGAACCTTGGATGACTCGGGAGATTGAGGCCCTGGTCAAAAAGAAGGAGGAGGCATATGACATGCATAGGCAGCTGGGATCAAGTGGATCCCTTGAAGATTATAGAGATTGCCGGAGTAGAGTTGAGAAATCAGGAGGGCAAAAAGGGGACATGAGATTGCTTTGGCAGATAAGGCAAAGGAGAATCCAAAGAGCTTCTACAAATACATAAAGGGCAAAAGAGTAACTAGGGAGAGAGTAGGGCCTCTTAAGGATCAACAAGGTCATCTATGTGCGGAACCACAAGAGATGGGTGAGATCCTAAATGAATATTTCACATCGGTATTTACGGTTGAGAAAGGCATGGATGTTGGGGAACTTGGGGAAATAAATAGTGATGTCTTGAGGAGTGTACATGTTAGAGAGGGAGGTGCTGGAAGTCTTAACACACATCAAGGTAGATAAGTCTTCGGGACCTGATGAAATGTATCCCAGGACGTTATGGGAGGTTAGGGAGGAGATTGCGGGTCCCCTGGCAGAGATATTTGAATCATCGACAGCTACGGGTGAGGTGCCTGGGGATTGGAGGGTAGCAAGTGTTGTGCCTTTGTTTAAGAAGGGCGGTGGGGAGAGGCCTGGGAACTACAGACCGGTGAGCCTGACATCTGTAGTGGGTAAGTTGTTAGAGGGTATTCTGAGAGACAGGATCTACAGGCACTTGGAGAGGCAGGGACTGATTAGGAACAGTCAGCATGGTTTTGTGAGTGGAAAATCGTGTCTCGCGGATTTGATTGGGTTTTTTGAGGGGGTGGCCAGGGGGATGGATGAGGGCTGTGCGGTAGACGTGGTCTACATGGACTTCAGCAAAGCATTTGACAAGGTACCGCATGGTAGGTTGTTACATAAGGTTAAATCTCACGGGATCCAAGGTGAGGTAGCCAATTGGATACAAAATTGGATTGACGACAGAAGACAGAGGGTGGTTGTAGAGGGTTGTTTTTCAAACTGGAGGCCTGTGTCCAGCGGTGTGCCTCAGGGATCGGTGCTGGGTCCGTTGTTATTTGTTATTTATATTAATGATTTGGATGAGAATTTAGGAGGCATGGTTAGTAAGTTTGCAGATGACACCAAGATTGGTGGCATTGTGGACAGTGAAGAAGGTTATCTAGGATTGCAACGGGATCTTGATAAATTGGGCCGATGAATGGCAGATGGAGTTTAATTTAGATAAATGTGAGGTGATGCATTTTGGTAGATCGAATCGGGCCAGGACCTACTCCGTTAATGGTAGGGCGTTGGGGAGAGTTATAGAACAAAGAGATCTAGGAGTTCAGGTTCATAGCTCCTTGAAAGTGGAGTCACAGGTGGATAGGGTGGTGAAGAAGGCATTCGGCATGCTTGGTTTCATTGGTCAGAACATTGAATACAGGAGTTGGGATGTCTTGTTGAAGTTGTACAAGACATTAGTAAGGCCACACTTGGAATACTGTGTACAGTTCTGGTCACCCTATTATAGAAAGGATATTATTAAACTAGAAAAAGTGCAGAAAAGATTTACTCGGATGCTAGCGGGACTTGATGGTTTGACTTATAGGGAGAGGTTGGATAGACTGAGACTTTTTTCCCTGGAGAGTAGGAGGTTAAGGGGTGATCTTATAGAAGTCTATAAAATAATGAGGGGCATAGATAAGGTAGATAGTCAAAATCTTTTTCCAAAGGTAGGGGATTCTATAACGAGGGGGCATAGATTTAAGGTGAGAGGGGAGAGATACAAAAGGGTCCAGAGGGGCAATTTTTTCACTCAAAGGGTGGTGAGTGTCTGGAACGAGCTGCCAGAGGCAGTAGTAGAGGCGGGTACAATTTTGTCTTTTAAAAAGCATTTGGACAGTTACATGGGTAAGATGGGTATAGAGGGATATGGGCCAAGTGCAGGCAATTGGGACTAGCTTAGTGGTATAATCTGGGCGACATGGACATGTTGGGCCGAAGGGCCTGTTTCCATGTTGTAAACTTCTATGATTCTAAAGGTTGGCAGTACTCAAAGTAGAAAAGTCACCTGGTCCTGAATTGGATGCATCCTAGGTTGCTGAGGGAAGTAAGGGTGGAAATTGCAGAGGCTCTGGCCACAATTTTTCCAGTCTTCCTTTAGATATGGTAGTGGTGCTAGAGGACTAGATTGCAAATGTTACACCCCTGTTTAAGAATGGGGAGAGGGATAAACCGAAAAACTACAAGCCAGTTAGCCTAACATCAGCTGGGGAAACTTTGAGACATTAATCTGGGCCAAAATGAACTGGCATTTGGAATAATATGGGTTTAACAAATCCAGGCTGGATTTCATTGCTTAAGGCAAATTGTGTCGCCTAACTTGATTTTGAGTTCTTTGACTTGATGGATTCGGTTTCTGAGAGTAGTGCAGTTAATAGTGTATATAGATTTTTAAAAGGCACTTGATAAAGTACCACATAGTAGACTTGTTAATAAAATTGAAGTCCATGGGATTTGAGGGGCAGTTGTTGCATGAATACAAAATTGGCTAGAACAGAAAGTAGAGTGGTGATCAGTTGTTTCAGACTGAAGGGAAATGTGCAATGGTGTCCTCCAGGGGTCGGTGTTGGGATCGTTGCTCTTTTTGATATATATTAATGACCTGGACTTGGATATACAGGACATAATTTCAAAGTTTGCAGATGGATCTAAACTCAGATGTAGTAAAGTGAGGAGGATAGTAACAGACTTCGAGGATATAGACTGGTGAAATGGGCAGACACATGGCAGATGAAATTGATCACAGGTGTGAAGTGATGCATTTTAGTAGGAAGAATGAAGGGAGGCAATATAAACTAAATGGTACAATTCTAAAGGGGGTGCAGGAACAGAGACCTGGGAGATGTACGTACACAAGTTGAGAAGGCTGTTTAAAAAGGCATTTGTGATCCTTGGCTTTCTAAATAGAGGCATAGAGTACACAAGCAAGGAAGTTTTGATGAACCTTTTTTATAGAACACTTTAGTCCCCAGCTGGAGTATTGTCCAATTCTGGGCACCACACTTCAGGAAGGTCGTCAACGGGAAATTGAGGAGCAAATATGTAAGTAGATTACAGACAGCTGCAAGAAAAATAGGGTGGTAATAGTAGGGGACTTTAACTTTCCCAACATTGACTGGGACAGCTATAGCATTAGGGGCTTGGAAGGAGAGAAATTTGTTGTGTATTCAGGAGGAATTTCTCATTCAGTATGTGGATGGCCTGACTAGAGAGGGGGCAAAACTTGACCTCCTCTTGGGAAATAAGGAAGGGCAGGTGACAGAAGTGTTAGTGAGGGATCACTTTGGGACCAGTGATCATAATTCCATTAGTTTTAAGATAGCTATGGAGAATGATAGGTCTGGCCCAAAAGTTAAAATTCTAAATTGGGGAAAGGCCAATTTTGATGGTATTAGACAGGAACTTTCAGAAGTTGATTGGGAGAGTCTGTTGGCAGGCAAAGGGACGTCTGGTAAGTGGGAGGCTTTCAAAAGTGTGTTAACCAGGGTTCAGGGTAAGCACGTTCCTTATAAAGTGAAGGGCAAGGCTGGTAGAAGTAGGGGACCTTGGATGACTCGGGAGATTGAGGCCCTGGTCAAAAAGAAGGAGGAGGCATATGACATGCATAGACAGCTGGGATCAAGTGGATCCCTTGAAGAGTATAGAGATTGCTGGAGTAGAGTTGAGAGAAATCAGGAGGGCAAAAAGGGGACATGAGATTGCTTTGGCAGATAAGGCAAAGGAGAATCCAAAGAGCTGCTACAAATACATAAAGGGCAAAAGAGTAACTAGGGAGAGAGTAGGGCCTCTTAAGGATCAACAAGGTCATCTATGTGCGGAACCACAAGAGATGGGTGAGATCCTAAATGAATATTTCACATTGGTATTTATGGTTGAGAAAGGCATGGATGTTGGGGAACTTGGGGAAATAAATAGTGATATCTTGAGTGTACATATTACAGAGAGGGAGGTGCTGGAAGTCTTAACGCGCATCAAGGTAGATAAATCTCCAGGACCTGATGAAATGTATCCCAGGACGTTATGGGAGGTTAGGGAGGAAATTGCAGGTCCCCTAGTAGAGATATTTGAATCATCGACAGCTACAGGTAAAGTGCCTGAAGATTGGAGGGTAGCAAATGTTGTGCCTTTTGTTTAAGAAGGGCGGCAGGGAAAAGCTTGAACTACAGACCGGTGAGCCTGACGTCTGTAGTGGGTAAGCTGTTAGAGGGTATTCTGAGAGACAGGATCTACAGGCATTTGGAGAGTCAGGGACTGATTAGGAACAGTCAGCATGGTTTTGTGAGTGGAAAATCATGTCTCTCGAATTTGAATTTTTTGAAGGGGTAACAAAGATGATAGATCAGGGCTGTGCAGTAGACGTGGTTTACATGGACTTCAGCAAAGCCTTTGACAAGGTACCGCATGGTAGGTTGTTACATAAGGTTAAATCTCACGGGATCCAAGGTGAGGTAGCCAATTGGATACAAAATTGGATTGACGACAGAAGACAGAGGGTGGTTGTAGAGGGTTGTTTTTCAAACTGGAGGCCTGTGTCCAGCGGTGTGCCTCAGGGATCGGTGCTGGGTCCGCTGTTATTTGTTTATATTAATGACTTGGATGAGAATTTAGGAGGCATGGTTAGTAAGTTTGCAGATGACACCAAGATTGGTGGCATTGTGGACAGTGAAGAAGGTTATCTAGGATTGCAACGGGATCTTGATAAATTGGGCCGATGAATGGCAGATGGAGTTTAATTTAGATAAATGTGAGGTGATGCATTTTGGTAGATCGAATCGGGCCAGGACCTACTCCGTTAATGGTAGGGCGTTGGGGAGAGTTATCGAACAGAGATCTAGGAGTACAGGTTCCTAGCTCCTTGAAAGTGGAGTCACAGGTGGATAGGGTGGTGAAGAAGGCATTCGGCATGCTTGGTTTCATTGGTCAGAACATTGAATACAGGAGTTGGGATGTCTTGTTGAAGTTGTGCAAGACATTAGTAAGGCCACACTTGGAATACTGTGTACAGTTCTGGTCACCCTATTTTAGAAAGGATATTAAACTAGAAAGAGTGCAGAAAAGATTTACTCGGATGCTACCGGGACTTGATGGTTTGACTTATAGGGAAAGGTTGGATAAACTGAGACTTTTTTCCCTGGAGAGTAGGAGGTTTAGGGGTGATCTTATAGAAGTCTATAAAATAATGAGTGCATAGATAAGGTAGACAGTCAAAATCTTTTCCCAAAGGTAGAGGAGTCTATAACGAGGGGGCATAGATTTAAGGTGAGAGGGGAGAGATACAAAAGGGTCCAGAGGGGCAATTTTTTCACTCAAAGGGTGGTGAGTGTCTGGAACGAGCTGCCAGAGGCAGTAGTAGAGGCGGCTACAATTTTGTCTTTTAAAAAGCATTTGGACAGTTACATGGGTAAGATGGGTATAGAGGGATATGGGCCAAGTGCAGGCAATTGGGACTAGCTTAGTGGTATAAACTGGGCGACATGGACATGTTGGGCCGAAGGGCCTGTTTCCATGTTGTAAACTTCTATGAGTCTATGTCAAGGCCTTAGAGGGTACAGAGGAGATTACTAGAATGGTACCAAGGATGATAACTTCAGTTATGTGGAGAGACTGAAGAATCTGGGGTGGTTCTTTTTAAGAGAAGGTTTATGGGGAGATTTGATCAAAATCATGAAGGTTTTGATCGAGTAAATAAGAAAGTGTTTCTAGTGGCAGAAGGGCCACTTACCAGAAGACACAAATTTAAGGTAATTGACAAAAGAACCAGAGGTGACATGGGGAGGGGGGGAATATTAATGCAGCGAGTTATTATAATCTGGAATGCACAGCCTGAAAGCAGAATCAATTGTAACTTTAAAAAAGAATTGAATAAATACTTGAAGTGGAAAAATTTGTAGGGCTATGGGGAAAGAGCAGTGGAGTGGGACTAATTGGAAATCTGTATCATTCTATGAAACTGTTCCCTTTTTTGTTGATTTGCCACTTTCCTCATGGTTGATTTTTTGCAAATGGGTAAACAGCATTGTGGGCCCACTTACAGCATTGTGGGTGTACTTTGCTGTATGCTGGGTAGAACTGGCAATGATGGTCATCTTGCCAGTCCCAACTCCTGAAGATGGAAGGCCCACCTGCTCCCCTTGGTAGGGGGATGCTTTTACTCCTGTTTTGGAATTTTAGAACATAGCTAGAAAGAGTCAGAAATGGATTCTGCCTCATTTATCCCTCCCACCCACCCACATTGCATCATTTTTATGCCCAAGATGGGATGGAATTCCTTGGATTAAATGTTTTTGCAAACCTAGTGTATAACTTGAATTGACATCAGAATTTTATTCAGAATCCTAGATGAACATTGGATCAACATACAAAAAAATTGTATTGGTAGAGATTTTCATGTAGAAGTTTACAACATGGAAACAGGCCCTTCGGCCCAACATGTCCGAAAAATGTGATATCATACAAGGTTTACAATATTATTGCTCTTTGTAATTGAACAAATGTCTAATGTGCTAGTTTTCTTGTGGTAATATAGCAGTGATTGAGGAAGGTGATTGATCTTTTCCACTATAATGCAATTTTACTTGTATCAAGTATTTAAGCTGACTTTTGGCTGGGCAATTTTAACCTAACCTGCTTGTCTGGGAAACTGACTGGATCGGGTGCAATGCTGGTTTTATACCCTGCCTGATTTTACACTCCATTGAAGTCAATGGAGAATAATATTGAGCAGGCTGTAAAACCAGCGTTCCAACTAATCCTGTGGGTTTCCTGTCTGGTGAGTTTAGGTTAAAATTACCCCCTTGGATATTATAAACTAAGCTTTGAGATCTAAAAGTTTAAATCTGTTGATTGTAGTGTAAGTTACATTAAGTCTTGGTAGGCAGGTCTGATTCAATAATGGCTAATCTGAGTTTTAAAATGACTGAACTGTACCTTGTTTTTGATTCATTTCAGATCGTTGCCTTGTGTCGGAAAGATGGGCCCAGAAGAACAAAACGCCCAAATGCAGCTGATTATAAGCTGCTTGATCAGAATTTAAGTGAAATAATCACCAGCCTGAAAAAGAAAAATACTGACTAAAACAATAAAATTGAGGTATGTGTTTTTGAAATATTTTAGTATTATAAAATAGATTTGAGGACAATATTCTTACCCAATGGATGTATCGATTGTAGAGTTAGCTTTATTCAATACCTAAATTTGGGGGCCTTTAAACATAGTTTATTTTGCATTATTTGCAGATGCTAGCCACTGCAGGTTTGTAATGGACCTTTTTTATATAGAAAGCTTGCCGCTACTGTCTGGAGGAGTTAGGTTTTTTGCTCTGCGGTTTATACTCCTTGTCTGCAGGAAGCAGTATAAGTATACAATGTCCAGTGAGGATAGAAATGCTGCATGTATGTATTCTAGTGCACATGTAGCTTTTTTTTGACCTGGAAGCAAAAGGAAAGTCTTGGCAAGGATGCTAAGGAGAGATTTGCTACAGTTTTGTGTGTCTTTTAAAATCCTATTAAGTTTTTCTTTAACTGCTCACCCAGCATCAGATTGTTAGCACTGAGGTGTCCTTTTTAAACTGTCTTCAGTTTGACAATATTGCTATACCTGCTTTGGTAGTTATAGATGACTCTTGCTGAGGATAAGTAAACTTCACTACTGTAATGTCATTGTACCAATAGCTATCAGCATGAACTGGCAGATGTGCCTCTTACTGACCAGCTTTTGATTCCTGAATCTCATCTATCCCTTCTAACTTTTTTTTGTGTGGGGAAGAGGGGAGGAACTGCTTCATTGGCTGGCTGGATCATTTTCAGTGATATCAAGTTGCTAACTAGAACTTGTTGCTCACTTTGCACTTGACTGCCTTCACTTGCATGCCTCTTAACCACATCTTTAAGAGGTGTGATGAGACCACTTCCACTAGCTGACAAGTGAGTAATGTAACCCATACTTAAAGGGTGAGTGTTTTAGCAGGTTTTATACTGACCTTTGCAGCCCAAAGTGAGCCTGCCAGGCTTCACTTGAAGCAGGTGGTTGGGAAGGCTGCTCCTATTTAAACTGGGTTCTCCTGGTGGGCAGCTTTAACAAATGTCAATTATGTGGGCAGGAATAGAATGGAATCCAGTGGAACTAATCTAATATTTTGCATTAATGTGCTTTCTTCCTAAAGGTTTGCAACATTCCATCAAATGAACAATGAAAGTGTTGAAGCCACAAATCCTTGAGAAACTGAGTTGGGGGGGGGGGGGGGGAGAATTGAAGATGAAGCAATAAAATATATATTTCTCTTAAACCAACATAGAAGGCAATCTTTTTGATGATTTCAGCCCACTTGCAGCTTTAATCATATCAGCAAACTTTTAACACTGTCCATATGTAATGATGGAAGTGCCTCTTCCTTTGTTGGTTTTAAACCAATTCATTTATTTTAATTCAGCATCTCTCTGCACTAACCTGTCTCAAATGTATTGTAAAACTTGAGTTGAATTTTCATGAATTGTAACTTGTAAGCAGAGTTAATCTGTTCTGTACATGCATTTATAAAATTGAGTGACTCTTTAAAGTAATTCAGTTCTACTTGCAGACAAAGTGCTTTTTAGGATGATAAATGTCCAAACTAATATTACAAGCATTTTCTATGATCAGTTCTAGGTGTGTGCACTGTATCTAAGGCTCTATCATTTTGGCAATAATTTGTACAAATGCAAATTTGAATATTTACTGTTCTTTACAAGCCTTACAGCCCACCCCACTTCTACTGGATATAACTTGAAGTTAAGTGCATTAGTACAAGTAGTTGTTAATTTTTTGACACTAACACTACATTATAAATAGTCTGTCAATTGCTTTCACGTTTGATAGGTTTTTAAACTGTGGTGCTGATTATAAATCACTTTTTGTATAATTCACGTTTTATGAAGCTATTGTCCACTTTGATTTTTACAATGGATGAGTAGAATATATTGGTACATCTAAGTTCTTTGACATGACTGAATTTATGCTGGGACCAGTGCAGGGCTTAGGGTTACAGCAATTTATTCTTTCTGATCAGTTAAGCCTGAAGAATGAGGGAGGGGGAGGGGGGAAATGCCCTACTAACTAAAAGGAAAGCAAAATACTGTACATGTTGGAAATGTGAAATAAAAATACACAACAGGCAGCATCTGTGGAGAGTGTTAATGTTTCAGGTCAATAACTTGTCATCAGAACTGCTCTACTTGTCTTGTCAGTTGGGATCATTATTGGTGGCACTGTTGCAATCCTGGAGAAGTGAGCTTCCAATCAGTCCCAGACTGCATACATCACTTTGAGTGGGATGTGTTGCATCTGCCATTGGATGGGCTCATCAAGTATTGGGCTGGCTGCTGTGGTGGTGCAAGGCTGCTGGACTGCTATCCAGAATGGCTGAATTGAGGGCCATGACCAGAATTTGTAGGACAATCATCTGGAATTCAATGATTTTTTTCTTCAGCTTTTTGTATGGTGGAATGCATATTGTAGATCTTTTGAGTTGGCTTTTCTGTATTAGGCTGCAGCTAATGTTGAGTTTGGCTGCAGTCAAATACTCTTGTCCTTTTCTTTCATTTAGCTGAACTTAATTGTATAGTGGTCACTGTCCTTGTTTCCTCAAATGTTCCCTTAACTTGCTCTGTTTTATTACCTAGAATGACTAGTCTATCCTTGTTGGAGAAATATACTTCAAAAAAATTCCCTTCTCACTTAAATATTCAAAAAAGGATATCTGTAATCTCCTACAATTATAACTTTCATGTTCAAATTCTAGACTTACTTTTGAAAACAGTGGATGGTGAAGAGGATAGAATAGTGCAGATTTAGGACACTGTCCCCTTAATCTCATCATTACCAAGTCACAAGAGCTAAGGTCTCCTCCATGTCCTATTGAAAAGATTCAATATGCACAGAGTTCAGTGCAGTCTCTACTCATTCTCAGCAGCAGCATGTTCCCCAATATGAAACTGCCTGCAATTTGGTGATCTGGTGTGGCTATTGTCGTGAAGCTGCCACAAGTCACTCCCATCCTTGCCAGGGTTAGAAACTCTGTTTTGGCAAGAATTGCATGCCAGAGATAACTATATTGCATGTGCTGATAAACTGCACCAATAATTCCTAGCAGTTTGTCTGGTAAAAGACTCCATGACAACTTTATAGATGCAGAGATGTCCTAGCATCTGTAGTAGCATTGCTCACATTGTATGGCCATAAGGAATGCTGGGACAGCTGTACTCCATAATATATGGTCCATATTTTTCTTGCTGCTCACTAGCTATGTAGCACTAATATTTGTAGTTAGCAGAATATGACTAGCTGCAATTTTTTTAGTGATTTGGAGTAGCTGCAGCAGTGGGACTGGCAGTGACAGAGATTGGAGGAGGGTAGGGGAATGTGGGTGGTGAGGGATACAAGGAAGTGGTTGGAGATGGCCTTGTCCATCATTGTGTCGATGGGAGTAGAGAACCCATATCGATGGTAGGGTTGAGAGGGTGACCATGACTATGGGTAGGAGGGTTTATATGGTGGTAGAGGTTAAGGGAGGGATGGGGTTTGAAATCACTGAAGATAAGGATTCACTCAGTGCTGAAGTTGAGAGCAAAGGAGGTAGGATATCTCAGTGAGAAACTCAGGATGGGTCAGGGTGGTAGAGAATGTTTTTGAAGGAGAGGCAAGATGGGTGGAACAAGGTGCCAGAGGAGTAGGGGGAGGGAGCTCGATGTAACTTGGTGATATGGGCCACATTATCACTGGCAGTTCGGGTGAGGTAGATGATGGAAAGTATAGAATAGGGCCTATGTTGCAATCAGCGAGCCAAGTTTCAGTCAAAGCCAAGATGACAATGCAATCATCCATCATAAGGTTATGGATGGCAAGGTTTGTGAGTGAACAAACATTCTGAAAGGGAATACGGAGAAGGTCATGATTGTTGATCTGCTGGCAGAGTCCAAGGGGACAGTGGTGGGTGGGATGAGCAGGAGGTTGGTGTGATTAGTGGCAGTGGGCACAGTGAGCAGGAAGGTCAACAAGAGAGGAGGATGGGGCAGTTGAGGTTGCTCTCGTAAAGAGGCAGCGATGGATGCCTCAGTGGGCCCTTGGGAGAGGTACGTTCGGAATCGGTGTATTATCGGACTATGAGCCGACGGATCGAAGTTTATTCATTGCACTCTGCACAGGAAATGTGTGGAAACACCGCGTGAAAACTCATCAGAATTTGGGAACTCTGGAAAAAGTGTCCTTCAAATCTGCGAGCTCAGGGATTCTGCCACAAAATCCTGGCATTGGAGCTGATCCTAATTTTGTGCCTCTTGCCATACAATTTAAAATATATACACACTACCCACAGCCAGTGACGTCCTGGCCTTATTGAAGTGGGTGCGGGACGGGCGGCAATTGGAGCCTTCAGTTTCAAGTCCAATTACTTCCTCATCTCGACGTCGAATACAATTTGTGTCAATTTCAGCGACAACCGGGCACAAACTTTCTTCCTGTTGTGCCGCTTCTAATCGGTGAGGACGAAGGTACCGGTAAAACTTTTTTTTTTCTCTCTCTCTCATGTATTTAACTCGATCTTGGTTTCTGTACTTAACTTACTTGGAAGTTCTTAAACACGAGAGTGCGTCCTTTGTAACGCCACCGGTCTGTCCGAATGACTGAGCAACTTCTTTTTATTGTCGATAACGAGTTACAAGCATAAATATCTCCGGGTATTCGGATATTTCCGGCCAATTTAGTGCCGTTGCATTTCGAAAGGAAAGTACTGGACTATTTTTTTTTTCCCCCCAGGAACGTTTAGTTAAGTTTTTATCTTCCAAAGCTCAGGCCGTGTTACTTTTAGATAAGGGGCGTTCTCCCCCCAAAATAGTTTTCAAATAATACCGGAAGTGATAAAATATGGATCTTGCGCCCTAGCCGGCAACATTTGTAAAGAGAGAAACGACTGGTGTATTTGCAGAAACTCGAGCCTACGCCCAGGCAGCAACAGATTCCGGGGTCTGGAATGCAGATCATTCCCTGGTGAAATCCCATCTGGAATTTACAACAAAAGTGCTATTTTCAGTGAAATAGTCGTATTCTGAACAGAAGATAAGAATGTGATTTCGGTTACTGTAGCTTTAAGGCCACAGACATGGTAATTAGCATTAACTGTATCCCTAAAACAAAGTTGCAACCCTGCTAATCCCAATGGTGAGAATGTAATTCAGACAATTCTTATCCCCTCCCCCAACATGTCGCCATTTTACTAGAGGAGGAATTGTAAAGTTAAAATACATTTTTAGCTAAGAATTGTGCGAGTCTATCTAGCAGATTCTAAATCGATACTTTAACAAACATTTTCAGTTTGATGTGGTGACCTTTTGCAAGAGCTCAAAGCAACTATTTCAAAATTAGAAATGTTTAAAGGGAGGACACATAAACGTTTGGAAACTTACTTTAGCAAATCAAGTGTGATCAATTAAAGTGACCACTGCTTTCTGCATTGCTAGTTTGAAAATATTTATGATTAACTTTCAGTTTCTAATATCTGATTTTTTTTTCTTTGAATACCTTTTTAAACAACTGATTACGGAGAAATTACCTTTTATTGAAGACATTATTGAGCCTGACCAAGCGAGAGGGGTGACTTAACAAAGTGACCATTGGCGATGCATTCCACTGGCGTTTGGTTCATCTCCGTCAATTGTAGGTCTCCCCAACTCCTAGAAGCTAGTTCCCTAACAATGTGCTCAGCTGTGTAGATAAAACTAAATATTAATGGAAATAATTGCTCCCCTATTTTTAAGTATGGATGGTGACTTTCCTCTTTTTAAAACTCAGTTTGCACGGATCTATTCCTGTTGCTCAATATGCCTGTCTTATCGTAAGTAATTGCCCTGAGCTATAGCATATAGCTGGGTCCTATTGTCACAGTACATGAATGCTGCAGGGTACAACTTTGTAAAGATACCTGAGGAGTTGAGTCTTTGAGGTTATTTCAGAACTACTGTTACATTTTCAGCACAGCAGTCATTCATTATACAAATTATTTGCCATTGATTTGTCGAAACTTAACACTATACCAATGCACTTAACCAATGCACTAACACACCCAGACCAGTATCACAAAGGGAAAAGTTTTACTTTAATTGACTTGTATACAAGGGAAGAGCGCCCTCAAGCAAAGGTTGAAGGTGCAGCTTCTTTGAGTCAGTGAAACAGCTCATGTTTATACAGTTAATCAGCAACGCCCACCTGTCGTAGAATATGGGCGTACACGTACATTCTTTATTGGTTCAGGTAGTTGGTCAATCAAGTAGTGAGCCTGCCCCCTCTGAACGTCCATAGTTCATTCCTATCTTGGCACGTAGGCCTCGTAGGCCTGAGCACACTTATCCTCTCCACGTTCTTGTCCTGGTTATCAGTAGGGCTGAAGTCAGTCTCGAGGCCACATGGCCTTTCAAGAAACTGTATTCTCATTATATTTTATAGTCATCAATACCCTTACCTGCTAGGGGGGCCAGACGGTACTAAGCACCTGCTCAGCTAACTTAATTATCAACATACCAAGGCTTAAATGTAATGACACAATTGTGCCTTTCTGTGTGTGTGCTGTAGCTACCCCATTATGTGAGCCAACAAAGAGTTAATATGGTCAAATATCCCTTCATTCATTGCTACATTAATATGGTCAAATAACTGTTCATGCATTTCTACATTAATATGGTCATGTATCTCTTTATGCATTTCCACAGATTATTCAATTAATAATACAATATTTTAAATGGTACATTTTGCGTACTTGGAAACCGGGTTACTCGGTTCTTTATGCTGCCTGTGATATAATTGCATCATATTTATCCAAAACATAGAGGATATATCCATTCTGCCGATGAGATTTTAAAAATGACTACCTGTTCAGGTGGAGGCACTAACTGATGAAGTTACTGTAAACACGCATGGAGTCACTGATACTGATGTTTATGGCTTCTGTGGTCCAAAATAAACATTGTTACTATTTCCTTTGAGACATTTCAGAATGTTAGCTATTTTGTTTTGTACTTCTTTCTATAAAGTACTGACATTTTGTGATGCCAAATGGATAATTAATTTGTGTCTAACACAAAGATGTAAATGCTGCATTTAATAAATACACAAAGAAATTCATAACTTTGTTTCAAATTCTACAAATTCATTGTCTAGCATTTATCAGATCTGGCAAGATCTCCAAATGAAAATAGATATTACACAAGCTTTTCCAGTATTGGAGTTGAATGTGGACACTGAAGCTATAAAAAGTAAACTTTGTACTGGGCAGTGTCTAGTGGCATACGTTTACACTACATGCATTGTGTGAATGTCTTTGTATACTGTGGATGGCCAAACATATGCATATTTGTCTATATTGCTATATCTCTTTGTACATGAGCAATTTTTCAACCACATCCATTTATGTACATGTATGCATACAGTACATTAAGAAGCATATTGAGCATACTGAAATCCGTGTATACATGTTAAGTATCCTATTGCTGGTCATAGTCAAAAAACGTGATTTTTTTTAAAGGGGTTCGGCTTCCTCTGAAAGCTGTGAGTTTATCCAATGAATTGGTAAGGCATACAGACCAAAAATGCCCCTGGTCCATGAGATAAATGCAGATGAGGAAGGCCTTTTAGTCCAGTTCAGTTAATCCATTCAGAAAGGACCTGCAATCTCCCCAGTGTAACATGAATTGTTAAATAGTTTCAGGATTTTCCCCTCTACTTTATCTGGGAATCCATTCCATTGTTGTGAAGAAGAACTTTCTAATATTGATCTTACATTTGCCTTTTACTAATTTGCTCTGTGTCCTTGTTCTGTTCTTGCAATCTAGATTGAAATATTTTCAGGATTTACCTTTTTCCTTACTGTTTACTATTATAGAATGTTTATCAGATCACCTCTCAGCTGCCTCCTATCAAGGATGAGAAGTCCAAACCTTCCTCCAGTCTTTCTTTATATATCAGACCCCTAACAGTAGGGATCAGTCTTGTGGCTCTTCTATGAACTACCTCACAATGGGATACCTTCAAGCATTGATCAGCCAGAATTGGACATAGTACACCTGGTGTAGTCCAAGCAAAGCACTATACAGCTTGAGCATAACTTCCTCTGACCTGACCTCTACTGTTTTGGCTGCATAGTTCACTTCTATTTGCTTTATTGATTGCTGCTCCACAGTGGCTGGACATGTTGAACATTGAGTCTGTTAGGAAGTTGAAGTCTATTTCAACTTCATCCTTAACCAATTCAAAACCATTCCCAGAGTTCATAAGTTGCCTGTTTTTCCTTCTTATGTTCCTAGTGGTTTACACACATTTTAAATTTCACCTGCCTTTGTTCTGCCCACTTAGATATTTATCAACTCATTTCCACAGAAGAACTGGCTCTCCTGGGACATCTGCAAATCTGATCAATATGTACTTGGTGGGGGGTTTGACAGTGTAGATGCTGAGAGATTGTTTCTCCTGGCTAAAGTCTAGAACTAGGGAGTATAGTCGCAGGATAAGGGGTCGGCCATTCAAGACTGAGATGAGGAGGAATTTCTTCATGCAGTGGGTTGTGAATCTTTGGAATTCTCTACCCCAGAGGGCTGTGGATGCTGAGTCATTGAATATATTCAAGTCTGAGATAGAGACAGACTGACTCACTGACTGACTCATATGGGGATCGGGCAGGAAAGTGGAGTTGAGATCGAAGATCAGTCATGATCTGATTGAATGGCGGAGCAGGCTCAAGGGGCTGTATGACCTAGTATTGCTCCTATTTCTTATGTTCTTCTTATGTACTGAGTTTCTAAGTCATTGATGTAAATCAGAGACTCTAGTTATCCCAGTGCTGATCACTGCCATCTCACTCAGCACTCCTTCCAACACTCCAATAGAACTTGAATCACCAGCTTTAAGCTTAACCAATAGCCTTCCATGTGGACACCATGTCGTAGGGAATATCATAGTCAATAATTCTACTTAGGATATCTCCACTTAGGGGACGGTATGTTGCTCACATCTTCCCTTATGAATGCTTGGTGGAAGTAAACATCCAGACTATTAGTAGTCTCACACTCATCCTCTGTTTACATCGGTTATGATTCTGACCTCTTCTCCCACTGCCTTCTTATCATTAAAGTTTTGAAGGACTGTCTTACTGCTGTGACTTATAACTGCATTTTTCCAGGTCTCACGTTGTCCCTCTGATAACCCTTTTAACATGTTTCTGCCTCGGCCTCGCCATCTCACGTGGCCTCTACTCCCATTGTGTCAATCGCGGATAAGGCCATCTCTGATCATGTCCTTGTATCCCTCTCCACCCACATCCCCCTTCCCCCTACCAACTCCACTTTCTTCTGAGTCCGTCCCTAGAAAAAACTCTTCTCCCAAGTCACTTACATCTGCACCTTCAAATTCCCAACTGTCTAGCCTTTGGTCTTCCATTCACCATGACATTTCTGCAGCTACCGCTCTGTTCAATTACACCCTCACCTCCAGCTTTGATGTCCTTGTCCTTGTCTTCCTCAAAATCATTACTTACTCTCACCCTGGTCGTTCCCCCGGTACAGCCCTCATCTACGCTCCCTTAAGTCCAAGGGACGCAGACTTGAACGTTTATGGCGGACAACTGGTTTAGCCATTCATCGCTGGATCTGGCTGAATCGCATAAAACAATATTGGGTTCTGCTCTCTTCTGCCAAAATGGCTCATTATTTCAGAATCACCCTGGAATGCAAAGATAACCCCCGCCTTCTCCACTACAGACCGTCTTCTTAAAACCCCTCGCTCCTACTCCCCCCACACCGTCACTGTCAATGATAAGTGCGAGGAGCTCATGGACTTCTTTGTCACTAAGTTTTTTTTTATTTGTTCATGGGATGTGGGCATCGCTGGCAAGGCCAGCATTTATTGCCCTTGAGGAGGTGGTGGTGAGCCGCCGCCTTGAACCGCTGCAGTCAGTGTGGTGAAGGTTCTTCCTACAGTGCTGTTCGGTAGGGAGTTCCAGGATTTTGACCCAGCGACGATGAAGAAACAGCGATATATTTCCAAGTCGGGATTGTTTGTGACGTGGAGGGGAATGTGCAGGTGATATTATTGAGACCATCCGTTCAGCTGCCCCTGCCACTTCCCTCCCTTCCACTGCCCCACCAAGCCGAACCTCCCCCAAGGTTCCCCCTGTTCTAGCCCTGAACTCACATCTTCCTCTCGTTTCTCTCCTCATGTCCTCTCCGGGCTCATCTTGTCCATGAGACCCACATCCTGCTCACTTAACCCTATTCCCACCAAACTGCTGACCACCCAACTAGCCCTCATGTTAGCTGATATTGTTAACGGTTCTCTCCTCAGGTACTGTCCCCCTTCCCTTCAAACCTACCGTCATCACTCCCTCCTCAAAAAACCCACACTTGACCCCTCTGTCTTTGCAAACTGTCACCCATCTCCAAACCCCCTTTCCTCTCAAGTCCTTGAAAGTATTGTCACCTCCCAAATCCTTGCCCATCTTTTCCGCAATTCCACGTTTGAATCCCTCCACTCAGGTTTCCGCCCCTGCCACAATACTGAAATGATATCCTATGTGACTGTGACCATGGTAAACTATCCCTTCTCGACCTGTCTGCGGCCTTTGACACGGTTGACCATACCACCCTCCTCCAACGACTATCCTCCATCTTCCAGTTGGGTGGGACTACGTTTGCCTGGTTCCAGTCTTATCTATCCAGTCGTTGCCGGAGAATCAACTGTGATGGCTTCTCTTCCCGCTCCTACACTGTTACCTCTGGAGTCCCCCAAGGACCTATCATTGCCCCCCACCCCCTCTATTTCTTATCTACATACTGCCACTCGGCAACATCATCCGAAAACACGACGCAGATTCCACATGTACGCTGACAACACCCAGCTCTACCTCCCAACCACCTCTCCCAACTACTGCACTGTCTTTCATTTGTCACACTACTTGTCCGATATCCAACATTGGATGAGCAAAAGTTTCCCCCAACTAAATATTGGGACGATCAAAGCAATTGTCTTTGGTCCCTGCCACAAACTCCGTTCCCTAGCTACCGTATCCATCCCTCTCCCTGGCCACTGTCTAAGACTGAACAAAACCGTTCACAACCTTGGCATCCTATTTGACCGTGAGATGAGCTTCCGACCACATATCCACTCCGTCACCAAGACCGCCTACTTCCACCTCCATAATATCACCCGTCTCCAACCCTACCTCAGCTCACCTGCTGCTGAAACCCTCATCCATGCCTTTGTTACCTCGATTGTAAACAATTTTACAACACCAAGTTATAGTCCAACAATTTTATTTGAAATTCACAAGCTTTCGGAGGCTTCCTCCTTAGGTGAATGTGGAAAAAAAAAACCTCTAGACTTGACTATTCCAATGCTCTCCTGGCTGGCATCCCATCTTCAACCCTCCATAAACTCGAGCTCATCCAAAACTCTGCTGCCCGTATCCTAACTTGCACCAAGTCCCATTCACCCATCACCCCTGTGCTTGCTGACCTACATTGGCTTCCGGTCCGGGAATGCCTCGATTTTAAAATTCTCATCCTTGTTTTCAAATCCCTCCATATCTCTGTAACCTCCTACAATCCTCCGAGATTTCTGCGGTCCTCCAATTCTTGCCTCTTGCGCATCCCCCATTTTAATCGCTCCACTGTTGGCGGCCATGCCTTCAGCTACCTAGGCCCGAAGCTCTGGAATTCTCTCTATCTCTCTCTCCAACTTTAAGATGCTCCTTAACACCCACTTCTTTGACCAAGCTTTTGGTCACCTGTCCTAATTTCTCCTTATATGGCTCGGTGTCAAATTTTATTTGGAAATCGCTCCTGTGAAGCGCCTTGGGATGTTTTACTATGTTAAAGGTGCTATATAAAGGCAAGTTGTTGTTCTCTTCCCCCTTTCCTCCTGCAGGATTTATAAAGTTTGTTCTTCACCCTTTATTTCTGATTAATTTATTGATCCATTTAGAGCCACACTTACTTAGTCTACACTTGCTGATTCACTGGTCTTCTATAGAAGTGTTATTGTTAAACATTCACCCCTAGTCAGTTTAATTGAGCTGTTCCCTCATTTTTTAGCTCTTTTTAAAATTATATACGTGGCTCCTGGACCTCCTATACTTCTGAAGCCCAGACCATGTTAAATTAGATCATTCTGCAATCACTATTCTTCTAAGGGTGCTACAACTTACCTTTCTTGTATGTTGTCTTGCCAATACCAAGGTAAGATGTGCACTACTTCTTGTATCTTCCCTGACACACTGAGTCATGAAGCAGTCATGTATTACATTTACTAACAGAGCCTGAACCATAGGTGCACGGGAACACCATCATCTCCAAGTTCCCCTCCAAGTCACACACCATCCTGACTTAGATGTACATTGCCGTTCCTTCATCGTTGCTGGGTCAAATTCCTGGAACATCCTACCTAACAGCATTGTGGCAGCACCATCATCACCTGGACTGCAGCGGTTCAAGAAGAAGGCTCACCACCACCTTCTCAAGGACAACTAGGGATGGGCCAGCAATGTCCACATCCTGAGAATGAATAAAAAAAACTTTGTTGATTGAAGGTGTCCATTATAATAACCTTGCTGTTTTCACATATCATTTTCATCTCTTAATAGAACAAAACTTATTTACATTCAAACCCTGAACTGTGATGAGTTAGCTTATCTCAGCCAAGGCAGCAATGTGATGCTACAATTTATCTCAGTGCCCTGGGTTAAGGAGTGGAAATTTGTCCAGGGTTCTCACTCACAATTGCTATTCAGTGACCCCTGCTGGAAGTGCATGTGTATTGACATCAGGTTAGGACAGAATCAGGCTCAGCTATGATGTTTTTGGTGGGTAGTTAGATTGTCTGCTGACAGTTTACTGTCTGTGGAATAACTCCCAGCAATGAGCCATTACCCAAAGGAAAGGAAGAAGATTGACATGAAAAAAAATGTAATAAAAAGGTGTTAGGCTGGGTACATAAGTCCAATGTGTGCTCCACACACCAGAGATTTGGGTCAGTAATGAAAGGCATCATTATGCTACAGGTACTGATTACAGGCTGGTTCCAGTAGAGTGAGTTATGTTGCTGGTTGCAGATTTCACTCTGATCAGTGATCAAGGAGCATGAGGCTACAGACTCAGAATGTCTTTTAACATTAAAAAGATTCTCATTTAGGTTAAAACAAGCTCCTAGATGGTCAAATGGAGTATTAATACATTCACCTGAACAAGCAGAAGGGTTCTCTCTTTAACATCACATTCAAATGCCGACTTGGCTATATGCTGGACCAAATCCTGGAGGTGCTCATGTACCTATTGGCATTAGTGCACTTCGGAGCCAAATCACTTACATGATTTCCTAGTTTTACATCACTGTGTGTCCAAAGCCACTTTGCATCAATAATAAAGTGGTCATATAATACCATAAATTTCAGTCTTTTTGGTCAATTAAAATGACTTCCTGCTTGTGGCTGCCCACAGTGGATTCTTCCTCTTGCTGATATGTATACTATGATATGCAAGAGCCACAAATATATTCTGAACTGTATTCACATTTAATACAGTTCCATTAACAAAGGTGAAAAAGCAATAGGGTTTGGTTGTGATTATTGACCACATCATTCACTGAAAGCATTCAACTCTTTATCAGGGCAAATGAAGTACAGTGGGACCCATTTAACTGTTAGGTAAGTGAAATTTACCAGCAAATGTCCTAAGACGTCCTTCTAAAAGATCTTCTCATTTTCTCCATTACTTGAAATTTTAAAATGTCATCAGTCTGAACGAAATCAGATTGTTTTAAACAGGCATAGCAGCAGCCATGTTAAACCAGCAAGTCCTACAAACACCCAGTTAATTTGTTTTGCTGTTGGTTAAGACACCAAGATAAATCCCCTGCTTATCTTTGAATAATCCTATGGGATTGTTTACATTCACCTGAACAGGCAGAAGGGTTCTGTTTAACTTCTCATCTAAATACCAGTACATCTGGCTTTGCAGCACTCCCTCTGTACTGCACTGCAGTGTCAGCCTAGATTTATATGCTCAAGTCCCAGAGTAGGGTTTGAATTGACAACCTTCTGATTCAGAGGTGAGATTGCAACTGACAAAGCCAAGGTATGGGAGTAGCCACCTTATACAGGTCAAGAAGGAAATGGGAAATTGGCTAGGATTCCAGCTGGTTGCTGTCCATCGATACCTGCTGGAAGTATGTGAGTGGATGTTAGTTCAGAATAGAATCAGACTCAGGTCAAATGTTAGGGATGAATGGAGAATCAAACCTTGGAACAAACTGATCCTAACCTTATTTGAAGAGTCTATGTTCTGCATACAATTCCCTGCTGCAGCTGGGTTAGCATTGGAGGTGTAAATCGGTATTTATTTAAATGACAATTAATATGACTAATTCACCTTTTTTGATTAACTTCCTGCAGGATTGGTGTGATAGGTTTTGTTAACAACTGCTGTTTGGACATATATTTAAATCATCTGTCAATTAAGTTTGAATTATTTAACCATTGAGTTAAATATATTGTTTATTCCATTGCTCAGGAGGTTAAATATTAACAGCCTCAATGATCACACTTTTCTGGACATTTACATTAAGTTCAGAGTTTAAGTATTCATGTATGCTCAAATTATATTAAATAATTCTTGTCATGCACTAGATATGGCTGAAAAGGAAGATGACTCTACTGCTATACCATCAACAGAGGAAGATGATAAAGCACTGGGAGATTGTCTTGATGCAAAGCCAGACAGGTCATCAAGATTTCTAAATGTGAAGTAAGTTTCAACTTTTGAATGAATTATATGCTTGTCACGGTGAGGAAGCTCAGTAAAAAGCAAAAGGGACAAGGGATGTAGGGAAGTAATTCTTTTTTAAAAAAACAGGTGGGATTAAAAAGAATTAAATTGCCACACAGACTGACAGATCTGAGTTATATGTACATTAATGCACAAAATATCATAAATAAAATTTGGTGTGGAGAATATAACATAATTGCATTAACAGAGACATGGCTTAAACTAGAGCAGGATTGGGAGCTACCAACATTTTTGGTTACAAAATAGAATAGAATAGGTGAAAAGGGAGGGGAGACACTATTAATCAAAGATTTTAGTACAGCACTAGAATCTAAGGCTATTGTAGAAGAATGTGCAATTAGAATTAAAGAGGAATAAGAAGGGAGCTGTTACTCCATTAAGAGATTATTATAGACCACCCAGCAATGAAAATAAGTAAGAATAAGAGATATGTAGACAAATAATGGGAGACTTTACTTATCTAAAAGTAGTCTACGGTAACAATAATATAAGTGACATAGAGAAGGATGGTTTTCTTTAGTGTGTCTAAGGCTGCTTTATAGATCAGTATGATATCAGTCCAATAAGAACAGGGACAATGCTGGATCTAGTTCTAGGAAATGAAGTGGGTCAAACAGGTAAAGTAAGGTTAGAGAGTCACGTAGGAAACAGCAACCATAACAGAAAACCCTTTGAAACCTTAAAGGAGCCAACTCATTTGATTGAGGATGATCAGGTGAGCAACTAAGACGATTTAGTGCAAAAGGCCACAAAATGGAGGAAAATTGTGAAAGGACCATATCATCCTGCAAGACAGAAAGATGTTAATTAATTGCGGAGAAAGAAAATATCCATGAAATGGAAACCAACTGTGCATTTTGTTGAACTGATATTGGAACAATTTGAAAGGATGCGTACCTAAGCTTTTTGCTTCCCTCTCCATCCCCTGCCCATTCCTCATTGGTGGGTAGAAGCAGAAAGCAGCTCCAGGATGCACTTGGCGGGGTGGGGAAAGTATGCCTGTCCATATGTGGGCAAGCAAAAGAGGTAAACTTAGCTTCCATTGTGTTTTCTGCCATTTGCACTTTTTGAATGCCTAATGCAGGACCTGTTTGCTCGGCTCTGGTGTCCAGCATTCATAGATGGCTGGAGTGAGCCCCAGGACTAGAATTGAAGAGGAGCCTTTGCAAGCCCTTCCAGACTGCAGCTGTACACAGGCCCCATTAGTAACATGAAAATGTTTAGGCAAAAGAAAATAATTTAACAGTCAGCTCACCAACCACCTCTTTCTTCCTTGGGGGCAGGCCCCAGATTGGCGTGACACCCCATATTGGATTGGAGATCCAGTCTCCCACATGTAAATGAACCCATGGCAGAAAATATGGCCAGGCTCTTCAGGGCATACCTGAAGTAAAGAGAGGCTCTGCCCACCAGACATGCACCAGTGTGGCTGGGAGGGGTGGGGAGTGGAAAATCATGGCAAACCTCTTAATGCAAAAATGTAAATTATTTATTTCACAGGAAGAATTAGGAGGTGAGTCATATAAGTGTGCTTTTTGGATAGGTATAATTATACTGAGATATAGCTGAAGTTTCTGTTATCAGCATAAAAGTCAGAGTTAAGTACCAGCAAGTTAGCGCTTTAGGTTATGATCTTAGTGAGGACCAATAGCCTGGCCTTATCTCTCTAATGCTGCACAGACTAGAATCTGGCATGTCGTAGAAGTCTTTACCCTGTTGGCTTCTCTGCGTTGCTTTGGATTGTACAGAATCCAGAATAAAAATAGGGTAATCTGAAGTCTGCCAATTGGTCTACAAGATTTCAGATATAAGCTTTGTAGAGTACTGTAGTTGCTAACAGCGACAAATAGGGTTGAGTTTTATTGAGAATTTCTACTCTTTTAGCATCTATTTACCTCCCTTCGCTGATTTTTTTTGCTCTAGGTAGATCAGATGGCATTGCCAAGCAAAAAAGCTTTGTATATAAATGCTTGCTGAACTGTTAGAATAGAGGTGGGTAAGCAACATATAATCACAGAAGTTTACAGCACAGAGGGAGGCCATTCAGCCCATTGTGTTGGTCACAAGCCGCGAATCTGCCCCCCCGCCTGAAGTTGCTGCAGCATTTGAACATAAATAACGGTGACGCTATTTGCTTTACCTTTATCTTGACAGCAAATTCTGGCCTATAATTTATTATTGTAACTTTGCTTATATTGTGTCAAAAAAATGAAAGCTAGTATTTAACAGTAATGTTGCTGTTAGCAATTTTCAATGACTGCATTGGAAGTCATTGTACTTTAAAGATAATTTTAATTTTTGTTTGCAGTTGCCAACCCTAATTGCTATAATACTGAAGGGCATTTTTTTTTAGTTCATTAGTTTTTTAAAGAGTCAATTTTGATATTGCTTCTTTTTAATGTAAAGGTTAAAAGTAGAGAAAGTGACATTTGTAAGCTCAATAATGTCATATACCTATATCTGTCGGTCACGTGTAGGAAGTCCAGTCAGCATTGTTAACCCTTCAATAGATTGAAAGGCTTTTAAAAACTTTATCTCTGCCGGTTTTTTTAATGCGTAGTACCTCCTCATGAGAGAAAAAAAGAGCCCAGTGCATCCTCCTTACCTGATAAATTGGTGTGACCATACATTTATGGCTTTCTTCACCCAGTTTACTATTGAGAAAATAGTCTCAATCAGCATTATGTGATTGTCAGCAAAGGTGTAAGAGGCCTGGATGACCTCAGCAGGTTGTTAAGTCACAGGGAGCCCTCTGAATAGCCCTATAGAAAAGTCCAGCGTGACCTGCTGCTGACTCGGGGGCTTTGTACAAGTTGAATGGCCTCACTTGCACCGTTATTCAGTGTCAAACAGAGTAATGGTGGAGCATGACAGTTTTCTGGTCTGTTGCTGTTTCAAATAGCCAGAAAAAGATTTGCAGATGCAGAGTGGAGTACCAATTAATGAGGAATCCAGGTACGTGTTCTTATACTTTTCAAATACGGTACCTATAAATGTGCTTCAGTTCATGTTAAAATTCTGAAAATGATACTGTGCAGTCAAATTCACAGTATATTATAAGCTGCGGCACACATGGATTCCTCCAAACAAAACTGAACTGGACTGCTGCCAGCCCATAGTGAGGCCTGTCTCTGAAGGCCCTCCTCTCCATCTCGGTCTTCCTCACTTTCGCAAAATGAGATGAGCCTGGTCACATGCATCGTGCAGACACGTTGCCATGATTTTGCCAAATTCCCGTATTAAAATGGCAATTGACCTACCACATCAGATCAATGTGTCTGGACTGCTCTCCTAAATGATTGCTAAACTGTATGCTCAAATTGACAGTTTTACATGTGTGTTTTATGATAGGGGTGTTTTATGACTTATCCGATATCCAGTATTGGAAGAGCAAAAATTTCTTCCAACTAAATATTGGGAAAACCGAAGCTATTGTCTTCGGTCCCTGCCACAAACTCCGTTCCCTAGCCACCGACTCCATTCCTCTCCCTGACCACTGTCTGAGGCTGAATCAAACCGTTTGCAAACCTGGCGTCCTATTTGACCCTGAGATGAGCTTCTGACCATATATCCGCTCAATCACCAAGCCCGCCTACTTCCACCTCCGTAACATCACCCATCTCCACCCCTGCTTCAGCTCATCTGCTACTGAAACCCTCATCGATGCCTTTGTAACCTCTAGACTCGACTATTCCAATGCTCTCCTGGCCGGCCTTCCACCTTGCACCCTCCGTAAACTTGAGTTCATCCAAAACTCTGCTGCCCGTATCCTAACTCGCACCAAATCCCGTTTACCCATCATCCCTGTGCTTGCTGACTTACATTAGCTCCAAGTCCAGGAACGCCTTGATTTTAAAATTCTCATCTTTATTTTCAAATCCGTTCATGGCCTCGCCCCTCCCTATTTCTGTAACCTCCTCAGCCCTACAACCCTCCGAGATCTCTGCGCTCTGTGCGTTCAGCTGCCTGGGCCCTAAGCTCTGGAATTGCCTCCCTAAATTTCTCCGCCTCTCTACCTCTCTCTCCTCCTTTAAGACGCTCCTTAAATCCTACCTCATTGACCAAGCTTTTGGTCACCTGACCTAATATCTCCTTAAGTGGCTTTGTGTCAAATTTTGTTTGATAATGCTCCAGTGAAGAACCTTGGGACGTTTTACAACATTAAAGGCAAGATATTAACGCAAACGGTTGTTGTTAATATCGAAGTCCAAGTAGCAAAGTAGATCATTTAATTATGATTGTAATGCTCATTGAATCTGAATTGGCTAATAAACTAGGGATAGGTTGTTTATTGCCCTGTTCGAATCTATATACTGTTACTGAATGGTGTTACTGAAATTTTTTGAATTTCTTGCCTTAAACGAGAATTAAGTTTCAGAAAATGTGGCTGCTGCCATAATATTTAAAAGTCATTTAAACATTTTAGGGTGACCTGTTTTTTACGATTACGATTTTCATAGTTTCAAACTGTTTATATGTTAGATGCCACTACCAAAAACCTGAAGTTTCACCTTTTAGGGATTTAAATTTAAATCCCCATTCAAATTTGTTAACCTGAAAACAGGAACTGTTGTGGATGTAGTACTGCTTTGCTACCAGCAGTGGGTAATGCTGCACACAATACAATAGTACTGTCAGCTGTCGCCCTCTTGAAGGAGAGTATTTTAGATGAGTGAAGAGTCTGGCTTTCAAGGTTTGGGTAGCTATACACAATAACTGTAGGGTTTGCACTTTGAATGTAAATGTAAAGTCAACAAGGAGGTGCACTGTACAGTAGGGAGGGGAAAGTATCATCTCCAAAATACTCCAGAAACAGACTAACTTTACTGGCTGTTGTGACACATTGTAGAGCCGTCCTGCTGAGTCTTCAAGGATCTTAAAAAGAAAATTGGATAACTGGTGAGCCTAGACCACTCTTGCACAATATTGCCAGAGATCTTTTGGCTGGGGACTGGTCTGTAGTATTGTCAGAGCCATAAGAGGAGTAATATTAAAATGAGCAAACCAGTGAATGTCAATACTGTACCATGATTATCAGACCACAAGACCATTATAATGGGCCAGAATTTGCTGTAGCAGGGCATCTAACGGCATCTGCTGTTAGTTAGATTTGTCCATGCATCCTTCAGCTCAAAAACATTTTTCCCCCAAAATTGCTGGAAGTGCAGCTGATAACAGTGCATCGAGGGAAACAGGGCATCGGGGACCTGATTGAACAGGGCAACCAACAGGGTATCTCATTAAACAATGAGATTTAAGGATTGGGAAATAAACACAGGAAGGATTAAGAAGGAGGGTGAATTCAATGTCAAATCAGTCACAGAAAGAGAAATAAAGAGAGGGAAAGAAAGATTGGATTAAGAGAGAGAAAAAAAGAGACCGAAAGGAAAAGTAAGAATAAAAGATTTAAATTTAAAATTTGTCATTTTTAAAATCTTCCCAAAAAATACAAAACCTGAAGGAATGAGACTCCACAATTGTTCATTTTCTGGGCAAGAGAGGTTGATTGGCAGTCATTAACAAATATCACATCATTAAAAGGGTGTTTACGCTGTTAAACTTAACTTTCTGTGGCGAGTTTAATAATTAACGTGCAAGTGCAGCAACTTCATGAGAATCACAGGGAGGTTAAGGGCGAGATGCCATTTTCGCGAAGCTAACGGCAGAGCAGCTCAAATCGACCAGCAACTTGTAGCGAGGAAGAGATAGCCTGTGAATTGTGAATCGCCACAAGTTGCTGGCCAATTTTGTGCATTAATAACGGCGTGCGTTTTTCAAATGTCGTTATTTTTTTCAGCAAAATCTGGCCCATTATGTTAACCCACTTTGAGATTCAGTTCTTCGTTTCTTCTGTTTTATTGGGACCTGATACAAAAATGTACATGCAGAAATATTTGACTGATATGGTTTAATAAAATAGATTAAAGAAATATTTTGCAGCCCTGCCAAGTTACAAATGTACTTGCGCCCTCATTAGGTGCAGCTGCATTGGGTGATTGATGCTGGGTGTGGTTGGCTAAAAAGCTGCATGCTTCAAACTTGTGCTTTCCCAGCGAGTGAAATATTTGCGTACGCGAGAGCAAACTTGAGTAAACTTCCATTACAGTAAGTGGACAATTATCAAGCGGGAAGTAGTGCAGTAATTTAATTCTTGAGATGTTTTAGGGACTTTTTGCATATTGGCTCCAGATAGTTGTGCCAGTAGCATGCCTTTGTGTTACTCCCTGCTGAATTAAAGTGCCGTTAATGCACAGTTTTATTCAATTAGGCAAGCAGCGTAAACAATATGGTCTGACAGGTACGTGCACCGGTGGCTGGTGTCATGCAGTATAATCACTCCTGTAATAGCAGATCTGCTGCTGGTGAATTCATCACAGTACACAGTCTCCTCCCTCAAAATAAGCCTTCCACTTCACTAAAGTAAGCCTTCTGCCCCAAATAATGTCACCCTAACTCTAACACTGCATCTCCACATCATAGTTCTACTAGTACGACTGCTAGATCCCCAACACTGAAACTGAGGGGAAATGCCCACTCAATGAAGAGCGCCTGCAGCAGCATGACTGTGCATTGTGATATTCCTGGTCGGGGGTCCCAGCAAAACGACATATGCAATTGTGTGTGTTGCATACACCTGTCTATGCCCATGATCTGTAATGGTTAAATCAGTTTTGACAAGCCAGTCCTGTATGTCATAGCGCTGTACATTGTGTATATTTTGCTATAGACAGTGTAGTGAGTTATTACAAAAAAGCACCTAATAGTTTCTCTTGTTAAAACTGGATAGCCATGTGGTTAAAGAAAGAATACTAGAGCCCGGTCTTTAGTTGCTTCCAAGCTTTTATTCAGAGTTTCCTCTTGCACACACCACACCCTAGATAAGCTCTCCTATAAAAAGGATTCAAGAGCGTCCCCAATTGATACAAATACACCTGAATACAATTAACCCCAATTGATACAAATCATACAATTAACATCTCTAACATGACTTCACACATCCAGTCCAGAAGTTTTCATAACACATTCTCTATTTTGATGTCAAGATTTTTTTCATCTTCAAAGATTTGATGTGTTTCCCTTGGTTGCTTAAACTTCAAGGCATGGACACTCCACTGTAGTTTAATAACTTTGTTTATGTTCTTCCACTTTTCACCTAAAATGTCTCCCCTCCTCTTTTCTTTAGTGTACAGACAAGCAGAGCAGCTCAGTCTGAACCTGCAGGTTTGTGAGACTGGAGAAAGACAGAGGGGTGGAGCAATTCTCTGCCTGGAGTAGAATTAAGTTTAAGGGACATTTACCACATTATCCACTCCATGTTAAACTGGCAGAAAATATTTTCTGTCATCACAAAATCTGCCATACTAACTTGCTGACTGGTTGTACAGTAGATAAAGGAAAAACAGTGGGTGTAGTCATATGGATTTTCAAAAAGCTTTTTAAGGTACCACATAAGAGACTTGCGACAAAATTAATGGCACATTTGAATTAAGGAGAGTGTGTTCACATTAGATAGAGATGGTTGGAGGGCAATAAGCTAAGAGTAGGGGGTAACATTAAACTAAAGGATTATATGAGAAACAAAAGAAAAAAGAAACCAAATAATGTTGTGGACATTTGAACCATTAAAAAGAACGCTGTTTATTAAGAAGCAATAAATGCAATAATAAAGCAATAATATTTACTTATACTTTAAAGGATTTGCATTTTACACTATTGCAATGTATATAATATAGAATATAATGGCACTAGTTGTGACTGTAATTTGTGCAGTATTTTTAAAAGAATAAGCCTTGCCACACTCTATATTGCCTGTCAGTAGTGTCAAAAATGGGGCAATGTCCTGTTCATTGAGTTGGAAAAGTCGGGTTCTCCACAGGACATTTTTGTTTGTTTTGAGTCTTTCCAAGTGAGCTCAGTTGTTGAACTCATTTTTGCCTGGTTATTGGGCATGGGTCATTGATCTGCTTCTATCTTTTATCCGCTAACCTTGGATATTTTCACTTTCTTTACAATAATACTAAAGCAATAATATTTACTTATACTTTAATGGTTTTGCATTATACACTATTGCAATGTACATAATATAATGGCAACCTTTGAAAAGGTTGAATTCTTGGTGATTATGTTGTACCCATTAATAAATCTGAGTATTTAATAAACTGTATTGAGTATTTTCACTAAGATATTGGACAACTTTGGCCATGCATTTACACGTGAAACCATGTTCTGCTTTTTGCAGCGCCTGTGCAGTATGTGGGCAAACTGGTTTTGAATGGGTTAAGAGGTTAACTTCAAGTAGTTCCTTGTTGAACCCATATATCACAGTTGAAATCTCAGTGTGTGTCATGTGTTTATACCAGCAGAATTTGAAAGTGTTGCTCTTGGTAATAGGGAGGAAATAACGTAGGAAAAAACACCCACAATATACCCGTGGGAAGTGTCAACTTGGGAGATTCCTAATTAGTTTTCCCCTTTTTGTTTTTCTGTCTTAGAAAAATCCTTTTTATCCCTTTTCTGTTTTGAGAATACAGCACCAAATGTTTACATAGGTAGTTTTAATGTTAAATCTTGTCATGATTCTGGATCATGCTTTTATGTCAACAGCAAACTAGACAGGAAGTGCATGCATGTACAGGATTTTTAGCCAAATACATACATATATAGGTTGCTAGTGTTATGAGAGAACTTCACTGGTGAGACAAATGTTCAACCCTGGTGATGAAATCTGAAAGAGGTGGGAGGTGCCATTCCTGACAGCAGCAGTTCAGTTCAGTGATTATTCAGATTATCCATAGACATATATAGGCTAGAATTGTCATTTGAAGAAGGAGTAGCTGCTGTCCATGAGAGGACCCTCCATAATATAGTCTCAGATGTGATGAATAGGCCAGATAAGAAAATTCTTCAGTTACTTCTAAACAATTTTTCGGTGGATAGCAGATCTGAAAACTTCGTACAGTGATTATTTTTAGTTCATGTCATAGAGTAGTTTGACCTAAAAAGTATCCTAGAAAGCAATATTAATCCTCAGCGTTGGTGCTGCCTAGAACAAAACTGCCAGAGTATCCAAGGAGTATAGAGAAATTATACACCTTCACAGAACTGTAATCACTTTTAAAATTGCTGAGGTATAGTGTAAGTTCTCATACTATATGTTATAATAATACACAGTTAGACCCTATTTTCCAGTCTTGCAAATTGCACCATACTTTTAAAAGTTTTCATTCTGCAAGTAAAGAGTTTCTCAAATCTTAAGCAACAATTTCATGTTCGTAGAGTGGTTGTGCAGGTCTTTGCAAGAACACACCTCGACCTTCTTAAAAATCCGGATTAATGATCTAACTAAACATTCAGATCAGGGAATATTTGATTGGAAAAAATTGGGGGGTTTTCAGCTAAGTAGCAAATGAGGCAAATTATTAATATCCAAGCAAAGTCGTCAAAGATGTAGTTTGTTTCTGGTATTTGAACTGGGTGTGTGTGTGTGTGTTTGGCTGTAGACAAATACTGTAATGGATAGATGTTGTAATGGATATTCAAGTGGCAGTGAAAATCAGATTGTGATGAGTGGTGCCAGCACAAATGTCTAAAAACGGAGAAATACTATTATGTATGCTACAATTACAAGTTTGTTAGCTAGAAATTGTAAGCAAAATCACACAAAAGCCTTCCAGCACTAAAAATAAATGTGCTATTTGTAATTTATACCCCAGGTACATGGCCTAGAATAGTGTTGATATGTGCTCCTTACCTCCAATGCTTCTTGCGTAGATGCAGTTGTGGCCAAAAATGACAATTTTATCTACCGATATCTGTGTAATATTATTGGGGACAATAGGCCTCAATTTCCTAGAGACTCGATTTGTTCTTAGCAGTCTGTTCCAGCCCTGACCCCATCCCAAATCCCAGGGTCGGGGTCATTTGGATGGAGGGAGAAGATGCCCACACGGTTTCCAACATTCCCTGGGCATCTGCCTCCCAGGCTGCCAATAATTTCTCCACCGCATCTTACTGTTCCATCTGGGGAGTAGCCAATTCCAGATGAAGAAATGCGAAAACTTTTTTAAAATCCTCGATGTTCTAGTTGCCATAAGGAACCTGGCATTTTGGGCTCATCTGTGATCAGGACCTTATCCTGGCACATATAGGCATACTTTTGCTTTAGGGGAATTGGCAAGCGATATCATCCTGCCAGTGCTGCCCCCTCCTCAACATAAAGCGGGGGTGAAAACAAGAAGCCAAACCCCACTTGCAGCAGAATTTCACAACCTAAGAAAAGGGAGGAGACCTGGTGGTTAGAATTTGGACCTGTATCCTGGTCCAAATTCTAGTCATCTCCCAGGCGTACATTGCCCCAGTCCCCTCTCAGGCTCAGAAATTTCGAAATCTGTAAGTCTAGCGAGCATTTCCTGCCTATCCCACTTCGTGTTGTATTTCAAAAAAGTGTAAACAAAACAATCTAACAACAGCCGTCATTTGACACAGGAGACAGAATGTTCATAACCTTTTGAGTAGCCTTCGCAAAAACACTTCAAAATAAAAGTAGTCATTTGACGTAGGAGTCAGAATGTTGGTAACCTCTGAATGACCTTATCAATAACTTGTTTTTAAAAAGGAGAAAAGTAAAGTTGAGGGATTGTGACCTGCAGCCTGAAGAACAATTGAACTCTGATCTCACCCATTATTTACTTAGTGGCCATTACACTTTGTGTCCTTGATGGAAGATGGCTGCACCTTAGCAGCAGAATAGCACATTTTGCATTATATGGTGCACTGTTTCATAAAAGACCATGTTGTATCATTCAACTTACTGCGAACAATGTCATGAGAAATCCTCCCACCCTGGAGATGTCCCCTGACCTCAGCCAAATTTCCAGCCCCAGGGTCATTAGCGTACTGAAGATGGGTTCCCTATCCAAAATCGGGGTGGGAATTAGTCACATCTGGCTTCCTAGAGTTGCTGGTAAAATTTCTGGAGCCTGTGCATGGTAATGCTTTGATACTCATAGCACAGGCCCTTGCTGCCAGCACCAGTTTTATTTTTTGCCCCCTCCAACTTCTAAATGCTGGATTCTTGGGCCTAGCAGTTGGCCCTACTATCTGGCGTTCCCGCCTGTGCAAACATGGGAAATATGTCAGAGGACTTAGTTCCCTCCACAAGATCCATCAAGGCTAAGTTGGGGGGGTGGGGGGCAGGTTTTTTGAGCTAATCACAACTAATCATTTTTTTTAAAAAAAACAAGTATTTTAAAAAGATAGAAATAAAGCCAGTTATTTCCTGTTGGTTTCTGCTGACCTTGATAACCTGGCCTGCCCCTAAGAAAATTTACAAGTAACTGCCAATTTAGATGCAAACGTTCTTGAGTGGCAGCAATTGGCGTCAGGATATGCCTGTTGAGCGCACTTCCCAACTGGGAGAGTTGAGCTTGAAAGGAATGGTCCCGTTAAGCGCAATTCCACTGTAGCAGCTAAACATCACAATTGGGTTTCAGACCCCATGCTATTCCTGAGCAATGCCACAAAAGGCCAGTTAGTTTTAAAAAGTAGCTGCAAGAACAGCACTATTGAGTCATAAGTGAGTCTTAAAGCAATAGATTCCATGTGTAACATTGTGTTTTTTTCTATTTTCCAAATAGCAAGAAAAAAACAAAAGATGAACAAGGAAAGGATCCTGAAATATCTGATTGTCGTACACGAGTTGTTACACCCACATTCCTGTATAATATGAACTTCAAAAGACTAGGAAAATGCATTATTATCAATAATAAGAATTTTGATCACAAAACAGGTACTGTATCACTTTCATGACTATCCTCAATATGTTTTGCAGATGCTGTGGCAAACTTGATAAACTGCAGAGACTGGTTCTGATCATGAATAGTAACTCTCTCACCTCACAATGCATTTATTATTTGAACATAAGAATTTTTAGGAACAAGGAAAGCATCTCCTACAACCCTGCGAGATCTCTGCACTCCTCCAATTCGGGCCTTTTACGCATCCCTGATTTCTATCACTACACCATTGGCAGCCATGCCTTCAGCTATCTAGGCCCTAAGCTCTGGAATTCCCTCCCTAAATCTCTATGTTTCTCTCCTACTTTAAGTCGCACCTTAAAATCTGCCACTTTGACTAAGCTTTTGGTCACCTGCCTTAATATCTCTTTATGTGGCTTGGTGTCAAACTTTGTCTGATAATGCTCCTGTGAAGCACTTTGGGACGTTCTACTACGTTAAAGGCACTTTATAAATGCAAGTTGTTAAATGAATAGCTGGAGATTACTGAGGCTTTTGGGGCTGTCACATAACATTAGATGCTGTCCCATTGTAATCATTAATTACCTAATGTTACTTTTACAGCACTGCTTATAAGCACAGTACCTTAAGGTTCCTGGGACTGCTCACCATTTTTAATATATAATAGATTTATTGATGTTTCACTGTTATGTAATGAGTGTGTTACAAAGGAAAAAGAGAATTCACACTCCCTTGTATCCCAATGAATTGAACACATTAAATTGTTAGCAAAATCACAAATGTTGGAAATGCAACAACACTAAATTACATCACTCAATATAAAATGCATTTGTTGTTGTTGTTGCATTGCTTCCAGCATATGCACAGTCATGCCAAGAAGCATGAATGCATCAGTGCATCCCTCACAGGAAACATGCAGTCAAAATATACATGTATGCTTTTGAGAATTCAATTAAAATAAACATTTTAAATGAACATTACTCTTTACTCCAACCTGGCCATGTGGAGGCAAGGCACTGTGTCTCCAGAAATGTCTGATTCCTTATATTTGTTTTCTTAAACCATGCCCCTTTCCCCAGACTACACATCCTTAAAGACACAGGTTAGTAAAACCATACACCTTTAAATTTAAGTGAACTATTTTGCTGACTGAAGTAACTCTGACTATATCAACTGTTCTGGCCTTATATTGTTTTTCCAGAAATGAATGTGCGTAACGGCACTGACATTGATGCTGGCAATCTGTTCAGGTGTTTTAGTTCCTTGGGTTTCAACGTTGTTGTTTTAAATGATCAGACTTGTTCTCAGATGAAGAAGATACTGAAAGATGGTGAGTAAATGGTCTAATCTAATTAAACTGTAATCTCTAGTCCTACATTGCTTTTTTCTGAAACTATACAATATTCTGTAACAAACACTAGACATTAAAAATGTCATTTCCTGAATATCATATTGATATTCCAATCTTTTTAGAACTTTAAAAAAAAGTTCTTGCCAAGAACTATGGGCCAGACTTTGCTGTGAAAGTAACGGTGAGGCTAACAGCACTCACCATTATTTATGTGCAAATTGGACAGCAACTTCTGGCAAGTGCACATACGCAGTTAAACGTGAAAATCTGGAAGTTGTTGTCCGAGATGTGCTGCCCCTCCGTAAGCTGCGTGAAAATAACATCTCGCCGTCTGGCTCCCCATTCAAATACATTGAACGGCGTGAAGTTCCTGTACTGATGTTGTAGATATGGACTAAACTCACCACTAAAAGTTAAGGGCTTGCCCATTCCAGTCTAAGTACCCTTTTAACGGCGTGGTAAGTCTTAATTACTGTCAAACAACCTCTCTGTAATGAAAATTAACTTTTACAAATGTGAAGTCACATTACTTTGGTTTTTAATTATTGTTGGAGATTTTTTTTTAAATTTAAATAATTTTTTTTCTTTCTGTCTTTTCTTTACTCTTTCTCTCTCTCTTAATCCAATCTTTCTTTCCCTCTCTTTATTTTACTTTTTGTACCTGATTTGATATTGAATTCACTATTCTAACTTACACTTCCTGGTTCAGACTCCGCGCTGCTCATTAACAGTTCTTCAATCTGATTGGTTAAGCAGATACACAGCTGCTTGCTTTGTTCACACAGGTCCCAGATGCCCTGTAGAGGGCACCGCGATGTTTGGATCTCTAACTTACAGTAACTTGCCGTGCAAAACCCCATAGAAAGTCAATGGGCAAGCGCAAGTCTAACAAACGGCTGGTGCTGTTCGTTGGCCGCTCACAGCAAAATCCGGCCCTAAATGTTTCACTGTTAGCCTTTGGTCAAAACAGTGTGGGTTTAGATCTGTGCTTAGTAGATGAAGGATAAAACACTAACTAGGTCCTTTAAGGGATAAGTTGGATAGAAATGTGGATGATTAGGAAATGGCAGATGTGCTTACAAACTCACCATGAGATGATATAATTGCATTGAAATGCACCATTTGATGAAAGTAACACTTACTTCTGCTGGCTCTACACCTTCCCCAAACAAAACAAAAATTATTTGTCAAATGCTTTTTCGTCAGCACTGTGTCCTTTATAAATAGTGATTAAGTTAGCTAATCTCAGCTGGGGCACAAATGGAGGTACTGAATAAGGGCTCGGTTTCCCCGGGCTAAGGAGAGTGGATAATCAGCAAATGTTCTGATCACTGTGTATGAATCCCTTTCGAAAAGTGCAAGTATGTTGGATGAGGACAGGATCGGGATGCCTATTTGTTGCAGCGCACTGCCTAACATACACATGATGTGGAGATGCCGGTGATGGACTGGGGTGTACAAATGTAAGGAATCTTACAACACCAGGTTATAGTCCAACAGTTTTATTTGAAAATCACAAGCTTTCGGAGGCTTTCTCCTTCGTCAGGTGGAGAAAGCCTCCGAAAGCTTGTGATTTTCAAATAAAACTGTTGGACTATAACCTGGTGTTGTAAGATTCCTTACATTAATCATACACATGATTGAGGTACCTAATGGCTACTGGTGCCCGTAGAACTAAACCCCAGCATGAGTCAGCGCTGTCAGGCGAGGAGGGGAAAGGAAGGAGAAAAACAATGCTGACAACATCAGATGGAAAAGTTGGCTTGGAGAATTAACTGAAAACGAAGGAACAGTGAAGTTCAACTAGTCTCATGCAGTTAAAATGTCACAACTGCAAAGTGAACATTTTTGAGCTTGTGAAAAACCAGAAAAAGTGGATGGCATACATTGTAACAAAGTCATTTATGTAACATCAATAAATGCAAAATTAACCAAGAGATCAGGAGATAAAATAACAATTAAACATTGATCATATCTCCTTGTACTTCTTTGGCTTAAAAAAATAAGGCCACTCACACTTACTCCTTTCTAGACGCATTTTGGGAATATATATAGTGGTTAAAGTACTATGACGCTTATCATTGTCTGCAAATGTCTGGCATGATGATCTTCCAAAGTAAGTAACAGTTGTCCTGTCAATTGATGAAATGAGAAGGACAATCGGGTACCGTGGTAGTTATGACACAACTCTTTTGGCATGTCTGGCGTGTGATGGTGGGAAGGGGCAATGAAATACGAACACTTCTGCTGTTGTCGTTTTGGGAGATTTCCACAGTCACTGTTTAATTCTACACTGATCAATGTGAATGAATGATAGCACAGGAAGGCCTTTTTATCCAAAGGAAAAATGTCCTTTGTGGAGTGTTGCGATTTTGTATTTCAATATTGTTACTTTTTTAGTTTCTCAGGAAAATCACAGCAACAGTGCATGTTTTGCATGCATCCTTTTAAGCCATGGTGATGAAGGCATGATCTATGGCACAGATGGAGCAATGCCTATAAAGACACTCACTTCTCTCTTTCGAGGGGATATGTGCAAGACTCTTGTGGGGAAACCAAAACTCTTTTTCATTCAGGTAACATGATTATCCATGAGCTTGCTCTAATAACGGGCTTGCTAGTAAAATGTGCACAGATAGAGTTAACCGATCTAAAAGAAAGCCAGGTGCTATGTGTTCTTTTATTTTAAAAAAATAAAGAGGAGATTTTTCTCTCCCCTGCACCTGGTGAACTGGCATTCCCTAGATGCAGGATGGAGAAGTATGGGATGGAGATCAGTTACATCACTGCACTGCCCAGGATTTCTTGGGAATTCTCCAGCATACATAACTTCCTCTTTTTTCAAGTCCTTAGTGCCTTGTTCAATTGCATTACGATGCATTTCATATATACTTATTCTAAACACTGGTTTTCCTGGCTTCAGGCTTGTAGGGGTTCAGAATTTGATCAAGGGGTACAGACTGACTCAGGTCCTACAGGTGACGTAGAAACTGATGCAAATCCTCGACACAAAATCCCAGTAGAAGCTGACTTCTTGTACGCCTATTCCACTGTACCAGGTAATGCAAAAATTAAAGTCCTGATGCATAAGATTTTCACATGTTATCAATTAATTAAGTTATATTAAAAGTCTTAAAAAGTGATGATCATTGCCAGCATTATCCTTCACAGTATATTTTGACTTGATGGTGAATTGGTGATTACACAATAAATCACTATAATGCAATCTTTGTTTTGCCTTGATTAGTTTAGCTACTACTTGTAGTTATAATGGTACAATGTCAGACTCCTAAAGTAGTAGACATCAATTTCAATTGCAGTTTTGGCTGATACATGAGCTTCTAATTCAGGTACTACTTTCCCAGTTTTCAATGGGCCAACTGTTGTGTGAAGAGAAAACTAGTTGAAGATTTTTTTTTTCTTCCAATGTTCAAATACACAATCTGGCAAGTTTACTAAAGAGCATCTTGGAGAAGCATGGTTCATGGATTGCCCCACTTTCCTAACTGAGGATAGGGCAGATGCCTGTAGGGAGTGAAAACGAGGGACAATTAACAAAACAAGTTCTTAGTTTAGTCATATGAACAGCACCAACTTAAAGTGTATTAAGGATTAATATAGTTTACATTGGATGATTATAAGGTTCAAACATTTTTTTAAAGAAAATTGTACCAAATTCTATTGGTAATGAACTATTGTGCCCTTGCTCAACATATATTTGAGAATTATAAAATACGATATCTATCGTTGCAGGCTACTACTCGTGGAGGAATCCGGGCAGGGGTTCTTGGTTTGCGCAGGCCCTGTGCGATGCCTTCAAAGAATATGGTAAAGAATTTGAGATAATGCAGATCCTAACCAGAGTCAACTATATGGTGGCCATGAACTTTGAGTCTTGGTCTGAAGATCCACGGTTCAGTGAGAAGAAGCAGATACCCTGCATTGTCTCTATGCTGACAAAAGAACTTTACTTTAAACAGAAATAAAGCACAACATCTCAGTTTATATTTCAGGGAAATTTTGAATTGTAAAGTTTAAGTTGCTCTTTGGGTCATACTTTTGAGTGAAAATTTAGAATTGAGCTGTAGGAATCTGCAGGATTCAGGAAAACCGTTTGCTATCTCTGTAATTGATCGGTTACTTTTTTTCTTGTACTTCACACTCTGGAGCATAAAAAGATGATGAACTTGATAAACTATCTGTTCCGATATTGTCTGGATCAGTTCACAATGGAATTTATATATGGCTACGTCGTAAAACTGCAAACCGCAAAGTATGACTGACATGGATTTGTCTCTCAAATCTGCTCATGACTTTTCTTTACCATTTACAAAGCCAGTTTTTACAACCTTGGCAGTGTGAATTTCAGTACGGTGTGCATGATGAGCTGTGAATTTTAAACTGTTTTTAAAAAATCTTTTAATCAAATATGCTTGGTTTATGTTTCTAAATGCACTGTTGGGACATGGTCTGTTTCTCCAGTACTTCGCATTCCTTTTAAGTTTGCATCATTCTTTTGCTCAACCAGAAACATCATCATCCATCCTCTACAATAAGCAAAGAATGCAGTACCTCTTACACGATTTACACAACCAAAGTTGATGTATTTCTGAAACTTATTTTGTCAAACTCTTGTATCTGGGGCTGATTACATGACTTGCAGGAAGCAGTCAAATTATTATTTTTTTTAAATGAACATACTTTTCACTGAGCTTTGAGCACTTCCAATGGATTCTTCCTGCATTTCACAGCATGTTGATGAATATCAAATGAAAAGTAGAATCTGATTTTAACAACATTTAACCTATTATTCCTGGAACTGTTGGTTTTCCATTGTGACAGGGCAATGAATGCAGCATGTACACACACTTGGTGTCCGGTGTAACATTCTTCTCTCGGCGAACACCACCAAAAATAGATTAACTGCTCTTTTACCTCATGGCTGTTGTGGGATGTTGCTCGTGCAGAATGGCTGCCTTATTTGCTTACATAACAACAATCAGTTCACTTCAAAAGTAATTCATTGTGTAAAGCATTTGGAGACATTTTGACTTGATCAGGTACTATATAAATACAGGTATTATTAGCAGCTAGGAAACATGTGGCAGGAAATATAATTTACTCCAGTGAAGGGTAATGGCAACCAATACCCAGGTATAAAATGGGGCTAGATTTACCACCCATATCTATTCAATGGTAAAATATCTAAGTATGTAATCATGACCTTTAAATTGTGTAGCTGACCTGACCACTTTAAATTCAATGAATAACTTCACTCTGCCAGATTAAAGCTATGAGTGCTGCTGTTATATAGGACCTGATTGCCACAATCTGAGCATACAACTGATAATGCTCAGTTGTAATCTTGTTTGTAAATCTTAATAGGGGAGCCAATTTTCCCAAGTGTTCCATGCTATCACTGTGAGAATGGAGATATTATAGTGAAAAAAGCTCAAATAACAGTTGTGCATTTCGAAGTATGCTAATCTTCCCTTCCAATGATGGTTCTGATACTGATATTTCCATCTCTTCCTCCAGAGGTAGCCTGTATCATTAGTTTAACCAGAAACATTAGCCATGCACTGAATTTCAAGCTATAAATGATTCATATTTCTCAATATTTACCTTGTTTTTGTTTAGAAAAGTGTCTAATTATTTATCGCTAATGGTATTTGTTTTGAATTGTAGACTAGCAGGAATTCATGGGTCTTCCGACATGTAAACCTCCTACTAGTGCAGTGACTTTATGGGCTCGATGTTAGGGCTGCGGGTTCGCGGCGGGGGGGCTATTGGGCGCGTGGGTAACGCGCCCGGTGAAATTAGTCAGCCACCCGCGCGATCGCAGCCCAATTGGATCCACTTACCTGGTCTTCCGGGTTCCCCACTGCTGATCTGCGCATCAGGCGGGCTGCACATGCGCAGTACGATCTGTCAGCTGGAGGAGCTCTATTTAAAGGGGCAGTCCTTCACTGACAGATGCTGCAACAAATAGCAAAAATTACAGCATGGAGCAGCCGAGGGGGAAGGCAGCTCCCAGTTTAATGATGCCTCACTCCAGGTATCAATAGATGGAGTGAGGAGGAGGGGGAGGACAGAGATCTTCCCCCCGGCGGGCAGGAGGAAGCGGCCTGCCTCTGCCACCAGGAAGGCCTGGCTCGAGGTGGCAGAGGAGGTCACCAGCACCACCAACATATCACGCACCTGCATACAGTGCAGGAGGCGCTCCAATGACCTCAGTAGGTCAGCCAAAGTGAGTGCACTTACTCATTCCCCTACACTCCATCTGCCACATCACTGCCCCCACCCCACACCTCCTTCTGCACTGCCAACACTACTCTGTCACATCACCCCTCATACCCACTCAAACCTCATCCTCATCTTACCTGCACTTTCTCACCTCGCCAGTGCTCACCCCGCCACTACCACCCAACCCAATCCTCATACAATCTCATGGCTCTATCTCATACTCACCCTCTCGTGCATCTCTTTCACAGTCAGCCTCACTCAACCTGCCACTACCTGAGCTGCAGCCACAGGGCATGCATCACATATGTGCAGTAGGCAGCGTAAGGCAAACGTGTCGTGAACATGAAGGGGATGCACAAGGGTGTTTGAGGGTTTGTCATGGTTTTGACTTATATTTAATTTCTGACCAACTCACATTACATATTATATTGGCACCACTGCTGCCACGTCTTTGCGAATCTTGTCTTGTTTGTGCAATAATGCCCTTTCCTGAGGATCACTTTGAAGACCCACAACTGATGCCACCCATTGTGTCACTGCAGAGTGGGTGTAGGTGTATTTGCAGGGCTCTTTTGTGCAGATGGCTGAGAGACGTCGGCGATGTCCCTGTTGGCACCCTGGAAGGATGCGGAGGAGAAGTTGTTGAGGGCAGTGGTGACTTTGAGAGCGACAGGTAAGAAGATGGTGCTCGGGCCAGCCGGGAGCAGCTCGGCATGAAGGAGGCTGCAGATGTCCACGACTACATGTCGAGTGACTCTGAGCCTCCGTGTGCACTGCTGCTCAGAGAAGTCCAGGAAGCTGAGCCTCGGTCTGTGGACCCTGTGGTGAGGGTAGTGCCCTCTGCGACGCATCTCTCTCTGCGGTTGCCCTCCCTCCTGCTGCGCAGGTGGATGTGTCACAGCACTCTGTTGTGGAGCTCCACGTGTCAGAGGTGGACGGCGAGGCTGGTGATGCTGTTCGCCCTCCGAGGAGGTCATGACTGCAGCTACAGCGGCCCCCATCCAGAAGATGTACATCTGAGGGGGTCCGCAAGGTAGGTAAGTGTGTCCTCACACCGGGGTTGCGGTTCCAGGTCGGTGAATTTTCTAGTTAGGAGGAGGGTGGTGGAGGCCAAACTTTGTCCAATGTGACGGAGTGGCCACCTGTCGAATGCACCTTTGCAGCTGCCACAGGCTGCTGGCTGCAGCACCTCCGTTTGAACTGGGAGTGTTTCCCGCAGTATGGGAAACAGTCTCAGTTCAGTGGAAAATCCCACCGCTCCTAATAAAACAGCTCAATCAGGTCTGTAAACGACCTGAACGAGCAAGATAAATACTTTCAAGTGGCATCCCGCTGGCTTTAATTGCCTGCGGGATTCCCACCAGCAGGTGCTGCGCGCGCACGCCGGCGCGTCAGTGGGGAACCCGGAAGTGGGCGGGTTGGAGCCGGGCTCCGGTCCCGCTCCGAGATTCCCCGATTTTCGGAGCCCCCCCCCGCCAGGAACGCACCCGATAGCGGGTGCTAAAATGATGCCCTATGATTTTGGTTTCAAATACGAGGGCCAAAATGCCTAGATCCCCATTTAGCCACCAGAATTGTAATAGTGCAGGACGTCTGACTGCTGACTGTGATGGATGTTGACTTTGTTTCAATTCCTGAGGATGAGGGCATTTTAATATTCAGGATGGCAGCCTGCACCTGTAGAGGCACAACAGAAGTATCCCCTCCCCAAGTTCATGGCAAGAAAATCAAAGCAGCACCCTGATTCTCCAGTGACTGGGAGCCACAGGCCCTCTGTCCTTGCAAACTACCGCCCCATCTCCAACCTCCCTTCCCTCTCCAAAGTCCTTGAACGTGTTGTCACCTCCCAAACCCTTGCCCATCTTTTCTGCAACTCCATGTTTGAATCCCTCCAATCAGGTTTCCACCTCTGCCACAGGACTGAAGCAGCCTTTATCAAAGTCCTATGTCACTGTGACCATGATAAACTATCCCTCCTCATCCTTCTTGACCTAGCTGCAGCCTTTGACACTGCATCTTCACATCCTCCTTCATTGCCTTTCCTCCATCGTCCAGCTGGGTGGGATTGCGCTCGCCTCGTTCCATTCTTATCTATGCAGTCGTAGACAGAGAATCACCTGCAATGGCCTCTCTTCCCGCTCCCACGTAGATCCTTGGGGAACTCCAGAGGTAATTATCTTTAGCCACCTCCTATTTCTCATCTACATGCTGCCCCTTGGCAACATCATCCGAAAACACGTCAGGTTCCACATGTATGCTAACGACACCCAGCTCTACCTCTCCACCACTTCTCTCGACCCCTCCACTGTCTCTCATTTGTCACGCTGCTTGTCCAATATCTAGCACTGGATGAGCAAAGATCTCCTCCATCTAAATATTGGGACGACTAAAGTCATTGTCCCTGGTCCCGCCACAAGCTCCATTCCCTAGCCATCGACTCCATCCCTCTCCCTGGCTGAAGCTGAACCAGACCGTTCGCTAGCTTGGCGCCCTATTTGACCATGAGATGAGTTTCCGACCATATATCCATTCCATCACCAAGACCGCCTACTTCCGCCTCCATAACATCACCCGTCTCCGCCCATGCCTCAGCTCATCTGCTGTTAAAACCCTCATCCATGCCTTTGTTACCTCTAGACACGACTATTCCAATGCTCTCTTGGCAGGCCTCCCATCTTCCACCCTCCATAAACTTGAGCTCATCCAAAATTCTGCTGCCAAAATCCTAACTCACACCAAGTCCCGTTTATGCATCATCCCTGTGCTCGCTGACCTACATTGGCTCCCGGTCCGGGAACGCCTCAATTTCAAAATTCTCATCCTTCTTTTCAAATTCCTCCATGGCCTCGCCCCTCCATATCTCTGTAACCTCCTACAACCCTCCTAGATCTCTGCGTCCCTCCAATTCTTGCCTCTTGCGCGTCCCCAATTTTAATTAATCCATCATTGGCGGCTATGCCTTCAGCTGCCTATGCCCTAAGCTCTGGAATTCCCTCCCTAAACCTCTCCGCCTCTCTACCTCTTCTCCTTTAAGATGCTCCTTAAAACCTACCTCTTTGATCAAGTTTTTGGTCACCTGTCCTAATCTCTCCTTATATGGCTCGGTGTCAAATTTTGTTTGATAATCGCTCCTTGGGACGTTTACTATGTTAAAGGCGGTATATAAATGCAAGTTGTTGTTGTTGTAAAGAGGGTGCAATTTTTATTATTTTTCCCCCGCAATCGGGAGCAATTTATCTTATTCTGCAAGTTCTCTGGGACCTCCAAAAGGCCCAGTGCAGAACCAATGCCTACTTTCAGCAGGCATGTGCCCAAGGTGGAATTTCCATGGTAACCTAGGAATGCCCCCACACTCCCAAAACTACTGCTGAGACATTTGGGCAAAGTAGAAGACTTGCCAGTTATCCATTTTCCTCCCCAATCAGAATTTCTGACAAAGGGCAAATGGAGTGGAAAACTACTGGCTCTAGGTCCCAGTCCAAACTCCTTACCTCCGCCCCCCTCCCTTTTCAGGCAATCTGCCCAAGTTGTGCCCTCTCCATCCCAGGAATTTCAGGCCTATGATGTACAGAAGCTACCTGAAATGGTTATTCTGTGTGACAGTAAAATGTTGGCATCAAATTCCTCCCATGAATTACCTGACACACAACAAACTACCTTAAATATGCAGATAGGACACAAATCAGGACTTGTAGACTGAAAGAGCATTGCATGTGGCAGAACATTCCAGAGAATGAAACAACAGGATTCTGTGCAACTCACATGATGTTTTCAATTTCTTTTAAATATGAAAGGTAATTGGTTACGAGCCTCATGGGAAAGGTACTGAATATGGAAGTAATAAAAAACAATATTTTATTTAACAAATCTTCAAAAAAAAATTTGGAGTAAGAAAATTGAGTTTACCTCACTAATTTCTAGAAGTGAATTGTACCTTTTTTTAAGCTCTTTTGTTTATAAAGAATTTACATTCACACATTTGATGATTACATGATACTTGCAGGAGGAGGAACACATTGATGCATTTAGATTCCTTGGCATGATTATCTGTGTACCGGGAGCGATGCAGATTTAAGCAATATGTTTGTTCCTGGTCTTTGAGATTCAGTTATGTTGGGAAACTAGTGAGTATCAGATTTATAACTCACTGGAAAAAACCTCCACAAGGTCTGCACTGCAACTGAAGTGGCACATCACCCATACTGGCACTCAAGAATGCCCGTGAGACACTGATTGGAAGTACTTCTGTGTTGTGATGATGTTGGCTGGTGGCAGACCAGTTTAGTTGGCAAATGGACTGCAGAGGCAACTGGTTTAGCTAACTGTTCCCAGCCTCTTTGCCTTCCCTGAGGGAGGGATGTTATTGCAGAACTACTACCAGGTAAATGGAACAGTATCTGTAACACATACTAGGCATTAAGCCCTTGAGGCACATTTATTTTATATTGGTTGTTGATTATACAATAAGGAGTGTTGAAGGAAGAACCTCTGATTTCTATGTCTGAATCTTTCATTTTTATTGATAGAAAATCCCTTCATTCTCCTCAGTGTCAGACCACTGAAAGTATTACACTTGAACTATTTACATACACACCTGTTCCAGAATAAAGTGCTTCATAAAGCACATGTATACCAATTTTTTTTTTTAAAGTCCATAGTGCCATGCACTACAAGGCAGATAGCAATATATTTCCCAGAATCTGAGATGCTTTGTGTTGGACAACATGCTATTAAAAACTCCATGGCTAGGGTATGTCATTAGCAAATCCACAGTCCCATTGTGGTCCGACATTCTTAGTTTGAGTCAGCCTGTAACTTTATACCTTAAGCCTCCTAAAGAATCTGAGATATGACAGCCATCTACACTGTTTCCACTTGACTTTACAGTCCTCAAGAATCCATAAACTGCAGTATAGTGAGTCATAACTAGAGGTTCATTATAACAGGAATGCGTAACTGCCAAGGTTGCTCAAGCCAGCTAAAAAAAAAATGCATTTCAAGCTCTTCTATTTTACTTGTACTGCAGTAAAAAGTTTAAAGATCTTCTAAGTAACTGAAACATTTGCTTGATATTTGATGACCGTGGAATGCAAAGACCTTTCCTGAATATAGACAGTGAGAATCTTCTTTTTAATTTTATTCTGAATGGACTTTGTACTCAAGGCAAGGGACATCTGCAAGGACATTGTCTGCTTTTTTGAAAGCTATGTCAGCATCAAACACTCCTAAAACAAGTAGGAGATGTGAAAGTGATTGGATAAATCTTCTACACTGTGTCAACATTGCAGATTAGCCCGAGTGGCAGAAACCACCCCAACTGTGCCAGTTGTGAGACTATCCATTTCCCACACATGGTATTCTTAAAGTCTCTCTGAATAAGATTGCCTTGGTGTGAGCATGGCTGTACATTATCCTTACACCAAGACTCCACAAACTCATTTCATTTGAGAGTCGAATAGTCAGCAAAGAGAGGAAACTTTCCTCCCCATTACCTAGCCCGGATTAAAACCCAGGTTCTAGGGTGAAATAAGAACATAAAAAACAACATAAGAAATAGGTGCAGGAGTAGGCCGTATGGCCCCTCGAGCCTGCTCTGTCGTTCAGTAAGATCATGGCTGATCTTCGACATCAACTCCACTTTCGTGCCAGATCCCCATATCCCTTGATTCCCCTAGAGTCCAAAAATCTATCGATCTCATTCTTGAATATACTCAAAGACTGAGCATCCACAGCCCTCTGGGTTAGAGAACTCCAAAGATTCACAACCCTCTGAGTGAAGAAATTTCTCCTCATCTCAGTCCTAAATGGCCTACCCCTTAACCTGAGACTATGTCCCCTAGTTCTAGACTCTCCAGCCAGGGGAAACAGCCTCTCAGCATCTACCCTGTCAAGGCCTCTTAGAATCTTATGTTTCAATGAGATCACCTTTCATTCTTCTAAAATCCAGAGAGTATAGGCCCATTCTGCTCAATCTCTCCTCATAGGACAACCCTCTCATCCCAGGAATCAATCTAGTGAACCTTCGTTACACCAACTCTAAGGCAAGTATATCCTTCCTTAGGTAAGGAGACCAAAACTGCACACAGTACTCCAGGTGTAGTCTCACCAAAGCCCTGTACAATTGCAGCAAAACTTCCTTACTCATGTACTCCAAACCCCTTGCAATAAAAGCCAACATAATATTTGCCTTCCTAATTGCTTGCTGTACCTGCATGTTAACTCTGTGTTTCGTGTACAAGGACATCCAAATCTCTCTGAACACCAACATTTAATAGTTTCTCACCATTTAAAAAATATTCTGTTTTTCTATTTTTCCTACCAAAGTGAATAACCTCACATTTCCCCGCATTATACTCCATCAGCCACCTTCTTGCCCACTCACTTAACCTGTCGATATCCCTTTGCAGACTTTTTGTCCTCCCCACAGCTTACTTTCCCACCTAGCTTTGTATCGTCAGCAAACTTGGATACATTACACTCGATTCCTTCATCTAAGTCATTAATATAGATTGTAAATAGCTGAGGCCCCAGCACTGATCCTTGCGGCACCCCACCAGTAACAGCCTGCCAACCCGAAAATGATCCATTCATGTTTTAATGAGTAGAACCAACTGGTTCCCACTCATGATGCAATTTATTTCAATTGTTATTGTTTCATTAATAATACGACACTCAGGATGTCCTCTGCCCTGGTCCAATAGATTAGCTTTGTTGAAAATAAACCTTTTTCCTTTTACAGAATTGGGTATGACAGGGCTGTAACCTTGATGAATGAGTCTGAATGCAACCTCGTCAGAGGGGATAAAGGCCTTCTCTTACCAATGCTAATGGCCCAGATGTGAAATGTATTCTGATAATATTGATAGATGTATGTCTTCAATGCAGCTCTCAATTTAATATTTAAGTCAATCTAGGACTTCAAAAGTAATTCATCCTGTGAAGTACTTTGTTATTTAAATATGATAAAGTGCTATACAAATATCAATATTACAATTTACCACTTGGACAACAGCCACATCTTCAACAGATTTATACTTTGAATACTTAAGAGTAAAACATTACCATTTAAGCCGATATCTGATCTACGTTAAGTTTGAGTTTTGAATCCTTGGCTCCCGCTATCTGTAGGATTGTACTGAGAGATTTTAAAAAATCATACTTCATTGAAGACTTTATAGTGGGTGTGATAGATAATCTAATATTTACCTACTGGATAGAGCCAGTAAACAGTGAAACCCCACTGAACCAAATCCAATGCAAACAAAACATTTGTTAGCTGAATAAGAGTGTTTCCCTAGCCTTTCTATTGTTCTGTAGCCAAGCATGTGGTACACTATAATGTGAATAGTTGATGTAGAGTTAATAAAAGTTATTAAGAACGACAACGACAACAACGACAAGTTGAGACCTTGTGTACATAGGTTGGGTGGCGGAGTGGGCCCAGGGGCTGAGTGGCCGGGTCCTGCTCCTACTTCTTGTGTTCTTTAGATTTGAGGTTAGGATCAGATCAGCCATGATCTTATTGAATGGCGGAGCAGGCTCGAGGGGCTGATTAGCCTACTCCTGCTCCTATTTCTTATGTTCTTGTGAAAGACAGAAAGTGAACCTCTAATGGAGTGAGTGAGGACATTCAAACGGGAATTTGGTGAGTGTGGAAATTAGGTGGAGAGGGGAAAGGAGATGCTAAGTGATTTAAACCAAAGAACTATAGACTAAGACTGAGCGGAGCATAAAGGGAGCAGCACGAGGAATCAAAATTCAAGAAAAAGTCAAAAAGTGATGTCACAAAACAAGGAGGATTGCTGAGGGTAAGTCAGTAAGTGATTAGCTCATTGGTTAGTGTTTTTTAGTGGTTGGTTAGTGTTTTAGTATCAGATAAACAATAAAACAGTAAAAGCTAAACTACAGTGGCAGAACAGCTGGGGCCCATCGCGTGCACATCCTGTGCCATGTGGGAACTCCGGAACACTTCGTGTGTCCTGGAAAACCACATGTGCAGGAAGTGCCGCCAACTGCTCGAGCTCGAAATTTCTGAGCTTGAGGGGCAGCTGACATCACTACAGTGCATACTGGAAGCTGTGAGTTTTGAGGCTGGCACGTTTCAGGAGGTGGTCACCCCACAGCTACAGAGAGTTCAGGCGGAGAGGGAGTGGGTGACCACCAGACAGACTAGGAGGAACAGGCAGGCAGTGCAGCAGTCCTCTGGGAGTGTGGCACTCGCAAATCAATATTCAGTGTTGTACACCAGTGAGGGCGTTAACACCTCGGGGGAGTACAGTCAGGAGCAAATCCATGGCACTGTGGGAGACTCGGCTACACAGCGGGGGCAAATGAATTGCAGTTGTTATTGGGCATTCGATAGTCAGGGGGATAGATAGGCATTTCTGCAACCATTAACGTGAGTCCTGCATGGTGTGTTGCCTCCCTGGTGCCAGGGTAAAGGACATCACAGAGGGTGCAGAACATTTTGAGGGGGGGAAGAGGAACAGCCAGAAGTCGTGGTCCATGTGGGAACCAATGACATAGGAAGGAAAAGGGTCGAGGTCCTGCAATCAGAGTTTCAGGACCTGGGGAGGAAGTTAAAAAGCAGGACTGCAAAGGTAGTAATCTCTGGATTACTCTCCCAGTGCCATGTGCTGGTGAGTCTAGGAATAGTAGGATAAGACAGGTTAATTTGTGGCTGGAGAAATGGTGCAGGAGGGAGGGCTTCAGATTCCCGGGGCATTGGGACCAGTTCTGGGGTGGGAGTGTAGGGGGTGGTGGTGTGTGTCAGTTTCACCTCTGACTTCTGAGCGGTCCGAATCGCTCTCACTCCCTGGGTTCTAGACCTTGGACTTATTTGGGGGTTGTGACAAAGTACAGCAGACAATTGGTTTTGGTGCAAGAAAAAAAAACTGGGTTTATTGAAGTCACAAATGAACTTATAACATTAGGATAACACTGAGATTATACAGACATACAAAGTACACTTAGTTAAGAATGGGGAACACACGGCATAACGAGGGAAAATCACTCTACTAATCCCCTTACCCTTGTCCCACCCCCAAAACCTAACTAAATTGAACTAGGAGAGGTCAGGGATCATGCTCACCAACCAGGGTTCCTTGACAGTTCGAAATCCAGCCAGGTAAGCCGGTTGCAGTTTTGGGGTACGCTCTTTGTGTCCTCTGGGCCCTGCTGTCCCCACGTGGTCCTGGTCTGTGGAATCTGCAAAGGTTCTTCAGTTGGATAGAGTCTGTTGGTGCGGTAAGGCGCAGTTGTGGGTGGGCGATCTTCGCGGAGGGCTGCGGTTGCGCCTTGTTGCTGCTCCAAAACTGCTGTTTAAAACCTGTTCCAAAACAAACCCCCCCCCCCCCCCCCCATTCGTAACTGGTGGCCCAGTTATACTGTTTTTCGAATTTCTTATCTGAATCCAAAACAAGGTTAGTTCTTTGTCTGATTATGGTGGGCTTCTTCAGGTGATTGTTGGCTTCCTGTCCCCGTAACTAGTCTTGAACTGAAAGCCATTGTATATGTGAAGTATAGATAGGTTTGCTCAATTGCATTGATTGCTACCTTCCTGCTTTAGTAGTTAGTAGCGATAATTTATGCAAGGTTTTGATGGGCTTTAGTTTCGTGTAAGATGACGTCTTTCTCTGGGTTGATTGTTATAAGGGGAAGAATGTGTATTCTGTCTTCTCTCATTGTCTGGTTTTCAGGCAACAATCCACACTGCACCCAACAAGCCCGGGCATGTCATAAAAGTCCAAAAGTTATATCCTTGTTGATGATATGAAAAATGTGGGAATTTTGAGAACCCTTCAGGAGAGATCTGTTCAAGATGGACAGGCTGCATCTCAACAGAGCTGGGACCAATGTCCTCACAGGGAGGTTAACTAATGCTGTGGGGGAGAGCTTAAACTAATTTGCCAGGGGATGGGCACCAGGATGAAACGTTAGAGAGGAGAAACAAGGTGCACAGAGAACTAGGAGGGACAAGTAGCACTAGAGTAATGAATAGTTCAGAAATAGGAGGGATCAGACAGGGGGCAAATGCGAGGCAGTCTAAGATGAGATTGGAGTGCATATGGTAAATAAGGTTGGTGAGCTGCGGGCTCAAGTTGCCACATGGGACGATGATATAATGGCAATAACAGAGACCTGGCTCAAAGAAGGGGAGGATTGAGTACTTAATATTCCTGGCATCAAAGTATTCAGGAAAGATAGGGAAGGAAGGAAAGAAAGAAGGGTGGGGCGTGGCAGTATTAATCTAAGTAACTATTATAGCACTGGAAAGGGGATGATGTAGTTGAGGAGTCAAAGACAGAATCTATTTGGTTAGAATCATAGAAAATAGGAGCAAGAGTAGGCCATTCGGCCCTTCGGGCCTGCTCCGCCATTCAAAATGATCATGGCTGATCATCTAACTCAGTAACCCTGTTCCTGCTTTTTCCCCATATCCCTTGATCCCTTTAGCTTTAAGAAATATATCTATCTCCTTCTTGAATACATCTAATAACTTGGTAGAGAATTCCACAGGTTCACCACCATCTGAGTGGAGAAATTTCTCCTCATCTCAGTTCTAAATGGCATACCCCGTATCCTGAGACTGTGACCCCTGGTTATGGATTCCCCATCCATCTGGAACATCCTCCCTGCATCTAATCTGTCTAGTCCTGTTAGAATTTTATATGTTTCGATGAGATCACCTCTCATTCTTCTAAACTCTCCTGAATATATGCCTAGTCGACCCAATCTCTCCTCATACGTCAGTCCTGCCATCCCAGGAATCAGTCTGGTAAACCTTCGTTGCACTCCCTCCATGGCAAGGACATCCTTCCTCAAATAAGGAGACCAAAACTGCACACAATACTCCAGATGTGGTCTCACCAAGGCCCTGTACAACTGCAGTAAGACATCCCTGTTCCTGTACTCAAATCCTCTTGCAACAAACGCCAACATACCATTCGCCTTCTTAACTGCTTGCTGCACCTGAATGCTTGCTTTCAGCGACTGGTGTACAAGGACACCCAGGTCTCGTTGCACCTCCCCTTTTCCCAATCTATCACCATTCAGAAAATAATCTGCCTTTTTGTTTTTACAACCAAAGTGGATACCTCACATTTATCCACGTTATACTGCATCTGCCATGTTCTTGCCCACTCACCCAACTTGTCTAAATCACATTGGAGCCTATTTGCATCCTCCTCACAGCTCACATTCCACCCCAGCTTTGTGTCGTCTGCAAACTTGGAAATGTTACATTCCGTTCCCTCATCCAAATCATTGATATATATTGTGAATAGCTGGGGCCCAAGCACTGATCCCTGTGGCACCCCACTAGTCACTGCCTGCCACCCGGAAAATGACCCGTTTATTCCTACTCTCTGTTTCCTGTCTGTCAACCAATTCTCAATCCATGCCGGTATATTCCCCCCAATCCCTTGTGCTTTAATTTTGCACACTAACCTCTTGTGTGGGACCTTATCAAAAGCCTTCTGAAAACCCAAGTACACACTGGTTCTCCCCTATCTATTCTACTAGTTGCCTCCTCAAAAAACTCCAGTAGATCTGTTAAGCATGATTTCCCTTTCATAAACCCATGCTGACTTTGTCCAATCCCGTTAATGTCTTCCAAGTATTCTGTTATCACATCTTTTATAATAGACTCTAGCATTTTCCCCACTACTGATGTTAGGCTAACTGGTCTGTAATTCCCTGTTTTTTCTCTCCCTCCTTTTTTAAATAGTGGGGTACATTTGCCACTCTCCAATCTGTAGGAACTGTTCCAGAGTCTATAGAATTTTGGAAGATGACCACCAATGCATCCATTATTTCCAGGGCCACTTCCTTTAGTACTCTGGGATGTAGATTATCAGGCCCTGGGGATTTATCAGCCTTTAACCCCATTAATTTCCTTAGCACTATTTTTCTACTAATACTGGTTTCCTTCAGTTCCTCCCTCTCACTAGACCCTTGGTTCCTGAACATTTCTGGGAGGTTATTTGTGTCCTCCTTCGTGTGTTTAATTGTTCTGCCATTTCTTTGTTCCCCATTATAATTTCCCCCATTTCTGACTGTAAGGGACCTACATTTGTCTTCACTAATCTTTTTCTCTTGACATATTTATGAAGCTTTTACAGTCAATTTTTATGTTCCCTGCTAGTTTACTCTCATACTCTATTTTTTCCCTCTTAATCAATCTATTTGTTCTCCTTTGCTGAATTTTAAACTGTTCCCAATCCTCAGGCTTGCCGCTTTTTCTGGCAATTTTATATGTCTCCTCTTTGGATCTAATACTATCCCTAATTTCTTTTGTAAGCCACGGTTGAGCCACCTTTCCTGTTTTATTTTTGTGCCAGATAGGAATGAATAATTGTTGTAATTCTTTAAATATTAGCCATTGCAAATCCACTGTCATCCCTTTTAGTAAAGTTCCCCAATCTATCTTAGCTAACTCACACCTCATACTTTCGTAATTGCCTTTATTTAGATTCAGGACCCTAGTTTCGGATTCAACTACTTTACTCTCCATCTTAATGAGGAATTCTATCATGTTATGGTCGCTCTTCCCTAAGGGACCCCGCACAACAAGATTGTTAATTAATCTTTTCTCATTGCACAATACCCAGTCTAGGATCGCCTGTTTTCTAGTTGATTCCTCAACATATTGGTTTAGAATCCATTACATATACACTCCAGGAATTCCTCCCCCACAGTATTATTGCTAATTTGTTTTGACCAATCTATATGTAAGTTAAAGTCACCCATGATTATAGTTGTACCCTTCTTGCATGCGTCTCTAATTTCCTGTTTAATCGCCCCCCCCCTACATCTCCACTGCTGTTTGGGGGCCTATAGACAACCCCCACCAACGTTTTCTGTTCCTTGGTGTTTCTTAGCTCCACCCATACAGATCCCACATTGTGATTTTCCAAGCCAATATCCTTCCTCACAATTGCATTGATTTCCTCCTTTACTAACAATGCTACCCCACCTCCTTTCCCTTTTTGCCTATCCTTCCTAAATATTGAATACCACTGGATGTTCAGTTCCCATCCTTGGTCACCCTGCAGCCATGTCTCCGTAATCGCAACTATATCATACCCGTTAATATCTATCTGCGCTGTTAATTCATATTGCGAATGCTCCGCGCATTAAGACACAATGCCTTTAGACTTGTCTTTTTAAGATTGCTAGTCATCTTAGTTTTATTCTACACTATGGCCCTATTTGTTTTTCGCCCTTGTTTTCTCTGCCTTCCACTATTGCTTCTTCCCTTTCTGTCTTTTGTTTCTATCCTTGTTTCCCCCTCCTCTGTCTCCCTGCTCAGGTTCCCATCCCCCTGCCATTCTAGTTTAAACCTTCCCCAATAGCACTAGCAAACACCCCCACGAGGACATCAGTCCCGGTCCTGCTCGGGCGTAACCTGTCCCGCTTGTACAGGTCCCACCTTCCCCAGAACCGGTCCCAATGTCCCAGGAATCTAAATCCCTCCCTCCTACACCATCCTTGCAGCCACGCATTCATCTGGTCTATTCTCCTGTTCCTATACTCACTAGCACGTGGCACTGGTAGTAATCCTGAGATCACTATCTTTGAGGTCCTGCTTTTTAATTTATCTCCTAACTCCTTAAATTCACCTTGCAGCACCTCATCCCTTTTTTTTACCTATGTCGTTGGTACCGATATGGACCACGACTACTGGCTGTTCACCCTCCCCCTCCAGAATGCCCTGCAGCCGCACCGTGACATCCTTGACCCTAGCATCAGGGAGGCAACATACCATCCTGGAATCACGTTTGCGGCCGCAGAAACACCTATCTGTTCCCCTTACAATTGAATCCCCTATCACTATAGCCCTGCCACTCTTCTTCCTCCCCTCCTGTGCAGCAGAGCCACACGTGGTGCCACGAACTTGGCTCTTGCTGCTTTCCCCTGATAAGCCATCTCCCCCAACAGCATCCAAAGCGGTATATCTATTTGAGAGGGAGATGGCCCCAGGGGACTCCTGCTCTACCTGCCTAGTCCTTTTACTCTGCCTGGCGGTCACCCATTTCCTTTCTGCCTGCGTAATCTTTACCTGCGGTGTGACCACCTCACCGAACGTGCTATCCACGATAGTCTCAGCATCACGGATGCTCCACAGTGAATCCACCGGCAGCTCCAGCTCCGAAATACGGTTAGCCAGTAGCTGCAGCTGGACACACTTCCTGCACCAGGGACACTGGTAGTGTCCATGACTTCCCACATAGTACAGGAGGAGCATATCACAGGTGCGAGCTGTGCTGCCGTGTCTTGCCTTAGATTTATACTGCGTTCACCTCTCAGACTCTCCTCCCGCTCTCGGCCTCTCCTTTTACACTGTGCTCACCTCTTGGACTCTCCTCCCGCTCTCGGACTCTCCTTTTACACTGTGCTCACCTCTTGGACTCTCCTCCCGCTCTCGGACTCTCCTGCCTCACCTGTGACATCGCACAGTAGTTTTCTCTTGTTGCAGGTCTGCTGCTGCTTTTATCCTTGTTCTCAGTCTTCTGCTGCTCAGGTCTGCCGCCGCTCTGTGGAAAAAGGTAGGAAAAGCAAGGCAAAGCAGCACCTCCTTCCCCCACTTCACCGAACTCCCATACTCACCAAACTCTCAGCAGTTCATTCTGTGCTCCATTATACTCACAGGCCCCTGTATTTCTACTGTTTGTGACTCAGATGAGTCAGGCCTGCTCCTGTTTCAGGAACCAGTTTAATCCAGCTAACCAATTAACTAACTACAGCAGCTCTCCAGTATGAGAGCTTGCTTGTTTGTCTCTGCTTAAGCCTGACATAAACTTAATAATTTAAACTTCAAAATTGAACTTAAACAGTTGATAGCAATTGAACTTAAACAGTTGATAGCAATTTACATTAGATTTTAAAAGAGATTAATCCTTAAACTCCCACACTCACCAAACTCTCAGCTGATCACTCTGTGCTCCGTTGCACTTAGAATTAAGAAACAATAGAGGAGCTATTACGCTACTGGGTGTGTACTATAGGCCACCAAATAGTGGGAAGGAGAAAGAGGAGCAAATTTTCAGGCAAATTACAGAAAGATGCAAGGACTATAGAGTAGTGATAATGGGGGACTTCAATTATCCCAATATAGACTGGAACAATAACAGTGTAAAGGACAAAGAGGGGGAGGAATTCCTGAAATGTGTTCTGGAAAAGCGTGTTTCCAGCCCAACCAGGAAGGAAACAGTGCTGGATCTAGTTTTGGGGAATGAAGTGAGGCAGGTGAAGCATGTTTCAGTGGGGGAGCATTTGGGGAACAATGATCATAATATCATTAGGTTTAGAATAGTTATGGAAAAGGACAAGGAACAATCAAATGTGAAAATCCCTGACTGGAGGAGGGCAAATTTCAGTAAGTTGAAAAGGAATCTTGCCCAGGTGGATTGGAATCAAAAATTGATAGGCAAGACAGTAATTGAACAATGGGAGGCATTCAAGGAGGAGTTGGTTTGGACACAGAGTAGACAAATCACTATGAGGGGGAAAGGAAGGGCATCCAAAGCTAGAGTTCCCTGGATGATTAAAGATATAGAGATTAAAATGAAACAGAAAAAGGAGGCTTATGATGAATGTAAGGTTCATAATACAGTAAAGAACCAGGCTGAATACAGAAAGTACAGAGAAGATCTAAAAAAGGAAATAAGAGGGGCAAAGAGTGAGTATGAGAATAAATTAGCAGCTAACATAAAAGGGAACCCAAAAGTCTTTTAGAAACATATAAATAATAAAGGGGTAGTCAAAGGAAGTGTGGGACCGATTAGAGACAAAAAAGGAGATCTTCTTGTGGAGGCAGAGGGCATGGATGAGGCATTAAATGAATACTTTGCATCAATCTTCACTAGAGAAGAGGATGCTGCCATTGTAGCAGTAAAGGAGGAGGTAATAGCAATATTGGATAGGATAAAAAATAAAGAGGAGGTACCTAAACGATTGGCAGTACTCAAAAGTAAAAAGTCACCCCGTCCAAATGGAAAGTATCCTAGGTCACTGAGACAAGTAAGGGTGGAAATTGCGGAGGCTTTGGCCATAATCTTCCAATCCTCCTTAGATATGGGGATGGTGCTGGAGGACTGGAGGATTGCAAATGTTACACCCCATTCAAAAAAGGAGAGAGGGATAAATCCGACAATTACAGGCCAGTCAGCCTAACGTCGGTGGTGGGAAAGCTTTTTGAGAGAATAATCCAGGACAAAATTAATTGGCACTTGGAAAGTATGGGCTAATAAATGAAAGTCAGCATGGATCTGTTAAAGGAAAATTGTGTTTGACTAACTTGATTGAGTTCTTTGGTGAAGTGACGGAGAGGGCTGATGAGGGTAGTGCGGTTGATGTTGTGTATATGGATTTTCAAAAGACATTTGATAAAGTACCACATAATAGACTTGTTAGCAAAATTAAAGCCCATGGGATTAAAGGGACAGTGGCAGTGTGAATACAAAATTGACTAGGGGGCAGAAAGCAGAGAGTAGTGGTGAACGGTTGTTTTTCAGACTGGAGGGAAGTATACAGTGGTGGTCTCCAAGGGTCAGTATTAGGACCACTGCTCTTTTGGATATATATTAATGACCTAGATTTGGGTATACAGGATATAATTTCAAAGTTTGCAGATGACATATAATAAACAATGTGAAGGATAGTAACAGACTTCAGGAGGACATAGACAGACTGGTGAAATGGGCAGACATATGGCAGATGAAATTTAACGCTGAGAAGTGTGAAGTAATGCATTTTGGTAGGAAGAATGAGGAGAAGCAATATAAACTAAATGGTACAATTTTAAAGGGGGTGCAGGAACAGAGAAATTTGGGGGTGCACATACATAAATCTTTGAAGGTGGCAGGACAAGTTGAGAAGACTGTTAAAAAAGCATATGGGATCCTGGGTTTTATTAATAGAGGCATAAAGTACAAAAGCAAGGAAGTTATGCTAAACATTTATAAAACAATGGTTAGACCTCAGCTAGAGTATTGTGTTCAATTCTGGGCACCACACTTTTGGAAGGAATGCAATGCCTTAGAGAGGGTGCAGAAGAGATTTACCAGAATGGTGCCAGGGATGAGGGAGTTCAGTTATGTGGAGAGATTGGAGAAGCTGGGGTTGTTCTCCTTAGAACAGAGAAGGTTAAGGGGAGATTTGATAGAAGTGTTCAAATTCATGAACGTTTTTGATATAGTAAATAAGGAGAAACTGTTTCCAGTGGCAGAAGGGTCAGTAACCAGAGGAAACAGATTTAATGTGATTGGCAAAAGAGCCAGAGGTGACATGAGGAAACATTTTTTACACAATGAGTTGTTATGATCTGGAATGCGCTGCCTGAAAGAGTGGTTGAAGCAGATTCAGTGGTAACTTTCAAAAGGGAATTGGATAAATACTTGAAGGGAAAAAATTTACAGGGCTATGGGGAAAGAGCAGGGGAATAGGACTAATTGGATAGCTCATCCAAAGAGCCGGCACAGGCATGATGGGCCCAATGGCCTCCTCCTGTGCTGTACCTACTATGATACTATGATACTTACATTTATATAGCACTGGAGTCTCCGTCCATAAAAGAATATCTCAGTGTTTTACTTAGAGGGAGAGGTGTGTATTGAACAGGAAGTGACAAATTTAGGGGGAGATACCAATGTTAGAAAGATTGTTTTTTAGGAGGATTGTGAAGGAAAGAGAGTGGTAGCAAGGCAATGTAGCTTTGGTAGAAGACCAGAAGGCAGAGGACAATGTCTGAAAGATTGGCCTCCAATATGGAGCCTCATATATAACTCGTTTCATATGCTATTTCATCAGTTTATCAGAGGCTGTGATAACGGTTAAGCACATTTAGTGCTGCATATATAACAGGGCCTTCATATCCTGGAAATTCTTCTCAATGAGGGTGACGATACTGGAGTCCGTGCCAAAATTTCAATATGCTAAAGTCTGCAATGTCAAGAAGGCAAAGGATATTGTTTACTGCATGCTGCATAATGTTGCCATCCATGACTCTGGACCTCCAATGTTGACTCTGGACCCCATGAAATCTCATGGCATCAGGTCAAACATGGGCAAGGAAACCTCCTGCTGATTACCACCTACCGTCCTCCCTCAGCTGATGAATCAGTCCTCCTCCATGTTGAGCACCACTTGGAGGAAGCACTGAGGGTAGCAAGGGCACAAAATGTACTCTGGGTGGGGGACTTCAATGTCCATCACCAAGAGTGGCTTGGTAGCACCACTACTGACCGAGCTGGCCGAGTCCTGAAGGACATAGCTGCCAGACTGGGCCTGCGGCAGGTGGTGAGCGAACCAACACGAGGGAAAAACTTACTTGACCTCGTCCTCACCAATCTACCTGTCGCAAATGCATCTGTCCATGACAGTATTGGTAGGAGTGACCACCGCACAGTCCTCGTGGAGATGAAGTCCCGTCTTCGCACTGAGGACACCATCCAACGTGTTGTGTGGCACTACCACCGTGCTAAATGGGATAGATTCAGAATGAGTCTAGCAGCTCAAAACTGAGCATCCATGAGGCGCTGTGGGCCATCAGCAGCAGCAGAATTGTATTCCAGCACAATCTGTAACTTCATGGCCCGGCATATTCCTCACTCTACCATTACCAACAAGCCAGGGGATCAACCCTGGTTCAATGAGGAGCGTAGAAGAGCATGCCAGGAGCAGCACCAGGCGTACCTAAAAATGAGGTGCCAACCTGGTGAAGCTACAACTCAGGACTACATGCATGCTAAACAGCGGAAGCAACATGCTATAGACAGATCTAAGCGATTCCACAACCAACGGATCAGATCAAAGCTCTGCAGTCCTGCCACATTCAGTCGTGAATGGTGGTGGACAATTAAACAACTAACGGGAGGAGGAGGCTCTGCAAACATCCCCATCCTCAATGATGGCGGAGTCCAGCACGTGAGTGCAAAAGACAAGGCTGAAGCGTTTGCAACCATCTTCAGCCAGAGGTGCCGAGTGGATGATCCATCTCAGCCTCCTCCCGATATCCCCACCATCACGGAAGCCAGTCTTCGGCCAATTCGATTCACTCCACGTGATATCAAGAAACGGCTGAGTGCACTGGATACAGCAAAGGCTATGGGCCCCGACAACATCCCAGCTGTAGTGCTGAAGACTTGTGCTCCAGAACTAGCTGCGCCTCCAGCCAAACTGTTCCAGTACAGCTACAACACTGGCATCCACCCGACAATGTGGAAAATTGCCCAGGTATGTCCTGTCCACAAAAAGCAGGACAAATCCAATCCGGCCAATTACCGCCCCATCAGTCTACTCTCAATCATCAGCAAAGTGATGGAAGGTGTCGTCGACAGTGCTATCAAGCGGCACTTACTCACCAATAACCTGCTCACCGATGCTCAGTTTGGGTTCCACCAGGACCACTCGGCTCCAGACCTCATTACAACCTTGGTCCAAACATGGACAAAAGAGCTGAATTCCAGAGGTGAGGTGAGAGTGACTGCCCTTGACATCAAGGCAGCATTTGACCGAGTGTGGCACCAAGGAGCCCAAGTAAAATTGAAGTCAATGGGAATCAGGAGGAAAACTCTCCAGTGGCTGGAGTCATACCTAGCACAAAGGAAGATGGTAGTGGTTGTTGGAGGCCAATCATCTCAGCCCCAGGACATTGCTGCAGGAGTTCCTCAGGGCAGTGTCCTAGGCCCAACCATCTTCAGCTGCTTCATCAATGACCTTCCCTCCATCATAAGGTCAGAAATGGGGATGTTCGCTGAATGACTGCACAGTGTTCAGTTCCATTCGCAACCCCTCAAATAATGAAGCAGTCCGAGCCCGCATGCAGCAAGACCTGGACAACATCCAGGCTTGGGCTCATAAGTGGCAAGTAACATTCGCGCCAGATAAGTGCCAGGCAATGACCATTTCCAACAAGAGAGAGTCTAACCACCTCCCCTTGACATTCAACGGCATTACCATCGCCGAATCCCCCACCATGAACATCCTGGGGGTCACCATTGACCAGAAACTTAACTGGACCAGCCATATAAATACTGTGGCTACTAGAGCAGGTCAGAGGCTGGGTATTCTTCGGCGAGTGACTCACCTCCTGACTCCCCAAAGCCTTTCCACCATCTACAAGGCACAAGTCAGGAGTGTGATGGAATACTCTCCACTTGCCTGGATGAGTGCAGCTCCAACAATACTCAAGAAGCTCGACACCATCCAAGATAAAGCGGCCCGCTTGATTGGCACCCCATCCACCACCCTAAACATTCACTCCCTTCACCACCGGCGCACTGTGGCTGCAGTGTGCACCATCCACAGGATGCACTGCAGCAACTCGCCAAGGCTTCTTCGACAGCACCTCCAAAATCCGCGACCTCTACCACCTAGAAGGACAAGAGCAGCAGGCACATGGGAACAACACCACCTGCACGTTCCCCTCCAAGTCACACACCATCCCGACTTGGAAATATATCGCCGTTCCTTCATTGTCGCTGGGTCAAAATCCTGGAACTCCCTTCCTAACAGCACTGTGGGAGAACCGTCACCACACGGACTGCAGCGGTTCAAGAAGGCGGCTCACCACCACCTTCTCGAGGGCAATTAGGGATGGGCAATAAATGCTGGCCTCGCCAGCGACGCCCACATCCCGTGAACGAATAAAAAAAAAGAGGTGAAAGAGGAGGCCATCCCACCGGCAAAGCCAGACAAGATGATTCACAATGACCCTGAAGATGTCACCACTAAAACGCCTTTGTAGCCTTGAAGAAGGGTATGCTGGTCTCTCAAAGAAGAGATGTTCACCTCAGTACCTGAGTTGTCCCTTTAACTAACCCTCTTGTCCACATGTGCATTATGTAGCAGCCCAGTAAACATTTCACCAATGTTGTCCTCTACCATGGGTGCCTATCTTTTAATCTGTTGCTACCTTATTCTACACCAATAGAAAGAAACTCTCTGGGCGAAGTTAAAATAATGTGCAACAATTTGTTTGCCTGTAATGGTATGTTTATGTGCTTTTGGTGCTTCTTACCCCAATGCTCTCCTTTAAAGTTTATGGCTTGTTTTTTCTAGGACCTGACCTACTATTCCTTCTAGGTGCTTCCCTAATGGAAGACGTTTGTGAAGTGGCTGACTGCTGGGTCCCAGTGGGAGTCATTTGGAATTCAGATGGCCCTATATCTCCTTGTGCTTGGTCATAAGGTTCTGTCACATCTATGCCTGCGGTGGCTGACTTGGCCTGCCTGCCTCCTGGCACATGTATTGTCACTTAAGCATTAAGGAGTTAGATGGGCTGGGTGTGGCATTGCCCTGGAAAACAGAAGCCTCATCCGTTCCTACTCCAATTTTGCGTCTGCTGCTGAGCATTCCGCAGCATATCTAATGATCTGTGTGACAGCAGATAAGTGAGTATCTTGGAAGACTTTCACCATCATCAAACTATTCCTAGCCCCAAAGTTCTGGAGACAACATTCACCCTATGTGCTACCTCCACTCAGGCATTCTGCATTGCCCTCCTGTGGGGAGAGTATCCTGGAGCACTGAGCAGGGAAATCATCCTAATGCGCACTTCCTAAAGTAGCAGCTCCACAGCTGCAATGGTGAAGCAGGGTATTCATCTCTGGCACTAATGCATAGGAGGACCAGAAAAGAATTTTGGGTTCAATACAATTTTTTTCTGCCTAAAGAACTTTGCATATCTGTAGCACAGTTGGAAATGTCCATCCATCCCTTCTCACTTCACCGCTCTCTCCCTACTTTTCCTCCCCCACATCTCCTCTGTTACATTCCTCCTTCACCTTTCACCCCTCATCCTTTCACCCTTTTCAATACCACTATGTGAGCTCCCCCTCCCTCAACCCCTCATCCCATTCTGTGAGCTCCCAACGACAGTTGAATTGAGCAGCAGGAGCTCACATGGAATAGGTCAAGTGCCCACCTCTGGGTGAAGAACTGTGAAAGAAGACCTGGAATTGGGACAGAGAAAGCATAAATTTGAAATAATGAAAGGGATAAACATCCTGCTTGATTGAGATTCGTACCTTAGCAGATACCAGTCTGATCTTACAAAACTTTAAAAGCTGGGGGCTGCACATGCCCCATAGCATGGGTGCACCTGGTGTAACATGGTGGGTGGAGCCATGTCCAAACTCGGGAAATTCAGTGTGAGACTAGAAATTAGTAATTTAAATCAGTAAAGGAAGCCTGTGTGCATGCTGAAACCCAAACTCCTCAAATTACTCCAAATAATGCCTTGTAAAATCAGACATGCAATGAAATGAATGAGAGAGGCCATGTGTCCAATTTTACAACCTCTACCCACAGAGCGCAAGGCCCCACCGATAGCAAGGCGCCTTACAAAATTTACTCTATATTGTGCTTTCCCATTAAAAAATGCAAGGTTAATCAATGCAAACACAGGGGCTAGATTTCATACTGCTGCTAAACATTGGCCCTATGGATATGATTAAATATTCGTGACAACATTATTATTGGGTCTGAGATTGGTAGCTGCAGTATAAATGCAGCAGAATTTAACCTGTTAACTGCATCACATAATAACATTTCTTTCAATCCCAATGTTGCTTATCCTTGTTGTTACAAATGTTCCTTTATCTTATTAATTTAGTAAATTACAGAAAATGCTGGAAATACTCAGCAAATCAGGCACCATCTGTGGAGAAAGTAACAGAGTTAACATTTCAGGTCGATGACCCTTTGTCAGAACTGGAAGCAGTTAAAGATTTAACAGTTTTTAAACAAATACAGAGGCAGGCAAAGTTAGAGGGGTGCAGGGGCGGAGCGGGGGTGGGGGGGATTGCGAACAGCAGATGCTGGTAATGGTTCTGATTTTGCCATTTACAGCTCCTCTAGACACATCTCTTGTTTCTTTACTTGTCCCATTACCACCCTCCTTGCCTTGCACCATCATCCCTTTTGTCATTTAATCAGTCCTGCCCTCCACCCTATCGGACACCTTCCCTTTTGTTCATTTCTCCCCTCCCTTTCCTCCCCCCTCCCACCACCCCCCCCCCCCCCCCCCCACTTTGCCTGGCTCTGTATTTGCTTAAAAACTGTCAAATCTTTAACTTCTTCCAGTTCTGATGAAATGTCATCGACCTGAAACGTTAACTCTGTTTCTTTCTCCACGGATGTTGCCTGACCTGCTGAGTATTTCCAGCAATTTCTGTTTTTATTTTAGATTTCCAGCATCCTCAATCGTTTGCTTTTAATTTAATAGATTGTTCTACTTCTAAATGTTAAGTATTGCAATTTTATCGTCAGAGAGTTAAAAAGGCCCTTTTTGGATAAATGCACATTGTTATTCATTTTGAACAAGCAGGTAAAAAGATGGAGAACTTCTTGCAACATCTCTCCATGTTAAGACTCATTTCCCTTCTGGTTTTAAATACCTACAGTTGAAAGTTAGTGCCTTTAAAGGTCATTCTGAATCCAGTAGTTTCAGAATCAGGTACTTGTATGTCTGGAAGCACATTCTGTAGATCCAGTATATATCAAGTCAATATTTGCTAGTCCCTTTTTTATTCTCTGTTATCGACCAACCTTTATTCTTACTTATAACTTATAAGGTCAAACATTGAGTTTCAGTAAATCATTCCATTCCTTCACAATTCTCCCTGACATTTTCTCTCAGTTGACTTGTAATATTCTGTGTAAGCCATTTGAAAATGCGAAGTATAAAAATTACAAATGTAATCCTTTATAACCTTTCCTCCTAGGAACTCTGCAACCGTCTGGTCAGAACATTCAATTTTAGCAATTTTACACCTTAACTATTTCCTTCATTTTGCTGCCAGTTTCTCCCTTTTACATTCCACTTTGCTGCCTTCTGTTTTGGAACAAAATTTTTCTAATCCCTTATCACAGCCTGACTGAGATGACCTTTGTATATTAATGTGAGTATTTATGAAATGGTTCAGTCTTTAATGAAAAAGATGATTTGTTCCAAAGTATAATCGATTTATTAAGAAGTTATAATAAGCAGTAAAGATGTTAAAATACAAGAGTATAATTAAACATACTAATAAGATGTTGGGATACAACCTGGCAAAACTTATTACCATACAAGGTTCCGAGGTGCACTTCTTGATATTACTTGAGCATGTCCAGCCTCACTCCGAGAAAGTTCTAACAATCCCGATTTAATTCTCAGCTGATGTATGTTTTAAACATACTGTTCTATAGGGGCTGTGTGAAAACATGAGCCCTCCCATCAATCATCCTCTCTGCCTCATGAAGCGGCCATCCATTTTATCCCCTTTACATTCCAGATGACACACAACATCTGACATCACTGCCTCCCTTATGATTATTTGTCTCCAACTTATCAAGGACACCATGTTTGCCCAAAGCATCCTGTATTCTTACTAAACTATGGCCAACTCCCTTTATCCATCTTATACACGAGATAAGAATGACACAGGATGCTCATTACTCAAGGATGCCTCATTTACACAGGGTGACCAAAAGCCTATGATGCTAATATACAAAGAACAGAAAGCCTTGTTCACAGGAAAAGCCTTTATCATGCATTTCCTAACAAGGTTAACAATATTATATAGAAAGCTTATGTAATGCTTCTTTTACAATTATCCAGCATTTTTTCACTTCTTTCCAGCTTTTAATGTATTAGCTGCCTCTTTGTACTAGTAGTTAGAATAACTGACCCCCAATCTTCACACGTTATTCTCCCCTCCCCTCTTTGTTTCATACAGTCCGATAAAGGGATTCACCTGACTTTATATTTCAGTTATGACAAATGGTCTTCACCTGAGATGTCAATCAATATTTTCTCTTTTCAGATGATGTTGGACATGCTTTGTATTTCCAGTATTTTTCAATTTTACTGTAAATCTTATTATGATCATTAATTATTATGAACATTGATTAAGCCAATTATACCAATCTCTTTTTTTATTGGCATCCCAATTTTATAATCAAATATTTATTTTTGTTTTTCTAATACTCTCAATCTTTCAGCAATGTTTTCTTCAGAAAATATCAAGGAACAAGAAAGCCAAGCTGCCACCTGAAGAAAAACAGGATACAGAGTAAAATATCTAACTGAGTTTGACACTTCATTTTGCAAGAAAGCTAAGAACCATCTACAATGGCACTGAAACTAAGAACTTTCCTTTTGTAGCCCAAGTATCTGTACCGTATTGCCTACAAAACAAAGAATTCTTTAACTGGCGTTGGCACACTGTAAGAATGAATTGACATGACGTAAACTGCGCTAATCATTGGTAGACAAATGTTTGCCTCCTTCTCATGCCTGCAATGCAAAATAAACTAAAAATATAAACTTCTCATCGAGTGGCTCATTGGGTAATTGGCCCACATGGTGTTGTACCCAACCACACATACTAGGAAGGTCCTAGATTCAATCTCTGCCTGAGTTAACTTATTTTAGCCCTGTAGTTGTGGGGCTTCTACAAATACCATACCTATGCAAGCTAAGGAAACAATCAGTTGTATTTCTGCTCCAAATTGCTGTCCAGTGACACATGCTAGAAGTGTATATGCTTATATGTGCATGTTAGTTTGAACGCTGGATGAAGACAATTAGCAGCTCATCCAGGGCTGACAAAACAGAGGCAGTGGAAGGGTCAAGAGCGAGGTGGTGGTGGTGAGGTAGAGCTTGGTGTCGTCAGTATACAGGTGGAACCTGAAGTCACGTCTTCGGATGAAGTCGCCAAGGGGCAGCATGTAGATGAAAAATAGAATGGGACCAAGGAACGATCCATGGGGGACTCCAGAGGTAATGATGCGGGAGTGGGTACAGAAGCCATTGCAGGAGCTTCTCTGACTACTTCTGGATAGGTAATAGTGGAACAAAGCAAGGGCATTCCCACTCAGCTGGACAATGGAGGAGAGGCGTTGGAGAAGGATGGTGTGGTTAACCTTGTTAAAAACTACTGAAATAAAGATGAGGAGGGATAGTGCACCACAGCCACAGTCACAGAGGGTGTCACTTTTGAATTTGATTAGGGCCGAAACCTAATCGGAAAGTTGCGGGAAAGATGGCAGACAGGTATGGGCCAATGGACACCAGCTCTGCCTTCTACTCCACAGCTGCAGATAACGCACAGTGTCTTTTGGAATACAGGCGATAGCTGTTGGGAATTGCAGGCAACACAAACTGCATAGTGCCTCCTCTTCACTCCTACAACTGCTCTGCCAGTTGGGTTATGTATTTATGAATGCTGCTCATCCTTCTTCCATTGCTCCTATTCCTCATTCAAAAAAAAGAGATCACAATGTAACTATGGATGAGCAAGGCTATTAGGCTCACCTTGAATCAAGTGTTGATCTCCCTTCGTGTGAAGAATAATTTCTTGATATCAATCCTACATTTGAATCTATTTTCTCCTTGTGGCTTTTCTCTGCACTGGCCACAGCACATCAGTAACTCCCTTGTGCCTCAGTGACCAGCACTGCACACGGGAGTCAAGGTGAGGTCTGAGCAGCAGATTGTTCACAACTTCCTCTGATATAAAGACCTGAACTTTCCTTATGAAAACCACCCACTTCTGGATGGTGGTCTGGCAAGTGAAGTGGGGCAGGGCACCTCAGCCCAAACTCTGTACCAGAACTGGCCACATCGATTTCCATCATCATTTCCCTCCCATGACCTTTCTGTGGTCCTGATCATTCTACTGGCAGCACACCCACGGAATCAAACGAACAGGAGTGGGGGAGGGGGGATGGCTAAAAGCAAGCACACAGGGGTGCAATTCTGGAACATGGATTCGACCGGGAGTCACATCTAATGTGTTGAAACTGCAGTTTCTGAGCAGTCTTTGGCTACTTTGTTAGACAGCTCCGATACCCTCCTCCTAATGCCTGGCTGGTGTCAGATAATAATATAAAAGAATAAAAGCAGTTAGCTTACACTAAAGAGTGCTCAGCACACAAAGGGTCAAAAAGAAGAATGGAATGTGAAAAGGCAAGAACTGGCAGTTCTGCTGATAAGAACATGAGAACATAAGAAATAGGAGCAGGAGTGGGCATTACGGCCCCTTGAGCCTGCTCCGCCATTCAATAAGATCATGGCTGATCTTCGACCTCAACTCCACTTTCCCGCCCAATCCCCATATCCCATGATTTCCCTAGAGTTCAAAAATCTGTCTATCTCAGCCTTGAATATACTCAAAGACTCAGCATCCACAGCCCCCTGGGGTAGAGAATTACAAAGATTCACAACCCTCTGAGTGAAGAAATTCCTCCTCATCACAGTCTTAAATGGCCGAACCCTTATCCTGCGACTATGCCCCCTAGTTCTAAACTCTCCAGCCAAGGGATAAAACCTATCAGCATTTACCCTGTCAAGCCCCCTCAGAATCTTATATGTTTCAATGACATCACCTCTCATTCTTCTAAACTCCAGAGAGTGTTCTACTCAATCTCTCCTCATAGGACAACCCTCTCATCCCAGGAATCAATCTAGTGAACCTTCATTACACTGCCTCTAGGGCAAGTACATCCTTCCTTAGATCAGGAGACGAAAACTGTACACAGTACTCCAGGCAAGGTTTCACTAAAAGCTCTGTAGAATTGTAGTAAGACTTCCTTACTCCAACCCCCTTGAAATAAAGGCCAACATGCCATTTGCCTTAGTATGCTTGCTGTACCTGCATGCTAGCTTTTTGTGTTTTCTGTATGAGGACACCCCTGAACACCAACATTTAATAGTTTCTCACCATTCAAAAAATATTCTGATTTTCCATTCTTCCTACCAAAGTGAATAACCTCACAGTTCCCCACACTATACTCCATCTGCCGTCTTCTTGCCCACTCACTTAACCTGTCTATATCCCTTTGCAGACTCTTCATGTCCTCCTCACAGCTTACTTTCACCTAGTTTTGTACCGTCAGCAAACTTGGATACATTACACTCAGTCCCTTCATCTAAGTCATTAATATAGATTGTAAATAGCTGAGGCCCAAACACCAATCCTTGTGGCACCCCACTAGTTACAGCCTTCCAACCTGAAAATGACCCGTTTATCCCTACTCTCCATTTTCTGTCCATTAATCAATTCTCTATCCATGCTAATATATTACCCCCAACCCCATGAACCATTATCTTGTGTATCAACCTTTTATGTGGCCCCTTATTGAATGCCTATTGTTAATCCAAATATACTACATCATCTGGTTCCTCTTTATCTACCCTGCTAGTTACATCCTCAAAAAATTCTAATAAATTTGTTAAACACGATTTCCCTTTCATTAAAGCATGTTGACTATGCCTAATCATATTATGATTTTCTTAAATTTCATTAATAATGGGGTCCAGCATTTTCCCGATGATTGATGTCAGGCTAACTGGCTTGTAATTCCCTGTTTTCTCTCTCTCTCCTTTCTTAAATAGCAGGGTTACATTTGCTACCTTCCAATCTGCTGGGACCATTCTAGAATCTAGGGAATTTTGAAAGATCACAACCAATGCATCCACTATCTCTGCAGCCATCTTCTTTAGAACCCTAGGATGTAGGCCATCAGGTCCAGGGGATTTATCAGCTTTTAGTTTCTCTGGTACTTTTTTTCTACTGATATTCATTACATTAAGTTCCCCACTCTCATCGACCCCTTAGTTCCCCACTACTTCTGGTATTTTTTTGTGTCTTCTACTGTGAAGACAGATACAAAATATTTATTTAACGTCTCTGCCATTTCCTTATTTCCCATTATAATTTCTCCTGTCTCAGCCTCCAAGGCTTACTTTTGCTATTCTCTTCCTTTTTACATACTTGTAGAAGATCTTACAATCCATTTTTATTTTTCTTGCTAGTTTACTTTTATATTCTATTTTCTCCCTTTTTATCAATTTTTTGGTCATCCTTTGCTGGTTTCTAAAACCCTCCCAATCCTCAGGCTTACTACTCTTCTTGGCAACATTATAGGCCTCTTCTTTTAATATAATACTATCCCTAACTTCTTTAGTTAGCCACAGATGAATCACTTTTCCCGTGGAGTTTTTATTTCTCAATGGAATGTATATTCGTTGAAAATATTGAAATATTTCTTTAAATGTTTGCCATTGCTTATCTACCATCATACCCTTTAATCTAATTTCCCAATCTACCTTAGCCATCTCAACCCTCATACCGATGTAATTGGTTTTATTTGGGTTTAAGACTTTAGTTTCTGACTTAAGTACAACACTCTTAAACTCAATGTGAAATTCTATCACATTATGATCACTCTTCCCTAGAGGATCCTTTGGTGTGAGATTTCTAATTACCCCTGTCTCATTACACAATACAAGATCTAAAATAACCTGTTCGCTGGTTGGTTCTATTCTAGGAAACTGTCTCGAATGCATTCCATTAACTAGTCCTCCAGACTACCTTTGCCAAATTGATTTGTCCAGTCTATATGAAGATTATAGTCCCCCACAATTATTGCATTACCTTTGTTACAAGCTCCTATTATTTCTTGATTAATACTCTGTCCAACAATATAACTACTATTAGGGGCCCTATAAACTACTCCCACCTGTGTTTTCCGCCCCTTGTTATTTCTTATTTCTACCCATACTGATTCTACTTCCTGATCTTCTGAGCTAAGATCCTTTCTCACCACTGTCCTTATGTCATCTTTTATTATCAGGGCTATATCCCCTCCTTTTCCACTCTGCCTGTCTTTTCGAAATGTCAAGTACCCTCGAATATTTAGTTCCCAACCTTGGTCACCTTGCAGCCATGTCTCTGTAATGGCTATTAGATCAAACCCATTTATCTCTATTTGTGCAACTAATTTGTCTATCTTGTTACGAATGCTCCATGCATTCAGATAAAGAGCCTTTAATTTTAACTTTTTACCATTTTTCCTTGCTTTGACCTTATTTACTGATGCACTATTACTGCTAAACTCTCTGTCCCTTTCTGCCACACTCTACTTATCTTTATTTCTATTGTAAACAATTTTACAACACCAAGTTATAGTCCAGCAATTTTATTTTAAATTCACAAGCTTTCGGAGATTTTCTCCTTCCTCAGGCAAATGTTTCAAGATCTCCTTGAAGCCTACGCATTTATACATATTGAACAATAATAAATGGTGTTTACAGACTGCCCCTGCAACTGCCCGTTGCCAAGGCAATCACCGTGTTCAGACAGAGAGGTGTTACCTGCAGAACCTCCGAATACACATTCAATAAAAAAACAAACAGGGAAAAAAAACAGAGAAAAAAAAACACAGAGAGAGGCAGAAACATCCGGAAGGCAGAGAGAGCCAGCAAATGACCCATTATATTAAAAACAGATAACATTTGTTCGCTGGTGGGGTAACGTGTAGCGTGACATGAACCCAAGATCCCGGTTGAGGCCGTCCTCATGGGTGCGGAACTTGGCTATCAATTTCTGCTCGACGATTTTGCGTTGTCGTGTGTCTCGAAGGCCGCCTTGGAGTACGCTTACCCGAAGGTCGGTGGATGAATGTCCATGACTGCTGAAGTGTTCCCCGACTGGGAGGGAACCCTCCTGTTTGGCGATTGTTGCGCGGTGTCCGTTCATCCGTTGTCGCAGCGTCTGCATGGTCTCGCCAATGTACCATGCTCTGGGGCATCCTTTCCTGCAACGTATGAGGTAGACAACGTTGGCTGAGTCACAGGAGTATGAACCATGCACCTGGTGGGTGGTGTCATCTCGTGTGATGGTGGTATCTGTGTCGATGATCTGGCATGTCTTGCAGAGGTTACCGTGGCAGGGTTGTGTGGCGTCGTGGACGCTGTTCTCTTGAAAGCTAGGTAGTTTGCTGCGAACGATGGTCTGTTTGAGGTTGGGTGGCTGTTTAAAGGCGAGTAGTGGAGGTGTGGGGATGGCCATAGCGAGGTGTTTGTCCTCATTGATGACATGTTGAAGGCTGCGGAGAACATGGCGTAGTTTCTCCGCTCCGGGGAAGTACTGGACGACAAAGGGTACTCTGTTGGTTGCGTCCCGTGTTAGTCTCCTGAGGAGGTCTATGCGATTTTTTGCTGTGGCCCGTCGGAACTGTCGATCGATGAGTCGAGCGTCATATCCCGTTCTTACTAGGGCGTCTTTCAGCGTCTGTAGGTGTCCATCGCGTTCCTCCTCGTCTGAGCAGACCCTGTGTATTCGCAGGGCCTGTCCATAGGGGATGGCCTCTTTGACGTGGTTAGGGTGGAAGCTGGAAAAGTGGAGCATCGTGAGGTTGTCCGTGGGCTTGCGGTAGAGTGAGGTGCTGAGGTGCCCGTCTTTGATGGAGATTCGTGTGTCCAAGAAAGAAACTGATTCTGAGGAGTAGTCCATGGTGAGCTTGATGGTGGGATGGAACTTGTTGATGTTATCGTGTAGTCTCTTTAGTGATTCCTTGCCGTGGGTCCATAGAAAGAAAATGTCGTCGATGTATCTGGTGTATAGTGTTGGTTGGAGGTCTTGTGCAGTGAAGAAGTCCTGCTCGAACTTGTGCATGAAAATGTTGGCGTATTGGGGTGCGAATTTGGTCCCCATGGCTGTTCCGTGTGTTTGGGTAAAGAACTGGTTATCGAAGGTGAAGACATTGTGATCCAGGATGAAGCGGATGAGTTGTAGGATGGCTTCCGGAGATTGGCTGTTGTTGGTGTTGAGTATTGATGCTGTCGCAGCGATGCCGTCATCGTGGGGGATACTGGTGTATAGTGCCGAGACGTCCATCGTGGTGAGAAGTGTTCCTGGTTCAACTGGTCCGTGGGTACTGAGTTTTTGTAGGAAGTCTGTAGTGTCACGACAGAAGCTGGGGGTTCCCTGTACGATGGGTTTCAGGATGCCCTCGATGTATCCAGAGAGGTTCTCACACAGGGTTCCGTTGCCTGATACGATGGGACGTCCGGGTGTGTTGGCTTTGTGTATCTTTGGGAGGCAGTAGAAGTCTCCCACGCGGGGATTACGTGGGATGAGAATGCGTAGGATGCTTTGAAGGTCTGGATCGAAGGTCTTGATCAGTTTGTTGAGCTGGTGGGTGTGTTCTTTGGTCGGATCTGCGGGTAACCGTCTGTAGTGTTCCTGGTTGTCCAGTTGTCGGTATGCTTCTTTGCAATAGTCTGTTCTGTTCTGTATGACTATGGCTCCTCCTTTGTCCGCTGGTTTGATGACGATGTTGCGGTTGGTCTTGAGAGCGTTGATGGCGTTGCGTTGTGCTCGGGTGACATTCTGGACTGTCTTCTGAGTGCGGCTGATGAATCTGGCATTGACGCATTTCCTGACAGCTTGAGCATACATGTCCAGCTGAGGGCAGCGACCCTCCGGAGGAGTCCAGTTTGACTCTTTCCTCTTCGGTCGCTGTACCGCGGATCCCTCTGTCTGCTGTTCCGGATCGTCGATTGTCTCATTGGGTTCGCTGCTGAAATCTTGGGGTTTGTGGTAGAATTCCCGGAGCCTCATTCTCCTGATGAATTCCTCTGTGTCCGCCGCGAGACTAGTGGGGTCCATTTTGGTAGTGGGGCAGAAATTGAGCCCTCGGCTGAGAACTTCGATTTCGTCTGGTTGAAGGGTGTGGTCGGATAAATTGACAATAGACTTCCCTGTGGTTGCAACTGTGGTACCAGGGGAAGCTTGGTCGTTGCTGGTGGTGATGCCGAGTTTCTCAAGCTTCCTGCTCTTGGTTTTCATGTAGGCAGCGTAGTTCCGTTGCCTCGTCTGTTTGGCGGTATAACGTAGCTGGTCTGCTGTGTCCTGAGTACAGGTTGAGAGTATGGACTCTATCTTGGTTTCGAGGTTGTGGCGTCTGCTGTAGAGTTGGTGTATGAGATGGTTGCGGAGTGTGCGAGAGGTACGGCGGCAGAGTCTCTCAGCGTAATCCGAGTTGTATGTGGACTTGAGTGGGTTCGTGATCTGGAGTCCTTTCGGGATCTTGTCTGCTTTCTTGCAGCTCTGTAAAAACTTGATGTCTGTGTCTAAATGCGCGATCTTCTTGGATATCCTTTCCACTGTGAGCCGGCAGTTTGTGGTGTCGATGGTAGTCATGATGTGGAGATGCCGGTGATGGACTGGGGTTGACAATTGTAAACAATTTTACAACACCAAGTTATAGTCCAGCAATTTTATTTTAAATTCACAAGCTTTCGGAGATTTTCTCCTTCCTCAGGCAAATGTTTCAAGATCTCCTTGAAGCCTACGCATTCAACCACAAACCGGGAATTCTACCACAAACCCCAAGATTTCAGCAGCGAACCCAATGAGACAATCGACGATCCGGAACAGCAGACAGAGGGATCCGCGGTACAGCGACCGAAGAGGAAAGAGTCAAACTGGACTCCTCCGGAGGGTCGCTGCCCTCAGCTGGACATGTATGCTCAAGCTGTCAGGAAATGCGTCAATGCCAGATTCATCAGCCGCACTCAGAAGACAGTCCAGAATGTCACCCGAGCACAACGCAACGCCATCAACGCTCTCAAGACCAACCGCAACATCGTCATCAAACCAGCGGACAAAGGAGGAGCCATAGTCATACAGAACAGAACAGACTATTGCAAAGAAGCATACCGACAACTGGACAACCAGGAACACTACAGACGGTTACCCGCAGATCCGACCAAAGAACACACCCACCAGCTCAACAAACTGATCAAGACCTTCGATCCAGACCTTCAAAGCATCCTACGCATTCTCATCCCACGTAATCCCCGCGTGGGAGACTTCTACTGCCTCCCAAAGATACACAAAGCCAACACACCCGGACGTCCCATCGTATCAGGCAACGGAACCCTGTGTGAGAACCTCTCTGGATACATCGAGGGCATCCTGAAACCCATCGTACAGGGAACCCCCAGCTTCTGTCGTGACACTACAGACTTCCTACAAAAACTCAGTACCCACGGACCAGTTGAACCAGGAACACTTCTCACCACGATGGACGTCTCGGCACTATACACCAGTATCCCCCACGATGACGGCATCGCTGCGACAGCATCAATACTCAACACCAACAACAGCCAATCTCCGGAAGCCATCCTACAACTCATCCGCTTCATCCTGGATCACAATGTCTTCACCTTCGATAACCAGTTCTTTACCCAAACACACGGAACAGCCATGGGGACCAAATTCGCACCCCAATACGCCAACATTTTCATGCACAAGTTCGAGCAGGACTTCTTCACTGCACAAGACCTCCAACCAACACTATACACCAGATACATCGACGACATTTTCTTTCTATGGACCCACGGCAAGGAATCACTAAAGAGACTACACGATAACATCAACAAGTTCCATCCCACCATCAAGCTCACCATGGACTACTCCTCAGAATCAGTTTCTTTCTTGGACACACGAATCTCCATCAAAGACGGGCACCTCAGCACCTCACTCTACCGCAAGCCCACGGACAACCTCACGATGCTCCACTTTTCCAGCTTCCACCCTAACCACGTCAAAGAGGCCATCCCCTATGGACAGGCCCTGCGAATACACAGGGTCTGCTCAGACGAGGAGGAACGCGATGGACACCTACAGACGCTGAAAGACGCCCTAGTAAGAACGGGATATGACGCTCGACTCATCGATCGACAGTTCCGACGGGCCACAGCAAAAAATCGCATAGACCTCCTCAGGAGACTAACACGGGACGCAACCAACAGAGTACCCTTTGTCGTCCAGTACTTCCCCGGAGCGGAGAAACTACGCCATGTTCTCCGCAGCCTTCAACATGTCATCAATGAGGACAAACACCTCGCTATGGCCATCCCCACACCTCCACTACTCGCCTTTAAACAGCCACCCAACCTCAAACAGACCATCGTTCGCAGCAAACTACCTAGCTTTCAAGAGAACAGCGTCCACGACGCCACACAACCCTGCCACGGTAACCTCTGCAAGACATGCCAGATCATCGACACAGATACCACCATCACACGAGATGACACCACCCACCAGGTGCATGGTTCATACTCCTGTGACTCAGCCAACGTTGTCTACCTCATACGTTGCAGGAAAGGATGCCCCAGAGCATGGTACATTGGCGAGACCATGCAGACGCTGCGACAACGGATGAACGGACACCGCGCAACAATCGCCAAACAGGAGGGTTCCCTCCCAGTCGGGGAACACTTCAGCAGTCATGGACATTCATCCACCGACCTTCGGGTAAGCGTACTCCAAGGCGGCCTTCGAGACACACGACAACGCAAAATCGTCGAGCAGAAATTGATAGCCAAGTTCCGCACCCATGAGGACGGCCTCAACCGGGATCTTGGGTTCATGTCACGCTACACGTTACCCCACCAGCGAACAAATGTTATCTGTTTTTAATATAATGGGTCATTTGCTGGCTCTCTCTGCCTTCCGGATGTTTCTGCCTCTCTCTGTGTTTTTTTTTCTCTGTTTTTTTTCCCTGTTTGTTTTTTTATTGAATGTGTATTCGGAGGTTCTGCAGGTAACACCTCTCTGTCTGAACACGGTGATTGCCTTGGCAACGGGCAGTTGCAGGGGCAGTCTGTAAACACCATTTATTATTGTTCAATATGTATAAATGCGTAGGCTTCAAGGAGATCTTGAAACATTTGCCTGAGGAAGGAGAAAATCTCCGAAAGCTTGTGAATTTAAAATAAAATTGCTGGACTATAACTTGGTGTTGTAAAATTGTTTACAATTGTCAACCCCAGTCCATCACCGGCATCTCCACATTATTTCTATTGAGCAGAGAACAGGTGCCACCGAGACAGTCAGCCTGCTGAATCGTAGACCCCGATGAGAGATTCTGCAAATGTACAAAGCAATTGTTAGCAATGTATGTCCTATACAAGGTAATCATCAGATCAAAGAAGTCAAAACATGCCTAGCAATTGACTTTCTATTGTTTAGATGCATATGGTTTCACGCGAGACCTGGGATAAGTACAAGATAAGAAGTTTTGACCAGCTCTGTCTTAAGAAAAGGAAACAAAGATAATCCCATTAACTGTTGAATTACGTTAGAGGCCTTTGACCTTGTTACTTGATAAACAACAAACAAAGACAGTCAGTGTGGGAAAGATCAATCAAGTACAGGGAAGTCACACTTCACTCTAAACAAGGACACAGTAATCTGCATAACATCTGTGAATGGGAGGAAATTCATACCTAATTGAGGCAAACAAAGATACAGAAATCTTTGTAAGAAACAAGCCGTTTGAAGCCAAATCGAGCAAAGACACTCAGAATGTACATATTAGATGAGTTTCAGCTAATGCATGAGTGAGCGAATCCAACAAAAGTATAAGGAAAGGTATAAATCAAAAAGCACAAAAGATCTAAACACAGCAGAAAACGTAATCCACCGTGCTGTGCTGCTGTCCAGGAGACTTGGAACTGGGTAATACCAACCTTGTATTCTGTTGTTATTGCTTACTGTGTGTATTGGTGATTCTGCTGATGTTACAATAAAGCCTTGTTATACCCAATTGGGACTGCCAAGTGAATTATTGAAAGGGTAACCTAGGGCTGAATGCCCACAAAACAGGAACCCTATCTCAACACTGGAGGCTACATTGATTTCCTCGACTGCCAGTCTTCCTCACTTCATGTCCTGCCTCCCTCGTTGCATTGCAAATACGGGTTCTGGACTCCTCCAATTGTCCCATCTTCAGAGAGAAGAGACTGTCTCCACCGCCTACATGTGAGACCAATGCTCCTGAATCATTGACCCTTAACAGCATAGACCCCTGAGATCTTGGACTTGGAATCTTCAGCTGAGGCCCCATGCTTATATCACCTCTGGGGAGAGAGAGATATCCCTTCAAATTTGCTTACCAACTCCTCCTGCTCAGGGATCTACCCAGTAATATCTGCTTTGTGTCAGTATTACTCTTCCCTGAATGGATGTATCTGAGCTGTTGTTTGAGTAAACAAGATGCCATGGCAGAATGGGTGGATCAGGTGCCAGGTGCCTTTCTGAGGGCACCAGGCTGCTCAGATGCTTCTTTTTCTAAGCATTCAGCAACTTTGAGCGATGAAAAGGACAAGCAACTGAATTATGAATCATAAGATTGTGACACTCTTCAGTATCGCAGTGTTTCCCTGCACCTCGGCAAGAACTGACTGCTGTAATTGTAAAGGTTTTACTGTGATTCTCACACAATTTTGGCCCTTACCCACCTGCAGGTGGGTGGTAATCGTTGAAGTATCAGACACCAAGATACGAAGAGAACTCAGTAAGGAGGCACAAAATTAATTGTGTGGCCAGACGGAGGAGCAGCACAGCAGCTACTTCCCTGGTTTAGGGTTAACCAAACAGACAAGCAGGTGAATGAAGTAGTTGTGAGGACATGCCAGTCTGGCAAGCCAGGTCCCACTCTTGAAGGCTGCATGGCACCAATTTGTGCCATTCGTTGTGAACCTGGCATCATGCATGGCACACCACCAGCATGATCTGTAAAAGCTCCCATGAAACTCACGTCTGCTGGAGGAGTGAGACTTCCACATTAAGCAGCCTCCCACCTCGTTTTGACTCTGAAAACACTCCACGCCAAGCCAACCCAGCAATTGACTTGTGGGTCCCTTCAAATATGTGGCCCCATGAATGGGCACTGCCCGTTAGATCATTTTCTGAGGTTGAATTTGACAAATCCGCAGCATTGACTATTTTAGATAATTTAAGCTGCAAGGCTGGTTCAGTGAGGCGCATTTCATTCAACGAGAATGGGTGACGTTATTGGAAGTCTCGTCTTTGGGAAGCCATAGCTTTTTAGCATACACTGAGAGTGAAGTCATCGGGTGGCCTGGCGCATGGGCAGGAGGATGTCACAGGTCGATCAAAAACCGGATGTACTTACACTGTCGCTAATTACTCCATCAAACTAAACACTCTGGGAGAGAGCTGTGGTGACTGATGGGGCATTGTGTGTGGGTCATAGATTGTTTTCAAGTTTATTGGGTAGAAAGTGGGGAGGGGGTAACCTTTTACATTACAAAGTGAAAGTGACACTGTGTCCTAACTATCGGATTTCGGGCCGTCCGATGATGTCACTTGTCGTGCATGCTTTCCGAGAAATCAACTCGCTGCTGTTCATGCTCGAGATCGTGATCCAGGGTCTAATGGGGGGAGGGGGGAGACAATGTGATCCATCTCCCTGTCTGGACCATGTTCTCCCTGTCTTCCTCCCCCAACCCTTTAGACTTGGATAATGTTCTCCCTCCCCCCTGCTCTCTCTATGTTCTGCTCCCCCCCCCCCCACCGGGCTCCTGCTTGCCCCACCACCCGGGGTTCTGGCCACCCCCCCCCTATCCCCATGCTGTGCTCCCTCCAGGCTTATGCTGCCAACCAAACCACCCCCCCCCACACCCTCTCCCCCCGCCCGCCCCTGCTTCCCTCCCCACGCTCAGCTCCGTCCAGGCTCCTGTTTCGTTGAGTCTACAGAAACAGGCCATTCAGCCCAACTGGTCAATACCGGTGTTTATGCTCTACATGAGCCTCCTCCCTCCCTACGTTATCTAACCCTATCAGCATACCCTTCTATTCCTTTCTCCCTCTTGTGCTTATCTAGCTTCCCTTTAAATGTATCTACTTCCCTCCCCATGCTCTGCGCACCCCCTGCCCCCCACCCTGGGCTCCTGCTTCCCTCCCCGTGCTTTGCCCCCGTGCACCCCCCCACCCCGGGGGCTCAAACTTCCCTCCCAATACTCTGCCCCCCCCACCCCCCACCCGTCCCCCACCCCGGGCTCCTGCTTCCCTCCCCGTGCTCTGCTTCCTCAGGGCTCTTGCTTCACCCACCCTTCCTCTGTACTCTGCTCTTCTACCCCCACTTATGACCACATGCATCAGTTGTATTTGGTGCTCGGCCTTCAGACCCGGGGCATTGAAGAGGGCCCAGCGTGTGCATGTCAGCGGACGAGGAAGTTCTCATTCCTTGTCAACATTCACGGTGGTTAAAGCACAGTGACTGGAATTACTAACAAGATCCTGGCATTCTTGTTTTTCAACATTTTTCAATAGGTATCTCATATTAGTAACAAACCACAATACATACTTTACAGTTCCAACTAGTCATTTGAATTTCAATTAACTTAATGGGCAGTTTCCCCAACTTGTGCAATGAATGGGTTTGAGTCCTTATTTCTCTCACCATGTGAACCTGTTTTTAAAAAAAAATCAATGTGATTAAGATCCAATTTTTCTGTCTATTTTTGTTATTTATTTTCCTTTTTTTATTGAACCTAAAATTGAAAATTGTTATGATCTGGAATTCAGTGTCTGAAAGGGCGGTGGAAGCAGCTTCAATAGTAACTTTCAAAAGGGAATTGGGTCTCTACTTAAAAAGGAAAGATATGCAGGGCTATGGGGAACGTGCAGGAGAGTGGGACTAATTGGACAGCTCTTTCAGAGAGCCGGTACAGGCATGATGGGCTGAATGACCTCCTTCTGTGCTATGATTCTATGATTTGAAAAATGAATTGGAGGAGTTAATGACAGTTGGAAGGAGTTGTATTAAAATCAGACAGTGTAGGCAGGCTGCTTCAGTCATTTCATGTTGTTTGAGCTCTTCCTCACTGTAGATCTCAGATTACAGGGCAAACATCAGTTCAACCCAACATGGAGGCATCGGGCCGAGATAATGGCCCCGATAGGAAGGAGGAAGAGTCCTTAATCCAAAACCATAAAATGATTAACCCATTGTGTGGGTCAAAATAATTTTGAAGAAATGTAGTTCTGCAATGAGAAATTTGTAAATCCCACAAATTTGCATTCTAACTCTATAAAAATGAGTATTTTTTTTACGTGTTTATAGTTATCAACATGGGCAGGAAAGCCAGAAAATATAATTCAGTAGGAATTTGTCAACACTGAATTGAATTCTGATCACAGTATACCTTGATGGTCAATTCAACGTAGCCTCAGTCTGTTAAGATATCCATGATGTGGAGATGCCGGTGATGGACTGGGGTGGACAAATGTAAGGAATCTTACAACACCAGGTTATAGTCCAACAGTTTTATTTGAAAATCACAAGCTTTCGGAGGCTTTCTCCTTCGTCAGGTGAGTGTGGGATTCCATGGAAGGTACCGCATATATAGTCAGAGAACAATGCCTGGTGATTACAGATAATCTTTCCAACTGCCCGTTGTCAAGGCAATCAAATAGTGTTCAGACAGAGAGACATTACATACAGGACTATTGAATATACAAACGGTCAGAACCCAAAGACAGAGAGAGAGAGAGAGAGAAACATCCGAAAGGAAGAGAAAGAGAGAGAATGACCAGTTGTATTAAAAACAGATAACTCTTTTTTCGCTGGTGGGGTTACGTGTAGCGTGACATGAACCCAAGATCCCGGTTGAGGCCATCCTCATGGGTGCGGAACTTGGCTATCAATTTCTGCTCGACGATTTTGCGTTGTCGTGTGTCTCGAAGGCCGCCTTGGAGAACGCTTACCCGAAGATCGGTGGCTGAATGTCCTTGACTGCTGAAGTGTTCCCCGACTGGGAGGGAACCCGCCTGTCTGGCGATTGTTGCGCGGTGTCCGTTCATCCATTGTCGCAGTGTCTGCATGGTCTCGCCAATGTACCGTGCTCCGGGGCATCCTTTCCTGCAACGTATGAGGTAGACAACGTTGGCCAAGTCACAGGAGTATGAACCATGTACCTGGTGGGTGGTGTTCTCTCCTGTAATGGTGGTATCTGTGTCGATGATCTGGCATGTCTTGCAGAGGTTGCCGTGGCAGGATTGTGTGGTGTCGTGGACGCTGTTCTCCTGAAAGCTGGGTAATTTGCTGCGAACGATAGTCTGTTTGAGGTTGGGTGGCTGTTTGAAGGCGAGTAGTGGAGGCGTGGGGATGGCCTTAGCGAGGTGTTCGTCGTCATCGATGACATGTTGAAGGCTGCGGAGAACATGGCGTAGTCTGGCCTCTAAATTTCCAAGAGTAAATGTTCAGTCATCTATCATAAAACGTTTTTTAAAAATTCCCATAAAGGTATTGCTTCTTTTTAAGCATGAAATTTTCATTCCAACGCAGAGTACAAATGTACTGAAGCAGAATATTGAAACTTTCACATATGGCTCTACCTACCCCTTCATTACCAGTCTTATAGATCACTCGTTGAATGGCTGCACCTTATCCCTCCATCACCAGTCGTCCAGATCATTCATTGAACGTAGGGGGTTTAATTTTCCAGTTACGTGCTGGCAGCAGGGGGCCTCACCCACTTCCAGCACATATCAAAACATTACGCTCAGTGCACCCATAATTTTCTGATATATGCTGACACAGATTGATATCCCCACTACCACATGTACTTGGAAAATTACCTTCATGGTGTAATTGATGTTTCAAGGGAGATAGAGGAACCACTGCAGAAATGTTGACTGTGGGACAATGTTGGCCAGAACACCCTGCTCTTTTTTGATCTTTAGTATCAACAGGTAAACAGTGCCTCCACTTATGCCTCATCCAAAGGACAGCACCTCCAATAATGCAAGACTCCCTTAGTATTGTACTGGAGTGTCAGCCTGGATTATGTACTTAAATCCTTGAATGGGGCTTGAACCACAACCTTCTGATTCAGTGGCAAGAGTGCGCTGAGTGAAACTAACAGTGATGAACATGATATTTAACAACTGCATATGTAGTATTCTATTTCTACCAAGTTTGGTGATGACACAAAACTAGGTGGGATCGTGAGTTGTGAGGAGGATGTAAAGAGGCTTCAAGGCAATTTAGATAAGTTGAGTGAGTGGGCAAATACATGGCAGATGCAGTATAATGTGGATAAATGTGAAGTTATCCACTTTGGAAGGAAAAACAGAAAGGCAGAATATTATTTAAATGGTGATAGATTGGGAAATGTTGATGTACAAAGGGACCTGGGTGTCCTTGTACACCAGTCACTGAAAGCAAACATGCAGGTACAGCAAGCAGTTAGGAAGGCAAATGGCATGTTGGCCTTCATTGTAAGAGGATTTGAGTACAGGAGCAAGGATGTCTTACTGCAGTTATACAGGGCCTTGGTGAGATCACACCTGGAGTATTGTGTGCAGTTTTGGTCTCCTTACCTAAGAAAGGATATACTTGCCATAGAGGGAGTGCAGTGAAGGTTCACCAGACTGATTCCTGGGATGGCAGGACTGTCACATAAGGAGAGATTGGGTCGACTCGGCCTGTATTCACTCGAGTTTAGAAGAATGAGAGGGGATCTCATTGAAACATATAAAATTCTGTCAGGGCTAGACAGACTGAATGCAGGGAGGATGTTTCCCCTGGCTGGGGGGTCCAAAACAAGGGGTCACAGTCTCAGGATACGGGGTAGGACATTTAGGACGGAGATGAGGAGAAATTTCTTCACTCAGAGGGTGGTGAACCTGTGGAACTCTCTACCACAGAAGGCTGTGGAGGTCAAGTCACTGAATATATTTAAGAGCTAGGTGGATTTCTAGACACAAAAGGCATCAAGGCGTATGGGGAGAGAGTGGGAATATGGTATTGAGATAGAGGATCAGCCATGATCATACTGAATGGCAGCGCAGGCTCGAAGGGCCGAATGGCCTACTCCTGCTCCTATTTTTTATGTTTCTATGTTTTCTATGTTACCATTTATTTATATTCGTTTGATATATTTAAAAAACAGATGCAAATAATATTTTGCCCCAGTATGATGATTATTTTTGTTGTGTAGTAAGTAGCACCTGACAATTTTTCCAGGCATCCCTCAACTATCCGAATTAACTTGTTTGGAGAAAAATGAGAGGAAAAATATCACAAAAAGTTTTATCTCTCTTCTGACTGAAGCTGTGGTGTGTTTTCACTGATTCCACCAGACTAGTAGTACATCTCTTGAGTGGCTATTCTTCAAGTGTAGGTCTAGACTAGACAGTAACCGTTGGAAGACTTATTCCACTATTGAAGGCATCAGAACCAGGCCTGAACCTATTTTCACTTGACATCTGCCTTCCAGTAGGGTTACAATCAACAAATCCTGACTGAATGTTTCCCTAGTTTTTAAAAAAAAATTAAAACCAATGGTCATCATGCTCTGGAGCTGTGGTTTGTATTTATAATTAAAAGTTATCCAAGTAATTCTGCCACATGACTGAAGTCGAAGGGGGAGAAATGGGAAATCACGGTTGTGAAAAATTCCCGGACAGGAATTCCCCGTTGAGCACAGCCCCTTTAAATAGACTGAGCTCCTCCCTGAAGACTAGTTAAGTGCAGGTAGCAGAGGAATAGACAGCAAGAGAACAAGCAGGAGCTACTTGACGGGATCTGCTGTGCTGGTGAGTGCTTCGTTGAAGTAAACGTCTTGTCACCAAAAATAAAAAGTGAATAGTAAAATATAATTTTTCATATTGAATGTGTCATTAGAAGTAACCTGTTAATGAGGCACACACGTACTAAAATGAAGGAGGTTGAAGGTTGATTGGGTGAAAAGACTCAAAGTACAATAAATATCAGTAAAACGATTGCGTTCACCTATAATCCTAACAAACTATTCACGAGATGATTTTAAAGGAATATAACGCGTTATTGAAATCTTTTTTAAAAAAAATAGAACGACATGTGGCTCTTAAAAACAGTAAACAGTATTGGGGAGGAGCTGTTTTGTTGTATTTTAAACAGATTAAACGTGTTTTAAATCATGGGGTAAAATAACACCAGGAAATGTAATTTGTAGCTGAGCTGGTGTTTCAAGTTCAGGCGAGTTGTACTGGAGTTTTTCCATCAGTCTATTGGTTCGATCCATGTGTAAAGTGCAGTATTACTGTGGCTTGAAGTCCCAGATCTGAGGTCCATTTGAATGAAGGTAAGCAGAGTGAAGTTGCCTTTGTATTACACCTGTCGAAGTGGTTTAAATCCAGTCAGGGCCTGATCTGATTTCTAGAGCAAAGTGGAGTGAGACTCCCTCCTCCAGGAAATCAAACTCCGCTTGGCTTCTGAGTCAAATTGGCTCTGATTCATGGTTTGCAAGCCAAATTTAAGTGTCCAAGCAGAGTGAAACGGTTCCAGCTATTGTGTAAATGCAGCTGGAGACTTAAGTGGCAGTCATACTGTACTATTTCTCTCGAGTCGCTATCTGTGCTGTGTGAAATACGGCTGGAAAGATCTTATATTGCATACTGCAATCATACTCTCTGTGCCAGGCGAAACCCCTGTGCATGTGTGTTTAGAGACATGTGCTGAGGGCCTGTCCTCTGCTGCTAATGTTTTAACTTTTTTGAGAGGGACTGTGCACACACTCATAACATCAGAAAGATTCTGGAGTGCTGAGGAGATCGACAATGCCAAGTCCATGTGGTGTCACCTGACGCCTTGCTTTCCATTCTGGTTTCAGATCAGGACCAGACTTTGACGTTATAATATCATCTTTTTCATTGAAATATACTGGAAGCCACTTAACACCTATGTGATAGTATGACTGCACCCTTGCCTCATTTGGGCTCAGTGTTGCCAACTCTGGAGGTATTCCTGGAGGGGTGAGCACATGACATTGGCAAATGTTACCGAGGGCAGGGAAGAGGGGAAAACTGAGGGTGGGGATGGGATTCGGAGGGGGAAAACCAGAGGTGGGAGGAACTTTTTTAAAATTCGTTTATGGGATGTGGGTGTTGCTGGCAAGGCCATCATTTATTGCCCATCCCTAACTTTGATGCCACCAGTAAATAATAGTCACTGGCTGAAATTGCACTGATAGCTAATCGTAACACTCAGATTCCCCTCCGAAGCAACAATAATACAAAAACTCACTGATAATCTACGTGTAACGTAGTTTCCCCTCTTCCCCATACTCGGTTTTCTTTCTTTGCCTGATTGAGGGTGGCCACCTGGTTCTAGGAACTACTCACACAAAAGCTGCTGGTGCGAAACCATGAGCAAAGACATTGAACTACAGGGGACCCAACCTTTGTAAGGTATATACAATAACATTTACAGATGTCGTGTGACCAAACCTCCAGGAATACCTCCAACCTACCTATAACTAGTAGTAATCCTATAACCTGCCGATATTCACTGTGTAACTACAGCCAGAACCCCCCTGCACTGCACAAGGTACGGTCAGGCTCCCCAGTCAATGCCACTTTTAATGGGCCCCATCTCTCTCCCTATCCCTTGGACTCTGGTTTCGTCTCAGGTTCTGCGTGAAGGTGACAACTCCGAACTGGGAGCCTCAGTCAGAGCCAATCTGTACTTGGACTTCCCACATTAAAACCGGCCGGCAAAGACCAACCTGATCCAAACTGAGAGATCGCACAAAGAGCGGCGGGCTTAGTGTTTGGGGCACTTTTCACAGGGCACATCATCGTAAACTCTGTTCAGCATAAACATTTCTAAACCACTCCCTGGGCTTGGACTCGATAAAGGAGAGTTTTCGTAGAATGATAGAAATTACAGCACAGGAGGAGGCCATTCGCCCACGGTGCCTTTGTGTTGGTGCTCCCTCCTGTAACCCCATTCTCCCTAGATTCTTTTATATTCCTCCTTTTCAAATACTTATCCCCATCCCATTTAAATAGTGTTCTACTTGCTCTGTCCCAGCAGCCACTTGTGGTGAAGCACCCAAGATGCCATAGCCCTCAGTTTAAAAAAACCTTTGTTCTCCCTCCCCTTGGTTCTTCCAGTGAGAATTCTTGGTCTCCATTCCTTGTTCCCCATTCACCCATCAGTAGAAACAATCTTTCACTATTCACCCATAGTAAGATTCCCAGTTTTCACTCATCCCTTTACTGGCTTCTCCTCTCTCTGCACCCACTCATCAGGCCGCTGCTGCTGCTCCTCCCGGCAACCCCTGTCCCAGTCTCCCTCTCTCTCCCTGACCAACCTCCTCCCACCAGAGCCACAATCCCCCGACCCCCCCCCCCTCCCATGTTCCCGTCTTCCTCTCTAGCTCAGGTCCCCCGATTACCATTCCCCAGTCTCCCTCTCTCTCTACTGACCCCAGGGCTTACACTTCTTGGACCCCCCCCCCCCAGTCCACTGTCACTCTTTTCTCCCTACCCCAAGCCCCAATCCCTGGTCACCCACACTTCCTTCTCCCCCGCCGGCCTGCACCTCTACCCACTCTATCTCTCTTCCAACCTGACTCGACTCCTGTCTCTTCCCCACAAACCGATTCTGTTTCTAGTCACTGCCAAACGCAGGTCGACTCTCTGTGGTGCCGCAGTGGTGATGTCACCGAGCCAGAGCCTCCTCTGACCGGCAGCCGTTGATGTCACGGAGCGGGGGGAGGGGAGCGCTACTGCAGCAGGAAATTTAAAGCTCAAAAATCTCCTGGGCTGCTAGCAGCAGCACCTGGGAGGCAGTGCCCCATTCCATGAGACTCCTGGGTAATCCGGGAGTGTGGCTACCCTACTTTGGCTAAACATAGGCTGTGGTAAAACCGTAGTTGGTATAAAACCATTTTTAAGCTTAACCTTTAAAGTTTATACATATCCAAGGTGGATAACTGTATTTTTTAATGTTAGTAAAGAGCAAACAGGAGAGTTTGTTATTTGGTAACATCTCGCCATTCACTGGTAAGTGGAGTATTTAGATAGAATTGGTATTTTTAATATGTTCTCAGCAGTGTATTGTATTTCTGTTTCTTTTAACTGGCATTTCTGATGCAGTTTACCTGATTTTTTTCTTCAGATTATTCTGTTCTAATTCTTGTGAAGAATTTTAAAAATGAATAAAAGAGGTAAATATTTTATACTTTTAAATGGTACATTGTTAAATGTTACCTATGCACAGCACCCGTGTATAATCAGTTTATTTAACTTAAATTGTGATTGAAGACTGGAGTCCCAAACTGACCAGCTTCAATGGAGTATTGGTGACATGAGAGGAAACTTTCCTCTGTGTGCTATTTGTAGCAAAACTTTAAATGCACATTGAGGAAATTTGCCCCCATGGTGTGGACTGCTATCATAAGTGATTAATGCTTTGTCAATTCGCAAATCCTTTTTTTTTAAAAAAAAGGAACTGGATGAATCTCATTATGAAAACGATTGAAAATTATAAGCATGGATAAGACCTAGATGATGAAGTTCTTTGAAATTTGCATTAGTAATTGCAGTCTGTTAAGATAAGGGGATGTTATCTGTGGAATGCAACTAGTTAGGTATTAATTGTGTAAATTACAAAGCTATGTTGATACCTTAAGAGGCTTGGCTTGATTACGGTGAGAAAATTCATACTGTTCGGTGTTTTTTCTCTTGTTTGAGCTGCCCTGTCATGAAGGTGTAACAAAAGCAGGAGAGTAAGAGCTAGAATTGATACAAAACTCGCTGAAAATATTTTGTTGCTGGCTTTAAAGTTGCCATTTGGTACACTGTTACCATTCAGTATAAGATACAGCGTTTTTGGTTATCTGATGAAATGGGGATAATTTGATGCTATCATTATTTATATTGTATAAATTTGTTTTAAATAGGAAGCCTCTTCGCCTCAGTATTTTACAGCAGAGAGAATGACACCGAGAATGACATTTGTTATGAAGGCTATTTTACAAAATCACCACCAGCCAAACAGTTTACAACACAGGTATATTATCACTGAAATGTTACTTTTTGGCAACAAAGAAAGCCCTTGTGCACTCATGAAAATAATGCTATGGTGCAAAAGTCAAAGCAGGTATAATTGCAATATGGGGTAAATCTGTGCCATACTTATTAGATTTAACAGTATTTTTGGACAATGCCTTATACATAGGCATTTCCAAAAATGGAAAAAACAATTAGCATCAATTTTTATTAAAATTCCTTTTTTTTGGTATTCGCATTAAATGAACTCAATTACAAATTTAGGAAGTACCTCTTTAGCAAACTTGAAGGTATGTTCTATTATAACAAGGGACAGATTTTATTGCTGAAGTATGATTATTGGACTGAATTAGTGTACTCAGATTATATTGATCATATAACTTAAATTAAAAGGAAGTTAATTTATTAATGTGTTACACAGGCAAAGTACAAGTACCTAAGTTGTGTGGGGACTATGTCACACATAAATCAGGAACAGCACTCTACCTAGAATGGTATTGCAGTTATTTTTGTTTTTCTAAAAGTTGCCAAATTCTAATCATTCTGTCTAGTCATATCAGCCATGATGTGGAGATGCCGGTGATGGACTGGGGTGGACAAATGTAAGGAATCTTACAACACCAGGTTATAGTCCAACAAATAAAACTGTTGGACTATAACCTGGTGTTGTAAGATTCCTTACATTAGTCATATCAGAGCTGCTTTCTTGAGTTTATCTCTGATAATAGGGGGAAAACTAAATGGATTTAAATTAGCAAAATAATAATTTAAAAAACAAATTAATAGAGCAGTTTCAGATGACAGAGGACCTTACTAGTCTTAGACACTGCAACTTCACTAATTTTTATATTCAGCCAAAAAATGTAATTGCAACTCATGAAAGTATAAAACTACTAGACAAAATTATGAATTCATGCATTCTACTTACTACAGTAAGACTAATATATTGTCATTTAACATTTGTACAACTGACAAAATTTCAGTGAGGATTAGACATTCTGCATGCGCATATGAGCAGACTTATTAGACACAGTGCCGCTAACTAAAGTAATAAATAAATATTGGTGCACATATATAAGGTGAGTTTATTTCTGTAGATGGTTTGACATTAAGTATCATTAAGAATAACTTTATTCTGTTTTTTAGTCATCATGGAAAAAGCGATATTTTGTGTTGGAAAAAAAGAAAGATGAGCACATCTTGAATTACTACAAAAACCAGGAAGAGAGTAGAAGATCACCTCCATTAGGAGAAATACCTATAAAAAGGTAATCATTTTATAATATTAAATATTTAATTTCTTTTGGTTCAGTTTCATGCAATGGAGCTTTCCAAATGTGTTGTATAATGTTCACAGAGGATTTTTTTTATATGCCAAGTTCTTCTGGGAACAATCTCTCTCATTATTTTGTTCAGTCATTTTTGACAAATTAAACTCCCAACTGACAGTTTAAACTATTACTGCTAAAAGGGGTCAACTCTTCAGAGACATCAATTTGGTTTTAGGCAGTCCTCTAACAGGTCCTCTAACAGTCTTCACCAACATCTCTGCCATAATTGCAGTCTGCATAAAATTTACACTGTAAGTGATGTTATATATCTGATCCTTCCCTCATTTCTAGCATCCAACCCCTCTTTCCACCCTAGTCTTTTGTGTTTTTCTCTCTTTTACCAATACTATTATGGTTACTGCTCTTAAGTATCCTATCTTTCTTTTTCTAAGCTTTAAAAGGCAATTCTCTCCAATACCCACTTCCTATCATCCTCACTGTATTGAAATTGAAATCAGGCTTCAGACCTCATCACAGCCTTGATCTAGACATGGACATAAGAACTGAATGCCAGAGGAAAGGTGAGAGTAGCTGCCTTTGACATCAAGGCAGCATTTGACCCAGTATGATACCAAGAAGCCCTAATAAAACTGAAATCAATTGAGGAGGCCAGCTCAACCATCTTCAGCTGTTTCATTAATGACATTCATCTGTCATAAGGTCAGGAGTAGGGTTGTTCACTGACAATTCCACAGTGTTGTGCTCCATTCACAACTCCTCTGATAATTTAGCAACCTACAACAGGACCTAGATAACATACAGACTTAGACTGACAAGTGACAGGTAACATTCATGCCATGTAATGACCATCTCAAACATGAGAAAGCCCAGTCACCCGCCCTTGGCCTTCAATGGCACCATTATCACAGAGCCCCCCACCATCAACATCCTGGGGGTCACCATTGACCAGAAGCTAAACTGGACCAGCCATATCAACACTGGTTACAAGAGCAGTTGGGTACTCTGCGAGGTGTGGCCTCACCTCTGCCCTCTCAAATTCTCTCCACCATCTTACAAGGCTCAAGTCAGGAGGGTGCTTGAAAACTCACTACTCACCTGGATGGGTGCAGCTGCAACAGCACTCAAGATGTGTACCTTGATACTGCAGCTTGTTGCCCTATTGCTATTTTTATTCATAAGACCATAAGAGATAGGAGCAGGAGTAGGCCATTCGGCCCCTTGAGCCTGCTCCGCCATTTAATGAGATCATGGCTGGTCTGATTTTTACCTCAACTCCACTTTCCCACCCTTTCCCCCATATCCTTTGACTCCCTTGCTGATCAAAAATTTGTCTAACTCAGCCTTGAATGTATTCAATGATTCAGCCTCCACAGCTTTTTGGAGTAAAGAATTCCAAAGATTCACAACCCTCTGGGAGAAGAAATTCCTCCCCATTTCTGTCTTAAACGGGCGACCCCTTATTCTGAGACTATGCCCCCTAGTTTTAGATTCCCCCATCAGTGGTAACATCCTCTCAGCATCTACCCTATCTAGTCCCCTCAGAATCTTGTATGTTTCAATAAGATTCATTAATATTCATTAAAAAGTTATTGATCCTATTTAATATGAAACTATATTATTTTAAGTGTATTTGGGGTTCCAACTAGCCTGATATTTGTTTCTTTGTTTAAGCAGAATTAAAGAGTTATGCATTAGACCTGAGTACCATGCCAAATGGAGTACACTTCAAAGAATGTTTAAATGTGCCTCGGAGTCTGTTATTCTTCTGAAAACAGAAGAAAGAGATTACTTTTTTATTGGAGAGAAGTAAGTATAAAAAGCTGTATTGTTGACAGTAAGAATTTTAAGTATCAACAAATGCTGAATTTTGAGCGAGAATTCACAGTACACCTAAGATTACCTAAATACAGTACGGCAGAACACCCTCAAGATTAATTTCCTGGCAGAGAAAAATCTCATCTGAAATTTGACCGTAACAGATAGAGTAATAAATCACATGCAGTGTCTCTGATCCTTTCCCTCTCCTATTGGATTTGTATAGTGCCTTTCTAAATATGATACTGAAAGCAGGTACAGTACATGTTGGAGGTGTCTTGGTGAAGTAAGTTTCCTTCAACTTCATTCCCACCATTTTCTAACAGCATTTATGTCAAAGATTTAATGCTATACTTCTAACAAACTGGTGTAGAATCAGAATGATGCCAAATAATTGATCTAAAATCACCATGGTGTAAAAATGTCAAATCTTAAACAGTAGACATTATCTATAATAATATTGTAGTAAATGGGAATAATTTTGTTCTGAAACAAAATGATCTTTAACTCTGTTTAAGATAAATTCCTGCTTAATATATTTGAGAATAACTTTTAGAACAACTGCACAATCCTTGTTCAAAAACAAATATTTTGGAAGGCAAAGAATTTTTAAAAAAATAATGCTTTATAGAGATAATTTTGGCAGTGTTCCTCCTTTTCTTTTCCTTTTATAATTTTACACTTTCATCTGCCTGGCCTGACACTTGTACAGCTAAGAAGATAGGTCAATGTGGCACAGAATTAAGCCATTCAGTACAGGATGGCAAAAAGTGCCAGGGACCACTCAGACATAACTCTACCCTCTAATGTTTCCTTCTTTTTGCATAGAGACACCATATCCTCCACTTGTCCGTTCCAAGCTCTATACAGCTCAGGGTTGGAACTGAGAAGAATGGTACTTGGACCTGTATCGGTTTCTCCAACCTTCTCCTCACTCCCCCAATTCACAAAAGTGATATGACACTAGCAAGTTTAACTCCTGGTAACCCCAATGGCTTAACTGGTTTAGACAGTGGGTAGCAGAGCCAGGAGAATCCCAAATTTAAGCCTTGATCTGTGCTGAGTTAGATTTTCTCAGCTGAGGCAGTGATGAGGAGTCACAAGTAGCTCTGGTGCCCCCCAACTTTATGGAGGGCAAAACCATCCAGGGTTCCTATTCCTGATGACTCCTGCTAGAAGGGTGTGTGTAATGGACCTTGGGTGAGGACAGGATCTGGCTAGGGCTATGTTTGCTTCCCACGATCAAATACTCAATCTAGGCTCACGCATGATATGTGAGAGTGAATATTGCCCATGGAATCAACCCTAGCAGGGAGTCAATGCCTTCAGGAAGAGACGAAAGAGGAAAAAATTGGTTTGGGGAGAGGAGCAAAAGAAAAGTTTAATTCCAAGAAGATGTAGATTTTCTGTGAAACTGTTTTACAGTGCAATGTGCTAAAATGAGTGGCTTTCTACAGTAGCAACTAGAAATAATTCTATCACAAAAAGATTTTGTAGAACTGACTTCTGCAAGGGAACATTTCCATCTCACAATGCAGTTATAGCAAAATGTGTATGTACATGTGAAAAAAGTGACAATAGCTGGAAGTTCACAAATTGCTGTCTGTTGACCTTTCTAAGATTTAAATGAATAAATGATGAGATTAAGGAAAAACTGACACTAAACGAGGTTGTGACACTATCTAGGTAATATGTAGAATCCACTGCACGTGTAAATGTGCAAACTTTCTCTTTGGGTTCTATTAGCTCTTTTAATTGTGCTGTTCTTTCCACAGAATGTCTGTAGAAATATTTCAAGCAATAATTGCAAGTTTGCTCCAAATGGAGACAATTCCTCAGTCTGAAGAACAAACCCAGGTAATAAAATATATTGACATTGTCAAAATTTCGCAATTATATTGGAATGTGTGCAAAAAATGCGGCTAGAACTTTTAAACACACACTTACATTTTAGGAGAAGGGACAAATGTACAGTGTGTGTTTCAGTTTGGTCCACCTTTTTAAATTAGTTCATCCACTCCCACCTGAAAAATGTGTATTTGAAATGCTTTTGTTTGGACAAATTTCCCCGCGTCATTGCAACTTCAAAAGCTAAAATTTATGTACAGCAGTTTTGTTTTAATGCTAACAAATTATTATGGTTGCACATTAAAGCATCCTATACAGTGCAACAATGTGTCAAAATTTATCTTAAATTGGTTTTTGGTTCAGATGACACATTTAGTGAAATCACAGGACAATAATAAGGTAACTGCAAATTATAAATCAATTACAGTTAAAGTCCAATGTGAAATCAGCCATTTGTCCTCTGTCCATAGTAAAATCTATAAAGGGCTATAGAAAAACAATGTCATCCAAGACATTATTGAGGCTGTTACATCCAAGAAGAGAAAACCCTTTTTTGTATTTAATTGCCAGCACATTGACACACATATTGACATTTCTTATTATCTCCTGCAATATTTTTCACTCTCCATACGTATTTTTTTTCGTTGTTTAGGTATGTTTTTATTACACAACAGGGAAAATTTTATGAATGCACATTCCCAGTGAAGTGCCTCACCTGCCAGAAGTACACATTGGGAAATCGTGGGTGTGTTCCACAATTTTCTGACCATCGATTTTAATGGATGGAAAACTGTAGTGACCATGCCCGCAGTTTTCTGATATGCGCTCCTGGTGTGTGAACATTTGTAAAATGGACTGGTATATACAATGCACAGTCTTTTTTCAGCATAGGAAACATTCACTAGCCCAGTGGTTAACTTGACAAGGCAAAGCAAAAAAATGGATGGAATATGAGAAGGCCATTAGGCATAAGTGCTCAATTTTGAAAGATAGCCCTAACTACCTCTCAATTCCATCTTTCTCCTGTTGAAAGTAGAAAAGATCAGTTTGTTCTACATTTTTCCTCAATGCTGTAATCCATGCCTTGGTGGTTTGTTTTTCAGCAGGGATAGTAGTGACTATCTAAGCCCTGTCTAGACTGTTCTATGATTGATCCCACCAGTTTTCCTTCTATCCATCTCTTCTTCCATTCCCCTTCACCCCTCCACCTCAACATAAAATGTTGTGCTGTCATACTTACATGCACCCTAGCTAGAGATCTGCCTAAGAACTGTTTTTTTTTAAAAAAGGGTATCAGAGGTCAAACGTCAATTGAACTTGGGACTTAATCTGTGACATTCTAAGTTTGGAGTCTAATGTTCTGCCAGAATCGCAAACCACTAACTAAGATGTCACGCTGGCTTACGTAATGTTTTCAGTATGTACATAATGAATGCATTGACTCTCAGGTAGATTGAATTGGTAGTTGCCAGGTCATTAATGGTTAAGGTATTTCTCTTTTCTTTTCCCCATACCAAAGCCTTTAAGGAGGGACACCTTTCATGCATCAAAAACATACTATTCTATAGGCAAAGTTATGTGATCCGAATGCTAAAGAAATGTATGAAATAGGCTTACCCAGTAAATTTTCAGGCTGCTCTATCCTTGCTTATCATACACTTCTTGTCTGCAGGATAGTTTTGGAGAACTTGTGAACACTGAGCCGCACCTGCAACCAGAAACTTCTTCACCAAACCAATCCAATGTAATTTATGCAACAATCCCAGAAATATTAGCAGTGGAGGTAACACAATTTATTTATGTGTAATATTTGAAGTGCATTATACAGTGATGACTCTTTTTACCTATTGGTGGAGGGGTGGGAACTGCGCAAAGGGCAATAGATATCCCAGTGAATATACAGATATTGCACTGTAATAATAAGACCATTCAGTTGAACACATATCCCAATAAATTGACAATTGGAATATTAAATTTGATAATGGGCCCCATATGATTAAGGGCTTGTTGTCAGAATGGAGGGTTGGTTAAGGTATCAATCCATATTACTTTGAAAACTTGGGAGTTTTTTTTCAGAATATCTGTCCATTTATTTAGTATATTTCCTGTAGCCTTTCTCATAGTTGGTTGGAGAAAATTGTATTAGCTGTTGTTTTAACAGAATAAAATGGTGGACAGGCTTATGCCACAGCTCCTCCAGTGGTGACAGTATGGAATAGCAGGATTACAGTGTTGCCTATTAAAAGTAATGGGAGTAGGCATTACTGTTACACTTTAGGTATTGCCAATGTTACAAAAATTTACTAAATCATGACAACAGGAACTAGATGTGAGAAACAAAGTCTCAAGAATTTAATATATTATAGGTAGATTTTTAGTACTGATTTTCATTTTGTTGCCAATAAAATAATCCCTCCTTAGTTTGTCTATTGCCAATTTGTGCCATAAACTTAAAATAATTTTATTTGAGTACAGTCTGGTATCTCCATTTGTTTCCTATATAGTCCCTTTTCTAGTCTCTGCAAAATGGAAAAAGTCTAACAGATTGCTGGTTTATGACAATTTTAAGACAGTTGTAATCAAAACGTTCCAAGTGACCAAGATGTTACTTTATCCAATAGACCAAAAGGCTCTCACCAGTGGATGTCCTCACGATGGTCCTGGTCTGAAAACATCTCCATGTACACAAACTATGGACAGATTCTGTAATATCTCCATGCACATAAACTACTGTAATCTGTAGCAATTTGAATGTGAAAATGCAGAAATGTAGCAGAAGTATGTTGCACCCACTGGGCTGAACATCTTACAGTAAAACCATTTGTATTGACAAGATGCTGAAAGCACAGTAGATGGTGCAGATTTGAGTGATACATTAAATAGACTGAACTGACCTCATTAACAGATCACTCTATTTTTGTTTGCAGAATAACAAAAGAAAAAGTGAAGAGTTCAACCCAGAGCCACATGTTGAACCTGCTCGACCAGAAATGACAGAGCACATTTATGATGTTCCCAGAAATGTGCTCATGAGAATGTCAGAGGTAACAAAAATGCCTATTTGAAATAGTCAATTCCACTTGTATGTAGTTTGTTTACGAACTCCATGAGGTAGAGATGTTGGTGTTTTTCATTGTAAAGCCATGGCCATTTTAGGATCAAATGAGACCTGTAACAAAAGTAATCTAGAAACTGTTTATTGGTACTATATTAAACATTTTTGGCCCTGAAATTCCTGGGTCGGGGAGGGATTAAGTTGGTAATTACACCTTTTGTGGGAGCAGGAATTTCTGATGGGGACGATTTATGTCAGGTTTCCGCTGGAGAAGCACCCAGCATAAATTCGGTTCAGTTTGAGGGCATGCTGAAAAAGCATCCATCTACTCAGTGGCAGCCACAAGCAAAGGATAGAGTTAGGACAGGATGACATCACCTTGTGTTTGAGCAGCATTCTATCTTCTTCATCAGCTACTTTGTGGATCTCTTATGAGGAAAGTGGTAGCTGGTGAAGAGATAGAAGAACACATAGATACAAAGGTATACGTATTTACTGAAGAACAGAGACTTCTAGATATGCATCCCCAATTGCCAAGCCAGAGTAGAATCCAATTATAGCCATTGCTTCCTCTTCATGTGATATCAAATGCCAGATGTTGGAACATCATCCTTCAGTTGCCTGTCACTCCCTGGTATTGTGTGCTGTCTTCTCCTGCAGGAGAAATACATAGTAGAAATCGGCAGCAGCAGTCTCCAGATCCTGCAACCACATCAGTCAGGATTTGGAGAATGAATGGTAGTAATGGTAGTTGTAATGGAGTAATGATCTAGGCTGTTTGACTTCGATGTGCTCGCATGCACTACAGAACCTCAGACACTTAACGTGAGTTATCTTAATGGCCTAACATAACCAACATGTAGGGGTTCTTTTAGAAGTTAGTCTTTTTAAGCTATTTAATACAAGCTTTATATCATATCACTTACTGCAAATTCAGATTTTAAACTATTCCCTTATTCTGGTAGCTATTCTGGTATGAATCCAATGACCCTAATGCTGTAGGTTATTCCTTTAAGATCAAGCTCATTAAAATTGGTGCCAAATTGCAACTTATGCATCAAATAATATCAGCTTTTTAAATGACATTGCAGAATATTATTCTCATTTTTGTTTAAGTCAACATGATTAATTGATTAGCAAAATTGTATAAAAGCAGAGGAAATTGAAAACATTGATTATAATATTTATACGGGTGCAATTAAATTCGAACATGGGCACGTTTGTTGTGAAAAATTGTAAAATGATTTGCTGCTTGTTGGCCAGAGGCTGCAGAAACCTATTGAGGTTAATTCGAATTGCTAACAAAGACACTGACCTTTTGAACTGAGGTGACCTGGAGTTCAGTCACTGGTCTGAACTGGCCAGAACCGGTTTGAATTCGTTCCGCTTCTTACAAGGACAAAGGAGCTGTGATGAGACACCAGTCCTTATTTAGAAAAGGAGTATTGAGGTGATGCTACCTGGGCCCTTGGAACAGAACCAATCAGGGGATGACATCGATCATTCCAGCAACTTTGAGCCAACCGGAGAAGACAGCATCATTCGAAAAGACAGACTTGGGAATAAAGCTGAAGCATTTCAGGCTTTGTGCCAGAGCGAGAGTGTCTTTGTTTGTGAGGGAGACTCCGGAGACTAACCCTTGTGGAAGTGGGAACCCTACGTCCGGGACGTAGAGACTACGTCCGGGACGTAGAGACTACGTCAGGGACGTAGAGATGACGTCGGGAGTGAGAAAGAGAATTGCCTGGCCAGCAGTATCTCTCCTTTCCGGGTAATATAATATCCTTTCTATTCTGTGACACTCAGGGAGTGTTGTCAGAAAAACCTAGTGGGTGTGCGTTTAAAGCCTAATACTCAGGGAGTGTTAGCAGAGAAACCTAGTGGGTGTGTGTTTAAATCCTAGTTTGAGTATAAGACTGTATAACCTGCTGTAAACTGCATGCCTATATCTAACTAGACGTATAAGCGATATGTACATGATCTAATAACGTTAATAAAGCGAATTGAGAATTAAGAGAGAATTGACTCTTCCTCTGTGTACTAAGCCAAAACCGTTAACCGGTGACTTCCAGTCAACATGCTTTACTCCGATTTTATTATTTGCAGCTCAACCTATATCCAGTTAATACAGAAAAGCAACGCTCTTGTTCACTGCCTGCTGCAGAAATAAAGCACTATTCAGCTACTTATGATACACCAATGAACATTACAAGTGCTGTAAGTGTAATGAAAATTTAAAATAATTCCTACTTTACACATATGTATATGCCCCTTTTCCATCAGTGTGCACTATACAATAATAAACCTTTCTACAGAAGTAAATTATTGGGTGCTAAAACTAACAAGTTCTTCCATCTAAGAAACTCACAGTAAAACTCTAAAACTTCAGCATGGCTGAAGTCAAAAGGGGTTAATTTATTTATAAACATACAATAATCTGTCTTAAATATTGTATGAGATGCAAGGTAGGCCAAAACATTGGAAATGTCCAATGCCACAAAGCAAAATCACAATTATCAACCACCTGGCCTCTACTGTATTGCTGCGGGTAAAGGCCATACAAAGGCCAAATACTTTGAACAGAGACAGAGAGGCATCACTGCACTGTTCTAGCACATCTCCTGGTGACTGGTGGCAGAGTTGCACGAGGAAAAGTCACCTACCTTTTCTGTCAGTCATAGGAGGTACGTGAGTCAGCAAGTCCAGAAAGAGAAGGGAGAAATTGCTCTTGCTCTTCTCAGGTTGGAACTGATGGAGATTAGAGGGAACATTAATCTATCAAATTTGGAAATGCCTGATGTTAATGCTGGGTGCTCAAAATGGAGAGTGTTCCAGTCTCCAGCACTGACATCTCTCACCTGATGAACACAAAATAAAATTTATATATAAATATACATTTACAACAATGACTACAGTTCAAAAGTACTTCATTGGCTGTAAAATGCTTTGGGATGTCCTTAGGTCATGAAAGGAGCTATATAAATGCAATTCTATGCTAAAATTCCTTCAGATCAAATAAATATTGTTTGATAACTATAATTTGTTTAAGGAAAGAAAGAGAAACAAAATTAAAGTATTGTATTAAACTGATATTAAATGTAACTTGTAGTAAGTAGCTTTAGATATACGAAAGAAACTATTTCAAATGGAGCTCAACAAAAGTCATTGATACAAATGGAGATGAGAGGGTAGAGTTGACAAATTTTACAGTGGGATGTGAATAGAGGAATTAACTTAAAATTTTAATAGAAAGGGACTAAAACAGCAGAACTGTATTGTGAATTAGACAAGACATTAAGAGGATAATGAAATGTGAGGATTGAAGATTTATGTCCAGAAATTGACCTATTAAAAAGGCTGATGACAATGCTTGCAGGGGAATTAGGTTTTATTCAGTAAACATTGGTTCGGCAAAAGTTTGCGACAGACCAGAAATGGAGCTACACAATACTCCAACTGGAAACCTAGCTGTTAACTAAAAAAGCCACCCAGAAAGACAGACCTTTTCAATATCCGTCAAAGCAGTTTTGAATTGTCACCTTCTAGTTGAGAGTCCATTATTCTAATACTAGCAGGATTTGTAAATTAACTGTGTTTAAATATTCAACTGCCTCTTTTTCATATACAATTGAAAACTAATAAAATATTTTTTTAAACAAATGCAGATGTGCAGAAGTGAAAAAACAGTATCTGCTGACTCTGGGGTCTACATGTCCATGGCTTCATTGTGAGTATTTAAAAGACCATACAAGAGTTTGAATGGCATCTCAATAACTAAAAAAAAATGTCAAACATAGTATTTTAATTGGAAGCTTTTTAAAAAATTATATTCCTCTTTTTTGTCATACATTTCACACCTCTCCCTAGGCAAGATTTTCCAATTAGTGAAATGTTTTGAAGTGTAGATACAGTTGAGTCCGTGTTGTTCTTTAACGGACAAATAAGGATCCTGTTTGAAATGGGCTGATGGACAATGACTTAGAAATTCGGCCGCACAGCGCCTGTTTTTTGGGCACTAAACGACCTCCTAAGCCTCCAATATGGCGGGGAAGGAAGCACGTGCTCATTATGACCTGGATGTGTGCCGCCTGCCATATTGGTAAAGACCAAAATAATCATTGTGCTGTGCCCATGCCTTAAACAGGTGTTAGACCTTTTGCAGATGCAAGTAAGGCTATTTGAGGCCCCCACTGCAAGATTGGTTTGCCCTGAGGTAGCCAGCACTGTCCTTAAAGGGACTGCCTGTTAAGCTGCAACCAACAAGGTGAGCTTTTAAAATATACTTGCCTGAATGTGGACACTGGAGGACCAGGAATGCTCCACCTAATCCCACATTCAAACAATACAGGCCACTGCCTGCCATTGCTATCACAGCAGCCTGATTTTCAAGCGGGCTTCACCTGTGAGTTGCCTGTTACTGTCTGCAGCTCATCAGCTCAATGGCAATGAGGCCCAGTATCAGGTTTACCTCAGGCCTCACCATTCAGGCTCAGGGATTGTTCCCCTTTTGAGCTTTTGAAGAGAAATGCATCAAATTCTAAATCTTGATGACATTCTGGTACTATAAGTGTTGAGGAATATTTGAAAGCCGGCAAGGTCCTACAAAGATTCAAGAAACTGTGGAAAATGATTTGCTAAATCTTTTTTGATTTATTTGCCAAACATATGACAGAATTATGCGATCTCATCAAGACGGATGGTGTGTGGCTCCATGTTACTTCTCGCTACCCAAACAAAAAAGAAAGTTTAAACATCTTTTTATAGAGCAGACTCTTTAATGTGGTATTTTAACATCCACTGTGGAAAAAGCACTGGTTTTGTCAAAGTGATGTGTTTTTTTTTAAAAACACTACAGTGCAGCAAAAACCATTAATTCATTATTAGAGAATGAGGGAAAGTACTTAATGGGATTCTGAATGGTGCAAAGTCTTCATCTTCAGTGGCTGAAGTTAATTTGTATGCTATCTCAATGTCTATTCCAAAGTTTGTCAATAAAAGCAGATATAAACTTCACACAAAGACTATAGGGGGTGATTTTAATCTTACCCAACCAGTTGGAAGTGGGCGGGTGGGCAGTTAAAATCGTCATTTACCTGCCCTGAAGCCATAGGGAATCAACTGATTGCAATTTTAACTTGCTCAACTGAGCCAGTAAGGTCCTTTTTTACATATGCATGTCAGGTCCCAATGACGTCATCGGGACCCAAATGCAATTTTTACTAGGTGGCCTGAGCAGGAAACGCCAGTGAATTCCCTACCTTTACACTCCTGCTTCTCCTGGCCCCCCAAAAAAGAAGTGCTTAGGCCTCCCCACTGCAATCTCCACCCCCCCACGGAATAGCCTGGCAGCCAATCCCACCACTTACCTGATGTTGCTGGGCAACCTCCGGGCTGTGCAATTTTTTTTTCCAATGCTTCCCACCTGGAACGACTGACTGGATTTAAATGAGACTTGGCCTTTAAAATCAGCTGGGTCTCATTGAGCTGCAGGCAGCTGAGAAATTAACTCACCAGCGTGGTTTCCTGCCAGAGACCCACTGGGAGTTAAAATCCAGGCCTATGTTTTATTTATGATACTCACCTCCTTGGAATATATTTTCAAACATGGCCAACTGCAATTCATATTTTTTGTTCCCTGTTAAACTTACTACTTCCAAAGGTTCTTAGTAAATGACCAAAGATAATATCATTTAAGACTAGTCTTTCTAATTCATACCATTAATGACTTTTGAAATGTTCTGACTTAACTTTCTTGTTACTGGAACATTTCATAAATCATCTGCAGGCATAAATTCAGTTATAGATGTTTTAAGTACTTGAAATAAGACTCCATTTTTAAAAAAAAATTGTTGATTATGGTACTAACCAGAAGCAAAATTTAATTTTAATTCATCTTCAATTACTAAGATAGCTCAAGTTGTTCAAATCAGCAGCCTGTGCTTTAGTGGTGTCCTTTATATGTACCCAGACCTTGGTGCTACTCAGTTTAAATTTGGCCGAGTGTCCCTACCTACAAGCACCAAAACCACAACAAATTGTTCCTTTGCAAATTAAAGGTGAACACTTGCGTGTTACGTACATTAGCTGAAAATGAATTGTATCTGAGCTACAGCAAGCAAAACCAACTCAAAGTTGTGCAACAAAAGGAAAATGATTATACAAATTGGTATCCACTAACACCAGGTTTATTTTAAAGAAAAGCTTAAAATGTTTTGCTTGTTACCAGAAGAGAGACATCGAGGCCAAAATATATCTGCGACATCGGGTCTTTATTTATGAACAATGTACAAAATGTAGGATCTATACCCTGTATTCTTTAAATCTGTTTTTCATTAGCAATTTTGATTTTAAAAAGAAAATAGATCTCCTATTCCAATATCTATCTTAAACACTTGGATCAAGGCCTATGGGCTTTCTTGCCTATCAGTAAATACAGTTGACTTTATGACTGAGTGGAACTATATTAGAAAACAAGCGATCACATCTTGAAGGGGATATTGTTTTTATTTCGATCCTCTTTGATCATAGATGCCTGTATATACAGCATCATACTTTTAAGGAAATTGAAAATGGTAAATCAAGTAGTTTGTGTAGCCTGCAGCTATCTGTTATAAAACAAAACCAATTCCATTTCAATGTTATATTTTCTTTGCAGTAGAAACCGTGCCAGCACAAATTCATCTATCGACTGTTTCACATCTTCTGAGCAGATAAACGAAGAAAATGAAAGCAGTACAACAAAGTATGTACATCTGGCATAATTAAGATTTGTGTGATAAGGTAGAAATGAGCAATTCAACTTAAAATGGTATTAGACATGGGTTTTAATTTCCATGTAGTGGTATAAACTGGGCGACATGGACATGTTGGGCCGAAGGGCCTGTTTCCATGTTGTAACTTCTATGATTCTATTAGAAATGTAAAAAGATAATGCGTGGAATGAAAGATGAGATGGCTTTTATCCAGTGAAAACTACCAATATGGAGGTTTAAAAGAATCATATGCTAGCTTATATATTAGTGTAGTTTTGATTCGTTTACAACGAGACTTGCATTAATATAATGCTTTACCACGGGTTCGAAAACATGAAGGCCGAGCTCTTGGCAGTGACTTTGGGATCAGGCTTGCCGATACCTTCCATTGCTGGCCCTGCCAGAGTATGCCGTGTCAGTGGGAGGGCACCTCATTCTCATGTGGTCGTACTATGCTGTTGTTTCCAGATTCTAACCCTACTGGAGCTTCTTGGGTCATGGTAGGGTCAGGAACAAATCAGTCAGGTGCCCACGCTAGGCATCCTGGTATTTGCTAGAGTGGGAGGATAGAGCAGAATGTGGCGCTTGAAAGCCTCATGGAGCTAAAGCCAGTGGGACTGGCTTGAAATTGAAGCACGAATGGAAATTCGACTTCTGTATAACAGACCAATTTCAAGGTGCCAGTCTACAATCTTCTGGTGTGTTCCATGCCATGATCCTGATTGTTGGCCCCTAATTAGCTGCTCCAGGACTTGGATGCTGCCATTTGGGAGCAGCAGGAAATTTTCAGGTGATGGTATCTGATTGATCCCACCACCTTCAAAGTCAAATCTTCAGTAAGGCAGACATTACCTCCCCCACCATCGCAGCAGGAATTCTTTGAGCAATATTCAGGGCAGAGACCAATGGTGTCACTGGATCCTGACCTATTTCATGACCCCCACCAGTTGCTATCGGTGGAATCTCTGCCCCAGGAATTCTACTGGCCCTGAGGAAGTTTGAGGTCTTTATCTGATTGACGATCTCTTCGTAACCTCGCTCACACATCGGTGTCATTTCAGTTGCCTTCAGCACTCTTTTCACTGGAGTGAAAATGTAGTGTATTTGTGTGGGTGAATCAAAGAAAGGTTACAGCACGGAAGGAAGCCATTCAGCCCATCAAATCCGCGACGGTTCTATGCAAGAGCAATCCAGTTAGTCCCACTCCCCCGCCCTATCCCTGTAGCCCTGCAAATTTTTTCCTTTCAAGTACTCATCCAGTTCCCTTTTGAAGGCCATGATTGAATCTGCCTCCACCACTGCCTCAGGCAGTGCATTCCAGATCCCAACCACTTGCTGCGTAAAGAAGTTTTTCCTCATGTCACCGTTAGTTCTTTTGCCAATCACCTTAAATCTATGCCCTCTGGTTCTTGACCCTTCTGCCAATGGGAACAGTTTCTCTCTATCTACTCTGTCTAGACCCTTCATGATTTTGAACACCTCAATCAAATCTCCTCACAACCTTCTCTGTTCCAAGGAGAACAACCCCAGCTTCTCCAGTCTGAACAAGTAACTAAAGTCCCTCATCCACGGAATCTTTCCAGTAAATCTCTTCTGCACCCTCTAAAGCCTTCAAATCTTTCCTCAAGTGCGGTGCCCAGAACTGGACCCAATACTCCAGTTGTGGCCAAACCTGTGTTTTATAAAGTTTCATCATGACTTCCATATTTTTGGACTCTCTACCTCTATTTATAAGCCCAGGATCCCGTACACTTTTTTAACCACTTTCTCAACCTTCCCTGCCACCTTCAATGATTTGTGCACGTATACCCCCAGATCTCTCTGTTCCTGTACCCCTTTTAGAATTGTGCCCTCTAGTTTATATTGCCTCTCCTCGTTCTTCCTACCGAATTCTATCACCTCGCATTTTTCTGCGTTAAATTTCATCTGCCACGTGTCCGCCCATTCCACCAGCCTGTCTATATCCTCTTGAAGTCTATCACTATCCTCCTGACTGTTCACTACCCTTCCAAGTTTTGTGTCATCAATCCCATGCTTTCAGTGGGGAGCCCTGCTCAAAGAGAATGTGGGTCAGAGTTCCGGCTACAGCACTAATGCCACTCTCCGACCCTCTTTGAGCTTGGTATTCTGCTGGACACTTTGCTTTTGTGATTTTTATAATGTAATCTGAACCTTGAGAGTGAATTACAGTCTCACGTCTAACCATTGCATTATTCTATACATTGAACAAGGAATCCACAGTTAATTTGAGAATTTTCTAGTAAACGTACAGCAATTGGGATCAAATTGTGAATCATCAGTATTTTGTGGATCTGCTGTAGTTTGCAGTCTACACGTTTCTACTAATATTAAAGTGTTTACAAAAAAGTATGTAATGTTACTACATGATGAATATGGGGCTGACAGACTGTGTTTTCTTTATGCAGGAGTGGCATATTAGTTGATGTTCAAAATCAGCATCGACCACTGCAGTCACCACATGAACATTCTCTGGGTGAAAAGTTCGGTGCAATATGGGCGAAGAGCGAACCATTAACTTACTGGCAGTTGAAAACATTGCACAGGTGAGAAAGAATTCTGTGTTTCTTCACTACCCTACTTTTTCAATAAGTGCGTTGTCATAATGTCATTGTCAGTGCTTAACGATTTCCAGAATACCTTCTTTCTCCCTAAGACTTGGGGCCGTGATTTTAACTCTCCCCTGCCTAGTGGGCAGAAGGCAGTCACTTACCCCCTCTGATCCTGCTGCCTTCCCGCCGTTTCCCGATCTTAACCTGCTCTTTTGAGCAGGCGAGCAGGTCACCCACAGGAAGGAAGCGGGGTCCTTCTTTAAATATGCAAATCGGGCCTGGCCATTAAGATGGGCCAGGCCTCTATGTCCCCGAGTTCACCGCCCGATTTGAAGTTTGTGCGCACAGTTTTCTTCCCCCCCCCCCACTTAAAATCGGGGTCTTGGATTAAAATCCACTCATACAAATGAAACGAAAGTTTCCTCTCTCGCAGTTTTAAACGCCAAATGAAATAAGTTTGTGTAGATTCAACCCGTTTACAGTGGACACGTCTGCAACACATAGCTGTCTCTAATTTGGCAGCCTGTATGCAAAGAATTTGCAAGGATACATGGTGCTGGAAATGGAAATATCACACTGATATAGTTTAGGGTTCTCTTGCAAGTATTGAGACCTATTTTGTGACACAAAGCTCGAATTTCTTTATTCTGTAATTATCTCTCAAGGTCTTTTTACGCTGACGTTAGGTACAAAACTTAATGTTTCGTTCACCAGAATAGTCAGACCCTCACTGCAAACAAAAGTCTGAAGGTATCCTTGACTTCTCACTTTGACATTGTGATGACCAATGATTTTTTCCCTTTTAATATGATTGCAATTTGATTTTGCTAAACCTTTGAGGACAATCAAAGGATTCTAATAGTATGCATTATTAACCAAAAGTAGTTTATAGTAACTAAATAGTGTTAATTTATTTTGCACTAATCTACAATAACTTTCTCTCAAAATACCAAGTAAATAGAAACGTTTAAGAGGCTGAGCTAGGTAGACTGAATGGCCTATCATTCAAGTCCACATGCAGGATTAGCTCAAAGCACTGGTCTCCCCAGTATTCTTATTTCTGCATTGTCCAAATTACAGCCTGCAGGCCATACGTAGGCCATATGCCCTGGATATGGGGGTCCACAAAGTCCCCTAGCAATTCCATTTCTGTTTGTGCTTTTTATTTATTGCCCCATAGGTTTCTCTTGTTTGAATTTCTTTGGCCTCAAGGTTTGAAAAAGTTTATTTTCAGCCTTTCTTCTGAAATTTGAACATCAAGGTCTGTTGATATTGGCAGCTTGTTAAATATGCATTTAAATGTTATATATGTGGCCCAGGGGCTCAATGGTATGCAGCTAAATAGCCCATGTAAACAAAAATGCTCTACACTGCTCTACTGATGAATTGAATCTGTCCATCTATTTACTGAATATGACAAATTTAGTGTGCTAGTGGTCAGTCTAATTTAATAAGTTAATATCTAGTGAGTATGATGACTTAAATTGTTTATTTTGAGATTACTTGGGCTTATGACTTGTTTCCCAGTTCTTTTCCTGCTCTGGCATAAAGAAGCTCCCCACATGCATTACATTAGTTCCTGTGACAGAAGAAAACTTGGATTCTGTTTTTCCTCTTTCCCTCCCCTTGGCGTTTCATTTTCCTGAAGAGAATAGTTCCATTTCTTGCGCCCTCTTATACATATTTCACCTTGCGTATCATATATATTTTTACACAAATTTAATGTTTTTTCAGCTTCAAATAACACGAGTCTCCCTTTGCAGAGACTGTTTCTCACCCAGTTATTGCATGGTCCAATGTATGCACTGAGCCATTTGATGTTTTGTGTGCAGCAATTTCTATTTATCCAGAAATATAATAGCTAAACAATTTTCTATTTCTAAAAAGTTTCCTCCAGCACAAATTTCAATTGGCAGAGCATTTTGCTTTAGAATTTGTGCTAAAGTCTAATTTGTATCAGGAAGTGTGGTTTAAAAAAAATCTGTTCAAAGCATTATGTTTACACTAATATCAGGCTTAAATGTATGAAAACTATTGTGTTCCATATAATACCATTAATGCTGCAGTAAGATTCTGTACTTCGGACAGAACACTTTCTCATTATATGCCATTAATTTTATGTCTTATACAGACCACTGTTTTATGCATCAAAAAGAACATCCATAATAGCCCAGTTATAGTACACAGTTTGCATTGATGTGCAGTTGGTGCAAAACAAAGTTTAAAATGTCCCCAGTGGTCTAATGAACTCCCTACTTCATTGTTAATCTTTCTGGTGGAATTATCAGCCGTCCGACAACAATGGAATTTAACAGGCATTGAGATGGGGTGAGCTGAGCTCCATTTTCCCTGGGTAGAGAACAACCCCGAATCCAGCAGTGTAACACAGAATCTACTGGTGCTGTATTGCTTTAAACCAGTAGCAATGTTGACAGTATCTGTAGTACAACAACACCTTTACATAGAATGTACAGCACAGAAACAAGCCATTTGGCCCAATTGGCCCAAGCTGATGTTTATGCTCCATACGAGCCTCCTCCCACCATACTTCATCTAACCCGATTTAGCATAACCTTCTTTTCCTTTCTCCCTCATATGTTTATCTAGCTTCCCATTAAATGCAGTCATGAATGTGTTTTCTGTATAGATGTAGTTTATTCCATTACTTCAGTCTCTCTCTCTCTCTCTCTATATATATATATATATATATATATAGATATCTATAGATTTTGTTTTTTATAAAAAATTACTGATTCATCAGCTCTTTTTAAAAAAAAATTTTACTTTCCCCTGTGGCATAAACTATTCCCTTGCAAACTTAATAGACAAGCGATCCATTCTCAGGCCTTTGTCAATATAATTCTGTAATTGGCCACTTGACAAGCTGGGAACATGCATGACCGACCATCCAATCACATACGAGGAGGATTTCCTCTATGCCAGATGCAGTGAAATCTTAAAACATTTAAGAAAAACAGGTTCACAATTTTGCTACACTGAGCACCTTGGGGGAACATTTGGCCCCTTTCAACACAACCCAGATCTGAAACTTGCCACCCTATCATTCTGAGGCAGAGCCTGTTGGGACTGAAAATCAGCTGTTTTTAATGGATATAGGAGTTTCTTAAGATTTTTTTTAACAGATTTGTAGCCTTGTGGTCAGTGTGAATCTCAACCTTGACTGATGATGCTTTCACTAAGTTGGTATCAACATTTACAAATCTATTTTATTCAGCAATATTACAAAAGAAACAAAGCTGGAAAAATTGGACATTATCGTTCACCGAGAAGATATCAAAAACAATCTCTTACTTCAGCAAGTAAATGACAAAGTCTGGTAAGTAATTGTCATTGTTTTATTCCAACTTTTTATTATCTAGTATTAATTTCAAATTAAAGTAAAAATTTAAATTAAATCGTGCACTTTCAAAAAATTTGTTTCTAGTTAATTGTTATAAACCAGTGAATATGAAGTTGTTTATCACTGTATCTAATTTCAAAATAAATACATTTTCATTGCATTTGCTCAGAGTTAAAATAAAGTTTGCACAGGCACTGTTGCTCAGGCAACAGAACTTTCTCTGAGATGGGGTGGGGGGAAAGAGGGTGGTGGGGTAAAAGGCCGATAGAAACCTGGCCTACACTGGTGGAGTGATCAGGGCTGATAAAATGTCAGCCTGTGGCATCCAGCATTATTGGCAGTGGTTGGTGGCATGGAGAGATAGAAACAGTTCTTGGGCTGGGACTCCATGCTGCTTTGTGTATATTAGAAGGACAAGAGCAGCAGGCACATGGGAACAACACCACCTGCACGTTCCCCTCCAAGTCACACAGCATCCCTACTTGGAAATATATCGCCGTTCCTTCATCGTCGCTGGGTCAAAATCCTGGAACTCCCTTCCTAACAGTACTGTGGGAGAACCTTCACCACACGGACTGCAGCGGATCAAGAAGGCGGCTCACCACCACCTTCTCAAGGGCAATTAGGGATGGGCAATAAATGCCGGCCTTGCCAGCGACGCCCACATCCCATGAACGAATAAAAAAAAATTACAAAATGTGCTGCCGGGGTTGCTTACAGCAGTAGATTTCTGATACAAATGCATAATTAATCGTTGAGTTTTCTTATTAAAGCAACTTAGAGAACATGTGCTTTGCTTACATTGGTAATCTATGTATCTACTGATCTGAAGGGACAGGTGGTTATAAATAATTGCCTGGGTGGAGTGCATTGACGAAAATCAGGAAGGGAGGATTGCAGGCCTTTAATAAAGCCTACCTGATCTTTCCATTCATTTAAATGAATGGACAGAAATTCAGGCTGGGTCCTTTTACAGCTTTGTGGTTCTCCCCACACAATTTTCCTCTATGCATTCTACCCAGGCAAATAGTTATCTAAGTGCAAAAAAGGAAAATCTGTCCTGAAATATTTTACCCCTCAAATAAACAGGACTGGAGTAATTTAATTTTTCATAAACTACTCACTCCTGATGGTAACAAAACAAAACCAACTTGTATCATGGCTCCAATAGCTGACACCTGGGCCACTCATGAGTAATGAGACTGGTGCCACCTGGTGGCTTATTTCACATGAGTCGCCAGTTCCCAATATTTATATTCTATCCTCCAATTCTGCTTGTACTTTTCCTTCAAGTAAGTCATTTTGTCAGGACTGTGATCAGTGCTTACTAACAAAATTCTTCTTCTTGGTGACAGTGTTGCATATTCAAAGATGTGTGTATTTCATCATGGAGATCAAATTGTGGCAATCAACAAACTTCAGGTCAATGACGTGAAGGAAATAGGCGTATTCATCAACAAATCGATAGAAAAGGAGGTACGTCACATTCTAGCTGTACTTGATGATATGTGCTGTTAACCCAATTTTGAGTTGAAAAGCTCATTGGAAAAAATAGACTATGTTTTAACGGCCTAGAAAATCCTCTAACATGATGCCAGCAACTACCAGAATCACCGCCACCAGTGACCTCCGCTCTAATCCTTTGGGAGTATATGAGCCCTTTTCTGCACACAGGTGGTGGGTGCTCATGCTACTAGAGGTACATCTTAAGCACCTGTCTGTCCTGGGGTGCTGCAAAAGGCACCATTAGTTACCAGTTTGGGGGGAATCGTGCCCCCCCCCTCCACTAAGAAAACAGTAAGCAGTGTCCCCACAGCCCCCATTGTGAGGGAACCACAGGCAAAAAATATTCTCTAACTTGCCTTAATCATAAAGGATGTAGGCTGCTTCCCTGGCCTATACTGCCAAGGTGGCCCGCACACGCACCAGGGTGGAGGCCAATATGCCTCTTTGTCACTGGGGGTACCAGCCTCTGACGATGCCCTGACATTTTGCAAGGTTGAGGACACAGGAACTCCCAGTCCTGCCCCCGCTTGCCCCCTCTACGCCATTGGTTTCATAAATGGCAGATGGAGGCTACGCCTCATAAGGCTGAGTGGGGATTCTGATGTTAGGCTGGATCCTGGTGTATCCAGGTCTCAGCCTATTTTCCATACCTTCCGCTGCACTCCTGCCAGAGTTATAGCAGGAGTGCACTAAAAGTTCCAAAGATTTGTGTTGTATTGCTGCAGTTAACACAGTCAGTTCTATCACATTTTAAAAGGCTGTAGGAGGGAGTGGCACAATGGAATAACTTATGAGGAATCTCAGATGCATACCTGTGGTAAGTTACTAATCTCAACCACACTGTTGTTGAGAGGCAGCCAAGTGGTTTTACACAGGAAGGGAGGGAACATTGAAGAACCAGTCACTCCATGCCCTTCTCTCTCAAATTTTTGTGGCTGATTTAAAGGTTCTGTGCCCCATGGAACTTGAGTGAACTTTAGAAAGAGCAGAAAATAGCTCTTAATTTAAATTCTTAAATAGTACCCAGGGAATAAATTGAAAGTGTAAGTACACTGCTTCCCTTCAACAGCACTACTTTAATGTAAGACCAAGATAAGCTGTTGGGCCTCTGAAGGTTGTCAAAGAACACAAGTACAGGTGAGAAAGGTCAATTGGCTCGTTCCACCTCATCCATCTTGAAGAACCCACAGAATCCCTTTTCTCCATCACATCATCCAACTTTCTCTGCAAATGACTCCAAGGTTTTTGCCTCCATCACTCTGCCTGAATCTTTTCCAAGTGTTAATTGCAAGAGGAAGTGCCCTTTCCAGATGCATATCAGTTATTGAGTTACAGAATTTCATTTTTGTCCAATTGATTTCCCAAAGAAATCTTCATTTGGCAATATCCCATGGTTACAAAAAGGTTTATTCATTAATAGTTGCGTGACTATTGTTTGTTTAAGTTCGTCAGTAGCTTTGGAATGCTTCATTTCATGTTAGTTTTTATTGTTAGGTTTTTAAATACTGCATTCAGACTACCGACCCAGACTCAATGAGAACCGCTGGAATTGCAGGGCTAAATGGAACATAAGCATGCTACGGCGCCACGATTCCTGTGCATTAGGATATTTGAGCTGTACATTTCCATCCTGGTGCACAGTCTAAACAGGGAACTATTCAACAATCTAAGGCACTTGAACCAAAACTGGTGCATATTTATGGCAGTCTCAACACAACTGGATACTTTTAAGACCTAGTCAGCTTTGTGTGTCAGTTTTGGCTCAGTGGCAGCACTCTCTCCTCTGAGTCAGAAAGTCATGGGCTTAAGTCCCACTCTAGAGACTTCAGCACATAATCTAGGCTGACACTTCAGTGCAGTAATGTGGGAGTGCTGCACTGTTGGAAGTTCCATCTTTCAGATGAGATGTTAAACCAAGAGCCTGTCTGTTCTCTCTGGTGGATATAAAAGATCGCATGGCACAATGTGAAGAAGAGCAGGGGAGTTCTCCTGGTGTCCTGACCAATATTTATCCCTCAACCAACATCACTAAAAGATTATCTGGCCATTATCTCATATCTGTTTGTGGGACCTTGGTGTCTGCAAATTGGCTGCCTACATTGCAACATGACTGCACTTCATTAGCTGTAAAGCAATTTAGGATGTCCTGAGGTCATGAAAGATGCTATAGAAAATGCAAGTTCGTTCTTTTACAAGGACAAGATTTTATTCAATGACATAGCGGTTGAAATATTTCACCTGACTTTCCTCTCCTTTATGCCTGAAGAAAGCTTATTTCTTGGGTGGAAAGCAGAGGGACCTGTTTCCTGGAGTTCTTCCAAGCAGCGCACTTGCTAAAATAGATGCAGATACAGTAATTATATGGAAGTAAGGCAAGAGTAACATCACCACGCCTCCTATCTCACTTCCTAGATCGCCATTTGGCAATTGCCCAAATATCGGGGTGCCTACAGATAGCAGGTTTCTGTTACAGACCAACAGATCCTCTACAGAGGATCTGAGAAAGGGCTGAGAGCAAAGTACAGGAAGCTGAAAAAATTTAGACATCCTTTTTTTTAAGAAAACAGGCTTAATGCAATCATTGACTTTCCTCACCTGCTTCTGGGTGCAGGCCCCTGGCAAAAGAGAGGCTTGTGCCCGAGGAATGTGGGGCCTTTTCAGAGATAATCTGAACCCAGAAATCCAGATGGGTTCAGGTCAGATCAGGTGGAGTGGAAGTAAACCCTGTACAACAGCAACTTGCACTTATACAGCACCTTTTAAGACAAAGAACATCCCAAAGAACTTCAGATAGGCTTATGGAAAATATGTGCCGAGCCAGGGAAGGACAGATTATAGGGGTGACCAAAAGTTTAGCTCAAGAGATGAGGGTTGAGGAGATTTTTTTAAAGCAGCAGAGGGAGGTAGAGGTTTAGGGAGGGAATTCCAGAGATTAGGATCCAGATAACTGAAGGCAGTGCCAGAAATGGTGGGGTGACGAAGGGAGGGATGCACAAAAAGCTGGAGTCAGAGCAATGGAGAGTACTGGGGGGGGAGGGGGAGTAATTTAGGGCTGGAGGAGGTTGTGGATAGAGAATGGGGTGAGGTGATGGTGGGATTTAAAGATGTGGAGGAGGATTTTACATGAATTGAACCAATTCAAATTGATAAACAGTAACACTGCCAGGTTTAAATTACATTTACCTGACGAAGGAGGAAGCCTCCGAAAGCTTGTAGATTTCAAATAAAAATTGTTGGACTATAACTTGGTGTTGTAAAATTGTTTACAAAGGTTTAAATAGGGTGCCTATTAACAGAATAAATACTTTGGGTGTATTTCTGGAACTGTAGCTTAAAGAAAATGATTCTTGCCTCAGGTGACAGCCACCATATTGAGACTACCTGAAGCATCAAAATTCCCCAGTGAAGAGTGTAAGCGTAATGACAACATATGAAGAAAAGAACTAACAAAATGTAAGTAGCATCTACCCGTTCATTGGGCAATGGAAATTTCCAAGCTCTGTATATATATATATGTGTGTGTATATATATATATATATATATATATATATATATTTGACCTTTAATATTCAGAAGTCCACTGTAGTGCTTGTGGGTTACTTTATTTCTTTATCTGTAAGTGTCTCACAGCGGCTGATTTCTGTTCATCAGGATACCAGCATAGTACAGCATCTCAGAGAATTTTTATCTACAGCAGTAGTGTCTATATACATTTTAAGACATTAGTAGATTTTGGCACCTTTGCTACTGAGATTCAGGTTCTTTCGGATGCAGAACATTTTTCTTTCAGGGTACCTTCCAATGAAAGACATGCACCTTATTCCTTCAATGTGAGTAAAGGATGCATTTGGGTTAAAGTAATTCCAGGCATGTGCATACCATGCAGGATTACATGCATAAGGCTGCAGAGCGGGAGAGGGATCTAGGAGACATAGTTCATGAAACATTGAAGGTCCAGTGCTGCAAGGCTGTAGAGAAAGCAAATAGGGTGTTGCAATGAATAGCTAGGTCAGTTAAGTACAAATATTTGCAAGCCAGAGAATTGGAAATTGTCAAATAAAAATTCTCTGAAATCTGTTAGATTCAAAAATGTACATATAAAATGTTAACCTATGTAACATGTGTTTAATGAAAGCTATGTAAGTTAATTCTATTTTTTTGTTTGTTGCACAAGGTTGTAATATGCATTGAGCACAATCAACGAGTAATGGTCACCAGCGAAGTCGGCATTGATCAAGTTGAGTCGTCCAGCAACAATTCATCAGTATTTGTTTTTATAATATGTTGTGTTTACTTCTCACCTTCATGCTATAGATCATTACCAACTGATGTTGAAGAGCTTTCTAAAGGTTAGATCTGGGAATCTTAATGGTCCTTCCACTCTTGTGTGATCTAAGGGCGTAGAAACCTAGCACGGGTTCACCATCGGAACCATTTTAAGCATGCTGGCATTTTCCTTTTTCACCCTGAGACAAATGCTATGATCAAATATAAAACAACCTTCATTAACATTAAATGATCTTCAGTGAATTGTAGGCAGTCACTGTAAAGTGTCCTATTTTAGCCAGCTGTTTTTTTAAAAAAAATTCCAGTGTATCATGTGATTTAGTAAAAAGAACAATATAATTCTTTAAGTGCAAATCAGGAAGCTTTTGGTGAGCATTTTGCACATACATACAAAGCAATTGTAAAGTTTTTAGAGTGTATTTTTTGCTGCTTATGCCATTTATTTTAATAGGACAATGTAGAAAGCTGTATTAACATTACTATCACTGCTAAAATATGTCCATCATTTGTAAAACACTTAATGTCACTATTGACATGCACTTGATACTTATCCTCCTCATCCTACTGTTGCAAAATAATATTATTCATAGTGGTAAGTTTAGCTACAGTTAATAGTCACTATCCTACCATTGATGCATTTACATTTATCAACTAATCTTAATGGATTACTCAGTTTGTATTTATCTTCAAATTTAGTGCAGATTGAATTGGTGTAGCTGAATTGAAATTAGATTTTGGTGCTTTGTACTATAATTTTTATACCAAATTTACACTACTGCATCTTAAAATGGTTACAAAGCTCACAGTATAATGTATGTATTACTCTGCCTCTTTGGTTGCTCAATAATTGCCCTGAGATTCTTTGATACTGACATTATGTACGAAGCAAAATTCCATTCCCCAGGATTGACATCCCTCGCCTTGATAAGCACCACTACCCTCTGTGCACCTTCTGGAAATTTATAAATTTAATAAACACTAAAGCTTATCTGTTAACCAGTAAATTGCCAGTTTTGAATTTCTACATATTGAACATTTTTCTGCTTTTATTTGGAGCACATAATCCAGGCTGACACTTCAGTGCAGTACTGAGGGAGTGCTGCACTGTCGGAGGTGCCGTTGTTCAGATGAGATGTTAAACCATCTGGCATCTCAGGTGGACGTAAAAGGTCCCATGGCACTAGTCAAAGATGATCAAGGTAGTTCTCTATGTCCTGGCTAATATTTATTCCTCAACCAACATCACTCAAATAGGTGATCTGGTCATTTATCTCATTGCTGTTTGTGAGACTTTACTGTGCACAAATTGGGTGCCCGCTTCCCTATAACAGTGACTACACTGCAAAAGAACCTAATTAGGGATGGGCAATAAATGCTGGCCTTGCCAGCGCCGCCCACAACCCATGAACGAATAATAATAAAAAAAATTGGCTGTGAAATGCTTTGGGATGTCCTGAGGTCATGAAAGACGGTATATAAATTGAATTTTTTTCTTTCTATCATACTATAACAGTATAACTATTTATTTGCCATTGTATTTCAAAGCAAAATCGCAAAGTACTAATTTAAAACAGAATGTTAGCCACGCCATTGAATTCTTCTGAGCAAGAAACATTACTTGAAAATATGAAATGTATATGACACTAAGCTTATAGCATTAATCAAATTGCAGTTGTTTTCTGAAAATAGTACTATAGTGATTCAGTTGGACTGAGATGTAGCTATTGTAATGTATAACGTGTAAGTATTGTAAATCGAAGTATTGAATCAGTGCAATTTTAAAGGATGGGTTTAATGTGAACATTTTAAGGAAGAAATGCACTACTGTATATTTAATATAGTTTATATTGATAAAATAGGACAGCATATTGGATTATTGTTTCTATGAAGGAAATTCTTTTTCAAAATAAACAACCTGACAATCATCTGCAAAGTAGTGTTATTTAAAGAACTGTAAAATTTGAGGTGTGGTTATTCAGAGCTCCATTATAGCTCAAAGTATTGAGATGTCAATCAGATATTCTAACAGCCAATGGCTGTTACTATCTAACATCACACTCCAAATTGTTTAACATAATGGCACTCACTGAAATATGGTTTACAAACTTTATTTGAGGCTATGGTTGGTTAAATTTATACTTTATGCCATTTTGTATTTGAAAATGGTTTTAAAGTTGATCACCAATATCATAAATAATGAATGTGAGTTATTAAAAGGCAGAAAGCTAGTGAAGGGACACAGATTACACCATAAGAGAATGTGACTCAAGTGATGTATAAGAGAGTGATTTAAAAGACTGTAATGCAATCCTTCCTCTAAACCTTAGAATCTCCCTTATAATGCAATCCTAACTCCCTCCAACAGGCGGAAATGGGGCAGTAGCAAAGTTAAAATTGAGCTAGTCGACTTAGCGCCTCACTTCTGCTCCACCGTCATTTTTCCTGGAGCCTTCGCCTAGTGGTCCAGGTACTGGCCAGAATCGGGCGAGAGCTACATTAATTTATGCAAATCAGCATTCTATGACATACCGCAATTTTGTGGATGCCTTGTGCTTTTCCCCCCCCACCCTGTGATCACCACCTATCCCCTCCCGGACCTACCTTCCCGTTGGTTGGGTGGGCCTCTGGGCCACCGCTATTGTGCCAGTCCAAAGCCATCAAACTGGAGCGAGGAGATGCCCGTTCAAAGTGTGCAGTTCACCAGCTACATGTTAATGACGCCCCGTCCTCAAAATGAACCAGGCCTTCCACAGGCCGCTAGATAGTTAAAATCTGCTCTATAGTCTTTTAATCACACCCTTGTATCCGTTATTTATAATGTATAGTCAGAGATAGTACTGTTCCCCTCCCCTTCAAACCTGCCGTCATCATCCCCTGCCTCAAAAAAAGTCCACCCATGTCCCTTCTGTCCTTGCAAACTATTGCCCCATCTCCAACCTCTCCTCTCAAGTCCTTGAAAGTGTTGTTGTCTCCCAAATTCATGCCCATCTTCCCTGCAACTCCATATTTGCACCCCTCCAATCAACGTTTCCGCCCCTGCCACAGCACCGAAATGGCCCTTATCAAAGTCGCAAATGACATCCACTGTGACTGTGATAAATTATCCCTCCTCGACCTGTCAACTGCCTTTGACATGGTTGACCATACCATCCTCCTCCGATGTCCAGCTGGGTGGGACTGCCTTCACCTGGTTCCATTCTTATCTATCCGGTCGCAGCCAGAAAATCACCTGCAATGGCTTCTCTTCTCACTCCCGCACCATTACCTCTGGAGCACCCTCCTATTTCTCATCTACATGCTGCCCCTTGGCGACATCATCCGAAAACAGGTTTCACATGTACGCTGACAACACCCAGCTCTACCTCACCATGCCTCTCTTGATCCCTCCATTGCCTCTGAGTGGTCACGTTGCTTGTCTTTGGTGCCCACCACAAACTCCATTCCTTAGCCACTGAGTCCAACCCTCTTCCTGGCCACTGTCTGAAGCTGAACCAGACTGTTCGCAACCTTGGAGTCCTATTTGACCTTGAGATAAGCTTCCGACCACATATCCGCTCCATCACCAAGACCACCTACTTTCAACTCCTTCTCCTCCCTCCCTCAGCTCATCTGCTGCTGAAACCGTTATCCATGCGTTTGTTACCTCTAGACTTGACTATTCCAATGCTCTCCTGGCCGGCCCCTTCCGTATATTGAGGTCATTCAAAACTCTGCTGCCCATATCCTAACCTGTTCACCCATCACCCCTATGCTCGCTGACCTACATTGGCTCCCAGTCTGGCAAAGCATTGATTTTAAAATTCTCATCCTTGTGTTCAAATCACTCCATGGCCTTGCCCCTCCCTACCTCTGTAACCTCCTCCAGCCCTACAATCCTCCGAAATCTCTGTGCTCCTCCAATTCTGGCCTCTAGCGCATCCCTGATTTTAATCGCTCCACCATTGGCAGCCCTGCCTTCAGCTGCCTAGACTCTAAATTCTGGAATTCCCTCCCTATACCTCTCCGCCTCTCTACCTCTCCTCCTCCAAGACACTCCTGAAAGCCTCGCTCTCTGACTAAGTTTTTGGTCACCTGTCCTAATATCTCTTTACGTGACTCGGTGTCAAATTTTGTTTGATAACGCTCCTGTGAAGTGCCTTTTAAACGTTTTACTATGTTAAAGGTACTATATAAATGCAATTTGTTGTTGGGTCAGGTTTATGGTGATTGTAGCTGTCAGTATGGATAGCAACAGGCCAAGTGCTCCGTGACTTTGATGTGTGATGACATTCATAAAAAAGGATAACAAGTTTACCAAGAGAAAACCTGAAGGTGTAGGCGAAAAAAATGCTGTTATTTCAGCATTCTTTTGTGCAAAAACCCTGTGCTATTGCAGTTATGTGCAGTTCTCCTTATCTCCAGCAGGTGCTGCAGTTATTGCATGCGACAAACATTTTCCTTCTCATTACCATAAAATGCACACATTTTTATAATAGCAACTTGTTTGTAGCTGTGATTATAAATTGCTTTACGTAGTCTCCGGGTTCAATGGATATTCCTGTGCAGTTCTAAATGACCTTGAATAGAATGCTTTCGTAGTCTCAATTACTATGAAACTATGTGTGTTAATTTAGTAATAAATTATCAGTTATAAATTATGACTCATGATTTTTTGGAAATTTTCATTGCCTTTTGCTTATAAAAATATTTACACTTGACAAAGAGTATAGTAATAGCACTATACTTTATTAGCACCTTTTCATGATTATTAAGGATTTTAGCCACATCACTTAAATTGGTCTAACAATACACCAGGATAAAACAAAATACAAACCATTCTTTGTTATGCAGTTAGTGCTTTGCTGTTTTTTTTTGGTTTTATTCACAACCCTGTCACCATCGTACTTCCTCCTCCAGCTGAACGGCAAGAATAATGTTGGATATGAACTTTTCTGTCCAGCATGTAAACCAATCTGAAGATTGGAACCCTGCTTGAGTTTCCCTCTCTCCCACCCTCCCCAACTCCGGATACTGAGGCTAGGTGTAGCACCCCAATTGCTCCCCCATCTGAGATCAGTGAGCCCAGTACAAACAAGGGATCAAACCTAGAATGTTTCTAATCTGGCATGGCTTTCTACTCAATGCCTTAAACAGCAGAGCCATCAACCCTAATGTTGTTTTCTACTCCCAAACAAGTTTTTAAACTCAGACAGTTGTTAGATTCTTTAAGCATGAATCTACCTTAAAAGTCTCACGTATGCACATTGTCAACTGCATTCTGAAAATTCAAAGAAGTTATGTCCACTGGATAGACAATGTCTGCTAAAGCTTTACAGTGGACTTCCATTTTAACAACAGAACAGCAGCTAGCAACATACATTGTTTAATTGTGTGAAAGACTGCGTTTCTGATTTTCAGCCCAGCAACAGTTTGAACCAATACTGCAGGAAATTTCAAGCTTTTGCAGTGATTTTACTTGAAAATGATAGCTTCTGATGTCCCCTTTACTGTTTGCTCTTTCTGCTCATTTTCTTACTGAACTAGAATTATTAGGGAAAAATTTAATTTAAATGGGTTGATAGCTCCATTAAAATAGCAGAGAGAGGAATTTGGTATTTGTTCTTGGTACAATTGCATCACAGTAATTCCTACTGTATAGGCTCTACCCACTTGAGGGGGAAAAACCTAACAGCTGAAATGTTTTTAGCCTTTTATAGCATTCACGCTAAAACCACTTCTGTTACAGTTTGCAGCTATTGCACTGACAGAGACACATTTCCCTCTCTACGTTCACTGTTACAGAAAATAAAAAGGATTTGGCACAAAATTTTAAGGGAATCACTGTTCTCAAGTTATTGACGTAATCTTGCGAACCCCTACTATCTCGCAATCAGTGACACTACCGCATCATTACATACAGATTGCGTCTTTTTAAAAGCCACAGCTTTGCACTTCCAACAGAGACAAGCCTGGAATTTGCCGTCTGCATAATGGCTTATACAAGCAGCAATTCTGCAGCTGGGATCTGCAGTTTTGCCAGTTACTGACCTTGCGTACTTCCTGCCCACTGAACACAGCACTCAAAATTACTGCGCAGCGCGTCGCTGGGAAATGTACTTTCTCGCACAAATTGTGCTTTTAGCTGATTGTCAATGCAAATCTGCTCCTGAATATTAAGAGGAAGCCTGCAATATTGTTGTCATTATGCACTGCACATATATCTATCCATTTCAAATAGGTGTTAGAGATCAAGCAGATGCTCGCATGTCGAGAGTTGAACCCTAATCATAGAAATGTTAATTTGTTTTTGTTGGAAGATACCTCTAACCAAATTGCTCTCAGTGCGCCTCTCTTGCTTGGCTTAATGGAGGAAGAAGGAAGGGCTGCCAGGGATGTGAAATAAAACCAGAAGTTTACTGTCCACATCTGCCTATATGCTACCATCATAGTTACAAATCCAGGCTAAGCTACATGGCAATGACTGAGCAGCACTGCTTCCTGAGGCTTGGGTTCAATAGAAAGCTGGTTAACAGAGCTGTGCCATCTCCTTCAAAGATACCTGCAGCCAACTTCCATTTTTGTGAGGGTGCCCATTTCCCGGATCATCAACTCGGGTATTGTATTGTTATATAGGAACGTAGAAACAGGAGTAGGCCATTCAGCCCTTCAAGCCTGTTCCGCCATTCCGCTGATCTGTATTTTAACTCCATCTACCTGCCTTGGTTCTGTAACCCTTAATATCCTTGCCTAACAAAAACCTATCAATCTCAGTTTTGAAATTTTCAATTGACCTCGCCTCAACAGTTTTTTGGGGAAGAAAATTCCAGATTCCATTATCTGGTGGAAGGTAAGAATCTTCCGTTTTGTAGCAATTTTGTGGTGCTGTTGTCCCAGGTGAGAATGCAGCTGCTTAAATGGCTCCTCGGCCCATTTAAAATGAACCTGAGCTGCTAAAATGGTGCGACTGCTCCACGGGCAGGCCTTTTCTGTAGTCAGGAGTTTGCACAAAATACAAATATATGGAGAATGGAAATTTGGAATATTGGGGGTCAACTCCCAGAAACAACACACAATGCACAATTAGCAATTGGTGCATCAACAGGAATTTCCAAGTTACAGTATCTGTTGTAACATGGCTATTCCAATGGTCAATATGAAAAAGTTTCAGCTAAAGTTTTCCAATAGACCATTCCATAAAGTTAACATCTTCTCAATATAATGAGGACCCTCTCATCAGTTTGAGTCAAAGAATAAATGCAGTCAACATACCAGATAATTGTATACACAGGGATTCTGTGATCCATCACTCCCAACATCTATTGGCACTCACTGGGAATGAATCTTGGAAAATCACATCACAAATCACACATTAAAATGAATGGACAGAAAATCACCAACTCTCCACCTACAATTTCCTGAGATGTACTGGAAGTGCCAGGTCACCTCTGTAGGCTGCATAAAAGAACAGACATGCAAAGGTTGATTCCATCACTCTCTTGAGTAAGGTTAAAAATCAGAATCCCTTGTTCTCACTAAGGATACTATATATCAGGGCAACCTTTTTTGGAGCAAAATAGTTATGACTCATACTTTTTACTCTTTCTCCAATTTTGTTTTGAAAGAACACAATTTTGAAAGCAGTGCATGGGTAATGCTAGATTTAATGAAAGCTCTTGGTCTTCTGAAGGTATTATTTCAACAAACAAAACTATAAGTGTTTTTTTTATCGTTTGTAAACCTTTGACTTTTCTGCCGTGAGTGACTCGCAAATGCTTTTGACATTTCTCCAAATAACTCTGGTTCATTAAGAACATTAACATAATTTTAAAAGAGCACATTAACAGTAAAGACGCTATCAGAGCCACCATATTTGAGTAAATCAACATGCAAGCTCCCTAGATTTCCTCTCAGTTTTAGTTCAAGCAGTTCTTGTGCCAAAAATCACAAGCCTGCATAAAAGCTTAGCCTTGCCTGCATCAGACAGTATCAGGCAAGTCTGGATGCTGTTCTGAGGTGAACTGGAATGGGCTGTAACATTTCCAGTACTGAGTTTCCTAAGGGGAACATATTTGCAATAAAACAAAATATTATAGAGTCTGAGCATAATAAGCTTATTTTTGATGAATGCATCAACTATTTTTAAAGTAAACCTGCTATTGATGCATCACAATATTAGTGGGTGATCTATTGTATTTTTAAATGTTAAGCATGTTAGGTTGATATGCTGGGCCGTTACTTGCCCCTGTGGATCCATAGTTTTTCACGTCTGGCATCTGAAGGAAGTATCTGCTTCACTGATGCTTACACAACATGGAAACATTTGACTGGCCTACTTCTAAGGGTGCTGGACACTGAGAGGGCCTTGTCGGTGTTGTCCTCCTAGACTTATTTTCTGATGTGTGAATTGGAGGCTGCTTGCCTCAGACGAAAATGCAGAACTTCTGGCCAGTACCTCTTCCACACCGATTAACACCTCATTGTCAGTAAATTGGCTTTTTGTAGATAGATTTTCAGCTCTGGCTTCGAAGTTTCTGATCAGTATCTCTAGATTGTCGACATCTTGGCTTCGATTTTAGTCCTCCCCCCTCCTCCCAACAGTCGGGAGGATAGAGGGTGTTAAAATAACAGAATCGAGCAACCCGACCCCAACCCGACCTCATTCTCGGCCACTGTAATATTTACAGCAATGATTCAGGCCCTGGATGAGTTTCCCGCTAAAAGCAGGTGGAGGCCTACTTAACATGCAGAAGTCGCAGCCCGATTATGTCATCGGTTCCACAACTTATTTTAACCTCGCCACAGCGGGGACTCCTGCACTGTCTCAGCAACAGGGCGGGAGGAGCCGACTGGCCAGAAGAGGCCCAGGTAAGTTTTAGCACTTTGCCTGGTTTTAAGTTCCTTGTAGGCCAAGAGAAGCAGGAGTGCTTTCCCAAGGCCTCACAAGGAGGCCTTCCGCTTCCCCAGCCCCGACCTCCCCCCACCCCCGCCCCCAATCGCGGCCTCAGCCTTCCTCCTTCCCCCTTCCCGACCATGGCTGGAGGTTTGCTCCCCCTCCCCCTCCCCCTCCACTGACTGCCTGGGACCATTCCCACGAGTCTCCAGCTGCAGCCTCCTGCTGCTAAATTTCCACTCCCTTGCCAGCCAGGCAGTCATTCAGTCCAGCTGTCGGATGGGATTATTTAAATGATAGAGTTTGTCAGGGCCTCCACGTCCCCGGTCTTATCCGGTTCTTCACCCACTACCAGGGTCCCCCGAACCCTTCCCGCTTCCCCATTAATATCGGTACCCTTGTTTTTATAGGGGTCAACAGACTCACTTCCTGCTTGTTAAGTTTTTTAACCATGAAAATTGTGGTTTTACACTAATTATTTTATTACATTTCACAAACAGCAAGTATCACATGTATTCCTGGAGTGCACAGCCACATCTATTTGTAAGTTTTTCATTTTGTACAAACAGTTCCTCTTTAAAAGGCCTAAATAGCTGACACCCAGAAATTTTTACCCACATCTCTTATCGCTCTTCTTGTCCAGGCATGCACCAGTTGGGCCGAATGGCCTGTTTCTGTACTGTACGTTCTATGCAATTCTATGTAACAGTGGAAGGGGAAGAGTCAAATGAAAGGCAGAGCAGAAATAGAATAGTTAAAGAGTCAGAGAGGACAAAAGACTGGAGTTTCCTCTGCATTTGCACCTAGAGATACTCGTAATCTGGGCACAAACACATTGGGCTCGATTTTCGCACCCCCGAGCAGGTGCGTTCGTGGCGGGGGGGCTGCGAAAATCGGGGATTCCCGGGGCGGGTCTGGAGCCCGGCTCCAACCCGTTCACTTCCGGGTTCCCCAGTGACGCATTGACATGCGCGCGCAGCCCCCGCATGTTGGACTGTGTGTCACTTAAAGCAATTAAACAGGTACTTCAGGTTGTTTACAGACCTGATTGACCTGATATTTTAGGAGGGGTGGGATTTTGCAATGCACTGAGACTGTTTCCCGTACTGGGGGAAACACTCCCAGTTCAAATGGACGTGTTGCAGCCATCAGCCTGTGGCAGCTGCAAAGGTCCATTTGACAGGTGGGGAGGGGTGGGGGGGGGAGACCCTCACTCATTGCAGGAGGCCACTCTGTCACTTTGGACAAAGTTTGGCCTCCACCACCCTCCTCCTAACAATAAAATTGACCAACTTGGAACCTCAACCCCGGTGTGCAGACACATTTACCTACCTTGCGGACCCGCTCAAACGTACATCTTCCGGATGGGAGCCGCCATAGTTGCAGTCGTGACCTCCTCGGAGGACGAACAGCATCACCAGCCTCGCCGGCCACGCCGTCCACCTCCGACATGTGGAGCTCCACAACACAGTGCTGTGACACATCCACCTGCACAGCAGGAGGGAGGACAACCGCAGAGAGAGATGCGTCACAGAAGGCACTACCCTCGCCACAGGGTCTACAGACCAAGGCTCAGCTTCCTGGACCTCTCTGAGGAGCAGTGCATACGGAGGCTCAGAGTCAGTCACCAGGTAGTTGCGGACATCTGCAGCCTCTCTAACGACGAGCTGCTCCCAGATGGACCGAGCACCATCTTCTTACCTGTCACTATCAAAGTCACCATTGCCCTCAACTTCTTCGCCTCCGGATCCTTCCAGGATGCCACCGGGGACATCACCGGGGTCTCCCAGTCGTCTGCACACAAGTGCATAAGGCAGGTCACTGACGGCTTTTTTCACAGGGCCTCGCACTATATCAACTTCCCCATGGATGACCTCAGCCAGATGGAGAGGGCATTGGGATTCTATGCTGTGGCTGGCTTCCCACGGGTGCAGGGTGTAATCGATTGCACCCATATAGCAATACCAGCACCCCCACACGAGCCAGGACTGTTCGTCAACAGGAAGGGCTATCACTCCATCAACACTCAGCTCATCTGTGACCACCGCAAGAGATTCCTTCACCTGTGCACCAGATTTCCTGGCAGCTGCCACGATTCCTTCATTCTCAGGGAGTCCACCGTGCCGCCCCTCTTCCACTCACCCAACACCCGCAAGGGCTGGCTCCTCGGGGACAAGGGATACCCCCTGCACACGTGGCTTATGACACCTCTGAGGAACCCCACCACCGAGCCACAGCGTCGATATAATGACAGCCACATCGCTACCAGGTCTACAGTTGAGCAGGCTATAGGGCTTCTCAAGAATCGCTTCAGGTGCCTTGATCATTCTGGGGGAGCACTTCAATACGCACCACACAGAGTGGGACGCATTATAGTCATCTGTTGTGCCCTGCACAACATGGCACAACAGAGAGGGGTGCCACTGGAGGAGGCCCCATCCACATCTGCCACCCATATTGAGGACGAGGAAGAGGAGGCCAAGGAGGAAAAGGCCGAGGAGGAGGAGGACGAGGAGGAGGAACAACCCATGGGCAGAACAGCGGCTCACCTGGCTGCTTGTGAGGCCAGGGAGTCACTGATATGTGAACGGTTCTCCCAACATCAGACTGTGTGAAGAGTCCAGTCCTCATCACCTGGATGGAGGAGCGGTGATACCAGCCCCCTCCCCTGCTCCTTGCACAGAACAGTGGTGCAACTACACCTACACCCACTGTAGAATGACCCAATGGGTGGCATCAAGCGTGCGTGTTCATGGTGAACCTCATGAAAGGGACCTATTCCACAAGCCAGTCAAGAATGGGCAAGACGTGGCAGTAGTGGTGATAATAATAGGATTTATTGTGCATGTGGCAGAAAACAAATATAAATAAAAAACATGACAAATCGTCAGACACCCTTGTGCATTCCCCTTGTGCTCACAAAACCTTCGCCTTGCGCCACGGATAGGCACTCCAGCGTGCGGCTGATCTCCAATACCTGCTGCTCTGCGTCTGTTAGTGCCACCTGGTGTCGCGGGCCTCCTCCAGTCCTTGCCCTCTCCGATCAAGGCAAAACACAGAGGCGTGATTGAGTGATGGTTGCATGGTGATCCGCTGCATGCATTGGTGTTGGTGGGGTTGAGCGTGAGGGAGATGCATGGGAGGGTGCGTGTGCAACATAGCCATGATATTGTATGAGGATTGGGTTGCGTAGTAGTGTTCGACTGGGGACAGGGGTGGTGAGTACGTGCAGACAAGGTGAGGATGATAGTAAGGATGGATGTGAGGAGTGATGCGAAAGCGTTGTGGTGGCAGTACAGAAGGGGTTGTGTGGTGGTGGAGGTGGTGTGGAAGACGGAGTGTGGGAGAATGCATAAGTATACTCACTTTGGGTGACCTGGTTAGGTCATTAAATCTCTTCCTGCACTGCACCCAGGCTCGTGGCACATTGCTGCTGCTGGTGACCTCCTCGGCCACCTCCAGCCAGGTCTTCTTCATGGTGGAGGGAGGGCACTTCCTCCCATCAGATGGGAAAAGGATTTCCCTCCTCCTCCTCATCCCATCGAGCAGAACCTGGAGTGAGGAGTCTGAAAACCTTGGGACAGCCTTTCCTCTGGCCTGCTCCATGGTTCAAAATTGGTTGTTTGTTGCAGGAAGAGCATTGGTGGACTGCCCCTTTAAATAGGGCTCCTCCAGCTGCCAGACTATACTGCGTGTGCGCAGTCCGCCCGCTGTGCTGCTTTCCAGCGTGAAACCCGGAAGCAAGCGTAAGTGGCTCCAATTAGCCTGCGATTGCGTGCGGAGCACACTGATTTCACCGGGCGCGTTATCCACGCGCCCAGTTTACCCACCGCTGCAAACCCGCCGTCCTCCTAATATCGGGCCCATTATGTGGCTTAAAAGATCGCGGAATTTTGGACATTAGTGAGTTATGCACATAATTACAATACACTCAAGTCTCCTCGATCTTTTACGTCCGCCTATCAAACCCTCCATCCAAATGAATCTCCGCCCATAAAAATGGCCACGTCTCCAACTCTCAAATGTAAGTATCCTCAGGGGGATCTCTCTCAACATTGCAACCAGATTTTCAGGAACAGCAGGAAACAATCATTTTTCAGGTCTTTTAATTGCAATTATTTGAGCCTTTTATAAAAATGTATCCTCCCTGAGACCTGCTCTGTATTTTCCGTTTCTTTTAATGCATTTTTGTGACTTAAGTATAAGTCACATTAAAATTGAAAAGCTTCCCCAATTGCAGGTTCTTAAACATGCTGTGCTTGATGTGCATGAATGATGGTTAAATGAGTTGAAACTTAACTTTTAAGACTCAAAGATGAAATATCCTGGTGTCGGTTTGGCATTTCCTTGGGCCCTTATTGTTTATGCTGATTTATGCCCATTGACAGCCACTTTAAATTCAGGTATATTCTAATGAGATTGGGAGAACACTTGGGTTTGAACTGACATCAGCAAATGGGCGCAACATTGGGCGCATTTTCGGGTCTAACTTCCGGGTTACGCCCCAAGTAGAAGAATCCAGGCCCAGGAAAGCAGAAATAAAAGAAAGTGTAATGGAGAGCACTAGATACATAGAAAGGAATTGCATGATAGTAATCCAATTGAGAGCTTTACATAACATAAACCACAAGAGCAGATCTTGAGTGGTTCATTAATTGTATCTAGTTGCCAAGATTGAATCCTTGTCTTTAAATCCTTACCAGATATATTTGTTAATATTTATAATAAACTTTTGAGGTTTCAGTGTTTTAGTTTAAACCGATTGATCTTAACAGTCCGGTTAGGTGACTTCAGATTGTAACTTCTTGCAATACTTACGACTAAAAAGGCAAATAAAATTAGCCAAGTGGTTGGAAACACTCTATTAAACTTTGTTTAATATTCCTGACTAATCTTGATAATTTGGCTGATATTTTACTGATTGTTATGAAAATTAAATCTTTTGTGGCAACTCTTAGCAGACTGCTAATCTTGATGTGATTTTGTTTTCTATTTAGATCACCATCATAGTGTAGGATATTACTAGTGACAAAACGTAGGGCTCAGAGTATTGCAAGATTTTTTTACCTGAAGTGGTTATAGAAGTTTATACCATATGGTTATTTTTATTGTAACTTTTTCTATGTGATCATGCTTGCTTTAACTTAATTACATTTTACTTTTAATGTATGAATCAGTACAGTTAGAGCATAGATTAAGTGCATAATACAGATCCATTCACTTTTGAAATGTAGTCACTATTATAATGTAGGGAACTGTGACTGCCAAAAATGCACACAGTAAGGTCCCACAAACAGCAATGAGATAAATGGCCAGACAATTTGTTTTACTTACGTTGATTGAGGGATAAATGTTAGCCACGTCACTGGGAAAACTCCCTTGCTCTTCTTCAAATATAAGATAGTCACTAATAAATCTAATAAGAAATTCAGAAGCAACTTTTTTACTCAGAGTGGTGAGAATGTGGAATTTGCTACTGTAGGGAGTGATTGAAGCAAATAGCATAGATGCATTTAAGGGGGAGCTAGATAAGTACAGGAGGGAGAAAGGATTAGAAGGATATGTTGATTGGGTGAGCTGAAATAATTAGAGTGGGAGGAGGCTTATGTGGAGCATAAACACCAGCATAGAATGTGGGCCGAATGGCCTGTTTCTGTGCTGTAAATTCTATGTAATTCTTGGTAAAATAATGCCGTGAGATAAGAACATTAGAACATAAGAAATAGGAGCAGGAGTAGACCATACAGCCCCTCGAGCCTGCTCCGCCATTCAGTAAGATCATGGCTGATCTTCGACCTCAAGTCAATTTTCCAGCCTGATTCCCATATCCCTTGTTTCCCCTAGAGTCCAAAAATATATCTATCTCAGCTTTGAACATATTCAATGACTCAGCATCCACAGCTCTTTGGGGTAGAGAATTCTAAAGATTCACAACCCACTAAGTGAATGAATTCCTCCTCATCTTAGTCTTAAATGGCCGACCCCTTATCCTAAGATTATGCCCCCTAGTTCTAGACTCTCCAGCCAGGGGAAACAAGCTTTTAGCATCTATTCTGTCAAGCCCCCTCAGAATCTTGTATGTTTCAATGAAATCATCTTATATTCTTCTAAACTCCAGAAAGTATAGACCCATTCCACTCAATCTCTCCTCATAGGTCAACCCTCTCATCCCAGGAATTAATCTAGTTAACCTTTGTTGCACCGTCTCTAAGGCAAGTATATCCTTCCTTAGATAAAGAGACCAAAACTGTACACAGTACTCCAGGTAAGGTCTCTCTAAAGCCCTGTACAATTGTAGTAAGACTTTCTTACTCTTGGACTCTAACCCCCTTGCAATAAATCTTTTACATCCACCTGAATAAGCACAGTTTAATGTCTCATCCAAAAAATGGCACCTTCTATAGTGCAGTAATCCCTCAGTACTGCACTGAATTGCCAGCCTAGATTATGTACTCAAGTGGGGCTTTAACCCATGACCTTCTGACTCAGAAGTGCATTGAGTAGATTTAAACAACAGAATTGCTGTAAGGCTCCAACATGTCCTTTTAAAGGGAGTGATCACTTGTTCAGTAGGCCCCATTTTAACAAGTGAAAAGCTTCATCTATTTAAAATTTTACTAGGATTCATTTTAATGTCCTTAAGCAACCAATTCCTTTAATCTGTAATAGTGCATTATAAAGAAACCCAGAAACTACTTTTTAAAAATCTATTCACGTTCATTATAATTACACTGCAGTGTTCCATTGCCCCTCAATGATGTATTTCACCTTACTAAGCACAAACATTCGCACACAACTATTATAATTAAGTTTTGCAAATCTCTATCTACTGTGAAAAGCTAATTAGCTTCAAGGAGCTAATTAACACCAAGAAGGCTACTTCAATTGATAAGTCTTACAGTGACAAAGTTCACAGTGGGAGTTCATCTCATATTTTTCAATAATTTAGCATGAGTACAGGTCTAGAAATGACATATTTGACAAAGGACTGAAGAGCCCGTTGAGCTCAGAACTTCATTCTAGTTCAGGAGGAAAACAAGCACTTTGGACAACTATTTTTAGAAGCAGCAATTACATTGGCACTTCCACTCTGTATGTTTTAATCTTGCTTTTATCCTAACCCAGCTGAAAATTGCTAAGGAAGAGATAGTATCAGCCATTATAGTACACTCAGATGAGGAAGGTCATATTTACTTTCTTTACTTGAATGTGTGCTCTCTGGCGATACAAGTAGAATAATGTGAGAACGCATACATTATTTTTTTTTTAAATAGGACTTTTTCATAATAACAGAATCCTAGGTCTGAGACCAGTCACTGTAGAGTGTGAAGTGATGCTGGCAGGACCCAAAATATTCTGCAAGCTGCGCCTAGCTGTTGTTTGCACTTCATCCACCAAAAGCGAGCTCTGGCATATATGCTGACACAAGGGTAGAATGTTTAATGTTAGGAGAGAGCTGGTGGCATTATCTTCTTTCTACTAATATTAAAAAGACTCAACAGTAAGTTTAAAAGGAAATCAAATGGGCCACCTGAACACCTTCTAAACAGAAAATCAACCCTGTAGCTTCTAGACATACATTAGATATTAGTGTACAGGTCCATTGGCAAAGTATATTTTTAATTATTTTAAGCAGGTGGAAAACTTTTCTACTACAATACTTTAGATTATAATACTGCAATATATAGTATGCTTTAAAGTAAAGATTGGGCTTATACTTGGGTATGAGTTATATATCTGATTTTATGATGCGCTATACTCTGGGACTGGGTTACGAATGATTTATGAATTCAAGATTTCTTATTGCAAAGCTAGGTAAGGAAGAGATCAGTGAATGCTCTCTCTGATATACTGACAAACTGATTACATGCAACATTGCAACATTGCCCATCTCCAGTGACTGGACAATGTACAACCTTATATATCAAGGACTTGGATGAAGGAATATAGAGTTGTACATCCAAGATTGCAGATGACACTAAATTAGGAGGTACAGTAAGTTGTGTAGATGGAAGCAGAAAGTTACAAAGGGACATAGACAGATTAAACAAGTGAGCAAAACTGTGGCAGATGAGTTCAACGTGGGGAAGTGTGAGGTAATCCACTTTGGATCCAAGAAAGACGAATCAAAATATTTTCTAAATGGCAAGAGACTAGAAACTGTGGAGAGGCAAAAAGATTTGGGTGGCCATGTACATAAATCACTAAAAATAGTGCACAGGTACAAAAAGTAATCGAAAAGGCTAATGGAATGTTGGCCTTTATCTCAAGAGGGCTGGAATACAAAAGGGAGGAAGTTATGCTTCAGTTATACAGAGCCTTGGTCACACTCCATCTGGAGTATTGTGTTCATTTCTGGGCACTGCATCTCAGGAAGGATATACTAACCTTACAGGGGTTACAGTGCAGATTTACCAAAATGATACAGGATCTTAAGAGGACAGGTTGCATAAATCTGGGTTGTATTCTCTTGAGTTTAGAAGGTTGAGGGGTGATCTAATTGAGGCGTTTAAAATGATAAAAGGATTCCATAGAGCAGAAACAGAGAAGCTATTTCCATTGGTGAAGGAATCCAGAACAAAGGGGTGCAATCTTAAAATTAGAGCTAGGCCATTCAGGAGCGAAATCAGGAAGCACTTTTTCACACAAAGGGTAGCGGGAATGTGGAATTCTCTCCCCCATAAGGCTGTGGATGTTGGGTCAATTGAAATTTTCAAGACTGAGATCGACAGTTTATATTTGGTAAAGTTATCAAATGCGGGTAAATGGAATTGAGGTACAGATCAGCCATGATCTAAGTAAATGGCAGAACAAGCTCAAGGGGCTGAATGGCCTACTCCTGTTCCTATGTTCTCATCCTGGGAGGAAGTTCTGGAGTTAACATTTGCTTCTCATGATATAATTATTTTACAGCAGCATTTTTTTCAGAAGGTGAACAGAAATCATTCCTTTATACAATGACTCAATACACAGAGTGTACCATCTACTGGATGCACTGCAGCAACTCGCCAAGGCTTCTTTGACAGCACCTCCCAAACCTGCGACCTCTACCACCTAGAAGGACAAGGGCAAAAGGCACACGGGAACAACACCACCTGCATGTTCCCCTCCAAGTCACACACCATCCCGACTTGGAAATATATCGCTGTTCCTTCATCATTGCTGGGTCAAAATCCTGGAACTCCCTACTGTCCCAATTGCCTGCACTTGGCCCATATATATGATTCTATATATGGGCCAAGTGCAGGCAATTGGGACTAGCTTAGTGGTATAAACTGGGCGACATGGACATGTTGGGCCGAAGGGCCTGTTTCCATGTTGTAACTTCTATGATTCTATGATTCTAACAGCACTGTGGGAGAACCTTCACCACACGGACTGCAGCGGTTCAAGAAGGCGGCTCACCACCACCTTCTCAAGGGCAATTAGGGATGGTATCATAGTAGGTACAGCATAGGAGGAAGCCATTCGACCCATAGTGCCTGTGCCGGCTCTTTGAAAGAGCTATCTAATTAGTCCCATTTCCCCCCTGCTCTTTCCCCAGACCTTATGGGGGCTTGTTGTAGTAGTTGTTGTTGCTGTTGTAATATAAATATAAAATAGTCGCTAATAAATTCAATAGGGAACTCAGAAGAAACTTCTTGACCCTGTTGGGCCGAATGGCCTGATTAAGTGCTGTACATTCTATGTAAAATATATAAAAATATATTATAGCCCTAGTAAAATTGATGTCAATGGGAATCAGGGGGAAAACTCTCCAGTGGCTGGAGTCATACCGAGCACAAAGGAAGATGGTAGTGGTAGTTGGAGGCCAATCATCTCAGCCCCAGGACATTGCTGCAGGAGTTCCTCAGGGCAGTGTCCTAGGCCCAACCATCTTCAGCTGCTTCATCAATGAACTTCCTCCATCATAAGGTCAGAAATGGGGATGTTCGCTGATGATTGCACAGTGTTCAGCTCCATTCACAACCCCTCAAATAATGAAGCAGTCCGAGCCCGCATGCAGCAAGACCTGGACAACATCCAGGCTTGGGCTCATAAGTGGCAAGTAACATTCGTGCCAGATAAGTGCCAGGCAATGACCATCTCCAACAAGAGAGAGAGTCTAACCACCTCCCCTTGACATTCAACGGCATTACCATCGCCGAATCCCCCAACATCAACATCCTGGGGGTCACCATTAACCAGAAACTTAACTGGACCAGCCATATAAATACTGTGGCTATAAGAGCAGGTCAGAGGCTGGGTATTCTGCGGTGAGTGACTCACCTCCTGACTCCCCAGAGCCTTTCCACCATCTACAAGGCACAAGTCAGGAGTGTGATGGAATACTCTCCACTTGCCTGGATGAGTTCAGCTCCAACAACACTTGAAGCTCGACACCATTCAGGACAAAGTAGCCCACTTGATTGGCTCCCCATCCACCACCCTAAACATCCACCCCCTTCACCACTGGCGCAGTGTGGCTGCAGTGTGTACCATCCACAGGATGCACTGCAGCAACTCGCCAAGGCTTCTTCGACAGCACCTCCCAAACCCGCAACCTCTACCACCTAGAAGGACAAGAGCAGCAGGTTACATGGGAACAACACCACCTGCACGTTCCCCTCCAAGTCACACACCATCCTGACTTGGAATATATTGCCGTTCCTTCATCGTCGCTGGGTCAAAATCCTGGAATTCCCTACCTAACAGCTCTGTGGGAGAACCTTCACCACACGGACTGCAGCGGTTCAAGAAGGCGGCTCACCACCACCTTCTCGAGGGCAATTAGGGATGGGCAATAAATGTCGGCCTCGCCAGCGACGCCCGCATCCCATGAACGAATAAAAAAAAAATATAAGAACATAAGAAATAGGAGCAGGAGTAGGCCATACGACCCTTCGAGCCTGCTCCGCCATTCAATAAGATCATGGCTGATCTTCGACCTCAACATCACTTTCCCGCCCGATCCCCATATCTCTTGATTCCCTTAGAGTCCAAAAATCTATCGAACTCAGCCTTGAATAGACTCAATGACTCAGCATCCACAGGCCTCTGAGGTAGAGAATCCCAAATATTCACGACACTCTGGGTGAAGAAATTCCTCCTCATCTCAGTCCTAAATGTCCGACCCCTTATCCTGAGACCATGTCTCCTAGATCTAAACTCTCCAGACAGGAGAACAACCTCTCAGCATCTACCCTGTCAAGCCCTCTTAGAATCTTATATCTTTCAATGAGATCACCTCTCATTCTTCTAAACTCCAGACAGTACAGGACCATTCTGCGCACATATGCTGAAAATTCACAGCTAACTCAAATTCAAGCACGTCAAACTAAGTTATACAGTGTGTTTCATTTACCTCAGAGACTTAAGTTCAAAATCCAGCCCACACTGATGGGATGAGTTTTCTTTCTCTACTTGTTAAAAGGATCATAAGTGAAATGAATGGGGAACCTGACGCAAGTTCCTAACAGAAGTGGGTCACTGCTCAAAGCTGCTCATAATTCAGCATAAAATGACACTAAGTTGGTGCTCTCACTTAGAGAAGCCAGGAAGATGCTCACGTGGTAAGTTGAACAATCCATGCTGATGCAATGGCGAGTCCTCCTTTGAGGACAGAATTAAAGCATGTTGCTGTGGCAGAGGACAAAAGCTTTGCTCTGTATTTGGCTACATTATATCTGACCAAGGAACATCTGATGCTGACACTGGTTGCAAAGGTGGAAATGTTTTCCAAATGCCCCGATGTTTTTCAAGCACAAAAGAAATCACGCAAAGATATATTTATGTAAATCCGATGTACACAGCTTCAATCGTTCAGAGCTGTTTACTTTGATCTTAGATTGAAATAAACAAACTCATCTCAAAAATTCGTTTTTAAAATCCCTCAGAAGCAAATAGATTTTAATCAGACTAGAATAAACAGACTAACTAGAATCCGAGCAATTAATTCCTCTGCCATCCCAGGAGTGTATATGCATTGGCTGGTCATTTGACTCTATCCAAACTGTGACCTTGTTCAGACAAGAGCAGGGAGACTTGTAGTTTGATTTTTATATCATTGCTGTTGTTATATTACATCTTACTGGAAAACTTGAACCTTCAAAGTCAGACAGTATCATTAGTATTTTTCTAGTATAAATAAAAGTCAACAAGGACCAATATGATGTGATTTTTTATTTTGTCACACTGACGTAAAATGTTGCTGACTTTATATTCATGTTATCAATAAACCAGACAATTGCATTTGGTTCTCAATATAAACTATATATCAAGAATTCTGTTTCATGCCAGTCCCCATTGAGTACCTCCCATGAACTTGATCCCCAATATAACTGGGAATTTTGAAGATTGTTACAGAGACTTGGCCATTTTTGGTAGTTTAATGAAGGAAGTAAATAACTATGTTAGTTAGCCAGCACTCAATAAAATTAGAAATATTACACTCAAATGAAGGATGGAAATGAGTACATTCAGTACAATTGGTAGGAGTTGTAACTGCATGACAAGAGGAACAAAACATTTCATTGAACCTTTTTTTTTATATTCGTTCACGGGATGTGGGCGTTGCTGGCAAGGCCGGCATTTATTGCCCATCCCTAAGAGGGCAATTAAGAATCAACCACATTGCTGTGGGTCTGGAGTCACATATAGGCCAGACCGGGTAAGGAGGGCAGGTTTCCTTCCCTAAAGGACATTAGTGAACCAGATGGGTTTTTAGGACAATCCGGTAGTTTCATGGCTATCATTACTGATACTAGTATTTTAATTCCAGATTTTTATTTTAATTAATTGAATTTAAATTCACCAGCCGCCGTGGCAGGATTTGAACTCGTGACTCTGGATTTTAGTCCAGGCCTCTGGATTACTAGCCCAGTAACATAACCACTACGCTACCGTACCCTTTCATCATAAGACTAGCATGTACCTTCCCATCAGATCAACTCCAAGTTGCCAAAAATATTATTCCGTCCTCATAGGTTGGATATCTTAGTTTGCAAAGTTACACACTGTTACTCAAACCCTTTCACCAGCCCGGTTGAAAGGCAAAGCTTTTTGTGCAAGGCCAATGTCCAAGGATTGAAACTGACAAAGTAAATATTTGACCTCAATACCCAAGTTTCTATTTGATTCAAAGAAATTGAATTAGATCCTGAACCCATTAGTGTTTGGTATCAGCTCAGTTGGGCAAAACTTTGCAATGTTGGATATGCTCAGATTTTAGGCTTAGATTTTTACTGACACTAGAAGGGTGAAAGAAAAAGTGATGTGCAACGTTCTCTCCCACATTCCTTCCTGTCTAACATCATGCTACCAATAATTTTAAATATTTATTATGGACAAATGCCTGTGTCCAGCACTCATCTGCCATACTCTAGAGCACAATATCACACTTCAACTTCATTACGAATGCAAAACAATCTTTAAAAAAGAGAAGAGCAGTAGATTCATGTTGAGTTTTTCTGACCTGGAGCCATAAATTTACAAGCAGTTACAATAGCTCTCTAGTTTACAAGCAGCCTGGATTTGCCTATTTAGAACACATTCCCACAGGGAGTATTTGAGGCATGATTTTAAAATGCAGATTAAACACAGCTCTATTTTCGCAGATCAACGTCATAGCCAAAAGCACAATCATCACTCCTGACACTTGGGAATTTCCTGCCCAACATATCACCAATTCCTTGGCCAGCATCTTATGTTTGTTGCAGCTCCCTCCTTTCCCTTTTATCTTGTTATTTAAATCCTGTGCAGATCCTACAATGTTTCGAATTTAGCAAACTTTCCACACTTAAAACTGATATACACATATTCCACCTCTTAGGCGGCTGTTTCCATATGGTGTAGCAGAACAGTATTTGCTTCTCGCTGTGTTTCGACCAGTAGAGTCTAATCCTCCACATGGTGAATGAGCCTGAGCAATCAATACAGAGCACTGTGAAGCAGCCAGTGCTAAAATGGCCATTGCCAAAGATTTGATAGAGATTAATTCCGAAAAGGATCAGGTAGTCAGGACTCCAACTCAATTTTTTTTAGAAGTTCAGTCATTCCATGGTCTCCTTACTACTGGTGACTGGCTTCCTCTCCTCCAGCAGCCAGGCTGCAGGTGTGATCAGCTTCCAACTCTCCTTCCCCTTCAAAAACAAGTATTTTAAAAATTATTTACCCATGCTTAGTGCATGTGCACTGTTACCTCTCCTTTGCTCCTTTTCACTGATACCTGGCCTTCTCTTTATGGTGGCTGTTATCCTACAATCTGATGCTGATCATCTCCCTAAGATTGAGTTTTTTTATTATTAAGCACCAAAAATGTAACAATAACATATCAACAAATACAATTTGTTACTGAACATGGTAATTTACTACCCTAGAGTATGAGAAAGTGTTAATGAGTTGAGTGTTGTATACAATGTGCTAAATTTGCATTGTTATTATGCCTCTGGGTATGGATTTGGTTCTTCTTTGAATGATCTAAATCTAACTAGCAATGTTACAATTATAATAACTATTGTCTCAGTCCTAATGTTGTATGTCACCAGTGAAAATCAAAATAATATATCTCTGTGAAAATTACATAATCATCCTATCTACATGGAGCATTCTAGCCCAGTTTTAATTCCTGTCCTAAAAAACTTAGAGCGATTAAGTAATAATTTTTCTTTCACTTGAGAGAATTGTGTTTCCCTATATACCTGACGTTAACAGACACAGGCACATCAACATATGGTTGATCACCATATAATACTGACATACTGGCTTTTTTATTGGGATACTTTTTTAAAAGAAAGGAATAACACCTCATCACAGCAATTACTTACTTTTGAAGTGTGGTCACTGTTACTGTGTAAGCAAATACCAGCAGCCAATTGGTGTGCAGCAAAGTCCTACAAAAATCAAATGAGACAAAGAACCAGTTATCTATATTTTTTTGGGAGGTATTGGTTGCAGGAGGAATGTTGGCCAGGAGAACTTCTTGCTCTTCTTGAGATATCAGCATGGGATCTTATATGTGCAGCTGGACAGGCAAACCAAGCCATTGGTTTAACACCGCATCCAAAAGTTGACACCTCTGACAATGCAGCACTCCCTCAGTCCTGCACCGAATATCTTACATCACTGTTTTACTGCTGTTTTTCAAACTCTTTCTTATTGATCTGTGGCAAATGTAATCAAAGCCATCTGTTCTTCTTTGTTTGTCTGGAACTTTGACAATGTGACCAAAATTAACTTTATGCCTCTCTTTCAACTGTGTCCGCATGTTTCTGTACCTGCCTTTTGTCAGACTTCAATCCAACATCAGAATAATTTGTTCCTTTCCAAGATATACTTCAAAAGAGAATGTGTTCTAAAGCTGGAACTTATGCCAAATGTTTCGATCCTTTCAATGGAAGACTTATACGTGACAAATTAACATTTTCAACAAACAGCCGCAGGAAAAATAATGATTTAAAGTCACTGTCACGAATCTATATTTAGATTTGAAGAAAATTTCTTCCAGGGTACTATCAGGCTATATCCTGGTCTGCATTAGTACCTTGATCAGCATATGTACTGTTTTGTTACCAACATAGATCCAATTTTTGTGACATTTGATCTCAGTCCAAATCACTTATCTCATTGTGCTGGAATGAATCAATTTTAGCCTAAATTCAACTATTCTAAATGGTCAGATGCTATTAATTTTAGTGAACCCATTCAGCTGCACAATACTTCCTTTGTATTATTTTGAGGTTACAATACAAGAGAGGTGTTTTAAGGTTACAATACAAGAGAGACCATATGCCAACATAGATTTTCTTGATGTGCTTTGCATTTGCGACAAGGGTTGGTAAATCAGGCAAGCAGGCCTTAAGGCAGTGCTATTTTCCAGCCACAAAAATTTCCTGCCTAACAGTGCCCTCAACTGAAATATATGACAGACCTATTAAGGAGGACAAAATTATTTTAAAATATTTAAATAGGTTGATGGCAAGATTTTGTGGCTTTTCCACTGCGAATGCAAATATTTCCTTTGTGAGCCCATTTGGAATGTGCCTAAGAGGAATCTCTATGTGCAATGGCGCTCTTTAAAGGGCAGAGGACTTCTTGATTTTTTTATTTCCATTTTTACAGTATATTTTTAGCACTGGGCTGTGTTTTAAAAAAAATTATACAGATTTTGCTAGTATTTTTATTTTGTCACAGCAGCAAGTATATTTTTAGGCAATCCTAAAATAATAGTAGATTATTGGCCACTAAGTCACCAGAAATCAACAGTAAATGAGGCAATTACAAGATTTCGGCACAACAGGAGCAGATTTTTAAAAAGAGGGTATGTTACAAAAAGGGCTCTTCCGTACTGACTTTCACAGGGAGTCAGGGAGCAACAAGACATTTAAGTCACATCCACCTCAACATCTGCACCAGCCATCAAACTGGGGTTCGGTTATTATGCTGCTGATTCACTTACCCAAAGATTCCATTTCTTGCTGCCACATTTGCTTTGTTATCTCTTGGGTTTTGCCAACCATTTCTTTCCCCCCATAAAGCCTTTGGAAAAGCTGAGAAATATTTTAATAAAACTATTGGCAATCTTTGGATAGGCTGAAATATTTTTGTTCCCATTAGCAGCTACTTGCCTTTAAGTGTCTGCATCCTTTTAAATCTTTGCTGCAGCTCTTTAAGAGTCTCTTACTTGTGTTATTTCCCCCTCACCTGAAGGTGAGATCCCATCTGAAGGCACAATGTAAGCAAGGAGCTCATAGATCTTATGTAAATGGATTGACCTCACATCAGGTGAGGTCACTCTTTAGTAGAAACAATAGGGGAGAAATTCAACTCACGATTGACTGCCAGGACCTACCTACAGGCCACATTGGCCTCAGAGACAGTCATCAGGCCCCAACTGGCGAGCTCCATTAGGATGCCCGTTTGCCACCCACAGCACCCTGCTTCCATTAAAATGAGGCCCGATGCCAAATTTGGCTTGGGCCTCAGACTGGCACGCAACGGCGCATGGAGCATGCACTCCACCGACTTTCTGCCCATTTTGGGTGCATGTCAAATTTCTCCCCCAATGAGCCCAATATTCAGTGAGAGCTGGTCCCCCAGCATCTGCAGAGGGACTGAAAAATCAGCCCAGTCATTTCTAGGGGTACCATCATCCTGCTGGGAAATATGAGAAGGTAAACATTGCTGTTTAAAATAAATTAAGATATTATAAATTGTGACAATACTATCCAATATAATGGTAGACTGTTTGCAAATTTGATTATCATAAATTATCCAAAAATCAATTACAAATAAATTGTGTACAATTCTATAGCTGTATTATCGATGAGAAATGTTGGATATTTGTGATATTTTAGCAAGGAACGAATGGAAGAAGTTCAGGTCAAGATGCCATACCACAAAACATGGAGGACGTACAATTCAATAAACTCTGGTCAAGTTCACTAGCTTTACATAAGCTGAGCAAGGTTATAAAAGCAACACTGTGTATAAGTTACAAGTTAAACTGACCTAACAGAATTTGTCTTGCTCCTGATGGGGATATCTATATTTTTTGTTCTATGAAAAGCAGACAAATTTAGATAATCCACACAGTAAATATTATCCTAGATCCATGCTGTTTTACCATGGCTGTGGACCAAATTATCCAACAATATGGAAAATTTGGAGGAGAGGGGAATGTCAGATGGCATGGAGTGTTACAAAAGAGTTTGATCTCAGATAAAACAACTGAATCACAGGCCTCGGTTTTAACTCCCCCCACCGGTCAGATGGGGCAAGAAAGGAGTGGGAAAGTGCCCTGCTCCATTTTAACTGTCCCCCTGCCTGGTTTCCGTCAGGCAGGGGGGGGGGGGGGTTTAAATTGAGGCCACAGCTTCAAAACAATTGTCACTTGATAACATAATAAGTGTTGATGCAAAATAATTTCTATCGGCATTATTCTCTGTTGATGCTCCAACAAAAGTATGACATTTCTATAATCATTTTAAATACAGAAGTTTTTAAAACTACAGTGCTATGTTTGATTTCCATGTCATGAAGTGTGACATTTTTACCAAGCAACTAGCTTCAGCGTAGAAAGGCAGAATGTTCTGTATCAGACAACATTGTGGCATTCATTTTACTTTCTACTTCAGCTAATTTCTCAGTTCAGAAAGGTGCTTTTCAGAATCTGGGCTCTTACTGTACTCATAAAACCAGATTACATACCTAAATTAATATTTTTCTATTTATATGCAGAATATAGCTTCTTAAATAGAAAGAAGAATACATTATCATTATAGAAAGCTTTACATTATTACTGAATATGAAAGCATCTTTAAATGTGTGTAGTTTATAAATGTCTTGTTGCATACAAACAGTAAAAGAAAATTAAGGATTATTAATTTTGCAGAGCCTGCTGCAGTTCTGGCAAGAGAACATAAAGCAATATTGGTCTTGCACAATGCAGGGTAAAGATCTAAGAAGCTTGCTGTTTGACACGTACAACACAGAACTAATAGACTGAGCTAAATGTGTATTTGTGTAAGTAGTCTTTTTCCATCAGTTTTCAATTTTAAAAAAGATTTAAAGGTATCAAAGCAGTGGTTGCTTTCCAACTTTGCCTGAAGCTGCTTAACCCTAATCAATCAGCGCCATCTGTTAATTAGGACCTATTTGATGTAATGGGTCAAAAATGGACCATAGAACAAATGTCTCCAACAACAAATTGGCCGTTATAATTACGCAACAGCAGGCTAAATTCATTTCTTGTTTATCTTGTTAACCAAAACAAAAGGGGATTGTTACTTTTTCAGTAAGAAGTCTACCTAGCGTATTTCAGTACACTGTTTCTTGCTATGAACTACAGTTATTTACAAAGTATTTTGTCAGGGCTCATTACTTTTGCTTAGGAGTTCTTATTGCAGTCTTTAAAATTAAAGTAGAAATAATACAGAAATTAGATTACTGACTGGTTTTTGTAATTTTTACAGAGGAAGGTTTCTTCCATAAACTAGTCAACATCTCACATAGGAGATGTATACCTTTCAAACTGTTCTTGAAGGAAATAAACAAATACTGGGAACTGATATTACAGGGTCAATATTCCACATGGAAGGGGTGTATGTAGCTGGTGTGAATGACTGGATGCACCTGCCTGAGACTGCCCTGACCCTACAAAAATTCATGGGGTCAGGAGAAGACTGCCATGAGGGATGCATTGAAGGTATCTGCCCACAGAAGGGAACACAAACTGCAACAGAAGTTTGTCAGGCTGGGGAGGGGGAGGAAGTTGTCCAGTGATACCCTTCAAAATAATTTTTAAAAGCCTAACTCCTTTTCTTCAGCGGTCCAGGCTACAATCCTGACCTGGACTCCTACATGGGGGCCCATTACTGCCTTTCAGCAGGTCAATACACCTGTCACTCCTACACCGGGTCCCTGTGAGAGCTAAGGACATGGAACTCTTGACATTCAGATTCACAGAGAGAGTGAACTGGAAGGGCAGCGGCTTTCTGGACCCATGGTCACTGCAGGTTTGCAGATATTTTTAAAATGGATTCCTTTGAAGCTAGTCTGTGAAATGGATATTGCCTATGGGTGCTGTCCATGACATTTTCTACCAAGTTCTGCCTGTTAAATGATAACAGTGAAACATATATTTCGCTAGCCTCCTGGTTAGTCTCTGATGGGAAATATGTCATGATTAGGAATACTGTATGCATATCATTATACATGAATCTCTATTCTGTCTGTAGCATGTGAAGTTGCAATAGAGTGACAGAGAAAATAATACCTAATCTAAATGGAATTTAAACAACCGTGTTGCCAGTTTTGGTTTATTTACTGTTCGGTTTGTGTCTGTACACAGGGCAGTAGTGGTCAGTAAAATGGAGCAGGATTTGGTTCCATCCACTTAGCACCACTTTCTGAGGTCACCCAGTTTTCCAGGGGGAGGGGGGAGGAATTTCCATACATGACTTGAATGGAAAAGAAAATCAGGTAGCATGTAAAACAGGCTGCCGATTCGCTATTGCACATTTTGCACTACTGCCTATGACATATTTCTATCCCAATGTCCCTGTCTTCATGGCTATACTTCTTGAATTCCCTCTCTGGGAGGAGAAAGAGGAGGAATGAGGAAACAACTGCAGCTGGAGAAAAAGCAGGCAAAAGGAGGTGTGCTCACAGAATCCCTTAGCCTCCCCACCGAATGTTTAGGTCCAGCAGTTCTCTGAGGAACGATGATTGAGGAGGTTTCGCTTCTCCAGGGAGGCAGTAACAGAGTTATGTCATTTGCAACCAACTGCTAGATCAAGCACAGCACTGCCTGTTGCAGTTAAGATGTGGAGATGCTGGTGATGGACTAGGGTTGACAATTGTAAACAATTTTACAACACCAAGTTATAGTCCAACAATTTTATTTGAAAATCACAAGCTTTCGGAGGCTTCCTTCTTCCTCAGGTGAATGTCAAGAAATCCTCGAACCTTTCGCATTTATAAATCACAGAACAATACCTGGTGTTACCTGGTGCGTCAATGCCAGATTCATCAGCCGCACTCACAAGACAGTCCAGAATGTCACCCGAGCACAACGCAACGCCATCAACGCTCTCAAGACCAACCGCAACATCGTCATCAAACCAGCGGACAAAGGAGGAGCCATCGTCATACAGAACAGAACGGACTATTGCAAAGAAGCATACCGACAACTGGACAACCAGGAACACTACAGACGGTTACCCGCAGATCCGACCAAAGAACACACCCACCAGCTCAACAAACTGATCAAGACCTTCGATCCAGACCTTCAAAGCATCCTACGCGCTCTCATCCCACGTACTCCCCACATGGGAGACTTCTACTGCCTCCCAAAGATACACAAAGCCAACACACCCGGACGTCCTATCGTATCAGGCAATGGAACCCTGTGTGAGAACCTCTCTGGATACATCGAGGGCATCCTGAAACCCATCGTACAGGGAACCCCCAGCTTCTGTCGCGACACTACAGACTTCCTACAAGAATTCAGTACCCACGGACCAGTTGAACCAGGAACACTTCTCACCACGATGGACGTCTCGGCACTCGACACCAGTATCCCCCACGATGACGGCATCGCTGCGACAGCATCAATACTCAACACCAACAACAGCCAATCTCCAGACGCCATCCTACAACTCATCCGCTTCATCCTGGATCACAATGTCTTTACCTTTGATAACCAGTTCTTTACCCAAACACACGGAACAGCCATGGGGACCAATTCGCACCCCAATACGCCAACATTTTCATGCACAAGGTCGAGCAGGACTTCTTCACTGCACAGGACCTCCAACCAACGCTATACACCAGATACATCGACGACATTTTCTTTCTATGGACCCACGGCGAAGAATCACTAAAGAGACTAAACGATATCATCAACAAGTTCCATCCCACCGTCAAGCTCACCATGGACTACTCCTCAGAATCAGCTTCTTTCTTGTACACACGAATCTCCATCAAAGACGGGCACCTCAGCACCTCACTCTACCGCAAGCCCACGGACAACCTCACGATGCTCCACTTTTCCAGCTTCCACCCTAACCACGTCAAAGAGGCCATCCCCTATGGACAGGCCCTGCGAATACACAGGGTCTGCTCAGACGAGGAGGAACGCGATGGACACCTACAGACGCTGAAAGACGCTCTAGTAAGAACGGGATATGACGCTCGACTCATCGATCGACAGTTCCGACAGGCCACAGCGAAAAATCGCATAGACCTCCTCAGAAGACTAACATGGGACACAACCAACAGAGTACCCTTCGTCGTCCGCCCCGGAGCGGAGAAACTACGCCATGTTCTCCGCAGCCTTCAACATGTCATCAATGACGACGAACACCTCGCTATGGCCATCCCCACACCTCCACTACTCGCCTTTAAACAGCCACCCAACCTCAAACAGACCATCGTTCGCAGCAAATTACCTAGCTTTCAGGAGAACAGCATCCACGACACCACACAACCCTGCCACGGTAACCTCTGCAAGACATGCCAGATCATCGACACAGATACCACCATCACACGAGAGGACACCACCCACCAGGTACATGGTTCATACTCCTGTGACTCGGCCAACGTTGTCTACCTCACACGTTGCAGGAAAGGATGCCCTAGGGCATGGTACATTGGCGAGACCATGCAGACACTGTGACAACGGATGAACGGACACCGTGCAACAATTGCCAGACAGGAGGGTTCCCTCCCAGTCGGGGAACACTTCAGCAGTCAAGGACATTCAGCCACCGACCTTCAGGTAAGCGTACTCCAAGGCGGCCTTCGAGACACACGACAACGCAAAATCGTCGAGCAGAAATTGATAGCCAAGTTCTGCACCCATGAGGACGGCCTCAACCGGGATCTTGGGTTCATGTCACTCTACACGTAACCCCACCAGCGAACAAAAGTTATCTGTTTTTAATATAACGGGTCATTTGCTGTCTTTCTCTTCCTTACGGATGTTTCTATGTTTCTGCCTCTCTCTCTTTTTTTTTGGTTGTTTGTATATTCGGTGGTACTGTAGGTAACACCTCTCTGTCTGAACACTTTGATTGCCTTGGCAACGGGCAGTTGGAAAGATTATCTGTAATCACCAGGTATTGTTCTGTGATTTATAAATGCGAAAGGTTCGAGGATTTCTTGACATTCACCTGAGGAAGGAGGAAGCCTCCGAAAGCTTGTGATTTTCAAATAAAATTGTTGGACTATAACTTGGTGTTGTAAAATTGTTTACAATTGTTGCAGTTAAGGTCACTTAATTTTTTTGCCCTGGTTCCTTCCAGGCTGCCACAGGGCATATCAGTAATACCAGCCAATTAAACAGATAACTGATGCCTTGTTTGCTGGAGCAAACAGATTCATCAATTTCCCCATGGATATCTGGAAGTGGCAGGATAGGGCTCTCTGCTAAGGTTGCAGGAATCCCTCAAGTCCAGGGTGTCATTGGCTGCTCTGTATGCTTCTGCCTACAATACTGCCATTTTCATGATTACTGAGCTGAGTGAGGCTCCCAGCCTGTCCAATGTAGAGGAGATGGTTTTGCCCAGAGCCTTCATGGCTCCAGTATCAGCATCCCTGAGAGATGCTAAGATGCTATTACTGGTACCACAGTCTCAGCCAGGGGAAGGTTAGCTGCCAAGAGCCCCAAGAAAAACACACGCTCCATGGTTATCTGTAGTTTCAATGTCATGGACAAGAACCCCATACAAGCAGGCAGTGGACTCCACCATACTAGCCAACATACCTTTAAAGCTCCCCAATAGCCAGTTCAATGCCTTCAGCAATTGCTGGTATACAGAAATCATCTTTTTTTTTAAAATGCATGACTCCTGAAGTCTGTATCTCCATTCTCTTCAACAGAGCTAGTAGGTGAGCTGGCCCTCTGCATAGCTCTCTTGGCCTTCCTTGTTACCTCCATCTGCTCCTGCTCACTTGTGCTCAGGGATTTGCCAGTACATCCCCTCAAAATCACTAAGTCACATGGGTTTCTGAATTCTGAGCTGATGCTTAGTATGGTAAGTGAATGACAGTGCATCGATGCCCAAGTCACCTGTTGGATTGAAGGAAAGGGGAAAGGGTCAAGGGTTAGAATGCAGTTTCAATGGCAAACATATGTCAGATCACTGTCAGTGCAATGCCTCAATGGGTTGTCATGTTCAGGAGGTATCCATAGAGTGGCAGGATCTTCCCCTCTGCTGGTTGTCTCCCTCCTGCTGTGCGAAATCTTCTCCTGCCATGAGTGGAAGCAGATTAATACGTATCGGCCAGGTTATCAAATGTGCATGCCAAGAAGAAGCAGCAGGTTTGGCCGAGAGGGAGAAGTATTGTGAGGCAAGTTGCAGTTTTTGATGGTGTGAGCGAAAACAGGTGTAATTAAGTTTTCCCTGCTGACTTATGGACAACCATGGGAAGTAGAGAAAGAAAGGATTGATTGTGCAGTCAAAGGTAATCGATGCACTTTGTTAAAATAAATAATTCCTTGGTGTACAAGATGATCATTTTAATTGCAAATGTATTGCCTACAAAAGAGGAAAGACATTTGGGTTTTTCCTACTAAGATTCCATGTAATTACGACTTTGTTATAGTTCTGATTGTTTTCAGACCATTTTTGCTAATTTGTTATTTCACTGCATTATTGACTGTTAAGTGAGTGCACACTTATAACTAGTCATACCACACATTTACTAAGTTGTTTGTTGCATTTTCAGAACTATATATCATTATTCTCTGATCAGACAGCTATTGCAATTTCTGTCCAAATTTAGCAATTAATTGTCAAATAAATCTTGAACAGCAATAATTTAAAAGAATATCTTCAGGAATGCAAGGCTTATGAATACTCCTTTATCCTGTCCCAAGAGCTCAGTTCTTCTGAAAAAAATACTCGTACATCAAAAATATTTAAACTTTTGGGACAAAGCAAAATACTGCGGATGCTGGAAATCTGAAATAAAAACAGAAAATGCTGGAAACACTCAGCAGGTCAGGCAGCATCTGTGGAGACTCCTGACCTGTTGAGTGTTTCCAGCATTTTCTGTTTTTATTTTAAGCTTTTGGGATTTGGAAATAATGACTCAAATGCCTGATTACTGTATTAATGGCTGGAATACAACATTTTAGAAGTGAATGGCGCAATAAAAGAAAAAAACAAATTAGTGTAATCTTTATAATTTATCGTGTACAAAGAACACAAGCCACAGAAGAGTCAAATTAATTTTTACCATTTCAAAGACTAAAACAAATCATCAGTGCTTCTGGTCAAATCTAGCTAAAGCCAGACACCAAATAAGTCATATGGTTGGCATAATGAACAACACTTGAAACTGTAGCTCATATTACTTCATTTTGAGGCCAAAGCAATTGTAGTATGTAGTCTCAACTTTTTTATAGATTTTAGAAAATATCTGGTGGGGTAGTATAGCTCAAGTCCCATAGCTGTTACTTTACAAATGCAAGGATGAATTTTGTCAGTTCTTACCCATATTCCTAGAAGCACATCATAATAAGGTAATCTTGCATCTCAAAGGAGAGAGAAAATCTGTCATTTCCTGATTTCTCCATTCCCAACCAAGGTTAGAAGAGTGTCCCAGAGAGGTGTTTTTGGCTGGGTGGGGTGGGAGAAGGAAAAATAAGGAACCAAAAAAAAATCTTCAATTTGAAGAGAAAAGTAAACTAAACACTGTGAATTTGTTTGAATATTCTAGCAGATGTTAAAATATAACCGGAGTAATAAGAAATAACATTGACTGATGGCTAAAATTGCATTATCGGATGATCTCAACTGAGTGTTTCAAGCCTAAACGCTAATGAAAAACATGTTGGTCTAAGGTAGTTACTAGGGCAACTATGGCTTATTTAAAGTCCTTTAGTCACATTGACTAAATTAAATCTAAAAAATTTTAGGGGTCAAATAATGCAAACATCATCCATGTTGGTAGAAATGAAACTGATTGAATTTTTTTTTAGATAAATTACAATCCTAATTGAAAGGACAATTTAATGAAATTCATAACTTTTCTGCCTCTGAAGTTTCAGTTATTTTTCATTTTATAATTATTTCACTTCCAGTTATCTTAAATTACAAGTTCGAAGTAAATAGTTCCACCCTCAGTTGGGACCTCCCCTCCTTCCAACAGAAAAAATTCCCAGGTGCAGACAAGTGACTATTTATGGTGATTTTCTATAGGTACCTATTAAAGCCCATTTCACAGCATTCCTTGCAAACCACCATAATACATGAACAAGCAGTTTCTTATAAAATATGAGCTAGAAGTGATTCAAACACAAAAAATTATTTCCATTTTTAATAGCTACATCTGCAAGGTCAGTCAGTCATACAGATTATTTTTATTTGGAAGCAAAAATAGATCAGAGTGAACTGTCATACTTATAGCAACAAAGAGGTTTAAGGATAACCCATTGTATCAATGTATTTGTTTGTGCCCATCAAGATACTGGAGAATGGAACACTTTCCATTTCAGGCACCCAGTGTCAGAGTTAAGCAATTCCAGGTCAGGTATAGCATGGTTAAATGCATATTACATCCTCCATTGTGCGGAAATAATGCACAACTTCAGAGCATTTCCGAGCATGACACTTTCATTTCCCAAACCAGTCATCCTCTTTGAGTGAGGTTGCCAAATTAGGGAGAGTTTTATACACTGACTGTACCTCTGTCTGTTGGAAATAGACCTGCTTGAAATTAATTTGGACACTCAATCTAGTTACTGATTTCACATAGGACCTTTCTCGAGGTCTGGCCAATATTTTAACCTAGATCTTAGAGAGGTGAAAGAGCATTGCCTAAACGATGCACCACCCAGACCTCTCAATTTGCTTGTATGTAATTGTGCACACATCAAGATCAGTATTAAAGTTATTGAGAAGTATGTGGCTCCTTTTGTCTTGCTGGCTGAAAGAAACTATAGTAAGTTGTGAAGCATGGTGGGGGAGAGGCAGGGGGCTCAGAAAAGAATATCAGGGAATATATGAACAGTGAATGGATTTTGTTATGAATGCATAGCAAGCAAAAAATACTTGGGTGAACCAAAGGTTTTGTAAGTAATTCAAAGTTATATGTAGGAGTTCAGCACCAGTAATGCAACAGTTGCACTAATTCTTCTGAAGGATAACCTTCAGTATTATATAATACTCAAATGCACCTCCTCTTTACTGATCAAGAATGCAGCTTTGCATGACTAGACTTATGAAAACTGGATCTAGATCTACTAGGGGAGTAACAGGGAAAAAGTGAAGGCCATTCCAAAAACTAATGGACAGATATCCAATGTTAGGAGTAAAGACATGTACAAAGGCATTAACAATGTATGTTTACTTCTGAGCTGTTCATACGGAATAGTCCGATCTATTATTGCTTATTGCTGGCAGTAAATTAAGGCATCCAATAATAAGGTAGAGCAGTAAATTTGAATAATTTCAACCAACAAGCAGTAATGAGGCAACTAATTTAAACAAATGGCACTGTGACATTGAAGACCAGGAAATAGCTACTAAAGAGAAGTCGCACAGCAACAGCACTTCAGTGAAGCTAAATAATTCGTTTCAGTGAAGCAATGCGTCAAATTGTAATATGATTTGTTTGGCAGCTTAACAACAGTGCCTATAACAGGAGGCTATTGAAAGGTCTCGGCAATCAACAAAGTTTATAAATATAAAATTCTGTACAAAACTTAATAATTTAACACAGTATACAATAAAAAAGTCTGCTGCTAAGAAATACTGCCACATCACCTGTACCCAATATGACCAATGAAAAAAAGACAAATGGTTGCTAAATTCTTCTGGACAAGAGAGCCAGCACATCCTTTGATTCTTCGAATCTGGTATGTCTTACATACTATTGTTCTTAGAATTGACTCAAAGTCATACCATAGAGCTGTTCATAAAGTTTTCCATGATAAGCTTGCCAATAACATTTAGTAAAGTCTTATAAAGTTCAACTATAATATCCCTAATCTATATAAATTTTCTGTGTTTGAAGTGAAAAAATTATTGGATCTGTCTTCTGGAAAATTCTTATTGTAAAATCCTGCAGTTGATGGATAGTTCAGTCAATAGATGAAAATATTCTTTGATGTCACCACAAATAAGTATTCCAAGTTCAGTTCTTTGCTGTTATTCCAGGAATCCATCACCACTTTGGAGAAGAATAAATGTGACAAAAATCACTATGAAAAGTCTGGCGGGGGGGGGGGGGGGGGGGGCGGGCGGAAGAGAAAGAGGGGGGGATGCAATAGCATCCAAGTACAAGAGATAGAAATCAAATCTTACTCTATACTATTGCATTTCAGGAGGACTTCATGCATAGGGACATCTTTGGGTATACAGAAAGATTCACAAAGGATGAAAGGACACACTAGTCACAATGGACTGATTTTGGCACATCATCCCAAAATTGGCATCCAGAGCATGCTGGACAAGGGCACTAGTTACATATGTGACATCCTTCAAAAAATGAAGTCTATACAGTTTGGTTTTAACAGAGTGTAGTGACATCACATAACATAGAATCACATTACATTGCAGCACAGAATCTACAGCACAGAAACAGGCCATTCAGCCCAACTGGTCTATGCTGGTATTTATACTCCACACAAGCCTCCTCCCACTCTAATCACCTCTTCCCACCCTGCCCCATAATGTTGTAACAATATTCAAATCAACTGGGCACAGTGGGTACAGCAGATTGGCTGTCTGGGTAATCTGCTCATTACTGATCATAAACCAACAATTCTCCTATCAGTTCAAGGGCATTGGAGCTTCACGTCTTTTGGGAACAGAAGGACAATCTGCTGCTATTGAGTCCAACATTTTGTTGTTGAATCCCACTGTATACAGAATGCCATTCTATGGAGGATCCTTAGATTGATGGGTCCTCATAAATTCTGTAAACCGAACAAATGTAAATAGCTTTTTAAAAATGCAAAATTATATTCTTCAATTTTTCTGGTTTATATGGACTTTTATACAGTAGTGCATAGAACTACTTAGTTTTAAAGATTTTAAAGAAACTAGTATTTTGCTAGGTAATACAGAAACATTAAGTACATTTAATTTATACATTTAAAAACAACACAATTTTATTTATATGTAAATTTTAATTATTTCACTAAATAGTTCCTTTTGATTACTACTTGGTCCAGTGCCTCATTCTGTGTGCTCACTTCATATACAGATGTAAAGCTTGCAAGTGCTCCACTGAAGGTTCAGTAAAATTATTCAGTGAGTAGCTGAAGTAGGAAGGTCCCAAACTTTGATCCATGGTCTGTGCTGAGCTAGATGATCTTAGCCAAGGTGCTCCAATTGACCTCAGTGTACCAGAGCTAGGAAGAAGAAAGTCAGCTAAAGTTCCTTTTCTTGATTGCTATCCAGTGATACCTACTGGATTGAAGTAAGTGCAGACTTGGGGTGGGGACAGATTCAGGCTTGAATGTGGACTCCACCAAGGTTGGATAGTCTAACAAGAATAATTGCTGCTTGTGTGAGGTACTAGGGGGCACTGGTTGCTGGTACAACACATACCTCAGCAATGAGTTAGTCACTTCAAGAAAGGAAGGGAAAGGATTATGGATACAGTTGGCGGGGGGAAACATTCTCCTGGCTGCAGTCTTTTAAACCCTTTTCGGTCAAGTTCTATAATTTCCTCTTGATTGTGGCACTCTTATTTTCTGGGTCTTGTTCTCATTAATCATGTAGAAAATTGTTTTCTTTTATAGTTCAAGTATTTAAATAATTTTCTCTACAATATTGTAACTACAAATCTTTTCAAAGTGACAATTAAGAATATTATTGTAATACAAGGAAAGTAAATAGGTTCATTGCACCTATTGGATTAAGCAGCAAGTTTGGAAAAAAAATGCTTGATGATGCATCATAATTCATAAGGTTTAAACCCCTCTTTGGAAATCTTGTTTTAACCATAGGTAAAATATAAATGTCTGTCACCAGCAACTAGGTTTAATAATGCTAACAGAAGGGGGATTCACAATAGAATATGCAAAATTGTGTTTTAGTTCATTACAGCCAATGTTAAAGGTTTCACATGTTGACAAATATTTATCAGTAAATGCAGATTGGTGCAGTCACCATTCTCCAACAGGTGATAATTGGACAGTAGAACTACTACCTGCACTAAAGCACTGAACACAATTTTCAAATTAGGGATATAGTTGTATGTATAAAAATATATCAAGAAATCAGTTAGTTCAGATATGTTGATTCACTCCTGTAATTTGGCAACTGAACTAAAGAATTGTATTTAGAGTAATAGATATCCAGGACAGCAGTGCTTATAGTTGCTAGCTATCATTTGACCCTGGGAGGAGAATATGGCCATCCATTTGCTCCACTGTATATATTATAAATATATACACAGCAAAATGTGAGTTGATTTATTCAATATTGACCATTTGGCCAGTGTGCTTAGTGCTGCTGATTTACATAATCATGGTTCCGGATTGTGATAAACTTAAGGATTTTGTCAAGTGTTGACATGTGAGCCATATATTTTCCTCCCACTGTCTTCCTTACACTTTTAAGGCCATTGAATTTAGAAAAGAATTATTGTTTAGTGTTATTGCTAGAAGTTACCATTTTACCAACATGTGGACAGCAGACTATACAGACAAAACAAGCTTATGTGGTATGCAGCAACATTAGGAATTATTCACAATGGTGAATAGTTGCCTATGTACATAGGAGAAGCAAAGGTTGTGTGCAATTTTAAAGTTATAATGCTCTGGCTATAAAGGTAGAAGACAATGTGGTTCAACAAGGATAGAGTTTTTAAAAACTTAAGTTACTGAGAGTTTGTGTTTTGACATTAAAAAATGTACTAATTAAAAGGGTATTAAGGAAAATGGAGAGAGGTGGGAAATTGAAATTCAAAAGATGGAGCGGTCACGATTAATAAAATTACAGAGCAAGCTCAATTGGCCAAATAGCCTACTCCTAATCCAATACATTTGCTATTCCAGGCAGAATTCTAAAAAAAAAGCCCCGTTCAGCCATGACAGAACTTTTATACAGAAATGTAAACAGGAAAATACATACAAAATTATTAGTCGTCAAAGACATTACGCAGCTTTCCAACTTCAGCAGGGCATAAAACGGGCGATATTTAATTGGTTAGCAGTTATACACCCTGTCTGATTTTCCTTTCTATTGAAGTCAATGTTTAACGGGTGGCTGATCAGAGATCGCCCGTTTTTACCACCTGAAGTTGAAATTTCCACCCTGAATTTTTCCTTCCCCAGGTTATGTACTGCTGGGAGATGTATAAAAGGGGTCAGTGGTGACTGTCTCTCCTAGTGGGAAGTACGTTGCTTTCCCACAACTGAAACTTGTAGGCAAGAACAAGTGTTCTACTGCCACATGACACATTAGAGCTCCAGAACAATGCTCCACTATATCACACTCATAATTCTGTAAAGTACTGATGTTAAAAATCACCTCTAAAAGTCATCAATGTATAGGATTTGCAAGTTTACATGTATTGCCTTTGCCAATAAATCCATTAATAAAAACATTGTTTACTATGGTCTCCATTTCTACAGAATTGTATTAAATACAGAGTAGACAAAGGATCAGTCAGATTTCTCATCTTTATTTCTCAAATTCCTGTCACAAATAAATCAAAACCTTGCACTGTACCATCATGCACATGTTACTTAATAAGTAAACACTTAAACCTATCCATAATTCATTTGATATGTTTTCACAATTCATTTATGCAGTAGTGTATAACTACTTTTCTCAAAACAAGATGGTCCTAAAATCTTTCTGCATCACTATAGTCACTGATACGCTGCAGAACATTTGAGGCAACACATTGCAGTCACTTTGTAATATTTTATCCCCATATAATCTGTACAGTTTTAATTATATAACTATATAGATATCTGCTCTGACAATTACTTTACAACATTTACATTCTAATCAAATCTCATCATATTCAATCATTTGTTTTTAAAAGTCCTAAAATGTTAACATGAGGATGCAGAGTTTTGACTTTAAACACCTTTCTGAAAGACATTTAAATATAATCAAAATGGACTACATGTGCAAACGTTCTCTACACATTTATACAAAAGATCACTCTAATAAGGACATGTAACTTTCCTCTGCACAGCTTCAATCATCCAGTCATTAAATATTTTGTCCATCATATTCCTTTCCTGCCAGCTTCCATTGTTAACTGTAGGAATTATTTTATCTGGTTTCAGCCACTGTACAAATCTCTTCATCTCAAGATAGCTGCTATGTTCACTGTAAGGAACACCTGCAACAGATGGCAGTTTTAGAAATAGAAACATCACAAATTACTAACAGGATGGATGTTGTTACCCCTAGCTCTCACCAACTGGGTACATATATATTTTGTAATGTTCGCACTATTTCTCTTGTTTTCAATATTTTTTAGTTGGTGTTTAATAATGAGCAAACAATTTGGTCAAATGTTTTTAGTCTTGGGTGTGTTGCCTGACAACTGATGCTACATTGGTAACAGACCCTCAAACCCTGCCCCACAAAAATTAACATGAATAATTATAAAAGGAACAAGAGTATAAACAAAGTTTTTTTTTAAAATAAAAAGGTTTTTTTGAGAGAGGGGTGGGGAGAAAAAAGATACACCAGAATGTACAAAATAAAAAAACTCAGCAATGTTTAGTTCAAATATGAATAGGGTTTCATTTTCCTTCTTTTGGTATGCTGGTTTACTGTAAAAGTGCATTGAAAACAAACAACCCAAAACTTCACTATACCACTGACACTAAAACTTGTTGGCTGTACATGAAGTTCTCAAACAGAACAGAGAAAAATAATTCCACGTGGCCTACAAAAAGTACCTACCATAAATAGTGAACTTTCCTTGGACTCGTGGCTTTGTGTCAAAAACGGTGCCACTCTGGCCGGAGTATGTCCATCCAGTTGGTTTGAATGCCACAATTTGGTCATACTTTCCTGGGAACTTGTTCATGTGTGCTTGTAAACCCTAAAATAGCATAACATTTTAGATGCACAACCAAGTGAACAACCAACCTTTACTGACATTTGATCTTGCCCTTCCTTATGAACCAATGTTTGATTGATTGCTATGTGGTTTGGAGTTGGTAGAAGGGGAAAATCTAACTCTCCTAACACAAGAACAGTGATATTGTAAATGCTCCAACCTAAACTACCTAGCACCTTGTTAAATGAGAAAAGGTGGTATTAGGAGAAACAGGAAATGTTATAAAAACCAGCTGTGTAGGTCATTGTATGCATAATACAGCTAGCCTTCCTTATACCCATTTTAATGACTAATTTCCAGCATTCACATACCTTGCAAACATGCTCTTACATTACTTGAAGGTCCAGTTACCGGATAAATTTCAATGGTTTCATTATTGGAGTTTGTTCTCCTTCAATGCATTTCATCCTTATTAGCTACCAATGATTACTTTGCAGCAGTTTCTTAATTCTCTTTTTAACAGTTTTTTTTTTAGGAACTCTAGCTCCAACAGAAGGCCTTCCCCCACTTGGTTTCATTACTTATAGTAGCATCTCATAAGAAGCATGCTTTTCAGAGTAATCAGGCCCACCTTTCAAGTACTTCATCCCAGGCCATAACTCCAGGGTTAGAACACAAAGAATTAACAAGGAATCCCCAACTCTGTCAGTTTTGCAGAACAGTTTTACAAAGTCCTCTACAACGTAACTTGCAGTATCTATTGTATATGAATAGACAGCTAGAATTCTACTAATTGATCAACGACAAATAGCTGAAGCATATCTTGGCACCATTCACAGTCACTTCACTAACTGAGTGGAAAAAGAACTAACAAGTTGAGTGATACTATAATTAGCATATAAAAACTTTTCTTCAAATTAGCAGTTACAATTTCCCCACAGAAAATGTTTGATATTCAATCACATGGAGCGTGGTTTCTTATTTATTAATTTTGTTTGAAAAATGTTTATTGATGAATAGGTTCAGCCATAAAATTTGCTGCGGGGTCACAAAAGTATTTCAGGAAAATTTGGCACCGTCTCCCCTAATATTTATCTTTAGAAACCTAAAAGCACACTTCTGAGAAATAATGTTGAGGGAAAGAATGCTTTGATCAAGATTTCCATTACTATAAAGTGAGATAGGTAGAGATAGTTATATAAGCAATGCAACAGATATACCTTTAATCCCTTATGTAAGGGACTTGAATCGGCCTGAACCATCACAGCCATGTTTTCATGAGGGGAAGTGTCAGTGCTTTGTGTAACAGGACTAAGGAGTGGGGGGGGGGGGGGAAGATAAATTCTGTGTGAAAACTGGCATTTTCATTATTAATTTTGAAATGACAAGTTCAGTTATAATACCTATTTACTACAATGAACAGAAGTACATTACTTCAGCTTGGTTCAGTGATGGCACTCTCACCCAAGCTGTAGGTTAAAGCCCCACTCCAGGATTTCACACATAATCTAGGCTGACCCTTTAGTGCAGTACTAAGGGAGTGCTGCGTTGTCAGAGGTGTTGTCTTTCAGAAGGGATGATAAACTGAAGTCCCGTCTGCTGTAAAACATTCTACGGCACTTTTTTTTTGAAGAGAAACAGGAAGTTCTCATGATGTCTTGGCCAACATTCATCCTTCAACAAACACCATCAAAACAGATTAACTGGTCATTCATCTCACTGTTTGCAAATTGGCTGCTGCATTTCCCTACAAAACACTTCAAAAGTAATTCAATTGCTGTGAAGCACTTTGGGGCATCCAGAGGACATCTTTAAATACAAGTTCTGCTTTTATTGCATTAGCACATGTAAATTAGATGAATTGCAAAAAAAGTATAAATTTGTATACTGTAAATGTAATAACAATGTCCATTTAAAACTCATGTTGCTGTGCACCACTAACTATAATAATCCAAATAAATCTGCTTTCAAAATGATTCAAATCCATGTAAAGAAAAAAAAATTAAGATTTGGAATTATTCTCTTTCTCAACTGTGATGAGCTGTCAATTACAATGTAAAAAAGGAAGGCTTATAGTATAGATATTTGTTGCATACTTTTCTCACTGAAATAGCTGTTTATTTTTTAAATGCAAGACTTGATATTCTGCAACAGTTTACTTGTGTGAACTGGACAAACTGGTTTGATGAATGCACTGCATAAAAACTGGTACGTTAATACTTTGTAATGTATACCTTAATTACTTAGATTACCGAAGAGCAATTCTACACAACAGTCTATAGTTACTGCTTGTAATCTAATTATTAAATCAACCGTATTAAAATTGAGGAAAAATATTCAGCACACTAGATAAAAATTAAAGTGTAGATAAGGTTAACTTAATATCCTGTAAAAGGGTAGAGTTTCATACGATCATAAAGTGAATCATTAAACAGTCTAAATGACAAATATTTTGGTACCTTAGATGGAAAACGTTTAAAATTATACAGATTCCATGCCATATGATCTTACTTGTCTAGATTCATACAAATACAAATTATGAATTTTTTACATAAAAAACACTGACAGGATGACTTTTAGTTACTGTGTTAATGTTGGACATTCAAATGACAAACCAGTTTGTGGGCTACTGTAACTTTAAACAGGATTTGAAGATACCAGAAAAAATGTTAAAAATAGAAATCAAATCATCTTTTAGACTAGTGTTTCTAAGAAAGTGTCCCATCAACTTTTATTTCAGTTACTACAGCTATTCTGTGCTTCTGCTAGATTAAATATAGACAATGAAGTTTATCAAAAGGATTTTTTCTTAATAGTACATAAATACAAGAATTACACTTTTTCATACTATGCTCCTAACCACAAATTACCCAAAGAAATCCATCTGTAATAGCTCTTAATTATAATTTTTACATCAGAATAGAGCAAAAATCTCATTGGTGTGATTTAAATTGTAGAACTATGCAAAATACTGAAATGTATTTATCTTTTCTGTACATGAGAAATATCCCCTCTTGTTTAAACAGCTTAATTAGCTGCTACCAGCTATCTCAGGAAATCATAAACTCAGGAAGTATATAGAGGATATCCCACAGAGACTAGTAAAATCTAAGATTATCTCTCACGTGAGGAGGCCCAAATAACTTTCAAGTATTTTCCTGAGTTAAAGGTCATTCCAAATTAAATAAAAATGAATCCCAGCTTATACCATTTAACCTCTTAAGTACTGATTTATATATGCGCTACAACAAAGTACTTTGAAAATTATGCCAATTAGTGCAGAATTTAGCAAACACTTAATTTACAGTACTATTAAAATAATTCTCACGACAACTGTCTAGACTAAGCTTTGAATGGCTTCCACATAGCCAAGAGCTGGAACTGAGAGTATAAAGTGTTTCTCAAGAAACAAAATCCACATCCCTTCATCCCACCACTGACGGCTATACCATCAGCTGCTTAGCCCCAAAGTTTGAATCCCTCTGTAAACCCCACCACCTCCCTCTCCTCCTTTAGGACCCTTCTTAAAGCCCACCTCTTTGACTAAATTTTTGCTCACCCCTCCTAATATCTCCTTCATGGGCTCAGTTTCTTTTATTAAAATATGAAACATCAATGAAGCACCTTGGGACTTTTTCTATGTTAAAAGGTGCTATATAAATGTAAGTTGTTGTTACAATGGTGGACAAATTGTATAATTGATAAGGAAGATAAACAATCTACTCTTAATTCAATAATTTAAGCACTAATTTCCCACTGTTTGTTGCTTAATTCAAATTATTGGCCAATTCAATTTTTTTGGTGCACAAAAATGACCAAATTAGCAGGAATAGACATTGCATTTGGGGATCAGTTCAAAACCATATGGATAAAACAGAGTATTGATAAAGGGTGGTAAGTTAATTAGTAACTGTTGTAAATTACCAATGCAAGACAAGCTGTTTTAGAAAAAAAAGTGGGAAGCAATACTTGAAAAATTATAACAGGAGATATTCAAGGTTATTATAGAGAATAAAAGAATGTAGACTGTGTTTTTAAAAAAATGTATTATACCACAGTGGTTTAATAAGGGATTAGAAGGAGCCTAAAAATCAAAATAGAAAATGTAGTTCTAATATTGAAAAAGGGAGGAAGTATGAACCTTGTAATTACAAGCCAGTTAATCTAAAATCTATAGTGGGGAAATGCTTGAGGGTATTCTATGCAATGCTATAAATGGACATCTAAAGAGCTTATGTATCATGGGGATCAGTCTGCATGGTTTTAGAACCAGGTCATGCTTTTCAAAACCACTGGAAATCTTTTGAGGCAATAAAGTAGCTGGTGGACGAGGTCAATGGATTCAGAAACAGCATGATAAATTTCCTCAAAGGAATCCACTTAGGAATAGATGACAAATTGCATAAAAAGATTGAAAATTGGCTTAACAACAGAAGATGGAGAATGGCAATAAGTTAAAAATGCTCTGCTTGGGGAAAAAATAACCATTAGGTTTCCACGAGGGTCTCTTCTCAGATTCCTGGTGATCAAAGTATTTATGAATTATATGATTAAATTTAATATTATGTGGGAAAGAAACGAGTGTTTGTTGTATTAAAATTGCTGACCTGAAACCACGTAGGCAAGTAACCATTAAAATGGAGACTGACCATCTTCAGAGATATGTGGACCAATTTTGGAATTGGATTAACATGTGGCAAATAGATTTTTGTGGGTAAATATATCACGAAATTCTTATAGGAACAGGTATAACAGTAATGTATAGCATGAAAAGGTCTTATTTTTGATACTGTCATGATTGTGGAATTGTGCTCAATCCAACCGCAATGGGTTACAGGTGCCCCTCCCCTTAAAAGGGGAACTTCAATGGAAGAGGTTCAAAAGGGAAATGATTTTGCCCTGTTCTGCCAAAATTCAATCCCCAAAATATTGCATCTGTCACCTGCTCCATTTCACTTACTAAATAATGTACTGATGAAAATAGTGATGCTGAATTCCCCAAAGTTATACATAAAATTCTGAAGAAAAATAAGGCCATAAATGGAGTAATCTTGGTGATACTGCATTGATATTTTTTAAAATATAAAAGTATTTCTAAAGTAATTACAAAATATTTTAAATCACATTTATTTTAGTTCTTGTGTAGGAACAAATGTGCTATGATTGGGGAGAATTTTTTTTTAAAAAAGATACACATTTTTTAAAAAATACTGTTCTTTTAATATCTCATTTACTATTACTGGAGAAAAGATGTTTAAAGTGAAAGAAAAAAATCATTTTAAAAATGTCATTAGAAAAAACCTTACAAAATGGGATTGCAACCTGATGGATCATATAGAATTAACAACATACAGTCTATCTGACCCAACGTGCCTCTGCCAGTGCTAACTTGTCAACTGAAGCAGTCTACTCTAATCCTATTTCATCGCCCGCTCTCTGTACCCTTCTATATTCTTCCTTTTCAATTACTTTTCCAATTCCATTCTGAAAAATGTTTCAATCTGTGCTTCAATAGCCACTTTTTGGAACATGGAATTATTTACCATGATACTTTGTGTGAAAAAAATTCTTAACGTTAGTATCTTTTTAAAAAGATACTAAGGTGCTTTCATTTTAAAGCTACTGCCCAGTAATAGAATATGGGCTGTTAATGGAAAAAAAAGTGTGTGAAATAAAAATGACAAAAAAAGGTCCAGATTTAAAAAAGGTGCTGGTTGAGCACTATTTAATTTAGGCCATGCACTCTATTTAAAATAAATGATCTACCCAAACTTGATATGCAAGTCATTCAAAATTGATAAAAACCAGAAGCAGGTTAACATGAGTTAAGAATTGCTTTTAAATATAATGCACAAGATACTATACGTATCAATCTAATTCAAATAAAAAAAGGGTCAGAACAGTTAATCCTTGTTAAAACAAAAAATGCTTTAAACAAGACAGAAAACTTCAGACAATTAATGAAAAGAGTCATGGAAATTTAGATGTCTGCAAATAGCTCGGTGATTATTTAATAACACTGAAATGTGTCAAGAAAATGTGTTTGTCACCAACGCAGTATCAAAGCAAGAATATGTAACCCAATTAAAAAAGTTTGAATTCTCATCTGATCTTACATTGATGTTTAATCATCACGAACTTTTGTTTATAAAATAAGAGCTAGACAGTAAAACTGGGTATATCAAATCAGGAAGTTCACTAATGTCTAAGGGCTAAAACTAAATTAGAGTATGTTTAAGGCTACAGCACACCTGAATGCCCAATCACTACCACAATTTAGGAAATCAAACCTCCATTTCCACTATCTGTTATGTTCCATATACTAGTTAGTAGTTAATTAGCTTGTGATGTACTAAACTGCAAACTAAACGAACATTAACTGGGCACAATTTCCAAATAACTTCCAAATGCAAATGGATCATGAAACACAAATAACCACATGAAGCCAGGCAGAATTAGATTTGACACAAAAAGCAAATGCTAGAGATACTCCAGGATATGTGCTGTAAGCTCTAGTGGATGGCCTGCAGGAACCAACTAGGGTATCCACCAGTAGGAATGGGAGAAACGGTTCTAAAAATCAGTCTTTCAATAATACGGCAGTCAACTGGAATGTGTTGGGTTCAGATACACATTTGACCCTTCTAACTTGAAAGGTGATCTCCTACAAGATAATGGAATCCTGTCTGTTCAATGCGAATGAAGTTCAAGAACTATTGTTTGCAGGGCTAGTGGAGGGGAAGGGTTACCAATGGAACTTCGCTCTGTGCACTCATATCTTTGGAGCTACCTGTGGGATCAAAGGAAATACAAGAAGAAACATTTATGACCAGGAATGGAGATGGCTTTCTGGCCTCCGTCTCCAAGCAGAAACGCTGAAGCAGATGGTCATCCAGGGTCAAACAGATCTCTGGATGACCATAACTCCCAAAAATGTCCTTAACTACTAACAAGTGGATCTTCCACTCATGATGGTGAACTGTATGATCAGAGAACATTTGTTGCTATATTGTCTACCCCAGCTAAAAAAGATGGCTGAGAGAGTACAAGTGTACTAACAGGATTGCATCATGTCGACGTAGCGACTACCATTGCTGACCAACCAGATGCATAACCAGCTTGACCTGTATTATAGTCTGGAAGTATTTCACAGTTACCCTTAGTTTCAATCGATAAATGTGCCAAGGAGACTACCCTATTGTCCACTTGCCCTGATTCTAGTCCCTTGCAGATAAGTGCCCATTCTGTCAGGGAAGAGTCTGCTACCACTATCAACAGTGGAAAAGGCTAGCTCATAACATTCTCATGAACCAATTGCCCAGGGACAGATATACTTGAAGATGCTACATTCTGAGATAACCTGCCATTGCAGACAAGCTTGCAGAAAATCTTGGGATGCTGAGGAGGCCAAATGGTAGTACGTCATACAGACAACTATGCTCCTTGAAATTGAACTCAAGAAACTTCTACTGATGTTTCTAAATGGTAACAAAGAAGTATGCATCCTTATGTAGAAGTGGTCAATTATTTTATCTCTTATACTGACACCTAGGCAGCACAGGGTTGATTACTGATGTTACCATATAATTTAAAAATGCACAGCTTTTCATTTCTATCGTAGGCTTGACTGGAAGGGGACAACTTAGATTGGTTCATATGGAGGTTCATTATCTGGTGCTAACTGTTGTGGATACATCATCCTAGGAAACCTGAAAAATACATAAAAACTCAGACAGGACGGACAAATTGACTAATTCAACCTACTCCTGAAACTGTAGGCTTTTCTCACATCGGATCACTTGTGGCTGAAGTTTAAGACAAAGAATCTTCAGCAGAGGGAAAACCAGCACAGCGGCACAAGTCCTGTGATGTAGGAGTAGGAAAACACGTACGGCACCACTTACCTGCAATGTTATGACATTTTCATTTCTTTGTTAGCAAATGGTTTCCTCAGAAGTTATTGAGTTAGTCTATACTCTTGCAGGGTATAAGGTATGCAGAGTGAAGCATGCAAAGTTTCAACTGGCAATATAGAATGTGCTTTTTTTGCAGTTTCTCGTTCACCTTTAAAGTCAGCAATCACATTTTATGCTAATTCAACTAATTTATACAGATTGTAGCTGGTGCTTCATTTGCAAAGTCTATAATCCCTTAGAAAAAGCAGAGTTCAAGATAACTTACCTTAAAAGTAATTTGCATCATAGGCAATAAATGAAGTTGAGAGTTTTCCCAGTCCACAGTGATAACAGAGTTTATCTGCTCCGAGTCCAAACACTGTAGAATATCTAGTTTATTTCGAGTTATACAGACTTTACATCCAAGCACCTCAGCTATAGCTTTAAAAAATGTAATGCACAGTTGGAGAAAACAATTAGAAAATTTATTTTTGATTTTTCCCTTCCATTTATCTTCCAAATATCTAATAAGGGGTATGATAATAAGCTTAGGTGTCTACAAATTAATCACAAAAAAAGGGTACACAAGGTCCAAGCTAAATGAATTTCATTTTCACATTAATATATTAAAACTTTGCAAACTGGTTCATATACAGGTAGAGTTTAAAGGATTCTGTTAGAGAAATTTGACTCTTTGGAAAGCTACACATTCTAATATCTTAGTCACATTTACCCTTTCTGGATCTATTAAATGAGCCAGGATGGCTGCCTAAAACGTCAACAGTACCCTGGAGTACTGTGAACCATCATGGCTCAGAAATCAAGATTACCAAGTCTGCGACAAAGAGATTGCCTTGGTTCGGATCTCCCATCGCCAGGCATGTAATCTTGTTGCCATCTTAACACCAGGGGGTTTATCTCCCCTCTTCTGCCAACAAGGAAGTTAGTCACTGGTTGACAAACATCCTCCTTAGATAGGAAAAAAAATGTAACAGGAGATCCTAATGAGCAGCACAGTGAACAGCATAACTTACCATAAAACACTTAAGTGAATGTGTATTCTTGGCTTCACATAGGCAGTTTTGTACAGGATTTTAACAGGCCAAAGACTAAGCATTTTGGTATTCATGTTTTTTCTGGTGCATTCTAAATTCTCTCCTCTATCAAGAACTTTTTTTAAAAAAACTTTATTTTATGCATTCAGGGTTTTCTATCTTTCCCTCCACATTTACATCTTTGTTGTTGGCTCACTTTTTTTCCTTTTGAATTGGTAGCTTTTCTTTGACTGTTACCTTGTTAGTGAGTAAACGGTAAAGAATTCATCAGTATCTAAAAATGAAATCCCCTTTCAGGCATTCAGAAGAATACAACAATGTACAAGGATTATATATTGTTTTCAAAATTAGAACAAAAGAATGTTCAGACAAAGCTGTCCCCATTTAGTGCTTCCAGGACATGGTCCCATTATTTTAGCTATTCCCTTTGACACAAAAGCTGACAAGCAATTAGATACGATGGCAATTATATACATCATAAATTAATAATCAGAAGGTAAAATAAAAACAGCTCTATTAACACAGGTTAATAATGCTATATTATTTGTATACAATTAATCCCATTTCAAAACAATGTAACAATTCTACTTTTGGGGCGGGGGGTGGGGGGGGGGGAAAGAGAGAGAGAGATTTTTTTTTAACCTTTCACTGCCTTCATTCCTTAGCCCAGAAAAAATATGGTCATTAGTAGAGGTTTCCAACACATCTACATTGCAGTGAATGTAATTTACACCATATAGAAATCTTACCTAGGAAAACTTTCTCTTTTCCAATTGAATAAGTACCACAGACAACCAATGTTCTAGGATTCATTGTTACAGTTTCAAAAGCAACATTAACAACAAACTGGATGGCTTCTTGCTGAGAAGGAAAGGTGTATTCTGGACTGCAGTATCTATAAAATAAACAAACAGCACTGCACTCAGGATGCAGTATTCCAATATCTTTATATAGTGAATCTTTTAATTAAGCACCATTGTACTCTGCATTCTCATTACTGGTATTTTTGGGGATGCACAGGACAATTGTGTCAGGAGGGTTCTAAATCAACAAATTCTTCATGGTACACATAAAAATTGCCAATGGAAAAAGAGCAAAATTGGCACACTGACTTAATTTCAGTAAAATGCAATTGTGTTCTGCTTTTTTATCGTAAGAGCTCATGAACTATGTTTGAACCAGTGTTGTTCAATAGAAATCGCTTACTAGACACAGGTGTGGCTACAGAGACACCATTTTAGCCACATGCACTAATTTTAGTAGAAAACGCTTTGCACACAATACATACTTCACGTATATATTTACTTAACAAGCATTTGCCACCCAATTCAGTGTGAAACTTTGCACTCCTCTTTCACCAAAGTTTGGAATTCTGGCATGAATTTACCAGATACAGCATTTCTTAGTGCAGCTTCTAGGTTTTTGTCCAGCAGTTGTGAGCAATACTTTGACGTCAGTGATTGCCGAGAATGTTGACTCGCACAACGAGACGCACCAGACCTGCCACCGCTCTCAATCCAGAATGTGGTTGGCTGCTGCTTGCCCTTTGCCATCATGTGCCCTGTTGGAGATGCTCATTATTGGTTGGACTTGTTTTCTTCTGCTGGCCTGGAGCGTTATTCCGATTGGTCGAGCTGACCTCAGCTCCCCTACCCATACAATGTTGCTGGTGTTTCCATAGTACTGAAGTCCAGTGGTTTCACCAGTGTTATACACCATTTTAGCAGATAACCAATAAGCAGTAACCAAGGAAATAAAGCACACACAATGATCAAATAACACTCGCACATTCTGCTTTTCGTTTACCAACAAATGCACAAAATGATTAAAGGACACATGCATATGCAGTGTGAATACGAGTATGAGATGACATGCCCAATGACACAATCTATTACTCATTTTTAATTTACTATTCAAAATGCTAGTGGCTAACTTATTGGACAACACTGGTTTAAACTAAAACATCTTATCACACAAACATACTATTCTTTTCTGATTCATGCAATAAACTTCTCTTACGTGGTATCCAGATAAAGAGTATGAATTTTTTGACCCACGAGATGAGAGTAGCGCTCCATGGAGGTATTAGCTCGAAAATCACCAGTGTGCAATAGTGCTTTACCGTTTGGAAGCTGGAACCGCAGCATGACAGCACCTGGACAGCTGTAGAATAAATATTTAGAGTGATTAAAACTAGCACCTTCTATCCAAACTATAGTATAAATTATGCTCATTAAACAAATTATAGTTGGTATAACATTTTTGCAGTCTGTACTACCAAGCTTACTTCAACGGCACTTCCCAGCACTGTGATCTCTAACACCAAGAACAACGAGAGCAGCAGTCATGGGAATACAATCACCTTCAAGTTACACACCAAGTTGACTTGGACACATAATCTGTTCTTTTGTAACTGGGTCAAAATCTTGGAATTCCTTACCCCACATCATTGTAGGAGCACTATCACCACAAGGACTACAGTAGTTGAAGTAGAAGGCCCACCAACTTCTCAGGGAAACTAGGGATGGGTATGCACTGAGTGAAGTGAGTTTTGAACTGACCATGACACATCTCAGAAAAAAAAAGAGTATGGAGAAACATCAATGCTGAAATGATTTGTTGGAGTGTGAAAAAAAAACTAAATAGTGGCTTGGAAATGAACCACCATCAATTTTTTTTTTAAAAAAGACTGCAGAAGTTTCCAATACTAGATGGCAAGAAACTTTCTGATGACAGGGGAGGGGGGGAAATTGAATTTTAGGTAGAGCCTCATACACAGTGGAAACATGGGGAATTCTTGTGGATCCTATGGGGCTACAGGAGGAAGTTCCTAAATTACACTGTCCTATGACAGGTCCCTCCCATTAGATGATAAGACCTGAATCTAACGTACCTGAAAGGAAAGGAGAAAAAAAAAGGGAGAATACTTATATAGTGCTTTTCATGTCCTCAGGATGTCCCAGATGCTTTATAGCTAATGAAGTAGTTTTGAAATGTAGTCACTGTTGTTTTGATTTGTTTCCAGAGGTAAAAGAATAGTCTTCCAATCACTGTGCTGCTCACTGCACATTTTATCCTTTTTATTTGTCAAAAATTGCTTCAGCAGGCAGTTTGTACACTGTAAGGTCCCTCGAACAGCAGTAGGATGAATAACCAGTTATTGATTGAAGGATAAATGTTGGCCAGGACAGCTGAAGGAGTCCCCTGCTCTTCTTTGAATAGTGCCATGGGCTTTTTTATATCCACCAGAGGTGACAGATGGGGCCTTGGTTTAACATCCCATCTGAAAAACAGCATTTCTAAAAATGCAGTACTCCACATAAGTGTCAGCCTAGATTATGTGCTCAAGTCCTGCAATGGGGCTTGAAACTACAACACTGACTCAGAGGCAAGAGTGCTACCACTGACACATGCCTGATATATGACGATACCAAGGCTTTTGAAGGAAGAGGGAAGCTATATAATAGTAATGTATAAAGTACCTGGGACTCATCAAGTACTCACCTTTCATTTTAAGTGCTATTTGAAGTGTGCGTGAGAGAGAGAGAGAGATAAGTTTTAATATGTTGATTTTGGGTGGACAATGTAATATTATGCCAGAGGGGGAAAACATCAGCAGTAAGTATAGATCAATGAAGATAAAAGAACATTGAGAAACGGTCAGAGGATTGGATTACTCCTGTGAGAACTGAATTAGTTGAGTTAACGGGCAGGATTTTAACTGCCAAGTCCAGGTGCATTCGGGACAAGGGGGCAAACAAAATCGCACTTTTATGGAGCAAGAGGGAATCCTGGCTCCAACCCGCTGAAAAATGCGTACGACCCAGACGCATCTGGGTGCATGTGCGGATCAGGAAGCCGGAAGTCCCACCGGCAATTAAATTCAGCGGGCCGATAATTAAAGGGGCAAATATACCTCATTGAGGTACTTAAGGTAGTTTAGTTTTTGCACATTGAACATTTAAAAAGATTTTAACGTTACTTTTGCGCACCTTCCGATTCAAGCCTGGAGGCAGGAAGTGCCGGATCAATGAAAAATAGACTAAATTAAATAAAATTACATTTCCCATTGTAAAAAAATTAAACATATCTTACAAATGATGTCACCTGCACCTCCCCCCCCACCCCAACGCCGATGATCTTTCTCCTCTCCTTCCCTTGGATGTGTAGCTCCTCTCTGCCAGGAACGAAACCCGAAAGAGGCATTGATTGGCTTCATTAATGTCGTGATCACAGATCGCGACCTGCCTACTTCCCTTCCAGGTTTCGCACCTGCAAATCCTTCCTCCCCTCTCCTCCCCTCTCCTCATGCCCAATAACACTGTGTCTAAGAACTATAAATTAAGATTATGGTCATAGGTTTTGGGCTTTTACTTTATAATTCAGCATTACAGATTTGCAGAATGTCAATTTGTGATTGTGTAATAAAAAGGATAACATGTCCAGTGAGTAGCAGTGATTGGAAGACTATCCTTTTACCTCTGGAAACAAATCTAACTTTAACCTAGACTAAATGTTTCCTTCTCTGTTCAGGAGAGATTCTGGTGGAGTCAGAACACCCTCAATGCAGATGTCAATGTAATAAAGTCTGTAGCACAAAAAGAACAGGCCTATTTATGCTGAAATATGTGTCATTCGAACACTTATACAGCAGAATTTAGAATGTCTGAAATATAAATATAATTCTGGAAACTACTAGGAAAATAAGGTTCACAGACTGGGGTTTAGGCACTTCACACTACATAGAAGCAGCTCTACACTCAGCCTAATATACAGCAAAAGTCCTTTTAATCACAGTAGCATGTCAGGAATAACTGATACCAACATTTTTGTAATTTGTATATTATTACAGGGTCTTAGTGGAGATGAAATATTGATAGCTGCTCTATTAAAACCTTATTCTCTTTAGCTGCATATTGTGGGTGTTTCTTACGACCATGACTTTTGGCTATGGAACAATTAGGGGCTTCCTATGATTGAGAAATAAGTCTTATGTACACCACTGGAATAATCACTGGGAGATATGTACCATATATAAAGCCAACTTTTGTCAGCTTAGTTGTAAAAAGACTAACAATGATTAGAGCATTTATCAGAGATGAAATCATTCTGGATCTGACCTGGATGTTTGCGACAATAAATTCATTTTTAATTAAAGCCTGGTCGGAAAGATTGGGTTTGTTACAGCTTTTAAAAAGGTGACAGACTAAGAAGTTTAGGGAATAAGTTCCAGAGAGTAGAGCCCAGGTTGCTGAAGCCTTTCTCTAATGACAGGCAAAGGGAGCAAAGGGAGGGGGGGGGGTAATACAAAAGGCCAGAGTCGGAGGACTGAAGTTGTGGATTCGGGGTGGAAAACTAGACTATGACCAGGCTGCAGAGATAAGGTGAAATAACGCCACGGAGAAATTTGAAGATAGGGGGCTCGATTTTCGGACGTCTGAGACGGCGGGTTCGTGGCGGTGGGGGGCTTCGAAAATCAGGGATTCCCGGGGCGGGTCTGGAGCTCAGCTACAGCCCGCCCACTTCCGGGTTCCCCAGTGACGCGCTTAGATGCATTCGCAGCCCCCGCATGCAGGACTCCCGCCGGCAATTAAAGCCAGCGGGATCCCACTTAAGGCAATTAATTAGATAGTTCAGGTTGTTGGGAAACCTGATTTGTAGGATATTTTAGGAGGGTGGGATTTTCAACTCAACTGAGCGTGTTTCCCGTACTGGGGGAAACACTCCCAGTTGAAATGGACGTGTTGCAGCCATCAGCCTGTGGCAGCTGCAAAGGTCCATTTGACAGGTTGGGGGGGGGGCCGCGGGGGAAGACTCTCACTCATTGCAGGAGGCCACTCTGTCACTTTGGACAAAGTTTGGCCTCCACCACTCTCCTCCTAACAATAAAATTCACAAACTTGCAACCTCAACCCCGGTACGCAGACACATTTACCTACCTTGCAGACCCCCTCTTCTGGATGGGGGCCGCCATAGCTGCAGTCATAACCTCCTCGGAGGAAGAACAGCATCACCAGCCTCGCCGGCCACCTGACACATGGAGCGCCACAACACAGTGCTGTGACACATCCACCTGCATAGCAGGAGGGAGGGCAACCGCAGAGAGAGATGCGTCACAGAAGACACTACCCTCGCCACAGGATCTACAGACAAAGGCTCAGCTTCCTGGACCTCTCTGAGCAGTAGTGCACATGGAGGCTCAGAGTCAATCGACATGTAGTCGTGGACATCTGCAGCCTCCTTCATGCCAAGCTGCTCCCGGCTGGCCCGAGCACCATCTTCTTACCTGTCGCTGTCAAAGTCACCACTGCCCTCAACAACTTCTCTGCATCCTTCCAGGGTGCCACTGGGGACATCGCAGACGTGTCTCAGTCGTCTGCACAAAAGAGCCCTGCAAATACACCTACACCCACTCTGCAGTGACACAATGGGTGGCATCAGGTGTGGGTCTTCATGGTGATCCTCAAGAAAGGGCATTATTACACAAACCAGACAAGATTTGCAAAGACGTGGCAGCAGTGGTGACAATATAATATGTAATGTGAGTTGATCAGAAATCAAATATAAGTAAAAACCATGACAAACTCTCAAACACCCCTGTGCATCCCCTTCATGCTCACGACACGTTTGCCTTGCGCTTCCTACTACATATATGTGATGCATGCCCTGTGGCTGCAGCACTGGTAATGGCAGGTTGGGTGAGGCTGACCATGAAAGAGATGCATGAGAGGGTGAGTGTGAGACGGAGCCATGAGATTGTATGAGGATTGGGTTGAGTGGTAGTGGTGGGATGAGTACTGGCGAGGTGAGTAAGTGCAGGTAAGATGAGGATGAGCTTTGAGTGGGTATGAGGAGTGATGTGATACAGTAGTGTTGGCAGTGCAGAAGGAGATGAGAGGTGGGGGTGGTAATGTGGTAGACGGAGTGTAGGGGAATGTACTCACTTCGGCTGACCTACTCAGGTCACTGAAGCGCCTCCTGCACTGTATGCAGCTGCGTGATATGTTGGTGACCTCCTCTGCCACCTCGAGCCAGACCTTCGTGGTGGCAGAGGCAGGCCACTTCCTCCCATCCGCCGGGGAGAAGATCTCTGTCCTCCTCCTCCTCACTCCAGCCAGTAGGACCTGGAGTGAAGCATCATTAAACCTGGGAGCAGCCTTCTCCCTGGGCTGCTGCATGCTGTAATTTTGGCTCCTTTCTGCAGTCAGTGGAGGACTGCCCCTTTAAATAGGGCTCCTCCAGCTGACAGCCTATGATGCGGCTGCGCAGTCCGCCTGCTGCGCAGCTTTCCAGTGCGAAACCTGGAAGCCAAGGTAAGTGCCTTCAATTAGGCTGCGATCGCGTGCGGAGCACCCCGAATTCACTGGGCGCGTTACCCACCCGCCCAGTCGACCCGCCGCTGCCAACCCGCCTCCCTCCTAAAAATCGAGCCCAGGGAGTTTAAAAGCTAATATGCTGGGGGACAGGAAGCCATTGAAGATCAGTTAGGATTGCAGTGAAGGCCAAGCAGGACTTTGTGCAGGACAGAACATAAACATTTGCATTTTGAACAATCTGAGTTTGCAGAGGGCAAAGGATGGGAGACCACACGGGGCGTTGGAATGTGTTGAGTCAAGAGGTGATTAAAAAATAGATAACTTGGACACAAACGGGAAGGAGCAGGCAATGTTGCGCAGGTGGGTAGAGGCAACCTTGGTGATGGTTTGGATATAGGGTGTGAAGTTCAGTTAACAGTTAAACAGGCAAAGATTTTGCACAGTCTGGTTTAGATTAGTTGATAGGGCTGGATGAGATTGCAGATATAAGGATTCTGAGTTGGAGGGTAAGGAGTGGTCGACAAGGACAAGGGTATAGGGAAGATGGACTTACTGCCTAGTACGTGGGAATGGCTGAGTTTTGGATAAGTTGGGAAGCTGGCGAGGAAAAGCGGAGGTGCCAAATGTATTGAAGCTTGTGGAATTAAAGGTCCAGAAGTGGGAATTGTATTGGGAGACTGGTGGGGATAGCAAAACGCGTGGGACTTGGAGTGAAAAACGGACTTCTAGCCGGAGGCAAGGGACATGTTGAGTAGGTCAATATGGTACTCTTACTTCAGATTAGATAGATCGAGATTATATAATAGTATCTGTACATTTTGATAGAACATATGGTAAAACACTTACTGGTTTGCATCCAAAAGCACCACCTTAACTCCATCCACAACACATTCAGAGTTCATGGGTAGACTTATGATATACTGATCCTGCACTTTAAGTTTAGATCTCACCAAATTGCCTGTTATCTGAAATTTAAAAAGGGGGGAAGAAAGATTAATTTTTAATCATTCATTAAATTGCCTGTCTATGTAGACTTTCCAGTATCTTTTGCAGCTCTTCGCATTATTCAATGAAACGTCGGATTGGTTTCGAGTACATCAATTAGTTGAGCAAACATCAAGTCTTTCGTTATCATAATCAAGAGGCTTGTAATAACATTTAAAATCGGTCATTTTTTTTAAATGATGATTTGCAATACCAAAATGGAGGTCAAAGCAAGATTAAAGTTCCACAAAGAAATGTACGTGCATTTTCTTAACAGCTTTTTGGGTTCTTTCTAAGAATTAGTTCTTAACCTTGGACAGCAACAAGATCAGATTCTAAGAACATGGGCTGGGATTGAGTCTCAGTTAATAGTACACAAATCAATACTGCATGGCAGTCCAATTTACAGATTTTTAGAAATAGTGCAATAAGTTTCAACTCTTTGCAGCATAATACTTTTAAATGAAAAAAACACTGACCTTTCAATTTTAAATCTGAAGAAATTATATTACAGAAATTTAAATTATAAACTACTCAGACTTAGATTTCTCAATATGAATGCAAACAAGACAAATTCCATTGGATTTTTTTTTGGATAATTCAGTGCTTTTGTATTTAGTAGCAGTAGACAGTTTTAAAAAAGGTGCCAGGAATACTTAGCTGAGACAATGGTTGCCATTACAAATGTTTACAGGCGTAAATAGACTATAATGCAGAGTTGTCTAATAGAAATTGCGGACTAGCCACAGAACGACATTGTTTTAGCGACATGCACTAATTTTAGTAGAAAATACTTTCCATGCACTCACAATACAGGTAAATGTACTTCACCTTTGCATATTTACTGAACATCTACTACCATTCAGTAGCCATGCATGTAAAGCATTCAACGATTAAAAAACTTGTGCACTCTGCTTTTCACCTAACCATTTTACCAACAAATGCGCAAAAAGGTTAAACTACACATGAATATGTCGTGGTGTCTATTACTCATTTTTTTTTACTAATCAGAAATGCAATTAGCCACATGGCTAGTAGCTAGCTTATTGGACAACACTGCTATAATGCTTAAGGCCAGGCCCAAGCCAGGGTAAAAACTTGTTCTTCAAAATAAATAACATTTCTGAGAAGTTATTGCTCAAGTTCTACTTCTATGATTCTATTAGTTCCAATTCATTAATTTTCTTAAACACACTCGTACAGACTTACTGTGCTGCAGTAAATAGGACATTTGAAATTCTTGGTAAGGCCTCCATAATGATCTGAATGAAAGTGAGTAAGGAAGTAGGCAGTACAACCCTCAACAACACCATATTGGAAGGCATCCACTGTGAAATTAGTTCCTGAAGGCACAAAGATGAGTCATGAAGGCAGATTGTTTGCTGTTGTGTAATACAAATATTCATGATTTTTCAAAATGGTGAATAGCTATTACATGCAGAGAACTCCCACACAGAGGCAAAGTCCATTTTTGAGGGAGGGGACGTAGTGGAATGCATGGGGCACCTGCTTCAAAGAGTGCTCAGAGTCAGCCACTGCACAAGGTTTCCTTTCTCTGCCTGAGATAATACCAGCTAGGTGCCTTTTTCACAATTTGGATCCTATCTTTTGAGATAAATCATAAATACTACATCTTCCAAGTTTGTATACAATATTTGATATTTGTGACTGTTTTGTATTGCTGAGAAAAGTACATTCCAGCATTTCTTCTGGTAAGCCCTCCTGGACATGGTTTGCTGGATTGGGGGGTGGAGAGAGAGAGCGAGAGCGAGAAAAAGAGACGGTAGGCAGGGGGGGGGGGGGGGGCGCAGGGGAAAGAGAGAGAAAGCGGGGGGGGGGGGGGGCAGAGAAAGAGAGAGAAAGAGGGAGAAAGCGGGGTGGGGGGGGGGGGGGGGGAAGAGAGAGGGAGAGAGAAAGCGGGGGGGGGGGGAGGAGAGAGAGAGAAAGCGGGGGGGGGGGAAGAGAGAGCAAGCGGGGGGGGGGGGGCTGAGAGAAAGGGGGGGGGGTGAGAGAAAGGGGGGGGGTGAGAGAAAGGGGGGGGGGTGAGAGAAAGGGGGGGGGGTGAGAGAAAGGGGGGGGGGTGAGAGAAAGGGGGGGGGGTGAGAGAAAGGGGGGGGGGGTGAGAGAAAGGGGGGGGGGTGAGAGAAAGGGGGGGGGGTGAGAGAAAGGGGGGGGGGGTGAGAGAAAGGGGGGGGGGTGAGAGAAAGGGGGGGGGGTGAGAGAAAGGGGGGGGGGTGAGAGAAAGGGGGGGGGGGTGAGAGAAAGGGGGGGGGGGTGAGAGAAAGGGGGGGGGGTGAGAGAAAGGGGGGGGGGGTGAGAGAAAGGGGGGGGGGTGAGAGAAAGGGGGAGGGTGAGAGAAAGGGGGGGGGTGAGAGAAAGGGGGGGGGGGTGAGAGAAAGGGGGGGGGGGTGAGAGAAAGGGGGGGGGGGTGAGAGAAAGGGGGGGGGTGAGAGAAAGGGGGGGGGTGAGAGAAAGGGGGGGGGGTGAGAGAAAGGGGGGGGGGTGAGAGAAAGGGGGGGGGGTGAGAGAAAGGGGGGGGGTGAGAGAAAGGGGGGGGGTGAGAGAAAGGGGGGGGGTGAGAGAAAGGGGGGGGGTGAGAGAAAGGGGGGGGGTGAGAGAAAGGGGGGGGTGAGAGAAAGGGGGGGGTGAGAGAAAGGGGGGGGGTGAGAGAAAGGGGGGGGTGAGAGAAAGGGGGGGGGGTGAGAGAAAGGGGGGGGGGTGAGAGAAAGGGGGGGGGGTGAGAGAAAGGGGGGGGGGTGAGAGAAAGGGGGGGGGGTGAGAGAAAGGGGGGGGGGTGAGAGAAAGGGGGGGGGGTGAGAGAAAGGGGGGGGGGTGAGAGAAAGGGGGGGGGGTGAGAGAAAGGGGGGGGGGTGAGAGAAAGGGGGGGGGGTGAGAGAAAGGGGGGGGGTGAGAGAAAGGGGGGGGGGTGAGAGAAAGGGGGGGGGGTGAGAGAAAGGGGGGGGGTGAGAGAAAGGGGGGGGGTGAGAGAAAGGGGGGGGGTGAGAGAAAGGGGGGGGTGAGAGAAAGGGGGGGGTGAGAGAAAGGGGGGGGTGAGAGAAAGGGGGGGGTGAGAGAAAGGGGGGGGGGGTGAGAGAAAGGGGGGGGGTGAGAGAAAGGGGGGGGGTGAGAGAAAGGGGGGGTGAGAGAAAGGGGGGGGTGAGAGAAAGGGGGGGGTGAGAGAAAGGGGGGGGTGAGAGAAAGGGGGGGGTGAGAGAAAGGGGGGGTGAGAGAAAGGGGGGGGTGAGAGAAAGGGGGGGGTGAGAGAAAGGGGGGGGTGAGAGAAAGGGGGGGTGAGAGAAAGGGGGGGGTGAGAGAAAGGGGGGGGTGAGAGAAAGGGGGGGGTGAGAGAAAGGGGGGGGGTGAGAGAAAGGGGGGGGGGTGAGAGATAGGGGGGGGTGAGAGAAAGGGGGGGGTGAGAGAAAGGGGGGGGTGAGAGAAATGGGGGGGGTGAGAGAAATGGGGGGGGTGAGAGAAAGAGGGGGGTCAGAGAAAGGGGGGGGGGTCAGAGAAAGGGGGGGGGGTCAGAGAAAGGGGGGGGGGGTCAGAGAAAGGGGGGGGGGTCAGAGAAAGGGGGGGGTGAGAGAAAGGGGGGGGTGAGAGAAAGGGGGGGGGGTGAGAGAAAGGGGGGGGGTGAGAGAAAGGGGGGGGTGAGAGAAAGGGGGGGGGTGAGAGAAAGGGGGGGGGTGAGAGAAAGGAGGGGGGGTGAGAGAAAGGGGGGGGTGAGAGAAAGGGGGGGGGTGAGAGAAAGGGGGGGGGTGAGAGAAAGGGGGGGGGTGAGAGAAAGCGGGGGGGGGGTGAGAGAAAGCGGGGGGGAGTGAGAGAAAGCGGGGGGGGGGGGGGGGGGGAGTGAGAGAAAGCGGGGGGGGGGGGGGGGGAAGTGAGAGAAAGCGGGGGGGGGGGGGGGGGGAAGTGAGAGAAAGCGGGGGGGGGGGGGGGGGAGTGAGAGAAAGCGGGGGGGGAGTGAGAGAAAGCGGGGGGGGAGTGAGAGAAAGCGGGGGGGGAGTGAGAGAAAGCGGGGGGGGAGTGAGAGAAAGCGGGGGGGGAGTGAGAGAAAGCGGGGGGGGAGTGAGAGAAAGCGGGGGGGGAGTGAGAGAAAGCGGGGGGGGGGGGGAGCGGGGGGGAGGGAGAGGGGGGGGGGATGAGAGAGAAAGCGGGGGGGGGGGGAATGAGAGGGAAAGCGGGGGGGGGAATGAGAGAGAAAGCGGGGGGGGGAATGAGAGAGAAAGCGGGGGGGGGAATGAGAGAGAAAGCGGGGGGGGGAATGAGAGAGAAAGCGGGGGGGGGAATGAGAGAGAAAGCGGGGGGGGGAATGAGAGAGAAAGCGGGGGGGGGAATGAGAGAGAAAGCGGGGGGGGGAATGAGAGAGAAAGCGGGGGGGGAATGAGAGAGAAAGCGGGGGGGGGGAATGAGAGAGAAAGCGGGGGGGGGAATGAGAGAGAAAGCGGGGGGGGGAATGAGAGAGAAAGCGGGGGGGGAATGAGAGAGAAAGCGGGGGGGGAATGAGAGAGAAAGCGGGGGGGGAATGAGAGAGAAAGCGGGGGGGGAATGAGAGAGAAAGCGGGGGGGGAATGAGAGAGAAAGCGGGGGGGGGGGGGGATGAGAGAGAAAGCGGGGGGGGGGGATGAGAGAGAAAGCGGGGGGGGGGGGGATGAGAGAGAAAGCGGGGGGGGGGGGGGGGGGGATGAGAGAGAAAGCGGGGGGGGGGGGATGAGAGAGAAAGCGGGGGGGGGGGGGGGGATGAGAGAGAAAGCGGGGGGGGAATGAGAGGGAAAGCGGGGGGGGGAATGAGAGAGAAAGCGGGGGGGGGAATGAGAGAGAAAGCGGGGGGGGGGAATGAGAGAGAAAGCGGGGGGGGGAATGAGAGAGAAAGCGGGGGGGGGAATGAGAGAGAAAGCGGGGGGGGAATGAGAGAGAAAGCGGGGGGGGAATGAGAGAGAAAGCGGGGGGGGAATGAGAGAGAAAGCGGGGGGGGAATGAGAGAGAAAGCGGGGGGGGAATGAGAGAGAAAGCGGGGGGGGGGGGAATGAGAGAGAAAGCGGGGGGGGGGGGGAATGAGAGAGAAAGCGGGGGGGGGGGGGAATGAGAGAGAAAGCGGGGGGGGGAATGAGAGAGAAAGCGGGGGGGAATGAGAGAGAAAGCGGGGGGGGAATGAGAGAGAAAGCAGGGGGGGAATGAGAGAGAAAGCGGGGGGGGAATGAGAGAGAAAGCGGGGGGGGAATGAGAGAGAAAGCGGGGGGGGAATGAGAGAGAAAGCGGGGGGGGAATGAGAGAGAAAGCGGGGGGGGAATGAGAGAGAAAGCGGGGGGGGAATGAGAGAGAAAGCGGGGGGGGAATGAGAGAGAAAGCGGGGGGGGGAATGAGAGAGAAAGCGGGGGGGGGGGGGGATGAGAGAGAAAGCGGGGGGGGGGGATGAGAGAGAAAGCGGGGGGGGGGGGGATGAGAGAGAAAGCGGGGGGGGGGGGGGGGGGATGAGAGAGAAAGCGGGGGGGGGGGGGATGAGAGAGAAAGCGGGGTGGGGGGGGGGGGGATGAGAGAGAAAGCGGGGGGGGAATGAGAGGGAAAGCGGGGGGGGGAATGAGAGAGAAAGCGGGGGGGGGAATGAGAGAGAAAGCGGGGGGGGGGGAATGAGAGAGAAAGCGGGGGGGGGAATGAGAGAGAAAGCGGGGGGGGGAATGAGAGAGAAAGCGGGGGGGGAATGAGAGAGAAAGCGGGGGGGGAATGAGAGAGAAAGCGGGGGGGGAATGAGAGAGAAAGCGGGGGGGGAATGAGAGAGAAAGCGGGGGGGGAATGAGAGAGAAAGCGGGGGGGGGGGGAATGAGAGAGAAAGCGGGGGGGGGGGGGGAATGAGAGAGAAAGCGGGGGGGGGGGGAAATGAGAGAGAAAGCGGGGGGGGGAATGAGAGAGAAAGCGGGGGGGGAATGAGAGAGAAAGCGGGGGGGGAATGAGAGAGAAAGCAGGGGGGGAATGAGAGAGAAAGCGGGGGGGGAATGAGAGAGAAAGCGGGGGGGGGAATGAGAGAGAAAGCGGGGGGGGAATGAGAGAGAAAGCGGGGGGGGAATGAGAGAGAAAGCGGGGGGGGAATGAGAGAGAAAGCGGGGGGGGGGAATGAGAGAGAAAGCGGGGGGGGGGAATGAGAGAGAAAGCGGGGGGGGGGATGAGAGAGAAAGCGGGGGGGGAATGAGAGAGAAAGCGGGGGGGGAATGAGAGAGAAAGCGGGGGGGGAATGAGAGAGAAAGCGGGGGGGGTGAGAGAGAAAGCGGGGGGGGGGGGGTGAGAGAGGAAGCGGGGGGGGGGGGGTGAGAGAGAAAGCGGGGGGGGTGAGAGAGAAAGCGGGGGGGGGAATGAGAGAGAAAGCGGGGGGGGGAATGAGAGAGAAAGCGGGGGGGGGGGGGGAATGAGAGAGAAAGCGGGGGGGGGGGGGGGGGGGGAATGAGAGAGAAAGCGGGGGGGGGGGGGGGGAATGAGAGAGTAAGCGGGGTGGGGAATGAGAGAGAAAGCGGGGTGGGGAATGAGAGAGAAAGCGGGGTGGGGAATGAGAGAGAAAGCGGGGGGGGAATGAGAGAGAAAGCGGGGGGGGGGGGAATGAGAGAGAAAGCGGGGGGGGAATGAGAGAGAAAGCGGGGGGGGAATGAGAGAGAAAGCGGGGGGGGAATGAGAGAGAAAGCGGGGGGGGAATGAGAGAGAAAGCGGGGGGGGGAATGAGAGAGAAAGCGGGGGGGGAATGAGAGAGAAAGCGGGGGGGGGGAATGAGAGAGAAAGCGGGGGGGGAATGAGAGAGAAAGCGGGGGGGGAATGAGAGAGAAAGCGGGGGGGGAATGAGAGAGAAAGCGGGGGGGGAATGAGAGAGAAAGCGGGGGGGGAATGAGAGAGAAAGCGGGGGGGGAATGAGAGAGAAAGCGGGGGGGGAATGAGAGAGAAAGCGGGGGGGGAATGAGAGAGAAAGCGGGGGGGGAATGAGAGAGAAAGCGGGGGGGGAATGAGAGAGAAAGCGGGGGGGGGGAATGAGAGAGAAAGCGGGGGGGGGCAATGAGAGAGAAAGCGGGGGGGGAATGAGAGAGAAAGCGGGGGGGAATGAGAGAGAAAGCGGGGGGGGAATGAGAGAGAAAGCGGGGGGGGGGGGGGGGTGAGAGAGAAAGCGGGGGGGGGGTGAGAGAGAAAGCGGGGGGGGGGGGTGAGAGAGAAAGCGGGGGGGGGGGGTGAGAGAGAAAGCGGGGGGGGGGGGGGTGAGAGAGAAAGCGGGGGGGGGGGGGGGGGGAATGAGAGAGAAAGCGGGGGGGGGGGGGGGGGGGGGATGAGAGAGAAAGCGGGGGGGGGGGGGGGGGGGGATGAGAGAGAAAGCGGGGGGGGAATGAGAGAGTAAGCGGGGTGGGGAATGAGAGAGAAAGCGGGGGGGGGAATGAGAGAGAAAGCGGGGGGGGGAATGAGAGAGAAAGCGGGGGGGGAATGAGAGAGAAAGCGGGGGGGGAATGAGAGAGAAAGCGGGGGGGGAATGAGAGAGAAAGCGGGGGGGGAATGAGAGAGAAAGCGGGGGGGGAATGAGAGAGAAAGCGGGGGGGGAATGAGAGAGAAAGCGGGGGGGGAATGAGAGAGAAAGCGGGGGGGGAATGAGAGAGAAAGCGGGGGGGGAATGAGAGAGAAAGCGGGGGGGGAATGAGAGAGAAAGCGGGGGGGGAATGAGAGAGAAAGCGGGGGGGGGGGGGGAAATGAGAGAGAAAGCGGGGTGGGGAATGAGAGAGAAAGCGGGGGGGGGGAATGAGAGAGAAAGCGGGGGAGGGGGGGGGGGAATGAGAGAGAAAGCGGGGGGGGGGGGGGGGGGGGAATGAGAGAGAAAGCGGGGGAGGGGGGGGGGGAATGAGAGAGAAAGGTGGGGGGGGGGGAATGAGAGAGAAAGGGGGGGGGGGGGAATGAGAGAGAAAGGGGGGGGGGGGGGAATGAGAGAGAAAGGGGGGGGGGGGGAATGAGAGAGAAAGCGGGGGGGGAATGAGAGAGAAAGCGGGGGGGGAATGAGAGAGAAAGCGGGGGGGGGGGAATGAGAGAGAAAGCGGGGGGGGAAATGAGAGAGAAAGCGGGGGGGGAATGAGAGAGGAAGCGGGGGGGGAATGAGAGAGGAAGCGGGGGGGGGGGGGGGGGGGGGGAATGAGAGAGGAAGCGGGGGGGGGGGGGGGGATGAGAGAGAAAGCGGGCGGGGGGGAATGAGAGGGAAAGCGGGGTGGGGAAATGAGAGAGAAAGCGGGGGGGGGAAATGAGAGAGAAAGCGGGGGGGGGAAATGAGAGAGAAAGCGGGGGGGGGGAAAATGAGAGAGAAAGCGGGGGGGGGAAATGAGAGAGAAAGCGGGGGGGGGAAATGAGAGAGAAAGCGGGGGGGGGGGATGAGAGAGAAAGCGGGGGGGGGGGGGATGAGAGAGAAAGCGGGGGGGGGGGGGGATGAGAGAGAAAGCGGGGGGGGGGGGGGGAATGAGAGAGAAAGCGGGGGGGGGGGGGAATGAGAGAGAAAGCGGGGGGGGGGGGGGGGGGGGGGGGGGGAATGAGAGAGAAAGCGGGGGGGGGAATGAGAGAGAAAGCGGGGGGGGAATGAGAGAGAAAGCGGGGGGGGGGGAATGAGAGAGAAAGCGGGGGGGGAATGAGAGAGAAAGCGGGGGGGGGATGAGAGAGAAAGCGGGGGGGGAATGAGAGAGAAAGCGGGGGGGGAATGAGAGAGAAAGCGGGGGGGGGAATGAGAGAGAAAGCGGGGGGGGGGAATGAGAGAGAAAGCGGGGGGGGGGGGGGGGGGGGGGGATGAGAGAGGAAGCGGGGGGGAGGGGGGGGGGGGAATGAGAGAGAAAGCGGGGGGGGGGGGGGAATGAGAGGGAAAGCGGGGTGGGGAAATGAGAGAGAAAGCGGGGGGGGGAAATGAGAGAGAAAGCGGGGGGGGGAAAATGAGAGAGAAAGCGGGGGGGGGGAAATGAGAGAGAAAGCGGGGGGGGGGGATGAGAGAGAAAGCGGGGGGGGGGGGGGGATGAGAGAGAAAGCGGGGGGGGGGGGGGGGGGATGAGAGAGAAAGCGGGGGGGGGGGGGGGGATGAGAGAGAAAGCGGGGGGGGGGGGGGAATGAGAGAGAAAGCGGGGGGGGGAATGAGAGAGAAAGCGGGGGGGGAATGAGAGAGAAAGCGGGGGGGGAATGAGAGAGAAAGCGGGGGGGGAATGAGAGAGAAAGCGGGGGGGAATGAGAGAGAAAGCGGGGGGGAATGAGAGAGAAAGCGGGGGGGGAATGAGAGAGAAAGCGGGGGGGGAATGAGAGAGAAAGCGGGGGGGGAATGAGAGAGAAAGCGGGGGGGGAATGAGAGAGAAAGCGGGGGGGGAATGAGAGAGAAAGCGGGGGGGGAATGAGAGAGAAAGCGGGGGGGGGAATGAGAGAGAAAGCGGGGGGGGGAATGAGAGAGAAAGCGGGGGGGGGAATGAGAGAGAAAGCGGCGGGGGGGGGGGGAGCGGGGGGGCGGGGGGGGGGGAGCGGGGGAGCGGGGGGGCGGGGGAGCGGGGGGGGCGGAGAGAGAGAGAGAGAGAGAGAGCGGGGGGGGGGGGGGGGAGAGGAGAGAGCGGGGGGGGGGGGAGAGGGAGCGGGGGTGGGGGGGAGAGAGAGCGGGGGTGGGGGGGGGGGGGAGAGAGCGGGGGGGGGGGGGAGAGAGAGCGGGGGGGGGGGGGGGGGAAGAGAGAGCGCGGGGGGGGGGGGGGAAGAGAGAGCGCGGGGGGGGGGGGGGGGGGGGAGAGAGAGAGCGGGGGGGGGAGCGCGGGGGAGCGCGGGGGGTGGGGGGGAGAGAGCGCGGGGGGGGGGGGGGGAGCGGGGGGGGGGGAAAGGGAGCGAGAGAGAGAGAGAGAGAGAGAGAGAGAGAGAGAGAGAGAGAGAGAGAGAGAGGCGAATCTCCTTCACCAACTTTCACCCTACAATTTACATCTTCTCTGTCTTGTCTAATCTAACAGTTAACCGGTACTTGATTTCACTTGCATCTGAAAAGTTACTCCTGCTGTTTGCATGTTATCATTAGGCATGTATAAGGGTAGTTAGTTAGTACTGGAATTGGCAACTACTGTAGGTGACTTTAGATTTGTTGGAATGGTCCTAAAAATAAGAACTTAAGTAGATTCTGACTACTGAAATAGTGGTAAACATGTAAAATTACATTCTTCTATGTTACACAAATATACCATGACACACTTACTTAAAATTTGACTCCTAGCTACCAAAGAAAATAAACTGGTCTTGAGCAAAGCAATGTTCATGTAATAGATAGCTTACCTGGAATCATCTTGTAAAAAGGACACTGCTTATTTTTCTTATATGTGTTTACTCCAGCTCTTTGCCTTTTTGTTCTCCTTTGTTGTCCATCACCTGGGTCTGTTTGAAGGTTATCTACAGTGCCTGTGCAAGCTTCATCACCCACAGAGCTTTCTACTTTCCGCTTCCTTTGCTTTTGTCGTTTTTCATTATATGAAACCTCTGAAATCAATTCCTTTGCTTTTCTTTGAGGTGTGCTTTTTGGACATTCTTCTTTGATTTTTGGTTTAAGCCCAAAGAAGACTCCAATATCAGTTTGTTTTAATTCTTTATTTACAGCACTCCTCTTGGGGATTTTTATGGGGTCTCTTCCCAATAAGCCCAGTGATGCCATTTCCAAAGTCTTTGTTCTGCTCTTTTGAACTCCAACACTTTGTGAAGAAATAAGAGTATTAGAACAAGAGCTTCCCTGTTTCACGGTATTCAATGAAGGCAAAACTAAGGAGTGCTGAGTGTCAGACAATGAAGTCTTTGTGGGACAGCTAGAATTATCTCTCTTCTCTTTTCTTGTTTGGGAGTCACAAAGTTCCTGCACAACAGCACTCTGAGTAAACTGGAATGATTCACTTGGTTCCTGTTTAATTTGTAGTGGCTCTAGTAAACTATCAGAACTTGAGTGTACTGGTTCCAATTTAATCAAGTTTGATCCTGTTAAATTAGGTTTGGGCCAATTATGCACCTGTTTAATCTTCTTATCCAATGGAATCCAGTTATGTGCTGATAATACAGCTTTTGCCTGTTGTGGTTGTGTTGCAATACCTTTTCTATTTTTAGTTGGAATATTAACACTGTCATTTAATAGACTAGAATCTGGATCAATAGTAATAGCCTCAACATCAGTTATGACAGTGTCCTTAAGTCCACTAGATTTGTGAACCAACTCCTGTCCATGGTGCTTAAGCTTCCCAAAGTCAGAACAAGTGTCATCTTCACTTTTACAATTATGATTAATGGTTTGACCATGAAACAATCTTTTCCTTGTAAAAGATAACCTCTTCTGATCTGGAATTTCATCATCACTACAAAGTGGAGAGTAACTGATATCATCCTCACTATAGTTGGCATTTGAAGCAAGGACAAAAAATGTAGATTCATCTTCTGAGAAACTCTTTAGCTCTATTACTGTACTGTTAATTGTTGCCTCATTAAACAATCCATCCTTATTAATCCCAAGTTCTACTTCTGGTGTTAATTGTGATGCTGAATGAGGCAATCCTATGTGTCGGTTACCGGGTGATGCTGCAGACTGTGAAGATATTTGTAATCTTGTCACATTGCCCTTTAAAACTTTTTCAGAAGGGGAAGTCTTTCCTTTTGTTGCTCTTGAGCTTTTCTTGGTAGCTTTGATGGTAGGAGATTTTAGGAACAGTAGGGCATTTTGATTTTGGTTTGTCAGACTTCCTTCAATCTGGATAGATTGACTGTTCTGCAAGGATTGGTGATTGTTGTTAAGGTCTGATGAAACTGCAAGGGCATCTCTCACTGTACTACTGAGAAATGTGGATTGAACATCACTCTGGCCCAAAGCTCTATTTTCAGCAAGCAGCAAGTGGGAATAGCGTTTGTAGTGTCTTGGAATTGTATTGTTACAGAGCAAGCCATCTGGGCATTCTGAAAATAGTAAAGTGAACAGATTTATTATGGGATCTGGTCAGTTTAATATGCAATGAAATTTGTCTTAAAAAGATCTGTCTGTACTGACCAAAATACATTAACAATGTTCTCATTTATGTAGCTTTAAATAAACTTGGAATTACTTTGATCTAATGATCCCTCATGTAGTTTTCATTCCTTAAAGATAACGGCCATTATTGATCAAACATTTTTTGTTAGCATTTTGTTTAAGCATGCTACAAAATTCCACTTTGAAAATTCGAATGGTTAAATTTTGTAATTAAGCATCATGGGCGAAATTTCCTGCAACAGTGTGACTGGCAAGTTACACCCAATTTATGCCCATTTTTATGTTGATCTTATTGGTGGCAACTTACACTGAAATTTCCAGTGAACCTTATTTGAATACTCTGGAATGTAAGAAACACCATAAAAAAAACCAGCCTGATTCAACTGCAACCAATGGGGCTCCAAAGAGTTCAGGTGGAGCAGCTTTCTTCAGAGGCTTGGGAGTTCAAGGTAAGTAGTAGACAGCACTCCCTCTTTAATTATTTTTTTTAAATTCCTTTTTCCAGAGAGTTTCCAGTGTCTCAACAGCATTTCCCTTCTCACAGATGACTAACAAATTTGAGACCAATGCTGGTAGGAAGAGGGCCTGCAATTTTGCTGAGGCTGACCTGCAGGCCCTCCTTGCTGAAATAGAGGAAAGGCAGGACTAGCTCTCAGGCAAAGCTAACATACACAGTCAGCCAAGGGGCTTGGAGAGAGGTAGCAGAGGCACTGAGTTTTTTTTTTATTCGTTCATGGGATGTGGGTGTCACTGGCGAGGCCAGCATTTATTGCCCATTCCTAATTGCCCTTGAGAAGGTGGTGGTGAGGAGCCTTCTTGAACCGCTGCAGTCCGTGTGGTGAAGGTTCTCCCACAGTGCCACCGCCACAACCCCAAGGATGGTGGAAGAGTTCCGGAAGAAGTTCAACAACCTTACCAGAGCTGGGATGGTAAGACACTCACCATGCTCTCTTTATTTCTCGCCCATCTTGGGCAGTACTGCACTCCAGACTGTCTGACAGCAGAACTCACACAAGTCACTTCAGACTGAAGTCAAAAGGAACTTCTATCCCCCAACAACGTAGGGTCTGAGCTCACACAGCTTCATGATCAGTAATCTACTAGCAGAAACCCCTGAACTGCTATACCAGTTTGGTCCCCTTGCACTTTCACCTGTTGCACACCAACCCTCCAATGACAGTGTAGGCACAGTGATGGACTGCTATCCTAATGTTTCTTCCCGTTTGTCTTTGCACAGCAAAACTGTGGCAAATAGAATTCAATGTAGGCAAATGTGAGGTCATCCACTTTGTATCAAAAAAGGATAGAACAGGGTACTTTCTAAATGGTAAAAAGTTAAAAACAGTGGATGTCCAAAGGGACTTAGGGGTTCAGGTATATAGATCATTGAAGTGTCATGAACAGGTGCAGAAAATAATCAATAAGACTAATGGAATGCTGGCCTTTATATCTAGAGGACTAGAGTATAAGGGGGCAGAAGTTATGCTACAACCATACAAAACCCTGGTTAGACCGCACCTGGAGTATTGTGAGCAGTTCTGGGCACCACACCTTTGGAAGGACATATTGGCCTTGGAGGGAGTGCAGCGTAGGTTGACTAGAATGATACTCGGACTTCAAGGGTTAAGTTACGAGGAGAGATTACACAAATTGAATTCTCTAGAGTTTCGAAGGTTAAGGGGTGATCTGATCGAAGTTTATAAGATATTAAGGGGAACAGATAGAATAGATAGAGAGAAACTATTTCTGCTGGTTGGGGATTCTAGGACTGGGGGCACAGTCTAAAAATTAGAGCCAGACCTTTCAGGAGTGAGATCAGAAAACACTTCTACACACAAAGGGTGGTAGAAGTTTGGAACTCTCTTCTGCAAAGGGCAATTGATGCTAGCCCAATTGCTAATTTTAAATCTGAGGTAGATAGCTTTTTGCCAACCAAAGGTATTAAGGGATATGGGCCAAAGGCAGGTATATGGAGTTAGATCACAGATCAGCCATGATTTTATCAAATGGCGGAGCGGGCTCGAGGGGCTGGATGGCCTACTTCTGCTCCTATATGTAGAGAGGAAGGCTGCAGGTTAGGGGATTGAGGCTTCAGGGGAGGAGAGAGGGAGACTGGGGATGGGGGTTTGAGAGATAGGGAGAATGGGTGATCGTGGGGACCAGCATTTCCTGCAGTGCTGGGAGCAGCAGCATCATCAATGTATTGAGTGGGAGCGGCGCCGAGCGAGGAGCAGCCAGTAAAGGGCTGAGCGAAAACTGAAGACTTTACTGTGGGTAAAAAGTGGGTAGACGAATGAGGATCAAAGGGATGGAGACATGAGGATTCTCATTGGAAGAATCAGTGAAGAAGGGAGGAGGAAGGTTCTTGAAGTGAGGGCTATTAGATCATGGGATGCTTCACCACAAGTGGCTATTGAGGTAGAGACCAGAACACTATTTAAAATGGAAAGGGATAAATATTTGAAAAGGAGGAATATAAAAGTGACTGAGAGGAATGGGGTTACAGGAGAGAGCGCCAGCATCGGCAAAGGCTCCGGGGGACGAAAGGCCTCCTCCTGTTCTGTAATTTCTATGAAAACTCTCAGTTATTGAGTCCGACCCCAGGGAGTGGTTTAGAAATGCTAGTGTTGAGCTGAGGATTGGATGATGTGCCCTGCGAGAAGTGACACAAACACTGAGCCTGCTACCCTTTGTGCAATCTCTTAGATTGGTTCGGGTGTCTGTGATGGATGGTTTCGACTTGTGAAGTCCAAGTACAGATTGGCTCTGACTGACATTCCCAATTCAGAGTTGTCACCTTCACACACAACCTGAGTCCAAACTACAGTCCAAAGAGACAGGGAGAGAAATGGGGCCCATTAAAAGTGGTATTGACTGGGGAGCCTGACCATACCTTGTACATTGCAGGAGGATTCTGGCTGTAGTTTCAGGGTGAATTAAACAACAACTTGCATTTATATAGCACTTTTAACATTGTAAAACGTCCCAAAGCGCTTCACAGGAGCGTTATCAAACAAAAATTTGACACCATGTCACATAAGGAGATATTGGGACTAGTAAGGTCAAAGGGGTAGGTTTTAAGGAGGGTCTTAAAGGAGGAGAGACAGGAAGAGAGGTTTAGGTAGGGAATTCCAGAGCTTAGGGCCTAGACAGCTGAAGGCATGGCCACCAATGGTGGAACGATTCAAATCGGGGACGTGCAAGAGGCACAAATGTTTGGAGTGCAGAGATCTTGGAGGGTTGTACGACTGGAGGAGGTTATAGAGATAGGGAGGGGCAAGGCCATGGAGGGATTTGAACACAAGGATGAGAATTTTAAAATTGATGCGTTCCCGGACCGGGAGCCAACGTATGTCAGCAAGCATAGGGGTGATGGGTGAATGGGACTTCGTGCAAGTTAGAGTACGGGCAACAGAGTTTTGGATTATAGCAGGTTATATGATTACTACCAGTTATCGGGGCGTTACTCCTATTGCTACCAGTTACATATAGACTACCTGTGAGTTATTATCACCGTTGGTTAAGAGAGGAATATGAGTGTTACCAGTATTACTATTAGTTATCGGTGCAATTTCAGTGAGCTACTATTATTTACTGGTGGAAAGTTCCTCTCATCTCTGGTTTCCCTTTGCGAATTATTCCCCCACCTTCGGTTTCCCCCTTCCCCAGGCTCGGTTTCTCTTCTTCGCCTGCTCAAGGGTGGCCTACTGATTGTTGGAACTTCTCGCACAACAGCTGCAGGCACAAGACGACGAGCAAAGATACTCAACTACAGGGGACCCAACCGTTAGTAGATGTCACGTGGTCAGAATGTCACTTGATCAAACATCCAGGAATGCTCCAACCATAGTCACTCTTTTTCATTCAATCCCGCTGCTGGTGGCCCAAGCAACAGGTTCAGTCCTTGTGGGGCAGTCAGTCCGTGAACATCTCCACCACAAGCTGCCCACTGACAGCCCTACCCCCTCGAAATGCCAACTCATCCTGATGCGCAACACACCTTGGTTCTGGCAGCTTGGAATCTTCCGGTTGAATGGGCTCCTCCTCTGCTTTGTCTGGGCCCAGACCTGCTCTCAAGGCGAAGTTGTGCAGAGCACAACAAACCACAACAATCTTTGCCACCTTTTCCAGCGTGCATTGTAGCACACCCCCAGAACTATCCAGGCACCTGAAGCAGCCCTCAAACTCTGAGGGTCCTTTCAACCACCTGGTGGCTGTGTGGGCATGGTTCTATCGCTCCTCTGCTGTGTTCTATGAGACTCGAAGTGGTGTCCTTAACCATGGCCTTATCACTCAAGATCCATCTGTCAACTCGCCTCTCATGTCCGAACAAGTGTAGGATAGCTGAGTGGCTGACGATGAACGTATCATGGCAGCTCTCCGCGTGATGGTCGTTCACGTGCAAAATGCACTGTCGGGTGTCACATACTTTCTACACGTTGAGTGAATGGAAACCCTTTTGATTGACTTAACTCACACGGTTCTCATTCAGAGTTTTGAGTGGTATGTGTGTTACATTTGATAACTCTTGCCCTCTGTGGAAGCCAGCGAGCCTGTAAAAATGTATGACCCTCTCTCTGCCACGCACGTTTGTTCTGCCATGCACGTGCCATATTTGATTAGCTCCGCAGCCTTGCAGAAGAGGGCGTCAGTAACTTGCCAAATGCAGGCCCTCGCAGCTCCCTGTCACTGCTTGGAAGGAACCATAAAAGTTCAGGGCCATGATGACCTTCATTTCAACTGTTAAAACCCTGCAGCATGTTACTCAAGGTCATCGCAGAGCATCTCCCAGAAACAGACAATGGCTTCCTTGATAAATTGCAATCGTCGGATATACAGCTCCTTTGACCTGTCCTCAAATGACAAGCGCCGCCTTTACATTCTCTGGGGGGATAATATTGAGTGAGGTGGTGTCTCCATTCATGGCGCCTCACTTTCTGGGCCTCCTACCTCTGCTGCTCCTCTTCAATGATTATAGTGAAGAAGGGTATCCCTTACAGAAAAGCCATTGTTAGTGATTACTCCTTCCAGAAATCGTGGGGTGCATGGACCTCCTAAAAATCTGAACTTCAGAGATTATGATGAAACTTAGTGCAGATCTCTGAATGAAAGCAGCTAAAAAAAAAAGCAACAGAAATCGATGTGAGAATGCAGAGATCAAGCCAGAAAGCTTCCGAGGCTGGAGCTGCTGACTTACATCAAGATCAGGTGACCACAGATCCCTGTGCACCTAAAATTTTCAGCATAAATTTATGCCAATTCAGAACCAGCATAAATGCAGGAAATTTGCATTGTATGGGGGAGTGGATCTATGTTAATGGACACCACAGGGTTTGGACGGAGGTTTCACTGAATCGGTGTAAAAGATAGAGGAAATTCAGGCATAGCATAAAATGGGAATAAGTCAGTTATACCTGAATTTTCACGATATTTTGTGCTGAAAATTGTGCCATTATTAAGCTGTTGTTTTGCTGCTAATTTCAGGAAATTCTGGGCCCATATTCTGTAGAGTAAGAGAATGGGGCCGATTTTCAGATGGCTGATTGGGTGCGTTGGGCTCCTAAAATGGCGGAATCCCGGAGCAGGTTCGGAGCTTGGCTCCAACTTGCTGACATCCGGTTACCCAGTGACGCGTTCGGGTGCGTGTGCAGCTCCCGCATGCAGGACTCCCACCGGCAATTAAAGCCGGCGGGATGCTACTTCACATAGTTATTTAGATACTTGAGATACTTGATAGACCTCTGAGTAGAGATTTTGGCAAGGGTGCAATTTTGAAGGATCCTCAGCATGTTTCCCGTGCTGTGGGAAACACTCCCTGTTGGAGCAGACATGTTTCAGCCAGCAACCAGTGGGAGATGCAAAGGATTATTTGACAGGTGGGGAGAAAACCTCATGTATTGCAGCAGGGCACTCTGTCACTTCAGACAAAGTTTTGGCTGCAACACCTTTGTCTTTCCACTCAAAATTCTTAATTTATACCCAAAACTCTGCTGTGCAAACACATTTACCTACTTTGCGGACCCCCTCAAACTTACACCGTCAGGATGGGGGGGCGCCATAGCTGCATTCATCACTTCATCCAAGGTCGAGCAACATCACCAGCCTCGCTAGGCACGCCGTCCACCTCCGCCATGTGGAGCTCCCCAATACAGTGCTGTGCCACAGGCACCGGCACAAAATAGTCGTGCAACTACACATACACCCACTGTAGGGTGACCCAATGGGTGGCATCAAGGTGGGTGTTCATGGTGAACCTCATGAAAGGGACTTATTACAAAAGCCAGTCAAGAATGGCCAAGACGTGACAGTAGTGGTGACAATAATAATATTTAATGTGCCATTAACAAAAATCAAATATAAATAAAAAACATGACAAACTGTCAAATACCCTTGTGCGTCCTCTTTGTGCTCACAAAGCCTTTGTCATATGCTTATGAGTACTCCTACGTGGTGCTTCCCCTGTGGCTGCAGCAGAGGTAGTGGCAGGTTGCTCTTGTTCATGCCCTGACCGATTGGATGCTTTGGGCCTACGCCCTCTGGGTTTCAGTGCCCCTGAGGGCCCCTCCAAAGACTGCTCCACCTGCACCTGTGCAGGGGCAGACTCAGCCACCTAGAGAGGAGGCAGCATTGTGGGTACTGGTTGAGAGGGGGGCAACGGGTAAGATGTGGGAGCACTTTGAGTGGCGTCCCCACTTCCATGTGCCCTTTAGCCATCATCCCTCTCCTGGGCCAGGCCCACATCACTCCTACCACCCTGCTGGACGGCAGTTTGGAGGACATGTGTGAAGCCTTTTAAGGCCAGTGCCAGAGTATCTGCCTGCCCGTTTAAGGCGGCAGAAAGTTGCTCATCCTGAGTCCGAAGGGCCGTTGTCAGGGCCTCAGTGGACTCATTGGTGAGCCGTGCTTGAAGCTCGATGGAGGCTAGCCTTCCCTCCATCGCAGACATTCCTGCACTTACCCGCCACACTATCTCAGAGATGCCCTCACGTCCCTGTGACAGTATCTCAGAGATTCCCTCCTGTACCTGTGCCACCATTCCACTCATGCAGGAGTTGGACTCCTCCATCCTCTGAGCGATTGTGGAGAGTGCGTGCGGCACCTGTTCCAGCATCTCACAAATGTGCTGCTGCCCCTCGATCATTCACCTTTTAAAGGATGGCCCCCAGGGTTCAGCATCTGTATCCAGCTTAGCAGAGCCTGGAGAAGAGTGCTCCCACCGAGGCGGACTCTCCACAGCTGCCCCTGCCACCAGTGTCTGCTCGTGGGCCCCAACTAACCAAGGACGGGGACCCACCAAGGTGTGTGCATCTGCGCTGGTGGATGGCTCGCTCAGATGTGACGGTGCCCCCTCAGAGGCCAGCAGGTTCTCTGAGGAATCGCCCTCCGCCATCACGGCGGTCGCTAAAGGTCCTGTAAGAGAACAGAAGGCAATGTTAATCACAATGACAGATGTTGAGGTGCTGAAGATGGCAAGGCATGTTAACATCATTTGCTTTTGTGAGTGCTGAATGTTAAAGTTCTGTCTCTAGCCGTTTGTCAGGTGGCATTCTCGGCGTCCCCGACGGACAGGCACGTGAGGGTGCGGCTTAGTTCAAGAGCCTCCTGCACCGCGTCAGTGAGGACGACCTGATGTTGCAGCCCCCCTTCGGTCTTCACCCTCTACCATGCATTCTGGGCTCTCTTCTTCTATAATGGGAGAAAGTAGGGAGGCATGAGTGAGGGATGGTGTCGTGGCCAACCGCTGAATGCATTGGTTTGGGAGAGGCTGACCGTGAAAGAGATGCATCAGAGGGTGAGTATGAGACATTGTATTACGATTGGGTTGAGTGGTGGTGGTGGGATGAGTACTGGGGTGGTGAGTAAGTGCAGGTAAGTTAAGGATGAGCTTTGAGTGGGTGTGAGGAGTGATGTGATATAGTGTTGGCAGTGCAGAAGGAGTTGTGGGGTGGGGGCGGTGATGTGGAAGACGGAGTGTAGGAGAACGAGTAAGTGTACTCACTTTGGCTGACCTAATAAAGTCATTGAAGCGATTCCTGCACTGGATCCATGTGCGGGAGACATTGCTGCTGCTGGTGACCTCCTCTGCCACCTCGAGCCAGGCCTTCTTGGTGGCAGAGACAGGCCACTTCCTCCTGTCCGCTGGGTAGAAAATATCCCTCCTCCTCCTCACCCCATCCAGTAGGACCTGGAGTGAGGCATCGGTAAATCTGGGAGCAGCCTTTCCCCTGGTCTGCTCCATTCTGTACTTTTGGTTGTTTGTTGCAGGAGCAGCATTGGAGGATTGCTCCTTTAAATAGAGCTCCTCCAACTGACAGCCCGTGATGCGGGTGCGCAGTCCGCCCGCTGCGCAGGTTGACTACAGGAAACCCGGAAGCCATTGTAAGTGCCTTCAATTTACCCGTGATCGCTTGGGGAACGGATGGATTTTACTGAGCGGGTTACCCACACGCCCAGTCGCCCCCCCGCTGCCATTCCGCCTCCCTGGTAATATCGGGGCCAATATGTCTGATTTTTGCTATGACTTAAATTTTTCTGATTTTAGTTTTAGAACATCAATTGACCATTACTCTTCTCAAGTTACCTGTATCTATTTTTTCTATGAGTAATGCTGTTCATTAGAGTAGGGGGTCCTGGGTTTGCAAGTCTCTCAGTCCCATGAATAGATGAATAAATCAGATTCAAACCCATTCAATTAGCCGAAATAAGTTTATTAACTACATCCTCGTCATAATGTTCTTGAGTATATAATAACTTTGGATGAGTAAGGTTATATTTACCCCATTCACTGGATCTATAGTCTCCCCTAAAACTCAAAAGCGCCTATATGCAGTGACACTCTGAATTTTGGAAGAAAATGGATCATGCATTGTATACAATAAGTATAACCTAATTGGCACAAATGGGATGATGTTATTTATTGCACCTCAATCATGCTTATCAGTTGGGTACAACACCAGCATGAGACGAGATTTGATTACCACATTTATGCCAATGAAGTAGAGGTTTATTGACCATCTCTCTGCAATAATTTAACAGTGTACATCACTGTGTATCAGAGGATTCCAGCAACTCTTTCCCTACTCACAACTCACAAATGTGCAGCGGTCTTTCATAACTAGGAATTGCTGATAAAAAAGAAAGATTTACATTTATATAGCACCTCAGGATGTCCCAAAGCGTTTACAGCCATTGAAGTATTTTTGAAGTATAGTCACTGTTGTAATGTAGGAGACGCAGCAGCTAATTTGCACTTGGCAAGGTCCTACAAACTGCAATGAGATAATATAAACATAAGAAATAGGAGCAGGGGTAGGCAATACGGCCCCTTGAAGGGTAATCAGATAATCTGTTTTTAGTGACGTCGGTTGAAGGATACATAGAGACATAGATAATAGGAGCAGGAGTAGGCCATTCGGCCCTTCGAGCCTGCTCCGCCATTCAATATGATCATGGCTGATCCTCTATCTCAATACCATATTCCCGCTCTCTCCCCATACCCCTTGATGCCTTTTGTGTCTAGAAATCTATCTAGCTCCTTCTTAAATATATTCAGTGACTTGGCCTCCACAGCCTTCTGTGGTAGAGAATTCCACAGGTTCACCACCCTCTGAGTGAAGACATTTCTCCTCATCTCAGTCCTAAATGTCCTACCCCGTATCCTGAGACTGTGACCCCTCGTTCTGGACCCCCCAGCCAGGGGAAACATCCTCCCTGCATCCAGTCTGTCTAGCCCTGTCAGAATTTTATATGTTTGAATGAGATCCCCTCTTATTCTTCTAAACTTGAGTGTATACAGTCCAAGTCGACCCAATCTCTCCTCATATGACAGTCCTACCATCCCAGGGATCAGTCTGGTGAACTTTCGCTGCACTCCCTCTATGGCAAGTATATCATTTCTTAAGTAAGGAGACCAAAACTGCACACAATACTCCAGGTGTGGTCTCACCAAGGCCCTGTATAACTGCAGTAAGACATCATTGCTCCTATACTCAAATCCTCTTGCAATGAAGGCCAACATATCATTTGCCTTCCTAAATGCTTGCTGCACCTGCATGTTTGCTTTCAGTGACTGGTGTACAAGGACACCCAGGTCCCTTTGTACATCAACATTCCCCAATCTATCACCATTTAAATAATACTCTGCCTTTATGTTTTTCCTTCCGAAGTGGATAACTTCACATTTATCCACATTATACTGCATCTGCCATGTATTTGCCCACTCACTCACTCAACTTGTCTAAATCGCCTTGAAGCCTCTTTGCATCCTCCTCACAACTCACGATCCCACCTAGTTTTGTGTCGTCAGCAAACTTGGAAATATTACATTTGGTTCCCTCATCCAAATCATTGCTATATATTGTGAATAGCTGGGGCCCAAGCACTGATCCCTGCGGTACCCCACTAGTCACTGCCTGCCACCTCGAAAAAGAACCATTTATTCTTACTCTCCGTTTCCTGTCTGTTAACCAATTTTCAATCCATGCCAGTATATTACCACCAATCCCATGTGCTTTAATTTTGCACATTAACCTCTTATTGGGACTTTATCAAAGGCCTTCTGAAAATCCAAATAAACCACATCCACTGGTTCTCCCTTATCTATTCTACCAGTTACATCCTCAAAAAACTCCAGTAGGTTTGTCAAACATGATTTCCCTTTCATAAATCCAAGTTGACTTTGTCTAATCCCATTGATATTTTCTAAGTGTCCTGTTATCACATCCTTTAAAATAGACTCTAGCATGTTCCCTGATATTATGCTAACCAGTCTATAGTTCCCTGTTTTCTCTCTCCCTCCTTTTTAAAATAGTGGGGTTACATTTGCCACCCTCCAATCTGCAGGAACTGTTCCATAATCTATAGAATTTTGGAAGATGACAACTAATGGCATCCACTTTTTCCATGGCTACCTCTTTTAGTACGTTGGGATGCAGATTATCAGTTCCTGGGGATTTATCGGCTTTCAGTCCCATTAATTTCTCCAGCACTATTTTTTTACTAATACTAATTTCCTTTAGTTCCTCCTTCTCACTAGTCCCTTGGTTCCCTAGCATTTTTGGGAAGTTATTTGTGTCCTCTTCCATGAAGACAGAATCAAAGTATTTGTTTAATTGCTCTGCCATTTCCCTGTTTCCCATTATAAATTCTCCTGTTTCTGACTGGGGAGAACTCCCCAGCTCCTCTTCGAATAGTGCTGTGGGATCTTTTACGTCCACCTGAGAGGGCAGATGGGGCCTCGGTTTAACGACTCATCCGGAAGATGGCCCCTCCGACAGTGCAGCAATGACACTGGAGTGTCAGTCTGGATTTTGTGCTCAAATCTCTGGAGTGGGACTTGAACCCACAACCTTCTGACTCAGGCAAGAGTGCTACTAATGAGCCAAGGCTGATCAAGAGGATACCTCGTTATCAAGTTTTCTCCTATTTGACTACATATTTTTCATGTCTGTTCTATTTTAGGCTAGGAAAAGCTAAAGATGCAGGGACAAATAATGGAAAGAAAATAAAACAACTGAAGATCATTTTAAAAAAAGGCTAGTAAATGAGAGAGATTGCAAAAACTATGTTTTTGATTGCAAAAACTATGAGAGAGATTGCAAAAACGCCATGTTCTCCGCAGCCTTCAACATGTCATCAATGAGGACAAACACCTCGCTATGGCCATCCCCACACCTCCACTACTCGCCTTTAAACAGCCACCCAACCTCAAACAGACCATCGTTCGCAGCAAACTACCTAGCTTTCAAGAGAACAGCGTCCACGACGCCACACAACCCTGCCACGGTAACCTCTGCAAGACATGCCAGATCATCGACACAGATACCACCATCACACGAGATGACACCACCCACCAGGTGCATGGTTCATACTCCTGTGACTCGGCCAACGTTGTCTACCTCATACGTTGCAGGAAAGGATGCCCCAGAGCATGGTACATTGGCGAGACCATGCAGACGCTGCGACAACGGATGAACGGACACCGCGCAACAATCGCCAAACAGGAGGGTTCCCTCCCAGTCGGGGAACACTTCAGCAGTCATGGACATTCATCCACCGACCTTCGGGTAAGCGTACTCCAAGGCGGCCTTCGAGACACACGACAACGCAAAATCGTCGAGCAGAAATTGATAGCCAAGTTCCGCACCCATGAGGACGGCCTCAACCGGGATCTTGGGTTCATGTCACGCTACACGTTACCCCACCAGCGAACAAATGTTATCTGTTTTTAATATAATGGGTCATTTGCTGGCTCTCTCTGCCTTCCGGATGTTTCTGCCTCTCTCTGTGTTTTTTTTCTCTGTTTTTTTTCCCTGTTTGTTTTTTTGTTGAATGTGTATTCGGGGGTTCTGCAGGTGACACCTCTCTGTCTGAACACGGTGATTGCCTTGGCAACGGGCAGTTGCAGGGGCAGTCTGTAAACACCATGTATTGTTCAATATGTATAAATGCGTAGGCTTCAAGGAGCTCTTGAAACATTTGCCTGAGGAAGGAGAAAATCTCCGAAAGCTTGTGAATTTAAAATAAAATTGCTGGACTATAAATTGGTGTTGTAAAATTGTTTACAAAAAACTATAACAGCAGACATCAATTGCACTGCTTGCTAAAATCTAGAATGCTCTCACTCTGTAATGATGGAAAACATGAAGATCACTCAGCCCTTTTGGATTAAAATTAAAGTCATATCAGAGTTTTCCATAGAACTTCTCATTATATTTGTTTAATAGTGTGACAGTTCTGTACAACTAGATTTAAATCTCTGGATGAAGCGGGGGGCTTTCAGAATTGCTTCATAAGTCTAGTAGTAAAGTAAGCTTCCCAATGTGTTTCATCAGAAAAATGAAGAGCAGATAAATATTACAAAATGAAGCATATGGGACTAAACTACAAATCTTCCAGAAAATCCTAAAGATGCATTTTTTAAACTTAACACTAAATGGCATATCTTTTGCAAATGTATATTGCAAAAGACTGCAGGTTTTAGGCAACTAACTGTACCACAATTCCAATTCTTTTTTAAAAAGGAACTTTAAAAAAAAATCTAAAATACAGTGAACCTTCATTCCTCCAGTGAGTATACATTTTTCTTTTTTCTTGGAGATCCTCTACCCCAATTGATCTCGAGTCCCTCTACATCACTTTGGGTGACAGATGATAATGAGCCAACTGCTGGTGACAGATTCAAATTTGCAATATTTCCTACAAAGCCTATTAAGGAATGCTATGCCAGAGTTAAATGAACTATACGGTATTAGATAGCAGGTGAATAAGAAGATTTGCTAATTCAGTTTTGAATGAACAAGGTAGAATCAACTGACGGAATGTGGCATAGGATGCAAAGATTGCACTTACAATCTATCATTACTTACTTTATCATAACCCTTCAAAACCTCTAAGCAGGTCACCCCTTAATTTTCTCAGCTCTACTGAAAAAGCCCTAACTTCTCAGCACAGCTATAACTCCCCAGCTCTTCCATTGCTTTTAGACTTGGAAATATCTTCTACAAAGTCTTTCAGTGGAGAAATGCACCCCTCCCACATTCTACACCCAGCCTGCCTTTTTGAAAAGGCAACACTCACTTCTTGTAACTGTCATGTATTTTTCTGTCAGTCGCATTTTTACTATTGCACGTTTTCTGTCGCACTTTGTTGGCTCAAGATAAAACAGCAGCAAATGAGGGCTGATGGGGTAGACTAGTCAGGAGAACCTACCATTAGAAGAGATGAGAAGGTGAACCAATCAAAACATTATTTGGGAAAAAAACACTATCTCTTGTTTTTTCCTCAGAAACTGAAATTTCTAATGTCCAAAATGAAGTTTTAAACTAAGTAAAAACATTGAGCACATATTAAATTGTCTTTTAATACTTTCATAAAGTTGATCACTTGGAGTTAGACTTAATAGCCCCGATTTTAACTGGTCCCACCTGGCGGAAACAGGCAGGCGGGCAGTTAAAATAATGGGAGTCACTTACCTCCACCGATCCCGCTTCCTTCCAGCAGTGTCCCCATATTAACCTGCTCTTTTGAGCAGACGAGCAGGACACCAGCAGGAAGCGGAATCCTGTTTTAAATATACAGATCTGGTTTGATGATGTCATCAGGACCCGATCTGCAATATCAACCTGAGGCCTGAGGTGGGGGCAGTGTCGGGTTCCCCGTCAGGCAAAACATGTCGGGAGACAGATCCTGGGCCAGAAGAGGCCCAGAAGGTAAGTTTTAAATTTATTGTTCAGCTTTTTTTGTGGGCCAGGAGGTGCAGGAATACGCCTCTGGGCCTCACAAGGAAGCTTTGGGCCTCCCTTAAGCTGGGCTATCACCCCCACCCCCGAACGCGACTCCGACCTCTCAGCCTCCCACCCCTCCCAATCTCTAACGCTCCAACCCTCCTCCCGATTGCGGCCTCAAGCTCCCCCCACCACCCCCCCCACCAACTACTGGGGACCATCCCCACGGATCCCCAGCTGCGGCCTCCTGCCGCTTACTTGTGCTCCCGCCTGCCAGGCTGTCAATCTGGCCAGCTGTCAGGTGGGAGACTGCAGCATCTTATTTAAATGAGGCCCTGCCATTAAGATCGACAGGGCATCCACGTCCCCAGCCCTGCCGGGTTTTCCACGTGCTACCACGCTCCCCATCACCGTCCCAATTATTTTCGGAGCCAATACTTTTGTCCAGAGTTTCGACTCTGTAAGCTGAAGGTATATCCTACATATGCAGTGTGTGCAATATCCCAGAATGCATCAGTAGCATTGAGTCAGCCCAATGAGAAAAATGTTTCTCTTCAGGCTCCAACACTATGTACTTTGTTGTTTTTCCATAATTATTTGTAGAGAAGCCAGATGACAAATTTCAAAAGCCTTATTGAGGTAAAGTTTATGATGAGTGCTTTTTGTAAAACAGAGCAGCTGCGTGTGAGACCGAACAGAAGACACATGTAGGCAGAGAATACAAAAATAATAGACTATACATATTACATACCGGTTAAGGCTTTTGGCCTAGAAAATGGATCACACCTGAGTCGGGCCCCAATCCTGGTACCATACCTAATGAGGCTGGCAGAACTCCGGCAAATTAGTCCGCTGGCCTCATTAGGATAAAGCAGCGAGCTGCGGGCATCAGTCCTGACAGAGGCAGCAAGATCAGCTTGTTCAGATGCTGGCTAAGGGCAGGGGGCGAGCGGTGGCCAGCATCAGCCCGTGGTTTTAATGAGGATCCCTGAGGTCATTCCTGCTCCTCCTGGCTCCACAATAAGGTAAACAAAAAATGTTAAACTTATTTTTTGAGTGACAGCCTTCAGCGGTCTCTTTAGGAACAGTGGCTTGGCTGCTGAGCGCCTGAAGAAACCGACCACAGCACGTACAGTGCATGCAGTGGTCACTTGCAGATCAATTTGGCAAAGGGGCTTGAAACAGGCATAGGCCCCCGATTTGTGTATGCAATGGGCCTAATGCCAGTTTCAGGCACGTGTCCTGGACAGCTACTAAGCAGCCCTAACCAATATGATGGGAGGCACACTTCCGTTGCGGAATGAGCAGGTGCACGTCGTCCACCATACTGGACCCTTAGGCACCCATTTTAGAAGCAAGGAGATGCTTAGACTTTCAACGAAAAATGACTAAGAATATATGAAAACAATCAACAATGAGCAATCATAAAAAAACACTGTAAAAGAAATGGAACTAATTAAATGACTATAAATATTTTTTGAAAATCCCTTTGGCCGCCATCTTGGATTCTCACTAAGTTCAAAAACAATGTTGGAAATATGGTTTCTAACATAATAAAGGCATAAAAAATTGCAAAGCGTACAAAAAAATGCATATGTGCCTACAATTCCCAGAATTTTTAAATGATTAACAGTAAGACTGACAATTCAGAGCATGCAGAATTTGCTATGTAGGCACTGCCCCTTCCTTCTGCCCAGCAATGACAAAGGCATCGCTGAGGAATGATAACAATGAATAGCCAGGAAAGTACTTATTTGAAATAACACCACAGGAGATCTGCTAGCAAACCAAAAAGCAATCAAGATAAATTTCACATTGCTGTATATCCGTGGTAAATTGGGGTCTACCATAGATACCTTCCAAGAATATGAGAAATAGAAGCAGAAGTAGGCCATACTGCCCCTTGAGACTGCTCCACCATTCAATAAGATCATGGTTGATCTTCGACCTCATCTCCACTTTCCCGCCCGATCCCCATATCCCTTGATTCTCTTGGAGTCTAAAAATCTATCAATCTCAGTCTTGAATATACTCAATGACTGAGCTTCTACAGACCTCTGGGATAGAAATTTCCAAATATTCACAACCCTCTGAGTGGACAAGTTCCTCCTCATCTCAGTCCTAAATGTCCGATCCCTTATCCTGAGACTCTGTCCCCTAGTTCTAGACTCTCCAGCTAGGCGAAGCATCCTTTCAGCATCTACCCTGTCACGGCCTCTTAGAATCTTATGGTTCAATGAGATCACCTCTCATTCTTCTAAACTCCAGAGAGTATCGGCCCACACCACTCAATCTTTCCTCAGAGGATAACCCTCTCATCCCAGGAATCAATCTAGTGAACCTTCGTTGCAACACCTCTAAGGCAAGTATATCCTTCCTTAGGTAAGGAGACCAAAATTGCACACAGTTCTCTAGGTGTGGTCTCACCAAAGCCCTATACAATTGCAGCAAAACTTCCTTACTCTTGTACTCTGAGCCCCTTGCAATAAAGGCCAACATACCATTTGCCTTCTTAATTGCTTGCTGTACCTGCATGTTCATTTTCTGTGTTTCATGTACAAGGACACCCAAATCCCTCTGAATACCAACATTTAATAGTTTCTCACCATTTAAAAAATGTTTTATTTTTCTATTCTTCCTACCAAAGTGAATAACCTCACATTTCCCCACATTACACTCCATCTGCCAACTTCTTGCCCACTCACTTAACCTGTCGATATCCCTTTGCAGACTCTTTGCGTCCTCCTCACAGCTTACTTTCCCACCTAGTTTTGTATCGTCAGCAAACTTGGATACATTGCACTCGGTCCCTTCATCTAAGTCATTAATATAGATTGTAAACAGCTGAGGCCCAAGCACCAATCCCTGCGGCATCCCACTAGTTACAATCTGCCAACCCAAAAATGATCCATTTGTTCCTACTCTGTTTTCTGTCCGTTTACCAATCCTCAATCCATGCTAATATATTACTCCCAATCCCATGAGCCCTAATCTTGTATGTGGCACCTTATCAAATGCCTTTTGAAAATCCAAATATACAACATCAACTGGTTCCCTCTTATCTACCCTGCTAGTTATACCCTCAAAAAACTCTAATAGATTTGCCAATCACGATTTCCCTTTCATAAAACCGTGTTCAGTGGCATCAGTCTCTCCCTTAACTTGACTGAGCGTCTTAATTTTAGAGGAGATGACTCGCACTGCCCTATTTGTACAATAGTACGGCCTGGGATTGCAACAATAGTACCACCTTGTGACCTGAACTCAATATCTGTGCCTTTTGCACAACTCATTTCTTCAATTTCTCTGAAGGCAGACCACATTTAATGAAACAACGTTTGATTCGAATCGTTTAGCTGCTTTATATCACATCAGGCGAACATACAGAGCAATAGTTATGATCGGATTCATTTCAATCAATACAACTTGTTTTTGCATAATAATATAATGAACAGCTACACGTCCCCACATCTGTGGGTTATCTTACTTAATCTAAACAGAAGAACTCCTCTGCATTCTGGCCTGTAGCCCTTGGCAGCACCTCCTTTCGTCCTGTCTTTCTCTGAGCCTGCCTATTCTGGGGCCTCTCTACCCTGCAACGTCTCTGTTTCCCAAGTTTGACTGCCCTCTCAGCCTCTTTTTCTTTCCAAAAAGCCTGTCAGTATTTATTTCTCTTCCCAGACAGACGAGATTAAAGGGCTTTCCAATACAATAGGTGTGGGCTGTTCTTCGATTATCAAGACAAGGTAACAAATTGTTCATTGTCCGGGGAAAACAACTTCCATTTAGCAATTTAGACACCTGTTGTCGGGTGGCTTTTCGTTTAAAACCTTTGCTAAAATGAAAAAAAACCCTATTTTCAAATCCTTTCTGTAGCAAAATAATTCTAAAAATCCTGAAATGTAAGTCTCCTTTAGTAATGATCAATGTTCAAAGTAATGAAACAATCAATTAGAAACCATCAAATTGTTCCTTTATTATTTTAGCACAGGATCTTCTTTTCAATTAAAATTTAAAGCATACTTAAATGGTAAATGTCCTATTTTTCCTTTTGCCATTTGGGATGATTCATTGCTTTTATAATTTGTATTACCTTACAAAAATAAAAAACTGGGAAAATTCCATATTTAACTTTTACATATAATTTTTAATTTATTAACCAGCAATTTACAAAGTCAAAAAGAATGGGTGTTTTTCCTTGAGTATTGAAGTCTAAGAACAACACCTCCCACCACTCCCTTTATATGTGTAAATGCTGGAAAAATGTCCAAGAATGCATACAAATCCTCATATACTCATAAACAATGACAATTTGTTCACACATGATATAATACATCTTCACAAACATTTATCTGTCCAATAGGTACAAAAACTTAAATATGTACAAAACAAACATCTGGTAAGTACAGAAAAGCTATCACACATACACTTTGTACAGCTTTGATAAACCTTTAACTTCATCATGGAGAGTGGGAGGCATGGATACCATGAACATCTGTTCGCTCTGGTCTTTTGACCTACGATATTCTCTTTCCAAGTCAGGAACTAATTTTCACTTTAACCACCTAGTGTCTTTGCTGAATCCTATAAGAAGAATCCTATAAGAACCATCCTTTAAGTCTGTAAAAAGTACCATTTGTACCAAGAGATGACACATAATGCATGAATTTAGTGAAAATAAATCTTAATCACATTGCAACATTAAGTAATATTGTAGTGGGTTTGTGTTGCTCTTAACTCCATGCTCAGGCCTTACCAAAGTAAAATCAAATTTCTTACTGAAACAATTGTTCGTGTAATGCGTCATATAATTCATACACTTAATGCCAATATGTTACCATCTGTCACCAAATGGAAGTGGGTACAGCAATAGGTTTCCAATAAAAGGTATAAACAACCCATGAAAAAGAAAAACCCTGCACTTCTGCAATAAATGAATATTACCTCTAATTCCTTCCATTTGATGGGCCTTAGAAAAGTTACCAAAAGCTCTCCAGTATCATTCTAGACCTCAGAAACATGTATTTCATTGATTGAGGGTAGTTGAAATCTGCTCAATATATTTAATACTAGTATTAATGCTTTGCATACTTTATTTGGTACTCGACTGTAAGGGACTGTCTGGACTTATAAACGAAAGTACTAAAATATACAACTTTCTATTTTAAAGAGGAATGTGTTGTATTATATGATATAGGGATTTATTTTTTGCATTATAATAAATGCTGATATATTCTAGATACATTCCTTTATGTTCTGCTTCAAAATACCTCAAAAGCACAATCTTGACAGTGGAAGAATTTGCTTCTTTTTTTTATGCCATCTTACGTTGATCGTGAAACATGTGTGGAATGATGCAGAACGTTAGGTTCTCCCAAACTCTGGCACTGTGCTTTGCAAAACATCAACTGTGATGTGAACCCTTAAAAAGAACGCATTAAGTGGGAATGGGAGTATCTGCTAATTTTTTTTGTGGGTTGAAGATTCTACCATATAAAGTAACATCTGTCAAATTTTAATTCCAAATACACTCTATCCTCATGGCAACACATTTTCTGGAAGATAAGTATTGCGCCTCTTATGTGAGATTGCAAACTTAACATACAAAATGTAGCATGAAAAAGTCAAAAGCCAAGGTCAAACTGACTTAGTGCTATAAATGGGAGTTTCATAAGGTTTGGTGGAATATAGTTGAATTAGAAGAACATAGTGATCTCACACTTCTTAATTTTTAGTACTGAGTAGCATAAAATCATAGTCATGCCTGACAGCTTTCCTCCTGCTCTCCCACTCCTGAACTATCAACATAAAGAACACCAACACAGTGTAATGTTACATCACACAACTCTGCTAGCTGCAGAAAATGTTTTTAGATCTGATTTTGAGAGGTCTTTTGCTTATTGAGTTGAGAGAAAAGTGCACAAAAAATATGCTTCTCTTTGCATCAATCACTTCTGCTATAATTCAGAGCTGCCTCTAACAGCTATTTGATGGGCCAATGAGTGTTGGAACTCTGGGCAGTTTAATGCTACAGACTAAACAGGTTCATTGAGGATTGCCAGGACACTGTTTAAACTTGCTTTAGCTAGCTCTCCTAACAACTGTTTAACCCATCTATTATGTTGGATTTGAACCTGGATTCTAAAAACACACCGCCACTATAATTTTCTTTCCTGTCCACTAACAAATATCGAACCAAATTCCAAACTTTTATTTCTTGATTGTTTATATTGAGGATTGAGGAAAATATCAATCCTTATTTATTACATAATGCCACTGACCCATTTCAAAATATCATTAATATAATTTACTTATTATCGCAGGAAAAGGGAGTGAAAACGAGATCTTTGGTTGGCTGGAAATTCACGACACAAGTATCAAATACCAGAGACATTTCCCAAAATAAATACTTTCAACAAAAGGAACATGCAGTGGCTCAGTGATCTGCTGCCTGGTTACCTGCAGATACAGTCTCAGCATCTACAGAAGAAAACAGGATTTTACTCCTCTGAACTCTCAATCACAGGCTGATTTTATTTTTGAGGGTATGTACACTCATGAGTGTATGCTACCCTCTTTTTCCCCTTGCAATTTCCCTGGATTACCTACTAACTATATTCGAGAGGGCCGGGTGACCAAGCTGCTCCCAGAATACAGCCAATGTCAATGTTAAGGCACCCCATTCAATTTTGCCTCCCCACCCCTAAGAGCAGGTGCGTTGGGGGCGGGTGGGAGATTAAAACAACAGCTTTTTGGAACGGATCCCGGCTCCAACTGACTCACTTCTGGGTTTAACCCAGGCAGATTTGTATGCATGTGGAGAGCAGACACAAGGAACTCCCGTCCCCACTTAATGCCGGTGGGCCGATACTTAAGTATCTCAATGGGGTACATTGCCCTTTTAATATTTTGTGTATTGGAACATTAAAATGAATTTAACCGTACCTGTTTGGGTTTCCTATCGCTTCTGATTCACATCAGAAGCAGGCGAGAAGGGCCGGATCCATGAGGTGAGTGCCTTTATTGCACTGTTTGTGGGCTCGGAGGAGCAGGGGTGCTTCATCCCAGCCTAACAAGCTCACCTGGCTGACAGGAATCCCATGATCACCCCCACCCACCCCGATCTCCATTGCTGGCAGGACTCTCTCTTCCCCCACCCCTCCATGTCACGTATGTTCCCCCCCCCCTTCATATTTTTTTCAAATCCCGATGATCTCTCTCCCTCCCGCTCCCCTCTCTGGTGTGCAGCTCCTTTCACTGCCGGGCGTGAAATCCGGAAGTGCCATCAATTGGTTTCATTAAGGTCGCGATCGTGACCCACCCATTTACCTTCCGGGTTTAGTATCCGGAAATCTTCCCCCCCGCTCCCTTCCCGGCTATCCATTAAAATTTACCCCCTAGCCTCCATTCAACATTTACCATACCAACATGGCTGAAATCAAGGACTGGCTAGAAGACTTCACGCCTGTGTCTCATCATTCTACCGTACAAGTTGTTGTTAATCCAATGTACCATGATCATTAATCTTTAGGTTTTTTATATTGAGGGCATTTTGGTACATTAATTACAGTATTTTCAGATTGGCAAATACAACCCCTTGTTGGCTTCCTCACATACTACAGCACTGCTCAGTTAACACACAGTTCTATAATATGAAGGTATCTAAGATCCCATTGTCAAAATTGAGAGAACATCCTTTTAAATAACACCAAAAACATTCACAGCTATATAAAGCCTAATGGAAGCATTATAGTAAGCATTTCTTTGAAGTATCATTGCTTTTTTTAAAACCAAAACAATACACAACTGTGTGAGGCTTTAGAAGAATCAGTACAAAAAAGAAATCAATGAGAGCTGAGTGGGTTAACACACTGTTCTTTGTTTTTTGGTTCGATTCTAGGGTAGATTGAAGGGACTAGTCTTCCCTCTCATTCAGATGTAAGGATCTTACATGAAATAAATTTAAGCAGTATCAATTGAGCCTAAAATTGTCCACATTTCACCATGAATTGGCATTTCACAAAGGCCATAAGGAAGATTTTTTTTATATTATTCATTCTCAGAATGTGGATGTGGCTGCCAAGGCTGGCATTTATTGCCCATCCCTAGATGTCTGATAAGGTGGTGGTGGGCTATCTTCTGGAACTGTTGCAGCCCATGTGGTGAGGGTACTCCCACAATGCTGTTAGATAGGGAATTCCAAGGGTTTTCATCCAACAACGATGAAGAAACGGCAATATATGTTCAAGTCAGGATAGTGTGTAACTTGGAGGTGGTGGTGTTCTCATGCACCTGCTGCCTTTGTCCTTCTAGGTGGTGGGGATTGTGGGTTTGGGAGTTACAGCCATGGTACTCCAGTGGTGGAGGAGGTGGATTTTTAGACTAGTGGATGAGGTGCCAATCAAGAGGATTGTTTTGTCCTGAATGGTATTGAGCGTCTTGTGTGTTGTTATAGCTGCACTCAGTCAAACAAATGGAGAGTATTCCATGACACCCCTGACTTCTGCCTTGTTGGAGAGGCTTTGGTGAGTCAGGAGGTGAGCCACTTGTAAGGATGGGCACATATGGGTTATTAAACAGAATAAGCTAGTTGGTATTAGAAAATTATATAAGTAGTTGAGCTTTTTAAATGCTGTTCATCTGTAATATTTTTCAGTTCTGACAAAGGTTCATACCTGAAACATTAACTGGTCTGTTCTCTCTACAGATGCTGCCTGATCCGATGAGTATTTCCAGAATCATCTGCTTTTGTTCCCGATTTCTAGCATTTGCGTATTTTGCTTTTTGTCCCACAGCGTTCTGTTCTGGGACCACTTTTGTTCATTATGTACATCAATGATTTGGATACAGGACTAGAGGCAGCAGTGTCCAAATTTGCAGATGATATTGAAATAGGAGGCATAGCAAATAATTCTGAGTACCAAAAGAAGCTACAAGGGGATACTGATAAGATGATGGAATGGGCAAAAAAGTGGTACTTTTTTTAAAATGAAAATGTAATAATTATACTTTGAATGGTGGAAAGCTGGGTGATATGGAAAAGCAGAGGGATTTGGGGGTTCAGGTTCACAAGACTTCAAAAGCACCACCTCATGGATAAGGCCATAAAAAAGCTAATGGGTTTTATTGCAAGAGGTATAGAATATAAAAGTCAAGATATAATACTGAATCTATATAAAACTTTAGTAAGATCAGTTGGAGTAATGTGTACAAATTTGGGCTCCACTGCATCTGATTTGTCACGCTGCCTGTCTGACATCCAGTATTGGATGAGCAGAATTTTCCTCCGATTAAATATTGGCAAGACCAAAGCCATTGTCTTTGGCTTCTGCCACAAACTCCATTCCCTAGTCACCAATTCCATCCCCCTTGCAGGCCACTGTCTGAGGCTGAGCCAGACTGTTCGCAACCACGCCGTCCTACTTGACCCTGAGATGAGCTTCCAACCCTATATCATCACCAAGACCGCCTACTTCCACCTCCGTAATACCGCCCGTTTCCGCCCCTGCCTCAGCCCATCTTCTGCTGAAGCCTTCATCCATGCTTTTGTTACCCCATAGACTCGATTATTCCAATGCACTCCTGGCCGGCCACCCATCTTCAACCCTCCGTAAACTTGAGCTCATCCAAAACTCTGCTGCCCGTATCCTGACTCGCACCAAGTCCCGTTCACCTATCACCCCTGTGCTCCTGGTCCAACAATGCCTCAATTTTTAAAATTCACATCCTTGTGTTCAAATCCCTCCACGGCCTTGCCCCTCCCTATCTCTGTAACCTCCTCCAGGCCTACAACCCTCCGAGAACTCTGTGTTCCACCAATTCTGGCCTCTTGTGCATTCCCAATTTCCTTCACCCAACCACTGGAGGCAGTGCCTTCAGCTGTCTAAGCCCTAAAGCTCGAGAATTCCCTTCCTAAATCTTTCCACCTCTCCATCCTATAAGACACTCCTTAAAACCTACCTCTTTGACCAAGCTTTTGGTCACCTGTCCTAATATTTCCTTATGTGGCTTGGTGTCAAATTTTGTCTGATTACACTCCTGTGAAGCATTTGGGTCGGTTTACTATGTTAGAAGTGCTATGTAAATGCAAGCTGTTGTTGAGGGTACCAGAAGGCTCCTCACATCTGTGAAAAATTATTGTAAAAAATAAGGCTCCAAAGCTACTCATTATATAAACACCTCCATTTTAATGAGTCAGTAGATACTGATTCAATTATATGTCTGTTAAAATACCATAATTCACATTTCATTCTAATTACAAGGCTGTAAAACCTGCACCAATTTGGCAACTTACCATTATCTGTGCAACTTGGTGTATCCAAACACTCTGCGACATGCCACCGAGGCGTTTCTATCAACAACAGAGAGAAAGGTATTTGACAGATTGGGCAGTAGCCATCGTGAACAGGCCTGACGTTTGTGGGGATTTGTTTTCCTTCAGGTACATTTGTACATTCAGTTGCCTTAGGTGGAGTAGAAGAGGAGCCACCCCGGGACAGTGGGTTGCGAGTGATTTGCTCTACTGCCTTGCTTGCATTTGATGCAGGAGGGGTTAGATCCTGACTGGACAGTGCACCTTTGCCTCTCGTTACATGATCGGTGCGTGCACTCTGATCTCTGTGGTGGCATTCGGCTCCGCTCTTTTTGCTGCACGATCCTTTACCTTTCCTCCCGAATGGGGGCCGGTTACCACCTCCGCCACTTCTTTTCTGCTCAGCTTTAGGCCAGCTGGCAGATTTCTCAGGAGAAGGGCTATTAGCCTCTGTGGTATTTACGGGACGCCTTAATTTCCGTAGAGTTTTATAATCCCAGATCTCCTCCTCTGCTGTGCCATTCTCGCACATCGCGCACGAGGACCTTCTTTCCCCCCCCCCTAAATTCACGGGTAGAACGCGAAACCGTTAAAAGAGCGCTCGCGGGCGGCAAGTTCTAACTTAAATCCGCAAATTCGACACAATTTCTGACATAAATCCAGCAACAACAAAAAAAAATCTGTTAGTTCTGGTTAAATTAGGTAAATGTATGTATGTATGACATATTATGATTTCTTCTTAAAAAAATTAAAATATCAAAGTATTGTTTGTGACCCACGGCACGGTGACGAATGTGAGATCTGCCAGGTTGTGTTTACTCGCAGTCTCCACAGTCACTATGGCTGCTGCATTTGTCGCTCAAACTCAGCTTGAGGCCGCTTTGCTGGGTGTTGCCACCTCGGCGGAGAAAGAACAACTCATCCTCGAGCACGTTAGAAAGATAGATGGCAAGGAAACGGATTTAAAAGTCCCTGAATTTGAAGAAGGTGAGTCCCCACCTCCCCCAATGAACAGGAAAAGGGAGCGATTTTTTTCCCTTGCTCATAGCTGAATTGGAAAGTAAATGGGACGTCAACTCGTCTGCAATGTAACTGTCATATTAAGGAAGTAATAGATTGGAGGGGGAGGAAGATATGTTTATTTTTAAAACGGAGTAGGTGTCATTTTTTTTTAAAAAATCAAGTGCTCGGCGCCCTGCACAGTTGTTGGACGTTTCTCCGGAGTTATAGCAGGAAGCAGCTTTCTGACAGTTATCATGTTCTTGTCTGGTATCGGACTAATTGAAATCCAATCTCACGGCCAATGGCAGAAACTGCAAGATCACTTCTTTTACGGCTTTCTGACCAGTTAACGTGTGCCGTATGTGTACGCGGCAGTGGGAAAACAAATGTAAGGAGTCTTACAACGCCAGGTTATAGTCCAACAGCTTTATGTAAAATCACAAGCTTTCCGAGGTTAAATAAAGCTGTTGGACAATAACCTGCTGTTGTAAGACTCCTTACATTTGTCCACCCCAGTCCATCACCGGCATCTCCACATCGTGTGAAAACAAGATATTGCGACCTGCAGTCCCTTCCCTCCCCATCCGTAACATTTTGTTCATTCGATTGTGCATGAACACAGATACATTCACAGCAAGCGGTTACTATCAATCAAGGGTTGTAGGAGGGTCAATTATGTGTGCGCAGAAGCTGAAACTCTATACCAAACCAAGTGAGTGAGGAAGGGGAGAAACAAGGATAACAGTTGAAAATAATGACGTGAATGACGAATTATGTAGAAGTGGCCTTAAAAAGTGAAACGTTACTGAACACAAAGGCGTGGAGTTTCCGCAGGTAGTTCTCCATGAGGTAAGAGTGACTGCCCTTGACATCAAGGCAGCACTTGACCGAGTGTGGCACCAAGGAGCCCTAGTAAAATTGAAGTCAATGGGACTCGGGGAAAACTCTCCAGTGGCTGGAGTCATACCCAGCACAAAGGAAGATGGTAATGGTTGTTGGAGGCCAGTCATCTCAGCCCCAGGACATTGCTGCAGGAGTTCCTCAGGGCAGTGTCCTTGGCCCAACCATCTTCAGCTGCTTCATCAATGACCTTCCCTCCATCATAAGGTCAGAAATGGGGATGTTCGCTGATGATTGCACGGTGTTCAGTTCCATTCATAACCCCTAAAATAATGAAGCAGTCCAAGCCCGCGTGTAGCAAGACCTGGACAACATCCAGGCTTGAGCTCATAAGTGGCAAGTAACATTTGCGCCAGTCAAGTGCCAGGCAATGACCATCTCCAACAAGAGAGAGTTTAACCACCTCCCCATGACATTTAACGGCATTACCATTGCCGAATCCCCCACCATCAACATCCTGGAGGTCACAGTTGACCAGAAACTTATCTGGACCAGCCAAATAAATACTGTGGCTACAAGAGCAGGTCAGAGGCTGGGTATTCTTCGGCGAGTGACTCACCTCCTGACTCCCCAAAGCCTTTCCACCATCTACAAGGCACAAGTCAGGAGTGTGATGGAATACTCTCCACTTGCTTGGATGAGTGCGGCTCCAACAACACTCAAGAAGCTCGACACCATCCAGGACAAAGCAGCCCGCTTGATTGGCACCCCATCCACCATCCTAAACATTCACTTCCTTCACCACCGGCGCACAGTGGCTGCAGTGTGTACCATCCACAGGATGCACTGCAGCAACTCGCCAAGGCTTCTTTGACAACACCTCCCAAACCCGCGACCTCTACCACCTAGAAGGACAAGGGCAGCAGGCACATGGGAACAATACCACCTGCAAGTTCCCCTCCAAGTCACACACCATCCCGACTTGGAAATATATCGTCGCTGGGTCAAAATCCTGGAACTCCCTTCCTAACAGCACTGTGGAAGAACCGTCACCACACCGACTGCAGCGGTTCAAGAAGGCGGCTCACCACCACCTTCTCAAGGGCAATTAGGGATGGGCAATAAATGCCGGCCTCGCCAGCGACGCCCACATCCAATGAATGAATTTTTAAAAAATGTATCCTGGCCAACATTGCTCCCTCAACTCAACCATTAAGTGGTCATTCGACTCATGCTGTTTGTAGGATCTTGCCATGGTTTCACGTTTCCCTACACTTTATATGATAAAGTGCTAAATGCATGCAAGTCTCCCTTGTCCTAACTCTCCTATTGTATCCAGCTGTATTTTAATCCATAATGAGTAATAAAAATTCTACGTAATGATTTTGTCTCTACTATCACATCTAGCAGATTATTCCAAGCATGTATTATTCTATTGGAGTAAAAAAAAGTTCTTCCTAGCACACAACTGTTTTAGATTTACTCAACAATTTAAATTAATGTCCTGCAATTCTACTTTCCTAGTATAAATTGAACTAATATTCTTGGTATTATGTTTAGATTGCTCAATTATTCAAAACGCCAAATACATTGAATAATAAAGGAGTAATAACATGGTTTACACACATACACTGACAACACCCAGCTCTACACCTCGACCCCTCCATTGTTTCTCGTTTGTCACATTGCTTGTTGCACATCCAGTACTGGATGAGCAAAAATTTCTTCCAACTAAATATTGGAAAGACCGAAGATGTTGTATTTGCTCCTCGCTGCAAACTCCATTCCCTAGTCACTGACTCCATCCCTCTCCCTGGTCACTGTCTGAGGCTGAACCAGACTGTTCGCAACCTTGGCAATCTAGAATCATAGAAGTTTACAACATGGAAACAGGCCCTTCGGCCCAACATGTCCATGTCGCCCAGTTTATACCACTAAGCTAGTCCCAATTGCCTGCACTTGGCCCATATCCCTCTCTACCCATCTTACCCATGTAACTGTCCAAATGCTTTTTAAAAGACAAAAGTGTACCCGCCTCTACTACTGCCTCTGGCAGCTCGTTCCAGACACTCACCACCCTTTGAGTGAAAAATTGCCCCTCTGGACCCTTTTGTATCTCTCCCCTCTCACCTTAAATCTATGCCCCCTCGTTATAGACTCCCCTACCTTTGGGAAAAGATTTTGACTATCGACCTTATCTCTGCCCCTCATTATTTTATAGACTTCTATAAGATCACCCCTAAACCTCCTACTCTCCAGGGAAAAAAGTCTCAGCCTATCCAACCTCTCCCTATAAGTCAAACCATCAAGTCCCGGTAGCATCCCAGTAAATCTTTTCTGCACTCTTTCTAGTTTAATAATATCTATTTGACCCTGAGATGAGCTTCCGACCATATATCCGCTCCATCACCAAAACCTCCGTTACATTGCCCGACTCTGCCCCTGCCTCAGCTCAACTGCTGCTGAAACCCTCATCGATGCCTTTGTTACCTCCAGACTGGACTGTTCCAATGGTCTCCTGGCTGGCCTCCCATCTTCCACCCTCCATAAACTTGAGCTCATCCAAAACTCTGCTGCCCATATCCTGGCTCGCACCAAGTCCCGTTCACCCATCACCCCTATTCTCGCTGACCTATATTGGTACCCGGTCTGGGAACGCCATGATTTTAAAATTCTCATCCTTGTTTTCAAATCCCTCCATTGCCTCGCCCCTCCCTATCTCTGTAATCTCCTTCAGCCCTACAACCTTCCAAGATCTCGGCGCTCCTCCAATTCTTGCCTCTTGCGCATCACTGATTTTAATCGCTGCACCATTGGCGGCTATGCCTTCAGCTGACTGGGCCCTAAGCTCTGGAATTCCCTCCCTAAACCTCTCCGCCTCTCTACCTCTCTCTCCTCCCTTAAGATGCTCCTTAAAACCTACCTCTTTGACCAAGCTTTTGGTCATCCGTCCAAATAACTCCTTATGTGGCTCGGTGTGAAATTTTGTTTGATAACACTCCTGTGAAGCGTCTTGGGACATTTTACTATGTTAAAGGCTCTATATAAATGCAAGTTGTTGTTGTTTATTATGGTTAAAAGCAATATTACACTCAACAACTCAACTTCTGCTTACAACCTACGTCTTGCAGGCTGACTCATTTCTTCAATCTGGACCTAACCCGTTGGCTAATTGCAATATAAATACAGATATTTGTTAAGAGAATTAAGTTCTCGTATTCAAACTGATTTATCATTATATTGGGTTAACTGTATTTAAACATTTTAATATCTTGGATGCTATGATATTAGTTCCCCTTTTAACCATCTTTTCAGACTGTAGAGTTTGAAATTTTTAATCTTTCCTCCTGTCTTGTCCCTTTTATCCTTACAATTGCTCTTCTCGCCAGTGAATTTATGTTTTTTGGGTGACTAGAACTGAAGTGTAAACTGACCAATGTACAGTTAAAGCCTTAATATAACCTCTGAAGTATTGTTCTGCCACTCAGAGCTTCAGGAGGATTCTGTTTACTTCACCACCAGATTTTGAAAGTGATGTGTCTATTCTCAACCCCAAGTCCTTTTCTAAATCTCTATTTGCCAATTAGATTCCATTTGTTGTATACATTTGTACTTTTTTCAACCAGTATGCAATACTGTGTATTTATCAGTGTTACATATCTTTGTTATTTCTCTGCATAATTGCATAGCCAATCTAAAACCCTCTGCAAATCTTTTATTGAATTCTCTGTCTCTACTGCTTCCTCTATTTTGGGGCCATCAGCAAGATTTGTTTGTGCAGTGAAATTTGCTTCTTGGACCTGAGAAGCTGATTGAAGATGCATTCATAAAAATGCACAGAGTGAGATGAGGATATTTGGCCCATCAAGGCACATCTTCTTCTAATCTTGAGGGAGAAAAGTTTTCATCAACATTCCATGATTCCCAAAGGTAATCAAGTAACAACAGAAAATGTTTATCCTTCTCCATTTAAAGATGTTCTGCTGCCCAATACATGCCAACCCCGCAACAGATGATTCTGATTGGTGACATTGTTTGAATTATTTGTTATAGCTTTGTATACATTGGTTTTAAATTAGATTATGAGCTGACATAATAACAGAAGACAGTGGGTAATAATTCTAATTATTCAATTGTGACAGGTGGACTTCCCTTTATTAATGACCATGGAAAAGATATTTAAGTTTGTAGATGATAAAAGTTGATTCTAAAAGCAGGATTTTTCTAGGAGATCTGTATTATTCAAAATGATCCAGAAACATTGGCTACTTGGACAGATAATTATTATTGATAACTGAGTTAATTCCATGTAACTATTCACAGCTTACTATCTTTCCTCATCCTCCTGAAGCTCTGAGTGGCATTTGGTAGACTCAACACTCTGTTCTTTTTCACTACATCTCCCGTGTTGCGTACCTTTGCGGCACTGCTGTTTCATGGTTCCATTCTATCTGTCCCAATATAGCCAACACAGCAACGGCAATGGCTTCTCCTCCTATTTCTGCATGATCACCAACAAAGCCGAAGATTATTGGTTCCTGTGACAAAAATGAAGTATTTTGACTGGTTTTGGGTTGATGACTGTTTTAAATCTAGCCAAAGTACATCAGCAATTTAAAAGCCATATTCTTGTACCAAACATATTTTGATACAATGTTGCAAATATCATCAGTTACAGGTTTGAGAGAAGAATAATGCAAACTGAAACAACATTTCATTAGTTCAGTTTTCATATGATTGACAATTCATTTTTAAATTTCAGTGGTCAGTTATTCAAAATGTAGAAAGTCAGAGTAACTTTTTTTCTGGGATGCACAAAGACTTGTTCTGTTTGAATTTGAAAGTCAATTTGAAAATCTGAGAAGGAAGCGACCAGTTTGAAATTCTTGAGAAACAAAATTGGTTTGGATCTTCTAAGAGATGGTTTAGATTAGTATGGGCCCTAGCAGTGGTAAGAAAAATAAGAATGCTGTGTAGTACAAAAGTTATTTACTAAAGGTCACCTTCGTACTTAGAGTTGTTACCCTTTTATTTTTCCACTCGTTAAGTGAAAGCATTTCCACTCCTGCCACAGCACTGAAATGACCCTAACCAAAGTAGCCATGTCCTCTGTAACTGTGATCATGATGCGTTATCCCACTTCGACTTCTCTACAGCCTTTGACATGGTCAACCACACCAATGCCCCTCCTCTGTCATCCAGCTCAGTAGGACTGCTCTTGTTTGGTTTCACTCTTACCTATCCGATCAAATCCAGAGCATCTCTAGTAATCATAGAATCTCACAGCACAGAAGGAGGCCATTCGACGCATCGTGCCTGTGCCGACTCTTTGAAAGAGCTATCCAATTAGTCCCACCCTGCACCCCCCGCCCCCGGCCATTCTCCATAGCCCTGCATTTGTTTACTTTTCAATTATATATCCAATTCCCTCTTCAAACTATTGAATTTGCTTCCACAATCCTTTCAGGCAGTGCAATCCAGATCATAACAATTTGCTGCGTAAATTTTTTTTTAACATCCCTCCTGCCAGTGGTAACAGTTTCTCCTTATTTAGTCTATCAAAACCCCCTCCATAATTTTGAACATAAGAAATAGGAGCAGGAGTACACATACCCCGAGCCTGCTCCACCATTCAATCCAATCACGGCTGCTCTTTGACCTCAACTCCACTTTCCCACCCATTCCCCATATCCTTTGATTCCCCTAGAGTCCAAAAATCCATCCTACCATCTCAGCCTTGAATATATTTAATGACTCAACACCTCTATTAAATCTCCCCTTAACCTTCTCTGCTCTACTACAACAAGAACTTGCATTTTTATATTGCCTTTAACGTAGTAGAAAGTCTTAAGGCGCATCACAGGAGTTTTATAAAATAAAATTTGACATGGAGCCACATAAGGAGATATTAGGACAGGCAACCAAAAGCTTGGTCAAAAAGGTAGGTTTTAAGGAGTGTCTTAAAGGAGGGGAGAGAGAGGTGGAGAGGTTTAGGGAGCGAATTCCAGAGCTTAGGGCCTAGGCAGCTAAAGGCACTGCCACCAATGGTGCAGCAATTAAAATTGGGGATGCGCAAGAAGCAAGGATTGGAGGAGCGCAGAGATCTCGGAGGGTTGTAGAGCTGGAGGAGGTTGCAGAGACAGGGAGGGATTTGAAAATAAGGATGAGAATTTTAAAATTGAGGTGTTCCTGGACTGGGAGCCAATGTAGGTCATCGAACACAGGGTTGATGGGAGAACGGAACTTGGTCCGAGTTAGGATTCGGGCAGCAGAGCTTTGGATGAGCTCAAGTTTATGGAGGGTGGAAGAATGGGAGGTCAGCCAGGAGACCATTGGAATAGTCCAGTCTGGATGATGTTTCAGCAGCAGCTGAGCTGAGGCAGGGACGGAAACAGGCAATGTCACAATGTTAAGTAGGTGGTCTTGGTGATGGAGCAGATATATGGTCGGAAGCTCATCTCAGGGTCAAATAGGACGCCAAAGTTGCGTGCACTCGTATGCACATTTTAGCTGCCGCTCCAGACCTGAGCCCATCGCTTCTATTTCCCCTTTTTTTCACTTTTTTTCTTCTTTTCTCTTCCCCTCCTCGGCCCCTCTCACCTGTCATTATGCCTCCTTTTGTTTCTCCCCTCTTGGGTTCTCTGCCCTCCCAAATCCCTACCCCAACTCTTCAGCACTCTTTGACCTTCCTACTCTCCTACTGCAGTCTCAGGCTTGACTCCCTCTCAGATAATCCTCTCTGCATCCTCTGAAGGGCCCATCAAGGCACTCAACGCTGCCTCCTTACAAGCAGCGACCCCAACTGCCCCATCCTACTCTCTCTCCGACTTTCCCACCCAGCACACCTGCTGGGGGCTAATCTTGCCAATCTCCTTCCTGTCCCACTCTCTCCTCCCAGGGTTGACCCTGTGGACTCTGCCAGCAAATCGGCGATCACCGCCCCGTACTGCATCTCCCTCCAGAATGTCCGTTCACTTGTGAACAAGGCCCTTGCCATCCATGAGCTCTAAGGGGAACAATCCCAACTTCTCTAGTCTCACCACATAACTAAAGACCGTCATCCCTGGTACCATTCTGGTAAATCTCCTCTGCAACCTGTCCTATGCTTTGACATCCTTCCTAAAGTCTGGTGTCCAGAATTGGACATAATATTCTAGGTGTGGCCTAATCAGTGATTTATAAAGGTTTAGCATAACTTCCTTGCTTTTGTACTCTATGCTTCTATTTATACTCTCTTTTAACATTTGTATTAATTTGCATGTGAAATCGCTCTGTTCCTGCACCTTCTTTAAAAATTGTACCATTTAGTTTATATTACCTCTTCTCATTCTTCCTCCCAAAATGCATCACTTCACACTTCTCTGTATTAAATTTAATTTGCCATGTGTTTGCCCATTTCACCAGTGTGTCTATGTCCTGTTGAAATCTGGTACTATCCTCCTCACTGTTTACTGTGTTTCCAAGTTTTGTGTCACCTGCAAACTTTGAAATTGTGCCCCCACACCCAAATCCAGGTTATTAATATATATCAAAAAGAGCAGTGGTCCTAATGCTGACCCCTGGGAGAAACCACTATATACATTCCTCCAGTCTGAAAAGCAACAGTTCACCATTAATCTCTGCTTTCTGTCTTAGCAATTTTGTATCCATGCTGCCATGCCCCTTTAATCCCATGGGCTTCACTGGCCAGCCTCCCATGTTCTGCCAAATGTAAACTTCTGCTCATCCAAAACTCTGCTGCTAGTATCGTATCCTGTACCTACTCACCCATTACCCCTACTCTCCATGGCCTATATTTTTTCCCCATCTCCTATATTCTCAAATTTAAATTTTCAGCCTTGTGTTTAAATCCTTCTATGGCCTTGCCCTTCCCTAGCTCTGTAACCTTCTCCTGTCCTACAATGCCCCATCCCCCCCCCCCCCCCGGAACTCTCCTTTCCTCTGACTCTGAGTGGTGACAGATATGATCTGGACATCAAAGCAAGATGGAAATGAATATGGTGTGAGCAGGTCTATCAGATAGTCCTAAGCAATAATTTGAACCAGGTGAATCATTTCTCATTCATTCCTCGAGTTCCAATCCAGCTTTTGCATAAAAATTTATTTTCTTCTTCCCCTGGTCACTGCAATTAATGCTCACTTGCTTAAACTAGATGTGCATATTTTTCTTCCAAGAGCTATGGGTAAATTAATTAGGATTACTATAATTCTGTCCCAAGTCTTGTTAGTTACATTAATTGCGTGAAGCTAATGTTGAGGCCGATAGGCTTTAACAACAAATTAGCATACTGCTGTGACATTTTAGCACTTGGAAATGTCAAAGCAAGTGAAGCAATGCCAAGTGCATACAAGGTATGCCAAACAGAAGAAAGCAGTAAGAAATTGCTAACAAAAGATTCTGACTGAAATTGAGTAATGTATTAAGTAATTTTCCTACTGTTAGAATTTAGTTATCTTTAACAGATTGTCTATTTATAGAAATAGCTTTATAATTCTGAATAATTTAAAATTGCCATGCTCAGGCTTTTTGGATCTGAGTAAAAAAAACCTTTTTTTTTACTTTTTAAAAATGATGTGGTTGATGGTTTTGATGAAATTATATTAGTTCTTTACTCAGCTGGAATTAATTACACTTTGAGCTTAAAACTCATGCATTTATGAATAGACAAAAATCACTTAGAATTTAGTCAAATTGATTTGGAAATAATTTGCATGGTAAATGAGCAAAACTGAATTGATAGTTATAGTTTTAGAATATCTGAAGTCAAGCACAACATAGTCTGGTGACAGACACAAATTATCAGGATCACTGGTGTTTGAAGTGATTTATATTCATACCTGCACAACCAAATATTTATTACACAGAATTTGGAAAGAACAATCTTAAAACCACAAGCAGGAGTTCTCTAATGGTTTTTAGTTCAGCTGACATTATTATACAGAAACATATAATATGTTCATACGAAATTGACGGGCAGGAATAGACCAGCTGGTCCATCAAGCCTGCCCCACACCAAGATGACCAGACCATCATGACTAAACACTTCTTCCCTCCCCGACCTCCCACCCCCGCAGCCATGTAATCTCCTAGGAGAGGCGAAAACAAAAAAAACTCAGGGCCAATAAGGGGGGAAAAATGCTCTAAAATTCCTCTCCGACCCCCTCAGGTGATCGAAACCATTCCAGGAGATCACATGGACCAAGTATTATCTATAAAGGTACTTTCCTTTTATATGATGCAATCTCTGCTCCAGTTAGGAGCAGGTCCAACTCCCTTTTGAAGGTATGCAGAGAATCAGCACCCACCACACCTGCCAGCAATGTATTCCAGAGGTTCACAATTCTCTTGGAAAAGAAGAACCGCCTAACACCAAGTCTATTCCTACTCTTCCATTGTTTAAACTCATGTCCCCTGGTCCTCTCCACCCTGTTAAACTGGAATAATCGATCAATAGAGATGCTATCCAGCCCGTTAATTCTTTTACAGACCTCTATCAGGTCACCTCTAAGTCAATGCTGCTCTAAAGTAAATATGATGTGGAGATGCCGGTGATGGACTGGGGTGGACAAATGTAAGGAATCTTACAACACCAGGTTATAGTCCAACAAATTTATTTTAAAATCACAAGCTTTCGGAGATTATCTCCTTCGTCAGATGAATGAATGAAAAGGTTCTCAAATCGCATATCTTATACTATGTTGGGACAGCATCACACCAATCAAAAGGTGTCGTTGTTATTCAAACAGGCCAGTCACGGAGAACAGCACGTCCCAGTACACTCGATATACATTGTGTCTATTACACAGGCAGGCAGAAAGAAACTCAAAATGGCAGAGAGAGAGAGAGAGAGAATTTTAAAAAACATATAAATTTTTTCCCCCTTTTTGCTGGTGGGGTTACGTGTAGCGTGACATGAACCCAAGATCCCGGTTGAGGCCGTCCTCATGGGTGCGGAACTTGGCTATCAACTTCTGCTCGACGATTTTGCGTTGTCGTGTGTCTCGAAGGCCGCCTTGGAGAACGCTTACCCGAAGATCGGTGGCTGAATGTCCTTGACTGCTAAAGTGTTCCCCGACTGGGAGGGAACCCTCCTGTTTGGCGATTGTTGCGCGGTGTCCGTTCATCCGTTGTCGCAGCGTCTGCGACAACGGATGAACCAAGGTCCTTAATCCTATCTGAGTAGCTGAGGTTCTTTAAGCTAGGAATCATTCTTGTAGCTCTCCTCTGAACCTTTTCCAAAGCCACTATATCACCCACCATGTGGGGGGACCAAAACTGGGCACAGTACTATAGAAGCGGTCTGACCTGTATAGTGTCAAAATGGTATCCTTTGCTTTATCGTGAATGGTTCTATTAATACAACACAATACCTTGTTAGCTTTAGCTACAGTTTCTATACATTTGTCATGAACCTTTAGTGATCTGTGCACAATAACACCAAGATCTTTTTGTAATCTTTCAGTAATGTTCCCTGCAAATAATACGTGTATTCTGTGATGGCCCTACCAACATGCATAACACTACATTTATCGAAATTAAACGTCATTTTCCAATGTGTGGCCCACTCCCCTTGCACATCTCAATCTTTTTGGATTTGATTGCACTCCTCTCTCGTCTTAACCCTTGCACAGATTTTGGTGTCATCTGCAAACTTACTTACCATACTCCCAACACCACTGTCCAGGTCATTGATAAAGACTGTGAAGAGTAGCCCAGGGATTGGTCCATTAACTACAACTTTTTGGCTGTGGGTTTGGAGCCGATTCTTAATCCAGCTTGTCAAATTTCTACTGATACTACAAGATTCTATCTTGTGAAGTAACCTAGTGTGAGGTACCTTATCAAAGGCTTTCTGAAAGTCCAGGTAGACAATGTTTACCAGATTACCCTCATCCACTACCCTAGTGACTTCCTCAAAAAAATCTATTAAATTTGTTATGCACGACCTATTTTTACAGAAGCCGTGTTGTGTATTTCTAATGGCCCCTTCCCTTTCCTAGTGATCATAGAGGGCATCTCTTACAATCCCTTCTAGCATCTTCCCAATAATTGATTGGCCTGTAGTTCCCCAGCTCTGATTTGTCCCCTTTTTTTGAAAAGAGGAACTACATGAGCTAGCTTCCAGTCTAAAGGAACTATCTCTGACTCTATTGAACTATTAAAGATATGGGCAAGGGACTCACAGAGCACCTATCCCATCTCTTTAATCACCCTTGGATGGATATTATCCGGACCTGGAGCCCTATCAATTTTGAGCTTCCCCAAACTTTCCAAGAGGATATTACTATCTATTTCAATATTAATAATGCTATTCAGTACTAAACACCCCTCATCTGGAACATAAGCATCGTCTACATTCATTTAACTTCAGCTATGAGGTCAAATTTTTCTTGCATGATACTCTGACGGCAATAATTTTATTGCATGTATGTTCTAAAATTAATTTGTTATCTAATTTACTATTGTAAACATTTGAATGAACGAGATCCTCTAACAGTATTTAGTGTGAGTCTTTGTGTGTATTTCGCAAGAATTTTAACTATTTCTTCACAGTTTTGGAAGTAGGACAATATTTAAGGCTTTACATTTGTCACTTTCTATATGATTTTTTTAAAATCCGAAGATCTATGATCAAAGTGTATCTTAGTGAACGTCGTCTCTTTGTATATATTTCTTCTAAACTCAACCCCTATAAATTGATTCCCCAAACATTGCCAATGTATATATAAAGTTGTCACTTAAAGGCAGCACATATCTTCCCATTAGTTGAGTGACACTACATACAGACAGCAAATCGATTTGAGGGGGTAGAGTAGTTCTGAGCACATTTAAATAGATTCCTTAGCCTATCTAGAAGTGGGGAATGGCTAGGAAGATGGTGACCTAGATTGCGAAGCTAGATGCAGGGAGGAGATTTTTAAACAGTTTTTTGGGCATTTTAAAATAATTATATGAGGCTACTGATAATGTTAGGAAGAATTACTGATTGAAGGGTGAAAAAATTGAAGAAAAGTAAACGTGTAGCACTGTTTTGCCTCTCATTTTAGCCAGTTACAGATGGGGCCAATAGGGCTGTCATCTGTTTCCCTGGAACTTGTTGAGTCTGCCTATGATCACCAAATGTGCATAGTGTTCTTTTTTTAATTTAACCAATCAAAAAACAGCTCGGTTGTCTGGCTTTTGATAATCAAAGACCAACTATGCTGTTACCTGCTTGAAGCAGACTGTCCGGTTTAAAACTAGTGTTTCATTGCCAGAGACTTGGGTTCAATTGACTTTCCTTTTCCATTGCTCATCTGGGTTTTTTTTATTTGTTCGTGGGATGTGAGCATCGCTAGTGAGGCCAGCATTTATTGCCCATCCCTAATTGCCCTTGAGAAGGTGGTGGTGAGCCGCCTTCTTGAACCTCTGCAATCCATGTGGTGAAGGTTCTCCCACAGTGCTGTTAGGAAGGGAGTTCCAGGATTTTGACCCAGCGACGATGAAGGAACGGCGATATATTTCCAAGTCAGAATGGTGTGTGACTTGGAGGGGAATGTGCCTGCTGCCCTTGTCCTTCTAGGTGGTAGAGGTCGTGGGTTTGGGAGGTGCTGTCAAAGAAGCCTTGGCGAGTTGCTGCAGTGCATCCTGTGGGCAATTAGGGATGGGCAATAAATGCTGGCCTCGCCAGCGACGCCCACATCCCGTGAACGAATAAAAAAAAAACACACTGCAGCCACAGTGCACTGGTGGTAAAGGGAGTGAATGTTTAGGGTGGTGGATGGGGTGCCAATCAAGCGGGCTGCTTTTTCATGGATGGTGTCGAGCTTCTTGAGTGTTGTTGGAGCCGCACTCATCCAGGCACGTGGAGAGTATTCCATCACACTCCTGACTTTTGTCTTGTAGATGGTGGAAAGGCTTTGGGGAGTCAGGAGGTGAGTCACTCGCCGCAGAATATACAGCCTCTGACCTGCACTTGTAGCCACAGTATTTATGTGGCTGGTCCAGTTCAGTTTCTGGTCAATGGTGACCCCCAGGACGTTGATTGTGGGGGATTAGGCAATGGTAATGCCGTTGAATGTCAAGGGGAGGTGGTCATTGCTTGGCACTTGTCTGGTGCAAATGTTACTTGCCACTTATGAGCTCAAGCTTGGATGTTGTCTAGGTCTTGCTGCATGCGGGCACAGACTGCTTCATTATCTGAGGGGTTGCGAATGCAACTGAACACTGTGCAATCATCAGCGAACATCCCCATTTCTGACTTTATGATGGAGACAAGGTCATTGATGAACTAGCTGAAGATGGTTGGGCCTAGGACACTGCCTTGAGGAACTCCTGCAGCAATGTCCTGGGGCTGAGATGATTGGCCTCCAACAACCACTACCATCTTCCTTTGTGCTAGGTACGACTCCAGCCACTGGAGAGTTTTCCCCCTGATTCCCATTGCCTTCAATTTTACTAGGGCTCCTTGGTGCCACACTCGGTCAAATGCTGCCTTGATGTCAAGGACTGTCACTCTCACCTCACCTCTGGAATTCAGCTCTTTTGTCCATGTTTGGACCAAGGCTGTAATGAGGTCTGGAGCCAAGTGGTCCTGGCGGAACCCAAACTAAGCATCGGTGAGCAGGTTATTGGTGAGCAAGTGCCGCTTGACAGCACTTTCGACGACACCTTCCATCACTTTGCTGATGATTGAGAGTAGACTGATGGGGCGGTAATTGGCCGGATTGGATTTGTCCTGCTTTTTGTGGACAGGACATACCTGGGCAATTTTTCACATTGCCAGTGTTGTAGGTGTACTGGAACAGTTTGGCTGGAGGCGCGGCTAGTTCTGGAGCACAAGTCTTCAGCACTACAGCTGGGATGTTGTAGAGGCCCATAGCCTTTGCTGTATCCAGTGCACTCAGCCGTTACTTGATATCAGGTGGAGTGAATCGAATTGACTGTAGACTGGCTTCTGTGATGGTGGGGATATCGGGAGGAGGCCGAGATGGATCATCCACTCGGCACTTCTGGCAAAAGATGCTTGCAAACGCTTTAGCCTTGTCTTTTGCACTCACATGCTGGACTCCACTATCACTGAGGATGGGGATGTTTACAGAGCCTCCTCCTCCCGTTAGTTGTTTAATTGTCCACCACCATTCACGTCTGGATGAGGCAGGACTGCAGAGCTTTGATCTGATCCGTTGGTTGTGGAATCGCTTAGCTCTGTCTATAGCATGACAGAGTTAAGCTATTCCACTGTCTAGCGTGCATGTCGTCCTGAGTTGTAGCTTCACCAGGCTGACACCTCATTTTTAGGTACGCCTGGTACTTGCTCCTGGCATGCTGTTCTACACCTCATTGAACCAGGGTTGATCCCCTGGCTTGTTGGTAATGGTAGAGTGAGGAATATGCTGGGCCATGAGGTTACAGATTGTGCTGGAATACAATTCTGCTGCTGCTGATGGCCCACAGCGCCTCATGGATGCCCAGTTTTGAGCTGCTAGATCTGAATCTATCCCATTTAGCACGGTGATAGTACCACACAACACGTTGGATGGTGTCCTCATTGCGAAGACGGGACTTCATCTCCACGAGGACTGTGCAGTGGTCACTCCTACCAATACTATCATGGACAGATGCATCTGCAACGTTTTTCCCTCGTGTTGGTTCGCTCACCACCTGCCGCAGGCCCAGTCTGGCAGCTATATCCTTCAGGACTCGGCCAGCTCGGTCAGTAGTGGTGCTACAGAGCCACTCTTGGTGATGGACATTGAAGTCCCCCCCACTCCAGAGTACATTCTGTGCCCTTACTACCCTCAGTGCTTCCTCCAAGTGGTGCTCAACATGGAGGAGGACTGATTCATCAGCTGAGGGAGGGCGGTAGGTGGTAATCAGCAGGAGGTTTCCTTGCCCACGTTTGACCTGATGCCATGAGATTTCATGGGGTCCAGAGTCAATGTTGAGGACTCCCAGGGCCACTCCCTCCTGACTGTATATCACTGTACCGCCACCTTTGGTTGGTCTGTCCTGCCAGTGGGACAGGTCATACCCAGGGATGGTGATGGAAGAGTCTGGGATGTTGGCTGAAAGGTATGATTCTGTGAGTATGGCTCTGTCAGGCTTTTGCTTGACTAGTCTGTGGGACAGCTCTCCCAATTTTGGCACAAGTCTCCAGATGTTCGTGAGGAGGACTTTGCAGGATCAACTCGGCTTGGTTTGCCTTTGTCGTGTCCGGTGCCTAGTGGTCCATTCGGTTTTATTCTTATTATAACTTTTTTTTGGCGAGATTTTACAACTGAGTGGCTTGCTAGGCCTTTTCAGAGGGCAATTAAGAATCAACCACATTGCTGTGGGTCTGGAGTCACATATAGGCCAGACCGGTAAGGACGGCAGGTTTCCTTCCCTAAAGGACATAAGTGAACCAGATGGGTTTTTACGACAATCCAGTAGTTTTATGGCCACCATTACTGATACTAGTCTTTTTTAATTCTAGATTTTATTTAATTAATTGAATTTAAATTCCCCAGCTGCCGTGGCAGGATTTGAACTCATGACTCTGGTTTATTAATCCAGGCCTCTGGATTACTAGTCCAGTAACATAACCACTATGCTACTGTACCCCAATATAATTTTTTGCAGATGTATTGTGAATCACTGTACTGGAGAAGCTGTGAGAACTTTCTGTACAAGTTCTCTTTGCAAGGTGTGTTTGGCACCTTGTTGATCTTTCAATTGCAATGGGTGTAATAAAATTAGAAGTTAGTGTTTGCTTTTTGTGGTTTCCTCCTGTTTTTATTAGGTGGACATTATTTTGTGTCTATTTATATTGATTGTAGGTGTTTCTCCCTGCCCTCTCCCCCAGATAGTTTTTACATTGCCTTAACTTTTGTTGGAGGGTTCTACTTGAATCTTTACTATCTGCTTCCAATGTGGAAGATATGCTCTGGTGTTTTTCTTACAACATATATTGGTGTAATACTTGGCAGTCTTAGCCATTCTGCCAGTGTAGTGTGGTATTTGTTTTATTCACTGCTCTCCAAATCATCTGTGTGGAGTGGTTCCTTTACATGCCTGATCTTTTCTTCCTCTGGGAATTGGTTTTGCTGCTATTGCTGGTCTATTTTGTGTGGAGTCCTTCTTTGTTCCCTCTAATTGCACAGCAGCACAGATTAGTGTACACAAACAGGCTTGCAAATGCATGGTTGGGAGTACTATAGGACCAGCAGAACCTGTTAGTTTTTTTAGAAAATTGAAGGTGACTCAAAGGGTTAAGCTATCGCTTCTGGAAGTATTTCCATACAACTCTAAAGGCAAGAATGGAAGGGAGGAGATTGAAGTAACACAAGTAGCAGGTGAAATAATGGACATTATTCTAAGGGATTAGCTGGAAGAGTACTGGTATAGTAATTTAACAAGTAACAGACAGCCTTATTTAGAGGGAGAAGAACCTGCCTGACAAACCACCTTGACCTCTTTGAGAACATTGCAGGTAAGTAGGATCTCCCTATGATAGTTGGACTTTCAAAAAGCTCTGTCAAAATTCTGTATGAAAGACTTGTAATCAAACTAAAAAACTTGGGAATATCGTGTAGAACTTTGGGGAGGCTGAGAAGTTTAAAAAATTGGAAACCTAGTACTTGTGAGGTATAAATTCAAAGGGAGGTGTTGAGCGAAGTCTCATAAGTATCAAATCTAAGACCCCTGTTGCTTCCAGTTTACATAGATGGCTTGGTTATCAAAATGTTGGCTTGTCTAATATGCTGATTATTACAAACTAGGACTCCAGTAGAGATTCAGTGAGATTTGCAGAAGGATTTCAATCCTCAATGCAATTGGGCAGGCAAATGACAAATTTAGTACTGATTAAAGTAAAGTATTGGACATTATTTGGAAAAAAATGTCCATCATAAGTACACAATAAATGGAATTAACCAGACAAATAGACAGAACTTGCATTTACTGTAATACCTTTCATGTCCTCGGGGCATCTGAAAGCACTTCACAGCTAACAAATTACTTTTGCAGTGTAGCCACTGTTATTTTGGGCAGATGTGGCAGCCAATTTGCACACAGCAAGGTCCCACAAACAGCAATGAGATAAATGACCAGTCAATCTGTTATGGTGGTGTTGGTTGAGGGATAAATGTTGGCCAGGACACCTAACTCCTCTTCTGTTCTTTGAATAGTGTTATGGGATCTTTCACGTTTATCTGAACAAGCAAGTGGGATCTCGGTTCAGTGTCTTATCTGAAAGACTGCACCTCTGACAATACAGCACTCCTTCAGTGCTGCTTCAAAGTCAGCCTAGATTATGTGCTTGAACCCCCGTGGAAGACTTAGGGACTTGGGAATCATGATAGACTCAACACAATCAATGTCTAGACAGTAGTGAAGTAATTAAAATAGCAAATGGAATAGTAAGAACATATAGCCAGAACAGTAAAGTACACATTTCCAGAGGTTATGTGATTGAGTGATAAATATTTGAAATAATCCTCCAGATAGAGTAGTAGAGACAAAAATATTCGACATTCAAAATTCAGTTGAATGCAATGATGAGAGAGAGATGAGCTTTGGTGAATCAAATGGCCTTTTCTTGTCCTTGGCTTTAATTAAATTCTTAAAAATAACTTGGTGCTTACAAGTTGTATAGTTCCCGCTCATTAGTGGATGCATTCTCTATTCAGTGAAAGCGACAATTTACTTCAATGTGTTCTGTTTATGTCGCAAGTATAATCTAAAGTATAATGTATGTTTAGTTTTATTTCAATCTGTACTATAATTTCAGAAGGATTTTTAATGCCATCTTTTTTTGTGAAGCTTTCTTCTTTTCATAAGATATTTTGTACCATCAGCAAAATCCCATTGGCAGAGATTAAAGTTACAAATCATAAGCAAGTACGGCTCAAACAGTCATATTTTTATTAACATTCTATAGTACGAGTTGAGCAGTTTGGCACATTATGAATATTAAAGAATATAACTATATTTGATCGATGCCAGTATGTGGCCTTACTGCTGGTCACCAGTAATGGAGCATTCTCCACACTTCAATTCCTTTTTAATATAAATGCTTGAGTTAAAATGTGGTGTCATTTGAATCACGGGTAAATAAATTTAGATTGATCTGCTGAAAAAAATTCTGAATTCTTGGACCATTGTTGTTTTGGGGAATACATGGACTCTAGGAAACTAGTCAATTAGTCATGTGAGTGGTGTTTCTGTAAGGCTATTAGTTTTAACTCCTGCATGAAACAATCCCTTTTACATTACCATCTCAATGTATAATACCTACACACTGCAAAATGATATGGTTGCAGAATGTAGGTCTATGTGGAATTTAGCTAGATTATTGAATACTGTGTTACAGTTGTGGTTAATTTTTTTTAGGTTTCTATTGCTGGCAAAATCAACCCACTTAATTAGCCACTGTATCTGTACAAAGGGCACTAGAAGTTAGAATTGGCTGATTAATCTAAGCTGTTGCTTGTGCTTCTGTATTGGAGGTTAGAGTTCAATTTTATGCAGCCTGAAATGTCCACTGCAAGTATTTTGTACTATTATATTGATGTAGATGTATAAAATGTAGATTGTGTATTGTGTTGCAGTTTCTAATGGAACTCTGCTGTTGTGTGAAAAGCTTACAATAACAATATTGGGAAAAGGGGAGGTGCAATGAGACCTGGGTGCTTGCTGCACCTGAAAGCGAGCATTCAGGTGCAGCAAGCAGTTGATTCCTGGGATGGCAGGACTGACGTATGAGTAGAGATTGGGTCGACTAGGCCTATATTCACTAGAGTTTAGAAGAATGAGAGGTGATCACATCAAAACATATAAAATTCTAACAGGACTAGACAGATTAGATGCAGGGAGGATGTTCCCGAAGGCTGGGGAGTCCAGAACCAGGGGTCACAGCCTCAGGATACGGGGTATGCCATTTAGAACCGAGATGAGGAGAAATTTCTTCACTCAGAGGGTGGTGAACCTGTGGAATTCTCTACCACAGAAGGCAGTGGAGGCCAAGTCATTAGATGTATTCAAGAAGGAGATAGATATATTTCTTAATGCTAAAGGGATCAAGGGATATGGGGAAAAAGCGGGAATAGGGTACTGAATTAGACAATCAACCATGATCATTTTGAATGGCAGAGCAGGCCCGAAGAGCTGAATGGTCTACTCTTGCTCCTATTTTCTATGTTTTTGATAGATGCTTCTTCCTTTCATTGCTCTCATTCATTTATATTAAAGCTAAAATTAAAAATTCCATAAGGCGCATAAGGGGCTGGATTCCTATGATCAAAGAGCTATCCAGCACATAGAATCATAGAAGTTTACCTTCCTCTTCATTCACCTCATTGGAGCTTTTTGTGAGCAGTGTAGAGGCTTATGTGCCTCTTTCCCATGCCTGTTCACCACCACTATTTTCTATTAGCTTAGCTATTTTCATGTCCTTTTCTTTATGTCTTTTTGCCTCACTGAGATAATAGAAACATAGAAAACATAGAAAAATTTATGGCACAGAAGGAGGCCGTTCGGCCCATCATGTCTGTGCCGGTCAAATATGAGCTATCCAAACTAATCCCAGTTTCCAGCACTTGGTCCGTAGACTTGTAGGTTATGGCACTTCAAGTGCATATCCAAGTACTTTTTAAATGTGATGAGGGATTCTGCCTCTACCACCCTTCCAGGTAGTGAGTTCCAGACCCCTACCACTCTCTGGGTGAAAACATTTTTCCTCAGCTCCCCTCTAGTCCTTCTACCAATTACTTTAAAACTATGCCCCCTGGTTATTGACCTCTCTGCTAAGGGAAATAGGTCCTTCCTATCCACTGTATCTAGGCCCCACATAATTTTATACACCTCAACTAAATCACCCCTCAGCCTCCTCTGTTCCAAAGAAAACAACCCCAGCCTATCCAATCTTTCCTCATAGCTAAAACTCACCAGCCCTGGCAACATCCTCGTAAATCTCCTCTGTACCCTCTCTAGTGCAATCACATCTTTCCTGTAATGTGACCAGAACTGTACACAGTACTCAAGCTGTGGCCTAACTAGTGTTTTATTCAGTTCTAGCACAACCTCCCTGCTCTTAATTCTATGCCTCGGCTAATAAAGGAAAGTATCCCGTAAGCCTTCTCAACCATCTTATCTACCTGCCCTGCTACCTTCAGGGATCTGTGGATGTGCACTCCGAGGTCCCTCTCTTCCTCTACATCTCTCAATATCCTCCCATTTATTGTGTATTCCCTTGCCTTGTTTGACCTCTCCAAATGCATTACCTCACACTTCTCCAGATTGAATTCCATTTGCCACTTTCCTGCCCACCTGACCAGTCCATTGATATCTTCCTGCAGTCTACAGCTTTCCTCCTCACTATCAACCACATGGCCAATTTTTGTATCATCTGCAAACTTCTTAATCATGCCCCCTACATATAAGTCTAAATCATTAATGTATACCACAAAAAGCAAGGGACCTAGTACTGAGCCCTGCGGAACCCACTGGAAACAGCCTTCCAGTCACAAAAACACCCGTTGGCCATTACCCTTTGCTTCCTGCCACTGAGCCAACTTTGGATCTAATTTGCCACTTTCCCTTGGATCCCATGAGCTTTTACTTTTTTGACCAGTCTGCCATGTGGGACCTTATCAAAAGCCTTGCTAAAATCCACGTAAAATCCATCAAACGCACTACCCTCATCGACCCTCCTTGTTACCGCCTCAAAAAATTCAATCAAGTTAGTCAGACACGACCTTCCCTTAACAAATCCATGTTGACTGTCCTTGATTAATTTGTGCCTTTCTAAATGACAGTTTATACTGTCCCTCAGAATAGATTCCAATAATTTGCCCACCACCGAGGTTAGACTGACTGGCCTGGTCTATCCTTTTCTCCCTTTTTAAACAATGGTACAACGTTAGCAGTCTTCCAATCCTCCACACCGCGCCTGTAGCCAGGGAGGATTGGAAAATGATTTCCTCCCTTGCTTCTTTTAACAGTCTGGGATACATTTCATCCGGGCCTGGCGATTTATCTACTTTCAAAGATGCTAAACGCCTTAATACTTCCTCTCTTACTATGCTTATCCCATCCAATATTTCACACTCCTCCTCCTTAACTACAATCTCTGCGTCGACCCCCTCTTTTGTGAAGACAGACGCAAAGTATTCATTAAGAACCATACCCACACCTTTCACCTCTACATATAGGTTACCTTTTTGGTCTCTAATAGGCCATACCCTTTCCTTAGTTATCCTTTTGCTCTTTATGTATTTATAAAACATTTTTGGCTTTTTGTTAATTTTACTTGCCAGTATTTTTTCATGCTTTCTTAATTTCCTTTTTAATTTCACCCCTGCACGTCCTATACTCCTCTAGGCTTTCTGCAGTATTGAGCTCTCGGTGTCTGACATAAGCTTCCCTTTTTTGCCTTATCTTAACCTGTATGCTCCTTGTCATCCAGGTGACTCTAGATTTGGGAGTCCCACCCTTTTTCTTTGTGGGAACATGTTTACTCTGAACCCCTTGAATTCCTCCCACTGCTCTGACACTGATTTACCTTCCAGTAGCTGTTTCCAGTCCACTTTTGCTAAATCATTTCTCAGCTTATTAAATCTTTGTATATAGTCCAACCGTTTCACCTCCACTGTTTTTCAAAATATCTGTTTGCATTAAACCTATCAAATGCTTCTCTGTGACGGGAGTCAGACTTTTATTTGATATTCTCTCTTCACTCTCTCTCCAAATACCTTGTTTTGTTTATTCCTTTCAAGAGCATACTTATCTTCTAGTTTCCAAGTTTCGAATAACCTACATCAGAAATGTTAACCTGTCTTTTCTCATGTCAGATGCTGACAGACCCTCCTCTATTTCCAGCATTTTCTTTTTAATGTCTGACTTCCAGCATTTGTTTCTTATTTTGTTTTTATCCCATTTGGATCATTAGTGTGCATTAAACTTGCATAACGTTTTTAGCAGCCTGATGTGGGTGGGCTTGTGGAGTTCTGGAGAATATTCTTTGAATCGGTTTGTCTCTATAACTTATATGCTAACTGTCAGCATACTGGAGGCCCTGTTCACACTTGTGGAACAAGATCAGCTTGAACTATTTTCACAATAGTATAATGGGTACTCTTTTATTCACACTTCCTCTTTTTTTCTCCAACCTACAATATTGTGAAAACGATTATGATAATTGGACACATTCAATCATATGCTGCATATATGGAGCATCATCCAGCTATCCCGAGTAAATTCTGTATTTGATGAATCCCCAAGTACTGCTTCTGAGCTCCTACCTGCTGGTACTTCTGCCCGATTGATGCTACTGTACATTGTGGGTGGGAATTCTTGCAAGATTAGGAATTGCCACTCACAATGTACAGCGCTGCCAATTACAGAAGGAGCATTAGCAGGTAGGAGCTCAGAAGCAGTTATCAAGAGGATTGGGGGGGCAAGGGGGGAAGGTGAGAGAAGCACTTTTAGGGAGGGGTGATGCCAGAACCAGCATTTTTGAAGGGAGAGAAGAAGCCAGAAGCAATACTGAAGGGTGGGAGGGAAGAGAGAGGCAAGAAGCTGGGAGCAGTGATGGAAGGGATGTGGAAGGAGCTGGAATCAATGCTTTGGAGGAAGGAAAACTGGGCACAGCACTCTTGGGGGGAGGGGGCAAGGGAGTGAGGGAGAGGGAAGCTGGGAGCAGTGCTTTGGAGTAGCTGGGTGCAGTTGACTTGAAAACCCAGGTGTCAGCATGCAGACCAGAATTAGAATGATGGCAAGTGAGGCTTTTACTGGGGTTCATGCAAGTAAAGCTATGAGTAATGAAACACTTGAAGGTGAAGGCTGGGGTGTCTAAAGACCCCCACGTGGAACCCTGGACATCATTGGTAAACCCTCAAAGCACTTCAACACAAAGTGGAAAAGATGGCTGCAAGTGACATACTTAGTACATTACATTTTTGGAAGGTATGACTGCTTTCTCTTACCTTGCCTGATCTATTAACAACAATAGCTTGCATTTGTGTAGCACCTTTAATGTAGAAAAATGTCCCAAGGCACTTCACAGAGGTGTAATCAGACAAAAATAATATTTTGAGGGGTGATATTAGTAAAGTCATTAAACTTCTTACAGCATTGAGTTGTCCTGCAAGGGGTTGTGAAGGTGGTACTTACTGCCATGGCAACTTCATTCCACTGTGCCTGCGCTCTTCCCTTGGATGGCCTTCTTATCTCTGTCTCAAAAAGGGTCTCTCTCCTCATCCTCCATTTGGAACAGCAGCATTTTCACTGATGCCTCCAAAACTTGGGGTCTCTGTGCTCTGCAGCAGACCTCTCAGAAATTATGAAATGATTTGCAATCCTGCTTGTTAACAAAAAATGTTTCCTAATGATGCTTGGTCTTTGAAGTTGTTGCAGATGTTTAAATCCCGCAGCTGAATGCTTCTTGCTACCCTTCCTCCTCCAGTGGCAAGTCCCGAATTGGAGGCAGAAATACCATCTGGAGTCTGTCGTGATTATTTAAATGAAGCTGATCCCAGAAAATTCACTCTGGTCAGTGCTGGTTTATTCAGGTTGGTAAAAGTCCCACCCCTTTTTGGAAGCCAAAGAGGAAAATCTAGGTTAATGTCTATTCCCATATTTACAGGCTTTTCTGGAATCATGTGAAATAACTAATCTCAGCAGCCCATGTGATGTAAAGTCTTTTCAGACTTGGACCCCTGACTAGTGTAGCATAGGTATCATTGTTCCTTTTATTAATGCAAGCAATGCTTTTGTAGTGTTATCTCCATTCCATCATCTCGCTGAGTATTTTCGATGTCAGCAAATGTTAAATAGTATCTTTTATATTTCTTTACTTGCAGATCTGGAATGGGTGAACACTGAAGAACCTCTGCTCCTACACAAAGACCTGTGTGGTAAAGTGGTGGTGCTGGATTTCTTCACTTACTGTTGCATCAACTGCATGCACTTACTGCCTGATCTTCATGCCCTGGAACAGAAGTACTCTGATAAAGGTATCAATCACAATGGATTTTCATTGGGGAGGCAGGGAATCCTACTTGACAACCAGATAAGTGGAGTTACTGAACCATCTTCTTTTGGAGCAACTGGCCCATGTTTGTGCCTCTTAGTTATATTTATGAGCAAATAAAAAGCTTTAAAAAATGTGCCTTAATAACGGCACAGTACATTAATAGGGCAAATATATAAAAGCTTTCCATTACACTTTTTACAGTTATTATGACTGTGCTGCTGATTGTCCTCAATTTAAATGGAATATAATTTGTAAATGGAATATTTTTACTATTTATGACTACAGTCTATGGTTATCTGTGTGACTGACCCCATTTAATGACACTAGCATTCTTGGTTGACTTTTTTACATTTTACAGCTCTATGGAAATAGTCTGTAAATAAATGGTTTGTTCTACATCAGACATTTTGAATGAGCATAAAAATTGATGCTGTTAAATATCAAACTCAAAAAAAGCCCAAGATATGCACATACAGGAAATATTTATAGTACATGGATTCACATCTAGATGTAATTGTCTTGGATATTTTACTATTTTTTTTAAAAAACACTGACATTGCTTAATCCCATTAGGCCTTCTGATATTAGGCTGAAGTTTGATTTGTTGCTTAACAAAGTATTATAACTTTTTTACAGCATAGCTTAAAATAGACCTGTTTCATATGTTCTTTATTCAGCTTCATTAAGTGTGGAATATTAACTGTACAGAAAAACTGGTATAAGTCACACATTGTGGTGGCTTGAAAAGAAGGGAATCACTCCATTGTCTGTCTGGTACTGGAAATAATATATAGAAGTAGGTGGAATAATACACTGGGTTTTCTTTAATCACAAAAACTCTGGACTAAATGGAAAGGAGGTTCTGTGTGCACAGTTATGGTAGACAATGGGTTTATAATACTCTTCCAATGGCAGTGAATTTGGAGACTTTAAACTGGTTGGTTTTTTACATCTTTGTGTTTGCTGTTTGAGAGAATTCTTCAGTCTTGCTGATTTTAAATCATAATGTCCTTTATTTTGGCTAAAAAGATTAGATTGTAGGATCTTCCTGCAGAACAGAGGCACCCATCATATCATTCCATAAAAGGGGATCGATCTTGTATAATTCAGTGCATCTTATGAACCAAGTTGTCAGATATTGCAAGAACTCTGAGTATGTATGACTTTCAAAGACCTTTTGAGCCATTGAACTTAGTGTGATTGCATTTTCACTTTCACTGATAGCTGCTTTTTTTATCTATCCAGACAGGTTACACCTCTTTAGTTTATGATTGTGTCCATTATTATCAGAAAGCTTAATGGAGTTGCTTTCAGTACCCAGTGTAACAATGTATGGAGTTGCATTCCAGTGAACATCTTTTATCTTCAACTTTGCAGCTGCTATCTACAGTAGTTCTATTTATGCTTTTTTGACATGACTTATAATAAGTCACTTTATAAAATCTATGAAAAATTATAACATGTATTTATTTCTATTTAAACATTGTACACAGCCCTCATTCTCCCCTGCATATCCATTGCTTTTATCTTCACCAAGTTCCATGGGTTCTTGCGCTGCAACAAAGTGATTCTTAAGATTCTTGCCTTTGTTGTGAAATCCCTCTATGGTCTTGATTCCCTGCCTTGCAATCTTTTACCTGCTATCGGCCTCCTAAGGACCCTACTCTTTGACCATGCTTTCATGTCTCCTCCCACACTCTCTCTTACCTCTTCGCTTTTGCTTGATGTCCACTCTTTTTATCCACAGCCCTGTAAAGTACTCGTCTCTCTGTATGTGAGAAGTTTTAGAAGTTGCTATTGCTCCAAAGGCCCCTCTTAAGATGACCTTACCAGTGTTTTTTTTTAAATAAGACAAGGTATTTAGGTTACATTTTTCATATTAAAAAAATCTGAAAGGAATCTAATTGTTCTGTTTTCACAAACAAACTTTCAAGCTTGTGCCATATTATTCACTTGAAATTTTCTATATTGTTATCTTGGCACTGGCCTTGATCCAAGTAGTATATAGTATCAGCAGTTGCAACTGAAATTAAGTTCATGGATGAACTTAGCTTAATATACGAATATCGGATTGAAAAATTCAAGCAGAAAACTAAGAGCTACACAGGATGAATTCTTACCTTAAAATACACATTCAGTAATTACAATACGATGGTATTAATCTAATAAATGTACTTTGAAGTTTATCATTACTTTTGTTCTTTTTTTTGCATATCAAGAAATCAGTAGCCCAATAAGTGAATCATATGAATTGCTCCAAAATTGTAGATTAAAATGTTTCCTTTCCTATTTTACTGTCAAATAGCATGAGAAAATAACATTTGGGGAATGTTGACTTCATTGTAAGATAGAATGTAATCTAGAATACTCCATCCCTATCAGTGAAGGATTAGTGATTCATTTCTGCTGCAGGGTGGTGTGCAGTCTTCTAATTGAAACGAAAACTTAATTTCTGATGACTGCAAGTGATTTTCATATCCAGTTCTCTTTGGCTTTATTACATTTGCACTAACTACACGAAAAGTACCAATGTAATTTTAATTTTATATACAATAGCGATTGTATAAATAATAGACTACATCATCTTAAATTGGAATTCTGGCCTTGTGTGGGAGTAGGGTTGCCAACTCTGGTTGGACATATTCCTGGAGGTTTCATCATATGACCTCCCGCCTCCAAATGCCCCGCCAAATCAAACAGCCTTTTTTTCTCCCCATCTCTAATATTTTATAACTAATAGCGTTCAAAGAAAATGAAAAACACTTCGATTTTTTAATTCGCGTATGATTTTTCTCCTGGGTTGCTTACGGCAGTATCCAAGAGATTAATCTTCAATTCCTGGAGCCTGCAGGCCAATCCTGGTGGGTTGCCAACCCTATGTAGAAGAGTAACCTTTCACTTCAGATACATAAAGGCTGCCATATTTGATTTGTTCATTTAAAGCCATAAAAGTTTGATTTTTTGATTCTAATTAAATAGCTGCACTGTTGTGAAGAAATCCAGTTTAATATATTATCTAACACACCACCATCTGCTTCTCATAATCCAATGTATTCTGGCTGAGATTGTGACCTTGTGTATTCTGCAGTTTGCTATATGATCCAAAGAATTTTGGCACGAAGAATATACAGCACTTATTTAAATACACCAAAGCATAAGTATTAAACAAGTCTCATCACGATTGCATATACATTCTGAATATCAAAAAATAAAGCTTTGTGTTGCTGGATTTCTCTAATTGTTTAAAATCTTGACTTGTGTTTTCTTTAATAAATTAATTAATACTAGTCAATCTCCTGTGGCACTGCACTCTAAAGTCAGAGAATATGGTTACTCTCTTACCTATCTCTGTTGTCTTCATGGTGCTGTTTCTATCTGTCTCTTTTCTGCTTTTGTCTCTCTCTCATTCTCTTCATTCTCTTCCCTTCTGCTTCTTTCCCCCTTTCTCTCTCTTCTTCTGCTTCTCTCTTTTTCTTCTTTCCTTTTAGGTGGGAGGGTATGGCTGGAATGTCAATGCGTGGTTGGGGAAAGGAGCTACCAACGGCTGCTGGATGCACGGGGAGGCGAGTTTTTGGAAAAATGTGCACCTCAGCCCCATACTCATTGTATCCCCCAGCCCCTCGCTCATTGCATCCCCCACCCCTTCACCTTCCAACTACCCATGCCCCTGCCGAGCACCTCCTAACTCCCATCACTATCCCTACCTCTTACCCTTTGAGCAACCCATGTATCCGCCCCTCTCTCATGCTAAGCTTTCACATACCTTACCTTCAACCCAGTATCCACACCTTCCCGTACTCCAACTTGCTCCCCACAACGAGGAATGGTGAGAGACTGCAACCTTAACCAGTTCCCTTCCTCCCTTCCTTCCCCCGCCACCCCCCCAAACAAAAAAAATTAGCCCATCCTTTAGAGGGTTAGTTTGCTTTTAAAATTCAAATTTTATTTTAAAGGAAGAAATCAAGTTATAAGGAAATAAACTGCCTTTCTGCATGCGTGTGTGCATATGAGCCTGCATGCATTTATGTATCTCCCTTGCCTTTGCCTTGCCCCCCCCCGCTCCGTCGTCTCCTGTTCTGTCTCCCTCTCCCCCACCCCCGTGCTCCGTCTCCCTCTCCCCCCACCCCCGTGCTCCGTCTCCCTCTCCCCCCACCCCCGTGCTCCGTCTCCCTCTCCCCCCACCCCCGTGCTCCGTCTCCCTCTCCCCCCACCCCCGTGCTCCGTCTCCCTCTCCCCCCACCCCCGTGCTCCGTCTCCCTCTCCCCCCACCCCCGTGCTCCGTCTCCCTCTCCCCCCACCCCGGTGCTCCGTCTCCCTCTCCCCCCACCCCCGTGCTCCGTCTCCCTCTCCCCCCAACCCCGTGCTCCGTCTCCCTCTCCCCCCACCCCCGTGCTCCGTCTCCCTCTCCCCCCACCCCCGTGCTCCGTCTCCCTCTCCCCCCCACCCCCGTGCTCCGTCTCCCTCTCCCCCCACCCCCGTGCTCCGTCTCCCTCTCCCCCCACCCCCGTGCTCCGTCTCCCTCTCCCCCCACCCCCGTGCTCCGTCTCCCTCTCCCCCACCCCCGTGCACCGTCTCCCTCTCCCCCCACCCCCGTGCACCGTCTCCCTCTCCCCCCACCCCCGTGCTCCGTCTCCCTCTCCCCCCACCCCCGTGCTCCGTCTCCCTCTCCCCCACCCCGTGCTCCGTCTCCCTCTCCCCCCACCCCCGTGCTCCGTCTCCCTCTCCCCCCACCCCCGTGCTCCGTCTCCCTCTCCCCCCACCCCCGTGCTCCGTCTCCCTCTCCCCCCACCCCCCGTGCTCCGTCTCCCTCTCCCCCCACCCCCGTGCTCCGTCTCCCTCTCCCCCCACCCCCGTGCTCCGTCTCCCTCTCCCCCCACCCCCGTGCTCCGTCTCCCTCTCCCCCCACCCCCGTGCTCCGTCACCCTCTCCCCCCACCCCCGTGCTCCGTCACCCTCTCCCCCCACCCCCGTGCTCCGTCTCCCTCTCCCCCCACCCCCGTGCTCCGTCTCCCTCTCCCCCCACCCCCGTGCTCCGTCTCCCTCTCCCCCCACCCCCGTGCTCCCTCTCCCTCTCCCCCCACCCCCGTGCTCCCTCTCCCTCTCCCCCCACCCCCGTGCTCCCTCTCCCTCTCCGCCCACCCCCGTGCTCCGTCTCCCTCTCCCCCCACCCCCGTGCTCCGTCTCCCTCTCCCCCCACCCCCGTGCTCCGTCTCCCTCTCCCCCCACCCCCGTGCTCCCTCTCCCTCTCCCCCCACCCCCGTGCTCCCTCTCCCTCTCCCCCCACCCCCGTGCTCCCTCTCCCTCTCCCCCCACCCCCGTGCTCCCTCTCCCTCTCCCCCCCACCCCCGTGCTCCCTCTCCCTCTCCCCCCCACCCCCGTGCTCCCTCTCCCTCTCCCCCCCACCCCCGTGCTCCCTCTCCCTCTCCCCCCCACCCCCGTGCTCCCTCTCCCTCTCCCCCCACCCCCGTGCTCCCTCTCCCTCTCCCCCCACCCCCGTGCTCCCTCTCCCTCTCCCCCCACCCCCGTGCTCCCTCTCCCTCTCCCCCCACCCCCGTGCTCCCTCTCCCTCTCCCCCCACCCCCGTGCTCCCTCTCCCTCTCCGCCCCACCCCCGTGCTCCCTCTCCCTCTCCGCCCACCCCCGTGCTCCCTCTCCCTCTCCCCCCACCCCCGTGCTCCCTCTCCCTCTCCCCCACCCCCGTGCTCCCTCTCCCTCTCCCCCCACCCCCGTGCTCCCTCTCCCTCTCCCCCCACCCCCGTGCTCCCTCTCCCTCTCCCCCCACCCCCGTGCTCCCTCTCCCTCTCCCCCCCCACCCCCGTGCTCCCTCTCCCTCTCCCCCCACCCCCGTGCTCCCTCTCCCTCTCCCCCCACCCCCGTGCTCCCTCTCCCTCTCCCCCCACCCCCCTCCTCTCCCTCTCCCCCCACCCCCGTGCTCCCTCTCCCTCTCCCCCCACCCCCGTGCTCCCTCTCCCTCTCCCCCCACCCCCGTGCTCCCTCTCCCTCTCCCCCCACCCCCGTGCTCCCTCTCCCTCTCCCCCCACCCCCGTGCTCCCTCTCCCTCTCCCCCCACCCCGTGCTCCCTCTCCCTCTCCCCCCACCCCTGTGCTCCCTCTCCCTCTTCCCCCCACCCCCGTGCTCCCTCTCCCTCTCCCCCCACCCCCGTGCTCCCTCTCCCTCTCTCCCCACCCCCGTGCTCCCTCTCCCTCTCCCCCCACCCCCGTGCTCCCTCTCCCTCTCCCCCCACCCCCGTGCTCCCTCTCCCTCTCCCCCCACCCCCGGCTCCCTCTCCCTCTCCCCCCACCCCCTTGCTCCCTCTCCCTCTCCCCCCACCCCCTTGCTCCCTCTCCCTCTCCCCCCACCCCCGTGCTCCTCTCCCTCTCCCCCCACCCCTGTGCTCCCTCTCCCTCTCCCCCCACCCCCGTGCTCCCTCTCCCTCTCCCCCCACCCCCGTGCTCCGTCTCCCTCTCCCCCCACCCCCGTGCTCCCTCTCCCTCTCCCCCCACCCCCGTGCTCCGTCTCCCTCTCCCCCCACCCCCGTGCTCCGTCACCCTCTCCCCCACCCCCGTGCTCCGTCTCCCTCTCCCCCCACCCCCGTGCTCCGTCTCCCTCTCCCCCCACCCCCGTGCTCCGTCTCCCTCTCCCCCCACCCCCGTGCTCCGTCTCCCTCTCCCCCCACCCCCGTGCTCCGTCTCCCTCTCCCCCCACCCCCGTGCTCCGTCTCCCTCTCCCCCCACCCCCGTGCTCCGTCTCCCTCTCCCCCACCCCCGTGCTCCGTCTCCCTCTCCCCCCACCCCCGTGCTCCCGTCTCCCTCTCCCCCCCACCCCCGTGCTCCGTCTCCCTCTCCCCCCACCCCCCGTGCTCCCTCTCCCTCTCCCCCCACCCCCGTGCTCCCTCTCCCCTCTCCCCCCCACCCCCGTGCTCCCTCTCCCTCTCCCCCCCACCCCCGTGCTCCCTCTCCCTCTCCTCCCACCCCCGTGCTCCCTCTCCCTCTCCCCCCACCCCCGTGCTCCCTCTCCCTCTCCCCCCACCCCCGTGCTCCCTCTCCCTCTCCCCCCACCCCCGTGCTCCCTCTCCCTCTCCCCCCAACCCCCGTGCTCCCTCTCCCTCTCCCCCCACCCCCGTGCTCCCTCTCCCTCTCCCCCCACCCCCGTGCTCCCTCTCCCCTCTCCCCCCACCCCCGTGCTCCCTCTCCCTCTCCCCCCACCCCCGTGCTCCCTCTCCCTCTCCCCCCACCCCCGTGCTCCCTCTCCCTCTCCCCCCACCCCCGTGCTCCCTCTCCCTCTCCCCCCACCCCCGTGCTCCCTCTCCCTCTCCCCCCACCCCCGTGCTCCCTCTCCCTCTCCCCCCACCCCCGTGCTCCCTCTCCCTCTCCCCCCACCCCCGTGCTCCCTCTCCCTCTCCCCCCCACCCCCGTGCTCCCTCTCCCTCTCCCCCCACCCCCGTGCTCCCTCTCCCTCTCCCCCCACCCCCGTGCTCCCTCTCCCTCTCCCCCCACCCCCGTGCTCCCTCTCCCTCTCCCCCCCACCCCCGTGCTCCCTCTCCCTCTCCCCCCACCCCCGTGCTCCCTCTCCCTCTCCCCCCACCCCCGTGCTCCCTCTCCCTCTCCCCCCACCCCCGTGCTCCCTCTCCCTCTCCCCCCACCCCCGTGCTCCCTCTCCCTCTCCCCCCACCCCCGTGCTCCCTCTCCCTCTCCCCCCACCCCCGTGCTCCCTCTCCCTCTCCCCCCACCCCCGTGCTCCCTCTCCCTCTCCCCCCACCCCCGTGCTCCCTCTCCCTCTCCCCCCACCCCCGTGCTCCCTCTCCCTCTCCCCCCACCCCCGTGCTCCCTCTCCCTCTCCCCCCACCCCCGTGCTCGCTCTCCCTCTCCCCCCACCCCCGTGCTCCCTCTCCCCCTCCCCCCACCCCCGTGCTCCCTCTCCCCCTCCCCCACCCCGTGCTCCCTCTCCCCCTCCCCCCACCCCGTGCTCCCTCTCCCCCTCCCCCCCCCACCCCGTGCTCCCTCTCCCCCTCCCCCCACCCCCGTGCTCCCTCTCCCCCTCCCCCCACCCCCGTGCTCCCTCTCCCCCTCCCCCCACCCCCGTGCTCCCTCTCCCCCTCCCCCACCCCCGTGCTCCCTCTCCCCCTCCCTCCACCCCCGTGCTCCCTCTCCCCCTCCCCCCACCCCCGTGCTCCCTCTCCCCCTCCCCCCACCCCCGTGCTCCCTCTCCCCCTCCCCCCACCCCCGTGCTCCCTCTCCCCCTCCCCCACCCCCGTGCTCCCTCTCCCCCTCCCCCCACCCCCGTGCTCCCTCTCCCCCTCCCCCCACCCCCGTGCTCCCTCTCCCCCTCCCCCCACCCCCGTGCTCCCTCTCCCCTCCCCCCACCCCCGTGCTCCCTCTCCCCCTCCCCGCACCCCCGTGCTCCCTCTCCCTCTCCCCCCACCTCCGTGCTCCCTCTCCCTCTGCCCCAGTACACTCACAATCCCATAATCTTACCATCGTCCTTACTACCACCATCTGATTGCCTTCCTTCAGCCCAGCCTTACGTGTCTTGCCCTCATTTCACTACAGATATAAACACCAACACCAAATCCAGAACAAAAAACAAATTTATCAAACAACTCAATTCCATTTGTATCTAACAGTTAACAAAAATAATTCTGAACCACTCTTGTGGAAGCACTAGTGCCTGTCTTGTGCGCATGTTTACCTATCCTAGCTACAGCTTGCGAGGTGGAAGGCTGCTAAACATGAGGACACTTCAGATGGCCATGGTGGTTGACCTCGAGCTGCTGTGGCCCTTGAAGGTCCAGCTGCAAACTCAAGTGGCAAGATTGGCCCCCAAAGCAAAGATGGCAGCTGAGAGAGCTTATCAGAAGAGGTTCCATGTCGGTGGGCACCACTGTTGTGTTGATGGAGCTCGGCCCATGTTGAGCTGAATGGTCTCCATGCTCTGAGTGAAGCCTTGACTCAAGTTGGAGCTGGACTCCTTCATGCTCTGCAACATTGTGCGCAAGCTCACTGGCAGCCTGCCCACTGCACCTAGCATATCCCGGCATATGCTCATCAGCCTACTTCGATAGCCTAGGCCCTCAAAGTTAGCATCTGAGTCCTTTGCAGCAGAGTTATCTCGCCTTCAGACAACCTGGCACCTGTGGCGTCTTATCGCCTTGCTCCACCTCCTGCTTATCACCATAATATCATAATAGGTACAGCTCAGGAGGAGGCGATTCAACCCATTGTGTCTATGCCAGCTCTTTGAAAGAGCTATCCATTTAGTCCCATTCCCCTGCTCTTTCACCATAGCCCTGTAATTTTTTTCTCTTCAAGTATTTATCCAATTCCCTTCTGAAAGTTACTATTGAATCTGGTTCCACCACCCTTTCAGACAGTGCGTTACAGATCATTACAACTCTGCATTTAAAAAAAAAGTTTCCTCATGTCGCCTCTGGCTCTTTTGCCGATTGCCTTAAATCTGTGCCCTCTGGTACCGACCCTTCTGCCACCGGAAATAGTTTCTCCTTATTTACTCTGACAAAACCATTCATGATTTTGAACGACTCCAGCTTCTCCAGTCTCTCCACATAACTGAAGTCCCTCATCCCTGGCACCATTCTAGTAAATCTCTTCTGCACCCTGTCCAAGGCCTTGACATTCTTCCTAAAGTGTGGTGCCCAGAATTGAACACAGTACACCAGCTGAGGCCTAACCAGTGCTTTATATAGGTTTAGCATAACTTCCTTGCTTTTGTACTCTACGCCTCTATTAATAAAGCCCTGGATCCCATATGCTTTTTTAACAGCCTTCTCAACTTGTCCTGCCACCTTCAAAGATTGGTGTACATACACCCCCAGGTGTGTCTGTTCCTGTACCCCCTTTAAAATTGTACCATTTAGCTTATATTGCCTCTACTCATTCTTCCTGCGTTAAATTTAATCTGCCATGTGTCTGCCCATGTCACCAGTCTGTCTATATCCTTCTGAAGTCTGATAATTTACTCCACATTGTTTACTACATTTCCGAGTTTCATGTCATCTGCAAACTTTGAAATTATACCCTCTATACCCAAATCCGGGTCATTAATGTATATCAAAAAGAGCAGTGGTCCTAATACTGACCCCTGGGAAATTCCACTGTATACTTCCCTTAGTCTCTGCTTTCTGTCCCCTGTAACACACTGTAACTGTCCCTTTAATCCCATGGGCTTTAATTTGCTAACAAGTCTATTATGTGGTACTTTATCAAATGCCTTTTGAAAATCCATATACACAACATCAATTGCACTACCCTCATCAACCCTCCGTTACTTCATCAAAAAATTCAATCAAGTTAGTCAAACATTATTTTCCTTTAACAAATCCGTGCTGACTTTCATTTATTAGCCCATACTTTTCCAAGTGCCAATTTATTTTGTCCTGGATTATTGTGTCTCAAAGTTTCCCCACCATTAACATTGGGTGAATGGCCTGTAATTGCCGGGTTTATCCCTCTTCCATTTTTTGAACAGGGGTATAACATTTGCAGTCCTCCAGTCCTCCGGCACCATCCCCATATCTGAGGAGGATTGAATGCCTTCACAATTTCCACCCTTCCCTCAGTAATCTAGGATGTATCCCGTCCGGACCAGGTGACTTTTCTACTTTGAGTACTGCCAATCGTTTAAGTACCTCTTCTTTATCTATTTTTAATCCTATCCAATATCGCTGCTACCACCTCCTTTACTGCTACAATGGCAGCATCCTTCCTAGTGAAGATGGATGCAAAGTGTTCATTTAGTGTCTCGGCCATGCCTTCTGCCTCCGCAAGAAGATCTCCTTTCTTGTCCCTTGTCTTCTAAACCTAATGATATTATGATCACTATTCCCCAAACGCTCCCCCACTGAAACATGCTCCACCTGCCCCACTTCATTCCCCAGAAAGTTCTCTTGAATGCATTTCAGGAATTCCTCCCCCTCTTTGCCCTTTACACTGTTACGGCCCCAATCTATATTGGATAATTGAAGTCCCCCATTATCACTATTCTATAGTTCTTGCATCTTTCTGTAATCTGCCTGCAAATGTTCTCCTCTATCTCCTTCCCACTATTTGGGAAGACTATATCTATTTGGGAAGACCATGTGGAGACCTGTCCTCAAGCCTCGCTTCTAAAGTACATATGATGCCAGTCTCTGAGCTGGTGCTTGCAAGGGTGAGATCAAGTGATGCTGCATCATCAGAAAAGCTGGCCTTCTCTTCCTCAAGTGACAAAGGTATGTCCACATCTTCAGCACCTGCAATGAAAAAGAGGGACAAGGGTTAGTTTTTAGTGTGAAGGGAGAGTAAAGAGAGAAGTGGCTGCTGAAAGCATCTGTAGTTTAACATGCAGGGTGTGTAGGGAAAGATAGAAGTGATAGGGAAAAAGCGGATAAGGTGTGAAGAAACCCTCCTCCAATGTTGCCAGTCGCCACGGCCATGACTCTACCCCTGCCCATGGTGGCAGCACCCTTTCTTTGACGGGCTGGCTTCTTCTGCTGGCAGCTTGCTCTCGAGTTGTGAGCAAACCTCTCCTGCAAGATAAAATGGAGTGTGTGAGTGACAATCTTGTGAGGCATTTGGAGAATGCATCTGTCATGTTAAAATAGTTAGTATATAGCGTGTCAGATGTGAGGAAGTGAGGGTTGCAAAAATGGTGAGTGTGAGTATGAGGAGAAAGAGGTGTAGTGAAGTGTGATACACTGATTGTAGGAAGTGATGGGAAGCAGGGGAGGGGAGTGAGGTTGGAGGTGGTGGAGGTGTGAGCAGAGAGTAAAAGTATTGTTACCTTGGCAACTCTGGTGAGGTCATTGAACTTCTTTCGGCATTGCAGCCATGTCCTGGGAGCTATGTTCCTCTGCGATGTCTTCCCACTGGCGGCAGAGTTTTTGCCTGGAGGACTTTCTGCCCTCTGGGGGGAACAAGATCTCCCTTATCCTGTCCACCACGTGGACCAGGGCCTCCAAAGCAGCATCAGAGAATCTGAGTGTCCTGTCAGTGCTTCTTACAGACAATTCTTTCCACAGAAGTGTACATTCCTGTCCAACGCCAGTGTACAACTCTCCTTTAAGAGATGCTGGATGCCTTTAAGTAGCATCCGAGGTGCCTGATATCCCCCCCACAAACAGAGGTGCAGCCGTGAATAACCTGTGTAGCGCTGGCTGCACGCCTGACTCATGATGATGAGCATGCAGCATAAATATTACATGCTGCCCGGGATAACGCTAACAAACATGTGCAGTGCACCAACCCCTGTGCATTTTTGGGCGCAATCAAATTTCTAGGCCATCAAGTCCAAGGCTTGGTTTTTGGAAGAGGCTAACGCCTTCAAGTAAAAACTTTAATGAAGGCATTGGAAAACAAAGAAAATTCAGTGGATGAATGTAATCATGTCATTGTGAAATATATCATTTTTTAAAATAATTTTTCTTTAAATATTTTGATTAAAACCTTATTTTGGACTTTAGAAATTTTGGTTACTGAGGAAGAAAAATATCAGATGAAAAAAACCCTTCAAAAAGCATTCTGAATGAATGCAGGAACCTGCTGGCCAGATCATGCAATCACAGGGTGATTTTGTGTGTGTCACAAGGGGAAGCATGACACCGTTAACATTGAAAATACCTATCAGCACCACCTATACAAGTAACAGCTATTGCAGACTTGTAAGAGGGAAAATGCTGGAATCCATTATTAAGGAAGTGGTAACAGGGCACTTAGAAAATCATATGATAAGGCAGAATCAACATGCTTTTATGAAAGGGAAATCATGTTTAATAAATTTATTAGAGTTCTTTGAGGATGTAACTAGCAGGGTAGATAAAGGGAAACTAGTGGATGTATATTTGGATTTCTAAAAGGCATTCGATAAGGTGCCACACAAATGGTTGTTACATAAGATAAGGGCTCATGGAGTTGGGGATAATATACTAGCATGGATAGAAGATTGATTAACGGACAGAAAACGGAGAGTAGGGATAAACGGGTCATTTTCAGGTTGCAGGCTGTAACTAGTGGGGTGCCGCAAGGATCAGTGCTTGGACCTCAGCCATTTACAATCTATATTAATGACTTAGATGTAGGGACCGAGTGTAATGTATCCAAGTTTGCTGACGATACACAACTAGGTGGGAAAGTAAACTGTGAGGAGGACACAGAGTCTGCAAAGGGATATAGGCGGGCTAAGTGAGTGGGCAAGAAGGTGGCAGATGGAGTATAATGTGGGGAAATATGAGGTTATTCACTTTGATAGGAAGAATAGAAAAGCAGTTTATTTTTTAATTGGTGTGAAACTATTAAATGTTGGTGTTCAGAGAGAGCTGGGTGACCTTGTACAAGTTAGCATGCAGGTACAGCAAGCAATTAGGAAAGCAAATGGCATGTTGGCCTTTATTGCACGGGGGTTGGAGTACAAGAGTAAGGAAGTCTTGCTACAATTGTACAGGGCTTTGATGCAACCACACCTGGAGTACTGTGCACAGTTTTGGTCTCCTTATGTAAGGAAGGATATACTTGCCTTAGAGGCAGTCCAACGAAGGTTCATTAGATTAATTCCTGGGATGAGACGGTTGTCCTATGATGAGAGATTGAGTAAAATGGGCCTATATTCTCTAGAGTTTAGAAGAATGAGAGGTGATCTCATTGAAACATATAAGATTCTGAGGGGGCTTGAAAGGTTGTTTCCCCTGGCTGGAGAGCCTAGAACTAGGGGGCATAGTCTCAGGATAAGGGGATGGCCATTTAAGACTGAGATGAGGAGGAATTTCTTCACTTGGAGGGTTGTGAATGTTTGGAATTCTCTACCCACTCATCTGTGGATGCTGTGTCGCAGAGTATATTCAAGACTGAGATAGATAGAATTTTGGACCCTAGGGCATCAAGGGATATGGAGATCGGGCGGGAAAGTGGAGTTTAGGTCGAAGATCAGCCATGATTTTATTGAATGGCGGAGCAGGCTCGAGGGGCCGTATGGCCTACTCCTGTTCCTAATTCTTATGTTCAATGAAACACATGCCCAACTTACCTACTTTAATATATAATAGTAAGAGAAAGTCTTTTAGTTCATTTTGCTGAATGTCTCCTCCTTATCAAATAATGTTGTTTGAGCTTTTTTACTGCTACAAGGCAAATTGATTTTTAAAATACACTGATATATCTATTACTACTCAAATTGACAGCTAATTCTAAAATTGTATAGAGTCTAATTTCATTCCTAAATATCATTCAGAAAAGATATGGAAAATGTAATTGCTGATGAGACAGGTTCAATTTTTTAAAGCTATCTTTGGAGACATTACTGATTGTGAGTTCTTGAATAAAATTTTAAATGTAGTGGGGCCATTTGTAGATGCTAACATGCTCCTTAAAGTGGTTTGCTTGATTTTTTTTTTGCTTGGCTACATTGTCTATTAGATAACAATTTTGCTGTTTCCACTGTTGGTGTAACAAGCAAAGTACTCTTTTTTTTCTAAATTCGATCTTTTGGGACTACTAAAATATATATGCAAATAATCTCCAGAAAGTAGATGGAGTAATCAAACAGATCAGATTGGGTGACTCAGCGAGTATTAATCAGCGATAAAAGTTACACACAAAAAGTATCAGGCGATCAAAGGTACCACCCAAGTTGTTTGTAGCGTCATCGCAGACAGCTTGGTGCCGTTAAGACTAAAAATAGACAACTTGCCTTTTGTAGTCAACTGAAGATATTTTAAAGTATGATGGCTTTTTAAATGGCGGAACAAAGTACAAGGTCATGAACTGTAATGAACATTTTAGAGCAAAATATAAAGAAATGTTTACCAAATTAAAAAATGGAAATGTATTCAGGGCTGTGAATGCATCTGTGTGTGTGTATGTATATAAAATAAAATTTAGAAATTTGTTACAAAAATATTAAGATCTTTAAATTACTGGATTTATGGCCATGTAAATCTGCTACTGAAATGCTACTCTATTGTAATTTTTAATCCATTATTAGACAAAGATTTTATATGGGCTCTTGAACACTATCCAGATACTCTTTCTCATTGCTACAGCAAAGGTCCACAGACAGCCATGTTTCCTATGAACCAAAATGTGTTCTTATCAGCAAAGTAATTTCAGAAAGTGAGCTGCAGCGTGAACAATTAATCCTTTTAATTAGTACACACTGCAAATAAAATGGATTACCACTTTAAGTTCTTGCTCTCTCCAACTGATGGATAAATAACACTATGATTATTGTATGTCTCAAAGAATGAATTGGGTTTATTAAGAAGTAAAATTTATCAAAAGGAGAGCAAAGACAGCAGATTTCACAGGAGTACAGAAATTACTTAATTTATATTTCCTGTTTTAAAATAATAAAAAACTTCTTGAAGCTTAAGCAATTCTCTCTTGTTTTACTCTTCTACATTGTCCACGATATGAAGTGTTACATGATACTGAGCTCCCACAGATCCCACGAGTGTAGCAGAACAGCAGAAAGGGAACTGCTAAACTAGGAAAAGGCTCCTGGATTCATTTCTCTCAAGTGGCTCTGAGCATGGAGCATCAACACCAGTATCAGACACACAGGGCTGCAATACCTTACACAACACACTCTCACCCCTTGGGATGTCAGCCATGCCAAATTATTAGTTCAGTTTCCATGCAGCCGGGTAATCAAGTTTTTAAACAATTACATTTTTCTGGACAGAGAGCACATTAGTTGGTACTCTATCCCGTAACTGATTAACTGCTAGATCAAATAATCCAGTTTGTTTGTTGTATATTTTCCTGTCTCCAGCATTCTTTTGTCTACATTAAGGCAAGAAAACTTCCATGCATATTTTCCTCAAATATAACCAGTCATCAGATGAAAAAAAGGAATATAAAATGACACTACATAGCCATGAAGAATAAATGTTAGGTCCTAGTTCAGGTAGAGAAAGAATGAACTTGTATTTATAAAGCACTTTATCACATGCTCAGGATGTCCCAAAGCACTTTACAGCTAATTAATTACTTTTGAAGTCCAATCTCTGTTAGTATGCAGCCAATTTGCAAATAACAAACACCAACAAAAATGAATGAATTTGTTTTTGTGGTGTTAGTTGAGGGAAGACTCCTTGTTTTTCTTTGAATTGTGCCATGGGATCTTTTACGTCTAACTAAGCAAGCAGGCAGCACCTCGGTTCAGTGTTTCAACTGAACAACAGCACTTCTGACAATGCAGAAATCCTTCAGTACTACAAAGAAGTATTAGTCTAGATTATGTGCTCAAGTTTGTAGTGTGGCTTGAACCCACAGTTTTCTGATTCAGAGATGAGAATATTACCCACAACCAAGGTGATGTGTGTATTTTGTTGAGCCTGGCAGCTCCCAACCATGCAGTACCCAATGTAAAGTGATGACTTACATGCCAGACTTGGCTACATAGCTTGTATCGTGCATAAATTAAATCCTTCATTTTCTGTACTCTTTCCTTTAAAATTAAGCTTTTATTATCCAGTATTTGTACTTGCAGTCCTGCTAATTGTCCTTACAAATAACCAATATGCAGATTTGTAGTGCTTCCAACATTCTGAGAAACAACCTCTTGCAGTACAAATTGAAATGAACCATTGGTATTCACCTGTTGACATAATGGCTTACTGGTTACATATTCCATTATGTTCCTTGCCTGAACTGTCATAGAGGTGTGGCAGTCATCTCCTGGTTTTATCTTGACCTATCCTCACAATGCTGATTCCTTTTTCTCATTTAAACATCTCCCCCTCTACCAAGCCTCCCACTTCTCTGGTTTGGATCACTGATCAGGTCATTTCCGGTGACATTCTATGTGATTTCAACTGTGGTTTGTTGCCCCCCCTTCCCCCCGCCCCCCAACCTCCTGCTTTTTGTTGACCTCCACACTATCTTCAGCACTGGTTGACCATCACATTCTCTTCAACTCCCTTCCCTCTGTGATCCATATTCATAGCTTACTTTCCCCTAGTTCCATTTCTACCTGTCCTAATATAGCTACTATATTTTCTCAAGCTGTTTTACCTGTGCCTGTACGGTCACCATGGTTTGCCCCAGAACACCGCCCTTTATCATCTATACGCTAACCCTTAGGTGCATTTTTTGAAAGCAGGGAGTCACTTTTTACATATCTATCATCAACATCCAACTCTTATCTCTTTGCTGCCACCATTGATTCCAAGATTGATCCCATTCTATCCCACTACCTGACCTTCAAATCAGGGATTGTCTCCATAAACCCTTTGCCTTGCTACCTCTCTACTCATCTTCAAAAATCATCTCATATCCTATCCCTTTGACCATGTTTTCTCTTATTACTGCTTGGCTAATTTTTGCCTTTTGTAAAGTACTTTGGGACACTTACTAAGTTAAAGGCATTATATAAATGCAAGTAGTCGTTCCCATAAAGTCCTGAAAGATCGTGTCTATCCCTTTATAATCTAAGTTTGCATTGACGGTATCAAAAAAATTACTCTACATATATAGAACAATGCTAAAATGTCATTGATAAACTATGGGAGCTTATCTTTGGTAGCCCTCAAGAGTTTGTGTCATCTGAAACATGGAATGTTGCTTCCTTGTAACATGTTTCTACACATGTTTATGTTATATGTATATGTTTATATATTATATATTTACTATATAAAGATACAGTTATTACTATTTGTACAAGATTAGAGTAAGAGGAGTTAATACTTAGAACAGTGACTGTTCCTTTTTCAAATGATTACAGGCTTCTCTGATTGATTGTCTTCAGATTCATGTACTCTTTGATCCCTGTAACAATGCAGTGTAGCATGTGGTTTGTACTGTAGTGAGATTGACTTCATGAGAAAATAGTATATTCTATGTAGTATATCTATATCAGTCATTTTACAATGGATTTCAAGAGAAGTGTGAGGTGATGCATTTGGGGAGGGCAAACAAGGCAAGGAAATAACACAATAAATGGTAGGATACTGAGAAGTATAGAGGAACAGAGGGACCTCGGAGTGCATGTCCACAGATCCCTGAAGGTAGATAAGGTGGTTAAGAAGGCATACGGGATACTTTCCTTTATTAGATCTGAAAATAGAAAATAGTTTTAAATTGCAGTATGTTGGGTATACAATTTGACAATACTTTTTTCCTCCCGTGTTCATTTCTGTTTAACGTTTACCAATTATTTTCTCCTAAGTTACTTCTTATAAAACAGTTGCACTGGAATTTATTGTTGCTATCATTTTGACCACTTCACAGCGATGACAGAGTTTTTCTTTAAAGTAGCTTTGCTAACTCATTTCCTTTTGTATTAATTCTTTAATATGTTCCTGTTCCAGATGGACTGGTAGTTGTTGGTGTCCATTCAGCGAAGTTCCCGAATGAAAAGGTTCTTAAGAACATTCAGAGTGCTGTTCTTCGTTATAATATTACACATCCAGTCGTGAATGATGCTGATGCAAAGCTGTGGCAGAAGCTTGAGGTGACCTGTTGGCCAACGCTAGTAATTCTAGGTCCACGGGGAAATATGCTGTTCACTCTGATTGGAGAAGGACACAAAGAAAAGCTTTCTCCCTTTATTTCGGTGACTTTGAAATACTATAAAGAAAAAGGAGAAATTAGGGATCATGGCATCAAATTGAAATTATACAAAGATTCCTTGCCTCCCTCCTCACTGCTTTTTCCGGCTAAAATTGCAGTGGATAATTCTGCAGGTAGACTAGCAATCGCTGATTCTGGTCATCATAGGATTTTGGTAACCGAAAAAAATGGAGAAGTTCTTTATTCAGTTGGAGGTAAGACTCTCTCTTGCCTGATTCTTGTATTTGTAGTAAAAATATCCTTTATTAATCAACAGTGCCAGCAAAGCTATCAGTTCTAAGCAGAGTCGTTAATTTATTATACATGTTGTATATAGAAATGCAGAAGAGATGTCTTCTAAACTGAGAAATTCTGGAAATACACAAGAGGTCAATCAGCAACTGAAAGAGAGAGATAGATTAAACGAGCTATGAAGAGTTAACATATTTTTCTGTTTGGGGTGCTGACTTACCTGCTGTGCACTTCCAGCATTTTTGATGTTCATTTCAGATTTCCACCATTTGTGGTCTTTCCTTTTATCTCTATGAACAGATGTGTTATCTTGCCTTCTTCATTGGTGCAGTAGAGCCTGGGCGGAATGAATATGTTAGCTGATCAAACTGAAGTTGTACAGGTTATAATTTGGGGTCCTACATTAGTAGCAGTGGGAGTACAGTCAATTCTGAGTAATTAATAGTCAGTGCCTAATAATTACTGCATCTTTACAACATATCTCTGACAGATTCTTTCATGCAGAAAGCAGTTAACTTTGGATACAAAGTTCTCTCCAGTAGTAAGGCTATATTTAAAGCAAAGCAGTAGCAGAATGTTGTGGTTTGATATGCAGACAAAGAATCTTACTACTGAAATGGCTGTGATCAATCCTAATATGGCAGATATAAAACTTGGAGCTCAACAGATATCATCTATTCTTAAAATAAAAAGTTGTACCTTCTTAGCTAGTTTAAGAATTATATCATGAATAAAGCTAAAAAATGCAGTACTAATTAAAATATAGCATGCTTCTGCAAACTATGAGTTTTTTTTCATTAATACATTATGACATCAACCCTAAGTAAGTTGATTGCAAATTAATTTGACACTAGGAAATGCAAAACATTTTCAGTTACATGAGTAGAGTCTTCAATTTTTTTGATGCTTATCCCATTTTTTTTCGCCTTCTCTCCTAAAGGCATTGGACTACCCAGGTACAGTTCCAAGAGCAGGAGCAGTACCTTTCTCAAGTAGGGATTCTCTATGTGTGAGCTCAGATAGCAATTGTCGGTATTCAAACACAGGGTTTCACAGCCAAGTCCAATTCGGTCTTTACCTGACATCACACAAAGACATTTTTCAACTGGAGTCACTAAGCCTGGGATTTTCTGATCTGTATGGCTAAATAGTACACCGGATGGCGCCTTTGCTAAGACTAATGCGTCTTTAAATTTAACTAGAAAAGCTCCACTGACATAAGGCATAGGCTTGCCAGCATACAGCTGCAGAGGATTCAGCACAGATTGGCATCCTTTCTGAGCCCAAATGCTGATCAAAAAAAACACCGCGTGTGAAAATGTCAGTACCACCTGAGTACAAAGTAGTCTTCAGTCTCTGATATCTTTCAAACAGCACCCACATCTGGGAAGAATATTCTGTGGAACATTTTGTAGATAGAAAATTGGCAGGAACCTGTATGGATAGGAACATTAGATTAAAATTTAACCTCTCATGAAGTAGAAGGATTCCTAAGCAATTTACTTATTTAAATAGATATTGTACAGTTATGTTTTGAGTACTCCCCCTAAACTTAAGAATTTGACTTGCTGCATCTCTTTCTAAGTTAAGTCTGTTTGTCGCATTTAAAGTTGAAATGGGTTACAGCCATTTGGGAGCCTGACTCTCCCAAATTCTACATCAATTTATAAGTGTAAATTATGTACATACAAGACATGTACCAAATTATTTACTTATATTTTATGTTCATGCTGCAGAATTCTAGACTTTAGTTGTATATAACTAGAGTTTTGACTTACAGAAGTCCAAGTATCTCTGAAAACTGTTTTTTGAAGGGTGTTCCTCAACATCTTTTGCATACTCTCTATTGAATTCCTTATTCCAAAGCTTCTGATATTTTAGTGATGCAGTTTGCTGTTTACTGTAAATTTGTGATAAAATTATAAAGTGTGTGACATTTATTTTTAAAATCCAGGACCAAACAGTGGATGGAAAGATGGGAGCATTTGTGAAGCCAGTTTCAATTCTCCTCAAGGGGTGTTGATGAAGGATAATATCATCTTTGTGGCAGATACTGAGAACCATACAATTAGAAAGGTAAGGAAAAAGCTATCAATGGTAACAAATCAGTAGTGCTATGGCTTATACTAGTAGTTTATGTATTTCTGTTTCTATAAAGTGCCTAGTATTCATTTGTCTCATTTAGTTTAACTGTATAACTTGATATTAAATGTTTATACCATATTGAACAGGTAGTAGTTTGTAGATTATTTCTACTGCTTTGTGTAATCACTGTTTTTGTAAATCCATTTTACCAATAGAAAAAAAATGGCATTTCCCATCTAGTTAAGGGAAAGGAAAGAAGTAATTGTACATTTACACTAGATAAGCTAATATACATTTGAACTGTCTGGTTTTGCAAACTAATAAAAGAAGTCAGTGGTATGCGTTTTAAGTATATCTGCAGTTGCGGACATGGCTCAGCTTAAGACAGCGAGTAGCTAAGACATATAGACTAGGAAGGTCTAAGGATCAACCTCTAGACTGTTCTGAGTTAGCCAATCTCAGCTGGGGTGGTGGTAAGAGTGCTATAGTTGGTCTCAATGCTCCTGGATTAGGGAGAAGAAAATCAGCCAGGTTTCCTATTCCTGATCACAATCCACTAACCTCTGTTGGAAGTCTACTTGTGTGGATGTGGAGTGAGGACAGGAACAGGCTCCATGGATGAATAGCCTGCTAATAAACCTGATTAGGTTCACACATGAAGAATGGCCCCTTATGTGAGGTACCAGAGAATGACCAGTGCCTATAGACCCCTACTCCAGGAAGGAATCAACGTCTTCGAGAGGAGGAGGAGGCAAGAAAAAGAAAAAAAACCTCTGATGAAAATTGTCCTGAGATGTGTTTTTTATCACCTACAATTTTGCATAGTATATTGAAAATGTAATTTTGTTTTAAAATTATTCAGCTTACCAAAAATTTCCTGAGCAAATTGGATTTGCATTTTTAAATTTATGCTATTTACAGGTTATTACACTAATTAGGCTGGGGACCCAGATACCCTGGGCTCTTGCTTCTGCTGATAGTTTCCTCAGATGCTTGTTTGGGATGGAAGCTCAACCTACTCCAGACATGGTCCCCTGCGTCAGAGGGGATGTGGCTGGAGGAGGGAATTCCTAGGTTGAGAGTATCCTCAGTCCAAACCTTGGATCCCTGGGTGGCCGGTATGCGAATGCAAGGAGATACGTTTGCCTCCATGCAGAAATGGACACCATCTAGGGGTCTTGGCCTGGAGTGGTTGTGAGTGCCTGCCAGAAATATTTAAAATAAGGAGCATCTCTCTCCCCTCCCCCCCCCCCCCCCCCCCCACCAATCCCAGATCCTCCAGCAAGGTCAGCGGTGAAGATTCCCAATGGACAAGAACGAAGGCCTGTAGATTTTGAGTCCCCATGGGTCCTGTTTAGTTTGTATGCAGACTCATTAAATAAATGTATTTTGACGGGCACCATTTATTCCCTTGTTTAGATTGACCTTACGACTGAAAGGGTGAGCACAATAGCGGGAATAGGAGTTCAAGGAACTGACCAGGAAGGTGGTAGGACAGGAGTGGAACAGTCAATCAGTTCACCGTGGGATCTAGCTTTTGGCACCAATGGTGAGATTGTTACTTCCTTATAAGCATATGTTACATTTATAAGATAGAGCAATGAATTCTGTGTAATACTAGCTTCTGAAATTGTGAAGAAGCTACTTATAAATGGGGGCGTATTATGTTTTATTATGTATAGACGATAAAGATCGTTTTATATTTTACACAATCTGTGTATTTTGATATTTTTTTCCCCTGTGAATCTCCGCCGTCATACGTCACACTTGAGTTTGAAAAATGTCATATGCAATCACTTTCCTCTTCGTTGTGGCCAATGTCCACTTTTTAACCAGTTCATTCTTCATTATAATGTATGGAGCATTCTCTTCTGTATCTCTCAAAATCTCTTATGGCTCCCTGGTTCTTTTACATATGTAGTCAATTTCTATATCTTACCTTTGTTAAAGTCCATGATAAGATAGGCAGCCAACTTGATTGGAAGGAGGTTAAAAAAAAATCCCGGTGAGAAATAAATAGGAAGGGCCACGGTTGGAAGAAATTAATAAATATGACGTAGAACAGTGGGAATAGAAAAATTAGGGGCTTGCTCCGAGAGCCTATATATCCACAAATCTTTCTCCCGTTCATTATTCTTGCTACGATCCCCATTTTCATTTATTCACCGAGGGCCGCTGCTTGCATAAAGTAACACTGAGGGTTAGTGCTTAAGCAGAGGCCTTTTGGGTTATTGAGTTCAAGCATGCAAAAAGCCCTGGAAATATCAGCAATAACAAATAAAAACCACATATACAGAACGCAAGATACAGGTCCCAAAAAAGTGGGGGGGAGGCTTGTGCAGGAGACAGTTACTACACGATTTCTAAGATATAATTAAGTTTATAGGGAAGTTTAGTGAATATTAGCAGAGCTATTTAATTTCTATGTATTAGTTATAATTGTTATTTTTTTAGAGGTACATAGTTAGAGATTTAAAAACCAACTTCGCTGCCACAATGAGTTGGGAAGGGAAAAAAATCTGTACTTTGGTTGCTTTTTCAGCGAATGCTGGATCTCCATTGAATACACTTTAGTGAATAGGAACATGGGGGAAAAATTGAATAAGGCCTATTATTGGGCATAGGTAGCACGATCCGCTATTAACCCGTGCCCAATGGCCCCTGCGCAGGCAAGACGAGAACTCCATCCGGCCTCAGTACTCACCTTCAAGCAGCGTTGAAATCTAGGCCTTACACATCGATTCAAGTAAATGCGCACTTTCCACCAAAGGGAGGCTGTCTCTTAAAATCTCAACGGAAGTCGGTACTTGTTATTTGCTAAAAATAATAGTCTTCTGTCTGCATGGAGTCTGAACGGAGATCAGACATCGCACACGTAAAACACAGATGCAGGTCCCGTCCTTATGTTTACAAACTGATGAGTTATATTAAAACATTGAATAAAGGTTGCGTACTACTAAATCCCATATCCTCCAATCTGCATGCCAGACCTCACCAATCTGCCGATCTGAGTTGGTACCATGCCTGCAAGAGTGCGTGCACCAAGGTTGTCTGCTGATGCACTAAAGGCCTTGATGTAAGAGATGGATAGAAGGAGGGACATCCTATATCCGCAGGGGTGGGGGGGTGCGGTGATGGCAAGAGGTCCTCCAGACATAAGGCCAAAAGGCAGTTGGAGGCAGCAGGGGACGAAGTCAATGCCAGGCACACAGCACCACGAACATGGATACAGTGCAGGAAGAAGGTGAATGCTTTGACATGAGTGGTCAAGGTGAGTGAGGTCAAGACCAACTCCACCACTAGCTGCATCCACTGTTCCACGCACTACACCCCCCCCATCACCCACGTACCAACAAACTCTTTCCATTAGTACTCAACTCTTCCAATCAGATGCTTCCTCTCACCCTTACACATCACCACTGTTGTAAGCAGCCCACCCACAATTCACAGGTCACATACACTGGCAGCTATTCAACCATGACAGACACATCACCCAGACACATGTTCCGCTTTTTTGCAAGAGAAGGTCGTGCATAACAGGAGGCAGCAAGTGGCAGTGACATTTAGCCCCTCGAGCCTGTTCTGCCATTCACTGAGATCATAGTTGATCCGTGACCTAACTCCATATGCCTGCCTTAGCCCCATATCCTTTAATACCTTTGGTTCACAGAAATCTATCAATCTCAGATCTAGAATTCACAAGTGAGCTGGCATCAGCTGCCGTTTGCAGAAGAGCGTTCCAAACTTCTCCCACCCTTTGCGTGAAGAAGTGTTTCCTAACTTGACTCCTGCGCGTCTTGACTCTAAATGTTAGACTATGTCCCCTCGTCCTAGTATTCAAGTCTAGGAGACCTCCAAAAACAGTTACAAATGCATCAGCAACCAGAAGCAATAGTCCAGCTACTAACCTGTAAATCCTGCAAGGTCCCTTTAAATAGCGCTGGTGGAGGTCCCCCAGGTACTCTAAGACATGTTCAGATGGTCATGGTTAAAACTGTGCGTTGAATTGAGCATTAAGTCCCAAAATGGTGTCTATCACTTTAAATCAGCGTTTCACACTGTATCCATTTTCTCCTTACTTTACATGCTGCCGGCATTCGGTATTTGCGCATGCGCTAATACCTATACCAAGATGGCATCCAATGCAAATAACGCTGGAAAAGTGTGTGCACAGCTAAGACGCCATCTTGTCACTTCGGGAGGCCGCATAGCGCTGAAACAACCAGGTGCTACATGGCCCAATTTCTAACCCGTAGTTTTACAGATGGCTAGGTTTTCTTTGGTGAATGGGAGATTTGAGCTAATAGGGAAGCACTCGTCAAAGTGCACTCTCCCCGTGCTATTTCTGGTCTCTCTCTTCCCTAATTGCTGCTAGATTTCCATTCTTTTTCTTGCTCTCTCTCTCACTGTTTCGTTCTATCTCCTCAAAAGCATCCCATCCTGCTACCTAATTGCAGTTCTATTGTGATTGAAGGCTAAGAACTGCAGTTGCCAATCTGATGAGAATACCTGCCCACAGTGTACAGCGTGGTCAATCAAAGCAGGAGAGCAAGCAGGTAGGAGCTCGTGGGTGGGGGCATCTTAGCACTGATTTTGGTCCATGAGCGAAGGCACATGGACAGGACCCCCTGTAAGTCTACAGTTGGCATGTATGGTGTCAACTCTCCTGAAGATTATGGATGGGAATGGGGAGGAATTTGTCTCTGTTGAAGATTGTGTTCCAGTTCTACCCTATTACTTTAAGGTCTAATTGCATGTGAACAGGAATGAAGACGCCACAGAGACAGAAAGACTGAATGTTCCCTTCTTGTTTATTATCTATAACAGGCTTTTAGTCTTTACTTCTGAACACTAAGTTATCTCTATATCTTGCGTGCACAAGTATCAAGCTGTATTTCAAAGCTCTTGTTTGTATTGTAAAAGGAAGCAGTTGTAACGTGTTTGGAATGTTGAGTAATAAGGTTGAGCAGGAGGAGGAGGAGAAGGGACTTCCATAAGCATGTAGGGTATAGATTAATGATACCCGTGTGCTTCAAATATGGTGTATGCTTCAAATAGTGTGTGTACCTACTCCAATTACCAGTTAAACCAGTAAAGCCTCAGTATTTCATACTGATAAGTGATTTTCATTTTTATCTTGCAATTATTTTGAAGGTTAAACCTGTTCTTAAATTTGTTCCACAAAAATGTACAGTTTTAACCATTGGTACCAACAAATTAATCTCTTAAAACTTGAACAGAAGTTTGATTGAAACAGCCACATAAGAATCCCGTGGGTGTTTTTCCCATAGAATTATGGTCATGTATTTGTACTATACTTTGTCTTGGCTTTGTTTTTCAATTTGTGTAAGAAAGCAAAGAACAAGAAAAAACTATTAATTCTTCATAGTTCTTTTGATTCAGAGTAAATGCTCTGGGAGTGGGACAAGTAAAGAAACAAAAGATGGGTCCAGAAGAGCTGTAAATGGCAACAGCAGAACCATTATCAGCACCTGCTGTCGGAAAAAATGGCAGCAGTGGTTATGATCTGAAGTTGTTGAAATTAATGTTGAGTTCAGAAGATTGTAAAGTGCCTTATCAAAAGATGAGGTGCTGTTCCTTGAGCCTCCCTTGAGCTTCATTGGAACAGTATAGGAGGCCAAGGACAATGAGATCAGAGTAGGAGTAGGACGGAGAATTAAAATGGCAAGCGACCGAAAACTCAGGGTCATGCATGCAGATTGAATGGAGCTGTTGAGCAAAGCGATCACCCAATCTGCGTTTGGTCCTCCCATTGTAGAGGAGACCGCATCGTGAGTAGCGAATACAGTATACTAAATTGAAAGAAGTACAAGTAAAACGCTGTTTCACCTGGAAGACGTGTTTGGAGCCCTGGACAGCCCTGTCCCTGTCCCTCCTCAACACCCTGGTCTACTCTTCCATCACCCCCACACCCGCTCCCCTTCCCACGGCACCTTCCCGTGCAAGTGCAGGAGATGCAACAGCTGCCTTTTCACCTCTTCCCTTCCCACCGCCCAGGGCCCCAAACTCTCCTTCCAGGTGAAACAGCGATTTACTTGTGCTTCTATCAACTTTGTATACTGTTCGTTGGTTCTGTTTCTCTCTCCACAGTTGCTGCCTATCCTGAGTATTTCCAGCACTTTTTGTTTCTAATTTAGATCAAAAGTTTGATTTGGTGTTCAAACTCACTTGGGCAAATGTTGCCAGTTTTTAGCTGATGTGATGCAAACAGCAGAGCACCTCATCTTGAGATGGGGCAGGGAAGAGAAAAGCTGGAACTAATCTCACCTTGCAGAATGCCTATCAGTGTTGTTTTTAGGCTTATTTAATGTATTGGCACCAATATGCTACAGGAAAAATCACACTTAAGGTAATATATTTTAATGTTATGTAATGCTCTGAATTAATCACATCATTTTTTATTTCAACCACTGCCGTCAGTAATCGTAATCAGCATTACTTCACCCTAGTTCTATACAACTCAAAATTCTCTCTCCACACATAATCCAAGTTTAAAAGGACAGTATCTATAATTGTACAGCTGGGCATTTTTCCACAGAACAAGTGGATGCAGTATGAAAATTGCATGCTCACCATTATGCTTTACTATCAAAATGCCAGTGGAAAAATGTCTAGAAGTATGACCACATTAAAATTTCATATGCCCACCATTATGCTTCACTAAAATCTTACCAACAAGATTTCACTTCTAATCAACTCATCCACCAAGTGACTGTGAGAAGTCTGCATCCCAGGCCATCTTAGCTACCGTGCTGATTGAAGGGTATGTATGTGTTTGTGTTTATATTTCCTGAAAATAACTAAAGTTACATTCTCATGTTTATTTTGGTATCCATTGGTAATCGATCAGATGTGTAAAATAGCCTAAAGAAATGTCTTCAATTCTCTAGATTCTGGATAGAACATGGTTGTACAGCATTGGAAAATACTTCAAGATTAGCAGATGTTCATTTATAACAATATGAATGTTGAAAAATTCTGCATATTCTTTAATGTTTACTCCTCCCACTCTTGGATTAAATTTCACATTAAATGTTTTTAATAGTCATTTAATTCACAGGTTTAAACAGAATAAAGCCTCTCAAAATTTAATTGTCGTACATGTCTGTTTAGACATTCTTTGCTTCTGCTAAAACAAATGTTTTCTATTAAAGTCTGCTGCAAAGACTGAGTTTTATTTGGAAATGCATCCAATAGCCTACAGTTTCAAAAATACGAAAGTAACAAAGTATTTATGCGGCAAAACGTATCGGGTGGATGTTACTTTCGGCTGTTATCAAATGGAAACTTGATGTGCTCATACCTTTCTTTTATTTTAATAGAGGAATTTATTTTTTCACAGGTTGATGTCTGTTAAAATAACAAAGAGGGATTTAGTACAAGAATTCTAAGTGTTTGTACAATAACATCAACAGTAATTTCTACCCAATTCTGATTTAATAGGAAATACAATTTTTTACCTACAAATAACAAATGTAATAAATGTTTGGCAACAGCAAACATATTTAATATGGAAACCATTAATAGTAGGTGCCATTTAGTATTAATTTGTGGTAAAATGTTTTTTTTTTAAAAATTCAACAGTCAAGAAAAAAAATACAGGTTTAACTAGACTAAATATAAGATTTTCTTTACTAATCAGAAATATTTTTCTGTTCATCAGAAAAACTGTTCGTTCCACTTCTAAAGAGCTTTACCAGTTCTTGACAGGGAAGTCTCATAGTTATGGACCATCTCTATGGAGGGAGCTAAACTTATTAAACAAAACTTCTCATCCCACACCAAATATGCCTCTGAGCTGAGCAGTGACATTGTTGGAATGTCTGGTAAGAGTAGGAAAATGGGAGAGAAAACCAAAGACAAAAAGTAGATTAGAAGGAACCATTAATGTGATAGGCTAGCAAAGGTTTACTCTTCATTAGAAATCATGTATTTCCTTGGTTTTTCAGATAGCCTTCACTTTCTCAATCTCTTTATAATTTTGTTCGTTCATGAATAATTATCAATGATTAGTACACCTGTCAAAAACAGTTATGCAGCAGAGCACTGTGGAAGTCTGTTTTAGAGATAAAGCTTTATTTATATTTTTGTTTTATTTTTAATTATTGTCCAATTAATCTAGAAAGGCAAAAAGTATGCCAGGAGAAGTTGAGGTTACCCACACTGTGTCCTTGTTTGACGCATTCAATAAAGTGTATTACATCCATTTAGCACCTTTTGTTATTTGCATGTTGTCACACTGAACCCATGTGCCATACAGTGATTAAGTAGATGGAGTCCCAAAATTTTTTTAACAATAAATATATATATATAGAATTAATTTGACAACGTGTTTGTTATTTATGCACTTGATATACAAAATGAATTAGTTGTTGTGAAATGAATTATTGTTGGTGTCATAGATCACAAGTCTTTAAATTTGAACTGCTATTTCTAGGTATTCTCTTTGTTTGGTTTCTGATAGTATTTTAGGGTAAACAAACTAATGGAATGCTTGTGTTTAGTACTTTAAGAGCTTTATTGAAGTTGTCAGGAGATGACAGAAACTGAATAAACAGCTTAGCCTATGCATCATTTTTTTTAGATCGCTTGGTAATGGTAGATAGGTGAATTCATCTGAAAGAAGCTTGTACTGTAAATAATACTTATTCTATAACTTGAACATTAAACTTGCAGTAACCTAATCAACTAAAATTAATAAATAGTCCAAAATCAGCCATATATATTTTTAGTAGATTGATTAATGAGGTATTATTTAGCCGTAGCCACTTAGTCCTGTCTACAGAGATAACAGGACAAATCTAGTGTGACCCGTGTTCTCATTTAATTTTTAAGCGGATGTTGGGTCTGACTCCTGATGTGAAACACACTGATTTCATGGTTGAACTGTGAATACAGAAACAAGTGATTGCATTAAATTTAATCCTGTAAGCTTTCAGTTTTAATATCCCAACAGTTCAATTGATTTAAGTGCTAATTTTTCAGAAACTTTATTTTTGGTAAGTATTGTAGACCAAAACTGGATTTGATTTTACCTTTAACCCTGTTTACTTGCTGAATAGGCAAGCATGCTATAGAGTTAGCATCATGGAATACTTTGACTAATGTTTTAACAATTAAGATATTTAGTCTAACTTTGTTATTTTAATAATTGTCAGATTTCTGGAACTAAATTAATGTGATTAAACTTGTGCAGTTTATTAGTACGGGAATTATGCATTACTGAAAACTAAAATACTAAACCTTATGAGCATCATTTCATAAAATGTTATCTTGGAGATTAGCCATAAGCGAAAGTTTTCTATTTAATTTTTTCGGTATGTGCTTTGTATATTTCATGTTTGTAATTGCTGAAGTTTTGTGCTTGAAACATTCCCCTGTGGCAACAAAAAATTACTGAAAGCGTAATCTAATTGCATACTTGAATGATTGTTTTCCTCTTGCAGATAACATTATTTTGCTACTGAGTATGTTCTATCAGGTAATATTTTGGTTTGTGTAATAACTACAACACCGTATGGAAAGTGACCCAAAAAGCAATGCAAGTAGTGGCAGCCTTGAGCAACAGTTACTGTAACAGGATGCGATAAACTAATGCCGCAAGCCTACGCTCAGATATAAAATTTTAAATGGGCCAATTTCAAGGGAATGCGGGAAGAGCTTATACAAATTCTTTGAGGGGTAGTACTCAGGAAAACATCAGTTCAGAATCAACATAATACCTTTAAGGACATACTACTGAGCACACAAGATATATATACACACACACACACACACCAAAGACTAGTAAACGTAGCTTAAACAAACGTTACTCCGAATGGATTAACAATACAATAATATATATTTATAAGATACATCTTGCAAGGCTTCTCAACACATTTGCCCTCTTATAGGTTAGCCGTGGCTCAGTGGTAGCACCCTTGCCTCTGAGTCAGAAGGTTGTGGGTTCAAGTCCCACTCCAGAGACTTGAGCACAGGATCTAGGCTGACACTCCAGTGCAGCACTGAGGGCGTTCTAAACCATCGGAGGTGCTGTCTTCCGTATGAGACGCTAAACCGAGGCCCCGAGTGCCCCCTTAGGTGTATGTGAAAGATCCCATGGCACTATTTCGAAGAAGAGCAGGAGAGTTCTCCCTGGTGTCCTGGCCAATATTTATCCCTCAACCAAAGACACTGAAACAGATTTATCTGGTCATTATCTCATTGCTGTTTTATGGGACTTTGTTGTGTGCAAAGTTAGCTGCCTCGTTTCTTACATTACAACAGTGATTACACTTCAAAAGTGCTTCTTTGGCTGTAAAGCACTTTGGGACATCCTGAGGTCGTGAAAGGTGCTATATAAATACAAGTCTTTCTTTCTTTTATAAGTTTGAGGCTGCCCTGCTGTAACTGTATGATCAACCTGCATCTCAGAGCAGTATTCAGTTAATGTCACCAAAGTACAATGGAAGCATCCAAGCCCTGAAGCAGGGAACGGTTAGAAAAACTCTGACTCTTCGGTTTTGATCTTGTAAGGATTGTAATATTCTAAGTGGAATAAAAAAGGCTAATCTGGAGCATTGTTTCAAGTTAAGGCACAACGTCAGACAAATGGACATGGTACAAACTAGTAAAAGGCAAATTCTGAACTGATATCGGATAGTATTTCTTCACACAAAAGTGATTGATATCCAGAATGGTCTTTTGGATAAGGTAGTAGAAGCAAAAATTACAAAATCATTCAAGAGGCACTTGCTATGATGGGGAAACTGTAGGTCCCTACTGAATGATGAACTAAAGGGGCCAAATGGCCTCCTTTGCCTGTACTTATTTTTGTGATCTTTGTGAACACTTCTTAGCCACCTCTTTTCCTTGCCCCCATTTTGTTTTCAATCAGAACTGGAATAAGTGGCATTTCCAAATCCATGTTTTAGATAAAACCGGACACCAATCCCCTGTTCTGTCGATGCGGGTTCATAGCTGACATCAGCTGAAATGAATTGGTAGCTAAAACCAACATGAAATGTTGGGTCTTTGCAGAGGGTTGAAGTTTTGTAATTGTGGATTTCTTCCAACAGATAGATTTTAACTATTGTGGGAAAATAAATAAGAATTGCTTTGTGTTGAAAGTATTTTCTTTTCCGGATATGTTCCTTCAGTTGGAGCAGCCTTAGACAGCTGTATCTGACTTTGTGTCTTGTCATTATGTGCTTCCTATCAAAACAATTATTTTCAATTTTTTTTTGTCTGGCTATGGATTGAAGAATGAATGTTACAGAAAGATTGTGTTTTTGTGGCGTCAAGTGGTGAAAAGTTGAAAAAGCCATATAAAATTGCACTTGGAATATTTTGCTTTCCAATTTCATTGTTTATGAGGTGTAGGAAGAAGCAAAAATACTGACATAGTGAGAAGGCAACAGTTTTTGTTTGTTCTGTTTATATATCTTAACTATATCTTATGTTGGCATGCACTTCCTGTCTACAAAACTTGACTTCCAGTTGTCACATTTTTTGTTACACTTTTTGTGTCAAATTTTTCCATTATAAATTCTTATGCCCACATTTTATTATGGTTTGATTGCATAATCTGGGCAATGGCTTCCCACAAGTATTTCAATATTTGTGATTTTTTTTTTTTTACCTGCCATTTTCCCCCAGTAGTTGAAATTTTTAATGTCCAAAGTAAGGGTTTAACCAAAAACAAATTTAAAAATAAAAAAAAATACATATTTCACAACAAACATGATTAAATCATCCCATTGAATTGTCTTTTTTTAGTACCTTTTCACATCAAGGCTCGGCCTCTTCCCAAAACACCGGAACAGCTTGAAGACAGGACATACCGAGACAATTTTCCACATTGTCTGGTAAATACCAGTGTTGTCGTTGTACTGTAACAGCTTGGCCAAAGGCATGGCTAATTCTGGAGCACAGGTCTTCAGCACTGCAGCCATGATAGTATCGGGGCCCATAGCCTTTACTGTGTCCAGTCCACCTAGTTGTTTCTTGCTGTCACGTGTAGCGAATCGAATTGGCTGAAGGCTGCGATGATGTGGACCTTAGGAGGAGGCCGAAAAGGATCATCCACTCGGCACTTCTGGCTGAAGGTGATTGCAAACAATTCACCCTTGACTTTTGTGCTCACGAGCTGGGCTCCGCATCATTGAGGATGGGGATGTTCACAGAGCCTCCTCCCGTTAGTTGCTTGTTCACCACTATTCGCAACTGGATATGGCAGAACTGCAGAGCTTTGACCTGATCCAATGATCATAGGATCGCTTAGCTTTGTCCATAGTATGCTGCTTCTGCTGTTTAGCATGCATGTAGTCCTTTATTGTAGCTTCACCAGATTGGCACCTCATTTTCACGTATGCCTGGTGCTGCTCCTGGCATGCTCTTATACACTTCTCATTGAACCAGGGTTGGTCATCTGGCTTGAAGGTGATGGAGGAGTGAGGGATATGCCGAGCCATGAAGTTGCACATTGTGGTTGTATACAATTCTGCTGATGGCCCACAGCGTCTCATGGAGACCCAGTTTTGAGCTGCTAGTTCTGTTCTGAATCTATTCCACTTAGCACAGTGGCAGTGCCGTATGACACAATGGAGAGTGTCCTCAGTGTGAAGATGGGACAAGGACTATGCGGTGGTCACTTTTACCAACACTTGGACAGATGCATCTGCAACAGGTAGATTGGTGAGGATGAGCTCAAGTAGGTTATTCTCTCATGTTGGTACTCTCACCACCTGCAGCAAACCCAGTCTGGCAGCTATGTCCTTCAGGGCTCAGTCAGTGATGGTACTACCGAGCCACTCTTGGTAATGGACATTGACATCCCCCATCCAGAGTACATTCTGTGCTTTTGCTACCCCCAGTGCTCCCTCCAAGTGGTGTTCGACATAGAGGAATACTGATTCATCAGCTGAGGGGAGTGCGCTCGGTTTTTACCAGCTGGAGATTTCCTTGCTCATGTTTGACCTCAAGCAATGAGACTTCATGGGGTCCAGAGTCGACGTTGTGAACTCCCAGGGCCGCTCCCTTGATTGTATACCGCTGTGCTCCCACCTCTGGTGGGTCTGTCCTGCCGGTGGGACAGGGTTGGTGATGGAGGAGTCTGTGACGTGGCTGATAGGTATGATTCTGTAAGTATGACTGTGTCAGACTGTTACTTGACTAGTCTGTGAGACAACTCCCCCAACTTTGGCACCAATCCCTAGATGCTAGCGAGGAGGACTTTACAGGGTCAGCTGAGCTGGGTGTGCCTTTGCCATGTTCTGTTTCGATGCTTAGGTTGCAGCCGAGTGGTTTGTCCAGTTTTATTCTTTTCTAGCGGTTTGATATAACTGAGTGGCTTGGTAGGCCACTTCAGAGGACTGTTAAAAGTCAACCACATTGTTGTGGGACTGGAGTCACGTATAGGCCAGACTGGCAGGTAAGGGCGGCAGGTTTCCTTCCCTAAAGAACATTAGTGAACCAGTTGGGTTTTTACGACAATCCGACAGCTTCATGGTCAGTTTTACTGGTAGCAGCCTTTTATTTACTTTTTTTGTTTTTAAAATGAATTCAAATTCTCAAACTGCCATCTGGGATTTGAACTTGCATTCTCTGGATTATTAGTCCAGTAACGTAACCACTATGTCACCGTACCCTATCCAGTCACTGACTCTTACACAAACAGGAAATTTTTCATTTCATCAGTTTATATTGGACTTAAATCAAGGTCCTAAAGATGAAAAAGACAATGCCTTAACCCTCTTCTAGATCATTTAAGAAAATGTTGAAGATTACTGGTCCCAATACCTTGGAAAAATGTTAATATATTTAACATTTGAATGCTGAACACCTTTTGTTTTCGAAATATCAGCAAACACGATATCCTGTACATTTCTAATACACGATATTAGAACAATTGAAAAATGTATGGGACAATGGCATGTTTGGTCACTTTTTAATTAGAAACCATTGTCTTTATCGCTGGGTTGAGGAATTCTACTGTGGTCATTAAATGACTGAAATTGCAATAAGAATTCCAAGAGCTTATACTCTGGCTTGATGAGGTCTGCCCTTTGATTGTGCCAGTTGGTTATGTTTTTATAATGTTTTCAGTGAAGTTATTTGTCATTCTTTACCGCTGTTATCAGCCTGCACTTGAAGTACAAAAGGAAGAACTGGCATAAACAAGGCAAACTCTCACTCACAGAAATATGAATATGATGGCCCAGATTTTGTTGCCAAAATAACCGAGTTTAATGCGCTAATGGTTATTAACGTGTAAATCGTCCCGCAACTTGTGGCAAGGAAGAGACATGCCTTAAATTGCAAATCTCCACAGGTTGATAATTATCATCATTGAAGGTCCACAGGCACTGTGATATGGTCGTTGGGAAAACAAATAGGGTTTTGGATTGTATTGCTGTACAAAGGCCAATATGGCTGCACTTGAAGTATTGTTTCCAGTTTTGATCCCCATGTATGGAAAGGGATATTAAAGCCCTGGAGAAGGTTCAGAAGAGGGTGACTAAAATGATGCTCAGTCTTGGGGCTCCTTATTATCAGGATGGGCTCAAGGAGTTTGGGACTATTTTATTAGATAAATGTGGGCTCAGGGGAGATATGCTTGAGGTTTTTAAAATTATGATCAAATTAGATTCTGTCGAATTATAAGTTACCACACTGTTCTGAAACTTCGCTTGATTGCTTCAGGGAGTCAGAGAGGAATTTCCCAGAGTTCTGTCTAAATTGGCCTACGTTTTTTTCTTTTTTCTTCATCTTGCAGAAGGTTGGCATTTAGAAATTCCACAGGGTGTGGGGGATTGCGCATCCTGGCATAAGTACCGGGATATACCTATCCATGTTCTCTGTCACTGATCCTACTGAAGTTTGCACGGTCAGAAGGGAGAGGTCAGAGGGGGTAGCAGGCTTTTGGAGGCTTGGGGCACCCCTGCCCCCCAAAGAGGCCACTCTTTTAAATTTCATTTGCATCCACTTGTATGCTCCATGCTTGAGGATGTAACTGGTAGAATAGATAAGGGAGAACCAGTGGATATGGTTTATTTGGATTTTCAGAAGGCCTTTGATAAAGTCCCACATAAGAGGTTAGTGTGCAAAATTGAAGCACATGGGATTGGGGGTAATATACTGGCATGGATTGAAAATTGGTTAACAGACAGGAAACAGAGAGTAGGAATAAATGGGTCTTTTTCGGGGTGGCAGGCAGTGAAAAGTGGGGTATTGCAGGGATCAGTGCTTGGGCCCCAGCTATTCACAATATATATCAATGATTTGGATGAGGGAACCAAATGTAATATTTCCAAGTTTGCTGATACAAAACTAGGTGGGATCGTGAGTTGTGAGGATGATGCAAAGAGGCTTCAAGGCAATTTAGATAAGTTGAGTGAGTGGGCAAATACATGGCAGATGCAGTATAATGTGGATAAATGTGAAGTTATCCACTTCGGAAGGAAAAACATAAAGGCAGAGTATTATTTAAATGGTGATAGATTGGAGAAACTTGATGTACAAAGGGACCTGGGTGTCCTTGTACACCAGTCACTGAAAGCAAACATGCAGGTGCAGCAAGCAGTTAGAAAGGCAAGTGGTATGTTGGCCTTCATTGCAAGAGGATTTGAGTACAGGAACAAGGATGTCTTACTGCAGTTATACAGGGCCTTGGTGAGACCACACCTGGAGTATTGTGTGCGGTTTTGGTCTCCTTAACTAAGAAAGGATATACTTGCCACGGAGGGAGTGCAGCGAAGGTTCACCAGTCTGATTCCTGGGATGGCAGGACTGCCGTTTGAGGAGAGATTGGGTAGACTCGGCCTGTATTCATTCGAGTTTAGAAGAATGAGAGGGGATCTCATTGAAACTATAAAATTCTGACAGGGCTAGACAGATTGGATGCAGGGAGGATGTTTCCCCTGGCTGGGGGGTCCAAAACAAGGGGTCACAGTCTCAAGATACAGGGTAGGATATTTAGGACTGAGATGAGGAGAAGTTTCTTCACTCAGAAGGTGGTGAACCTGTGGAATTTTCTACCACAGAAGGCTGTGGAGGCTAAGTCACTGAATATTTTTAAGAAGGAGCTAGATAGATTTCTAGACACAAAAGGCATCAAGGGTATGGGGAGAGAACGGGAATATGGCACTGAGATAGAGGATCAGCCATAATCATAGTGAATGGCAGAGCAGGCTCGAAGGGCCGAATGGCCTACTCCTGCTCCTATTTTCTTTGTTTCTATGTCTCTGTGCACCCAGCTAAATCTGCATCTGAAGCTATGGAAACAAACTTACCTTGGAAAATTGGATACAAACAGCACACTTCCTTTTCAATCTGTCTAAATCGTGCCATTAGCCATTCAGGTCAACTGTGCCCATATAGGAAAATCTAGGCTCCCAAGATGATGGAATTGTGAAATGTTTCAATATCAAATTTGGAGAAAGAAAAATAAATAATTGATCCACTCACCAAAGTCTGTTTTGAATATCTGATAGACAAAAACTTTCTTTCCTTTTACATTTACAGTGACCAGTGAATGCTTGCTTTGCTTATGATGCATTTTGCTTTTTTGAGGTAATCTTCATAATATGTGCTAGTGATTTGATTTCAGTGAACACCTGTATATTTGACATAATTCCAGGTAATACTGAAGACCATCTTCTGTTTATTGCAATGGCGGGCACTCATCAGATATGGGTCGTTTTTCTAGAAGATGGAAAACTCCCAAGGGGAACGTAAGTAATTGTAGATAAAGTTTTGTAACAGTAGTCTTAATATATTGAGATATGTTTTGTTGATTATTTGCAAGTCCTGCTGCAAGCTGTCTTAAACTGAGTTAACTTGTGTTGTGGGAAAATCACCACTCGGAGTCAGACTTAAAGATTCAACATGCAGTTTATTGGACAAAGTACTTTGGGAGAAGAACTGGACGCTCCGCAGCGCACACAGCTACCTTCTCAACTTCAAAATGGTTGTCATGCTTTTTTATACCTTTCAAGTACAGACTTTCAGCAGCTATTACATTATTAGTCTTGATTAGTTTACACATTAGCCAATTAGGCCCCCACAGCAACAATTGACCTCCAATCACATTAAAACAACTGTTATCAACTTAAGACAGTATGGTCTTTGTCTATTCAGTCTGGTTCTGTAGTTTTTATCAGCTCGTTGTGAAATGTCTTTTGTAATTCCAGACTGTAAGTCAGTTTTCTGAATACACAAACTCAGCATTTTTAAATGTCTTTTCCCACAGTCGCAGAATCCATTTTGTTTAGTAGAGTCCATTTTGTTTAGTAGTCATATGTTATGTTTAAGCTTTTAATTATGGTTAGTCTGGTCTGCGCAAAGCGCATTTCAGTGTGGTCTTGGGGCATTGACCGCAGCCATGCACACAATAGTCACTTCATCTTTGCCTTTAACCCAACAGCCCAAACTTTACTCTGACACTTGCATAACCTTCATTTGTGCCATAAAATTGACCCATTGGCATAGACTTTTGTCTTCATCGCCTGGGCAGTACTGTTTATGTGCTTTATAGAACCTGCCTGATTTTCATTCCATTGCAAACCAGATGATCATCATGTGGTTGGAACTCCCAATCCTCTATAAGAATGCTCTTATAGGTGGTGATATTTAGTTTTAGTTCATCATGTTATCACTTATTCTTGTGTCTAAATTAAAATATTCACCAATGAAAACCCTGCATTGAAGTGTATTTATATTTTGCAATTGTAACAATAGAAAAGCAGCACAGTTTAAATAGTGCTAGTTACCCTAACAATAAAAATAAGATTCTGTTCAAGAAGACAGATAGCCTGCCCTCTTGGATCTATGGTCCATGTGATTGAGGGTGGGATTCCTCTATTCCTAAATACCCATTAAAAATAACAAAGATTTTACTGCTTTTTAAGTGTTGTTTGGAATAAAATTTGGAATTATTTTGTGGCTGAAACTATGCATACATTTAAAAAAGAATACCTATTTGTAGTTCATCACTAAACTAGCCCAGTTTTACGTTGACAATTTAGAGGTACTCACGCAAGGTTTGAAACTTGATTATTTTTACAAAATGTGTACATATGTACACAGATTATATTTTATCATTCATTTACTCTGACTGAAACATAGAACACTGCCATGGACTATTCTTATCTAGAGTATTTCAACTATTATATTAGGAATGGGTTAATTGGTGTAGCAGTCTATTTGTATCTGCTAAATATCAGTAAATGTAAACAAAGCACCACAAGCATGTTCTGGTGGAAACAATCCATGTAGCTTAAAACAATGTCTTTTTCTGGGCCTGGACAGGTGGGAGGAAGAATAGTTTTAGGCTTACTGAAATATTATATGAATTTAAGCAGTGCACCAGTATGCCAGCTGGAAAATGTAGTACGTGCTCCATAAATCAACATCTAGCTTTCTACATTTTTTTTATTCAGGGAGTACTGGAAAATACAGATTTTTGTCGACCAGTATTTAGGAAAATAAAGTGTAGAATTTTTATATACATAATCATTCCTATAAATTTCTAGAAACAAATCAAATCTCATGAGGCTTATACATCCTTTTCTCACAGAATAATTTCATTATAATGTCATAATTATTTAAGGAGTCAGTGTTCTTTATTGTCAACTCAATTTATCACTGGATATTGCCAATTACTTAATATGTACAGATTAACTTTCAGATTTGCTTCAACCTCAGATTCAAACCATTGAATATGGTATGGTACAAATCAAGGTTCAAAAAAACAAATTAACGGTTCAAGTTGGGACCCTCTCCACCACTGAACTGAGTACTGGGGAACTCAGATGCTACTTTCCTCCACCCCTATGAACCACCAGGGAACTCAAACCCAAAATAAAATCTAAAAGCAGCCACATACCTCTGGCTGCTGCCAGTCTGCCCAGGCACATTCCAGGCACTGATACAAGCCTGTAAAGACTTGGTTAATACAGCTTCCAAAATGGTGGTGCAAATGCATAGAAACAAAATGGTATGTTGTTCTTCTATGTGAGCAGAATACATAATCACCTGAACTGTTGATTCAATTCATATACTGCGGTATTATTCATATCTCTTGGTTTGCCTACATAACTTCTGTAGAAAAAACATTTCTAAAATATTTTCATTAGTTTTATTTTTATTGAGAGAACAAATAGGAAAGACAAATTACAGCCAATAAAATACAACTAAAAAGTTTCTATTAGTCTTACTAATATATGTGTTAATTTACATATCACTCACAGTGAGTACAAGAAGGGAACATGCATTCGTTTTGCTGGGAGTGGTAATGAGGAAAACCGAAACAATTCCTATCCTCACAAAGCAGGATTTGCTCAACCATCAGGCTTGGCTGTAGCTCCTCGGGAATGGAATTGCCTTTTTGTTGCAGACAGTGAGAGCAGCACAATCCGCTCTATATCACTAAAGGATGGTGTTGTAAAAAACCTGGTTGGAGGAGAAAGGGATCCACTGGTAAGTAAGATGATTCATATTTTAAAAAGAGGTTTGATTGTGCAAATTTTGTTCCCAGAATGATGAGGCACATGATTATTTATAGTAAATTAAATCCAATTATAGAAATGAAATGCATGCATATTAGCAACATTTCAGAACATAAATTCATTTGTATTTTAGCAGTTGGTTGAAGAAAGTAAAATTTTACAAAAGTTCCATTGCACCCAATTATTATCTATCACTATTTTGGCTTGTGACCAGAGAATTAATAAAAAAAATAATTCTGTGGTCATGATGGATGTCTACTGTGACCCAAAAGAGATAATTTGCTACATTTCATCTTTTAGGTAATATGATACAGCTGTTGTTGGTCTTGATCGTACATTAATACACATAGATAGGGATGTAGCAATAGTAAGTCCAGTTAGGTTTTTTTCAAAATGGATTATGTTTTGTGTTGAGACATTTTTCTTCTATGTTAGCTACAAGAATGTTGGGATGAAATATGTTTTAACTACATGGTATCATAGTTTATCAAAGGACATTGTGCTATTCCATTTCTGATTTAAGTGTTCAGATTGAGGGATAGAAAGGACTAATATAAATAATTAAGAATGTTGCAGTGTACCTGAGAAAATATAATCAAGTCTTAGTGGGCATTCTGCTACGACTGGACTTGGTACATAAAATTATATTGTAGTTTCCCCATAGCATTTATTTGACTTTCTGGCAATCTTTCAGAGATTAAGATAAGCATAAGTAAAGCAACAGTAATGAAGAAAATAATAGCACTAAAGAGTGACAAATCCCCAGGACCAGATGGTTTCCATCCCAGGGTTTTAAAGGAAGTAGGTCAGCACATTGCAGATGCCCTAACTATAATCTTTCAAAGTTCTCTAGATTCAGGAACTGTCCCTCTAGATTGGAAAATTGCACATGTCACTGTGCTTTCTAAGAAAGAAGAGAGAGGGAAACCAGGGAATTATAGACCAGCTAGCCTAACATCTGTTGTGGGGAAAATGCTGGAGTTTGTGTATTCAGAAAACTGACTTACAGTCTGCAAATTTCTTGCAGCTTATTCATAGCAACAAATCACAATTGTACAGCTAGGGAACATGCAAATCAAAAGCAAGGAAAGCAGCTAATAAACTACCAATGAGAAACTACTAAGGACATACAAATCAAGCATGAGTAGTGAGAAATTCTACCAGTTAGGTAAAGGAGAAGACGAATCAGTGAAATTGCTTAAAATATTTTTGGGAAGTTGGTTTGAAGTGCTATTTTGAATTTTCTCCAAGATGAACATTTGCTGGTAAAAGTAACATTCATAACTTAAGAAACCCATGAAAACTTGAGCAATTCTGAAAATACTTACTCTTACTCCTCTAAACCTGGATTTTCCGATCTAAATTATTTTAACTCCAGCAGTAAATAGGTTATCGTCAGTGTGAAAATAACACTGGGTGTTAGACTTACCTGTATGGTGTTGTGAATCCCTGAAAATGTTTTCCCTGAGAAACTTACTAGGCTGCGAGACTGAAGCTCATTTAGAGTACTTGGCTGGAGCTTGAACTCTTCACTTGGACTTTGCTGTGGTCAAAAGAAGTGCTCAACCTGGAGTCTCGTGGTGATCCAATCTGTCGGGGCTCGACTGCAACACGTGAACCAAGAAAGAGCACGCTGTATGCACAGCTTATCAAAGACTGAAATTCATTTTGAAATTATCGTAACAATGTATGTTATAAAGCATGATGTGGAGATGCCGGTGATGGACTGGGGTTGACAATTGTAAACAATTTTACAACACCAAGTTATAGTCCAGCAATTTTATTTGAAATTCACAAGCTTTCGGAGGCTTCCTCCTTCCTCAGGTGAATGTGGAGATTGTGGAATGAGGAGTCCACATTCACCTGAGGAAGGAGGAAGCCTCCGAAAGCTTGTGAATTTCAAATAAAATTGCTGGACTATAACTTGGTGTTGTAAAATTGTTTACAATTGTTATAAAGCAGATGAGTATACAGACCACAGGATTGTACTATTAAGTAAGCTACAACATTAGCTTATTTTGGTGAGGAAACAGTATCCTTACAAGATTGATTGTCGGAGCCAACTATTGTGGGAATGTGGGCAAACGTAGACAAGCAGGAGAGTGGGAGTACCTCTTTTTAACAAATTCCACTTTAACCACTACAGGAGATCAGATATGTAATGTTTCAAGTATTACACAGTGAATACAATTTTCACACACCAATGTGTTTCTGTCATAGTCTAGAATATCCAAGGACTTTTATATTCAATATTATTATACCCCTACTTCCTGTCACTTGGTAGATAATGCCAGTTTTTCCAAAACAATACTAATTGCCACCCAGCTTGAAAGGATATTCCCGTACAAAAATAACAAAAATGTGAACGACCACAGACAAAAACAAGACAGCCAAAAGGTTTTGCACATTTGAAATGCTTAAGATCATCTTAATTGTGAAAATGAGGAGGCGAAAACAATTTCCATCACAAGCTTGATATGTTATGGTTTGGCCATTGCTATAGTATTGATAAGTTTGTAAAAGCCTGAAATATAAATTATGCTACCTCCAAACCTTCAAAATAATGCAAGACTTTTAAAATGAAAGTATAAATTGTAAAGTATAGTTTATTCAGCAAAAACACTCAAAACCAAGTACCATTGATAGCTTAAGATTTCCATGAATAGGTCTCTACCATCAGAGGAACTCAAGCAAGTGACCGGGAAATTGAGCAGCTCACACTCTGCCTATTCCCCACTGGAATTGCATCTGACCTGATTTTTGTTCAAGCTGTGCACCTGTGTAATTTCCAGTCAAGTTGAATGGGAACTGAATTAAGAATGCACATAGCATGCAAATGAGGGCTTTTAACAGGCCAGCAGTACTTTCGCCCATGATAAGCAAGCATAAAAAGGAAGCAACTTGAATGACCAATTAATAGGAACTGAAGCAACCCAATTTTTAATGTATTTTTAAAAAATATTCTTAATTGTGAGGCAAATTTAATGTATTAATTTATTATTTTAGTTGTACAGCTAATGTTTCATGTATCTTTCCTTTGCTTTCGGATTACAGCATGATAGAAGCAGAATACCAGGGCTTAAAGGGTTAAGTTACGAGGACAGGTTGCATAAACTTGGCTTGTATTCCCAGGAGTTTAGAAGGTTGAGGGGTGATTTAATTGAGGTGTTTAAAATGACAAAGGGATTCGATAGGGTAAATTCAAAGAAGCTATTTCCTCTGGTGAGGGAATCTAGAACCAAGAGGAATAATCTTAAAACTAGAGCTAGGCCATTCCGGAGTGAAATCAAGAGGCACTTTTTCACACAACGGGTAGTGGAAATGTAGCATTCTCTCCCCCAGAAGGCTGTGGATGCTGGGTCATTTTAAATTTTCAAGACTGAGAACTACAGATTTTTGTTAGATAAGGGTATCAAGGGATATGGATCAACGGCAGGTCAATGGAAATGAGGTACAGATCAGCCATGATCTAATTGAATTGTAAACAATTTTACAACACCAAGTTATAGTCCAGCAATTTTATTTTAAATTCACAAGCTTTCGGAGGCTACCTCCTTCCTCAGGTGGCCTCCGAAAGCTTGTGAATTTAAAATAAAATTGCTGGACTATAACTTGGTGTTGTAAAATTGTTTACAATTGTCAACCCCAGTCCATCACCGGCATCTCCACATCATAATTGAATTGTGGAATAGGCTTAAGGGGCTAATTGGCCTACTATTGTTCCAATGTTCCTCGAACCTTTGTTAGCAGTATCAGTGCAACTGACTGTACTGTAACTATTTCCAAGAGCTCTGTAGAGGAAGATTCTTAAGAAAGACAGATTCTTAAAGAATAGTCTCCCACAATACCAACGCTCATTCCATCTCATGGCATCTAATTGAAACCTTAATACTGGGAGTTGCTTTAACTGACTCTGGATGAAAGATGTACCAGGGAAATCAGCAGGCACCACATCTAGATTGACTGCACCTGCTGTGATGCTATGCCACCAACCATATCTGCATATCCTGTCAAATCTACCTAATATGGACCATGGAGCCACTTGCAGATCTGTTCCATCTATTGCAGTGACACCTGCAGCCAACATGTACCATAGGGACAGTACTGTTGGTAACAGACAAGGTTACCTGTGTATTCAGCTTTTTTGGGCTCTGATTCCTTCCAGTCTAGCACAGAGATTATTGTGCCATCAGCCCATGTGCTGCCCACAGGTGTATGAAACAAGTGGCTGAAGCTTTGGTCTGAAGCTATTTTATTTCCTTTTCCACTGACTAGCGCCAGGAGTATGACACAGCTGCCCAACTTCTCCTTATTTGTGCCTTGCCACTCACCCGGTGCTATCTACCCAGACTCACTCACTGCATCCCGCAGGAACCCAAACATTAATCAGAGGAATGGATGGTGCTACAAGATGCTTTCTTGCTCTGGAAGCCTGCCATGTCTCTGGTGACAGAACAGTGACAAATTTCAAAATGCTGGCTGCAAGAGCCACCTTCCTGCAGAGTTCAAAAACATGCTGGTAGCAGGGAACCTCGCCTGCCTTCAGCGTATCATGGACAATATCAGGAGCGCTGTCTAGAAAATTACCCCCACACCGCCCTCACTCAGCGTATGTGTAAAGGAGAGGAATGCATAAGAACTAGACACTACCAATTAATAGCTTGGGGGATGCTTGCGATTTCACCTTCTCTGCTTCTTCAATGTTTGTATAGGCAGGGATGTCCAGGGTGGCCTCCTCAAAGGGTGCCAAGGACTTGTAATTTCTGATTCCTCCTCTAATTTAGTTTATCTCTTTGTATGAGGTGCTATTTTCTTGTGCAAGCAGAGAAGTAGTCTTGACATGTTGTAAGTTGAAGGAGCATGTGACCAGATATGTTTTGAAGCTGCAGCCTATTCTAGGTGTCACTAAGTAATCTTGCAGCTGTGTTGGTGATTTTATGTGTGATGTCCTTTGACAACGTAGGTGTGCTGACACTTTCAGTTGTAAGTTACAGCTGTAATGTGTGCCCTACGGATATGCATATTCAGCACTGAAAAAGCTGTAAGATTATGTGAGGGCTTGGCAATAGGCCAGCAGTAAACAATACTTTGTGACATGCATACATGGGATTGGTAATTAGTTGGATAGGCGTACATTGGCACCTTCCTTAAGGGCTTCTGTTTCCAGGTCTTGTGGGCAGTGAACACAGTGTTGTCTGGCTACTGCCACCTGCCAGGCATGCTGCTTTGCTGTCCCCTGGAAAGAGTGTTCTAGAGTACCAAAAAACACATCCCTCCTCGCAACGCCTCGTGTAGCAGGTTTGTGGCTCTAATATTGTGCCCATAGAGCTTTTATAAAGGTTTTACAACATTTAAACATTAACTCCCCACCTCAGCTTGGCAACCACCCAGCACCAGGCTCAATGTGGGCCATACACCACCCTACATAAATTATCTTTGCTAACCTAAAAGCTTCTCAAGTTTGGCATGCAACAAATGCTGCAGGCATAAAACTTGCAGCACTCTGGTCCTAGCGCTAAACTGACAGGACCAGAACATTTATCCACTGGAGGGCTTTAAACAGTAGACATGCCATTTTTCAAAACCGCTTTACATGTTCCACAGCCCACAGAAGAAACAGTTACGTAGGGCCCTTGTTCCTTTAAGAAATGTACAATCATGCACTGCTATAGTATAATCACCTTCTGTTCTGTTGTATTTAAAGTCTCATTCTGAACTCATTCCCCTTAAGTTATTTTTTTTCCAGTCATAGGCAGCAGTCTTGATTATCTATACACATTTTACAAGTTAGGACATCTACATGTCTACCCGTATTTAGACAATTGGGTGATCAGAGCCTCTTGCCAGGAAGCTGTATGCAACTGAACTTTAAGTACAAACAGAAAATGTTGGAGTATACAATAGGTCTGCCATCAACATGTGAGAGGCAGGTTAATATTTTGGGTGTAGAGTCTTTCAGATGCTGATGGATCAATCTGTATATTTGCAGCATTTAATGTCATTATTTCAAATTCATTATTCCAGCATTCTTGTTTTTTCCTTTTAGTAACTTGGCCTTTTAGAGAGGTTGGACTTAAATCAAGACAAATCCCAGCCACAGAAAGAACAGAAGTAAACTTTCATAACAGCCTGCTTTCTGACTCCTTAAGGCATGGCTTTGCTCCCACCAGAATACTTCAGGGTCAGTAAATTCAAATGTTTAGCCTCAGGGAAAGAAGCAGGATTCAAATAGAACACTGCATATGAATCCTTGGTCTGATGGCAGCAGCCATATTTATAGCAGACAATGCTATACTCTTCATGACACCACTGCATCTCAATTGCTTGTTCGGTGGTATGCTCTCTATTGGTCCAGTGAGTTGATGCCATGAGGTTCAAGCAGACTGCAGTCTGTAAGTTGCAGCTGCTGCCTCACCTCTCATATTGGTGACCAATTTCTCCCTTGGAAAAAGGGGTCTTGATCCACCAATACAGTTCATGGAACATATCAAATTCAGTGCAAGTCTAGACAGTTGTTGACATAGTTGTGAAGTACATAAGCAAGGAGGATTCCTTCCTGTGCAGATGTGGCACTGGTCCAAGCAAAACCTCACAGAACTCACCAGGCTGCAGAAGTCTTGGCAAATGGATTATGGATAAGTTCAAGCATTAAGAGTTGATTCTTCACACAGGCATGGCCTTTTGTCATCTTCAATAATTGGGGTTATCAAAATAGCCCCTGTGACCGCCTGATTGACTGAGAGGTTGCAGCAAAAGAGAATTTCTCTAGAGGCAGTTGCTTATAGTACTTTGTTGTTTCCCTGGGACAAGGGGTTATTTCATGCCTTTCCTTTCATGCTCTGGATAATTCACAAGTTTCAGGTGGAGGCACCACATTGATTTCAATAATCCCTCACTGGCCAAGGAAAACCTGGCTTTTGGACTTCTTGCTTTAAACATTAACCCCTATTAGATATTCCGATATAGATGGATGACCAAATATGCCTCAATCTGGTGGCATAACTGTTGAGACCGTTTGAATAACCAAATAGATTAATGACTGAAACAGTCATCCGAGAAAGTTTGAAGGCTTGCAAAGCTAAATGGTAGAGCCTCACCCGTGGGTGTTGAGACCATTAATCTTTACGTAAATGCTAAATCTGGTGTTTTAAATTACTTTATGAATAGTCAGTTTGGTAGCTGTATTGGCTTATAGTCATTCATTGGTGAAAAATCCAGTTGGAGAATACTCTGTGGTGTACAGATTCATGAAAGGCACTGTCTCAAATGTTACTCCTTTTATTCACCAGTTAACTCTAACTTGGTATTTGAATTTGGCCATGTGCACCATTATGTCAGAATTTTTTGAATCCATGAATTTGTGACCTTAAGCTTCTTGAGCTTAAAATGATCACTTTAGACCTTATTTAAGCAGTGAGGATCAGTGAAGTGCACGTAAGTAAGGCAGTTACCAGGCCATATCTTTTTTTTTGCTGAAAACTGTCTCACTTTCCTCAAGGAATCATGTTGCATTCTAGTTTAATTGTCTTTAAAGTTAAAGTAATCCCAGATAATCACAGAGCTAGCTGAGAATGTGTTTCTGCAAGTTAGCCATGTGTTGTGAGTTTGTACTTGTAAGATCACAAGTGAGTCTGGGTATGTGTGTTAATTGGTAGGTATTGTAGTTAATCATGTTTCAGCACAAACTGGCCATTTGGCCCATCAAATCCATGTTAGTGTTAGTCTCCACTTGAGCCATTTAGTCTAATCTACCTCTTCTGCCTGCTGCCTATACACTTGGATATTCAAGCAACTATCTAATTCCCTTTAAAGAGTTTATAGACTCCACCCATGGCAGAGAATTCCACATTCTAACCACCCACTCTGGAAAAGAATTTCTTTTAACCTCTCCTGGAGTACAGTATAGCATGGATTTCACTTTTAAAAGAAATCACTGTGTCCTTTTGGATGGTTATCCACAGAAATACAATGTGTAAACTCTTATTAACAACTAATTTAAATGTTCAACATGTACATTTGCTTAATATAGTTCCTGCCGAATCCTTAGTTTTTTTCATTTTATAATTTAGCAGATGAATATGGTAGGTAGCTATTTAAATATTAATTATCAATAGTTTTGACAATCATTTCAATTTCGGCCAGATTTTGGTTAGTTCCGCATTTCGACAACAATGCATCGTCACATTGCACTTAGTGAGTTCCAAATATTTCCATCTTGATTATAGTGCTAATCAATAAAAATGAAACTTATACAAGGAACATCTGAAGTGTAGTAGTTAACATTGCTCTACTGCCAGTTTGAAAAAAAATCTAAAGATCTGTTAAGATGAAAACAAGTACTCTTTCAGTGAGCAACCTTAGCCCAAATTGTTTGGGATGCCTTAATCTTGTCACTGAGAATATAAAATGGTAAAAGTGGTCATTTTGACATGGTGCAAATTGTTTAAAAATCAATGCTAAAAATGGCCTGATGTGATTACAATTGCTGTCTAGTTGCATCTTCTGGAGGTCCAGAATGTTGATTGCAGTGAAGGAAAGTGGTTCAATGATACTCTTATATACTGGCACATTAAAGTGGTGTGAAAAGTTTATCTTACAGCATGCTGTTAATGTTTCACACTTGGTACTGTTCCCAGTCATACATTTGGTAATGGAGAATCATTGCTTTTGTCTGTTTGAGGTAATGGATAGAAAATTATGTTAACTATATCACTAGGATTGCAGGTCTGGACGATTTTGTAAGTAGGTACTTTTAAAAAGCAAAGTTTTGGTGTGTGTGGTTTGACAGTTGAACATTTTTTTTTAAAGCAGTGAAGAGGACAGATTAAAGGAAGTTTTCCCAGACACACACTCGCACTATTTGGTGTTCAGTTGCAGAGCACCATTATTGTCTGCCCCCACTACCATAAAATGACTGGGAATAGGCACTGCAAATGAGACCTAAATAAAAAGGGACGGAGGAGCTTATAAAAAAAAATTCAATTCAGATTACAAAGAATTAACCATAATACTTAGGTTAACTAGGTTATGTTTATAAGTTTTTGTTGTTATAGATACAAGGGGATAAAAATTCATCTGGTCCCATTTTTGCACAGACAACAGCACGCCCCAACCGAGAGGCCCAAGGCTGGTCAGAAATTAGGCCTCGGACCTCGTTTCAATAATTTGGATGAACTGCCGGTGCCTTTCGCATCTCCAAAAGCAGCTGGCCCATCTCCGAAAACGAATTTCGGGCCACTTGCCTCACTGGCAGCGGCCTCATGTAAGTGCCAGGAAGGAGGGGAGAGGACAGTAGGAGGAGGGCCAGCCGTCGCCAGCAGTGGCTATCGTGAGTGCCATGGAGCCGGGAGGAGCACGCCTGCTCATCCTGGCTCCATGTGAATTTTAAAAAATTAATTTACTTACCTTTTCGGTGGCGACCACGAACTAGGCTGCATCCTCACCTGGAAAATCCTGAGGAGATCCACGCCTGCTCCTCTCAAGGCAGCCCAATTTCCCTGAGTGGCCCCAAGACACACATTGGGCCCCTCATTAGCATATGCAAGAGGCCTAAAGCCTGTTTTCGGCGGCCTTCTGAAAAATGGCCCAACCCAATTTTGGGTCGGGACGTTTTTCAGGCATCCTTGGGGACGTTGGTCCCCGAAATTGGGCCTTGTTGCGCCTGTTTTGCACAGGTAAAACGGGTACAACGAGATCCAGTTTCTACCCCAAGATCTTTTCAACCAATTTTAAACCATTAACTGTATTGTAATAAAGTAAAGAAACTTTTTTTAAAACTTTCAGAATCTGTTTGCTTTTGGAGACCTAGATGGTATTGGAATAAATGCAAAGTTGCAACACCCCCTTGGAGTGGCTTGGAATGAAAAGAGAGGTCTGCTGTATGTAGCAGATTCCTACAATCACAAGGTAAGTGTATTTTGTACGAATGTAAAACTAAAACCAAATTTATTTTATTTCCAATGTCTGCTTTCAAACTCTGGAAATAATGTTAGCTATAATTTAGTGGTTTGCCAATGGGAACAATATCTATGGGATATCAAAATGTTTTCATTCAAGTTTACACTTTACACCTTTGTCTACAAGATGAAGATAAGTAAACGCATACATTACAAACTATATCTTTATCTTAAAATCTGAATTTACAACAAGAACCATTTCTGATTCAATAGGGATACACGTCTGGCACCAAGGAAGAAAGGAATGAAAAAGTCTAATTCATGAGTCGAAGCAATAGGGCAAACTAGATAGGCTTAATGTCTTGTTAACATAAATTCACATTGCACGGTAATTTTAAGTGACTGTGTATGATTCAAAACTCTGCATTAAAGACATCCTCTACGTAAAGGACTAAAAGGGCCTTTCTATCATCTAATATTGTGTTTCTAAGTTAAATACCGTTATAGATGTTTACAATTTGTAAATGTTACAGAAACTAATTTTTGCAGATCTATAATGGAACGCATGCAGTTTGAGAATGCCAAAGGACACACAAAAACACACACATACTTAAAAATGGTTATTAGACTATGAAGTTTTTTGTTGAGAGAATGAAAAGCTGTCTTTAAGGTTGTGATTGAAAATGTCTAAATGTTTTCTGTTTTCTTTTATGGGGGGACTCAAATGTCCATTTACTTCTTCTGTTCTCAGATCAAAGTAATAGAGCCAAAATCAAGACACTGTGCTACACTAGCAGGAACTGGCAAAGCCAGCAATGTAATTGGACCTAACTTCAACCAAACTACATTCAATGAGCCAGGAGATGTGTGTGTTGGTGAACATGGGAATGTCCTATATGTGGTGGACACTAACAATCACCAGATCAAAGTGCTCGATTTGGAAATGCAGACGGCCTCTGTGGTAAGTTACATTTCTCACACCAATTACTGTAAATCACGTAACAAATAAGTTAGTAGTTAAGCAATTCTGCAGGCACCATCTTTTGATTTTTTTTTTGTAAACAGGCAAAGTAATTTTTTGTGGAAACGCACAGTAGACAGATTTAAAGCATGATAAAGGGACGCTACATCATATAGACAGTAGGGGAAAAGTGATCCCAATAAAATCAGCAATTACTCTGATCCAGCAATTGAAGCAAGGACCAGAACGCTCAACTGTGCAGAAGCCGGATCTCAAAAGTCTGATGAAAATGTGGGTGTGGTCGTTTAATACTTTCTTTAAAAAATTCTTATACTTCAGATCTTTATTTCAAATAATCTGACATGTTAACCTCTAAAGTAAAAGATTATGAGATAGTTTTAAAGAGAGGGAGAAAAAGAGTATCTCAAAATACTATGTAATAAGTAGATTACCTCGTAGTATGTGGACTTTTTCCTTTATGCTCCAGAGAAAATTACTACTCATTGCTATTTAATCATTCATTACAAAATTTGTTATTCTTACTTCTGTAGGTTGCAACTAATCTGCAGTTCATGATCTCTGCTCTTTTCTTTCTAGCTCTCTCACATTCTGTTTTTATTATAATTTATATATAATATCTAGTTTGCTTCTTGCATATATCCACACTTTGGGCACACGTCACATGCAAATCTTGATGTTTACGCAAATCATGATGGTATTCTTCAGCCTACTGATTTATGCAGGTAAAAAATATCATTTGTAACATAAACATGTTAAAGGCTTAAATAATTTCCAGAAAATATTTTGACTTGCCCATGAAAGTGCTCAACTCCTGTTGGAAATGTCTCTTACTTTTTGTCTCCTGAGGCCTCACCCCTTTTAGTGGCCTCTGATTTAAATTTGGCTCCACTGCTTCTTTCTGCTTCATTCTATGATCTGCTTTGTCACCAAAAGCACACCACATCTAATCTCAACTTTGGTGCACCCCCAGTCATTCCAAATCGGGCTCCATCTCCTTCCCATACTCCCCAGTCTTCCGGCCAGTCCCGAAACCACCTCCCAACTGTAGACTTGCTCCTCACCTTGGATTTGAGCACCACTGACTCCTGACCTTGGATTTCCCTGCTGTTGGGCTCGCATTAAAGAGTGAACATCCAAAAATCTTCTCTGCCTGGCCCTAAAAGGCACAGCTCCAGCCTGCTGGCTTCACAGCAGGTGAAAAATGGCCAACACTGTTCATCTTTAAAATTACTTCCATCTCCAGTTTTACTACTGCACTCCATTGCCTTCACTTCAGACCATAAATTCCTTCAACTATCAGACCAAAAATCGGTGACACTCTATTTCTCTCCTAGAATTGCACTTCCTTTTCCCACTGCTTTTTTCACTCTATCCAAATTCATAGTTACATAGAGTTAACAGCACAGAAACAGGCCATTCAGTCCAACTTGTCTATGCCAACGTTTATGCTTCACACGAGCCTCCTTCCCACCCCTCTTCATCCAACCCTATCAGCATATCCTTCTATTCTTTTCTCCCTCATGTGCTTATCTAGCTTCCCCTTAAACGTATCTGTGCTATTTGCTTCAACTACTCCTTGTGGTAACACGTTCCACATTCTTACCACTCTTTGGGCAGAGAAGTTTCTCCTGAATTCCCTATTGGATTTATTAGTGACTGACCTCTAGTTTTGGACCCCCCCCCTCAAGTGGAAACATTTTCTCTATGTCTACCCTATCAAACCCTTTGATTATCTTAAAGACTTCTATCAGCTCACCCCTCAGCCTTCTCTTTTCTAGAGAAAAGAGCCCCAGCCTGTTCAGCCTTTCCTGATCAGGACATCCTCCTCAGTTCTGGTATCCATGTGAATCTTTTTTGCACCTTCGCTAATGCCTCTATATCCTTTTTGTAATATGGAGACCAGAACTGTGCACAGTACTCCAAGTGTAGTCTAACCAAGATTCTGAACGAGTTTAACTTAACTTCTCTGCTTTTCAATTCTGTCCCTCTAGAAATGAACTCCAGTGCTTTAATATATTTCATCACTCATCAGCCTGCAACACCCCCGTCCCAACATATCCCTCTCTCCAAATCCAGGCTTGGCATATCCTACTCCCCCAGACCAGGCATAAACTAATCCCTCAAAACTAGATTAGTATCTCTTGATTCCCCAATTGAGGCTCACCATTTCCCCCTTCCCCATTTGCTTGTTTTTAATCCCCCGCTCCATTCCCTATTCATCCCAGATGTTACTAATCTCTATCATTATCGAAACCTCTCTGCGACAGTCCCTGCATCAGTTTTGTACATAAATAAGTGAATACTAAATTGAAAGTTAAATTACCCTAAAATCTTTGAATCTTTGAAGGTGGCAGGACAAGTTGAGAAGGCTGTTTTTTTTTTTAAAAATACAGTATCCTTGGCTTTATAAACAAAGGCATAGAGTACAAAAGCAAGGAAGTTGTGCTAACCCACTGGTTAGGCCTAAACTGAAGTACTGGGGGTGATTTTAAAATGGAGCCGGGAACGGGGCGAGGGGATCAAATTGAGGTCGGGAAACCCATTAGTACGGGTTTCCCAGAAGTCCTTATGATTTTGACGTAAGGACGTCTTTGTTTTTGTCAGTTCCCCATCTGACTGACTGGCCTGATTGACAGGCTGGTCTCAGTCAGATGGGAGACCAGCCAGGGAGAGGACGTGTTCAGGTAAGTCTGCAGGTAAGTCTGTGCATGTATGGATACAAACAAATGGAAATGGGGGCACGGGGATGCATGGGTGGGCATAGGTTGGCACAGGGGTTGCAAGTCATGGGGGATGGGATCGGGGTGGGGGGGGTCATCGCGGGGGTCCACGATCATTGAGGGGGAGATTTGGGGGTGGGAGGATCGGAGTTGGGGGGTAGGAGGGTCGGGGGGAGGAGGGGGAGGATCAGGGTCAGGGATCCGTGATCGGGGGCGGGGGGATCCGCGATTGTTGGAAGGTTGGTGCAGGTAGGCTTGTTGGGCCTGGGGGAAGCACTCTTGCTCCTCCGGGCCCACAAGCTGTGCCTTTCTAGGCACCTACCTGTTAGTCTCGGGCCTTGTCATCGCCTTTCATGAGGCATAAAACAGAAGGCCCGGGAATCCTGACCCCCCCGGGTTGAAATCGGGAATTGGTGAAAAATGGAAGCCTGAAGCGTCATTGAAAGGTTTTAAGGCCCGACCCACCTCCTGGGAGCGGGTTGGTCGCCCGCCCCTCGTCCCGCCTCGGTGAAAACGGAAAATGCCCCCCCCCCCGCCCCCAACCCACCCATTTTTTAATTTGAAAATTGAGCCCCTTATGTCCAATTCTGGGCACCACAATTTAGGGAGGATGTCAAGTCCTTGGAGAAGATGCAGAGGAAATGTACTAGAATGGTGCCAGAGATGCGGGACTTCAGTTATGTGGAGAGACTAGAGAAGCTGGGGTTGTTCTCCTTAGAGTAGGGAAGGTTAAGGGGAGATTTAATAGAGATGTTCAAAATAATGAAGGGTTTTGATAGTGAATAAGGAGAAACTGTTTCCAGAGGACACCGATTTAAGGTAGTTGGCAAAAGAACCAGAGGTGAGATGAGGAGACTTTTTTACGCAGCGAGTTGTTATGATCTGGAATGCACAGTGTGAAAGGGTGGTGGATTCAGTAATAACTTTCAAAAGAGAATTAGATATATACAAGAAAAAGGAACATTTGCTGGCCAATGGGGAAAGAATGGATAGCTCTTTCAAAGAGCCGGCGCAGGCACATAAGAAATAGGAGCCTGCTCCACCATTCAATAAGATCATGGCTGATCTTCGACCTCAACTCCACTTTCCTGCCCTATCCCCATATTCCTTGATTCCCCTAGAGTCCAAAAATCTATCTATCTCAGCCTTCAACATATTCAACGACTCAACATCCACAGGCTTCTGGGGTAGAGAATTCCAAAGTCTCACAACCCTCTGAGTGAAGAAATTCCTCCTCATCTCAGTCTTAAATGTTCGACCCCTTATCCTGAGACTATGCCCCCTAGTTCTAGACTCTCCAGCCAGGGGAAACAACCTTTCAGCATCTACCCTGTCAAGCCCCCTCAGAATCTTGGTATGTTTCAATGAGATCACCTCTCATTCTTCTAAACTCCAGAGAGTATAGGCCCATTCTACTCGATCTCTCCTCATAGGACAACCTTCTCATCCCAGAAATCAATCTAATGAACCTTCATTGCACCGCCTCTAAGGCAAGTATATCCTTTCTTAGATAAGGAGACCAAAACTGTACACAGTATTCCAGGTGAGGTCTCACCAAAGCCCTGTACAATTGTAGTAAGACTTCCTTACTCTTGTCCTCCAACCCCCTTGCAATAAAGGCCAATGTACCATTTGCCTTCCGAATTGCTTGCTGTACCTGCATGCTAACTTTTTGTGTTTCTTGTACAAGGACACCCAAATCCCTCTGAACACCAACATTTAATAGTTTCTTACCATTTAAAAAATATTCTGTTTTTCTATTCTTCCTACCAAAGTGAATAACCTCACATTTCCCCACATTATATTCCATCTTCTTCTCCACTCACTTAACCTATCTATATCCCTTTGCAGACTCTGTGTCCTCCTCACAGCTTACTTTCTCACCTAGCTTTATATCGTCAGCAAACTTGGATACATTACACTTGGTCCCTTCATCTAAGTCATTAATATAGATTGTAAACAGCTGAGGCCCAAGCACTGATCTTTGCGGCACCCCACTAGTTACAGCCTGCCAACCTGAAAATGACCCGTTTATCCCTACTCTCTTTTCTGTCCTTTTAACCGATCCTCTATCCATGCTAATATATTACCCCCAATGCCATGAGCCCTTCTCTTGCGTAACGACCTTTTATGTGGCACCTTTATCGAATGCCTTTTGAAAATCCAAATATACTACATCCACTGGTTCCCCTTTATCTACCCTGCTAATTACATCCTCAAAAAAAACTAATAAATTTGTCAAACACGATTTCCCTTTCATAAAACCATGTTGACTCTACCTAATCATATTATGATTTTCTAAATGCCATTTTACCACTTCCTTAATAATGGATTTTCCCGACGACAGATGTCAGGCTAACTGGCCAGTAGTTCCCTGTTTTCTCTCTTCTTCCTTTCTTGAATAGCGGTGTTACATTTGCTACCTTCCAATCCGCTGGGACCGTTCTAGAATCTAGGGAATTTTGGAAGATCATAACCAATGCATCCTCTATCTCTGCAGCCACCTCTTTTAGAACCCTAGGATGTAGGCCATCAGATCCATGGGATTTATCGGCTTTTAGTCCCATTAGTTTCTCCAGTACTTTTTCTGTACTGATAGTAATTACTTTAAGTTCCTTCATAGGCCGATTGGCCTCCTTCTGTGCTGTATCATTCTATGATTCTAAAAACTGGATTATAAACCTAAATGTACCTTGTGATGGTTGTAAATTTTATTATTTTTCATTTTTATATAGTTGGCGATCACTTCTGTGGATGCTGTAGATGCTTCCAAATCTGTAAAACCAAAAAAAGGTCCTAGATTACCAAAATCTGCTGATTCGGTGCAAATGGCTCCATTAATTGTGTCTTCTGGTCAGACACTGCATTTCCTTCTGAAGATTGACCTTCCAGAAGGAGCAAAACTCACTGAGGGGGCACCCAGTTTCTGGGCATTCTTGGCAGATGGTAATTTATATTTTAAATGTATGTATTATCATATGTTGCAATCTTTTATGTCATATACTCAAAGTAACTTTATTTTGTAGACAAGTAAATATAAGTGTGCCAAATATAGTGGTTTGTTTTAGTGTTGCATTTGTTGATTTCCAGGCACAACTAACTTATACTAATAAGCACACATCTTTTGCTCAGAAATTTCAGAAAGATTTACCAGCCCCTTAATAGAACAACCTATGTTTATGGCTTTGACAAAAGTACACTAAAACTCAACTATTTTTGTTTCCGCTGAAATCTTTTGCACATATGAGTCAATGTTCAATACTAGTCCGCAGTGCAGACTAAACAGAAGCACAGTCAGCATTTTGTCCAGCACTGGGAGGCCATTGTTTCCAGTCACAAGACCAATCTATTTCAAGTAGAGTGATCAAAATAGGTCTGTATAATTTTATCAGTGAGGAGAAGGCATTGGGTTCTCCCATAACCTGGCAGTCTTTCTCCATCTCATGTATTAAAACCTCAGCATCAGCAGGCACCCAGGGCACTTCAGATTTATTGGTGCCAAAATTTTTGCCTCCATGATGCAGTAGTCTTCTCAAAACTCCAGCAACACTTTGGATCTTAGAGTACCACAAAATGCAGTAAGTTGAGATGGTCTTGAGAAAGCAAAATATTTATTATTCCTGAAGTTCAATATCCCTGGAAGATTAGAGCAGGATAGCATTTTAGGATCTTTTGTATCTACAGAAATAGAAACAGTCTGCCCCACAAGATAAGAGTCTGATACCAAAAGCTGGCTCCAACAAAATTTCCTGCAGTAGGGTAACAACCATGGTCCTACTGACACATTCCTGTCATAACTCTGGCAGCAGCGTTTTATAACGTTGAAATTAATACGATGGATTTTATGGTCATTAAAATAGAAAGTATAGACAATAGTTTTTACATTGATTGGAGGTAAAAGATTTTAAGAAACGAATACAAAATAAAATTAGTACACTACTATATAGGTTAAGATGGAAAAGGCCCTTCTGATCATTTAACCTAATCCTCCCAGATTACAATCCTGTTGCTTTCCCTTTACAAAGTCTAGTTGTTTTTTTTAATAAGTCATGTCCTGGCCTCAACCACCTGTTCCAGTTGTTGATCCTCCTGTATAAATTACATTTTTCCCTAATGTCAGCCTTAAATTTTCCTTTCACAGCCCTGCACCTCTACCCTACAACCCTGAACCTGTGTAGAACGAGGAAGGAGTACATTTGTAATGACAAATGGAAATTAATGCAAAAGAGAATTAAAGTAGAAAAATATTGAAAGAAGCAAAAAGGAATGAAAGAGATTGGTGATGAGCAGTAGACTAGATTTAGTTCAGGACTTCCCTTCATAGTTCTAGAACTTAGCATTTTTAGAGGCTAGCACTGGTCTTGACTGTGCAAACAATGGTGATCTTGTTGCATTATTTTTATTCATGTTTTTGGTCATTGGCTTGTATTGTTGATTAAATTACATATTAACTTTAAATTTGGACATTCATTTCTAGTAACTTTTTTTTATTTGCAGGGCATGAATGGCTCTTTGAGGGACAGAAGATCAGTGGAGAAATTGTTGATCTTGTGAATGTACCTGAAGTTTTCTTCAGAGTTCCTGCTCAAGTACAGACAAATAGGCTTTTGTTGTCTATAGATGTGTGTCTCTATTTTTGTAGTAAGAACGACAATAATTGCCAAATGAAAGGAATCTCATTTAAACAACCATTACAATTCTCCAACACAGATCAAGGGACCATTTCAAAAGTGAACCTTTCTTTCAGCTTTTAAACGAATAGCTTAAAGAATTAGTTCTTAGAAATTCCATATTCAGATAACTAAAAGAATCAAACAAGAATGTACCTCGATACCTTATACCATCAAGATCAGTTTGTTAAACATTATCTTTGAGAACTGGTTGGTGCAGTGGGTTAATAAACTGCCCATTTATCTCTAATTACCTGAGTTTGAATCCAGCCCAAACCAATGGTTGAAAATCTTGACAGGACTTTGGGCAGCCTAAATCCCGTTCCTCTTTAGTACAGGGGCCTACTGCAGAAAAACTCCTAATTTGGCATTAATTGGCATTGAAACTGGCAGTATCACTTAAGCCACAAAGAAGGCTGGTTCAGAAATGGAAATGGTGCACAAGGCCAATAGAGAGGTTGCAGCTAAGACACATCTTTCAACAAAATAGAGGGAGCTTTGCTCTGCAGCTGGGCGTGCTTGATGTTGGCAACAGTGCCTGAAATGGGAAAATATTCCATTCCCCAATATTAAACTCACTTGCTTTGCTAAGCACAACATTCACAAAAAAACTAAGCTTATGTCCTTAATAATGACTAATAGAAACATTTTCTGTATGTGGTTATTCTACTTCTAAAGTAGAAGCAAATTGTAACAAAATTTCCTGTTGAAAACACTTTCAGTATTACAGGTATCCAGCTAAAACCGCAGGGAAAATGCATCTAACCAGAGTCAATGCAGTTCTGTCCAAATTCTCAAAAAGTGAGAGAACTTTGTGCAATTCCTGGCTCGAGCTTTAAAGTATAGCCAATCACCAATAGAAACTGGTTACAACAATAAGAAACCTTTGTGGTATCTCACAGTTGTAATCAGGACAATATTTATTTTAAAATACAAACAGCTGTTGCTTAGAACCTGAGTCATAAAGTTTCATATAAAATCCTGAATGTGCTGACATCTTTTTCTTAAAAAGCTTGCCGATACCAAAGTGTGTGTGTTTTTAGTTTATTTCTGTCTAAGCTTCTACCAAGAAACAAATGAATTGGATGAAAATGAAAGTAATATTGTATGCATTTAAATAAGATATGAATAATGGCATATTAAGTGTTTCAGGATTTGTTCACTATTTATTACTACACAGAGAGATTAAATGTTAAATGAAAGCAGAAAGCACTTGGAAACTACAAAAAATCATTGCCGTTCAAACAATTCTGATAAAATCAAGTTCATTCTGAGATTTTTTTTTAAAGTCTGAACTGTAATATACTTTTGCCCCATTAAGATCAACTAACTCTTCAGCCCAAACTTTCTTTTGACAAAATGGAAATAATGTTATTCAGACCTTACAGTATTTGAGTTTTCAAAATTAAAAACAAGCAAAATTAACAGTGCTTTCTGGTAAAGTATCTATTTCTTGCTTGTATTTTATGTACTTCTAAAGATTTACAAATTACACCCATTTTTCTTTCGGACAATGTGGCAAAGCATCTTTATATTTCTTTAGATGGAAATGAGCATATATAAATGTACAGCATTCCTTCTACAGAACAAATTATTACACAAGAACTGCTATGCATATTAAAGCAATAACATTAATGGCCTTTTTGTGTAAATAGGAAATTGTGTTCTGACAAGACTGAGTAAATTTACTCCTAGTCTCGAACTAAATGTCAGTTTGTGCTTGTGGCATGGAGAATTATTTGTGCTTTAGAACAGATTTTTATTTATAATCCAACTATGTTGGACTTAACATGTTAATTTTATACAACTATTACCAGTACAATCTGGCTTCTATTAAGAACAAGTAGCAGAAAGTGTTAATTCATAGGAAATAGTTATACATTTATTTAAGTCATATGTAACAAATTTCATACCTTCTAGAAAATAAAAATAAAAAAATGCAGTTTTATATTTGAACAGTGTTTAGCTAAAGGATCTGATTTTAAGCTAACTTGTATATTACATCTTGTACTGTGGTATGTCAAAACTTAGACACCCAGAACAAGCTATCAATTAGAAGCAGCTGCTTATGCAAAATGTGCTGAAGCTGTATCACTCACCTTTTTATACAAATGATTTAAATCAATCATGCCCTTTCCCCATTGTCCTGCTGTATGACAGATTGAGCCATTTCTCTCACAATCACATCCACAGTTCAGACCATGCCCATTATTAATCACATTGGCACTTAATATAACTGAACATTTAAACATTTAAAGTTGGAAGTGTCCAAATTGCATTTTAAATTACCGCAAAAAAGCAGAAAAAAATGAAACTGGAACCAGGCCAAAATGAACCCAAGTTTACATTTGCTTTAAATGTTGAGCTCAGTTTTTGTTGAGTCTGTGTGTAGCCCTCCAGTCTCCTGCAAGCACACTTGTTCCTGGTTGGGTACATTTCCTTTAATCTGAGCTATTTATTCATTCACTGACAACCATGGTCTGGCAATCATGGTGTGGGGCAGGCTTGATAGACCAGCTCGTCTTTTCCTGCCCATCAATTTTGTACGTTCCACTCTTCATTGTGGCTAATTATAAAGTAAATAGAAGAATAGTTTGGAAAAAAAATCAGTAATTCAGCAGGCTAGCATGGAAATTTAGCAAAACCACTCATATTAAATTACTATAATTTGCTGGACTTGGTTCTAGGGAATGAGGCGGGCCAAGTGGAGCGAGTGTCAGTGGGGGAGCATTTGGGGAGCAGTGATCATAGTAGCATAAGGTTCAGAATAGCTATGGAAAAGGACACAGACCATTCTAAAGTAAAAATACTCAATTGGAGAAGGGCCAATTTCAGTGGGATGAGAACAGATCTGGCCCGGGAAAATTGAAATCAAAGATTGGCAGGCAAAACTGTAATTGAACAGTGGACGGCCTTTAAAGAGGAAATGGTTCGAGTACAGTCTAGATACATTCCCACGAGGGAGAAAGGTAGCGCAACTAAAGCCAGAGCTCCCTGGATGACAAAAGAGAGAGAGAGTAAGATGAAGTGGAAAAAAGGGGCATATGACAGATAACACAAGTCAGAACCAGGCAGAATATAGAAAGTTCAGAGGGGGAAGTGAAAAAGGAAATGAGAGGCAAAGAGAGAGTATGAGAATAGACTGGCGCCCAACATAAAAGGGAATCCAAAAGTCTTCTATAGACATATAATTAGTAAATGGACAGTAAGAGGAGGGGCGGGGCCAATTAGGGACCATAAAGGAGATCTACTCATGGAGGCAGAGGGCATAGCCAAGGTACTAAATGAGTACTTTGCATCTGTCTTTACCAAGGAAGAAGATGCTGCCAGAGTTTCAGTAAAGGAAGATATAGTTGAGATGCTGGATAGGCTAAAAATTGATAAAGAAGTGGTTCTAGAAAGGCTAGCTGTACTTAAAGTAAATAAGTCATCCAGTCCGGATGGGATGCATCCTAGGTTGCTGAGGGAAGTAAGGGTGGAAATTGCAGAGGTACTGGCCATAATCTTTCAAACATCCTTAGATACAGGGGTGGTGCTAGAGGACTGGAGAATTGCAAATGTTACACCCTTGTTCAAAAAAGGGTGTAAGATAAACCCAGCAACAATAGGCCAGTCAGTTTAACCTCGGTGGTGGGGAAACTTCTGGAAACGATAATCCGGGACAGAATTAACAGTCACTTGGACAAGTGTGGATTAATTAGAGAAAGCCAGCATGGATTTGTTAAAGGCAAATCGTGTTTAACTAACCTGATAGAGTTTTTTGATGAGGTAACAGAGAGGGTAGATGATAGCAATGCAGTTGATGTGGTGTACATGGACTTTCAAAGGGCTTTTGATAAAGTACCGCATGGTAGGCTTATCGTGAAGATTACAGCCCATGGAATAAAGGGGGCAGTAGCAACATGGATACAGAATTGGCTAAGTGACAGGAAACAGAGAGTAGTGGTGAACGGTTGCTTTTCGGATTGGAGGGAGGTGTAACAGTGGTGTTCCACAGGGGTCGGTGCTGGGACCAGTGCTTTTCTTGATATATATTAATGATTTGGACTTGGGTGTACAGGGCACAATTTCAAAATTTGCAGATGACAAAACTTGGAAGGGTAGTGAACAGTGAGGAGGATAGTGATAGAATTCAAGAGGATATAGATGGGCTGGTGGCATGGGTGAACACGTAGCAGATGAAATTTAACACAGACAAAGGCGAAGCGATACATTTTGGTAGGAAGAACGAGGAGAGGCAATATAAACTAGAGGGCACAATTCTAAAAGGGATACAGGAACAGAGACCTGGGGGTATATGTGCACAAATTGTTGAAGGTGGCAGGGTAGGTTGAGAAAGCGGTTAAAAAAGCACACGTGATCGTGGGCTTTATGAATGGAGGCATAGAGTACAAAAGTAAGGAAGTCATGATGAACCTTTATAAAACACTCGTTCGGCACAACTGGAGTATTGTGACCAGTTCTGGGAACCGCACTTTAGGAAAGATGTGAATGCTTTGGAAAGGGTGCAGAAGGGATTTACTAAAATGATTCCACGGATGAGGAACTTAAGTTGCGTGGATAGACTGGAGAAGCTGGGGTTGTTGTCTTTGGAACAGAGAAGGTTGCGAGGAGATTTGATAGAGGTATTCAAAATCATGAAGGGTCTAGACAGAGTAGATAGAGAGAAACTGCTCCATTTGGCAGAAGTGTCAAGAACCAGAGGGCATAGATTTAAGGTGACTGGCAAAAGAACCAAAGGTGACATGAGGAAAAACTTATTTACACAGTGACTGGTTAGCATCTAGAATGCACTGCCCGAGGAGGTGGTGGAGGCAGATTCAATCATGGCCTTCAAAAGGGAACTGGATAAGTACCTGAAAGTAAAAAATTTGCAAGGCTACGGGGATAGGGCAGGGCAGTGGGACTAGCTGGATTGCTCTTGCATAGAGCCGGCATGGACTCGATAGGTTGAATGGCCTCCTTCCATGCTGTAACCTGTCTATGATTCTATAGGCCAACAAGACACTGATAAGGGGCACGTGAATTATAATTTAAAATGCAATGGCGCAGTAGGTAAATGTAAAGTGTTGTATGTTATTGAGTAATAGTGTTTGATCCATGTTATGTGCTGAGTTAGTACATCACAACTGAACAGCGGTAGCTGTTTGGTTACCATTATGAATAAAGTAACAAGTAAGTATTTCCTGTGTCTGTTATAATTGCAATCAAAGCATATTTCTAAGCACCTCAAAAGGTGTTCAGAAGGCATGGGAGAGACAGAGGGAAGTGTCACAGCTCCAGAAAAGCATGAAGGATCTGCTCCAGCTGCAGTCGATGGGGGTCGTTGTTGGGGAGGAACTCCGAGAGGTGAAGGGACAGCAAGCCTCGCTCTTTGCCTCCAAGGCCTCAAAGATCATCCTCCGGTCCAGAGTCCGCTCCGTGGAGCAGGGCAAGAAGTGCTTGTGCTGCTTCTTCCAGAAGCTGCAGAGAGAGACCTCTGATCAGAAGCCTGAAAGATGAAGACGGCTCACTGACATCTTCGCAGGCCGACATACTGAGGATCAGCAAATCCTTTTATGTCTGGCTGTATGACGCGAAGCCCACAGTCAGCACAGCCTCCCAGTCCTCCATCACGGAAGTCTTAGAGGACAGCGAGTGGGAGAGCACTGACCTTGGACGAGCTGACAAAGGCCGTCCAGTCCTTCGAAAAGAGTAGAACACCCGGAAGCGATGGCTTACTGGCCGAGTTGGACTGGAACTGGATAGGCCTAGACCGACTGGAAGTGTACGGAAGTATGCTTCTGGCAGGCAGCATGTCAGAGTCCATGAGGAAAGACATCATTATCCTCATCTACAAGCAGAAGGGGGAAGAGCGAAGAAATCAAAAATTGGCGACCCATTTCCTTGCTAAACGTCAACTACAAGATTCTGTCTAAGACTTTCACCAACCGGCTCAAGTCTGCTCTGGAGCGGGTGATCCACCTGGATCAGACCTGTACTGTACCCAGGTGGGTATCTCTGATAGCCTTGTGCTGCTCAGGAATACGATTGCCTACGTGCAGGACCGGGGGTGGGGGGGGGGGTGGGGAGTGAACACCTGCCTCATCAGCCAGGATCAGGAGAAGGCCTTTGGCAGAATATCCCACACATACATGATGGACGTGCTCTCAAAAATGGGTTTTGGGGAGGGAATCCGCGATTGGATCCGACAGCTCTACGCGGATATCCGTAGCGCAGTCCTAATCAACGAGTGGTTGTCGGAGAGCTTTCCTATCAGATCTGGAGTCTGGCACGGCTGTCCTCTCTCCGCGGTCTTGTTCATATGTTGTATCGTTTGCTGCGTCCGTCAGGAAGAACGCAGGTATCTGGGATGACGATCCCAGGTAACGGAGGCCCTCAGGTTAAGGCCTCCCCATACATGGACGACGTCACTGACTTGTGCTCCGATCAGCAGTTGGTCCACACACTGATGAGCACCTGCGACCATTTTGAACTAGCCTCAGGGGCCAGAGTAAACCGAAGTAAAAGCAAGCCCCTGGTCTTTGGCAGGTGGGAGACCCGGTCCTTTGTCCCCTTCACCGTCAGGTCTGACTACCTGAAGGCGCTGGGGATCTGGTTCGGGGGGCCCATGGCCTGCACAAAGAACTGGGACGAGCGGATCACCAAGGCCAAACAGAAGCTGATATGTGGGTGGGGCGATCCCTTTCCAGAACCGGCAGGAACCTGGTGATGAGGAATGAGGTACTCGCGATGCTGCTCTATGTAGCCAGGGTCTGGCCCATTCCCCACAACTCTGCCGTCACAGTCACCTGAGCTATCTTCCACTTTGTCTGGAAGTCCAAGGTAGAATGCATCTGCAGGGCCACCATATACAAGCCCCCCAGACAAAGGGAGGGAAGAGCGTCCCCAACGACGCTCTGATCCTGATGGCCATCTTTGTGTGCGGCTGCCTCAGGATATGTGTAGCATCCCAGTACGCAAGCACCAAATGTCACTGCGTGCTGAGTTTTTACCTGTCTAACATACTGAGAAGGCTGGGTCTGGCCAAGCAGGCGCAGGACGTTCCGTCTAGCTGGACCGTTTCCCCCCCCCCCCCCCCCACCCACCTGTCCCAGGTGGAGAAATTCCTGAGGAGGAATCTCTTCGACCGATCGATTGAAGGCCGTCAAACAGCGGTCAACACAAAACGTTCTAAGAGTCCTGCAAGGAACAGAGAGGGTGGACTCAATCGGTTTCTTTCCTGACCAGAAAGTCGATGCCATTTGACAGAATGTCTCGTCGCCGGAACCGACAACAGGCACCAGGATGTAGCCTGGATGGTGGTGAGATAGGCCCTCCCAGTACAGTGCTTCCAACACGAATGGAATCTCAGCGCCACCGCGAGCTGCTCTCGAGGCTGTGGCGGGAAGGAGACCGTCGTCCACCTCCTGACGGGCTGCCCCTTTGCACAGAATGTGTGGCGAGCGATGCGTTGGTATTCGTCCCAGTTCATCCCAAACAGTTCGGTAACACAGGATGCTGTGCTCTATGGGCCGGTCCCCGGGACGCACACCACGACAGATATCACCTGCAGCTGGAAGACTATCAACTCTGTGAAGGAGACCCTTTGGTCCGCCCAAAACATGCTGGTCTTCCAGCTGAAGGAGCTGTCTACGATAGTGTTGCCGACTAGCACACTCGAAAGTCAAGGAATATGTGCTGGGGGACACATTGAAGTGAGCTGCGACCTATGCAAAGGTTCTTTGGTGGGAAAGGCCACCATATAAATCCACCCCACCCTGTTGTACATTATATATTAGAAAATATATACTGTGTTTTAAAACTGTAACAGTAAGATCATAGTGTATACGATCGGTACTGCATTGCTTTGAACTGCTGTGCTGCATTTTGTGCCCTTTATTTGAACTGTGTATCGTTACATTTTATGGAATAAAGTATATTTTGAAATAAAAAAACATTTCTAAGCACCCATATTAACTATTCAAATACAAAACCACAGTTGAATGTCTCCGGGTAAATTGGCCAGTGTTCCTTCTCCTAATCATAATTAAGTAGCCTCTTTTGGACTTATGTCTATCTATGGACATTGGTTCACAATAGGATGACTCATAGTTGAACAGCCTGCTGACACTCACTGTCAGACATCAAAAAAGGTCACTTGGACAAGGTTCTAGAAATCTACCAATACCTATAGGATCCTATCGCAACAAGAGTCATTGCTTTCAGGAGAGAAAATTAGGGGAAATAATACAGACAACCTCATTAGAATTTTCTCTACAACCCACTATCCATATAGAACATTGTTGAATCATCTTTTGCAATGGCTCATTTTGCTGTATTACAGTACCAGTACCATTTAATCACTGCTTCACTTTTGGTCATTCTAATTTTGGTTATCAGATTATCTGTTTGGGTATACTCATTATTGAGGCTTCAAACAACTCAGTTGTTCACTCCTCCTAATATCTCCTTTTTTGGCTCGGTAATATTTTTTTCCTTACACCTCTGAAGCACCTTGGGATGTTTTTCTACATTAAAGATGCCAATTGAGCCAATGGAGACTGGAATAAGATAAAAGCACAGAATTGCAAACCCTGGAAATTCACCTGTTCCAGATGCAAGTGCAATATAAAGATGCCCAAACACTGAAAATGATTTAATAAAGTTGCTCCTTGCAGTCACAGCCAAGACCATCTCATTCACTACGTCCAATTACATTGCAATTGGAAGAATATTAGTTGTGCAAATGGTACGCTTGCAGCCTGGATGGAATACAGTACACTGCAACTGCTCCGTATATTTTTATCAATGCGGACAAAGCTGTTGTGATTATTTCTATCCATTATTGTAAAGATGATGTGTAGATGTGAGGTAGGGGGAGTCAAAGCAGCAAAAAAAGAGCAATAACAAAGAGACTAAAATGAAAAGTAAACTTGAAAGTAGGCAGTAAATTCTAACGACAATATGCACACAAGTGAAAACCCACTGTACAGTTTGTTACCTTGATATACTTGTTTCTTGGTACTATATAAAAACACACTTACATACATATAAATTATTCTGATCAGGATTTGGGAGCCCAAATGAGGCAGTCAGCACTTTGTTTTAATATATTTATTAGTAACCATGTATGATTGGGCATCTCCACCACTGCCCCAAACTGCATTTAAACTTGATCTTAATGTAATTTAACAGGTTACTTGTTTCATAATGTTCCAGTCCAAGTGATAACCAGGTCACCCATTTAATGATTTTGCTAGATAGACCAGTGTACAAAACAGCTTCCTGTAGGGAGAAAAAAAATGACTTACTCAGCCATTCCTTGCAGCTGAAAACATAGTTCTTATTGATCAAGGCAAAGTTGGTACTGAGATCAGATAGCAAAAAATGTACAAAGAAAGTTGCGGGTTCAAGTCCCACTCCAGGGACATGAGCACAATATCTAGGCTGTCACTCCAGTGCAGTACTGAATAAGTGTTGCACTGTCAGAGGTGCTGTCTTTCAGATGGAACATTAAACCGAGGCCTCGTCTGCCCCCTCAGGTGGATGTAAAATATCCCGTAGCACTATTTCGAAGACGAGCAGGGGAGTTCTCCCCGGTACCCTGGCGAATATTTATCCCTCAACCAACGTCACTAGAACAGATTATCTGTTTGTGGAAGCTTGCTGTGTGCAAAATTAGCTGCTGTGTTTCCTACATTACAACAGTGACTACACTTCAGAAACACTTCATTGGCTGTAAAGCGCTTTGGGACATTCTGAGGTCATGAAAGGTGCTATCTAAATGCAGGTCTATTTTACAATCAGAAAGACTAGCTAAAAATGCCTTTGTGATTATTGGTAGTAACCCTTACCTATCATTAACTCAACACACATTATTTGGTTAAAACCATTTAATACCTATAATATATGAAATGTGCCATTTATGTTGTGCACTCCTTATTTTGGGATCACCATTCTCTGACACACACACATTGATGCATGCAGCTGCACACTTGTACACTAGATGGAGCTTTATAAGCTCCAGAAGCTGGTGATCTCCATACCTATACCTATAGCATCACTAAGGCATTCTGAGGAAAATTTGATTGGTCTTTACTTTCTGTGGGCAAAGCCAAGGTCGATCCACTAGTAGTAACTGATATTTTCAGTAAAAGTGATTTTATTTTTAGAATCTTTATACAAGCACTAGCAATTAAATTAAAGAGAAAAACAGCTTCATCATAACTTTAGTGTAAATGAGTCTCACTACAGTGTATTGCAACAGATTAGCCTTTAGAGTCAAGATTCCTGTCTCCATTTATTACAATGCATTGTATTCAACTTTTTGGTAGAGCCATTCATTATAAAAAATGTCTGTCTTGTATATGTCCATTTAAATTGTCATGCATGTAACTTACTATCGTGATCATAGAGAATCATAGAATGATACAGCACAGAAGACGGCAGTTCGGCCCATCGTGCTTGTGCCAGCTCTTTGAAAGAGCTATCCAATTAGTCCCACTTGTAAGGAATTTAGGGTCTTTTCCAATGATTTAAGGATCTGGACGATAGTTCAGGCAAAGAAAGTGACATGATGGGGTAGTTTTGTGAAACAAAGTAACTCTTTATTCAGTAATTTAAAAACAGCACATAGTAAGCATGAAGCAACTCAATTAATACAAGGATTACTCTACCCATTAATACAAGTGGGATTCACAACGTTCCTTAATGATTTTTTAAAAACACATGAGCAGGCACAAAGCAGTCGTCCAAGTCAAAGCAGTCATTTAGATCCAAAAGTACGGAATTGATTACTGTGATAACAGGTGATGTGCTGAAGTTCTTCTCATTAAGGTTTGTCTTTTCATCAAAGTTTAGAGACAAGTGGTTTAGTCAAAGCTCAGAATCAAAGTCTTTTTGTCAAAGTTCAGAAACAAAGTCTTGTTGGAGGAACTCAAGCTGCTGTCATTAACTCTTGAAGCTTCTTCCAACTTCTCCAATGTTGTCTGTTGACTGTCTGTTTTGACTACTACGATGTCTTATCTTTATATGCTTCTGAGCAAATAGGTGTGAACCAAATTACAAGAAGCCTCAATTTGTCCATAGCATTAGATGGATGGCTGGTTGGACCACTCATGGACCGTATGAACCCCTTATATCCCCCCCCTCTACTCAAAACCAGGTGTGCTCTTTGTGCTTCACAGTTGTTATGAACTTCGAAAACCTCTGGAAGCTTCTCCTTATCAATTGTTATTGAAAATCGCAGTTTGTTTACAGTTTCTGTACAGTATTGCTCTTACAGTGTTAAACTGATGTTCAACTGTGCAATTTAAACAGTCTGCACTTTTGCAATTGTGCATTTATACTGTAATGTCCAGGGCAAGTTAACCCTTGCTTTCAAATGCACTGTAAATGTACTATCCAAGAGAATGTCCAAATCCTTAAAGGGACTGGTTAACCTTTTATGTTGAATCGTCCAGTAGTTCAAAAGAGTAAAATGTGGTTTGACCCAATGTCCAAAATCTATACACACTACCTTGCCCTTTCCCCATAGCCCTGCAAATTTTTCCCCTTCAGGTATTTATCCAATTCTCTTTTGAAAGTTATTATTGAATCTGTTTCCACTACCCTTTCAGGCAGTGCATTCCAGATCATAACTGTGTTAAAAAAAAACATGTTGCCTCTGGTTCTTTTGCCAATTACCTTAAACCTGTGTCCTCTGGTTACCAACCCTTCTGCCACTGGAACAGTTTCTCCTTATCTACTCTACCAAAACCCTTCATGATTTTGAACACCTCTATCAAATCAGCCTGTAGCCTTCTCTGCTCTAAAGAGAACAACCCCAGTTTCTCCAGTCTCTCCAAATAATGAAAGTCCTTCATCCCAGGTACCATTCTAGTAAATGCTGCATTAATATTCTCATATATATACACATCTATGTATGAGATACACCTCTCTATAACTTGCCTACCTAATCTATATATTTCTCAGCATACCTTGCCAATTGAATTTTACTGTCTAACATTCTGGTCTCTATGGCTCTTCCAATTAATTATGTATACTTCATCTGTCTCATAATGCAAATCCTCTTATTTTTGATGCATCAACCAATATATTTCTCCATGTTTAACATAGTGAAACTGTTATTCAATGATTTCAATATTAGATCAGGAAGTACTTCAAAAGTATAATATGGCTAATTTTGTACTGATAGCTGTGTTCATTTGAGAATGTTTCCCAATATAATTACAATTTCTTTCCAGTATCCTATAATATTATGTATTTGTTGTCTTCTCATTAAAATAGCTACTGTAGAGATTTAATTTATTACATTACTAATTACAAGAGGATTGACAGGTACAAAACTACCATTCTGAAATTGAACAATTGTCTCAAAAGGGGGGTCAATTTTAACAGTCTGAACTTCCAATGGAGAGAGAATCTCCCACTAGAGCAGCAAACAGAAATTCAGGCACATGATACGCCCAATTTTCTGACCATTTCCAAAGTGTACTCCCGGCGGGCAAGGCTCTCCACCGGTAGCATGGACTCATAAAATTACCTCTAATATATATTTACATCTACATCAATGGACAAAAGATGCAAATGAAGGAACAGTAGTACATCATAGAATATATAAATGACATTCTGTTTCATAGTGGGAGAAATCCAATATCTTTTACAAATTCTTTTAAGGATGGCAGGTGGCCTGATAATGTAAATGGTAGCGTGTTCTAACCAAATAGCCATTGATAGAAATTTCAAAGCTTATGACTTCAGTAACTCCAGTCACATCCAGATAAATGCAATCTCATGGTAGACACACGGCAGATGAAATTTAACGCAGAGAAGTGGGAAGTGATGCATTTTGGTAGGAAGAATGAGGGGAGGCAATATAAATTAAAATGGTACAATTTTAAAGGGGGTGCAGGAACAGAGACGTGGGGGTGCACATACACAAATCTTTGAAGGTGGCAGGACAAGTTGAGAAGGCTGTTAAAAAAGCATATGGAATCTGGGGCTTTATTAATAGAGGCAGAGTACAAAAGCAAGGAAGTTACGCTAAACGTCTATAAAAGACTAGTTAGGCCTCAGCTGGAGTATTATGTTCAATTCTGGACACCACACTTTAGGAAGGATGTCAAAGCTTTAGAGAGGGTGCAGAAGAGATTTACTGGAATGGTGCCAGGGATGAGGGAGTTCAGTTATGAGGAGATACTGGAGAAGCTGGGATTGTTCTCCTTGGACTAGGGAAGGTTAAGGAAAGATTTGATAGCGGTGTTCAAAATCATGAACGGTTTTGACAGAGTAAATAAGGAGAAACTGTTTCCAGTGGCAGAATGGTCGGTAACCAGAGGACACAGATCTAAGGTGATCGGCAAAAGAGCCAGCGGCGACATGAGGAAACAATTTTTTACGCAGCAAGTTGTAATGATCTGGAATGCACTTCCTGAAAGAGTAGTGGAAGCAGATTTAAAAGTAACTTTCAAAAGGTAATTGGATAAATACTTCAAGGGAAAAAAATAACAGGGCTATGGGGAAAGAGCCGGGGAATGGGACTAATTGGATAACTCTTTCCAAGAGCCGGCACAGGCACAAGGGGTCAAATGGCCTCCTCCTGTGCTGTACCTACTACGATACTATGATGCTATCTCGATCCAGGCATTATTTCAATTTTTATTTTCGTGATTTAAGACCAGAATTTCTCAATTAGATTGTAACTCATTAAAAGGTAACTGTATTGAGCCATCTTCTTTCGGTACAGTCATCATGAATAAATCACTACTCTGCTTATAGAACTAATTGGTTAAAAAGCACAGAAGGGGTTAAGCAGACATGCAACTTAAATGGTACTGCGCTGATTTGCCAACCACATATTTGGGGATGGCAGGGCTGCCTGTTAATTGAACTGTGGGAGTGGAGTACAGAACTGGTACACGGTCAATCTTGCCCCATGACCAGCCTGTCAACTCATCATCAAGGAACAATATGAAAAATTAATAAAAAGCAAATGCCTGATGGGTGTCAGGCTCAGAACTTGTGAGAGTTGTCTGACACCAACATTTTAGCAATGTTTTTCCCCTGTTAGGTTACCAGGAAGAAATCATTTCTTATATTAAAGTGTAAATAAAAAGCTCGATCTCTATCAGAAGATGAAAGTAATTGTGATGTCGTGAATGGTTAGTAGTCTCAGGCCATTATTAAGTACTTGAAATCTCAATATAGGATATTCAATGATTGAACCTGTTCTATAGGATGACTCTAGTGCTGAAAAAGTTTGATGTCTGTTCCAAATTCCCTCCTCACTGTAATTTTGTAGATTAACATTTCAATCCAAGATTTTACAGCTGTCTTATTATATTGTGGAAACTGATTCCCCATGTGTTATTTATGGAAAAGGTCCTGACCAAAACAGTACTGGCTGTGCCAACCTAGCTCTTTCCATGCAATGAAAACTGATTGATGATGGGTTATTTAGAGCTGTTAAAGACTTTACACATGCAGCATTTACAGTTTGTTTATTTTGTTAGTAGCTTAAATGTGGTGATAAATTCTCTGAGGAAAAATTAGATATTGCTGCATAGACTGATTTATTTGCTACTAAAGGTTTTAATGACTGGTAAAAAGAACCTGAGCCAGGAATTGCTGATGTTGTATCGCAAGTGACGTACTAAGAAAGACCAGTTACTTGATAGTCATTGGAAGTTTCAAAATCTCAAGAAATGACATAACCGACGAATGGAAAGTTTCTCTTTTAGTTTGTTCTTAGTTTTTATTTGATGTTTGTGTGTACTTTTTTGTATCTTTGTACACAGTGACCACATGAAGCACTATTCTATCAGGTTAGCACAGGTGAGGTACAACACAGAGCCCCATAAATTGTCCAGGCAATGGTTCCAAACCCCAGCTATGGGAGAGCCATGAGTAGCAATACTGCACCAGTGTGACTTTTCAAATTCCCATACTGGTTCACCTTATGACTTTAGTGAGTTTGCCAAATTAATGCCAATTTAGTGCTGAATTTAGGGATAATTTTATGCTGTGGGCTCATGTCCACCAGGGACTGGGTTTGAACTTTCATTTCACTTTAATTAGGACCCTGAACAGCTGTCAGGGAGAGGAAATATTATCCTATCTGACTGGATTGAAACCAAAATTCCCACGGTGAAGGGGAATGTTTTGATCCAATGTGCCACTTAACCCTGTGTTATAAAGCTGCAATTTCCCAACGGTGGCAAAAATGGGATTGAACTGGCCCCTGGTACAGGCGTGCCTGCACCTACAGCTCAGAGAGCAGATCACGGCAAATTTTCCAACTGAATAGCTCCCCTTAGTTTGAATGGGTTACTGGAACATGGAATATTTGCCCAGAGAGTTTGACCTATAGCACACTTGGCTGGGGTGTGGGAAATCTACACCAGGCAGCAGCTTGTAAAGGACAGCATTAAAAGGAAATTTGTGGTGATAGAAAGGTTGACTATTTGTTCAAAATGGTACAGTGGAGACTTGTGGACAGTACTGCTCCCTTTGATGCTGAGGGCCTGCTAGAGGAGGTGGATGTATTCAGGACTGAATTCTACACATTAATAAAAACACAGGTGCCTGCTTGATGGAGGTAGGTCACCAACTGAGTCATGCAGTTACCCAGGCACCTCACACCTGGTTCCCAATGAGAAAGAACTTTGCTCATTTCAGGAGGAAGGTGAAGGTAACTGTACTTCTCAAGTTTTCTCATTTCTTCTGGGGCGTGTCAGCCATGGTACAAACCCAAGTTGGGAACTGCTGTACCCTCTAGGAGGTGTCAGTGGAAGCATTGTACACAACCACTGGCCTTTTGCACATGCGCTTTTCATTGTGCCAAAGCTGCATAGCATTTTTTTGTGAAGGTGGCGGTGGCAGGAAAGGAACGGCAAACTTGGTGAGGGTTCCAGGCCATAATTCTCCTCTTCTGTTAGGGGCTATTTCAGCAAATTTGCTCTTCAGTGGATACATTTTTGAAGGAATTGCTTCATTTTGGATGAAAATGTTTTATTTCCTTTAGTGAACTGGTGTGGCATGGTTACATGCAGAGCAAACATTTTTTGTTCATTTTCTTTTCTTGAAAACTAACCTTTTGGTGATGGCCACAGTGGCCACTAAAGAATCCAGAACAGAGCAAGACCGGCTCCTGCTCTGTTCTGCGAATCCAATATCCTAGAGGGTACCTAAGACAGGTGTTACGCCCCTCATTTACATAATATAGAAAGTTCAGAGGGGAAGTGAAAAAAGGAAATAAGAGGGGCAAAGAGAGAGTATGAGAATAGACTGGCAACTAACATAATAGGGAACCCAAAAGTCTTCTATAGGCATGTAAATAGTAAACGGGTAGTAAGAGGAGGGGCGGAGCCGATTAGAAACCAAAAACGAGACCTCCGCATGGAGGCAGAGGGCATGGCTGAGGTACTAAATGAATACTTTGCATTTGTCTTTACCAAGGAAGATGCTGCCAAAGTCACAGTAAAAGAGGAGGTAGTTGAGATACTGGATGAGCTAAAACTTGTAAAGAGAAGGTACTAGAAAGGCTGTCTGTACTTTAAGCAGATAAGTCACCAGGTCCGAATGGGATGCTGAGGGAAGTAAAGGTGGGAATTGCAGAGGTACTGGCCATAGTCTTCCAATCATCCTTAGATATGGGGGTGATGCCAGAGGACTGGAGAATTGCAAATGTTACACCCTTTTTTGAACAAGGATGTAAGGATAAACGCAGCAACTACAGGCCAGTCAGTTTAACCTCGGTGGTGGAGAAACTTTTAGAAATGATAATCCGGGATAAAATGAACAGTCACTTGGATAAGTGTGGATTAATTAAGGAAAGCCAGCACGGATTTGTTAAAGGCAAATCCTGTTTAACTAACCTGATTGAGTTTTTTGATGAGGTAACAGAGTTGATGAAAGCAATGCAGTTGATGTGTATATGGACTTCCAAAAGATGTTTGATAAGGTGCCACATAATAAGCTTGTCAGCAAAGTTGAAGCCCATGGAATAAAAGGGGCAGTGGCAGCATGGATACGAAATTGGCTCAGTGACCAGAAGAGAGTAGTGGTGACCGGTTGTGTTTCAGACTGGAGGAAGGTATACAGTAGTGATCCCCAGAGGTCACTACTAGGACCACAGCTTTTCTTGATATATATTAATGACTTGGACTTGGGTGTACAGGGCACAATTTCCAAATTTGCAGATGACACAAAACTTGGGAAGGTAGTGAACATTGAGGAGGATAGTAATAGACTTCAAGAGGACATAGACAGGCTGGTGTAATGGCCGGAAATGTGGCAGATGAAATTTAACCCAGGAAAGTGCGAAGTAATATATTTTGATAGGAAGAACAAGGCAAGGCAATATAAACTAAAGTGTACAATTCTAAAAGTGGGTGCAGGAACCTGGGGGTATATGTGCACAAATCGTTGAAAGTGGCAGGGCAGGTTGAGAAAGCATACAGGATCTTGGGCTTTATAAATAGAGGCATAGAGTACAACAGCAAGGAAGTTATGATGAACCTTTATAAAACACTGGTTTGGCCACAACTGGAGTATTGTGTCCAGTTCTGAGCACCGCACTTTAGGAAGGATGTGAAGGCCTTAGAGAGGGTGCAGAAAAGATTTACTAGAATGGTTCCAGGGATGAGGGACTTCAGTTACGTGGATAGATTGGAGAAGCTGGAGTTATTCTCCTTAGAGCAGAGAAGGTTGAGAGGAGATTTAATAGAGGTGTTCAAAATTATGAGGGGTCTGGACAGAGTAGATAGAGAGAAACTGTTCTCATTGCCAGAAGGGTTGAGAACCAAGGACACAGATTTAAGGTAATTGGCAAAAGAACCAAAGGTGACATGAGGAAAATCTTCTTTACGCAGCGAGTGGTTATGATCTGGAATGCACTGCCTGAAAGAGTGGTGGAGGCGGATTCAATCATGGCTTTCAAAAGGGAATTGGATAAGTACTTGAAGGAAAAAAATTTGCAGGACTACGGGGAAAGGGCAGGGGAGTGGGACTAGCTGGATTGCTCTTGCAGAGAACCAGCACGGGCTCGACAGGCCAAATGGCTTCCTTCTGTGCTGTATTTTTACCATTTTATGATTCTATGAATTTACTCAAGAAGGGTGTTAGCACTGAGAAATGAAACACTCCCAAACTCTGGGCAGCCACAGTCAACAACAAGTGCTCCCAGGACTGGTATGGCATGGTTACATGCAGAGCAAAGATCCCTCCACTCTGCCCAATAATGTTACAAGTGTAGCCCCTACAGCACCAGTGTAATAATTGAATTCCTTCTGGCTCCACAGAACATTTTTTGCTCATTTTCTTTTCTTGAAAACTAGCCTTTTGGTGTTGGCCGCGGTGGCCGCCAAAGAATCCAGAACAGAGCAAGACCAGCTCCTGCTCCGTTCTACGAAATCCAATGTCCTGGAGGGTGCCTAAGACAGGTGTTGCGCCCCTCATTTACATAAGTAAGGGGACTAATTCCTGTTCTAGGCAGCTGCCAAGGATGCCTGAAAATTGGCCCAACCTAATAACATTTCGGGTGTCTTCCAGGCATTCTTTGGGTGTGGGAAGTTGGACTCTGAAATTGGCCCTCGTGTCTGTTTTATACCTGTAAAACTGGCACAAGGTCCAATTTCTACCCCAGTGTCTCTAATTATCACAAAATCACTTTGTGCTGCAAAACAAATGGAAAAATGTTCCATTGAAATGAGTGGCTGTCTTCACCCAACGCCCAAGATTTGAAGGTGTGAACATTCTGGAGGCATAAAATGCAAAATCGCATTGATGTTCTATGCTGTCACTTTGCCCTCATTTTTGTATTTATGAAGCTCTCACCTCTTTCAGATGAGAGCCTCCATCTCCCCTGTCACAGGGCCTGTCAGAAGATTGAACAGGCCATAAAATGGATGGAATTCAGGTGAAATTGATTTCACAATCCACTATGCACCTATTTTCATGGTGTAACCAGTAACAAACTCTGTTAACTCACTATGCCACCAAGTCACCTTTTAACGGGATGTCTTACAGTTAGATATTGAAGCATCTTTAATTAATGTTGACATAAATACACTGAGTGTTTGTGAGTGCTCAATAATTCAAGATTACTGTAAGGGTCACAAAAGTTACTTGCAGTGTGCCAAAAAAGAAAGACTTGCATTTATATAGGGCTTTTCATGACCTCAGCGCTTTACAGCCAATGAAGTACTTTTGAAGTATAGTCACTGTTGTAATGTAGATAATGTAGGAAAGGGTTACAGCATTTTATAATCTGGCTCACCCACAATCCAGTTGGAAACCTTTTACCATTTAAAACCAGAAAGCTGCAGTAAATATGTATTATTTTGTATCTCTTGGATGAAGCTACATACTAGTACTTTTAACATTGGTTATACTCAGTTGTTTGATTACTTGAGAAAGTAGTAGCCATCATTCTGGCTATGTACAGTCCTCCATGAAAGGCTCTCCTAATGCACCATATATATTCTAGCATATTTTTGTGCTCTTTCAATATTAGAGAACCAATGTAAATACTTTATACATAGATCCCAAGGATCAGATTACAAATTAATATTCAGTTAATTATTGACTGCTTTCTTTGTCATAGAAGCATTGCTATTTAAAAATGGTGGATTATTCAACAATAACTCAGTGGACTCATTAATTCAGCATAGTTCACACCTTATAATAAACTCCATTATTTATTTTGACAGAAGTCAACAAATGCCAATGTACGGAATAAGTTTAAATATATTTTAGATTGTAACAGTGTCATTTTTATTGTGACATTTTAACTGCAACAAGATCAGCATCTCAATGGGAAAAACACATATAAACCCTAATAAGTTTAGAAGAAATATTTCAATATGATTAATACTAATAATTAATACATTCCAAATGCTTGCATCATTCATATTCATTTATTGCTCAAACTAAAAATACAGTGGTATGTCATGTACTTATAAGCTCTGAAGTTCAGATTCCACTTCCATCGCAGAGCCTTGCTTAAAAGGAAGTGCAGATCAGAGAATGGGGCTCTGAAGTCAGCACAGCCCATTTGCAGTACGCCTGATTTTCTAGCCATTTATCATGATGGCTGGAAAATTGGAAGCCATGTGGATCATGTGCATTGACCTTGCTGCTTGATTCTTCAATCTGCACTCCTCCATGCTGGGAGTAAAGTCTCACAATTTCAAGGCTTATATCTAAAGTAGGAGACATTCTATGAATATTATTTTTAATGGGTTTCAAAGCATGAATAAAAACTTGCAGTTTTATGTGAGAAGTACTTATTCAGTAGTTGGTTGAGATTCTATTTACCTTAATCAGTCCATATGGACATTGATCCAAGGTATCCATTTGATAGTGTTTACCTTTGACAGAAAGTACATTGGTTTACCCATAAGAGTGTTCATACTATACAAACTGTTACACAATGAAAACAGTAAACAAACAAAATGGGTCATTCCTGGCTGTTCCAAAACCTAACCTGCCTGAAAATTTCACTGCTCACCTACTCCTTTTTAAATTCAATTAATTAAATAAAAATCTGGAATTAAAATACTAGTATCAGTAATGATAGCCATGAAACTACCGGATTGTCGTAAAAACCCATCTGGTTCACTAATGTCCTTTAGGGAAGGAAACCTGCCCTCCTTACCCGGTCTGGCCTATATGTGACTCCAGACCCACAGCAATGTGGTTGATTCTTAATTGCCCTCTGAAATGGCCTAGCAAGCCACTCAGTTGTAAAAAAAATCTCGCTAGGGATGGGCAATAAATGCCGGCCTTGCCAGCGACGCCCACATCCCGTGAACGAATAAAAAAAAAAATGTGGAAAACTGGCAAATGTAAACTACATACCAAAAAGAAAGACTCAAGTCACAGCCCACTGCTTTGCGCATTTCCTGCTGAATTTTAAATACTTTTACTATGGCTAAGTCAGACTATTAGTTAGTCAGAAGTGTTCCAAATTCTAGGTTGTGTAAGGTATTGTATAATTATTGAATCAAAGAATTCACAGCACAGAAGGAGGCCATTTCACCCATCGTGCCTGTACTGGGGCTAACTCTTCAACTAGAGTTGTTTACTCAAATTAAATTTCCCCACCCTTTCTCTGTATCCCTTTAGATCCTTCCTTTGCAAATACTTATCCAATTCTCTTTTAAATGATGTTACAGTCTCTGTTCCAACTTGTGGTAAACCCTTTCCTGTTCTGATAACCTTTTGCATGAAAATTTGGCTTCCCACTTCTGTCCTCTAAAGATAATCCTATGTCAATGCCCACATGTTACTGATTTGCCAATAATTTTTACAGCCTTCTTCCAGAAATATAACCTCTGATTCCTGGTATCGTTATAGTGAATCTTTGCTGTACCCTTTCCATTGCTCTAATATCTTTCCTATAATGTGATGCCCAGAATGGCATACAATACTCCAACTTAGGCCTAACCAATGTTTCGTACAAATTCAACATCACTTCTTTAATTGTATATTCAATGTCCTATATTAAAAAAAAATCACACTTGCCTTTTCTACTCCCGCCTTTAAAGCTTTTTGTATCTGCTGCCCTAGATCTCTCTTTTCCTTTACTCTTTTAAGAATCTTACCATTTACCTTTCATAATTCTTTTTCTCAAAGTATTCTATTTCACATTTCTCTGTATTGAACTGCATCTGTCACCTATTTGCCCACTCCGCTAACCCGACTAGGTTCTTATGCAGTCTTATGTTTTCTTCCTCACAGTTTGTCATGCTCCCTAATTTGGTATTATCAGCAAACTTTGATACCTATGTCCAAATTATTTATTTAATTGGAAAAGAAAAGGGGTCACAGCACAATCCACTGGATGCACCATAGCTACCCACTTTCCACCAATTTAAGAAATATTAATTCACCTGGACTTTGCTATCTGTCCTCTAGCCATCCCTATATCCATGCAGCTACATAATCTTAACTTTTGTAACAAGTCCCTTATCAAAACCTTTCTGAAAATCCATACAGACAACATTCATTACATTCCCTTCATCTACATGCTGGACTTCTTCCAAGAAAAAAATCAGGTCATTAAGGAAATGGAGTGAATTTCAAAGTATAGAGGCTTTTTTCTTTTTAAGATGTTTCAAAATAAAATTAGGCCAAGAATTATATTCTGGACCAAATTACAGTTAACCCCACATTTATACAAATCTAATGAAACCACATTTTGGAAAAGTTCCAGACCAAAACAAAACTAAAATTGTTCCCAACTTTCTCTTTTCAAGTTTTCAATATAAAATATACTTTTAAATAGAATGTAGATGAGGAAAGTGTGGTTAAATAACCTTATGAACAAAATGCGCATAGAGCCCTTGTTGCAGTAATGGATTTCATTTAACTAAAGCAAGAAGAATTACAATCACACCAATAGGGAAGAAATTACCACAGGCAATATTTATTTTAAATAGGTTAATGCCACTGTTAAAAGAGCAGAAAAAGGTAATTGGTACAAGCACGTTAACCATTTGTATGATAATATCGACAACAATCGTTTCTGCTTTTAGATCTTCTCCTTCCACTGCTGGAAACAGGAGCATATTACGGACTTTTGAAAACCTGCGTTAGTCATAAATGCAGCCACTTCTGTGAATTAGTACCTTTTTATAAACGTAATCAGTGACCACAGCCATCAATCTTTTTTTTTAAATACTGCCATTTGAGTGAAATTTAAGTTGCAACTCATTTCCTGATAAAAATGTGCCAAAATGCCTCAGCATACCAGGTTATAGAGGGTTATTGTTTATAGGATAGTCAACAAGTTCTGATGTATCCAATATGATTTATTTCACATTACTCAAGGGTAGGTTAGTTGGCCTGTTCCTTTCATATACTTTTAATTCTACCCATTGGTTAATATACAGATTAAATACAAGTTTTATACTACACAAATTGCAATATCTGTCTTCAGGAAATACTTCAATTAGTGCCTTTACCATAAGCGTGAATATTTTCCCTTGGTTCTCTTTAAACAAGAGTACTCTTATAAAAAGCTCACTGCCAACTCACTAAAGCAATCTAAATTATTACAATAGTACACTTCAAATACTGTAAAAATGGTAATTGCTATATTATATATAAAGTGTAGTGAATAAACAGGATCTCCCCAGCTTCATCTTCACTAAGTTTCATACCATTTATATTTATTGCTCTTAATTACAGTCATATTAATTAGTTTTATCATCCAGAAATAAGACAATAGCAACCTAAGAGTGTCAATTTCTAAATCCCAAACTTTTACTTAAATTTCACCCCAATTTCTATAATTGAATACAATTCTAAAAGTCCCACCTAAGACTAAGTGTGACCTAAATTATTTTTGGTATTAACACAAAGAAGACAACTTAATTATTATGGTATAAAAGAATTCATCTATACACCTCTGTACCCAATGCACCAGGGAGCTGCGTACTGAACATGTGCAGCATTGGTTATTGTCTTCATTAGACAGTACAAATCAGACCTTCACAGAAAATCTGCTAGTAAAAAAAACAATAAGTGCATGATCAAGTTAAGTGAAGAGCTCTCAAAGCATATTATACATTTGCAAAATGTTCTAAAATCCTCCATATTCATGAGCTCTCAATAAAAAAGGCTTCTGAAATTCTCATAATCCCTTTCCCTTTTTAAAAAATATTTCTTTCTCTCCTTACTCCCTCGCCTGAAGGTACTGATTTATTACTAGAGTACACTTTCATGGGATCTCCTGTGTCCCATTCATTTATCTGTGAACCTGGACAGAATCAACAGGTTACTTTGACTACAAAGGACATCATGGCCAAACCCAATCTTGTCTTGGCTTGGCTTTACATCCACAAAAGTACACTTCCATCCTGGGTTGCTGGACAGTGATCAGCAGCAAAATTAGCCTGAGCTGACTGTCCTCAGCCAACTCAGCAGAGATCAAAGATTGAACTCAGAACCTTCCTACTCTGATGGCTCAGCTGCCTCAATGGATATACTTCTTGTATATACTTGATGGTACTTGTTAAGCCATTAAGGGAATCAAAATTCCTACAATCAATAAATCTAAACAAGAATTTACCTTTTCACTCAATGTAGAAGTTGGCCTAGAAATTCTGTGCGTGAAATCAATGTAATCTGAAGGGTGGGCAGAGGGGGATGTGGGATGGAAGTTTCCGCTGGGATTTCTGCCCCTTCTTGGCCTCATTCCAATGGTGGGATCCTTCCACCTGACGCCCGCCCCATCATGATGTCACATGTGATGGCAGGACAAGCAAAATGCCAGGCTCCCCTGGAACTTCTGTTAATTCTGCCCAGTTTAGGGCCAGCGGTAAGTAGCTCTGTACGAAGCAGGCGTACTTGCCGTACAACAACTAGAGAGATCAACTGCCGTTCTGGAAGTAGCGCTTCATTAGAAGAGCAGCTGGAAGGTAAAGCAGCAAGATGTTGCTCCAAAATACGATGGCTCCCACAGGGAGGTCCTGCACCAGAGTCATTTAACTAATATGGGTGCCCGCACCATTAAATGGTGCGGACACCCATATTAGTTAAATGACTCTATCCCCAGCTAAGGCAGACAGGTGAGTGAAAGTCCTGCCCCACCACACTTCCAGCAGCAGAATGCTGCTCTTGGAATTTCTGGGCAGTTTCATTTAATGCCCAATGCTTTAATTTATCAACACATTTGTGACAGTAAGTTCCATTTCCAACTCCAATTATTTCAGTTTCATACCACGTTTAAAATTTCCGATCACTAGGCATTCCATATTACTGTCCCAGCTTACTGCTATGGTGTGGAGTAGTAGGTCACATGTTCATCCTGTAATTCTCCACATGGTGGGTTAATGGTCTCAGTTGGCTTACCAAGGAAGTTTAAGCCGAAAGTAAAGCATTTCTTTGCAGGGAGCGATGGAATAAATATAGTTAGCCAAGTTTTCCAGTGTCAAGTTTTGGAGTCATATGTTTAGAGATATGGGGATCGATATTAACTCTGACCCCCCCCCCCACCCCCGAAGGGCAGGAGAGGGTCGGGGGGGGGATAAAAAATTAAAAATCGTATAACGCGACTCCGCCCTGACTCATCCATGCCTGCCACCATTTTTACAGCAGCGGATTGCGTGGCATGCCTGTGTCCCACTCTCGAGGAGTGGGACACCTCATTATAATATTTAAATCAGGCTCCCGTGTTGCAGTTGGGAGCCTGATTTAAATTATCGCTGGCCGGCCGGATTTCCCAGGACTCAGGAAACCCGGCAGCTAGAGGGAGATGGCAGCAGCCGAATCAAGCAGGTAAGTGCTTTTTCTAGCACTGCTTGTGATCCAGAAGGAGCAGGAGTGCTCCCCGCAGCCCCTCAAGCAAATCTTCTGCCGATCACGGCCTCTCCTTGATCCCCCCCACCTCCTCCTGCCCCGTGATCTTTCCCTCCCTCCTGATTGCCGGGCTCCAAGCTCCCCCCACCATGTCCCGATCTTTATCAATTGCCGGGGACTGTCCCTGAGGGTCCCCAGCTGTGACCTTCTACTGCTGGCTTTCCCACCCGGCAGCGATTAGCTTGTCAATCTGGCCGGCTGCTGGGCGGGAAACGGAATTTAAAAATGCTAATGAGGTCCTGCTGTTAAAATACGGCAGGACCTCCGCATTCCCAGGGCTTCTGGGTCCCCCCACTGCCTTCCCATAATTATTGGTGCCATGGAATCAAGTTCACTGCTTACTCTTTCAATCACAAAAAGATACATAACACAACGAGAGAGGACCTAAAAAAGGCAAGGAAACTTTTATTTTAGAAGGGTGATTTTAAAAATTAAATTGCCATGTCAATATAATGACTTCAAACCACACCAATAGACTTCTTAAAAGTAACTTTAAAGTATGTAACTAGTCTGCACAAACATCAGGGACAGGTAGTACATTAAAAACTATTATGACAATCACATTAGTCTTTCTAATATCACAATCATCAGTTGCTCAAAAGATGCAAAATAATAACCAATAATTTTGATTATGTTACTTAAAAGTGTCAGCCTTGGCTCAGTGGTACCATTCACGCCTCAGAGTCAGAATGCTCGGCACACATTCCAACCAATTCAATCCGAAAATGGCAATCGGGGTCCTATGTATGTCATAGGACCCAGATTTGTATATTAAAAGGACCCTATCGCCTGAAACAGGCAGGTGCTTCAACCCCCCCCCCGGGGGCGGGGGGGCCCACCGTGAAAGTGGCAACAGGCAGATCATCAGAGTTAATGCGGTTCAAAGTCTGCAGGTTAGACCTCACTTTTTCCATCTGACTTTGAATAAGTAATGTTTAGTGCTTTCATGAAATAACATTGTCGCTGGACTGTTGAATCGTCCATAATTGGAAATATAATAACATAATATGGTAGGTATATATTGGTGCTGGGTGTAGTCATGTTTTTATTAGGATTGCTTTGGTCTATCGTTGCCACTTTTATTATAAATTGTTTGTATTCCAAGGAAATCTGTCTTAACTATAAAGTTTATAAATACAATTACAAAAGTAATGAGTAAGATCATACAGAAGGTAACCTTAAATTGAGCTGTAAATGTAGTAAATGGTAAACATCTGGGCAAGAATATATAACAGTAATTAAAATGATTTTGTTAATATTCAGGGAATGTAGGTACAAATGTTTTTTGATTTCCAATTGATATTTAGCCTGTTTAAGTTATGATCAGAAGTAGCATGTATACATTTTGAGAGTTGATTTGTTTTATTAAATCAACATTTGGTGATTTTATGATTTAATCGTCAACTCTCAAAGAAAGTCCTGCAATATTATAAAAATGATATACCGTGACTCCAGTGTAGGACAACACAACTCCCAGCCCCATAAAGGCACCAAGAGAATGAAATCCTATAGCTTTAGGTCATCAATCATCCGTCTGGCTGCAACATACTTGTGAAATATTTGGCCCAACATATTTAGACTGCAAACTACATTGTGTGGATCCTGGACATATGATACAGTCCACTGTGATACTGACATGTTTGTGTGGTAGAAACCATTCTGAGAGTTCTTCCTTCAGTAGCCTGAATCTTATACTTTAATATAAATATTGTTACCCTTTTGGAATGGCAACCTTAATGTATTTCCATCTTCCGGACAAATATTATGAAGGCTTAGAATTTTAGAAATGCTACTTCTTAGAAGAAATGCCAAAAATTAAAATGTCCTACTTACACTGCAACTAAACTACGTGTCCAAATAGTAACATTGATAGGAATAATTTATCTACAGAAATAATTGACTAATGTATTCTTGCAGACAAAATGTAATAGTGTTTCCGACTATTTCTCTGTAAAGTGATTGCAAGGTGTATTGGTATGATTGCTGTTTTAATTGCAGCCATTACAGTTAAAATCAGGATTAATACAAATGATAGTCTTGTTTTAGAATTAGGAGTAGATTACCATAAGCATTATCTTTGTGTTAGGGTCAGAATTAGGATCACCATAAATGGTGTCATTTCATGGGCAAGATTACTGGTAACCCTGTCTCATGACACATTCTACTACTTTATTGAAAACTCTCCAATAATAATATTTTGTTCAAAGATAATTTGCAATGTTTTTATGAACAGGTGTATTTGTTTTTGCAAAAATGTTCTGCAGATTTCATATTTTTTAGATTATGCTTGAATGGTTTATTAACTTTATTAATATATGCTACTGTTTATTTATTGTCTTTCTTTTTAAAAAAACTATCCAAATATTTTGTTTCTCTTCAGGATCTTACAGGATTTCATGGCTTTCATTTGTAGAATTAGTACAAAGTACAATGTATTGGGCCATTTAAGAGTCGAGGAAAAATATAAAGGATGGGCCTCCAAGGTTTATCAAATTATGTTTGCTATATTAAGGCTGATTGTAAGTATGGTTATATTTCACAGAGGCAGATTTTTTTCTAATTATTGCATAGAATGAGAATTAAAAAGCAAATAGTACACCATTCAAAAGTGGATACTTCAAACTTTTTAAAATTCCATCTGTAAGATCATTTAAGCACATAAAACATTTGTTTTGAAATATGACTTTCAACTGTGATAAAGCTCAGACCATGAAAGCCGACGTGAATTGATGCATCTTCAGAACTGTACGTGCCAATTCACATGGCATGCTTTTTCTTCTTCCTGTAATTTTACCTAAAGGTTGTCATTATCCAGGCAGAGCTTTAGGTAGTTTATCCCTTCATCTGTCACATTTCACCTTCTAGTGTTGTTGCCTAGGAACTCTCACAGAGAGAGATATATTACGAGAATGAAACCTCACTGTTAAGCTGCTAGGCCTTAAATTGAAGGATTATAACTTATTGGTTCTATAATGTAAGCTCCAGATCTGGAGGTGTTCAATTATCATGACTGCAGTTATTTGTTCCTTTAGCCAAAACTTTTACTCTGCATACACCAGTCAGTTAAACAGATTGTTTTCATAATTCAATCTAACCTTTCCAAAAAATGAAAGAAAGCTTTGTGTGACCAATGTTCACTTAAGATCTATTATGATGTCTTATTCATAATTGACATAAATTTTGAAGCTATGCATATTACTTAATGCCATTTCTGTTAAGATGGATCCTTTTGTCAAGATCATAATTGTTCCCAGTTAGCAAAAGGACTCTACTAGTCAGCTGCTTCTTCTAAACTGCTGAAACCTTGTATATTGATGTATATGTCCCATCAGAATTGTTTCCATTGCTCAATGCAAGAACAATTTGAACAAAAAAGATGTTTATTTCAACATTTAAATTTGTCAAAAAAGCATTGAAACTAACTTGTTTTGCTTCCTACTAAACAGTGGGAATCTACTTTCTCAAATTTGAAAATAAAAGTAATAAATCTACCTAAAACTATAATGTCCATAACTCCATAAGTCAGATTACTGATATTAATCTATACAAGAATCATATAATGTTCCCAACCATTTTTTAAATTTTTCCATTGTGAAAAGACCAAAAATAGAAATGACACTCTTGATATAGAACAGTGATGTAATTGTTACATTCATATTCAAATAATAAAGAATTACATCATAGGATCCATGAATATTTGAATATAGACATGAATCATGTAATAATCTTCACATTTCAACACCTTCATTATAATGACATGACTTGAAAGGGCTGACAATACACAGGCAAATGACATTTCACAACATACCAGTTACACGCATTATGTTTCCTAGTCTTACGACAGATAAATCAAACTACAGCCTGGTACTGACTACTGACATCCTTACACATGTTCATAGCAAAATTCCACACATATAGAAAGAACTCAGTCCACTTCTCATCTAGTTATGTACAGATGTTTTTCAGTGATAATATTAACTTTGTTTTCATTTAGATGGCACAAAGGAATGTTTCTCCTTCCTTACCAGTGAAAAGACTGGGGAAAACTCTGCATAAATTATAATTACCTCAAAGTAAACAGCACAAGACATGTTACTTGACATCATAGAAGAGCACATAGACAGGTCTCACCCAAGAAAAATACCAAAAGTAAACATTGTGTATCATTTCTGAAGTTGTCTTTAATACTTACACTTATCAATCAAATGTTGTCATACAAATAGAAAAACTATTTTTACACTAATACCAGTAAATAGGATCTTTTTTTAGTATCAGTATCTTCAAAATATTATTTTAATTGTAAAATTTCAAATGAGTCATAAACATCTACTATCTGACCTGTAACTGAGACATTAAATTCACAGATCAAAAGAAAAGATCTGCATTTATATAGCACCTTTCACATCCTCAGGGTGTCCCAAATTGCTTTACAGCCAGTGAAGTACATTTGAAGTGTAATCACTGTTGCAATGTAGGAAACAAGTTCAACTTTGCCCAAGAAATTGTTTACAAGATAAGTTTAGATGAGGAATGCTATTCAGCCCATTTGATCTCATCCTTCCAAAATACCAATCCTACCATCTTCCCATTACAGCTTCCAGATTTTTTTTCTTCTTAAAATGAGTCCAGTGTCCGACCCTTAATCAGTCTGCCAGGCCGCAACCACTCTTTCAATTGTTGATCACTCTCTGGATAGAGAAATGATTTCGGGTAGTCTTTCCAATTTTGAACTCAGATGATTTGGAAGATAACCCAGCATTTGTATATTGCCACCTCAGTGTTTAAATGCGATGCATGTCGAGTTAATTAATACCCCTTGGTCTCTTTCAACTCCTTTCAACAGGAGTAGGGGTTGTGCTCTGCCTTTTTGTGGGTTAGGCTTTGACCCCTTCCTGTGAACAGGCATGATGTTCACTACTTTCTGATAACACAGATTGTCATGAACATTTGACACAGTTTAGCAAGGAGAGTAGTTATTTTCTCCAAATAGAGCTTTATAAATCTAAGCTCCAATAGTAGCAACAGTTTTTCCTGAATCAAACTTTTAACCTTGCACCTGATCTTATTTTAGCTCATTTGGCTTATTTGGTTTGAATTCTTTGGATGGATATTTGAAATTCAGTTTAGTTTTCAGTAACTGTGGTGCTGATCATTTCTGCTTTATCCACAAAGCATGATGTGTACTCTATCCTATTCAAAAGGAAAGACTGATTTCATTACCTTCTCCAAAGCCTATCTGGTTATGCTTAGTCTTACTGGAAATACAAGCTGGTACACTTGGAGGGTAGTCTTGGACCAGTGGATTGGCATCTATTCCTTTATCTTTAGGAAGAGGGATCAAGCTTTGCCAAAACTAATGGATTGCAACTAATTCCTAGCAGCTGTAGGTGGAGAGCATAAAACCGGCTACAATTCAACACAACACTGATAATCTCACTCAAAGTCCAAAAGAAACTGTGTTGGAGAACATGGAAACGTTTACACTGAAGCAAGTAAAAAGACCTCTTTTCAGCATGGGGCGAGGGCACACTGTTAGGATAGAAGAGGAGCTTTACCTTGCTTTTAATTCATGATATATGGTCTGGGAATGCCCACACTGTGTGCAAAGTGAAAATGCATTCTGCTTCCCAGCACTAGTATCCCTTACCTTCACAAGCACCAAACAATTCAATTTAGCAGGTCCAGACTGAGACTTTAATTTTACAATTTTAGTGTTAAAAACCTTTTACTACTTTTGTAAATACTAATGGAGATATAAAAGTCAAACTCTGTTAATTTACTGTCCAATAGTCTAAAGTCACAAAAATATTTGCGTGATTGAAAAAGACCCAATTGGAACTATATTTGATACTGATATGACAAAGTAGTTGGGTGTGCAGGTGATTCCAGCAAGTATGGACCACACTAATAAATTGAGATAAGTAACCCAAACAACAAGATAAAACACAGTAGAACAGAACCTGCATAAGGAACTAACACTAATAGTTAAAACAGAAGTCTGCAACAGATTTGCTATACATGCGCTGATTCACAGCCGAGTTAAAACTTTGAGTTTCTGACCAGAGGTTCTGTTGATCTTCTGCCAAATCTCATGTCAACCTGAGAGACAAGGATAAGTAAGTATTGAAAGGGACTGCAGGCCTAGGTCATTGCTGAATAAAGCGTCATTTAAAGCACATAGAGGACAAAAGAGTAATCAGCACTGTTTCAGTCCATGCTTCAGAAATGTTCTGAAATTCTTGGAAGAGGGATTTATTAGTTGGCAAGGGCTTTCAAGTCAAAATAATATTTCTGGATTGTCATTACGCATTTGACAAAGTTTTGCTTCTAAAGCTCTTAAGGAAGATAAATGGACATGGAATTAATTGATAGCTAGCTATCTGAAAATCAGCTTGGCATTAGAAAGCAGAAGGTAAATGCACAAAGCTTGAATGAGATACAATAACTACGGCACTTCACAGGGCTGTTCTGGCTCCTCTGCTGTTTACATTATTTAGAAATGACATGGAGCAGGGTAGTTCATGTAATATTATATAATTTGCTGATAGCATAAAGCTGGATGTTGAGGTGACCAGTGTTAGGAAAATTGGTAGTGTTCAAAGGCATCGATACAAAGTGCAGGGGCTGAGTAGTGTATATATAACTTCAGAGTTCAAAGAAGAGTGCTTGTGGGCTAGTGATTAGCTGTTAGCTTCTCAACCGGAGTGTCACTGGTCCACATCCCCTCACTGCAAAGAGGTTATCTCAGGAGTGATCCCTCTGAAAAAGGGATTTGAGAAAGTATTTTTCCTCTTCAGATGTATTTCCAGCATCATGTTTTATTTCAGATTTCAGAAGGGAACTCACTTTAAGTAGATTTCTATGTAGGTGTTAAACAGACACCAGTATTGCTAGGAAGTCATCAGAATTCCTGTGTGAGTTTTGCAGAAAGTGCACACAACTTAACCCCTGGTTGAAGAATGTTAGATGGCTATTCCTCCTAGAATGTTGCTGCATAGAAACATGCCATTCAGCCCATCAAGTCTGCATCAGTACTTTTCTCCACACGAAGCACCTGGTCTAATCCCACTCTCCTATTTGCTCCTTAAACCACTTAATACTCCTCTTTTTCAAACAACTATTCACTTTTAAAATAATTTAGAGACTACTTAAACAACTATTTGTGGCAAAGAATTCCACATTTAAACTACTTTCTGTGTAAATAATTTTTTTCTAATATTCCCTTTAATTCTTTTGGCGATGCGTCTTAAATTTGTACGCTCTTGTTACCGAGTCACCAATCAGTGGAATCTTATGGCTCACCTCTGATTAAGGACAATACAAAATCAAATAAATACTGGAATGCATCCCAACAATATTTGGATAAAAATCAAAAGAGCTTCTTTTGTCCTGGGTCATTCACTGGTAAAGCTATAGTTGGAATACGGTGTAAAATTTTGGGCACCCTAACTTTAGGAGGGCAGGAGTGAAATGAAGATGTTTAGAGAAAGACAACAGGGATATTTCTGGGAATCAAAACTCTTGAGTCACGAGAAAAGAATCACAGAATTACATTTGTTCTCATTCAAAGAAAAATGCAACCATACTTTTTTCAAGGACTGATAGCGTAGGTCTATGTGAATTATTTAACTAACTGTAATCATAGAATCAGAGGATGAGTATGAAATTAGCAGGGCTCAGAGAAAATTAGGGGAACAGAAGGTATTTTCCCTCTCTACAGTAATGGATATGTGAAATAACCTATTCAAAATATTTAATGCAACATCAAATAACCATTTTAAAAAGGAATTGGATGAATATCTTACTAAAGACCTTAGTAAAAGTTATCAAATGCTAAGGACGAATTGGCTAGCTCTTTCAGAGGCACCATAGGCTGAATGGCCTCTTTCTGTGCTGTACAGTGCTATGGTACTCTGGAACACAGTGACCAGTACTGTTACTACTATGGAAATACCATCTGTGGTATATACTTGGTCACGGTTGAATAGCAGAGATTGTAATTAATATCCTAAGTTTTCACTTGATTATCTTTAGGGGCTAGGAGGAAATCTCAGTTTTATATATTTTTTGAAAGTTTTATCTGTAACATTTTCTGAATTAAATAAATTAGAGTGTACAAAAGTGTAAATTGTGCACAGCATGTTGAAAAGAATTCGCTTAATAGATCTAATGCATTTTTATTATTCCTTATTAAAATCCTCAATTTAAACAGCTCAAAATCTGAAGAGCAACTCGTAGTTTGGGTGCAAAAGCACAATGAGGAAATCGCTGCTGAGGACGACCTAAGCCTTGTTGCAAAGAGCTGGGTGTTTAGGTCTGCGACATCCACCTATGAGACATTCAGAGTTTCAAATTAAGAACTGGGTGTGCACACTCTGAACTAGAAATAATCTTTTCAAACAGTTCTGATGAGGAAAAGGGTGGGGCATGTTCCACAGCCTCTGAAATTGGAGCTAGCTGCACAATATTCCTGACCAAGGAAATATATAAGGAGCAAAGACTTACCATTATTGCCTGAATAGTTGCCATATCATCTTAATCCATGGGATTGCTATCTGTGAATTAAAAACTAAAAGTGAAACACAAGTAGATTAAGAGCTGAGAAACTGGCAGCTCCTGGAGTAAACCTTACAAATGCAACTTTTGTTAGCCTTGCTGGGAGTATTATTTTAATCTCTAACGTTTCTGCAAAGGTTCACCACTTTCGTCGAACGACTGGAACTTGGAGAAAACTGTTTGAAGAATACTTACAAACGAACCGGAGGCAATTGTTTAAAAGTTTTCTTAGTGTTAAGAACACTAACACTGAAACTAACTGCTATAAAGAGAAAGCGGTTGTTGGACACTGAGATGTGGCGTCAGGGAGAGGGCAGGGTAACGGATGCCGCGGGCTGATTGGGTTACTTGCCTAGCGACGTAAGGAAGGGGGTGGGAGGGGCGCTTATCTGAAGCAAGTTGCAGGTTGTTGGTGGCAAAGGAATAGGATGAGGGAAGAGAGAAGCACAACATCTGCGGGGAAAGCCAAATGAAACAGATGCATGAACTCGGCTCTGTCAGCCTTTCCTAGAAGCGGAACCTACAATGGGAGACGGACTGACCTCCATGGATTGCAACAATAATAAATCAACTACAATAATATTTGTGAATCCTGCAAATGAGATAAGCCCAAACCTGCCTCAGCAAGAGTTCTCTGATCAGTGGATGATAGGCATGGGGACAGTCATGGCAATCATCGTCCTGATCATAGTCCTTGGGAACCTGTTGGTGGTTTTTGCCATCGCAAAGAACCAGCGGCTGCAGACCCTAACCAATGTTTTTATTGTATCTCTGGCCTGTGCAGATCTGATTATGGGTTCATTGGTGGTTCCTTTCGGTGCGACCTTGGTGGTTCGAGGTAACTGGCAGTACGGCTCGGTTTTCTGTGAAATCTGGACTTCAGTTGACGTTCTGTGTGTGACAGCGAGCATCGAAACTTTGTGCATGATCGCCATAGACCGCTATATCGCTATAACATCGCCCTTTCGTTACCAGGGTTTACTAACTAAAGCCAGAGCCCGAGGGATCGTGTGTGTGGTCTGGGCAATTTCTGCTCTCATCTCTTTATTGCCCATCATGATGCACTGGTGGAGAGATGACGACCCAGATGCCATTCGCTGTTACAATGATCCTTGTTGTTGCGATTTTGTAACAAATAAAGCCTACGCCGTTGCCTCGTCCATTATTTCCTTCTACTTGCCTTTACTGATCATGATATTTGTCTACGCCCGCGTCTTTCAAGAAGCCAAAAAGCAAATGAAGAAGATCGATAAGTGCGAGGGGAGGTTCTACACCAGTCATTTTATCCCATACGGCAGGTCAGCTCGAAGGAGACCATCCAAAATTATAGCCATTAAAGACCACAAAGCTCTGAAGACTCTGGGGATTATTATGGGAACGTTTACCCTTTGCTGGTTGCCGTTTTTCCTAGCAAATGTGGCGAAGGCTTTCCGTACTGACATAGTGCCTGGTAAACTCTTCTTATTTTTCAACTGGCTCGGCTATGTCAACTCAGCCTTCAATCCAATCATTTACTGCAAGAGCCCCGACTTCAGGGCAGCCTTCAAAAGGTTACTCTTCTGCCCGAGCCATGCAGACAGCAGACTCTACTCGGGCTCCGGGGAATTCTCCCGTTGTTCGGGAATGTTTGGAAACACTGTGGACCCCAGTACCTTGGAGACTTGGTCAGATTGGAACAGGGCACAAGAAAGCAACGGAGGCGATTTGGACACGCAGAAGAAAGAAACCCTCCGTTATGAAGATGAAGAGTCACAGTTCTAGCACACCCAACCGAAATAGTGAGTGAGGAAATCTGCATCACATGCAGTTTACAGAGGGGAGGGAAAGCGTCAACTTAAGTTTTAAGTTAAAAGTGTTGGAAGAAAACATATTAGTGCAAGCACCCTCAAAGTTGGAGAAGTGTCACACAGTCAAGAGTTCTGTCGGTATCAAATCATTGTATAAACCACAGAAACTTCACGGCAGATTTCTTCTATAAGCGATCGTTGCTAGCAATATTGGAGAATAGAAGACAGGGAGAAGGTACTTCTCATTAACACTAAGATTTGGACTCCGCGCGATCACAAAATATAAAACATTCAACAGCAGGCCAGACATTGGCGGGATGCGATGCCTTTGACTGTAAAGGAGCAAGCAGTGACGCGAGGTCAGTTTTGCAACATAAATGGTTTGTCTTTCTTAAATTACATTCCACAATGAAAGATTTCTAACAACGAAAATGAAAGGGACGGCGTGGGCGTTTGTATTTTCATTAACGATTGCCTTATCAGACATGGTCATGTCACTTGAGTGAGGAATAGCAAATAAATTGTCATTTACTTTTGTCGTGGTATTGTTATTTTAAGCATTTTAGAGTCCATGTAATAGAGCAACCGTAAGCTTTATCTTAAAACAACTTGAATACACAAGCTCTACTTTCTAAAGAGTATTAAGATTTTTTTAAAAACGACTTCTTATCGTCAATAACCGATGCCTCACTTTATGTCGTGTTGTACGTGACTTTTTGAAGTACCGATGTTTAAGAATGGATCAAGACATGCTGCCAAATTCGTGAAAACTTTTTCATTGTAGGATTGTGTTTTGAATAACACTACCTCTTGCTGTACAGATTGTGTACAGACATATTTATATTAAACATTGTTTATATTAAACAAATCGCATTTTATATATTTAAAAAGAGGTGAAACGACGTGCAACCTCAGAGTTGTCAGCACTAAAGATGGATGAATAGGGGTCAATTACTTATTTAAAATAATTTAATTTCCACAGAGGACCAACTTCACTTATGGACAGTTCCTAAAAGTGTTAAGTTGCTATTTCTCGAGTATGAACATTATCTGTTGTAACATTACTTATATATTTTACTGCTAATGTTAATAAGATCATAGCCAAAAATTCCTGGTAGATTTTCGGAAACAAAACATCTGTTTCGATCAGAGTGGGTGCAGAAAGGGGGACTGGTGTTTCATTATGCACTAACATTCGCCAACTAAACCAAAAAATAATCGTGTGTTTTCCCACCTACCCCATACGAAATTCACGTGCAGCTATGTATAACGTACTTGTCACAGTGTCTGCTTTCTCCCACATAGGTATTTATATATAATTCTATAAAATGTGTGGATATTTGGTATATGTGCAATAAACGTATTTAAACATTTCATGCGTACGTTTGTATAACTTACTGAAAAGGTTGAGCGCCCTGTCTGACACGGCTCCATGTCCTTTTCCAGCAGTATGAGAGACACTGGAGTGTGATAAGGCCTGTTGGTGCAGAGTACTAATAAATGCAGTTGGTACGTGGTTCAGTACAAGTAGTTTGTTTCTGTGGGTGGTTTTCTGGTAACATTTGAGTTTGCAATATCTATAATACTTGATATCATTTCAATATTATCTAAACCCACTGAACAATTTGCACGTTTTAGGGTAAAAGTGGATTGCTTATATTTATATCCGCTGAATGGTCTTGTCCGATAGAATGTTCAATACGTATTATTTCTCACCAGAAATTTAAAAAAAGCAATGCGATTACTGCCGCTTCAAACCCTCCTTAAGCGGTTGGAGACTTTTGTCTAGGAGGATGGGACAGGATGATGAGGTGACATTAATAGTAGCTATGCAGTTTACACACCAAGGCAACCCGTGTGGCAGCTAAAGTTTAAAAAAACGTTGTTCGGTTACGTAACGCTATCTTGAGGCTCCCAAAATGTTTTGCACTAACTTCGTTAGGATATAAAGCAAAGGCTTTAGTTGAACCTCTCACCGTTTTAATATTCAGGCTGGTTGACTCAAGCAGTGTGGTGATATTTACCAATATTCCTTGCTGCGGCTGCTAGATTTATTGTTTGTTTGGCAGCTGTAACATTCCTTGCTGATTTATGGCGAAGTGGTGGTATAACAGACTGAAAAAGGTTAAAGTAACAACCGTTCTTTTTCCATATCCCACCCGCCCTCACATCACATTAAGTGGCAAAAGGCAGATAGAAAGCGTGTGGCCTTTTCCACGAGTTCTGATCATTCTTTTAAAACAGATGAGATAACAAAATATTCCAAGAAGCCTTAAAGAAACTTTAAACGCCCCTAAGCTAACACGGTCTTGTTTGACTTATAGCAGTTGATAGTTATGCTTTTTCCATTTTGACCTCTGTATGATCTAATGCAATATTTAGAAAGGGTACACAAAAAGTAAAGATAAATGGCTACAGTAGTTTCTCGGCTCTACAGCGAATAAAAAGCGGACTGTAAAAGGACTCATCGGCTGCTTCACATTCCGCTGTAATTCAAACACTAATAGTTTTTATATGTACTCAGAACCGAGCAGTACTAACATTAGCACTTTTTTTCCCCCTGCATGAACCAATTACCATCTTATAGATGAAAATAAATATGAAATGTGAAATAAACAGCGCAGGATAACAAGTAAGAATGAACTTTATTGGATGAAATGATCCTGTCTCTCCTGCAAGGCTGCTGGCTCCTCCTGGTGGGCGGCCCTTTGATGTGGATTGTTGAAACAAGCAGCTCGCTACAATCTTCAAGCTGACGGCGGGTGGGACTCCGTCAACATAATACAACATAAAGATTGTTCCAACGTCATACATCTCAACCTATCAACTTCATACGAGATAAGTCTTTGCACAGGGAATTGGTCACGCACTAAATTAGGCAAAGGCTGTCACATGTACAAATAAATAAGTTCTGTAGACTAGGAATGGTAAATGGCCAGGCCCCTCCTCCTGGTCTTATTTGAGGCTATCACGCCGTTGAAGATGTTTATTTCTTGTTATTTGTCTAGGCCTAATTAGGCCACACATTGAGCAACAAACTTCTAAGGATGCTGATACTGTGCGGCAACTACTGGAAATACAAAAAGTGTTAGAAGAAATTAAGCTCAAAATCTTTCCAGCAAGATGCCACAAACTGCAAATGAATATCCAGATAATCTGTTTCAGTGGTGTTGGCAGGTCACATGCCTACTTCAAGGGCACCAATAGCAACTGCAACATTAGCAGTCAGATTGTTAGCCTCATCTGCCAGTTGTCCGCAACAGAGGAATGTGCCTGTCTGAGCATAGCACTATTGTACACTATGATTGATCAATCTGACCTAATTTGGGGGGGGGGGGCGCGAATTTATCACTTTATCTTAGGGTGATCTGATCATGTGTCCAGTCTTTCCATTGCTTTGCTCTCCCCACATCAAAATTGTCACAAGACCTTTTTTTTTGTGAGTGTTTTGAATGGAAGACGTTTATCAAAAGACATAAGATGAAATTGACGATCCGGATTCTTTCCCCTCAGTCTGGTTCAGTAATAACTGCAGCCGAATACATTTTAAAGTTCAGCACAACTTTAATAGCAGGGTTCTTAGTCTGCAGCATTGATTTGGACTCCTGATAGAGTCCCTCTATGCTGGCAGAGCAAGAACAACAACATACAGAAATCCACACGGTTTTATACAAATCAATAGGGTTGGAACATACTTAACGAGGGTCAACACCAATCATAAGCCGGGCATAGGTTGCCATGCGAGGTTACATTATTTCCGACCAATCATAAATCGTCCATGTGCTGATCATGCTGCTGTTAGACATCAAAGGGTATACTTCCTCACCTTCCAACTTGGAATGTTCTTCCCTGTTCCTTCTGTTCCTTATCTCCCAACCTGGAATGTCTTTCAACTTTGGCTAAGCTCGTTACCTATATTGATCTGCCATAAACATGGAGACATTCAGACCAGTCCTTGAATCACATCAAAGACTCTACATTGCTAAGACAATGCAGGCCTGCTGACTAAGCAAACATATGGCCCAGCAGGAGGGCCAGGCCACTTGTATCAATCTCAGTTACTAACTAATTAACCCTTTCTAACCATTTTGCATTCTGCTTCTTTGCCACGTAGGCATTTTAATATTTTACTAAAAACTGACCACGTAGGGATTCTCAAAATTAATAGAATTTCTATACAATTTATTTAGCCTGGCCACTGCAGAGGAGAATGCATTCTAATGGAATGACACAGGGGGCAGAACATATCCTAGCAACCCCAAAAGTGATAATTAACATGGAAAGCAACCAGATTTAAAGCAATGCAGACATTAAATTTATTAAAAAGGAATTTGTCTGTTACTAGATGAGCAAACAAAATGTTCTCCATCCTTTATAGATTCAAAAGGTTGAAAGAGGTTCTTCTCTCCCATTCCAAAGCATTATTAGGCATCAAAATATCCACTCTCAAAATATATAGATCATGATGCAGATTGCACCATCAATAGGCACAACCACAGCCACCCATCACCCCTCGCCCCTCAAGAGGAATGTGCTTCCTGCCCAAATTTAAGTTAAGCATTATAGATGTAGAGCAAGTATAGCAATGTAGGATTACATTGATTCAAAGTCTTCCTTTAGTAAGGCCAGGCACAATTATTCTGAAAATAATTTTAAACCTGTCCCCCTGCTAACTTTCCCAATAGCTAGAGAAGCTCCATACAGATGAATAATAGTGAAAGCACTTAATTACCTGTAGAGGGCAAGTCAGAGGCTTTAGCAATTCAGCCTGAGGGGTACTTTTGTTTTGCCACTTCTACCTTCAGTGTCATGCTGCATCAGTTTTATAGGGGTACTAAGGCAGAAAGCAAGCAGCCGTTTTGTGCTTCAAAGTCTGCAAATCAATCCCTCAGGTGCATCTCAGAAGTTTAAGGGAACTATATTGCAGCATTTATATTGCAAAGTTACTGCTGATTTCAGCAGTTATGCATTATAACAGGGCTATCTGCCTACTTCTCTCATTCTCTAAGAGCAAATTGAAATGCTTGGACATGAAATAAACATATGAATGACATGATCTACAAGACATTAACATAATAAAATGGTACTTCTCAAATTGCTGTAGGCTTTGGAGACATTCAATTGGTAGCCAAACTTCTAATTGGAAAACTTTACATTTTTCTAAATAGGGGTTTAAAAAAGAACCTCCACCTCAGACCTACTCCTTTGTCCTTTCCGACTGCCTCCCCAATTAATCTCCTCACGCCCCATTTATTTTCTTGCCTGCCCCAACTACTCATCTCCTCCATATCATTCTCTCTCACACAGTTACCAGCAGTGCCTTGGTGTCTCAAACCCAAGCAGCACTTCCACTCCAGATAACACCTGACTTCTTTTCTGCTTGTGGCAGTAGTAGCGGTGTTACTTCCTAAATGTCGTTAAACAAACAGGCCAAGATGCAGAATGGATGAGATGTTTAAACTGAGGCCCTGTCTGCCCTCTCAGGTGGACATAGGAGATCCCATGGTACTAATCAAAAGAGCAGGGGAGTTGACCCTAATATCCTGGCCAATATTTATCCCTCAACAAACATCACAAACAGATGATCCGGTCATTATCACACTGCTGTTTGTGGGACCTTGCTGTGGGTAAATTGGCTGGCGCATCTCCTACATTACAACAGTGACCCAACTTCTAAAATTCTCCATTGGCTGTAAATCGTTTTGGGGTGTCCTGAGGTCTTGAAAGGCACTATATAAATGCAAGTTCTTTCTTAGAGGGCAGCCCCCTGCTGGATATAGGTGTACATTTGGGATAAAATTAATTAGTTCATTCAAAATGGAAGGCATGCCACTTATTTTGTTGTGGCTGATTGCATTCTTTGTTATTCTACACCTCTCATATCAGAACTTAAGACATTGGGGTAGATGCTAAACAAAACATCAAGGAATCACACTTCAGCCACAGAAAAGCTACATGCAGCTTCCAAGATACTGGATGACTATCCATGTTCTAATATTTAGTCAAATGAATTTAGTGAAATACATTTCCCTTTAGAAACAATATACAGACTGAAATAAATGAATGATGTTATTCTTGATAAGGTAACATAACAGCAAAATAAGACACTCAAAATGTAATTTATTAATCCAATATGCCATATATACATAATAGATTAAAACTTTAAAAACTGTCCTCTTTATACAGAAACATATCTACAACTTAATTTTACAAATTAATTTCCAAAATTAACTACGTCACTTTCGTAACATATGATGAATGGACTGCAACACTTTGTTTTAAAACTGAAAATGTTGAAAAATCGAAAAAAGGAGTTTGCACTACGACAATAATAGATACGTACTGTGCAATTTGGAAGGTAATAATTTGAGTTTAAAGTGCATTTCCATTACAATTTGCAGGGAATAATTTGGTTTCTTATAGTCAACTCTTACAATGGCAACCTCAGAACACTGATTAAACAGTAGTATTAATTCACTGAGGAATTTGAAGTTGATAGATGGGTCAATTACTATTTGTAAGCAAGTGGACAACTAGTTATTAATCACAACATTCAGAGTTCTGGGCACCATCTTCAGTTTCTTTTTAAACAAACTATGTAATCACCCTTCTTTCAAAATCTGTTATAAAAATCTGAACTATTTTTCAAAATCAGCATTCTATTATAGTACTGCTATTATAGTATTTTAAACTTCTCACTTAGGCATGTGATAAATCAATAGCCCCAAATATCATAGCCGGTTTACTAGATTTGATTTGTGGGTTAGTTAACTACGTTAAGTAAATCACTATTTTGGTCTCAGTATCAGGCATAATGCATTCATACTACAATGCAAAACTCATGGAAATGAAATACTCCGTCAATATTGTCATTAAGTACTTTTAGTGTCAAAGCAAGGAAGCAAAATTTGGCAGACAATAGGATGGATATGCACTTTATTTGCTTCAGCACTATGAATTTATTTTGCCAATAAATCAAATGAGCTCCAAAATGAAAAAAATTACTTAGGTTGTCAGCTAAAAATGCCCAGGAGTTCCATTGTATAATTGCACTATAGCCCCAAAAACTTCATGATAAACCATCCTCATGTAAGGATGCACAATATTCAATGCTTTGTTAAGAGCAACAAAGAGCACAGAAGAATGGTCAACATCCACTAGTCGCTATTCTGCGCAGATTGTAGCAGTCTTTTCATTATTTTTGTAGCAGATTACAGTAATGTGTATGATAACTCGGAAGTGTTACATAAAACTTGCGTCAGAAAGTAAGGTTTCACAGAAGTCAGTTCAATGCAGCATACTGAATATTCCAAACCTGCGTGTTGGTGGAAGCAACATTATCTTCTTGCGAAGTGCAGATAAAATATACTTGTCTGAGTCATGAGTGACGTGCCTGTCCAGCACCTGTTCCCTTGAATTCACAATGGAATTACTTAAACCGAGAACTGTGCCAATTCAATGCTTTAGTTGCTGCTCCAATTCATGTTGGCACTTGATCAGACGTTCTATTTCTGTACCCAACGTCTGTAAGTTTTCCTGTAATTAAAAATGACAATGTGAAATTTGTCCCATGCATTTTGTTCCATCCTTCATACATTACTTTTGTGCATTATTGGAAGGAACTACTGAAAAGTACACATTTGCAACCTGGATATTTCACAGGCAAATCAAAATGCTGTGCCAACTAATCACTGCGCCATTAGTGCAGCGTTAGTCCAATTTCAGCAGATACACTCAACTGTATACTACATTACTGCAGCACCACCTGGTGCTAAATGTATGAAATCTACTTCAAATGGTTAAATTGCTCCAGCAGGTATTGTTTCTAAAGCCAATTTAGCTGCATATTAATCCTTTCCTGCCTCCTCTTCCAAAGTCACCACCAGAGCACAAACCTGCCCAAAATTATTTTGAGAAAAAAACTCAGATTTGTCATACAGATGACACTGAAGAAGCTAGAATAAAAAAAACACACTTTGTGGCATTTAATTTCAAAGTTATTTTGTGAAGTTTTTCCATCCAGTCTGTAATTATGTAGGTTTCATTTTTACATATTCTCAAAGCTGAAAGTCAAATTAGAAAGGTCTTACGGACTGTTGTAACAACTGAAATCGGCACAACTCATCTTATCTATGAACCAGGAATACCTGCACAAACTTCTAAATATACTCAGAGTATGCAGAGTAGAATGATCCTTTTGTTAAAGAGAAATCAACATGAAGAGCTAATGATTGAAAACAGTAAAATATTAGGTACAGAAGGAATTACTGATTTTACTGCCATATTACCACTTATAGTGGAATTGTTATTTTGCCTGCAAGTCTATTTTTGGCATAATTAGCACAATTGGTTACCACAGCCATAAAGTATTGCCACACAACTAAACCCATTAAAACCAGACTGAAAACTGGAAACAACCCAACTGACAAGTTACCAATCTTTGCTTTCTACTGACAGTAACCAAAGCAAAATTGTTTGCCAAACCGCACAAAGTTATAAAGCACATTTCAAGTGTTACAAGAATAGCTTCTTGAAATCAAGATTAAGGACAGCAGTAACCCTGTATTTCATGTAATTAATGACTAGCAACTTAACTCGACTATACACCAACTACAAAATTCAACTGTAGTACAAGTAACCATGCAGCATATAGTATCCACTGCATTCATTCAACATCCTTTAAGAAGTCATCCTCACCGTGAGAGAGATTGCTTTTGCAATAATTCCTGGTTGTATGGAAGACCAAAAAAACGCTTAGTTTCCCACGCACAAAGGATCTTTAATTTATATATAGATTTTTTTTTAAAGTACCCTAAATTCAGAACTGCACTATTATTTTTTTCTGAAGTCATACCTGGGGCATGGTATGCCATGGGTAGTCAAGCTTCACATTAAATACTTCATGCAAACTGCTGTCTCCATGATACTGTGCTTAAAACACAAGGTTTTGTGTTCATGAATTTATTTAGCACTTTTAGTGTCAGAAATGCCCCAAGGGACGTCGCAGATAGGTCCAAGGAAAACAGACACCAACCAGGAAGAGTGACTGAAGGCTTGGTCAAATAAATTTGTTTTGAGAAAGATTTTAAAAGGGGGAGAGGGTGGTACAAAGGCAGAGAGGTTTAGATCTGAGGGTCACAAATACAAATTTTGTACTTACATTTAATCATAAACTTTAGCAAATACCACAATCCACAATACCAGCGTGGCTCAGTTCAAATTTTTATAAACTATTGTATTCTCATTATGAAAGTTTTAAAGCAGATCTTGACAATGCAATTACACAAGACATTTTTCTTGTTTCTCAGTATCAGATTCGTTAGTTGGTTGGCCACAACCAAACATTTCTGTACAGTAGTTTCCATATATAAGCAATATTTTACTTAATTAATTCCTTGCAGTAAATACTCTAAGAGACAAGTTTAAAAAAGATTTTAAAACTTTACCTAGCAGTTTATTTTAATATAGAAAAAAGGTTGATTATATGTCATTCAGTTTTGACCAACTTGAGTGCATCATTGCATTTTTAAGATAATTCTAGTAAAGTATCCAATCTCAAAATACTATTATCGGAGATTAGAGAAAGGACAGTTTTTAAAAAAATTAGTCTAAGTTATTTGGTTTTAGATTATTTGCTCCAACAAAGGACATTCTAAAGAAAACATCTGTACATAATGCAGAACACCAGAAATTAGTGTCAATTCTTCAGTAAATAAGATTTCAGAACTACAGTTAATGTATCAAAGTTACAATAATTAATCTGCATTTTCTTTACATCATTTTAATCATATTACCAATATTAACTGGAGTTATTATCCAGTAATAGATGTGCAGCTTGTAGCAAAAATGCTAATCTTCTCCCTCACTTTCACCTTGGAGATAAATAAGAAAAATTGAACAGAAAAAAAATGAACAGAGACTGGGAGGGAGAAAAGCTACTTGGAAAATGGCATATATTTCTAAGATTCATATTTTAAAATGTACAGGAGTAACAAAATTTGAAGAAACCTCCATATCGCTCGAGGCAGAACCACATTTTAAAGTAAGATAGCTGCATTTCACTTATCAGTAAGTAATAGGATGCAGGTCGTGCATTTACTAGTGGCTCAGTTTTCTGTTTTCTTTAATGTTTGATAATGAAAGTGATCTATTTACCAGGTTAACCCTTTGACAGTGGTAGGATTTTACATGTTTCCCCAAAAAGAATCAGCACTATGAAGTGAAAGGTACGGATTGTCTGATCTCTTATCTATAAATACCCAAATGGCAAAAACTGAAAAGGCAAAACTGCAAGACAAACTTCCTTAACTTAATACATTGAAAGCAATTTAATACAAATGTGAATTTACAAACAGATAATGAATGTCTTTCTTTTATTGTGCTCGACATCCAATCGGTACAGAATTAGTGCTTAATGTAAATTGAGCATAGCTACATTACTCAAAGGTCCCTTGCAGACAGGATGAGTAGAATAGAATGGCAAAAATGAAAAGCATTAAATTGAATTTAATTGAGGTTCAGGACTTAAGATAACATTTGACATGTTCTGCTTAATAACAAATAGGAGCAGCAGTAGGCCACACGGCCCCTCGAGTCTGCTCCACCATTCAATAAGATCATGGCTGATCTACGACTTCAACTCCACTTTCCCGCCCGATCCTCATATCCCTTGATTCCCCTAGAATCCAAAAATCTATATCTCAGTCTTGAACATATTCAACGACTTAGCATCACAGCCCTCTGGGATAGAGAATTCCAAAGATTCAAAACCCTGAGAGTGAAGCAATTCTTCCTCATCACAGTCGTAAATGGCCGACCCCTTATCCTGTGACTATGCCCCCTAGTTCTAGACTCTCCAGCCAGGGGAAACAACCTCAGCATCTCTGAAGGTGGAATGAAGAGTTCGGGGGTGGGGGGGTTACAGAGACAGGGAGAGTCGAGGATATGAAGCGATTTATACACGAGAATGAGAATTTTAAAAATTGAAGTTGAGGGACCTACAGACAATGTAGGTCATAGTGATTGGTGAGTATGACCTAGCGTGGGATAGGGTCTGGGCAGCAGAGTTTTGGATGAGCTTAAGTTTATGGAGGGTGGAGGATGGGAGACTGGCTAGGACAGCATTGGAATTGTTGAGTCTGGAGGTGACAAAAGCATGGAGCAGGGTTTCAGCAGCAGATGGTTTGAGGTAGGGCCAGAGGGAGACAATGTTATGGAGGTGAAAGTAGATGGTCATTGTGTTGGAGAAGATGTGGGCTCAGATGCTCAGCGTGAAATATTTGCTGAGGTTTTCAACAGTCTGGTTCATCTAGAGACAGTGGCCGGGGAGGATGGAAATAGTGGCAAGGGTACGGACTCTGGTGGTGGCCGAAGGCAATGACTTCAGTCTTCCCAACGTTTAGCTGGAGGACCTTGCGGCTCATCCAAGACTGGATGTTGGACAAACAGTCTGACAACAGAAAGGCAGTGGAAGGGTCAATAGAAGTGGTGGAGGTGTAGAACTGGGTGTCATAAGCATACATGTGGAAGCTAATACCATGTCTGTGGAAGACATTGCCAAAAGACAGTATGTAGATGAGGAAGAGGAGGTGGTCAAAGATAGATCTTTTGTGGGGGACTCTGGGGGGCAACGGTGCAGGGGCAAGAAGAGAAGCCATTTCTTAAGATGTTCTGGCTACGACTAGATAGGTAAGAATGGAACCAAGTGAGGGCAGTCCCATTGAGCTGGATAACAGAGGTGGTGTTGGAGGAAGATGTTGTGGCCAATCATGTCAAAGGCTGCAGAGAAGTTGAGGAAGGATAATGCACCAGAGAATGTCATCTGTGACTTTGAGATAGGCTGTTCTTTGCTTTGGGAGGGGCAGAAACATGAATGGCGAGATTCAAACGGAGTTGTGGAAAGTGGGCATGGATTTGGCAGGCAACAATACGTCCAAAATGCTGGTAGCTCCAAGGAATTCCAAGCTCCCTGGGGCAGCCATTGAAATTGCACAGCTCACATACTGATGCTGAAATAAACCTTAAAGTACTAAAAGGTACTCAAATGTCAAGGGAAGATTTCTCTATTGTAATAGTCATCCATTACAACTAAAATCTTGAAAACAATTTTTTAAAAAAAATAAAATGAAGCACCATCTAATCACCCCATCTTTATTTTTTTTGCCTTAATCTCCCTTTTCTCTGTTCTATTTTAAGTTTGCTGTATTCCTAATATAATCTATTCCAATATTTCTATATTTGTATTATAGAAATTTCTGAGGTGGGATCCACATTAAAAAAATTGTTGTCAGAACAGCTTTATGATCATTAAAGGCCATATTTCAATCAAGTTCCAGAATTATAAACATCAACAGTTGCAACTAACTTCTAATCCGATTTTTCTGCATGAAAACACTAGCACCATCACTGGAAGAGATATTTTATCCACAGCAACCCAACTGCGCCTGGATAAGAAAACTTGTCCAAAATATCCTTCAAAAGGTTGAGAATCCCTACGTGGTCAGTTTTCAGTAAAATATTAAAATGTCTACGTGGCAAAGAAGCAGAATGCAAAATGGTTAGAAAGGGTTAATTAGTTAGTAACTGAGATTGGTACAGATGGCCTGGCCTCCTGCTGGGCCATATGTTTGCGTAGTCAGCAGGTTTGCATGGTCTTAGCAATGTAGAGTCTTTGATGTGATTCAAGGACTGGTCTGAATGTCTCCATGTTTATGGCAGATCAATATAGGTAACGAGCTTAGCCAAAGTTGAAAGACATTCCAGGTTGGGAGATAAGGAACAGAAGGGACAGGGAAGAACATTCCAAGTTGGAAGGTGAGGAAGTATCCCCTTTGATGTCTAACAGCAGCATGATCAGCACATGGACGATTTATGATTGGCCGGAAATAATGTAACCTCGCATGGCAACCTGTGCCCGGCTTATGATTGGTGTTGACCCTCGTTAAGTATGTTTCAACCCTATTGATTTGTATAAAAACGTGTGGATTTCTGTATGTTTTTGTTCTTGCTCTGCCAGCATAGAGGGACTCTATCAGGAGTCCAAATCAATGCTGCAGACTAAGAACCCTGCTATTAAAGTTGTGATGAACTTTAAAATGTATTCGACTTCAGTTTTTACTGAACCAGACTGAGGGGAAAGAATCCGGATCGTCAAGGTCACAGAATTAAGATGAAGGAATTAAAAGAGGATCAGTGACTAACATGAAACTAATCCATCTCATAACCAATGCAGAATTATATTTACATTAATGGATCTCCTGCAGCATTGCACATGGTAAATCAGATGATGCATAGTTATAGAAAGATAGGACTGTTATAACATGTAATGTTTATGTATTATTCTGTTGCTAAGGTGGAGCTGTGCCTTAAGGGAACAAAGCCTAATTGTTGTTATACATCAGAAATTAGGAGGTGCATAATTATTTCACTCTTCTCTTTAGTTACTTAACATTTCTATTATGTGCAAACATCTTTGATGTAGCTGCAGCTCAGAGGGATGACATATCATGTCACTAGCACTCTGTGGATCAACAGCTGGTGGTGTGAACACAAGTCATAATCCTTTGTAATTCTACTAATTTCCTACAACAGTCTAAATGTAACCATATTCAAAGATCTAATCCATCATATGGACTTTCAACACATCATATACCATTCATAGCACCATAGATTCTCTGAAAATACAGTACATTGCACTGTTTTAAAGCATGTTACCTCAGATTGAGAATTAAATCCTGAAGAGATAAAATCAGCTTGTTCTAGTAGCTGTTAAGTAAATTTAGTCTGACAACCTCAATTTAATAGAAAACAGCTCATAAAACTAGCTCAAGTTTGGCAACAGTTAGCACTAATCTAGTAATTCTGTATTGTGGGGAATGTAATCCTGTTATACGGAGATAATATTCTGATGCTTCAGCGTGCATTGGAAAACAAAGGACTGTCCTGACTTGCAGCAGAACAGTACCACATCACATTCTGGAGTGTTTTAATTCTCTCATTGGATTTGAAGTGTAGAATGTTTCACACTAGTCATATTCTCAGTTAGATGAGCAATTCTTTCATAAGGACTCAAAATAGTTAACATTTAGTCTATTGAACTAACGGCAAAGCCACAGGTTTAATCATTGGAAACCTTACAACTGCTGAAAGGATTAAAGAAAAAATATTTGAACAACAGAATTACCCAAATACTTAATATCTGCAAGGCAAAAGACTAGATGAGTACTCCTAATCTGATCATACCAAGTTTTCAGAATGTTTTAACTTTTCAACAGACCTCGCTAAATGCGCTAATACCAAATAGAAACTTTTGTACATATCAGTAATGGCTTGCTTCTGTAAGTTAAATTTTAATTGCATATGTATCAGAGTGTGTGTCATGCTGGGGATTGTTCATTTGGCCATATTCTTGACAAGAACCAAAGTTTATAGCACAGAAGGACGCCAACAGGTGTATTGTATCTGTGCTGGCTGTTTGCTAGAACAGTCCAAAATTAATCCCACTGCCATACTTTCTTCCCATTGCCATGTATCTTCTTCAGCATCAAGTCCATTTATGCACAATGTGGGCAACAAAACACATTTCAATCCAAATAGGTCCAATACTACTTGGTTAAGAGTCAAAAGATATGCTAGATGGAAATTTTACACATGGAAATTTTAGTTCAAAGAATGAGGCAGATCATATCAATGGTCAGAAATCTGATTTTTCACATGGGAATGTACCATTGGAAAAACTGGTGGGACTGAAGCCTGAAATCTAGGATTAGCTTGGAGCCTTACTGTACAACGAATGAATGGAATTTTTTCTAGTAGCTACTCCACAGCCAACAGCTGGAGAACTCAATGTTTTAACAACACAACCGTTGAATCTGCATCAAGGTGATACTTACTTTAAAAGAGAAAAAACCCTCCATAGAATGGTACAGCGCAGGAGGCCATTCAGCCCATCGTGGCTGTGCCAGCTCTCTGAAAGAACTATCCATTTAGTCCCACTCCCCTGCAAATGTTTCCTTTTCAAGTAGATATCCAATTCCCTTTTGTTACTATTTAATCTGCTTCCACCACCCTTTCAGGCAATGCATTCCAGATCATAATAACTGAAGTGTAAAAAAATTCTCCTCATCTCCCCTCTGGTTCTTTTGCCAATTATCTTAAACCTGTGTCCTCCTGCCAGTGGAAACAGTGTCACCTTATTTATTCTTATCAAAACCCTACATAATTTTGAACACTTCTGTTAATCTCCCCTTAACCTTCTCTGTACTAAGGAGAACTATCCCACCTTCTCTAGTTCCTCCACATAACCCCTGGTATCAATCTAGTAAATCTCCTCTGCACCATCTTCTCCAACTACCACTTTATCTCTAATATCCCTGACCAACAACATCCTTTGTGACTTCAAACAAGGTGCGTAATCTCTTGTTCCCCTCTACCTGTCCATAGCATTTGGCATGGTAAACTACTTCATCCTCCCCCACCAGCACAACTAAATGATATCTTCCTCACTTGGTTTCACTTCTGCCAGTCTCAACATAGCCAACACATCTCCTGTATTGGCTTTTCTCTCAACCACACACAATCACCTCAGGAGTACCTGAAGGTTCCATCTTAGCTTTTTCCTAATACTTGTTTACACAATGTCCTCGAGGTCAATCATCTGTACACATCAGGTCAGCTGACATCCAACTCCAGCTCCAGCTCTCTGCCACCATCCTCAATTCCACAACTACTGCTGCTCTGTCTGACTGTGCAACATCAAGTCGTAAATAAGCCAGAATGCGTTCCAAACTAATATCGGCATGACCAAAGCAATGTTGTTCAGCTTCTGACAAAAACTCTATCTTAGCCCCCAACTCCATCCAGCTACCTTCAGGCTGAATCCGATTATGCACAACCTGTGAAACTGTTTGACCCCAAGCTGAAATTCCAACCCCATAGCCAATCAATCACCTAGACCACCAATTGACTGCCTCTGCAGCACTGCTTCCTCTGCTCTTACCTCATTCCCACCACCGCTGAAACTCAGCTATATGTTTACCACCTCCATTGATTCACCAATGGCCTCCTTACCAGCTTTCCACAAACTCCAACTTATCTAAAACTCAATCATCTGCATCCTAGCCTGCAGTAAATCCCACTCCCCTATCACTCCAGTCCTCACCAACCTCCAGTGGCTCCCCATTGACCCAATGCATTGAATACAAAATCCCAGTTCTTTCTTTAAAATTACAAATTCCACAATAACCTTGTACTGCTCACACCCTGCATTCTTCCAACTATGGCCTCTTGCCTCAGTACCTCCCTCTGTTCCACCAGTGTCAGAGCCTTCAGCTAGTTGGGCCCTACACTGAAACCCTCTGCTTAAACAGTTACTACCTCACACCCTACCTCCAAAAATCTCCAGAAAACATCTTTTTGACTATGCTTTTGGTCACAGTCTCCAATTCTTCTACTACTGGTCGGATATCAGTTTAGATCTCTGAAGTATTCACTACATTAAAGATGCTATATAAATGCATGTTATCTAGTTCTACTTACTAGTATCTGTGTGTCAAATTCAGATATCCCATCCATTCAGGCCCACACTTAGAAACAATGCCATCATTTCTCACCTCCCAATTTATTCTAATCCTTAACATTTTTGATTCACCAAATGAAATGCTTATCCATTCTTTGAATAACTCAAGCTCCAATGCCACATTTCAAGTATTTTTCTCCCTCACTTTCCCCAGCTCTTTGCAGGGCATAATTCCACAGGTGATGATCACCCAAACACACTGACCATTTCTCATGTGTAAATGCAGACAGTGTGTCACAGGCAAGTCAACCATAGGGTGAACTGCAGTCAAGCCCAATCCCATCCTTGCAGTTTATATCCTAGATGAATAGAAGTCATTTATCGTTTTTGACACAGGATGAAACTTCTACATTCCTCACACAACCTATGACCTACCTTAAGTGTTATATTCTTTAACAATGTGTCTTCTAGCACAGCTTGCAACTTCCTGTTTATTTCCAATGAGAGCTCCATTGTTAGTCCACTGTCCGCTGGATGTGATGTGTAAAGTGAAGCCATGATTCCTCCACGTCTGCTCAACTGGGCCTTATTGAAATCAGATGCTTCTGAGGACAGGGCACCAGATTCTTCCCTCAGAACATAAGTCTGAATGATTCTGCATCAGAGAAAATATTTCTGTAATAGTTGCAGAAATATTAACAAAATGTATTGTTTGGTACTGATATGTAAAATGTGGTTTACAGAACCACATAAGAACATCCACAAGAAAAGGCCATTCAGCCTATAAAGCTTGCTTCAAAGAATAATCATATATCGACTATCATGGACTTCTCTTCCCACACCACTTGTTGATCCCCTACTTTGGGGAACACAAATTCCCTTTCCCAACCTTCATAGGAAAAGCAAATTCAAGCAAAGATACAAACTCAAGTATCTCTATAACCCTCCAACCCACTTCAACGGATATCGATCCAAATCCTTTTGAAAAGGTTCTAAATGACCCCAAATCAATTATTTTCTTGGAGTTTGTACTACATATCTACTATCCCATGGGGGTGGAGGCCTTTTTCTTATCTCTCTAATTTTGTACTTATAATCCCTAGTCCTATGCTCAAGGTAAATAAATAGCTTGTTTACCTTTCATTGTTTTGAAGACCTGTCTCCCCTCAGGCTTCTTTACTCCAGCAAAAATAAGTTTAGTCAATGGTTCAATCACATCATCCTATTGTATGTGTTTCCTTTAAAACCAGTTTAGATGGGTCACCCCTCCATCAAAATTTAATAGCACCACCTCTTTAAGGGTTCATTCATGTTATACATAGATATTAGTTTTATTTCTTCCTAAAACCATGGCTACTATTTCCCCAGGCAGAACATTTTCCATTTATCACAACCTCTGTCTTCTGTCAAGCCATTTCTCAGCCTTCTAAACAATAGCTTGTGTAGTCAGTGGGCCATAAGATTCCTTACTAGCCGCACAGAGAACCATCACAAATGCCTTCTTTTAGTACATTTGTAAGCTATGTGTTATTACTTTTAAAACCATGCTGATTACTCCCAATGATAGCGGTGTTCTTTAAATGCTTGATGACATTCTACAGGATCCTACAAATGAGCATTATTTCTAATATGCCCGTTAAACCAGCTAATTGTAATTACCAGGATTATGCATATTCAAAACATTGTAATTTTCCTTCACAAATAAAATTCTTTATCACCATAGAAATTCTTATTTCAAATTAGTTAACAATCTGATGGTAAGGGAACCTCTTGGGAATCATGACCATAATATGATAGAGTTTGATAATAGGTTTGAGAGGGAGAAGGGAGAGTCACAAACAGGATTTTAAATTAAGTAAGGCAAACTTTGGAGGGATAAACAAATGAATTGATCGCAGTAAATGGTGCAGCAATGTTAACTGGTAAACTACAAACAGTGGTAAGTATTGAAAGAAGCATGTGGTAGGATACAAAACCAGTACTTACCCTTAAAAGGCCAAGGCTCCATTTGTGTAGTTAAGCAATCATAGTCAACAACCAAGAGACAGTATCAAGCTAAAAGAAAACACTTGCATAGCACATGGGATTAAAGGGACAGTGGTAACTTGGGTACGTAATTGGCTACGGGATAGGAAGCAGAGAGTAGTGGTGAACATGTTTTTCTAACTGGAGAGATGTATGCAGTGGGGTCCACCAGGGATCAGTATTAGGACCATAGCTTTGCTCGTTACTTATAAAATGACCTGGACTTGGGTATAGGGAGTACAATTTCAAAGTTTGTGGATGATACAAAAGTTGGCAATGTAGTAAATAGTGAGGAGGATAGTAGCAGACTTCAGGAGGACATACAAACTGGTGAAATGGGCCGACATGTGGCAGATGCAATTTAAATGTGAAGTGATGCCCTTTGGGAGGAACAAATAGAGAGGCAGTATAATCTAAATGGTACTATTTTGAGGGGGGTGCGAGAACAGAGGGAACTGGGAGGGCATATTCACAAATCTTTGAAGGTGGCAAGGCATGTTGATAAGATGGTTAAGAAAGCACATGGGATACTTGGCTCTGTAAATAGGGGCATTGAATACAAAAACAAGGAAATCATGCTAAGCCTTTACAAACCATTGGTTAAGCCTCAGCTGGAGTATTGTGTACAATTCTGGGCACCACACTTTGGGAAGCATGTCATTGCCTTGGAGGAGGTACAGAAGTGGTTTACCAGGATGATATCAGGAATGAGGGACTTCAATTATGTGGATAGATGGGAGAAGCTGGGATTGTTCCCCTTAGAGAAGGTTAAGGGGAGACTTAATAGAGGTATTCAAAATATTGAGGGGTTTTGAGAGAGCAAGAAGGGAGAAGCTGTTTCCTCTGGTAAGTGGATCAGTAACCAGAGGCCACAGATTTAAAATAATTGGCAAAAGAACTAGAGGGAATTGAGAAGAATTTTTTTTTCAGAGGGTTGTTAAGATCTGGAACGCACTACCTGAAAAGGTGATGGAAGCAGATTCCATAGGAACTTACAAAAGGCAATTGAACATGTACTTGAAGAGGACTAACTTGCAGGGCTATGGGACTAAATTGGTCTGCTCTAAGAGCCGGCACATGCACGACAGGCTGAATAGCCTCCTTCAATGCTGTAAGATTCTGTGATTCTATGAAATGCAAGGAATAGTGGAGATTCAGCAACAAAGGCATACAAAGAAAGTGACAAGGTGCAAAAAGGGAATATGAAAAAAAAACTTGCAAGGGATATCAAAGTTAACAAAACTTTTTATAAATATATTCAGAGAAAAACAATGGTAAAGGGAAATATGGTCCATTAAAAACAGATGCAGAGGAGAATAGAAATGGAAAATTTGTTAAATGAGTACTTAATATTTGTTTTCACAGTGGAGAAACAGGACAAAATACCAATGATACAGGGAACCTAAAAATAAGTCAAGGGTAGTGACATTGTGGATTTCATATAAGTAAAAAGAAAATGGTAATGGAGGAAATAATTTGACTTAAGAATCTAGAGTATTAAAAGAAATAAGTGAAGAAATTGCAGTTGTAATTTTCCAAAGCATACGGACGAGAAAATTGCAAATGTCACTCCATTATTTAATGGAGAGCGGGTGAGAAACTTGGTAACTACAAACCTGTCAATTTAACATCAGTTGTGGGCAAGTTACTGGAATCTATCATCAGGCACAGAGTGACTGAGCACTTGGACAAGTTTGAGCTGATCAAAGAGAGTTAGCAAGGATTGGTGAAGTGTCTGACTAATCTACTTGAATTTTTTTTTTGAGGAGGTCACTGGCATTTTGTATAGAGGAGTGTCTATGGATAGTGTCTTTATGGAGACATTTGCTAAGGTTCTACACAAGACATTATCAAAAATGAAAGCACACAGAATTGGAGGCAACCTTGTGACAGATTGGTTATTGGTTGGGAGGCAGGAGACAGAAAGTATGATAAAAGAACAGTCTCTGGTTGGTGGGATGTGACAAGTGGTGTTCCCCAGGAATCTGTACTGGGGCCTCAGCTTGGATGAAGGAAGAGAGTTGTATATCTAAATTTGCAGATGACACTAACTTATAAAGCACAGTAAGTTGTGTAGATGGGAGAAGTTACAAAGGGGCATAGACAAACGAGTGGGGCAAAACTGCAGCAGATGGAGTTCAATGCGGGGAAGTACGAGGCCATCCACTTTGGATCTGAGAAAGACAAATCAGAATATTTTCTTAATGAGGAGAGACTAGGAACTGTGGAAGAGCAAAGGGATTTAGGTGTCCATGTACACAAATCACAAAGTAATCAAAAAGACTAATGGAATGTTGGCTTATATCTCAATGGGGCTGGAATACAAAGGGGAGGCAGTGATGCTTCTGATTCATCAGAATGTGTCCGTCTCAAAAGACAATGGTGTAAGCACCAAAGCAATTTAGTTACTGTGCCATGCTGCAACATTAGTGGCTGAATTCTTCGACAGTCCTCGCCACAGGTGGTGCAGGTATAAATCATGGGGTCAAATGCAGAAAAGATTTACTAGGATGCTACCGGGATTTGATGGTTTGACTTATAGGGAGAGGTTAGATAGACTGGGACTTTTTTCCCTGGAGAGTAGGAGGTTAAGGGGTGATCTTATAGAAGTCTATAAAATAAAGAGGGGCATAGATAAGGTAGATAGTCAAAATCTTTTCCCAAAGGTAGGGGAGTCTATAACGAGGGGGACATAGATTTAAGTTGAGAGGGGAGAGATACAAAAGGGTCCAGAGGGGCAATTTTTTCACTCAAAGGGTGGTGAGTGTCTGGAACGAGCTGCCAGAGGCAGTAGTAGAGGCGGGTACAATTTTGTCTTTTAAAAAGCATTTGGACAGTTACATGGGTAAGATGGGTATAGAGGGATATGGGCCAAGTGCAGGCAATTGGGACTAGCTTAGTGGTATAAACTGGGCGACATGGACATGTTGGGCCGAAGGGCCTGTTTCCATGTTGTAAACTTCTATGATTCTATGACGAACCTCTCAGTGCCGACTCCTGAAATGCTTTTCGCTTTGCTCTCTTCATCCTCCTTGATGTAGTGCAACCCTCCAGTGTGCCCTGTTACCACAAGGTGGAAAGATATGGCTATGTTAAAGGTTTACAAGTCCCTCTTTGAACCTGAGCCTAGGTCACCCCAGTGACCTCGAAGTATCTAAGTTCGCCATACAAGCGATCCTTTGGAGTGAGCCTATCTTCTATCCGATATAGGTGACCAAGCTATCAGAGGCATCTATGTTTGAGAAAAGTTATTAGACTTGGCAACTTAGCTTCCTCAATACTTCAGTGTCAGGAACTTTATCTTCCCACTTGATATTTAGAATATGGTGAAGCAAGCGGGTGTGCAAACAGGTTAGCCTTCTCATGCCTGCTATAGCTTATACAGGTCACACAGTAGCGTGACGAAGGCATACATTTGTTAGACCTGTATCTTGGTGCTCAATGCTAATTTCCTATTATTCCACACACGTTTAGTCAATTGACTGAATGTGGTTGCTGCCTTTCCGATACAAGAATTTTGCTCATCATCTGGACACAAGTTATCATATGCAGTTGAACCTAGGTGGCTGAACTTCTGTACAACTTCTAGTGCAGTGTTAGCTACTGAACTTCTGGTGCACTCAACACACCTTGCGCCATGTCACTGTCTTCTTTAGACTGATGGTTAGTCCAAATTCATCACAAATTAGTGAAAAGCTATTGCAAAATTGTTTCTCTACTTCACTGTGTGATGAGCACATCGGCGAAAAGGAGTTCTCTCATCAACTAGTGTTTGATTTTACTTTTTGCTCTTAGGCGTGCAATATTAAATAGTTTTCCATCTGATCTTGTATGGAGTATTACACCTTCGGCACGAGATGAGAAAGCAAAGCAGCAGAGAGAAGAATAAACCAAAGAGCGTTGGTGCCAAAACACATACTTGTTTGACATCACGACAGATTTCAAAGCTGTCAGATTGATTACCATCATACTGGATTGTATCATCATGAAAGGACCAAATCAGGTCAAGGAAGCCTGGACAGCAACCAACTCTCACCAGCAATTGTAAAAGGCCCTTTCTGCTGACCAGGTCAAAAGCCTTTTAAGAACTATAATAGCCATGTAAAGACATTTTCCCTGCTCCTGACACTTTTCTTGCAGTTGCCTTAGTGCAAAGACCATGTTGCTAGTTGATCTACCAGCATGGAAGCCGCACTGACTTTGATAAACACGCCTAGCAAGTACTTGCAATCTTTTAACAATGACCCATGCGAATGCCTTGCCAGCAACACAAAAGAGAAATGCCCTTATATTTGCGATCTGTCCAATCTCTTGTTTTTATACAATGGAATCATGTTAGCATCTTTCATGCCTTGTGGCATCTCACCCTCCCTCCAGCAGGCAAGTAGGACATTATGTAGGTGTTTACGTGCAACTTGTCCTTGTTTCAGGACTTTGTTCGAATCCTATCTTTTCCTGCAGCCTTTCCTGATGCTAGGGAGGTGATTGCCTTTTCAAGTCTCGATGGCTTTATAATCGAGCTCCTCGATGACCTGAAGCCTGGGGATCGCATTTAATGCTGTTTCAGAAACAATAGTTTCATGTGAATAATGTTTATGAAAGTATCCTTCACTCTGTTGCTCTCTGACTGTCAGTGATTATGTTTCCATTAATGCACGTGAGTGGTACAATCATTTTGACTGAAGGACCTATTGCTTTCTTTATCCCATCATGCATATCTCTTGGGTCTCCATTTTCAAAGGATGTTTGTATCTTCTCCCAGATCTAGACAAGATGAGTGAGCACATTTCCTTGCTGTTCACTGCAATTTGTTTTTAGCCACTCAAGATTAGCACGTCTCAGGAGTGGGATTCATTCTGTGGTGGGAATACTCAGTTTTGCTTCAATAACGAACCATTTCCTTAGAGTATGCTGCAAACCAGTCTTTATTTTGTACTTTTTTTTAAAAACCATAAGCTAAAGTTGCAGCTATACAGATATTACGTCTGAATGTGTTCCATGCTGTATCAGGATTCAGGGGAATCGATAACGTAGCTTCTTCGAGATTCGCAGTAAATTAGAGACACCTTCCTTCATCTTTTGTAAAAGGGTTAAATTACGACACAAGGTTCTAAAAACTCTGTTTTGTATGCCCTGGAGTTCAGAACACTGAGGGGTGATTTAATCGAGGTGTTTAAAGTGGTAAAGGGATTCACTAGGGTAGATACAGAGAAACTATTTCCTCCACAGGGGGGAGATCCAGAATAAGGGGACATAACCTTAGAATTAGAGATAGCCAGCTAAGAGTGAAATCAGGAAGCATTGTTTCACACAAAAAGGCATCGGAAAACTGGAACTCTCCCCAAAAGACTGGATGCTATGTCAACTGAAATTTTCAAGACCAAGACCGATAGATTTTTTGTTAGGTAAGGGTATCAAGGAAAATGGAGGTAAATAGGTCAGCCATGACATGCTCAAGGGGCTGTATGGCCTACTCCTGTTCCTCTTCAGATTTATCTAAAATACAAGTTGATCATTAAACATTAACTTTTTGCTAGTTCTTTGATGCTTGGAACAGCTGGCAATGTATTAATACTAAAAAGCAGCCTGCATAACACTGCTGTTCACTATATATTTGGATTATCTATTAAAACATAAAAGCAGCCGCCAGCTTTGAATTATCCTTAGTGGTTTTGAATGTGCCATTCATGATGCAGAATTGCAAAGAGATCCAGCAGTATGGTGGCTTAGTGACCTCAATTAGAATTTAAATGGAGTTCTGAACAATTTTCCTTCAATCTGCCTTAAACCAAACCACATTTATCTATGAAATTGTACAGAGCACTCAATTTGTAGTCAGTTTCCTATGCATATTAAAGCTGTAATTTTAAGGTGACCTTTGTGAACCATATTTCAAACCTTTGGGAATTTGAACATAGTTCAATTCTCCCAAGTGGGAAGAAAACTTTATGGTTCTGCACATTTCTAGTTTATAAAAAGGTCCAGCAATAAAAAAAGTTCATTTGTAGAGAGCTATAAAACCAAAACATTGATCGTCCAAAAATGCAAAGGGCATTCATCACCCACAGGTCCTGAAAACCACCAGATGCTATTGGAGTAGTGACCATCTGCAAAACAGGCTTCACATTTGCCAGGAAAAAAGAGAGATTATAAAAAAGGTGAAAATAAATTTTTAAAAAAAGGTAGGAACATAACTTTCTAAATAAGAAATGACTTATGTATAATGATCATGTTTAAACAGTATTAATATGAGCACCATTCTACCAAATTGTAAATGACAGTAGAAACTGGTTATAACTTCCTTTGCATATAAATACACCAAAGTTACAACACGGAACACCAGGCCATTTGTGTAAGTGTTTTCCCTCCATGCAAGCAAATAGTTCAAATTCTAATTCTAGCACTGCCCTCAGCCACAAACTGCTAAAATGATCATAAGACATCCTCTGTGACTGCAACCATGATGCATTATCCCTCCTGGACCTTCCCACAGCATTCGATACAGTTCACCATTGCCAACCTCCTCCACCATCCAGTTCTACCTATCCAAACACAGCCCGTGCTTCTCCTCCATCTCCTGAAAAGTAATGTACTGGGGTCACCCAAGGATTTACCCTTGCCCCTTCCTCTTAATCTACATTATGTCCCTCTGCTTTCACTATACACTGAGAATAACCTACTATACCTCACTACCACTTCTCTCCACTCCTTGAATGCCTCCATGCTGTTTGAGTAACAACTTCCTCCAACTCAATATTGGGAAGAACAAAGCCATTGTCTTTGGGTCCTGCCACTATCGCTCCCTTCCCACTTACTCTGTCCCCCTCCTTGGGAACTCTCACTCAAGCTTAACCAGACTATTCACAAGCTTGGCATCATATTAGCCAAGTTTAAAACCCCACATCCTATACTACTTCCACCTTGTAACGTTGCCTACTTTCACCCCTCCTCAATCACTCTGCTGCTGAAACCCTAATACATGCCTTCAGCCACCTGGCTCCTATTCTCTGGAACTTCCTCCCTAATGTTCTCTGCCTTTCCACTCTAAAATCCTTCTCAAAACCCATCTTTTCATCCAAGCTTTCAGTCACACCTTATAATCTCTCCTTTCCTGGCAAACATTCATTTTCCTTACACCTATTTATAAAGTGCCGTGACTTTTGTTTACATTAAAAGCAATATATAAACGCAAGTAGTTGGTGTTCCCAATGCAGACTTTGAAGATCAGATCATGGATTTAAAAGATCTGTATACTTTTATCCTCTTCTCAATATGATCACACAAAAAACTTAAAGCATGAACAACTATATTATTTACAGAAAAGTGCTTTGAATTTTTTTTTTTTTTTTTTTTTTGAGTGCTGCAATTGGAATGTAAATGGTCTGTGTTAATCTGTACATATTAGTTCATTTCTGTAACAACTGCTGTTCAATCCCTGATAGCCTGGTGATCTATTTCTACTAGCGTTATTCTGCAGTTGGAAAATTAAAGCTTCTTAAAAAAAATCCACCAGCTTCAAATGATCCAACTGTTGCCACTGCGTACATTTCATTTAGAATCTTCCTTTTGTCTTTGAAAAGTTTAGTCATTGCTCAGGAGGATCAGCCACCAATTCCAGCTGACATTCCTGCGTTCCTATAGATCCCTAGCTATTGCCACACTTATATTGAATTTCTATTTATTATATCTTTTAAGAAACAGTTAAATTATGTACACTCCCTACGGTTTTTTATTTTAATTACAATTTGTTTTAGCACTTAACCAACTACGTGCTCTTGCAGATCAGCAGTAGTGCTACTTTATCTTTTAAAGTTGCAGTATTTTTGTCTTTATAATCTATTGTGTGCTGCTATGAGAGGTACAGTTACCAGTTTTAATTTTATCTTTTTAAGAAAGCTACTATGGAAGAGAAAAGCAAGAGACAGACAGAAACGCATACACATATGCAGACAGCAATAGTGTGTGGGTGATAGGCATAAGAGTAGGAGACATAAAGGGCATGATTTTAGCACCCGCGATCAGGTGCGTTCCTGGCGGGGGGGCTCCGAAAATCGGGGATTCCTGGGGCGGCTCGGGAGCCCGGCTCCTACCCGCCCACTTCCGGGTTTCCCACAGACGTGCTGACATGCGCGCGCAGCACCCGCATGTGGAACTCCCGCCGGCAATTAAAGCCGGTGGGGTGCCACTTAAGCTATTTATTTTGGTATTTCAGGTCGTTTACAGACCTGATTAACAAGACATTTTAGGAGGACTGGGATTTTACAAACAACTGGGACTGTTTCCCGTTCTGGGGGAAACACTCCCAGTTCAAATGGACGTGTTGCAGCCATCAGCCTGTGGCAGCTGCAAAGGTCCATTTGACAGGTGTGGGGGGTTAGACCGTCACTCATTGCAGGAGGCCACTCTGTCACTTTGGACAAAGTTTGGCCTCCACCACCCTCCTCCTAACAATCAAATTCACAAACTTGCACACTTACCCCAGTGTCTAAACACATGTACCTACCTTGCGGAACCCCTCAGATGTACATCTTCCAGATGGGGGCCACCGTAGCTGCAGTCATGACCTCCTTGGAGGGCGAACAGCATCACCAGACTCACCGGCCACCTCTGACACATGGCGCACCACAACACAGTGCTGTAACACATCCACCTGCACAGCAGGAAGGAGGGCAACCGCAGAGAGAGAGAGAGATGCGTCGCAGAGGGCACTACCCTCGCCACAGGGTCCACAGACCGAGGCTCAGCTTCCTGGACCCCTCTCTGAGCAGCAGTGCACATGGAGGCTCAGAGTCGCTCGACATGTAGTCGTGGACATCTGCAGCCTCCTTCATGCCGAGCTGCTCCCGGCTGGCCCGAGCACCATCTTCTTACCTGTCGCTGTCAAAGTCGCCACTGCCCTCAACAACTTCCCCTCCGCATCCTTCCAGGATGCAACCGGGGACATTGCCGACGTCGCTGTCGTTTGCACAAAAGACCCTGCAAATACACCTACACCCACTCTGCACTGACACAATGGGTGGAATCAGTTGTGGGTCTTCAAAGTGATTCTCAGGAAAGGGCATTATTGCACAAACCAGACAAGATTTGCAAAGACGTGGCAGTAGTGGTGCCAATATAATATGTGATGTGAGTTGCTCAGACATTAAATATAAGTAAAAACCATGACAAACCCTCAAACACCCTTGTGCATCCTCTTCATGCTCACGACACGTTTGCCTTACGCTGCCTACTGCACATATGTGATGCATGCCCTGTGGCTGCAGCACAGGTAGTGGCAGGTTGAGTGAGGCTGACCGTGAAAGAGATGCATGAGGGGGTGAGTATGAGATAGAGCCATGAGATTGTATGAGGATTGGGTTGAGTGGGAGTGGCGGGATGAGTACTGGCGAGGTGAGTAAGTGCACGTAAGATGAGGATGAGGTTTGAGTGGGTGTGAGGGGTGATGTGACAGTAGTGTTGGCAGTACAGAAGATGTGGGGTGGGGCAGTGATATGGCAGACAGAGTATAGGGGAATGAGTAAGTGTACTCACTTTGGCTGACCTACTTAGGTCATTGCAGCGCCTCCTGCACTGTTTGCAGGTGGGCGATATGTTGGCGGTGCAGGTGACCTCCTCTGCCACCTCGAGCCAGGCCGCTTCCTCCCGCCCGTGGCGGGCGGGCGGGGTGGAGATCTCTGTCCTCCCCCTCACCCCATCCAATGATACCTGGAGTGAGGCATCATTAAACCTGGGAGCAGCCTTCCCCCTGGGCTGCTCCATGCTGTAATTTTTCCTATTTCTTGTAGCATCATTCAGTGGAGGACTGGCCCTTTAAATAGAGCTCCTCCAGCTGACAGACCTTATTGCGCATGCGCAGTCTGCCCGCCGCGCAGCTCAGCAGCGGGGAACCTGGAATAGGTAAGTGGATCCAATTAGCCTGCGATTGCATTCGGGGCAGACTGATTTCACCGGGCGCCCAATCGCCCCCCCCCCGCCGCGAACCTGCTGCTCTGGTAATATCGGGCCCAAAGAGTCAGATACTGAAGTGACAAGAATGCAAAGTATACGAGAGGCCTAAAGACAGTAACACACATACACAAGCAAAAACAGAGAATTAGAGAAGAGACAACGTAAGACACAGGAAGGGGGCACAAGAACTTATTTTTGGAAAAAGCCTAGTCCATGAACTGATGCACATTAAATTTTCAAACCAGACTTGGGAGGAGGAAAACTTGAAATTTCAAAGTATGGCAGTGCAGTTTTTATTGTTAAATCATTAAAGCAAGGCCCAGGGACTAGGCCTCAATCAGGAGCCCAGGGTTCAGAATGCACGCAGACATGAGACCGGGGGCAGAGCATCGGAGCATCTATAAAGCGAGGCCCAGGGAGCAAAGTAGAAAAAACCTGAGATGACGACAGCACGTGGGACGGAACGGATTGGTGAGTGTTTAATTCTTCAGTTTATTTCTGTTAAGTTTAGTTAGTAATCAAATAGAGGCACAGCAGGGCAGCTCAGACCCGTTGAATGCATAGCCAGTGCCATGTGGGAACTCCAGGATGCCTCCCACGTCTGGACAACCATATGTGCAGGAAGTGTCGCCAGCTGGAGGAGCTCAAGCTCCGGATTTCAGAGCTTGAGCAGCAGTCGGTGTCACTGCAGTGCATCCACAAGGCTGAGAGTTTTGTGGATAGCACGTTTCAGGAGGTGGTCACCCCACAGCTTGAGAGCGCAGGCAGAGAGGGACTGGGTGACCGCCAGGCAGACAAGGAGGACCAGGCAGGTAGTGCAGGAGCCCCCTGAGTGCATCTCACTCTTTAACCGGTTGAATACTGGTGAGGAAGAGGGTTCCTCTGGGGAGTGCAACCAGACCCAGGTCCACAGCACCATGGGTGGCTCAGCTGTACGGGGGGAGGGAGGAGAAAGGTTAGGAGAGCAATAGTGAAAAGGGGATTCAATAGTTAGGGGAACAGACAGGCGTTTGAGGCCACAGATGAGAGTCCAGGATGGTATGTTGCCTCTGGTGCCAGGTTCAAGGATGTCACTGAGTGGCTGCAGAACATTCTGAAGGGGGAGGGTGAACAGCCAAAGGTCGTGGTCCATATCAGTACCAATGACATAGGTAAAAAAAAAAGAGGGATGAGGTCCTGCAGGAAGATTTTAGGGAGTTAGGAAAGAGATTAATAAGCAAGACCTCAAAAGGTAGTAAACTCCAGATTACTCCCAGTGCCACACTAGGAGTATAGAAATAGGAGGATAGAGCAGATGAATGCGTGGCTGGAGAGATGGTGCAGGAGGGAAGGCTTTAGATTCCTGGGGCATTGGGTATCTAGTGCTGTGGGGGAGGGTCTAAAATAATTTGGCGGGGGATGGGCACTAGGATGTAGCATTGGAAAGGAGAAACAAGGTGCACAAAGGATTGGGAGAGACAGATAGCACTAGAGTAAGAAACAGTATAGTATTAGGTGGGATCAAATAAAAAGAGAATACAAGGAGGTCTAAGATAGGTTTACAGTGCATGTGTGTAAATGCACAAAGCGTAGTAAACAAGGGTGGTGAACTGCAGGTGCAATGAGACACATGGGAATATGATGTGGCGATAACAGAGACCAGTCTCATAAAAGGGCAGGATTTGGTACTAAATATTCCTTGATACAAGGTGCTCAGGGAAGAGAGCGTAGGAAAGAAAGGGGGCGTGGGGGGTTGGTGGCAGTATTGATTAAAGGAGAATATTGCAGTGCTGAAGAGAGAGGATGATCTGAAGGGGTCAAGGACAGAATCTATTTGGTTAGAGTTAAGAAACAATAGAAGTACCATTACACTACTGAGGGTATTTCATAGGCTGCCAACTAGTTCGAAGGATATAGGAGGAGCAAATCTGCAGGGAAATTACAGATGTGCAAGAGCCAGAGCAGTGATAATGGGGACTTCAACTATCCTAATATAGACTGGGATAGTAATAGTGTAAGGAAGGGGCAAAGAGGGGAAGGAATTTTTGAAGGGTGTTCAAGAGAACTTTCTTGACCAGTACGTTTCCAGCCCAATGAGGAAGGAGGCATTGCTGGATCTGGTTCTGGGGAATAAGGTGGGCCAAGTGGAGCAAGTGTCAGTGGGGAACATTTAGGGAATAATGATCATAGAATCATAAGGTTTAGATTAGCTATGGAAAAGGACAAGGACCACTCTGGAGTAAAAACACTCAATTGGCAGAGGGCCAATTTCAGTGGGATGAGAACAGGTCTGGCCCAGGTAAATTGGAATCAAAGATTGGCAGGCAAAACTGTAATTGAACAATGGGCAGCCTTTAAGGAGGAGCTAGTTCGGGTATAGTCGAGGTACATTCCCACAAGGGAGAAAGGTAGGGCAACTAAAGCCTAGGGTGTAAGATGAAGTAGAAAAAAAAAAGGGGTGCATGACAGATGTCAGGTTGATAATTCAAGTGAGAACAAGGCTAAGTATAGAAAGTTCAGAGGGGAAGTGAAAAAGGAAATAAAAGAGGCAAAGAGAGTATGATACAGTGGTTAACAAAAGGGAATCCAAAAATCTCCTATAGGCATGTAAACAGTAAACAGGTAATAAGGAGAGGTGGGACCAACTAGGGACCAAAAAGGAGATCTACTCATGGAGGCAGAGGGCATGGCTGAGGTACTGAGTACTTTGCATCTGTCTTTACCAAGGAAGATGCTGCTGCCAAAGTCACAGTAAAAGAGGAGGTAGTGGAGATACTGGATAGGCTAAAAATTGATAGAGGTACTAGAAAGGTTGGCTGTACTTAAAGTAGATAAGTCACCTGGTCCAGATGGGATGAATTCTAGGTTGCTGAGGGAAGTAAGGGTAGACATTGCAGAGGTATTGGCCATAATCTTTCAATCATCCCTAGATACAGGGGTGGTGCCAGAGGACTGGAGAATTGCAAATGTTACATCCTTGTTCAAGAAAGGGTGTAAGGATAAACCCAGCAACTACAGGCCAGTCAGTTTAACCTCGGTAGTGGGGAAAACTTTTAGAAATGATAATCGAGACAAAATGAACAGTCACTTGGACAAGTGTGGATTAATTAAAGAAAGCCAGCATGGATTTATTAAAGGCAAATCATGTTAAACTAACTTTTTTGATGAGGTAACAGAGGGGGTCGATGAGGGCAATGCGATTAACGTGTATATGGACTTCCAAAAAGCATTTGATAAAATGCTGCATAATAGGTGTGTCAAAGTTGAAGCCCATGGAATAAAAGGGTTCGTGGCAGCATGGATACAGAATTGGCTAAGTGACAGGAAACAATAGCGGTGAACGGCTGTTTTTCGGACTGGAGGGTGGTATACAGTGATGTTCCGCAGGGATTGGTACGAGGACCACTACGTTTCTTGATATATATTAATGACTTGGGTGTATAGAGCACAATTTCAAAATGTGCAGATGACACAAAACTTGGAAGGGTACGGAACATTGAGGAGGACAGTGATAGACTTCAAGACGACATAGACAGGCTGGTGGAATGGGCAGACATGTGGCTAATGAAATTTAAATGCAGAAAAGCATGAAATGATACATTTTGGTAGGAAGAATGAAGAGAGACAATATAATCATATGATGCTTGGTTTAAAACACCCAACTTAGCTAGGTTCCAAACATAATCCACAACTGGAATTGGCAATCTTAATGAGATTGACTTTGTTAGGTATAGTGGATGAACACAAAAGTTTCTTCATTGAACCTTTAATCAACTCACCTTGTTTTCTTTCGGATTTCCTCCACCAGCTGTTTGATATGATCCTCCATGAATTCAATTTTTTCATTTTTACGCGCATGAGCTTTCTGCAGCCGCACTATACGTTCTATCAATATGGTCTTGTCCACTTCAGGGAAACTGTCAGCCTGCACAGAGCAGCCAGTATTCTCTGGAGACCGCTCTTCTTTACTACACCGAGCATCAAGGGAACCTGGAATGCAATACAAAGATGATTTCTGGAGTAAATAGAAAAATAATTCGCGTGGATTTACTTAAATAGCACAATATTACCCTGAGCTCAGAAAATGTAAAGTTTCCTATTCTTAAGAAAAAAAGATTATATTTTACAGCAATATCAGAGTTTGCTTTTGTTAGAAATTCAATAAATTCAGCAACTATAGGCAATTAAACTAGGTTGAAGTGTTTTGAAAAAAAATTTCTAAGCTCGGCATGTGAAATCACTCAATACAATGTTTCACTTCACAAATTATTCCCAATTCAGATGCTGAGCACTTGGAACAAAAAACATATTGGAGGAGCTGGCTTGTAGGAATTACTAAGCTCAGCTCCATGGTCATTAGTTCTACAGTCAATAATCTGGGGTCTTTCTGTTTTAACCACGTTATTTATTTTTTAAAATGCAAATCTTCCACTTTCTTGGGTGAGGTGCACCATTCTCTGTTAAATGGTTGGATAACTAACCGGCTCCCAGGGATCCAGCAATGTCACTCCAAAGATGTGCATTACCAACGTGAGATAAACCCACTCATTTTTCTTCACACACCCTGTAGAAAAGTTCCAAGCCTGTGCTGAACACTATCTCAGCAACACAGCAATGATTGGGAATTCAGTATGTGAAGCATCACAGTTTTAAGCAGAGCACACTGGGGATCCAACACTGACATCCTATCACTTGTGTATATCAATGCACTCTGGCAAGCTAAATAATTTCTCCAAGACTATACCCCTAGTAACTATCAACACTAAATATTGTATTTATTTTTTAAATCCCTTCGTGTTTCTGTTGAAGTTAAGCACAATTCTTGGTAACTTGAGATTTTTATTTTTAAAAAAGGCAGATTACAACACTATCCACAGAAACAAATAAATTAGATCCAAGGGAACCCATCCACTTCAATATTCCACTGGTCAAAGCAATTTTAAATATCAAGGTCTATAAATATATCTCAGCAGAGGTTTTTCCCTTTTATTTGCTCCAGAGGTGGCACTGCAGCCCCTCTCAGCCGGTTACAAAAAGGAGCTAAAAGGAACCTTCAACTTATGAAACATAAAGCAGACATCGGAGGGTTAGCCGCCGTTATACACACAATCGCCCGATTTTCCTTTCCATTGAAGTCAATGGGAAGAAAATTCTGGCGGGGTTTCTGAGTGGCTACCACCCGTTTTACAACCCCAAAGTTAAAGTTCCGTCCACCACTTCCTCCAACTAACTGACGGCAAGGTCACACGAGGTTTACTAATCTATTTCATAATTCTTGTCACTGGTATACCTAGTCCTCAGTCCAGAGTGTCATTTTTTTGCATCTGTCTGATTTCACAAAACCAACTAAAATAGCAGTATTTGCCTAAATAGCATTTCAAAAGTAATTCATTGGCTGTAGTGCGCTTTAGGATGCCTTGAGACAAGATAATGCACTATATAAATGCAAGTTATTTCTTGAATCAAATAAATTTAATTACCTATTAAATAAAAACTGTATTAAAGCAACCAATCAAAAACTAACTTTCACACATTGATTTTAATGGGAAAGCAAATTTGTGATTGGTTTCATGAAACCAATGAAATAAGGAAAGAACCAGTGATGCAAAATACCTTTTCAATGGCGACAACAGTGCCCAGTTTCCCACTCTTAGTCTTCCACCCAGACATTTTACCAATTCCTATTATCTTGAACATCACTGCCAAATCTCTTCCATCCTCCCCATCCTTCCCCGAACAGCTACCAAGACTTGCTGCGGGTGCCTTCGAGTGGCCTCAGTATTTCATACCACCCCGTTTCGTACCTCAGACAATTCGTATCAGCATCCTGCCTTTGTTACTCTCCCAGGGCTTGCCATCTTTGGCGTGCAAAGTGACTGCAGGAACATTTATGCTCACTTCATAGCCTCAGGCTTGGACTTGACCTCTTCACTTCATCCCAGCCCCGAATTCAGCCTTTCCACTTCAAGTTGCCACTACAGTACTTTTGCGCTTCCTTGAACCTTTTAGTGAGTCTCACACTGGCATCCCGCTCACTTCTAAGTAGAAGACCAGGACCAAATTTCACAAAGTTCCGAAAGAGGCTGAGAAGAAACAACACCAGCCTCGAGGTTTCTTAGGAAGAGTCAATGAAACACAAAGCTGCATGGAGTGGTATTATGGCAGCTAAAAACTAGAGAGTGAAACAGAGCAGTGCAAACTGAAAGCAATTTTGTAAAAATAAAAATAAAAATGGTAAAAAAAAAGGTATGGACAACTGGGAACGAAAAAATTGCAGGACCAGAGCACTCAAAGACAGATACAAGAAAAAGCTGGTTATTTAATAGCCAATAATCCAATCTCTCCTCTTCCCCTCCTTCCAAAAAAAAATTATTTTCTCTATTTAAAATTAATACTACTATGGTCATTGCTCCTCTGAACTTTCCTTTCCTGCCCCTCAAAAGCTCAAACTCTTGTACCCAACATGAATCTTCAGTGTATTGAAATCCAAACTTAGTATTATCCAATCGCTTTACCTTGATTTATCTGACCCAACCAATACCTTAAGCTAGTCAGATGAAGGTTGCCTGGTACAATTTTGATCTTTTTCAGTTTCAGAAGCTAACATTACAGGCAAAGGCAGAAATATTATTGCTTTATCCATTTCTGTGAATGATAATGCTACTTTGTCCTTTAAATTGAAGTAATGTGGTATTTACTTTTTCCTTTACCTGATGAACTTGAACGACTTCCCATGCTGCTTGCCTCTTTGCTGTCATAGTTGCCATTTTCCATTTGCTCTAATCGCCGACGTGCTGAAAGAAACCCACACGTGGTGCTAAAATTACATTTCTGAAGTCTTCTAAAATGACACTAACATTGTGAAAATCTGATCATGAATGATTTAAATTTGCAATACAAACCAAATAGTCGCAACTAAAAAAAAATTAAAATGGATTAGAAGTTTTTAACACCTAAAATACACATTCTTTGCCTGATTAAGCAGAATCATCAACAAAAAACAAGGTTTTAAAAGTCCTTCCCTGAAATCAAAACATACATATTAATTTTTATAATTACACAATCAGTGTATGCTTTATCAGAAATTTATAGAAGCATGTTTTGATTTGCCAATTCAAAAGAAAAATGCTGACTTTACAAGGTACAAAAGGGCATTTAGTATTCAGAGGGCCAATTATCAGAACAGTAAAATTAAAAACTGAAGGTGATCTTGTTTAACATATTTTGATGTCATCCAAGTAGAATTTTTACCTTATTATAGTACTTTTCCAATTCCTACTCACCTTGCTGAAGCTGCTTCGTGAGGTCCTTAATGTTAGTTGCTTTCTTTCGTTTCTGTGTGACGAGGTCATCTTTAAGCTCTTCCACTTGTAAAGTCAATTTACTCACTTCCTTCTGTTCAGAGATCACCTCAATCTGCAGAGTTTCCACATCCTGCTGTCGCAGTTGCTGTTCTTTCTGCAATCTGTCTACCTGTGTACAAACAAAAGCAAATATAATGAGTGACATTGAGCTGCTCTTGGTTGAAATTTGGACTTCTTGCCAAAGGCAAAGTGACTCTGGCCAGATTTCAAAACACGTGCTGTATTTACCTTAATTTTTTTTAATGTTACCAATATAAATTAAAAGTTCTACCTTTTGAACCCAACCCATATTAAACATCAATGGAAACTGGTTGCAAAGTGTACGCAGTAGAAAAAGACATTTTTCAGTGCCAGTATTAATCATAGTAATTATCACCTTCAGTATATATCTACAACTCATGGTACATTTAACTCTGCCTTTCATCTTACTGCAGCTTCAATAATAACCAGTTAACCACAACATTATATTTACAACTAATTACGGCTTTAAACTAATCAGTTAGAAGCAGACTTCACTTCCAACAGTTTTCTGGGAGAATTTTATACCTAAGGCAAGAGTAGTCTAAGAAAATGGAATGCGCCTTTGGATTGGAAAACTGCAAATTACTACAGAAATGAGAGCGCACAGATTTGGAGATGACCTTAGGATATGGACTGGTAATTGGTTGGGAGGTAGGAGACAGGGAGTAGGGATAAAGGGTTCATTGTCCGATTGGTGGGATGTGACAAGCTGTGTTCCCCCAGGTATCTGTACTGGGGCCTCAGCTTTTCACCATATATATTAATGACTTGGATGAAGGAATAAAAAGTTGTACATACAAGCTTGCAGATGACACTAATTTGGGGAGGCACAGTAAGTTGTGTGGATGGGAGGAGAAAGTTACAAAGAGACATACGGACTACGTGAGTTGGCAAAACTCTGCCAGATGGGGAACGTGGGGAAGTGGGAGGTCACCCATTTTGGATCTGAGAAAAACAAACTGAAATATTTTCTTAACAGTGAGAGACTAGGAGCTGTGGAGAAGCAAAGGGATGTGGGTGTCTATGCATATAAATCATTAAAAGCTGCTATACAGGTACAAAAAAGTAATCAAAAAGGCTAATGGAATGTTGGCCTTTATCTCAAGGGGGCTGGAATTCAAAAGTGAAGTGATGCTTCAGTTGTACAGAACCTTGGTCAGACCCCATCTGGAGTACCGCGTTCAGTTTTGGGCACCAAACTCAGGAAAGATATATTGGCCTTCGAATGGGTACAGCTCAGATTGATCAAAATTATACCAGGAATTAGAGTTAAAGTAGGAGGACAAGTTGCATAAACTTAGCTTGTATTCCCTGGAGTTTGGAAGGTTGAGGGGTGATCTAACGGAGGCATTTAAAATGATTAAGGGCTTTGATAGGGTAGATGCAAAGAAACTATTTGCTCTAGTGGGGGAATCCAGAACAAAAAGGGCATAATGTTAAAATGAGAGCTAGGCCATTTAGGAGTGAAACCAGGAAACACTTCCCACACAAAAGGGTAGTGAAAATCTGGAACTCTCTCCCCCAAAAGGCCATGGATGCTGAGTGAATTGAAATTTTCAAGACTGAGATCGATAGAAATTTGTTAAGTAAGGGTATCAAGGGATCTAGAACAAGGGCAGAAAAATGAGATACAGATCAGCCATGATCTAACTGAATGAAGGAACAGGCTTGAGGGGATAAATAGCCTACTCCTGTTCCGATCTTTCCTATGGAACACTTTTCCACTTTTAAATCCTGTATCAAAATTAAGAACTTCCAGCTCACGTGCAGTGCCCCGCCCCCGGCCCCGTGCGGTGCCCCGCCCCCGGCCCCGTGCGGTGCCCCGCCCCCGGCCCCGGCAACGTGCGGTACTCCCACTTTTATAAAAACACACAATCTTTCCAACTCCCATGCCAGCCACCTTTGTAATCGCTTTGAATGAGGTTGCTAATTAATGTTGAGTTTTTTTCTGCTGTAGACTTTTGCCCACTAGGAACTAGTTCAAAAGTGCCTGAAGAAAATTCCCCAAGTACCTTTGCAGTGAGCAAAATAAAGATCTTCATCCCATGTGTCTTGGCTACATTTAATCCAAGGACTTCGAAGTAAAATAAAAACTGTTCTAAAGACCTACCATGTGGCCAAGTTATCCTCATTTTAAAACATATCTAAATTTCTTTTTGCCATATTTGTAGAAAATCAGTATTATATTTGCCACACACGTCAAGTATCTGTATCCAACACCTTAAAAAGTATGATGTGGACATGCCGGTGATGGACTGGGGTTGACAATTGTAAACAATTGTACAACACCAAGTTATAGTCCAACAATTTTATTTGAAAATCACAAGCTTTCGGAGGCTTCCTCCTTCCTCAGGTGAATGTCAAGAAATCCTCGAACCTTTCGCATTTATAAATCACAGAACAATACCTGGTGATTACAGATAGTCTTTCCAACTGCCCGTTGCCAAGTCAAAGTGTTCAGACAGAGAGGTGTTACCTACAGGGCCATCGAATATACAAATAACCAAAATAAGAGAGGGGCAGAAACATAGAAACATCCAGAAGGAAGAGAAAGACAGCAAATGTCCCATTATATTAAAAACAGATAACCTTTGTTCGTTGGTGGGGTTACGTGTCGCATGACATGAACCCAAGATCCCGGTTGAGGCCGTCCTCATGGGTGCGGAACTTGGCGATCAATTTCTGCTCGACGATTTTGCGTTGTCATGTGTCTCGAAGGCCGCCTTGGAGTACGCTTACCCGAAGGTCGGTGGATGAATGTCCATGACTGCTGAAGTGTTCCCCGACTGGGAGGGAACCCTCCTGTCTGGCGATTGTTGCGCGGTGTCCGTTCATCCGTTGTCGCAGTGTCTGCATGGTCTCGCCAATGTACCGTGCTCTGTGGCATCCTTTCCTGCAACGTATGAGGTAGACAACGTTGGCCGAGTCACAGGAGTATGAACCATGTACCTGGTGGGTGGTGTCCTCTCGTGTGATGGTGGTATCTGTGTCGATGATCTGGCATGCCTTGCAGAGGTTACCGTGGCAGGGTTGTGTGGTGTCGTGGACGCTGTTCTCCTGGAAGCTGGGTAATTTGCGGCGAACGATGGTCTGTTTGAGGTTGGGTGGCTGTTTGAAAGCGAGTAGTGGAGGTGTGTGGCCATAGCGAGGTGTTCGTCGTCATTGATGACATGTTGAAGGCTGTGGAGAACATGGCGTAGTTTCTCCGCTCCGGGGAAGTACTGGATGACGAAGGGTACTCTGTTGGTTGCGTCCCGTGTTAGTCTTCTGAGGAGGTCCACATACAACTCGGATTACGCTGAGAGACTCTGCCGTCGTAGCTCTCGCACACTCCGCAACCATCTCGTACACCAACTCGACAGCAGACGCCGCAACCTTGAAACTAAGATCGAGTCCATACAAAAAACCTGTACTCAGGACACAGCAGACCAGCTACGAGATACCGCCAAACAGACGAGGCAACGGAACTACGCTGCCTACATGAAAACCAAGAGCAGGAAGCTTGAGAAACTCGGCATCACCACCAGCTTCCCCTGGTACCACGGTTGCAACCACAGGGAAGTCTATCGTCAATTTGTCCGACCACACCCTTCAACCAGACGAAATCGAAGTTCTCAGCCGAGGGCTCAATTTCTGACCCACTACCAAAATGGACCCCATTAGTCTCGCGGCGGACACAGAGGAATTCATCAGGAGAATGAGGCTCCGGGAATTCTTCCACAAACCCCAAGATTTCAGCAGCGAACCCCATGAGACGATCAACGATCCGGAACAGCAGACAGAGGGATCCGCGGTACAGCAACCGAAGAGGAAAGAGTCAAACTGGACTCCTCCGGAGGGTTGCTGTCAGGAAATGCGTCAATGCCAGATTCATCAGCCGCACTCAAGACAGTCCAGAATGTCACCCGAGCACAACGCAATGCCATCAACGCTCTCAAGACCAACCGAAACATAGTCATCAAAGCAGCGGACAAAGGAGGAGCCATCGTCATACAGAACAGAACGGACTATTGCAAAGAAGCATACAGACAACTGGACAACCAGGAACACTACAAACGGTTACCCGCAGATCCGACCAAAGAACACATCCACCAGCTCAACAAACTGATCAAGACCTTCAAAGCATCCTACGCGCTCTCATCCCACGTACTCTCCGCGTGGGAGACTTCTACTGCCTCCCAAAGATACACAAAGCCAACACACCCGGACGTCCTATCGTATCAGGCAACGGAATCCTGTGCGAGAACCTCTCTGGATACATCAAGGGCATCCTGAAACCCATCGTACAGGGAACCCCCAGCTTCTGTCGCGACACTACAGACTTCCTACAAGAATTCAGTACCCACGGACCAGTTGAACCAGGAACACTTCTCACCACGATGGACGTCTCGGCACTATACACCAGTATCCCCCACGATGATGGCATCGCTGCGACAGCATCAATACTCAACACCAACAACAGCCAATCTCCAGACGCCATCCTACAACTCATCCACTTCATCCTGGATCACAATGTCTTCACCTTCGATAACCAGTTCTTTACCCAAACACACGGAACAGCCATGGGGACCAAATTCGCACCCCAATACGCCAACATTTTCATGCACAAGTTCGAGCAGGACTTCTTCACTGCACAGGACCTCCAACCAACGCTATACACCAGATACATCGACGACATTTTTTTCTATGGACCCACGGCGAAGAATCACTAAAGAGGCTACACGATAACATCAACAAGTTCCATCCCACCATCAAGCTCACCATGGACTACTCCTCCGAATCAGTTTCTTTCTTGGACACACGAATCTCCATCAAAGACGGGCACCTCAGCACCTCACTCTACTGCAAGCCCACGGACAACCTCACGATGCTCCACTTTTCCAGCTTCCACCGTAACCACGTCAAAGAGGCCATCCCCTATGGACAGGCCCCGCGAATACACAGGGTCTGCTCAGACGAGGAGGAACGCGATGGACACCTACAGACGCTGAAAGACGCTCTAGTAAGAACGGGATATGACGCTCGACTCATCGATCGACAGTTCCGACAGGCCACAGCGAAAAATCGCATAGACCTCCTCAGAAGACTAACACGGGACGCAACCAACAGAGTACCCTTCGTCGTCCAGTACTTCCCCGGAGCGGAGAAACTACGCCATGTTTTCCGCAGCCTTCAACATGTCATCAATGACGAACACCTCGCTATGGCCAACCCCACACCTCCACTACTCGCCTTTAAACAGCCACCCAACCTCAAACAGACAATCGTTCACAGCAAATTACCCAGCTTTCAGGAGAACAGCGTCCACGACACCACAACCCTGCCACGGTAACCTCTGCAAGACATGCCAGATCATCGACACAGATACCACCATCACACGAGAGGACACCACCCACCAGGTACATGGTTCATACTCCTGTGACTCGGGCAACGTTGTCTACCTCATACGTTGCAGGAAAGGATGCCCCAGAGCATGGTATATTGGCGAGACCATGCAGACACTGCGACAACGGATGAACGGACACCGCGCAACAATTGCCAGACAGGAGGGTTCCCTCCCAGTCGGGGAACACTTCAGCAGTCAAGGACATTCATCCACCGACCCTCGGGTAAGCATACTCCAAGGCGGCCTTCGAGACACACGACAACGCAAAATCATCGAGCAGAAATTGATCGCCAAGTTCCGCACCCATGAGGACGGCCTCAACCGGGATCTTGGGTTCATGTCATGCTACACGTAACCCCACCAACGAACAAAAGTTATCTGTTTTTTAATATAATGGGTCATTTGCTGTCTTTCTCTTCCTTCCGGATGTTTCTGCCCCTCTCTGTGTTTTTTTTGGTTGTTTGTATATTCGGTGGCCCTGTAGGTAACACCTCTCTGTCTGAACACTTTGATTGCCTTGGCAACGGGCAGTTGGAAAGACTTTCTGTAATCACCAGGTATTGTTCTGTGATTTATAAATGCAAAAGGTTCGAGGATTTCTTGACATTCACCTAAGGAAGGAGGAAGCCTCCGAAAGCTTGTGATTTGCAAATAAAATTGTTGGACTATAACTTGGTGTTGTAAAATTGTTTACAACTTAAAAAGTATGTCATTGACATTTAGGATCAATTCAATTTGCTGCCTTCCCTTTATTGTAAATACCCAGTGCACTTCTGCTGAATGGATAATCCTGTATTATAAAACAAAAATATTATAATTTAACTGATGTATAAATTCACAGTACTCAACATATTCTTGATACAGAACATTAGCCAGCACATCTTGTAGGTCAATCCTTCCTCTTAGACACATAGCTGGGGGGGGGGGGGGGCGGCGGAGAGAATGAAAACATAGTATTCCAATGGGATTTTGTTACCACAAATATAGTTCAAAGTTTCCATGAGGGCTTAATGGAGGGTCACAGGATACTCATTCCCCACCGGAAAACAATGCCCGGCTCATTCAAATCAGGACAGGCATGGATGTTGGGAGGTAGGAAACAGTAAACTACTGTGTTTTAAAAACTCAGAAGATGTCAACATTGCACTGTGAAGTTTTTTTTTTCTGGAAGAAGGGCATATACAGACAGATTTCCAATTACAATACAGACAGCACACAATCAACCTGTTCAAATATTAACACCCCATATTGATTTATATTCTTCAATTTGTTGTGGTAGGATACAAAAATCAATCTGGAACAAAAAAAAATGTAACATTCTTTAAACATTCAAGTGTTAAAAGTATTGAATATTTGAAGTAACCAAGATATAGGCAACTATTGGGAGATCCCAGATTACCAAAGCAGCTCGTGAATAGCTGGAAAAAAAATGTAGCATTCTCGCAATCAATTTAGGAGAAAATTTAAAGATATTTGTTAGAAATTGACTTTTCTACATGTCATTAAGCAAGCCACTATAGATCAGAGAAAATGAAGAGCATGGTTGCCCAATGTACATTTCAGACATGATTAGCACAAAGATGTGAAATAATGAAAAAATTATTTCACTACTCAACGATGCAGAATCTTCTCAAATGAAATAGCATTCAAGGGGTTAAGGAAAAATCTCTTGAAGCTCCATTATCTGAAAGTTCTTCTCATATTTGCTATATTCTTACCAGCTCAACATTAGTTTGTCCCAACTCCTCAAGTTGCACACTTAGCTCCCGCTCATGAATATTTAGTTTGTCAAGATGTGCCTGCAGTGTGTTGCTCTCAGACTGAAGTTGTGCGTTTTTGCTGGTCAGTTTTTCCGTAAACAAGAGCAGCTCAGATTCCTTTTTGCGACTCCCTTCAATGTCTTCCTGCAGATCAGTAATGAGCGCGTTCAGGCTGTCAACCTCTTCCTTCAGCGAATGAATCTCGTGTTCATTTCTATGATGTAATCACATTAGGTTATTGTTCTGTACTGGTCTGCACTTGTAGAAAACACTTTAAAATTGCAAAAAATCTTGCCTGCTGATTTAAACATTAGGCTACTGTAAATCACACAATGCCTGGAGCATCATGATAGAATACTTCCAAGCAGCCCCCCCCACCCAAGTCCTACCATGCAATCTCCTGAGAGGAAAAAAAAAACAGGAACACAACCCAGGGCCAATAAGGGAAAGAAAAACTCTAGAAAATTCCAATCCGACCCCCTCAAGCAAATTGAATCCAGTCCAAGAAAACTTATTGACTATACGCATGTTAATGGTTAATGTAATATAAAAATTATATCTAACCAATAAAACAGCCTGGTTTTTACCTTTCAAGCTGTTCTTGCAATTGGTGTACAGTCTTCACGCGTTCATGCAAAGCTTGGCATTCTGCTTTCTGTCGGTTGATGATTTCTTTATATTTTGACAGTTCATCTTCAGTCCTCAAACGCTCATCCTCAAGACAGCTTACCTGTGGCAGGATGGGATAATAGGATTATCAAGGAAAGTGAGCCCATCACAAACAACCCAATTTGAGTAGAATGCTAATGATGTGCAGCAAAAATCCAGGCTGAATTTGAATTTTGTTAATGGAGGGACCCAAGTCAACTGTAGTGTCCCCCTATGGTGGCTCCAGTTAACTCAGCAAAATATTTTCAAAAACAGTAATTTCTTGCTTTCTTACTTCTAGGCACAGCAACCAACATATATCACCACTAATGATAGTCTGGACACAAAACACAGAATAAACAAAAAAATGCATGAAAAACGTTGAGGAAATGTACCTATTCTTTTTTCAAATACTGCAGTATAAAAATATCGACTGGTGACATTGGCAATTATAAGTTTCTAAAAAAGTTATTTTTTGAAATATTTCAAAAGAATTGATAACAATCCAATTTCAAAATACAAATTCATGTGAACAATAGTACTCACTTTTGTTCTCAAAGTATGCAACTCATCTATCCCTTCCTTGAATGTTTTCTTCAGGTCATCAAGTTCTTTTATTTTAGCATGGTGGATCTGTTTTTTGTTGGAAAAATACATTATTTAGGAACCCAATAAAATTTATAATGATCCCAATGAAAATATGAGATTAACCACAAGAGCAACTTAACCAGCCTCTCTTCCCCCAGTTCACCTTTACTGCTTCTTTTAAAATTTACTTGTGTTAAACCCAAGATGATCCCAATTGCCCACCCAACTCCAACTTTATTGGTACATACTAAGTTATACAAGCTGCTGTGAACTCAAGTCACCCATTACTTTGAAAGTTCTAGCCAAATCCACATTCAGCCATAAAGTTTTCTATATGGCCATTCCATCAGTGATCTGGTTATCTTTATAACACACCCCTAGAATTCTGCTTTTGAACGCTTTGGTAAATCATCGTTCATTGTCTTGGACATCGCCAAAGCTTTTTGTAGGGTCAGGCTCTGTGCACTTGTAAACAAGTTACCATCTTATGAGCTCCCCATCAAAGCTGTTTATTGCTACCTACTTTTATCTCAAAATTGCTGCATCTGCAATGTAGTCAATAGCTCATCCTCAGACTGCTCTTCAATTCACTCAGGGTTTTCCCAAGATTCTTCCCACTCACTTTGTTCCTGTTCATTAATGACCCCCTCCAATCATCCAACCGTATTCACTCGTTCACTGATAATTCCACTTCACATTAATCATATTTCCTATAGGTCACACACCCTCCAATCCCCTCAGTGCAATGCTTGAACTTCTACATCATTTCCTTGCTCTTCAACGATGGGAGAAAAATATATTCTCATTCTAATTCATCAATGACACGGTTTCTTATTTCTAACAGCTAGCATCCTTCATCTTTCATGGCCTTACCCTTAGTTCCTCATCTAGTGACATTCTTGGCCTTATGATCCCTCCAACAACTGGGACTTCCACATGTCCATTAGTAAAGCTGCTTCCAAGATGCTTAGTTTCCTCTTTTGTGCCAAACACTTTTTCCCTTTTATCTATAAAATCCAAGTCAATTCAAGACTATGTTTTCTAAAATTACAGGCTATTCTAGAGCCTGTTCCATACTCCTAGATTGGGAACAAGAAAAAAAATTGTCTAATGTCTATAATTGTCTCACTGAACATGAAACCTTAGCCTCAGTTTTATTGATCAGTACCCCTCTTGGCTTTCCTATGTTCCTCCTTTTAAGCTTCAAATACACTGTCCTACATGCTGTTGTGTACCTACTGTGTGAAATCTAAATTGTCTCCGACTCATTTTTATTCCCCCTTCTCTTTAGGGCCTCCAAACAGTGGAACCCCTTACCTCCCATAGTCTTTCCTTATACAATCAAGTTTTCATTACCTAATCACTAATTCTAAATTTACATTATCTTCACTTTTGCTCTTTTTAAATTTTTACTGTCCCATTTATGGGGCTCAGTTTCTCAATTTTTAAAAAGGGAAAAAAAAAAATGGTCACCTGCCTGCTATTTTTTGACTAGACAATAGTGTGTAGCATATTGGTGCCTAAAACATCAGATTTTTTTTTTAAAAACTACTTTATGGATCTATCTATAAAGGTTATTTTCTATATTTATATTAGAACTTCATTCGCCATTTTGTACACTCACATGTAATCTTGTAAATAAATGTTTTGATCAATTCTTCTAAACATTTTGCTGCAAGCACAACTTACCTCCATTTGATCTGAATTTTCCTGCAAGTGCTTTTCTAGTGCCCCCTTAGTCTCACGCAGTTTGGCATCCAACTCATGGGATCTAATTTCTTCAGATTCCTGTGAAGGCAAGGTACACCAAATGGCAGAAAGCATAATGATGCCTTGATGCTATACATAGCATGATGAACTGATTGCAATATGCAGTAGCAATCACTTGCCTAATACTCAATAGTCAAAGATATATCTTTAAAAAAACATATTTGAAATGCAGTTTTCATTAGTCTCAAACTATGTAGTGGCAGGCACATAATTGTTAGTATCAATCTAAAAATCCATTTACAAACTTTCCATTATTTTTTGAATATAGATCATTCTCCACATTTGGATAGACCAATCATCCAGTTGAGGGGCAATGCTACTGTGTGTCAGAAGTTGGGAAGGGAGTACTTTTTCTTCTATTGTAAGTACCCCCCCTTACATTTATCTTTTAAAACCATAATCCATGTTCCACCCTTGTCTATCTTGATGCAAGATGATCAACAAGTAACTCCATGCCCAGTAGATTTATGATACAACTTATGGGTGGATCATCCAATCCACCTTTCTTCCTTAGCCCAAATTGAAGTCTGCTATCCTCCTCCCCTCTGTTGAGCTGAGTGTGTCAAAGCATGGTCCCTGCACCAATGAACAATCAGGGTAGAGTCCTGACACAAGAATCAAGTCCAGATCCTAGCCTGTCTCTTGATGTACTGGGCTATGACTGTCTCTCCAGAGATGCATCGTTATGTCCTACTTCAGAATCTAAAAATGTGACAGTGAGAATTTTAGATTAGTTGGTCAACTTTGCAGCACTCCATTATAACCTTGCAGGTGGTTTTGGCACACACAGTTCAAAATCTAATACATATTTTGACTCACCACCAGCCCCACCCCCCAACAAACAACATCTTGTTCAGATGACAAGTACTGCAGGCATCAGAAACCATGGATGCTCTACCACACTTACAGCAACTTTTGAAGGCCCTTCGAACATCAAATATTGAAAAATTTAGCATAATGAAATAAACAATGGAAACATCAAGAATAACGTCTCCTCGCTCCTTTCCTTCCCCACCCCACCCCCCCCCCCCACCCCGCCCCCGACTAAGTTGAAAAACAACGGATAGGCCTTGCATCATTGATTATATTCATCTGGAATGGTGGAGGTGGGAGGACGTCAGGGTTACACAAAGTGTCATGGTATGATTAATGTTGAACCAATTTAAAGGGAAATCCATCCTGTGACTTTTTCCTATATTGGATGTACCAAATTAACCAACTCTAAATGGTGTGTGTAAGATGCGGAGAATGAAGAATCATACAATGGAGCCATAGAAATAATAGAGAAAAGATCTTTTGCACATGTGCTAGTTCTTCAGCTGGAGCTATCTACTCTAATCCAATTTCCTTGTCCTTTCCTCTTATCATTTTATATTCTTCCTTTTCAATTACTTATTCAATTCCCTTTTAAATGAGGTCATTTCTCCCTCAATAGCTACTTGTGGTAAAATACAGAAGCACTTGAGGTGGTGCAAAAAAGATTTACAAGGATGATAATCAGAATTGAGAGGTTATAAATATCAAGAAAGACCAAACAGGCAGGGGCTCTTTTCTCTAAAAAAAGAGAAGGCTGAGGGGTGACCCGATAGAGGTCTTTAATATTATGAAGGGGTTCAATTCCCTTTTAAATTAGGTCATTTCTCCCTCAGTAGATACTTGTGGTAAAATATTCCATGTTCTAATAACCCTGGATGAAAAAAATCTTTTAATTGTCCCTTGGCTATTTTGGTCAGGATCCTGAGTCTACGTCCCCAGTTACCAATTTGCCAATCAGTTGATACAATGTTTCACTATTTATGCACTTAAAATCTTTTATAACTTTGAATGCTTCTATTGAATCTCTCCCTTTGTCTTTTTCTTCTACGAGAGCATATAAGGCTATGTTTCAAGTCTTTCTTCATAACTATGACCTCATATTCCTTGTATAATTTTATTGAATCTTTGCTATAACCTTTTCATGGTTTGAATATCCTGTCAGATGGGCTGCCCAGAACTAAATGTAATACTCCAAATGTGATCAACATTTTCAACATCACTTCCTTGCTTACATATTGGCCAAATGTATAAAACCTTCAATCCTATTTGCTTGCATTTTACCTGCATTTACATCTTCAAATAGAATTATCGAATTTACAGCACAAAAACAGGCCATTCGCCCAACAGGTCTATGCCGGTGTTTATGCTCCACAAGAGCCTCCTCCCACTTTACGTCATCTCACCCCATCATTCTGTTCCTTTCTCCCTCATGTATTTAGCTTCCCCTTAAATGCAGCCATGCTATTTGCCTCATCTACTCCATTGTGGTAGCAAGGTGCACGTTCTAACCACTGAGTAAAGAAGTTTCTCCTGAATTCCTTATTGGATTTATTCATGACGATCTTATATTTATGGCCCTTGGTGTTGGACTCTCCACAAGTGGAAACATCTGCTCTACACCTACCTGGTTGAGCCCCTTCATAATATTAAAGACCTCTATCCAGTCAGCTCTCAGTCTTCTCTTTTCTAGAGAAAAGAGCCCCAGCCTGTTCAGTCTTTCCTGATAGTTATAACCTCTCAATTCTGATATCATCCTTGTAAATCTTTTTTGCACTGTCCAGTGCTTCTATATCCTTTTTATAATATGGAGACCAGAACTGTACACAGTATTCCAAGTGTGGTCTAACCAAGGTACTCTACAAATTTAACAAATTCTCTGCTTTTGAATTTTATTCCTCTGGAAATGAACCCTAGTGCTTTATTTGCATTTTTTATGGCTTTGTTAATCTGCGTTTCTACAGTTAATGATTTGTGAATCTGTATCCATGGATCCCTTTGTGCCTCTACCCTATTTAGACTCTATTTTCCAAGGACTAGGTGGCCTCCTTGTTCCTTCCACCAAAATGCATCCCCTCTCACTTATTCACATTGAAATTCATTTGCCATTTACATGACCATTCTGCAAGTTTGTTAACATCTTTTGTATTTTAGCCTCTACCAACTGCAGAATCCAAATAACAAATTCCGCTCATCAACACAACCCCAACGCATCAATGGTTCCAAAGTTAACACACCCACTTTTTAAATTTATAGCATTTAAAGTGCAAAAAAAAAGCAGGATTCCGTTGGATGGGACACCTGCAAAACTCAAGCACTGACATTTCATTTAGCTGGTCCACTCACTATATAATGTACGACATAATCATTCTCCAATACATGTTATTTAAGACAATGCCTTCCCTGAAAAAAAATTGCTTTGGAAGGTTCAGGGAATGATTTAACAGAAGGCAAAGCGGAATGACAACCAAACAAAATATAAACAATAGGATCATTACTACTATCAAACGCAAACCAACCTGGTAGGTTTTGATCATTTCTTGACAGTTTCTCCGGATTTGCTCAGTCTCTTCTTTAGCCTGAGTTAGTTTGACTGTTGTTTCCTTCAATTTTTCTCTGGTTTCCTTTAGGGATGGGGAAAATGAAGTTAAATTTTACTATGGAAATATGGCTTGACTTAAAATTAATTTTACATGTAGCCTGTAGTAATTATTCAACAAAATATTGAAGACATTTCTGGACTTCCTGCACTGAATGCTTTAAAGAGATTCAGTGTTACAATCCACTAATTATAAAGGTTATATACATTTATGTTTTTCAGTGTCTCTTTTGTTAGCATATTTGAAATTTAAAATTAGAAGCCACCTGTGTTATCTCCCTTGACTCGTGTGCCAAAAACCAACTACTACTCCAGGAGTATCCTGGGAGAGCAAAGATAACCCCCCAGCTTCTTTTCTCCACTACTAACTGTCTCCTTAAACCAATCTCCACTGTCCCCTGCCCCCTCCATTAATGTGAGCAGCTCATGGACTCCTTTGGCACGAAGATTGAGGCCATCCATTCAGCTGCCTCTGCTGCTTTCCCTCCTTGTCCGCCGTGCCAAACCTCCACCCAGCCCGAGCAGTGAACCAGTGACTTTCTCTAGGTTCTCTCCTATCAGACTTTTAGGGGAGTGAGTTCCAAATTTCCACCATGCTTTGTGTGGAAAAAGTGTTTCCTGATTTCACTCATCACTCATAAATGGCCTGGCTCTCATTTTAAGATTATGCCCTCTTGTTCTGGATTCCCCCAAGGGAAATAGTTTCTCTGTAGCTACCCTATCTAATCCCTTAAATCATTTTAAAGGCCTCAATTAGATCAGCCTCAAACTCCTTAACTCAAGGGAACACAATCCAAGTTTATGCAAACAATCCTCATAATTTAACACTTTAAGCCCTGGTATCACTCTGGTGAATCTGCACTGTACCCCTTAAACTGCTGACAAGTAATTGCCTTTCCAGGCTCCAATCCTAGATTGCAAATGGTTCCGTCAAGTATTGTACCCCCCTCTCCCACTTTTTAAAATCACCATCAACCCCTTCTTCAAAAAACCCACCAGGACCCATCTGTCCTTGCAAACTACCACCCATCGTCAAGCTCCCTTTCCTTGCAAACTACCACCCCATCGCCAACCTGCCTTTCCTTTCCAAAGTCCTTGAACATATTGTTGCCTCCCAAATCCGTTCCCATCTATCCCACAGGTCCATGTTTGAATCTCTCCAATCAAGTTTCCGCTTCTGTCACACATCAAAACAGCACAAAATCATAACATGATCTATGACTGTGACCATGGTGCATTATCCTTCCTCGTCAAAGTCAACAGAGGTTGGCCACACCACCCTCTAACTCCTTTCCTCCGTTTTCCAGCTCAGTGGGACTCCCTCGCTTGGTTCCATTCTTAATTGTCCGATCATAGCCACAGCATCTCCAGCAATGCCTTCTCTTCTGCTCTTGCACCATCACCTCATGTTCCTCAAGGATCTATTCTTGGCCCCTCCTCTTCCTCATCATCTGTAGACATGAGATCAGCTTCCACATGTACACTGATGATGCCCAGCTCTACTTCTCCACCACCTTTCTTCAACCCTCTATAAATTTAAATCATCCAAAACTTTGCTGCCTATATCCTATCCTACCCCAAGTCCCGCTCACTCATCATCCCTGTCCTCAATGACCTACATTGGCTCCCAATAATTTTCATCTTGTCGTGCCAGCTCTACAATCCCCTCTGCCTCCCTAAGAAACTCTCCATTCCTCGGGCTCTGGTCTTTTGTACATCCCTCTTCCCTTCGGTCCATCATTGGTACCTTAATCTGCAATTCCCTTCCAAAACTTCTCCCCCTTCCAACGTCGTCCTCTTCCTTCAAGACCCTCCTTAAAACTCACCTCTTTGACCAAGTTTTTGTTCACACCTCCTAATATCTCCTCCTTCGGTTAGGCATTTATTTTCGTCTAAATTATGTCTGTGGGCTGCCTTGGAACGTTTTTCTATATTAAAAAGGTGCTGCATAAATATAAGTTGTGGATACGAAATCATGAATTCCTGCCCAACTTAGCCTGACATGGGAACAGCATTGCTGATCTAATCTGCAGACAATATAGGCTAAATACACATAACTGCACAATTTGAGCAGCCTTCATTCTAGCCTTTCTCCACAAACTTTAATATGAATTATTAAATACATTTGATGCACTCATTTTTCAAAAAAAGTAGTTTAAATGTAAAAATTATGTAACTTTTTAAAAATTCATTCATGGGATGTGGGCATTCCTGGCAAGGCAAGCATTTATTGCCCATCCCTAATTGCCCTTGAGAAGGTGGTGGTGAGCCACCTTCTCGAACCGCTGCAGTACGGGGGTGAAGGTTCTCCCACAGTGCTGTTAGGTAGGGAATTCCAGGATTTTGACCCAGTGACAATGAAGGAACGGCAATATATTTCCAAATCAGGATGATGTGTGACTTGGAGGGGAACGTGCATGTTGTGGTGTTTCCATGTGCCTGCTGCCCTTGTCCTTCTAGGTGGCAGAGATCATGGGTTTGGGAGCTGCTGTCGAAGAAGCCTTGGCGAGTTGTTGCAGAGCATCTTGTAGATGGTACACACTGCAGCCATAATACGCTGGTGGTAGAGGAAGTGAATGTTTAGGGTGGTGATGGGGTGCCAATCAAGCGGGCTGCTTTGTTCTGGATGGTGTCGAGCTTCTTGAGTGTTGTTGAAGCTGCACTCATCCAGGCAAGTGGACAGTATTCAATCACACTCCTGACTTGCGCCTTGTAGATGGTGGAAAGGCTTTGGGGAGTCAGAAGGTGAGTTAGTCGCAGAATTTTCAGCCTCTGACCTACTATTTTAGCCACTGTATGTGTGCGGCTGGGCCAGTTAAGTTTCTGGTCAATGGTGAACCCCAGAATGTTGATGGTGGGGGATTTGGCAATGATAATACCGTTGAATGTCAAGGGGAGGTGGTTAGACACTCGTTGGAGATGGTCATTGCCTGGCGCAAATGTTACTTTCCACTTATCACCCCAAGTCAGGATGTTGTCCAGGTCTTAATGAAGCAGTCCGTGCCTGCATGCAACATGAGGGGTTGTGAATGGAACTGAACACTGTGCAATCATCAGCCAACATCCCCACTTCTGACCTCATGATGGCGGGAAGGTCATTGATGAAGCAGCTGAAAATGGTTGGGCCTCGGACACTGCCCTGAGGAACTCCTGCAGCGATGTTCTGGGGCTGAGATGATTGGCCTCCAACAACCACTGCCTTTGTGCTAGGTATGACTCCAGCCAATGGAGAGTTTTCCCCCCGATTCCCGTTGACTTCAATTTTACTAGGGCTTCTTGATGCCACACTTGGTCAAAGGCTGCCTTGCAAGAGCAGACACTCTCACCTCACCTATGGAATTCAGCTCCTTTGTCCACGTTTGGACCAAGGCTGTAATGAGGTCTGGAGCAGCATGGTCCTGGCAGAACCCAAACTGAGCATCGGTGAGCAGGTTATTGGTGAGCAAGTGCTGCTTGATAGCACTGTCGACGACACCTTTCATCACTTTATTGATAATTGAGAGTAGACAGATGGGGTGGTAATTGGCCGGATTGGATTTGTCCTGCTTTTGTGGACAGAACATACCTGGGCAATTTTCCACTACCATTCACGACTGGATGTGGCAGGACTGCAGAGCTTTAATCTGATCCGTTGGTTGTGGGATCGCTTAGCTCTGTCTGTAGCATGCTGCTTCTGCTGTTTAGCATGCGTGTAGTCCTGTGTCATAGCTTCACCAGGTTGACACCTCATTTTTAGGTACGCCTGGTGCTGCTCCCGGCATGCTCTTGTACACTCCTCCAGGGTTGATCCCCTGGCTTGTTGGTAATGGTAGAGTGAGGGATATGCCAGGCCACGAGTTATAGATTGTGATGCAGTACAATTCTACTGCTGCTGACAGCCTACAGCACCTCATGGATGCCCAGTTTTGAGCTACTAGATCTGTTCTGAATCTATCCCATTTGCACAGTGGTAGTGCCACACAACACAATGGACAGTGTCCTCAGTTAGCCTATCAGTTTCTTAAGCATCCAATCTCAGCTCACTGTACCAAATATTACCCAAGCAGCTGGATCAGGATGGAAGAGAAAAATGTAATTGCATAACAGGTGACACAATGCTCTTCAAACTATCTTGAGGCTCCAGCATCAACTTTGCTGGCTTCATGCAATCACCCAGAATGTTTAAGGATTAACAGTCAGAAATATATTTTAATATAGCCAATGTATACAGCATGGAAAAGTTGTTCCATTCAGAATTTGCCCAAAGTAATTTCTCCAATATAAATATATTTATACTGTCTCCCAGTCACAATTTGTTCGCCTATCTGGAGCTTTAAAACATCAAGTTAGAAGCAACCTGTATGTATCTCCCCTGCTGTGAAAGAGAGAAATTCTGTTCCCTATGTGTTATCACAGAACAACATTGTTGATTTAGTCTGTAAACCATCTAAACTGAACATGTTAGAACCACACTAATTTTATATAAAACTTCATTTGCAGCTCTGTATGCAGATCTTTTAATGCCATCTGGTGGTGACATGAAAAAAAATCTGTCAGGTAGTAAAGTTCTGCAAATGGCTAGGGATTTAATGACAAAATCCCAACATGTTGATATAGCAATGCAAGTTATTCAGTCATAATCGGCAAGTATACACAAAAAAAATCAGGGGGAAGAATTATAAAAAGGGCCCCAATATAAAACAGTGGTGCCATCTTGCATTGGATGAATCAGTTTTTTGTTTATTAATGAAGCCAAGCATTTTTTGGAAAGTACTTTTTGCATTTGGGCAAATCCTTGTTTTTTGGTACAAATTCAGCATTTTTTACATCTATACACAAGGCAGGATAAAAGAACCAGAGTTCATCGCTATATTTCCCCATATGGAGTTATTAAATCTCAGCTGGGCAAGGTAGCAAGTAGTAGTGTGGTGCTTTCCCACAGAAAAAGAGGGTGAAAATTAAAAATACACAAAAACACCAGAGAGTGAATCAACTCATGCCAGTCTTGCGCTACTATTCAGACTGCTGGTAGAGGTGCACAAGTGAAAATCTGGAATCTGGTCACCTGCCCGACAAGGAAACATATAAACCCAAGTGATTGAAAAAAATAACTTGCAAATTTGAGGTCTGGGAAGTAAACATTGCAAATTTAACAATTCTTAAACTTGGATTCCTTATATATACACTTTAAATATTCACCAATTGTGACAGCATCAACATGCATATTTAAATACTCTTTTTCCTCCTTGATGGCTAAAGTATTTTGAATAATGACTCTTAATAAAGTGATGTCAGAATCCTGAATTTTCAGATCCTCAATGCAAAAATATTATCCCGTTAACCAATTGTAAAGATGACACGCTATAAAGATTTAAGAAACTCAAGCACTAAAGGTGTATAAAATGTTAAATGACAGACAAAATAAATTCAAAATATTACTTTAAAAGTAAGCCAGAAGTGTAGGATATAAACTTAAAGCAATTTCAAAATTAACAAGATATTAGAAATACTCAAGGTGATAAATGTTTACAATAAACTGCCAGACAGGGTAGTAGAGACAATAGCATTAGGGATCATTCAAACTGGATGCTACAATGATAGGGGTAGGATAATAGAGGTCTCAGATTTATGAGTCAATGAGGGTTTTTTTTTCCCATTCTTAACTCTGGTTATGCTTACATTTTGGTGACAGAATTTCTTGTTGCAGGTCTATTCATGTGGGAGTGTACCAAAAAGTAAATGCATACAAATGAACATGCAAGTATAGTAATGGTCAAAAGAAGAATCATTGCATTATGTTATTCTGAAAGAACAGCAACCATAATTTCCTAAATTTAGAGAATTGTATCAGAGGATCATACAGCACAGAAGGACGCCATTTGGCCCAGCCTGCTTGTGGCAGCTCTTTGAATGAGCTATCCAATTAATCCCACTCCTACACTCTTTCCCCATAGCCCTGCAGTTTTTCCTTTTCAACTGTATATCAAATCCCCTTTTGAAAGTTACTACTGAATCTGTTTCCAATCACTCTTTCCAGCAATGTAATCCACTTTAGATGTACCACAAACTGGAGTCTATTAAACTAAGATGGATGGCAATGATCTCTTCTATTGCTGTACAGTGCCATGTTCTTAAACTATATAACTCTGGGGTAAATTCAATTCCCAAGCCTTTTTGGATTTAATTTTTAAGCCTCCAGCGGACATGTAGAATAGTGGAAACTATTAGAAGGGATAGGCTGGAGAGGTACCTGTATGGTAGTAACTTAATGAGAAACGTCTAGCATGGATTCAAAAGGCTCTGACAAAACTCCTTGACTTTGAGGATGTACAGACAAAGTAGATAGCAGATATCCCCATCATGTGGTTTATTTAGACTTTGAGAAAGCTTTTAACAAAGCTCCACATGAAAGACTCCCATTTAAACAAAGCCAAAAATCCAGGATAGAACATGAGTGGATAAGACACCAGCTGAAAAATAACAGCAGTTGTGTGGGGTGGAATGTCAGATTGGGGAAGATGGATCCTGCAAAAAAGTTATTAGACTCGTTTCTAGTCTACATTAGTAACCCAAATATTAAAACCAAATGTAAATTTGGCAAATTTGCTGGTGCATACTAAAATAGAGTGCAGTACAGACAGAAGATGCTGTAAAGGATTTAAAGAAGGCTTTAGATTGTCTATACAATTGACAGTAATAAATAAGATTTGACTGATAGAAATGTAAAGTATTCAACATCAGTCAAAATATGCACATAAGTAAATAATGAAATGGGATTGACCAGACAGGCTCATACTGAAAAGGATCTGGGATGTAATAGACTTTCAATGTCTGGATAACATGCAGCATAAATGCTAGGCTATTTAGTCAAAACGTTAGAGCACAGACCTCGAAGTTGTACCAGGGTTTTAGAATCATAGAATCTTACAGTACAGAAGGCGGCCATAGGCCTGTTGTGCCTGTGCTGGCTCTTTGAAAGAGCTGTCCAATTTTGTCCCATAACCCTGCAAATTAGTCCTCCTCAAGGACATGTCCAATTGCCTTTTGCAAGTTCCTATGGAATCTGCTTTTTCTACCCTTTCAGGTAGTGCGTTCCAGATCTTAACAACCCTTTGTGTGAAAAATATTCCCCTCATTTCCCCTCTAGTTCTTTTGCCAATTGTTTAAAATCTATGGCCTCTGGTCACTGACCCACTTGCCAGAGGAAACATTTTCTCCCTACTTGCTGCATCAAAAACCCAAATAATTTTGAATACCTCTATTACGTCTCCCCTTAACCTTCTCTGAACCATCCCAGCGTCTCCAATCTCTCCATATAACTGAAGTCCCTCATCCCTGGTATCATATTCTGGTAAACCTCCTCTGTACCCTCTCCAAGGCCTTGGCATCCTTCCTAAAAGGTGTGCTGCCCACAACTGTATACAATACTCCAGCTGAGGCCTAATCAGTAATTTGTAAATGTTTAGCATGACTTCCTTGTTTTTGTATTCAATGGCACTATTTACAAAGCCAAATATTCCATACGCTTTCTTAACCACCTTATCAACTTGTGTCTGCCCATTTCACCAACACACACACCCCCCCCGCCCCCCCCACCCCCACAATGTGCTTCCATTTTCTGAATAAGTCTGTTATGTGGTACTTTACAAACATCTACTGCACTACATCAACCTTCTGTTACTTTATCAGAGAGCAGTTTTACTTTACACTGGTCAGATCACACTTGGGAGTAATGTGTTCAATTTGGATTACCACATTACAAAAAATATGGTTTGGAGAAGGTTCAATGAAGAACAAAAAAGACACATCTCAAGTGTAAAAAGGATTAGCTATAAGAAAATACGGGAAAACCCCAGGCTCCGTACTAGTCTGGGAAGGGAATGCTGGTTTTGGGGGGGGGGGGGGGGGGGGGCAGGGGAAGGGGTGCTGGGAAACACAATTGGATCACAATCCATTCAGAAATGTCTTTATTTCATTATATTCTCTATCAGCACGTAAGAGGAGGGACAAAGTCCTGTTAACATTAAAAAAAATTGCTCCTAGACGTCAGAATTGTGGTTAATTAATAAAACAAACTTATGAGAATGCTGCAGATGAAATTGTATGTATAGTTTTCTGAGCATGAAGCAAATTGATGGATGAGCTTAGTAATCATCCTCATGGCTCACAACTTCTTTACATATTGGGCAAAGCAAAACAGTACTGCAAACTGTGCTGTGCATGAACCCGGTGGGGAGCAAGGGTCAGAGTGTCCTGGTGAGAGTGGCAAGGAAAGAAATATGCAGGCGCAAACCTTTACTTTTCGAGGGAGGGAGGGAGAAAAAAAGAGGGGAGAGGGTAAAAAAAAAGACAAATGGAAAGAAGTTACCACAACTACTTACCTAAAATGGCTAATGCTGCAGCCATTTATTAACGACTTAGATGAAGGCATAGAAAGTCTCATATCTAAGTTTGCCGATGACACAAAGATTGGTGGCATTGTAAGCAGTGTAGATGAAAACATAAAATTACAAAGCGATATTGATAGATTAGGTGAATGGGCAGATCTGTGGCAAATGGAATTCAATGTAGACAAATGTGAGGTCATCCACTTTGGATCAAAAAAAGGATAGAACAGGGTACTTTCTAAATGGTAAAAAGTTAAAAACAGTGGATGTCCAAAGGGACTTAGGGGTTCAGGTACATAGATCATTGAAGTGTCATGAACAGGTGCAGAAAATAATCAAGAAGGCTAATGGAATGCTGGCCTTTATATCTAGAGGACTAGAGTACAAGGGGGCAGAAGTTATGCTGCAGCTATACAAAACCCTGGTTAGACCGCACCTGGAGTACTGTGAGCAGTTCTGGGCACCACACCTTCGGAAGGACATACTGGCCTTGGAGGGAGTGCAGCGTAGGTTTACTAGAATGATACCCGGACTTCAAGGGTTAAGTTACGAGGAGAGATTACACAAATTGGGGTTGTATTCTCTAGAGTTTAGAAGGTTAAGGGGTGATCTGATCAAAGTTTATAAGATATTAAAGGGAACAGATAGGGTGGATAGAGAGAAACTATTTCTGCTGGTTGGGGATTCTAGGAGTAGGAGGCACAGTCTAAAAATTAGAGCCAGACCTTTCAGGAGTGAAATTAGAAAACATTTCTACACACAAAGGGTTGTAGAAGTTTGGAACTCTCTTCGGCAAACAGCAATTGATACTAGTTCAATTGCTAAATTTAAATGTGAGATAGATGGCTTTTTGGCAACCAAAGGTATTAAAGGGATATGGGCCAAAGGCAGGTATATGGAGTTAGATCACAGATCAGCCATGATCTTATCAAATGGCGGAGCAGGCACGAGGGGCTGAATGGCCTACTCCTGTTCCTATGTTCCTAAATCACAAACAGGTATTATTTAGGAACTGTGCTCACACAGGTTCCAGTGCAGCCTAATCTGTTAACCCACCCATTGGCCAGCATGCCCACCCATTAAAGCACCGCCTCCTCTCAGGCACACTGGCACTGCCCAATAACAACTTCCCTATTTTCTCCCAGGTTGTTCACAGCAGTACCCAGGAGATTATTCTGTCATCCCAGGAGACCTCCGGACAATCCAGGAGGATTGGCAACCCTACTCGACAGGGAAGTAAAGATCAAAACATTAAGGGCTTACAAATTATAATTGACTACTATAATAATAGGAAAGTTAGTTTATGAAGGGAATGAGCTTTGGTCAGTTTCTCATCTTGGAATTTTCCTTGTCTATAAGTTCTAAACACAAACTAACATGTCAAGAGTTGACATCAGAGTAAAGTTATAGAAACATTTCTGACCACTGCAGTTACCATTCCAAATAAATATCAAATGCATCAAAATAATATCTTGTACAAGTACTGTTCACTACCATATTCTCTGTCAAATTATGAATACAATTTCCTTTTACTTTTTCACCTTGAGAATGCAGACAACCAGTGCCCACTTAATCTGCAAAAAGGTCACTTATACCCATGTTAATTTTACTCCTGATTGCAAGCTGTTGGGAGGATCTGTGGAATAGAAAGTGCTTAGCACCATATTTTCTGGACTCATCCAAAGATCTAACCCTTCTGGGAGAAAGTTCTGACTGGTCTGTAAAATCTCAGTTTGATGCTGCCTTTGACACATATGTTGTTGACTGTATGGCTTTCCATTAGGTATTCCATCAGATTCTGAACCAGGCAAGTTGCCCGACTTTTCACGAACAGATACATCTAGGTGAATGGGACATCAACCTCTACAACTATAATGTGGATATGTTTGCACAAAAGGATCTGAAGCAGATTTGAATCTTGCACTTCTGTCACCTAGATCTGGATTATGATCAGGAAGGGGTTTAGGATTGCTGCAGTAAAAAGCTATTAGGTACTGGCAGGGAAGGGAAAGCACTGCAAGGGGCTCTGGCAGGGCAAAATTGCAATATGTACTGTATATTGAAGCAACTATACTTCAGTGCTGGTCAAAATAAATAACAAATCCAAGAATCTTAAGCAGTTTTAATTTGCTTTAGTCATTCCTTTTCTTAAAATATGCCCCAAATACTGTGAGCTGTACTTTGATTCACTGCCTTCCAGTAATGACAACACTACCGGTAAAAGATTTGTATTTTTAAATATGAAATATTTGTGATTTCTAGATTTGATGATCTAAACAGCTGCAGCACTTTGACTAACCTTGTGTGTATCCATTTCACTTTTTAACTTGTTCTGGGCCCATTTCACTTTGATGATGTTGGAGTTGATGTCTTCCTTCAGTTTTTCAACATCTCTGTTGAGCTTTGTTGCTTCGCCTTCCTACAACCATTGAAACAAACATTTAAAGCATGTAGCTTTGAATAAAAGGTTTGCAAATTTTCAAAAAGTAAAAGCTTAAAAAGTGAACCTTCCCATCTTCACAGAACACAGAGAGAAGCTGAAGTTTCATTTCCTTATTAACTTTTGAAATCTGCACATTTACTACATTTACCCTCCAACTAAAAACATTTAATCCAAAACTAGGCGGTTGACATTTTTACACAATTAATTTACTTTATCTCTTGTTCTGTGCCTCTCCTTTAGTCTCTGACCAGGAACCAGGATATTTTCAGCTTGAAGCAGCCATTTGGAAATATACAATGATGAGGGAAAATTGACCTGGCTTCAAATCTTCAACACTCTCTGGTAAAGCATCTGGTCTCTGTTCAACACCTTTGTCCAGATAATGCAGCTAGCATCATATATAAGTGCATAAATTGCTCAACTTGAATTTGCAATACTTATCGACATTCCTATTTAAACAATTCATATATACTATCTGGTGAGCTGAGCAAGATGATATCACAGCCCTTAAAAAAATCTAAATTCCTGGCCTACATCATTTCAACCTACAGCATTTTGTAAGTTACTGTGTTATGTTTAGTGTTCAATATATATTCTGGATGCTTTTCATACATAGGCTTGCAGAAGTACTTCAAAATCAAAAGAAACATACATACTGCACAGGTTCTTCATCTTAAAACTATTTTACTTCTCTTCAAAAAAAAAGCTCAACTGTCATATCTTTTGCCTAAACTATGTAAAGTGCATTTTCTTTTTGCATTAATTCTCATTATAATTGTAATATTGTCACTTGAATATGGTTTGAAGTATTCTGACAAACAAAATGTTGCTACTGTTCTATTTAAAGTTTCAGCACTGAGAAAACTTCTTAGTGGCTCTACCACAACATTAATACCAGTTTACTTCCTAAGAGTACAGTAGGGCTATGTACTTGAATTCATGTTTTAAAAATTTAACTGAATTTTGAAGTCTAAAGTGGTTACATTCTAAACAAATTTTAATAAGTTGCACACCCTAAAATGGCAATGCAATTTACCTTGAAGAATCAGTAGGCTAGAAATGGCATGTTGAAGATAATGGGAAACATATTTTTGATACGTTCACATGACAATCTGTCCACTCAAGAGGTATTGGCCCATTTAAAATAAATGGTTAACACCACCTTTAAAATAGTGAAGAGAAATGCCATACAATTCACTTGTACTTCCATGAATATCACCAGTGATTTCTAGTCTCATCATTAGAATGCAATGAAACTAGTTTACATTCATGGAATTTTGCTAGCAAAAGGTGTGCACCTATAAGGGGCATGCAGTTAACTGATTTGCCATTAAAATCAATGGATGATCTAAAGCAGGTGTTACAAAAAAAGACATGCAAAACAAAGTTATGAACAGGTTTCAGATGAAGTCAATATTCTTTATTTTCCTAAAAAAAAAGACATTGCAGCACTGTTTTTTTGAACAGGACTCCTTGGTAAAGCACACCAGTTAAGTTCATTCAGGACAACCTTCTTATTGGGAAAGTAGCTTCTCTGCACATTCTAAATGAAGTACTCCATTGAAATATGAACATCAGCGACACCAGATGAAAAAAAAATACAGTATTAGTCATATGAAATAGATTCCTTTGGTTTTAACAGGTTTAGGTTTCTGGCATGGAGCACTAACCCCCCACTCCCTAGCTGACCAGGTAATCCTACAAAATAAACATGAATGACAGACTAGCTCATGGCATCAACATGATCACTCACGAGGGAGAACAGAGGAAAACCACTGCACAACTGGTTTAAAAATGTAAATGTTGCTCACCCCTGGGATGGCTCGATTGGTAAATGCAACGTGAGGTGCAGTTCAGTAAGGTATTGAGAGCCATGCAGATCAGAATGGTCCCAAGTTCCAACCGTTAACTGTTTCGAGCTAGCTGATCTCAGCCAGGGCAGTTGAAAGGGGGTGGGGAAAGAGTGACACAATTGGGTCACAAAAAACTTCAGTAAACATGGGATATGAAAGACGAAAAAAAAAGCACACACACATACACTAAAAGCCATGATTCCTGTTCTTATTAGCTATGCAGCAACCTCCACTAGAAGTTCACGTCAGTCAGGCTGGACTGCAATGGCTTCCACATATGTATACTTATTGTCCAGTTCACAAATGAAGAATGGCCAGTTGTGGAACAGCCACTGTATATGGGACCATACTCCAGCAAAGCTATCACCTTCAGGAGAGGAAGACCTCTCCCAAAGAGGAATAAAGTGAGATAATTAAAAAGGATTTTAAAAATCCTCTGACTACTGGCATCAGCTTATTACAGCTCTATATACAGTCTCATTACATTACTTAGATAAATTACCTTTGCCTCATAGAGCTGTTGTAATCTTGCCTTCTCTTGAGTGAGCTGTTTGGCCTTAATTGTCAATTTCTCCAATTCTCTGTTTGCATCCCTTAGTTTTTTTTCAATTCCCTCCTTCTCTTTTCGAAGATCAAGGGCTTCCTTCTCTCCTCGAACATACTTCATTACCATAGCTTCTTTTTCCTGACGAGCCTCCTCACATTTTTTGTTAGTCTAAAAAGTAAAGAACCAATTCATTTCCCAGGTCCACTTTTTTTTTAAAAAATGTATACAGGCAACATCAAGCTTTGGATAAACACCCATTTACACCCTATGCAGAAGACTAAGTAATATGAATGAAGGTTACAGGAAAACATAATCCCACAAAAATTACTCCAGTCTTTAGTGGAATGACTACAGACAGATTTCTTGAACATCTTACTGCATTTTAAAATAATTATCAGCTGCAGGATCTCTTGGGCTGTGTTTTTTTCCCTTTCCTTGTATATTAAGTAGCATAACAGAATGTAGCCAAAGAGAGCTGCAATGAAAACAGATGTCTGAATAGATTCTTTACAGAGTGATAACATCACAGTCAGTCAATCTTGCTCTGTAGACTTTTTACATGATTTTAATATTTTTTGATGTCCCAGAACACTGGGAGAATTCCATGCTTCAAACAGTGCCTTGGGGTCTTCAACACCCAATCTGATCATGCAGATGGGTCTTTGGTTTAATGTCTCATACTCCATTTTCACACCAATATAAAACAGATTTGAATATGCATTTACACAAGAGTGACAGCACAACTCCAGTCAGGTTTTGATCTGACACAAAATGCACTAAACACCATTTCACACCACCTGGATTTGCCACTTGTAGAGTACAACATTGGTATGGTATGAAGCCTGGATTAAAAATAACTCAAGCCTGGTGGAGCTCCTGGGCACTTCATAAACTTACTGTGGAATCTTTTTAATGTAGCAGAAAGTGATCACTACCGACCACTCTATCTTCACCTGCCAAAAGGAGTAGAGAGCTCTGCCTAGTTATGCAAACACTCATGCAAAAAGCTCTCTCCTAGCAAGCAGACTACAAATCGCAGCCAGGTGCTCCCCATAACACTGGTCTTGCCAGCTGCACTTTGCACCCTACCGCTTTCAGACCAGTGGTGATGTATAACTGTAGACTTAAAATTTGGGAGATGGGTCCGTTTATACTACTGGACAATTTCTTGACCCAGCAGGAAAAGGAAAAAGTCACATACTTCCATTACATTTTTTTTTTTAAGATGTAAACAAACTTAACCTAGTTCATTTCCGTAATAGCAACATACTCCAACATTAAAACCAGAATGTGTTAAAAACACTGCATCCACAAACTTGATACACCCTCTCCTTTATAATTAGTTCAAAATCCACCTACAGATCTGATCAAATTAGCTTTTAAATAATGTGCCCTGGCAAGATGAACTGGTTACAGTACAGTAGATGCCATCAGCTGTAGCAGCATATAGAACACAGCAGTTAAGTGAGACTTCTTTAGTACACCGAATAATTTCTAATTAGCAAAGGGATTCCTTCTTTCCTATTAGAAGCTGCATATGATTTGCAAGAGAGCACATTTTTCTTTGGGCTGCAAATCATTTCCAAGCTTAAAATTACCTACAAAATTGGATTATGTAGATCCACACTGTAATCATAGAATAGATGGAAAAAAAAGGGACAAAAGGACAACTAAGTTAAAGTTTATATTGAACTTTTTCATTAATTCTTGTACTGCTCCAAACTCAGGAGGATGCTCAACAGATCAACCCAGAAAGCATCTGCAGTGTGTCATATCACTGACTGGAAAGTGTCCAGTTGGGCCCATACACAGGTAAAATTCAGGAGGAGGTCAAGAGGCTGGATATTCTGCAGCGAGTGACTCACCTCCTGACTCCCCAAAGCCTTTCCACCATCTACAAGGCACAAAGTCAGGAGTGTGATGGAATACTCTCCACTTGCTTGGATGAGTGCAGCTCCAACAACACAAGAAGCTCAACACCATCCAGGTCAAAGCAGCCCGCTTGATTGGCACCCCATCCACCACCCTAAACATTCACTCCCTTTACCACCAGTGCACAGTGGCTGCAGTGTGTACCATCTACAGGATGCACTGCAGCAACTCGCCAAGGCTTCTTCGACAGCACCTCCCAAACCCGCGACTTCTACCACCTAGAAGGACAAGGGCAGCAGGCGCATGGGAACAACGCCACCTGCACGTTTCCCTCCAAGTCACACACCATCCTGACTTGGAAATATATCACCGTTGCTTCATCATCATTGGGTCAAAATCCTGGAACTCCCTACGTAAACAGCAATGTGGGAAAACCTTCACCACACAGACTGCAGCGGTTCAAGAAGGCAGTTCACTACCACCTTCTCAAGGGCAATTAGGGTTGGGCAATAAATGCTGGTCTTGCCAGTGATGCCCACATCCCATGAATGAATTACAAAAAAAGGTTGGTGGGGGGGGGGGAAGGAGTGTTGGAAGTGGAAGTAGGAAAAAAAAAATCTTAGGGTCAAGCAAAAGAAAATAAAACCCAAAATATAATTTCTAAACAAAAACTTGAAGTACAATTTTTAAAAAGTTACATTTCTTATATTTTAAAAACATTCTTACTTGTTCTATCCGAAAAGTTACATTTCTTTGCAATTGGTGAATGGCATTTTTGGCAGCAGTATCTTGAGAGATCAAACGCTCTTTTGTCGTTTTTATTTCCTTTATAAGATCTTCAACTTTGGCTTCCATCTGCAACAAATGAGTGAATCCATAATGAGTAGATAATTCCTCTGCTGGAATTTTACAGGCTTGTAACCTAATTCTAAAAATTAAACTATGAGTAAAAGGAGATCAATAAACAGATCTGATAATTGTATTACAGCCTTCCATTCCCTCCTAGGTATGCTTGCATGTGTCTGGCAGACCCACAAATGAGGGGTCATGGACCACTCGATGTGTGAGAAACAGAGGAAGAGCAGGAGCACAGGTAGATCAGGAAGAGAAAACAAATGAGCACTCAAGAGGTACAAGGCATCAACAGAGTTCAAGGCTTGCGGGTACCCAACTCTACATCAGGGTTCTGTAAATGAAGTTTCAGGTAGGTAAAGCTTTCTAAATTTTATTCCTAGATAATTTGCTCACCTTAAAACATCAAACATGTAAAGCAACATCAAAAAGCTTTCCTCTTACTCTGGATAGGGTTGCTGCAGTTATAGCCAAAGAAAATTTATTTTGTTGCAATCCCCCCCTCCTCCACCTTACACTTCCCCCTCCCACTAAAAGAGTGAGAGGTGAGATTCAGAGAAATTTGTTATGCAGAGTTGTTAGAAAATGGAAAGCTTTGCTACAGAAAGTAGTAAGGACAAAGGCCACAAACTTTTAAAAGAGAAAAGTGAATAAACATTTGAAGCTGAGGATGATCCAGGGCTACGGGGAGAGAAGGAGGTAACAGGATTAGTGTTGGCTGATTCTCGGAAAGAGCAGAGATATAATGGGCCCAAGTGCTTCATTCTCTGCTCCAAGCTTCTTTGGTTCTATGAAGCATTAAATTATCTCTCTGACACATGCAAAGGATAGACTCCAGTCAGAAAAGTGAATCACTTCCCACACAGAGCAGACATTTGATAATTTTAGAAGTTTGCCAAAACAGCCAAAAATAGGGCAAGCCATAAAAGGTCAGGTTTTTAAAGAATAATTATTAACATTTGGCTGTGTACACTCTAAGCTCTCAGCACCTCCATGCCCCATGTGAGGAATATTAGTTCTTCGCCTAGTTATGTTATGCTATGCTATGAGGGTGGAGCCAAGCAGAAACCCAACCCTTCCCCCAGGAAGGAGAGCAATGAATAGAAATTCAAGAAAAAAAAGCACAAGTTACCAAGTTAATTTCAACTCCTTACAAATCAATTGAAGGACAGCATTGCAAGAAGTCGAGTGATAATCTTTAATATTGCAAAATGGCATACTAAATAGAGAAGTCAACAAAAAGAAAAAAACAAATTTGAACTAAATGCACCAAAATGCTACAGTAACTTGTACTATACTGGAGATCAAAACCAGTTCTGTTACATTCTAAGTTTGCAGAGATGACTTACCTGTTTTATAGTGTTGATGTGTTGCTTTTCTGTTTCAGAACGCTTTCTCAATTCATCTTTCAAGTTGTCTTTCTCTGCACAGATCTCCACAATCATTTCCTGATGTTTTCTGTTTTCTTCCATCAGTCTGCACAGTAAAAACAGTAACATGAGCAAAACAAGTGTTTGAGTAATAGCATTCACTATTTCATACAATGAAAATTTAATAAAACTTGGTTGGCTACAAACTCTTCGTATTTGTACTTTCACACAACTATCTGAGCATTCTTAACTAAATTTGAAGTACGTTGAGTTCAGTTGTAGTAGGTAAACGTAGGATCTTAATCTTTTGATATAGATGATTTTTTTTCGTTCATGGGATGTGGGCGTCGCTGGTGAAGCCAGCATTTATTGCCCATCCCTAATTGCCCTCAAGGTGGTGATGAGCAGCCTTCTTGAACCGCTGCAGTCAGTGTGGTGAAGGTTCTCCCACTGTGCTGTTAGGTAGGGAGTTCCAGGATTTTGACCCAGCAATGATGAAGGAATGGCAATATATTTCCAAGTCGGGATGGTGTGTGACTTGGAGGGGAACGTGCAGGTGGTGTTGTTCCCATGTGCCTGCTGCCCTTGTCCTTCTAGGTAGTAGTGGTTGCAGGTTTGGGAGATACTGTTGAAGAACCCTTGGTGAGTTGCTGCAGTGCATCCTGTAGATGGTACACACTGCACCAGTGGTGCAGGGAGTGAATGTTTAGGGTGGTGGATGGGTTGCCACACAAGTGGGTTGCTGTGTCCTGGATGGTGTCAAGCTTCAAGTGTTGTTGAAGCTGTACTCATCCAGGAAAGCAGAGAGCATTCCATCACACTCCTGACTTGCGCCTTGTAGATGGCGGAAAACCTTTGGGGAGTCAGGAATTGAGTCACTCACCGCATAATACCCAGCCTCCGACCTGCTCTTGTAGCCACAGTATTTATGTGGCTGGTTCAGTTAAGTTTCAATGGTGACCCCCCCAGGATGTTGATGGTGGGGGATTCGGAAATGGTAATACCATTGAATGTCAAGGGGATGTGGTTAGTCTCTCTCTCTTTGGAGATGGTCATTGCCTGGCACAAATGTTACTTGGCACTTATGAGCCCAAGCCTGGATGTTGTCCAGGTGTTGCTGCATGCAGGCACAGACTGCTTCATAATCTGAGGGGTTGTGAATGGAACTGAACACAGTGCAATCAGCAGCAAACATCCCCATTTCTGACCTTATGATGGAGGGAAGGTCATTGATGATGTAGCTGAAGATGGTTGGGCCCAGGACACTGCCCTAAGGAACTCCTGCAGCAATGTCCTGGGGCTGAGATGATTGGCCTCCAACAACTACTAACATCTTCCTTTGTGCTCGGTATGACTCCAGCCACTGGAGAGTTTTCCCCTTAATTACGGCACAACATAGGAGGTAGATAGTTTTTTTTTGTAGCTAAACTGGAAGAAACAACTTTTTTTTAAAAAGTGATTGAAAGGTCCAGACAGGAATTGTATGGCACAGTGGGCTAAAACACACTTTTAAAAAAAACCTTTTCATCTCAAGTCCAACCTGGACTGATGGATGAAAGTAAATGCATCCAAAGTAAAAGTATGAGTTCCAAACAAAATAAGCCCAGTCTTAACCCAATTATTTGAGCAGATGGCCAGAGCACAAAACTGTCCATATTTCGACATTAGCTGGCAATCTCACTCAAAGTCTTTACAAAAAGTTGTTTTTGTGGAATGTTAGCTGTGGCAGGGAGCAGGTGATAGCAGACAAGAGAAAGGGAAAACAAAGACATTGGTGTGGTAGAGAATGCATTTCCAAGGTCAAGGTTAAGTTATGGATTTTGCGCTTGTATACTCCAATACCCACGATTTTAATAGACAGAAAAAATCATGGGCTGGTAAGCACTGAAGCAGTAAACCACAGCCACTGAAGGGACAAGTTTGAGTCTATATCTGGGTCATATTATTTGGGTATCAGATATGGAAAACTTCCCCAACAGACAACCCTCAATTGTGAGCACAAAACTTTACCAAAATTATTTTAATCAAAGCTATGCACCTAATGCACAAATACACTAGGTGACACTATTCAGATAGCATGTTGTTTAGAGGTACTAGTTCTTTTTACAATTGTGTTCAGAGCTAACGTTTAGCACCATTCAACTACTCTATGCACATTACAAATATATCTCTAATACAGAATACAATATCCCAGAAGAAAAAAAAAATCACACTAATTCCAGAGTGGGTGAATATGGATACACCAGAAATGATGTGCAACATTTGCACATCACCAGATAATATTCTAGCCTGAGCCACTTTCTCCCCGTGCCCATGGTTCTATCGTGTAGCTCATCTTCATTTAGCAATGAAGGGACCGTTATTCTTAACAGGAATACTAACATGCTGTGGAGAGGGCACTTGCAAGATAAAATCCAGATCATTTTTGTTTTAAAGTGCTTGATGAACTGTCCAAATTACTCACGAAAATGAGCAAGTGACCTTAGTGTGTAGTAACATTAATGTTGATTAAGCTTGTGTTTGGCCCCATGTACTGCACCAGGGAGCAGGATTAACAGTTACATTTTAACACAATTTTGCTCCATCTGCTATATCAAAGCTGCTCATTTATTTTTTTTTACATTGCTGACCGAGTAATTTTAAATTTGAGCTTAATCTGCATTAGGAATCTGTACATTAGTAATCTACTAATGTAACAAAAGTATTAGATAGTCTCCACAGAATGAAATTGAAACCAAATGCAATTTCGGTGGTGCTGTAGGGAAATGGGCTGATAAATTGAACAAATTAAGTAACTGCTGTACAGGCTCACTACTACATTGTGATGACTACTCTGAAGTTACAGGTAACTATTGTACACAAGAACTAATTTCACTACTATATTAATCTATAACTCAATATACAACCTCCTTTGAGTGAAAGCATTTTTAAAACGTAACGGAAGTATTGCTATCGGAAAGGATGTGGTTTTAAGACCTAGCTATGTTTGCTTTTCTTCATTTTTAAATAATTAGCACAATTTTCAGGTTACATGACAAAATTTATCTATTCAATTAAAGTTTCAGCTTGACTCAGTTGACAGCACTTCTTGCATCTATCAGAAGGTTGCAGGATCAAGCCCCACTATGGACTGGAGCACATAATCTAAGGTGGCACTTCAGTGCAGTTCTTGGAGTGCTGCATTGTTGGTGTTCACCTTTTGGATGAAACGTTAAACCAATGCCTGCCTGCTTAGCTGGATGGAAAAGATCGAAGAGTATCATTCCAAGAAGGAAAGAGAGTTCTCCTAGTATATTGAACAACATTTGGATAATGAGTCTAAACGGGATAGAGGAGCAAAGGGATCTAGGGGTACAGATACACGAATCACTAAAAGTAGCAGATGAATAAGGCCATAAAAAAAGGCAAATCAAACACTTGGGTTAATTTCTAGGCGGATAGAATTGAAAAGCAAAAAAGTTATGTTAAACTTGGATAGAACCTTGGTTAGACCACACTTGGAGTATTGTGCACAGTTCTGGTCTCCATATTATAGAAAGGATATGGAGGCATTGGAGAAAGCGCAAAAAAAAATTCACGAGTATGATACAAGAACTGAGAGGATATTCTTATGAGGAAAGGCTGAACAGGCAGGGGCTTTTATCTCTGGAAAAGAGAAGGCTGAGGGGTGACCTGATAGGGTAGATACAGAGAAAGTGTTTCCACTTGTGGGGGAGTCCAAAACTAGAGGTCATAAATATAAGATAGCCACCAATAAATCCAATAGGGAATTCAGGAGAAACTTCTTTAGCCAAAGAGTGGAACACACTACCACAGGGAATAGTTGAGGCAAATAGCATAGATGCATTTGAGGGAACACTAGATAAGCTCAAGAGGGAGAAAGGAATGGAAGGCTCCCCTGATGGGGTTAGGGAAGGCTCATGTGGAGCATAAACACAAGCATAGACCAGTTGGGCCAAATGGCCTGTTTCTGTGCTGTAGTTTCAATGCAACACTTGAAAATGTTCTCTGTTGTTCTATAATTCCTTTCCACCTTGCCATACTGGATTTCCAACCCCCCACCCCTTTCACAGTTCAACATCTAGAAATTTTATCAATTGCATTTTAAAAAGAAATCTACATTGTTTCTGTGTACTAACAGTAGAGGCCTCAACACCAATTCCTGGGGCACTCCATTCATTGGATTCCCAGCCAGAGATCATTCCCCTAATTATCTGCTGCTTCCTCTCTTTCAGCTAATTCCTTATCCATATCCACTAGGACAGAAAGAGGCTTCTAATATTTAGGCATAGCCATACTCTGAACCCTGTATATAAAATAGCTCCTACTCTGTTCCCCTTTTCCAGCACATATGCAAACCTTCTAGAGGCTTGAAGGTATGGCACAAGAACTAAATCATTCTAGCAGCTGACTAATAAATTCGACATATCCCAACAGAATTTCTTCCACTAAACCCAGATCTATCACTACCTCCACGACTACCTAAAATCCAGCATAAATCAACCGCAGCAATTATTAGGTGGACATTATTTTTAGGTGACATCTCAAGTTCACTCAAAGTGCTTGGATTATATTAATTTGTTCCCAGGAAGGGGGTCAAAGCCTCCAATTCAATTACAAGTATCACTTGGTTCTTTGTAAACTGCATGTTTGATGTCACAGCTCTATCTGAGTTTGAGATACATTTTTAATTTGTATTATCAAAAGATTTTGAAAATATATATTGGCCTGATGTACTCCAAGTCAGCAATCATAGAAACATAGAAACTAGGAGCAGGAGTAGGCCATTCGAGCCTGCTGCACCATTCAATATGATCAAGGCTGATCCTCTATCTGATACCATATTCCTGATCTCTCTTCTTCCCCCATGATGCCTTCTGTGTCCAGAAATCTATCTAGCTCCTTCTTAAAAATATATTCAGTGACTTGGCCTCGACAACCTTCTGTGGTCGAGAATTCCAAAGGTTCACCACCCTCCGAGTGAAGAAATTTCTCCTCATCTCAGTCCTAAATGTCATACCCCGTATCCTGAGACTGTGACCCCTCGTTCTGGACCCCCCCAGCCAGGGGAAACATCCTCCCTGCATCCAGTCTGTCTAGCCCTGTCAGAATTTTATATGTTTCAATGAGATCCCCTGCCATTCTTCTAAACTAGAGTGAATACAGGCAGAGTCGACCCAATCTCTCCTCATAAGACAGTCCTGCCATCCCAGGAATCAGTCTGGTAAACCTTCGTTGCACTCCATCCATGGCAAGTACATCCTCTCTTAGGTAAGGAGACCAAAACTGCACACAATACTCCAGGTGTCTCACCAAGGCCCTGTATAACTGCAGCAAGATATCCTTGCTCCTGTACTCAAATCCTTTTACAATGAAAGCCAACATACCATTTGCCTTCCTAACTGCTTGCACCTGCATTTTTATTTTCAGTGACTGGTGTACAAAAGGGAGCTGGGTGTCCTTGTACATCAACATTCCCCAATCTATCACCATTTAAATACTCTGCCTTTCTGTTTTTCCTTCCAAAGTGAATAACTTCACATTTATCCACGTTATACTGCATCTGCCATGTATTTGCCCACTCACTCAACTTGTCTAAACTGCCTTGAAGCCTCTTTGCATCTTCCTCTCAACTCACAATCCCACCTAGGTTTTGTGTTGTCAGCAAACTTGGAAATATTACATTTGGTTCCCTCATCCAAATCATTGATATATATTGTGAATAGCTGGGCCCCAAGCACTGATCCCTGCGATACCCCACGAGTCACCGCCTGCCACTCCATAAAAGACCCATTTATTCCTACTCTCTGTTTCCTGTCTGTTAACCAATTTTCAATCCATGCCAGTATATTATTGCCAATCCCATGAGCTTTAATTTTGCATACTAACCTCTTATGTGGGACTATATCAAAAGCCTTCTAAAAATCCAAATACACCACATCTACTGGTTCTCCCTATCTATTCTACCAGTTACATCATCAAAATACTCCAATAGGTTTGTCAAACACGATTTCACTTCCATAAATCCCTGTCTAATCCCGTTGATATTTTCTAAGTGTCCTGTTATCACATCCTTTATAATAGACTTTTGAAGCTATTAGAAAGCAAGCTAGGCAGGAACTATTTAGAAGATTAGCAGCAAATCAAGTAGCGTTCTGGTCAGGAACCATGCTTCATGTCCAGTTTTAGAGGACTCATGACTTATTTTTCTATGTTGAATAGTAATTACTGTAAATTTACTATTTGTATTTTTTTTTAAAACTCATTCTCAGGATGTGGACATTGCTGGCAAGGTGCCGGCATTTATTGCCCATCCCTAGTTGCCCAGAGAAGGTGGTGGTGTGCCTTCATCTTGAACCATGAGCAGTTGGAGTGGCTTAATAGGGCAATTAAGAGTCAACCATGTTGGTGTGGGACTGGAATCCCATAGAGGCCAGACTGCAGCTTTCCTTCCCTAAATGACATTAGGGGAACCATTTGGGTTTTTACAACAATCCAGTAGATTCTAGTCACTTTTACTGATACCTGAAAATAAAAAGCTGTTTTAAAAAAAACTGAACTCAAATTCTCAAACTGCCATGGTGCGATTTAAACTCATTCGCTGGATTATTAATCCAGGCCTCTGGATTACTAGTCCAGTAATATGACCACACTACCATACCCACCACTGTTTACCTATTTATTCATAAATATTTGATCATTTGTAGCCAAAAACCCAGTGTGAAAGTGTTTGCATTCCACCACAGAATGAGTGCTTTCTGAAATCATGGAAATCACTTGAGGGCATATGATATATCCAGTAAACTGAATTGCAGTGACAGGGGTTTCTCTGTTTGACCCCTGGGCTTGCTATAATTGCCTAGATATTGGACAGGCAAAGGCACAATGTGGTTCGCAGAAAGTGACAGCTCACTTGCAGGAAAGGTCTTTTGGCACTGAACTTATGGAAAATATCTACGAATGGAAACGTCTAAAAATATCATCTACTGTTCTATATTCTACTGTGACCCAAGAGTGTTTACATTTATTTCGTATTATTGCACACACTCTAATTGACAAAACTATAAACCATTTTCAGGATTTAAAAACATATATCTTGCTATTAATACTTACTTCTTTATTTTTCTTTCTTGTTGAAGACATTTACTTTGTATTGACTCATTGAATATGGCTAGAGCATTGCTTTCTTTTGTAATTCCATTGGGTAAACTGGGGCTTGTGGAGAGTTCTGTTGAAAAAATGCTAAACTCTGATTCTAGCTCGTCCAGCAATGCATCCCGAGAAGATTCGTGCTCCATCCTGGACATCAGATCCTTGGTTATCCTTGTATCAAATGGACTCTCAGAATCAAACTTGTTAGAGGGGTGAGATACGCATTTGGTCCAGTCAGTAGGCTCTGCCTGTTTTGATGTCTCAGATGTAGGACAAAGTGTTTGATTATTGACAGTTAGAATAAGTTCTATACAGTCACTAGCCTCTGGCTTACTTTCTGATGCTATTCCCAGACCACTTTTGAAAGCTTTTAGAGCACATGGTTCTCCACTTCCACCATGATCTGCCAAGTTATTCATACTCTGTTCAACCTTTTCACTTTGCAATTGTGCCTCAGCAGTTCCATGTTCATGTTCTGCATTTATATCCACTCTCAGTTTCAGTGTTTTGGTTGTTGAATATGTCTCTGACTCAAGACATGTGCCATTTAATGCATCAGTCTCTGCTGCAGTGTCACCATTAATAACTTCATCACTTGTGGCACCGTCAATCACCGACAGATTTATTTTTTCATTATCACTGCTCAACAGCTGTTCATTGGCCTGCAGAGCAATCTGTTCATTTGGATGTTGTTCCATTCTCCGTCATTCAAATTTTTATCCTGTAACAATAAACACAGAACAGATATGTTGAAAAGACAAGATTACGCATGAATGTTCTGAATAATGTATTGAAAATGAAAGGACATTTGCCCACACAGCTGTTTTCCTATATGACTGTGCTGGTTCCAAAAATATAAAAATAGATATCACAATAGTTCCACATCACAGCTTATCTCAAGTACAGTATCTAACATATGAAACAGTCATGATTTAAGTGATTAAGCGATTTGATTTTTACAATTGGAAAAACATGAAGATGAGGTAATGAAAAAGTGCAGTAATGAAAAGTTCAGCCATTCTAAGCAATTGACGACTGAGCACTAGACACATTACATTTCCAATTATAAATTCACCCAATTGTTTAACTAGAACTTATTCCTGGGCCTCAAACAGAGGCCAATAGCATTAGCGGCAGAAGTAGAATCATAGAATGATCCAGCACAGAAGGAGGCCATATGGCTCTTTAAAAAAGAGCTATCTAATTAATCCCATTCCTCTGCTCTTTCCCCATAGACCTGCAAATTTTTCCCTTTCAAGTAGAAGTTTATTAAAAAAAAATCCAGTAATTAAGTGAACTAACAAATGCTTGATCATTTAATGTATTTATCTGCACGACAGCCCAAAAAAAATTGCTTAAGTCTAGGAAAAGTTAACAAAAGTTGAAAAAGCACCTTCACTTCAATCCAGACAAATGATTCAGGGAATTGTATCGCATGCTTAAATACTTCATACTAATTCATTAATACAATTAGACTGCCAGACAAAGGACAATCTTTAAGCATTACTAATTTCAGATAGCACTGTACAAGTATCCAGATAGAATGAATGAGCAGACCAAAGTGCAAAAAACTCAAACATCCAAAATAAATTTTAATCTATGTTCTTATTTAGTTTTCAAAACAGTATGATCTAGAACATGTATTATTTATGAATACTGAAAATGAGAATGATTGAGTTCATTTGCAGTAAATAAGATAGGATTATAATGAGATGTGAAAATGAAGAATCACTTTCTTCAGATAGCATGTCAATGGGAAACAGCAAGAGTGGCACTAAGAAAAAGAAAATAATGCAAGAAGAAATTCAGTTTTATAATGCATTGAGTGTGGAGTGCTGAGTGACATTTGGTTATGAATCGAAGTACAATCATGCTAGTATGATAGAATGTTAAAGGGGGTGCAGGAACAGAGAGACCTGGCAGTGCAAGTACACAAATCTTTGAAGGTGGCAGGACAAGTTGAGAAAGCTGTTAAAACATATGAGATCCTGGGCATAATTAATAGAGGCATAGGAGTACAAAAGCAAGGAAATTACACTAAACCTTTATATAACACCGGTTAGGCCTCAGCTAGAGTAGTGCGATCAATTCTGGGCACCACACTTTAGGAAGGATGTCAAGGCCTTAGAGAGAGTGAAAACAAGATTTACTAGAATGATACCAGGGATGAGACTTCAGTTATGTAGAGACATTGGAGAAGCTGGGGTTGTTCTACTTAGGAACAGAGAAGGTGAAGAGGAGATTTGATAGGTGGTCAAAATCATGAACGGTTGATAGCGTAAATCAAGGAGAAACTGTTTCCAGTGGCAGAAGGGTCGAAAAGCAGAGGACACAGATTTAATATGATCAGCAGACATGAGGAAACTTTTTTTTACACTGCAAGTTGTAACAATCTGGAATGAACTGCCTGATAAGGTGGTGGAAGCAGACGGTACATGAGCAGTGGTGTTCATTTAGGGAGTTATTTTACAACTTTCAAAATAAATATATTCCACTGAGGAAAAAAGGGTGTAAAAGAAATGACAGCCATCCGTGGCTAAGTAAAGAAATCAAGGATAGTATCCGACTAAAAACAAGGACATATAAGGTAGCCAAACTTAGTGGGAGGATAGAAGATTGGGAATTCTTCAAAAGACAGCAAAAAGTAACTAAAGGATTGATTAAGAAAGGGAAGTTAGATTATGAAAAGAAATTAGCAAAAAATATAAAAACAGATAGCAAGAGTTTCTATAGTTATATAAAAAGAAAAAGGGTGGCTAAGGCAAACATAGGTCCCTTAGAGGATGAGACCGGGAAATTAATGGTGGGAAACATGGAGATGGCAAAAATGCTGAACAAATATTTTGTTTCAGTCTTTACAGTAGAGGACACTAAGAATATCCCAACACTGGACAAACAGGGGACTCTCGGGGGGGAGGAGCTAAATACGATTAAAATCACTCAGGAGATGGTACTCAGTAAAATAATGGGACTCAAGGCGGATAAATCCCCTGGACCTGATGGCTTCCATCCTAGGGTCTTGAGGGAAGTGGCAGTAGGGATTGTGGATGCTTTGGTGATAGTTTTCCAAAATTCCCTGGACTCAGGAGAGGTCCCGGCAGATTGGAAAACTGCTAATGTAACACCGTTATTTAAAAAGGGTAGTAGGCAGAAGGCTGGAAATTATAGGCCAGTTAGCTTAACATCTGTGGTGGGTAAAATTTTGGAGTCTATTATTAAGGAGACAGTAACGGAACATTTAGATAAGCATAATTTAATAGGACAAAGTCAGCATGGCTTTATGAAGGGGAAGTCATGTCTGACAAATTTGCTTGAGTTCTTCGAGGATATAACGTATAGGGTGGATAAAGGGGAACCAGTGGACGTAGTGTATTTAGACTTCCAGAAGGCATTCGACAAGGTGCCACATAAAAGATTATTACTTAAGATAAAAAATCACGGGATTGGGGGTAATATTCTGGCATGGGTGGAGGATTGGTTATCGAACAGGAAGCAGAGAGTTGGGATAAATGGTTCATTTTCGGACTGGCAACCAGTAACCAGTGGTGTTCCACAGGGGTCGGTGCTGGGTCCCCAACTCTTTACAATCTATATTAACGATTTGGAGGAGGGGACCGAGTGCAACATATCAAAATTTGCAGATGATACAAAGATGGGAGGGAAAGTAGAGAGTGAGGAGGACATAAAAAACCTGCAAGGGGATATAGACAGGCTGGGTGAGTGGGCGGAGATTTGGCAGATGCAATATAATATTGGAAAATGTGAGGTTATGCACTTTGGCAGGAAAAATCAGAGAGCAAGTTATTTTCTTAATGGCGAGAGACTGGAAAGTACTGCAGTACAAAGGGATCTGGGGGTCCTAGTGCAAGAAAATCAAAAAGTTGGTATGCAGGTGCAGCAGGTGATCAAGAAAGCCAACGGAATGTTGGCTTTTATTGCTAGGGGGATAGAATATAAAAACAAGGAGGTATTGCTGCAGTTATATAAGGTATTGGTGAGACCGCACCTGGAATACTGCATACAGTTTTGGTCTCCATACTTAAGAAAAGACATACTTGCTCTCGAGGCAGTACAAAGAAGGTTCACTCGGTTAATCCCGGGGATGAGGGGGCGGACATATGAGGAGAGGTTGAGTAGATTGGGACTCTACTCATTGGAGTTCAGAAGAATGAGAGGCGATCTTATTGAAACATATAAGATTGTGAAGGGTCTTGATCGGGTGGATGCAGTAAGGATGTTCCCAAAGATGGGTGAAACTAGAACTAGGGGGCATAATCTTAGAATAAGGGGCTGCTCTTTCAAAACTGAGATGAGGAGAAACTTCTTCACTCAGAGGGTGGTCGGTCTGTGGAATTTGCTGCCCCAGGAAGCTGTGGAAGCTACATCATTAGATAAATTTAAAACAGAAATAGACAGTTTCCTAGAAGTAAAGGGAATTAGGGGTTACGGGGAGCGGGCAGGAAATTGGACATGAAGCTGAGTTCGGATCGGTCAATGCCCTGTGGGTGGCGGAGAGGGCCCAGGGGCTATGTGGCCGGGTCCTGCTCCGACTTCTTGTGTTCTTTAGATTTGTGGTTGGGATCAGATCAGCCATGATCTTATTGAATGGCGGAGCAGGCTCGAGGGGCCGATTGGCCTACTCCTGCTCCAATTTCTTATGTTCTTATGTTCTAATAGTAACTTTCAAAAGGGAATTGGATAAATACTTCAAGGGAAATAAATTACAGGGATATGGGGAAAGAGCAGGGGAATGGGACGAATTAGATTGCTCTTTCAAAGAGCCGGCACAGGCACAATGGGCTGAATGGCCTCCTCACATGCTGTACTTGCTATAATACTTTGCCATTTCTACCACAAATGCTACATCCCTTATCTTAGCAAAGATAAATACTGTGGCTACAACAGCAGGTCAGAGGCTGGGTATTCTGCAGTAAGTGACTCACCTAAGCCTTTCCACCATCTACAAGGCGCAAGTCAGAAGTGTGATGGAATACTCTCCACTTGCCTGGATGAGTGCAGCTCCAACAACACTCGAGAAGCTCAACACCATCCAGGACAAAGCAGCCCACTTGACTGGCACCCCATTCACCACCCTGAACATTCACTCCCTTCACCACCGGCACACCGTGGCTGCAGTGTGTACCATCCACAGGATGCACTGCAGCAACTCACCATGGCTCCCTCGACAGCACCTCCCAAACCCGTGACCTTACCACCTAGAAGGACAAGAGCAGCAGGCACATGGGAACAACACCACCTGCACACTCCCCTCCAAGTCACACACCATCCCGACTTGGAAATAGATCGCCGTTCCTTCGTCGTCGCTGGGTCAAAATCCTGGAACTCCCTACCTAAACAGAACTTCACACCACGGACTGCAACAGCTCAAGGCGGTGACTCACCATCACCTTCTCAAGAGCAATAAGGGATGGGCAATAAATGCCGGCCTTGCCAGCGACGCCCACATCCCATGAACTAATAAAAAAAAACTATAAAAAATGCCACTGCCAGAATCACAAAACTCAAAATATTATAAGCCGCTATCTTTATAAGTTGTTATGCATTGGAAGACATGAAGTTAACAAACATCAGAGAGGATGAAAAAACCATAAACACTAGACTTAACAAGTCACTGCTGGAAGTAATAGCTTAAGTCATTACATCATGAAAAACCTATGCTTACCTTAATTGGAAAAGGAAATTTATATCAAAAGAATTAACCACAATTCATAGAATCGTAGAAAGGTTACAGGACGGAAGGAGGCCATTCGGCCCATCGAGTCCACGCCGGCTCTATGCACGAGCAATCCAGCTCGTCCCACTCCCCGCCCTATCCCCGTAACCCTGCACATTTTATCGTTTCAAGTACTTATCCAGTTCCCTTTTGAAGGCCATGATTGAATCTGCCTCCACCACTCCCTCAGGCAGTGCATTCCAGATCCCAACCACTCGCTGCGTAAAAAAGCGCAGCGAGTGGTTGGGATCTGGAATGCACCATTGAAAACTTAAAAACAGCTCGATAAAAACATGCAATTTATTTTCATTGTGAACATTTACAGCATTTCACATCCTTTACAAATCTTCCCTTTGCACTCATGCCAATTTCACCAGCAGGAATTTAGCTCAGGTCCTCCCATTACCCATCATTGTCACCTCATGCACTATAAATCAGTTCAGTGTCTTAAGTAACAGAAAATGCTGGAAGTACACAGCACGTCAACCAGCATTTGCAAGGTGAAAAGATTGATTATGGCATTTTTTGCCTGTATACTTCAGTCTGAAACATCATAACCACTTTTTTTTTTGCACAGATGCTGTGTATTTCCAGTATTTTCTAGTATTCCAGATTTTCTGCATTTGCAGTTGTTTTTTCTTATTAATTCTCAATGTCTTCAGGTGAAGCAGCTAATGTAATCATCGATTCAATTTATAAGACTTGGGGCTTTTTTTGTTTGAGGGCAGGGGATCAGAATTTTGCATTAATAAATCCCTGATCCAAACTACACATTGTACAATAAAGATTTTTTTTAAAAAAAAACTTTTGTCTGTGGGAATAACCACATCAGTAACACTTCAATCAATTCTTAAATGGCAAAGAAAATTTACATACTTGTGATAAATAACAAGACGACAGTAATTCAATGTCAGGATTTACATGAAATTTATGCAATATTCAAGCAGACAATCTGAGTCTGAAACCCTCGATGTGATATCAACTACCATCTTGAATCCAATTCTAGGCATATATTATTGTTTATGCATCAATTTAGGTTAAAACCCAACACATCTGTTCTAAAGGTGTCACGTGTCAGCGGTGGCTCAGTTGGTAGCAATCTCACCTCCCGCCAGTGCAGCACACTCAGTACTGCACAGAAATGCCTGCCTAGATTATGTGCTCAAGTCTCTAGAGTGGGGCTTGAACCCACAGCCATCTGACTTGGGGGCAAGCGTGTTACCACAGAACCAAGGTTCGGTGTTATTATAAAGGTTGGGTCCCCTATAGTTGAGTGTCTTTGCTCATGGCTTTGTGTTAACAGTAATCACGAGAAGTTCTGACAACTAGAAGGCTGTCCATGAGCAGGCAAAGAAAGTGCACAGGTGCAAAACATAGGTGTGAAACTGCAAAGTAGTGAGGAAGAATTAGATAAAATGGGAGACTAGTCTCCAGACGAGGTTTGCTTTCAGGACAGAGAGAATGCAAGTAGAAGGAAGAGCAGGTACATATAGTTTGAATTCAAAAGGAACAATGAAGTTGACACGACCATAACAGTATTGTGCCATCGGAAGACAGGGAAGGATGTTATGGAGAATGGGAGGTCAGAAGTGAGACGGAGACCTTCGAGTTGGATCCAGTCTGGAAGTGTGTTAGAGGGGTTGGCACTGGTACAAGAACAGCTGAGGGGAAAGAATTATTTGGTACAAAAGGAGGGGGACAGCTTCAGCAATATAAGTGATGAGTGATGAGTTTTGGACCAGTTAGCATTTATGTCGGTGGGCAAGGAAGGTGTTAGTGATAATGTCACTCTCTCGTTTTCAGTCAGGGAAATTTTGATTTTGTTTTAACTGCAAGTAGTGTTTCTTCCCACATCCAACTGAATTCCCTGCCTGACTTTGAAACTGTTTTTAATACCAAAAACAAACAGTGATGCCACAATGGTGGTTCTGGACACCCACAATGCTCTCCATCGCCAAAACCGCTCTATTGTGAGCCAGTAAGAATTCCAGAATCCCATTTAATAGAAACAGAATTTGACTTAGTTGCATAAAACAGTGGCCCTAATTATGAACAGATGGAATCAACAACTTGCATTTATATAACACCTTCAATGTAGAAAAAAGTCCCAAGGTGCTTCATTGAGGTGTAATGACAAAAAATGAATGCCAAGCCAAAGGTAAGGTAGCTGCCTTCTCATACAGCATTTAGGCCAGGGATTCAAAGGCCAAGAATTTGATTGTGGTGTCATCACTAGCAGATAAGTCAGCCACCTTCTTTTTCACAATAAAAGCCACAACAATCCATTGTTTCTCATAACATTCGGGAGGGAGAAGGTTTTTGCGAGCAGACATTCCAGAGGGTGGTCACACCACTAGTTAACACAAGAGTAATGAAGCTTGTAAGGGAGACTGGGTGACCATTGGCAGACAAAACAGGAAGCAACAGGTGTGGGTAGAAAGTGGAACGTCTGTGGAGCTGAATTGTTCAAATTAGGTATACCCGTTTAGCTACCGGTGATGAGGACAAAAAGGGACAACTTAAGAGGGTAACATAAGCAACGACAAGGCACCGAGGAGAAGTGGTTACCTGTGGGGGGTGGGGCGGAAGAGAAACAGTACAGCTGAGAGGAGCGGAGCGGAGCAGAGGGAGCATCCCATAAAAAGGCGGGATTTCAGAGCGCTGAGAGGAGCGGAGCAGAGGGAGCGTCCCATAAAAAGGCGGGATTTCAGAGCGCTGAGAACAGCTGAGAGGAGCGGAGCGGAGCAGAGGGAGCGTCCCATAAAAAGGCGGGATTTCAGAGCGCTGAGAACAGCTGAGAGGAGCGGATCGGAGCAGAGGGAGCGTCCCATAAAAAGGCGGGATTTCAGAGCAGAGGGAGCTGCGACGGAGTTCGAAGTGACGTCAGGAATCAGAAAGGGACGCGACACAGGGGAGGCACCTGATTGGTGAGTAGGTTCAGGTGAGTATTTCTACTTATCGACAGTAACTAAAGTAAAAAGAAAGGTAAGGTCTGCAGGTCTTATAGCAAGTAGCGTTTTTTTTAGTGAATCAAGGTCCCTGGCAGGAGATCCCAGAGCCATGTCATGTTCCTCTTGTGGGATGTGGGAATTCAGGGATCCTTCCTGTGTCCCTGATTCCTTCACCTGCGGGAAGCGTGTCCAGCTGCAGCTACTGTTTGACCGCTTGACGGCTCTGGAGCTGCGGATGGACTCACTTTGGAGCATCCGCGATGCTGAGAAAGTCGTGGATAGCACGTTCAGTGAGTTAGTCACACCACAGATAAAAATTACTGAGGGAGATAGTGAATGGGTGACCAACAGACAGAGGAAGAGTAGGAAGGCAGTGCAGGGGTCCCCTGCGGTCATCTCCCTCCAAAACAGGTATACCGTTTTGGATACTGTTGGGGGAGATGGCTCACCAGGGGAAGGTGGCAGTGGCCAGGTTCATGGCACCGTGGCTGGCTCTGCTGCACAGGAGGGCAGGAAAGAGAGTGGCAGAGCTATAGTGATAGGGGACTCGATTGTAAGGGGAATAGACAGGCGTTTCTGCGGACGCAACCGAGACTCCAGGATGGTATGTTGCCTCCCTGGTGCAAGGGTCAGGGATGTCTCGGAGCGGCTGCAGGACATTCTGGAGGGGGAGGGTGAACAGCCAGTTGTCGTGGTGCATATAGGCACCAATGATATAGGTAAAAAACAGGATGAGGTCCTACAAGCTGAATTTAGGGAGTTAGGAGTTAAACTAAAGAGTAGGACCTCAAAGGTAGTAATCTCAGGATTGCTACCAGTGCCACGGGCTAGTCAGAGTAGGAATAACAGGATAGCTAGGATGAATACGTGGCTTGAGAGATGGTGCAAGAGGGAGGGATTCAAATTCCTGGGCCATTGGAACCGGTTCTGGGGGAGGTGGGACCAATACAAATTGGACGGTCTGCATCTGGGCAGGACTGGAACCAATGTCCTAGGGGGAGTGTTTGCTAGTGCTGTTGGGGAGGGTTTAAACTAATGTGGCAGGGGGATCGGAACCAATGCAGGAAGTCAGTGGGAAGTAAAGTGGTGACAGAAACAAAAGGCAGTAAGGGAGAGTGTACAGAACATGACCGGACAGATGGTCTGAGAAAGCAGGGCAAAGACCAAGGGAAGTCTAGATTAAACTGCATTTATTTCAATGCAAGAAGTCTGATGGGCAAGGCAGATGAACTCAGGGCATGGATGGGTACATGGGACTGGGATGTTATAGCTATTACTGAAACATGGATAAGGGAGGGGCAGGACTGGCAGCTCAATGTTCCAGGGTACAGATGCTACAGGAAAGATAGAGCAGGAGGTAAGAGAGGAGGAGGAGTTGCGTTCTTGATTAGGGAGAACATCACGGCAGTAGTGAGAGGGGATATATCCGAGGGTTCGCCCACTGAGTCTATATGGGTAGAACTGAAAATGGGAGAGATCACTTTGATAGGATTGTACTACAGACCCCCAAATAGTCAACGGGAAATTGAGGAGCAAATATGTAAGGAGATTATAGACAGCTGCAAGAAAAATAGGGTGGTAATAGTAGGGGACTTTAACTTTCCCAACATTGACTGGGACAGCCATAGCATTAGGGGCTTGGATGGAGAGAAATTTGTTGAATGTATTCAGGAGGAATTTCTCATTCAGTATGTGGATGGCCCGACTAGAGAGGGGGCAAAACCTGACCTCCTCTTGGGAAATAAGGAAGGGCACGTGACAGAAGTGTTAGTGAGGGATCACTTTGGGACCACTGATCATAATTCCATTAGTTTTAAGATAGCTGTGGAGAAGGATAGGTCTGGCCCAAAAGTTAAAATTCTAAATTGGGGAAAGGCCAATTTTGATGGTATTAGACAGGAACTTTCAGAAGTTGATTGGGAGAGTCTGTTGGCAGGCAAAGGGACATCTGGTAAGTGGGAGGCTTTCAAAAGTGTGTTAACCAGGGTTCAGGGTAAGCACATTCCTTATAAAGTGAAGGGCAAGGCTGGTAGAAGTAGGGGACCTTGGATGACTCGGGAGATTGAGGCCCTAATCAAAAAAAGGAGGCATATGACATGCATAGGCAGCTGGGATCAAGTGGATCCCTTGAAGAGTATAGAGATTGCCGGAGTAGAGTTAAGAGAGAAATCAGGAGGGCAAAAAGGGGACATGAGATTGCTTTGGCAGATAAGGCAAAGGAGAATCCAAAGAGCTTCTACAAGTACATAAAGGGCAAAAGAGTAACTAGGGAGAGAGTAAGGCCTCTTAAGGATCAACAAGGTCATCTATGTGCAGAACCACAAGAGATGGGTGAGATCCTGAATGAATATTTCACATCGGTATTTATGGTTGAGAAAGGCATGGATGTTAGGGAACTTGGGGAAATAAGTAGTGATGTCTTGAGGAGTGTACATATTACAGAGAGGGAGGTGCTGGAAGTCTTAACGCGCATCAAGGTAGATAAATCTCCGGGACCTGATGAAATGTATCCCAGGACGTTATGGGAGGTTATGGAGGAAAATTGCGGGTCCCCTAGCAGAGATATTTGAATCATCGACAGCTACAGGTGAGGTGCCTGATGATTGGAGGGTAGCAAATGTTGTGCCTTTGTTTAAGAAGGGCGGCAGGGAAAAGCCTGGGAACTACAGACCGGTGAGCCTGACATCTGTAGTGGGTAAGTTGTTAGAGGGTATTCTGAGAGACAGGATCTACAGGCATTTGGAGAGGCAGGGACTGATTAGGAACAGTCAGCATGGTTTTGTGAGAGGAAAATCATGTCTCACGAATTTGATTGAGTTTTTTGAAGGGGTAACCAAGAAGATAGATGAGGGCTGTGCAGTAGACGTGGTCTACATGGACTTTAGCAAAGCCTTTGACAAGGTACCGCATGGTAGGTTGTTACATAAGGTTAAATCTCATGGGATCCAAGGTGAGGTAGCCAATTGGATACAAAATTGGATTGACGACAGAAGACAGAGGGTGGTTGTCGAGGGTTGTTTTTCAAACTGGAGGCCTGTGTCCAGCGGTGTGCCTCAGGGATCGGTGCTGGGTCCGTTGTTATTTGTTATTTATATTAATGATTTGGATGAGAATTTAGGAGGCATGGTTAGTAAGTTTGCAGATGACACCAAGATTGGTGGCATTGTGGACAGTGAAGAAGGTTATCTAGGATTGCAACTGGACCTTGATAAATTGGGCCTGTGGGCCGATGGAGTTTAATTTAGATAAATGTGAGGTGATGCATTTTGGTAGATTGAATCGGGCCAGGACCTACTCCGTTAATGGTAGGGCGTTGGGGAGAGTTATAGAACAAAGAGATCTAGGAGTACAGGTTCATAGCTCCTTGAAAGTGGAGTCACAGGTGGATAGGGTGGTGAAGAAGGCATTCGGCATGCTTGGTTGCATTGGTCAGAACATTGAATACAGGAGTTGGGATGTCTTGTTGAAGTTGAACAGGACATTAGTAAGGCCACACTTGGAATACTGTGTACAGTTCTGGTCACCCTATTATAGAAAGGATATTATTAAACTAGAAAAGAGTGCAGAAAAGATTTACTAGGATGCTACCGGGACTTGATGGTTTGACTTATAGGGAGAGGTTAGATAGACTGGGACTTTTTTCCCTGGAGAGTAGGAGGTTAAGGGGTGATCTTATAGAAGTCTATAAAATAATGAGGGGCATAGATAAGGTAGATAGTCAAAATCTTTTCCCAAAGGTAGGGGAGTCTATAACGAGGGGGACATAGATTTAAGTTGAGAGGGGAGAGATACAAAAGGGTCCAGAGGGGCAATTTTTTCACTCAAAGGGTGGTGAGTGTCTGGAACGAGCTGCCAGAGGCAGTAGTAGAGGCGGGTACAATTTTGTCTTTTAAAAAGCATTTGGACAGTTACATGGGTAAGATGGGTATAGAGGGATACGGGCCAAGTGCAGGCAATTGGGACTAGCTTAGTGGTATAAACTGGGCGACATGGACATGTTGGGCCGAAGGGCCTGTTTCCATGTTGTAACTTCTATGATTCTATGATTCTAGTACAGGTGGTAAGAATAAGCAAGTTGTGATTGTGGAGGATTCTATAGTGAGGGGCTATGCTGCAAGCAGTTGGGAAGGAAAATGGTATGTTGGCCTTCATTGCAAGAGGATGTGAGTACAGGAGCAGGGGTGTCTTACTGCAGTTATACAGGGCGTTGGTGAGACCACATCTGGAGTATTGTGTGCAGTTTTGGTCTCCTTATCTGAGGAAGGATATCCTTGCTATGGTGGGAGTGCAACAAAGGTTTACCAGACTGATTCCTGGGATGGTAGAACTGACGCATGAGGAGAGATTAGGTTGACTAGGCCTATATTCACTAGAGTTTAGAAGAATGAGAGGTGATCTCATCGAAACATAAAATTCTAACAGGACTAGACAAACTAGATGCAGGGAGGATGTTCCTGATGGATGGGGAGTCTAGAACCAGAGGTCAGACTCTCAGGATATGGGGTATGCCATTTAGAACAGAGATGAGGAGAAATGTCTTCACTCAGAGGGTGGTGAACCTGTGGAATTCTCTACCACAGAAAGCAGTGGAGGCCGAGTCATTAGATGTATTCAAGAAGGAGATAGATATATTTCTTAATGCTAAAGGGATCAAGGGATACACGGAAAAAAGCGGGAACAGGGTACTGAGTTCGACGATCAGCCATGATCATTTTGAATGGCAGAGCAGGCCCGAAGGGCCGAATGGCCTACTCTTGCTCCTATTTTCTATGTTCCTGTTTCTTTTATAGATGTAATCCAGAGTCTCGAATGCTATGTTGCTTCCCAGGTGCCAGGGTTCATCACAAAGCGAGTACAAAAGGTTCTGGAACGGGAGCACGAGCAGCCAGAGGTTGTGCTTCATGTGGGGACCAATGACATAACTAGAAGAAGATTCAGGGTTCTGCAAAGGGATTTCAAGGAGTTAAAGTCTAGATTAAGGAGCAGAACCTCCAGGGTAGTAATCTCTGGATTATTCCCAGTGACACACGCAGGACCAGGCAGGGTGAAAAAGAACAGGATTGTAAACGTGTGGCTGGAAGGTTGGTATAGAGGAGGGCTTCAGATTCCAGGAACATTGGGACCACTTTTGGGGCCAAGGAAGGCGAAACAGATGGGATGACCTTCATCTAAACGAGAGGTGCCCATGTCCGCGTGGAAAGGGTAAACAGAGCAAAGATTTAAAGCAGTTAGGGAGCTGGGAGGGGAAAATCCACACCAAGTCGAAAAGTATGCAAAAAAGACCCGCCAAACACATGGGCAGGGTGGGGGGTAGTTACCCAAATAATAGTTCTGTGCACAAATGCATGTAGCATAAGAAATAAAACAAGGAGTTAGAAGCACAAATTCAGCTTAAAAAGGGCATGATGTAGTAACTATTACAAAGAGTTGGCTACAAGCTGGGCATGATTGGGAGCTAAATATTCCAGGCTATAGGATCTATATAAAAAGGAAGAGTAGCAATACATTATAAAGACATTAGCAGTAATAAAAGACATTATAGCAGTAGAAAGAAGGGATTCCAGTAAGGGTGATCAGGCAGTGCAAACATTACAGAACAGCAAAGGATACAAGACTCTGGTCGGAGTCATTTTTACATAGACTCGGAAAAGCAGAACTGCTCAAGTAGTAAAGGCAATGAGTTTCTAGAATGTATTTCAGGACAGTTTTCTCGAATATGTTTCAGAATGGACAACGGAACAAGCCATACTAGGTTAGTGACGAGAAACAAACCAGAATTAGTTAACAATCTGATGTTAAGGAAACACCTTGCAAATAGTAACCAGAGTTTGATTAGGTTTGAGAGGGAGAAGGGAGAGTCAAAATCCAAGATTTTAAATTTAAGTAATGCAGACTTCGATGGGATGAGAAATAAATTGACCGCAGCAAATGGGGCTGAAGTGTTAACAGGTAAATGTACATATAAACAGTGGGAAATATTCAAAGTATTTGGTACAATACAAAACCAATACCCACCCCTAAAAAGCAATGGCTCCACTTGTCTGAGGCTGAACCAGACTCTTCACAACCTTGGCATCCTATTTGACCCAGAGATGAGTTTCCATCCATATATCCACTCCATCAAGACCGCCTATGCCCATCTCCATAACTTTGCCTGTCTCCACCCCTGGCTCAGCTCATTTGCTGCTGAAACCCTCAACCATGCCTTTGTTACTGCCAGACTTAACTATTTCAATGCTGTCCTAGCCAGCCTCTCACTTTCATAAACTTGAGCTCAACCAAAACTCTGCTGCTGCCACCCGTATCCTAACTCACACCAAGTCCTGTTCATCTATCACTCCTGTGCTCACTGATATACATTGGCTCCCGGAATAGCTCAATTTTAAAACCTCATCCTTCTTTTCAAATCCCTCCATGGTCTCACCCCTCCCCATCTTTGTCCAGCCTTACAACCCTTCGGGATCTCCGTGCTCCTCCAATTCTTGCCTCTTGTGCATCCCTGATTTTAATCACTCCACCATTGGCAACCATGCCATCAGTTGCCTAAACTCTGGAATTCCCTCCCCTCCTTTGAGATGGTCCTTAAAACCTACCTCTTTGACCAAGCTTTTGGTCACCTGTCCTAATATCTCCTTATGTGGCTTGGTGTCAAATTTTGTTTAAAAATCAATCGTGAAGCACCTTGGGATGTTTTACTACATTAAAAAGGTGCTATATAAATGCAAGTTGTTGTTGTTGTTGTTGTAGTTAAGCAGACATGGTAGATTCATGACTAAGGTCAGAGTAACATGGAGTCAGGGGACAAGTAGCAGAATGGATAGCAAGCTGGCTACAAAACAGAAGAGAGTAGCGGTTAAAGGTAGTTACTCAGACTGGCAAAAGGTGGGAAGTGGTGTTCCACAAGGATTGGTGCTGGCACCACTGTTGTTCACCATTTACATAAATGCTTTGGACTCAGGAATCAGAAGTACAATTTCAAAATTTGCAGACGACCTCAAATGGGGGGTGGGGGCTACAGTTAATACCAAGAAGGACTGAGACAAAATACAGGAAGACATTAATAAACTTGCAGAATGAGCATGTAATTGGCAAATGAATTTCAATGTAGACAAGTGTGAGGTATTACATTTTGGTAGGAAGAATATAGGGGCCGCTTACTGCTTGGATAATAAGAGTCTAATTGGGGTGGAGGAGCAGAGGGATCTGGGGGTACGGATACGCAAATCACTAAAAGTTAATAAGGCCATAATAAAAGCAAACCAAGCACTGGGGTTCATTTCTAGGGGGATAGAATTGAAAAGCAGAAAAGTTATGTTAAACTTGTATAGAACCTTGGTTAGACCACACTGAGTACCGTGAACAGTTCTGGTCGCCATATTATAAAAAAGATAGAGGCACTGGAGAAGGTGCAAAAAAGATTTTCTAAGATGATACCAGAACTGAGAGGTTATACCTAACTGGAAAGATTGAGCAGGGTGGGGTTCTTTTCTCTAGAAAAAAAGCCGAGGGGCAACCTGATAAGAAGTCTAAGATTATGAAAGCGTTTAATAGGGTAGGTGCAGAGAAGATGTTTCCACTTGCAGGGAGACCATAAGATAGTCACTAATAAATCCAATAGAGAATTGAGCAGAAACTTCTTTACTCACTCAGTCGTTAGAACGTGTAACTCGCTACCACAAGAAGTAGTTGAGGTGACTAGCACAGATGCATTTAAGGGGAAGCTAGATGAACATGAGAAAGGAATAGAGGATATGCTGATAGGATTAGATGAAGTAAGGAGGGAGGCAGCTTGTGAAGAATAAACACCAGCATGGACCTGTTTGGCCGAATGGTCTGTTTCTGTGCAATTTTATGTAATGGTCAAGAAACAAGAGACAATATCAATCTAAAAGAAAAGGCTTGCAGAAATGCAAGGAAAAGTGGAAATCCAGCAACAAAGGGATACAAAGAACATAAGAGGTGCAAAACGAGAATATGAAAAAAACTTGCAAGGGGTAAGAAAGCAAACAGTTAAAGTTTTTATAAATATATTAAGCACCCATTAAAAGACAGATGCAGAAGAGACTATAATGGACAATAAGGAAATAGCAGACCTATTAAGGGAGTACTTTGTATCTGTTTTCACAGTGGAGAAAGCACAAAATACCAGTGGTACAAGGAAACCTAAAAATAAGTCATGGGGAAGAACTTAGTGGATATAATACAAGTTTTTTAAAAATGGTAATGGAGAAAAGAATGGGACCCAAGATAGACAAATCTCCGGGACCTGATGGTTTTCACCCCAGGGTATTAAAAGAAATAGGTTAGTCATAATTTTCCAAAATTCTTTAGATTCAGGAATTGCATCTATGGAATTTGGAAGATTGCAAATATCATTCCATTATTAAACCAGGTAATCACAGCCCTGTCAATTTAATATCAGTTACTGGAATCTATCATGAGGGACTGAGTAACTGAGCACTTGGGACATGTATGAGCTGACCAATGAGAGATAATATGGATCTATGATGGGTAGGTAATGTCTGACTAGTCTAATTGGATTTTTTAAGATTACTAGGAGGGTGGTTAGGGGAGTGTTTATGAATGTTGTCTATATGGACTTCCAGAAGGCATTTGATAATGATTCCGCACAAGAGATCATCAAAAACAAAAGCACCCGGAATTGGAGGTAACCTTGTGACATGGGTTGGCAGATACAAGACAAATGAAGGGAATGTTCTCTAGATTGGTGGGATGTGACAAATGGTGTTCCACAGGGATCTGCATTGGGGCCTTAGTTTCTCACCATAGATATTAACAACTTGGATGAAGGAACAGAGTTGTATACTCAAGTTTGCAGATGACTAAAGTTAGGAGGCAGAGTAATTTGTGTAGATGGGAACAGAAAGTTATAGTGGGACAAAGAAACTAAGTAAGTGGGCAAAACTATGGCAAGCAGAGCACAATGAGGGGAAGTGCAAGGTCATCCACTTTGGATCAAAGATAAATCAGAATATTTTCTTAATGGTGAGTGACTATGTGCAATGGAAGAGCAAAGTGATTTAGATGTCCATGCACACAACTCACTAGAAGCTAGTGCACAAGTACAAAAAGCAATCAAGAAGATTAATGGAATGTTGTATTTCAACCTCCTTGAGATAAAGGCCAAGAGTGAGAAAGTAATGTTTCAGGGATGCTTTGGTCAGGCCCCACCTGGAGTATTGTGTTCAGTTTTGGGCACCATATCTCCGGAAAGATATTCTGGTCTTGGAGTGGGTACAGTGCAAATTCACCAGGATAGTACCAGGGCCAAAAGGGTAAAATTTGAGTAAGCTACAAAAAGTTGGTTTGAATTCCCTTGAGTTTAGATGGTTGAGGGGTGATCTAGTCAAGATGTTTGAAATGATAATGGTATTCAATAGAGTAGATACAAATAAACTATTTCCTCTGGTGAGGGAATCCACAACAAGGAGGCATAGTCTTAAAATTAGAGGTAGGCACATTAGGAATAAAATCAGGAAGCACTATTTCACACAAAGGGTAGCATATAACAGGAACTCTCTTCCCCAAAAGGCTGTGGACACTGGGTCAATTTAAATTTTCAAGACCAAGATCAAAAGATTTTCATTAGGTAAGGGTATGAAGGGATATAGAGAAAAGACAGATAAATGGAATTTAAGTACTGATTTAAGTAGTGATCTAATTAAATGGCGGAACAAGCTGGAAGGGCAGAATGGCCTCCTGATATTCTTTTGTAATTTATTTTTCCTGGTTTTTTTTGTAATCAGAAATTAAACACCTATTGGGAAGCTGAACAGCATTGGTATGATAATTTTTTTTTTAAAAGTATACACACCATTACTGAAGAAAACAATACTTAAACAGTACTTAAAATTGCAAAAGAAATTCAATTACTAAAATAAAATTGAAGACGACATCCTTCAACTTTGCCCTTAGCTCTCAATGTGGCACCAACCCAAAACTGCACAGCTGCATGTTAATTAGATCTCTGAACATACCAGTTTCAACTGTCTTGCCTTTGTAATTTCTCATCTAAAATTTGCTACTCCCACTTAAAAATGTCAACTGAGAAAAGGTACAACTGACACTCCTTTCTGATTCAATGGGTCGTATTTTGCTGTGAAAATAACGGTTAGACTAACCGCGCTCAATGTTATTTATGCGCAAATCGGACAGCAACTTCCAGCGAGCGTATATGTGCAGTTAAATGCGGGAATCCGGAAGTTGCTTTCTGAGATGTGCTGCCTCTTCTCAAGCTGCACAAAAACAGCATCTCGCTGTCTGGCTCCCCATTCAAATGGATTGAATGACGTGAAGTTCCTGTACTGACACCGTAGATTCGGACTAAACGCGCCACAGAAAGTTAGGGCTTGTCCACTCCAGTCTACGTATCCTTTTAACATTGTGGTATGTCTTAGTTACTGACAAACAACCTCTCTGGCACTGAAAAACTGACTTACAAATGTGGTGTCTCATTCCTTCAGCTTTTAATTATTGTTGGAGATTTTCTTTTAAATTTAAATAAATTTTTAAAAACTTTTTCTTTCCGTCTCTTATCTCAATCCAATCTTTCTTTCCCCGATTTGACATTGAATTCACTATTCGAAATTAGGCTCCCTGGTTCAGGCTCAACGATTCTTCAATCTGATTGGTTAAGGAGACACAATTACTTGTCCTGTTCACACAGGTCCCAGATGCCCTATAGAGAGTGCTGCGCTGTTTGGATCTAACTTACAGTAACTTGCAGTGCAAAACCATGTAGAAAGTCTATGGGCAAGTGCAAGTCTAACAAACGGCTAGTGCCTTTCGTTCGCCGCTCACAGCAAAATCCAGCCCAATGTGTTTAAGTGGCTTTTTAAACAGCAAAACTTTACAATATTCATCGTCATCTCTTGAAAGGCATAGTGTTGTATTAAGTTACTGCTAAGTTCAATTTATAAAATTATGTTTTATGGCATTTTTGGAGTAAACAAATAGTATATTTCTATTTATCTACCAATTAACAATCAAGAAATCAGAAGACTTGTTCAAGTATATAGCACTGATTTTAATCAGGTACATTTTGGATTCAGGATGTTTATTTTATTACTGCTCCTGCTGGAACAAGTTAGTTATTTTTTCCTCAAAGACAGATGCAGTATGTTATTCGTCAGAATAGGAGTGCCGAAGTCTAATAACTTGATTTTCTGGCAAAAATGAAACACTCCCAACATTTGTTCTGGCTGCTTGATGCCACGAGTGTGGGAAAATAATTAATATTTTTGCTCCATAACAAGAACACTGCAGACCAATTACATTCCTCAACTGTGTAACAGACTTGATAGAATTCATTACTACTGAATGTATTATAGAATTAGAGTGAGTTGATGCACGAGTGGCAGATTTTCCCTGCGCGCTATGTGTAGCAAAATCTTAAGCATACTTATTAAAATGGGTTTAGTTTTGCTACATATAGAGCACAGAGAAAATCATTCCCATAGGTCACATATCAAAGATCCTTCAATACCAATTAGAACTTGTTTAGATTTCTATCAGTCATAAAGTTCTGACCTTCCAAATTTAACCTCAAGGTGTGGTTTGAAATATCAGAGTGCAATTCTAAAAAGATCTTGTGTGGATTGAACTGCGTCACCGATGGGTGGGGTAATAGTTTCATCTCTTCAATTGCTCTGTGTTACACAGCAACTAGACTTCTTAATCACTGAATGAAAGCTTCAATATTTAGGAATGAATTGTTTTATTTAATATTGTAACTGTTAGTCAAACATCTTGCAGGAAAGCTCAGTTAAAACAAGTTCCAATTTACGCAATGTAAATCTAAAGGTTCTAGAAGCACTGAAAAGCACACCAATTGCTGACAGGAATCATTTGTCTATTAACACACACAAGTGTATAAAAGGTGCTTTCTAAAAGCCTGCACAGAACACTTCCATCCTGAACATCAGGAGCACAGTGAGTGCACCAAGTATGTTTCCACTTGTGAGGGAGTCAAAAACTAAAAGGTCATAAATATAAAATAGTCGCTAATAAATCCAATAGGAAATTCAGGAGAAACTTCTTTACCCAAGAGTGTGGGAACGCGCTACCACAAGGAGTAGTTGAGGCAAATAGCATAGATGCATTTAAAGGAAAGCTAGATTCGCACATGGGGGGAGAAAGGAATAGAAGGGTATCCTGATAGGGTGAGCTGAAGGGAGGGAGGAGGCTCATGTGGAGCATACACACCAACACAGACCAGTTGGGCTGAATGGCCTGTTTGTGCTGTAATTACGATGCAACTTGATGTAAGTATGCAATGATGCCTAAACGCATTTGCAGACCTTTTAAAATTACCTAATATTAGGACTATTACCTAACTTTCCTTTACCAAAATGTAACAAAGCGTCAACTACCATAATAGCTGAATAGGTGGTTCAGAAACTAAGGACAAGAAAGAATTCAAAAGGGCAGCAGAAATTGCATGTAAACAAAGAATGAAAAAGAGACCATAGTGATTCAAAAACTTCTAATCTTGCACGCTATCTTTCCTTTACCCCTCTTCAGTTAAATTATTGAAGGGGATTGATTTTAAATGATTTTTCCTACATCCTTAGTTAAAAATGAGATTCAAATGTATGTTTCTGGTCCTCAGTAAGATACAACATTTCTAAACTTCAGTATATTAAAATCCCACCAAAAAGCATGAAATCATAAAATGATATTTAGTCCATAAGCCCATTCCTTCCATGGACATTACAGCCTAATTCTGAAAAATAGACAGCTATAGAGGAGCACATCACATAGCTGCTCTATATTTCACATGAACAAGCACCCTTCAATTTCTTTGCCCCACTCTGACCAGCCCCCAACTCCCAGCCTTTTCCCTCTACCAACTACAACCAACCTGCTCCCTCCAGCATCTGAATACTTTTCTGAACCTGACACTGCCAGTTTTATCCTGATCTGTAAGGAAGCGTCCAGCATCAAACTGGCACTTTCCCACAGCAACATGGCTGAGCCACACCGTACTCTCCCTAAACCTCAACTTTGCTACCACTCTTTCCTCCTTCAAAAGCCTCAAGAATGTATGTTTTAAAGCAGTACGGTCACCTTCACCGACATGTCTCTCTCATCCTACAGGATGTCCATCATCCCCCGCCTGTAAAATGCCTTGGGAAATTTGATAATTTGTTAGCCAGTACATAAATGCACTGCCCCCAAACCGAATCCATCGTTCCTGGGGACTAGCAAAATATAACCATGTACAATAAATTAGTATTTTCTGTTCCATAAAAATAATAATGCTATTTATTGTATACTTGCCAAATGGGTTGTGTAATCTTGATGACTTTATTGAGACCAGGGAATTATTGTTTTGAAATAACCCACATGCTTAATACTCAGTCATGTGGAAAGCACTTTGAGATGTTTCATGTGAAAGGCACTACAGAAGTACAAGTATTAATACACTTATTAACATTCCTACATTACAACAGTGACTAACTTTAAAAGTACTTCATTGGCTGTAAAGCATTGGACATCCTGAGGTCGTGAAAGACACTATATAAATGCAAGACTTCCCTTCTTTCTATATCTACTAATGATAATAATGAATACTTCCATGTGTTTTAGACATACCTGAATATTTGGATAATAGAACTGTACTCACTGCCAGAATGATGGAATCAATTGTCTGTACCTATGTTACTTCACACCAGCTGCTTGAACATAGTGGTTATAAATTATGTACCAAAATATTAGTACTAGTGGAAAATACTTAACTGGCATAAATGGTAGTGCCACCAATAATTATAGTAAAGCCAATAATGAAGCATTGAGAAAAAAAAACTAGTTGCTATATGCCTTAATCATGATTTTGATAAACATGTAAACTAAAAATAGCTAATGGACAAACCTTTGTACCATAGCCCACTAATCAACAATTCATTGAGCAGACAAGAAAAATATCAAAAAACATTACACATTTAATTGAATATCTAAAACATGCGACTATCTCTAAACACAAGTTTATTAATAAACAAGTTTACTACATTTAAAAATGTACTATGAAAGTACATCAACATTTTGTTTTTAAAACATGGTGTTTGGATTAGTAATTCTACATAGTAGGAGAAATGTGGTTTGGTACACTGAAATTATGCTTTGATCAGTTGTGTGCATTTATCTGGAGATAGCTGTATGTGTTTTTATGTTACTAGAAGCCACCACTGCCAACGAACATTTCTCCTGTAGTCAGCTGCACTTGGAAAGAAACAGCAGACCTTGTTCTAGCAGCAGCAGAGATGCACTTTTTGTGGGTGTTGTGCCACTGGGTGCACTGGCTCTGTTTCTGCTAGAAAGGGAGAGTGGTGCCAGAAGGCCAATATAGCACCACTCCCAAAACCAGAGCAATATAAAAGTATTTTTATCCATCCCAGGGACTTCCCATTATACCGCAATGTTTATAATAACCCTAATGTGATCTTCAAGGAAGGGTGGATTTCTATTCATTCCTCTGAATGGCCACCATAAAAGCTCATTTTTAAATATAAAAAGTATATTCATTTGCTAAGTAGAATCAGTCTGTTCTAATGGTTCCTTAGAACTGGGCCCACGCAAAGTAAACTTATACTGAGCTCTCAGAGTAGCGATTTTAAAACTGCTGATAAAATGGCAAGTGAGACAGGAATTAAATCATTTTCCCTTTATCCGTTCAGTGTCACTTATGCATTTTAAAAGTAACAAGTTTGGAAATAAACTGCACAGCTATTTCTGATCCATTAAATATACTTCAAAAATCCATACAAACAAAATGAAATTCAAACTTTTTCAGTCTCAGTAAAACAATCGTGTTGCGTTATAAATCTTTGTAACTGCTGTACATTAAGAACTGATTAGAAAGCATGGGATCATGAAAGCTTTTTCAGTTCATCAAGCCCATTTCTTTGGCAGAACATGTGCAATCAACCTTTGAACGTGCTCTACCGTGTAATTCTAAAAACTTAGGGATCATGGGCCATTTCATTCCCTGCAAAACTATTAAAACTAAATTACAATTTAATTTATAAAATGAAATATTGTATGTTATTAAAGTCAGAATTTAGACTGGTAAAAGCAAAATACAAAATGGCAAGCCACTTTTTATACCTAATGCTTGAATTATATTGATCATTTAGCACTGTTGCAAGTCTTTTACACTGCCTGAATGTGTCACATCCATTAGAACACTGGCAATTATACAGAAATCATTTACATAATAGCGTTACTACTAGGTTCTGCCAATGACAGCATGTGAAACAGAAATGATTTTGCACACTTGTTAATAACTGCAAATGGTTTAAACTGCTTTGCTGCTGTACTAACATTCAATTTCTGATCATTGAAAACAGCTGATTAGCCTGTTAGCTTTATTCAACCATTAATATTTCATTGGCAGTCAGAGATTGGCAAACAGCACACTGTGTGTATGCTTGAATGTAGGTGTGCAATACTTTGCTGTTCCCCACTGAACAATAACGTAAGCTCGAAGCTGCAGTTATGCTGCCCACTCACTTTGATGTTAAAAGTATAATGGTCACTACAACTACTGGTGCAGTCATCTAAGCTGTAATTTGCATAGAAAATGTCACAGTAGTGAATGTTCAGGTTAAGGTGCCCAAAAAGTTATTCAGATTTGACGCTTGCCAATTATGACTGCATCAGAACCTGTCAATTGCATTTCTGCCTTTGTAATCCACTCCTCCCCAGTTATTTGCTTTCCAATTTCATAAAATGAATTTCTCTCAACTTCTCCTGCAACCTTCTTTCCACTGCTACATGGTCATGATGCAAAATGACACAGGGTGATACAGAATATCAGGTTTTTTCAGATGAATTACAAAAAAATCTTCCAAATACAATAGAGTATCTGCTTGCACCATAAAAAAAGGTTTAATAGAAAATACAGACATTTGTTCTGAGACTAGATACACAAAGTGATGCAGAATAACATGTGCAAGTTTGTTTCCCCAAACCATGTATGTTCTGCACAATTACAGATTTGCCCTGATTCAGTTAAAGTCTTGCAATGCCCTTTACCTTCATTATTCATCTAACAAATACATTTTGCGACTACTTTTTTTTACAAAAATATTACAACATGATCAAGGCTAAGAGGTTCAGTGTTTCTAAGGCTCAACGGCATAATCTTTCAGAGTGGGAGGCTCAGCAACAGATCAAAGTTCCAAACCAGTGCCTCAAATGCCAAGAAAGTGGGGGTCCCAATTAAACAGATCTGCCAGCTTGTGCAGAGTTTAAAAATGTCCCCACTTAGGTGTCACCCGAGTCAGAAGGTTGTGAGTTCAACTCCAGAGGCTTGAGCACATAATGTAAGCCAACACTTCAGTGCAATATTGAGGGAGTACTGCACTGTCGGAGGTGCCGTCTTTCAGAGGAGACATTAAACCAAGACCCCGTCTGCTTTCTCATGTTTTGAAGAGCAAGAATGTTCTGCAGGTGTTCTCAAATTACTCAATGTATCCCAAAATATTATTTTCTGAAAGAAATCTATCTAATTTGCATTTGAATGAATCAATAGGGAATTCCACCGTCTCCCTAGGGAGCCTGTTCCGCAGATTTACCACTCGCTCATTGAAATAATGTTTCCGCAGATGAGTTTTGAATTTACCCCCCTTCAAGCGCAGGCCACGTCCTCTGGTACTACTATTCTGGACATGGTGAAACAGCTTGTCGTGGTCTACATTATCGAGTCCCTTTAGAATCCTAAAAACAGCCATCATGTTGCCTCTCAACCTCTTTTCTGGTGAGAACATGCCCAATTTACATAATCACCGCTTATAATCCAATCCCTCCATCCCTTTAATCATGCTGGTTGCTCTTCTGTAACCTTTCAATCGCTGCAATATCTTTTTTTTTAAACTGTAGCAACCAGAGCTGTACACAGTATTTTAAGTGTGGTCATACCAATGATTTATAAAGTGGCAGCATTACCTCACTATTCTGGCATAATATTGGGCTCTTTGATACATCCCAGCATCTTATTTGCTCTCCTCACTGCCACTGAGCAGCGTTGCGATAGCTTCAATTTGTCAATCGGGAACCCCAAATCTCTTGCATTTTCCATGCACATTTTTATCTTTCCATTTAACTAATAGTCCCTTCCCAGATATTTTGTCCCCATGTGAAGTACTTTTCATTTCATTTGCCACCTGTCTGCCCAATTCTCAAGTATATTCAAACCTCCTCTATTATCCTGTTCAGCTTTGGAGTCTACCACATTCATTAGCTTTGCATCATCTGCAAATTTAGCCTTAGCATTGTGCTCGTGACTCCTAGCTCCAGGTCATTTATGAAGATATTAAATAGAAGAGGTCCCAAAACAGATCCCTGTGGGACCCCACTGGTAACATTAGAATCATTGAATCTTACAGTACAGAAGGAGGCCATATGACCTGTCATGCCCGTGTCGCCTCTTTGAGAAAGCTGTCCAATTTAGTCCCACACCCCAGCTTTTTCTCCATAACCCTACAAATTAGTCTTCAAGTACATGTCCAATTGCCTTTTGAAAGTTCCTATGGAATCAGCTTCCACCACTCTCAGATGGTGCATTCCAGATCTTAATACTCCATGAAAAAAAATTCTCCTCTAGTTCTTTTGCCAATTACTTTAAATCTGTGACCTCTGGTTACTGACCCACTTGCCAGAGGAAACAGTTTCTCCCTACTGGCTCTCAAAAACCCTCAATTTTGAATACCTCTATTATTACATCTCCCCTTAACCTTCTCTGCTCTAAGGAGAACAATCCCAGCTTCTCTAATCTCTCCACAGAACTGAAGTCCCTCAACCCTGGTATCATTCTGGTAAACCTCCTCTGGACCCTCTCCAAGGCTTTGACATCCTTCCTAAAAAAGGTGTGGTGCCCAGAATTGTACACAACACACTGAGGCCTAATTAGAGATTTGTGAAGCATGACTTCCTTGTTTTTGTATTCAATGCCCCTATTTACAAAGCCAAGTATCCCATACACTTTCTTAACCACCTTATCAACTTGCCCTGCCACCTTCAAAGGTTTGCGAACATGCATCCCCAGGTCCCTCTGCTCTTGCACCACCCACAAAATAGTGCCATTTAGTTATACCGTCTCTCCATGTTGTTCCTCTCAAAGTGTATTACTTCACACTTATCCACATTAAATTGCATCTGCCATGTGTCTGTCAATTTCACCAGTCTGTCTATGTCCTCCTGAAGTCTGCTACTATCCTCCTCCTCCTCCTCCTCCTCCTCCTCCTATCTACTACGCTGCCAAGTTTTGCATCATTTATGAACCTCAAAATTGTATTCCCTATATCCAAGTCCAGGTCATATACATATACACACACGCAATGGTCCTAATACCGATCCCTGGGGGACCCCACTGAATATTTCTCGCCAGTCAGAAAAACATCATTCAACACTACTTTCTGCCCCCTATCCCATAGCCAATTACATAACCAAGTTACCGCCGTCCCTTCAATCCCACGTGCATCTATTTTCCGAATAAGTCTGTTATGTGGTACTTTATCAAATGCCTTTTGAAAGTCCATATATACACACACAACATCTACTGTATTACCTTCATCAATTCTCTGTTACTTTACCAAAGAACTCAAATCAGGTTAGTCAGACACAATTTGCCTTTAACAAATCCATGCTGGCTGTCCTTTATTAACCCATGCTTCTCCAGATAAGAATTCATTTTGCCCTTGACAATGGTCTCTAATAGTTTTCACACTACTGACATTAGACCGACTGGCCTGTAGTTACCAGGTTTATCCCTCTCCCCTTTTTTGTACCAGGATGTAACATTTCCAAACTCCAGTCCTCTGGCACCACTCCCATATTCAAGGAGGATGGAAAGATAGTGGTCAGAGCTTCTGCTATCTCCACCCTTGCTTCCCTCAGCAACCTAGAATGCATCCCATCTGGACCGGGTGACTTGTTGACTGAGTGATGCCAACCTACACAAAATATACATTTTAGGAATTCTTCACCCTTCGTGCCATTTACACTCCCCCCCCCCCCCCCCCGTCTATATTAGGGTAATTGAAGTCCAATACTATTACTGCTCTATTATTTTTACATTTCTCTGAAATTTGCCTACAGATTTGCTCCTCTATCTTCTACTCACTATTTGGGGATCTGTAGTAAACATCCAGCAATCTAACAGCTCTTTTTCTTTTCCTTAACTCTAACCAAATAGATTCAGTCTTTGACCCCTCTAGTATATCATCCCTCTAAAGAACTAATATTATCCTTCATCAATATTGCCACCACCCATCCTTTCTTTTTTCCTTCCCTATCCCTCCTGAATACATTGTAGCCAGGAATGTTTAGTTCCCATTCCTGCCCATTTTTAAGCCAGGTCTCCATTATAGCCACTATATCATAAACCCACATGGCAACTTGTGCCTACAGCTCAAGTTTGCATTTGCAACTCTCCTCACATTAACACACATGCATTCCAACATCATGCTAGTTGGTTTTGCTTTTTTTTTTCCACCATCTAATTCCTGTTCTTTCTACACTATTCTTTATTCTGTTACGGTTTAGCCTTCCTAGTTTTCTATGCACCCTGTCTCTCCTCTTTGCCGTTTCATCCTGGCTCCCTTCCTCCTGCCAAATTAGTTTAAACCCTCCCCAACAGCACTAGTTAACCTCCCAGCAAGGACATTTTCCCAGGCTGATGACAATCCCTGTACCACAATCCTCTGGGTTCTATTGGTCAACCAATTACAATTACATATCAATTGTAAAATATTTCCACTGATTCCAGCTTTCTTTATTTTCAGTACCAGCCGTTCCAAAGGAACTATCATAGGCCTTACTGAGATCCAAGTACACCACATCCACTGTCTTACTCCCATCAACCTCCTTCATCACAACCTCAAAGAAAATTAATAAGTCAGATTGACAAGACTTCCCCTTCATAAACCCATATTGGCTGTCTTTCATGATTTTATTTTTTAATCCAGCTGCTCCATGAGCTTATCTCTAATAAGGGCTCCCATAATTTTACCCACAATGGACATCAAACTCTGGTCTGTAGTTTCCTGTGTCACTTTTGCTACCTTTTTCAAAAAATAGGAGTAACAGGTGCCTTTTCCCAGTCCTGAAAGATTTAGAATCATAGAAAGTTACAGCACAGGGGACCATTTGGCCGCTCGTGTCAGTGCTGGCCGAGAAAGAGCTATCCAGTTTAATCCCACTTTCCAGCACTTGGTCCATAGCCCTGTAGGTTACGGCACTTCAAGTGCACATCCAAGTATTTTTTAAATGAGTTGAGGGTTTCTGCCTCTACCACCCTTTCAGGTAGTGAGTTCCAGACCCCCACCACTCTCAAAGTGCCAGAGTTCCTCCAATTTCCTCCCTTATTTCCTCAGGCCCATCTTATCCAGCCAATGAGATTTATTTACCTTAAAGTTGCACAGCTGTTTGGCAACCATACTAGTAGGAATGAAAATAGAGTCACAACTTACCTCTAGTTCCCTTTCCAGAGCAATTACTTGATAAAAGGCAGAGGCAAAAAAAACTTAGTTAGCACTTTTGCAGCCTGTGTAGCATCAGTTGTAATGCCCTCATCCACTTCCACTTCATGGCCCCACTCCAACCCTAGTTTTTCTTTATCTCTTAATATAACTTAAACATTATAATATTTCACTTCTCTTGCTATATTCAATTCGAAATTTTTCTTGGCCATTTTGATGCCCTGTTTACAATCCAGACATATCTTCTGGTATATAAATACATATATTACTATAAAAAGAAAACTCATCGCCATTTGCTGAACATAACGAGACACGAACTTCGATACGTTGCTATGGAGAAACTGAACATTGATCAGATTTATATCCTTATAACCAAGCAACGTTAATTATTTTTTTGTAATACGCTGTGCAGTACTTCAACAATGAAAGCGTTTAGTACGCCTGGCTTCGATTAGAAGGTAGCCTTGGACTATTATGCCGTCCTTTGCTTAACCAACCATTCAGAATTATACATTTCAAAATACAATACTAGAGGTTTAAAACACTTCTCGCAAAAAATGACAGGAATGCAAAACCAACTAGTATCTGCGGTACTGACATTTGCAGCATCAGGTGTAAAATATTTTAGTTACATCTATTGCAACTTTTTGGCAGGTACACATGCAGTAAAATCATATTAACACAATAGGGCCGACGTGATGAAATTATAATAATGATTTTGTGATCCTGGTGCAGTAGTTAAAGGATCGCATATACAGTATCCGATTGTCTAACGATGACAGCTGTGGTGCAGGTTCCCGAAAAGGAGATTCAACAATAAGGACTCACACACGACACGTAAATAAATGCGTCAGGTAGCAAATCGACCAAAATAAAAAAGGAGCTTTTCACCCACCACGGAGGAAATCAGAGGGAGGGAGGAGATGCAATCACAGGCCTGCAGCCAGGGGGTCAGTTTATTAACTCCGGATTCATCAGGAAACGGGTTGGAGGAAAGAAAATAACGATAAACACGAATGCATCTTGCCGAACTCACCACCAACTCACGGCCTCATCCAGCCCGGCGGCCCCCGTTGTCCTCAGCGGTGCACCATCCTCCCCCCCGAGTCCTGTGTCGAACGGAAAAGCAGCAGCAGCAGCTCCGGGCCCAACTCCTGCTCAAAATATAAACGGAGCAGCGCCGGCGCCTGTTCGGGGCCCAGAATCGCTTCTCAATGGGGGGGGGAAAAAAAGCCACAGCGCTGAGCTGAAGCGCCGATCACTGTCACTGCCGCAGACTCCGGCCCTGACACGACAACAAATATGGCGTAACTACACGGCCGGGCTCAGCCCAGCCAATCACCACTCACCAGCGCCCTGATCATTCGCCCTGCCAACATGACAGCCAATCAGAAATCATCGGCGCTCTGACGCCACCAGACCACACCCCCCCCCCCCCCCGGGGTAAACTAATCAGCTGCCAGGTGATTGACTGCGATAGTAGCAACTGCTTGTGTTTTTTCACACTCGCAGCAAGCTCGTCTTTTCTCATGGTTCAACTGAGTAGTTGCCCTTGTTACTAGATTTGTTAATTATTTTAGTAACTGCCATTTATTAATCTGTGTGTTTTTTTTCTTTTTTTGTGTGTGTTTTAGGCCCCCCTTTTATCAGAAGGGGGTGGCGGTGGTGTTAGGGTGTGTTTATGTGCAGTAAACCAATAAACCCAAAATAAGTGTCAAATTATAATTTTATTATATCGATCCAGGATGCACTCCAGTTCCTGCGGTGCCCTCTGATCGTGGAAAGCCTCAAGCGTAATCTGTGTGTTTTCCTAACAATGGATTTGATTCGACCTACTTTAATGTTTAACACAAATTAACATTTGAAATGGAAAGTGATAGTTTTTGCAACTCGACAAGGTTGATCGTAAATTAATGTTAATGTCATTGCTTATTATATTTTCAAATATGCTCCTATTTTGTGGTAAATAATATTGTGTACTCATGTATAACCTTTGAACCTGAAAACCTTAATATTGTGAAATAAACTGATGTGGGAAGGCATCCCAATATAGTAAAGTCACAGATCACTATTTGGTAATGCTAGTTGACTTCCTGTGACATTTCTCACGGACGGAAATTAAAATGAAATTTGTACCTCCCGCCTCTTGTATCTTTGCTTGTTTCTTGTTGCAATTCCTTGTTTTCCTCGCACTGCCTTTCTATTTACCCTCCAATCTTTCTGTTTTCTTTTCTCCCTCATATTTTCTCTCATTGTTGACTCTGATGGGGATATCAAGGACAACTCTAAAGGCTTTACAAATATATTAAGAGAGTGGATAAGAGTAACGTGTATCGCTTAATGATAATTGTAATTGGAAATCAGGAAATGGCAGACTTACTAATAGCTACTATGTATTGGTCTTCAAAGTAGAGGATGAGGATAAAATACAGAGAGATAATAAAAATAAATCAAGGGAAGAATCTATGTTGATGAAGTAATGTAGAGGGTTGATGAGGATAGTGTGGTTGATGTGTATATGGACTTTCAAAAGGCATTTGATAAAGTACCACATAATAGACTTGTTAGCCAATGGGATTAAAGGGACAGTAGCAGCGTGGATACAAAATTGGCTAAGGGACAGAAAGCAGAGAGTAGTGGTGAACGATTGTTTTTCAGACTGGCGGGAAGTATACAGTGGCATTCCCCAGGGGTCGGTATTAAGACCACTGCTCTTTTTGATATATATTAATAACTTGGACTTGGGTATAGAGAGTATAATTTCAAAGTTTACAGATGACACGAAATTTGGAAATGTAGTAAAAAATGAGGAGGACTGTAACAGACTTCAGGAGGACATAGACGGACTGGTGAAATGGGCAGGTACATGGTAGATGAAATTTAACGCAGAGCAGTGTGAAGTGATACATTTTGGTGGGAAGAATGAGGAGTAGCAATATAAACTAAATGGTACAATTTTAAAGGGAGTGCAGGAACAGAGAGACCCGGGGGTGTATGTACACAAATCTTTGAAAGTGGCAGGACAAGTTGAGAAGGCTGCTAAAAAATCATATGGGATCCTTGGCTTTATTAATAGACACATCGAGTAAAAAGCAAGGAAGTTATGCTAAACTTTTATAAAACACTGGTTAGATCTCAGATGGAGTATTGTGTTCAATTCTGGGCACCACACTCTAAGAAGGATGTCAAGGCCTTAGAGAGGGTGCAGAAGAAATTTACTAGAATGGTAGCAGGGATGAAGAACTTCATTTATGTGGAGACACTGGAGAAGCTGGGGCCGTTCTCCTTACAGCAGGGAAGATTAAGAGGAGATTTGATAGAGGTGTTCAAAATCAAGAACGGTTTTGATTGAGTAAATAAGGAGAAACTGTTTCCCGTGGCAGAAGGGTTGATAACCAGAGGACACAGTCTTAAGGTGATCGACAAAAGAGCCGGAGGCGGCATGAGGAGACATATTTTTAAGCAACGAGTTGTAATGATCTGGAATGCACTGCCTGAAAGGGTGGTGGAAGCAGATTCAATAGTAACTTTCTAAAGGTAATTGGATAAATACTTCAAGGAGAGAACATTTACAGGGCTATGGGGAAAAAGCAGGGGAGTGGGACTAATTGGATAGCTCTTCCAAAGAGCCGGGACAGGTACGATGGGCCAAATGGCCTCCTTCTGTGCTGTACCATACTATGATACGATGATGCTATGATAAAGTTAAAAAAAAGGTAATAGAGAAACTATTGTTATTGTAGAAAGACCCGATGTGACTAGTGGTGTACCCCAGGAACCTCTAATGGGGCCATAGCTTTTCATTATATTTATAAATGACTTGGACAAAGGAATAGAGAGCCATATATCTAAGTTTGCTGATGACACTAAGTTAGGTAGCACAGTAAATAGTGTGGATGGGAGCAGAAAGTGGGCAAAACTGTGGCAGATGGAGTTCAATGTGGGAAAGCGTGAGGTCATCCACTTTGGACCTAAGAAAGATAGATCAGAATATTTTCTAAATGACAAGAAGTTAGGAACTGTGCATGAGCAGAAAGATTTAGGGGTCCAAGTACAGAAATCACGAAAAGCTAGTGGACAGGTACAAAAAATAATTAAAAAGGATAATGGAATGTTGGCCTTTATTTCAAGAGGGACGGAATACAAAGGGATGGAAGTTATGTTACAGCTGTACGGAGCTCTGGTTAGACCTCATCTGGAGTACTTTATTCATTTCTGGGCACCGCACCTCAGGAAGGATATATTGGTTTTGGAAGAGGTGCAGCGCAGTTTCACCATAATGATACCGCAGCTAAAAGGGTTAAATTCTGAGGACAAGTTGCATAGACTACTGGCGTACTATCCTGCCGTCCGGCGGAGGCGGGGGTCCCCAGTGGAGGGCTCTCTACTCGGGGATCCTCCCATGTGCCATTGGGGATCTGGGGTGGAGAGTGTTGCACGGAGCAGTCGCGACCAACAGGTGGTTACGCCATTTCACGGACTCCCAGGCTGCCTGCAATTTCTGCGGCCTGGACGAGTCCGTGTTTCATTTGTTCACAGGGTGTGGGAGGCTGCAGCCCCTGTTTGACTATTTAAGGGGGCTGCTCCTCAAGTTCTGGCTGCACTTCAGTCCCACGCTCCTGATCTTTGGCTGTTCGGTGAGGAGGGAGGCGGGCAGATCGGTGGACGTCCTTGTGGGCCTGTCCAAGGTGGCTATCCACAGGTCCAAGTTAGACGTGGACCATGGGGGCGGTCGCTCCGACTGTCTGCCTCTCTTCCGCGGAATTCTCGGCGCCCGGGTGGCCCTGGAGAGGGAGCACGCGGTGTCTGCCGGTACGCTTGAGGCTTTCTGCGACCAGTGGGCACCGCAGGGACTGGAGTGCATCCTGGACCGACATAATAAAATTTTAATTTGATACTTATTTTGTTTTTTTTGGTTTTTCTGCACATAAATACATCCTAAACCCCCTTCTTATAAAAGGGGGGGGGTCTAAACACACAAAAAAAAGAAAAAAAGTTGCATGGATTAGGCTTGTATTCCTTTGAATGTAGAAGATTAAGGGGTGGCCCAATTGAAGTGTGTAAGATGATTAAAGGATTTGATAGGGTAGATAGAGAGAAACTATTTCCTCTAGTGGGAGAGTCCAGAACAAGGGGGCATAACCCTAAATGAAAAGCAGAATACTGCGGATGCTGGAAATCTGGAATAAAAGCAGAAAATGCTGGAAAAGCTCAGCAAGTGAGGCAGCATCTGTGGAGAAAGAAACAGAGTTAACGTTTAAGGTTGAAGGCCTTTCTTCAGAACTTAAGGCATAACCTTAAAATTAGAACTAGGCCATTCGGGGGTGATATCAGACAGCACTTGTTCACACAAAGAGCAGTGGAAATTTAGAACTCTCTGCCCTAAATACGTCAATTGAAAATTTCAAAACTGAGATTGATAGAATTTTGTTAGGCAAGGGTATTAAAGGTTATAGAACCAAAGTGGGTAGGTGGAGTTAAGATACGGATCAGCCATGATCTAATTGAATGGCAGAACAGGCTCGAGAGCTGAATGGCCTACTCATAGTCCTATGTTCCTATGTACCTCTGTGACTTTTCTTCATTTGTTTTCTCCCTTTTTTGTAAGTTTCTGTCCCTGTCTCCTCTCTACTGGTGTCTCAAACAAATACTCTCTGTGTATCTATCTCTTTCTTTGTATGTCTTTCATTTTGCATTCCTCTCACATTCTCCCCCTTTCTCTCTGTATGCTTCTATATATCTTTTCCTCTCAACTCCCACAGAGTGCTGAAGCTAGACTTGGGGCTCTGATAGTTTCAAAAATGAATTAATCTCTAACCATGGCTTCGACCTCCTCCCCACCACCCACTGGTTGTATGTCCCGTTACAACTCCACCAATGGACGGCTCTTCGATACCTGAATCCCCCTACCCTTGCTGATCTGAATTCCCCTTCCTCAGCACTCCCTTCCTCTCCCCCTCATCTTTCTTCTTCCATCCCCTCCTCTCCCATTGTCTTCTCTATCCCTTGCTCTCCCCCTCCCCTCCCATCGTCTCTCACTTCCCCTCCTTCTCCCCGCTTGCCTCCTCTCATCTCCCTCTCCCCCAAGTCCCTTCCACACCTCCCCCTCTCCATTCTATTTGTCGCCTCCTCCTCTCCTTCCTCCCTCCCTGTTTCATTGTCTCCCACCCCCTAACCGTGCTTGACCTGAAAAATTCAAATGTGCAAAACATAAGAGATCGATTAATCATACAAGAATGATGATGCAGTAAAAGTAAAAGGATGTATTTGTTTTGTCAGCAGCAGCACAAAATTAATATGATGATCCAATTTCATTTGCTTTTTTTTGCAACATGTCAATAGTAATGTTCTATTGAGGTCATGGATTTCAACAACAGCACTGATAATTAGAGTTCCACTGCAGTGGAGGAGTAGTTTGCTGATTCCAGGTCCAAATTACTATCTGCTAACAGTGAAGGTAAAGTGATTACAGAACTGTGCTTTAATATTTGAGTAGAAAATGCATAACTCTAGAAGGTAAATTATTATTTAGTATAAAACATGAGTTTTGCTAGACTGTAACAATTTGAAGGATTCCATAATGTGTGATAACAAATCTTTCTAATTTACTCTTCATAATAAGATCACATGCATGGATTATAATATCTTACTTAGAAATAATATGTTGCATTACTGCCCATATCTTGTGCGCATATACAACTTTGCTCACACCAAATTCTAGGATAATCATATTTACAACATACAAATACATGATTGTTTACAATATCAATGAGTGCTGCTGTGCATAAACACACAAAGGGGTAAATTCTAATGCCTGGAAAAAGCCCAAACAGAGTACATTAATAAGAAGGAAAAACAAATGTTGGTTGTCCATACAGTGAAACATTGATACAATGTCATTGCCACAAAAAAAATCACAGGAAAAAGAGGCATGTCTTGTGTGAGAAAAGAGAGCTACAGTTTCAGGTGATACCTCAAAAGTTAAGTAGGTCTGGAAAAGATGCATGTGAAAACACAGGTGCCAACTTGGAGGAGCAGGGGGATCGGTTGTTCCCCGGTGTTAATTTTTTTTTTTTTTTATTCGTTCACGGGATGTGGGCGTTGCTGGCAAGGCCGGCATTTATTGCCCATCCCTAATTGCCCTCGAGAAGGTGGTGGTGAGCCGCCTTCTTGAACCGCTGCAGTCCGTGTGGTGACGGTTCTCCCACAGTGCTGTTAGGAAGGGAGTTCCAGGATTTTGACCCTGTATTGGGAGAACAATGCATCCAATGTTGGGGGAGCAATATTTTTGCTTAATTCAGGAAGGGTTTAACTCAGGGTGGCCTCGTTGACAAGCAGACAAGTGCAAACATGCAGTGCTGCTTAAAGTTTATCCAAACTAAGCTTAGTATGGGGCAATAGGGAAAGCATTTCAAACAGTATTAAAATATAGAGCATGGGTGATGTTACCCATAATTCCTTATACATAACAGAACCAACCAACATGAATAGCCACAATGATTGGTACATTTTATTCTGGTCAGTGAGTTATCGAATATCATCATGTTTAACTACCATCAAACCAAACTACTGAGAGATCCAAGTAGGTAAAATTTCTGTTTTTCTGACATGGAGTGCACACTCTGATCCCATAGGGGCACACCCCACTTACAAAAGTCCAGGGATCTTAGGTGCAGGTTGGCAGAGCCAAAGCTTAGGGATTTCCAAGCATGCACAGAAGTTTAACTAACTAAAACTGTACAGCCTACCAGCACAAAGCACTGGTAATCTTCCTGCTGCTTGTCCGTCCAGGACCACCGTCCCTCTTGGGTCATTGGCTTGCAGGAGTATCTGAAGTCAAACTGGAAAAATCCCAGCCCAAATTACAGGCGTACCCCTTCTGGTTCCATCAGTAAGTCAGGCTCCTGGTCAATCAATTGCAGACTTTTCTGGCTCAGTTATGTTAAAACATTGAATAAAGGTTGCGCACCACTAAATCCCACATCCTCCAATCTGCACACCAGACCTCACCATCTGCCAATCTGAGTTTGTACCAGGCCTGCTGATGCACCAGGGGCCTTGGTGCAAGAGCTGGACAGAAAGAGGGACATCCTATATCTGCAGTGGAGGGGGGTGGCAAGAGGGGGGCAAGAGGCCCTCCAGACATATATCGAAAAGGCAGTGGGAGGCAGTAAGGGATGAAGTTAATGCCAGGCGCACAGCATCATGAACATGGATGCAGTGCAGGAAGAAGTTCAATGCTTTGACATGACTGGTCAAGATGAGTGAGGTCAACTGTCAAGTGGCATCTCCTACCATCTGCACCATGCACCACACCCCCCATCCCCCACTTACCAACAAACTCTTTCCATCAGTACTCAACTCTTCCAACCAGATGCTTCCTCTCACCCTTACACATTTCCACTGTTTCAAGCCGCCCACCCACAACTCACAGGCCACACACACTGGTAGTTATTCAACCATGACAGGCACATCACCCAGACACACGTCCTGCTTTCTTGCAGGAGAAGGTAGCGCATATCAAGAGGCAGCAAGTGGCGGTGGCATTTAGCCCCTCGAGCCTGCTCCACCATTCAATGAGATCATGGTGGACATGTGACCTAACTTCATATACCCCCATTAGCCCCATATGCCTTAATACCCTTGGTTCACAGAAATATATCAATCTCAGATTTAAATTTTACAAGTGAGCTAGCATCAACTGCCATCTGCAGAAGAGCGTTCCAAACGTCTCTCACCCTTTGCGTGTTGAAGCATTTTCTAACTTCACTCCTGCACGTCCTGGCTCTAAATGTTAGACGATGTCCTCGCGTCCTAGTATTCATGTCTAGGAGACCTCCAAAAACAGTTACAAATGTCTCAGCAACCAGAAGTAATAATCCAGCCACTAACCTGTAAATCCTGCACGGTCCCTTTAAATAGCGCTGGTGGGGGTCCTCCAGGCACTCTAAGACACGTTCAGATGGTCGGGGTTAAGACTGTGTGTTGAGTTGAGATTTAAGTCCCAAAATGGGGTCTATTACTTTAAATCAGCGTTGCACACTGATTGAAGCCATTTTCTCCCTACTTTACACGATCTCAGAGGATGTTATCTGCACCTGCGCTAACTCCTATACGCTGGAAACGTGTGTGCGCATCCAAGACGCCATCTTGGATGTCAGAGAGGCTGTGTAGCGCCGAAACAATGGGTGCTACACGGCCCAATTTAGCGCCTTATGTGTTGTGCTGACTGGTTGATGAATAGGAGTCTGACTAGTAAATTCCCTGGCCAATGGCCACTGCTGTAAAAATAAGGAACACCAACTGTTAATTTGTGAAATAATGGCCAATAACTTGGCTGAAACTGTAATGCTGTTCCTATCCAAACAGATAATAGTCTTTATAATTAATGTGCATTGCTTGTACATTTGTTTTGCTCATCTGAATTTGCATGTTTTCATCTCTCTTTCACCTCCAATCTTTTCCATAAATTGGTGCTTATATTAAAAAAGAGAACTAGCTGAACATCAAATATTCACTCAAGCTACTATTAAGATCCAATCCAAATTCCCATGAATAACTAAAACTGACAGAGGCAATACTAACCTAAAAATGTCTGGAACACAGTTATAGATTTTTCTGTTCTTCATAGTGAATTGCAAAACATGATCTATCAAATGGACAAAAATTATGTTCCACAATTGTTATAGCCTTTAATGCAGTGTGACATAAATTTTATCATACCACTTACTCATTATTTTTTATTCATTCATGGGATGTGGGCATCGCTGGCGAGGCCAGCATTTATTGCCCATCCCTAATTGCCCTTGAGAACGTGGTGGTGAGCTGCCTTCTTGAACTGCTGCAGTCCGTGTGGAGAAGGTTCTCCTGCAGTGCTGTTAGATAGGGAGTTCCAGGATTTTGACCCAGCGACGATGAAGGAACGGCGATATATTTCCAAGTCAGGATGGTGTGTGACTTGGAGGGTAACGTGCAGTTGGTGGTGTTCCCATGCGCCTGGTGCCCTTGTCCTTCTAGGTGATAGAGGTCACAGGTTTGGGAGGTGCTATCGAAGAAGCCTTGGTGAGTTGCTGCAGTGCATCTTGTAGATGATACACACTGCAACCACGGTGCGCTGGTGGTGGGGGGAGTGAATGTTTAAGGCGGTGGATGGGGTGCCAGTCAAGCAGGCTGCTTTGTCCTGGATGGTGTCGAGCTTCATGAGTATTGTTGGAGCTGCACTCATCCAGGCAAGTGGAGAGTATTCCATCACACTCCTGACTTGTGCCTTGTAGATGGTGGAAAAGCTTTGCGGAGTCAGGAGGTGAGTCACTCACCGCAGAATACTCAGCCTCTGACCTGCTCTTGTAGCCACAGTATTTATGTGGCTGGTCCAGTTAAGTTTCTGGTCAATGGTGATCCCCAGGATGTTGATGGTGGGGATGGTAATGCCGTTGAATGTCAAGGGGAGGTGGTTAGACTCTCTCTTGTTGGAGATGGTCATTGCCTGGCACTTTTCTGGCACGAATGTTACTTATGAGCCCAAGCCTGGATGTTGTCCAGGTCCTGCTGCATGCAGGCTCTGACTGCTTCATTATTTGAGGGGCTGCGAATGGAACCGAACACTGTGCAACCATCAGCGAACATCCCCACTTCTGACCTTATGGTGGAGGGAAAGTCATTGATGAAGCAGCTGAAGATGGTTGGGCCTTGGACACTGTCCTGAGGAACTCTTGCAGCAATGTCCTGGGGCTGATTGGCCTCCAACAACCACTACCATCTTCCTTTGTGTTAGGTATGACTCCAGCCGCTGAAGAGTTTCCCCCCTGAATACAATTGACCTCAACTTTACTGGGGCTCCTTGATGCCACACTCAGTCAAATGCTGCCTTGATGTCAAGGGCAGTCACTCTCACCTCACCTCTGGAATTCAGCTCTTTTGTGCATGTTTGGACCAAGGCTGTAATGAGGTCTGGAGCCGAGTGGTTCTGGCAGAACCCAAACTGAGCATCGATGAGCAAGTTATTGGTGAGTAAATGCTGCTTGATAGCGTGGTCAACGACACCTTCCATCACTTTGCTGATGATTGAGAGTAGACTGATGGGGCGGTAATTGGCCGGATTGGATTTGTCCTGCTTTTTGTGGACAGGACATATCTGGGCAATTTTCCACATTGTCGGGTAGATGCCAGTGTTTTAGCTGTACTGGATAAACTTGGCTGGAGGTGCAGCTAGTTCTGGAGCAAAGTCTTCAGCACTACAGCTGGGATGTTGTCAGGATACATAGCCTTTGCTGTATCCAGTGCACTCAGCCGTTTCTTGATATCACATGGAGTAAATCGAATTGGCTGAAGACTGGCTTCTGTGATGGTGGGGATCTCGGAAGGAGGCCGAGATGGATCATTCACTCGGCACTTCTGGCTGAAGATGGTTGCAACCGCTTCAGCCTTGTCTTTTGTACTCACGTGTTGCGCTCTGCCATCTTTGAGTATGGGGATGTTCACGGAGCCTCCTCCACCTTTTAGTTGTTTAATTGTTCACCACCATTCACGACTGAATGTGGCAGGACTGCAGAGCTTTGATCTGATCTGTTGGTTGTGGGGTCACTTAGCTCTGTCTATAACATGCTGCTTCCGCTGTTTAGTATGCATGTAATCCTGTGTTGTAGCTTTACCAGGTTGGCACCTCATTTTTAGGTATGCTTGATGCTGCTCCTGGCATGCTCTTCTACATCCTCTTTGAACCAGGGTTGAACCCCAGGCTTGTTGGTAATGGTAGAGTGAGGGATATGCTGGGCCAAGGGGTTACAGGTTGTAGTGGAATATAATTCTGCTGTTGCTGATGGCCCACAGCACCTCATGGATGCCCAGTTTTGAGCTGCTACATCTGTTCTGAATTTATCCCATTTAGCACGGTGATAGTGCCACACAACACGATGGATGGTGTCCTCAGTGTGAAGACGGGACTTCGTCTCTACAGTGACTGTGCGGTGATCACTCCTACTAATACTATCATGAGCAGATGCTTCTGTGACAGGTAGATTGGCGAGGACGAGGTCAAGTAAGTTTCTCCCTCATGCTGGTTCTCTCAGCACCTGCAGCAGGCCCAGTCTGGCAGCTATGTCCTTCAGGACTCAGCCAGCTCGATCAGTAGCAGTGCTACTGATCGTCTCTTGGTGATGGACATTGAAGTCCCCCACCCAGAGTATATTCTGTGCCCTTGCTACCCTCAGTGCTTCCTCCAAGTGGTGCTCAACATGGAGGAGTACTGATTCATCAGCTGAAGGAGGGCAGTAGGTGGTAATCAGCAGGAGGTTTTTCTGCCCATGTTGGACCTGAAATTTCATGGGGTCCAGAGTCAATGTTGAGGACTCCCAGGGCCACTCCTTCCTGTGGCCACTCATGGGACTACTTTCAATTGTTGCAAGTTGCATCACATGAACCAGGTTTCACACTTTCATTTTTCGCAAGGTCAAATTTCAGTCATAAAAAATAAAAGCAAGTCAATTAAATGGAAATCAAGACCATCATAATGCAGAATGACATGAATAAAGTTAATAGTTTGACAAAAACTATTGACTCTAACATAGCTGTATACCATGAAGACCTGATTCCAGATGCCACTATAACTTACATATATGCACAACACACATATACATAATGTAAATTCACCATTTAGTTAATTTATAATAGATGTTTTAAATTTTAACCACTAATATATTGATTAGAGATTGTATAAAGAGAATACCTTATGAGTCCATTTAAACAACTGGTGGGCCCAACCAGAAGCTTAACCACACAACGAGTTGAGGAGGGGCATCTGGACCTATGTGAGATTTGGAGCATGGGGAGAGCGGGAAATATCCCATGCCAAAAAAATTTGGGGATGGACACATCCCCCTCATCACCCCTCTCCCTGTGGTATTCACAACTTTACCACATATGTGTTCAATGAACTCATTGTGTATATGTGGCATATCACAAGAAGTCTACATATAACCTGGCCAACATTCTTCAGCCAACTAAAGAACAATGAAATAACAAGCTAGACAAGCTCTTATAGGATCTTATAAACTTGACTATGCTGTGGGCATACAATCTCCCCTGTTCAAGGCAGAGAAGAAAGTTACCATAGTATGTTGGGGCTCTCCAGATGTGGTTCCAGAAATTTCTAGGATTGGATTCTTGCTTACCTGGGTCCAATTGGGTCCAATCAGACCTGGGTAATTGGGTTCAATCAGACCTCTACTGGCAGTAGTATTCTTTAAAAAGTACGTAATTCAGGACAAACAAAAGTTGCAAAACGTCTTGTGGAATCAGCTTTGAGAAAAAAAATGAACAAACCACTAATAAGTATAAAATCTAAAATTTTCCTTGTTACTGTGAAAATGAAAAAAAACCATTTGAAATCAATAAAGATACAACACAATTCAATGATACAATACAATCATTTACCAAATCAATTAATCAATTTCATATGGCTTATATGCTCATAGTGAATTCTGAAACAAGAGGATGCTTCTGTTCAGTATGATGTTGATGAGGCAGCTCACAGAATAAGTTTGTTGGTCTATCGGAACATTCTAAATTGTTGAGCAGCTCAAGAAGCAACTGGTTGTCCTTATTGTTGCCTCCATTCTGGTGGTTGTGAGTTGATGAAGAAGATTTGACTAACCAACATCTCCAGGTGCTTCGAGTGACATGTTAAAATAGCATCACAATCAGTTGGCCAGTGTTACAGGTAACCAGATAACCATACATACTCTGAAACATATTTAATCTGCCTCCATTTTCTTTCTCTGATTTGCCACTGCATTGTATCAAAGTATACTCTTGCTATTTCTTCACTATAGTTCAGTTCTACAGAACAGTTTTTTAAACAAGTTGTTTCAAGATCCTCTATTTTTTTCCTTTAGTATCCCCAGATCCTACAACAGTGGCTAAGATAGCAGGTGAATGTCTGCTCCAGAACTTTTGCTGATACTTCTCTGAACTGGCTTCTGGGAGATATACAATGTCAGTCGATGAAGAACTTTCCCTTTGACTTTCCCAGCTGGCCTATAACAAAACGCATGGCAGCCAATCAGTACTTCTCACAGCGATATGATTAAGATCAGGAACTCAGTGCCATGGTAATCAAACATGCAGAACAGCACTCTGTGGCACTACGCACTGATTCTCAAATACAATACACTACTGCATCACTCTGGCAGAACAGCTATTTGTGTTTTCTATATGCTTTGGAACTCACTAAATCAGTTTTCATAAAGTTTGTAGCTTTCCCACAAAATTAGAGCGGAAACCTGTAAAGCATATGCTAAATTACTGCATATTCATGAGGTTGAAAAATAGCCACACACAATTACTTGTGTGCAACATAAAACACCTAAACAAAGCAATAATACTGTAATACTTTTAAACACGTTGGCTATGTTGGCACAAACAGCATTGCCATTGCTCACCAAGAGAATGTATGGTTTTGCAACTTACTAGGATTTTCCACGTACAGTCCCACCTGTCCCACATGTATTTCAATGCCTCTGTTAAAACAGCAGACAAAGAAATTAAGTATTTATACTGTAAGAATGTCACATAACGCCAAAGAGATTTGGGGACTAGGGAATTTGTAACTTCAATAATCATTGGTCCACGGGTGGAAATCTTGATGCACCAAAACAATTATTGTAAAAATGAACAAAATTAACTAATATCTAGAATTAACAACCCAACACATTTGGACAATATTTTTAAAAATTCAGTTGTTAGCAAGCACCAAACCACAACCTCCCCCATCTTTGGAGACACTGGATCACCCATTCGACATTACCAGCACCTGCTGACAGAAAGAAAATAGGAGCTGCGGTTCAGGTGTGAAGTTGTTAAAGTCAATGTTCGGACCAGAGAACTGTAAAGTACCGAGTAGAAAGATAAGGTGCTGTTCCTTGAACTTGCTTTGGGCATCACTGGAACATTGTAGGAGGCCACCGATAGAGATGTCAGAGTGGAAGTGGGACGGAGAATTAAAATGGCAAGTGAACAGGTGCTTGGGGTCGCACTTGCAGACAGAATGAAGGTGTTCAGCAAAGCTGAAATTTGGGGTTCTCACAAAGGATCATAGATCTGAAACATTAACCCGATGTTCCTTTCTCCACAGATGCTGCCTGAACTACTGAGTGTTTCCAGCATTTTCTGCTTTTATTTCAACTGTTTCAATGCTCTCCTGGCTGGCCTCCCATTCTCCATCATCTGTAACCTTCAGCTCATCTGAAACTCTGCTGCCTGTATCCTATCCAGCACCAAGTCCTGCTCACTATTTACAAGGATATGGGGAGAGCGTGGGGCAGTTGAATTAGTTTTGGATTGTTCCAGCAAAGAGTCAATCCAACACAATGAACTGAATGGGTCTCCTTCTGTGATTCAAACCTATTTTATTTAAATGTTATCCTTTACCATTTTTAAAGCTGAGATGGTATGCCAGATGCAATTGGAGCTAGATATCTGGTATTTAGCAACACAGGGAGGGGGAAATGGGGTTCAGCTGCACTTGAGGTCAGCCCTGATCTGGGATAGCAACAGGGACAGTTTTAGGCTTTGATAGCATTGGAGAATGGTTTGATTCAGCATCACTGTGGAGGGGAACATGAGGTCTGAAAAGTGAACCTAAGCTTTGGCACAAACTGTGGTTGGAATATGAGGATTAGCTCACTGGTTGATTCCTGGGCCTAGAAATTTGATGGCGTGCACCCATTTTCCAGACGCAACATGGGCACTTAAGCATAATTTCTTAATAGTTAAATCAAACATGTAAAAGCATAAAATATTAGACAACAAAGATCAAAATAATATTAACCCAGTTGGTCTCTGGGCAGAGTTCATAATTAAGTTGGCGATGTGGTCATTTCAAGTTTTCCAACAGTGAGGTAGTCTTCTCAAAGTCAGGTTTTCTTCTGACAGCTACGTCAGCTTCAGTCAGCTAGGTGTATTTCAATTGTAAACAATTTTACAACACCAAGTTATAGTCCAGCAATTTTATTTTAAATTCACAAGCTTTCGGAGATTTTCTCCTTCCTCAGGCAAATGTTTTCATCAATCCAAAACTAATTCAACTGCCCCACGCTCTCCCCATATCCTTGTAAATAGTGAGCAGGACTTGGTGCTGGATAGGATACAGGAAGGAGAAAATCTCCGAAAGCTTGTGAATTTAAAATAAAATTGCTGGACTATAACTTGGTGTTGTAAAATTGTTTACAATTGTCAACCCCAGTCCATCACCGGCATCTCCACATCAGGTGTATTTCAGACAGCTAGGTGTACTTCAGACAGCTGGGTGTACTTCTGACAGCTGGGTGTACTTCTGACAGCTGGGTGTACTTCTGACAGCTGGGTGTACTTCTGACAGCTGGGTGGGCTTTGCTGATTCCTCTGCCCTGAGCTCAAAAGATGTTGGTTTTTTATTCCCCCCCACCACCACCCCCCCCACCCCCCGGGCAGGAACCTCACACCATATATGGAGTTTTTATTCGTAAGACACTTATAGATTAACAAAGTTGTTTCTCAAAGATTTCAAGATGGTCAGCTTGTTATAGCATTACTTATCTAACCACAAGATCCTTAGCAAGGTAGTTTTTCAAGGTGGCCAGTTTGTTGGACTGCACTCGTCCAGCTACCCTGTCATTATCCTAGCCTTAGCGCCATCTTTGGATTATTGTTCCGCTTTTTGGGTCACGATTCATCTTTTACCACATAGCTGCCTTGCCTCATAATGAGGGTAACAAGGGTCAGTCATTAGTCAGAGGTTAACAGTTTATAATTCAGCAAAATAAGTTACGCACTCAGCAAAATATGCAGCACAGCCTGCAGAGCGTGATGGATAGTAGCATTAAGAAAAATATATAAATTTTTGCCTATTTCCAATATTCTTACATTCTTACAGATGTCTGTAAACATTGAATTTATTATTTTGTGATGGGTTTCTGGACATGTATCTGTGTTTGTCTCTCTCACACAGCCGTACGAAAATCTAAATATTAATAACTACCATCACCAAAGCACAGGTGTTTTCAAAATTCTGAAAAAATAACTAAAATTAAGATGAGGAAAGACTCTGTATTTGTTGCCCTCATCCACTGTTGCTCTGACTATTCCTCTTTCTATATCATGCAGGTGTTAATAAGGTACCTCTAATTAGAATGTTAACCAAATATACTTAGAGGCAGTTTGCTTCAAAATTTAACTAATTTTTTATGTTGGAAAAATGAACTCTAATTAAGATGAGCTTGAGTAGTGGATGGGTAGAGATTACTCTCTACACCAGATCCATCCCCAAAAATCCTGTCCAGGGAAATCAGCTTTGCAGTCTTTTAGATTTAATAAGCAAATGCTTTATAAGCAATATGAGATATGAAAAAGGAACTTGGAGTGCAATAGTCATATGAATTGTCCATTGTCAGCACTAGTGAAGGTGAACACAATGCTTACCTTCTATGCCTCTGGCATCTTTCATACTCCAAGTGCTCTGAGAAATCACTGTCAGCAATGTTCAAAAAAGTTTCTCAAATCACTTCTGTTTTGCTCATATCCGCTCCCCAAAGCCTACTCAGCAGCAGCAGGGAACTGAAGTGCCATTCTATAGCACTATTGTATTTCTTGATGTCTTGTGTGTGATTGATTGTATCCACATACCTATCTGTACATGTGCTCAGAAGGTATACCTCTATTGTAAGATGATAGGTTTCTATTCTATTAATGTACAGGAAACACATTACCATCATGGCTATGTGTGCCAATTTCTCTGACAGCAACCATCACTCATTTATCCTTGCCAGTTCTAATTCTTTCAGATTTATAGAACGAGAATTGACTGATGCTGGCTGCTAACTAAGAGCTTAACCTTTGGATTTCAATGTCTGTGTTCATTTAACACTGTGTCATCTATTTTACAGGTGAATGCTCCAAAGATTAGCTGTGGCTCATAACTCCAGTGCTTAATGGATACATAATACTTCAAAGACAGATATCTTGGCACTCAATGCAAAGTTTTCCTGAATACTTACCATATACGTTTCAGCCGTGGCTCAGTGGTAGCACTTTTGCCTCTGGGTTAGAAAGGTGATGGGTTCAAATCCCACTCCATGAGACTTGAGCATAAAATCTAGGTTTTACAGTACAGTACTGAGGGAATGTTGCACTGTCTTTATGTTCTCAGGTAGACATAAAAGATCCCATGGCATTATTTTGAAAAAGAGCAGGATAGTTCTCGCTGGCCAACCAACATCAGTAAAACAGATTATCTGGTCATTATTACATTGCTGTTTGTGGGACCTTGCTGTACGCAAATTGGCTGCTGTGTTTCCTACATTGCAATAGTGACTGCACTTCAAATGTACTTCATTGGCTGTATAATGCTATGGGACATCCTGAGGATGTGAAAGGCTTTATTTACATAAATAATCCATTATTTTTACTTGCCTGAGTCCCTAACTGACTTGTCTAGATTTTCCCAGCAAAATATAGCAGTGATGTAGATTATATTAGACTTGCTACAATATAGGCTGGAGGCCGAATGCACATTGTTATACTACTATCATGTCCTCACTGGATGGCAGACCTGCTAATGCAACAGCAGGCCATTTTTCTGAATTTACAAATAATTTAATAATAGAAACACTTGGATTAAACTTCAGTAGTTTCAACTTTTGTGAAAATATTCAGATTTGTGTTTTACTACAGCATCTCCGATGAATACTTCCATCAGGTAGCTTTAATTTACATGATCTTTGTTGGATTTTCTAAGTCAGAACTTGTTTACTTCTTTTGATTTGTCAAAATCCTGTTCTGGCTTCCTTATCATTCCCGATCTCTCAGTCTACCTCAGAAGGTATACCTCTACTGTAACAGTCTATCTCCAAGTCCCTGGCCTTAATTCCCCCAACGAAGCTCTCCATCATGCTTCCCTCCCACCTTTTTCCTAGATTTTTGCTATTTTGGATTTATATGCATTTGACAATATGAGAATATTAATGCACGTGCTCGTTGATATTGCATTTAAAACGGTTGTTCTTTGTCAGGATACAGTTTCTTTTTCTGGCTTTTGGGCTGCACGTGGGTTATTGCTATTCTTTGGCTGTTCACTCATAGTGCAGTACTGAAAATGACAGACTTGTTTTAAAATGTGGAAATCCATATTAGCATAGTGTTGGCCACATAGAGATATGGTGCTCATAAAGATATGTACAAACATTTTGGGACCTCAATTAGAATCTCAATGCATCAAGGCTATTTAATTCTTAATCTTTTTTAGTAATGCTTGGTACATTATATGCATCTTGACTTCTATTTAAATGATAAGGCCATGCCACATGGTTTTGTGCAAATTCTTAGGGGTCAATTTTCAGATGTCCGAGTGGGTGCGTTCGTGGCGGGGAGGGCTGCTAAAATTCGGGATTCCCGGGGCGGGTCCAGAGCCCGACTCCTACCCGCCCACGTCTGGGTTCCCATATGACGTGGGGACTCCCACCCGTAATTAAAGCCGGCAGGATCCCACTTAAACCAATTAATTTGATAGTTCAGGTCATTTGCAGACCTGATTGGGAGGATATTTTAGGAGGGGTGGGATTTTCATCTCAACTGAGCGTGTTTCCTGTACTGGGGGAAACACTCCCAGTTGAAACAGATGTGTTGCAGCCACCAGCCTGTGGGAGCTGCAAAGGTCCATTTGACAGGTGGGGCGGGGGGAGACCCTCACTCATTGCAGGAGGCCACTCTGTCACTTTGGACAAAGTTTGGCCTGCACCATCCTCCTCCCAACACAAAAATTCACAAGCTTGCAACCTCAACTCCAGTGTGCAGACACATTTACCTACCTTGCAGACCCCCTCAAACGTACATCTTGCAGATGGGGGCTGCCATAGCTGCAGTCATGACCTCATCGAAGGACGAACAGCATTACCAGCCTCGCTGGCCACGCCGTCCACCTCTGACATGTGGAGCTCCACAACACAGTGCTATGACACATCCACCTGCACAGCAGGAGGGAGGGCAACTGCAGAGAGAGATGCATCACAGAAGGCACTAACCTCGCCACAGGGTCCACAGACCGAGCCTCAGCTTCCTGGACCTCTCTGAGGAGCAGTGCACACGGAGGCTCAGAGTCACTCAACATATAGTCGTGGACATCTGCAGCCTCCTTCATGCCGAGCTGCTCCCGGCTGGCCCGAGCACCATCTTCTTACCTGTCGCTGTCAAAGTCGCCACTGCCCTCAACAACTTCTTCTCCGGATCCTTCCAGGGTGCCACCGGGGACATTGCCGGTGTCTCTCAGTCGTCTGCACAAAAGAGCCCTACAAATACACCTGCACCCACTCTGCAGTGACACAATGGGTGGCATCAGGCGTGGGTCTTCATGGTGATCCTCAGGAAAGAGAATTATTGCACAAATCAGACAAGATTTGCAAAGACGTGGCAGTAGTTGTGATAACAAATTTTAATGTGCTTGGCAAAACAAACAAAACTAAATGAAAGACATGACATTCTGTCATACACCCTTGTGCATCCCCTTTGTGCTCACAAAACCTTAGCCGTACGTTTACGGGAACCCCTACGTGGTGCTGTCTGTCGGCCTGTTTAATGCGGCAGGATGTTGCTCACCCTGAATCCGAAGGGCCGTTGCCAGGGCCTGAATGGACTCATTATTGAGCTGTGCTTGAAGCTCGATGGAGGCTAGCCTTTCCTCCATCGCAGACATTCCCGCACCTACCCGCGACGCTATCTCAGAGATGCCTTCACGTCCCTGTGACAGTATTCCACTCATGCAGGAGTTGGACTCCTCCATCCTCTGCGTGATTGTGGAGAGTGCCCGTGGCAACTGTTCCAGTACCTCGGCAATGTGCTGCTGGCCCTCGATGATTCTCCTTTTCATGGCTGGCCCCCAGGGTTCAGCATCTGGGTCCAGCTGAGCAGAGCCTGGAGAAGAGTGCTCCCACTGACGCGGACTCTCCACGGCTGCCCCTGCCACCAGGGTCTGCTCGTGCTCACATGTGCGTGGTGACTCACCATATGCAAGCCCAACTAAGTGAGGACGGGGACCGACCGAGGTGTGTGTATCTGCACTGGTGGATGGCTGGCTCAGATGTGATGATGCACCCTCAGAGGCCAGCAGGTCCTCTGAGGAATCACCTTCCGCAGTCACGGCGCTTGCAGATGGCCCTGCAAGAGAACAGAAAGCAATATTAAGCATGTGGACAGATGTTGAGGTGCTGCAGATGCCAAGTGATGCTAAGATCATTCGCTATCATGAATGCTGAGTGTTAGATTTCTCTCACCAGCCATTTGTGCGCTCCCAGTCTCGGCGACGGCACGGACAGGCACTCCAGGTTTATTTCCATTGCCTGCTGCTCCACGTCTGTTAGGACCACCTGGTGTGGCGGGACCCCTCTGGTCCTTGCCCTCTCCCGGGCATTGTGGCATCTCTTCTCCTATCAAGGCAAAACACAGAGAGGCGTGATTGAGTGATGGTTGCATAGTGACCCGCTGCATGCATTGGTGGGGTGGGGGTGACCTTGAGGGAGATGCATGGGAGGGTGCGTGTGAGACATAGCCATGAGATTGTATGAGGATTGGGTTGCGTGGTAGTATTCGAATGGGAACTGGGATGGTGAGTAAGTGCAGGCAAGGTGAGGATGATGGTTGAGTGGATGTGAGGAGTGATCAGAGAGTGTTGTGGTGGCAGTGCAGAAGGAGTTGTGTGGTGGTGGAGGTGATGTGGAAGACGGTGTGAGGGAGAATGCGTAAGTATACTCACTTTGGCTGACCTGGTTAGGTCATTAAAACGCTTCCTGCACTGGACCCAGGTTTGGCTGACATTGCTGCTGCTGCTGACCTCCTCGGCCACCTTGAGCCAGGCCTTCTTGGTGGCAGAGGGAGGCCACCTCCTCCCATCAGATGGGAAAAATGTTTCCCTCCTACTCCTCACTCCATCGAGCAGCACTTGGAGTGAGGAGTCAGAAAATCTTGGAGCAGCCTTGCCTCTGGCCTGCTCCATTCTATTATTTTGGTTCTTTGCTGCAGGAGGAGCATTGGAGAACTGGCCCTTTAAATAGGGCTCCTCTTGCTGACAGCTTGTGATGCGGGTATGCAGTGTGCCCGCTGCGCTGGTCTGGAACGGGAAACCCGGAAGCACGCTTAAGTACATTCAATTGGGCTGCAATCGTGTGCAGAGAACCCCGATTTCACTGGGCGCGTTACCCACGCCCAGTTGACCCCCCACTGCCAACCCGCCTCCCTCCTAATATTGGGCCCTTAGAGCATGTAGGTACTAACTACCAAGTACAAAAGAGAACCTTAACTTGAACATAAGAAAATAAAAAAACCTTATAAGTTAGAAGATTGTGATTAGATGTGTTACAGCATCAGAATTATGGAGAAAAATGGAAAAATGGTAGTGTTGGTGGAAACAACATTCTGAGAACCTGCTTCAGTGGTTTTATGTTGGCAAAATTTTCATTAAGATTCCAGTCTGTAGAGTTCTTTACCAAAGTTTAATTTGTTCTATATAATTGAATAAATTCATAACTATTGTACTGAATGTACCATGAAAATTGCAGCTGTTATTAATTATTTCTGTTCCAATTTTATCTTTCTTTTCACACAAGAAATAGATTTGTTTCTTCAGTAAGACCAATGCTGGTCTTACATTACCAGCATCACTGACATATGACCCAATATGACTGTTGGATATCAAAGAAAGGTTTGAAGATTTTCCCTAGATATGTAAATACATATGGTGCATCAACAATTTGCCCTTCGTAATTTATACGTCCATTTCAAGCCCACGATTTCCATATGCATAGATTTATGAGTTAAATCTATGCATGATTTACTGTACATAGGCAATTCAAATTTCAAATTAAAATAAGAAAGGACAGTTTTAAGGTGTACACATTTTTTTCACCTTTTGACTATATATATTTTCTGCAATCATTTAGGTCTGGGTAGTACAGATGAGAAGTGAGAAAGGAAATAAGAGGGGCAAAGAGGGAGTACGAGAATAGACTGGAGGCTAACATAAAAGGGAATTCAAAAGTCTTCGATAGGCATATAAAAAGTAAACTAGTAGTAAGAGGAGGGGTGGGGATGATTCAGGACCAAAAAGAAGATCTACACATGGAGGCAGAGGGCGTGGCTGAGGTACTAAATGAATACTTTGCATCTGTCTTTACCAAGGAAGAAGATGCTGCCAAAGTCACAGTAAAAGAGGAGGTCGTTGAGATACTGGGTGGGCTAAAAAATAATAAAGAGGAAGTATTAGAAAGGCTGGCTATACTTAAAGTAGGTAAGTCACCTGGTCCGGATGAGATATATCCTAAGTTGCTGAGGGAAGTAAGAGTGGAAATTGCAGAGGTGCTGGCCATAATCATCCAATCCTCCTTAGATATATGGGTGGTGGCAGAGGACTGGAGAATTGCAAATGTTACACCCTTGTTCAAAAAAGGGTATAAGGATAAACCCAGCAACTACAGGCCAGTCAGTTTAACGTTAGTGGTGGTGAAGCTTTTAGAAATGATAATCTGGGACAAAATTAATAGTCACTTGGACAAATGTGGATTAATAAAGGAAAGCCAGCACGGATTTGTTAAAGGCAAATCGTATTTAACTAACTTGATTGAGCTTTTTGAAGAGGTAAAAGAGAGAGTTGATGAGGGCAATATGGTTGATGTGTATATGGACTTTCAAAAGGCATTTGATAAAGTATCACATAATAGGCTTGTCAGCAAAATTGTCAGGAATAAGATGGGCAGTGGCAGCATGGATACGAAAGTGGCTAAGTGACAGGAAACAGAGGGTAGTGGTGAATGGTTGTTTTTTGGACTGGAGGAAAGTATACATTGGTGTTCCCCAAGGGTCAGTACTAGGATCACTGCTTTTTTTGATATATATTGATGACTTGGACTTGGATGTACAGAGCACAATTTCAAAATTTGCAGATGACACAAAACTTGGAAGTGTAGTAAACAGTGAGGAGGATAGTAATAGACTTCACGAGGACACAGACAGGCTGGTGGAATGGGTGGACACATGGCAGATGAAATTTAACACAGACAAGTGCAAAGTGATACATTTTGGCAGGAAGATTGAGGAGAGGCAATATAAACTAAATGGTACAAATTCAAAAGGGGGTGCAGGAACAGAGAAACCTGGAGGTATCTGTGGACAAATCTATGAAGGTGGCAGAGCAGGTTGAGAAAGTTGTTAAAAAAGCATACGGGATCCTAGGCTTTATAAATAGAAGCATAGAGTACAAAAGCCTTTACAAAACACTGGTTCAGCCACAACTGGAGTATTGTGTCCAATTCTGGGCAGCAAACTTTAGGAAGGATGTGAAGGCCTTAGAGAGAGTGCAGAAAACATTTACTCGCATGGTTCCAGAGATGAGGGTCTTCAGTTACATGGATAGACGGGAGAAGCTGGAGTTGTTCTTCTTAGAGCAGAGAAAGTTGGGAGGATAGTTAATAGAAGTGTTCAAAATCATGAAGGGCTTAGATAAAGTAAATAAAGAGAAACTGTTCCCATTGGTGGAAGGACCAAGAACCAGAGGACACAGATTTAAGGTGATTGGCAAAAGAGCCAAAGGTAACATGAGGAAAAGTTTTTTTACGCAGCAAGTAGTTATGATCTGGAATGTGCTGCCTGAAAAGGTGGTGGAAGCAGATTCAAAAGTGGCTTTCAAAAAGGAATTGGATAAATACTTGAAGGGAAAAAATTTACTGGGCTACGGGGAAAGAGCGGGGGTATGGGACTAACTTATAAAGAGCTGGCACGTACTCGATGGGCCAAATGTCCTCCTTCTGTGCTGTAACCATTCTATAATTCTATGATTCTATAGGTAATATATATTTGTGCCTATTGTGGAGTTCGGGATTTGGCTATTTCCAAACATTTGTTTCAGTTGTAAAAAATGTCTTTACTCCTCATAAATTATTCATCACATATTTGAAAAGGAATTCTGAGCTAAGATCAAACATAGTTATAATTGCTGCTAATTTGAATAAAATATCAAACTAACAACACAAAATGTATATTGGTGAATAGAGTTCATAAGCAGATTCAAAACTATATTTACGTGCACATAACTATATTTGTGTGCTAGTATTAGAGGGGACAATTTTTCTCATTCACTTTAGTTTTGCATAGAGCGACATAGTAATTCTTAGTGACTTTAAAAGTATTTTGTGCACGTATTTCTGTTTCTTCACATGTGGACCAGCAATCATTCACTGCAGAGCTGCTACTTGCAATCCCGATACGATCCCACTAGATTTGTAACAGTTCAAATAACATTGAAATTAACTGAAGAATTATCTGGAAAATGTACATCACTGTAGATAGAGCTACGGTTTAGGGATGGAAATCACTTGTTCATCATCCAACCCACTGTGCTCTTTTTATTCCACTCAGTCTGCAGGTGGTACCTATTATTTGTCCTTTAGAACATTAGATAAGGTCAAGGATGATAAAAGGCCATTCAGCCCATCAAGCTTGCTGTCTAACCTTCAACTCACCAAGTCTAACACCCAATTGCATTTTGAATGCCTCTAACATCTTTGATTCCACTAGCTAACCTAATGGCCCATTCCAAATATTTATTTCCATTTGAATAAAGAAATCCCATTCCACTTTCTTTTGCTTTTAGATTATTATTTTAGCTTTCTGCTCTTCCAATTCATGATTGCACCAACTAGATGATAGTGACTTTACAAGTTCTGGCCGTTTAAATTGATCTCTTGACTGAGCCAAAGTGCTGAGTCCCATTACAATCAATGGGCCATCCCCACAACTTATGTCACCAGAATAGCTTAGGATGCAAATGAAGAGCTGAAACTGTGGGTATTCTTATAGCCAGAAATAGGCCACTTAGATTAGGTATCTCTTAACAAATGTCTTGTTAGTATTTTCTTTTAAGTGAGCGAGATGAGCAAATACTCTGCATAGCAAGTACTTTACCCAACTTTCCATCTAGTTTAATAGATTACAGTTTATCTTTGTGTAAAAGATAATAATATGAGTATATGAAGAGGTAACAGGGAATAATAAATTGACAATTTTTTAAACCATTCATGAAATAAATGGGCTTAATAACCATATAACTATTTTAAGGATAAATTAGATGGAAATATCATGGGAGATAATGAAATGTTGAATTTTTTTTTTGCATCAGATTTCATGAATGAAGATTGTGAACAAAATCCAGATCCTATCAAACTGGCTCTTGAATATCTAAGGCTACATTTAATCTACAGATATCTGTATTGTGTGATGCTCATCAGGCAAACCCAAGTTATAATGTGAACCACATCTCATACTGAACTCTCTATATGTGTGTGTTTGGTGGCATGTGCAGAGCTCTGCTCCCTAGGTAGCTAATTTTTAATGTTATGAGAGCATAGGCAGAAAGTGAGCTCCTTTAGGAATATTAAAATGAAAAATTAGTTTATAACGCACCCAGGATGTTCAATGGATCACCTGGGCACTTTTAAAGTATAGCTTTGCATTGGGATGAAATTAAAGCACACATAGCAAAGCCCAAACAATGTGAGACTACCTACTTGAGGTGGTCTTGCAACTTTTGTTTTAATGTGCTCAGGAATCAAATTGCCTACTCAACTCCCATGTCATACTACCACTTTTCTTTGGTGTACGACCAAAACCACTTTGCATTGAAAAGAAAGTGGGTGCATAATGGTAGCCTAACGTGCATAGTAGTCAAATTTTAATGTGTTATGAACAAACAAAGCTGGAGGTCCAGTCTAGTTGGAAAATAAAATGTGAATCCTCAATGAAATAAGGGAGGAAATAGACAAGGCTTTGGTTACTATTTTCAGGAGATCCACTGATAAAGGGGTGGTAGCAAAGAGCAGAAAGTAGCTAATGTAAATCTACTATTCACAACAGGAGTGAGATATTGAATCATGGAATTGAAAACCAGATTGTGCAGAAATGCACTGCAGTACTTTATCTGGCACCACAATACTTTATCAGGGTTTATCAAAAGAGCACAGAGACCATATGGGGAAGTCAGCAAGTCTCACAAGTCTACTGTAATTATTTGAGGAAATTGCTTAATTAAGTAGATGTAGGACGTTCGGTGGATATATTCTTTGATTTTCAGTAGGCATATAATAAAATTCGGCTAAGTTTTTTTTTAAAAAAAGATAAAGGCTCCTGAAATCAACAGCAGAATTAGGTAGCTGGACAGATAATGAGTGAAACAATATAAAAATAGAATTTTTGAATTGGACAAGGCCCTTTCAGGGGAACAAGAGTGATTAATAGTGGAATCCTGCATGGGGTTTGTTATGGTCCCTCCACCATCCATAAATGATGTGAGGAGGGGTACTTTAGTTAAGTTGTCAAATTTGTTGATGTGATGAAGCTACGTGATGAGGAGAAGACATGTGTAGAGGAAGACTGGAAGAATTTAAAATGATCTGGATATATTAAGTAGACATGCAAAGAAATGGCAAATGAAATGTAATGTGGAAATATAAGTTAATGTATATTGGTAAGGGAAATATAAAACATGTTGATAGAATAGATGAGTGACCATTGAATAAAGCTGGAAAACAAAAGATTCCTATGTTATTATCAACCATTCACTGTAAACTATCCAATCACTGAGATGTCTTCATTGGTATCTTTATACAGTTAATTCCTAAGCTAAATATGTTATTTTAATCACACATTGCATGGCCACATTTTGAAATTTTGTGTAGTTTGGTCACGTTAGCTTCAAAAGGGTATTGTTGTATTAGAAAGTGTATGGAGAAAAATACATCATAATTTGACTATTCAAAATGAATTCATAAGGAATTGGGTCCGTTCAGATTGAGAAGATGCATAGTCAAAGTTTTTCAAATGTTGAAAGTCATAAATAATGTGAAAATAGGTATATTTTTCAACATAAAACATGAATACAAGACTGGCAAACTGTAATATTAGAAAATCCAATCCCCACATAGAGTAACAGATGTATGAAAGAAACTCCCATTTAAACTAATTAACATTATGTTGATTAACTCGTTTAAAAAAAGCAGTACAACAATTTGCATTTATATAGTATCTTTAGTGTAGAAAAATGTCCCAAGGCACTTCATAGAGGTATAATAAAAGAAAATGGATACCAAACCAAAGGAGCAGATAGATATTAGGAAGGGTGACCAAAAGCTTAAGTCAAAGAGATGGGTTTTAAGGAGTGCTTAAAAGATGTAGAGTAATTCATGGAGGAAATTCCAGAGTGTGAAGACTAGGAGACCGAAGATATGGCCACCAATGGTAGGGAAAAGGCAGGGAAGGATGAACAAGAGGCCAGAGCCAGAGGAACAGAGAGTTCGGTGGGGAGGGGAGCAGGGGAGGAGGTTACAGAGGAGTTCGGCTGCGAAGGTATTTTAACACGAGGATGAGAATTTTAAATTTGAGATGTTGTGGAACCAGGAGCCAACATAGATTATTGAGGACAGGAGCGACTGATGAATGGGATTTGGTGCAGTACAGAATACCAGCAAAAAGTTTTGGATGATCTGAAGCTTACAAATGTTGAAGGATGCGAGATTGGCCAGGAAAGCAATAGAATAGTCGAGTCTGGTGATGACAAATGCACAGATGAAGATTTCAGTAGCAGATGGGCTGAGGTAGGAGTGGGACGGGTGAAGTTTCAGAGATGGAAGTAGGCGGTCTTTGTGATGGAGAGGATATGAAGGTTGGAAGCTCATCTCAGGGCCGAATAGGATGCCATAGTTGAAAACAGTCTGGTTCAGTCTGAGACAGTGGCTGAGGAGGGGGGGTGGAGTCAATGGCAAGGGTATGGAGTTTGTGGCAGGGGTTGAAGATAATGGCTTTGGTTTTTCCAAAGATAGCTGGAGGAAATTGCAGCTCATCCAAGACTGGATGTTGGACAAGCGATCTGACAACACTGAGACAGTGAATGGGGTTGAGAGAGGCTGAGCTAGTTGCCGTCTGCAAACACGTGGAAGCTAACCCATGTCTGCGGATGATGTCGCCAACAGTCTGCATGAAGATGAGGAAGAGGAGGGAGCCAACGATAGGTCTTTGGTGGGGCAGGAGGGGGGGGTCTCCAGAGGCAACGGGTGTGATAAAAGAAGCCATTGCTGGAGATACTCTGAGTATGATTGCGAGGGAAATCTCAATGAGTTGGACAACAAAGGAAAGGCAATGGAGGAGGATGGTGTGATTGACAGTGACAAAGATTACAGAGAGGTCGAAGAGAAAGAGGAGGGATAATGTACCATGGTCATAGTCACAGGGAATGTCATTTCTAACTTTCGTAGGGCTGTTTCAGTTCTATGAGAGGGACAGAAACTTGATTGGATAGATTCAAGCAGAGAATTGCAGGAGAAATGGCTCAGGTTTGGGAAGTGACAACACGTTCAAGGACTTTCAAGAGAAAAGGGTGGTTGAAGATCAGGCAGTATTTTGCAATGGGTCGAGGGTGGGTTTTTTGAGGCAGGGGAGTGTGAGGTCAGCAGTTTAGTGGGAATTGGGTTATGCAAGCAGGTGGAGGAGAGAGCAGGTCATGAATGAGATGGACTCAGTGATAGGGTTGAAAAGAAAAGACGAGGTAATTCAATAAACAAAGATTGGTAGGGCTGTAAGTTTTTCATGAGATTTTTGGTCCTTTTTCATTGCCTTTGCATAGTCAGAATAGGCAAGTTTCACGTGTTATGTATGTTTTTAGTAAAAAGATAATAGTTAAAGCTAGACATGGACATATCTTGCGTATGAACCATGTAATAGGCTTCAACTGTTATGCCATAAAATCTTGGGTTTGTATTTCTTTTTAGACTCAGGTTTAATTGATGATTATGTGTTGATATTTTCTGTGCAGTATCAGTAGATTAACACATCTATTATATATTAATTCTGGTAGGTGGGGGTGTACATTTCATCGAAAATCTTAATGGGAAACTTGCTCCTTAAGGCAAATCCAATATACTGTCTATATTACCTGTTACGCCTGTAGGTGGCGCTATGATAGGAGTTTGTAATGCTAAGGCTTTCCCACCCCACCTGGTGTTACACACAGTAAATGCTGTTGATTAGGGATATATATGGTCAGTTTGTTGAATTGTAGTCTCTAATAAAAGCAAAAAATGCTGGAAAACCCTCAGCAGGTCAGGCAGCATTTGTGGAGAGACAAAAACAGAGTTAACGTTTCAGGTGGTTGACCTTTCATTAGAACTGCAACACAGTTCTAAAAGTAGTTAGCCTCTGTTGGTTTCATGAGTAAGAATATTTTACTTTCAATGCATTTTTTTTAAAAAGGTGTCCATAGTTTTAAATGATCCACTTTCCGCAAACCTCTGGTTGCCCTGCTCACTCTCATCATGGGCTGCTTTTTCTTAAAGGTTTTCTTTTCAAATATTAATTTAAACACGTCTACTGTTTTGGACTTTCCACTTTAAATTTAAACCTGCCCCCCAGCCCATGCTGCTCACTAACTTTCATTTTTCCTCAAAGAGAGCTCTTTTGGTGGTTCCCGTGCTTAAAATGCCGCTCCAAACATCAGCACTCCACCGTACTTTTTTCCCCAGCCTCTGATCAGGTCTCCGGGTATTCCTATCCCATGTCCTTAGCCCGGACTGCCCCCTCCCGGGACATCCAAGGTCGGGTCTCCAGACCCTTCTCTTGCACGTGTTTCGCCTCCCTCAACTTTGCTCAACTCTCGAATGCTCCTCCAAAGTGTTTATTTCCCTCATTTTGACACTCAGCCAAGTCTTTTGGTGCAAGTTTGGGCTTCTGGGTAACGCCTCCCTCTAGTCCAGTGCCCTCTAACTCCACTCGTTTGGCCTCTCTCTGGACTTTGTTCGGACTCGGTAGCGCAGGTGGAAATTTGCTCTTTCGCTGTTCCGACTCCTCCCCCCCTTGCCACTCCCCCCCCCCCCTTGCCACCTCCCCCCCAACCTTGCCACCTCCCGGGACTCCCTGCTACATCCATTGGCCTCTCTCACTAATGTGTTCCCCTGCCCAATAGCCATTTAATTGTATTCTCTGTTATATTTTTTGGTAGTTATTAATCATTAATTTAAAGTTTCCATTCGAGAATATATATTGACAGAATTATCTTTTCTATCTCATGTTAAACTCAATAATAATATATTCATCTCCAATAATTATTAATTTCAATGAATTGATATTTACTTGATCAGGTTTAACACGACTTTTAACTTTACAATTCATTAATATTTATAAATTTAAATAAATGCTTTATTTATATTATTTTAGAATGTTCCTCATTGACAGAAGGTTAGCGTTTTTGAGGGATTTTTTATTCGTTCATCGGATGTGGGCGTCGCTGGCGAGGCCAGCATTTATTACCCATCCCGGCGATATATTTCCAAGTCGGGATGGTGTGTGACTTGGAGGGGAACGTGCAGGTGGTGTTGTTCCCATGTGCCTGCTGCCCTTGTCCTTCTAGGTGGTAGAGGTCGCGGGTTTGGGAGGTGCTGTCGAAAAAGCCTTGGTGAGTTGCTGCAGTACATCCTGTGGATGGTACACACTGCAGCCACTGTGCGTCGGTGGTGAAGGGAGTGAATGTTTAGGGTGGTGGATGGGGTGCCAATCAAGCGGGCTGCTTTGTCCTGGATGGTGTCGAGCTTCTTGAGTGTTGTTGGAGCTGCACTCATCCAGGCAAGTGGAGAGTATTCCATCACGCTCCTGGCTTGTGCCTTGTAGATGGTGGAAAGGCTTTGGGGAGTCAGGAGGTGAGTCATTCGCCGCAGTATTTATATGGCTGGTCCAGTTAAGTTTCTGGTCAATGGTGACCCCCAGGATGTTGATGGTGCGGGATTCGGCGATGGTAATGCCGTTGAATGTCAAGGGGAGGTGGTTAGACTCTCTCTTGTTGGAGATGGTCATTGCCTGGCACTTGTCTGGCACGAATGTTACTTGCCACTTATGAGCCCAAGCCTGGATGTTGTCCAGGTCTTGCTGCATGCGGGCACGGACTGCTTCATTATCTGACGGGTTGCGAATGGAACTGAACACTATGCAATCATCAGCGAACATCCCCATTTCTGACCTTATGATGGAGGGAAGGTCATTGATGAAGCAGCTGAAGATGGTTGGGCCTAGGACACTGCCCTGAGGAACTCCTGCAACAATGTCCTGGGGCTGAGATGATTGGCCTTCAACAACCACTACCATCTTCCTTTGTGCTAGGTATGACTCCAGCCACTGGAGAGATTTCCTCTTGATTCCCATTGACTTCAATTTTACTAGGGCTCCTTGGTGCCACACTCGGTCAAATGCTGTCTTGATGTCAAGGGCAGTCACTCTCACCTCATCTCTGGAATTCAGCTCTTTTGTCCATGTTTGGACCAAGGCTGTAATGAGGTCTGGAGCCGAGTGATCCTGGCGGAACCCAAACTGAGCATTGGTGAGCAGGTTATTGGTGAGTAAGTGCCACTTGATAGCACTGTCGACGACACTTTCCATCACTTTGCTGATGATTGAGAGTAGACTGATGGGGCGGTAATTGGCCGGATTGGATTTGTCCTGCTTTTTGTGGACAGGACATACCTGGGCAATTTTCCACATCGTCTGGTAGATGCCAGTGTTGTAGCTGTACTGGAACAGCTTGGCTAGAGGCGCAGCTAGTTCTGGAACACAAGTCTTCAGCACTACAGCCGGGATGTTGTCGGGGCCCACAGCCTTTGCTGTATCCAGTGCACTCAGCCGCTTCTTGATATCACGTGGAGTGAATCAAATTGGCTGAAGATGGTGGGGATATCAGGAGAAGGCTGAGATGGAACATCCTCTCGGCACTTCTGGCTGAAGATGGTTGCAAACGCTTCAGCCTTGTCTTTTGCACTCGTGCTCGACTCCGCCATCATTGAGGATGGGGATGTTTACAGAGCCTCCTCCTCCCATTAGTTGTTTAATTGTCCACCACCATTCAGGACTGGATGTGGCAGGATTGCAGAGCTTTGATCTGATTCGTTGGTTGTGGAATTGCTTAGCTCTGTCTATAGCATGTTGATTCCGCTGTTTAGCATGCATGTAGTCCTGAGTTGTAGCTTCACCAGGTTGGCACCTCGTTTTTTGGTACGCCTGGTGCTGCTCCTGGCATGCTCTTCTACATTCCTCATTGAACCAGGGGTTGATCCCCTGGCTTGTTGGTAATGGTAGAGTTAGGAATATGCCGTGCCATGAGGTTACAGATTGTGCTGGAATACAGTTCTGCTGCTGCTGATGGCCCACTATGCCTCATGGATGCCCAGTTTAGAGCTGTTAGATCTGTTCTGAATCTATCCCATTTAGCACGGCGATAGTACCACACAACACGTTGGATGGTGTACTCAGTGCAAAGACGGGACTTCATCTCCACGAGGACGTTGCGGTGGTCACTCCTACCAATACTGTCATGGACAGATGCATCTGCGACAGGTGGATTGGTGAGGACAAATGGGTTTTCCCCTCACCACCTGCCGCAGGCCCAGTCTGGCAGCTATGTCCTTCAGGACTCGGCCAGCTCGGTCAGTAGTGGTGCTACTGAGCCACTCTTGGTGATGGACGTTGAAGTCCCCCACCCAGAGTACATTTTGTGCCCTTGCTACCCTCAGTGCTTCCTCCAAGTGGTGCTCAACATGGAGGAGGACTGATTCATCAGCTGAGGGAGGACGGTAGGTGGTAATCAGCAGGAGGTTTCCTTGCCCATGTTTGGCCTGATTCCATGAGATTTCATGGGGCCCGGAGTCAATGTTGAGGATTCCCTCCTGACTGTATCACTGTACCGTCACTCTGGTTGGTCTGTCCTGCCAGTGGGACAGGACATACCCAGGGATGGTGATGGAAGAGTCTGGGATGTTGGCTGAAAGGTATGATTCTGTGAGTATGGCTATGTCAGGCTGTTGCTTGACTAGTCTGTGGGAGAGCTCTCCCAATTTTGGCACAAGTCCCCAGATGTTCATGAGGAGGACTTTGCAGGGTTGACTGGACTTGGTTTGCCTTTGTCGTGTCACGGTGCCTAGTGGTCCAATGCCGGGTGGTCCATCTGGTTTTATTCTTATTATAACTTTTTTTTAGTGAGATTTTACAACTGAGTGGCTTGCTAGGCCATTTGAGAGGGCAATTAAGAATCAACCACATTGCTGTGGGTCTGGAGTCACATATAGGCCAGACCGGGTAAGGGCAGCAGCTTTCCTTGCCTAAAGGACATTAGTGAACCAGATGGGTTTTTACGACAATCCGGTAGTTTCATGGCCACCATTACTGCTGATACTAGTGTTTTTTTAATTCTAGATTTTTAAAAAATTTAGTTAATTGAATTTAAATTCCCTAGCTGTCATGGTGGGATTTGAACTCATAACTCTGGATTATTAGTCCAGTAACATAACCACTATGCTACCATACCCAAAGGTTGCAAGGTAACATGGCCTTGTCACACATGAATAACAGCATAGTACCATGAGATGGAACACAATGCAGTGGACAGCAGCACAATTCATAGCTCCAGCTGGGCATAAACTACTTATGAGTGATGGACTGTATTCTCTAACTCATCGTTGGCAATGTCACAGGAGATGGACTAGTAATATATTGACTGGAGCGTGACATCTTGCGGTGTGCCCCGTTTGTTAATTTTTTTCCCTCGTCCTTCTGCGTAAAATTTTATTGTGCCACGAGTTGCTGGAAATGTGAGTTGATAATGGTACGCAAGGTCAAGAGGGCATCTGGGACCTTGGTGAACGATGGGATCAACATTCTATCTCAACAACAACAACTTGCATTTATATAGTGCCTTTAACGTTAGTAAAACACTTCATGAGAGCATTATAAAACAATATTTGACACCAAGTCATATTAGGAAAGGTGACCAAAAGTTTAGTCAAAGAGGTAGGTTTTAAGGAGCGTCTTAAAGGGAGAGAGTGAGTTTGAGAGGTGGAGAGATTTAGGGAAGGAATTCCAGAGCTTAGGGCCTCAGCAGCTGAAGGCACAGCCACCAGTGGTGGAGTGATGAAAATTGGGGATGCGCAAGAAGCCAGAATTGGAAGAGCGTAGAGATCTTGGAAGGTTGTAGGTCTGGAGAAGGTTACAGAAATCGGGAGGGAATTTGAAAACAAGGATGAGAATTTTAAAATTGAGGTGTTGCCGGACTGGGAGCTAATGTAGGTCAGCGAGCTTAGGGGTGATGGGTGAACGGGACTTCAAGGATATGGGCAGCAGAGTTCTGGATGAGCTCAAGTTTACGGAGGGTGCAAGGTGGGAGGCTGGCCAGGAGAGCATTGGAATAATCGAGTCTAGAGGTAACAAAGGCATGGTTGAGGGTTTCAGTAGCTGATGACTCAGGCAGGGGGCGGAGACAGGTGATGTCACGGAGTTGGTGATGGAGTGGATATAAGGTCTAGATCTCATCTCAGGGTCAAATAGGATGCCGAGGTTGCAAACGGTCTGGTGGCCAGGGAGAGGGACGGAGTTGGCCAATGAGATTTGGGAATAGAGAAAGAAACAGAGGAATGACGGAGAAGGAAATGGGGTTAACTGGGGTCAAATTAGATACAGAAAGAGAAATAAGGAGAGGAAAAGATTGGATTAAGAGCGAGAACAAAGAGAAAAATCAAAATGTCAAGTGTTAAACTTTAAAAACCTCTAGGAACAATTTACTACCTGCAGGAATGAGACTCCACAGTTTCAATTGTTCCCTTTCTGGGCCAGAGCGGTTGAGTTATTCTGCATTATTTTGTGATCAGGTCCAGTTTATTCACAAAATCAAGAGATCTTGTGAACAGTGGGTACAGCACACTAGTTTAAGACAGAAAAAGCTGGAAATACATATCAAATCTCACGTCAAATTTGCCTGATATTATTAACTCTGAAGAGGATTACAGAGATTTTTAAAAAAGCTACAAGGGGATTTCAGAAACATAGAGTGGGCAGTGGGAAAGTTTCCAGTACAGGTCAGATATTTTTCCTGCATGAAGACGGGGAAAATGGAAGAATCACCCAAAACCTGTGCGTCTCATAGCAGCTACAGTGTTGGTAGAGATTTGGAGGCAGGGCTACTTATCAGCATCTTGAGTGGGGAAAGTGTGTAATGGGGGATACTAAGGGAAAGAAAGTTGGGGCAAACATAGTTTACTAAAAGCAGCATCCACATAGATGTGGGATTGTGCAGATCCTAGCAGAACAAGTATCCGGCCTCCTAGATGGAGCCTATCAGAATCACTTATGGGGAGGGTCTGTGTCGGAGTCTTTTTTTTTGGTGTATGCATTGAATAAAAGATTTAATTCAAGAAACATTTTTTTTACAATATTGATAAACGTTGTCACACGGTTGGGTTGGGGCATGCTTGGCGCGTGCGCAATAGGGTGTCACACGTGAGTGGATTCGGTGACACGTGCGGGAGGTGCGTTAGAATCTGGACGGCGGCGGTTTGTTGAGATCGGAGCGGCTGGAACGCGGCGAATAACGGTAAAAACACGGAATGTTGGCGCGACGGGTTTCGGTTAGAAGCTTAAACTTTGTTTTTATGGCTTGGTCCAACTTTCGGATTATTTTATTGACAGTAAAGGACGCGAGGTGCTTTCGTTAGCAGTTTTTTTTTGTACACGAATTTCGTTTCATGCTGGTAAGATAATCCGATTTAAATGGTTTGGAGTTATTTCCATTTTTTAAAAATGCAATAAAAAAACTTACATGGAAAGGAAAGCACAGTGAAACGTATGCAAAGACTGTTTGGGATTGATGTTTATTTTTCCGGATTTGAGGAGTAAATTGGTAGTGAATTGGTTTATTCGCTGCCCTCTGGCCTGCAGAGTTAGAAAGTAGGTCAGGGAATATCCTAGATTTGAATGTTGGCGATTGCTCCATGTTAACCTTTGTTATGTATATAAACATTTTCATATAAAAAAAGACCTTTGGCAACAGGGGAGCTGTGCTGAATGGAAGTTTTTTTTATGTGTATGTGTATTTCTATAGGTCGCATCCACATGTTGCAGCAGGGGCCCGTGTTTACAATATTCTTGGAGCACGTTGTTCAAAAGGACAGGCATCCTTTGAGATTTTGGTGACCGGTGTCACTGGCTTGTAGTACAAAAGGTATCTGACTCCTTCCACCATGTTAGTACTTTTACCCCCAGCTTTGTGACATTTGCTCCTGTGTGTACTATGTGCCCATTATGACTTGTCTCAGCGCCATACTATTAGAAGTTCATAAGCTGTAGTGTGGTGTATTAGATTTTTCATTATATTCTGTCTTCAACTAATGTTGCCTCTGAATACTGGCACAATTGCCCCTGGACCTTCATAGTGTCAAATAGCTACAGTTTATGTCTTGGATGCTTAGGCCTTAACCAAAAGAAAGCAACATGTAAAGAAAGCCTTAAGTTCTTGGCATACGTAAAGAGTTATCATCTCCAATGGGTCTAAAACCTTGGATCTGATCACTGAGTTTGTTCACACTAACCAGATCAACAGGTAGCCAACTAGGGTGGTAGATGTTTTAGCTTTAGTCAGATATATTGCTGTTGTGTTCAGTGCCAAAGACCACTACTTACAAACAGGATAATGACTTTATTCATTAATATGTCTTTCAGGATTGCCTAGTGGTCAAACATAAACCCTTGTTACTGTAAATAGCTTAATGAATTGACATAAACATTCTTGTGTTCCAATCTTTGGATAGCAGAAGAATAAATGTTCTATCTGACCATACAACTTATACTCCAATTAAGTTTTTTTTAACAATTAAATAGTAGTGGAAATCGATATAGCAGATTCCACTTGATCAAAGAATTTCCAACTTCTACTTATTGGATGCAAAAACTCTGATGTGACATTTGGCTAACATTTATAATAACGTTGGACCAGTGTTCGTAATGTTCTTTCCGTCAACATGGAGTTTCCAGCCTCTTCGTGATGGGGTTAGAAGAAGTCACACAGCCTGAGGTAGATATACTCCTTTTGAAATTCAAAAATTGGATTAGAGGAAATCAAAATGATCTACAGCTTCCTAAATTTAGCAGATGTGAGAAACCTATAGGGGGCAGAAGGGATTGGGGTGGGGGGGATGCGGGGCAGAAGGGATTGGGGTGGGGGGGATGCTGGGCAGAAGGGATTGGGGTGGGTGCTGCTGGGCAGAAGGGATATGGGGGGGTGGTGCTGGGCAGAAGGGATATGGGGGGGCGGTGGTGCTGGGCAGAAGGGATTTGGGGGGGGGCTGCTGGGCAGAAGGGATATGGGGGGGGGTGGGTGCTGGGCAGAAGGGATATGGGGGGGGGTGGGTGCTGGGCAGAAGGGATATGGGGGGGGGTGGGTGCTGGGCAGAAGGGCTATGGGGGGGGTGGGTGCTGGGCAGAAGGGCTATGGGGGGGGTGGGTGCTGGGCAGAAGGGATATGGGGGGGTGGGTGCTGGGCAGAAGGGATATGGGGGGGTGGTGGGGGAGGGGACATGGAGGGGTCAGGGGGAAGGTTCCAATAAAAGTTTTCATTGAAGCAAGTAGGATAGATTTCAGTGGGTGACACAATGGGCTTATGAGGCCTTGAAGGGGGAAAATAATATTTTAAAAGGATTATAAAAATGCCAACTGTGTTACTAGAAAATTGAAATTCAAAGTTTAAGTTTTTTTTAAAAACCATGAAGTCTCACTGCTACGTAGTACCTACTATGTGTTCCACCAGGCTGGGTGAATGTGACAGTAAAGATATGACACCTATCACAGCACCACTACATGTGTAACTGGTACCACAGGCAGTATAATGGGTTTGTCCATAGGGACCAGATTCCAGTGAACATTTTCGATGAAGCAAGAGCCCCATGTGCCAAATTTAATATATAATAGATTCTATTGCAAATAGGATAGATTACTGAACTGTAGACAGGCCTGATCAACTCCTGGCACAACAGTTTCACTGGTGAAACTGGCTGAAAATCTAATTGACTAGGCAACCAAGTTAAGAGTTGGTGACCTCTGTCTGCATGTGTGTTCAATCATGCATTGCATTTCTCACCAGGAAACTGCTGAGTAAGAAGAAAGGACAAAGGTCCTGATCTGAATGGATGCTTCCCATGAGGCTTAAAGCTGCAGTCCTCTGGACTCATTGCCAAAGCCTTCACTGGCACCAGACCTGACTTTTCCTCTTTAGAGTTCCAGCACTGCTTGGAATCAAGTGGCTCTGAATGAATGCCCGGTGACATTCAGCATGAGCCAGCATTAAATCTTCGATTTTGTAGCAGAAATTAAATCCCAACTCTCTCTATAATTTCCATGACTTTTTTTGGGTGGTGTCTAGTTAAGAAAATATCAGGAGAAAGGAAAGGAAGTGTCTTTGATTTTAAAAAAGAAACACTTGTAGAAGGGACAAGAGATATTAAAGTTAAAGACAAAAAGAATAAAAATCAGTGTTCTAAAAAAAAAGTTGGAATCACAATTGAGTGATGTGTATGTGAATACACAAAGCATTCAAAATAAAATTGGAGTGTTTAAAAACAATAATAACTATGGAAGGATATGTTATGGTAGCTACAATTAACATTACTTATATTTGGACAGGTCTGGGATGTTAATATTCCTGGTTATAATATTTTCAGTAGAGATAGGAAAAAAGGGGGTTGTGGTAGCAGCATCAATGAAGGTAGAGCATAGGAATGACCTAGGGGGTTGCATTAAGACAGAATCCTGATGGATTGGAAGGAAAATGTTATAGTTATTGCTGTGCAGCAAACAGTAGAGTTGAGATAGAGGGAGATCAGCAGATATTTCAGAGATATGCAAGAACAACAGGGCAGTAACATTGGATAATTTTCACGATTGTAACACTGGGATAAAGTTTATGCATGTGGTCAAAGTGGGGAAAGCTTTTTAGAATTCAGTACATTTTTAGTCCAAAAAGAAAGAAGCATTGCTTGATTTAACTCTGGGAATTGAAATTGTCAAATAACTGAGTAGAAAAACAAGTGGGAAAATAGTTACAACATGATTGTGTCATCTGTGAGAAGAGAAAAGTTTGAGATATTGAGACTCTCTACAGAGCAATTAAAATGAATTAATTCAAAAAAATATTCATGACAGATAGTTGCATGCTGTTTACCTTGCACTCCCGAGTCACGCTCTGAAGGAATACTTTTTTTTTCTCCCACTTTTATAGTCCTCCAACCTAGTACCTTGTGGCCCCATTGGTTCTGTTCCAATTAAGCTTGAACTATGCTGGACAATTATGCAGATTTGCACCCATTTTACAATCCGGTGTATTCTAATGTGATTGGCAGGAAATTTGAGCATGACTCGACATTGGCAGAATGGGCATGGGATCGGGCGCATTTTCAAGTCTAACTTCTGGTTACGCCCACGCAGGAAATTGCAAGCCTCAGTTCAGTGAGATAAGAAGAAATCTGGTACAAATTAACTGGGCAGAAAAGTTAGCAAACAAGACAATGAATCAGCAGTGGAGAATCTTCAAATGTGAAATGGATAGAGTACAAAATGTATAAATGCCTGTAAGGCAAAAGGGGGTACATCAAAGAATTAAGTTTCATAGATGAATAGAGATTAAAATTAAAGCTATATCTAAATTATTATGTCTTGACCTTCCTATTGTCATTTTTGCCACACTTCTGTCAACCTTTTTTGATTATAAATTTCTATGCCCACATATATAATGGTAACTGCCTATACAAACTTGTCATGCTGTAATTACACCCTCTTCAATGGTGGCACTGGGACTCCTCAGTTCTGTGTCTTCCAGCTGCTGAGCCTGTACCGCAGAGAAACTACTATGCTCTGACCAACTTCTCTATTTCGCAAATTGCCACAAGACTTACGATTGTGTATATATAGTCAAATAGTAGCGTATATGAAACCTTGTGGCCCAATACTTTATCCACCTGTGGCTAACTAGAAATCCAGATGTGGATAATTGCATTTCTGATTTGTAAATAAAAGTAAGTAATAGACATTGTTGGGCATGTGATTTCAATACTCGTATCGATGTGGAATATGCATGTATACTTTAACCTTTTTGTGCATTTGTTGGTAAAATGGTAGGATGAAAAGCAGAGTGTGTAAGTGTTGTTTGATTATTGTGAGTACTTTACTTCCTTGGAATGGTGGTAAATGTTTAAGTAAATATGCACGTGAAGTACATTTATCTGTAAGGTGTGAGTATATATGGCTTTTTCTACTAAAAGTTCATGTGGTTAAAACTGTGTCAGCATAGCCTGGCTAGTCAGCAATTTCTATTGGCTAGCACTGATATAAAAAGCAGTGGTCCTAGTACCAACCCCTAGGGAACACCGCTGTATACCTTCCTCCAGTCTGAAAAACAACCGTTCACCACTACTTTCTGTTTCCTATCACTTAGCCAATTTCGTATCCGTGCTGCCATTGCCCCTTTTATTCCTTGGGCTTCAGCTTTGCTGACGAGCTTGTTATGTGGCACTTTATCAAATGCCTTTCGGAAATCCATATACACAACATCAACTGCATTGCCCTCATCAACCCTATCTGTTACCTCATCAGAAAACTCAATCAAGTTTAGTTAAGCATGATTTGCCTTTAAATCCGTGCTGGCTTTCCTTTATTAATCCACACTTGTCAAAGTGACTCTTAATTTTGTCCCAGATTATCGTTTCTAAAAGCTTTCCCATCACCGAGGTTAAATGACTGGGCTGTAGGGGGGTTTATCTGTACACCTTTTTTTGAACAAAATTTCAGGCATAATGTATGAGGAGATGTAGCAGCATGGATAGAAAGTGGGTTGACTGACAGCCCACTCAGGGATTAAATTATGTGTTATTTTCAGAGCCACTATCTTAGAGTGACTGGACAACTCAATTTTTGTATTTATTACATTGGATTTTTACTATTGTTTTGAGTTTTGCCTTTCATTATTGTTGGTTTATAATTTGGGCCACTGGTTTTTAGTGGGTGAATAAATTCTTTTTAGAAGGGATTCAATCTTTTGTAGATTGTATTCTGTCCTTTCTTCCACAAAAACAGCAAATCACATCATGTACGAGCATTGCAGTGAGGTTTTGTGACATCACTTTCTGGAAAATTGCCATTAGAAAACTTTGCTAATCATTTGTCAGTGAAGTGTGGCTCTCTGCTACCTTTGCGATCATTAAAGGTAGCACAGAGAACCATGCATATAGCTTTGTGTGTTTGTAAACTACTGTTTTTAACTTTCAGGTATTTTGAAATAAGAAGGATTATCATCTCCCAGAGAGATGTCTGAAAAGAAAATTAACCATTCCAAACATGATATTGCGAAGTTCCTGCAACAGAAATCAGAAAAAGTGATTAAAAAAAGTGGCAAAGTTTTTAAGACGGAAGGTATCTTGGATAGTGCCTTGGAAATCCTCATAAGTGAACGTTTGCATCCTAATTTTGCAATTAGTAAATCTGTGTTAGAAGATGGAGGTGCCAGCTTACCGAAAAAGAGAAATTTCAATTTTTGTGAGCTAACCAAGGAATACTTTGCTGATCCTACCCACCAATCAAAAGTTAATCGATTAGGTGGAGGTAGCATCAATGAAAAAAATGAAACTGGATCATTGATACAACTCAATGGAGAAATTCAGCAAAATGTTGACACTGAAGGTAATTGCTTATATACTGTGATTTAAGAACTTGATTTAATTCTGCGGTTGCAATAAAATGAGGCATAACTTATTAAATTTGGAACATAGGTTATTGCACAACTTTGGGGAGACAATTTTATTAAGGCAAGAAATAAGAAACAATCTAGCTAGATTGTGTGTAGTGTCCAGTTATATCCTGGACATTTGAGTTACATAAATGCGAAATGTTAACTCCTGAAATTGTCAGAATCGTTTTGAAATGTAGGAGGCAACTGGGGAAGGTAAGGTTATCTTTCTAGTTTATATTGCTTTATATTTTATCTATGATGCTTTTCACCATGTATCAGTTCTGGTCATTCAAATAATACTGTGAATAATGGCACTTTTTGATTATGGCTCTGTGAAGCGCTTTGGGATGTTTTTCTACCTTAAAGTTGTTATATAATTGCAAATTGTTATAGTTCCATGCATTTGTGATTTTGTACACATTACCAACTCTGCATTCACTCTCTCCACCACTGGTGCACTGTGGCTGCATTGTATGCTTTTTACATTGTGCACTGCAGCAACTCACCATGGCTTCTTTGGCAGGACCTCCCAAACCTGTGACCTCGGCCACGTAGAAGGACAAGGGCAGCAGGTGCATGGGAATACGATCACCTCTAGTTTCCCCTCCAAGTTATACACCATCAAGACTTGGACACATATCGCCATTCCTTTATTGTCGTTAGGTTAAAATCCTGGAAATCCCTACCTGATAGCACCGTGGGAGTACCTTCATCACATGGACTGCAGATGTTCAAGAAGGTTCACCACCACCTTCTCAAGGGCAATTAGCATTGGACAATAAATGCTGGCCTTGCTAGCGATGCCCATATCCCGAGAGTGAATAAAAAAATTGTAGTTTTCATTCGACACACCAGATTTTTAAATTACATTTATAAATTCTGTAAGAGTTTAGTGCTTTATTCTGTTGTAATTCACATGCAATAGAAAAACCTGAGTTGAAATTGGGGAATTTCACGGGACTGCTGTCTTTATTATTGCATTGTTCTTTTCTCCCCTTAGTGCAGTGTTGGCTATTTGCCTACAATACTTATTCAGCTGCCTGGGCTAGTTACTTAGGTGATTTCCCTCTCTTTCTCCCCTCCCTGCTGCCCCAGTTGCTATTGTAATGATAAGCAGCCTAATCTGTCCGACCCTCATAATCTGGTGCTGTTGCCTTTTGCCTGATACATCTTGAAACCAATGTTGCAGAACAACCCAGCTGATTGAGGAGCAGTTTGCCACAGTGTGCCACTTCAGTGTTTTATGATACATATGTGTGTGTGTGTGTGTGTGTGTATGTATGTGTGTATGTATGTGTGTGTGTATGTGTGTGTGTGTGTATGTATGTATGTGTGTGTGTATGTATGTGTGTGTGTGTGTGTGTATGTATGTATGTATGTGTGTGTGTATGTATGTATGTAGTAAATTTTAACTTGAAAGCATTTTCTTTTTGCTGTCCTTAAGATCTGTGTTAAAGGAAAGCATTGGGAAGAATGTTTTAAGTATTATGCATCTTATTTATCATGCTTTTAAAGAGGATTTTACACTGGATGAAGAGAATGTCGCCAAATAACAGAATTTTACAACACAGAAGGGGACCATTTGGTCCATCACGCCTCTGTTGGCTATGAAAGGACTATTCACTTCCATTTTCCTGCCTTTTCCTGAAGGCCTTTTAATTTTTTTTCAAATATTTATTCACTTCCTTTTTAAAAACTGTTATGAATTCTGTTTCCATGACTGTTTGTGGTAGGGCATTCGATCTCCCAACAAACCTGCATTTAAAAAAAATCTAACTCCACTAATAATTATCTTCAATTTATGCCCTCTAGTTAACAACTAACCAACCAATGGAAATAGATTTTCCCTATTTACCTTATAAAAACCTTTCATAATTTGGACCACCTCTTAACTTCCTGTGCTGTAATGAAAAATGCTTTAGTTTCTACATAATTAGCTCTCATGGCAGGTATCATCTCAGTGAACCTCTTCAGTCCCCTCTCCATGACCTTTAATTGTCTTTCTAAAACTGGCCCAACTAATGATTTGTATAGGTTTAGCATTATTTCTTGATTTCTATACTCAATGCACCTATTTATAAAATACCATATGATTTTTAAAAAATCTTTGTCATGTTGTTCTCCCACTTTTGAAGATTTGTATATCTGAATCCTTATGTCTCTTTTGCTTCTCTACTCCCTTTAAAGTTTTACCATTTAGTTTATATTTGATCTCCTTAATCTTCCTCTCAAATTGTATCACCTTGTATTTCTCTGCATCAAATTAAACCCGTCATCTATCTGCCCAATCTTATAACCTGTCTATGTCCCGTTAGCAATCAACCATGATCCCTATTTTTGTATTGTCTGCAAATTTGTATCGTCTACCTAATCCCGAGGCACACTTCCAGTCTGAAAAACATCCATTACCTACCTATTGTCTGTTCTGTGCCATTTATCCAACTTCCCGTTCTAGCTGCCACATTCCCTTTAATACTGCACTGCTTCATTTTTCAACAAGCCTCCAGTGCGGCACCTTATTAGATGCTTTTGAAAATCCACATAAGCAGCATCCACAGCATTTACTTTATCAATACATTGTTTTTTTACTCAACTAACTACTAAATTTGTCAGGCAAGACCTGCCCTTTACAAATCAGTGCTGGCAGGCTGGCTCTCAATCCAGATTTTTCGAGCCAGTATACATTTTATCTTGTATTGCAACCTCTAGAAGCTTACCTACTACTGATGTTTAGCTGGTTGGTCTATAATTAACTATTTTGTCCCGTTCTCTTTTATTGAACCGAAGTGTTACAGTCCTCTGGCACAACTTCAATTGCCAGGGATCATAGAATCATAGGGCCAGAACTTGCGTAGAGCGGCATGGCAATGCTCACTGCAGCTCCTGTGAATTAAATTAATGAATGTACTTACTGCGGGCTATGTGACGTCGACTTGCTTGATTTTGAACTTTAAAAAAAATTGTACACTATTAACTTGGCCTCTGAGTAGCGTAAGTTGATGCGTGTGGAACAGTCTGTAAGAATAGAAGACAACCCACAAAATCTGTCAGGAATCCACAAGCAGGCAAGCAGACTTCATCCATTTAAAGTTAGTATTCTGGAAAACATTGTAAGTAAAAAAAAAATTTAATATTTTTTTATATAAAAAGCCAAAGGAGTAATTGAATTGAATTAAAGAGACAGAGGAAAAAAAAATTACCAAAAACTATTAAAATAAGGAGTAATATGAGTGGATGATCCACCTCGGCCTCATCTCGATATCCCCACCATCACAGAAGCCAGTCTTCAGCCAATTCGATTCACTCCACGTGATACCAAGAAACGGCTGAGTGCACTGGATACAGCAAAGGCTATGGGCCCCGACAACATCCCGGCTGTAGTGCTGAAGACTTGTGCTCCAGAACTAGCTGCGCCTCTAGCCTAGCTGTTCCAGTACAGCTACAACACTGGCATCTACCCGACAAGGTGGAAAATTGCCCAGGTATGTCCTATCCACAAAAAGCAGGACAAATCCAATCCGGCCAATTACCGCCCCATCAGTTTACTCTCAATCATCAGCAAAGTGATGGAAGGTGTCGTCGAGAGTGCTATCAAGCAGCACTTACTCACCAATAACCTGCTCATCAATGCTCAGTTTGGGTTCCGCCAGGACCACTCTGTTCCAGACCTCATTACAGCCTTGGTCCAAACATGGACAAAAGAGCTGAATTCCAAAGGTGAGGTGAGAGTGACTGCCCTTGACATCAAGGCAGCATTTGACCGAGTGTGGCACCAAGGAGCCCTAGTCAATGGGAATCAGGGGGAAAACTCTCCAGTGGCTGGAGTCATACCTAGCACAAAGGAAGATGGTAGTGGTTGTTGAAGGCCAATCATCTCAGCCCCAGGGCATTGCTGCAGGAGTTCCTCAGGGCAGTGTGCTAGGCCCAACCATCTTCAGCTGCTTCATCAATGACCTTCGCTCCATCATAAGTTCAGAAATGGGGATGTTCGCTGATGACTGCACAGTGTTCAGTTCCATTCGCAACCCCTCAAATAATGAAGCAGTCCGAGCCCGCATGCAGCAAGACCTGGACAACATCCAGGCTTAGGCTGATAAGTGGCAAGTAACATTTGCTCCAGACAAGTGCCAGGCAATGACCATTTCCAACAAGAGAGAGTCTAACCACCTCCCCTTGACATTCAACGGTATTACCATCACCGAATCCCCCACCATCAACATCCTGGGGGTCACCATTGACCAGAAACTTAACTGGACCAGCCATATAAATACTGTGGCTACAAGAGCAGGTCAGAGGCTGAGTATTCTTCGACGAGTGACTCACCTCCTGACTCCCCAAAGCCTTTCCACCATCTCCAAGGCACAAGTCAGGAGTGTGATGGAATACTCTCCACTTCCACAACACCAAAGAAGCTCGACACTATCCAGGACAAAGCAGCCCGCTTGATTGGCACTCCATCCACCACCCTAAGCATTCACTCCCTTCACCACCGGCGCACAGTGGCTGCAGTGTGTACCATCCACAGGCTGCACTGCAGCAACTTGCCAAGGCTTCTTCGACAGCACCTCCCAAACCCGCAACCTCTACCACCTAGAAGGACGAGAAGCAGGTACATGGGAACAACGTCACCTGCACGTTCCCCTCCAAGTCACACACCATCCCGACTTGGATATATACTGCCATTCCTTCATCATCGCTGGGTCGAAATCCTGGAACTCCCTTCCTAATAGCACGGTGGGAGAACTTTCACCACACGGACTGCAGCGGTTCAAGAAGGCGGCTGACCACCGCCTTCTCGAGGGCAATTAAGGATGGGCAGTAAATGCTGGCCTCGCCAGCGACACCCACATCCCATGAATGAATTTTTTTTTAAACTCCACATTTTTAAAATTTAATTTTTAGTTGTTTGACAGTCATTGAGACTGTACATAAAACTTAGTTTAGACCAGGTATTTTTAAGTGTAACTGTTTGGCGGCATAATTAGTTACTTTCCAACTGGGCAGATGAGTAAGTTTGCAATTTTTCAGTGATTTCAATGATTGCAGCGTGCGATGTCCCTTGAATTTGAAGCTGTCAAATCACCGGCGAACCAACAGGAGCAGGTTCACGATTTCTGCGTTTTAGTGCGCATGTGCAAATGCGGGAACTTGCTCCTTTGATTCGCCATTTAATAACAGAGAGCATTGTTGAGCTTCTCCTTTATCTCGAGCAATTTCTGGCCCATTGAATCTTACAGAAGGAGGCCATTCAGCCCGTCATGCCAGTGCCGGCTCTTTGAAAGAGTTGTCCAATTTAGTCCCACACCCCAGCCCTGCAAATTAGTCCTCTTCAAGGACATGTCCAGTTGCCTTTTAGAAGTTCCTATGGAATCTGCTTCCACCAACCTTTCAGGTAGTGCGTTCCAATCTTAACCCTTTGTGTGAAAACATTTCTCTTCATTTCTCCTCTAGTTCTTTTGCCAATTATTTTAAATCTATGACCTCTGGTTGCTGACACACTTGCCAGAGGAAACAGTTTCTCCCTATTTGCTCTATCAAAACCCCTCATAATTTTGAACACTTCTATTAGGTCTCCCCTTAACCTTCTCTGCTGTAAGGAGAACAATCCCAGCTTCTCCAATCTCTCCACATAACTGAAGTCCCTCATTTGGTATATCCTGGTAAACCTCCTCTGTACCCTCTCCAAGGCCTTGACTGCCTTCCTAAAATGTGGTGCCCAGAATTGTACACAATACTCCAGCTGAGGCCTAACCAGTGATTTTGTAAAGGTTTAGCATGATTTCCTTGTTTTTGTATTCAATGCCCCTGTTTACAAAGCCAAGTATCTCATATGCTTTCTTAACCGCCTTATCAACTTGCCCTGCCACCTTCAACGATTTGTGAATATGTACCCCTGCAGGTCACTCTGCCCTTGCACCCCCCCCCTCAAAATAGTACCATTTAAATTATACTGCCTTTTCCTGTTGTTCCTCCCAAAGTACATCACTTCACACTTATCTGCATTTCAATGCAGATGCCATCGGTGTGCCCATTTCACTAGCCTATCTAAGTCCTTCTGAAGTTTGCTGCTATCCTCCTCACTGTTTGCTATGATGCCAAGTTTTGAATCATCCGCAAACTTGGAAATAGTACTCGCTATACCCACGTCCAGGTCATTTCTATATGTCAAGAAAAGCAATGGTCCTAATAGCGATCCCTGGGAAACCCCATTGAATACTTCTCTCCAGTCAGAAAAACATTCGTACACCACTACCCTCTGCCTCCTATCGCTTAGCCAATTACGTACCCAAGTCATCATTGTCCCTTTAATCCCACGTGCTTCTATTAACCGACTAAGTCTATTATGTGGTGCTTTATCAAATGCCTTTTGAAAGTCCATAAATAAAACATCTACTGCGTTACCTTCATCAATCCTCTCTCTTACTTCATCAAAGAACTCGATCAGGTTAGTCAGAATTGATTTGCTTTCAACATCCGTGCTGGCTGTCCCTTATTAACCCATGCTTCTCCAAATGAGAATTAATTTCGTCCTTGACAATGGCCTCTAGTAGTTTTCCCACCATTGATGTTAGACTGACTGGCCTGTAGTTACTACGTTTATCTTTCTCTCCTTTTACGAACAGGGATGTAACATTTGCAGTCCTCCAGTCCTCTGGCACCATTCCCATATCCAAGCAGGATGGAAAGATTGTGGTCAGAGCTTCAGCTATGTCCACCCTTGCTTCTCTCAACAACCTAGAATACATCCCATCTGGACTGGATGACTTGTTAACTTCGAGTGATGCTCACCTATTTAGCACCTCCTTTCTATCTATTTTTATCCTATCCAATATCTCCACTCGTTCCTCCTGTACTGCGACATTAACTTCATCCTTTTTTGTGAAGAAGATGCAAAGTACTCATTCAGCAGCTCAGTCATGCCCTCTACCTCCACAAGCAGATTTCCTTTTTTTGTCCTTAATCAGCATTCCTTTAACGATCCTTTTACTTTTTATGTTTGTAAAAGATTTTTGGGTTCCCTTTTATGTTACCTGCTAATCTTTTCTCGTACTCTTTGCCCTTCTTGTATCCTTTTTTCAATTTAAAAGATTGTAGTCCAAGCCTCTGTCCTCTCTGACTTCCTTCTGTATTTGAATGAAAGAAAGAAAGAAAGACTTGCATTAATGCAGCACCTTCCACGATCTCAGGATGTCCCAAAGTGCTTTACAGCCAATGAAGTACTTTTTGAAGTCTAGTCACTGTTGTAATGTAGACGATACCATTAATGCCGTTTCTACTTTGAGTTTCTCCAATTTTTTAGTACTATTTTCTTGTCTGTAATTATCCTATCTAACTACCCCAGCTCTGCTTTCATTCCCGCTGCTACACTCTTCTGTGTACACCTTTGGTATCCTTGCCATTCCCACGTTTTCCGTAAGACATCCTTTTTCATCTCTAATAGGTCCTACACATTCTTTTACTTATGTAATGATTCCGTTTGTTATTTACCAGTCTCCATACCCTTTCTTAGCCTTGCTTTTTTTTGCCTCCCCATTGTATTTTCTATAGTTCGCTTGATTTTCTTAATGTTATTTGCCCTAGATTAGTCACCATGCCAATGAGATCTAGATACCTGTGTTAAGGCATTTAAAAAACAAGAGGGGAGGGCAGGAAAAGAGGGAGAGCAGGTTCAATAAAGTTCCAGTGCCAGTGGTAAACCCTTCCCAGTTGCAGCATGGCTTTTGAGTGAACCTGCTCATTTCCAGCCCAGTGGTGCTAAACCAAAAGCGGTTTTGTGCTGTGGACTGGTGGCCTCGTTGGAAAATGATTTTAAATTCACTGAACTTTCTGTTAAATAGAACGAAGAATGCAGCATGAAGCAATTGGCCCTATCTTGTCTCCATCTGTATCAACTGAAGAAATTACCAGTGTAAGCAATTAAACATTTTTTTATTATTGTAAGAATGACATGTATCGCAATTTTATGATATTACTTGGATTAAGAACTTTAGAGAGTAATTGAATTGAAATAGTTACAATTCATAAGCAACTAAGGCCATTTGTCCCATCTTTGTTAATCCATTCAAAAAGACCCTAAAGCCACCCCTTTGCGGCATCCAGTTGTTTCTTAAATGATTCCAGGGTTTTCTTCTCCGCTATATTTGGGAGTTCATTCTATTATTTATCACTCTTTGACTAAGAACTTCCTGATGTCAGTTCTAAATTTTCTTTTACTAGTTTGACCCTGTGCTCCTTTGTTCTTTCTCACGGTTTAATTTGAAATAATTTTTTGGGATTACTTTTTCTGTATTGTTTGCAATTGTGTATTTACTTCAATAAGATCACTTCTTGGATACCTCCATTCAAGGCTGATGAGCCCAAATTTCTCTAGACTTTCCTCTTAACTTGGACCAAGGGATGAGTCTCGTGGCTCCAGTGCTTGAATGTCTACCCCTATGTCTCTGAATAAAACTGGACACAGTACTCAAGGTGTGGTCTGACCAGAGCAAGACTTCCTTTTGAGTTGTACTTTATTGTTCAAGCTGTATTTGCTTTGTTGGTTGCTGCTTTCTAGTGGTTGGACGCGTTGAACGCCGAGACTACTAAGACACCTAGGTCTCTCAATTTCGTATTTGGCTGTTTCAGTACCATTCTTGGAATGCTGGTGTCATCCATTTTTCTTTCCTGTATGCAGTATGCACTTGTCCTAATTAAATTTCATCAACCAGTAAACACTAATTTAAAACATTGTGTAATTAGCGCATTGAAATTTTAATGTAAAATACTAGTTAATGAACCTGGTTATTAGACAAACTGGATTGTGTTGATTACCCATTTTATTTCTACTCGTATACAATGCATAATGTTAATTTAAATGATCTTAGAATGAACTGTCTCTTTTCAAAAATACTTACAAACAGTTGGATGCATTTTATTTCTATTCAACTAATGACTACTTATCCAGCTTCATAATTCGTAGAAAAACTTTTCTGTTGCAGAATTCTAGTCCTGAGAATAAAATGTCTTCCACATCTTCATCACAGTCTCCCATTATAATTTGCAGTTACTGTGGACTCCAAGGTGGGTATTGTTTTATATATTGAATAAAAATAAAAATATCCTGCCTCATTTATTCAGTTTCCACATTTACCAATAAAAATTGCCATCATCCAAAAGATTAAAAATTATGCAAAGACACTGTCCCATTAAGAATTTCGTACCAAGGCTCTTTTAATGGCTCAGCGAGTGATTACCGATAGGTCTCAGGCTGAATTCCCAGTCTGTGCTGAGTTTGCTGACCTTAGCGGGAGTGACCGGGTTGATGCAATAGGACGCAACACCACTGGGTTAGAGAGTGAAAATATAGCCAGGGTTCCAAATCCTATTAGCAATCTAGCGACCTGTTCTGGAATTGTGTTTGTATTTGGGCTTAGCTGTGGTACCCCTATAGTTGAGTAGTCTGCTGATGCTATTAAAATTCACAGATAAACAACTGACACTTGGGATTGAAATATTGGAAGAGGCCCAATGCCCAAGTGAGGTGTCAACACCTTCAGGAGAAAAATTGGTGAGAAAATGGAGGGGGTGAATTTTGTTCCACTGTGCATGAATTTGAGGTGACCTTCCACCATCCCTCTCCCATATAAGGACTTGTTCTAAACATAACTTTGGGTTTTTATCTTGCCATTGTTGAATGGTCTTTACTGTTGTCTATATACAAATAAAATAATAACATTTTTGGGCATTTTGCTGTAAACCAGCGTAGATTGTAAATCAGTATAGTTTGTAATAGACAGTTTTGGTGATATGTGGGCATGTAGATCCCATGAATCTTTTAAAGTATATGCGTTTGACAGCTGTTTGTGTGTGTGCAAACAGCTATGAATCCCTAGGTATCAAGGACAGATATGTCAAGTCTGACCAGGAGAGGGAGGACCATGATTCTTTGTAGTCCATTTGACGGACAACTGTAGCCAGGAGCTGCCTGAGGTCAGTTTAGATTTGACCGTATTTTTTTACTCGGGTCAGGCAGAGAATTATGTTTCAACAAGAATGCAGTACCATTGCCAGCTCATTGAAGGAGCTATCCAATTAGTCCCACACCCCTGCTCTTTCCCCATAGACTTGCAAATTTTTCCTTTTCAAGTGTATAGCCAGGGAGAACACACTGGATAATCAAGGACATGCACAATCTCCTCCCAGCATAAGTCATGATTTGGGTTAACCTTGGTGTTCTGTGGCAGGTATGACATCCCACATCAGTTCCCAGTGAATGTTAGTGCCACTGAAGAGGTTTGCAGTTTTTCTGGTGAACTCTCCTTTCATACTGGGATTTGGGCACTGTACTACATGCTGATGCAAGAAATGATGGTTGTATGTTGACTGACATGAAGCTCCCACTGCGACCTTTACAGTAGAATATTCTCAGTGGTCTCTAACCCACCTCCTCGCAACAACAGAATGTTACCATTGGCACAAGGTGCTGAACACCCAATGATTATGGTATTGAGATAACTATTCTCTGGATTGCAGCTGTAGCCTCTGTCACACCTCTCAATCCAATAACTAATGCCTTCCCCCTCCTTCAAAGAAGGCCTGACCCAACTAAACAGGCTATTTGAAAAGTCTGGTTACGTCTGCTCCTTTTCATAGAATATGTCCGTGATGATAGTGGGTACAGAGAACGTGGAGATAGGTGTGTGAACAAGTAAGGAGAATAATCCCTTCTGCTCTGGCTTCGGCTGTCGTGAGAGAGAAAATAAATATCTTGCATTTATGTGATACCTTGCACGATCTCAGGACGTGTCAAAGTACTTCATAGCCAATGAAGTTCTTTTGAAGTGTAGCCACTGTTGTATAGAAAAATGCCAATTTGTGCACAGAAGGTCGCACAAAGAGCAATAAGATAAATGACCAAATAATCTGTTCTTAGCGCTGGTATTTGACGGATAAATGTTCTCCAGGTATCGGGAGGACTCTTCTACTCCTCTTCGAATGGTACCATGGGGTTTTTTATGTCCACCCGAGAAGATAGATAGGGTCTTGGTTTAAAGTATCATCTGAGAGACTGCAGCACTGACATTGCAGCCATCTCTCAGAACGGCACTGAAGTGTCAGCCTAGATTATATGCTGAAGCCTCATGTGGGATTTGAGCTCATGACCTTTTTGACTCGAGATGAAAGTGCTACTGCTGAGCAAAGCCTGATAGGAGCTGAAAACCTTGCTGGGATGTGCAACGTGGTGGCAGATGCTGTTAGCAAGAGCAAAGACCAGCCTTACAAGTAGAAACTTCGTACGGTGTATGCTCCAATTATTTTAAGAAACAGGAGTATGCAGAGTTCTTCCAGAATAAGTGGTTGAAATTTTGATATACACAATAAGGGCAGTTTCCCCCTTTCCTGTGGATACTTCAGTGCTTTCTAGGAAATCTTGCAACTGATTAAAACATCTAATGAAAAGTGGAAGAAATTTATAACCTGGTCCTTATCCAGAAATCTGGGTATCAAGGGACATTGTTCTTTTCTTTTATTCGTTCATGGGATGTAGGCGTCGCTGGCAAGGCCAGCATTTATTGCCCATCCCTAATTGCCCTTGAGAAGGTGGTGGTCAGCCGCCTTCTTGAACGGCTGCAGTCCATGTGGTGAAAGTTCTCCCACAGTGCTGTTAGGCAGGGAGTTCCAGGATTTTGACCCAGCGACGATGAAGGAACGGCAATATATTTCCAAGTCGGGATGGTGTGTGACTTGGAGGGGAACTTGCAGGTGGTGTTGTTCCCATGTGCCTGCTGCTCTTGTCCCTCGAGGTGGTAGAGGTTGCGGGTTTGGGAGGTGCTGTCGAAGAAGCCTTGGCGAGTTGCTGCAGTGCATCCTATGGATGGTACACACTGCAGCCACAGTGCGCCAGTGGTGATGGGAGCGAATGTTTAGGGTGGTGGATGGGGTGCCAGTCAAGCGGGCTGCTTTGTCCTGGATGGTGTCGAGCTTCTTGAGTGTTGTTGGAGCTGCACTCATCCAGGCAAGTGGAGAGTATTCCATCACACTCCTGACCTGTGCCTTGGAGATGGTGGAAAGGCTTTGGGGAGTCAGGAGGTGAGTCACTCGTCGCAGAATACCCAGCCTCTGACCTGCTCTTGTAGCCACTGTATTTATATGGCTGGTCCAGTTAAGTTTCTGGTTGATGGTTGGGGATTCGGCGATGGTAATGTCGTTGAATGTCAAGGGGAGGTGGTTAGACTCTCTCGTTGGAGATGGTCATTGCCTGGCACTTGTCTGGGGCAAATGTTACTTGCCACTTATGAGCCCAAGCCTGGATGTTGTCCAGATCTTGCTGCATGGGGGCACGGACTGCTTCATTATCTGAGGGGTTGCAAATGGAACTGAACACTGCAATCATCAGCGAACATCCCCATTTCTGACCTTATGATGGAGGGAAGGTCATTGATGAAGCAGCTGAAGATGTTTGGACCTAGGACACTGCCCTGAGGAACTCCTGCAGCAATGTCCTGGGGCTGAGATGATTGGCCTCCAACAACCACTACCATCTTCCTTTGTGCTAGATATGACTCCAGCCACTGGAGAGTTTTCCCCCTGATTCCCATTGACTTCAATTTCACGAGGGCTCCTTGGTGCCACACTCGGTCAAATGCTGCCTTGATGTCAAGGGCAGTCACTCTCACCTCACCTCTGAAATTCCGCTCGTTTGTCCATGTTTGGACCAAGGCTGTGATGAGGTCTGGAGCCGAGTGGCCCTGGCGGAACCCAAACTGAGCGTTGGTGAATAGGTTATTGGTGAGTAAGTGCTGCTTGATAACACTGTCGACGACAACTTCCATCACTTTGCTGATGATTGAGAGTAGACTGATGGGGCGGTAATTGGCCGGATTGGATTTGTCCTGCTTTTTGTGGACAGGACATACCAGGGCAATTTTCCACATTGTCGGGTAGATGCCATGTTGTTGCTGTATTGGAACAGTTTGGCTAGAGGCGCGGCTAGTTCTGGAGCACAAGTCTTCAGCACTGCAGCCAGGATGTTGTCGGGGCCCATAGCCTTTGCTGTACCCAGTGCACTCAGCCATTTCTTGATATCACATGGAGTGAATCGAATTGGCTGAAGACTGACTTTGAGTTTAAAACAGGCAGTAACTAAATCGTTTTGTTTACAGCAGGCCTTTGGTTAATTTGAGTTTACAGTCGGCATTACATTGCACAGTTAAGTTGCAATTGATGATGTATAAACTGTTAAACTGACAATGTTTAGTTCATTTGTCACCTGGTACTTTGTTGGTGGTTGATGTCCTTCTGGAGGATTGTGATGCTGATCGGAAGAATGCCTGCATAAACTTGGAGGGGAAGGGGTGGGAAGGAAAATACCTCTGAATTGGGGAGAGAAACAAGAGGAGCAAGAACAAAGGAGAGAAGGCAGCAAGAAGTGTGTAGCAGCTAATAATGGGTGGAAAAGTGCATTCTTTCCATTGTGCTGAGCACTTTCATCTACGCTTAATGAACTAGTAACTATTGAAAACAAAATGCCTTATTTGTGCTACGTACCATATCGATTTCCTTCGGGAATACTTTTATGAACAAATGTCAGCCGTGCCTTTTTCCTTTGCCAATAATTGAAAGGCATGTCAACAGTGTCTCCCTCCATAATGATAACTGAAGTGAGAAAAGTGCTAATTCAACAACAGAAGCAACAACTTGCATTTATCTGGTGCCTTTAATGTAGAAAAAAATGTTCTTAGGCACTTCACAGATGCATGATTTGATAAAAATTGACAAAGCTATAGAGGAGCTATTAGGAGGATAAGCTTGGTCCAAGAGTTAGGTTTTTAGGAGGGTCTTAAAGGAGGAGAGGGAGGTGGAGAGGCAGAAGGGTTGTGGGAGAGAATTCCATAGCTTAGGGCCTAGATGGCTGAAGGCATGGTTGTCAGTGGTGGTGCAAAGGGAACGGGGGATGCACAAAATGGCAGAGTTGAAGGAATGTAGAGTTCTCGGAAGTTGCAGCATTACAGAAATAGGGAGGGGCAAGGCCATGAAGGGGTTTGAACCTGAGGATAGCTGCATTGGTCAACCGAGAGCCAATGTCGATCAGCGAGCTGATGGGAGAGCGGGACTTGGTGCAGCATTGGGTATGGACAGCAGAGTTTTAGATGAGCTGAAATTTTTGAAGAATGGGACGCCGGCTAGGAGAGCATTGAAATAGTTGAATCTGTTGGTGACATAGAGCATGGATGAGGGTTTTGGCAGCAGATAAACAGAGGCAGGGCAGAGATTGACGCTGTTATGAAGGTGGAAGTAGGCGATCTTTGTGATGGAGAGGATATGGGTTTGGAAGCTCATATCTGGAACAAATAGGACGCAGAGGTTATGAACGGTCAATCTGAGGCAGCGGCTGTGTAGCGGGTTGGAATTGGTGCGAAGGATAGGGTTTGTGGCAGGGGCTGAAGATGGTGGTTTTGGTCTTCCAGTGTTTAACTGGACAAAATTACATCTCATCCAGGACTGGATGATGGATAAGCAGCCGAACAACACGGGGGGTGTGGAGAGAGGTGAAGAAGCAGCAGAGCTGGCTGGCATCAGCGTACATGTGGAACCTGACCCCGTGTCTTCAGATGATTTTTAGTGTTATGCCATTAATTGTTCAATTGTGCAAAATTGGCAGTTCTTTACTCATTTTGAATTGCTTTTTTCCCTTTCCCTAATTCTATTTCAGGATCAAATCGATGTTCACAGTGCAAGCAAGTGTATTGTTCAGTTAAATGTCAGAAGATTGACTGGCCAGTCCACAGATCTGTATGTAAAACTGCAAAACCACTGTAAGTGAGAATGAGTTAGTAGCACCAACGTCAATCCTGCCTGTGTTCCAAAGAGACTGAACATATGTTCGCTAATAACTGAGCAGCACTTTACATGGAATCTGTTTGTGTTCACTGCAGCACGCCTAGTCCAGTTCCCTGAAATGGGTGTGCTCCGCACATAAGAGCTCTTTAAATGATTGGATTTAAAAATGTAAATTAAAATATAATACTACTATGCTGGTAGTATATGGGTGCCATCTTTACCTTCAATGCAGGTGTCTTGCTGTTGGAAGAACCTCCACTGAGACCACTATGGATACTAGATCTTACCAACTCTTGCCCACTTATTTGTCTACTGAGTAAATTGAATTTATAGTGCTTGTATCTACATCGTATAAATGGTTTCTTCTTTAGATAAAGGGCAGAAATTGTTTTTTGCCACCCTTCTTCCTCACAAAGATTGGATGTAGACACGTTTAGATACAGTTATCTCTGAAATGGAACTGAGAAACAAGAATTTGTAATAAAGACCTAACTTTCCTCTTCATCTCTGGTGGAGGATAGGTCTTGCAGAATTGAATGTGCCCCATAAAATTAAATTAGTATATCTTTGCCCTTGGAAGGAGTGTTAAAAGCTTGTACTTAAATGTTGTGAATTAATTTCTTTAAAAAAAGCACAGCAACAAGCTGTCAAATATTCTATGGGAATGAGAGGCATATCCCAGCTTGATACTCAGAACATTTTAAGAGCATCTAGTATCCCATAAAAAATTGAACAAGCATGTATTAGATTTTTTTTTAACTTGCTCAGAAGTTTATATCCTTTATAATTGCTTGCTGGTTGTTGCATTTCAAATTTGTTTTTCCAGCTTGCAGTTTTCCATGCATGTTTGCAGAAATTCTAAAATACAGATGGACAGTACCCTCAGAAAATAATATAAGAATGGACCCATACATTCATTATTAGATTACTATTTGATCTTTTCTTTGGTCAGTTGAAGTACCACTTTGGGACCACTCAGTCTTCGTGCCGCAGTAAAACTAATTGATCAGTTTTATACTTGTGTTTACTAATTTTGATAACATTAGTCAACAGAGGAAAATACAGAACCTTATTTTTAGTTAAATTATTGTAATTTGGTAAACATTTTATCTCAAATTAAAACTGTATTAATGTTAAGTAAATATGTAGAAAATTTCAAACATCTTTTTGAATTTAACAGTAGGCCTGAGGACCGTCTAAGATTACCCAAAGAAAGGATGCCAGTGGAACATAAAGTGGTATGTTAATTGCTTATTATATAAATATTTAATGACCATACAAAAGAACATTAAGCCACGCATTTAATTTTTTGAAACCATTTATATGGCTGAGAAAGAATGGTTTGTTATTGATCAGTTAGTCCAGCACAATTTTCGGTGGCCTGGCCGTCGCATCTCAAAGTGCACTACACCTGGATTTTTGGTTTCCCACCTTTCCCTCTTCTGTACTGCTCATTAATTATTTTATTTTCTATTTCCCCGATGTCATTGCTAGTTAGTCATCTTTTCTCTACCTCATAAACCTCTCTGGGGGATGGAATTGGTAGCAAGGATGCGGAGTTAGTGGTGGGGGCCAAAGACGATGGCTTCAGTCTTACCAGTGTTTAGCTGGAGGAAATTGTGGTTCGTCCAAGACTGGATGTCAAACTGGCAGTCTGACAGCACAGAGGCTGAGGCGCGCCTCAGACAGGTAGCGGAGGGGTAGAGCTGGTTGTCGTCAACATACACGTGGAAGCTGACTCCATGTTTGCCGATGATGTCGACAAGGCAGCATGTAGATGAGGAAGAGGAGGGGGCCAAGGATAGATCCTTGGTGAACTCAGGAGGTATTGGTGTAGGGATGGAAAAAGAAGCCATTTGTGGAGGTACCTTGGTTAAGATTGGATAGGTAAGAGTGGAACTAGCCAAGGGCAGTCGTACTGGGCTAGGCATTGGAGGAGGATGGTTTGGTTGACCGTATCAAAGGCTATAGAGGTAGAGGAGGATGCGGAGGGTTAGCGCACCATGGTTCATTGGAATTGGAATTTGTGGTAGTTTCCAAAGACAGATGGCCAACTTTTTTTTTTGTGGAAGGGCTGATGGTTTTGAAAGGGAGGAAGGCAGTAGCTAAGAAGAGAGAACCATTTACAATGTTAGCTAGCATGGGAGCCATGGAGGAAAGTTGGGTGTTCTGTATTTTAATGGTAATTGGGTCAAGGGAGCAGGAGGTGAGTCTCGTGGATTAGATGAGCAAGGAGAGAGCATGAACGGAGACGGGAGTGAAGTTAGAGAAAGGTTCCAGGCTAGAACTGGAGAGAGCCTGGGGGGAGGATATGGATTGATGGGAAAGGGGGGAACAGCAGCGGGAGCTTAACAGATGGTCTCAACTTAGTGACAAAGTTCCACGAGCTTCTCATTTGTTGGAGGTGAGGGTAGGGGAGAGGGCTTTAAGGAGGTGTTTGGTAGTGAAGAAAAGTAACCAGGGGTTATCTTTGCTTTCCTGGTGATCTGGAGTAGTGGGTGATTTTGGCAGATAAGTTTGAGGTCGGGTCTGGTTATGGATTGCTAACCCAGTTGTATGTCACTTACGCTCCAGTCTGCATTCCTTGGACTGGAGAGAGTGAAGAAGGGAGCCATACCTGGGGAATGACCTGGACGGGAGAGTAAAGGTTTTGCTGGGGACAAGGGCATCAAAGGTGGAGGTGAGGGAGTAGTTGAGCAAATTTACATTTGAAGTATTGTCATAAATGGAAGGCCAGAGCTTAGACAGTTGGGAGTTTGAAAGTGTAGTTGTAAATGACTTGGGAGAGGTATTTTCCAAGGACAGACAGAAGAAAGTGGCGTTGGAAGGGTGTAGGGATGTGGGTGGTGAGGAATACAAAGGAAGTGGTTGGAGATGGCCAGGTCAATTGGGTGGTTGTGAATATGGGTACGAGAGTTTATATGGAGACACAGGTTTAGGGAGGACAGGAAGTTAGTGAATTCAGAGGAGAAGAGGGCAAAGGGAATTGAAATTAACGAGGAGTCGATCAGTTCAGAGGCAGAGGGAGGATACCTGAGAAATTTGTGGGGGTGGTGAGGAGGACAGTAGACAATGAGGATTTTAAAGGAGAGGTTAGAGGGGTGGAATCAGGTGAAGTGCCAAATTAGGAGAAGGTGCCTGAAGAGTAGGCGGAGAGACCAAGGTGTGACTTGGTAATGAGGGCCACACGACCACATCGACTGTTTGAGTGGGGCAGGTGGTGTAAGGTGCAATCAGGCAGGGGGGTTCAATAAGGGGCAAAGTGTCTTCATCTGTGAGCTAAGATTCAGTCAGAGCCAGGATGTCAATGCAATCATCCACAATAAGATCATGGATGGTAAGGGCTTTTTTGGAAATGAAAGAGCATTCTGGAGAGAAATATGATCGAGAGGGGGTGATTTGATCTGGCAGAGCCAAAGGCATTTGGAGTGGTTAGTGTGAGCGAGTTGGGAAGGTGTTTGGCAAAGTTAACCCTCAGCCAGTGCACGGGGTGGGAAGATCGGCGAGAGAAGAGGATGGAGCAGTGGGGGCTGCTGCTTGTAAGGAGGCAGTGGTGCATGCCTCAGTTGACCTCTCAGAATGTTGAGCAAGGCGCAGAGGGTAGTTCTAGGCATGTTCAAGAGGGATTGTTGTCCGTCTGCTTGCCTTAACATCCAATTCTGGATGAGCTGCAATTTCCTTCAGTTAAACATTGGGAAGATCAAAGCCATTGGCCTCAATATTAATCCCCTCATGTCAGGCAGGTGATGGTTGAAGGGGGTTAAAAATGGGGAACGTGACCCCAACCCGCCACATAAGCGCCTGCCGCCATTTTCACAGCAGTGGGTTTCGTGGTCTGCAATATCTCCCGCCATGGAGAGGCGGGACACGAACATTAACATATTCGAATCAGGTTCCCACAGTGCAATTTAAATTTAACAGTTGCCATGCAGGTTTCCCAGGGCTTGGGAATCCTGCAGCGAAAGGGGTGCGGGAGCTGCCGGCTGAAGAAAGCAAGTGCCTTTTACAGCAATCTTTGTGGGCCAGGTGGAGAAGGAGGGCTCCCCTGGCCCCATAAGGAAGCCTTTGGGCTCCCCTTTGCCGTTCGCAGTCTTTCCTCCCGGCCACGATCGCAGACCCACCTATGCCCCCCGCGCGCCCCCCCCCCCCCCCCCCCCACCCCCCCGAAGGCCTCTCTCTCCTCCTCCCCTCCAGATTTCCAGGGATCGTCCCCAAGGATCCCTGGCTGCGGCTCCGTTACTTGTTTTCCCTGCCGGCAACTGGCCAGCTCGGACTGAACCAGACTGTTCGTAGCTTTGGCGTTCTATTTTACCCTGAGGTGAGCTTCCAACCTCACGGTCCTCTCCACCACAAGGACTGCCTACTTCTACCTCCATAACATTGCCCATCTCTGCCTCTGCCTCAGCCCATCTGCTGCAGAAACCCTTATTCATTCTTTAGTCACCTCCAGAGTCGACTATTTCAATGCTGTCCTGGTTGGTCTCCCATCCTCCACCTTGCATAAACATGTGCTTATCCAAAACTCTGCTGACCATATCCTAACTTGCACTGGTCCCACTCACTCATTACCCCTGTGCTCACTGACCTACACTGGCTTCCAATTAACCAATGCTTGCTTTTTCAACTTCTTATCCTCGAGTTCAAATCCCGTCATGGACTCGCCCCTCCTTATCTCTGTAACCACCTCCAGTCCTACAAACCCTCAATTAAAGCCAGCGGGGTGCCACTTAAAGTACTTGAACAGGTACTTCAGGTTGTTTACAGACCTGATTGACCTGTTATTTTAGTAGGGATGGGATTTTGCAACTGACTGAGACTGTTACCCGTATTGGGGGAAACACTCCCAGTTCAAATAGACGTGTTGCAGCCACCAGCCTGTGGCAGTTGCAAAGGTCTATTTGACAGGTGGGGGGGGAGTGGGGAGACCCTCACTCATTGCAGAAGGCCACTCTGTCACTTTGGACAAAGTTTGGCCTCCACCACCCTCCTCCTAACAACAAAATTCACCAACTTGCACACTTACCCCAGTGTCCAGACACATTTACCTACCTTGCGGACTCCCTCCGATGTACATCTTCCGGATGGGGGCCGCCATAGCTGCAGTCATGACCTCCTCGGAGGGCGAACAGCATCACCGGCCACGCCGTCCACCTCTGACACGTGGAGCTCCACAACACAGTGCTGTGACACATCCACCTGCACAGCAGGAGGGAGGGCAACTGCAGAGAGAGATGCGTCTCAGAGGGCACTACCCTCGCCACAGGGTCCACAGACCGAGGCTCAGCTTCCTGGACCTCTCTGAGCAGCAGTGCACATGGAGGCTCAGAGTCACTCGACATGTAGTCGTGGACATCTGCAGCCTCCTTCATGCCAAGCTGTTCTCGGCTGGCTCTTCTTACCTGTCGCTGTCAAAGTCACCACTGCCCTCAACAACTTCTCCGCATCCTTCCAGGGTGCCACCGGGGACATCGCCGACGTTTCTCAGTCGTCTGCACAAAAGAGCCCTGCAAATACACCTACACCCACTCTGCAGTGACACAATGGGTGGCATCAGTTGTGGGTCTTCATAGTGATCCTCAGGAAAGGGCATTATTGCACAAACCAGACAAGATTCACAAAGACCTGACAGTAGTGGTGCCAATATAATATGTAATGTGTGTTGATCAGAAATTAAATAGAAGTAAAAACCATGACAAACCCTCTAACACCCTTGTGCATCCCCTTCATGCTCACGACACATTTGCCTTACGCTTCCTGCTGCGCATGTGTGACGCATGCCCTGTGGCTGCAGCACAGGTAGTGGCAGGTTGAGTGAGGCTGACCGTGAAAGAGATGCATGAGAGGGTGAGTATGAGAGAGAGCCATGAGATTGTATGAGGATTGGGTTGAGTGGTAGCGGCAGGATGAGTACTGACGAAGTGAGTAAGTGCAGGTAAGATGAGGATGAGGTTTGAGTGGGTGTGAGGAGTGATGTGACAGAGTAGTGTTGGCTGTGCAGAAGGAGATGTGGGGTGGGGGCGGTGATGTGGCATACAGAGTATAGGGGAATGAGTAAGTGTACTCACTTTGGCTGACCTACTTAGGTCATTGAAGTGCCTCCTGCACTGTATGCAGGTACGCGATATGATGGTGCAGGTGACCTCCTCTGCCACCTCGAGCCATGCCTTCTTGGTGGCAGAGGCAGGCCGCTTCCTCCCACCCGCCGGGGGGAAGATCTCTGTCCTCCCCCTCCTCCTCACCCCATTCAATAAGAGCTGGAGTGAGGCATCATTGAACCTGGGAGCAGCCTGCCCCCTGGGCTGCTCCATGCTGTAATTTTTCCTATTTCTTGCAGCATCAGTCAGTGGAGGACTGCCCCTTTAAATAGGGCTGCTCCAGCTGACAGACCTTACTGTGCATGCGCAGTCCGCCTGCCGCGCAGCTTAGCAGCGGGGGACCCAGAAGAACAGGTAAGTGGACCCAATTAGCCTGCGATTGTGTCCGGAGCAGACCTATTTCTCTGGGCGCGTTACCCACGCGCCCAATCGACCCCCTGCTGCGAACCCGCCGCCATGGTAATATCGGGCCCAATGTTTCAGGTCGAGCACCTCATCAGAACTGTTGTTTTAGGTCGATGACCGGAGAACCTTAACTCTGTTTCTCTCTCCACAATTTCTGCCTGATCTTTAGTGTTTCCAGCATTTCTGTTTTTTATTCTAGCATCTGCAGTATTTTGCTTTTGTTTTAGGGAAACACATAATTGCATACCGAGGAGCAGTGGGGTACTAAAAAAACAAATAGGATCTTGTATTGCAACATGTGGGTCTGCTTTTATTTACATTAATGTTTTCAAAGGCATATTTATTGTCAATCCCACTATCTTGTTGGAAGAAAAAGTTATTTATCATAATACTGGTACGAGACCAATTTTCATACAAAATTGGAAATGAAAAGGTACCAGCCAATCACTACACAGAAGACAATTTTACTTTTGGGTTGTGAGAACTTTAGAAATCTCCCCTTAAGGAGGGAAAGTGCTGTATTTTACTTAATTGAAACATCTACCAATTGGGGTCACAAAGTAGTAAGAATGCGTCATATAAACCATTGCTCAATTAATTTACATTTTTTAGTGTACGAATACCAAGAAAATGTTAACGGCAACAACGAAAATCAGATTAACTGATCTGAAATGTATGGAACTGCCAAAAGAATCAAATTTGCAGGTAAACATTATTCCTAGTTTTTCTAATTGTATCTATGGTTTAATTTCTCTTTCACCCTGTGCCATCTCTTGTATTTCCATGCTTGAAGATGCAGATGACCTTCTGTTGAGGCTTTTAATTTGTTTTCACCCATAATCTATGGAGTAATGTATTAATGCTTTTCTGAGCTAATGGGTTGAATTTGGGGTGTCAGAAGTTTTGGTGACTGAATGGTGCTGCTATCTTTTGGTGCTTTTGCAGAAGTTCTTCAGGTAATGGTTGGATTCAATATAACTGTAGCCAAATTGGACTAAATTGAATTCAGTTCTTTAAAATTTGATTGCTGTGCTGCCTGCTTTTTTCCTTTGTTCTCCTCGACTAACAAAGGCTACTAGTGGGGAAATGAGGGGCAGTGTTCCTAAGGCCTCATTAATATTGGGATTTGTAACTATTCATGTCTGAGTAAAATGTATTTATGCCAGAGATGATGTACTTGATCTAACTGAAGCTTCTGGGTTTGTTTGTACTCAGTTGTTCCCTTTTTTCCTCCTCTTACACCTCCAGTTGGAAGTGTAAGTTCCTCTTCCTCCATGCATCAGGCAGCGAGGTAAAATATAATCTGGATTAATTTAGTCATTTTGTTATTTAGACCAGATGCCTTTGATTTGATTTTTAAAGATGAAAAATGTTGACCATGTGACACAAGTTTGTGTATTGTAATTTTAACTTTGGAATCTAGCCAGGAATGATATGAAGTTTTCCCCAGCTGCTAACTTGAATAGTTATAAGTGAAGTGATTTTGGGCAGCCTCAACCAGGTTCCTGAGAGTACAGATCCACAGCGCAGAGCTGGCCATAAAATGGCACATGTTGGTAATGTGGCCACCAAGGTCGTTAGTGTAGGAAATGGAAGACATTATATGTGTAGTAGAAAGCAATTATGAGATTGATAAGTATTTGTTTTAAAAATTGTCCTTCGCCACGTATAAATCGACATAATGTTAAGAGTGATATGTTAGAGCCATCAGTAGTGCTGGTTTATTGTTGTAAGGGGGTGCTCTACTCCTTCACCATAATTATTTAAATTCCCTGCATTGTCTTCCCTCACCTCGCTGCAATGATTCTGTGGATTTAAATGTTACCTTCTCCGGCTCCCTGAGCTTCATTGCTCTTAGTCTTTGTTTTCACTCCTACTACTTCTCACACTTCTGTGGGTATATGAGATCTGGTGGTGTGCATTACTAATATTGAGGTCTATATCTGTGGATCAAGTTCTACTGGCTTGTGGTTGGCTCTCCATGCCTCTTTGGTTCTCTGATTTCCACTGGACAACCTCCAATAGCATGCCCATTGAAATACTGCCTCTCAAACAACTCCCAGACTCACTGGCCCTCTACAACTGTTTCCGAACCTGGAATTTGGTTTGTCAATGCACCAAGCAGACTCCACCATATCAACTTCAGCCCACCACAGGACCTCAGACTTGAATTCTGAACTCTGTCATATCAACTGCTCCTTATCCGCTGTTTACAACAAGGACATGCCACTCCTATTCTTTGCCATACCTATGTAACCTGAAGTTCCTTCTGGGTCCATTTGTGTACGCACTTTGGCTGCTGGACCACATCAAGTACTATTGGGCCTTGCTCTCCTTTGCCAAAACTGCTTACTACTCCAGGATCATTCTGGAAAGCAAAGATAACTTTCAGCTCCTTTTATTCACTACCAATTGTCTCCTTAAAATCTTCTTCCCTGCCCCCTCCCCTCCCAACAAGAAGTATGAGGAGCTCACCAACTTCTTTTACACTAAGATTGAGACCATTCGTTCAGCCGCCTCTGTCGCACCTCTATTCCCAACGAGCCAAGCCTTACCCAAGGTTTCCCCCTGCCCTAGCCTGAACCTGCAACTTTTTCTATCCTAGCCCCTGCCTCTCAACACCACGTGCCCTCTCTAAGCTCATCTTGTCAATGAGACCTACCTCCTGTTCTCATGACCACATTCCCACTACGCTGCTGACCACCTAGCATCCCTTCGTGGCCCCGTGCTATCTGACATTGTAAATGGTTCCCCCTGCTCAGCAACTATGTTCTCCCTTTCAAAATCGTCATTTATTAGCCCCACCCCCCAACCATAAAACCCATCTTCGACCTCTCTGTCCTTGCAAATTGCAAACTAGCGCCTCATCTAGAGTAGTCTTTTTGATTTGTAAGAGCGTTTCTTTTAAAGTATGTTGTATATCATCAAACTCATTGATTCTGTTTTCTCCATACAAAAAAACATTTCTTTGGTTTCTTCTACAAAAAATATTTTGGTCAAATTGAAGCTAGTTTAGTGATTGCCCACACCAGGTTGCTAGATTTGTGCGTGGCGTTCTGATGTTTCCAGTCAAATGTATTCAGCGTATAGTTCCTTTGTCTTCTAATAAGAATTGGTTTTGAAGAATGGAAAGTCTACTGTGCATCTGCTGAATATCCTCAACGAAAGTGACTTTGATTACTGTACTACATAAATGTTTTCAAGGGCAGGCTGTTGAAGATTATGGTCTGACACCACCTAGTGTTTGGTTCTTCAGAAATGCAAGGATGGATGGAAGCTTGTTTGCTCCCCTACTTTTTGCCTAGATGCATTATAGATCTGGCAATGGTACTCATCAAATTGTATAAACCTGACTGTGGGCCACCTTGCAGGGACAAGGCCTAATCGCATGAGTGGATCTTCAATTAAAAGGTGACCGTGACCCGTTTAATTTTTTGACAACTATTATCTAGAGATAGTTACTTTCTAGATCTTGTGAACTTGATGAAATTCTGCTACAGGTTTCACAGCAGTGCTCCATTGATCTCTTAGCAGGGATATTCCTGCATGCCTTTCAACTATTTCTCCTCATAGCATAGACAATTTGCACGATTTGGATAGAGATAATGGTCATTCCTCAACTGATCTATACAGGGAAGATTTCCTAACAATGGACATTTCACCTGGACAGGCATCCTTAAAGCTTCCAGCTAATGGCAAGGCTTCTGAAACTGCCAACTTGGAGAGTTTCTAGCAGTCTGTCACATCAACTTTGCTGACATCTAAGAAGGCTTCTACTTTGAAAGTGTACAATATAAATGGAAGTATTTCATGTACTTGGGTCAAGACTTTTGTTTTAAACCCATTGGGAAATAATAGTAGCAATTTTACTATAATCTGCAAATGTTGTTTAAAACTCTTGTAGGGGCAGTATTCCAAGGCAACATTTTACCTTTCCTTCCTCACCGCCTCCCCCCCCCCCCCCCCCCACTTCTCACCCTCACCCCAATGATGTGATGAATATGAGGAAGTTCTATTTCAGCTAATATATTTTACTGAGCTCTCATCCTTTTAAAGAAGAGATCATAACAATTGGAGCTTTGTTAGTTGCATCCTTATATTTCTAGTACTTTTTTGATTGAAGTTGTCACTTTGTCAGTTTGTGACTGTGTACCCGTTTGAAACTTAGCCATAAATTGTAGGTTTCCTTATATACTACATTTTGAGTTTGTTTAAAGATTTTCTAAATTTTGACATTTCCAGATTGTTGTCACAGAGTTCAAAGACCCAAGTGAATTCTATGTACAAATCATCACTCCAGAAAACTTTGAGGTTTTAAGAAAACTTGAATTATCACTGAAGGAGGCCTTCACAAATGTGAATAATCTGGATGAATATGTTCCTGATGAAGGAGAAATATGTGCAGCAAAATTCTCGGAGGATCAGGTAAAAAGAGTACTATAGTTTTACTGATGTTATATGGAGCCAGTACTTGTTTTATTAGGGCTGTCAATTGTAAAACTTCTGCATTTAGTAATTGGTATGGTGCTGTAGCTTAGGATATTGTCTTTGAGCTTTTTAGTTGAAATTGAGCTGAGACGGTGAGGGTGAAATGAGTGTGAGAATTCTTAATTTGGCAATCTCATAGTGATGGTCATTGTGGAAAATGTAATTTTATTTTGAGTAGATTAAGGCACGTTACATTAAGGAGTAGTGTTGTTGGAATTGATTTTAGTTTTTCTCTATTATCGCTCCTCTTCTGAAGGTCGTTACTGATGCTACACTATGGGTCTGTGGTCGCTGGTGATGCTCATCTATTTGTGAAATTAGCCAATGAGGTTGGCAGGCTGTTTACCAGCAGAACCGTAATAGCCACTGATACTGTCGTTGGCCAATATGTACGCTCCTGGCACTTCTAAGGGTCAGTGGAGGGCGATGAGCATCATGCTTTCCTGTCCTTTTCCCAGTTGAATTATCGCCCTGGATAAGCAATGCTAATTAAGTGTAAAATAGCATCGATCTCTCAACAAGTTTCACTTTGTTGGTCAGGTTTAGGGATGGATGTTTTTTTTTAATTGGAATTTATGGATTCCGTAAATTGTTCATTACACTGTACTCATGTAAACAATTTTACAACACCAAGTTATAGTCCAGCAATATTATTTTAAATTCACAAGCTTTCGGAGGCTTCCCCCTTCGTCAGGTGAACGATTTTCACATCATAGAATATAAGAGCAGGGAGATTATGCTAGAACTGGATAAAACATTGGTTAGGCCACAACATGAGTACTGCGTACAGTTCTGGTCACCACATTACAGGGAAGATGTATGTGATTGCACTAGAGAGAATACAGAGGAGATTTAGGTGGATGTTGCCAGGACTGGAGAATTTTAGCAATGAGAAAAGTTTGGATAGGTTGGGGTTGTTTTATTTGAAACAAAGGAGGCTGAGGGGAGATTTAGTTGAGGTATATAAAATTATGACGGGACTAGATGGAGTGGATAGGGAGGACCTATTTCTGTTAGCAGAGGGTTCAGTGACCAGAGGGCGCAGATTTAAAGTAATTAGTAGAAGGATTAGAGGGGAGCTGAGGAGAAATTTTTTCACCCAGAGGGCAGTGGGGGTCTGGAACTCACTGCCTGAAAGGGTGGTAGAGGTAGAAACCCTCAACTCATTTAAAAAGTGCTTGGATATGCACTTGAAGTGCAGTAACCTACAGGGCTACGGACCAAGTGCTGGAAAGTGGGATTAAGCTGGATAGCCCTTTTTCGACTAGCACGGACACGATGGGCCGAATGGCCTCCTGTGCTTTCTATGATTCTATGATGTAATCATTGCTCCTGAATGGTGAAGCCCAAGATTCGCCAGATATCAGAGCCTGCCAGTGCAAGATTGGACTGCTTCTAGCGTTGCAGTGTCCCTCCAGTAAGTGGGTTGGGTCCAGGATCGGAGCCGGGCATCGCAGGGGCCAGGAATAGTCAGGGTCGGGGGACCGGGAAATTAGGGGTCGGGGCCTGGATCGGGGGTTGGGGCTGGAAGAATGGGAGATTCAGGGCCGAGAACAGAGGGGGTCGGGGCCAGTAGCGGGGGAGATTGGGGGTCGAGGCCGGAAGTGGCAGTGATTAGTGGAGGGGAGGGTGGCGGTGACAATCGATTCCTTTAATGGGTCAGGAGGAGTGCTGCACATTCAGATAAGTTACTTACCACCTTAGTTGGGCCTAACAGGCAACCCCTAGGCCTGGTGTCCCTTAGTGCAGCTGGAGCTGGCAAACCAGTCTTGGAAAAGAGGCCTCAAACAGGCGCTGAGCTCATCATTGCATGTGCAAAGGGCCTAGCTCCTGATTCAGGCGTGGGTAAAGAACGCACTTTTTTGTTCTTACCCACTATGGTGGGCCTTAGTAGCCCGAGTAGTGCCTGAAAAATGGCCACTATGCGGACCGAAATCCTTTGTGTTTAGGATGCACTCTTTGAGGCTTTATTGTCTGACTGATCAAGTATGAGAAAAAATGTTTGTGAGAAATGCATGAAATTTGTAATTAAATGATGGAGATATACTTGGTTTTTCTAACCTTAATTTATACCTCATTTTCTTCTCTTCCACTCTTGCTGCAGAAGTGGTATAGAGCATTAGTTCATAATGTGAACATTGTACAGAAGAAGGTAGATGTTTTATACATTGACTATGGAAATAGAGAAACCGTCCCACTAAACAAGATTAAGCTACTGGACATAGAGATGGCTCTTTCACCACCTTGTGTAAGTGTTCTGAAGTTCCAGCTAATATACAGTGAACATTCATTCTGCTTTAAGTAATTTTTGTAAAGGTTGAATTTCAAGACTTCAAAAGCTATGTTGGTCGTATTTTGTTACATAGAAAATAGGAGCAAGAGTAGGCCATTCGGCCCTTTGGGCCTGCTTCGCCATTCAAAATGATGCTGATCCCGCTTTTTCCCCATATCCCTTGATCCCTTTAGCATTAAGAAATATATCTATCTCCTTCTTGAATACATCTAATGACTTGGCCTCTGAGGTAGAGAATTCCACAGGTTCACCACCCTCTGAGTGAAGAAATTTCTCCTCCTCTCTAAATGGCATACCCTGTATCCTGAGACTGTGATCCTTGGTTTTGGACACCCCAGCCATTGGGAATATCCTCCCTGCATCTAGTCTGTCTAGTCCTGTTAGAATTTTATATGTTTCGATGAGATCACCTCTCATTCTTCTAAACTCTAGCGAATATAGGCCTAGTCGACTCAATCTCTCCTCATACATCAGTCCTGCCGTCCCATGAATCAGTCTGGTAAACCTTCGTTGCACTCCCTCCATAGCAAGGACATCCTTCCTCAAATAAGGAGACCAAACTGCACACAATACTCCAGATGTGGTCTCACCAAGGCCTTGTATAACTGCAGTAAGACATCCCTGCTCCTGTACTCAAATCCTCTTGCAACATACCATTCGTCTTCCTAACTGCTTGCTGCACCTGAATGCTCGCTTTCAGCGACTGGTGTACAAGGACACCCAGGTCTCGTTGTACCTCCCCTTTTCCCAATCTATCACCATTCAGAAAATAATCTGCCTTTCTGTTTTTACAACCAAAGTGGATAACCTCACATTTATCCATGTTATACTGCATCTGCCATGTTCTTGCCCACTCACCCAACTTGTCTAAATCACATTGGAGCCTCTTTGCATCCTCCTCACAGCTCACATTCCAGCCCAGCTTTGTGTCGTCTGCAAACTTGGAAATGTTACATTCAGTTCTCTCATCCAAATCATTGATATATATTGTGAATAGCTGGGGCCCAAGCACTGATCCCTGCGGTACCCCACTAGTCACTGCCTGCCACCCGGAAAATGACCAATTTATTCCTAATTTCTGTTTCCAGTCTGTCAACCAATTCTCAATCCATGCCAGTATATTCCCCCAATCCCATGTGCTTTAATTTTGCACACTAACCTCTTATGTGGGACCTTATCAAAAGCCTTCTGAAAATCCAAATACACCACATTCACTAGTTCTCCCCTATCTATTCTGCTAGTTACAGCCTCAAAAAAACTCCAGTAGATTTGTTAAGCATGATTTCCCTTTCATAAACCCATGCTGACTTTGTCCAATCCCGTTAATGCCCTCCAAGTGTTCTGTTATCACATCTTTGATAATAGACTCTAGCATTTTCCCCACTACTGATGTTAGGCTAACTGGTCTGTAATTCCCTGTTTTTACTCTCTCTCCTTTTTTAAATATTGTAAACAATTTTACAACACCAAGTTATAGTCCAGCAATTTTATTTTAAATTCACAAGCTTTCGGAGACTTCCTCCTTCCTCAGGTAAATGTTCAGGAGCTCCTCGAAGCCTACGCATTTATACATATAGAACAATACATGGTGTTTACAGAATGCCCCTGCAACTGCCCGTTGCCAAGGCAATCACCGTGTTCAGACAGAGAGGTGTCACCTGCAGAACCCCCGAATACACATTCAACAAAAAAACAAACAGGAAAAAAAACAGAGAGAGGCAGAAACATCCGGAAGGCAGAGAAAGCCAGCAAATGACCCATTATATTAAAAACAGATAACATTTGTTCGCTGGTGGGGTAACGTGTAGCGTGACATGAACCCAAGATCCCGGTTGAGGCCGTCTTCATGGGTGCGGAACTTGGCTATCAATTTCTGCTCGACGATTTTGCATTGTCGTGTGTCTCGAAGGCCGCCTTGGAGTACGCTTACCCGAAGGTCGGTGGATGAATGTCCTTGACTGCTGAAGTGTTCCCCGACTGGGAGGGAACCCTCCTGTTTGGCGATTGTTGCGCGGTGTCCGTTCATCCGTTGTCGCAGCGTCTGCATGGTCTCGCCAATGTACCATGCTCTGGGGCATCCTTTCCTGCAACGTATGAGGTAGACAACGTTGGCCGAGTCACAGGAGTATGAACCATGCACCTGGTGGGTGGTGTCCTCTCGTGTGATGGTGGTATCTGTGTCGATGATCTGGCATGTCTTGCAGAGGTTACCGTGGCAGGGTTGTGTGGTGTCGTGGACGCTGTTCTCTTGAAAGCTAGGTAATTTGCTGCGAACGATGGTCTGTTTGAGGTTGGGTGGCTGTTTAAAGGCGAGTAGTGGAGGTGTGGGGATGGCCATAGCGAGGTGTTTGTCCTCATTGATGACATGTTGAAGGCTGCGGAGAACATGGCGTAGTTTCTCCGCTCCGGGGAAGTACTGGACGACAAAGGGTACTCTGTTGGTTGCGTCCCGTGTTAGTCTCCTGAGGAGGTCTATGCGATTTTTTGCTGTGGCCCGTCGGAACTGTCGATCGATGAGTCGAGCGTCATATCCCGTTCTTACTAGGGCGTCTTTCAGCGTCTGTAGGTGTCCATCGCGTTCCTCCTCGTCTGAGCAGACCCTATGTATTCGCAGGGCCTGTCCATAGGGGATGGCCTCTTTGACGTGGTTAGGGTGGAAGCTGGAAAAGTGGAGCATCGTGAGGTTGTCCGTGGGCTTGCGGTAGAGTGAGGTGCTGAGGTGCCCGTCTTTGATGGAGATTCGTGTGTCCAAGAAAGAAACTGATTCTGAGGAGTAGTCCATGGTGAGCTTGATGGTGGGATGGAACTTGTTGATGTTATCGTGTAGTCTCTTTAGTGATTCCTTGCCGTGGGTCCATAGAAAGAAAATGTCGTCGATGTATCTGGTGTATAGTGTTGGTTGGCGGTCTTGTGCAGTGAAGAAGTCCTGCTCGAACTTGTGCATGAAAATGTTGGCGTATTGGGGTGCGAATTTGTTCCCCATGGCTGTTCCGTGTGTTTGGGTAAAGAACTGGTTATCGAAGGTGAAGACATTGTGATCCAGGATGAAGCGGATGAGTTGTAGGATGGCTTCCGGAGATTGGCTGTTGTTGGTGTTGAGTATTGATGCTGTCGCAGCGATGCCGTCATCGTGGGGGATACTGGTGTATAGTGCCGAGACGTCCATCGTGGTGAGAAGTGTTCCTGGTTCAACTGGTCCGTGGGTACTGAGTTTTTGTAGGAAGTCTGTAGTGTCGCGACAGAAGCTGGGGGTTCCCTGTACGATGGGTTTCAGGATGCCCTCGATGTATCCAGAGAGGTTCTCACACAGGGTTCCGTTGCCTGATACGATGGGACGTCCGGGTGTGTTGGCTTTGTGTATCTTTGGGAGGCAGTAGAAGTCTCCCACGCGGGGATTACGTGGGATGAGAGTGCGTAGGATGCTTTGAAGGTCTGGATCGAAGGTCTTGATCAGTTTGTTGAGCTGGTGGGTGTGTTCTTTGGTCGGATCTGCGGGTAACCGTCTGTAGTGTTCCTGGTTGTCCAGTTGTCGGTATGCTTCTTTGTAATAGTCTGTTCTGTTCTGTATGACTATGGCTCCTCCTTTGTCCGCTGGTTTGATGACGATGTTGCGGTTGGTCTTGAGAGCGTTGATGGCGTTGCGTTGTGCTCGGGTGACATTCTTTTTTAAATAGTGGGATTACATTTGCCACCCTCCAATCTAGGAACTGTTCCAGAGTCTATAGAATTTTGGAAGATGATCACCAATGCATCCACTATTTCCAGGGCCACTTCCTTTAGTGCTCTGGGATGTAGATTATCAGGCCCATACTTTTTAGGGTATGAACACTTCTATTTTCTGACATCAGGCAGCCAAACTGAGGAAGTGCATGAAACTGGTCAAGCAACCAGACTTCTCTTTGGTGCCCACAGCATTGTACCTGAGGTCTGAAATTCTGCATTGGAACCAAATCTATATCCCACATGCTGTACTGTATGTTGATGTCACTTCACTCCTCTGGTTACTTATGTTCTCTAGTAGGTGATGACCATATAACTGCCTTTTTGGTGTTTTATATCTTCCCCTTTCTAAGAAAAAAATCAAGCACAAAATATTTTTTAAAAATTAAGCCATTCTGCTAGCATTTGAACTTAAAAGTATGAGTTTCTGCCTTTCTCCTCCTCTTCCTTCCCCCACACACTGGTCCTGCCAGAAAATGTCATTATAATTTGATCCATTTAAACCTCAATTTTAACTTCCAATTAGTGATAGAAATTTGTCTTTGTGTTAAATATGGCAGCCAGGCTTATTTACTACTGTTGGAATTAATGTTAATTTCTGTTGAAGCTTCAGGATGACATCTATGTTGCAGTGTTGTACGTTGGGGAAGGTTGGGCTCCAGGCCTTGTTTGCCCATGGTTCATTCTGGAAATAGGCTCCTATGAATGCTAAATGGGACAGATTGTTGCTATTTATGGTGGTCAAATATTGAATAATGGTTACTGGTGGTTGACATTGGTATACCAACAGTCTTCCTTCAGGAAAGGAAGGAAAAGAGCATAAAACCTGAGGAAAATATTGAAATGTGTTATTAGTTGTGTGGCCAGTTCTGTCTGTTAAAATGTATAATTTTTTGTGAAATCCAATTATGATCTCAGGCAATGAAGTGTTGTGTGGCAAATGTCTCAAAGCATAATAAATGGGATGAAGAGTGCATCACATCAATCAAGCTTCAACTTCTACAGAAGTCTTGCTCTATGACCATCTTTGAGAAGCTAAATAATGGATCATGTTGTGCTGTGGAAATCATAATGCCTTCTGGTAACTTTATTTCCTTTCTACTTGGCCTGTCTTTTCATTGCAACTTAGTTTCAGTCACTGATTGTCCTCTTTTTTATTTTCAAAATAAAGTGTATTTATACAACATATTTGCATGCATTTATACCAGGTTTAAATTGTATTACAGGACAGTTGTTACAGAAGTACATTTTAGAAAAAGAGTATGCTTTAATTCGAGGAGATGAAACTAACACTGTGAGAAGTCCTGGTAAGAACTCAGTGTTCAAGAAATTGGAATACTAGCTGTTATCATAGAATCATAGAATGATTCAGAAGGGAGCCATACGGTCCATCTTGTCTTTGCCGACTCTTTGAAAGAGCTATCCAATTAGTCCTACTCCCCTCACAGTTTCTTCTTATTTAATCTATCAAAACGCTTCATAATTTGGAACACCTCTTAGCAAATCTCCGCATAACCTTCTCTGCTCTAAGGAGAACAATCCCAGATTCTCTAGTCTCTCCTGAAAACTGAAATCCCACATAAAATCATAGAATGGCCTACTTCTGTGCTGTATCGTTTGGCTCATTGTGCATGTACCAGCTCTTTGAAAGAGCTATCCAATTGTTCCCTTTCACCTTTCCTTTCCCATAGCACTGCAAATGCTTCCCCTTCAAGTATTTATCCAAAAATACTTACTTTGAAAATTGCTCATTGTATGATTAACAGGCGTAAAAAGTGAATGCATTACTTCATTAATTACCCATCTTGTGCTAATAATCCTGCATGTATTTTTTTAGGACAAGCTGACCTCCGAATGATGAATGATAAGAATGAGACAGAGTGTGAATCTGCACAGAGCTCAATACTTCCATCTTGTGTTGAAGATGTTTCTGTCATAGTGTCACATGTAGAAACACCAAGCAACTTCTTCTGTCAGCAGCTAGCTAGTAGATGTGAGAATTCTATTTTCATTGTAATGTTTAAGTGCATCTCAGAATTGAGTAACATTGATGAAGCATTTTTAACTTTGTGGTGTGTGTGCTTGCATGCGTGCATGAGAAAAAAAGTTTTTTTTCCTGGGTCATGCCTTCTAAGTGATGGGGTCTGTTCCACTGCGAGTGGTTTGTCAAATGGCAGAATAGAGAATAGTGCTAATGGTTCTTCTGACCAGATTATCTTGCCTTCTGTCTAACTGAAGTTGTTGTATAGTAGCTCCAATGGGAAAACATAATAATTGTTAATAATTCCATATTAATTAAATACAAGTAGTGGATTTCTGACATGCGCATACTGGTTACTGCCAATGTGTAAGAAGTTCAAAAATCCTGGAATTAACATTCAAAAGTTAAAAGGGTGCAAAGAAGCATTTTAAGTCTTAAACCACATGCAGAAATATCTGTAAAATATTTTTGTGCATCATTGTTGTCGAGGTTGAGATACAAAACTTTGCCTTTGTAATTGCTCTTCAATACATATGAATATAGCTTGTATTTAACTAATCTATCTATATAATTATCTTGCATTAAGTGCATATATGTCACATTTACCTAATTAATTCAGATAATCACTATCTTTTAGGTTAACCAAACTGGTTTGTTCAAATATAGCTGGGTAGGAAAAGCGACCAGTTAAATCCCTTACTTTTTTATCAAAACCACTAACTTGCCACAAAATTAACAATTCATTTTTTAAAACTGCTTTGAGCCATTTTCTTCCTCTCAGTTTGGTATTTACAGTTTAAAAATGTATAACATAATGACTGTGTTTTCTTGATAACTCAGCAATGTAATTTGGGAGATTCCAGGTTAGATTCCCAGTCATTGGCTACAGCAGCCTATGTTCCTGCCTCTACTGGATATCCAGCAGTGCTTGCTGGAGATGCCCTTGTAAGCACAAGAGTGGGTCTGGCTATGATGTCCACAACTTCATAATCAAGGCTCTCAAATGATGGCACTTTCGGTAAGAAGTACCAAAGGGTAATCGCTGCACATGGAACCATTCCTAGCAAGAGATGGGGAGAAAGTTGTTCAAAGAAAAGAAAATATGGATGATTCCTAACTGGAGTACATGATATGTTGTGGAATAAGAGCCAAAGTTTCAGGAGCTAAATTTTAACTTGATTTTTAAGAATATATGAATTGGTTTTATCCAAATATTACAGGTAAGTGCAAAACTTAGCTAATGAGAAATATTATGGAAGTATCTAAAATAAATATATATAGTATTAGGAAATACAAATGCACTTTCTAGGAGTAAAATGTACTACATCAGTTGAGATGCCATTTCCTTGTATTGACATATAAATTTGTTTTGATTTAAATCCTAATAGATGAGTTTCAACAACTGCAAAAAGCAGTGGCTGAGTATTGCAATAACTTAACTCCTGTACCAAGTTTTAGGCCAGCTGTTGGAGAGCTTTGCTGTGCTCAGTTCACAGGTAAGATGAAATGAAAATTTAACATCAATCTAACATAACAGATGGCAGGATCCTAGACACACATCTGGCTTGACTTTCAAAGCTACATGTTTTTTTTGTTCATTTCCTCTTGCAATAATTCCTAGACACCCCTTTAACAATGTTTCCTTCAATGCAGAAAATGCATTAGAGGTAATGCTGTAATGCAAGTTGTCATTTACTGAAACCTTTGCTAGGTAGTTTCACTGGATGTATCCTGCAGCAAAGGTAAATGGTTGTCAACACCAGCACTTTCACTGGATTTGCCAGTTTGGTTTTGGTCATAATTAGGCTGAAAGCTTAATCTTCCTGGTTAGGCTGGCAATATGTTTTTGCTATTGCTGGCACATAAGACCGTCTGATATTGGGGAAGATCTGCAACCAAGATAAAGCCACAAAGTGACTTTGTAGTAACTGTTGATTTATCAGTTGTTTTAAGGCCATATTTATGACACTTGTGTTCTGTTGAGATTGCAGCTCACAGAATCTTAGAAATCTACAGCACAGAAGAAGGCTATTCAGCCCTCTGGCTGGATCTCTGCTAAACTAATTCCACTGCCCCACCCTCTTGTAGCTTTATCTGCTTCAAATATTTATCTAATTGTCACTTAAAAGATGCAGTGGTCTTTGCCTCAACCACTCCCTGTGGCAAAACATTCCATGCTCCAACAGAGAGCGCTTCATCTCTCTGCACCACTGTGATAATTTTAAATTGATGACCCTTCATCACTAACTCCGCAACCAAAGGAAATGGTCTCTCTATTCGCTGTCTCAAAACCCTTCAAAACATCTATTAAATTTCTTCTCCGCCTTCTCTGCTCCAGTGGAAGTGGTCCTTGTGTCTTAAGTCTCTCCTCAACTATAGTTTCCAATCCCTGTCATGATCTGGGTGAATCTACAATGAATGCTGTGTACAGCATCAATGCCCTTTCGATAATGGGGCGCCCAAAACAGTACACCGTAATCTAACTCTGGCCTAACTTATCTTTTGGCTTTGTCTAAATTTATTACTATTTCTTTGTTGTACTCTGTGCTCTTGTTTATGAAAAAAAATTAATTCTATTGCCCTTTGTTATGCCTTTATCGACTTGCACTTCAGGGAATTATGTATTTCAATCCCTTGGTCTCTTATTTATCCACACCCTTCAATGTCTTTCCATTAAATGTATACCCCCATTCCTTGTTCTCCCAAAATGTATTACCTCATGCTTATTTGCATCAAATTACATCCACCATCTGTCTACCCATTCCGCTAACCTGTGTGTCATTCTAAGTCTTTTACAGTTCTTCTCAGTATTTGCCTCACCACATACTTTTGTATCATCAGCAAATTGAGATTGTTCTCTATACTCAAGTGATGCATGTCAACTCCTTTTAGCATTAGTATATTTTTAAAGACTATTATTGAAATATATCTTTTTCTTCAAATATTGTTTTCCTTATTAAAAACTTCTATTAATCCCATATTTTTCCAATTACTAATTTTTTATCCAGTAAAGAACAAATTTGCTTGCAGCTCAATTAGGCCATTTTTTACCTGAATTCAGGCAAATAAAATCAGACGGCCTAACTAATATGTCATAATACCATTGGAGGGATATTACCCTCATTAAGAGAATGCAACATAGAGCAACAAAGACAATTTTGAGGAAAAATTCAGAAGGTTGAATTTGTCCAATAGAAAAGGGGATTCCAGGATGAACCAAAAGAAGTATTCAAAATTATGAGAAGGTTCTTTTAGACAAATTGTTGTAAGTAAGGCTTTAAAAACTAGGAGATACAATTTAACATTTTGTAAATTAGGAACCTAAGCAGAACAATTTCACATTAAATGTAATAAAAGTTGCAAAATGTTACAAGAGAAGGTAATTGAAACATCTGATGTAAATAGGTTCAAGAACCTGGATATATTTCTGGAGGAAGGGGATTGAGGGATGTGGTGAGAAGTCAGGATGTTTGGGTTGAGATCAACCAAAAAGGGAGCACATGTTAGGCCAAATGGCCTTTTCCTGTTACTAATGTTACCTATATTGCTAGGAATCTCACTTTCTTTTTCTTATAGAAGATAACCAGTGGTACAGGGCTACTGTAATAGTTTATCTTCCTGAAGATACTGCTATGGTGGGGTATGTAGATTTTGGAAATGTTGAAAAACTGCATTTAAGCCTGCTACGACCAGCCCAAGAGGAGTTGTTGGAGTTGCCAAATCAGGCTTTGAAATGTGCTTTGGCAGGTGAGTATACAGTTTGAGACTGAGATGATTATTATAAAATTTGAAGAGGTGAACATTCCAACTTTTTCCATGTAAATATGTGGCCAAGTATTTGTTGCGACCAAAACTTGATTTATCATCTTATCCTAAGCTAATTAGCTAAGAAACGTCTGCTGATTCAAATTTCTGCCCACAACTAACCTAGACTGTTAGTTACCAAAGCTTATTTACTTGTTTCAGAAAGAATTTTACTTGCGAGTATCGAGGAAGGAATATTCAGGTTAAATATTAGCCGACCACTGAGTGTGATTTTTGAATCGTAATCTAAATACATAGATTACGATTCAAATCATTTTTCACATCGTTCACCTGACGAAGGAGGAAGCCTCCGAAAGCTTGTGAATTTAAAATAAAATTGCTGGACTATAACTTGGTGTTGTAAAATTGTTTACAATTGTCAACCCCATTCCATCACCGGCATCTCCACATCGTAAATACATAGAAGAATTTTGAATAGCTGCTGCAAATGTTCTAGTAAAAATCAATATATTTTGCTGACAGGCCAGATCTGTTCAGAAAGCAGGATGCAATAAAATTTGACAGCGTGAATTTCAGTATTTTTTAGGAGCTGCAGTGCAATTTATAAGCCTGATAATTAATATTGATATTTCTGAATGATAACTGTGTAAGAAGTGGTTCATGGCTTCCAAATGGTATGTCAAAATGAACACATACCTAAACTCTGTTGTGACCTGTAGTCATGGTCCCTGACCAAGCCCAGTTGTGATATCTGCAAATGCTCAAGTTAACTGCAGCAGCTGTCCGACATAAGATTGTTACAGCTAGGAATTTTGAAAAAGCACCTCCTGCTGAGAGAGAAACAATGGAGGTAAGAATTTTATGTGTATAGCAATCTACTTTAATGTTACTTGAATTAATTGTTGTTGAAATCTGAAGAGCACTTTTTAAATTACTCGTAAGCCTGAGAGTTTTTTCTGTTTGTTTCTTCCATTTGGGATTACACAATACTGTAATTTCTGGAAATGAGAGAAGTAACTGGGGGTGAGGAAATAAAAAGAGGATTGTAGTTTGGTCTGCAAGTTTGAAAGTCACAGAATTGGGGAAGCTTCTGGAGTGAGTGAGAACATGGCTTAGTCAGAGGAAGAAAGGAATCGCACACGGAGCTGCATCAGAATGGAGGAGGTGATCATTGGGATGTTATGTCAGAGGCAGGGCCATGGTACGTAAATGATACTTGTATAGAAATGGAGACAGTTACAAAGTGGTCTAAAATTGTTGGCAATACAAAACTGGGGGTGGGAAGGACTATAGATAATGGGATACAAGTAAACCAAATACAGAGGGATCTGGATAGATTGTGGAATTGGAAAGACAAGCAACAGATGTTGCTTCATTCCACATTAAACAAATGAGACTGGAGAAGAGGAATAAGCAATGGTTGTATGAATGGTGATAGATTACAGGATATAATAGAGCAGAGGCATCTTGGGATACTGGCAGTTAACTCATTACATGCTGTGCTGATGTTTTCAATTTTGAATTTGCACATTAAAATGCATTCAGGTTTATTTTGAAGAGTTTTTTAAACTTCACATTTGATTTTTTAAAATCTTATAAAAAGGAAAAATAACTAACATTTGGGTTTATATATATATTCAACTGGCCAAGAAGATTGCCATTTCCCCAAGGCCACATCAATCTTCGATTTTCTCACAATTTATAGACATGTGGGGCATGATTTTAACTCGGATAAACGGGTGGAGGCACAGTAAAAAAAAAATTAAAATTCTATTCCCACCTCCAACCCGCCCATTTCCAGTTTTAATGGAGGGAGTGGCGGGCAACCAACCCACTCTCAGGAGGCGGGTTGGTCACTCAAAACTTCCAAGGAGGCTGTGGGCCTCCATTTTAACAGATTTTTTTGTTTTGAACCCCTGGGGGCAGGGATTCCCGGGCCTTCTACTTCACGCCATGTGAGAGGAGGTGAGAAGGCCCGAAACAGCAGGTATGTGCCTTTATAGCACTGCTTGTGGGCCCAGAGGAGCAGGGCCAATAAGCCTACCTGCAGCGACCACCTCCACGCTATCTCCCCCTTCACGATCTCGAACCCCTGCCCACGCCGCTCTAAGACTTATCTGCTTGCATCCTCTTCTCCTGTCTGACTGAGGCCAGCCTGATTGGCGGGAAACCATCAAAAATAAATAAAAGATGTCCTTGCGTCAAAATTGTAAGAATGCCTGGGAAACCCCTACTTCCGGGATTCCTGTCAAGAATTCCACCCGGCTCCCTGAGAAAATCATGCCCATGTTCTCACTCTAACCCCATCTCTTCACTGCCCCACCCTCCATTCCTATTGGCACACTTCTCTTTTAGTTCACACAAGCACTTTCCTCCCCGTCCAAGTTTATCTGGTCCACTTCCCTTTCTTTTGGTTCACATTGGCACTCTTTCTTCCCCCTTCCCTTAGTTTATGCTGGCATGTTCATCCTCTTCCTGTGCCTCTTCAGTTTATGCTGGCACCTTTCAACCCCCATCCCACCATTGTCTGCTGGTACTTTTCTTCACCTCCACTCTCAGTGCCTTCCTAACTCTGTGCAAGATTGGGATTCTTTGCTTATACCCATGGAAAAGGACAACTAAACAGAAAGCAATTTTTACAGTTTTGGGGCCTTTTCAACTTTCTTAACCTATGTTACTTTTCCCTCAAATTCTTTGATTACTTTCATAGATTAGTCCCGACTCCCCATACCTTCAAGTGTGTTTCTTCCTAGTCTTGAGAGCTTTCGGTAATGTACTTGGGAAAACAAACAGCAAACGTTTGGCAATTGCTTTTACGTACTAAACTATCTTATGCATCTTAAGATCTCGTATCATTCTTCCAAAATAGTAGAGCCTCACTTCAGACCTCATTATTAAGTATAATATATCAAGCAAATTTATTAAACAAATCAACGTGTCTAGTCTAACAGTTTTTGCATATATTTTTATAACATTCTTCTTTGAGTAGACAAGATAATATAACTCTTAAGAATTAATCTAAGCCTATTATAGAAAGCTTTTAAAGCCATGCAGTATTCATTTCTTTTAGGAATACAGAACCTATCTAGATGTTCTTCTCGTAAGATTTTGCAACTGCTTCCTTTCAGAATTTCCAGCTCTCATGAACCAAATAGTATGGCTTTTTTTTATATCCTGGAGAAGTGTTAACCAGGGCATCCTGCATTTTGAATATTTGTCCCCTCTCATTCAAAAAAAAGCTGTCCGTTAAATGCAAATTGAACCGATCACAAAATCAGTTTTTATTTGAAAATCATGTGTTAGGTTTCCTTTACAGCCTATTATCACTAAGGTTATAACAGCAAACTTCACTACATGGTATCAAAATAGACTTGATATAAGATTTTGGCTTTAGCTGTTGGTTAAACTCCAGGTTTTGATGGAGTAGCCACTGAACCAGTGCCAAGAGAAATTACACCATTAGGCAGCAGAATTATGAAGAAAGGTTGAGGAAGTTGAGAATTTTGACATTGGAGACCTTTTGGGGGTGATCAAGATTCTAAAGGATGTAGTTAAATTGAGTCTAATAGTTTTTTGAAGAAGATAATGGACATTTTAAATGTAACTATTTCATACAGTCGTGCAAATGTGTGAAACAGACTAGGCAAGGAGACAGTGGAAGTTCATAATGTCCATAAACTCAAGAGGGAGCTAGATAGTTTCTTTGGTGATGCAAGTGCTTCAGGGTTATAAGTGAGAGAGTATAGTATTTTTTGAACTTTTGGATTGGCCAGATGGCCTGCAGTGGTCTTCTCATGTCCTGTGTATTACTACATTATTTGAAAAAGGCTAAGTTGGGAAGGGGGAGGCGGCCATATCTAATAACAGTGGAGAATCACTGAAGGGATGTCATGCCAGCAATTTGTCTGATTGAATGTTTGCTTTTTTTTGTACTTTGAAATGGAGCTGCATTCAAAGAATAAGGATGTTATCAGCTGGGGAAAAAAGAGGATTTTATTTGCATTACTTAATGCCCTCAAAATCTGGGAATTTCCTTTTGACCGTCAACTTCTCAAAAAACTTCAACTTGGTCATTCTGCCATAGATAATGACTGGCTGGCCACAGTAGACCGAAATGATACTTAATTCCATATTGCAGCTGTCTAGCCTTCCAAGTGACGACTCACATTTTATCTAGCAGGGTGACCATCCTGAACAGTAGTTTGCTATATAAACAACAAAGGACTTTTCTATGTGGACACCATTCTAATTGGTTGTTGATGCTGTAAACACTGTTACTACTCTGGTCACCATTTGTTAATATGGGACATGTCACAGCCAACTTTTGTTAGATGCACCTTAGTCCAGCTCCACAAGTGAATGATCAATCTGGAGCACATAAGAGCACCCACTCAGTCCATTTGTCCAAATGATCTAGGATCGACATCAGTTGCAGAATAAGTAGCTCTGGTAGGAGATTGATTGGCAAGCCAATGGGAAGCTGTAACCTCATATAACTTAGAGACTCTTGCCATGCAGCATAAAAGATCATCGAGTCCCTTTTTATCTTTGGGACCTCTATTTGGGTGGTTGAAATTGAGCTGTGGCAGAGTGTATGCAGTGCCTGTATCTAACTTCATCTTCCTATTGATGAGGATTCTTGGGTAAGGATGTATGCAAGGATGCAATTTTGTGTGCAAAATTAAATAACATGGGATTGGTGGTAATATACTGGCATGGATTGAAAATTGGTTAAGAGAGAAAAAAAGTGTAGGAATAAATGGGTCTTTTTCGGGGTGGCTGGCAGTGACTATTGGGGTACTGCAGGGATCAGTGCTTGGGCCCCAGCTATTCACAGTGCATATCAATGATTTGGATAAGGGAACCAAATGTAATATTTCCAAGTTTGCTGATGACACAAAACTAGGTGGGATCGTGAGTTGTGAGGAGGATGCAAAGAGGCTTCAAGACAATTTAGACAAGTTGAGTGAGTGGGCAAATACATGGCAGATGCAGTATAATGTGGATAAATGTGAAGTTATCCACTTTGGATGGAAAAACAGAAAGGCAGAGCATTATTTAAATGGTGATAGATTGGGGAATGTTGATGTACAAAGGGACCTGGGTGTTCTTGTACACCAATCACTGAAAGCAAACATGCAGGTGCAGCAAGCAGTTAGTTGGCATTCATTGTAAGAGGATTTGAGTATATGAGCAAGGATGTCTTACTGCAGTTATACAGGGCCTTGGTGAGATCACACCTTGAGTATTGTGTGCAGTTTTGGTCTCCTCACCTAAGAAAGGATATACTTGCCATAGAGGCAGTGCAGCGAAGGTTCACCAGACTGATCCCTGGGATGGCAGGACAGTCATATGAGGAGAGATTGGGTCGACTCAGCTGTATTGACTCGAGTTTAGAAGAATGAGAGGGGATCATATTGAAACATATAAAATTCTGACAGGGCTAGACAGACTGGATGCAAGGAGGATGTTTCTCCTGGCTGGGGGGTCCAGAATGAGGGGTCACAGTCTCAAGATACGGGGTAGGACATTTAGGACCGAGATGAGGAGAAATTTCTTCACTCAGAGGGTGGTGAACCTCTTGAATTCTCAACCACAGAAGGCTGTAGAGGCCAAGTCTCGGGTACGGTAGCAGAATGGTGATGTTACTGGACGAGTAATCCAGAGGCCTGGACTAATAATCCGGAGTCATGAGTTCAAATCCCGCCACGGCAGCTGGGGAATTTAAATTCAATTAATTAATTAAATTCAATTAATTACATAAAAAATCTGGAATTAAAATACTAGTATCAGTAATGGTGGCCATGAAACTACCGGATTGTCGTAAAAACCCATCTGGTTCACTAATGTCCTTTTGGGAAGGAAACCTGCCGTCCTTACCCGGTCTGGCCTATATGTGATTCCAGACCCACAGCAATGTGGTTGATTCTTAATTGCCCTCTGAAATGGCCTAGCAAGCCACTCAGTTGTAAAATCTCGTAACGAAAAGTCATGATAAGAATAAAACCGGAAGGACTACCCGGCATCGGACAACTAGGCACCGGACACGACAACGGCAAATCAAGCCCAGTCGACCCTGCAAAGTCCTCCTCACTAACATTTGGGGACTTGTGCCAAAATTGGGAGAGCTGCCCCACAGACTAGTCAAGCAACAGCCTGACAGAGCCATACTCACAGAATCATACCTTTCAGCCAACGTCCCATTCTCTTCCATCACCATCCCTGGGTATGTCCTGTCCCACCGGCAGGACAGACCCACCAGAAGTGGCAATACAGTGATATAAGGTCAGGAGGGAGTGGTCCTGGGAATCCTCAACATTGACTCTGGACCCCATGAAATCTCTGGCATCAGGTCAAACATGGGCAAGGAAATCTCCTGCTGATTACCACCTACCGTCCTCCCTCAGCTGATGAATCAGTCCTCCTCCATGTTGAGCACCACTTGGAGGAAGCACTGAGGGTAGCAAGGGCACAAAATGTACTCTGGGTGGGGGGCTTCATTGTCCATCACCAAGAGTGGCTCGGTAGCACCACTGCTGACCGAGCTGGCCGAGTCCTGAAGGACATAGCTGCCAGACTGGGCCTGCGGCAGGTGGTAAGCGAACCAATACGAGGGAAAAACTTACTTGACCTCGTCCTCACCAATCCACCTGTCGCAAATGCATCTGTCCATGACAGTATTGGTACGAGTGACCACCGCACAGTCCTCGTGGAGATGAAGTCCCGTCTTCGCACTGAGGACACCATCCAACATGTGTGGCACTACCGCCGTGCTAAATGGGATAGATTCAGAACAGATCTTGCAGCACAAAACTGGGCTTCCATGAGGCACTGTGGGCCATCAGCAGCAGCAGAATTGTATTCCAGCACAATCTGTAACCTCATGGCCCGGCATATTCCTCACTCTACCATTACCAACAAACCAGGGGATCAATCCTGGTTCAATGAGGAGTGTAGAAGAGCATGCCAGGAGCAGCACCAGGCGTACCTAAAAATGAGGTGCCAACCTGGTGAAGCTACAATTCAGGACGACATGCATGCTAAACAGCGGAAGCAACATGCTATAGACAGGGCTAAGCGATTCCACAACCAACGGATCAGATCTGCAGTCCTGCCACATCCAGTCGTGAATGGTGGTGGACAGTTAAACAACTAACGGGAGGAGGAGGCTCTGTAAACATCCCCATCCTCAATGATGGCGGAGTCCAGCACGTGAGTGCAAAAGACAAGGCTGAAGCGTTTGCAACCATCTTCACCAGAAGTGCCGAGTGGATGATCCATCTCGGCCTCCTCCAGATGTCTCCAACATCACAGAAACCAGTCTTCAGCCAATTTGATTCACTCCATGTGCTATCAAAAATGGCTGAGTGCACTGGATACAGTAAAGGCTATGGGCCTCGACAACATCCCAGCTGTAGTGCTGAAAACTTGTGCTCCAGAACTAGCTGCGCCTCTAGCCAAGCTGTTCCAGTACAGCTACAACACTGGCATCTACCCGACAATGTGGAAAATTGCCCTGATATGTCCTGTCCACAAAAAGCAGAACAAATCCAATCCGGCCAATTACAGCCCCATCAGTCTACTCTCAATCATCAGCAAAGTGATGGAAGGTGTTGTCGACAGTGCTATCAAGCGGCACTTACTCACCAATAACCTGCTCACCAATGCTCAGTTTGGGTTCCGCCAGGACCACTCTGCTCCAGACCTCATTACAGCCTTGGTCCAAACATGGACAAAAGAGCTGAATTCCAGAGGTGAGGTGAGAGTGACTGCATTTGACCGAGTGTGGCACCAAGGAGCCCTAGTAAAATTGAAGTCAATGGGAATCAGGGGGAAAACTCTCCAGTGGCTGGAGTCATACCTGGCACAAAGGAAGATGGTAGTGGTTGTTGGAGGCCAATCATCTCAGCCCCAGGGCATTGCTGCAGGAGTTCCTCAGGGCAGTGTCCTAGGCCCAACCATCTTCAGCTGCTTCATCAATGACCTTCCCTCCATCATAAGGTCAGGAATGGGGATGTTCGCTGATGATTGCACAGTGTTCAGTTCCATTCGCAACCCGTCAGATAATGAAGCAGTCCGAGCCCGCATGCAGCAAGACCTGGACAACATCCAGGCTTGGGCTCATAAGTGGCAAGTAACATTCGCGCCAGATAAGTGCCAGGCAATGACCATCTCCAACAAGGGAGAGTCGAACCACCTTCCCTTGACATTCAACGGCATTACCATCGCCGAATCCCCCACCATCAACATCCTGGGGGTCACCATTGACCAGAAACTTAACTGGACCAGCCATATAAATACTGTGGCTACGAGAGCTGGTCAGAGGCTGGGTATTCTTCGGCGAGTGACTCACCTCCTGACTCCCCAAAGCCTTTCCACCATCTCCAAGGCACAAGTCAGGAGTGTGATGGAATACTCATCCAAGCAAGTGGAGAGTGCAGCTCCAACAACACTCAAGAAGCTCGACACCATCCAGGACAAAGCAGCCTGCTTGATTGGCACCCCATCCACCACCCTAAACATTCACTCCCTTCACCACCGGCGCACTGTGGCTGCAGTGTGTACCATCCACAGGATGCACTGCAGCAACTCGCCAAGGCTTCTTCGACAGCTCCTCCCAAACCTGCGTCCTCTACCACCTAGAAGGACAAGAGCAGCAGGCACATGGGAACAACACCACCTGCACGTTCCCCTCCAAGTCACACACCATCCTGACTTGGAAATATATCGCCGTTCCTTCATCGTCGCTGAGTCAAAATCCTGGAACTCCCTTCCTAACAGCACTGTGGGAGAACTGTCACCACACGGACTGCAGCAGTTCAAGAAGGCAGCTCACCACCACCTTCTCGAGGGCAATAAATGCTGGCCTCGCCAGCGATGCCCACATCCCATGAACAAATTTTTTTAAAAGTCACTGAATATATTTAAGAAGGAGCTGGATAGATTTCTAGGCACAAAAGGCATTACGGGGTATGGGGAGAGAGCGGGAATATGGTATTGAGATAGAGGATCTGCCATGATCATATATGAATGGCGGAGCAGGCTCGAAGGGCTGAATGGCCTACTCCTGCTCCTATTTTCTATCTTTCAATGGAAGGAGGAGAATATCCTATAATCTTTGTTTTATGGAAGAGTATTGAAAACCATAACTATTTTTCTATGGTCATTGCATGGAACCTAAAGAATCACTGGATTGGGGGTAATATTCTGGCATGGTTGGAGAATTGGTTATCTAACAGGAAGCAGAGAGTTGGGATAAATGGTTCATTCTCGGACTGGCAACCAGTAGCTCGTGGTGTTCCGCAGGGGTCGGTGCTGGGTCCCCAACTCTTTACAATCTATATTAACGATTTGGAGGGGGGGACCGAGTGTAACATCAAAGTTTGCAGATGATACAAAGATGGGAGGGAAAGTAGAGAGTGAGGAGGACATAAAATACCTACAAGGGGATATAGACAGGCTGGGTGAGTGGGTGGAGATTTGGCAGATGCAATACAATATTGGAAAATGTGAGGTTATGCACTTTGGCAGGAAAAATCAGAGAGCAAGTTATTATCTTCATGGCGAGAAACTGGAAAGTACTGCAGTGCAAGAAAATCAAAAAGTTAGTATGCAGGTGCAGCAGGTGATCAAGAAGGCCAACGGAATGTTGGCTTTTATTGCTAGGGGGATAGAATATAAAAACTGGGAGGTATTGCTGCAGTTATATAAGGTATTGGTGAGACCGCACCTGGAATACTGCATACAGTTTTGGTCTCCATACTTAAGAAAAGACATACTTGCTCTTGAGGCAGTACAAAGAAGGTTCACTCGGTTCATCCCGGGGATGAGGGGGGCGGACATATGAGGAGAGGTTGAGTAGATTGGGACTCTACTCATTGGAGTTCAGAAGAATGAGAGGCGATCTTATTGAAACATATAAGATTGTGAAGGGGCTTGATCGGGTGGATGCAGTAAGGATGTTCCCAAGGATGGGTGAAACTAGAACGAGGGGGCATAATCTTAGAATAAGGGGCTGCTCTTTCAAAACTGAGATGAGGAGAAACTTCTTCACTCAGAGGGTAGTAGGTCTGTGGAATTTGCTGCCCCAGGAAGCTGTGGAAGCTACATCATTAAATAAATTTAAAACAGAAATAGACAGTTTCCTAGAAGTAAAGGGAATTAGGGGTTACGGGGAGCGGGCAGGAAATTGGACATGAAGCTGAGTTCGGATCGGTTAAGGCCCTGTGGGTGGCGGAGCGGGCCCAGGGGCTGAGTGGCCGGGTCCTGTTCCTACTTCTTGTGTTCTTTAGATTTGAGGTTAGGATCAGATCAGCCATGATCTTATTGAATGGCGGAGCAGGCTCGAGGGGCCGATTGGCCTACTCCTGCTCCTATTTCTTATGTTCAACAAGGAGAATTGGAAGCTGTAACTGCATGGGTCCAAGTAAAATTATTCCAGTCCTGTTTGATTATGGGCTTCAGGTCAAAATCTTTTTGTCAGGCTTCTAGTTGAATTTATCAAACCATGAATTCCTTGGAAGTCTCCTCTTTTCCATTGAGTTCATCCAAAATTAGGCACTGCTGTCATGAACTTCATGGCCAAAATAGGGCATAATTGACTTGATGAATCTCCTCAGTAACTCCATGTCACAACTAATTCTCACAGAATCAGATTGTCAGTGCATCTACCTATTCAGGATATCTTAAGGAGTCAATAGCACCACCACATTTCAGAAACCATGATCCTTTTCTGATTAACTTGCAATGTTCAGCTCTCTGTCCCCCAACGTACAAGAATTGCCCCCATAAACAGGAAAAATAAATTAGCTGCATTTCTATTTTTATTAATGGTCTCATCCCTCATGAGGAATCCAGCGAACTCAGCCTTAAAAATATTCAATGACCCTGCCTCCATAGCTCTCTGGGAAGGGAGTTCCACAGACTCATGACCCTCAGAGAAAAAATTTCTTCTCATCTTCCGATCATTAAATGGGAGAACCCTTATTTTTTAAATTGTGGCCCCTAGTTCTCATCCCTTTACCAAATTTCTGTTTGGAACTGATTACTGTGAAAAATGTACAGTTTGTCAGAGTTGTGCTCTCATTCGCTCTGCATCTTGGGTAAATCAGTCCTCCTTGTGAGGTGCAGTTTATATGTGTTGAGATGATTGCTATCTGTGGCAACTAAATGCTGCAAAAGACATGTCAGACTACATCTGGAGTTCTAGTAATATATCATAGAAAGGATATTCTGGGTCTGTATACACTGGAGTTTAAAAGAATGAGAGGTGATCTTATTGAAACACAAGATCCTGAGGGGACTAGAAGGGTTAGTGCTGAGAGGATGTTTCCCCTTGTGGGAGAGACTAGAACTGGGGGCCACAATTTAAAAAATAAGGGTTCTCCCATTTAATGATTGGAAGATGAGAAGAAATTTTTTCTCTGAGGGTCATGAGTCTGTGGAACTCCCTTCCCAGAGAGCTATGGAGGCAGGGTCATTAAATATTTTTAAGGCTGAGTTCGCTGGATTCCTGGAGTCAAAGGTTATAGTAGGTGGACAGGAAAGTAGGGTTGAGGTCACAATCAGAACAGCCATGATCTTATCAAATGGCAGAGCAGGCTCAAGGGGCCAAATGGCCTACTTCTGCTCTTAATTCGTATGTATATTATTGTCCTTAATATGGTAAAGCAGCAAACAGTCAAGATGATTCTAAGTATCAAGAATTTAAGTTATGAGATGTTTAAGGAAGCTTGGCTTGTTCTCTTTCGAAAAAATGCTTTGAGGTAATCTACTCAATGTTAAAGATTACAGAAGGAATTGGCAAAATATGTGCTGTGGTGAAGGATTCAAATACCAGGGGACATGAGCTTTAAAAAAAAAATCAGTTAGGTGTAAGAAGACTAAGGAGACAGAACTTTTTTGAATGCACGAAAAGTAATAGACTTTTGGTATGTTACCAGGGGATGCTGTTGAAGGAAATTGTACATATACACCAAAGAGACAACTGGATGTGTTTCTGGAGAGACAAAAGATTGAGGGATATGGTGTGAAGGGTGTTATAAATTGGATAGCCAGGTGGTGAAGGATAGAATACTAGAGTCTTGTCTTCAGCTGCTTCCAAGCCTTTATTCAGATCTACACATTACACCCACACCACATCCTTGATCAGCTCTCTTACAAATGGAAATGAGTTCCCAATTGATATGCACCACCTGAATACAATTAATACTAATTGATATAAATCACAGACACAATTGACAAAGGGGAGCAGGTGGAGTTGAAATCAATTGAAAGGGAATGGGGTTTGTTGGGCATAAAGCTCATTTTCCTCTGTTTACATTTTAAATGGTACAAATGTCTTTGCCTTTTACTCATTTAATTTTACTGTTATATCTTGTAATATGTTTAAGTGTTCTATTTCAAAGAATGAAAACAGACTGGGGGGAATGGAACTACTTTCAGTATCATCTAATCTCTTCTCCCAGTACATATTATCTGGAACAAATTGTTCATCTCTGACACTTATTTCATAATTCATTTTGCCTTATGTGACGACCCTCCATTTCATTTGTCCCCTTGCAACCATAAGACTTTCTGTTGACTGATCCTGAAGTTGACATTTTAGATTAGCTTCGTTTCCAATTTGGAGATGCCCATATACCAACAATGGGCAACATTTTTCTGTGGTTTTTCCAATGCTGCTGTACAGTGAGCTGCAGTAATATTGTAGCCTGACTTTTCCTCTGTTTCCTTACTTGCATGGGAAGTGCCTGACCTCCCTTTGGAATATTCTGTGGGCAGTTATGTGCTCAAACCAGTATCAGTATGGCACACCACCTTAATTTGTTAGATATTACATTTTTACTGTCTGTTTCTATAGGTGTGAAACCAGTATCCAATACCTGGTCCCTGGATGCAATAGTAAGGATGAAAAACCTGGTGATGAATAAGTGTCTGAAATCCAGGACTGTAGAGAACAAAGAGAATCTCCTAGTTGTGGAACTTAAAGATGAAACTAATAATCCAATTATTATCATCAATGAACAGTTGATTGCAGCAGGGTTGGCTGTTGAAGTGGTGGAAGAGCATGCAATTCCCACCTTGGAAATCAGTAAAACTAGAGCATCTGTGGGTAGTAAGTCATATTTTGACATTTGTCTGTGTTGCCGGCTTTTATCTTTAGTTTTGGTATTTTTATCCCCCACACACACACACTTTTCCACCACACTTCCAAATTTCTGTGTCGTACTTGCATGTTTCAGGTGTTGCACTCTTTTACAAATGAAAAACAGTCTCTTTAAACAAAACATTTTAAAAAAAAGAAACAGTTATTTCCTGCTATATTTTCTGACGTTGGGAGGAGCCAGAAATCTAGTTACTAACTGACCTTTAGATGTGCCTATGTACAACAACTCAACCAGGCTACGCACAGTTCTGCTTTAGCAGCAGAATGATACGTTGTGCAAGACCTATTAGCAAGTAGGCTTAGCTAAGTATGGATCATGTCAGGACTTATTAGCCACTGGATGAGAGTGAGGTCTTAAGTGATGTTTAAGTAGCATTGTTGTCTCTCTATCCCTCTTATGGTCTTTCTTAATCAGAGAAGATGAAGGAATAGGATTGAGTAGGTAAGCAAAAAGGGGTCCACATAAGTTATTTAGTTCTTTTGTCCTGATCAACACATGTCCTATAGCTGGTGAGAATGTCCTGCAGTTTAAAAAATATAGTTGCAAATTGTGTCTTTCAAATCCATTCATGTGGGCATACTAGTGCCTGCTTTGTTGCTGTGGAATCCGTCTCACAACATAAGTAAGGTGCACTCCACTGTACTGCATATCCCATGGTATTTGTTTTTTAATATGTCAGCCATGGCTTAGTGGTAGCACTCTCGCCTCTGACTCAGAAGGTTGGTTCAAGTCCCACTCCAGAGGCTGGAGCACAAAATCTAGGCTGACACTCCAGTGCAGGACTGAGGGAGTGTCAGCCTAGATTTTGTGCTCTAGGACTGTCAGAGGTGTCGTCTTTCAGATGAGACCTTAAACCGAGGCCCCGTCTGCCCTCTCAGGTGGACGTATAAGATCCCACGGCACTATTCAAAGAAGACCAGGGGAGTTCTTCCTGGTATCCTGGCCAATATTTATCCCTCAACCAACTTCACTAAAACAGATTAAATGGTCATTATTACATTGCTGTTTGTGGGACCTTGCTCTGTGCAATTTGGCTGCCACATTTCCTACATTACCACAGTGACTACACATCAAAAGTACTTCATTGGCTGTAAAGCACTTTGGGATGTCCTGAAGTCATGAAAGGAGCTATATAAATGCAATTCTTTCTTTTCTTTTTAAATATAATGTAAGACACTTGAGAGTAAAGTGATCCTGGAGTAGAATGCACTGAAGTGATGCTGTGAACCTATTTGAGTTAACTCATTTTAAAATCATTTTGGCCCCAAATCATTTTTAATTCAACTGTAGCCATGAGAATTTCTTTTTTTCAAAAGTGGAGTCTGTTATGAAAATATTCTATATTATGAACTGATCATTTGTTTTGGCTCACTTGCAGTTTTCTTTTTGTTTGTATATTTTGGTCCTCTTTTCCCAAGGAAATATGTTTGCAAAGCGATGGAAGACTGTAGCGCTGCCTTTGAACAGTGTTGTACCTGTTAAGGTGAAAGAAATAATAAATCCTGGCATCTTCTATGTACACATTATTGGAACTCAAGGTAAGAAAGCATATTACAGATGTGTGAGACATCTAACAGTTGTATAATATACTACACATTTATTAAATGAGAAGTCCTAATAGAAGGGAGTATTTCAACTATAAAGCATCACCTGCCAAACCCCCCTACCCATGGCAAAAAAACAGTACTAGGTTACATTTTTAAATCTCTCAAATCATCTACCTTGTGAAGTTATGTTTGAATCACATTTCTTGGAATTTACCGGATTGTATACAAATGAATCACTAAAATAAGGTACTGTTTAGCATTATTACAGCTGTGTGATAAGCTTTAAAGTTTTAACAGCAAAATAATAGGGTCAAAGACTTCAGTAGGAATTTAGATTGTGCAAACAACCCACATCTCCCACTTTGTGTTAATTTTTTTGCTGCTGACTAACGCATTTTCAGAAAAGCCGGACTTAGAGCATATGGGCTTCAGAAAAGTCAATCTGGCATATTAACTGCCTGCAGCTGTAAGTAGTTTCCTCATGCTTCACTATTTCAGATCTCCCACCAGCTAGTCTGCTCTTGAAACAACAAACATGATGACCGTTCACTTTGTGGAAAAGAGTGGAATTCTGTTGAGTCTTCTGCTTGATGCCCTGCAAATTTGTTTCTGGTGTTCAGTACCTGGTGGAATTTACAATGAGGTTGCCAGTGCTCTGAGCTAGACTTTTGTTCACTCTCACAAGTCAAATGTTCAGCAACAACTACTTGCATTTATATAGCGACTTTAACATAGGAAAACATCCTAAGGCGTTTCACAGGAATATAATCAGACAGAAATTGACCCGATCCAAAGGAGGAGATATTGGGATGGGTGACTAAAAGCTTGGCTAAAGAGGTAGGTTTTAAGGAGGGTCTTAGAGGAAGAGAGGGAGGCGGGAGAGGTTTCGGGAGGGCAAGCCAGACCGAGGGGTCCAGACGGCTGAAGGCACATCCGCCAGTGGTGAAGCAAAGGGAGTGGGGTTGTAGGGCTGGAGGAGGTTAGAGATATGGAGGGGGCGAGGCCATGAAGGGATTTGAGAATTTTAAATTGGAGACATTGGGGGACCAGGGGCCGACGTAGGTCAGCGAGCACAGGTGTGATGGGTGAACAAGACATGGAGTGGGTTAGGAAACGGGAAAAAGGTTAGGTTAGGTAAGAGTGAAACTCAGCGAGGACAGTCCTACTGAGATGGACAACGAAGGAGAGGTGTTGGAGGAGGATGGTGTGGTCGATTGTCAAAGGCTGCAGAGAAGTCAAGAAGAATGAAGATAGTACACCACAATCACAGGGTGTTATTCGTGACTTTGATTAGGGCTGTTTCAGTGTGTAGCAGAGCAGAAAACTGATTGGAGAGCTTGAGTTGCAGGAAAGATGGGCATGGATTTGGGAGGTAACTACACATGTGCATGGTTTGAGATCTTTTCTGCACGTGCACAGAAAATTAATGTGCCAGCACTTGTGGATATGTGGGAAAGTTCTCAATCTCTGCATGTGATTATATCTGCATGATGATCTGTGCATGCATGACAGCCAGAATGGCAAAAATATCCTCCTAATCCATTTAATTCATTTATACTGTGGTGTGCCTGCTCTTCAGTAATTTACTAATTTACTGCTGCACCTTCTGCTGCATCAATCTATTAATTTTCTAGTGTCCCTGCAGCTGTACTTAGCTGCTGGTGCCTCTACAAATAAATTGATATGCAGGTGTACAGTAGAATCATAGAATGGTGCTGTGTTAATTCACTGGTACCTACTGCTTTATTAATTATTTACTTCACTACAATGCCAGCTGTTGCATTAATTTATTAATTCACTGGTTGCTTTTTTATTAATTTATTAGTACATTGGTGCTCATATATCTGCCTATATATCATTAAAAATCTTGTGCATTTCCTGTCTATAGATTTCATTTCCTGTTGGCTCAATGTTTGGTCACATTTTTGTGTTTATTTGAGTGTAAATCTGTTTATATTTTCTGTTAATTAAATGTCAAGGGAAAGGAAGAAGGTCTTTTTTCCCCAATTAACTGGAATTGTGATTTTAGACTTGCCTGCTCCTCAGTCCTGAAGTGGTTCTTTCCTTTACTGTGGTAGAATTTATTCTTGAGCTTGCAGCTTTTCCTCATTGATGTTTAGAAGAATAAAAATAGATGAGCAAATGAAAAAAAATTGTTTTATTCTTTTTCTAAAAATTTGTCTCTTAATTGATTGTCTGAGAGCTAAATAACCGGATAAAGTTAACTAGTATAAGAAGCATTCCCAGAATAAAGTACTTGTGTATCTAGGGTGTAGATTTTAAACCCAATATTGCTATGGAGGCTACTTCTGTTGGATATTACACTGTGACATTTTAGCAAAGTGAATGCACTTGATTTGTGTCATAAAATTTATCTTTGCCAGGTACTATGATCAGAAGATACTTACAGATGAGGCAGGCCCATCCTAATTCATCCCTACACTATCCTGATTACTGCATTTAATTGTTTTTTGTAAATGATTCCTGAGTTTTTGCTGTTACCACTCTGCCTAGTAGCCCATTCCATGTGTTGTTCCCTTTCTGCATGAAGGACTTTCTAATATCAGTCTTAAAATTACCTCTTACTAATTTGAACCTGTGTTCCCATTGTCACAGTAGTAGTTATGAGTTAACTTTTCCCTTACTATTTATTAACTTGTATACCTCTAAGATCAAATGCCCTTTTTCTAGCCTTCCATAGTAACTCAAACTTCTGACATGAAGGATCAGCCTTGTGGCGCTTTTCTGTATTGCCTCCAACACTTGAATGTCTCCCTCATTTCTCAGAAACCAGAACTCGACACAGTACTTAAGGTGTAGTCTGACCAGAGAATTGTACAGTTTGATCACAACTTTGGTTTGCATCATAGCTATACGATCAGAGTCCTTCCCAGTTCAGTTTAGAAAAAAAATGTCATCCAATTGAGCTCTGGTCAGACAACTTAAAACCAAAATAGTGGTCTTTGGGAACCTATTCCATGAGGATGTCCTTTTGTGATGTCGGGAGAGCAAACCTGAATTGTATGGAATGTTCTTCTACGTTGCACGAAGGATTATTTAAGGATGTCAAATTTGACTTTTTTTACAGAGCTTTTCCATATAGCAAATCCAATTTTCCAATGATTTGCATGCGTACACACGAGTAGTGCCAATTTAATTCAAGGGAGGAAAAACACGGTACAGCATAGAATGTGAAATGTACTTTTTGAACTAGGAGGTGAATTATATAGAATAAAAATAGGAAAATTATAAATATTGAGTACTATATTAGAGTTTGAGTTTAAAAAAATACTTCCATGGAATTGGAGTGTAACATGGTAAATAACCTTCAAAGCAACCAGTTATGTGAATAAGTGTCATATTGGTAGTGTTTAATTGTTCACATCTTAAGGTTTTCCACTGAGTTGGTAAACAAGTGTTGCCCTGAAATGGGAGAGAGTTGTAAACCAAGGTTCTCTGCATCAGATTAAATACAATGGAACAAAATCAGAACATTGCAAACACATGCTACTATTTCAAGAACGTGGCAGACCTGCTTTTGATCTTGGCTTGTTCTGGTAATGCAAGTTTTGTCTTCTGTTAGCACTAATTTTGGCTAGACTGCTCTTTTACAATGTTGACAATGGTCTCTGCATTATTCACTAACTCCAGCAATGCATTCCACAGCCTCACAACCCTCTGTGTAAAAACATTTCTCCTGCTCTCCGTCCTTTCTATAGTGTGGAGCGCAAAACTGTGCACCGTACTCCAACTATGGTCATACTAAGGTTCTGTAGGTTCTTCATTACGTCTTGATTTACCATTACATTTCAAGCCTAGTCCATACTATTGGGACGAAAGTGCTTGTCTTTTCTGTTTGTCTTCTTCCTCTCTTGTTTCACCACCCCTGTATGAGCTTTGGAGAACTGAGGGCAGTTTATTGTTTTCGCAGGTCCACTGTATAGACTACCCATAATTTGTCACTAGATTACAAATCTGATGCCTTATCATTTGCATTCTACCTTGTATTATACCTGACCAGAGAATTGGAGTTTATGCTGAGTGGGAAAATGTTCTATTCACAGAATCACTTATTTCAGTGTCAAATTTAATATTTTTTATTTAAAACTCTTATGAAATGTAGAAATTTATTTAAAATTATTTGATAAAGCATTTAATTCCTTTGTTTAGCAGATTTGAAGAAATTGTACCTGCTGAATGCAGAGTTGGCTGTGCACTGTAGAGCTCAACCAGAGAGTTCTGTATTCAGGCCTGAGGTTGGTGATGCTTGTTGTGCAAAACTTGCAGGTAATCCAAACAGATCTGTTAAATTAATATCATTCAAAATGATCACTAAAGCATTTTTTTTCTAAGTTTTCCCTAATTCTGTGATGTTATAGGTTGTTCTACATTTTGCTTTTAATATTTCACAATTTTTTGAACATTTGTGCGATGTTTATACTTCAACAATGAGGTAGAAATCAAAGGCCGTGATTATGACGTGATTAAACAGAGTGTGTGATAGTGAAGTGATAAGATGTTCATTTTTGGCTTTCAAGTATTCCTGGAACTAACTAGGTGGTTAAATTAGTAAACTGCAGATTGCTCATTAGTCAGCCATCCCCTTAGCTATGGAAAGGGAGCACCCCACAGAAATATTTTTTCCTTGCTGGGGTGTGGGAGGGGCAATAATGGGGTTATACATTTTGCTTCATGATATGCTTAATATAGAATAACATTAGCATTGGTGGTCATGAAGAAATCCATGCTTTCATACAGCTTCACAAGATGCATACAAATGAGGCTGCAGTAAAGAGGAGGAGAAAGAATATAGACGTGATTAGTTAGCTGTTGGAGAAACCTTATATTTAGCAGCTTAACTACCTACCTAATATTCTGTTGTCTACTTATGATGTGCCCAACTGCAGTAACTATGTTATCTTGCTATGTTCAGGAATTGCATTAAGAATGATAAGACATATTGGGAGGAAGAGAGTAGATTTTCCAGGTGTTATAAATATTGGTAATACATTAGCTGTTAGCACAATTTAAGCAGATTAACTGGTGTATCCGGTTAAAGCAGACTGCACTGCAAATTCTATGTATTTTGAGAGCCTGTGGCTCTGTCACAAAATAGTCATAGATTTAGAAGCCCTGAAAGAACCTACAGTTATCTTATCACAGCATATAACTGTTAAATAATTACAAGGTTTTTTACCTCAGCTACCCTATCCAGAAGTCCATTCCTTTTCTTGATCATTCTTTATGTGAAGAACTTCCTGTGTCAATCCTAAATTTGTCTTCTGGCTCCCTTATTGTGTAGTCATGGCTGACTTTAAAGTAGTATTCTGGATTTATCTTTTTTATACAATTTAATACTATAATTTATATATCTCCAAGATCCTTTCTTTCAAAGCTGAAAAGTTCAAGTTTTTACATAGAATTACATTGAGTCTGCAGCACAGGTACAGGCCATTTGGTCCAACAGGTCTATGCCAGTGTTTATACTCCAGACGAGCCTCTTCCCGCTCTAAGTATCTCTTCCCACCCTGCTCACATATCCCTCAATTCACATCTCCCTCATGTATGCTTCCTCTTAAATGCTATCTGCTTCAACCACTCCATGTGGCAGCGAGTCCCACGTTCTCACTACTCATTGTGTAAAGAAAAAGTTTCTCCAGTCTCTCTCAACAGTCATTTGCAGCTAGGAAATCAGTTGCATGGCTCTTCTTTGCACTTGCTGTAAGGTTGAAGTTAGCTTATCTTCCCGGTGTAGTGGTAGGGGTGTTACAATTGGATCCAGTTTCTCTGATTAGGATAGATAAAATCAGCCAATGTTCACACTCAAGATCATTAACTCGCAACTCTTGTTGGAAATGCATATGTGTAGATATTGGATGAGGATAGGATCCTGTGGTCATACAGCTTACCAAGGCTCACACATGCGTAATGGCACTTTGGAAAGGTAGTGGAAGTTAATAGTGTCAGTGCAAACTGTACCCCAGGAAAGAGAGGATGTCTTCTAGAGAGGAGAAATAAAAAGGAGATGAGAAATAAAAGGGAGAAAGTACTACAATTTGTCATATTCTGTGCGGTATACTTCTGCAGTTCTAAAATATCCACTTTTAACCGGATGAAACAGTGACTGGAAGAAGATATAAGGATATTAACTGCATATTATCAATAACAATTAAGGAATTAGTATCATAGACTGAAAACGTTTTTTTAAGTCATCAGATTTATAGAGCGCTGTATACATCTCAAACATCTCGAAGCGCTTCACAATCCCATAAACAACAATGAGCTGGATGACCAGTTAATCTGTTTTTGCTGCTGTTAATTGAAGGAGGAATGTTGGTCAGGACACGAGGAGAACTCCCTGTTCTTCTTTGAATAGTATTATGAGATCTTTGATGTCTACCAGTATGAGGACAGAGAATACCTGCAAAGCATTTCTGGTAATGCAAAACTCCATCACTACTGCACTGGAATGCTGGCCATTTCAAATTAAATACTTTAGTGAACAAACACAATTTGACATTTTTGCATGGAAAAGAATGCTTATAATTCATACAAAATTGATTACTCTTTTTTTTCTCCCTCACTGTCTCACTCTCACACCTTTCTTAAAAAAAAAATCAATATGAACTTTATCTGAATAAAGCTTTTGAAATTTGTCCTTGGCTGTTCTTCAATAATTTTGAAAAACAGCTCATAAGATAATGCTGGAAGCAGGAGAGAAATACTCTAGCTGTTGGGCTGACTGCTCCTGATCCATCTAGGAAATTGTGCATGTTGCAGACTACAGGATGTATCTTCAGTTAAAAGTCACAGTTCTTGGCAAAGATGTCAAATCCAAACCCAGGCTTTTTTTAATCCCCATCTCCAATTTTGTTTTACTTGAGCCAATCAACAAAATAAGTAGGTGTGACCCTTACAGAACATAGGAATGTATAGGGCTGGAAAAGACCAATGTGATCCATCTGGCTGATCTCAGTATCTGGAGAAATATCATAGCCTATGATACCTCTGATACCCCAATATTGATATTTTTTCTCACTAGATGCTTTGTTCAACTATCTCTTAACAGTCTATTGGTTTTGCACCTGTAGGTGGTGCTGTGAGTAATTTATGCCACCTGATGTGATGTGAACTTGAATCTTTTGTCAAAGATGCAGTACTTAACATTCACCACAGGGTGATGCTGCAGCATGTTTCTAAAGTAAAGGAAAATACATTATACTCATCTCGCCCAGAGAAGTTGGTATTTTTCTGTCTCTTCTCCCTCCTGCCTCCCTGTTCCTGTTTTTACCGAGTAGTGTGGGTTTCACTCCACATGCTAACCCCTTCTATTTAGCGGCAATATTGTCATTCCTATGGCTCTTTCGCCCAGCATTTGTTAAATGGCCACTGATTGTTGTTAACCCTTTAAAGAATTGTTCACATTTCCTGCAGTTACCTGTTACACCAGTTTTTTTTCATAAAATATACTTTATTCATAAAATTTGCAGCAGACCATACAATACAGTTGTCATATCACATTCCAAATGTACACAATACAGATTATACAATTTGCAGGTTACATCAAGTACAGTTCAATGAACACATTGTACATAATTACAGTTCATGACACTCTGGGGTGTCTCATTGCATTATACTCAATATAGATTATTGATTACAGATTCATTACAGGTACATTACATTAATTTGAATTTTACATTCTGCCCGGGGTTTTTTTTCCCTGATTGCAGCCCCTCGGCATACAATGGCGGGAAGGCTCTAAGTGGTTGCCTTTCCCCACTGAGCCTTTGTGGCGGCCACACCTAGCTTCAGTGTGTCCCTGAGCACACAGTCCTAGACCTTGGAATGTACCAGTCTGCAACACTCGGTCGAGGACAGCTCCGTGCACTGGAAGACCAGCAGGTTTCGGGCAGACCAAAGGGCGTCTTTCACCAAGTTGATGGTCTTCTAGCAGCAGTTGATGTCTGTCTCGGGCACTGAGAGGAATTCCAGTCTTAAAGTTGTCACTTTTTGTCACATAATGCTTTGCTGTCACATAACACCTCCTATTTTATAGTGAGTGTGTGGTTTAAAAAAAACTACTTTTAGTCTGCATGAAATTGCAGACCCTGGATGGTGGGTGACATTGTGGAGTGAATCGCCGATCTGTTCGTCTGTACTGGACTGCCATATTTTTCTCACTTCAGGTGAGTAGACTTCCAGATAAGTCATTTTTCAACATTTCTTTTAAATTTTAACTTTTTAAAAATATATATTTAATTTTCTTCTTCCCTTGCACTAATAGCAGATGCAGTCTGCACAGTCGCAGACTTCTAATTCTCCTTGTTAGGTCACATTTCACTGCTGTAGCTCCCTGCATTTTTCTCTCTCTACCATTCCTTTCTCTCTCATAGAATTGTCCAACACAGAAGTAGGCCATTTGGCCCATCGTGCCTGTGCTGGCTCTTCTCTCTTGCTCTCCTCCGCCCCCGCCCCCCCCCCCCCCCCCCCCGGTTTAATGTCTCATCCGACAGATGGCACCTCAGAGTGCAGCACTCCCTCAGCTCATCCAAGACTGGATATCAGATGAGCTGTTTGACAACATAGGCTGTGGAGGGGTTGAGAAGAGTGGTAGAGATGTCGAGCTAGGTGTCGTTGGCGTACTTGTGAAAGCTGACCCCATTGTCTTTGAGTGATGTTGCCAAGGGACAGCATGTGGATGAGGACGAGGAGCGGGCCAGGGATAGATCCTTAGAGGACGAGCACTAAAATGTACCCATTATAACTTGCCGTAAAAGCTTGAGTTTTTACCATAACACAACAGAAATTAGCCATTTCCTATTGTGGGTGACTTTTTTGGAGGTGGACGGTATAGATAATTGTTGAGGCCTGGTAGAATATTTCTCAATCTTATAAACTACAAAAGTATAGAGTACAATTATGGTGATTTCTTGTTACAGGTGTTCAGATGCAAGCATTCTCTACATTTATTGCTTTAATGTATGGTAACTACATATGGTAAACAGATGTGACAAATACTTTTGTGAAATTATGGTTACAGTTGATGATGTGGCTAGAAAGGTTAACTGCCATTTGTCGGCATTACTACTGAAGTGTTAAAACAGCACACCTGTTTTGTGTTTTACCATGGAAACCTGATCTTTGTTGCTAGCTGTGAACTGAAGATGTTTCTGCAAAAGAGACTTTTGAAGATTATGACATAGAACCCAATATAAACAATTAGCACACAATTTCAGCAACAATAATTTAAGTTCATTTGGAAGAATAATGAGATTTGGGGAGAAGGAACAGGGAGAAGAGTCATTTCATTTTTTTTCAATCAAAAACAACTTTCACAATTATGTTACAGTACTGATAAAAGATCATCGACCTGAAACTATAACACTTTCTCTCTCCAGATATGCTGCCAGACCATGTTTCCAGCATTTTGGTTTTATTTAACAACTTTCAGGTGTTTTGTGTGCTAAAATCCAGAAGATTACACTATATTAAATATAGTTATATCCCCATACATGTGGCTTTGCTAACAGCAGACCTGACAATTTTCAGTTTTTCTTTTTAAAACTTTTTGCTCTTCACAAAAATGATGATTAGAATCCTTTCAATTGTTGCTATGGACATGGGAATAATGAAACATCATGTTACTAATACAGTTGACTTAACAAATGACAGCTCAAGCACCATATTCCACACTTGTACATTCTGTGCTTGTGGTGTTAGAATCAGAGGGTGAAATTTGTGTTGGGTGGTAGCACGAATTGGCTCGTTTTGCATTCTGCCCAATATTTTTTTCCCGTTGACTTCAATAATTTTATATTTGCAAATATTAACATAAACCAGTTTTAGAAAATTGTGAGAACAGGATGTATGGTTCACGGACAAAAAGTGCATGTAGACGCAAGACGAGGTGTCAAGAATAAGTGTGGTATTTAGGTTATGCAGGGTTAGTGGCAGCAGCAGTAACTTGCCTTTATTTAGTGCCTTTATTGTAGAAAAACATCCTAAGCTGCTTCACAGAGGTGTAAGATAAATGGATGCTGAGCCAAAAGCTTGGTCAAAGAGGTGGGTTTTTAGGAGGTTCTTAAAGGAAGTAAGGAAGGTAGAGAATTGGAGGGGTTTAGGATGTGAATTCCAGAGAGTCAGACTTTGGTAACTGAAGGTATGGCTGCTAGTTGTGGGGCAAATGGAGGAGGGATTGCCACAAGAGACCAGAGTCAGAAGAATGGAGAGATTGGGGCAGGGAAGGTTGGAGGAGATTCCAGAGAAACGTAGGAACTAATAGACAAAAAAAGCCCAAGGTGCATCTACTTTGTCTTCTATCATCCTGATAGTCACATGATAATGGGAGTTGTTGACTAATCATAGCAATCACTCTCTCTTGATTAGTGTACAACAGACCCAGACATGAGATGAGGAAAACTGCAGTGGTGGAAAAGCTTTGGGAACTATAGGCCCAAAGTCACCTGTTCTTCCCAAGCATGCTATACTTACCATATGTCATGTCTCAAATTACTCATGTACTGTATCCCAAAATATTATTTTCTGTAAGAAATCTATCCCATTTTCATTTGAATGAAATTGAATTGCTTAAGCCGTCTGCCTAGGGAGCCTATTCCATACATTAACCACTTGTTCACTGAAATAAAAGTTTCCACTGATTAGTTTTGAATTTACCCCCCTTCAAGTGCAGGCCAGCCTTTTCATTCAGCATGGGACGGGAAGGGGGAAGGTATTCGTGTTCCAGGGGCTGCAGTTCCCTCATGGTGAGGGTTAATATTCCCCAGAGGGAAAGATTTTGTTCTCAGTGGTGAATGTTTGCAAATCCACAACGTCTCTGGGGGATGACTGATTGAGAGCTGCTATTGCAAACTAGGCCACGACAGATGTATAGGGAAATGGAGACTGCTTTTAACTGACGGTACGTTTATCTCCATGTGCATCATGACGAAGATCTCCTTTGCAGTGGGGAATAGCTCTATGCAGTTGTACAACTGTATTAAATTAAAGTATTGCATACATAGTTGTTTTTAAACGTGCTGAAATGGTTATTTAAGCACTTTGGGTACAGTTATTCCTGTGCCCATTTTAATTAGAAGTTGGAGGCTGATGACAAAATGGTACAGAATGAGCGAAACGTGGAACTATAAACACACCTGCTGAGCTAGCACAGAAAGCTGCTCCTCAATCACCTCCAATTGCACAATCAGTGTTAAAAGTTTACATAGGCAAAACACATAATAAATATAGACAAAGGAAATCGTATTGAGAAAAAGTTGACAAAACGTGTTACAAGAACTTGTCATCATGAAGTCAAGTGGCACGGATGGGATTGTGGCAGACTTATTCTATATTTTTAAAATATAGATAGATGTTGGCTTAGTAGCTCAAAAGGAGGATTTGGAAAATTATTGCACAATAATGGACCACTTTCCTTTTCACTGTTTGGAAAATGCAGTGGCAAAATGAATGCACAAAAACTTATTTTTGTTCCATTTACAAACGCATTTTTGCCTGCTCCAGAATAAACCCACGATATATAAAAACTTGTAGATGTACAACATACTCATTATTGCCAAGGTTCATTTTGTTGATCGGGTCAATAATCTTGAGGCTCAGAGAATAAGTGTTTAAACTATTATTTGATGTATAATCTTGAATTGTTATCTGAATAATTGGAAAGCAAATCTGATACGCTACCATTGAATTTTGGGTATATGTAATTTAGCTCTGTTTATTTAATATATCCATAGAACGGAAATGTCAAGATGCTTGTCCTTTGCTCATTTTATTTCATTCATATAAATGTCTTCAATAATATGCAGTGACAATAGTAGTTTATAACACAATTTAGTTATAAAGGTTGTATAAGCAGATTAAAATGATTAGTCTTCTGTATGTAATGTGATCTGTTTATATAACATTGTTTAAAATCAATGATTTACAAGTTTCCCCCCCCACTCCCAGGAACTTTATGGGTAAATACATAGTGGCACTAGAATCATAGAATGTTGCAGAACAGAAATAGGCCATTTAGCCCATCTGTGCCAATATTTCACTCTGCATGAGCCACTTATTCTACTTCCGCTCTCCCGCTCGGTTCAATATTCCTTTTTTTTTATACAGACTCGATGCAGACCAAGAGGTTTAAATCTCTCGTCTGTGCTGAGTTAGGAGATCGTAGCCAGGACAGGCACTACAATTGGCATAAGCTGCCCTAGGCTAAGAAGTAGAAAAATGTCAGCTTGGTTGCTGCTCCTGATTGGTATTCAGTGACCTGTGCTAGGAAATGTGTTCATGGAGGTTGAGTGAGGACAGGATCAAGCTCAGCTGGATTCTCCTCATGGATTTATTATCATGCAGAATAACCTGGTGCTTGAAGTACTGGAGGGCTGTCAGCACCTGTGGAACTGGGCTCCAGTATGAATCTGTGTCTACAGGACAGAATGGAGAAACTTGAGGATAAAGCATAATTTGTTTGGGATTATTCCAAGTACTCTATTGTGCCACATTAACTGCTGTTCTATCCAAATATAATGTTGAAAATTGTTTTAGTGGGGATTAAGCAGGGCATTTGTGGAGCAATTTTGCAACACATATTGGTACTTTTGACAAGTGTGTCATGATACTAGTTTGAATATTTTGCTCCAGAAATCCATACAAAGACAGATTTACATAAATTGCTAAATCCAGTCAGTTTCAATAAGGAAAGAAATAATACTCTGCAGTTCAGTTCCATACAACAGTCGATGTTGCATTGTTGCCATGAAGTGTCCGAATAGGCAATATATTGTAATTTGAGACAAATAGTTCCAATGATGATCTCTCAATATATGAGCCATGGGCCAAATGCAGCTCACAATCTTGGCAATCTGGCGAAATTGAAGCCTAGACTCTTCAGGCTGTTTTGTTGTTACTGAATGTTGAGAGTCTGGAGGTTTGGAAAGGGTAATTCTAAGAACTGTTAATGGCCCTGAAAATAAAAAGCTTTGACAGTGCTGCTTCACATAATTCTACATTTAAAATTTCAAACACAAGATAAACTGATACTTCACCAGTTCTGCGTGCGTTCGTATATATTAATTCCTGAAGTATTAACATCTTTATTTTAGGTGATAATAGCTGGCATCGGGCGATTGTGCTGAATTGTCCTGAACCTGCATTGAAGGTTATCTGTGCAGATTATGGAATTGTGGAAACTGTATCACTTGAAAGGGTTAAGTGTATTAAACCAGAACTTTTGGAGCCTCCATTTCAAGTTGCAAAGTTTGCACTTTCAGGTAATGGCATTTATATATTAGATTATGAATGCATGTTTCCTTGCAGTATTTAATAAACATATTAGCAGGTGGTTTCCCTTTCTTTAGAGGAATAGATTTTTTTTCCATCTTTTTTATATCTAAAATAACTTTCTGCATCAGACCAAATCTCCAGTACTAATTCTGTACACCCTGGGAGTAGTTAAGAGGGAAAGTAAAGCGGGAGGTTTAACCCAGTGTTGTCCAATAGAAATTGCTGACTAGCCTGTGGTATGACTATACCGTTTTTGCTACATACAATACAGGTAGATATACTTCATATATGTATATTTACTTAACAAACATCTACCACCAGGAAGTAAAATACTTAACAATCAAAAAACACTTGCACGTTCTGCTTTTCGTCTTACCATTTTACCAACAAACGCTCAAAAAAGGTCAAAGTAGACATGCATACATTGTGCAACTATGCGTATTGAGTTTACACGCCCAATAACGGTGTATTATACTCATGTTTTATTTACTAGTCAGAAATGTAATTGGCCACATCTGTCTAGTGGTTAATGTGTTGGACAAACTGGTTTAAATAATAGATTTTCAAAATAGAGTCCAGGGAAGTCTGAGGTCATCACATTTCTATCCATGTCACAAGCAGTGTCTCAAGAATTCTGTTTTCTATATTTCTATAATTTTTCTCTGTTTTAGTTGCTAGTATGTTATTTCTGTTCCTGTACGCAGCTAACACTATTTTCTCCAATGATAGCTTTATTTTCCTTTTGAGCAGCTGACACTGGTTTTTGTAAGGTAGGCCAAGGGCCTCAAGGATGTCAATATTTGGAGGGGTCCACTAAGCATATTGATGTTTGCAGGTCTTCTCTCATATAGAAAAGCTTGAAAACCACTGGTTCAACTTAACCAAGGATCCAAAAACAATTTATATTAAATCTGGAAGAACATTGGGTAGGTTTCTTTGGTTTTGACCAGGATCGGCAAATTTTACACTTGCTTTAGCCACAAAGGAAAATCTTTTTCTAACATAGAGACACAAGAAAGGTCATGGAGGAGAAAAGTTCATTGGGGCCTCTTGTACCCTAACACTTATTTAGTAATCTACTGCACTTTGAACAACCCTAATGTTTTTGACTCTACTACCCTGTCTAGTAGATTATTCCAGTTGTCATTCTTCAAAAAAAAATTATTTTCCAATATTTAATTTTAGTTTTTACTTTTAACTTGATGTACTCTGATCTATTTTCCTGTCTTAAGTCAGTATTCTGGGTTTAGCTTATCTACACCATTAAATATTTTATATATCTGTGAGTTTCCTCTTTACTTCACTTGCTGTGAATTACGTGTAATTTTCAATGTTCAGATGATTGACAAGTCACTGATTTGAGGACAGGAACTCTGAATCCATGTAAAAGAACCACGTCATTTGGTGCCTTAAGAAAAGAGGTGTAAAGCATTTTCAGATGAGCATTATCACTAGGTTAAGTTTGTCAGGGACGCAGCTAACAGATTATTGTGGGAGATGAGGCACAGGTTACTTACCTATACAAATAATATAGTAAAACTACAAATCTAATTGATGCCTTTAACATGGGGTTTGTCTCTATTCCAGGGAACTTGCTCTGCAAATTCTTGGCTGCAGATTTAATTTTAGATTCTTGACTTGTTGGTGATACTTAGGTGAAAAGATAAGTATGAAGGAACGCCAGAAGAGGTTAACAGATCGGATGGTGGATTGTATCTCCTTATGTTACTCTGTGGCAGGCCATGACATACCATAAAAATTTAGAGCCCACTTCTTAGGCCATTTTGCCGAAGCTCCTCAGAAGACTGCCTGAAAAGCAACGATCAAAGCAGTGTGTGTGCTTTCACTAGGCATTATTGTCTTGGTTTGGCCACTCAGAGTGGCACTGCTCTGCTTGAAGTTAGACTGAAGATGTAGGTACTAGAGAATCCTTCCTTGAATTTTTGTAACACTTGATATGTCCCAATTTGTATGTGAAGGAATGAGGAAAGCTGTTAGTTTAGTTTCCGTGGGCAGAATCTTCCATGTGCAGTGTACCCCTCTTTACCACAACTCACCCCCTCAATTTCTCTGAGCTGGTGTGGCTTTTAGTTACTTCACGGTATTATCTTGCGTTTCAGTGCTCTTGTTACTTCAGCTTTGATGCTGCAGCCTCAGGCAAAAGCTAAGGGTGAGCTGATATACAGCAGATTAGGGGAAGATCATCTAATAACTGGGAGTGAAAAATTGTTAAAGGGAAGGTGTCCCCAGGAAACTAATTTTCCTCAATGGAATGATAGTAATTTGGTATTAAGTGGAGGTTGAATTTTTTTAAAAGAATGAGCATGATTATAGCTATGGTATGTAAACTAACATGACCATACAAAATAATGAAAAATCCTTTTTGGTTTAAATTTTATACAGTTAAACTAGTTTCCCCCCTCTTCGTAAGTTATAGGCATCCCGTGGCAATTTGCTAACCCGGTGAATAGGTGATGTAAGGTACAGTGTATTAAATATTTTTTTATTTCTCAGAATATGGGCAACACTGGTAACATTTATTGCCCATTCCTAGTTTCCCTGTGAAGGTGGTGATGGGCCGCTTTAATCCTTCTGCTGTTGGTGTCCCCACAATGGTGTTAGGTAAGGCATTCCAGGTTTTAACCCAGTGACAATGAAGAGATGCCAATGTATGTGTAAGTCAGGGTGGTGTGTGGCTTGGAGGAGAACTCTGAGGCAATGGTGTTCCCATGGCATCGCTGCTCTTTGTTCTTGGTGATAGAGATGCGGTGCTGTCAAAGTAAGCTTGGCAAGTTGCTGTAACTTATCTTGTAAATAGTATATACCGCAGCCACAATGCAACAGTGGTAGAGGGGTGGATATTGAGTTCAGGAGCAGGGATGTTAATCAAGTTGACTGGACCCAAAGGTGAGTAGTAATCCTGTTTTTGCTTTCTCTCCTCTTTCTCTTCCTCCCCCACACAGTATAAATTATGTTAGCGCAAAACTATTTTCTCTTTTTTGCAGGCTTCACAACTTTTAAAGGAATAACATGGGGGTGGAGGGTGGGGGGAGTCGGGGTTGTGTATGATTTGCAGCTCTGATACACACAAAGAAAATAAACTAAATGTGGGGTAGTTATTTTCATTGTTTAACTGTTATTTATACATGTTTCAATAAATGTCTTCAATATATTTAGATGTTGAACCAGAATTTGATGAGTGGACTCCAGCAGCCAGCAACTTACTCAAAACTCTCCTGCTTGATAAAAATGTTCTGGCAACAATCAGAGAATTTGATGGAAATATCCACACTGTCGATTTGATCGGACATCTTGATGGTGCGGCTATTAAAATATCTGATAAATTGGTATTGGAAGGTCTGGCTAAATGCCCAAATCAGAAAATGACTAAAAAAGGTATTTGCACTTTTGGGAACTGATTTACCCTGTTTTGGTACATGAGTCCAAATGTTTAAAAATAGTTGTGATGTGGAGATGCCGGTGATGGACTGGGGTTGACAATTGTAAACAATTTTACAACACCAAGTTATAGTCCAGCAATTTTATTTTAAATTCACAAGCTTTCGGAGATTTTCTCCTTCCTCAGGCAAATGTTTCAAGATCTCCTTGAAGCCTACGCATTTATACATATTGAACAATAAAACATGGTGTTTACAGACTGCCCCTGCAACTGCCCGTTGCCAAGGCAATCACCGTGTTCAGACAGAGAGGTGTTACCTGCAGAACCTCCGAATACACATTCAACAAAAAAACAAACAGGGAAAAAAAAACAGAGAAAAAAAAACACAGAGAGAGGCAGAAACATCCGGAAGGCAGAGAGAGCCAGCAAATGACCCATTATATTAAAAACAGATAACATTTGTTCGCTGCACGTTACACGTTGTCACGCTACACGTTACCCCACCAGCGAACAAATGTTATCTGTTTTTAATATAATGGGTCATTTGCTGGCTCTCTCTGCCTTCCGGATGTTTCTGCCTCTCTCTGTGTTTTTTTTTCTCTGTTTTTTTTTCCCTGTTTGTTTTTTTGTTGAATGTGTATTCGGAGGTTCTGCAGGTAACACCTCTCTGTCTGAACACGGTGATTGCCTTGGCAACGGGCAGTTGCAGGGGCAGTCTGTAAACACCATGTTTTATTGTTCAATATGTATAAATGCGTAGGCTTCAAGGAGATCTTGAAACATTTGCCTGAGGAAGGAGAAAATCTCCGAAAGCTTGTGAATTTAAAATAAAATTGCTGGACTATAACTTGGTGTTGTAAAATTGTTTACAATTAAAAATAGTTGATTCAAGTCTAGTATAATGCTACTCCAAAGTGCTGTGGTTTTGAATAACAGAATAAGTGAGTTTTTTTTCCCATTATTACACTTGGTGAGTTCCTTATCTCGGCAATGATGTCAGGACTGATACTGCAGAAAAAGCAAATTGTTGTTTCACAAATAGAGAAAATTGATGGGTGAGTTATAATGGGCTACTATTAGCTGGGAACTAGGAGCAAGCTTCTAACTCATTTTTTGGCCTTTTTAGTCGTGAGTAAAGTGGTGGACTTGTTTTTTTTTATAAAAAAAAGCTTTTATTTGGAGCCAAAAAAATTAAATCTGGGCTTGCATTAAATTTCCGCCTCATTCCATATAGTCCACACCATTGGAGTAATGACTAGCTTGATATGTTTTGTGGAAACCAAGTACTAAACAGTCACATGGAAATATCATCTGATGTTGCAGATAGGTGGAGCTGCAAGTAGTCTCTTACTCCCATGTTGTACAAGTCCCAGGACTAAGTTTGAGGCACAGTCATCTGCCTGCATGATTTTTTTGCACCTTCTGATAATTTATGCCATTAGCACTAGTTAGCTTCAATTGCCCCATTGGATGAACTTCTGAAAAAGCATCTCATGCTACAGCAACTTCTATCTCTATGCTGCTCCTCACATACAGAAAACTGTCTGAGCACTTTACAAGGTAGAGGCAAAATTGCGCTATTGAGCATAAGGGAAAAGGTGTATGTTTGGGTTGGGGAGCAACGACAAAGGGTTTCTAGGAGGAGGCTTCAAGCAGGAATGGGGGAGATGAGGCATAGGGAAATAGGAGACTCTAAAGATCAACCATTGATGGAGTGAGAGACTAGGAGTAAGTGGCAGGTGCATGTTAGGGCTATATTGCTGGGGGAGATCACCTGAGGTAGGATGGTGTGAGGCCATAGTGATGTGTAAGTGAGGGTGAGGATCTTAATTTTCTGGGGAGGTATGGCCAGGCATGGGTGTTATTTTCAGAGGTGGGAGCAGGAGGTCTTAGGTGAAGTGCTTGGGAAAGAAGCTTGTCCTGGGATTGAGCAGTATGCTAAGGTTCCTGATCTCTAGATTAAGTTTGAGGTAGCAGTAGGGCTTTTTAAAGAGTAAAGCTCAGAAGCATTTAACTACTGGTAAGAGATTGCTTTGGTTTGGCTGACATTAAGTTGGAAGAAATTTTGGCTAATTGCCCACCATTGTGTTCCTCCCCCATTAATACTGGACAGTTAGTTTGCGAGTGCAGCAGCAAACACAGAATTGATGGAGGGAAACGGGGTAAAGCTGGGCTCATTAGTGTTCATATGGAAGCTGACTGTACTTCTGAATGACGTCATTGAGGATTAGCATATAAATAATGGAGAAGACCAAAGGTGGAGCCCAGGAGTACACTAGGTGTTACTGGTTGCATGAGAAGAGGCTTTTATGTCTTAGTTGTTACAGGAAATAAAGAAACCATGAGAGCAGTGCTTTGGAAGTGGACAGCAGAGAAAAGATGTTGGAAGAGGTTGGAATGATCAACAGGGTCAAAGGCAGAAGCGAGGTAGAGAAAGATGCTGACAAACAACAAGCTACGGTCACAGTTGCACAGAGATGTTGGGGTAGAGTTTCCGCTTTGGGCACAATCAGAAAATTGGGCACAAATTGCGCTTGAAATTGCACTGATTAGGTTACAGTTAAAGTTTCTGCTAAAATGTATTTGCATAATCACAAACATAAAATCTTCCATGAACCAGAGGAATTGGTCTGCGTGAGAGAACATAATTGTTGTTTTTGCATTAAAAAATATTCATTGTATTGAGGAGTGGTAACCTGGTGCAGTTTTATAATACAGCTGAAAATAGGTTTATCACAGAAAATAAGCATTTTTAATAAGTGTCTAGTCCTCCACCTGTGAATAACCTGATTTTAAATCACTGAAAATGACTTAAAAAGACTATACTGAATCATTTACTAGTTTCATTGGTGTACACTAGTCAGTTTCTTAGTAAATTAAATATTTTTTAAGATGTAAAAATGTGCCTAGTAGTGCCTATGCACCTAAGAAAATGAGATTAATTTGAAGGCCCTCCTTGAATGGGTGGAAATTCACCATCCTCATTATTTCCATCTGGGAGCATGGCCAGTTTTGTGGGCGGGGCCGACTTTGGGTGCAATGATTGCTTGACGTAATTTACGCTTGATTTTCTGTGATTTTCCACAGTTTTTTGCGCTGGTTCAGGCAGATCGCGCTGTTAAAACGAGCGCAATCTAGCAGAAACTCTACCCTATAATTTCTAACTTTAGCGGGTGGTATCAGAGAGCTGAGAGTGGGGAAGAAACCAGATTTGAGGTTTTTTAATTTGTGGACGGCAATGTCAAGACTGCATTTATTGTCCATCCCGAGTTGCCCTGAAAAGATGATGGGAGGGTTTTTTTTTAACTGTTGTAGTCCTGTGGTGGTGGTGCTCATGATATTAGTTAAGAAATTTTAGGATTTTGACTCAGCAACAATGAAGGGATGACAACAACAACTACTTGCATTTATATGGCTCCTTTTAATGTAGTAAAATGGCCCAAGGTGCTTGACAGGAATGTTATCAGAAAAAATTTGAAATCAAGCCCCATGAGATATTAGGACAGGTGACCAAAAGCTTGGTCAAAGAGGTAGGTTTTAAGGAGCATCTTAAAGGAGGAGAGAGAGGTGGTGAGGCGGAGAGGTTTGGGGGGAATTCCAGTGCTTGGGCCTAGACAGCTGACGACACGGCCGCCAATGGTGGGGCAAAGGGAATCGGGGATGCACGATGCAGAATTGGAGGAATACAGAGTTCTCAGAGGGTTGTAGGGTAGGAGGAGGTTACAGAGATAGGGAGGGGGCAGAGGCCATGGAGAGATTTCAACACAAGGATGAGAATTTTGAATTTGAGGCGTTGCTGGACCGGGAGCCAATGTAGATCAGCGAGCACAGGTGATGGGAGAACTGGACTTGGTGCAAGTTACGATACGGGCAGCAGAGATTTGGATGAGCTCAAATTTATGGAGGGTGGAAGATGGGAGGCCGTCCAGGAGAGCGTTGGAATAGTTGAGTCTAGAGGCAACAAGTCATGGATGAGGGTTTAGCAGAGGATTGCTGAGGCAGGTACGGAAACGGGTGATATTATGGAGGTAGAAGTAGGTGGTCTTGGTGATGGAGCGGATATGGTGTTGGAACTCAGCTTGGTCAAATAGGACGCTGAGATTGCGAACAGTCAGGTTTAGCCTCAGACAGCGGCCAGGGAGAGGGGATGGAATTGGTGGCTAGGGAGCGGAGTTTGTGGTGGAGGCCGAAGACAATGGCTTCAGTCTTCCCAGTATTTAATTGGAGGAAATTTCTGTTCATCCAGTACTGGATATTGGACAAGCAGCATGACAGATCAGAGGCAGAGGAGTGGTTGAGAGAAGTGGCGAGGTCGAACTGGGTGGCGTTCAGCGTACATGTGGAATCTGACACTGTTTTCGGATGATGTCACCAAGGGGCAGCATTCAGATGAGAAATAGGAGGGGGTCAACGATGGATTCTTGGGGGCTCCAGCGGTCACTGCGAGTAATTAGAGAAGTCGTTGCAGGAATGGGAATATATCGCCAAATCAGGATAGTGAAAGACTTGCAAATGATGGTGTTCTCATGATCTTGCTGCTTTTGTCCTTCTCGGCGGTATAGGTTGTGGGGCTGGGAGGTGCTGATGAAATAAATTTGACACATTGCACTGCACCTGCAGCTAGTACATACTGCAGCCACATGCTATGGAAGATCCAATAGTAATATAAAACCAGTCCAGTCCCTGTCCATCTTTCACGTGTTAAATTTAATTATAGACAAAATTAATTCTCATGTATGCAGATTTCTCCAGTTGATTGACTCATGAAATAGGATATCAATACTTGCAACTTTGCAGATATAACTAATAGTTATTAATTAATTCTAAACAAGATACTTGTTACTCATAAACTTCCCAATGCACTGTTCTAAATTTATACAGACTATTTTCTTCTGAAGGCCTGTTCTTGGGACTGGAGCTTGAGCCTCAATTTATACCCACTTTCCAATTGGGTATTATTTCCACCAAACCCTGCCTGCCCACCCGAAAGGCGCTCAGTCTTTCCTACTACCTCAAATCCTAATCACATCCAAATGACTTCTCCACCCAGCCTCAACTTCTCCTTTGCTCGACTGGACCTCAAACTCTCTTGCTGTCTCCCACTATTGGCCCGGGTCACAACTCAACCTCTCTGCTCAGTTTCACCTCTCCTTGAGGCTCTGGTAATTTTTATCACCCTTAACTTGTTTAATCTCTGACATTAGACAGGATGATGGGACAAAATCCCTTTGTTTTCTCCCAGTCCACTGCTGTGCTCCTTGACTGCATCCTTTTCTCTATCAGATCCTTGACTTTATCCAGCCTATTGTTAACAATAACAAAGGAGCACATTGAAAGAAGATTCACTCAAAGGGATTTATTTAGTTTAAATGAATTGTTTTTCTTGCAGAGTGTGAATCTGGTTACAGTGATCTCCCAATGAGCCTAAGTAGCAGATGTAATGCAGATTCCTAGACGTTCTTATATCATTCACACCAATGTTCAATACAAAGTGCTTGATTAGAGATCAGCACAGTCCATCTTATGTCTGTCTAGCCCATCTGAACAATTTATTGCCCCAGAATTAACTAAAATATACAGGAAAACAACATTAAAAGAATACCAGTTTAGCTAGATTTTTAACTTTTTGATTTAGGTTTTTATTTCTAATTCAAATCTCAACTATTCCACCTGCTCTTACCGAAGTCCAACAAAATGAAATGGATAATCTCTATCAAAGGAGTATGTTCACATTTATTACTGTTATGCACTGTCATAATTCTATATGCAATTCAAACTTTAGCATATCCCTAGAAGAATTAACTTCTAATTGACCCCACAATTTAATTACACCAGTTTGACCTTCACCTTAAAGCAACGCATCTTCACCTTAGTGTAGTAATATGTTGCATTACATGGTACATTACTCCTTGTAAAATATGATGTATAAAAAAAATTGTGATGAGGAGCCCATGTATTTTTTTTAAAAGACTCAAAATTCATGCATGCTTAATGGAGATGAGAGCAAAAGATTTTGAGACAAAAAATAAAATGGAGAGAAAAAAAATTGCTGTTGAGCTTTATTCTTTGTAGATATGTTACCCTGATTAAACTTCTCCTAATTTTACTGGAAGAAATCTGTTTATTTGGAGGGTTTATTTTTCATCTATTTCTTCTAGTTCAAGATCACAGAGACTGTTGTTGCAGAGAACTTCAAAAAACTGTAAGTTTGTGTTCTATTCAAATTTTAATGTGTTGTATATTTATAAAATTTCTACCCCGTTTTCTTTGTTCTGTTCTTCAAACTACATTAAGGATAAATGTTTTGTATCACATGGCAGTTTGAAATTGGAATTCCCCCAGGCCAGATTAATGTTTGTAATTGTGCAGCACTAAATTGTATCCATTATTGTGCAAACACAGACACCATCCATACCCAAATCAATGTTTTAAGCATAATTTTAATTTTACACAGTTCTGAGAAATTGAGTTGGAGTTATGTGCTAGTTTTATTTCCAGAGGTGGAATGAATTGGTGGAATACTAAGAGGTATGAAGTGTGTATGGTGAAAGATGAAGAAATTATCAGAGATGGCCTTATTGGTGATTGTAACCTTGCAGGTGAGAATAGAAGCAAGGAGATTGCAGCATGAAAATGCTGGAGATAAGTGGGTGGGGTGGACGGTGGTGGTAAAGATTGTGACGGAAAGTCGGGAAGGGTGATTTACAGTTTACATCAGGAAACGGTGCTGGAGCAATATGGGAATAAGTTGAGATGAGATCTGCAGATGAATGTCACACTGTTTCCAAGGTGATTTGGGCAGTGGACCTGATGGTTGACTTGATGAGGGGGAAATAATCCCTATCAATGAACGAAGTAGCCCAGACTAGGATGCTGATGCTATCATCCAAAATGAGGTTGTGGATGTAGAGGGCTATGTTTACAAAGAACAGACATTTTGCAGGGTGATAAATACAGGCAAGGTAACTGGATACTTAACTGCAGGGATTGGATGGGGCCTGGAGAGGCTCTTTTGGAGGAGGGGTCATGGGGTAGAAGAAGGAATGGGGAGGTGGTTGGAGATGCTAATTGTCAAGCTTAGCAGATGGGATAAACTCTGGGAGAGGCGAATGAAGCAGCTAGAATGGCTCTTTAGAGAGAGCAAACAACATGGGCTCGATTTTACCAGCGGGTTTCGTGTGCGTTTCCAGCGGGGGGGCCCCGAAAATCCCGATATCCAGGCACGTGACCGGATCGCACCACGATCCCGCCCACTTCCGGGTTCCCCGATGACGTGCGGGGGTGCGTGCGCAGACCCCGCTGGTGGGAATCCCGCAGGCAATTAAAGCCAGCGGGATGCCACTTGAGTGTATTTATTTTGCTTGTTCAGGTCATTAACTGACCTGATTAAGGGACTGTGTGCGATTTTGGAGAAACATTGGACTGTTTCACACACTGGGGGAAACAGTCCCAGTTGAACTGGACGTGTTGCAGCCGTCAGCCTGTGACAGCTGCAAAGGTCTATTTGACAGGGGGGGAGACCCATTGCAGGAGGCCGCTCTGTCACTTGGGACAAAGTGTGGCCTCCACCACCCCCCTCCTGACGGTCAAAGTCACCAACCTGCACACTCACCCCGGGGTCCGGAGACATGTGCCTACCTTGCGGACCCCCTCAGATGTACATATTGCGGATGGGGGCCGCCGTAGCTGCAGTCATGACCTCCTCGGAGGGCGCACAACATCGCCAGCCTCGCCGTCCATGCCGTCCACCTCTGACACGTGGAGCTCCACAACAGAGTGCTGTGACACATCCACCTGTACAGCAGGAGGGAGGGCTACCGCAGAGAGAGACGCGTCGCAGAGGGCACTACCCTCGCCACAGGGTCCACAGACCGAGGCGTAGCTCCCCGGACCTCTCTGAGCAGCAGTGCACACGGAGGCGCAGATTCACTCGACATGTAGTCGTGAACATCTGCAGCCTCTTTCATGCCGAGCTGCTTCTGGCTGGCCCCAGCACCATCTTCTTACCTGTCGCTGCCAAAGTCACCACTGCCCTCCACAACAACTTCTCCGCATCCTTCCAGGGTGCAGCCGGGTACACCGCCGATGTCTCTCAGTCGTCTGCGCGGAGGAGCCCTGCAAATACACCTGCACCTACTCTGCAGTGACACAATGGGTGGCATCAGTGGTAGGTCCTCATAGTGATACCCAGGAGCGGGCATTATTGCACAAAACAGACAGGATTCGCGGAGACATGGCAGCGGTGGTGCCAATATAATGTGTGATGTGAGTTGTTCTGAAATTCAATATAGGTTACACTCATGACAAGCCCTCAAACACCCTTGTGCATCCCCTTCATGCTCACGACACGTTTGCCTTACGCTGCCTACTGCACATGTGTGATGCATGCCCTGTGGCTGCAGCACAGGTGGTGGCAGGTTGAGTGAGGCTGGCCGTGAGGGAGATGCACGAGAGGGTGAGTATGGGATAGAGCCATGAGATTGTATGAGGATTGGGTTGCGTGTTAGTGGCGGGGTGAGTACTCGCGAGTTGAGTAGGTGCAGGTAAGATGAGGATGGGGTTTGAGGGGTGATGTGACAGAGTAGTGTTGGCGGTGCCGAAGGAGATGTGGGGTGGGGGCAGTGTTGTGGCAGACGGAGTGTAGGGGAAAGACTATGTGTTCTCACTGTGGCTGACCTACTGCGGTCATTGGAGCGCCTCCTGCACTGTATGCAGGCGGGTGATATGTTGGTGGTGCAGGTGACCTCCTCTGCCACCTCGAGCCAGGCCTTCTTGGTGGCAGAGGCAGGCCACTTCCTCCCACCCGCCGGGTGGAAGAGCTCTGTCCTCCCCCTCCTCACCCCATCTGATGATACCTGGGGTGATGCATCATTAAACTGGGAGCAGCCTTCCCCCTGGGCTGCTCAATGCTGTAATTTGTTCTTTTGGTTGCAGCATCTGTCAGTGGAGGACTGCCCCTTTAACTAGAGAGCCTCCAGCTGACAGATCATACTGCGCATGCGCAGCCCGCCCGACGCGCAGACCAGCAGCGCGGAGCCCGGAAGAGCAGGTAAATGGATCCAATTAGTGGGTTGCCTGCTACGATCGCGCGGGCAACCCACTAATTTCACCGAGCGTGTTGACCACGCTCCCGAAACCCAACCCGCCGGAAACCCGCAGGCCTGATAAAATCGAGCCCCATGTATCACAGTGAGCACAGAGAAAGGTTCCCAAATTAGAGCAGAGAGGACCTAAGCTTGTCCAAGAGAGACGAGGGACTTGGACGGTACAGAATAGGGGTTCAGTGGGGGAGTAATAACAGATGCAGTAGGAGGTCAACAAGAATATGGTGCAATGAATCAACGTTAAAGGCAGAATTCGGGAACAAAGCTGGACTGAATGGCTGAGTATTGGCTTGGAGTAGCAGCCAATATGAACATAAGTAGACAAGCAGCAATGACAATTACAGGTACATTTAGCTAGAAGTATTATAAATTATATAAAATCAGGCAGATTGGGGAGATGCTGTCAGCTGAATTAAAGCATATGACATGCTGCCAAGCCAAACTATTGTATCGTTGCTCTTAAAATAAGAAAGGTATAGTTCTGTGTTGAACGTTGATTTGTACAATCCTATTACAACCACAGATGAAAATGCACTCGGCTGCTTTACAGTTGTAATGTACTCAAGGGAGTCAGGCTCCTTTGGACAGTGAGCCTGGAACAGTTTCACGATGTCTAAAGGTGCTTAGTATTTTGTGAATTCTCCAGTTCCTCCTTCAACATCTCAGTCTCTATTTGAATTCAGTTTTATTTATTCCACTGTATCCCTTTTTTTTGATCTACTGGTTTTTTTGTTTCAAGTCCTCTTACTGCATTGTCATGTGAAAATTGAAGTATAGCTACATTACTAAACTTTGATGGGAGGCATTCCACAAATTTCATTGCCATGATTCCAACAGGACAGGAGCAATAATGTTTTGTGGAATATTTGATCATCTGTCATATTGCAGGGTTCATTGCATACTTTGAGATGGTTGCAGAGAGGTAAGTAGTTGCCGCTAACACCCTGGACCTCCAATTCAATGGGATATGGTGCGTTTCCATGCTGTGGTCAGGAGGATGGTGGGATTGCATTCAGGCATTTTATAATCAGTTGTGCTGCTCACCATGCTACTTGGGAAGATTCCTGGTTCTAGGATTTCGGCCTAGCAATAGCTCCAACCAGCAGTTGACAGTTGTCTAGTGACCATGTCTTCGGTGGGGAGGTACATCCATCTCTTTGGTGTTGAATTGGCTCCAAAATGACAAGTCTGCTGGTGGGAAATTAGAACCAAGTCATCCGTGGCAGACATAATAGTGAGTAGACAAGCAACAATCATCTGAACCAGGCTACACATAACCCTGAAAGTTAACACCGTAACAGAATGGATCTACTGATGCAGCAGTAGGAACCTTAGCAATGCTGTCTGCTGGTAAGTTTCCTAGTTTTAGCTGGTTAAACTCTAACAGTACTGTTATGCGCCCTTGATAGTCACTAAGCCTTGGCTCTTATCAGCCTGTTTCTAAATTCTCTAGGCATTGATCAGGGTGCTGTGTCCACATGGATAGAGATTGAACACTCCATATTAGGCAAACAAAAACTACTTATGTGGATTTCTCAGCAATTTGGTTCAGAAATTACTTACAACGATGAGTTTCTGCATATGTCCGGCACTTGGCTGGTCAAAAACCTCTTCAATCTTTTCCCAACCTGATATCAATTTAGTTATTGAAATTTAATCCTCAACTGCTGATGAGTCTATTCCACATAATACTCTTTGAGAAAACATTTCTACTAATCTTGTGTCTTGTTCGAGGCAGGCTATTTTTGTTTTGGAATCCAATTTAATGTAAATAAATTGCATATCCATTGTTCACACTTCATAAAGTCCTGAATGATGTCCACTCTAATTTTTTTTTTCTCCAGGGACAAGTTCAGTGTTTTGTCATTTGTTCAACCTCCACATACAAATATAAATCAGCCATTGTTACTTCTGTCCAGGGTGATGTTCTCTTGTGCATTCATGGCAAATTCTCACTTGTGCATGTGGAGGTTGAATTTTTTTCATTAAATGAAGAAGATGCAATCTGCAGTAAGTGATCTATCATTGTAGTTTTTTGTTAACAATTGCAATTATACCACTGTGAAACAATTGTTTGCAGTAAGTGACATAGAATAATAATTTCTATTTATTAACACTCAGTGGAACAATAATTGTGCTTTTGATTGTAGGTGGAAGAAATCAAGCAGCAACTTGCAGTACTCATGAACAAAAATGTGGAACAAGTGTATGATAACAAAATTGAAGGATAAATGTAGTATATAATGTTTTTTGTAGAAGGAACAATTGTACATAATAAGTCTTTTTCCTCTGTTGATAAATTGTTTGTTTTGTTTTGACGTGTTACTGGGGTTTAAAGAAAATTAAGTAGGAAGAGAACAGATGTCCATTTACTTGTATTTTGTGTTATTTCCTTTGAATCTGATGTGTTCATTGTAAACATTTAAAACCTGAAGGATTGTTCCAAACGGAAAACAGAAAATGCTGGAAATACAGAACAGGTCAGTCAGTATCAGAAAGAGAAGTATAGTATTTATCAGATTGTTCTAAAATTCTAACCTGAAAAAGACTACACCATCTCTTTGTTGTGCTTCAAATTAAATATTACTTTCTATTTTATGAGTATGGTGCAGCAATGCTACTTTAGCCCTGAAAGGGATAAATAGGGAATTAAATGTTGAGGAAAAAATTATGTTTTGGCATTTTCAGCACTAACAAAACTTATTTGGTTCTAAGTATGAAGTTGGATATCAATAGGATACAAAAACATGTCTCGATTTGAAGTTAAGTCTGAGGGGAAAAAAAGGGCCTAGTGTTTGCAAAAATCTGCTACAATTAAAGTGACTGAAGAACTTGGGTGCAATTTTAATTTTACTCAAAATAGGAATGAGAAAAGGCCATTTGGCTCATCACTCCACTCCTTCCAACAGACTATAGATTTGCCACAATCCTACCATAGTTTATTTGATCTTGTAGAGATGAATTACTACAGGTAAAACATTGATGAGAAAACTCCAATTAAAAAAATTCCCTGGCACAGTGATTATAAACTATGCCCTGTTTTTTAAAATTCCTATTAAGAAAAAAAAGTTCTGGTAACAACATACACAGAACTGTCAACCGTGAACTAATGAAATGAATTGTATTCATAAGCAGAAATATCTTAAAACTAAAGTTAGCTGTCTTTTGTAAAACATATTTTCCTAGGGCCTATTTGGGCATCTTTAACTACAGGACTGAATTTTATGGTAATACAACAAGTTGATGCTCCTGCATGGTATACCATAGACTAATATGTTTGCCTCAATGATCTTCCCACTGGCAATTCTCTTGGCTGTGCCACTCGGACTTCTAGTGGATCACTCAGAAGTCGCATTGACAGCAGTTCAGAAGCAGGCCATCTGCACAGGGTATGGTGTAGAGGCCAAAAGAAAATGTCCATTGTATGAAAAATTGCTCTCATGCAATTGAAGCTAAGCCACATTATTGGGGAAGAGTAGCGAGGGTTTTTTTTCCGACTTGATGAGTACAGTTCTATAGGTGCCCTCTGGTACCCCACCTAAGTGGCCATTAATTATGTGTGAGCTTAGTATCTGCAGTCTACTTGATCACAAGGATATTACGACCTGAGCCCATTCCGTCCTCACCCTAGGCCTATACATGCACTTCCATCAGGAATTGCTGGATAGGAATTGGGAGCGGGAACTCTAGTCAGTTATATCCTCTCTTATCCAGGGGTAATAAAGAACTTACATTTATACAGCATATTTCACATCCACGAGGCGTCCGAGTTTTCTGGCCAATGAGTTACTTTTGAACTATAGTTATTGTTGTTATGTAGGCAAATGCAGCAGCCAGTTTGTACACTGTAAAGTCTCAAACAGCAAATGAAATCATAGAAAGAAAGACTTGCATTTATATAGCACCTTTCACAACCTCAGGTCATCCTTCAGGGTGCGCTTTACAGCCAATTAAGTACTTTTGAAGTGCAGTCATGTAATGCAGGAAAAGTTAATCTGTTTTGATTGTGGTGTTGAGTGTTAAATTTTGACCAGGACACTGGGAGAACTCTCCTGCTCTTCTTCGAAAATGTCACGGAATCTTTTACATTCCCTTAAACAGACAGATGAAGGCTTGGTTTAATGTCTCATCCAAAGGATGGCACGTCCAGCAATAATGCTGCACTGAAGTGTCAACCTAGATTATGTACTCCAGTCCTGGAGTGGGGTTTGAACCCACAACCTTTTGACTCTGACAACAGTGCTGGCACTGAGCTATGCTGACACTTGCTACTGATCCCAGTTGTTACAGCTCCTGCCATCACTCCAGTTGAGATTATAGCTGCAATTCAGCATGGTCCAGGATTTGGTTTCACAGGTGCCAGCAACCTCCTGTACCTCATCCACATGGTCATTTTTCATGTGAGCCCAGACATAGGTATTCATTGTACAGTCTTTGATTTTTTTTGATTCAGCCTTCTGTAGGATCCTGCCCTACCTGCAACTCTGCTTACATTGTACTGGCAAATCCCAGCTTTGCTGTATTCTTCTGCATTCTCTTACTAGAAAGCAAGATAATGCAATGGAGTCATGACCTACCCCGGAATTCACGGTGCCAAGTGAAAGTCCTTTTTTAACGCTATATGATTTTAATGAGGATCTTTCACCGTGCACTCTCCAGATTGATTTTTATTTTTAGTTTCCAGTTAAGAATGAGCCAATGAAATTGTCATTGCACTAAAAACACAAATAAACAAAAATAGCAAAGGGGAAACAAAATAGAGAAAAAGGAGAAGGAACAAGGGGACCAAGAAAGGGAACATGAAAGAGGAAAAAAGAAATAGAATAATGAAGAAAAGGTGAGACAATTATATTGCCATGTTTATACTACATTGAAGGATGCAGTATTGACTATATTTCACAGTGGAATGTTCTCACTGCCTGCTTGCATTATTGTGAACTTGGGGCAGCACTCTACGCTGTATTCAAATAGCTGCATGGACTGCTGCTCAGTGGTCCCCCATTGCAAGCTTGATTTTAATGATCAAAAATAGCTGGCAAAATAGTTATTTCAATCATTAAAATATTAACAATAGTACAGAAGGCTACCAGAGTTCATTTTAACTTTTGAAACTTAGGTTTTTTTGGTATGGCTTTGCATCAGATGCTTCTTTACTACATCCAGTGCTCACTCTTCTTGATATAATGCCACTTCTTCCAAGTGACTTCTGGTCGATGATTGGCTGATAACACTTGCACTTACCAGGAGAAGTGACTCGATTGCTCTAAAGATAACCATGACTTGGCACATTTAAAAGATTGCAAAATAATTGTATGTTGGGTGATGCTCAACATTGTTTTATCAAGATCAGGGTGACAACCAGCAGCCTTCAAGCAAAGTCACTGCTTGGGTTTGTGACCCTCAACCAAATGTTAGTGAGTACCCCTTGCCTTGATGGTGAGTGGTGGCAAGTGATTAGCCTATGCAGAGCTCAATCCTGTTCTTGCCTGACATCCACATAAGTGTATTTCTCAGAAGCAGTGATTGGATAGAAATTGGCAGGAACCTTATTAGATTTTTTTTTTTCCCTCTCCCCAAGCCCAGAGGCTCTAACACCAATTGTAGCTCCCACAACTGATTCTCTAAGAAAAATCACTAACTGAGAACCTGGAACTATCTGGTTTGTGTGGCTTGGTATTAGACCAGATGGTGCATTGCTTACTAGACCATTGGGGAAGGTTAATAGTTTCACTTTGGCAAACTGTAAATCTGTAAAATGATCAGAAATCGCTTGTAGGTTATTTGTGATTCTGAATACTATTTTGTTTTCTGACTTGGGCACACTCCTCACTTCACTGTTCATCAACATTGTTGCAATTATTTTGACCCTCGAGAATGAAACTAGAGTGGCAATAATTAATAACTGAGGCCATCTCCCTCTTTTTGTTAAGACTTCGGATTATTTTCCAGTTAACATGTTGTGGTATGAATAGAACCAGTGCTTGAATTACACATCTATTAACTTTGAGGACTCTGGTAGCATTGCATCAAAATTACACAGTTTCAGTTTTTAGAGTTTAGATTGTGTGCTTGTCCTGTATGGATAAAATATTTTGAAAACTGTAAAGGTCTCTCAGAACTTGAGGGTTATGTATTGCTGTGAGATTGTTTAAAAATCATGCCACAAATTCTTTCAATGTGACCAAATGTTTAAAATGACACTTCAACATTGCTAAATACATTTATCAAGTGCGAACATATTTGAACATGTGGAGCAGACTAGAGATGAAAACCATTCCAGGAGACAGGTATGATTACTTAGGTGATCTCATTGCATTTTTAAAAATTAATGAGACTGGGTGGAGCAGTGGGTTAAATACTGGCTTTTCACCTCTGTGACCTGGGTTTAAATCCAGCTCAGACTACTGCGATGAGAGTCTCCTTTGTCGGCTGGCTGTAAGGCATTCTGTGTGAAATGAGTTTGGGCAGTCTCAGTTCCATTCTAATTGGCATGAGACCAAATTGGCAGTCTCAAAGTGGCCATCGGAGAGCGAGGAAGTTTTTTTTTAAGATTGGGACTTAGGCTATATAACTTATTCTGGAATTGCTTGATGATGCATTCTTGAAAAGGGAAAGTATTTCACTGCACAGTGCCAGTGTCCCTCTATTCATTATAATGGCTTTTTAGTCAACGGGTTTCTGTTTCTTTTTCTTAATTTCTTATTAGCACTGGGATAACCTTGATCGGTATGCAATCATATTTGCCATTAAGGAGGAAAATACTTCAAACTGAAAACTTAAATATGATTGCCTCCAAAATGACTGCATAGCTAGGATTCAAATTCTTCCTCCATTCTGTTTGGCCACTGCAAATTGTAGCTATTCTGCATAAACGTTTTCATATCATGAGAAGAAACTAACTTCAATATCTTTTACCTGTGAAAATACTAAGATTTTGGTTTTTTTTGTTGTGTAAGAGTGTGGTCCTTGTGTTATGTTGTATTTTGATGACCGCAGTATTCCCACTGGCCTGTGCAACATCTGACCAGTTGCTGATTTAATAAGTTCTCTTGACCTTAAATATTAAAAGTGTACACATAACATTTTAGTAATAAGTAGTAAAAGTGTTCAAAAAATGAGTCTCATCCCCATTCCCCCTTAGTTTTGCATAATTCTCCAAGCGTAATGAATCTTGGATTTAAACTGTTATAGTTTTTGAAACTCAGTTTGAGTTTGTATGTAGAAATGTGCACTGAGTATTAGTGGTAATACTAAGATTTTTCCCCGCTTTTGTAATGGAAGCAAGCCCATTTCTTTGAATATGCTATTTAAGGGAACTGTCTTGTTAATGTGGAACAATGTGTTGAAGCTGGCAATGACTATCTTTTTGTTTGCATGACTTAAAATTAAAAAAAATCACAAGCTTTGGAGTACACTACATGTCATTTGCATCTATTGTATTTCTCTTCATTCCTTTCCCCCTCTAAACAAATCTCATTGGGTTGTATGGTGCAAGGCATGAGGATTAGGAAAACCAGATGAGTTATTACGGAAACTTTTAGAATTACCTAATAATCCTTTACAGCATCTTAGTTTTTTTTTAATCGTACCACTGGCAGAAGGGAAAGCAAGTGCTGTCAACTGCATGACGAGTAAGCACATAATAGGACTACATTGTGTATGTGGCTTTTTTCTGCAACAAACTTTTATAGATTTTCCCTATGACCACTTTGAATGGAAAGGGAGAGAATTTATGTCCATATTACTGTGTGGTCTTCAAACCTATCTTGAGCCTGCACCAACTAAACACACTTTTTTGGAAGAAGTTCAAAATGACCCCATTGCCAAACATCATTCAATAATATACTCGAGCCTGGTTGGCAATCATAAAACATCTACAACAACTGTATCCATAATTGCAGAGCTACGTACCTAAGATTCAATGTAAAAGAGAGAACTTACCATCATGTCTTTTCCCCTCTTCTGTCCCAGACTATTTACAGATTTCCTATCCATAGTTATACCTTTCTTAATGCTACAGAGATTAGAGGTGTACCCTTATTTACATTATATAAGTTTGTAACTTCATTTTGAGAAGCTGCAAAGCCGGGGGAATGAGTGTAGATTGAATGAGAGAATAAGCTAGATCGGCCAGATGATTTCACAATTTTATTTCCCAGAGAATCTGAGCGAATGGTAGTTGATATTTAATAACTAATCCAGGATGGTGTTCTGCAATATGAAGGCAACGTATGTTGTTTCCCACATACTAAATTGTACACCGTTTTCATTAACACTACTGATCTTTATAGGTCCAGTTTTAGGTACTGTTCTTGTGTTCGGTTCTGGTTATGCGATAAATGGACATCTGTGCATTAGAGATGATGCACAAAAGAGATGCAACAATGATTTTAACTGCAAAATTGATCAGCTGTGTGGTATGTCAAGCGTGATTTCATTTAAAATAAGGAATATGTTTCCAAAGTAATCTTTTGCTCAGTTTGCAAAATTTGCCTCAATTTTAAAGAAGTGGCAAAGAAAATCAGCCTCTCAAATTTAAATTTTCATACCATGGGAAATATTAAAAGTTTTAGCCCCATGCCTTTGAAATCTGGACGCAGGGAGGATGTTTCCCCTTGCTGGGGGTGGGGCGGGGGGGGGGGGGGGGTCCAGAACGAGGGATCACAATCTCTGGATATGGGATAGGACATTTAGGACTGAAATGAGAAGTTTCTTCACTCAGAGGGTGGTGAACCTGTGGAATTCTCTACCACAGAAGGCTGTGGAGGCCAAGTCACTGAATATATTTAAGAAGGAGCTAGATAGATTTCTAGACACACAAGTCATCAAGGGGTATGGGGAAAGAGCGGGAATATGGTATTGAGATAGAGGATCAGCCATGATCATACTGAATGGCGGAGCAGGCTCGAAGGGCCGAATGGCTTACTCCTGCTCCTGGTTTCTGTGCTATATGTTCTATCTACAAGCAACCTGAGAACCCAACATGACTTGGCTTCAACCAATGGTATTTGTGGGTGAAACTCTTGTTTTTGTAGTAGGGATGCTCAATACATGTAACTGGCTGCAGAATGAGATTGGGGCAATAAAAAGTGTCTCTGCTCAAAGATTAATTAAGTTAAAAGTTGCTTGATGGTAAGAGCTGGCTGTTTGAAATGGTAATGTGGGTAAACAGATTGGGAGATACACATTCATCTACACCAATTGTATTAGGATATTATATTTTCGCAAACAACTCACTTCAATGGTTCAACAATTGGTGCAGTTGAATTTGTGTATCTCCCTAATCTGTTTACCCATGTTACTATTTCAAACAGCCAGCTTTTTCCATCAAGCAACTTTTAACATAATTAATTTGAGTGGAGACACTTTTTATTGCCCCAGTCTCATTCTGCAGCCAGTTACATGTATTGTTCATCCCTACCACAAAAACAAGAGTTTCACCCACAAATACCATTAGTTGAAGCCAAGTTTTAGTCAGATTTACCCCATCTATCTAAACCTTTATAAAAACATAATACAGAAATTCTTCATTTTGTCACACTAATATAACAGTGGGAAGTTGCTTTACTACAGCAGCACAACGACGCGTGGCTTAACAGCTTGTTCCTTCATTGGCTAATAAATTGCAAATGTTTATTTTTCTCCATAAATATTCTTACAAAAATGTATTTTTCATAAAACGATTAATGGAAGTGCTATGCAGGCACCTGTAGAATAGAAACACAGATGGTTCTAAAGATATTATCAACTTTTGTCAAAAGAAATTTGACATTTTAACGATGAATTAATCAAATGCACCTGTGCCCTTCCTGTTTCTTCTACATAATAAATGTTTTGATGATCATAGCCCAAACCTTCCACTGAATTCTAAAGCAGTTTACTTTCATCTTGAATTTCTATTTAAAAACTCTAAACTTTGCCTACTTTCTTTCTTCCTTTCAATCCGCATAAAGAAATGAGATGCCAGGGAATATATTCAGGGTTGTATTCTCATCCTAATGTGCAGTTATACTGTATGAGCAACTTTGTAGTCAGATCCTCACCTGACTGAAGCACAGTGGTGGGAGATGTCCTTGAAAAAGTTAGAAACCTAGAAGGAGGCCATTCGACCCAACGTATCACTACCAGTGGAAAAAGATCTACCCAGCTGAATCCCAGTTTCCAGCACTTGGTCCATAGCCTGTAGGTTATGGCAAATATCCAAGTACTTTTTAAATGTGATGAGGGTTTCTGGCTCTACCACCTTTTCAGGTAGTGAGTTCCAGACTCCTACCACCCTCTGGGTGGAAAAAATATTCCTCAGCTCTCCACTAATCCTTCTACCAATTACTTTAAATCTATGCCCCCTGGTTATTGACCTCTCCGCTAAGGGAACTAGGTCCTTCCTGTCCACTCTTTCTAGGCCCCTCAATTTTATACACCTCAATTAAATCACCACTCAGCCTCCTCTGTTCCAAAGAAAACAACGCCAGCCTATCCAATCTTTCCTCATAGCTAAAATTCTCCGGTCCTGGCAACATTTGTGTAAATCTCCTCTGTACCCTCTCTTGTGCAATCACCTCTTTCCTGCAATGTGGTGGCCAGAACTGTACGCAGTACTCAAGCTGTGGCCTAACTAGTATTATATACAGTTGTAGCATTACCTCTCTGCTCTTCTATTCTAAAGTATCCTGTATGCTGTCCTAACTACCTTATCTACCTGTCCTGCTACCTTCAGGGATCTGTGGACATGCACTCCAAGGTCCCTCTCTTCCTCTACATCTCTCAGTATCCTCCCATTTATTGTGTATTCCTTTGCCTTGTTTGACCTCCCCAAATGCATTACACCTCACTTCTCCTGCTTGGATTCCATTTGCCACTTTTCTGCTCACCTGTCCAGTCCATTGATATCTTCCTGTGGTTTACAGCTTTCATCCTCACTATCAACCACATGGCCAATTTTTGTATCATCTGCAAACTTCTTAATCATGCCCCCTACATTTAAGTCTAAATCATTAATATATACCACAAAAAGCAAGTGACCTAGTACTGAGCCCTGCGGAACTCCACTGGAAACAGGTTTCCAGTTACAAAAACACTCGTTAAGCATTACCTTTTGCTTCCTGCCACTGAGCCCATTTTGGATCCAATTTGCCACTTTCTCTTGGATCCCATGGGCTTTTACTTTTTTGACCAGCCTGCCATATGGGACCTTGTCAAAAGCCTTGCTAAAATCCATGTAGACTACATCAATTGCACTACCCTCATCGACCCTCTTTATTCCCTCAAAATTCAAGTTAGTCAGACACGACCTTCCCTTAACAAATCTATGTTGACTGTCCTTGATTAGTCCGTGCCTTTCTAAATGACGGTTTATACTGTCACTCAGAATTGATTCCAATAATTTGCCCACCACCGAGGTTAGACTGACTGGCCTGTAATTACTAGGTCTATCCTTTTCTCCCTTTTTAAAGAACGGGTACAACGTTAGCAGTCCTCCAATCCGCTGGCACCATGCCTGTAGTCAACGAGGGTTGGAAAATGATGGTCAGAGCCTCAGCTATTTCCTCCCTTGCTTCTTTTAACAGCATAGGATACATTTTATCTGGGCCTGGTGCTTTATCTACTTCAAAGAACAGTTGTCTCACACTGGGTTTGACACCATGTGGAGTTTTAATTCTGAGGTGGAATCTAAAATGTGGCCAGCTGGGATGAGCGTCTTAAAATATTTTGAGAAAGCCGATACTCCTGTCTGTGTTCTTAAAACATTTAAAAATGAATGCCCAGGAGCAGAGCTCTGCATATACATGCATGCACAGAGCTACCACATGCTGGTGGCAGTATAGCTCTGCAGCCCCACAGTATTAATCCAGTCCTGCTCGGCTACAAACAGCTTACTGCAGCTATCGGCCTCAGCGCTAGCATAGTATAACTGCAGTCTTAGTCTTCACATGTTATGCCCATAAAAAACGTGAAAGTAAATGTCGGCTGCCCAATTAGGTTAAAGCTCTCCCAATGCCACTCTGTTATCAATCATTAAAAGTTGCCCAGCCTAACGTGAGTGTAAAAGCAAAATACTGCAGATGCTTGTGATCTGAAACAACTGAAAATGCAGGCAGCATCTGTGGGGCTAACCAACAAAACGTTTCGGGTCATCAGAACCGGGGCGACTCACTCTGTTTCCCCTAACCCGTAGGGCAGTACATTGTTTTTGTTTGACACTTCTAACAGCAGGCTTGAGATCAAGAACTCACTGTCGGGGAATTTTATAGCTGTCAATCTTTCCGATCATTCCTATTCCTACGGCATGGAACATTGTGAGTCTCCCAATCAGTTTAAAAGGATACGAGATAATGCAAAAGTTGAAAGGTCAAAGTAAAAGTACAGTATTTTGTTTCCATTTATAGTTGGAATTAGTTTTGTAAATGAGTCGTGCGATAGTACTGGTCGTAATGTACTGTCTAATCGCTGTTAGTTCTAGCTACCTTTGTCCTCGAGGGAATTCGAGCCGATTCCAAGAAAAAAAAGTAAGCAAGATCTACCTAAATAATAATAAAAAAGGACGTCTTTGGATTCCTAACAGCAAACACACTGGATTGTGCAAGGAACAGGTGAGTGCTGTGGAAATCCAATCAATCGCGAGGTCTTGAGACTGCATAGATAAGAGTAATGAAAATTGACACTGGGCTGATCTGAAATCTGTCTCATTTACTAACGAGCACACCATACGGCATCCGGAAGTGAAAAGTGCGCAGTTTACAGCTGGTTCTGAACTCTGCAAACAAACACAGATTGATTTCAAACTCCAAGCAGTACTGATTGCCCGAAACCTCAAATGGTGAGTGAATTGTATCCGTTTATTCTTGATCACTGGTAATGCAAATTAAAATATTTTACACGTTAATCTGTAACCGACAACAGGGTTTATCATAATGTATTGTTTGCTAGATCTCTTTATATTTGTTATATGTGTTAACCAAGACTCGGTTTCTGAACGGCGGCATTCACGAATGAGGTATTTTCTGCAGTCACAAATAATCTAGGGCCACAAACGTTCAATTATTTGAGGTGCGATGATCGATTAATCTCCGTCTCGGATTATATCTGATATGGTGAACGGTCGCCCCTGGCTGATAACGAGGAGACCCGATTATGTGGTACAACCAGGATTATTCAGGATAACTAAAGAAGCGCTTAGTATTTCACTTACTGTCTGCGAGTAGATTTAAGCAATTGTCAAAAGTTAATGAAGTGGAACTCAGCAACATGTTTAGTTGGTTTGATTAAACTTATTAATTTAAAAATCGTTAATAAGCAACTAAAATAGAATGCATTTTTCAACGTTGATTTCATTTTTCCAGTTCAGTGAATTTATAGGGGCAGCATCGACTTCAAACATTAACAGTTGAATCTTATAAAAGGACCGAATCGTGCGATGAGTCTCTTTTTGTCATAGTTTGGATTTAGCCCAAGTTACAGATTCAAACCCATTTATTCTTAGGGGCATATTAGCTTTCAGATTTATTGGGAATTTGCCCCGTCCTTCGACAGAAGAACGATGGCAAAATGACAGGTCTGAGAATCATTTTCAGCTAAAAATGTTAATCTCTCCTCGTTATGTGATTAACATTAGGAAGTAGCTCAGAGACAGACAGTGAGCAAGGAACACTGCCAAAGAGGAGTAGGGATAAAAGTCTTACTATTCTCTCTGTAGTCTGTTGGAATTTTATCACTTTCGAGATGGGTGGCAGGTGCTGTTTTATTAATTCTGAAATTCTGGACCAAGAGTCACAGCGATAACTCTGTTCCAGCTAGAATTCTGTCAGAGAAGTAGTGTTTGAACTCAACCAAACAGTAGGTTTCGAAGACGTTCTTTGAACCGATTGAAGTACAAAATCTCTCGGTCCGTCGACTCTTTAAACTGTCGAACTGTCGAGTAAATCAGTTTGAAAAGTGGCACCTGTCGATTTTGGAGCAAGTTTTGAAATGCAATCCTTTCCTCCAGTTTCTTATTGAAATAAGTTTAACTCGAGAGTTTAGTGAATTTCCCCAACGCTCCCTGTTAGCTGTTTGTCATATCTCGCCAGTTTTGAAGGATAGGTCGGACAGAATACACGAATGGTACAATCCGAACGGCACCCGCCCCCTGCATCTCTTCAAATAAACTTGCTGTGTGGTTTCTGTAAACACCGGCAAGCGCCCCGCTTCAAACTAACATCGCACCTTTGATCAAATCCCAGCGGGCGTGATTAGTTACTCCGGACTGGCAACATGACCATTCAGATTGTTATCTTAGAAGGTGCTGAAAAAGGGATTTCTGTGCAAGATTTCTTGTGGGAAATAGTACTTCTGTCTGAACAGCAATCGGTAGAAAAAAATCAGAGCCATTATCGCGAAATTCTAACTTGGAATTCGGCCCATTGTCCAGAATGTAGGTTAGGGGTGTGTTTCATAAGCAAAGGCACGTTCTGTCTGCCTGAGAACAAACATGCACAAAAAGAAACAAAATGGGTCTGTACAAATTACCTATTACAAACACTTTTGGCAGCTAGATGTCAGCCAGAGTTGAAATAATATAATTCTTTATATTGTACAATCTATTGCTCTCTGAGGTGTAATGGCCCATGAAAAAGCATCATCAAGCAAAAATGTACAATCCCAATAACTTGAGTTTTTAAAGCCTAAACCAAAATGTTATAAATTGCATGCTTTGCAACCTATTTATAATTTATTTTACTTATGAAAGTGATAAAAAATTAAGTTTAATAATAGATATAAATACTGATATATTTATGTGGATTCTTTTATTTTACTAAACTATTTTGAAAGTATTAAATCTCATTAAAACCGCACAATAAAAAAGTACATTTGGGGTTAACGAGCAGTGCAGATTTCAAAGTATCATACTACTGCAGTTTAAATGAATAACTTAGTACTAATGTTAAAATGAGTAAATTCAAAAGTATTTACAAATTGGGCATTGTAATCTCTGTAAACTGATTAACATCGTTGAATTTTGAATTTTCCTTACAGTTCAGCAGGATGTCGACGCGTTTTAGCCACTTAACCACTAAGAATTTTATAATATAAGAAAGGCTCATAATTCCTGTATAGTTCCCTGATAGGATGGACAGATAATTCCATTATTATAACCTCTTGTGAAATCCACAACAATATTATTCAATATCACACCACTGGTCAGTATATTGGATTAAATCCCATATCCTGTAAAATCTTACAGTGGGACCACTAAAAATGTCCAAATTATAAGAATTTACCATAACCAGCTTATATTGTGCAGAACATGCAGAGAATATATGATAAATACGCACAGTGATACAGTTTGTTAAATCAGTGGACTGACTTGCTGAACCCTGAATATCAAAGTTGTGAGTGAATTATAACCAATTCTACAAGTGAAATTATAGATTGGTTTCTTTAGCTTCTCCTCACGCATTTGCTTATGTCACATGTAAGCTAAGGAGCTAAAATTCCAATATTGAAGTTATATTAAATTAGTACCTCTCAATAACTCCCATCCATAAATTACTCAGTGTATAAAATACACAAACAACATAAATAGTAACCCTTCCATGAATCTTTATATGTTTACTATTCTGTCTTGTGGGGTCATAGTTGTTTGCTATGCTTTTTCCTGAACATTACTGTGGCACCAGTTCCAGCCATCATTAGCATTCCCTTCACACCACTGCTTCTTATTGGTAGTACAGATATAATGGTTTGTGTTACATACCAGCTTATATTTATTTATTTCATTTGGATAATTCAATTAGTATACTGTATAATGTTATATAAAATAACATGCTGCAGAAGGCATTAAGGCTATAATTTAAGGGTTCTGCTGGCATTCATAAAACATTCAACAATGATAATAACAACTTGCATTTATATAGTGCCTTTAATGTAAAAATACATTCCAAGAAACTTCACAAATGAAAATAGACAGAGAATGACACTGAGCCATAGAGGGAGAGATTAGAATGAATGAAAATATAGATTTTGAGAAGGCTTTTAAAGGAGGTGAGAGAAATGGAGAGATGAAGGGGAGCAGGTTTCAGAGAATGGGGTGAATGCAGATGAAGGCTCTGCTGGAGTGAAGGGAAGGGGTTCCCACAAAAGACAAGAGTCAGAGGACTAAAGGGTGCAGGGGAGGGGATAAGGCTGAAGGAAGTTGCAAAGATGGAGTGGGGCAATGCTATGGAGTGATTTGAGGACAAAGACAAAAATTCAGATTTAATATGTTGGGGGACAAAAAGCCAATATAGGCCAGAAAAGAGGGTATTGGAATATTCAAGTCTAGAGGTGACAAGGGTATGGAAAAGAGTTTCAGTGCAAGAGGGCTGGGTAGGGCCAGAGAAAAGGCAGTGTTGTACAGGTGGAAGTAGATATAGGATTTAAAGCTGAGCTCAGGTTGAACAGGATGTCAAAGTTGTGCACTGTATGTTTCAGCCTGGGTGAGCATCCAGGGAGGAAGATGATGTTGGAGACAAGGGCATGGAATTTTTAGCAGGAGCTAATTAGAATAGCTTCAGTCTTCCCAGTGTTCAATTGGAGCAAGATCTGGGACATTTATGAGTTGATGTCAGACAAGCAATCTAACAACAAAGAGGTGATCATTGAGTTGAGGGTGGTGGCGGAGAGGCAAATCTGGATATTTTCATCATACATGTGGAAGCTAACTTCATACATACAGATAGTCACTGAGAGGCAGTACATAAAGAAAGAAAAGGAGGTGGCCATGTTGGGTGGAAGTAAAGCCACTACTAGAGATATGACATTGTGAACAGGTAGGAATGGAACCAAGCGAGGGCGGTCTCATGTAGATGGACCACAGTGGAGAGGTGATGGTGAAGAATATGTTGACTGTGTCAAACACTGCAAAGAAGTTGAGGAGGAAAAGTAAGCCTATCATAAAGGCTGTTGATGACATTGACCAGGGTAGTCTTGGTGATGTGGGTCAGGCAGAAGCTGGACCAAAGAAATTTGAAGAGAGAAATGTGTGAGAGAAGAGCACGGAGCTTGGTGACAATACATTTTAAGGACCTAACAGAGAATGACACAAAGATGTAACACAACAGTGAAAGCAAACTGATATTTTGCACAGTTACAATAAACACATTGAGTAGACATTCTAAGCTGGCTTTGCATTCAGTATTATTCTAGCCATATAGTTTGGGATAGTCTAAAGTGGTATTATCTAAAATCTCTAAACCAATTGACAATTTTTCAGAAGTTGCTGATAAGTTGATAGGACTTAAGAGTCTTATTTGTTGGGGGAAGAGTTTTTGACATAACTGTCTTTCTACAGTAAATATATTGGATAGAACCTTGTTTACTTTCCATTGTATTCTAATGTGTAATTTTGCATCTGCTGCCTGTATCTGTACATGTACTGTGGATCACAATAGGTCAATCTTTCATTGGCAACCTTTGTCAAAAAGGCATCAATGACAGATGAATATTTGGTTTTTTCACCTTACATGGAAGGTATTCTGAAGAGAAAAGCCTTTTGATCGGTATGGAAACAGAGCAAGTCAAGCATTTGAGAAAAATAAATCTAAAATATGTAGAGTTAGTTATTTGTTTGGAGTCAGATTGCTGATTTTCAAAATCCCAGTTTACTGCATAGGCCATATTTTAGAATTCTTTAGTGGGGGTGGAAAAGCCATCATATGAAAGTTCTCTCTAATGCACATCTCAAAATGCACAAGTCCTTCAAGTATTCTCATTTCTCAAAGTTTTTAATACTTCGGCAAAAATGCCTCCACAGTAATGAACGTTTGATTCATATTTTATGACAGTACCTTGATATCTCCCTTGTGTTGTGCTGTGCGGATTACTAACAATTGTCTTTGCAGTGGAAGTGTACAGTATTTGAAAGAATTGGCTGATTTTTAGCAAAGTAACCTTTAAGAATAATGAGTTCAGCAATGCTTTAAATGTTATGTTATTTTCACTTGAAAATCAGAAGGTTAGCTATCAAAAAATGTGTTGTGAAACAGCTAGACTGAACCTTCTATATCTGTTCTCTTGAAAAGACAACTCCTATCTAATTACATATCATAAGACATAACTTGAAATCTTCACATTTTTCATAGTATAGTAAGTAATGAAGATTGCTCACTGTGGTCTGTTCCCCATTATCTTGATAAATAAGTTAGCTCTTATAGTAAAACTAGAAATCGGAAATGTTGATGATGACAGTTTAGTAACAGTAAACATGAGTCTTATTTTAAATTCATTTAATGTGAAGTGCTCTGAGATGTAAGTGTCTGCATGGCTAAATTAGTAGCATTCTTGCTTCTAAGTCAGAAGGCTGTGGTTCAAGTCCCACTTCAGTACATAATCTAGGTTGACACTTGAATGTAGCACTCCCTATCTCTGTAACCTCCTCCAGCCCTACAACCCTCCCAAGATCTCTGTGCTTCTTCAATTCTTGCCCCTTGCGCATCCCCGATTTTAATCGATCCACCATTGGTAGACGTGCCTTCAGCTGCCTAGGCCCTAAGCTCTGGGATTCCCTCCCTAAACCTAGCCTCGCTATCTCTCTCTTCTCCTTTTAAGACGCTCCTTAAAACCTATCTCTTTGAACAAGCTTTTGGTAACCTGTCCTAATAGCTCCCTGTGTCTCTGTCAAATTTTGTTTGCTAAAGCTCCTGTGAAGTCCCTTGGGACATTTTGCTATGTTGAAAGTGCTGTATAAATGTAAGTTGTTGTTGAGGGAGTATTGTTTTTCTAGAGGTGTTGCCTTTTGGATGAGACCTTAATTCGAGGCTCATCTGCCTGTTCAGATGGATATAAAAGATCCCATGGTAAGACTGAAAAAAAAACAAGGGGCGGGTGTCCTGGCCAACACTTATCTCTCAACCAACATCACCAAAACAGATTAATGGGTCATTTATCTCATTTGATGTTTGTGACACCTTGCTGTGCTCAAAACTGGCCGTTTTCTTTGCCTACATAACAATGGTGACTACACTTCAAAAGTTATTCATTTTCTGTACAGTGGCTTGGGATGTCCTGAGGAGGTGAAAGGTACTATATAAATGCAAATCTTTTTTCTTTCTTTAGTTTTATTTTCTTTTTTTCTATTTTAAAATGGTTGGGGAATCCGTCATTCATTCCTAAAAACAAAGAAATGAATATGCTGAGGAGTTTGAATCATTTACGTTTCTGTTTTTGTTTTCAGTTCTGCCATGATGGTTCTAGCACTCCCATTACAGATTGCATGCACTTTGCTGTTTACTCAAGGTATGTAAGTCTTAATTATTTCTTGACACTGTGCTGCACTGCCAGTGAAGTGAACAGTATTTTTCAATTCAATAATTGTTTTTCTAAATGATATGAATTAAATATAACTGCACATCTTTAAAAATCAGCATTTAACAATCATTATGCTATTTTTTATTAATTTGTATGTTCTATACTAATAATTATAATATAATTGCATTTCTTTATCTTTGAACTCTCTGTTAAACATCATAGCCATGAGAGAGGGGCATGTAGGGGTCTGAAGAAGGAGTGATCATCCCAACCCATGAGTATACAGTGGCTGAGGATGTTTAGTGAGAAGTGACTTATAACTGAGATGCAATAATTTGCTCAGTCTATTACTAAAGTTTCTACACAGCATGTAACACCTCAGCAGAGATGAAATCAAACTAATAGAACAGGTTCGTTCATCTTATGAAGCACCCGATAGGTCAGTCATATTACTGTGGATATTCTTCTACATGCTTCTTAGACTAGAAGATGCTATTCGGTCATAAAGCAGGTTCCCCTACATTAAGAAGCTTGGAATCCAGAATAATACTGACTTGTATCTGCAATCACAATACATATGAGACTGTTTTATTAATATGTAATATTTACAGCTTTCCATTTCTACCCGTTGCCAGCAATTATTTATCGTTAAAAGGTCTGTTGGGGTCTTGAAGAAAGCAATCAATATGGGAGGTGGTTCCAGATGGGAATTCCAATCAACATTTGCCATAAATCATGAACCCGAAAAGTAACAAGCCCACAACATATTCAGAATTGTAATAATAAACATATTTTTGTACCCACATCCTATCTTCATACAAGGCAATTTGAACAAGGTGTATCTTGCATACAAGTTTGTGACTTGCCACTGTTTGCACCTGCACAAAAAAAGGAGGCAAAACATTCAGGGATTTGTTTATTTGTTAGTTTTTAAAATATAGATAGGTAACATAGGCAGTTTTTACAAGTATGGAGTCAATACCAATTTTGTACTGGTGCGAGTTTGCAAGGATAAATAGGGTAATAGTAATTTTGCTGTTAAATACTGTCATTGAAGTTTGAAGTGAAAATGCTATGGAAAGGAACTTTTGCTCTTATGCTTTACAACCAGTATCAACTTTATCACTGTCACTTCAGGTATGGCAGTAGGTAAATATGCCTTTACATTACCCTGCAAGGTGTCTCAAGTCTGACTCCAGGAGAACATTTCCTAGCAGTGTGACATTCCCAATTACCACATTCTCTGCCCCACGACCTCTTAGAGAGCAAGGTTAACAAATTAATGAAAGTTACTGGGAACTGGGTTGAGTCTGACCAAGCTAATTTTACTTCAAACCTATCAGCAAGAGAGAGAACACTATCATAAAATTTAATTGGACAAGGCTTAAACCCAGATCCCAGAGATTAAAGGACATTTTTCTAATGTTTATACATCCAGTACTAATAGATTCCTATTCCTTAGAGGCCCATAAACGGCCCAAGAAAAGCCATCGTGTCTTTATAAAGAAGTTTGTTTTTTCATGTTTCACAGTATGCACAGAAGTAACATTCCATTTGATCAACATTTTAAATGAGACATGATCAAACTATTGAACAGTGGGACTCTCTCACTTCACTTATCCCCGCTGACAGGGCCCCTTTCATTTTCAAAAGACCTTCATGGAAAGCCATATGCTCCACGATTAGAATCAGCTTGTAAACCAGCACACCACCGATTCAGCACTGTGTGTTTATAACATGTCGTTGATAAATACAATGCCGACATTCCATGCAATTACACTGCATGCTGAAATAATCCATAGCCTCCATGCAAGAAAAAAATCTAAAGTGAATTAAAAGGTAGTATCTTATTAAATTATCAGAAAACTTAAATGAATAGGATAAGTGTTTATATTATTAGCATTCTTAGATATGAAATAACAGACTCCTAATCTGAAATTCTTGTTAAATATCTTCCAGTTGAAAAGATAAATGATAGACTTTTCTACTAGCCTAACTACCAGACCTGGATAAAATTAAATTACATTTTTAGCTTGTGGTGAGGCCTGCTTACCCTCTCTAAAGAATTGAGCTGAGAAATGTTGCCTAATGGATATGATTGATACTTTGAACTGCTGGTCCCCTGCTTCATGTTTTTCCTTCCATTGCAAACTATTTGCCTCCATTCATACTCTTTCACAACGAGCTGGAACATGGGCCTCTCTCTACTACCACAAACCATGCCACTTTAATCCCTTCCTCCAGAAGGCTGAGAGCTGATGAAACTCTCACAACTGAGATGGGCTGATTTGAGTGGCAGGCAGCCCTGCAACTCAGACCTATGACCTTTTAGTTAAAAGGTATGCACTCTATCAGTTGCACTGAAAGATCTCTTAGTGTCTGCTTCTGCAGGATTTGAACCCATATGAAACATGGGCCTAACTAATTTCTGCAAATTTCATCAAAATTGTGTTAATGTATAAATTCCATAAATCTTCATATCAGTTTTTTAAGCTTGGATTTATTGTCTTATTTGAGACATAACCCAGAAGTCTAAAATCTGTGTGATATTTATAAAATGTCTTCTCAGCATTAAAGTATATTTTTGTTTCAAGCAAATCTTGTAAATTTCAGAGAACTATCCTATAAGCCTTGAACTTCCTGGCAGGCAAGTTACATTATTGGAAGTGTGGGACTTCCACCCGCCAATCTGCCTCATTCTAAATCCTGGACACGGTCATTAGCTTAAAGAGGGCGGGCGCCCGCGTTATTTATTGTGCTCCCTGGGTGTCTGTTCCATGGAGGGGGCTGGTGGGGGCCGAGAAATTTCAGAATGTTTTGTCCAGGTCTGAGAGACCGTTGTGTCCTTGCGGTACCCGTACCTTTATCCTTTTTCTCTTAACTAATCTTTCAATTTCTGATGTTTACTTAACCCACATTTGTATCTGATTTAAAACCTCATTCAGATGTAGAAAATACTCCTTCTCAGGCTTGTATTCGCCATCCTGTTTTGCCACCTTATTTACTTAGTTAGGGGACGTGGGTTGATGTACCCCCACGATGTTATCAGTGTCAAGAGTCCTTGTCTTAACCCAAGCCTGGCGGGGTGAAGGTCCAGGTAACAGTCTTGTGGGCTTTTAATTTCTCTCTCTTCCTAATTCTTTTGCTGCTCTCATCATGACTAACCGCAGGTCCTTTTATATAATTCCATCGGAGCCTTTATTTGCTGTGTAAGGGATGCCTTTAACTCCGTATTCTCCTCCTGTATAATTTCCTTCAATTTATTACAAATTGATTGCTATTCTTGATGTTTTATTAGTGCCTGACAGATTATCCATAACAAAAACAAAATACTGCGGATGCTGGAAATCTGAAATAAAAACAGGAAATGCTGGAAATACTCAACAAGTCAGGCAGCACCTGTGGAGAAAGCAACAGAGCTAACGTTTCAGGTCATTGTTCCCTCTTACTGCTTCTCACTGCTCCCGATAACACACATCGAACACCGATGCCTTTTCTCACAATGCCAACCATTCTCCCGAGAAAACAATTATCACCAAGCTTTTGTCAGCACACCCCTTGACCCCCATCTCAATCCCAGTGATGGCAGAAAGGGACTCGGCATGGAGATTCAGCCGAGGTGGGAGGGGCAGCAACGGAGATGAGGTCCATTCCTGGCAGGGGAGGGGGAATTTCTCAAAAGGCATTCCCGAACAGTGAGTTGGGAAAGGTCACTGAGGACTTCTTATAATTAATTCAGGCTTCAAAAAAGTCGCTGCTGAGGAAATCCTTTCAATAAATCCTCCACCCCCGTGCACAACTACTCCATTCACCTGCCATAATCTGAGTCCTCCTCCCCAAAAAAAATCTGATATTGGAGTCAGATCACAAGGGGGTCTAGATGTGGAGGGGTCCACTTGCAGCATGGAAGAGAATTAGAGGGCTATCTCTTGAAAGGGTTTCATACCTGAAGTGCAATCTTCAATCCATGCCATACCCAACATCTCTCCTAGTTTTCCCATACTCTGAGACCACTCTTCCACTGTTCTTACATCCCAGGACTCCCACTCCTCAAGATTTTCTGACATTGTCCCAATCTTAATAGATCCTGGTACTTCCTTCCCAGAGTTCTCAAACACCAGGAATACTCCACCACAATGCTGCCACGTTCTGCAACCCCTCTCCTGGACCTCTCCGATCCTCAAAACCCCACCCCATTGACCTGCATTCTATGATCCTGCTCCCAAACCTATCCTTCCAATGTTATCAACCCACATGGCCTTCCCAACTCTCCACGATAATGACACTGAGTTCCTACAACCTACCTCCTACCTACCTGCAATCTGGAACAACCTCCTTTGTATGTTGAGCTTTAAAAAAGGTAAGAGAAAGAAAGACTTGCATTTATCTAGCACTGTTCATGACCTCAGGACATCCCAAAGCACTTGAGGATATGTGTATTCACTGTTATAATGCAGGAAATGCAGCAACCAATTTGCACTCAGCAAGGCCCCACAAACAGCAATGTGACAATGACCAGATAATCTGTTTTGGTGATGTTGGTTGAGGGATAAATATTGGCCAGGACTCCCCTGCTCAAAATCATGAAGTGGGATCTTTTACATCCACCTGAAAGGGCACATGGGGTCTCGGTTTAATATCTCATGAAGTTAACTACGTAGTTAAAGTGACCTTTAATCAAAACCATTGCTTTATAGTTTCCTTGCAAATTGTGCCCGGTCATAGATTTTGAGGCTGAAAATCTCACTAACATTTCTGCAACACCCTAGTAGAAATGCAATTTTACTTATTCAGTCATCATTGCTGGCATTGATAATGCATTTTACATTACATAGCATAAAACAGCGTATCCTCTGACTCACAATGAATGACATCGTGGGAGATCCGTGTATATATAAACTTACTTCTCTGTTATTGAAATCATGATTCTTTTTTGAACTATGCAATATTGAGATCTATTTGTATGCTGTCATTAAACTTACTTAAGTTGTGTCCCAGTTTTTTAGGTTATTTGTGTTCACTTTGGGCATCTCCGACTCCCAGACTAGTGTCTGTTTTGTTACATTTGGTGTGATTGAGGCCATTACTTTAGCTGGCAAAGATTTCAGTCCTTTGTCTTCCTATGTTACAATTGAATTATATTAGATTTGGCATTAAACCATTAGGGTTTCATGTTGGCATAGTTCTGTGCAGAGGATTTAGTTGCATCTATTTTCATCTTTTAATGAGCAGTATGTGATGCCAAACAAATTCCATAGCTAGGAATAATCATGTTTCTAAGGTACTAGATCTAATATCTTCATGTTCTGAATCATTTGACACACTATGCTTTAAACGGCATTTATATTTAACGATGTGCGGTGTTCTTAAGCACTGCCTTGTTGTGAAATGTGACTGTTTCTTTCCCATATACAAGCAAAATGGTTTGCATACTTTGATGATAATATGTTTTCAAAGAGAAAAGAATAATCTGAAAAGTATAGAGAAGGAACACTGCGGTAAAATCCCACATTATTTTCGGAATGCATTTGTCGTCAGTAATTCAATGGATTAGATGGCTTCTACAGCTTTATGCTTTTCCACACTGTTTTGGCAATTTTTAAGAGTCCGAAATAGATTCCTTGCCACAGTCCTGTGTGTGACTGACACTGCTCTGTGTACACCAAAGTGGTAGAATGTGTATTTTCCACACAGTGGGGTAATTTTCAACTTCACCTCCTGGCTGATAATTTGGTGCCCATTATAGAACTCATCTCATTTCATCCCATTGATTTCTGAGGAATCAGCAAATTGTTGTGAGAAGATTCTGCTGCGAGAAGGGGTACCAACAGGATCAATTCACTCATCTTTTTTTAAAATTTGTTCATGGGATGTGGGCGTCGCTGGCGAGGCCAGCATTTATTGCACATCCCTAATTGCCCTTGAGAAGGTGGTGGTGAGCCACCGCCTTGAACCGCTGCAGTCCGTGTGGTGACGGTTCTCCCACTGTGCTGTTAGGGAGTTCCAGGATTTTGATCCAGCGACAATGAAGGAACGGCGATATATTTCCAAGTCGGGATGATGTGTGACTTGGAGGGGAACGTGCAGGTGGTGTTGTTCCCATGTACCTGCTGTCCTTGTCCTTCTAGATGGTAGAGATCGCGGGTTTGGGAGGTGCTTGGAAGCCTTGGCGAGTTGTTGCAGTGCATCTTGTGTATGGTGCACGCTGCAGCCACAGTTCACCGGTGGTGAAGGGAGTGAATGTTTAGGGTGGTGGATAGGGTGCCAATCAAGCGGGCTGCTTTGTCCTGGATGGTGTCGAGCTTCTTGAGTGTTGTTGGAGCTGCACTCATCCAGGCAAGTGGAGAGTATTCCATCACACTCCTGACTTGTGCCTTATAGATGGTGGAAAGGCTTTGGGGAGTCAGGAGGTGAGTCACTCGCCGCAGAATACTCAGCCTCTGACCTGCTCTTGCAGCCACAGTATTTATGTGGCTGGTCCAGTTAAGTTTCTGGTCAATGGTGACCCCCAGGATGTTGATGATGGGGGATTCGGCGATGGTAATGCCGTTGAATGTCAAGGGGAGGTGGTTAGACTCTCTCTTGTTGGAGATGGTCATTGTCTGGCACTTATCTGGCGCGAATGTTACTTGCCACTTATGAGCCCAAGCCTGGATGTTGTCCAGGTCTTGCTGCCTGCGGGCACGGACTGCTTCATTATCTGAGGGGTTGCGAATGGAACTGAACACTGTGCAATCATCAGCGAACATCCCCATTTCTGACCTTATGATGGAGGGAAGGTCATTGATGAGGCAGCTGAAGATGTTTGGGCCTAGGACGTTGCCCTGACGAACTCCTGCAGCAATGTCCTGGGGCTGAGATGATTGGCCTCCAACAACCACTACCATCTTTCTTTGTGCTAGGTATGACTCCAGCCACTGGAGAGTTTCCCCCCTGATTCCCATTGACTTCAATTTTACAAGGGCTCCTTGGTGCCACACTCTGTCAAACGCTGTCTTGATGTCAAGGGCAGTCACTCTCACCTCACCTCTGGAATTCAGCTCTTTTGTCCATGTTTAGACCAAGGCTGTAATAAGGTCTGGAGCCGAGTGGTCTTGGCTGAACCCAAACTGAGCATCGGTGAGCAGGTTATTGGTGAGTAAGTGCCGCTTGATAGCAATCTCGATGACACCCTCCATCACTTTGCTGATGATTGAGAGTAGGCTGATGGGGCGGTAATTGGCCGGATTGGATTTGTCCTGCTTTTGTGGACAGGACATACCTGGGCAATTTTCCACATTGTCGGGTAGATGCCAGTGTTGTAGCTGTACTGGAACAGTTTGGCTAGAGGCACGGCTAGTTCTGGAGCACAAGACTTCAGCACTACAGTCGGGGCCCAGTCTCCAGGAACTGATACATTAAACGCTCACCATAATTGGAAATTTGGAGAAATCATATTTAAAAACGTTATGATAAGGATAAGACTATGATATTAACTTACTAACGATCATGCCCCAAAACAGTCTCAGAAGCTTAACAATAAGCCTCAATGTGATTGGAACTAGATGTCTGTTTTCCTATTTGTTTCTTGTCTTTCACCTCAGTGCAGTTTGGAAGAGTAAGGCAGCAGGTGGCAAATTTGCTGCACTCCTACTGTACAGCTGCTCTTTGTCAGGACAGAAGGAGATGGGTTGAAATGAACTATGACTATCTTCATCTTCTTCCAGCCTGAAGTGAGTCTGATACTGCAAAGTGTTGCATGAATTGGGAACTGACAAGTCACACCTTGTTACACAGTGTGACAAAAAGCATTCCAAGGAACTCCCTTCTCAGTATTTGCTATTTTCTCTCAGCATTGGCATTACTTGTTCTAAATGTGATTGTACCCACAAAGTCCACAAGAACAATACACCGTTGGAGAAGCTTTTATTGCAATTCACAGTAATTCTAAATAGGCAGCTAACGGCTACATGCGTTAAAATGTAATAATAATGTGGTTGTTTGGAAACAGTTTTGCTGTAATTGGTGATTTTAGCCTTGTAGCAGCTGTTTTTGGTTTCTGTGTCATCGTCGCAAGTTGTAATTCAGGGAGCAGCTGTTCTCCAGCTCTACTTCCAGACACCCTCCCTCTGTGGTTGTAGGTTACAAACAGGAACTTAAGAGAAGAAAAAAGATTGTAGTATACAGCTTTGTGTACTAATCCCTTAACCTGCATGTGGTCACAGCTAGTCCAGTATGAAGCAAAGTTTTCTAATCTCCCTATGTCAGCTGTATGGTGTGGCATGTTGATAGCCCAGGAACGGTAAACTAATGGGGATGTGGATTATCCTTACAATGAGTCACTCATGGAACTAAACACATGTTTCTGTCAAAAGTAAAATAAAACAATATATCTTATTAAAAATGATGAACTTTGTGACTGCTGCTGTGAATGGTATGTTATTTCATACTTGTAAGAAAGATAAAGAGAGGTAGAAAGAAAGACAGACAGACTTGAATTTATATAGCACCTTTCATGACCTCACGACGTCCCAAAGTGCTTTACAGCCAATAAAATACTTTTGAACTGTAATTTGTTGTAATTAGGAAATACAATGTAAATCTTTTAGTTTCTTCCAACCATGTTAATTTGGAGAATACTGTTGTAATTGTAAAGTTTTGTGCAATGTGTTGCAGATGCCTGTCAGCAGCTTACTGATAACAGCTTACTGTCCCCTCCAACTTGGTAACCTAAACTTTATACAGGAAAGCTGAAGAGGGCAGCAGGAAAAGCACTGCTTATAATGCTGTTGCACATAGGAAACCTTTCACACTTTTTCCTTCATAGCTTTTTTTCATTTCATAAGAATTATTTTAGCCTTTTTCCTCTAGAACTTGGGTTCAGATCTAATCCAGTCTGATGGGATAAAAGTTTTCTCTACTGGCTATAAGGGTACCATGTTAAACAAGTGTGGGTAGTTTCAGCCCAATTCCCGGTGGGAATGGGCCCACAGCAAAAATCTTAACCCAAATGTTCTGCTAAAAGGCAACCTCACTTAGAGGGGGCAGAAGGATGGCTCGTTCAAGAAAAGGAAAAATATCTCAGTGATACAGCAGGGGATGCTCTTCTCAGGCTTGGATTGAGGCTCATTGAATCTCACGATAATATACTTGTTCTGAGTGTGTTTGTGCTGCCTCAGGTGCTTGAAATGGGAAAGCCTTTCATTTCCCAGTGCTAATATCCTTCACCCAAAAATCACTGCTGAAGAAATCTAACAATTGGCTCTTTTTTTTCATCATTTCTACTGTCTTCTCATCCTTACCCATGTCTATTTTCAGCCAGGCACACAGGAATAGTCTGAGTGTGAATTTCTCCACCACAACTGCACACTGAATGGTCCCGATATTTAGGCGGGAAGTGAGCAGGACCTCATCAGCATTTTTTAATTCCGCTTCCCGCCCAGCAGCTGGCCAGATTGATGGGATAGACCGCAGATTGGTGGGGGGGGGGGGGGGGTCGGCAGAATGTGGGAGGGTGGTACTCGGCAAATCGCGGGGCAAAAGGCACGGGATTGCGAGTTTGGAGAGGGGGATTGGCCAATTGGAGCAGCGAAGAGAGGCCACAATCAGCAGAAGGTTTGCATGAGGGGCCGTGGGGAGCACTCCCGCTCCTCCTGGCTCACAAGTAGTGCTATAAAAAGCACTTACCTGCTTGATCAGGCTGTTCTTGTCTCCATTTAGCCACCGGGTTTCCTGAGCCTTAGCGTTAAATTTAAATCAGGCTCCCAACTGCAATGTGGGAGCCTGATTTAAATATTATAATGAGATCAGGACACAGGCATGCCACGCAACCTACCACCATAAAAATGGCAATGGCGGGTTGGGGTCGCATTTCGTAATTTTTAATTTTTCACCCCCCTCCCCCTGCCAGTCGTTGGGGGGGGTGGGGTTAATATCGACCCCAATATTATTAACTGAAAGGTGATGCAACTACATTCACAACTGTGCCATCCCCTGTTGTGTATTGGTGCCAATAAAGGTAGCTTTTCTAAGTTTAGATTTTCTACCACTTATTCTATATACCATCATATTTTAAAATTATTTTTCATCAATGGGAGAAAATAGTCTCGACATTCAAGCTGTGTTTTACAAAGCTATTTGATGTCATTACTGCTCTGGGATTCTGAAATGTGAACGCCAAAACATGCTGGAAACTAATGAAAGTAGAAAACTAATGTTTATCAACATTGTACTACACAATGGAATAATGATAAAGTGCCTTGAGGCATGCTGATGCACACATTATAAATGCGTACTTTAATAAGAGATTCTGCTATAATTTTGGTTAAAAAGGAGTTAAAGTCTTCGTGAAGGGTTTTCCACCACTGGTATTTATGGTCTTTCTTGAGGCTGGTATCATCAGTACACGACAGTGCACTATAGTTATGTATGAGGTAATTAGCAGGAGTAAACACTCAGAAGAATTCGAAATATCAGTTAAGTACCATATTGAATATTAACAGCTAAGGTGATGTAGCACATTGTGGCAGGACATGGATTCATACCTGCAATCTCCCACACTGCTGAGTTCCCAATTTCCGCTGTGTCATAGGGAAACACCAAGGCTAGGGTCATTCCAAGGCTGCTGTCACACAGCTCTGCACGGGCAAGCTCCACAGCAGCTTTAGCAGAAGTCTGCTGAAAGTTGCCTGCTCTCCCGCCCTAAGATAGCATTTGATTCTGGGAGACACTAATAGGGAAAGTTGAGTAAATAACTTGGAGAGGAAAAAAGAAAGACTTGAATTTATATAGCGCCTTTCATGACCTCAGGATGTCCCAAAGCGTTTTACAGCCAAGGAAGTACTTTTGAAGTGTAGTCACTGTTATAATGTAGGAGATGTTACTATCACAAGAAAATGATAATTGTCTTGTTATTGACAGATTGAGACTAAGAGCAGATTGTGGAAGAACTGTACGTTGTCCTATAAAGCTGCAATCAGCCATGGTGTCAAACTCCTGATCAAGCCCCATTTGTCTTGCATAAAGTAATACATTAACAAATATAATATATGGTACCATTTTGATTGGATTATCTAGATTATTAAATCCAGACAAATCATTAAGTTGTGTGGATCATTTGAAAGTCTATCTGTGTTTTTGTGTGCTTTTGTTGTATTATATTTTTTATTGTGTATTTTTAAATTATTCTTTGCGTGACAATAAATGAAAAAGACACTAATTGCACAGTTTTAACTCTAGACTTTTTTCTATTTCAGTCTTGTCATCCTTCTGCTTGCAAAAACTTGATGCTGATCATGAAACAGTGGTGAAGATTTCCGCTGCTGGACAGTGTAGGTGACTTTCTTTCTGGATTTAAATAATTTTTCAAGCAATCTCAGTTTGGAAAATTATAAATGTCTCAAAATATTTAGTAGAATTCCATGTACAATTACAAAGGGCAAGTAGAAACTATGTGATACATTCTTAGGCTTTCTGGAGACTGTCTAAAGACAAGCTGTTTTCAAGTTAAACATTTGGCTGACATACATTGCAGTCATAAATCCTAATTGTGCACTTGACATGTCAAAACAAATCCCAATTCTACTATTGGGTATAAATGTGTGTCTAAGAGCTAATAACTAACAACACTTGCACAGCTATAATTTATGAGTACATAGAATCAAGTCTGGGAACCTGGTGCGTATTTTTCTTTTAATAACTTTTTTTTACAAAAATTAAAAAAGATTATGTTGATTTTCCTTTCTCTTCATTTTATATTTCCCTCTATGTTTTACTTTTGTAAGTCCCATCAGGGTTGTGATTGCTACCCGGCCTGTCAGCCAGGAGGGGGAGACACTTTGATCTGCTGACTTTACACGAATGCCACTCTGTGGTCAGCTGTTTGGAGATTGCTTCCACAGGGTGGGACTGGTCATGCGTTTTGTTTTATTGTCTGTCCTTCTCAAAATAGTCCATTATAACCAATGCCTACTGTAACTTGTTTAGTTTCAGTATGCTACTTAACATGACATTTTCACTTGCCTGCTGTATATGGTTAGTTTTGTCTAGACAACCTCCAGAAAGTCATAAGATGGATGTTTAGTCTAATTTTTTTTTAAAACATTGGGAGTTTGCCAATTTTGCTCTGTGGATAGAATTAGATGGGCCACAAAGCAGCATTGCAAGCCCAGAGATCCCATGATTCAAGTATTTATATCCTGTCTCTTTGCCCTCCAAAACAGAGTAACCCTCTAATACAAGCAGCTCTATAAAGCAGCAAAACTCTTACATAAGGGGTAGTCAAGCTCAAATGTTATTTGAGACTGCGACTTATCTGAAGCCCTCTGGATGGGAGGCATCTCAAGGGCTTTAGAATATACTTAAACCTTTAAATTTGGACACATAATATAAATTTTACAACAAAATTCAACAGTACTTTTTAAACATGATAGGTTGCAGATTATTATAACTATTCCTCTCATTATGCTTTTCCAAAAAATAATCGAAAACATGAACATTTGAATATCTCTGATATTACTGAACTTATAGCTGAGTGATGGCAGTGCTAAATTTCTAGACTGTTTTCTGTGACAGTATCAAATATCCCATGGTCGGGAATGGTGTGGCTCAGTTGGGTGCTCTCTAGCTGTCTTTGTAATACTTTCCTTCTCCCTCTAACTGCTTACCAACTCCTGTCATCTTAACATCTACAAGTAATTGCCATCCTTGATACTCTGAAATTAGAGCTAGTACAGATGTCAGCTTTAAAGCAGTTTGTATTGACTCATATTTACTCAGGACTAGAACAGCTGCCAGTGAAAGATCTTATACACCTGGATTCAGTTTGACCTGGGTGTTCACCTAAATATGACTATATTGGGGTTGTGGGAGGAGACTGCTGTACTGGTTTCTCAGTCTCACCTAATGTTAATTATAAAATGATACTTCACAAGAGATGATAAAAACATTTCTATCTGTTTGGAATTTGTATAACAAGCAAAATATGTTTTATTTCCTGCTTGGACTGAGTTGCCATTGCTATAGTGTTTTTTTGTATTTTATCCAGATACAATTGAACTGCTGTGATTGGCTGAACACACATCTGAAAAATGCTGGTCTCTAGAAATATATTTAGTTTTTGTTGGTCTAAATCAACTATTTCTATTGAAGCACAGGCCCAGTGGAGTTAAATTTTCTCATGCTATGGAGTGCAAAATTATCTGAACGTTCATATAATCTCATTAATAATTGCCTTTTTTTAGGAATTACAAAGAATGTACAGCACACAAACAGGCCATTCGGCCCAACAGGTCCATGCTGGTGTTTATGGTCCACGTGAGCCTCCTCCCACCCTTCTTCATCTAACCCTATCAACATATCTTTCTATTCCCTTCTCCCTCATGAGTTTATCTAGTTTCCCCTTAAATGCATCTACACTAGTTGCCACAATTACTCCTTGTGGTAGCAACTTCCACATTCTTACCACTCTCTGGGTGAAGAGGTTTCTTCTGAATTCACTATTGGATTTGTTAGTGACTATCTTATATTTATGGCCCCTAGTTCTGGTCTCCCCCGCAAGTGGAAACATCTTCTCTATGTAGAATCAAAGAAAGGTTACAGCACGGAAGGAGGCCATTCGGCCCATCATGTCCACGCTGGTTCTATTCAAGAGCAATCCAGCTAGTCCCACTCCCCCGCCCTATCCCCGTAGCCCTGCAAGTGTTTTCCTTTCAAGTACTTATCCAGTTCCCTTTAGAAGGCCATGATTGAATCTGCCTCCACCATCCCCTTGGGCAGTTCATTCCGGATCCTAACTAATTGCTGTATAAAAAAGTTTTTCCTCATGTCACCTTTGGTTCTCTTGCCAATCACCTTAAATCTATGTCCTCTGGTTCTTGACCCTTCCACCAATGGGAACAGTTTCTCTCTATCTACTCTGTCTCAACCCTTCATGATTTTGAATACCTCTATCAAATCTCCTCGCAGCCTTCTCTGTTCCATGGAGAACAACCCCAGCTTCTCCAGTCTATCCACGTAACTAAAGTCCCTCATCCCTGGAATAATTCTAGTAAATCTCTTCTGCACCCTCTCTAAGGCCTTCACATCTTTCCTAAAGTGTGGTGCCCGGAACTGGACACAATACTCCAGTTGTGGCCGAACCGGTGTTTTATAAAGGTTCATCATGACTTCCATACTTTTGTACTCTATGCCTCTATTTATAATGTGGAGATGCCGGTGATGGACTGGGGTGGACAAATGTAAGGAATCTTACAACACCAGGTTATAGTCCAGCAGTTTTATTTGAAAATCACAAGCTTTCGGAGGCTTTCTCCTTTGTCAGGTGAGTGTGGGATTCCATGGAAGGTACCGTATTTATAGTCAGAGAACAATGCCTGGTGATTACAGATAATCTTTCCAACTGCCCGTTGTCAAGGCAGTCAAAGGAGTCGAATAGTGTTCAGACAGAGAGACATTACATACAGGACTACTGAATATACAAACGGTCAGAACCCAAAGACAGAGAGAGAGAGAGAGAGAGAGAGAGAAACATCTGAAAGGAAGGGAAAGAGAGAGAATGACCAGTTGTACTAAAAACAGATAACTCTTTTTTCGCTGGTGGAGTTACGTGTAGCGTGACATGAAGCCAAGATCCCGGTTGAGGCCATCCTCATGGGTGCGGAACTTGGCTATCAATTTCTGCTCGACGATTTTGCGTTGTCGTGTGTCTCGAAGGCCGCCTTGGAGAACGCTTACCCGAAGATCGGTGGCTGAATGTCCTTGACTGCTGAAGTGTTCCCCGACTGGGAGGGAACGCTCCTGTCTGGCGATTTTTGCGCGGTGTCCGTTCATCTGTTGTCGCAGTGTCTGCATGGTCTCGCCAATGTACCGTGCTCCGGGGCATCCTTTCCTGCAACGTAGGAAAGGATGCCCCGGAGTAGTGGAGGCGTGGGGATGGCCTTCCCCACGCCTCCACTACTCGCCTTCAAACAGCCACCCAACGTCAAACAGACCATCGTCCGCAGCAAATTACCCAACTTTCAGGAGAACAGCATCCACGACACCACACAACCCTGCCACGGCAACCTCTGCAAGACATGCCAGATCATCGACACAGATACCACCATCACACGAGAGGACACCACCCACCAGGTATATGGTTCATACTCCTGTGACTCGGCCAACGTTGTCTACCTCATACGTTGCAGGAAAGGATGCCCCGGAGCACGGTACATTGGCGAGACCATGCAGACACTGCGACAACGGATGAACGGACACCGCGCAACAATCGCCAGACAGGAGGGTTCCCTCCCAGTCGGGGAACACTTCAGCAGTCATGGACATTCAGCCACCGATCTTCGGGTAAGCGTTCTTCAAGGCAGCCTTCGAGACACACGACAACGCAAAATCGTCGAGCAGAAATTGATAGCCAAGTTCCGCACCCATGAGGATGGCCTCAACCGGGATCTTGGGTTCATGTCACGCTACACGTAACCCCACCAGCGAAAAAAGAGTTATCTGTTTTTAGTACAACTGGTCATTCTCTCTCTTTCTCTTCCTTTCGGATGTTTCTCTCTCTCTCTCTCTCTCTCTCTCTGTCTTTGGGTTCTGACCGTTTGTATATTCAGTAGTCCTGTATGTAATGTCTTTCTGTCTGAACACTATTCGACTCCTTTGATTGCCTTGACAACTGGCAGTTGGAAAGATTATCTGTAATCACCAGGCATTGTTCTCTGACTATATATGCGGTACCTTCCATGGAATCCCACACTCACCTGACGAAGGAGAAAGCCTCCGAAAGCTTGTGATTTTCAAATAAAACTGTTGGACTATAACCTGGTGTTGTAAGATTCCTTACCTCTATTTATAAGCCCAGGATCCCGTATGCTTTTTTAACCGCTTTCTCAACCTGCCCTGCCACCTTCAATGATTTGTGTACGTATACCCCCAGATCTCTCTGTTCCTGTACCCCTTTTAGAATTGTGCCCTCTAGTTTATATTACCTTGCCCCATTCTTCCTACCAAAATGTATCACTTCGCATTTCTCTGTTAAATTTCATCTGCCGTGTGTCCGCCCATGCCACCAGCCTGTCTATATCCTCTTGAAGTCTATCACTATCCTCCTCACTGTTTACTACCCTTCCAAGTTTTGTGTCATCTGCAAATTTTGAAATTGTGCCCTGTACACCTAAGTCCAAGTCATTAATATATATCAAGAAAAGCAGTGGTCCCAGCACCGACCCTGGAAAACACCACTGTACACCTCCCTCCAGTCCGAAAAACAACCGTTCACCACTACTCTTTGTTTCCTTTCACTTAGCCAATTCTGTATCCATGTTGCTACTGCCCCCTTTATTCCATGAGCCGCAATCTTGATGACAAGCCTACCTTGTGGCACTTTATCAAACGCCTTTTGAAAGTCCATAAACACCACATCAACTGCATTGCCCTCATCTACCCTCTCTGTTAACTCATAAAGAACTCTATCAGGTTAGTTAAAACACGATTTGTCTTTAACAAATCTGTGCTGGCTTTCCCTAATCAATTCACACTCGTCCAAGTGACTGTTAATTCTGTCTCGGATTATCGTTTCCAAAAGTTTCCCCACCACTGAGGTTAAACTGACTGGCCTAAAGTTGCTGGGTTTATCCTTACACATCTACCCTATCAAACCCTTTCATAATCTTAAAGACTTCTATCAGGTCACCCCTCAGTCTTCTCTTTTCTAGAGAAAAGAGCCCCAGTCTATTCAATCTTTCCTGATAGGTATAATCTCTCAGTTCTGGTATTCTTCTAGTAAATCTTTTTTGCACCTTCTCCAGCGCCTCTATATCCTTTTTATAGTGTGGAGACCATAACTGTTTGCAATACTCCAAGTGTGGTCTAACCAAGGTTCTGTACAAGTTTGGCATAACTTCTCTGCTTTTCAATTCTATCCTTCTAGAAATGAAACCCAGTGCTTGTTTTGCTTTTGTTATGGCCTTATTAACCTGCATCACTACATTTAGGGATTTATATTTCTGTACCCCCAGATCCCTCTGCTCCTCAACCCATTTAGCCTCTTTTTTCCAAGGAGTATGTGGCCTTCTTACCAAAATGTACCACCTCACACTTATCTATATTGAAATTCATTTGCCAATTACATGCCCATTCTGCAAGTTTATTCATGTCTTCCAGCATTTTGTCACAGTCCTCCTCAGTATTAACTATGCCATCCAATTTGGTGTTGTCTGCAAATTTTGAAATTGTACTTCCAATTCTGAGTTCAAATCGTTTATGTATATGGTGAACAACAGTGGTCCCAGCACCGATCCTTGTGGAACACCGATTCCCACCTTTTGCCAGTTTGAGTAACTACCTTTAACCCCTACTCTCTCTTTTCTGTTTTGTAGCCAGCTTGCTATCCACAGAATTAAATTATAAACACTTGGGCTTTAATTGATTATCTGCTGGTCAACTGTTCAGCTTTTTATTTTAGGTAATTTACCTTGGGTTTAGCCGAATTCAAACTTTTTTTTAGTGTTGAAGAGAAACCACATGAGTACAGTGAATAAGGCATTCAGTGATTTTGCTACATACTGTTATGAATGCAACGTCAGATGATCTCCTTATTACTACCTGCTCTTAATGATAAACCAAGGGATATCAAAATACTCAGTATTAATATTTAGGCTTAGTTAGAGCTACATACTTTACTTCAAATATACATCTTAACAATATCTACATAAATCAATGTACTATGGTTAGTAAGTTTGCAGATGACACCAAGATTGGTGGCATTGTGGACAGTGAAGAAGGTTATCTAGGATTGCAACGGGATCTTGATAAATTGGGCCAGTGGGCCGATGAATGGCAGATGGAGTTTAATTTAGATAAATGTGAGGTGATGCATTTTGGTAGATCGAATCGGGCCAGGACCTACTCCGTTAATGGTAGGGCGTTGGGGAGAGTTATAGAACAAAGAGATCTAGGAGTACAGATTCATAGCTCCTTGAAAGTGGAGTCACAGGTGGATAGGGTGGTGAAGAAGGCATTCAGCATGCTTGGTTTCATTGGTCAGAACATTGAATGCAGGAGTTGGGATGTCTTGTTGAAGTTGTACAGGGCATTGGTGAGGCCACACTTGGAGTACTGTGTACAGTTCTGGTCACCCTATTATAGAAAGGATATTATTAAACTAGAAAGAGTGCAGAAAAGATTTACTAGGATGCTACCGGGACTTGATGGTTTGACTTACAGGGAGAGGTTAGACAGACTGGGACTTTATTCCCTGGAGAGTAGGAGGTTAAGGGGTGATCTTATAGAAGTCTATAAAATAATGAGGGGCATAGATAAGGTCGATAGTCAAAATCTTTTCCCAAAGGTAGGGGAGTCTATAACGAGGGGGCACAGATTTAAGGTGAGAGGGGAGAGATACAAAAGGATCCAGAGGGGCAATTTTTTCACTCAAAGGGTGGTGAGTGTCTGGAACGAGCTGCCAGAGGCAGTAGTAGAGGCGGGTACAATTTTGTCTTTTAAAAAGCATTTGGACAGTTACATGGGGAAGATGGGTATCGAGGGATATGGGCCAAGTGCAGGCAATTGGGACTAGCTTAGTGGTATAAACTGGGCGACATGGACATGTTGGGCCGAAGGGCCTGTTTCCATGTTGTAACTTCTATGATTCTATGATATGATTTGCTGTACATTACCAACCTTTATCTCCAAGTTGATAACATTGAAAGGAATAAAAATGACTGGTATGCTAACCTGCATTTTATTGATACTGCACTGCCAACCACATGTACAGTCCTGGATATATACTTTGCCTAAGTCTTTTGTTCATATTTTTATTTGTATTGTTCACAAATGAAATGAAGGAATGTAATGTAATGTAAAATTGCTAATGATACCAAGCTATATGGCCAGATGATGATTATATCATTCAAATGTATATAAATAATCTGAATGGATAGACTTGGGAATGGCAGATAGAATGCAATGGGAATAAATGTGATGCACATTGGTACAGGAAACATGAAACATGTACATGACTGATGGGTGATCCATTGACCAAGGTGGAAGAGGATAACAGTTTTTGACGTAATTTGCTTATTTAAAGCCGCACTTTAAATATTTGGTTTGTGGCGGTAGTTTAATTTAACATGACCTTCGGAATATACCATTTTTAAAGATCCCATTGGAGAAGGTGCAGAAAGGAAACACATTATTCATGACAACAGAGAAGAATATCTAAAACTGTTACTGTAACAGATCGCTAAAGTCAGAGAGAAAGTGATGTGATCTGGTTCACCAGCTTGAATCAAGTTGCTATATAATGAGAAGCAACACAGATGCCAGTTGTGGAGTTAAGTCAGTAAACTTGGCCATCCCACCCTTCTGACTGTAGCGATGAACAACCAGAGAAAATAGAAATGGAGAGGAGGAAAAACAGGCTCTCCTTCCCCCTCAGGAAAAGATGGTGTCTTAAGATCTGCTTATGTTATAATCTTCCATCAAAGCTGTTTATCTCCATGCATGCTGCCATTTTTAGCTTGAAGGAATGATGCAAATTAAAAAGCCACATTCCCACAGAGAGACCAACCGATGGGTGACTCAAAGACTCAGTTGTTAGCAGTCGCAACCTCCCTGTTAGGTAGATTTTATTTCCTTTTGAGCGTAAAGGAGTTGAATTGTTTACATGGGAAAGATACATAGGTAAGTATTTATTTCAACAATTTTGAAAAGTCAAACCAGTTACAAATACCAATGCAAAGGATCAAAGAAGACAAAAGACTGTGAATTTGCTGTTGTCTTTTGAATATCATGATATAGTTGTAAAAAAAAATGTTGGGTACATTTTAAATATACTTTCCTCTCCCTCTTTTAAACCTCTCATGCCTCCTCCCTCCGTTTCCCCCCCCCCCCCACCATCTGCTATTCCTCAAGCAGGAGGGTGATCAGGCTAGACCCTGCTCATCGACATTTTCTGGTGTAGCAGAACAACGCCACTGGGTAACTTGCCTTCTGATTTTTGTTCTATCTCTCTAGGGGAAAGTACCTGCATGGCTAAGGTATAAAAATCACAGTGTGGGGAATCGAAGGTTCTCCTTCTAGTCCATGGCACAATGAACTGGAATCCAAGTGTGAACTATGTAGTCCTGCTTTAGAAGTTACAATTTGAGGCTCACATTATTAAAACTATTCAAAAGAAAATATGATTGGAAATATCTGCAGTTTACTATTGTGGGCTGTGTATAACCTCAGTAATTTCAGATACTATCAAAATAATGTCAATTCTGAACCATCTTTATTTCTAAGTCTAATTTTTTTTGGTAGTGATGCAGTGCTCTGCAGCCATTGATTTGCTGTTCATGCTGGATGGATCATACAGTATCGGCAAAGGAAGCTTCGAAAGATCCAAACACGTTGCATTCAAACTTTGTGATGCTCTTGATATAAATCCTGGCAGGGTAAGTTCAGTGGCTTTTTTATAGTTAAGATTATAACCACTTATAGCACTAACAAATTCTTACAAGTTGCAGGTATAAAATATATATGGATGCGATAGTCTTAGAGTAATCTAGGCTTGGACTTCTGGATGAATGGTAAATAGGCCCATCTATTACCACTTGGTCTGGTTTTCATTGCTGGCTGTAAAGCCAGATTAGTACTTATTGTTCTGGTGATAGCTGTCAAAAATATAGACCCCGAAATTCTGGTGGGATAGAACTAGAGTTACTAAAGTAAAAGTTGGTAACATAATGCCCTGATTACTACAACAACAAAACTATGATTGAACATGAATTGAACGAATTACATCAAATTTTTACAGCACAGAAACAAGCCATTTGGCCCAACAAGTCTATGCCATGTTTATACTCCACATGAGCCTCTTCCCATCTTGCTTCATCTCATCCTATCAAAGAGCCAATGGTCAAGCATATTTTTCTAACTGGGGAAAAAAAACCTGGAGCTGCTGAAACAAAGAGCGACCGAGAATGTTGATGAGCTCTCTCAAAAGGTGATGGGTTAGCCTTTAAATTGCTATTCGTATCAGCTTGAGACAATGGGGGTGATATCCAACTTCGGCAGGGGTGCAAAATGGACGGTAGCGGATCAGCTGCTGGTTATACACCAATTATCCTTTCCATTGACTATCTTCCGGAAGACAGTCTGATAAATTTACATCTTGCTCTCAGTGTGGCATCTGTAAAGACTACTGGGTAACACCAGATGATATGATTTATTGGGATGTAAACTTAGAAACAAGATTTCTCCCTCTCCTCTAAACAAAATGATTACACTGGAATTGTTCGAGAAGAAGCATAAACATAAATCAGAACAATTGGTGGGTTATCCAGCTTTTTTAAGCAAATTATAGTTTACAGTATGATTTTGTAGAGATTTGGACTCAAAACTAGTAGGAAAATATAATTGCACTTTCTCTCCCAATCCCATTGAAATGGTATATTTTCATTATCTTTGTGCAGTTGTTCAAATTTCAACCTTTAAGACAAAATACATTATTAATGGGATAAACCGCAACCTAAAATAAGAAAATTCAATTAAACTCTGCAATACCGGGTATGGGAGCATAGTGGTTATGTTACTGGACTAGTAATCCAGAGGCCTGAACTAATAATCCAGAGTCATGAGTTCAAATCCTGCCACGGCAGCTGGTGAATTTAAATTCAATCAATTAAATAAAAATTCTGAAATAAAAAAAATAGTATCAGTAATGGTGGCTATGAAACTACCAGGTTGTCGTAAAAACCCATCTGGTTCACTAATATCCTTTAGTGAAGGAAACCTGCCATCCTTACCCGGTCTGGCCTATATGTGACTCCAGACCCACAGCAATGTGGTTGATTCTTAATCGGCCTCTGAAATGGCCTAGCAAGCCACTCAGTTGTAAAACCTTGCTACGAAAAGTCAAAATAAGAATAAAACCCATCGGACCACTAGGCACCGGACACAACAAAGGCAAACCAAGCCCAGTCGACCCTGCAAAGTCCTCCTCAATAACATCTGGGGACTTGTGCCAAAATTGGAAGAGCAGTCCCACAGACTAGTCAAGCAAAAGCCTGACAGAGCCATACTCACAGAATCATACCTTTCAGCCAACGTCCCAGACTCTTCCATCACCATCCCTGGGTATGTCCTGTCCCACCGGCAGGACAGACCCACCAGAGGTGGCGGTACAGTGATATACAGTCAGGAGGGAGTGGCCCTGGGGAGTCCTCAACATTGAGTCCGCACCCCATGGCATCAGGTCAAACATGTGCAAGGAAACCTCCTGCTGATTACCACCTACCGCCCTCCCTCAGCTGATGAATCAGTCCTCCTCCATGTTGAGCACCACTTGGAGGAAGCAATGAGGGTAGCAAGGGCACAGAATGTACTCTGGGTGGGGGACTTCAATGTCCATCACCAAGAGTGGCTCGGTAGCACCACAACTGACTGAGCTGGCCGAGTCCTGAAGGACATTGCTGACAGACTGGGCCTGCGGCAGGTAGTGAGCGAACCAACACGAGGGAAAACCTACTTGACTCATCCTCACCAGTCTACCTGTTGCAGATGCATCTGTCCATGACTGTATTTGTAGGAGTGACCACCGCACAGTCCTCATAGAGACGAAGTCCCGTCTTCGCACTGAGGACACCATCCAACGTGTTGTGTGGCACTACCACCGTGCTAAATAAGATAGATTCAGAACAGATCTAGCAGCTCAAAACTGGGCATCCATGAGGCACTGTGGGCCATCAGCAGCAGCAGATTTGTATTTCAGCACAATCTGTAACCTCATATTCCTCACTCTACCATTACCAACAAACCAGGGGATCAACCCTGGTTCAATGAGTAGTGGAGAAGAGCATGCCAGGAGCAGCACCAGGCGTACCTAAAAATGAGGTGCCAACCTGGTGAAGCTACAACTCAGGACTACATGCATGCTAAAGAGCGGACTCAACATGCTATAGACAGAGCTAAGCGATTCCACAACCAACAGATCAGATCAAAGCTCTGCAGTCCTGCCACATCCAGTCGTGAATGGTGGTGGACAATTAAACAACTAACAGGAGGAGGAGGCTCTGTAAACATCCCCATCCTCAATGATGGCAGAGTCCAGCATGTGAGTGCAAAAGACAAGGCTGAAGCGTTTGCAACCATCTTCAGCCAGAAGTGCCGAGTGGATGATCCATCTCGGCCTCCTCCCGATATCCCCACCATCACAGAAGCAAGTCTTCAGCCAATTTGATTCACTCCACGTGATATCAAGAAATGGCTGAGTGCACTGGATACAACAAAGGCTATGGGCCCCAACAACATCCCGGCTGTAGCGCTGAAGACTTGTGCTTCAGAACTAGCCGCGCCTCTAGCCAAACTGTTCCAGTACAGCTACAACACTGGCATCTACCCAACAATGTGGAAAATTGCCCAGGTATGTCCTGTCCACAAAAAGCAGGACAAATCCAATCCGGCCAATTACCGTCCCATCAGTCTACACTCAATCATCAGCAAAGTGATGGAAAGTGTCGTCGACAGTGCTATCAAGTGGCACTTGCTCACCAATAACTTGCTCACCGATGCTCAGTTTGGGTTCAGCCAGGACCAATCGGCTCCAGACCTCATTACAGCCTTGGTCCAAACATGGACAAAAGAGCTGAATTCCAGAGGTGAGGTGAGAGTGACTGCCCTTGACATCAAGGCAGCATTTGACCGAGTATGGCACTAAGGAGCTCTAGTAAAATTGAAGTCAATGGGAATCAGGGGGAAAACTCTCCAGTGACTGGAGTCATACCTTGCGCAAAGGAAGATGGTAGTGGTTGTTGGAGGCCAATCATCTCAGCCCCAGGACATTGCGGCAGATGTTCCTCAGGGCAGTGTCCTAGGCCCAACCATCTTCAGCTGCTTCATCAATGACCTTCCCTCCATCATAAGGTCAGAAATGGGGATGTTCGCTGATGATTGCACAGTGTTCAGTTCCATTCGCAACCCCTCAGATAATGAAGCAGACCGAGCCCGCATGCAGCAAGACCTGGACAACATCCGGGCTTGAGCTGATAAGTGGCAAGTAACATTCACACCAGACAAGTGCCAGGCAATGATCATCTCCAACAAGAGAGAGTCTAACCACCTCCCCTTGACATTCAACGGCATTATCGTCGCTGAATCCCCCACCATCAACATCCTGGGGGTCATCATTGACCAGAAACTTAACTGGATCAGCCAAAAAAGTACTGTGGCTGCAAGAGCAAGTCAGAGGCTGGGTATTCATAAGAACATAAGAAATTGGAGCAGGAGTAGGCCAATCGGCCCCTCGAGCCTGCTCCACCATTCAATAAGATCATGGCTGATCTGATTCTAACCTCAAATCTAAATTCATGTCCAATTTCCTGCCCGCTCCCCGTAACCCCTAATTCCCTTTACTTCTAGGAAACTGTCTATTTCTGTTTTAAATTTATTTAACGATGTAGCTTCCACAGCTTCCTGGGGCAGCAAATTCCACAGACCTACTACCCTCTGAGTGAAGAAGTTTCTCCTCATCTCAGTTTTGAAAGAGCAGCCCCTTATTCTAAGATTATGCCCCCTCGTTCTAGTTTCACCCATCCTTGGGAACATCCTTACCGCATCCGCCCGATCAAGCCCCTTCACAATCTTATATGTTTCAATAAGATCGCCTCTCATTCTTCTGAACTCCAATGAGTAGAGTCCCAATCTACTCAACCTCTCCTCATATGTCCGCCCCCTCATCCCCGGGATTAACCGAGTGAACCTTCTTTGTACTGCCTCGAGAGCAAGTATGTCTTTTCTTAAGTATGGAGACCAAAACTGTATGCAGTATTCCAGGTGCGGTCTCACCAATACCTTATATAACTGCAGCAATACCTCCCAGTTTTTATATTCTATCCCCTTAGCAATAAAAGCCAACATTCCATTGGCCTTCTTGATCACCTGCTGCACCTGCATACTAACCTTCTGATTTTCTTGCACTAGGACCCCAGATCCCTTTGTATTGCAGTACTTTCCAGTTTCTCGCCATTAAGATAATAACTTGCTCTCTGATTTTTCCTGCCAAAGTGCATAACCTCACATTCTGTGGCAAGAGAATACCTCCTGACTCCCCAAAGCCTTTCCACCATCTACAAGGCACAAGTCAGGAGTGTGATGGAATACTCTCCACTTGCCTGGATGAGTGCAGCTCCAACAACACTCAAGAAGCTCGACACCATCCAGGACAAAGCAGCCCGCTTGATTGGCACTCCATCCACCACCCTAAACATTCACTCACTCCACCACCGGCGCACTGTGCCTGCAGTGTGTACCATCCACAGGATGCACTGCAGCAACTCGCCAAGGCTTCTTCGACAGCACCTCCCAAACCCGTGACCTCTACCACCTAGAAGGACAAGTGCAGCTGACACATGGGAACAACACCACCTGCACGTTCCCCTCCAAGTCACACACCATCCAAACTTAGAAGTATATCGCCGTTCCTTCATCGTCGCTGGGTCAAAATTCTGGAACTCCCTACCTAACAGCCCTATGGGAGAACCTTCACCACACGGACTGCAACGGTTCAAGAAGGCGGCTCACCACCACCTTCTCAAGGGTAATTAGGGATCGGCAATAAATGCTGGCCTTGCCAGCGATGCCCACATCCCATGAACGAATAAAAAAATAACTGATTGGATAGATATTCATTATTAAATATTAATAAATTGCCTGTGGCATTGCCCAAAGTCACGTGACAAATATAAGAGTGTAGAAATTGGCTTGTGCTGGACTACATGCGCGAACCTAGCAGTAACCACGAACTGCTGCGCTGCAACTGATGAGCAAGAGCACCACGTGAAATTGGTCTGCTTGTGACGTCAGGACACGACTGGCGCGCTGGGGACGGCAGCCGCGCCCCAAGAGACAGTGCGTCGGCCGAGAAGACAAAGATTGACTGTTGGGGACTCTGGCACTGGACCTATCATAAGTCTGGGGTCGGGTGAAAATTGCAGCAGCCCACAGTTTTCATGTGAAGTTATGAGGAGCAATCCATATTCAGGTAAGTTTAAAAAAAAATGTACTTAATTTTTGGTGGCAGATGAGGCCCCAGTTTAACATCATCAGAAATAAAGTACAGTCTTCACCTCCGTCTGTGGTAGTCCTCTTACCAGTGATTTGCCTGCCATACGAGGTGGACGGTAAAACCAAAAAGCTAAGTAACCAACATATTTATAAAAAAACAGGAAATCTCACTTAGCAGTTGCATCCAGAGTCTCATCACTAAGGTGATCGTACATTAATGAGGTGCGAACAGCTGATTGCAATTGCTTGAAGACCTGACTGGCTAATATCAAAGTACAGGGTTGAACATAGTCGGCACACTTAATGTGTTATAAGTGGCACCTTCGTAATTGACTCCTATAATAATGACAAATGGTTAGCGCCATTTGACCGAAATAGGCGGCTGCCTGTGATAAGTGTGGACAGTGTAAGGGGTGGGGACTGTAATGAGTTTAATCAGTTTCAGCAAGGAGGAAAACTTCTATCCCTGTGAATCTCATCATGGTTTTATGCAGATTCTCATCACTAAGGTAGTCGCACTTTAACAAGGTGTGAACAGCTGATCGAAACTGCTTGAGGACCCAACATTTGGCTGAAATCGGCGGAGCCTTTTAAATTGGTAAGTACAGGGTAAGTACTTATTGAACTGCCCGAAACAGTTGCCGCGTTTAATATGTTATAAGCAGCGCCATTGTAATTGACTCTTATGATAATAGAAAATGGTTAGCATCATTTGCCCGAAATAGGCAGCTGCCCATGATATGCGTGGACGGTGTAAGTGATGGGGACTGTACTTCCAACAATGTGGCAATCCCTCAGTACTGCACTAAAGTATTAGCCAAGAGTGACGACCTGAGTCAGAGGCGAAAGTGCTACCAACTGAGCCAAGCTCACGCTTAGTGAAATGGCAAATTTATTTCACAAGTGAGAAGGAATCTGTGACCATTTCAGTTGGAGAAAAGCCTTGCATCACCGATTGTTTGTAACCTATCCCTGAGATTAGGTGGAGAATTCCTTTTTTTTATGAACTCTTTTCTCAGAGCAGTTTTAGACTGTTGTTGCTATAGCTATAAATATTAATGCAACATGCTTTATATTCTCTCCTGGTAAATATACGCACTTGCTCTATAGAATAATGAATGGCAAACAGTGTTACAGATGTTGTCACATTTAAGGATGTTTTAAACATTTTCCATAGAGAGGATTTGAAAATAATGATTATTTTTTAATGTTATTAAGCAAAGTGTATTCATAAAAGTTTACAACAGGTACCTAGATGAAAGGTGGTTACTATGCTAAATGAAAGTTATTTTCCTCAGACATTTAAAGAATAAGTAATTCGTTAACTTATCTGGGTAATTGAAAAACACTCCACATCCATTCTGTTAGAAAGTCTTTTGATCCCTGTTAGTGTGTGACAAGGGAGATAAAAAGAGAGTCACAGGCAGACAAGGTTTTTGAAACAGGAAGGCTGGATAGCCAGACAGGTTTGCTAAGCGGAAAGCTGGGAGGGCTTTTGTTGATGCAACTGCTGGAGGACAGTTAAGTAAGAAGACTCACTGATTTGGGCTAGTGTGGTGTGTTCATTTTATATTATTGTGCGTCGGAAGCTGTACGCACTAAATTAATTGAGTCCAGCCATAATTGCTGTCCTGTATGTTCGTCTAACAGTAAAATAAAGCAGCTTACAATTTTGCATCAGGTCTCATCTCACCAAGTGTTTGCTCGGTCCACCTTCAGAAAGATTGAAGAAGCATTCGTATGAAAGACACAAATATCCAGTCCCGATCACAAGGAGATGCTATTGTTACATACCTGGGTTATGAGTAGATATAGGGTAGTGTGATCAACTCCCATAAAAGTAAGACAATGAGACTACTTATGGAAGTGAATGACACGGCTGAACCCAAGAAGGTATCTATGGCAGACTCGAGTTTGTAGTTGTTCAGGGTCAGTATACACATGTCTGCGACTAATCCATGAGCATCTGTTACTATCTTCTGTTATTCATTGCAGTTCCACTTTGGCAATGGCAAAAAATTCAAATGAGGGAGCAGCTTCATGGTCCAATGGTGAAAATAAGTTACAGAAACATATAGAGGTCACATGGGATTGTGCTGCATATTATTTGCAAATAATGTTGAGGTCAATTTTAAAAAAATAATCAGTTAGTGTTAAATAAAAATGGCAGCTTTTAAGAACTACATCATATTTGCATAATTTCCAACCTTTCCATAATGGTACAAGACAATGCATAGCTTAATTCTGCACTTAGTAAGGTTACAATCTACGGGTTAAGTTTGGAATTCTGAAGAAGAGTAGCAGGTGTGTTAGAGGGTGCCTCACTGTCTGGGATGGAGTGATCCCATTAGCTTGCCACTTAGTAACGCTTATTGAAAGTACATATTGAAACATACATTCAAAAAGATGTCTAATTCCTATAACGTTAATCTAATATAATAATTCAAAGTATGTCGAAAATGACCAGAGATGAATACTCAGAATTGTAGTATGTATGCTAAAAAATCTGCTTGTAACTAGATATACATATAACAGATGTGGCTACTTTGGCACTGACTAAGCCAGGAATTAATTGCTAAAGATTGCTTTAGACAGTCTGAGGAATTTGCAGGAGTTTTCTTACATCAGATTTAAACCAAAATTGATTTGATAGTATAACCAAAATGATGTGTAAGGCTGCCAGGATTAAAGGGGGAATAATCTCAGTGGAGAAGCCGTGTTTTAAATTCAGTTTTTAGAGATGAGATAAAACACTGCATACATTTATTAAAGCAAAAAAGGGGCTACACCCAAGACATTCTCTTTTCAGATGGTGATGGAACTGTTGTATATTTCCAGCATTTTCTGTATTTTGCTTAAATGATAGCACTTGACTGTCATAAATTTTATCTTTATCTAACATTGCACAGTAAAGTGACAAAGATGTACATCCGCAATTAATGTCTCGCCCTCTGCACATGAACACCCAGTGAAAAGTAAATTTGAACCAGAAATTTGAAAAAAAGTTCTTCACTCAAAAGTTGATTGATGTTTGGAATAATCTACCAGATAAAGTAGGAGCATCAAACATGTGAGGGCTGTTCAAAATGCAAGCTAAGTGAGTTTGGAATACTGGAGGGCAGAATTTCTGTTGCATTTGTAGGCCTTACCTAGATGTTTTCCTATTGCTGTGGATCCACTGCTGTAAGCGAGACTTTGCTTGCTACAAATTAGGGTGTAACTTTATACACTTAATTTTTGGTAATATAGCGTTGCCTGGGGTAAAATGTAAACCTTTGTTGCTATTTTTAGCTTGCTGAATAATATACACAAGCCCTCCTGTGATTGCTCAGATTTTGGAAAATGATAAAATAAATACTCTATCAGATTGTAGCTTTAGCTATAAACATCAGTAAAGGTTTATTAAAACTAACATGAACAGTAGCAATGAAATGATACAGCATATTACAGTAGCTCACAAAACATAACTATTCCTCCTTGGAGTTAGAAGTTACAAACAGATGCAATCCTTCACTGATTCCTTTAATAAATAATAGACCTGTGATGCCATCCCTTAGGAATAAAGAAAGAACTTGCATTTATATAGCGATCTCAGGACGTCCCAAAGCACTTTACAGCCAATGAAGTAATTTTGAAGTGTAGTTACTGTTGTAATGTAGGAAACGCAGCAGCCAATTTGTGCTCAGCACGGTCCCACAAACAGCAAACAGTTGTACATTAAGTTCTTTGTCCTTTCACCTCACAGCATCTTTACTGAAATACAAAGTTGGCTCGTTGGGTGAGGCACTGCCTCACCTAGAGTATTGTTTGTGCGTGCGAGCAGGGAGTCTGTGACGCTGTTGGCAGCCCTAGTGAGCAGGATGGAGCCAAGTGGTGGGGCTAAGCTCCACATCATGGTGGTGGGATTCCGCAAGAAGGGCTGCCTGCTGAACATCAGACCAGTACGAAGCCAGGGCCAGAATGGTGGGAAAGGGAGAGAGAGGCGTGGGCTATGAGATTAAGAGAGAGGGATGGAGGTTTACAACGTGCATATTGGGAACAGTGAGTTTAAGAAAAGGAGCAGGCTTTGCCAAAGTGATTGTTGCCTGCCTCTCCTCCCATCTGTTTACTGGTTCCTCTCTTATTCATTTCTTTGACCTTGCTTTCTTTTTATGATGAAAGATAGCTATGGACAAAAAAAAACGCTTTGCACATGTGTGAACGGCCCATTGCCATGGTAACATACTGGCTTGGTTAGGCATGTATAGCTGTGCATCACCTGTCAAAAAGGTCACCAGCCGCCACTGCTGAAATATTCAGTAAGTTCTATCTGTTATGAAAATCTTCACTTTTGTTTGAAATGTGACTTGAACTTTGCAAATTAACTTTCTTAGTGCCCTGGGTCAAACTTGTTCGTCCTTTATTCATGGAATGTTACACTGATGTGAAATGTTAGCTTGCATCAATTGGAAAATAGCATTGCAAGTTTAAATGTAATACAGCTCTCATAATGGGACTGTCCCTTTGGTAAGCAAAAGTTCCACTTTGTGCAATTTCTCCTGCGAATGAAATATGGTAAAATAAAAAGAAATTAAATTGGTTCTGGGCAAAACATTCCACTTGAAAGGACATTTCCATTAGCAGTGGACCAGTAATTTTCATGCACTTTATAAATTTGCTTCATTCTGGAGGTTTGTTCCTCAAGCCCTCATGTATAGATCAACGCAAACAAAAGGGTCACGACCTCAGCTTGAAGTAGATGCACTTTGCAGAGTAATCCCTTAGCTATGTTTTGCTTACCCAGAGTTGGAGCTATAGACCTAAAACCTTGGGGGGGGATGACACTCACCTCGCAAAGTGAGCATACTTCATGCTCTAGTTGTAATGTAGGTTTGACGTTCACAGCCAGCCTATGTAGGCCCACAAAAGACCTCCTGTCATTTTAACAAATAGAGGTCCCTTTCAATGGCTGTGCTTTGGAATTTAGCAAAACAGATTTCGGTATCCAGTGTCACATATTATGTGCCTGCTTAGGAAAGACACAGTCCCCTCCCATTCCAATAAGTGCATGTCAATATACATTATTTGTGCGTACCTTATAATCCTTACAATAGCAACAGTGCTGATCATTAAACCTTTCACCAGCGATGCCCCTTAACTGGAGCTCAGTTCAAGTGGAAAGATATGGGCCAGTTAAAAGGTTAATCCCTTAATTCTGAAAACAATTTTCTCCTTGCAGGTCAGAGTTGGAGTAATCCAGTACAGTTCAATCCCTAAGTTTGAATTTTATCTGAATTCCTACTTGACAAAGGAAGAAGTAAAGGAACAACTTAAAAGAATTATATTTAGGTATGTTACTTTTTGTCCCAAAGCACATTATTTGATAGATCTTTAAGGACTATTACTAATATCTACAGACCAACCTTTGAGTCCCAGCCATCTTCTTTATCAAGTTGTTGTGTGTATGTTTTGTATTATGTAGTGAAGAGGAAAATTTATAATTTTCTTACATTCTTAGAACTGGGAGCTTTCAGGAGTTTGACCTAGATTTCAGCAATTGTATGATTTTTTTTTTGCCTTGTGAAGCGTAAAAATCTCAGGGAACTTAAAAATGTTTCCATTCTCCCTCCCATACTAATAATGCATGTTGGAATCCCAATGCACTGTGCCACAGAGTGGTAGGATATGGGATTGGGACAGCTATCCTCTGTACACTAGGTCCTTGATCTCAGGTGAGCAGAGACCAAGGATATGAAAATCCTTGCGCCTTGCCTAAGTGCAGTGGAACATACAGCACCAACCTCCGTTCCTAGGGTTAGGGCGGGCTCAGTTCACCAGCATGGTTTTGGCAGGTGCCTGCGCCAGTATAGGTGCATCTTGGGCGCCTGTTTTGGGGGTGGGGGGGCACGGCAGGAAATGCAGTGTCGGGTGGGCACTTGGGGGCTGCCACTCACTTGCTTTTTATCGGAAGGTTGATCAAAACTTTGGGCTGTATTTCTCGTATCTCTCAGACCATCACCCTGCTCTAGAGACCCTGGTGAGCTCTACCTCTGCCCTCACACTGATTTGTATGCTGTATTCTTCCTGACATCCATATCACTGGATGGAATGGAGGTGAGAGTGGAAGAAATTCCAGTGTGCAAAATCCCTACATCCAGCCCTGCCTCCTCTAAAGTCCTGGACCACATTTAGGGCAGGTGGAAGTTCCACAACAAAGCTGCGAGTGGTAAGTTTTCCTGGAGGAAAGCAGGTATCTTGCCTGAGTTTGCAATCTCCAGGCTGTACTCCTGGCTAACTCTTCACCAAGAGTGTGCCTCAGGCCCTGAGGAAGTTTGGGGCCTATGGGGAGAAGGGGAGGAGGGAAGGAAATGGGCATTATCCAAGACCACTATCTTGCACCTCCTGGTGACTATTTTCAGAGCACCATTTGTTATGTTCTTGTAGTGGATCGCTGGCTTACCTATTCTGAATTGAATCTAATCACTTTGCAGCTATCTTTAAAGCATCAGGAGTTGGGAGTTTTCATTCCACAGTAAACATAGAGTATGTTACTTATGTGCACTATTTAAATGGACAAACAATAGTGCAAACTTAACACAAATTTTCCAAAAGAAGGTAAATTCATAGTTAAATGTGTGAATGGGATTTGTGTACTTATGAGTGAACAGCTGAGGATCATTTTTCTTTTACAAAGTAAACCTGGCACCTTCCCTCTGAGGAATATAAGGTTATTAGCATTAGTTAGGTGGCATAGAACCAATGTCCTTGTACAAACTCCTTAAATCCATTCTAATATCTGCCGCCAACATTGTTAATGGCCTGACATTTCATTAAGAGCAGGTTTGTGGCTGATTTCAAATAGAGAGAGATTAAAAGTCTTGACCACATGTACAATCTTTAAAAGTCCACGTTAAATATGTTTGGAACATTTTCTGATGAATTAGAATAAGCATTTTTAATGCTGATAAGCATCAATTTTCATAATTATTCCCATAGTATTGACAAATTTATACTGTGATTACAGTTTCAATGAAACAAGCAAATTATTTGTTATTAACGCTAATAGTTTCCCAGGCATCACTGTACCTGAGAATAAATACAGGGCCGAGTAGAACAAGAATATTAAAACATTCCATATTTTATTAACCACAAGTTCCATTAATCCTGTCTGCTTTATTAACTCAGAGGTGGAAGTACACAGACAGCCCTGGCTTTGAAGTACGTTCTTCATAAAGGTTTTACAGATAAAAGGAACTCATCCGTTCCTCGAATTCTTGTCATTCTTACTGACGGCAAATCTCAAGGTAATGTGCTACAAGCAGCAACACAAGTGAAAGAAACCGGAATAACTGTGTTTGCTGTTGGAGTCAAGTTTCCAAGGTGAGGAACTTCCTTAAGCTCTGTGAGGAGCAGTATGAATGGTGGGCTGTCAAAATGGGTTCTTCATTAATATCGGGCACCATTTTACCAGCAAATTTCACACATTAGCTCCCAAGATTAATATAGCCACATAATGACACAACCTACTATTTGGGGAATTCATTGCTTTTAGACTTCTAATGATGTTGGAGTCAAAATTCTTTCCTTTATCTCTGTGTTCACTTAAAAAAAGTGCCAATGCCGAAAATAGGTTAAATGTACAAAACTCCCTGCCTGATAACTTTGTGAAGATAGCATAACAAACACCATGGTGACTAGGCATGGAGAAATGTTGCACCTTCTTACACTGCTTCTCAGTTGGGTTGATAGATGGGCGACTGTGTTGAAACTGTAGCCATATGGGCATGTGAGATTAAAATGTTATTGATCAGGAGGCCATTTTGAAACTCAGGATGGGTTCTGAGCATAATATCTTTTCACCGTGTGACCCTCCCACAGTCTACCTGAGGTACCAAATCCTGCGTGTGGCCTGTAAGTAAAGCAGCCAGGTGTTTTATGACTTTCAATTAATTTTCTTATATTTTTATTTGGAGAGGAGAAATTATTCAGCGGTTAGGTGATTAAACCATGAGTGGGTTCATGTTGGTGCTTTTTATTTTTACCCCTCAAGGGGGCAAGTAGATTTTTCTGCCTTCTTGGACACCCTTTTTAGTCAGTGGAAGGATCTGCAGGTTATAATTGCAACTTTTTTTTAATATGTATACATACAAACACACATATATAGATGACTGGTTTCAGTAGTTAACCACGTAGCTTAAATAACCAAATTAACTGGAAGTATTGGACTGTGAGTTATGCTTCTTTTCCAAACAATTACACCGCTTTTTAACATTTTCCCAGATTTTTGTTTGACAATGGATTTACCTGATAAAGTCAAATAATCTAGCAAAACTACCATAGAGTAGATATGCTGTTAAAAGATACATATTTTAGATTTTGTTATTTCTGTTGTAGTCAATAAGAATTAAACCAAAAGGACAAATTTCTGGATGTGACCAAGTCTTAATTGAGCTCCACTCTAACTCTTGTTCCTCATTGTTCCTCTTCCGGCAGATGGGAGGAGCTGTACAAACTGGCTAGTGAACCCACAGAGAGCCATGCATTGTTTGCAGAGCACTTTGATGATGCTGTTAATGGTCTCTACAGCACACTGACCAGCTCTGACGTCTGCTCTGCTGTTCCACCAGGTAATCTGTAAACTGCTTTAACATAAAAAACAAAAACTGGGTTGGGGAGTTCAAACTTTATCCTGTAAATCTTTCTTAATCAGCAAATATTGTAATCTGTGGATAGATGCTTCATTGCTTAACCTGCAGCCTGGAGTGCCATTGCTCTGACAGCTTTAAGAATGCTGTTTAAGCTCTATGTATTAAAATTAAACCTTTATTCCAATTCTTCATGTGGCCACTTTGAAAAATTGTGCCGAACTTCAAAGATGAATAATAAAAGCTCAGCAAAACAAGTTGTCTACAGGTTTCCCAATTTGAACTTTAGCCATCTGTAAAGTTTTTATGTCCCACTTGTATTATGTATAATACAGGAGCCCTACTGTGTACAACTCTCTTAACAGTACAAGACCCTCAAAGTACAATTTCAAAATTTGTGGACGATACCAAATTGGGGTATAGTTAACATTGAGGAGGACTGTGACACAATACAGGAAAACATTAATAAACTTGCAGAATGGGTGTGTGATTGGCAAATGAATATTAATATAGGTAAGTGTGAGGTGGTACATTTTGGTAGGAAGAATAAGGAGGCCATATACTCCTTGGAAAATAAACTAAATGGGTTGAGGAGCAGAGGGATCTGTGGGTACAGATCCACAAATCACTAAAAGTAGCAACCCAGGTGAATACGGCCATTTTTTTTAAAAAAGCAAAGTACTGGGGTTGATTTCTAGAGGGATAGAATTGAAAAGCAGGGAAGTTATGTTAAACTTGTATTAGTTGGTTAGACCACACTTGGAGTACTGTGAACAGTTCTGGTCTCCATATTATAAAAAGGATATTGAGGCACTGGAGAAGGTGCAAAAAAGATTTACTAGAATCGCACCAGAACTGAGAGGTTATACCTATCAGGAAAGATTGAACTGGCTGGGGCTCTTTTCTCTAGAAAAGAGAAGACTGAGGGGTGATCTGATTGTGATCTTTAAGATTATGAAAGGGTTTGATAGGGTAGAGAAGACGTTTTCACTTGCGGGGGAGACCAGAACTAGGGGTCATAAATATAAAATAGTCTCAAGAAATCCAATAGGGAATTCAGGAGAAACTTCTTTACCCAGAGAGTGGTTAGAATGTGTAACTCCCTACCACAGGGAGTAGTTGAGGCGACTAGCATAGATGCATTTAAGAAGAGCTACATAAGCTCATAAGGGAGAAAGGAATAGGATATGTTGATAGCATTAGATGAAGAAGGGAGGGAGGAGGCTCGTGTGGAGTATAAACACTGACATGGACCTGTTAGGCCAAATGGCTTGTTTCTGTGCTGTATGTTCTTTGTAATTCTATGTATGTATCTGCAAATACCATCTAATCTATAATATAGCATGTGTTCAGAAGCATTCCATAACACAAGAAAGCATGTCAACTTTATGTAGATCACAATAGTAAAATAAATCTGTGGGGCGATTTACGTCTGCCTATTACCCTATTCACACTGAAAAATAGGGTGGTAGGCAGACAAAATGTTATTTTAAATTCTACCACCCACGATCCGATTCGATTTTTCTAGCGGGCCTTAAAATGGGCCCCTAGTATTCTGCCCGAAACAGGTGGGATCCTTATTTATATGTTTAAATTGTGGTCCTACACTGTTTGTAGGACCCCAGTGCAATTTTCAGGCAACAGTGGGTGGAACACCGAAAATGGGACAAAAACCTTGTCGCCACTGACTTTTGTGAGGACAGGAGGAGCACAAATACTCCTCCTGGCCCCACCAAAATCTTCCCACCCACTGCCAGCTGCTCCTCCATAGGATTGCCTGCCTCCCCCCGCCCCCCCCCCAACTCCGCCTTTTACTTGAGGATCGTCTCTGTTGAGCAGCCACCGGATTTACGGTCCCCCCAATTGGTAAGCTGCCTATCAGTCCCCATTGAGCACTTGCAGCTCACGGAACAAATTCCAATGAGGCCCGACCATGAAAATATCTTGGGCCTCTTGCTAGTGCCATCGGGCGGGAGGTGCGATCACTCTGCCATCGCCCACCCAATGTGCACTATAATTGAAAATCAACCCCTATGTTTCTTTAAAAAAGTAACAATGCAGTGAAGCATGTCCATCATCAGCTCCAGACTAATATCAGGTGCTTGCTTAAGATGAAGTACCTTTCTAATACAAATTCAATTCTAAATCACTCTTGGATTCCCGTTGCTATCTGGGGAAAATAGACTTCAAACCATCAATGATATTTGAATATTTGCAAATTGAGCTAGTTGGATTTATTTAAGGGGAAGGAAAGTCTGAGGGGAGTGCTTTCAATAGAAAGTGTTTCCCCAGTCTATTTTTAAAAAAAGTATGCATTTCCTTGTGGGAAAAGTTTTTGTTTTTATTTTAATAACTAATTTTCAAACATTTGCAGAAGAACAATTAAAACTTTGCAATATGGTTCCTTTCAGCTTGTAAACTTGAATCCCACTTCTGTGAGCGTAAAACACTAGAAACAGTGAAGGAATTTAAAGGAAACTTTATGTGTTGGAAGGGATCAAAAGGGTATGGTGGACCTTCCTCAACACTGTGTCCTTATTACAGGTTAGTGACTTTTGTTCTATAACTATGCAATGACAAGAAAATAAGAGCTATAAAGCACTGAAACATGTAGTGTCATCTGAATACCGAGATTGATCCTGCTTAGGTATACAAAGTGGTCCAATGGCTACTGTCCTGCCAAACCCGAGCAGTGTGAGAGGAGAGTGGAACATTTGTTAGAGAAACCTGTAGAAAAAGAAATAGTTTTGAAATAATTAGCAGAACTTGAGATGGATAACTCGCAAGGTCCTTATGGCATGCACCCTAAACTGTTGAAAGAAGTCCGAGAGCAGATAATAGAGGCTCTGACCACAATTTTAAAATCCTCCTTCGATATGAAAATTGGGCAGGGCCTGGAGGGTAGACAATGTAACAAAAAGGGACTGCTGGATAAACGAGGTAACTATTAACCTGTTAGTCTAATGTCAGCTGTGGGCAAACTCTTATAATCCCTAATTCAAGATCAATTAGTGAGCAATTAGAGGTGCATGGGATAGTCATGACAGCCACAAAGGACTTGTTAAAGGCAAGTTCTGTTGAAGAAGTGACATATAGCGTGTAGATATAGAGAAACCAAAGATGTATATGCATTTTCAAATGGCATTCAATAAGGTCTCACATAGGCATATTAAAAAATTCAAAAGATCACAAGACTTATGGATGAGGAAGACCATTTGGCCCATCTTAATTCATTCATCAGAACAACACTGCATTCCCTCCATTACTGAACAACAAAGTCATAAATGTGTTTTTGTTGCAAAATCGACAATATAAATAGATTTAATAAAGGATCAAGTAAGGGCTAAGGGAACTAAGTTATAGTATGTTACAGCACAGGAGGAGGTCATTCAGCTCACGTGCCTGTGCCGGCTCTTTGAAGGAGCTATCCAATTAGTCCCACTCCTATCAGGATTATCTAAATCTCTTTTGAAAGTTACTTTAAATTTGCTCCCACCACCCTTTCAGGCAGTACATTCCAAATCATAACACCTCTCTGCGTTAAAAAAAAGTTTCCTCATGTCGCCTCTGGTTCTTTTGCCAATCACCTTAAATCTGTGTCCTCTGGTTACTGACCTTCTGCCACTGGAAACAGTTTCTCTTTTATTTACTCTGTCAAAACCATCCACGATTTTGAACACCTCTATCAAATCTCTTCTTACCCTTCTCTGCTCTAAGGTGAACAACCCCAGCTTCTCCAGTCTTTCCACATAACTGAAGACACTCATCCCTGGCACCATTCTAGTAAATCTCTTCTGCACCCTCATTGGAGGTGATTTCATAATATAATGAGGGTATTTGGATATTATTCCATAATATTTTACATTCTGTGCATGAAAATAACTTGATAGTGACTCACAGAAATTATATTTCTTTGCAGTTGGAAACGGTTTTATAAGACACATCTTGCCCGATGCTTCAGGACAACTTGCCCAGGTATGCATTGCTTAAATAAACATTCCTTACCTTTATATAAAGTGTAAACAACTATTCCTAATCTATAAAAGATGATAATTTTTCAGGTAAGGAAGCAATATCCTTTGACCTCTTTGGCCTCTCCATTCTCCTTCATTGCATCTCCTCTATTGGTCCACATCTGCAGAACTGTGCCCAAATGGTTCCATTCCTATTTGTCCCAATTTATAATCAGCATATCTCCAGCAATGGCTACTCTTATCATTCCCACATGGTCATCTTCAGAGTAATCCAAATGCCCTCTCTTCTTCCTTGTTTACATGTTGCCCCTTGGTAATGTTATCCATAGGCATATGGTCAGTTTCCATATGTATGCTGACAACACCCAGCCCTACTTCTCTACCATCATTCTTGACTCCATAACTATACGTCTTTGTTGTCGGACTGTTTTGCCAACATAAAGTCATGAATGAGCCAGAACGTTCTCTAACTGGGAAGACCAAAGCTGCTGCCTAAACCTCCATTGCCTCTGACTCCATCACCCTCCCCCGCTGCTCGCTCAGGCTGAACTAGTCAGTGCATGATCTTGATGTCCTACTCAATCTTGAGCTCAATTTCAAACTCCATACTTTAGCCATCACCAAGCCTGTTTACTCCCAGCTCCCCAATATTGCCCTTTACTCACCCCCACCACAGATGAAACCCTTATCCATGCTTTCAATATCTCCAAACTTGACTTCTGCAAAGCCCTTCTCGCCAGCCTCCTAAGCTCTACCCTACACAAACTCCAACTCATTCAAAACTCTACCACCCACATCCTGCTCCCCTTTCACTCCTATATTCACCAACTTCTGTTGGTTGTGAGGGTATCAAAGGATATGGAGAAAGGGTGGGTAAATAAATTGAGTTGAGGTACAGATCAGCCATGATCTAATAGAATGGTGGAACAGGCTCGAGGGGCTAAATGGGTTACTCCTGTTCGTTTGTTCCTCTCTCCCAAAACAAGGAATTCAAAATCCTCATCTTGAATTACAAATCCCTCTATGGCCTCGCTTCACCTCTGCCATTTGTTTCTTAGCCTGTGCACTTCAGCTCTCTGTTTCTGACCCCCTGTGCTTCTCCCTCCCACCATTGGTGACAGCCTTCAAATGCCACAGCATTACTTTTTAGAACTCCTTCCCTAAACACTTCTGCTTTGCTACTTCCCTCCCTGTTTTTAAAAGTCTTAACACCTATTTTTTTAATCATGCTTTCAGTCATCGCTCCTAACACCTAAACTACTGTCTACCATCTGTTTCTTCTCTGTTGACCATCTTGGGACATTTTCTACATTAGAGGCACTATGCAAATACAACTTGTTCTTTATTTTCTGGGTTATTAGTATCTTGCAGATTTGGGTTTCTTGGATTGATGTTAACAGTTTGTTCTTCTGTATATCTCACAGTCATACAGTTTTGGAACTTTGGATAATAGTTCCTGATTTCATTCTAAAATTACTTCATTGAAGATCTGAAGCAGTCTAGTGAGAAGAGAGCTACTTAAAAGTATCTTTGAACTTTCCTGCCAAATTGATAATCTGTTGTGGTAGTAAAGTGAACACTTGCAATTATATCATAAAAATATATAAATATTTATATTTAATATCTTTACTGTATTTGATTTTTATTTTCTAAAAATACATTATTTGAACACAAGATTCACAAACTCCATTGAGCCATCATTCAAAATTACTATCGCAATTCAGGGTTATTCAGAAAATACTGCTGTGCATTTTTAGAAAATAAAAATCAAATACAGTACAGATTAAAAGAAAATATTATTTATATATTTGTGAGATGCATAATTGCAAGGGCCCAATTTTTACTCACATGTTAGCCAGGTCACATTTTCAATGTTATTGTTTATGTTGAAGCAGTTTCCTTTTAATTAATTTAAATGTGATATAAAAGATAATTGTGGTAAAATCTTTTGATTAAGCACTATTGTATCTCCCATAGCGTTGCTGACAGTCATCTGGTTAATAAGGACAGGAGCATTATTCTATCTTAAAGTGCACCTGTGCGTAACTGGTCTGTCCTTTTAAAGCCATGAGGTCTAATTAGTGTAAATAAGCACAATCGTAAAGTAAAACTTGAAAAAAAGCCAAAAAAACCTCAGGTTCTTAAATTAGAATTAGTGATCTTCATCTATACCAGAAGATCTTTCAGCATTGCACATGGTAAGTTGAATAATTTATTGTTTTATAAGGACAGGGATGTTATACCATGTAATGTACAATGTATTATTCTGCCCCTGAGGTGCATCTGTGTCCTTTCAAAGTCTCAAAGTCTAATTGTTGTTAAGTAAAGAAGAGCATCAGGTGAATCAAAGTTTAATTGTCTGACCTCACGCTGCAGTTCCCTTGTCAATCAGGCTGCAGGTTAGAATCAGGATAAAATGTCTAGCTTTCTTTTTTTAAGTTTCTGGAAAAGAAAAGGCTGAGAGATGACCTGATAGAGGTCTTTAAAATTATGAAGGGGTTTGATAGGGTAGATGTAGAGAAGATGTTTCCACTTGTGGGGGGAGTCCAAAACTAGAGGCCATAAATATAAGATAGTCACTAATAAATCCAATAAGGAATTCAGGAGAAACTTTCTTACTCAGAGAGTGGTGAGAATGTGGAACTTGCTACCACATGGAGTGGCTGAGGCAAATAGCTTTAATGCATTTAAAGGGAAGCTAGATAAGTACATGAGGGAGAAAGGAATAGAAAGATATGTTAATAGGGTGAGATGAAGGGGGGAGGGAGGAGGCTTGTGTGGAGCATAAACACCGGCATAGACCAGTTGGGCCGAATGGCCTGTTTCTGTGCTGTAAATACTCTGTAATACTATGTAAGTGAGATTGTTCAAAATATTTTAAAAGTTATAGGCCACAGACATTCTGGGGGTGATTTTAAACCCCAAGAACGGGTGGGTTGGGGGCGGGTGGGAGTTGAAAATAGTTGTTTTTTGGGTCACGACCGCAACCTGGCTTTATTTCCGGGTTTAATGTCGGCACGGAAAAGTACAGGCTTCCCACTGGGAGTGCAAAGTCCAAAAACAATAGATAGATTTTCTGAGATGTCTTTTATTTATCGTGGGCTCGTACAATTAGTTATTTATGGATATTCATCAACTATTTCCATTGATTTCTTTTCAAAGAAATCACTTTATTGTTAAGATTTTCACCAATGCTATCCATTATTAACAATGTTCATTTAAAACCCTTAATAGATCCCTGTGATTCACAGCCCTGTCAGTATGGAGGCACTTGTATCTCAGAAGACTTTGAAAAGTACCACTGTGTCTGCCCTGTAGCATTTGGAGGAAATTTTACTTGTGGTAAATCTTTTTTACATTTATTTTGATATTTTCACTAAATATGTGTGTAGATATTTTCAGGCTGTTCTCTTGCTGTGCCTGTTTCTTAAATCCATGCTTCATTCAGTCTGTTTGTCAACACTGTTGATACTGTACGCATCATACAAATCTGAATCAATTGAACTGGCACCCAGCAAGTTTTTGTTTGAAATAGTCAGTTCTACATAAACCCTCAGTTGATCCATCATTGTTTGAGCAAACACCTGAGTGCTGCTAACTGTGTATCTAGTTTACAACGCGGGGATTGTACTTTGAACAAGCCTTACGTACCAGGGGTGACTGAGAATAGCATATTGGAATTCCTATATTGGTATTCATTTAGAAAAATTAAAGCTCTGCAGAATTTCTGAAGCATGAAATATTATTAAAATTTCAAATCATGATGGAAGTATTACATTTTCCCCAATTATTCTTGCCTTTAAAGGGGCATGCCATGCCATGGAAGTTACTAATAATGGTGGCACTACTTAACATGGCAGCAGGTTGTGAACCAGCAGCTGTGTTTTAGTATCACAGTACATTTGGATAACCTTTTTATATAGATGCGGATAGAACAGTTTAAACTCAGCAAAGGTATCAATATTGTAAAAATCCTGGGAAGTCACATGCCATGTTGGATACTATAAAACAGCCAGTTTGTTTACATCAGACATTATCTGCTTTGCTATTGATTTCAGTGGGATGAAAATCAGGCGGATTCTATAATGGGCGGGCGATTCGCTCCGCCAGTTACTGCCCAAGCAGTGAACGTAAATATTATCCCCACTGAGTGGTTACTAGGTACTTCCTGTAAGGAGGACATGGGAATTGGTGGGTGGATCATTCTAGAATGCAGTCATACATATTCCTAGCGACCAGCTTAAGACTAGCATTGACACCAGTTTATGAGGAGGACAGTTGCCTGCCCTCTCAGTCAGGGAATGGTGCCTGGCTTGTAAAGGCTTATTACTGCAATGCCCCTGGCAATCAATGAGTGTCTGTAATAGACTGGTAACAAAGGTAACCCCAGATGTAAATGAAATTCAGTAAATTATCTCAAAAATTACAAATTACGTTCAAACTTCAGATAATCCTTTCATCAGGAGCAGAGTTACTGTTCATTATTATTACTGGTATCCGACTTAAAAACCACTGCATCAGCAGCCATAGTTCATGCAGAGAAGGAGTGGTCCTTAGATTATCACCAGATTAGCACAGCGAAATGGTCTAATATATCAATAGGAAATGTGCATGAGAGGTCATTTTCTGATTTCCATTTAAATGAATGGTCTGCTGCTCATGCCTGAATTTTTTTTATTCATTCATAGGATGTGGGCGTCGCTGGCGAGGCCAGCATTTATTGCCCATCCCTAATTGCCCTTGAGAAGGTGGTGGTGAGCCACCTTCTTGAACCGCTGCAGTCCGTGTGGTGAAGGTTCTCCCACCTTGCTGTTAGGAAGGGAGTTCCAGGATTTTGATCCAGCGACGATGAAGGAACGGCGATATATTTCCAAGTCGGGATGGTGTGTGACATGGAGGGGAACGTGCAGGTGGTGTTGTTCCCATGTGGCTGCTGCCCTTGTCCATCTAGGTGATAGAGGTCGCGGATTTGGGAGGTGCTGTCGAAGAAGCCTTGGCGAGTTGCTGCGGTGCATCCTGTAGATGGTACACACTGCAGCCACAGTGCGCCGGTGGTGAAGGGAGTGAATGTTTAGGGTGGTGGCTGGGGTGCCAATCAAGAGGGCTGCTTTGTCCTGGATGGTGTCGAGCTTCTTGAGTGTTGTTGGAGCTGCACTCATCCAGGCAAGTGGAGAGTATTCCATCACACTCCTGACTTGTGCCTTGTAGATGGTGGAAAGGCTTTGGGGAGTCAGGAGGTGAGTCACTCGCCGCAGAATACCCAGCCTCTGACCTGCTCTTGTAGCCACAGTATTTATATGGCTGGTCCACTTAAGCTTCTGGTCAATGGTGACCTCCAGGATGTTGATGGTGGGGGATTCAGTGATGGTAATGCCGTTGAATGTCAAGGGGAGGCAGTTAGACTCTCTCTGGTTGGAGATGGTCATTGCCTGACACTTGTCTGGCGCAAATGTTACTTGCCACTTATGAGCCCAAGCCTGGATGTTGTCCAGGTCTTGCTGCATGCGGGCTCGGTCTGCTTCATTATTTGAGGGGTTGCGAATGGAACTGAACACTGTGCAATCATCAGCGAACATCCCCATTTCTGACCTTATGATGGAGGGAAGGTCATTGATGAAGCAGCTGAAGATGGTTGGGCCTAGGACACTGCCCTGAGGAACTCCTGCAGCAATGTCCTGGGGCTGAGATGATTGGCCTCCAACAACCACTACCATCTTCCTTTGTGTTAGGTATGGCTCCAGCCACTGGAGAGTTTTCCCCCTGATTCCCATTGACTTTAATTTTACTAGGGCTCCTTGATGCCACATTTAGTCAAATGCTGCCTTGATGTCAAGGGCAGTCACTCTCACCTAACCCCGGGAATTCAGCTCTTTTGTCCATGTTTGGACCAAGGCTGTAATGAGGTCTGGAGCCGAGTGGTCCTGGCGGAACCCAAATTGAGCATCGGTGAGCAGGTTATTGGTGAGTAAGGGCCGCTTAATAGCACTGTCGACGATACCTTCCATCACTTTGCTGATGATTGAGAGTAGACAGATGGGGCGGGAATTGGCCGGATTGGATTTGTCCTGCTTTTTGTGGACAGGACATACCTGGGCAATTTTCCACATTGTCGGGTAGATGCCAGTGTTATAGCTGTACTGGAACAGCTTGGCTCGAGGCGCAGCTATTCTGGAGCACAAGACTTCACCACTACAGCGGGGATGTTGTCGGGGCCCATAGCCTTTGCTGTATCCAGTGCACTCAGACGTTTCTTGATATCACGTGGAGTGGATCGAATTGGCTGAAGTCTAGCTGCTGTGATGGTGGGGATATCGGGAGGAGGCCGAGATGGATCATCCACTCGGCACTTCTGGCTCAAGATGGTTGTAAACGCTTCAGCCTTGTCTTTTGCATTCACATGCTGGACTCTGCCATCATTGAGGATGGGGATGTTTACAGAGCCTCCTCCTCCCGTTAGTTGTTTAATTGTCCACCACCATTCATGACTGGATGTGGCAGGACTGCAGAGCTTTGATCTGATCTGTTGGTTGTGGAATCGCTTTGCTCTGTCTATCACATGTTGATTCCGCTGTTTAGCATGCATGTAATCCTGAGTTGTAGCTTCAACAGGTTGGCACCATTTTTAGGTACGCCTGGTGCTGCTCCTGGCATGCTCTTCTACACTCCTCATTGAACCAGGGTTGATCCCCTGGCTTGTTGGTAATGGTAGAGTGAGGAATATGCCGGGCCATGAGGTTACAGATTGTGCTGGAATACAATTCTGGTGCTGCTGATGGCCCAGAGTGCCTCACAGAGGCCCAGTTTTGAGCTGCTAGATCTGTTCTGAATCTATCCCATTTAGCACCACACAACACATTGGATGGTATCCTCAGTGCGAAGATGGGACTTCGTCTCCACGAGGACTGTGCAGTGGTCACTCCTACCAATACTGTCATGGACAGATGCATTTGCGACAGGTAGATTGGTGAGGACAAGTTCAAGTAAGTTTTTCCCTCGTGTTGGTTCGCTCACCACCTGCCGCAGGCCCAGTCTGGCAGTTATGTCCTTCAAGACTCGGCCAGCTCGGTCAGTTGAGCCACTCTTGGTGACGGACATTCAAGTCCCCCACCCAGAGTACATTCAACATGCACTACCAATGGATAATGGCAGGAAACAACCACTTGTGTCATCAGTTTAGTAACGGGCCATGTACTATTGACTGCCACTAGACCGACTTGTTTTCTGTATGGTTTAGAGAAATCCTTAGCCAAGTGTGATCCTTATCCAAGCACAGCATTTCTTGGCAAACAAGTTCAATATTTCATCAGCATTCATCTGTACTTACTGACTTATCACCTGCATCTGTTTAACTAGCACCAGCTTGTCTTATCTGCTTATCTACTGGTATCTAACTGTCCCCTGCCTGTATGTCTGCCAGCTGAATGCTGAACAATGTATGGTCTGATACCATTATTTCAGCACAGTCACAGGAGCAATGCTAGTTAGAAAACAATGATCACATTAACCTTTTGAGGGCAGGTTTCTTTTTTTAAGAAGTACAAGTTTATAATGTTTTTCTTTTCAGCTATCAATCATTTACGTACTGATCTTATTAACTTTAAAAATTGACATTTCTGTTTTCAAAACGTCCGCATTATTTCTCTGACTAAATATTATGAAGCGAAACTACAGTAATGGACAAGACTGCAGGACAGTCAATAATCTGACACTGAACCCCTACAAGTTGGATGTGGGAGTCAGAATGAACTCTTTCATAATCCTACATCTAACTGTGATGAAAAGTCCAGGAAAACATTGGAAAATCCAGTTTTAAAAAGATTAAAATGTAGATCGACTTTGACAGAAGTAGTATAAATATATTGGATACACATGCACTATTCTAACAATTGTACTTTTATATTAGAAGAGTGTCATGTAATATAATATTCTGTTTGTGGTTGTTCCAGGATACTGCTGATGATGTTGACTATGATGGCTAGTTCACCTGAGTATTACATTTTTCATAGTTTGGATTGATTAGGGAAAGCCAGCACGGATTTGCTAAAGGCAAATCATGTTTAACTAACCTGATGGAGTTTTTTGATGAGGCAACAGAGAGGGTAGATGAGGGCAATGCAGTTGATGTGTATATAGACTTTCAAAAGGCGTTTGATGAAGTACCGCATGGTAGGCTTGTCATCAAGATTGTGGCCCATGGAATAAAGGGGGCAGTAGCAACATGGATACAGAATTGGCTAAGTGACAGGAAACAGAGAGTAGTGGTGAATGGTTGTTTTTTGGACTGGAGGGAGGTGTACAGTGGTGTTCCCCAGTGTCAGTGCTGGGACCACTGCTTTTCTTGATATATATTAATGACATGCACTTGGGTGTACAGGGCACAATTTCAAAATTTGCAGATGACATGAAACTTGGAAGGGTAGTGCACACTGAGGAGGATAGTGATAGACTTCAAGAGGATATAGCCAGGTTGGTGGCATGGGTGGACATGTGGCAGATGAAATTTAACACAGAAAAATGTGAAGTGATACATTTCGGTAGGAAGAACGAGGAGAGGCAATATAAACTAGAGGGCACAACTCTAAAAGGGATACAGGAACAGGGAGAGCTGGGGGTATATGTGCACAAATCGTTGAAGGTGGCAGGGCAAGTTGAGAAAGCCGTTAAAAAAGCATACGGGATTCTAGGCGTATAAATAGAGGCATAGAGTACAAAAGTAAGGAAGTCATGATGAACCTTTATAAAACACCGGTTCGGCACAACTGGAATATTGTGTCCAGTTCCGGGCACCGCACTTTAGTAGAGATGCAAAGGCCTTAGAGAGGGTGCAGAAGAGATTTACTAGAATGATTCCAGGGATGAGGGACTTTAGTTACGTGGATAGACTGGAGAAACTGGGGTTGTTCACCTTGGAACAGAGAATGTTGCAAGGAGATTTGATTGAGGTATTCAAAATCATGAAGGGTCTAGACAGAGTAGATAGAGAGAAACTGTTCCCATTGGCGGAAGGATCAAGAACCTGAGGGCATAGGTTTAAGGTGATTGGCGAAAGAACCAAAGGTGACATGAAGAAAAACTTTTTTACACAGCGAGTGGTTAGGATCCGGAATGCACTGCCTGAGGTGATGTTGGAGGCAGATTCAACCATGGCCTTCAAAAGGGAACTGGATATGTAGTTGAAAGGAAAGAAATTTCAGGGCTATGGGGATTTTTTTTTATTCAGTCATGGGATGTGGACGTCGCTGGCGAGGCCGGCATTTATTGCCCATCCCTAATTGCCCTTGAGAAGGTGGTGGTGAGCTGCTGCCTTGAACCGCTGCAGTCCGTGTGGTGACGGTTCTCCCACAGTGCTGTTAGGAAGGGAGTTCCAGGACTCTGACCCAGCGACGATGAAGGAACGGCGATATATTTCCAAGTCAGGATGGTGTGTGACTTGGAGGGGAACGTGCAGGTGGTGGTGTTCCTAAGTGCCTGCTGCCCTTGTCCTTCTAGGAGGTAGAGGTCATGGGTTTGGGAGGTGCTGTTGAAGAAGCCTTGGCGAGTTGCTGCAGTGCACCCTGTGGATGGTACACACTTCAGCCACTGTGCGCCGGTGGTGAAGGGTGTGAATGTTTAGGGTGGTGGATGGGGTGCCAATCAAGCGGGCTGCTTTGTCCTGGATAGTGTCGAGCTTCTTGAGTGTTGTTGGAGCTGCACTCATCCAAGCAAGTGGAGAGTATTCCATCACACTCTTGACTTGTGCCTTGTAGATGGTGGAAAGGCTTTGGGGAGTCAGGAGGTGAGTCACTCGCCGCAGAATACCCAGCCTCTGACCAGCTCTTTTAGCCACAGTATTTATATGGCTGGTCCAGTTAAGTTTCTGGTCAATGATGACCCCCAGGATGTTGATGGTGGGGGATTCGGCGATGGTAATGCCATTGAATGTCAAGGGGAGGTGGTTAGACTCTCTCTGGTTGGAGATGGTCATTGCCTGACACTTGTCTGGCGTGAATGTTACTTGCCACTTATGAGCCCAAGCCTGGATGTTGTCCAGGTCTTGCTGCATGCGGGCTCGGTCTGCTTCATTATTTGAGGGGTTGCGAATGGAACTGAACACTGTGCAATCATCAGCGAACATCCCCATTTCTGACCTTATGATGGAGGGAAGGTCATTGATGAAGCAGCTGAAGATGGTTGGGCCTAGGACACTGCCTTGAGGAACTCCTGCAGCAATGTCCTGGGGCTGAGATGATTGGCCTCCAACAACCACTACCATCTTCCTTTGTGCTTGGTATGACTCCAGCCACTGGAGAGTTTTCCCCCTGATTCCCATTGACTTCAATTTTACTAGGGCTCCTTGGTGCCACATTTAGTCAAATGCTGCCTTGATGTCAAGGACAGTTACTCTCACCTCACCTCTGGTGGGGGAGTGGGACTAGCTGGATTGCTCTTGTATTGAGCCGGCACTCGATGGGCCAAATGGCCTCCTTCCATGCTGTAACCTTTCTATGATTCTATGATAGTTTCACTAGCGTGAAAAATCACCTTTGGGAATGTACAGAAAATATCAATGGTGTTCATAGACTGAATTAAAGCTTCACCCAGCATGGTACTTCTACTTAACTGTTCTATTCTTTTAATTTAACAGCTCCACAGCAAGGCCTCGACTGCAGTGTGGATCTCTTGCTGCTAATTGATAGCTCTTCCAAAACAACCCTTGAAGGATTTCTTCAGTACAAAGCATTTGTGAAACGTTTTCTCCAGGCTGTGCTGACTGCAGACAGTCGAGTCAGTGTTGGAGTGGCGCAGTTCAGTGATGGCGTCCAAATGGAACTGTCAGTGGGACAGTACAGGGATTTATCGGACATTGTTAGAAAGATCGACTCAATGCTTTTCAGAGGAGGCAGCACAAACACTGGCAAGGCTCTGCGTTACCTTACCCAGTTTGGGTTTAAAACTGGATCGACATTTACCGATGTTCAGAAAGACCTTCCCCATGTTTTAGTTCTGCTAACTGACTCAAGAGCAGAAGATTCAGTTGCTGAATCAGCCAAGTATGCCAGAGAGCGAGAGGTCTTCCTTCTTGCAATTGGCAGTCAGGGTCTACAGTCTGAACTGGATGGAATTACAGGAAATCCACAGCGTACTGTCACATATTCGAATCCCCAGAACCTCTTCAATAAGATTCCTGAGCTCAGAACAAAAATCTGCAGCATTGATAATCAAGGTAAGTACACTTCCCTAAATTTGTCCTTCACTTTTTGTCTTGTCTGATAGCAGCACAATAACATAGAACATGGGTACACAGATATGTTGTAGCATGGACTCAACGTATGAAAAATCAGTCCTACACGTGATAAATTACTATACATCTAAGTTGTTAGGTGGAAGCATCAAGTGGAGGCGGTGTTTCTCTGCAGGGAAGGAGGAAGACCTAGGGTACATCTGGTGGGTACAGAGCTGTACTGACAGAACCCAAGGAGCTGGTCTTCTGCCTATCCTGAAAGCCAGGGAATAATGCATGGTACAGAGAATCTGACAAGAGAGGACTTTAAGAAAAAAAAAATTACCGCTTTTAATCAAAACTGCAGAATTAACTGCTTTCTATTTTACATTAGATAGTATACATATCCACTTTGTAGATAGTAAAAGCTGAAAATTTTGACTCTTTTGAACATGCAACCATCATCAACATTTTAGAGACCCTTAACACTCTGCATAATACACACTTTTTGATTTATATCTCTGCACCTTGTCTCTATCAGACATAATATGCAATCTGTCAGACAAAACATACAATCCTTTGTAGCACCCACATTGGTAGAAAATGCCAGGAATGCTCTTCACAGTTTTTGTTATTAACCCCAAACAGAACATTAAAGCTATATAGTGTTACAAACGTCCTGGGGAAAGAACCAATCTGTTTTTAACAAGTGGGATTGAGCACAAAAGTTGCCCTTTGTAACCCCCTTCTCAAACAAAACATGCTTGACCCTTCTACCTTTGCCAAATACCAGTCCAACTCCAACATTTTTTTTCTCTCCAAGGCCCTTGTACATGTCATCACCTCCCATCTCTCCCAGAATTCCCTCTCTAAATCCCTCCAGTTTGCCTTCTGACCTCCTCACATCACCAAAACAGACCTAACAGTCACAAACAATATCCTGTGCAACTGTGACTGTGATGCTTATCTCAACTCATCCTCCTCAGCCTCCTCCGCAGCATTTTACATGAGTGATTACACCATCCTCCTCCAACATTTCTCCCCTGTCATCCAGCTTCGTAGGGCTATCCTCATATAATTCTACTCCTATCAACCGAAATGTAGCTAGTGCACCTCCAGAAAAAGTTATCTAGCCCTTCCACCCCCGCCCACCAAACAGCACCCCGCACCATCACCTCCAGAGATCCGTCCTTGGCCCCCTCCTCTTCCTCGTCTCCACGCTGATCCTTGGTGACATCAGCTATAGACATGGGGTTAGTATGCCTTGATCCCTCAAATGCCTCTGTGTTGGTCAGATTGCTTGTCCAGTATCCAATCTTGGATGAATCACAACTTCCTCCATCTCAAAATTGGAAAAACAAAGCCATCGTCTTCAGGCCCCACAATAAACTCTGCTTCCTTACCACCGATTCTTTCCCCTTCCCCGGGCACCATCTCAAGTTCAACCAGATGGTTTGCAACCTCAGGGTTCTGTTTGACCCCGAGCTTAGTTTCAGATGCCATATCCTGTCCATGACAGACCGCCTGCTTTCATCTTCTCAACATTGTTTGCCTCCATCCCACCTCTGCTCCATCGTCATTGAAACCTACATGCATGTCATCATTGCCTCCAGACTTTACTCTGCCAATGTTGTCCTTTCTGGCCTTCCACCTAATACCATTCATGATCACAACTTGTGGAAAACTCTGTTAAATGCATCCTGTCCCACTTACCCCTGTCCTCGTTTACCTGCAATGGCTCCCCATTCTCCAGTGGCTAAATTTAAAATCCTTGCCTTTGTCTTTAAACCACTCCAAGGCCTCATCCCACCCTATTTTTGCAATCTCTTCCAACTCTGTATCCCTCCCCAAACTCTCAATTCCACTGACTCTGGGTTTTTGTGCATCACTCCTCCTTTCATTCCACCATAGGTGGCAAAGCCTTCAGCCAGTTGGATCCTACTCTCTGGAATTAATTCCCCAAATATCTCTGCCTCCATCCCCTCCTTTAAAAAAAAATCTTTTCAAAATCCACCGCTTTGACAAAGCCTTTGGTTACACCTCCTAACCGTTTCCTTCCTGGCTTGATGTTTGTTTTCCCTATACCTATCTGTGAAGTGTCTTAGGACATTCTTTACATTAAAGGTACTGAATAATGCAAGATAATGTTATTGTCCAAATCTATACATAAATGGGAACAGGTGACCAATTCTCTCCAGTGCTTTGCACTCGCTTCTTGTTTTCTTTCCTTTGGAATGGGATGGTCAGTGGAAACCATTACCTTGGTGTGAATTTTTAATTCTGTATTTATCTCTGTCTCTGTGCAGGATGCTTGTCCCAGCCTCTAGATCTGGTCTTTGCTTTGGATGCATCTGCTGGCGTTGGGAAGGACAACTTTGATAAGGTGAAAGATTTTATGAAAAGTATCATCATGCAGTTTGAAATCAATCGTGATGTTACCCAAGTTGGCCTTGTGATTTACAGCAGCAGATCTAGGACAATTTTTGGCCTTGATGCTTTTGATTCAGGTACTAATCTTCAGAAGGCAATTAGCTTGGCCCCTTATTTTGGCGGAACTGCTTCCACTGGCAGTGTTCTCCTTCACATTTATGATGACGTCATGAGTATCCGACAAGGAGCCCGACCTGGTGTGAACAAAGTGGTTGTGGTGCTTACAGATGGGGCAAGCACTGATGATGCAGCAGTTCCTGCACAGACCCTGAGGAATAATGGCATCACAGTTTTTGCTATCGGAATTGGTGACGCGCAGAAGGTATCATTACTAAGGATCGCTGGTTCGGCTAATTACATGATAACTGTGCCATCCTATGAAGATTTGAAATATTTTGAAGACATTGTCGTTCACCGAGTGTGTGAAGGTAATTGTATGCATCTTATTGAAAGCATTTCCAGGATGTATTTTTTTTAATATTCCTTTGGACTTTAAATTCACAATTGTTATATAAAGTCAGACTCTGAACTAGGTGCAGAAAAGTTAGCTTTGAGAAGGAAGTGAGCCCAACCTGTGTCAGAGAAAAGTTCCAGGAAAGTTTTTGATCTGATCTCATTGTGAGCTGATTGGCGCAATGGTAGGACCCCTACAATTGGCCTCAAGGTGTTTGGGATTAGGGAGGAGAAAAATTGGGCAGGATTCTCACTGTTAGATCACAATCCAGTGACTCCTGCTGTAAGTGTGCATGTGTGGACAATGGATGACCAGAATACTAGGTTTAGCTTTGATGTCGTCCGACTGTCCCCGCCCCCCCAACCCCAACAGTTGGATTGCCCACTGATGCTCATTGTCAAGGTGCACACATGAATAATGATCACTTGGGCAAGGTACTGGAGGGCACCTGGCACCCATGGCAATGTACCCCAGCAAGAGATCAATGCCTTCAGTAGAGATGGGAAGGGAAAGAAATGAGAGAAAATTGGCAGTAATGAACATGTTTTACAGGAGACCATTGGAATAGTCAAGTCTGGAGGTGTTTTTACATAGCAGTTCAATTTTTAACCTTTAGACTATCAGGAACTCCAGAGAATTACAGGCTTACTGGGTGAGCCAAGTTTTAATTGGAGCTCACACATGGTAACACTAAAACAAACAGTAATGTTACAGTACAACAAACATATTAACATCATGCAGACATTTGGCGGCTTTACAACCAGAATGATAACTCTATCATACTAAAAACAAATGCGTTAAAAAAAAGTAGAAAGTTTAAAACACTTCTCTTCGCCCATCTTCATTTTTATTCCCCATTCTTTCCAGCTTTCATTTTTATTCTTTAGTTTTTCTTTAATTCTAATTAATATACCCAATTTTAATATACCCAATTTTAACTCATCCCCACTAGAACATAAGAAATCTAAGTCATTAATATAGACTGTAAATAGCTGAGGCCCAAGCACCGATCCTTGCGGCACCCCACTAGTTACAGCCTGCCAACCTGAGAATGACCCGTTTATTCCTACTCTCTGTTTTCTGTCCTTTAACCAATCCTCTATCCATGCTAATATATTACCCCCAACCCCATGAGCCCTTACTTTGTGTAACAACCTTTTACGTGGCATCTTATTGAATGCCTTTTGAAAATCCAAATATACTACATCCACTACGTTCCCCTTTAACTTCCCTGCTAGTTACATCCTCAGAAAACTACTTTATCTCTTTTCTTCCCCTTGATTTTCTTTTCATCATTTCACAACCAACATTTCTCTGTCACTTCACTGTCATGTCCTTCTGCAGTCCCAAGTTTTCTCTCCTTCCACTCTTTTTTTTGGCCATTTGCAGTCTATCCAGCACCCTGCTACTTTGTCTCTTCCTCAGCAGCGATGTCCGAAGGTACAGAAATCAACAATGCATACACAGCCAGGCATCAAGTTATAACAAACAAAGTTAAAGAAATCAGTAGACTACAGACAACACTCAAAAATGTGAGGTAACTTATCATCAATACAGATATGTCAAACACAGAGACAAGGGGCTTGATTTTCGGATCTCCGAGCCGGCGGGTTCGTAGCGGGGGGGCTCCGAAAATCGGGGATTCCCGAAGCGGGTCCGGAGCCCTTTCCTGAGGATCACTATGAAGACCCACAACTGATGCCACCCATTGTGTCACTGCAGAGTGGGTGTAGGTGTATTTGCAGGGCTCTTTTGTGCAGATGCCACTTAAGGTAATTATTTTGATACTTCAGGTCATTAGCAGACCTGATTGACATGATATTTTAGGAGGGGTGGGATTTTCACCTCAACTGAGACTGTTTCCTGTACTGGGGGAAACACTCCCAGTTGAAATGGACGTGTTGCAGCCATCAGCCTGTGGCAGCTGCAAAGGTCCAGTTGAAATGGACGTGTTGCAGCCATCAGCCTGTGGCAGCTGCAAAGGTCCATTTGACAGGTTGGGTGGGGGGAGACCCTCACTCATTGCAGGAGGCCACTCTATCACTTTGGACAAAGTTTGGCCTCCACCACCCTCCTCCTAACAATAAAATTCGCAAACTTGCACACTTACCCCGGTGTGCAGACACATTTACCTACCTTGCGGACCCACTCAAACGTACATCTTCCGGATGGGGGCCGCCGTAGCTGCAGTCATGACCTCCTCGGAGGACAAACAGCATCAACAGCCTCGCCATCCACGCCGTCCGCCTCTGACACGTGGAGCTCCACAAAACAGTGCTGTGACACATCCACCTGCACAGCAGGAGGGAGATGCGTCGCAGAAGGCACCTACCCTCGCCACAGTTCTACAGACCGAGGCTCAGCTTCCTGGACCTCTCTGAGCAGCAGTGCATAGGGAGGCTCAGAGTCACTCGACATGTAGTCGTGGACATCTGCAGCCTCCTTCATGCCGAGCTGCTCCCGGCTGGCCTGAGCACCATCTTCTTACCTGTCGCTGTCAAAGTCACCACTGCCCTCAACAACTTCTCCTTCGCATCCTTCCAGGGTGTCACCGGGGACATCGCCGACGTCTCTCAGTTGTCTGCACAAAAGAGCCCTGCAAATACACCTACACCCACTCTGCAGTGACACAATGGGTGGCATCAGTTGTGGGTCTTCATTGTGATCCTCAGGAAAGGGCATTATTGCATAAACCAGATAAGATTTGCAAAGACGTGGCAGTAGTGGTGACAATGTAATATGTAATGTGTGTTGATCAGAAATCAAATATAAGTAAAAACCATGCCAAACCCTCAAATACCCTTGTGCATCCCCTTCATGCTCACGACACGTTTGCCTTACGCTTCCTACTGCACATATGTGATGCATGCCCTGTGGCTGCAGCACAGGTAGTGGCAGGTTGAGTGAGGCTGACCGTGAAAGAGATGCATGAGAGGGTGAGATGAGATAGAGCCATGAGATTGTATGAGGATTGGGTTGCGTGGTAGTGGTGGAATGAGTACTGGCGAGGTGAGTAAGTGCAGGTAAGATGAGGATGAGGTTTGAGTGGGTGTGAGGAGTGATGTGATAGAGTTGTGTTGGCAGTGCAGAAGGAGATGTGGGGTGGGGGCAGTGATGTGGCAGACGGAGTGTAGGGAAATGAGTAAGTGTACTCACTTTGGCTGACCTACTTAGGTCATTGAAGCGCCTCCTGCACTGTATGCAGGTGTGCGATATGTCGGTGGTGCTGGTGACCTCCTCTCCCACCTCGAGCCAGGCCGCCATGGTGGCAGAGGCAGGCCACTTCCTCACGTCCGCCAGGGAGAAGATCTCTTTCCTTCCCCCTCCTCCTCACCCCATCCAGTAAGACCTCGAGTGAGGCATCATTAAACCTGGGAGCAGCCTTTCACCTGGGCTGCTCCATGTTGTAATTTTGCATATTTTCTGCAGCATCAGTCAACGGAGGACTGCCCCTTTAAATAGGGCTCCTCCAGCAGACAGTCTATGCTGCGGCTGCGCAGTCCGCCCGCTGCGCAGCTTTCGAGCACGAAACCCGGAAGTCAAGTTAAGTACTTTCAATCAAGTTGCGATTGCGTGTGGAGTGCCCCGAATTCACTGGGCACGTTACCCACGTGCCCAGTCGACCCCCCCCCGCTGCCAACCCGCCTCCCTCCTAAAATCGGGCCCAAGCTTTTAGCCAACCCTCCTAATATCTCCTTCTTTAGCTGGGAATCAATTTTTGTCTAATTATGCTTCCGTGAAGAGCTTGGGACGTTTTCCTTCGTTAAAGGCGCTATATGAATGCAACTTGTTGTTGTTGTAACCATACCACATTGCCAAATCTTAACAAATTACTGGAAGACATGGTACAGAATTTTCACATCTGATAAGGTACAAGACAAATCCTTACAATGGCAATGACATTTAGTAAGCATAGATTAGAGCAATTTGCCTAAAAATAAGTGATTTAATTTTGTTTTAAATTTTATAATCTGTCATCTTAAAGTGATAGTTTCATGGCCTTGAAGGGAATGGGGAGTTGTATGATTATACTACTACCTTGGAACAACCCCAGATGCTGGCAGTTGTGTGGTGGATCTTCAGTGATACTTTTAATCAATGGAAGAGTTAAAGTGTGCTTCCGATTAAAGCTTTATACTTTTGGTGGAGCAGTGCAGCAAGAGCAGTGGGTCACAAAATTGATCTCCTACTTTTCCGAGTCTCACCTCACTACTGCGGGTAAGTGTCTCCATGTGGGGAGAGAGGACAGAGTCTTTACTGGCTCCTGGCAGCCAGCCAAGAGTGACAATAGCAGGAATGGATCACCTACTCTACAATGAGTCACAAGAGATCCTTGAATGGAGATGGACTAGGAGAAGAAAAAAATCAAGGGTGGGGGGGGGGGGGGGGGAAAGGGGCAGCATGTCCTCAAAGCAAACAATAAAAATCAGCACCGTTGAAACCCTGATATCATTAAACAATAGGGTCACTGGAGGTCCGCTGTGGGAGATATCCACCCCAATTTGTTGCATTTGCTTTTATTCTAGATATCGGCATGCTGTTGTACGGCTACATCATGAATTTCAGGCTTCTAAACCAGAAACAAGTTTGTGTTGTTTCAATTCTAATGCAGTTTTTCTGGTGTTGCTTACAATATGAACTTATGAAAAACGGAGAAAAAAAACCTCAGGCTAATTTAGGAAAAGAAAACGCTGGGAAATTTCTCTCTGACCCACAAAATAGATCAAGCTAGCTCCAGGAGATCACAGGGACTGCTGACATTAGCCACCACTGCTCCATCTATCTTTTTTTTATTCGTTCATGGGATGTGGGCGTCGCTGGCAAGACCAGCATTTATTGCCCATCCCTAATTGCCCTTGAGAAGGTGGTGGTGAGCCGCCTTCTTGAACCGCTGCAGTCCATGTGGTGAAGTATGTAGGTATGTTTGCCAGTCACAGGAACTTGTCCAACTCTTTTTTGAATGTTTGCAGCAAATCCGCACTTACTACTCCTGCTGAACCCTTATTCCAGAGTTTGCTGACTCTGCTAAAAGTACCATCTAGCATCTAACCTAATTCTATGCTTTTGTAACTTATACTTGTTTCCCCTAGTCCTTGCTAACCTATCTAGCTTGAATAGCTGATCCACTTGGACAGAATGTATACAAATATATGAAAAAGGAGGACCAGAAAGGACCAGATGGTTTAATGAGGCTGTCCCATCCCAGCATGGTGTAACTTACACACACAATCACCCAACATCAACATGCTGGCCTTGTTTTGGACCTAATGGTTTTTTAAAAAATTCCTTTAATATATTAGGTTTAAGTTAAGTAAATATACACCAGTCACATAAAAATAACAAGACATATTGCATGTCAGTCAGTTGAAATACAGTAAATACAACGAGGATAAACAAAATGAATGATATAATTATGTAAGCCACAATTCAATATAGCTGGAAACTTGTGAAGTCTCATTAAATAGAGTTCTACTCAAACATATTATTGAATAGAGCTGTGGATGGTGCCAACCATTTTCTTTAACTTCTCACACTGAACTGATGCCTTTCATCATTTTCCAAAGAATGATGAAGCTAATGATTTCAAGTGCTGCAACTCTCAGAAAAATTATACAAGATCCATCTCTCTTAATGCTTCTCCAAATGATTCTCAGCACTAGAAATTATCTTGAAAGCTGTTTCTAAATCATCTCTAATTTAATTTACTTTTTGGCTTTGACTGATAAATTAGAATATCAAACTTAGCAAGCAAATTCCCAGGAAATTTTTTTTAAAACTACTGTTTGGGGAAAAAAAAGTTGTGAAACCCATCTCATTAAGTTGTCCTTTTAGACTGTTTATTGTCTATTTGCTTTACTGCACAACTCATCAATCTGGATATCCCATTTAAAATTAGTTCACCATAATTGTTTTATGCATCACTTTTCAATAGATCAGGTTTATTAGTTTACTTATTATTAAAAGGGTTCTTATCAGTATTTTAATTCAAAATTCATCAGGGGGTGCTTTAATTGACTGTTATATTCTTGGTGTTTGGCTAGGTATGGGAACATTGGGGGGGAAATTTTCAACTGCCAGCTTCCCCATTTAGAAGACATCCAGCAGTTGAAAATGGCAAGAAAATAGTGACCAATCTTGCTCAAAACAGTCGGGATCAAATCAGGGTCTTGTGCTGGTTGTAATTTTCTAGTACAAATGGGTGGAGTCACGCACGCTCGCTCAGCATGTTTGTACCAGGCGGTGAGCGGCCTAATCAGTGGTCCTTAAAGGGACCGCAGGAGACTACTCCAAAAATGGTCTGGAATATTTTGTGGGAGAATTTTTTTGGGGCCAGGAGGAGCTTCTGCTGACTTCCATGGCCCGCTCATGGTGCTGCAGGATTTTCTGACCCCCCCCCCAACCCCCAACCCTTCCCGGTTTGGCGAGCTGCCCGCTGGCACTCATTGAGCGCTGGGCACCTTGCCCACTGTATTCTAATGAGACTTAATCCATTAGGTGGGCACTACAGATGCACCACCAACTTTGTGCGCAGTTTGCATGAAAGTTCAAAATCACCCCCATTGTGTTTTACTGCTTATTCTCATCTCCCAGCATCCTTTACTATGCATCGTAACGAATAAAGTGACAGGTGGCATTTAAAGCTGATCCAAATTGACACAATTTGACTCAATTTAGATTTGAAAGAAACTGCAGAGTCCATCGATGGTCAAAACCTTGTTTTTCTGAAAATACTGAAGGTACTATTAGGTGAAATTCAAGTAGGGCATCAGAAATTACAAAATTCACCTTCTGATGAGTTTTTATTTAAAAGTAATTCAAAATTCCGATGAATAAGAGTACTTTTAATAATAAACTGATAATCCTGATCTATTGAAAGGTGATGCATCAGCTGAAAAATTATGGTGAACTGATTTTAATCGGTTATCCAACCTGATTAATTGTACAATAAAACACAAAATGATCACAATGTGACTTCCCTACTCGTTAACCTGACTAAGCTTCACAAAGCCAATGATAATTAAGACAACCATCTCTGTCACTTTGATTTTCTTGTAATCACAATAACTGTGAACTTGTGAAATAATTTTTAACTTGGTTGTTTATATAATCTCCAATGTATTTTTCTCCCCCTCATTTTTTAATCCTCTTGAAACAGATGCTTTATCTGTTGCGTAAATATTTTATTATACCAGTATCCATAGGCTATCCTCTATATATGAAAAGTGCTAAGAAACATCAGCATTTCTCTTGTAGTTGAGATTTTTTTTTTCATACATGTGTTTAGATTAAAGCTGTGGTTGATGGACTGGAATGGTACCTAACTCGGTCAGTGATACATAGCAAAATAATTCTTTAACACCCTGCAAGACATAATGGCCTCAGTATTCCCCAACCTTGATTAGGGTGCTGGATTTCTGCCCTGCATGGAGGTGTACCTTGAACCCAACCGACCATCTAACGCGATTCAATTGGTGCCACTTAACGTGGCTTCTGGGTTTGCCGTCCGAAAGCTGCGTAGCGGGCGGACTATGCACCCGCATCACAGGCTGTCAGCTCTGTTTAAAGGGCCATTGCTCCAAAGGCTTTTGCTGGAGCAAACCCCCACAGATCACAATGGAGCAGCATGGGGTCAAAGCTGCTCCAAGGTTTTAACGATGCCTCACTCCAGGTGCTACTGGATGGGGTGAGGCGGAGGAGGGATGTGTTCTACCCGGCGGACAGGAGGAAGTGCCCTGCCTCTGCCACCAGGAAGGCCTGGCTCGAGGTGGTAGAGGAGGTCATTAGCAGCAGCAACATCTCCCGCACCTGGATCCGGTGTGCTTTAATGACCTAACTAAGTCAGCCAAAGTGAGTACACTTACTGATTCTCCTACATTCTGTGTTGCACATCACTGCCAACCCCGCCCCCCCACCAACTCATTCTACACTGCCAAGACTATTCTATCACATCACTCCTCACACCCACTTAAGGCTCATCCTCAACTTACCTGCACTTCCTCAGCACTTCCTCACCTCCCCATTAGTCACCCCACCAATACCACTCACCCCAATCCTCATCCATTGTGCTGACTCTATCTCATACTCACCCTCTGATGCATCTCTTTCACTGTCAGAAGAGAGCGCAAAATGCACGTGAGAGGGCGAGGACTGGAGAGGGGCCTCCACAAACACTGGTCCTCACAGATGCAGAGCTGGAGCTGAGCCACACCCTCAAGTTCCTGTCTGTCGGGGACGGCGAGACTGGCAGCCCACAAACGTCTGGTGACACAACTTTAACATTCATCACACACAATATGAATTGATGTTAACATGCCTTGCCATCTTCAATGCCTCAGTATACTCATCGCAACATGACACTTCTGTGATGATGCTTAATATTGCCTTCTGTTCTCTTAGAGGGCCTTCAGTGACCGCAGTGACGGCAGAGGGCAATTCCTCGGAGGACCTGCTGGGCTCTGAGGGTGCACCGTCACATCTTAGTGAGCCATCCACCAGCACAGATACTCATACCTCGGTGGGTCCTGGTACTCAGTTAGTTTGGTTGGCACCCGGTGAGTCACCACACACAAGTGAGCACGAGCAGACGCTGGTGGCAGGGGCAGCTGTGGAGAGTCTGCGTCGGTGGGAGCACTCCTGTCCGGGCTCTGCTCCGCAGATGCTGAACCCTGGGGGCCATCCTTTAAAAGGAGAATGATCAAGGGACAGCAGCACGTTTGTGAGGTACTGGAACAGGTGCTATGGGCACTCTTCATAATAGCGCAAAGGATGGAGGAGACCAACTCCTGCATGAGCGGAATAGTGGCACAGGTGCGGGAGGGAATCTCTGAGATACTGTCACGGGGACGTGAGCAACTCTCTGAGATAGTGTCACAGCTAAGTGTGGGAATGTCTGCGATGGAGAGAAGGCTAGCCTCCGTTGAGCTTCAAGCACGGCTCACAAATGAGTCCATTCAGTCCCTGTCAACAGCCGTACGGACTAAGGGTGAACAACATTCTGCCGCCTTAAATAGGCAGACAGAAACTTTACAACTGGGCTTCCAAAGCATCATACATGTCCTCCAAACTGTTCTCTAGCAGGGTGGTAGGAGTGATGTGTACCTGGTCCAGGAGAGGGATGATGGCGAAAGGGGACGTGGAAGTGGGGACGCCACTCAAAGCGCTCCCACATCTCACCCCCTCAACCAATACCCGCAATACTGCCTCCTCTCCAGGTGGCCGAGTCTGTCCCTGCACAGGTGGAGCAGTCTTTGGAGGGGCCCTCACGGGCTCCAAAACCTAAAACGCGTAGGCGCAAAGCATCTAAGCAGTCAGGGCATGAACATGAGCAACCTGCCACTATCTCTGCTGCAGCCACAGGGGATGCACCACGTAGAAGTAGTCGGAAGAGAAAGGCGAAGGTTTTGTGAGCACGAAGAGTATGCACAAGGATATTTGACAGACTGTCGTGTTTTTCATTTATATTTAGTTTTTGTTAAAGTGACATTAAATGTTATGATTCTCACCACTACTGCCACGTCTTGCCCATTCTTGACTGGCTTTTGTGATAGGGCCCTTTCATGAGGTTCACCATGAACGGCGACACTTGATGCCACCCATTGGGTCACTTTACAGTGGGTGTCTGTGTAGTTGCAGGACTGTTTTGGGCAGGAAGGGGTGGGCGGCCTGGTGTGGGCGCTGCTCTTTTCAGGTGGTGTGAGGATTGGACTGTTCACACTTTCTTTTGTTAGGAGAGCCGTTCACATATCAGTGACTCCCTGGCCTCACAAGCAGCCAGGTGAGTCACTGCTCTGTCCATGGGTTCCTCCTCCACCTACTCCTCCTCAATGTGGGTGGCAGATATGGATGGGGCCTCCTCAAGCAGCACCCCTCGCTGTTGTGCCATGTTGTGCAGGGCACAACACACTACTATAATGCGTCCCACTCTCTCTGGTGCATATTGAAGCACTCCTCCAGAACGATCAAGGCACCTAAATTGTAGCTTGAGCAGCCCTATAGCATGCTCAATTGTAGACCTGGTGGCGATGGGGTTCCTCAGGTGTCATGAGCCACGTGTGCAGGGGGTATCCCTTGTCCCCGAGGAGCCAGCCCTTAAGGGTGTTCGGTGCGTGGAAGAGGGGCAGGACGTTGGATTCCCTCAGGAATTGCGGCAGCTGCCAGGGAATCTGGCGCACAAGTGAAAGAATCTTTTGCGGTGCTCACAACCGAGCTGAGTGTTGATGGAGCGATACCCCTTTCTGTTGATGAACAGTCCTGGCTCATGTGGAGGTGCTCTTATTGTTATATGGGTGCAATTGATCACACCCTGCACCCGTGGGAAGCCACCCATAGAGTGGAATCCCATTGCCCTCTCCGTCTGGCTGAGGTTGACAATGGGGAAGTTGACATACTGTGAGGCTCTGCGAAACAGGCCGTTGGTGACCTGCGGAGTTGATTGAAGGATACGAGTTTCTCTAGGGTATAGGCCAAGGTGCTGGGAGATACAAAACTGAGACACCCCAGCGATGTACCCGGTGGCACCCTGGAATGATCCGGAGGTGAAGAAGTTGAGGGCAGTGGTGACTTTGACGGCGACGGGTAATGAGATGCCGCTCGGCCCAGCCGGGAGCAGCTCTGCATGAAAGTGGCTGCAGATGTCTGCAACTACCTCGCGACTCACTCTCGGCCTCCATATGCACTGCTCCTCAGAGAGGTCCAGGAAGCTGAGCCTCGGTCTGTAGACCCTGTGGCGAGGGTAGTGCCTCCTGCGACGTCTCTTTCTCTGTTGTTGCCCTCTGTGCTCTTGTGCAGGTGCCTGTGACGCAGCACTGTGTTGTGGAGCCGCAAGTGGCGGAAGTGCACGCCGTGCCTGGCGAGGCTGGCGATATTGCTCATCCTCGGATGTAGTAGTGAATGCAACCATGGCGCCCCCCCATCCTGATGGTGTGAGTTTGAGGGGGGTCCGAAAAGTTGTTAAATATGTGTGAACAGAAGAATTGTGAGTGGAAAGTAAGAATTTTCAGTGAAAACACAAGGATCTTGCAGCCAAAAGTTTGTGTGAAAGAACTGAATGCCCTGCAGCAAGAACTCAACTTTTCTTCCCATCAGTCAAGCATTTGAATGTGCAACCGGCTGCTGGCTGAAACACGTCTGGCAGAACATGGAGTGTTTCCCACAGCACTGGAAACACGCTGGGGATGTTTCAAAATCGGACCCCTGCCTTAATGTGGACAAAATTAAGTACTTTAAGTATCTAAATAAGTCTCTTAACTATCATCCCGCCGGCTTTAATTCTGGTGGGACTTCTGCATTCGGGAGGCGCGCACACACCCAGACGCGTCAATGGGGAACCCAGAAGTCTGCGGGTTGGAGCCGGGTTCCAAACCCGCTCGAGATTTCTGCGATTTTCGGAGCCTCCCTCCCCCAATGCACCCGCTACTTCATTCCGTAATCAACCCCATTCTGTGCCACTTTAAACCCAGAGGTGTATTTTGATCCTTCTGTTTCTGCTGCACCAATTTATTTTTGATGATACAGTAATAGCATAGTGTATGACAGCATAATAGTTTTTGAAAAGATATTTGATTTATGTATATCTTCAGCTTTGATCTTTCTTTGAGTCTGTAGCAAAGTTAGGCGGAGGGTTGCAACTAAGTATCTGTTTGTACTTCAAAAAGTTAAGTTTGTGTTTGAAATTGGAACTATAGCTTTTGGTTTACATACTAAATGACATGATATGGTTTTACACCATGGATCATCAAAGATAACTCGCCCTATTTAAAAACTGTATACGTCACAGTCCTCTGTTGAATATTCTGAATTATACAGCATGTTGAAGAGTTCCCACGTTTCTAATGTACATATTTCATTGCAAGAACAATGCTATTCATCATCTGTAGTGAATTCAGAATAATTAATTGTGGACCTTTACACCTTTTTTTTTTGTTACTTGAAAACAAAGACTGCTTTATGGAAGATCTTTGAAGACAAAATACTTATCTCTCGAGTTGCCGATGTTTTATTAACAATTTTAACCAATGTAATTAGGGAACTGTATTTGAAAGGTTCCTCTATAGATTCTATTTCCTAAATTAAGAAGTCAACTTGTGGCCTGATATCATCACCTGAGGGAAACTGCACAGTGCATGTCCACTCACGCGATGGATTTTGCTCATTCCAGTTGGAGCCCTGTTTTATTTTTTGAACCTAGAGTGTACTTTTTTTTAAACCTAATTTTTAGTAAAAAGCATTCATATCTTACTTGGGATAGATTAGTGCTCCATAATGTGCCAGTAACAAAGGATTGATTTTTTTTATTACAGTGGAGGTCCAAATCATACTCTCTTGTGTGAAGTTCAATATGTGCTGATGCCTAAGGGTTTTCACTTGGCAAAACGCATAGATTTTAGTTGCTGAACATTTTTCACTCCCTTCCTGCACCTGTACTGGGAAGCTACTTGTGTGGGTCTGCATAGCAGGCATGCTGATTGACATTGGAAAAGGTCAGTATCAAGAAAAACCCATTATTTAATTCCCAAAGCCACCACCTCATGTGTTCAAAATGTATTGAGTGATTAGACCAAAAAAAGTTGGTTTAATACCTCAAAAAAGGGAATCCCATGAAGAGCGTAATGTAATGCTTGTGATTGAGGAACTGAGTGGCTAGGAAGGAGAAGGTGAGGTGACTCGAGAAAGGTGGTAAAAGTTAGGGATGGCAGTAATGGATAATATTTCTGTTCCGCTTCTTGTAACAAATCTTGTATTGTCTCAACAGTGGCCAAGGCACCAATTAATCTGTGTAAACCAAATCCATGTATAAATGATGGAGAGTGCATACTTCATAATGCAAGTTATCGTTGTGAGTGCAAGGGCTGGGAGGGAGCACACTGTGAACACAGTAAGTATTCTCAGTTTTTGCAGCACCGTATATATCCCCTGGTTTAAGAGGCAATGTCAGTGCATCAAATTATTTCTTAATTATCATGCCAATCACACCTCTTAACTCTAGATAAGGCTGAGGTGAAGCTTTTGTTTCTTTCATACTTCCTTCAGCAACAGCTACTGGCTTCAAAGGTGAAGCAGTAAGAATGCACAAAGCAATGAGACAAGACAAACAACAAAGGAGTGCACTAAATTGAAACTGGCTCTAAAATAAAGAACAAAGCTGAATTAGTATTTAATCCTCAGTTCTGATTTGTAAGAAGCAGGGGTCCGCTGTTTTTTCATCCAGAGCAATGTTGCCCTCAAATCATATTTTTTTATTTTATGATTCAAATAATTTTCTGGAGAGGTTTAAATGTTTTAAAATATTTTCTCTGCATGTTATGTGTACTGAATTCATAAACGTGTTATTTATAAATGGGTTTATGATTTTGTTGCACATCTCACACCGAGGGAATCTTCTGTAATTTTCTTCATGCTTTATTTTTAGTTATTTCCAGCATTAACTTTCAGCCCTAATTTTAAATCCATTTCACATTGTCACTGGAATATTCTTGTGCTTAATTCCATAACACTTCCATTTAAAAAAAATATTTTTTAGGCTCCTTGGCATCATACGCTTGTCCAGCTTTGAGAAACCAGAACAAGCAGCCTCTTCCCAGGCCTCTACCATCTCGTCTGTTACAATGCGCAGGACAGTGGCACAAGTTCTAAATTTCCCAGATCGTCTGGCTGAGACGTTGCCCTTTTTCCTCATCCTACCTCTCCATTTCATACACATAAGTGCACTGCACCATGCTGCAACACTTGTCAGTAGTAAATGTTTTCTACATACAGGTTTCGATAGAGTATTAATAAACATATAAGCTTATATGCTTCAATTGTCTGTATTCCTATATCTTTTCTAAAGTCAGATGGCCATGGAAACCTGACTCGATCAACTAAAGATTCAACAAGGTTGCAACCTGGGTTTGAATCAAGCTAAAAATGGTCCTGAGTAAAATGAGTTTCGGCAGTCGACCCTTTCTTAGTTGTCATGGTTCCATGGCACAAAACTTCCCACAACTTGGTATCAATAGGCAATCTCACTTGGACAGGTAAAAAAGATGGCTGATGTGACACTGTTTAAAGGTCATACTGTTTAAATAGCAGATACCGTTCTGATATTGAGGTTAAAAATAGAAGCTTTTTGTTTATTTTCATGAAGGTGAAGGATGGCAATGCTGGGGATTACGATTTTGTATATAGAAAGCATCCAACACTCCCAGGTCAGGTATAGCTCCCTACGCTGCCCAACAGTATGTTTTATCTCCAGCCTTAGAAGAGCACTAGACTGCTGTTTCTTTTCTCGTCCCAGCAATCATTTGGTTTCTTTAGTGAGATCTTTAATTTGTGCTGTATTAGAATGATCGTCTGTTAGAATAATAAATATTTTGATTCTCTTGGTTAAATATCAGGGTTTTCTTTTTACAAGCTCGTAGGACACATGATGGGAGGTAAGGGTTTACGAAAATAAACCACTGAGAAGTTGAGAACCTAATGTTACGAGCAGTTTATTTTTCAGGAAGCTACAGATCCCTGTTAATTTATTTAACTTATGTATATTCAAGTGTGGGATTTAGAAAATTGTGCTTCAGCAGCCAGTTCTTAGGTCTGTTTGAAACAGAACAGTCCCTGAGATAAGACTTGCCATTTGGCAGTTATGTTGTGCCTTATTGTTTTAGGAGTAAGGGTGTACTGGCAATAAACCACCACTGAAACTCTCCCACACATTGTTTAGATTATGCAGAAAGGCTAAGCAAGTTGGGCAGGTCTTGTTTTCTTTGGAAAATGGGAGACACCTAATTGAAGTTCTCGAAATTATGAAGGAAATTGACAAGATTGATCCAAGCAAACTTTTACTGTAACAGAAAGTTTAAATAGAAAAGGGCGAGGTAAATATTAAGAAATTAAAATGGAAACCACATGGAACTTTTTCATTCAAAGGGGTAATGGAGCGATGGAATAAGTTACAGGGGAAGGTTTTTAAAGCAGTCTGTAAAAATGCATTCAAGAGACAATAGATGTGTTTCTGGAGGCAGATTATAATGAGAAGGCAAACAGGCAGGGTAGATCCCTGAAAAAGAATCAAGCTTGTTGGATCTACTGGCCTTTTCCTGTCCCTAAAATTTCTCATGTTGCACAAATGGTTGCCTTTGCAACCATGTTCAGCCAGAAGTGCTGAGTGGATGATCCATCTCGGCCTCCTCCCGATATCCCCACCATCACAGAAGCCAGTCTTCAGCCAATTCGATTCACTCCACGTGATATCAAGAAATGGCTAAGTGCACTGGATACAGCAAAGGCTATGGGCCCCGACAACATCCCATCTGTCGTGCTGAAGACTTGTGCTCCAGAACTAGCCCCGCCTCTAGCCAAACTGTTCCAGTACAGCTACAACACTGGCATCTACCCAACAAAGTGGAAAATTGCCCAGGTATGTCCTGTCCACAAAAAGCAGGACAAATCCAATCCGATCAATTACCGCCCCATCAGTCTACTCTCAAGCATCAGCACAGTGATGGAAGGTGTCGTCGACAGTGCTAACAAGCGACACTTACTCACCAATAACCTGCTCACCGATGCTCAGTTTGGGTTCCGCCAGGACCACTATGCTTCAGACCTCATTACAGCCTTGGTTCAAATATGGACAAAAGAGCTGAATTCCAGAGGTGAGGTGAGAGTGACTGCCCTTGATACCAAGGCAGCATTTGACCGAGTGCGGCACTTAGGAGCCCTAGCAAAATTGAAGTCAATGGGAATCAGGAGGAAAACTCTTCAGTGGCTGGAGTTATATCTAGCACAAAGGAAGATGGTAGTGGTTGTTGGAGGCCAATCATCTCACCCCAGGACATCACTGCAGGAGTTCCTCGGGGTGGCGGGGTGCACGTGGGGTGGTGGGAGGGGGGGGGGGAAGCTGGTAGAATTTCTGCAGGGTTCTCCCAATCTCTCACTGTAACTTAGGCAGAAGATCAGTCAAAACCCCAGAGAAATGGCGTATGCAGCCGCTTATGTTATATCTCCAAAGTTTCTGCTGCAGTTAGTGCAGGAGATCGGGAGAGCTCCCGTGGAAATTCCAGGTGTGTATAGTCTTGGATCAATCTATCTGTCTGTCTGTGTTTTGCTTCTAGCATGCACGCATCCATCACTCCAGCACATGTCAAACGTTGCACTTTATTACAGATGCAAAACAATCTTTTTTTTAAAAAAAGAATGATAGCTAGTCGCTATTTACAAGCAGGTACAGTTGCCTTGTGAATGACCTCAGCAGTTACAGTGACCAGAATTGGACTATTTAGAGCTGTTGCTATAAAAAGTAAGAAAAAAAAGAGACTTACATTTATATAGCATCTCAAACCTAGCCTTTCTCCCCCACCTGTGATATTAGTTTGAATCCTCCCCCACTGCTCTATTTATTCTCTCTGCAAAGAACACTGGCGTCCCTTTCGTATAAACTTCCTTTATTTCAGAAAACATTCCAACGCCCCAAGAATATGAACCAGTGCTGCAGCCACATGTTGACCTTCCTTCCCTTAGCATGGAAGCCCTTTACCATTTATGTTGTTGATGATAGAACTTCTGTAGAAAAAGTAAAAGGGTTGGGGAAGGTGAGGGAACTTCACCGAGGCCTGAAAAGCTTTAAGCTCTTTTTATTGTTCTTCTTATAGGAATTACCAATCCAGAGCCGCGTGGAGATTTTCCCAGGTTTCATAGGAATCAACGCAGGCAGAGGAAACTCCGGCACTTAAACAGAAGAGGTAAAAGAAGGTTTCGCAAAAGACGCGGACACCGAAAGAACCAAAAGCCATACCTTCCTGTTTAACATAAACTCATCACTTCATTCGGGACTCATGAGCCCAAACCGCACAAATATCAAGAAGTCAAGTTTCAGTGGGTTATGAACTTTTTAAAATTAAATAAGTGGATTCCAAAATGAGCGATCTTTTTCCAGTTCCACAGATAACAAACCAAAGTTTTAAACAAAGCAACTGAAAAGAAATGACAGTTTGAAAGGGTATCTACATTTCTTAAGGAAACATTATTAATAAAGTATGTTCTGACTACTATCAGCCTGGATTATCAACCAAGAGTCCTCATAATTCATGGGCAACCCCAGAATGACTGCGAGGAATGTTTTGTGTACATCTTCGACAGTTATAGATCTTCACTGTGAAATATAGCCAATGTCACTATTGCATTGAGTTATATTTGACTGGCCATACAAACTATCAAATCATGATAACTTGTTTTTCACACAACCACTGCACAGTTTTGTTATTACAAAGTACAGAGCTGTAACACGAGAGAAATATTTCTGCCTTCTTCATAGGGTTCTGGTTCTAAAAAAAAGTTAAAATTTGCTGCCCTATTGTACTAAACGAGCAGATTTGTCATATTGGCTATTTCCTTGTCCAGTGATGTGCGTTACACATGTAAGAAGGAAGTAATTCGACTGCAAGACAGTGCAGTGATTACCCAAATAACCCTGGTTAATTAACTGACCTGTCACCATGGTTGGAGTGAACTTCATGATCAAAAGGAGTGAAACCGATTTTAACGTATGGAGTTGTGTTTCATTTTAAAACAGGTTACATTTTTAAACTAATATGAGGGTGTCTTGTCAAATGAAACCTGGATATACATTTAAGAAAGAAAATAGCTTCCCTGCTAACATTAAAAGTATCTCTCAATGGCACAAAAACTGTGGAATCATTAACTATTTCATTTCTTCTGGGGATGTAATACTTTTCCAGCAAAATAGATGATCTTAACCCAAATTTCTCTTTCTAAGGATTTTTTTCAGTGTTTTTTTTAAGGTTCATTAAGGACTAGGAGATTAATTGCTCCTCACAAGAAGATACTCTTCACTCAAGTAACTTTTATTTAGGAAAAAAGAGCTGGGGTCTTACTGATTGGTCCTATGTTATGGACTGATGGATGATTCATATACCCAGGGATGAAGCAAGTATTGTATTTGGGAACCATGACTGTTCTGTAAATGTTGTATAAGCTGCTACACATTATTGATAATTACACTGCGGATGCTTTCAATCTTAGTCTCTATAGTTCATTCCAGCACTGAGCTTAATGTTAATGCATTTATTTAAACAGCTTCTTTTGTATAAATATATACGGTGGCATTGCTTTGTTTAGAGGCACTGGAATCTAGATATATTTAAGGGCAGACTGCTTGCGCTCTAACTTGATCTGCTGTCTATATATCTTGTATTTGTTTTATGTATTGTTGAAAATATCTATAAGTCTCAAGCTTGAACTAGGGTTTTTTTTATTTAACACCATTAACAATTGTTAATCTTGTAATCGACATTTATAATAAGCTTGAGTGAATTGCATTCTGAACTGGGATGACATACAGGTTCAACTATGTTTTTAACTGACGACAGTACTACTTATCATTGCTATGTAATTATACTACAGACTGTGTATACTAGTCATTTAGTGCCCTAGCGTGCCATTTCTAGAACTATTTAGGAGTGTGCGTGCCTGAAATCCACCCCAAACGCTTGCTGCCAGAGGTTACACGCTGGCCGTTCCCTGTCTCGTTCCTTTCTTGGATGTATTTGTCTTTCTTCAGATCTCTCCTTGTCTTAGTCTCTTTGGATTCATTTATACTTACTACCATCCTGCTCTCTATTTTGACTTGTCCTTCACCGCCGGTACAATGTGAACAGTAAGACCCAGTGATACTGATTTCCAGTGATACTGATTTCCAGTGATACTGATTTCCAGTGATACTGATTTCCAGTGATACTGATTTCCAGTGATACTGATTTCCAGTGCTCTGCAGCACCAATGATATCAAACTGCAAATCATTCTTCCTCCATGGAACATACACTTAAGAAAAATCCACAAAGAACTAATTTAAACTTTGAGGGAATTTAAGAGAACAAATGTCAGAACAGTAATGACTTATCTAAAGCAACCATTTGTGGTATGGCTCATGTAAGTCATTCACCTGCAGTGCTTGCATTTGATTTGTTTGGTCCCACTTAATGGCTTACTTTTTTGCAACCGCATTGCTTGTATAGCTACAATGTGCTGGCTTTGGTGTGGTTAAATCCATAAATAAGTAGGACCAAATGATAGAACATCAACCTGAGCACTGACTTTGAACTAATGTATGAACTGAAACCTATTGTTTTCAATGGATGGTGTGCAGATACCAACCAAATCAGAGCCATGTGGCTGTTGTGTGACCTTTCACACATACAGGACATGTATCCAACACAGCGTTGCCTGATTATTTGGCCTGAATATCTTGCATAGGGATAGATTAAAATAAAGTATGTGTCCACTTACTTTTTCAGTTTATTAGTGTGGCCTGACAGAACTTACAAATGTAATCTCTATACAGTAGCCAATCTCCCGTGGCATTGCAGGACCATGTGTAGCCTTCAGGTGAAGTGGGTTTAGGTGGTGAGGAATAATTTAGATGAGGCCATGCAGCTGCAATTCAGTCTCTATTTTAAAGACATACTTTCTGTCCTTATTTTTATGCAAAACTTGATTTTATATTGTTCTTTACAGTCATATACTACAGCATAGTAAAATCTTAGGGAAATTTAGGAAGCAAAGAAGTGGATTTGATTGAAGCATAAGAGTTTCTCTAGGGTAGAGGCTGAGGTGCTGGGAGATACAAAACTGAGGCAATACAACACCACCATTAGAGGGAGGGTGTAATTATAGTGTGACAAGTTTACATAGGCAGTTTCCATTATAGATGGAATTTATAATGGAAAAAGTTGACACAAAAGTGTGACAACAGGAAGTAAAGTTTTGTAGACAGATAGATGTATGTAAAACTGAGACCAAGGTGTGGGGCTAATGAAATAGTTGTGAACTTAAATGACCAGTCTTTACAGTCTGGCAATGCATACACTCGCATATCTAAACTCTGCACGCGGTGTATGAGGCTGTATCAGTCAGACAAGTCCTCATTATGGTTTCACACTAGTCCAGCTTGTTCCTCATCCTCTCTTTCCTCTTTAGCTTTCTATGCTGTCTCCCACTCCCAGCCTCCTCTTCCAATTGATAGGGAGCACAATGATCTATGGTCATGTCAATAGGCAGCCTCATTGCTGCTCTGTTCGTCAGTCAACAGGAGGCAAGCATCTTCCTCCCCGCTGCACTATCAGAAAGTCAAGTAGGTTGATTACCAAAATGTAATGAGTGAGGCAGATGAGTTCAAATAATGCCCAAAATGGCTTTTAAATTCTGTTTGGACCTGTAGTTAGGAGTTAAATGCTCTGCTGTTGGACAACCACTCAAACTGCCATTTTGAAATGTTAAGAATGAAGGTATAGGAAAAGATTCTCACCAAAGTTTGAAATTTTAAATAGGAACAATAATAATAATTTTTAAGAAGTAACTACATCCTTTCACTATAAATATAGTTGTCGGTTACTGAACCTAGAAACATATATCCTTCTTGTGACCCATATCAAGACTTCAAATCAGCCTGGTGTGGTGTAGCTTAGTTCAGACTGAGAATACATTCTTAGGAATTACGTCATTGTACTATCTTAGAAAAATGACTGGATGTTATAGTATTTTGTATATAAAATCTGGTATCCACCTATGTACATTTTTATGTTTACCTGGTAGTGTTAGATATGCTGGGTCAAGTTTTTTTAATGGTTTTATATTTTTAAGATGTTCACAAAGAAATCAAGCTGACTTGTAATAAATCTAACTGACAAAACTCAATGGTGCTATATAGTATTAGAAATCAATAAAAAAACAAGTTGGTCACCAAACTTCTGTAGTGTTTTATCTATAACTATATAAAGGTACAAATAAGCAGTTAACTGGTGCACTGCCCCAGTCTTCGCAATTGACACATTGAAAAAGCAGTCAGTGGCCTTATCTGGTTATGTTGCAGTTTGTTTACCAATTATTCTTTTTAAAAAAAGTACAATGCAGTGGCACATAGTTAATTGATGTAAGACTAACTGAAGGAAATAACATTTGTGCAGAAAATACAAGGAATCTTAAAAAAAGTAAAATATTCAGCTTTGTTTTCTTACATGCAGATGAATGGGTACTGCGTGCCTGTTTGGGTAACACTACACAAAATGTTATAAGAACATAAATAGGAGCAGGAGTAGGCCATATGGCCCCTCGAGCATGCTCTGCCATTCAATAAGATTATGGCTGATCTTCGACCTCAACTCCACTTTCCAGCCTGATCCCCAGATCCCTCGATTCCCCTAGAGACCAAAAATCTATCTCAACCTTGAATATACACAATGACTCAGCATCCACAGCCCTCTGGGGTAGAGAATTCCAAAGATTCACAACCCTCTGAGTGAAGAAATTATCCATACATGGTTGAAATTATTTTCATGCCTGAACCAGATGGAAAAAGCAATAAATTATTCAGTAATAACCAATTAGTTTTGCAACACAAGCACATGCTTATTAAAGCTATGGGAATAATAACATGTTGCATGCCTCGAGACTTGGGCTGGGCACACAATTGACAAGGACCCTCTGCAATCAGACTATCTACTTTCTGAAGAATTTGTCATCAAAACAAAGTCACTCCACACAACTATTTCCAACTTAGATGAACTACCCTAGTTACACTTCCAGTAGAAGCTTCTATTTAAATCAGTATGAACTATACTAACTGCAATATCCTTAATCCTGAACTTAACTACTGGCGAACTCTTGACCATGTGTATGAAAAGATGTCAGACCATATTAGGTGTGACTTTTTCATTAATTGCTACCTACAGACTGTGTAGAATTCCAGTACCTCCAAATTCAATGCTTCCTCCATGACCCAACAAAATCAAATACAAGATAATCTCTTCGAACTACAACATCTCAGCCCCAAACAACATCATAAAAGCATTTCTGCAGCATTCAATGTGCTCAACTCCATGGCAGGAAACTAAGCATGACAACAAGACTTGTGTCACTAGAGGATGATCGGGGAGAAATTTGGACACAGATCCTCACAATTACCCCATTCTGAAAATGGAGGAGGGTCTACAGAAACTCAGTGAATGTACCGTTCCCCGCACATATTCCAGCCTTGACAAATGAGTGCTGGAGAGGTGGTATAGTGCATAAAGAATGAAATTCTGTCCTTGGAGTTCATGCTATTATGCAAATAACACAGTTTTATTTTCTCATCATAGAGCATTCGAATATCATAATTAGATATTTACATTTTTTGGTGCTTTTCCTATGTACACATGGAACGAAAAGTGCAGAAACATGAAACAAGCAAGGTCTTTTGAGCTAAAGTTATGAATCATCAATAGCTTTCTGCAATTACCTCTCATCCCCCTTCCTCTTCTCAAACAAAGATGTGGAGATGCCGGTGATGGACTGGGGTGGACAAATGTAAGGAATCTTACAACACCAGGTTATAGTCCAACAGTTTTATTTGAAAATCACAAGCTTTCGGAGGCTTTCTCCTTCGTCAGGTGAGTGTGGGACCGCATATGCGGTAACCTTCATGGAATCCCACACTCACCTGACGAAGGAGAAAGCCTCCGAAAGCTTGTGATTTTCAAATAAAACTGTTGGACTATAACCTGGTGTTGTAAGATTCCTTACATTTCTCAAACAAATGCTGACTAGGTTTAATGGTAGCACTCTGGTCCCTGAGTCAGAAGGTTGAGGGCACAAACTTCACTCTAGAAACGTAAACGTTCAATTTATTGCCCACCCCTAGTTTCCCTGAGAAGGGGTAGTTGGCCTTCTCCTGAATTGCTGCAGTCCTTGAGCTGCTTGTGCTCTCATGATGGTGTTAAGTAAAGAATTCCAGGATTTTGATCCAGTAACGATGAAAGATATCCAAGTCAGGACAGTGTGTGACTGGAAGGGGAACTTGGAGGGAATGGTGTTCCCATGAAATTGCTGCTGTTGTCTTTCTTGTTGATAGAGGTCACAGAGCTGGGAGGTGGTGTTGAAGTAAATTTGGTGATTTGTTGTAGTGCATCGTGTAGGTAGTACATACCACAGCCACAATGAGTCCAGCGGCAGGGACACCGATTGAGCGGACTGTTCTTAGACTGTATCAAGCTTCTTGAGTCTTGTTGCAGATGAACCCATCCAGGTAAGTGGTGAATATGTCATCACACTTTTAACTTGAGCCTTGTATATGGTTTTGATGGATCAGAAAGTGAGCTACTCATTGTAGAGTACCCCAGTCTCTGCCCTGCTTTTGTAGCCACATTATTAATACGGCTGCTTAAATTAAGCTTCTGGTCATTGATGACCCCCAGGATGTTGATGGTGGGAGACTTGGCGATGGTAGTGACATTGAAAGCTGTGTCTTTTTGGTTGGAGATGGTTAATGCCTGGCAATTGTGTGATGTAAATGTTACCTGCTATTTTTCAGTCCAAGCCTTGATGGTGTCCAGGTCCTGCTGTAGGCTGACATGGGCTGTTTATTATCAGATGAGTTGTGAATTGAGCTGAACACTGTAGAATTTTTGGGGGCATATTCCTGTTGGATGGGTACATGTACTAGCAGAGTTTAATCAATTTCTCTGAAGGGATACTTTCTGTCATCAGTCATGGTGTTTCATTTCAAGATTTAACTTTGGTTTTGGTGGATATCAGATGTTTTATACCTAAAATTATAATTATCTCCCAGCTGTTAAAGTAATATCTGTCCCAAGGTAAAAAATTTGATTTGAATTTTTTCTTTAAGCAATATTACAGGGAAATTACACAGATGAAATCATTCTCTGTTCAGGTTAGGGTTCTAGTTTTTGTTGGGTATTTTTATTCTGAGTAGTGTTAAGTACAGAATCTAATTAGTCACGTTACCATTCTGAAGTACGTTTAGAAAAGTCAGGAATAGCTGATGATTACCACCTCTCCATTCTTGATCTACTTAATCCTTATGTTGGCATTTTCAATTATAACCCATAAGATTTAATACACTTGTGGGTGTTTCAAATCCTAATGGTACATGTGGCAGTCACTTATTCCTAGTGGTAAATTTACATTCACTCTGCCTTTCTCAGTCTGCACTATTTCACCTTCCTCACAAACTTAGTGACATGTCTGAATCTACCCCTGTGATTGTTGCACCTCTGTTCTCTGCAAGTTCTCCATGATGCATAGGCACTAACACGTTGGGAATTAAAACCATTTCTATTTGGCATTCCACCCGACCGAAGGGAGTAAAATAAAGGCACATAAATCCTGTAGAACATTTCAATCTGCAGTACGTGTGGAGTTTCTGTAAGAACAAGTAATCGCTGTAGAATACATTTTTAGCAAGGTTGTATCGTTTTGCAGGTTTTTTTGGTTTTATTCTAATCTAATCTTTATCTTCCTTCATGATCTGCATGGTCCATGCGATTATATCCTGCTGACATGCAAATATTCCAGGATCTCTCCAAATTCTTCAGCACAACATGTATAGACAAACTGATCTGCTTGTGTGGCCTTTTGGCAACGCTGACGACACAATGGGAAGATATGGTCACGTCATTCTGCCAAAAAGGGTTTGGCAAGTAACACAAAGTTTTGGCAGAAGTACTTAACATAACAGCTGATCTGTGTGCCATGTCTATTGTCTCTGAACACTGGGGCAGGCCCACACAGGCAGATTCATGGATTAAGTTGCACTTTTTAGCTGTCTATAATCATTTTTGCATTTGCCACATAACATTAATTTCACATTTTTTGCCAATTCCTTATTTATTCAAAGAGTACCATTTTAGGGGAGATCTGTAAATTGAAAGAAATAAATGAAATAATTATCAATTTTTTAAAAAATTAAATTTGTACAACTTTCATTCTTGATATACTGACTGGTCATGTAAAGAACAGTTATTGTGAAAGTTTTTGTACATTTTTTCTTTTGCTAAATTCTTTCTGAATTACATCAATTATGTTTGCAAAATGCTGCCTATAAAAAGTGAAGCTGATTTAGACAGATATTCTGGATCAGCGCCATGTAGAGGTTTAAAACCTAAATATAAGCTTGTCCTGAGGAAAGGGCTAAGTTAATGTGACATGATGATGTTTGCACTGAGCAGTTCATTTCTATCTCCTGGCTCTCAATTATAGCTAAAGTACATCAGAAAAATACCGTATTTATGCAACATGACCAATAAAACCAGCAAAACTGAAAAATAGTTTCCTATTTTCACCCTTTTGTTCATAATTTTGAATTTTAGTGCCATCAAAGTAAAAGACTTTAACGCTGAGGAATGGAACACTCAGTTTTCAGACACCCAGGCCCTGATTTTAACTGTGGACCAGTTTTGAGTGGGTGAGCAGCAGGGTGAATTAGTAACTTATCTGCTGCTCCAGAAATGAGGCCCGGGGTATTTTAACTGAGAAGAGCATTCCTTGCTGCAGCAATGTGATACATTCATTTCCCACATGCTGGGGCCTCTGTGGGAGATTGGCAATTAGCCCCAGTTACTGCCAGTTTTGTGCTGCGCTCTCATGACAACTAAGAAATGTACTAAGACGACCTGACCTCATTTCATGTAGGCCCCTTACAGCCAGCAGGGAGCGATTTCCATCCCATCTATCTGAGTTGGATTCAGAGGTAGGTCCAAGAGGTGAAGCTTGTTGTATTAACCCATTGTATTACATAGACTTTCACCCGATTTAATTAAAAATCTTTGATGCATTTTTTAAAAACACAATTTTACCATGAGTTAAAGTACGCTTTACAAACAATATACCGTGGGGTATAATTAGCATCACCATGTTCTCAGCAGATGAAGGTAAGATCTTGTTGACATGTTCTAATAATCCTATTTACGTTATCCATCTAGATTATCATGATTATACTGTAATTAAATATTCCAAAATGATTAGCATATTTGAAGTAACTAATGACCCATTTCCGAATATGTAGTTATTGAGTCGTCTCTGCTCTCAAACAGGCTCAGCAACTTACCATTATGTATATAATCAGTGTATAAAGTCTCTACAGATTTAAAATAACAGAGAAAGAAACACAATAACATATTAATCATGAGAATATTCAGTTAAAACTGAGCATTTCCTCTAAGAATCTGCAGAGATCATGTTTGCTACTACATATCCATGTAATGCACCAACACTAGAGGGTGCTGTTTGCGTACCAAGGGTCCACACAAAGCTTCAACATTCAGCAAGTTTCTTTTGTTGCCTTTTTTGAATTTTTTCTGTGTATTAGGGCAGCATCACAACAAAGTAACGGAGGTGACCATGATGACATCAGGTGCCTCACATAATAAATCCATTTGTTTTATTGGAATCTGCATTAGGACCATAGGAAGGCTTTGAACACATCAGCACAAAAGGCCGTGTTGGGGAATCTTGAACCTTTCAATTTTGCAAAGAAACCCCGCTGAGTAGTTGATAGTTAATCCTGCCTCTGAGCCCCTTCATTAAAAGGACCGAGCTCCATATGTCGACTGTCTGGGAGGTAGATCTCCACAAGTAAAAAATAATATCCCAAACTTTGCTGCTGGTTTGCTGTGCAGACCTATTGGATCAACACAGAACAGTGAATTACAGCTGTGGCAGCTCTTGTTTCCTGGCATAAACCTGGAGTTCTGGGTCCATTACTAGCAACTCTTATGGTGCTGCTCCAGTCATAATATTGCAGAAAACTGACAGCCTGGTCACATCTATGTGGAGGATAGACTTGGCATGGAGGAGACCAAATTCAACTCGTCAAATACCTTAATAACTTTAGACTCTATTGCTTCCAAGTGCAACAGATGGGTTTTCTTTTCAGCCTGTCAAAGAGGGCTAAATGATTTCATTACTGGGCAGTTACAAGTTTTATAGAACACTGATGTTAACTGCTGCGATTTTAAATTAATAAGTCTAACCCTCAGAATATATGTCTAGCTTCCTGCTCTTTGTAAAGTTGAGTGCTCCAGCAATTGATGTTTAGAAAAGGTATATGCATAATCTTCTCTTTTCACTGTATATATTGGAATGGGTTTAAAGCATTCCAACTTGTGCAATTTTTGTATATCTAAAACAAGTTACAAGGCATGAGGTTTTTAATTTTATCTCAGTTGGTTAATTTGTTATCACTCAGATCTGCTCAGGATATAGCTTTCTCCACATTCTCTGGGAACTTTTATGTAAAACCTCAGTATTCAGGCAGCAAATCATGCTACAAATGGGATGTTGTGCAATGACAAATCACTTGTCCTATCAGTAGATGAATTCTGGTTTTCCCTGCACTGCTAAGACTGGCTGGGATTGTCAACAGCTATGGCTACGTGTTTAGATAGGGGGGGTCCAAGCTTTCATCTTCACGGGGCTCATGGATCTGTATCATAGAACCTCGGGGGGGGCACCTGTAAAGTTAAAAATCTATGTTTTCAGTAATTTGCATATATCAAGTTACTTGGTGTTCTGATTTAGGATTTATCCATCAATAATGTATCAGGTACTAAAATCAGCTCTTTCTAAATTTCTAGGCCCACAGAATTCAAATAAGCCAAGCCGTGAGTAAGAAATAGGACTGTGCTGTCTGGACCACGAGGTCCTGATTGCCGGGGCTCAGGGGTCAGGTCGGACACCCCTAATGTAAGAAAACTCATATTAGTTTCACTTTTCTCCTTTTAAACAACAATCTTACTAAAATTAATGGATCTCATCAGTGAGAACTATAGTCTTGTTATATTTTTACACCATACAAATCCAAGTTTCTTGTACACGCAGTGCTTTGTCTGTGCTCCTCTCCTTCCTCATGAAAAGTTGATATAATTTATCGCTCTGCACATTTTCCACAATTCAAAACCCGACACAATTCTCAAGGCAGTAATCGCCAATCCAGATTTACTGGCTCATTTCTAATCGTGAGATTTACCACACGCAAAGCCTTTAGAAAAATGTCACTCAAACATTAACCCAGGGCACCTCATTTGTCTATCATCACTAATCTAATTCACATTTGGAATTTCAATTTCAAATCTCTTTGGCCTTGAAATTATGCTATAGGATAACATCTTAGGAACTTGTAACATGTTTGCCTGGAATTCCTTTGTCCGCTATGTTAGCAGCAATGTTAAGTTATTTAAAATGAAGGGATAAATGCCTCTACTAAAATAGCTGACAAAGGAATTTCAGATGAATGTGTTGAGCATTCATGTGCTATTATCCCACAGCTTAATTTCAAGGCCTCTGTGTATCAGTTCCTCTCTCCAGTCCATCTCTCCTCTTGTGGAACCTGTGCTACCACATAGAAGGCCCCACACATGTATTTTATCAAAGGCCAATACTGTAGTTTACAGGAAAATGATGCAACCCCACATTTAGCTCCATGGCTGACAGAAAAAAATCTTTTTATCTTGAAAAACTCTTTGGGGAAGACCTTCGGCTCAATTTTAAACTTCACTTGCAGGTGCGTTGGGGGCGGGGTGGGGGGTCTGCGAAAATTGCAAAAGTGCAGAGCTGGTTCGGAAGCCGGCTCCAACCCGCTGACTTCTGAGTTCCCCACAGACGCACCTGAGTGCGCGTGGGCGTCCCGAATCTGGAAGTCCCGCCGCCAATTAAAGCCAGCGGGATGATAGTTAAAGAACCAAATGTACCTCATTGAGGTACTTAAGCTACGTTACTTGTGACATATTAGATAGTTAGAACGATTTTTAACTTAGCTGGGCAGCTTTCCCACGGCTTCTGATTCATGTCTGGTGAAACCAGGCATGAAGGGCCAGATCAGGCAAAAAGAAACAAAATAAATTAAATAAAAAACCATTGCACAAAGTTAAAACACAAAATCAACCTACCTTTCCACCCTGCTCCGATGTCCAATGTCTCCCTCTCTGATGTCCCTCTCAGCCCCCGATGACTCCATCTCCGATCTCCCCCTCGTCCCTCTCCAATGTCCCTCTCAGCCCCCGCTGTCCCTTTCCAATCTCCTCCTCTTCCCCCCACCCCATGTCCCCCTGATCTTCCCCTCCCCCCTGATCGTCCCCTCTCCTCCCCCATCCCCGATCTTCCATTCCAGTGCTGGATGACGTCTCGCTCGCTCTCTTTCTCTCCCCCCACCTCGGCGTTGCAGCTCCTGTCGGCAGCCAGCCTGTCAATCAGGCTGGCTGCCGGGCGCGAAACCCGGAAATAACTTTAATCACCATCAATTACATCAAGATTGTATTGGAAAAGGTAAGATTTTTATATTCGGGTTTGCCATGTGCACCTTCATCCCCCCCCCCCCGCTGCCATCCCGACTCCAGTCTAATATCAGGGCCCTTGTTTGCATGAAAAATAACTCAATTAAGTATTGAAGAATCTGGCAGTCTGGCCCTCATTGAGGATATAACAGCACTGAACTATGAACACATTTGCTAACAACAAAAATGACTTGGAATGCTGAGGTAATCTGTTGCTGTGGGGAAGGGTTCAATTTGTCAAATGTCATGCTACCTTTACCACTGCTCCCCCTACAGTTCTCTTTGTCAGTTGCAATTCAGCAGTGGGAAGGTTTACATGGGAATAAAAAGAAACAAGAATGAATGAGCAAGAAAATGGAATTCAGCTGGTTCTAATCAAGAGCTCAAAACTTACCAACCAGCATTCCAGTTTTCTAATGTATTGGAATGGATCAGAGACTTTCTGTAGCCAAATGTCTATTGGCTCTAAACTTCTTATAAAATGAAACTAGGAACCTAAACTCATTCTTGTATAACACAAGGATTGTGACTGTCATGTTTCAACCATTTTCCACAGAAAGGAATTGAAAATACGACTTACATTTATTTTTTTCCCACGAGTTTAAAAAAGGCACCTAGATGAAAAGTGGTTAATGTGCTAAATGATAGTTGTTTTCCCAGAGATTAAAAAAAAAAAATAATTTGCTAGCTTTGTCTAGGTAATCAGAGAACACCTCACACCCATTGGGGAGATTCTACAGCTAGCGGCCCGTTTCTTACCTGAAAAGCAGGCATCCAGCAATTTAAAGTCGGGGAAGGGGGCAGGGTACCTCAGCAACCCCATTGACGCCCAAGGCCCAGCTGTTGCAGGTTTCAGGCAGGCCTCTAAATGGGCATTGCAGCCGGCCCTCCTGAAACAGGCTGGAGGCTGCTTAAATATGCAAATCAGGGTCCTCTGCCTTTGTAGGACCCTGATTGCAATTTCCAGGCACAAATGGCAGAATCATGCGCTGTGCTCAGTTGTACCAGATGTTGGGCAGACTAACCATTCGCCCTTGAAGGGACTGCTGGAGGCTGCTTAAAAAAACGGCCTGGGAAGCTTTCAGTATTTTTGTAGTGGACCAAGGAGGAGCAGACATACTCCTCCCAGGACCCCCAACAAGGTTTGGGCTGCTGCTGGCCCACTCGAGGCTCCCCCAGGATCACCCTTCCCCTCCAGCATGGGAGCAGGCCAAATTCCCGTTCTCCCATAACCAATGAGCTGTAGCAGAGTGTCCTGTTGGCACTCACATCTCACCGGTGTTATGCTAATGAAGCTCAAGCCAGCACTAATGGCAAAAGGCCACTCCACCAACTTCGCATCTATTTTGGGTGTTACTTGAAAATGGCCCTCATTTTGTTGGACAGCCCTTTGATCCTTGTCTGCCTGTGAAGTAGAGAGAAGATTTTTGAAGCAGGAAGTTTGCGAGGATAGTCAGGTTTGTTAAAGAGAAAGCTGTGAGGTCCTCCACTGGGGTGAAGTGATTGGAAATGTGGAGGAACGTTAGAAGTCATCTTGTTTAAGTCAAGTAGAATAATTCATCGCCATGGGGAAGGGTGGGATGCTCTTTATTTGAGCAGTGTGAATCCGATAATAACTGTTGCTCTGTGTGTTCACTCATTGTGAAATAAAGCAACTGAATAATTTGTATCAACCACTGCATCACCAAGTAGTGTGTTAGAGACCATGGAAGTTAGAGGCTACAGTTTGAGCTCAGGAAGCAGTTGTGAAAGCTGTAAAGGACCAAAAAAGAAAGATCTTGATGCAAACATCATCTGGCAATGTGTATTGCTGAATGGACCTGGTGTCTCATCCTTTAGACTAAGCTGCCTATTCTCAGTGTGCTGGTACAGTAAAGAATGTTATCACTTATGTTACGAAGATCACAAACAGAGATTTTAAACTTAAGATTTCGCAAATTATAATTAATTTAGTAAACAACAAACACTATACTTTAACAGGATTTTAACTGAGCTAATTAATGTTTATCATGCTGTAGCTCATTGGTTAGGGGCTGGTAAAGGCACTAGTAGCAGTAAGAAATCTCATATCCTCTCCATCACCAAGACGGCCTACTTCCACCTCGGTAACATCGCCCGCCTCTGCCTCTGCCTCAATGCATCTGCTGCAGAAACCCTCATCGATGCCTTTGTTACCTCTAGACTTGACTATTCCAATGCTCTCCTGGCCGGCTTCCCATCTTCCACCCTCCATAAACTTGAGCTCATCCAAAACTCTACTGTCCGTATCCGAACTTGCACCAAGTCCTGTTCATCCATCATCCCTGTTCTCACTGACCTATATTGGCTCCCGATCCAGCAATGCCTCGATTTTAAAATTCCCATCCTTGTTTTCAAATCCTTTCATGGCCTCGCCCCTCCCTATCTCTATAACCTCCTCCAGCCCTACAACCTTCCGAGATCTCTGTGTTCCTCCAATTTTGGCCTCTTGCGCATCCCCGATTTTAATCGTTCCACTATTAGCGGCCGTGCCTTCAGCAGCCTAGGCCCAAGCTCTGGAATTCCCTCCCTAAACCTCTCCGCCTCTCTACCTCTCTCTCCTCCTTTAAGACAATCCTTAAAACCTACCTCTTTGACCAAGCTTTTGAAAGCGCTCCTGGAGTGCCTTGGAACGTTTTACTTCATTAAAGGCTCTATATAAATACAAGTTGTTGTTATTGTCCTCAATCTATTGAACAAAGAACAACAGAATGGAGCACATCTCTCTGAAATAGAATGCTCACATTTATAGTTCTGGAATATTTACAGGCCTAATAAATCTCAGTTGGAAATTTAACTTGTCAGGAAGAATATTAAAGTATATATTTTTAAAATTCTAAATGCAATAACAGTAGAAACAAGCCAGCAGGAAATTAGTAACTGAATAAATGGAGTAAATGTAGAAAAATTATGCAAATGAGAAAGTGTCCATAACATACCAATCACTCACCTGGTATTGTCGCACACATTTATAAATAACATTTAATTAACTTGAGAATCACTATACTCTGAGTTTAAACTGCATGCATCACTTGTCTTCAGCAACTGCTGAATTAAATACACCAACTGCAGAGTTAGAATATGGGGGGAAAATATTATTTATTTCAAGAAATCTGGCATAACTAATTTTCCCTTTATATTTCTGTTACTGGTATATAACAAATGTGCTTTTGTAACTGTTCACAAGTAAGTATATATATTTACAATGTTGCAAGAGAGAAAAAAGAAATCACAAATTTTATAGGTGCTATGTCATCAGGAATTTCTGGATTGCATGCCAGAAATTTCTAATTATAAACGGGAATTAATGTGAGACAGTGCTGCTGGGAATACAGCCAGCTGAGTAGTATCAAAGATGGCAGGAGATAGACAGAGGCTTTTGTGATTTTTTTTAATACACAGTTTTGTTCAACTGGTGTGTTTTTTGTTAAACTCTTTGCTTTTTAAAAAATAAATTTGCTACATTTCCACCCAATTTAGATACCACAAGTCAAAGCCATACCTTCTATTTGAGCTATAGAAGATAATATGGTTTCTGCCACTGACTTCTATGCTACTCTTGTTGTCAACCACTTAATGATGTGGAGATGCCGGTGATGGACTGGGGTGGACAAATGTAAGGAATCTTACACCACCAGGTTATAGTCCAACAAATTTATTTTAAAATCACAAGCTTTCGGAGATTATCTCCTTCGTCAGATGATTGAATGAAAAGGTTCTCAAATCGCATATCTTATACGATGTTGGGACAGCATCACACCAATCAAAAGGTGTCGTTGTTATTCAAACAGGCCAGTCACGGAGAACAGCACGTCCCAGTACACTCGATATACATTGTGTCTTTTACACAGGCAGGCAGAAAGAAACTTAAAATGGCAGAGAGAGAGAGAGAATTTTAAAAAACATATAAATTTTTTCCCCCTTTTTGCTGGTGGGGTTACGTGTAGCGTGACATGAACCCAAGATCCCGGTTGAGGCCGTCCTCATGGGTGCGGAACTTGGCTATCAACTTCTGCTCGACGATTTTGCGTTGTCGTGTGTCTCGAAGGCCGCCTTGGAGAACGCTTACCCGAAGATCGGTGGCTGAATGTCCTTGACTGCTAAAGTGTTCCCCGACTGGGAGGGAACCCTCCTGTTTGGCGATTGTTGCGCGGTGTCCGTTCATCCGTTGTCTTGGGTTCATGTCACGCTACACGTAACCCCACCAGCAAAAAGGGGGAAAAAATTTATATGTTTTTTAAAATTCTCTCTCTCTCTCTCTCTGCCATTTTAAGTTTCTTTCTGCCTGCCTGTGTAAAAGACACAATGTATATCGAGTGTACTGGGACGTGCTGTTCTCCGTGACTGGCCTGTTTGAATAACAACGACACCTTTTGATTGGTGTGATGCTGTCCCAACATCGTATAAGATATGCGATTTGAGAACCTTTTCATTCAATCATCTGACGAAGGAGATAATCTCCGAAAGCTTGTGATTTTAAAATAAATTTGTTGGACTATAACCTGGTGTTGTAAGATTCCTTACATTTAACCACTTAATGAGAGAGCTTTCCACAGGCTGACCTATTCTCACTCTCAATGATGGGTTTCTCTGCTATCTGGATACCTAGCAAGAACTAGTAAGATTCGTCCATCGCAGACAGGTTACCTGGAATGTCAATGAAGACCAGAATTGAAACCTGAGCTTAATATTTCAGTCTCAAATCATCTCTACAGTCCTAAATTAGTTCTAATATTTAGGAAAACGATAGAGAGTTTGTCACCATCTTTCATATTACTCAACTGTCTCCTTTCATATGGCATCATCATGTAATAATATTTTATATGCAGGAATTTTAACTTGCAAGCCAAATATTCCTTATGTCATAGAACTTGTAAGCACCAAAAAAAATCAATCAGGCATTTGTTGTACTGAATGACTTAAGACAGTATTTATTTGCTAAACATTAAACTTTGCTAGAAGTCATACCCACAGTTTTTTTAAGCATACAATTTTCAATGGTGAAATAAAGAGCCTCCAAAATCTTCAGATGCTTTGTAGTAATGGTCCATGATGTTAGTATATGAGTTCCTGTTGATGCCTGGGGCAGTAGAAGCTTTCATATATGAAAAAGTGTGCCAAGTACTAATGGCTTTCTATATCCTCTTCCATGAATAGATGAACAAAAATATTTCTCAGTTCCAAAGGCTACAGTTTTTGCTTTTATAGTCCATCCTCATTCAAAATATTTTCTAGCTGGTAGCTTTCTTTTCCCATTCCTGGCAGAAACAAAATGGTAGACAGTTGGAAATTATATTGATTTAATAAATAGGCTCTCACTTAGAACTCTTGAGGTAATTCATGTATTTAAGGTACTTGGAATCATACCTTTGCTTTTTGTAGGACAGTCCCCTTTCCAGATTGCATAATAGATAATGGCCTATTCTTTAAGGCTGCAGCGCAGTTCACAGGTGAGCTGTCAGGACTGTTATTCAGATTGGAGGACTTAGCCTGAGGAAAGAAACAAGACTTACGATGAAATCTTTTTCAGAGACCCGTACCTTATTTCCTTGTGTACATTTCTCTCCCTCACTGCAAACAAAAATAAATTTTACCCGGAAAGGTTAGACTGTCGGAGCTGACTGCATCCATGTTTCTTTCTGTTTGTGAAGTGATTGAACTCTCAAATTCCTTCCTGCTGGCACACTACAAATGTTCTGGTAATGGCGTTAAAATCAGAAACACAAGCTGCAAAAGATGCACAAAAGCTGCCAACCTAAAAGCCAAATGTAAGGAATCTTACAACACCAGGTTATAGTCCAACAGTTTTATTTGAAAATCACAAGCTTTCGGAGATTATCTCCTTCGTCAGGTGAGTAAGTGAAAGGTTCTCAAATCGCATATGCCTGACGAAGGAGATAATCTCCGAAAGCTTGTGATTTTCAAATAAAACTGTTGGATTATAACCTGGTGTTGTAAGATTCCTTACATTTGTCCACCCCAGTCCATCACCAGCATCTCCACATCAAACCTAAAAGCCAGGCCTGAATATAGGCCTATGAAATTGTAATGAGGCATCGGCTTGTAATAACGTAGGCTGCCGGTATACCCACCATTTGATCACTTGTATAGTTGACAGATGAGGCAAGAATTGCGGGCATTCTGCCCCATTTCTCAGAGAGAAATTGTGGGCTACTATGGATATGTATTGGTATTCTCTGTTGCTAAATCTAAATGTTAAATTGTTTTAAAATTGTTATTACGGTTGTCACAATGACGCAGGCAGTCTTATTCCCCTCCTCCAAGTTAGAGGAACCACTCTGTTCCCTCTCTTCCCTAAGTTCAAACTGCCATTTTTCTGCTCTCCTTCCTCAGTTCATCCTTGCAGTCTTCTTCCTCTCCCCCTCAATTTAAACTGACAGTCTCTTCTGCCTTCCCTCAGTTCATGCAGATGCTCTTCCTCCCCTCAATTCATGCAGGCACTGTGTAGTTCATGCTGGCACTCTTTCTCCCCAACCCCAGTGAATTCTGGAACTCTGCTTCTCCGACCCCAGTGAATTCTAGAACTCTGCTCCCTGACCCCAGTGAATTCTAGAACTCTGCTCCTCCGACCCCAGTGAATTCTAGAACTCTGCTCCCCGACCCCAGTGAATTCTAGAACTCTGCTCCTCCGACCCCAGTGATTCTAGAACTCTGCTCCTCCGACCCCAGTGAATTCTAGAACTCTGCTCCCCGACCCCAGTGAATTCTAGAACTCTGCTCCTCCGACCACAGTGATTCTAGAACTCTGCTCCTCCGACCCCAGTGATTCTAGAACTCTGCTCCTCCGACCCCAGTGATTCTAGAACTCTGCATCCCCGACCCCAGTGAATTCCGGAACTCTGCATCCCCGACCCCAGTGAATTCTGGCACTCTTCTCCCTCTCCTCAATCCAAACTAGTACACTTCTCTCCGTCCCACCCTCAATTCAGACAGGCATTCTTCTCCCCTCCCTCAGTTTAAGCTGGCACTCTCTTGCCCTGCCCCCCATTACACGCTGGCATGCTCCTTGCCTTTCCCAGCTCTTACCACCTCCTGCTCCAGGGGATTAGATGCCACTGCAATCTCAAGGCAGAGTTCCAGATCTTGCGAGAATTCCCACCTGCAGTCTGCAGCAGCATTCAACCCCTTGAAGCAGCACCAGGGCTTGGAGCCAGGAGAGATGATGATTTTTGTCTGCAACAACAGACAAGCAGACACTGCCCTGAAAATGCTGACTGTCAGTGTGAAATGCATTTCACCAACAGCACAGAAATGTCAACAGCCCCAAATTCTACTTCAAACTCCAGTATGACCAATGAGACACAACCTCCTAAAATGACAAAGGTACACTTATCTGTAAAAAAACAGAAAATGTACGCTACACTGTTGCAAAAAATACTTATATTCAACCTGGTTCTAATGGAGATTAAAATGAACGGATTGTTAATGGCTAACAGTTTGTTATTAACAGGTTAATTCAATTGTTGAACCTGTCGCGTACATTTGAGCTTAGATTGTCGAAATGACTTGCATCCACAGTTGTTCCCAATATCACTGGTCCTGACTCGGCTTTCTTCAAGTTCTCCTTCACTGATACTAGTTTGAGCTCCAGGTCGACCCTGTTGTTCTCCTTTGATTTGCATTCTTCTTCAATCTGCCGCAGCCTTTCCTCCTGAATGCAAAGAACCTGCTTATCTGAAATATATATATTTTTTTAATTAGTATTCCACTCAAGTGTACGTTGCTTAAAGAAAGAAAGAGCTTGCTTTTATACACCACCTTTCATGACCTCAAGACATCCCAAAGCACTTTACAGCCAATTAAGTGCTTTTGAAGTGTAGTCACTGTTGTAATGTAGGAAATGCAGCAGCCAATTTGCGCCCAGCAAGGCCCCACAAACAGCAATGTGATAATGATCAGATAATCTGATTTTTAGTGAATGTTGGTTGAGAGATAAACATTGGCCAGGACACCGGGGAGAACTCCCTTGCTCTTGAAAAGCAATAGAGCTGTCTTGTAGCAGCATGGTGGAGTTTTCATTATAGTAATTTCAATTAGGAGGAAGGTTTTGCCTTGAAAAGCCTAATTTATTATCAATAGATCAGGCTATGCTACAGTGGACTATAATACAATACATTCTTTTTATTATTGAGAAACTTACTTGAAGTACAAATACCTGGAGTGCAGGACAGTGCCAAGGTTGAAAAGAATAGGATAGAAGATATGGTAAATCAAGTAGATGTTGGAATCCGCCATGCTCAGATTGTAATAAGTCTGTAGATTGTTGGAGAAAAGGAAGACAGAGAGATAGGAGTTCCACAATTTTGAGGTCATGGCAAACAGGTGTTCAAGTGGGATGAGAACACCATTTGAACAATATGAGAATGCTGGAAAGGAGAAGGATGTGTAGGATATTTGGAGTTTAAGAGAAGAAAATTCAAAACAGCAAAAGCCACGGTAGCATATAAAGTAGATATAAAAAAGACTATGATGGAAAGGGCGAGGTTGGAATCTAGAGCTGAAAGGAGGACAGAGTATCAGAGTACAAAATAATGGCAGGTCCTGCCTTTTCTATTCAAAAAGCTTATTTTGCTAGACACCACTTCAGAGTTAAAGGAGACAGTGAAACTCATCTCTGAAGATCAGAGTCAAATTTCAACTAGTTTCCTATTAATTACTACGTATATTAGCTTTTTTTAGTAGAGGCAGAATCCATTTAAAATGAACGGGTTGACAGCTTCATTAAAAGAGCAGAAAGAGGAATGTCAAATGAACTTGTTTAAAGGTTTAAGGGCCCATCAGCTAATATCGCTAACAGCAATCTGTAGGCTTTGGTCTTTAAAAGCAGGGAGTCTAATGTAGGTTAAAATCAGAATCATCACTGATATTGTGGGCACAGTAAATGGGTGATTTCTTGATAAAAGTAATGCTTCAGACAAGGCTCACTGTACCTTAACTAAAAGCAATAAGCTGTCTACTGTAGAAACCAAAGGTGTGCCTTCATAGCAACTGGAATTAATTTATAGCTTTGCACACTTACTGATTCAGAAAATAATAGCCCACGCACCACGATCCTTAGCCTCATCCTTTGCTAATATTTACTTTAAACAAATCAGTCTCCACAAATTCTATGTAACAAATACATGTTCCCCAACCTTCACTACAAAGAAAACAGCCTGAAGTAATTGTTGTTTTCTTTTGCAGTCTAGCTTCAGAACACTGGCACAACAGGAACTCTATAAATATCATCCTTTCATTTCATCTATTGGGTGCCATTTGCATTTGTTGGCGTGTAAGATAAAACAGTCTGATGCACAGCACAGATGCAAACAATCATTTGTCTCCATCGAAATCTCAGCAGCCATAGTTTAATTTAAAGCAGAATATTGCTGCTGTTATGTGGGGCCGTTCTGCTCTGAAACTCAAGTGTCCCTCAAGTTGGCCACTGGCACTGCAGTGATTTGTGCAAACTGAATATGTTACTGTACCACTGTCTTTGCTCCTTTGGAAGGATATACTGGCCTTGGAGAATGTTTAACAATGATTCACCAGGGTGATACCTGGGATGAAGGAACATAGCTGTGACATGCAATTGGGTAAACTTGGGTTACAATCCCTAGAGATGAAGAGGTTATGGTAGGTTTGATTGAGGTGTCTAGGATAATGAATGGAACTGACAACATAGATAGGGGAATCCAGAACTAACGGGACATGAAATTCTTCACACAAAAGGTTATGAGAATGTGGAATGCATTGGCTCAGAAGGCCATAGATGCAGAACCAATTCAGATATTTAAAATAGAAACAGATATTCACTTAAGTACTAATATAGTATCAATGTATGTGGGGGGTTGACGATATGATGCCAGTCACTTGATGAGCTGGAGTGCCCACTCCTCAAAAAAACCAGCACAGAGGCCTGAGGCCTATAATGTGCTTGAAGTGATCATAGAATCATACAAGTTTACGGCACAAAAGGAGGCCATTCGGTCAATGTGTCTGTGCCAGTCGATTCCCACTTTCTAGCTCTTGGTCTGTAGTTTTTTAGGTTACGTCACTTCAAGTGCATATCCAAGTGCTTTTTAAATGCGATGAGGGCGAAAAAATTTCTCCTCAACTTAGCTCTAATCCTTCTACCAATTACTTTAAATCTATGCCCCCTGGTTATTGACCTCTCTGCTAAGGGAAATAGGTCCTTCCTGTCCACTCTATCTAGGCCCCTCATAATTTTATACGCCTCAATTAAATCTCCCCTCAGCCTCCTCTGTTCCAAAGAAAACAACCCCAGCCTATCCAATCTTTCCTCATAGCTAAAACTCTCCAGTCCTGGCAACATCCTCGTAAATCTCCCCTGTACCCTCTCTAATGCAATCATATCTTTCCTGTAATGTGGTGACCAGAACCGTACTCTAGCTGTGCCCTAACTAGTGTTTTATACAGTTCTAGCATAACCACCCTGCTCTCACATTCTATGCCTCGGCTAATAAAGGATGCCTTCTTAACCATCTTATCTACCTGTCCTGCTACCTTCAGGGATCTGTGGACATGCACCTCAAAGTCCCTCTGTTCCTCTACACTTCTCAGTATCCTACCACTTATTGTGTATTCCCTTGCTTTGTTTGCCCTCCCTAAAAGCATTACCTCAACTTCCCCGGATTGAATTCCACTTGCCATTTTTCTGCCCACCTGAGCAGTCCATTGATATCTTCCTGCAGTCTTCGGCTTTCTTCCTCACTTTCAACCTGGGGAACCCCACTGGAAACAGCCTTCCAGTCACAAAAACACCTGTCAACCATTACCCTTTGCTTCCAGCCACTGAGCGAATTTTGGATCCAACTTGCCACTTTTCCTTAGATCCCATGGGCTTTTACTTTTCTGACCAATCTGCCATGTGGGACCTTGTCAAAAGCCTTGCTAAAATCCATGTGGACTACATCAAACACGCTACCCTCATCGACCCTCCTTGTTACCTCAAAACATTCAATCAAGATAATCAAACATGACCTTCCCTTAACAAATCCATGGTGACTGTCCTTGATTAATCTGTGCCTTTCTAAATGATGATTAATGCTGTCCTTTAGAATTATTTCCAATAATTTGCCCACCACCGAGGTTAAGCTGACTGGCCTATAATTACTCGGTCTATCCCTTTCTCCCTTTTTAAACAACGGTACAACGTTAGCAGTCTTCCAGCCCTCCAGCACCACGCCTGTAGCCAGGGAGGTTTGGAAAATGATGGTCAGAGCCTCTGCTATTTCCTCCCTTGTTTCTCTTAACAGCCTGGGATACATTTCATCCGGGTCTTGTGATTTATCTACTTTCAAAGATGCTAAGCCCTTATTATTTCCTCTCTCACTATGTTTATCCCATCCAATATTTCACACTCCTCCTCCTTAACTACAATGTCTGCACCGTCCCTTTCTTTTGTGAAGACAGACGCAAAGTATTCATTAAGAACCAGAATCACATCTTCTGCCTCCACGCACAGGGTTACCTTTTTGGTCTCTAATAGGCCATACTCTTTCCATAGTTATCCTCTTGCTCTTTATGTATTTATAAAACATCTTTGGGTTTTCCTTGATTTTATTTGCCAATATTTTTTCATGCCCTCTCTTTGCTTTCCTAATTTCCTTTTTAATTTCACCCCTGCACTTTCTATACTCCTCTAGGCTTTCTGCAGTACTGAGCTCATGGTATCTGACATAAGCTTCCCTTTTTTGCCTTATCCTACCCTGTATGCTCCTTGACATCCAGGGGGCTCTAGATTTGGGAGTCTTACTCTTTTTCTTTGTGGGAACATATTTGCTCTGAACCCTCACTATCTCCTCCTTGAATGCCTCCTACTGCTCTGACACTGATTTACCTTCAAGTAGCTGTTTCCAGTCCACTTTTGCTAAATCACATCTCAGCTTAGTAAAATTGGACTTTCCCCAATTTAGAACTTTTACTCCTGGTCTATCTTTGTCCTTTTCTATGACTACGCGAAATCTAACTGAATTATGATCACTACCAACTAAATGCTCTCCCACTGATATCCCGTCCACCTGCCCAGCTTCATTCCCTAAAACTAAGAGCAGAATTGCTCCCTCTCTTGTTGGCTCTTAATCAGCATGTGACAATGCCGGTAGCAAGCATAAAGGGGGCCGGGAGCTAGTGCACAACTTGTGCTCTAGGCTTATTTGACATTCATTTAAATTAGGCACCTGCCCCATAATGGAGCGTGAGTGCCTAGGCAGTACTCTGGCCAAACAGCACCCATTTGGAACAATCACTGAAAAACTTTTAACTTAAAAAAAACGTGGACGTCTCTGGCCTTTGGTCCCCTGGTCTCTGAGATTGGTACCCACATGCATCCTTGTTCTTTGTCCCCCCACCACATGCTCGGTGCCCTTCCTCCCCATGACAGGAAATTACATGATGCGCAATGGGTAGCCAGCCGCTGTCACTGGCTGCTGGTGCCTGATAAAGCAGCCCCTGCACTCCTGGCATGTCATGAGAGACATGTCCAGAGCACTAATAAATGATATAGATGAGCTGAACTTGGGTTACTGTGCGAGGTCAGCTTGTTAATGTACCCGTAGCGCTGTGTGGGAGCCATATTATTGGCTCCATGGAAAAAAGGCATTTGGGATTATAAAGATAGAAAGATGCCATGGCTAACAAAATGGCAGAATAGACTCCTGTTTCGATGTCACTAAATCTCTTACACCCTATATCGATGGGATGGCAATTCTACTTTAAACTTAAAAGATGTAGGAATAGTTTATTTGGCAGAGAAGGGCTTTATTTTTGGAACTGCTGACAATCAAGCTTTTCTATAACCTCCCCCATGGACAGATTACATTGCCTTAATGCAAAGTTCCTTGTGATTTTTTTCCAGATTTTAAAATATTCAATAAAATGGTGTTGTAAAAGGCAATATTGATCCGAAGTGTCTTAACAAAATCACCCAACTCCTGTGGCTGGGAAAACAGGTAAGTAGTTGGGCACTTTGCTCCTAGACTTCTTGGCGTTGCTAATCTCATCCCTGTTACTGTGGAAAAGCATCAAGTGGAAGCCTGATCGATTCCAACAGGCGCACAGGGAAAACTGGCAGGAGAGTCACCATTCAGCTGTACTTGTGGACCTCCTGGACGCTGGCAATAGTGCTACCCAGAGAAACTAAAGAATGAAAAGAAAAATAGAAGGAAGCTTTAGCCTCGAATTAAAAACATTCTTTATTTCCCCGAGAAATTGGAGATTTAAGGCCTGTTCTGTAGAACCCAGAAAACACCCATTTGACTGATGGACAAGTGAAATGAACACACGCTGGCACCATTGGCCAAGGGAATCCCATATAACACATCTGTTAACTATCACTGATTTGAACATATTCCAGTTGTTGGTCTGTTTCCATGGTTAAAAACACCAAGCTAATCAGGGCGTTGCTCCAGTAGATCAGCTCATACAATTTTAGCTAACTGATCCACTGTGAGTTTTGACCTCAGTCTTAGCCTAGATGATTTATACTATAAAAAAAACAGGAATTATTCAGATCACATAGAATTTATGTGATCTTCAGTAGAATTTCACAGTTTTACATTGAGACTACTGAACACATTCTCTTGTTCATACAGTCATACCTACCTTTGCAAACTGCTATTACATCCTTCACCTCCCTCTTCTGTTTCCTTAGTTGCATCAGTTCATTTCGAAGCTGCTCTTTTTCCTTCTCCAGTTTTTCTTTCTCTTCTATGAATTTTTTTAGATCTGCCTCAGTTCGATTCTTTCCAAATTTGGTTTCGATTGATACTGGTGATGTATTTCAATAAAAAGCAAAGTGTTAGTACAAAGCTTGCTACAGAATGCCAGGGAATTAATTAATACAAGTCCACACAGCAGATGGAACTGTACAGAAGCTTGACCGTAAGACCCGAAGGCTCCCCTGCATTACATGGTGCCATTACAGTCAGGCATTACTGAAATCCCAAAAATTAATCTGGGACTCTCCTATTAGAGCGCCTCTTAGTGGCATCACAGGAAAATGTAACAGCTAAGTGTCAGCTAACTGTGGACCTATTAATATGAGAATCCCCTTAAGAAATGCTTGCATAGCATTTTACAATGAAGCTTACGACACGCATACAAATTTTAAAATATTATAGATATATATGGGAAGAGTTTGTTATATTTTGAGAGACCTTGAATATTCTATTAATGACCACAAAATCACAAGAGGAACATCAAAATCTCAATCCACAAAATCATAAGCCACATTTCTTGGTGTCTCAGTATTCATAATATGGGTCTATTTTCAGATATTTTATATAAATTATTTTTTTTAAATCAGTTATTTCTAATACTAGTTAGAGGAATTTAATTCTGAGCCAAATATTTAAAGTAATTCTCCTGGAAATGTGAGACCATCCTGAAGCCCAGCCAAAATTAGACTGTAGGACTTGATACTTCGGGATTGATTTTCTGAAGCTCTGGAGTGGGTGTGAGGCCTCAGTGGCGGGGACCATAAAAACAGGCGCGCAACCTTGCCGACATGTCTTCAGACAATGCTCCACCCAGAGTGGGATCCATGCCCATAAAAACTGGGTGCACCGGGAGTCCCGGCAACCAGCCTGCTCTGCTCAGGTAGGCTTCTTAATTACGTAGAATTACATAGAACGTACAGCACAGAAACAGGCCATTCGGCCCAACAGGTCCATGCTGGTGTTTATGCTCCACATGAGCCTCCTTCCAACCCTCTTTACCAAATCCTTCTATTCCTTTCTCCCTGCAGTATAACATGGATAAATGTGAGGTTATCCACTTTGGTTGTAAAAACAGAAAAGCAGATTATTATCTGAATGGTGATAGATTGGGAAAAGGGGAGGTGCAACGAGACCTGGGTGTCCTTGTTCCCCAATCGCTGAAAGCAAGCATTCAGGTACAGCAAGCAGTTAGGAAGGCAAATGGTATGTTGGCCATCATTGCAAGAGGATTTGAGTACAGGAGCAGGGATGTCTTACTGCAGTTATACAGGGCCTTGGTGAGACCACATCTGAAGTATTGTGTGCAGTTTTGGTCTCCTTATCTGAGGAAGGATGTCCTTGCCATGGATGGAGTGCATCAAAGGTTTACCAGACTGATTCCTGGGATGGCAGGACTGACGTATGAGGAGAGATTGGGTCGACTAGGCCTATATTCACTAGAGTTTAGAAGAATGAGAGGTGATCTCATCGAAACATATAAAATTCTAACAGGACTAGACAGACTAGATGCAGGGAGGATGTTCCCGATGGCTGGGGAGTCCAGAACCAGGGGTCGCAGTCTCAGGATACGGGGTATGCCATTTAGAACGGAGACGAGGAGAAATTTCTTCACTCTGAGGGTGGTGAACCTGTGGAATTCTATACCACAGAAGGCAGTGGAGGCCAAGTTATTAAATATATTCAAGAAGGAGATAGATATATTTCTTATTGCTAAAGGGATCAAAGGATATGGGGAAAAAGCGGGAACAGGGTACTGAGCTAGACGATCAACCATGATAATTTTGAATGGCGAAGCAGGCCCGAAGGGCTGAATGGCCTACTCTTGCTCCTATTTTCTATGTTCCTATGTTTCCCTCATGTGTTTATCTAGCTTCCTCTTAAATGCATCTATGCTAGTTGCCTCAACTACTCCTCGTGATAGCGAGTTCCACATTCTAACCACTCGCTGGATAAAGAAGTTTCTCCTGAATTCCCTATTGGATTTATTAGTGACTATCTTATATTTATTCCCCTGTAAGTGGAAACATCTTCCCTCCGTCTAACCTATCAAACCCTTTCATAATCTTAAAGTCCTCTATCAGGTCACCCCTCAGTCTTCTCTTAAAGCATAGTTTCTGATGCGGGTAAAAATGTTTTTTTCCCCTTTTTAAATACATTTTGTTGTATTTTGCTCCATGCATTAATTGGCTTTGCTGAGTAGTCGTCCATTTTTGTTCCCCCCACTCCCAGGGGGTGATTTTAAACCCCAAGAACGGGTGGGTTGGGGGCAGGTGGGAGTTGAAAATAGTTGTTTTTTGGGTCGCAACCGCAACCCGCCTTTATTTCCGGGTTTAATGTCGGCACGGAAAAGTACAGGCTTCTCACTGGGAATGCAAAGTGGTTGTGATCCAAAAAAACCAACTATTTTCAACTCCCACCCGCCCCCAACCCACCCGTTCTTGGGGTTTAAAAACACTTCCCCAGTGTCAGTGCCTTGCTTGGTTGCTGCTGGGATTTAAATTGCATCATTTATAGAGGTAGGGATGGGTGTTCCTTTGGGCATTCGGAATATACTGCATAATTGAGCTGAGGAAAAGGAGTTTTGGCCACAGCAGGCACTATCTTGGGACTGACACTTATAGACCCCTCCACATGTACCTAGACATGTCAGAGGAGACCCACATTCACCAGACAGGCTACTGTAGAGTTGCATCTGCTACACAATAACTTGCACATAACCACTTACTCAAAAAATATTATCAAAAGAAATCTCAACATTCATGTGACAGCAAAAGAACCTGATCCAGTTCTGACAAACTGTCTACACCCAAACAGTAACCCATTTTTTTCCTGACAGATCTGCTGCTTTTTCCCATTTGTTCTGTTTTTACTTCAGTTTTCAGCATTTGAAGGTTTTTTTTCCATTTTATCAAAAACAGAACCATGTTCAGCTGCTTAACTTTGCTAGTGAATATTTTTTGTAATAATAATTGTGCTGGCGTGTTTGTTCTTGTTCAGTATTAAAATATGTAAAATTAAACTCACAATCACCCCACCCCCTTCACGATAGCTTCCCCCCCAGATCTCTCGAGGACTGATCATGCTGCCACCACCTCCCCCACCCCACCCCCGCGACCAGGGATCAGCGTCCGGGGCCGTGAATGGTGAGCCGCAGCCCCGATTCGGGTGTGATCCAATTTTTAGGCCAATGATACACAAACAGGTGGGAGTTCTATACAAATCAGTTCTTCGGGCCTCACAATCAGGACCTCTATGCATTATGGGAAACTTATACTGGTTGTCTACACTGCAGTTGTGGTAGCAAGCAGATCCTAAATGGAATCCATTAAGGCAACTGTTTAGCAGTAACCTCGCTGCGTGAGATTTAGGGTTCACCTGTTGCGCTCAGCTTCTGCTTTTCAACACACTCCATGACTGTTTTCATTTGTTGATTAGCTGCATGTGGGGTGTTCTTATTCTGATCTGCCCAAGGCGTCACCACTTTCTGACCATTGGACGGCTTGCTGCCAGTCTTTAAGGATTTTTCTTCAAACTCTGCTTTCACTTGAGATGTCTGAGTTTTAGAGAAATTAAAAACTTAATATATTACAAATTTTTTCTGCACATGGCAAATACTACAAAATACTTGATTTTCACAACATTAGATACTAACTACAAGAAACAATAAGTTATAAGTAAGTTCACACAAAAGAGATTTCCGTTTAATCTTTTCCTGGTAATATTCTGCTCTTATAGGCGAGGGATATTAATGCTGGGAATGGAACACTTACCCACTTCAGGCAACTGACGTGGGAGTGCTTGATGCTGACATTAGGTATACTGTGACTAATTCTGCTCCATCAATATGATTCAGCTCCCACACTCAGAACAACAGCCACACTGATATTTCTTCAGTATTATACTAGTCATCCTGTGGTGTCTCTGAGTAAGACTGCCAAATTATTGCCAATCAGAGGTGGTTTTGTGATGTGGTTCAAGCTTACTAGGAATTGGATTGAAACTAATTTGACTGTAGATCTTTACAGCCAGCAGACAGGGGAGACTTACGTCGTCAATCTGGGCTAGAATAGAACCCAGGTCTCGAGGTGAAACTGCACCACTTACTTTCCTGGGATGTGAAATTTAAAACTCTAGTAGATCTCCCATGATGTTGCTGATGATGAGCCGATGTTTTTTTTTAATAACAGGGATGATATGCAAAGTAGTATTACCAAGAAAGATGTATTGGCCTTGGGGAGGTGCAGCGTAGATTCATCAGAATGATACCGGGGCTAAAAGGGTTAAATTATGAGGACAGGTTGAATAAACTAGGCTTGTATTCCCTTGAGTATAGAATATTAAGGTGTGATGTAATTGAGGTGTTTAAGATGATTAAAGAATTTTATAGGGTGAATAAAGATAAACTACTTCCTCTGATGAGGGAGTCCAGAACAAGGGGCCATACCCTTAAAATTAGAGCTAGGTCGTTTAGGGGCAGTGCCAGGAAGCACTTCTTCATACAAAGGGTAGTGGAAATCTGGAACTCTCTCCCCCAAAAAGCTGTTGAGGCTAGGTCAATTGAAAATGTCAAAACTGAGATTGATAGATTTTTGTTAGGCAAGGGTATTAAAGGGTATGGAACCAAAGCCGGAAAATGGAGTTAAGATACAGATCAACCATGATCTAATTGAATGGTGGAACAGGCTCGAGGGGCTGAACAACCTATTCCTGTTCTTATGTTCTAATATGACTAATCAGCACTGGTAATTTGCCACCTTATCAAGTCTTTAATAAATATAAATTTCCATTAACAAAAAAATTATCCCATAAAACACTAAATTTCATTGTTTATGCAGTTCCCAATTTTTATATAAAAAATTGTTAAGTCTCAAAATGGTTCAGGAAAGATTTTTTAATAGAATATATACAACCAAAATGATCACTGATTAAAAAAATTAATTTTGTATAAACAACCTCTTTTTTTAAAAACTCTGAACAAAGATCACGAACAGTTACTGTTATTCCAATTGCTGTCTCTCACGTGATAATAGCTGTAAACAATTTTACAACACCAAGTTATAGTCCAGCAATTTTATTTTAAATTCACAAGCTTTCGGAGACTTCCTCCTTCCTCAGGTAAATGTTTCAGGAGCTCCTTGAAGCCTACGCATTTATACATATAGAACAATACATGGTGTTTACAGACTGCCCCTGCAACTGCCCGTTGCCAAGGCAATCACCGTGTTCAGACAGAGAGGTGTCACCTGCAGAACCCCCGAATACACATTCAACAAAAAAACAAACAGGGAAAAAAAAACAGAGAAAAAAAACAGAGAGAGGCAGAAACATCCGGAAGGCAGAGAGAGCCAGCAAATGACCCATTATATTAAAAACAGATAACATTTGTTCGCTGGTGGGGTAACGTGTAGCGTGACATGAACCCAAGATCCCGGTTGAGGCCGTCCTCATGGGTGCGGAACTTGGCTATCAATTTCTGCTCGACGATTTTGCGTTGTCGAGTGTCTCGAAGGCCGCCTTGGAGTACGCTTACCCGAAGGTCGGTGGATGAATGTCCATGACTGCTGAAGTGTTCCCCTGTTTGTTTTTTTGTTGAATGTGTATTCGGGGGTTCTGCAGGTGACACCTCTCTGTCTGAACACGGTGATTGCCTTGGCAACGGGCAGTTGCAGGGGCAGTCTGTAGACACCATGTATTGTTCTATATGTATAAATGCGTAGGCTTCAAGGAGCTCCTGAAACATTTACCTGAGGAAGGAGGAAGTCTCCGAAAGCTTGTGAATTTAAAATAAAATTGCTGGACTATAACTTGGTGTTGTAAAATTGTTTACAATTGTCAACCCCAGTCCATCACCGGCATCTCGACATCGTGATAATAGCTGTTAATGTTCACATGTGCTGCCTCTGTTTTTCTGTGAGGAGTTCGTTATGTCAAAGCACAATTGATATATTTATATAAATTCATCACTGGCCTGAAATAAAAGCTCTGAGAGTTCAATCTCCAGTTTCTTCCTAAGTTTTTTTTTGGAGAAAGCAAAGAAACTCTTAATTCCTCACAGAATGAGAGGACACATCCTTCTACCCTTCAATTCCATGTTGCTGCATCGTTTGCAGGCTGGAAAGTCATGCAAGCTGCACATACTCAATACACAGGTTGGAGGCTGAGAAATTCTGCAAACTGCACAGGCTCAATGCATATTTGCAATTGAAAACTCTCTCTTAACTGTTGCAGGGTAAAAATATTCAGTCGAAGCTCAGGATTTTGAGACTGGCTTAGGTCTTCAAGTAAAAACTTTAATGAAGACATTAAAAACACAAAAGAAAAATCATTGGATAAATGTATTCACATTATCGTGAAATATTCAATTGTTGATTTAAAAAGAATGGTTAAAGCTTTATTTTGGATAATAGAAATTTCGGTTACCGAGGAAAAAAATGGCAACTGAAAAATTTTGAGCGATTGATGGGAAGTCAGTTTGCACAATCTCATGGTAATACAATCTAATTATAAAATAGGATCTATTGTGTGTCACACAATGTGACACCTTTAACAGTGAAAATACCTATCACAATGCCACCTACAGGAGCTATGGGTACTTATAATATTTTGAATGATACATGCTCCCCATGTACCAAATTTAATATATAATAGATAGTGCATGATAATGCATATACCTTAATGCCAGTCTCCAAAGGCCTTGTAGTGATCCCAGAATCAGAGTCACTAGCTGTGTCCTTGTCGTTCACTTGTAAAAGATTTAAAGTCGCTTTTCCATTGTCAGAGGATGATGCATTAGGTTGCACATTAGAGGCTAGTTTGTTGTTACTAGAGTGAAGGAATGATTTTACTGGAGTTAGGTCCAAATAAACTCTTGTTTGATCTTCCCCATAGCACTGTTCCTCATTCGTTTTATCTTCCTGTGCAAAAAACAGAACACATTGCCAAATTTACCAAAAAGAAATAATTGACAATAATAAGTAATTCAAACTTAACCTTTAGGCAGTGATTGACTGGTTCCTGTTTTTCAGTGCCAGATTCAATTCTACTCCAATCCAATTTTCTACTCCGTGCAGATACAAATCTGATATAGTCCCAACCCCTGATGATGGATGTGAGCACAGTTATGATGTTCCTCTGTAACATTCATATAACTCTAATTGTTGGACATTGGAGAACCACTTTCTGAGTTAACGGGGTATGAAGAAATGAATTCAAGCTTAGGGCTGTCTGGTACAGTGAGCAATCAGGCCACTCACCTTCACATTAATGAACCTTCACACAAAACAGACATGCTTACACATACATGAAACAAATTATATATTTCTTATGTAAGCTATTCTGCATTGTGACATTTACCTAGAATGCTTATATTATTGAAAATGATCACATTGTTCAACATAAACCTTATCTTAAACAATGTATGTTTACCAGAAATTATATATTGGTTAAAACTGCATTATGCCCTTTCCTTTGCTTTTGGTATGACATAAATAAAAATGAATGTTTGTAGCTCTGTACTATGGAAACTCTTTGATTAAAAATGCACTTTTTGCATTCTTCACATATCACAAGATTAAAAAAAAAGTTGTTCCTACCACAGATTCAGGTACATCCACATCATCATATAGGTCATCTGATTGGTTCTGTACCACTGGTAAATCATCTATGTATGTGTTTGGCTCTGAGTATCTTCGCTGCAGTAAACTAGAGGGTAAAAAAAAATGCTCGTGAAACAGATGGCTTGTTCTTTAAAAAGTTCTATATAATAAACCTTAGCGTGCTTCTACACGTCCATATATATATATATATATATATATACACACTCAAAAATGCCCAACTTACTGTGAAGACTGAATGGCTCAGCGGATTACAACACTGTCCCTTTATCCTTAGGAGTGAGCTTCAAATTATACAATTGACAAAAGAAAAATCTGCTCTTAACTTAGAAATCAAAGGGACAAAAGTCAGCTTTTGTGTTTTGTCTCTTCATAGATTTTTGTCACTCTTCCCTCCTCCAGACTGTCCACCCACTCAATGCCATGGGAGATTGTAAAACTACCAGGATTTTTTCAGTAATGTTGCTTTTGAAGAGTTTTAAAGCATAACAATCTTCATACAGAAGGTTCTTAATGAAAATCCCATCATTTCAGATAACATTAAGAAAAACATTACACCAGGCTTACAGTGCATCATCCTCATGGAGAACAATGATACCCCCTTAAGCCAATTCAAATCATTGGATACTTAATTCTACACAAGATGCTACTTCATCCAATAGACCATGTATATGTTGCAAAAAAATTGTGTTTAGAAATAGAAAATGTGACTTACTATAAAGAATGTTTAGCTGCATGTACAATACAAGACACTCTGTCAGCATCTACATAGTCATAAGCAAACTCTTCAGGATCTGTCTTAGATCCTGATTCTGCCAGCAGAAGACCCAGCCAGTAACCCATCTCTTCTGAAGACTTAGCCTGCAAAAGAGAAATAGAATAGTTACATTTTGTCTGATTTTCTTTTCTTTCTCTTTTCTCTAATCTCTCTTCATTTTGATCACTCGGCTCTTGCATCTTCTGGTGCAGGGCAAAAACGGGGAAATTGGCTTTAGACTTAATGTGGGTCAAGTCTAAGTATTCCTCCTGGATTGGGCAGACCCACGCAGCACATACAAGAAAAGTTGTGAAACATGTCTGGCTTTATTTGATAACATGAATATTTATATGTATAATACATCCAAAATCTTGTGTTCGCGCACATTTCCCATCAACTTTTTCTATCATAAATTCCTATATCTTTTTATCCCTGATGCAAAACTCATTATTACCTTTAGAAGAGTATCTTTGATTTGCATTAAGTTCAGAAAATAATATTAAAACGTGTCACTACATGTGTGTAGAAACAAGACAGGAGACAGACAAAATAAAGGATAAATAAATGGATGATGTTTGGAGAGTTAGGAGAGGTTGGTTAAAAGATGGGTTTTCAGTAGATTTTTAGAGGGAAGGAGAGAGGTGAAAAGTAGAGTGGCATTAAACTTAAGAAAAGTTTTAATATTGATCCCTTGCAGTATAATTTGAGAGATTGCAGTCTCATGGTGAATATCTAACTTCCTCATCCTTGATAGTGTAGTGGAAAGGGCAGGTTTGGAAAGTGTTTTTCACCTATATGATTTCCGGTATTTAATGGGGAGATTGTATCATGGTCTTGTTCAAAGTGTCAGGGCGGAAGTTTGCAAATCCAAATGACAACCGATCTTACCCATGGTTCTTAGCTATTGTAAACAATTTTACAACACCAAGTTATAGTCCAGCAATTTTATTTTAAATTCACAAGCTTTCGGAGGCTTCCTCCTTCCTCAGGTGAACGTTCACCTGAGGAAGGAGGAAGCCTCCGAAAGCTTGTGAATTTAAAATAAAATTGCTGGACTATAACTTGGTGTTGTAAAATTGTTTACAATTGTCAACCCCAGTCCATCACCGGCATCTCCACATCATGGTTCTTAGCATATGTGAAACTACCCTATAACCAGACCAGTAGATTTAGCTAAAGAGCATGGATAAAAATATCAACTGCTTTGACTTTCACACAGCCATAAAATTTTTGGATTATTTGAATTTTGAACTCAAAATATGAATTAAACAATATTTCACATATAGCATTTACTGCGAACTAGATTGAGACTGACAATAGCAATAACTGTGTAGAGTTCAAGTTACCTCTAGAGAAGCTACTTCCTCACCATCATGCAGAATGCGGAAGGAATATAAATGTTCTGGAGTAGAGTCAGGAATAACCTCACAGCCTTCTAGGCTCAGAGGATGTTGAATAGCTTTGGATTTGCTCTTGTCCTGGTAGAAGTGAATAACTCCGCTTTTAACCTGGCACCAACGTGTGCGCCACTGGCTGTTCATAAACACATTCAAATACCCTGTCAAAAGAAGAATACAAGTCAGCACACATCATTCACACCACATATGTAAATGAAAACATAACCACATACTCATTTAAAAAGTACTTGGATGAGCACTTGAAGTGCCGTAACCTACAGGGCTACGGACCAAGTGCTGGAAAATGGGATTAAGCTGGATAGCTCTTTTTCAGCCGGCACGGACACGAAGGGCCGAATGGCCTCCTTCTGTGCCATAACATTCTATGATTCTATACAATTAACCTCTCTAGAAGCCCTAATTTTGCACTGCCCTCTTATTTTTGATGGTGTTACCTAACATCTGCACAGTGTACCGTTTTCTGCTGGGCACCCTCTCTAATGGTAACAGCATTCTGAGGTTGTGGGCACATTATGCCGATCACTTACAATTACAATTTACTCCTGATTTTGGATACAGTGAGGGCAAAAAAAGAAAACATCAATCCTTAATACGATACAGGACTATACGTTTTTTTCTTTTTGATTTATTGTCCTCAGTGGTTGAATATTTTAGCCACCTGGGTTTCTCAAAATCAGGGGACTTTGTTTATTTTTAGGGGAAGAAGTAGCCCGTAAATACCTGCTGAGCCAGATTTCTCCCCTTCTCCTGTCTGCCAGCTGCATTCATCATTTCAACCAGAAAATTATTAGGAACATAGGAACAGGAGTAGGCCATTCAGCCCCTCGTGCCTGCTCCGCCATTTGATAAGATCATGGCTGATCTGCGATCTAACTCCATATACCTGCCTTTGGCCCATATCCCTTAATACCTTTGGTTGCCAAAAAGCTATCTATCTCACATTTAAATTTAGCAATTGAGCTAGTATCAATTGCCACTTGCGGAAGAGAGTTCCAAACTTCTACCACCCTTTGTGCGTAGAAATGTTTTCTAATCTTGCTCCTGAAGGGTCTGGCTCTAATTTTTAGACTGTGCCCCCTACTCCTAAAATCCCCAACCAGCGGAAATAGTTTCTCTCTATCCACCCTATCCGTTCCCCTTAATATCTTATAAACTTCGATCAGATCACCCCTTAACCTTCTAAACTCTAGAGAATACAACCCCAATTTGTGTAATCTCTCCTCGTAACTTAACCCTTGAAGTCCGGGTATCATTCTAGTAAACCTACGCTGCACTCCCTCCAAGGCCAATATGTCCTTCTGAAGGTGCGGTGCCCAGAACTGCTCACGGTACTCCAGGTGCGATCTAACCAGGGTTTTGTATAGCTGCAGCATAACCTCTTTCTTACAGAGTAGTGGAAGTGTAAGATAAACTCCCAACAAGAGCAGGTAATGCTGGACTGTTTTTAAAAAAGAAGTTAGGTTGAATATCTGGTTAGGAATGGGATTGAAGGTTCTACAGATAGACATAGAGAAAGTTAATCAAACACTCAATGGAATAACAGCATTTGGTTATGGCTGTCCATGCTTAGCCTTATAACCTTCATTCCCATTCCTAGCCATATATTCATCCATGCTGGGACCATGGAAATATCATTTATGAAAGCAACCAACTGGGATTAAATAATGGAGGTTACAAGGTTAGATATTTTTGAATTTTGTTGGTTTAAGTTAATTACAGTCCATGATGGTGTAGAAAGTACATGGCCTATGGAAGGAGCTGAATCATTTTTTCTTGTTCTATGTTTTTACTCCTATATGGAGGTCCATTGTGACAATGTTGTCCATCCAGCAAGGATAATGTAAAGCATTGGCTTGGGAAGTGATTTCGGCAATGCCAGCCTGCACCCTGCCTGTTCTGCCATTAAAAAACACCAATATTGTTAGAAAAAACACAAATGTTGGAAATCTAAAGTAAAAATAGAAAATGCTGGAAACCTGCAGGTCAGTCAGCATCTGAAAAGGAAAAGTAGGGTAACATTTCAGGTTATGATGAAGAGTTCCATCTGAAGCAGTAACCCATCTTTCTCTTTCAAATGCTAATGACTTGTGCATTTCCTGTTTTTGCCTCAAATATAACTTGAGGCAGTAATCCAGCTCACTGTACTCTCTAGAAACTGTATCCCCCCTTAGGATCTACATACAAAAACCATGAAAAATCAGTTATCCGCTTGACAGTGATGCACTGTACCATTCAATCTTTAACAACAGTGAGTCCATTCACAATCGGTAATGCAATGCCAGCTTGAAGCCGTGCCTGGGATTTTCCTTACATTTAATGAACACAAAATGCCACAGGGTGGCAGTAACTCTACATACTACAGAACACCTAACACTGGGAAAACCACAGTGAACTTACCTGATGCTTCAACGTTCTTCTTATTGTTAATGGGAATCTCTACAGATATAGGTTTCTTTTTCCCAAGATTCATAAAACTACTCAGCTTCAGACCTGCAGTTTTAAGGTCCCCGATGCTGGATTTCTTTTTAACTGGGCAGAAAAGAAAATATAATCGCTAATTTAATCGTGCATGTGCCCCAACATCCTGTATCCTGTTATCATCCCCCTTTCAATCACATATTTATAGCTTTTTAAACCAGAGGAATAGATGTTAATGACATTTTCATTCAATGTCTGTAACCCAGACGTCCTGAAGTTGTCATTCATGATCCTGACTGGCACTTTGAAAACCCACAAACTAATAGGATAATCAACTGCTTACAGCTTTTGATGGGCTTTACAGGAAAATAAAATATATAAGGTGTTTTGATAGAGCAGATAGGGAGAAACTATTTCCACTGGCAGGAGGGTCGGTAACCAGAGGACACAGATTTAAGATAATTGGCAAAAAAGCCAGGGGGGAGATGAGGAGAATTTTTTTACTCAGCGAGTTATGATCTGGAAGGCACTGCCTGAAAGGGTGATAGAAGCAGATTCAATAGTAACTTTCACTTAAAAAGGAAAAATTTGCAGGGCCACGGGGAAAGAGCAGGGGAGTGGGACTAATCAGTAGCTCTTTCAGAGAGACGACACAGGCATGATGGGCCGAATGGCTTTCTTCTGTGCTGTATGATTCTAAGGAAGTCTAAGTGATACTAAATACTCTTGGGAAACATTAATTAATTATAACATTTCAAAATATGATGCATTGATGTAATTGAGTGTTTCCACCAATAACCGACAGATAGCCTGGTGAAATGTTGGCAGCCTCTGTCTGGGCACCTGGATGGTAGCTGTAAATCTGCCAGGTGCTGATTTCCCTGATCTTTCAGAGGTAGTAGTGGGGAGCTGTTGTTGAGAGTCATAAGCACATGATTTGCTGACCTCTAAATATGCAAAAGGTTCCAAAGTCAAAATGAATGGATGTGAATTCATCCAATTGGTGGTAAATTGACTACCATTTACCCTGGTGAAAACTTTAAAAAAATTAATTCTTAGAATGTGGGCATTACTGGCAAGACCAACATTTATTGCCCATCCCTGTTGCCCTTGAAAAGGTGGTGGTGAGCCTTGAACCTCTGCAATCATGTGATGAAGGTGCACCCACAGTGCTGTTAAATAGTGAGTTCTAGGATCTTGACCCAGTGACGATGGAGGAACAGCGATATATATCTAAGTCAGGATGGTGTGTGACTTGGAGGGGAACTTGGAGTTGATGGTGTTCCCAAGCACCTGCTACCCTTTTCCTTCTAGGTGATGGAGGTCATGGGTTTGGGATGTGCTGCAGAAGAGTAGTGGCGGCAACAACAGCTGTGGTAGTAGCCCGAGAGAGTGGACCTGAGCGGAAGGCTCAGGAACCACTCCCTATAAAAGTGATGGTGAGCATGGCAGCAGTAAGGTGAGAGAGTGGACCTGAGTGGGAGGCCCAGGAACCATTCCCTATAAAAGTGATGGTGAACATGGCAGCAGTAAGGTGAGAGAGCGGACCTGAGTGGGAGGCCCAGGAATCACTCCCTATAAAAGGGTGAAATCAAAAACAAAAGAACAAACTAAAAAATAATCAAGGAGTGATGTCACAGCATAGCAGGTAGGCAATGGGTTGGTGAGTATTACTGTTTTTTTTGCTCTCTAAGCTAGGGCAGTGGTTTAAACTAAGAGCTGGGAAACTATAAACTTGCTAGTTATTAAATTAATAATTTCAACTAGACAAATTAATTAGTTAATAAAACTAAAAATATTGAATGAATAAAGACATTGGGGGTGATTTTAAACCCCAAGAACGGGTGGGTTGGGGGCGGGTGGGAGTTGAAAATAGTTGTTTTTTGGGTCGCGACCGCAACCCGGCTTTATTTCCGGGTTTAACATCGGCGAGTAAAAATACAGGCTTCCCACTGGGAGTGCAAAGTCTGAACATTTTGCGGTTGCGTAAACCATAAACATGGTTTTATGAAAGGGAAATCGTGTTTGACAAATCCATTAGAGTTTTTTTGAGGATATAACTAATAGGGTAGATGAAGGGGAATCAGTGGATGTAGCATATTTGGATTTTCAAAAGGCATTCGATAAGGTGCCACACAAAAGGTTGTTACACAAGATTAGGGCTCATGCGTTTGGGGGTAATATATTAGCATGGATAGAGGATTGGTTAACAGAGTGAAAACAGAGAATGGGAATAAGCAGGTCATTTTCAGGTTAGCAGGCTGTAACTAGTGGAGTGCTGCAAGGATCAGTGTTTGAGTTTCAGCTATTTACAATCCATATTAATGACTTAGATGAAGAAACCAAGTGTAATATATCCAAGTTTGCTGATGATACAAAGCTAGGGGGGAAAGTAAGCTTTGGGAGGACACAAAGAGTCAGCGAAGGGATATAGACAGGTTGAGTGAGTGAGCAAGAAGATGGCAGATATAGTATAACGTGGGGAAATGTGAGGTTATTCACTTTGGTAGGAAAAATAGAAAAGCAGAATATTCTTTAAATGGTGAGAAACTATCAAATGTTGGTGTTCAGAAGGATTTGGGTATCCTTGTGCAAGAAACACAAAAAGTTAGCATGCAGGTACAGCAAGCAATTAGGAAAGCAAATGGAATGTTGGCCTTTATTGCAAGGGGGTTGGAGTACAAGAGTAAGGAAGTCTTGCTGCAATTACACAGGGCTTTGGTGAGACCACACCTGGAGTACTGTGTACAGTTTTGGTCTCTTTACCTAAGGAAGAATATACTTGCCTTAGAGGCAGTGCAACAAAGGTTAACTACATTGATTCCTGGGATGAGAGGGTAGTCCTTTGAGGAGGGGTTGAGTAGAATGGGCAAATACTCTTTGGAGTTTAGAAGAATGAGTGGTGATCTTATTGAAATATATAAGATTCTGAGAGGGCTTGACAGGGTAGATTCTGAGAGGCTGTTTCCCCTAGCTGGAGAGGCTAGAACAAGGAGGCATAGTCCCAGGATAAGGAGTCAGATATTTAGGACTGAGGTGAGGAGAAATTTCTTCACTCAGAAGGTTGTGAATCTTTGGAATTCTCTGCCCCAGAGGGCTGTGAAGCTCAGTCATTGAGTATATTCAAGACTGAGATCGATAGATTTTTGGACTCTAAGGGAATCAAGGGATAAAGGGATTAGGTGGGAAAGTGGAGTTGAGGTCGGAGATCAGCAATGATCTTATTGGATGGTGGAGCAGGCTCGAGGGGCCGCATGGCCGACTTCTGCTCCTATTTCTTATGTTCTTATATTCTTAAGAAGCCTTGGTGAGTTGCTGCAGTACATCCTGTAGATAGTACACACTGCAGCCTCGGTATGTCGATGGTGGACAGGGTGGATGTTTAAGCTGATGGATGAAGCCGACTGCTTAGTCCTGGGTGGTGTCAAGGTCTTGAGTGTTGTTGCAGCTGCAGCCATCCAGGCAAGTGGTGAGTATTCCATCATACTCCTGACTTGTGTCTTCTAGGTGGTGGAAAGGCTTTGAGGAGTCAGGAGATGAGCCACTTGCCGCAGAATACCCAGCCTCTGACCTGCTCCTATAGCCATGGTGTTTATGTGGCTAGTCCAGTTGTGTTTCTGGTCAATGGGGACCTCCAGGATATTGATGATGAGGGACTCAGCGATGGTAATGCCATTTAAATGTCAAGTGGAAGTAGTTAGGCTCTCTCTTGTTGGACATGATCAATGCCTAGCACTTGTGTGGTGTGAATGTTATTTGCCACTTATCAACCCAAGCCTGGATATTGTCCAGGTCTTGCTGCATGTGGGCATGGACTGCTTCATTATCTGAGGGGTTGTGAATGGAGATGAACACTGTGCAATCATCAGTGTACAGATCCACTTCTGATCTTATGATGGAGGGAAGGTTGTTGATGAAGTAGCTGCAGATCTAGCCTAGAACGCTGCCCTGAGGAACTCCTGCAGCAATGTCCTGGGGCTGAGATGATTGGCCTCCAACACTCACCACCATCTTCTTTTGTGCGAAGTATGACGCCAGCCACTGGAGAGTTTTCCCCCGATCCCCAATGACTTTGGTTTTACTGGGGCTCCTTGGTGCCACACTTGGTCGAATGCTGCCTTGATGTCAAGAGCAGTCACTCTCACCTCACCTCTGGAATTCAGCTCTTGTGCCTATTTTTGGACCAAGGCTGCGATGCAGTCTGAAGCTGAGTAGTCCCAGCAGAACCCAAACTGAGCATCGGTTAGCAGGTTGTTGATGAGTAAGTGCTGCCTGATAACACTATTGATGATTCCTTCCATCACTTTGCAGATGATTGGGAGTAGGCTGGTAGGGTGCTGATTGCTGGGTTGCATTTGTCCTGCTTTTTGTGGACAGGACGTAACTGGGCAATTTTTCACATTGTTGGGTAAATGCCAGTGTTGTAGCTGTATTGGAACAGCTTACCTAAAGTCCTAAAATCTAAACACTTAAAGAAGATCAAAGCAAAACAATGAATTTATGTTTAAACAAAGATTACTTAACAATACAGCATTGTGTTTCTACTTGAGTCTTTTTTACTTTAGAGTTTGTAAACAATGTTAGAACACCGAAAGTGATTAAAAGGAGCTGTCTGTCTGTATCAGTGGGCGTGAGGTTCCTTTGATACTTTTTTCTGTTCTGTATTTTCCTGTAACTCTGAAGTAACTATTGTTGTGAAAATAGCAAAGTATCAGAGTGTTTATGCCGGATTGTTCAATTATCGCATCGTAGGAAGAAATTTAACATATGTAGGAAAAATGACACATGGTAGCATTATCTCAGTAAAAACAGTACCCGATCTGCTTTGAACTGCACTCCCCCCACCTCTATCTGTCTCAGAGATAAACGAGCATCAGAGAACAAAATCAAAGGGCTTGTTGCCTAAAGGCTCTGTGCCACCCTACTGTGACATTTGGGTAAAAAACTATCATTAATTTTGTCTTTTTGATGTTTCTCGCAGAGCTACAAATACCTACATATAAGTGAGGAATCCAGAGATTTTTTTCAGGATCAGGAAATGTCAGATGTGTTAAGTAAACTCTTTACATCAGTCTCCATTTGTGAATTACATATTGAATTTTTTAGCTTGGGATTCTGTAACATATCTAGAGGTCAGCAAAACATGTGTTAAGTAGAAATTCAGGGACTATCGATCAGACATCTGGATCAGGCAGAAACTGGATTGATAACTGATAATAAAGAAGAAAAGGTGATTTTAAATGTAGAAAAGCTCTATCTGGAACATTAACCAGAGGAGCTGCAGCAGGGTCTGTTTGTAGATCCGCTATTCACGTTGTCATAAACAAGGCAGAGGTTTGCTCTGAGCTGCAAATACTGTAATGTGAATTCCATGTGAAAGTCCTTGGTATGTATGGTTTGATTGCTCACACTATACTTGGATAAGGACCTGTTTAGCAGGTAATTCAAAATATTTCAGACAGTTCAATAAATCAAGCCATCCAATTCAACTCTAAACATCCGAGGTGATTGACATCCTGGGCTAGTGGTTTTTGATGGATTGTTATATCTGGGATGAAGACGTGGGTCAGATCTGTATGTGAGGCAGGGTCAACCATTCTTTGTAGAGCTTCCCACTGTGGGCTTATATTTGCCTCCATGAACTCAATGAGTCAGTGGATTTCATGCCAGTAGAGAGACTGAGCTAGGCAGATATTCCATGGGAGCATTTCATCACACAAGAAGTAAGCGACCCAGTATCAAAGATCAATTTAATGTCAAGAGACAAAAGCAGCTTTGTTGTTTTGACATTTTGAGTAGAACAGCGAAGGATGTAAGTACTATACATATACTGTCTGTACTGGGTTCTATTCATTTACCTGTTTCATAAGAACATAACAAATAAGAGCAGGAGTAGGCCACACAGCCCCTCGAGCCTGCTTCGCCATTCTATAAGATCACGGCTGACCTTTGACCTCAACTCCACTTTCCCGCTCTATCCCCATATCCCTTGATTCCCTTAGTTTCCAAAAATCTATCGATCTCAGTCTTGAATTTACTCAAAGACTGAGCCTCCACAGTCTCTGGGGTAGAGAATTCCAAAGATTCACAACTTTCTGAGTGAAGAAATTTTTCCTCATCTCAGTCCTAAATGGCCGACCCCTTATTTTAGGACTATGATCCCTAGTTCTAGCCTCTCCAGCAAGGGGAAACAGCCTCTCAGCATCTACCCTGTCAAGCCCTCTAAGAATTTTATACGTTTCAATGAGATCACTCTCATTCTTCTAAATTCCAGAGAATATGTTAAATAAATTTGTCTGTTGGTTTGTAGTATGACCCTCAGTCCGATAGTGTATATTCAATCTACCTACCAAAGATGAGAAGGTCACATGGAGGCAGGTGATATATTCCAATAAGCCGGAATACAGTGGCAGGGGTTGTCTGTGAGATTCCTGGGTCTCGCTAAATTTACCTACATATTGGGCAGGAAAATAGCACACTCTGGTCTGTAGGGGATGTGAGGTCTGTTACCAAGAGTGGTCATTAATGCTGAGCCCAGGCATCTGTGTATCTAGCATAAAAACCCCAAAAATATAACCACAAAACCCCACGTGTACACAATGAAAAAATGTCAATTAACAAATCAGACAAGGAAATAGATTCTGGGGTTTACAGATTTAATTGTGAGCAGAGATTCACAGAACTTAATTATTTTCACTGTAGGAAAAAGCGACTGAGAGGAAACACGATTCAGTATTAAAAATACTCAATGGCATGAATAATTTGGATGGAGGCTATTTGACTTGGACTGTAAGCACAGAACAAGATGACTAAAATATACAATTGATGCGGCTTAAGTGAGGCTGAAGACCACAATGTTTTTCCCATGATTATATGCTGTAGGCTTCCAACCCAGGCAATTAATGACTCAATGAATTCATTTTATGAAAAGAAAGATGGATAAATCTTTGCCTCAGAATGGGATTAAAATTTAGGGAAAAATATAGATAGCGGTGATCAAATACCACAGGAAACACAGTTGCTCCTGTCCTGCTGAGCTGTGGATGTATCATCAGTGGAAAACAACTCAGCAAAACTCAGTATTGGAGCCTGGAAGATTATATAGATATTCTGACATTCCTTGTGTTTAATTTTGGGTCAGGGACAAATTATGCTAAACTTTCCCTCAGCAGATTAAGTGGCATAAAGTTCATGATAGGGCAGACTGTATATGGTCTGCGGAAGGAACAGGTTTGATGGGCCAAATGGCGTTTTCTTGTCCTTGCAGATGTTCATCACATAACCATGCACATAGCCATCCAAGAGAAGATGAGTTGTAAAAGGGCAAGAGCAATCCCATCCCTTTATCATGCCCTATTCATTTATGAACTCAATATCCATTAGAATTGATTGTAACTGGTCAGTTAAGTAACAAATCACTGGGGGTAGATTTGTACTGCCTGGGCATAAAGCATTGCCTGGGCAGAGTGCAGAAAGGGAAACTGGGTGTGGTAGGCACCCTAAAACAGAGCCCACTCAATTTTCTTTCCATTTAAATTAATAGAAGGAAAACAGAGTGGCTCCATTACAGGTGTGGGATACACCCTGCCCAAGTTTTCTCTTTGTGCTCCACCCATCCAATGTTTTACACCCAAACAGTAAAGACAAAAATCTACCCCATTACATCTACTGATAGAAAAAGCTTGCCCTACCATCTTTGGTCTCTATAACATCATGCACAGATCCACCATCAGTACTGTTCCCACTCTCGGATGCCCCTGAATGCCGCTCTGATGAATCCAGCTAAAATAGAACAGAAGACCACAAGACCAATGTTATGTCTATGCATACTTTTGTCACATGTTTAAATGTTGTAGTACTGACTGAAATGTATCTTCAAAAATAATTGAATGAAAAGTGCCACACACTAGCAATTTCTTTTTTCATTTAAGGTTTATTTTCTGTGCTTGCGGATCACTTGCACCACAACATTCTCTCCAGTTGGAACGGCGTGGCAATCTCGGTGGTGGTTGTCTCCACGGCTGTTGTCAATGCCACCCAAAGATTGGCTGGTAGAAAGAATGGTTCTGGTAAAACTTTGGTTTAGGAGATGAAGGAGAGATTGGGAATGTGTTTCAGATTATGAAAGAGTTCAAAAACTTGGATACACATATGTTTTTGCACTCTAGAGGGAATTACAGAACTAGGGCTACAAATTCAAGATAAGGAAAACTAAAGGAAAAAGGCAATTGAGACAAACTTTTCTTAGCAAATGGGCAATCAACACATGGAACAAACTGCCAGTGCAGGTGGTTGAACAACGAACTTGAAAGGGTTTCAAAAAAGAAATAGACAATTTCTGCCATCCGAAGGGATGCACACTATTAAATTTTATTAATGATATGGAGAAATCTTACAGGAAAAACAGTGGATAATTGGATGGGTTGAGTAGATGGACCACCTGGGTCCAAAACTCTCAATGGCATCATCAGAGCTAAGGTACAGTGGGACATCTGCTTGGCTTCAGGTGGTGTAACCCCAATGTAAATTGTGGGGTCAACCAATTTAAATAGGCAAAACCAGGTAGCCTAAGTAAGTGCAGGCTGCAAGGCCTCAGGTACACTTGGGGAATTGAGCCACACATGGGCCATGAAGAAAGTAGGGCTGGAAATGGAATGTGTGGGGACGGAGAGTGAGGGGGTAGATGGGGTGGGGATGAAAATACCTGGAGGAGATGCAGGGAGCTGGTGCAGCAGTTACTTAAAGAGGCTTAAAGATTGAAGAAATAAGTGACAAAGCTCAGGGTGCCAGACCTGCATGTCCTCATCATTGAGATATGGAGCATGAGGAATGGTCTGTTTGGAGCTGGGGGCCAAAGATCCGTCATGAATGTGGTAGGCACTTTGTGGAGAGAGGAGGCTGTGGAAATGGCTGCCACTGACTTGAACCCCAGGACCCCTTTGCAATGCAGGAAGAAGTTTAATAACCTCACCACAGCAACTAAAGTAAGCTACCTGCTCCCCCTTACCCTTCTTTGGAGTCTCTGGCACCCCTTCATTCATTACCCTCACGGTGCGAGTCAGAGGTGAAAGTGGGATCTGACAGTTGGGAGTGGAGGCTCTATAGAAGTCAGCCCCTGGATCCTGAGCCTGCTGACTCAGATCTATGGGGTTCTGTTCTGAACAAGATGCTAGATGAGCATCACACTCACAGGGTTGCGCTGAGGATGATGTTGGAGTTCCTAAGACAGATGGCAGGGGTCATGGTGGAGTCCAATGCCATTCTCAGAGCCAGTATCTGAGGAGGACTTGACCCAATGTAGCGTTACCTGGAGCGGGTGATGACACCATGAACAGCTACAAATATCTTGTGGTCTCTAGCCAGTATATCCAAAGAAGATGCTTTGATCACTGGCCTCTAGGCCCTGGGGGACCATTTTGAGAGAAGAATGAAACGTTGCTTCCAAGAAATTCAGGACACCGTCTCTCAGGGTCTACAAGATCGAACTGATAACCACCCGCTGATCAGTAGGCACCCAGATCCAGGATCCACCATAAGTGGTATGGCTAGTGTCTGTCTTCATGATGTCAACCTCTCCCCTGGTGACAGCTCACGTGACCTTTCTATCCAATCCCCTCAGATACCTGTTCATGTAGGTGTCAGGATACAGGTCCAGGCTGCTCCTCCACCTGCAGTGGCAACTTTTTTTTTTATTCGTTCACGGGATGTGGGCGTCGCTGGCGAGGCCAGCATTTATTGCCCATCCCTAATTGCCCTCGAGAAGGTGGTGGTGAGCCGCCTTCTTGAACCGCTGCAGTCCGTGTGGAGACGGTTCTCCCACAGTGCTGTTAGGAAGGGAGTTCCAGGATTTTGACCCAGCGACAATGAAGGAACGGCGATATATTTCCAAGTCGAGATGGTGTGTGACTTGGAGGGGAACGTGCAGGTGGTGTTGTTCCCATGTACCTGCTGCTCTTGTCCTTCTAGGTGGTAGAGGTCGTGGGTTTGGGAGGTGCTGTCGAAGATTCCTCCAGGGTCTCAGAAGCCCTCAGACAAGGGCTACCAGAGTCCCAAGTGGTTCACGATGCCATAGTGAAGCCAAGCACAACTGGCATCCCTGGAACCCAGGTAGCACAGAGCACCAGACCAGGATAGGTTTAAAAACATCACAGAGAGGCACCAAGGTTAGGCACAGTGGAAAAAGAAGCACTTATTGTAAATATATATTTGCATAATAAAACCATTTTGTGAAATGAAGTCTGAAGGAAGTCAGTTCTTTGGGTTTTTGTGTTTGAGAGGAATTTGGAGGGCAGTTTGCAAGAGAAGACTGAGTTCCTTCTATACCACCTTACTGAACTGTTGCCTCCTTAAGCAAACTTCTTCTGAGACATTGGCCCCAATATTTACGGGGAGGTGGGGAGGCTGTGGGGGAGCGCAGTAACGTGTCTAAAACCTGGAAAGCACGGGGACGCGGAGGTCCTGCCGATATTAACAGTAGGACCTCATTATCATTTTCTTCTTTGGTTTCTTGCCCGGCAGCTGGCCAGATTGACAGGCCGCTGGGCGGGAAAATCAGCAGCAGGAGGCCGCAGCTGGGGACCGTTGGGGATGGTCCCTAGTAATTTGGGAGAGATCGGAGCTGGGGAGGGAGGGGGAAAGGGAGAGAACCCAGCAATCAGGAGGGAGGGAGAGATCAGGCTCGGGATCGGAGCTTGGTGGGGGGGTGGTCGCAGCTGGGCAGAAGGCTCAAAATCGAGGCTTGGCGGCTGGGGGAGGGGGCGATCGTGGTAATGAGGAGGCCACCTGTTCCCACTAAAAATGCTGGATTGGCACCAGTGCAATTTTCACTGTGTAAGCACATACACATGATATCGTTACATCATCATGTGTACAACCACATCCTGTGTATGTTTTGCGTACCATGATGTCATTAGTTGACAACATCATGGCACAATTACATTGCATGTACACAGAGGCCAATTTATCATGGTCATTCTGTGTTTCTGTTTCGCCTTGGAACACACTTTGCTGCCAGTTCATAGGGAGACCGGCAGTACGACTTAAATTAAAATTCTGGAAAGTGACACTCTTAGGCTGCTCTACCGAGGCCTGGCTCGTGATATAAAAGGCCCTCTGATAAGAACAATGCACAGTAAATTGGAAAGCTAACTGCGTATAGTTCTCAGTAAGTAGTGACTCACCCTTTGACCATGAATGCGGAAATGGTCCATGGCTACAAGATTTCCATCAGTAATGCTGTCACCTTGAACGTTGCTGATCTCCTGAATCACCTACATTGCAGGGTAAGAAACACAAAAGAACTGTAACCACTGTGTTCAAATTTTAAAATAAAACAATCGAGGAATCTGGCTTAACCATCCACAAATCTGTAGACAGTCAAGGATTGTATTTTGCAGTTACTGTAGATTTGAGCAGGTAATGTTTATTTAATTGTGACAATAATTCTAGATAACTCTAGAGATTGGTGTGTCACTGCAAATTATTTCTACTCCTGTAGGTCAATTGAAGTACTTTGGATGCCATGATGTGGAGATGCCGGTGATGGACTGGGGTTGACAATTGTAAACAATTTTACAACACCAAGTTATAGTCCAGCAATTTTATTTTAAATTCACAAGCTTTCGGAGGCTTCCTCCTTCGTCAGGTGAACGATGTCACATCGTTCACCTGACGAAGGAGGAAGCCTCCGAAAGCTTGTGAATTTAAAATAAAATTGCTGGACTATAACTTGGTGTTGTAAAATTGTTTACTTTGGATGCTGCAGAACATCAGCTGATTCAGGCAGTCACGTAAAGATATAGAGAAGGAAGATTATATGCAGTATAGTGCCCAAAGGGTAATTTTTTTCTGCAATTTTGTAATCATCCTAAAATTCAGGTATCTGTGAAGCTGAAATTCAATCCTAATAATGTAGGTAGGGTGTGAGACTGTCTGGAATGGTAGGGAATATCATCTATTGTACTGGAGCAGAATACAGATGCATTCTCACCACAGGCACACCCCACCCTGTAATGTTTATGTCTGTGATTATTTTGTAGTGACATGTGAGTATAGAAATAACACAGAGGCAGACAGAACGTAATGGTCACAGAATATCTTTAAAGAAATATTGCCAATATATTGGCCTATACACACTCCATTAGACCGTCAGGTAATCAAAGCATATTGAACACTGTAACCAGCCCCAAAATGCAGGGACACACATCCAGTAGTAGACACGCAGGGAAAATAGATGCATACCAATCAAAAGTCATTCCTCATACAGCATATACTCACTAGCAATGTACTGGTAGGGAAAGAGATTCATATTTATTATATTATCTGTAATAAAAGTCTATGTATGATTCCCCTTGAGATTTTGGCCAGATTGTCAGACAGATGCACTGGAATGAAGCGAGGCTCCACAGAGAGGGTGGGAAAATATTGTGCTCACTGCTAGCAAGGTTCCATGCTGGGAGCGGAGGCTGGCAAATTACCCCACACTGTTCATCTAAATCATGGTTGGGAAAATAGCTTCGGTAAAACACATAAGGGTAGATTATCATCTTGATTTCAACGGAATGAAAATCAGGTGGGTTCTGTGCAGAACAAAGGATCCGCTCCAACAGATTACTGCCCAGGTGTTGAAGACAACAGTGACTACACTTTAAAAGTAATTAATTGGCTGTAAATTGTCTTGTGGACATGATAAGAGGCAATCTAATGTTTCTGGCAGCAAGAATGTGTATCGTCTTGTGGTGCAATCCAACACTCCAAAAACAATCATGCACACTAAACACATATAGGACATGTTAGTCACGGTGAGCAATGTATGGGCTGCTTGTGGAGCTGGAGAAATACCAGGAGATTTGGGGCACAATGCTGGGGGCCAACCTTCTGCTCACCTCAAGCTCCTACAATCATATCAGTGCCAAGATTACCTGTTGAAGGGATAGGACCTGCAATAGTTCAATACTGACAAGGATCTGTTGCCGCAGTTACCTATTGCAGCATCTCATCCCTTTCCCAACAAGCTGCAGAACCACCTAATAAAGGACGACCATGGCTCGATCACCGAGCACGCTTCACCCTAATATACAGCACTGTATGACATGCATGATCGTCACTGTATTTACCTGCAAATACAGTACTGTGAAATATGTACTAAAGCATGTAGTCTGTCTGGAACCGTGTTCTAAGGGCATGTAAACTTCTTGTAGATGATTTAAAAAATTTTAAAAATGTAATTTCTCCCTTTCTTACTGCCATTATCAGGTGTTATCTTTACACTGATTTATAGCCAGAATGCACCGACTGTTTAAGGAAACCATTATATTGTGTGTAAAATGCTTCAGGTCAGCTTCCGCAACAACAGTAATTGGCTTTCTAGTATCTGTGTTAACAAGGAGGTAAGATTCTAATCTGGTAACAAACCCAGTTTTGCAGTCATGGTTAGCACAAGGGGAAAGGGAAATTCTATGGCAATGGAGAGGGTCCGGCAGTCTTTATTTCTCTGTAGACAACTTGGAGTATTGCTTTTTTTTTGGTTTTCCACATTCAAAGTGTTGATGCTCCTTTGATCTGTTGGTTCAATGAACTGCTGCTAACAAAGCAGACATTGAACTCACACAAGGCCGCAGTGTACCCGTATGGTACAAATGCTAGGAGTCATGATCGGTAAAAATGAATCATTGGAGCTTGATCCTGCAGCCACCCACACCAGTTTGAGGGGTCACCAAGCTATCCTTAACATATTGTACTTCGCTTAGTGATAGAACATGTATGTTTAAAGTTGAAGTTGATTGGGTCTATTTAAGAAGATCTATTTCAAATAAATCCATTCAATTAAAGAAGGAATGGGTGCACATTAAGTTCGCAGAAGAAATGTAAAACTATTGAATGAGATACTTACCAATGTCTATCAATAAGTTGTTGGATTGGTGAGAACCGTATTATTGGTGACTAGGTTTTCAGATCCTATGTGTGCTCCTGCATAATCATTACTCAGGTGAGGTACCAAAGGGTGTCTCTACCCCTGGAACCATACTCCAGCATATTGTTGTCACAATATACTCAGCAGCTTCTTTTCTGGTTCACAAAAAACACAACCCTACACTAGCCTGGAATTTCCTGCGTATGTGGGACCAGACATATGTCTCTCCACTGTATCATCTCCGATCCTCACCTTTAACCACTGCTCTGCCTGCTCCTTGCTTTGGAGACCCAGTACTATAACGTCTGAATTGACTGGTGTGATCTTCAATGTGTGTTCCTTCTTTTTTACATGCTTCTCTTTATATACAACAGTGCATCCAATCAGACTCACATCCAGTTGAGGATTCTGGTCCTTTGAGCTTTTGTAACACTGGAGGACAAAAAACAAATCATAACATACACAATTAATACTGATCATTAAAAAAAGCAGCGTTAAATTTTCACTTGTTATATTTTAATACGGGATGGGGGCGGGGGGGCATCAAAACCCAACAGAGGACCAACAGTGATCCAACCTGAAACGTACAGGCTTGCTTGATGAAATCTGAAATGAACATGGCATAAGCACTACAATCATATTACACGTGTACAGAAATGGTTGTTATTGATATTGTTGTTGTTATCGGTGGTGGTAATGGTGAATAATCTGCCAGGCTAGGGAGTGGAGGCTAAAACATTCAACCATTCAAATGCTAGCTTCTATGTTATGATAAATGCTTGGTTCATGGAGAGTACCTATAGGCATTTGGGAGTAAGAACTCAACAGTAGAAAGTACTGTTAGTGATTTTAAATTAAGAATGCTTAATGTATTTGTACGACATTCACTATTTTAGCAGAACACCAAGCCCAGTCGACCCTGCAAGGTCCTCCTTACTAACATCTGGGGACTTGTGCCAAAATTGGGAGAGCTGTCCCACAGACTAGTCAAGCAACAGCCTGACATAGCCATACTTACAGAATCATATCTTTCAGCCAACATCCCAGACTCTTCCATCACCATCCCTGGGTATGTCCTGTCCCACCGGCAGGACAGACCCACCAGAGGTGGCGGTGCAGTGATATACAGTCAGGAGGGAGTGGCCCTGGGAGTCCTCAACATTGACTCTGGACCCCATGAAATATCATGGCATCAGGTCAAACATGGGCAAGGAAACCTCCTGCTGATTACCACCTACCGTCCTCCCTCAGCTGATGAATCAGTCCTCCTCCATGTTGAGCACCATTTGGAGGAAGCACTGAGGGTAGCAAGGGCACAAAATGTACTCTGGGTGGGGGACTTCAATGTCCATCACCAAGAGTGGCTCGGTAGCACCAGTACTGACCGAGCTGGCCGAGTCCTGAAGGACATAGCTGCTAGACTGGGCCTGCGGCAGGTGGTGAGTGAACCAACACGAGGGAAAAACTTACATGACCTCGTCCTCACCAATCTACCTGTCGCAAATTCATCTGTCCATGACAGTATTGGTAGGAGTGACCACCGCACAGTCCTCGTGGAGATGAAGTCCCGTCTTCGCACTGAGGACACCATCCAACGTGTTGTGTGGCACTACCACCGTGCTAAATGGGATAGATTCAGAATGGATCTAGCAGCTCAAAACTGGGCATCCATGAGGCGCTGTGGGCCATCAGCAGCAGCAGAATTGTATTCCAGCACAATCTGTAACCTCATGGCCCGGCATATTCCTCACTCTACCATTACCAACAAGCCAGGGGATCAACCCTGGTTCAATGAGGAGTGCAGAAGAGCATGCCAGGAGCAGCACCAGGCGTACCTAAAAATGAGGTGCCAACCTGGTGAAGCTACAACTCAGGACTACATGCTAAAGACAGAGCTAAGCGATTCCACAACCAACGGATCAGATCAAAGCTCTGCAGTCCTGCCACATCCAGTCGTGAATGGTGGTGGACAATTAAACAACTAACGGGAGGAGGAGGCTCTGCAAACATCCCCATCCTCAATGATGGCGGAGTCTAGCACGTGAGTGCAAAAGACAAGGCTGAAGCGTTTGCAACCATCTTCAGCCAGAAGTGCCGAGTGGATGATCCATCTCTGCCTCCTCCCGATATCCCCACCATCACGGAAGCCAGTCTTCGGCCAATTTGATTCACTTCACGTGATATCAAGAAACGGCTGAGTGCACTGGATACAGCAAAGGCTATGGGCCCCGACAACATCCCAGCTGTAGTGCTGAAGACTTGTGCTCCAGAACTAGCTGCTCCTCTAGCCAAGCTGTTCCAGTACAGCTACAACACTGGCATCTACCCGACAATGTGGAAAATTGCCCAGGTATGTCCTGTCCACAAAAAGCAGGACAAATCCAATCCGGCCAATTAACGCCCCATCAGTCTACTCTCAATCATCAGCAAAGTGATGGAAGGTGTCGTCGACAGTGCTATCAAGCGGCACTTAATCACCGATAACCTGCTCACCGATGCTCAGTTTGGGTTCCGCCAGGACCACTCGGCTCCAGACCTCATTACAGCCTTGGTCCAAACATGGACAAAAGAGCTGAATTCCAGAGGTGAGGTGAGAGTGACTGCCCTTGACATTAAGGCAGCATTTGACCGAGTGTGGCACCAAGGAGCCCTAGTAAAATTGAAGTCAATGGGAATCAGGGGGAAAACTCTCCAGTGGCTGGAGTCATACCCAGCACAAAGGAAGATGGTAGTGGTTGTTGGAGGCCAATCATCTCAGCCCCAGGACATTGCTGCAGGAATTCCTCAGGGCAGTGTCCTAGGCCCAACCATCTTCAGCTGCTTCATCAATGACCTTCCCTCCATCATAAGGTCAGAAATGGGGATGTTCGCTGATGACTGCACAGTGTTCAGTTCCATTCGCAACCCCTCAAATAATGAAGCAGTCCGAGCCCGCATGCAGCAAGACCTGGACAACATCCAGGCTTGGGCTCACAAGTGGCAAGTAACATTCACGCCAGATAAGTGCCAGGCAATGACCATCTGCAACAAGAGAGAGTCTAACCACCTCCCCTTGACATTCAACGGCATTACCATCGCCGAATCCCCCACCATCAACATCCTGGGGGTCACCATTGACCAGAAACTTAACTGGACCAGCCATATAAATACTGTGGCTATGAGAGCAGGTCAGAGGCTGGGTATTCTGCGGCAAGTGACTCACCTCCTGACTCCCCAAAGCCTTTCCACCATCAACAAGGCACAAGTCAGGAGTGTGATGGAATACTCTCCACTTGCCTGGATGAGTGCAGCTCCAACAACACTCAAGAAGCTCGACACCATCCAAGATAAAGCAGCCCGCTTGATTGGCACCCCATCCACCACCCTAAACATTCACTCCCTTCACCACCGGCGCACTGTGGCTGCAGTGTGCACCATCCACAGGATGCACTGCAGCAACTCGCCAAGGCTTCTTCGACAGCACCTCCCAAACCCGCGACCTCTACCACCTAGAAGGACAAGAGCAGCAGGTACATGGGAACAACACCACTTGCACGTTCCCCTCCAAGTCACACACCATCCCGACTTGGAAATATATCGCCGTTCCTTCATCGTTGCTGGGTCAAAATCCTGGAACTCCCTTCCTAACAGCACTGTGGGAGAACCTTCACCACACGGACTGCAGCGGTTCAAGAAGGCGGCTCACCACCACCTTCTCGAGGGCAATTAGGGATGGGCAATAAATGCTGGCCTCGCCAGCGACACCCACATCCCGTGAATGAATTTAAAAAACGAAGCATTCTTCTTCTTCTCTTCTGTGCCTAACAGCACATGGGGCAACTCATAGTATCACTGCTTTACATCCAGCAGATCATGCTCTAGGTTGTCTCTGAAGTCCCTTCTTACTTTGACAGGTGGCTAACTCACAGCTGCCCACCAGGAGAACTGGCCATATGCAAAGGGGAGTCGCCACTCCACCCCAATCAGACATGAGTGCTCCGCTGGATGTCACCCCAGCATTCAAAGACTGAAACTCTTGTCACCGCTCACCAGAATTGTCTAGTGCGGGGCTCGAATCCACTTGAAATAAATGAGTTAATGCCTGTGTTAAAATAGTGGACAAAGGAATGTCATAGAAATTCATTAATATCTGCAACAGTCGTTTCCAGATTTTTTTTGTAATAATAATCAAGGACAAGAAAAGGCTATTCACCCTATTAGACCTAACCTCTTTAGTATTCTAACTTTTCAGTTATAGTATCCAGCCTCTTTTTGAATGGTTGACTGTTTTAGCTTCCACTCCCCAGCCTGGCAGATTATTCCAAACATGTATTACTGTTTGAGTAGAATTCTTCCTCCTAATGACAGATTGTCTTTTTATTTTTCCAAGCCTGAATGTGCTGCCACTTCCAACAAACCACAGACTCATTCAAATAAGTGTTAAGAATGCCTGTGCTTGCGCTGGGGATTTCATTGCTTGTCAAGTATTCATTTGTAGGTTGATTTTTAATAAAAAGTATCAAGACTTTTTCACTTTCATCTGTACCGCCAATTTACCAGAAGTTTGCAGTCTTTTATGACACACAGTTGTTTGGCCCACTGCCCCAGCCACTTCTTTCGCCAGAGGAAAGCACAAATCCGAGCATCTTTCATCAGTTCAATGGAGGCCTCTGGAGAAGGCCACTGATGGGTCATTGATTTCCCCTTGGTGTTCTCTTCCTCATCATAGGACTCATAGGAGCTACTAACAGCATCAGCCTCATCTGTAGTGAACAAAGCATCGACATTTTTAACATGTCTATTTTCACACAATTATATTTTAGTGTAACTCTGCAATCTTTTTAACAGGTAATGTCTTGTTTACTCAGAAACTTGCTGCATTTGTTGAAGTGCTCGTCAAATTTTAAAAATGAAGATATTTTCAGAATGTTAATCCTACGTGTAAACAAACATTCCCATGAGAAATGGGATATATTTGGCATATATTTCCAGCACATTGTTGTGACTGGATATGAAGTTTGTATTGCTGTGACATACCAATATTGACAGTGTCATATGGCTCAGCCTCCTCATAGTGACCTTCAATAGGTTCTGTTCTGGACAATGGAAATGGCTCTCTGTCTGGTATCTGCAGATGAAACAAAGTATACAAATCGTAAACACCGAGGTATATATACTGCCCCTCTATGTATGTATATTGTGCAGTACATGCCAGATAGTGACTGCTTCATTAAGAAGGCCATTTATTCAGTCACTGCTTCCAGCTCCACACACAGTAGAGGACTAAAAGTAAAAAACCTTCAAATGCTGGAAATCTGAAATAAAAATAGAAAATGCTGGAAATCTACAGCAGGTCAGTCAGTATCTGTAAAGAGAAAAGACAGGTTATGATGTGCTTACTCAATGGGAAGGATTAGGCAAAAGGGACTGTTTTGCTGCCACATGACTTTCCTTTGAGAATTATTTATTGTATTATAGAAAAAATCATCCTTTTTTTCAATCATATAAGAATCTTCTCTTCAACACAACAGTTAAGATGCTACATCACACCATATGCTCCGAACAACAAACGAGTGATCATAAATGAATTTAACCACAACAGACTGTGTAACAATTAGGGTAACACAGTGAAACATCCCAATGTTTTTCACTAGAACAACTTTCACCAGTTTCTCTACCCTATAATGCTAATTAGCATCATGTTTAAAGTACAGATGTTCTGCCTCTCTCAGCCTGACTAGCATTGAAGGAAGTTTCTAACTGGTTACTGTAACAAATGTTTGTAAATTTGTCACCGGCTCCGCCTACCTTAGTTTAACTGAAACTCTAATTTTTAGTTGTGTGGGTGAGTGTGCCACTGGTCAGTTGTGCAAGCAGCTGTTACAGTAACAGCAGGAAAACTTCTTTACTCTTAGACATGCTGAGAGAAGCAGAATATTGGCACTTTAAAATGAGAGGCTGATTAAAATTAAAGTGCAGGTAAAGGGAGATGACTGACTGGGACTGCAAGAAAAGTATCACTTGCGACTGCCTATGAATTACCATTAGCTTTGCAACTGCCCTGTGACTTTGACGATTTTTCCATGCCAAGTCACTTGTCCTAGTAATGATCTATTGCCCCTTAATGTGAGTGGTATTGCAAGGTGTAGAAAAACTGTTGTCAGCAATACATTATTTTTGACTAGTCATTTTTCATTGATACATTGGAAGGCCATGAAGGACAAGGCTTACAGACATCAGTCCTGACATGCTCTGTGAATGACTAATCTTGCTGTTAATTTTTTTTAAAATGTAGCTAAATGCATGCTGACAGCTATATCCCACTACCTTGTTAAGTCTCTTCAGAGGAGAGCAATGGCACTGGGAAACCTAAAGAATCAAGCTTCTCAGAGGGCATGGGCTTCCAACAGGAAACATTCTTGGTGAACGGTTCATACACAGAAAACACTCAATAGGTAAGTTTAATCATTTTCTTGTAAACCTATTATTTTTTTAATGCCTTTATGATGTTACAAACTTTATTTTCAGTGGTAAGTCCTCAGTTTCATGGACACAGCAAGGTGGCTGCTGAAAAGTTTTAGCCAAAAATAGTTGAAGTGATCTCACTGGCTCCTTTTCTGCTTCTTTGCTATTGGAAGCTGTTAGTTGACTGCCAGTTTCTCGTTGGAAGTCGTTTGAAATTGCTGATTGATAGTTTTAATTTCTGTGCGTTCCATACCTGTTCATTTCTGATTTATCACTGATCAGTGAATACGAAATTTCAGTCAGCCATGATGAAAACTTTGTAAATAAATAAGTATGAAGTCACACCTATAGATCTCTATTGGCATTGCATGCGGCGAGCAAGGAACTGCATGATCTCGATATTACAAAAGATGGCGATGAAATGACTCCTTCGACTAGTAGATGACAGAAGCTGCTACTAAAAAGACACAGGCACCAAATAGGAACTGAAGAAATGGTGGAACTTTTAATTACTGTGAAATGTGCCTTTTTATTATTTTATTTGTCGCTATGCAACCCCAATAGGAAAATTGAATCCAGATGCCGGTAGAAGCGTTCCTGCTTCCCACAAGGAATCCTCACAGAAACTTTTATTAAAAATACTTAACCTGGCGTTTCCTGGCCATTCTGCTACCTCCCGCTGTGCATTGTGCGAGCCTCCCGATTTCTGCAGTTAAAATCGCATTGCGGCACCGATGACATCATGGGTATGTGACTTTAGCATGTTAAGTACCCCCCCCCCCCTCCCCCAACTAGCCAGGGCTGGGCAGCCCTCCCGCACTTGAAATCGGCCTGGTTAAAATGGCAGAAATGCAATGCGGCTCCCAACCCCCCCACTTTAATGACTGCCCATCCTGTTCTTGAACTATGGTAGCTTTTTGAACAAATCTCATTTGTACCAATAATACATTCAGTCTAAGCCCTAAACATAACCTCACTTTTAGACTGTCCTTTAATAATGAGACGGGTAATGATCTGGACTCATTTGTATGAGTGAACTTAAATCTGTGTCACCCTTGCAAATTTTATTAATGCACAAGATAACTCAGTGGTAAGAACTTGCTTACAAAACACCTATCTGGCTCCAGTTCATTAAAAAAAAGTTTTAGTTTAAAATATCTCCATTTAAAGACCTCCTCTGTGGACTCTGGTGTACCCTATTTCAGACAGCACAGAATGCGTAGGCACAGTAGCCTGATTTAGGGCAAGGGGATGATCTTGCAATGAGTCTGCTCAAAATCATTAGTAGCATCAGGATACTTGACAGAGACTGAACAACAAAACTCTCAGTCAACCCACAAGTCATCTCTAAAAAGATGAAACAAAGTGGCACAGATAATTCCGAGCAGATGCACTGCATGGAAAACACCTTGCTCTATGTCATTCCCATTAATTAAAATTAAATATCAACACTTTGGGCCCAAAATTCCAGTGAAGGCCAAGATGAAATCTTGGTGGACCTCTGGATTGAGGCTTGCAAATAGGGTGGAGCCCGATTCCACTGAAATTCCTCTCTCTCTCTTTTCTGTCTCACGCACTGATCCTCGCTGAAGTTGAGGTAAGAGAATTGCTCCCTGAAGACCCTCCACAGATATGGGCTCCTGCTGAGTTCCCTGCTCCCCCTCCTCCCTCTTCCAGCAGTTTGTCCTGCTCGGCGTGGCCTCTCCTCATTCTCCCAGTCATGTTCAATTCCCAGAGGAAGCTGTACCAGGCCACCCATGTCTGGAAGCAACTTCTTTCAGCACAATATTTTAAATGACACAAAAAGTACTGCGAGACCAGCCAGACCACTCCCTGTAGAGTACTTAAACTTTAGCCAAGTATAGGAAACCTCCAAAAACGCATGCAATTGCACCAGCGGCCAGAAGAAATAATCCGGCAACTAACCTGTAAGTACTTCATGGGGATCCCTTTAAATAGTGCTGGAGGTGAGGTGGGGGGGTGGGTGGGTGGGGGGTCCATCATGCTGTTTAATGTCATGGTCAGCTGTGGAGTGTGGAGCTGCAAAATGGCAGCGGTGGCTTCAAATCAGTGTTGCACACTGATTCGCGTCTTGCTGCTCTGCATGCTGCTGGCCGTCATTAGGCACGCGCAAGCCCACTTACCAAGATGGTGTCCTGTGCACTTTCCATCGGAAGTGCGTGTGTGCGCATCTCAGACTCCATTTTGAAACCACAGGTGGCTGCATAGCGCCTAAAAAATGGGTGCTACATGGCACAATTTAACCCCCCTTAACTTGACAGGAGGGCAGATTGGGCCATCGAGCGGGTTGGTCTGTGCGTCTGATTCATGTTCCTTCTGATTTTCCAGTCATTAAAATTAATAACTAGATAACTGGGAGGGATGCGCTTTTCCCCTTCCATTGTGGTCACTTCCATTTAAATTGTTGCCAGAAGTTGGTTCTGAGTCTTATTGAGATATTGGATGACCAAGACCATTGAGGGAAAAAAAGTGTTCTCATTCACTACACTATTGCCACCCTGTTCTACATTTCAGTGGATTGAGGTGAACCTTCATAAGAATCTTAGCTAATGAGAATTGTTCTAGTTGGCCACTTTTTCTGGTAAGTCCTTCATTAGGGCAGTGATACTTCTTTGTTTATTTTCCTTTGCCCAAGCATTTAATAAAGTTTGTTGCCTGTGTGCTTTAATAATTCTTGGGCTGACAGATCAGTGCACAAAGTAGGGATTCAGGCACAAACCTAATTTCAGGGCAGATTTGCCTCCTACAACACCCAATTTTCTGCGTTATCCTACTCTATGAGAATAAGACAATACATTATTCTTATTTGGGTAAGAATTATAATTTTTAGATGATGTAATACAGTTCAATCCATATTTTCAACTTAAAAAAGATCAGCATAATGATTAAAAGCTGTGTTTTATTTTAATTTATTAGTTTTCTTCATTTATACATAATAAAATTCTAAAGCAGAATGTGAGCATAATGTGTTTGGCATTTAATCTTGGACGGCTGGACTTCCTCTGTATCTTGGAGTGTGGGAATGTGTTTCTCATTAACTAATCTCTATACAGACGATATTCTGTAAAATTGGAATACGCAGTGTTCTACAAAGGAATAAGAATAAACTATGTATCATAAAAAGCCTAATTCATCACCCACTGTGCCCAGGTAACAGCAACAGAATATCAACTGGGTGCAAACAAGGTGGCTCAAAGGCATTCTCTTCAAATATAAGCCTCATTTGCAGTCACATGGATGCAATTAACTGCCTTATTAAGTGTCTGGTTTGTGGTTTCTGAAGTCATATCCTAATATAGCTTGTGATCCTAAAACATGTGCTTTGATGTCTGTGTCGACACGTCCTCAAAAGCTAACTTGTTCATAGATTTTTTTCTCCCCCAGGAGGCACCTTATTAGCATTCGAACAAGGTTGCTACGCTTATGATGCAAACAAGGCACCAAGTCTGGCACACTTGGGCACGTCGCAGACCAGTCAGCTGGGAAACAAATGTCTTTATTGTAGCTTTGTGGGGATGATGCTTGTTACACGTTGAACCACAGTGTTCCAGGCCCTCTTGTATTAACAAACTTTTTCTCTATGATCCAATGGAAAGTCTATTGTAGTAAGTAAAAGAGCTTAACTTTTGGTAAAGTGATGCCTCTCTTGGTTCTGCAGATAGCCCAGTAGGTAAATGCGCCGATTGGTGTGATGCTGAATGATACAGGGCAGGTTTGATCCCAGGTCTATGCTGAGTTAACTGATTTCAACTAGGGCAGCAGTAAGGGTTCTTCAATTGACTTTTGTATCCCTGAACTAAGGAGGGTAGATGGAATTTAATACAAGCAAGTGCATATAGGAAGAAAAAATAGGCAACATAAGTATTCCATGAATGGTGTTGAGAAAGCTAAGGATACATTTAAAACAGACTCAGGGATCACAGTAGACTTGTTACATATCATGTACAATTATTGCACAATGGCAAGCAACAAAGCCAAAAGAATGCTGATCCATATTGGCATGCTTAAATTGTAATGCTCTGGCCACACCACCCCTTGAATATATGTCTGGTTCTGGTCACCTAGAAAACAGCTACAACTTACAGCTGATCTCCTCAAATGGAAGACCATGGTGTGGAAATGCACCACAAAGGCATTTTGTTTCGATGGTGCTGGGCTGAGAGACATGCGTATGGACTGTCCAGCTGTCAAATATCTGTGGGACTTCATAGGCAAACACCATGGATATCAGTGTGAAAAATGAAGCTAATTTCTAATATATAGGAAAATCTAATATGTATTTAACTGCGTCATGAAACAAAAATATTCCCTATCCAAAGAAATGTTTAATCCCTGCTGTATAAATGGCAAGAGGCTCTGACCTAAAATACTAATAAGCTTTCTTTCATATCATTGTTCTTTGAAATTAAAGTATCCATTACAATTAGCCACAGCGCTCAGGGAGACAGAAGCACAGAAAGGAAGGAGAGTAAGAGACAGTGAGTGAGCAACAGAGAGAAAGGTCAAAGAGCGATTGGCACAGGGAGAGACGCAGAGAGAAAGGGACAAAAAACAGAGAAAAGGCGTGAAATAGAGAAACACAGAGAAAGGGGGAAGGTTAACAGACACAACTAAATAGAGGAAGGTAGATTTCTACTGCTACCATGAAGATAACAATTGCCATCCATCTGTGACTTGGTAAAACTGGTGAATGAAATAGGTGGACCTTGTTTGATTACAACTGGATTGCCTGATGTACAGGCTTTAAAAATCCAAGGTTTCTTCACCTAACCACTAGTTCTTGATTTATTTTGATAAGTTCCTCTCTTCCACTCTTTTCAACCTTGGTACTGTTTATCTGATGGGCCTGGGTCTTTCAGCTAGGTTTCACTATAGATGAAAAAGGATATAATTTATAGGTGTTAGCATTCCTCCTTTATATCTTTCTCTTATAGATGTTTCATGCATGCTCACACACTGTGTGTCATTCCCTGTGTGACGTGCAAGGCTGTGAATGTTGAGCAGATCCTGGGGGGTGGCATTTTCAGATGCGAGTTAGCCACATGTGCAGTGTTGGCTTATGCCAACATTGTGTTGGTCTTCTACTCAGCTGCTGTACTCATCCTGGGTGGGGTGGTGGAGATGATCTGGAATCTGGAAGTGGAACTGGCTGGTGGTAGTGATGGGTGGTAATTTTGCACCACATTTTAAACACATCAGAAAGCCTCCAAGCAAAGACAAGAGTCTGAAAATATCATCAACAAAAATGATGATAAATTCAGTGTAAATGCCTAACACCAAATTTAAGTATTAATAACATGTTTATACTGAAGCATCTCCAATTTTCTTGATTATAATGTTTCAATTGAGCCTGCATGGATTTGCATTTCCTTATCGCCTCTTCTATCCTTTAAACATTCACTTTTATCTTGTTCTTTGGGTGTGGAAGAACATCTACAGTAAATGATCACCCAGCTTAAATGCTTGAGTGCAAGCTTGCCTCTGCATGTGCACTCCCTTCTGGGGGGATCTAGCACAGGTGCACAAAACTAACTATAGTTAGGAGCTGCTCTGCACTGAATACGGGCACTTATTATAAGAGAAATAAAAATCCTAAGGCTCCTGCTCCTTCCCCCTTCTCCGCCTGTGCGCTCCCTTTCTTTCTCCATAAGAGCTAAATTTAATTCACTGGGTTCATCTGAATCTTCCCCATTGTATGGTCCTGTATTATTCATTTCTAGTTTTGCTCTGCTGGTATTATGAAATCTCCATGTTTTTTTTAAAACTCATTGGCTAGGATTTTCCACTGCACTTTTCAGGTCCATGTTTTTTTTTTGCCTTGTTCATTTTGATGGCCAGAAAACCGTGGGCTGCAGATTAGAGAAGTGGAAAATCTCAGCCACTAACTCCAGCTCTTATCTGGAGTGAAATACTAACTTTTCAATTTGACTGTGCAGCCAAGAGCACTGAGCGAGTTCCTCATTCGTGACATTTAACAAGACCTTAGTAAGTGATTAAAAAAGAGTTTACTCTTAAGTTATTGCTAATATTCATTAATTCATTTCGGGAGGGTACAACTCCTCAAGGCAGCATTTAAATGGTCAAACAGATCAGTAATCCTTTCTATCAATACTAGGCGCTTAACTTTTACACGTCTACTTTTTTGCAAAAGTCATCGAACAGAGGGAAGTACAGACCTAAATGATCATTAGGAACATATGTGGAGGATATACCATGATTTGTAGAGAAGTGTGACAAATATTTCCACAAGGGAGGCTTCCTAGATAACTCAAGTTATGATAAGCCTCATGAGTGGAGATATTTAATCATTTTTTCCTGCTGCCTGTGACATATTCTATTTTTAACATGTGATGTGTTTCCACTGCAAAAATAGCACCCCTGTGCAAATATGATGTATTCTGAATTTGTTAAAACTAGTCTAAGGTTCTTCGCTGTATCCTAACCTAATGGCCCATTGGGTAAATGTACTGAACGATATGCATTTAGCGGAGATTGTCCTGGATCTGAGCACAGGGGCACTGGACTGCCTAATTAATCTTAGTGGTGCAAAATCAGCCAAATTCTTTTACAGGCATGCATTCTGACTGACATGAGGTTCCGATATTTACTGCACCCTGTGAACAGACCTTGGAAAATCACCCCTTTTCTTTACTCTTCCTTCCTATAGATTCCGGCCAGAGAACTATGTTACCAATTGGTTTAGTATGTATTTAACAAAAAGAACCCTGAGAATTATCTGGTAATCCTCAATCCAAATCAACTCAATCGAGATACGACTCTGAGATCAGCTTCAAACTATGTTTTTCAGATCGGCTGCAAAGATAGGTGGAAGATATTTTTGCCTCTGGGGACAAATGATGTGTCCAATTCAATGGTTCACAGGATATTTCACAAAAGTCAAGCTGTGTAATAATGTCAGGATATCTTACACCTTGTAAAGGCTCTAAAATGTCAAGGGTAACTATTCCGATTTTAATCTGAGTATCAAGGGAATTGAACCATTCTGACAAGGCTACGACCTGACTGGTTTGCCTAGAATGAAAACCAATAGCTGAATCATAGGTTATTTTACTTGAGATATTTCAATAGCTTCTTATTCACTATGGTTTTCAGGGGCTTTAACACAATTTATATTGGGGATACTGGGCTGCAGTTCTCAGATTCTGACTTGGATCTATTTGTGGATAGGCATGATCTTTGCTGATTTCCACGGTGATAGATAAACAGGGAATGATTAATGCGATGAACAAGCAGAATAGCTAATTCCTCAGACAGAACTTTTGAACCCTCAGTTCATTTGCCTTCTGGGACAGTACCTTTCGTAAGATCAGCCTTTTGAATGAAATGTTTAACTTGGTAGTTTACCTTGATTCATCTGATTGGTTTACTATACTTGGACTGAACTTTTAGTACTAGACCTGAGATTCCAGAATAAAATTTAACATCTCATCTTATACATAGAGATATAACAAGTGACTCTTTCCTTCTCAAGAGGAGGGATAATGATACGTACCATATATAAATTTGACTATCTTCCACCCATCTTTGAAGCCTATTTGACAAACACAGTTTAGAGCTGATCTGAGAGTAGTATCTTCATTGAATTGGTTTGAATTTAAGTTTACCAGATAATTCGGCAGTTTTTCTTTGCTAAATAAATACAAAAACCATTGGTAACTGGCTCAGCGGTAGCACTCTCGCCTCTGAGTCAGATTCAAGTCCCACTCCTGAGGTTTGAGCACATAATCTAGAATGTCACTTCAGTGCAGCACTGAGGGAGTGCTGCACTTTTTAAGATGCCATCTTTCAGATGAGACGTTAAACCGAGGCCCCGTCTGCTCTCTCAGGTGGACGTAAAAGATCCCACGGCACTATTTGAAGAAGAGTAGGGGACTTCTCCCAGTGCCCTCGTCAATATTTATCCCTCAACCAACACCTAAAACAGATGATCTGGTCATTTATTTCATTGCTGTTTGTGGGAGCTTGCTGCGTGCAAATTGGCTGGCACGTTCCCTATATTACAACAGTGACTACACTTCAAAATTACTTCATTGGTCGTAAAGTGCTTTGGGACGTCCTGAGGTCGTAAAAGGAACTATATAAATGCAAGTCTGGCTTTCTTTCATGGGTGCACTAGCAGGAATGCTTTGGAAGTAAGAGTAAAGAAAAGGAGACAGAGAAAAGTTGAGAAGATCAAAGGGGAAAAGTTAGTAAGAGAAAGAGCTTGTATTACAATGTCAATTTTGGGGAACTTCAAGAGATAAAGAGTTAATCTGCTGGGCAATTGAAGAAATGGATATGGTGACAGATGTGCATATGGATAAACCACAATCTTTGACAGCACTTTAGCATGTGGAAAATCCCTGTAAATACAGCCAAAAGATGTGAAGTATAAACATTAAAAACCCTGGGAATATGCCACACAGCTGAAGGGAAACATAACTCCAGAAAAATTCTGCGATGGCTAGAAACGAGAACTAAGAGTCAGAAAGCTGTCAGAATTCTGAATGAAAGCTCTAACCATGTAGTATACCACTGACCTTGAGGGTTTTGGGGTAATGACATAAACAAAAGCAACAGTTCCATGTTTATGCATATCATGACAGTAGTTAACAAATGTCATTGCTGTAATGCTTTGTGCATGATTTTGTATATAGTTACAGTAATTCATGTGAGTCAAGCAGGAATATACATGATGCGGAGTTCCATTTAATAGGTTTAATTCTCTAGTGGTTTAAAAGCTCAGCTGGTAAATTAGGATGTGCCAGGTCATTCTCTTCTCCAAAAATGAGAATTATTAAGTATGATTTACTTGGTGAGTTTTGATAGAGCGGCACATCACTTTTTACAGAAAGATCTAAATCCAGAATATAAAGCCAGGTATCGTTCACCTGCTTACTGCAGCTGGAAAACTACAGAGTCAAGTACAGATATGATCATCACTAGTCTTCAGCACAAGTACACTAGGTCTACAGAAATCAACTAAAAAATCACGCCATAAGGCATTGCAGCGACTTCATAAAGCAACAGTTAGGTTTGCGAAACAGTTCCATTCATTGCTTTAGCTGACTTATATTAGCGGTAAGGATGAGGAGTCCAATTAATTTGGAAAAGGGCCAGTTTCCACCACCTGCCTATATCGGGCAAATGGAGCTAACTATTTGCCATTACCATAAGAATCAGTTACAAAGGGAGGGAGGGAGGGAGGGCGGAAGGAAGTGTTTAGTGGTGTGGGGCAGGCTTGATGAACCAGCTGGTCTTTTCCTGTCCGTCAATTTTGTACGTTCGTATGTTCGTAAAGGCGTCGCTTATAACACATGGTAAAGTTTGAAGCGCTCCAACTATTTCGGGCAGCTCTTCGCACCTCGTTGATCCCTTGTACAGTATTTACTGTTGAGCGATGTTCAGTTTTTAACCCTGACGGGGACTCCAGGAAGCGTCAGTGCTGCCGTGTATCTCGCCCATGATTCTCTCTTTGCTGGCGGACTGTCGCTTCTCTAGGTCAGCACAGGAACTGAGTGGAAGCTGCAACCAACACCAATTTGGTATTTCAGTGACCACTATAGCCCACAGGGATCACACCAGTGCTGATCGGCTTTACGGTCCACTGCTTATAGCATGTAAATCGTGTTAACACCAACGTACCCGCTATAAGTGGTGGGGACTGAACCATATATTATGTGACACGGCTTATTGTCTGTGAGTAATCCTCAAACAAATTTGAAAGTATAACGTTCAGTCAATTGAAAAGATTACTTGTATGCAAGGAAGGTGTTCCAAATAAGGACTGGAAATATGATCAAACTTTACCACTAAGCTTTGAAACGTTAAAGGCCTGTGTCTGTATAAATAAAATATTTGCATTATTTTGTTTGATTAATTGGGATGAGAATCTTAAGTAATTTGAAACGTATTTGGTGATGAACACTTTAAGGAGAGCCAAGCACTTGGCACTGGTTTTGATGTGTCAAAGAGAAAGTAGCTACAAAATTTAATTGTAGATTCTGCTGCCACAGATAAGATACATTGAATTATACACTTCCGTAGCAGTTGATTTTAGTTCTGAAAGCTGTTAATGTTACTGTATGTGGCACACTGCCCAGTTAAACATCCAACCGAAGAACAGATCCCTTTCACAGGGTTAAACAGGGTCTGAAATGTTGGATTGCTGCACATTAGAGAAGAAATATTGTGATAAAGAGTTTATGTGTTCTGCTTCATGCACCAATATTTCATTTTGTCCCCAAGCACTTACTGGGAAAGGTTGAATTAAAGCTAGATCCTTTACCCATGTCTTTCTTTTTTTACATCAGAACACAAAACCATTTATCCCAGAGGTCCTTTACCATGTGAGGATGAAATATTTGATGTAAGCTGACTAGGTTAGTTTGGTGGCTTAATTCAAAAAAAAATGTATAAGCAGTAATTGGGATTTTTTTTTCCCTTGGAGGGATGTTACATGGGGGGAGGGAGGAGAACAAGAGAGACAGCACTGTAATCTGTGGTGTATGTGGTCAGTAGTAGCATTATGAATCAGTACCACTTGAGGCAGCTAATGGTACCTTGCAGTGGACCGCAAGCCCAGCTCAAGAATAGAAGGATTTAAAGATTCTAGCAGCTACAGAACCAAACCCTACCCATGTCTCGCCTTGTATAAAACGTAACAGTTCATCACGAAATCAGAGTGGTAAATTACACTAGTTTTATCATAGAATTATAGAATCATAGAATGGTTACAGCACAAGAGGAGGCCATTCGGCCCATCGAGCTAGTGCCAGCTCTTTATAAGAGCAATCCAGTTAGTCCCATTCCCCGTAGCCCTGCAAATTTTTTTCCCTTCAAGTGGGACCACAGATTACAGCGCTGTCTTTCTTGTTCTCCTCCCTCCCCACCAAGCCCCCATGTAACAGCCTCAGAGGGAAAAAAAAACATCCAATTCCTTTTTGAAAGCCACGATTGAATCTGCTTCCACCACCCTTTCAGGCAGCGCATTCCACATCATAACTACTCGCTGCGTAAAAAAGTGTTTCCTCATGTAGCCTTTGGTTCTTTTGCCAATCATCTTAAATCTGTGTCCTTTGGTTCTCGACCCTTCCGCCTATGGGAACAGTTTCTCTTTATTTACTTTATCTAAACCCTTCATGATTTTGAACACTTCTATCAAATCTCCTCCGAACCTTCTCTGCTCTAAGGAGAACAACCCCAGCTTCTCCAGTCTATCCATGTAACTGAAGTCCCTCATCCCTGGAACCATTCTAGTAAATCTTTTCTGCACCCTCTCAAAGGCCGTCACATCCTTCCTAAAGTGCGGTGTCCAGAATTAAACACAATACTCCAGTTGTGGTCAAACCAGTGTTTTATAAAGGTTCAACGTAACTTACTATTCCTCTATTTATAAAGCCCAGGATCCCGTATGCTTTTTAAAGTGCTTTCTCAACCTGTCCTGCCACCTTCAAAGATTTGTGCACATATACCCCTAGGTTTCTCTTTTCCTGCACTCCCTTTAAAATTGTACCATTTAGTTTATACTGCCTCTCCTCATTCTTCCTGCCAAAATGTATCACTTTGCACTTCTCTGTGTTAAATTTCATCTGCCATGTGTCTGTCCATTCCACCAGCCTGTCTATGTCCTCTTGAAGTCTATCACTATCCTCCTCACTGTTTACTACACTTCCAAGTTTTGTGTTATCTGCAAATTTTGAAATTGTGCCCTGTACACCCAAGTCCAAGTCATTAATATATATCAAAAAAAGCAGTGGTCCAAGTACCGACCATTGGGGAACACCACTGTATACCTTCCTCCAGTCTGAAAATCAACCATTCACCACTACTCTCTGTTTCCTGTCACTTAGCCAATTTCGTATCCATACTGCCACTGCCCCTTTTATTCTGTGGGCTTCAATTTTGCTAGTAAGCCTATTATATGGCACTTTATCAAACGCCTTTTGAAAGTCCATATACACAACATCAACCGCATAGCCCTCATCAACCTCTTTATTATCTCATCAAAAAACTCAATCAAGTTAGTTAAACACGATTTGCCTTTAACAAATCTGTGCTGGCTTTCCTTTATTAATCCACATTTGTCCAAGTGACTGTTAATTTTGTCCCAGATTGTCATTTCTAAAAGCTTCCCCACCACCGAGGTTAAACTGACTGGCCTATAGTTGCCGAGTTTATCCTTACACCTTTTTCTGAAGAAGGGTGTAACATTTGCAATTCTCCAGTCCTCTGGCACCACCTCTGTATCTAAGGAGGATTGGAAGATTATGGCCAGCACCTGTGCAATTTCCACCCTTACTTCCCGCATTGTGAAGTCATGTTATTAACCTGTATAAGGAGAGTCAGTAAGCACATTATTGTGTTTGCAAAATATTGTGTAGGCCTGTAGCACAGAGCAGGTAGGCTTTGATGTCATGTCCATTTCCTTGGAGTTCATAGAATCATAGAATCTTACAGCACAGAAGGAGGCCATTCAGCCCATTGTGCCTGTGCCGGCTCTTTGAAAGAGCTATCCAATTAGTCTCAATCTATTGCTCTTTCCCCATAGCACTGCAATTTTCTCCCCTTCAAGTATTGTCCAATTCCCCTTTTTAAAGTTACTATTGAATCTGCTTCCATTACCCTTTCAGGCAGTGCATTCCAGATCGTAACAACTCGCTGCCTAAAAAAATTTCTCCTCATCTCACCTCTGGCTTTTTTGCCAATTACCTCAAATCTGTGTCTTCTGGTTACTGAACCTTCTGCCAGTGGAAACAGTTTCTCCTTATTTACTCTATCAAAACACTTCATGATTTTGAACGCCTCTATTAAATCTCCCCTTAACCTTCTCTGCTCTAAGGAGAACAATCCCAGCTTCTCTAGTCTTTCCAAGTAACTGAAGTCCCTCATCCCTCGTACCATTCTTGAGTTGGTCCTGGTCTTCTAGCTGGTGAAGCCATGAAGCTGGTAATTTAAGACAATGAAGAGCACTTTTGATGCTTCTCGCTTTGCCTGAGGATACAATGGCCTGTTAATGTGCTGTCATTCAGCCAGTATTGGAAAAAGCTAAACCGTTAGAAACAGGGTGGAAGGATGATCTATTTTCTGTTATCTATTTAACCAGCAGAACTCAGTTGCCAGTGAGTTCCACATTTATTTGCATCCACATATCCATAATCTCCATGAGAAGTGTTACTAACAGATCTAGGGAATTTTTATCCCTTGATATGATGGTGTTTGATTAATAATATTTAATAAAAATGTCCGTTTCTTTTTTACCATTCAAAAAGCTTTCATGGATCACGTGGGAACCAAAAGCTATTAATGATGAAAAGCTGGCATTGTATATAACCATGTTAATTGGACCAGCCGAATCATCAGAAACAGAAGGATGGTCTATTTTCTGTTATATGTATTTGTCTCTCTTCACAATAATTCTTCTTTTAAATAAGTCAAATTTTTAAAAATCCAGTGTCAAGAAGCACTGAAAATTGTTATCGAACCAGCACTCATACAGTTAAGACACATTTGACGGTGTATGATAGTGCTTTGCTATTTAATGTGTGTGAATACCAGGGAATTCAGTCTCTGGTTCCAGATGATAACTGCTGCTGCTCACTTTCCCACAGTCTCCGCCAGTGTGTTGCTTGACACAGCTGAAACTCCTCCAGTTCCTGATATGGCCTGTGCTGTGTGATATGTGACCTGCACTGTTCCAGCCTGATGTGTTCCCAGCATTTTTAACCAAAATGAGCATATTTTTATTCATTTATTTTTCAAATTGTGTTTTTATGCTTTTGGGTGTGATATTTAAAACATAACTAATTCAATACCAGTAGTTCAGTAGTGGACAGATCTTTCTACCAAACACATAGGTCCACTTGCAATTGTGTCACTTAGAATACCAGACTCTCCAAATAATGGAAATAGCACAAAAATGGCACAATGACAAGAATTTCTATTTTTATCCTCGAGTTTTTCCGCTTTGCACAAAACCAGGATCAGATTGACAGGCATGTAAGTTTTCCTCCTTGCTGGAACTGATTAAACTCATTACAGTCCCCACCACTTACACAGTCCCCGCTTATCATGGGCACACATCTATATTGGGCAAATGGCGCTAACCATTTGCCATTATTATAGGCGTCAATTACAAAGGCGCTGCTTCTAACACATTTAGCATGCCGACTATTTTGGGCAGTTCAACAAGCACTTTGATTTCAGCCAAAGTCAGGTCTTCAAGTAGTTTCAGTCAACTGTTTGCACTTCGTCAAAGTGTAATCATCTTAGTGATGAGATTCTGGATGCAACTGCTAACAATTAGGAGCGGCAGTTGCTAATTGAGATTTCCTGTTTTTTTAAAAAGATATTGGTTAGTTTGCTTTTTGGTTTTACCATCCACAGCGGGCAAATCGTGTTAACACCAACGCGCCCGCTAAAAGCGGTGGGGACTGGACAAACTCTGGCTTGTTTTTTTTTATTCGTTCATGGGAGGTGGGCGTCGCTGGCGAGGCCGGCATTTATTGCCCATCTCCCTAATTGGTGGTGGTGAGCCGCCTTCTTGAACTGCTGCAGTCCATGTGGTGACGGTTTTCCCACAGTGCTGTTAGGAAGGGAGTTCCAGGATTTTGACCCAGCGACGATGAACACTGAGGAATATTTTTTTTCTATTCATTTACTTTCTCATTCTGCAGTCCATGCCTCAATGTCCAGGAAACCAGGGCAACCCAAGGCATGGACTTTATAATAATCATCATCGTCCTGGCAAGAGGCACGATTCACATAGGGCAAGCTACATAAGTTCAGTTATAACTTCACCTGGGGCAAAATGTACAACAAATTAGAATTATATTGTTTGTGTGAGGCGCCACCTAATGGTTCATCCAGGAATTGAAAACTCAACCAACCAAAGGTACAGGCCTAGAAATTCGATTGCGCTGTGCCCACTTTACTGGCATAAAATGGGTGACTAAGGGTCCAATATGGCACTCATTCTTCGCAGGTACTCCACCGTCCGCCATATTGGATCGGGTTGCTCTGTAGGTGTCGAGGGCACTTGCTGGAAACGTTTAAAAACCTCATTATAATATTTATATAAGGGTTCTACGCTTGTTGTAAGGCTCTTTTGTGAAATTGGGCTGCCCCAACACCCAACTCGCCACATGATAAACTCACTCAGGATGGCACTAACCAGCACTGAAGACCCTGCAAGCAGCGCTATTTGAAGGGATAATCCACTCCATACAAGTTAGTTGCTGGTTTGTCTTACGCTGCTGGTTAATTTCTGGGGCTTTTTTTCGTGGCTATTTCCTGCATTCCACAACTCAATTCTGCCTTCTGCTAACAAATTTGTGCTGCACGACTTTTGTCTGCTTTTCAAACAGTTTTATTGCAGTCGTGGTTGAACTGGTAGGTAAGCCTTTGGGGCTGGAGGACGACGGGAAGCTGCAAAGAAAATAGGAGACAGCAGGAGCAGCTTCGAGAAGAGGGTGGAAGAGGGCAGTGCACAGGAGGCCATGCCCACAGCGGGTCTTCAGGGATCACCTCAGATCAAAACATCAGAACAACTGTTTGATTAAAACAAAACACACACGCCAATAAGCTGCTAATTATTTCCAATCAGTGATTTCATCATGAGAATGTACACTTGTACCTTTAAGGGGCATAGGACTTAAGATGACCTACATCTGATCTCACGTCCCTTAAAGGTAAAAACGTACATTCTAGTTGTGAAATCACCAATTGAGGTAACTCTCATCTTAAATAACTAAAGATAACCTTGATCTAATCTTACTAACTTAATTTAACCCAAACAGGCTGAGAAAGACTCACGCAAACTGGAGCTTGTAGGGCAGATTTACCTCTGCAGTTATGCCAGCTCCCCGACCTAACTGCAGTGGGCCAGGGAGAAAGATTATGCCGAGAAATCATTTACCAACTCCTGCCACCTGATTCCATGATTTTCTGCTGGCAGTGATCTCAAGCATCTAATCCTTCGCTGCAGTTCTTCCCCACCCAACTAACTAACGCCTGAGGAAGGAGAAAATCTCCGAAAGCTTGTGAATTTAAAATAAAATTGCTGGACTATAACTTGGTGTTGTAAAATTGTTTACAATTGTCAACCCCAGTCCATCACCGGCATCTCCACATCCTTATCAAGATGAATGGGGTGTTTGTTCCTTGTTGGGATTTATTTCCTGTAGGTTAAAGTTCAAAGAACAGTTTTTTGTGAATAAGTTAATTCGAGGAGAGTTAAACAAAAGTGCTGCTCACTAAGTACTGAGCGACTTTCTAGTACTGATCACAAGAAAGCACGATCGCACAGTTGTATTCTCAGCTTTGACCAATTATTAACAAGAGAGTATTCTCATTAGGGACATTTTTTGAAAAAAACAGTTGCAAAGATTTAGCATTCATTTTGTTTTCTTCATTCAGTGAGTGCCATTCTTTGAATAGTTTAAATAGTGAATGCCAATGACATCATTGGTCTGGAAAGAGTTGCTGAGGTGAACTGTCAGGGAACTGTTTTCCATTAGTAGAGATACAGTCATAAACCCAGGGACGATGCAGCATTAACTGTGGATGTTAATTCAGCTTCAGTGTGCTATCGGACTCAGAAATCCTTCCAAACCAATTTCATAAAGAATTTATCAGCATAAATAGATTGCCCAAACAAATGGATGTTTAAGCTAGTCATTACACCGCTTGATTGTTCAAAGGGATCCTGATGATGTGAGACTCCGTCAAACGTTTTTTTCAAGAGATCAATGTGACGTGCATTCACCACACGCAATTCAGAACTTTTGATTTTTTTACAATGCACTTTAACAAAGAAAGTGAATGGCTTTGTTTGAGCCAAGCCAAACATCTGAACTGAACCCAAGTGAATCGACATATACCCCTTCAACTGGCTTATTCATCCCTACAACACTACAGAATGTATGGGCTTGCTACTTACCAGACAAGCCATTTAATAACTTGCTCTGTTTGACTAGACTTAGAAATTGGACTTGATGAGAAAAATCTGTCAGTAAGTGTGAATAAATTTCTTAAAAAGCATCAAAAGGAGGAGATCCTGTTCTGGTTACCGTGTTGACAAGTATTTTTGAGAAGTGTTGGGCCACCTGCTTCTGTTCAAGGAAACAAATCATTTATAGCATGCTCAAACATACAAAAGTATCTCTGTATATTCCAATAAAAGACAGAATAAATTCCTTTTGTTCACATCAGTTTTGATGGTTTTTGATGTTGCGGAAAATGAGTACCTGAGAGTTTATTTCAGTCTCTGTTCTTTCAATAAGACATTTAACCAGACTGCAAAACTAAGTATCAACAGAGAGCACTCTGTCAAGTCAATCTACTTGATTGCACCCAGTTAACTTGTTTTAAAAATGTTTACCAATATAATTATTGAAATGTTTGACTCCTGATGTAACCCCTAATATCATATTCAAATACATATGCAAAAACTTTAAAATTCTACTAAAGTTAGCATGATGGGCAGCTTGTCAACAGCTGGGAAAGGTTTGTGGTTGGAGCAGCTGTAACATCAAACTGCTATGGAAAATGAGTTTGTGGCTTTGAAATACAAAACAAAACGAGCCATTGTAACACTAGATAACCAACCATAGCTGCAGCATCAGATCGAATATTCATCACCAGACCTTCCCGGGATAAATGCTGAACACCTCATTCTTAGACACTTCTTCCTGTTGCTTTGGATACATGATAGCTGAACATGTCTAAGGAAGCGCCTGAGAAAGAGCTGCAAAGCACCTTTCCTTTCCTTGAAGCTCTACAAAACTACGCAGAAGTTGCTCTTTGAAGAGGTATATTAACCTGACTGGGCAATAATTGGATGGTTGATTAGCAACATGCCACCTCAGCCTACGTAAAGGGTAAATTCCAGAAACACAATGAAAATAAAAAGAATATAAATTTAAAACTTACAACTTTTGTGGGTGGGAGCTCAGGCAAGCTCTTCTGAGGTGCAGGGGTAATCTTTCCAAAATCTATTCCATTAGGAATATCTCCACGATCCAAGCCTGGGAAAACAATAACAAACAAAGATATCAATAGTAACAAATAGCAAGGTTTCCCAAAGTTTCTCCAGAAATGATTCATAAGGAAAGTCCTTATGGTTTTGGATGGATGGCGGAGGTGAGGAACAGCACCATAATTCTATCTTAGTACTCAGAGGCCTATACTTCAAACCCAATTAGGTAGTCAATAATTTCTGAGCAAGTTACGGCATGAAGTGAGCTTATGTAGAACAAAAAGGAAAACAGTTATTAAATGAAAGGAGAGACAGGAGTTATTTTTTAAAAAGTGAAAAAAAGGTTTCTAGAAATGCAACAAAACAAGTATGAAAAATTAAAAGATTATTTCAAAGATCAAGGCTGCTCACAAAACTAATGCATTTACTGAGCTAACTCTAGGGTAAATGGCTGAAAAGGCAGGCTGAATCTGCTCAAGTTGGATACAATGTGGAAAGTAATCGCTCTGTGCGCTGGAATAGAGCCAAACCAATGACTACAATACAGAAATATAAAGACAGGATAATAAAGGAAGGTTGTGTCCTTCTTTAATATTCTTAAGACTTCCCGTTTGTCATGCCTATTTCCTGTTATCACAATTTAGTAACACTTTCATGACAGGCCTAAATGTGGCACCTAAAGTGTAACGGTAATGCCTACTTCTAAGGCCCCAATTTTAACTCCGGGCCAGTTTTTGGCGGGTGAGCAGCAGTGTGACTTAGAAACTCACCCACTGCTCCAAAAATGAATCTTGGGGTATTTTAACTCCTGGGCCTCATTAAAACCCATCGGCCGACTTCCTATCCGTTCCGGGCAGGAAGCCAACGGTAAGCATCGGAAAATCCCATGGCCAGCAGACAAGTGATGATATCGGCTGCCGGGCTGTCCTATGGGGGTCCCACAATTGTGTGGGGGTGGGGGCAAATGGGATTGCGGCAGGGGAAGCCTAAACTTTCCATGTAGAGCCCTAAGGAGCAGTCCTGCTCCCCTGGCCTCACAAGGAAAATAAACACAAAATTTAAAAACTTAGCCTTTTGGGCCTCTTCGGGTCCCGATCTGCTTCCTTGCTGGGTCAGCCTGGCAGGAAACTCACTGCCCCTTCTCGCTCAGGCTGCCGAGTAAAAATTGTAGTTGTGTCCCGATGGCATCATCAGAATCCGATATGCTTATGTTAAAAACGATCTCTCCAGCTTTGGGCTGGGGGTCCTTGCCACCTGCCCAGTGGAGCAGGTTAAAATCGCGGAAGGACAGCTCCGGGCAGCTCCGAGGGGGGTAAGTGACCTGGGCAATTTTAACTGCCCACCTGCCCATTTTATGTCGGGCGGGTAGGGTTACAATCGCCCCCTTAATACTTTTAATAGATTACACTGTAATGCCTGCTAATTAGTCCTACCACTATTAGTGGCAGTGTGAAATGAATCACCCAAATCTGCTGCCATTTTGTCCTGTTAGAACAAACAGCTCCAGGAGATACCATGTCCTCCAATTAACTGTTAACATGATCATGGGAGATGAACTAGTCCTGTCTATAAATACAAAGAAAATAACATTAGAATTCCAAAACAGGAAGCAAGTGAAGTGATATTTGGAACATAGTAATTGATAAGAGCTGTTACAATCTTATGACAGTGTTGGTATGCACGTTTGATCCTAGAGTTTGTCTGCAACTCAAAGATACTCTCTAACCAGAGGTGATAATACGTAGCTACCATCGCACATGATACTATTTCCTACTTGTACTGTGCAAATTTACCTACTAGAAAATTTAAAAATCAACAATGTTTTGGAGTTGATATTACCTTCACCACAAAGGAGTGTTCTGCAGGATTTGTAAATTGTCTGTTTCTGGGCATTTTTCTTTGGTGGTAGGCCCTGCACTAGGTCTGCCCTCAGGGTGAGAAGGGGCAGGGAAATTTGCCATACTCTTTCCAGGAGTTTGACACAACATGAAGATCTTTTCAGAAAGAGGGAATCTTGTAAATGGCTCCTACAATACTAATGTTCATTCCACCCCAAGGTGCACTAATGCATCTAGTTGGAAGCTTCAGAGTCCAGTATCCTTTGGCATGCCACTGTTACCTCAATAATGGGAATCATACTAAGCTTTATTGCCTAATGAAGGATGACATTTGCTGGCACCTTAACCTGCAGCAGCAGAAAGAAACTCCCATGTCAAAGTGGTTATAAATGAAACCCAGTTTATTTTCCGACAAGTGCTCAGTGCATGTGTGCTCAATGTGTTTTGTCGCACTGCTTCCTCTTGGTGGTAGTACTGTACATGTTTTCCATGTTCTATTTCTTCATCTTGTGGTCATTTTAGATGCTCCGCTCGCAGCAGGATTAAGTGAGTGACAGCCTCTTTGGAGGCTGACTGGTTCTGCTCACTTTCAGGCACATGTTCCATTGTTTGGGGGGGGGGAGGGGTTGGGGAGTTGAGGGACTGGAGGGGCAAGATATAACATCACTCTCAGCCTACTGCAGCTCTACTCCTGGGAATTCCCCCAGCATGTCAATGATCTACAATAGGAACAGAGCCCTGGTCGCAATCAAGGCAGTGAAGTTCTGCACAATGACTCTCTCCATACAAACCACATGCATGTTGAAACCAGACAGGCCAGCCTTTGGCTGACTGGAACCTCTAAAGCAACAGCTGGGCTTGGGACTTCTGTCATGGAGGCTCTGCTGAAATGGCCCTGAAGTTGCCAAATAGTCCAAAGTGCACTGTAATGCCTTCATGCACGACTGCATTGATAGCGCTAGTGAAGTCCTCCACACTCATTGTTGGGTGCTTGGCACATCCTCCAATGACTGCATAACACGTTGGCACTCAATAGCAGACTTTCTGAAGCACCAATCTCAAGGCCCTTCAGCTGAGAAAGGATACAAACTGGCCTTCCAGCGAGCAGGTTCCTGCTCCTCTGCTGCCACTTCCACTTGCTCTTCTTCACTCATGCTTAGTGCTTCACCCACTGCTCCCTCTTGACACTCACTGCCTACAGTTCCTGGTTAGATGTACCTATGTTGGTGCTGGTGCCATGAGGAGTGAGTGACACCGGTAGTGCCTTCTTTCTTGACACTGAGATCTGGGACTGCTTCATGTTTGACATCTATAGTGAGAGAAGTAAAATATATATTACAATGCTGTCTGCTTGAAACCCTTTCAAAAACTGTTTATATGAGAATACATTGGGAGTTATTTTCAACTTCGCCATCTGGGTGATAACCTGGCGGAGTGAATCACTCACCAGCTACAGAACCTACCTGATTTTCATCCCATTGAACTTAATGGGATGAAAACTGGGCAGGTTCTACAACTGGTGGGCGACCCACTCTGCCAGGTTACCACCCAGGTGGCGAAGTTGAAAATGACCCCTATTGTGCCACATGGTACTGTGATTGAATGTATCCCCAGGATACAGTGAGCAAGTTGGTGAGTGAGTGAGTTAGCAAATGAGTGGAGTGAGAAGAAATAACATGAGAATGATATTAGACCCGAGCTTGGAGGGAGTCCTCCCCCTTCACTCTGTCTTTTCCATTGTGGCCTCTTCAAAGGGAATTGATAGCTTTATAACATGGGCCCTTCTCTCATCTATTCTCTTCTGTTTTGTGATGCCTTGCACTACAAACAGAGAAGCAGCGTTAAGAAGATGTAAGTGCCAGGAGCAAATGAAGTGTCACCCAAGTGCCCATACTGCAGCTCATCAAGGCTGTGAGTACATGTACATGCACCATGGAGGTAGATTTTGTTCTAAGTATATTTTAGGTGAATTCCTTTCAGAAGGTCAGATGTAGGAAATGTTAGGAACATAGAAACAGCCATTCAGCCCCTCGAGTCTGTTCTGCCATTCAATTAGATCATCTCTGATCTTAACTCCATCTGCCTATCCTGGTTCATTAACTCTTAAAACCCTTGCCTAACAAAAATGTATCAATCTCAGTTACAACAATAAGCTGCTTATGGGATCTTTTCCGTCCACCTGAGAGGGCAGACGGAGCCTTGGTTCAGTGTCTCATCCGAAAGACGGCATCTCCGACAGCGCAGTACTCACTCAGAACTGAAATGTCAGCCTGGATAATGTTCTGACTCAGAGGCGTGAGTGCTACCACTGAGTCAAGGCTGACAAATGATCAACATTTAGCGTTAAAATAAAACTCAAAACAATTTAAGTGTATAAACAGAACACCCTTCCTAACCCAGTACTAATTTTTTTTATAATATTGTGCTAATCAAGGTGAAGGATTTTAGTGCTGAGAAATGGAACATTCTCCTTTTGCGAGCATGCAGCACTCCCAGCTTAGGTACAGCGTAACCAGCTGTGAATCTCCCTCTACCCAATCCCAACAATTTGCCTTTGTTCCAGTCTCAAAAGTGCACTCACTCTGCTGCGTTGGCATGACATTTCCATTTCCCGCACCAGTCATCCTTGTGCTCTTTCTGAAAGCAATTGCTGATTTAGTGCCAGTTTTATGCTGTGTGCCAACACCCACTAGGAATTGAGTTGACAATGCCCAAACTCATCTCACGTAGCATCCTTGCGACCAGCAGAAAGGGGAAAGCTTCATTCAATCCCGCAACCTCTACCACCTAGAAGGACAAGGGCAACAGGTACATGGGAACAACCTGCACGTTCCCCTCCAAGTCACACACCATCCGGACTTGGAAATATATCGCCGTTCCTTCATTGTTGCTGGGTCAAAATCCTGGAACTCTCTACCTAACAGCATTGTGGGAGTACCTTCGCCACACGGACTGCAGCGGTTCAAGGCGGGGGCTCACCACCACCTTCTCAAGGGCAATTAGGGATGGGCAATAAATGCTGGCCTTGCCAGCGACGCCCACATCCCATGAACGAATAACAAAATCAATTTGGACTAGATTTGAACCCAAATCCTAAAGATGACAGGACAAAGTGTTAACCCACTGGGGGTAATTTTAACCCCCTACCCCACGGAGGGTGGGACAGTGGCAGGGGGAGTTAAATTAAAAACCTGACCCCAACCCGTCGCGAACGGGCCTACTTCTGGTTTAACTGGGGCGGGTTGGGGGTTGGGCAAGTAACCCACTCTTGTGAGGTAGGTTGGTAATTATAATATGTTAATGAGGCTGCTGCCTCAGATCTTGTCAGCGTTTTGGATTTAACAACTCCAGCACGAGTTTCCTGGGGCGCGGGAATCTCGGCAGCTCAGGGGAGGTGAGAACTGTCGGATCCAGCAGGTAAGTTTTGACATATACAATGATGCTTAGATAAACTAGTTCAAATTCTGAGGAGGATTCTGATCTAAACGTGGTATTACACTGCAAAGTAAGTCTGGTGTTTGTCAGTATAAAGGTCAGATATGGAATGTTTCCAGGTCATCAAAGTTAGATTTTGGAAACTAAATTTGTAATTAGTGGCTATAGTAAGCTGTCAAGATGAGTAAATGAAATGGAATTTAAAAAAACAATTATGTTGCAACTATTTGGCCTTTCATAAGACTAAATATTCTGGTAGCATTAAAATCTTTCATGCAAAAAGAACTAATCACTCTCAAACATTTAAAAAGTAGGACAAACAAACACAAGTTTACTAACGGCGATAGTTGATAGAATTAGCAACTGTGCATCTTATTTACCGTCTGATTCTTGTGGAAGCACTGTATTGTTTTCCTTGAGAGCGTAGAGGTGATGTAGAAGGTTTAACTTGTACTTTATTCACTTATTACCACTAGTATGTTATCACCCACTAAATGAGGCGTATATCAGACAGAAAGACCCGACCACCAATAATGTGATACTCCCCACTGCCTTAGGCACATTCTGATCCCCAGCAGGAGCTTGAACCCTCAGGCCTCTCAGGCTCCACAGGGAGCAGCACTAAACTGAGTCAACTAAAACCCTAAGTCCAAGTCCTGCAATTCTTGATGGAGAAACCTTTAATCCATAATGATGGGATTTTAAAAATAAAACTAGAGGAAATTTGTTGGTTCTGAATTTTCAGTGCTTTAATCTGTATTATCTTTTTATTGTCTTTAATTTACTTTTGGTGCAATCTGAAGTGTTTTCTGAGAAGTTTGTCACTTTATAACTAATTTAGTTGAAGGTTTCATCCTGGCAGGAAGGGCATTCCTTTCTCAGCAGCTGTAGGGTTGATAGTTGTCTGCTTTGCTTCTTTTTCCTTGGTGGTAATTGGAGTTGACTCGACCAGTACTATTTTCCATTAAAAAGCACAACCACAACAATTGTACCAAAATTTACCGTCCTGATACAGTAGATGGATCTGCAGCTGGAGCAGTGTCATTTTCAGGGTTTTCTGACAGATTTCAAGTCATTCTGACGTGAGTAATTTACGCAATTAAACCAGAATGACAGAGTTGCAAAAAAGTGGTTGCTGGCCTGGTTTTAATGATACTGCAAAAGGAAGAGACTGTAGCCACATAATGTGAACATTTCTTAGTCTGCGCCAAAACATCTGCTTGTTGAATAAAGATGAAAGCCTTTGCAAAAGCTAGGATTCTACTGCCAATGAAAGCAGGATTAGATACTGACCACACATATACTTCCTGGGGCCTAACTCAAAAAAAGAATAATCAGTAAATTCTTATTTAAGTTTAATAAATGGTACATCCTAATTAAGCACAAGTGCAATGTCAAACCATCTGCAGATTGATTTTTAGAACAGTACCCCCGATGAAGACGTCTACATGCATATAGTTTTTAGTATTATGTTTATTAAACATGTTTTTGTTTCAAATTATACAAATTATTAACTATAAGCAATGAAGTCAAGAAAAGGGGTAATTTCTAAATGATCAGAAAATGTTGAACCATCTGGAGGTAACAAGGAAGTATAATTCAAACAGACTAAGTTCTCGTCTTCTGGGGTTCCCAATGGAACAAATGAAATGATTTGCACTGACTTAGCCTCATGTACCTGATGCTTCTCATTAATGCAAACCAATTTTAGAAAATCGAGATTCCCCCACCCCACCCAACATGTGGGAAATCATCTCCATGGAAAGCATTAACTTTTCACTAAACATCTGAAAGAGTTTCTTAATATTTCTAGGACTATTACCTACAAGAATAATTTGTGAATTTTCTCTCTCCCAATACACACATGATCCAACTCAATAAAGATCTTATCCAATTCATTTCTAGGCCATATGTATTATAATTTTCGATATGCAATGGATTGTAAATTTCCAAATTTGCTGTTTAATTATAATGAACGAATGTTCGAATCCAAGCTCTTTCTAGTTTGTGGACCTGCCTTTAATGCAGTAATTGCCCGTCCTGTGAAACGATTAACCAATCTGTATCAAAAAGTTTGGTTTTGTACCGCAGACCAAGGTGAAAATTGACCATAAATATTGAAAAAAACTCAAAACTCCAAATGATTAATAATAATGCAGTTTTTACTCTAATCATAAGCTGGAATTACAATTGATAGTGCAATGGAGAGAAAGAGAGAAATATAATGGACAATTCTGTACAATAGTTTGATTATGCACTTCAAATAACTTGACTTTAGTTTTTCACCTGCTTCTAATCAGATGCAACACCAAACATTTAATAAATCAGTTATTCTGAACAGATTGCTTATCAGAAAACCAGATGCTCTGGATTGATTTCTGAGTGACTTCAGCCTGGCTTGTTGGAAAAAAAGCCACAATTACAAAATGTTATGATTATGTACCATATGTATGACTGTGCTCATTTGTTGACAGGTGTTCAACTTCCACCTAAAAAATAGGGGAGAAAAGTGACTCATGGACCATGTGCCTCTGAGAAATAACTATCCTTCTACTATTTTGACTATGTGATCCTTCTTCCATCATTGTACATGGGGCCATGTTAGGACTGCACCTTTAACTGAAAAGAGGAGACAGGAGCGTGAAGTTGGTGTCCAGATGTTCCGGTACATGCAAATGCAACTGAATGGCCTAGGTAAAGGACTCCCGAGGATGAGAATCCCCCTCTTCCTGATATTTTGGGGTAAATTTTAACGGGGAGCAAGGAAGAGGGCTGGGGGTGGGGGGGGGGGAAATGTTAATTCCTGACAGGAAACCCAGAAGCACGGGTTTACCGTACGATTTTGACATAAGGACAACTTTCATTTTTTGACTGTAGGTTTCCTGCCCAACAGGCCAGCCAGATTGACAAGCTGGCTGTCAGTCAGACGGGACAGCAGCTAGGGAATGGATGCCAGCAGGTAAATCTTAGATCGGGGGGAGAGGGGTTGGTTAACAGGGTCAGGGGTCCGCTAACAGGGTGGGGGAGAAGGGGGTCATTGGGGGGTGAGGGGGTTTGGGGGTCATCGGTGAGGTTGTGGGAGTCATCGGGAGTCGGTCATCGGGGGGGCTGATCATTGGGGGGAGTCATCAGGGTTGATCATCAGGGGCTCAGTCATAGGGGGGTCGGACTTCGGGGAGTCAGAGATGGCGGGGGGGTCGGACATGGGGAGGGGGTTGGCCGATCGCATGTGTAGGATCGTGGCAGATAGGCTTGTTGGCCATGGAGGAAACACTCGTGCTGCTCCTGGCTCACAAGCAATGCAATAAAGGCACTTACCAGCTGATCCGGGCCTTCTCGCCTCCTCTTAGGTGGCGTGAAGCAAAAGGCCCAGGAATCTCGGTCCCCAAGAGTTAAAAATAAAAAAGCTGTAAAATGGATGCCCAAAGCCTCCTTAAAGGATTTCACTGACCCACCCACCTCCTGAAGCGGGTTGGTTGCCCACCCCCTCGACCCACTTCTGTTAAAACCGGACGTGGGAAGGTTGGAGGTGGGTTGGGGTCGGGTTTTACTTTCTTACGATTTTTACCTTCCCACCCACCCATTCGTGTGGTTAAAATTTACCTCATTCAGCATGTAATTCTACCCCCTTCTGAGAGAAGATGGGATAGTTATCTTGCTATTCTATGAAGAACCCACTGACTTCAGGGGCTCGATGTTACCAGGCCTGCGGGTTTCCGGCGGGTTGGGTTTCAGGAGCGTGGTCAACACGCTCGGCGAAATTAGTGGGTTGCCCGCGTGATCGTAGCAGGCAACACACTAATAGGAATCAATTACCTGCTCCTCCGGGGTCCACGCTGCTGGTCTGCGCGTCGGGCGGGCTGCGCATGCGCAGTACGATCTGTCAGCTGGAGGCTCTCTAGTTAAAGGGGCAGTCCTCCACCGACAGATGCTGCAGCCAATGGAAAAAATTTCAGCATGGAGCAGCCCAGGGGGAAGGCTGCTCCCAGTTTAATGATGCCTCACCCCAGGTATCATCAGATGGGGTGAGGAGGAGGGCGAAGACAGAGATCTTCCACCCGGCGGGCGGGAGGAAGCGGCCAGCCTCTGCCACCAAGAAGGCCTGGCTCGAGGTGACAGAGGGGGTCACCTGTGCAACCAACATATCGCCCACCTGCATACAGTGCAGGAGGCGCTGCAATGACCTCAGTAGGTCAGCCACAGTGAGAACACGAAGTCTTTCCCCTACACTCCATCTGCCACAACACTGCCCCAACCCCACATCTCCTTCGGCACCGCCAACACTACTCTGTCACATCACCCCTCATACCCACTCAAACCCCATCCTCATCTGACCTCCACCTACTCACCTCGCCAGTACTCACCCCGCCACTAACACGCGACCCAATCCTCATACAATCTCATGGCTCTATCCCATACTCACCCTCTCGTGCATCTCTGTCACGGCCAGCCTCAATCAACCTGCCACCACCTGTGCTGCAGCCACAGGGCATGCATCACATATGTGCAGTAGGCAGCGTAAGGCTGTTTCGTGAGCATGAAGGGTGTCTGAGGGTTTGCCATGGGTGTTACCTATATTGAATTTCAGAGCAACAAACAGCACACATTATATTGGCACCACCACTACCATGTCTCCGCGAATCCTGTCTGTTGTGTCCAATAATGCCCGCTCCTGGGTATCACTATGAGGACCCACCACTGATGCCACCCATCGTGTTACTGCAGAGTAGGTGCAGGTGTATTTGCAGGGCTCTTCCGCGCAGACCACTGAGAGACATCGGCGGTGTAGCCGGCTGCACCCTGGAAGGATGCGGAGGAGAAGTTGTGGAGGGCAGTGGTGACTTTGGCAGCGACAGGTAAGCACTTGGTGCTGGGGCCAGCCAGGAGCAGCTCGGCATGAAAGAGCCTGCAGATCTCCACGACTACATGTCGAGCGAATCTGCGCCTCCGTGTGCACTGCTGCTCGGAGAGGTCTGGGGAGCTTCGCCTCGGTCTGTGGACCATGTGGCGAGGGTAGTGCCCTCTGCGATGCGTCTCTCTCTGCGGTAGCCCTCCCTCCTGCTGTGCAGGTGGGCGTGCAACAACACCGTGTTGGGGGGCTCCACGTCTCTGTGGCGGACCGCGTGGACTGCGAGGCTGCTGGGGCTGGTCATGCTGTTCGTCCTCCGAGGGTGTTCACGCACCACCCATCTGGCAGGTGTTGGTCTGAGGGGTTGTGCAGGGTAGGTGGGTGGTTCCTCGGACTGGGGCTGCGGTTTCGTGTCGGTCTGTCCTCTGGCTTGGCGGGGGGTGGTGGGGGGCAGGGGTTGCCCTATGTGACGCGGTGGCCTCCTGCGTGGGTGAGGGCTCTCCCCCGTGGAGTGCACCTTGGCAGCTGCCACAGGCTGCTGGCTGCAACACACCTGGTTGGAGAGAGACTGTTTCCCCCAGTGTGTGAAACAGTCTGCGATGCAGGTAAAATCCCACACTTCCTCTTTTGACAGCTGATTCAGCTCATTAACTGACCTCAACAAGCAAGGTAAGTACTCTCAAGTGGAACCCCGCTGGCTTTAATTGCCTGCGGGATTCCCACCAGCGGGGGCCACGCACACAGCCCCGCACGTCATCGGGGAACCCGGAAGTGGTTGGGATCGCAGCGCGATCCGGTCACGTGACCTCATATCGGGATTTTCGGGGCCCCCCCGCTGGAAACCCGCAGGAAACCCGACCCTAAAATCGAGCCTCAGGTGATTCATTTAGTAGAATTGGAAACATTGGCCAATACTGCTGCACCTCTGGTGGTGCTGATACTTTAGGAGCCAATTTTAGACTCTGTTCTGATCAGAAAAAGGCACAGTCAGGGCGTAATGGAGCATAATAATTGACAAAAATCAGATCTGACCAATATCTGTGGATTTTACATGCCTCTTGTATTTCTGATGGGGCTTGGGGCTAGCAACAGAAGCTTATGTCTGAAGCAGGCAGGAGCTTCATTTAAATATGGAAACATCCTGGTGAAGAAGCTAGGCATCCAGGGTTGCTAGGGACTGAGAAATCAGGTGGAAGTTCATTTGATAAGTCTTTTATATCATTTCTGAACCATTTTTCATTTATATATTTGTTTATTTTTATGCTAGCACGTAGGTTCTCATGAGACTTTTTGTCTAGCTGTCTTCAAAGTGCCTGTGAGAACTTCCTGCTCTTTTTCAAATAGTGCCAAGGGACCTTTAACATCCACCTCAACTACTAGAAGAAGCAGACATCTGTTGGTTTAACATCTGTTCTGAAGAACAGCACTTCCAACAGAGCTGCACTCCCAGTGCTGCAACCCCCCAGTACTGCAACCCCCCCAGTGCTGCAACCCTTCCACCCGCCCCCAGCTGCAGTACCAGTCCATATGCTCAAAGCTTGAAGTGCGGATTAAACCCATAACTTTCTAATTCAGAGCAAAGAGTGCTACCAACTGACCCAAGTTGACATCAACAAACTAACACAAATTAGGATTTGCTAAAAGTCACAAAAAAAGAGCCAAGACTGCAATCTCCTAAACAACAAAATGAGAAGGATCAACACAGCAAAAAGGCACTGAAAACATATGAATTTCTTAAAGGGATAGTGTCCCTGAACTTTTTTTTAACCTTGTGGACAATTGCACATCCAAATATATGTACATTTAATTTGGTTTGAAAACTCCACACAGGAGGTCCTGTTTGTAGGAGAACTTAGGAGCAGATTGGCAAGTGCCAAAGACTAGGTGAACTGCTACAGTTTAACCAGCTAAAACTGAGCGGTCATTGTCCAATCAGGGCCATCCTCTGTATTAGGTATTAGGCTTGTAGGGTTATCAGGAACCACTTGGAAAGAATCACAATCCCAGTGACAGGCCTTGCCTCCAGGCTCTATTAGTTAGCCAGATTGGCTGGTCAATCATCAACAGTATCCTGGAGGTCTGCAGAACCGCTTGCTGTATCTAATCTGCCAAAGAGGGATGACTTGATTCTAAATTTCCATCAGCAGATGTGTCATCTTGCAGTCACCTCAACCATAAAGAGAGCCACTTACTTCTTCCCTCAAGGAGGTCAGTATAAGTGAGATGGACAGCAGATACAGGAACTCTTCATGGACAGCATGACGAGAAGCACAACACATCATAAATTGTATGAGTGCATTGCCATCATCCTGCTGACCACAGTGTTGACACACATCATATCCCCTAGATTGATGGATCCACCAATTGAAGGTGTAGAACTTCAGCAGATTTTGCTTCCTCTCTGCACCCTAATCATGACAGTCATCAAACCCTGGACATAATGAAAAAAGAATTTGCATTTATGTTGTGCCTTTCATGCCCATGTGTTCTCATACCTGGCCTCCAGGTAGCACCTTTCAGCAGCTGTCATCTCAAATCTCAGTGCTTGCTCACTCACTATACAATGGACATCTGCTTTCAGCAAGGTGGAAAGGCCTATGCAGGGTAACTTGTCAGCTGTCTTAAGGTCTGGACATCCAAGTCTAATGTGGTGCACTTGTCATCAACTGCTTAATCTAGGTCCTTATGTGAGAGGTTCAGGCAAAGAGATGTGCCCGCTGTGAGGCTGAGTCTCCTTCCAGGGTATTGAGTGACAGTTTGGCGTAGGCCACAGCACTCCTACCCTGCAACTGTTTCCCCTTTTTGCCACATAAGCACCTAACAGCTCAGGCCTGAATCACACACATGGGCCATGGGAAGTCCTTCCATTGTACGCCTAGGAGTTTTGAACCATCAAGGAAAACAGTTCAGACAGTCTTATATGTTATAAGCTTAACTTGCGTTGGGATTTTGCTGTCAAGCTTATAATATACATGAATGGTAACTGACAGTACAATTCTTTATTCACTGTGAAACATAAATATATCTCTGGTTGTAGCAGATTGACTCAAATTTGTGATCGAATCAACATAATGCAGTATCTTTCTGAAGTCTCCTTTACAGCTGGTAGATCTGCTCTATGGCCTCAATCAGCTAATGGGTCAGTTTTAATGCCACAATGCCTAAAATATTTTGATAATGAAGACAACCTTCCAAAGGAATACAAATACCAAACCGTAAATACAAAAATCTTTTCATAGTGAAACACACAGGTCAATATCTCCAGTGGTCTACTTACCTTTCTCTGATGCTTTCTTCTCAGCTGCAATTGTTTCTTCAAGTAGAACCTTGTTCATATAAATATACTCCTCCTCTCCAGCTGCAAATTAAAGCACAAGTAATAAATTCTAGTTTTTGTTTCAAATGGGAAATATATATTTTTAAATGTAAATGAAGAATAAATAATATCTAATAACTGCAGTATAAGAACACCAGAAAAGTTGGAAGGACAAAAGACCATTCGACCTATCAGGCTTGCTCATTCCAACTGATTATATACTTATTTCTATTATGGACTCCACCCAATTTACCTAAGGGCATATTTTGCTTTGTACGTAAAGTTAAAGAACCTCTGTAGTCTGATCATCAGTCCTTGTACGTGCAAAGGACAATCTTACAAAGATTTCATAAACAAAGCAATTACCAGTTGTGGTCCATTTCAACATCAAGGTATGGCCATGCCCAAACTGGTAGAACCCTTCACAATGTATTCCTTAGCAATTTCCGAACAGCATGATTTGAAATCTCTGCACCAGTCAACGAACATGACACATAGGCAATGGATTGCCACTAATCATCATACTTTTGTGGCAGCCCTGCCCTGCTTCTGCATGTGATGCATCAGCTGAATTTTTCATTGCTCTCTGAAATCAGTTGGTAGCATTCTTCCCTCTTAGTCAGAAGATTGTGGGTTCAAGCAACACACCAGAACATAAACTAGGCTGATGTGCAGAAAGATCCCAAAGCACTATTTGCAAAAGTTCTCCTGGTCTCCTGACCAACATTCCTCCCTCAGCTAACACTGGTCATTCATCCCAGTGTTGTTTGTGGGATACTGGTGTGCAAATATGGCTTCTACATTTTCCTGCACAACACTCACTGTACATTAAAAGTACTTAATTTATGTGAAGCAATTGAAATGTTTCTGACAGATGTCATAAGCCACTATACAAAATAATCTTTTTTTCTCAATCTGTCTATATCATGGGATACATTTTCCACTCTTGCACTTCCAGCACAGAGCATTACACACTGGAAACTCATATCAGAATATTGATGCTGGTGATAGTGCACCTGCATGTTTTCTTTTCCATTAGGAAAGAATGAATGAAAATTCAAGCAGGCTGCATATGGGCATGCTATCCTCGACATTCTAATATGCGCTTCCAGCATGTGAAGTGCTGCATTGGGAATGTAAAAGCAGAAAATTTACCCCTCTTGTCTCTGAATCAGTTAGTCAACATGATGCATAAGTAATGGGTTGCCACTAACTACACTTTTGTGTAGCACTGCCCTGTCTGTGATCTATTTGCTCTCTGAGGATCAGAGAACTTCAGAACAAGCTCTTTTATGAGTAGCCCCATTCAGTTTTCCCATGTTTCTTAACAGCTGAAGCTTTTGATTTACAATTTACTTCATTTAGTTTCAGTTTCCAGAAATTTGAGGACAGATCTAACTTGTTAAAGTATTTTGTATTAGCAAAGTGTGCAATAATTGCTGCTAAATTCATCTTCAATCACCATTTAAGCCTTTTCCAATTTACAGTCATCCAAAGGCAAGGAGGAGCTTGCAATTTATCCATTTCAATATTTATTTTACTTTATTTTGCAAGGCACATTTTATCAGCTACTTACTGTTATTCTTCCAATCCACTTTCACTTTTTATTCAGTACTTCTGACACCATGGGGAAGATTTCCTCTGTGTGCTATGTGTAAAAAAAAATCTTAAACCTGTGCTTTACTTGACTTGATTCTGAATTTCCATTGCCTGGTGTGCCATCTTGGAGCCACATCAACCCTAAAGAGACCCACTCACTTCTTCCCTCAAGGAGATCAGTATGACTGAGGTGGACAGCAGGTACTGGGAGCTCATCGTGGGCGGCATGATGAGAAGCACAACTTATAAATTATATGAAGGCAATAAGTTTACACACAGCACAGAAGAAATCTTTCACCCATGTATTGTTTGTGTGTTATATTGAGGAACCATGTCTGACACATTGGGGGGAATTTTAACCCCCCTGCCACGACAGGCGGGAGGGAGTCGGGGTTTAAATTGTTAAAAATGTGAAACCCAACCCTAACCCACCACAAATGCACCTACTTCCTGTTTAACAGCGATGGAGTAACCTGCACTGGAGAGGCAGGTCCATCATTATAATCTTTAAATGAGACTGCGTTCCTCAGATTTTGGCAGCCATTTGAATTTTAGGCTGTGGGTTGGGTTTCCACGGGCTCGGGAAACCCGGCAGCTGAAGGGAGGCGAGAACTGCCAGATCCAGTCGATAAGTGCTTTTTCCAGCACTGCTGTGGGCCAGGAACATAGAAACATAGGAACAGGAGTAGGCCATTCAGCCCCTCGTGCCTGCTCCGCCATTTGATAAGATCATGGCTGATCTGTGATCTAACTCCATATACCTGCCTTTGGCCCATATCCCTTAATACCTTTGGTTGCCAAAAAGCTATCTATCTCAGATTTAAATTTAGCAATTGAGCTAGTATCAATTGCCATTTGCGGAAGAGAGTTCCAAACTTCTACAACCCTTTGTGTGTAGAAATGTTTTCTAATCTCACTCCTGAAAGGTCTGCCTCTAATTTTTAGACTGTGCCCCCACTCCTAAAATCCCCAACCAGCAGAAATAGTTTCTCTCTATCCACCCTATCTGTTCCCCTTAATATCTTACAAACTTCGATCAGATCACCCCTTAACCTTTGAAACTCTAGAGAATACAACCCCAATTTGTGTAATCTCTCTCGTAACTTAACCCTTGAAGTCCTGGTATCATTCTAGTAAACCGACGCTGCACTCCCTCCAAGGCCAATATGTCCTTCCGAAAGTGCGGTGCCCAGAACTGCTCACAGTACTCCAGGTGCGGTCTGACCAGGGTTTTGTATAGCTGCAGCATAACTTCTGCCCCCTTGTACTCTAGTCCTCTAGATATAAAGGCCAGCATTCCATTAGCCTTCTTGATTATTTTCTGCACCTGTTCATGACACTTCAATGATCTATGTACCTGAACCCCTAAGTCCCTTTGGACATCCACTGTTTTTAACTTTTTACCATTTAGAAAGTACCCTGTTCTATCCTTTTTTGATCCAAAGTGGATGACCTCACAATTGACTACACTGAATTCCATTTGCCACAGTTTTGCCCATTCACCTAATCTATCAATATCGCTTTGTAATTTTATGTTTTCATCTACACTGCTTACAATGCCACCAATCTTTGTGTCATCGGCAAACTTAGATATGAGACTTTCTATGCCTTCATCTAAGTCGTTCATAAATATTGTGAATAATTGAGGCCCCAAGACAGATCCCTGCGGGACTCCACTAGTCACATCCTGCCAATGCGAGTACCTACCCATTATCCCTACTCTCTGTCGCCTTTCGCTCAGCTAACTTCCTAACCAAGTCCGTACTTTTCCCCCGATTCCATGGGCTTCTATCTTAGCTAACAGTCTCTTATGTGGGACCTTATCAAATGCCTTCTGGAAGTCCATATAAATAACATCCATTGACATTCCCCTGCCCACTACTTTAGTCACCTCTTCAAAAAATTCAATCAGGTTTGTCAGGCACGACCTACCTTTCACAAATACATGCTGGCTCTCTCTGATTAACTGAAAACTCTCGAGGCGTTCAGTCATCCTATCCTTAATTATGGACTCCAGCATTTTCCCCACAACAGATGTTAGGCTAACTGGTCTCTCATTTCCCAGTTTCCGTCTCTCTCCTTTCTTAAAAAGCGGAGTGACATGTGCAATTTTCCAATCTAGACAGACAGTTCCTGAATCTAGAGAACTTTGAAAGATTATTGTTAGGGCATCCACAATGTGCTCACCTACTTCCTTTAAAACCCTGGGATGGAAACCATCTGGTCCTGGGGATTTGTCACTCTTTAGTGCTATTATTTTCTTCATTAATGTTGCTTTACTTATGTTAATTTTATCGAGTTCCTGTCCCCGATTCAATATTAGTTTTCTTGGGATTTTTGGCATGCTATCCTCTTTTTCGACTGTAAATACTGACGCAAAGTAATTGTTCAACATGTCTGCCATTTCCCCATTGTCAATGACAATATCCCCACTTTCAGTTTTTAAGGGGCCAACACTGCTCCTGACCACCCTCTTTTTCCTAATGTAACTATAAAATTTCTTCATATTGGTTTTGATATCCCTTGTGAGTTTCTTTTCATACTCTCTTTTTGTAGCTCTTACTATCTGTTATGTGACCCTTTGTTGATCTTTGTATCTTTCCCATTCGTCAGGATCTGTGCCATTTTTTGCCTTTTTGTATGCCCTTTCCTTATGTCTTATACTGTTCCTTACCTCTTTAGTTGTCCATGGCTGTTTTTTTTGGCAAGTAGAGTTCTTGCCCCTCAGGGGTATAAACTGATTCTGTATCACGTTAAATGTTTCTTTAAACATTTCCCACTGATCATCAGTCGTTATACCCATTAACAGATTTGCCCAGTTTACTGTGGACAGTCTCTGTCTCATCCCATTGAAGTCGGCCTTGCCCAAGTCTAGAATCTTAGCAGCTGATTCACTTTTTTCCCTTTCAAACACTACATTGAACTCGATCATGTTATGATCACTATTGGATAGATGTTCACGCACAGTTAAGCCGTTAACTAAATCTGGTTCATTACTCATTACTAAATTTAGTATGGCTTGCCCCCTTGTTGCCTCAAGAGACCACACCGCACTCTGTGTAGTGCACTATAGTGTAGCCACACAATTGAGCCCTTGAGTGGGGTGCTTCCCCTGGCCACTGAAGCACATCTTCTTTCGTGATCTCTCTCCCATCCTGCGATTCGCTGACCGCCCCTCCCACAATCTTACCTCCCTGCTATATGCCGACTCCCCCCCGAGATCTCTCCCCACTGTGATCTCTTCCCCCCGCCCCACCGCGATGTTACCCTCACTCCCTCCTTGCTGCCGTGCTCCCAGCCCCCACTCACCGACCCCCCAATCTTCTCGATTGCCGGGGACCGTCCCCAGCAGGCTGCAGCTGCGGCCTTGTACGGCAGGCTTTCCCACCTGACAGCTGGCCAGTCTTTCAATCTGGCCGGCTGCCAGGCGGGAAACGGAGTAAAAAAATTTCTAATGAGGTCCTGCTGTTAAATTCACAAATATCAGGTTGCATTTATCTGCTTTTGAAGGTATGATGCCATTTTGGAACTACACTCAGACCCACCAACCTACTTTGAAATAGGATCCTAATATTTGGCAGGGGTTCTCCAGAGATTGTCCTCTCTCCCACACTGTTCTATTCAGCTGCAAAATGATTACTTTAACCTTAAAAGTTAACTGATGAAAAGATCTCCATTTTCTTTTTCCAGAGACTAATGCAAGCTGACTGCACAACGATAGACCACTGGTCCCATATTGCTTTAAAATCTAATTGGTTTCAAACTAGTAACAATATTATAAACAAAAAGGATCTCAATTAACCTACTGAATCAGACAACAAAAAGGCAATGCTACACTAAGAAATATGCACTAAGCGTTCATTGATTTATTGTTAAAAGAATTTGGGGTGGACTTGATGCACATACTGAGTGAGGATTTGGTCTGACCTTTGAAGGTCGATGAGTTGCAGTATGGAGAATGACATTATCGTGTTGAACTTTGTGTGAAGTAATGTTTGAGTTATAATGACCGAGCGATATAGAAAAACCAAGCAACATTACTGACGCATGTTTTATGCTGTATCTGTTCACTGCCATCCCTGCAAATATTCCATCTTTCCCAACATAATTATCCTTTACCTTGTTGGGGCAACTTACTTAACAGCTTTGAGAAGTAAAACAATGTAACTCACCAACTTGTAAGTAACATCAGCAGGTTTCTCCCCACAGTTCTAATTCTTCCTGGTTTCTTTCATTAAGGTTTTATTGCTACAACTGATCTTTTGTGCCTTGTTGGAGCTCTTCCCGATCCCACTGACTAGCTCGTTGATTATATCAAAGGTGCACTTAATTTCTTTTTAAAATTCTATTCCCCTGTTTAAATTAATAAGATTTGATTTGTTAAGTTAACCAAGTTCAATTCAAGAAATCCCTCCCCATCATGCTGTGAGTAAATTTAAAGCATTTTCCAGCCCCAGTGTAGATACAGGGTATGTTTATTTCATATCAGTGTTAAACTAAGACATATCAAAGATTGGCTGCTCATCCCTAGCTCATAATTATATAAGTCAGAGCATTATTTGTTTACATCTGATATGCATGTCAACAGAATTGATGTCTTACAAAGTGTCCTTAGTCTGAAGAGCAATAAAGGACTGCAAAAATCACACGGCAGCAACACTGGGCATTAAAAGGTTTATGTGGTTTGGATATGATACAGGTGGGAATACATGCATTGTTATAACTGGTGATGCGCTGGCAAGCAGTAAGGAAGGCGCTTCATGATGGACAGAGGACATTGAAAAGGATTTGTCCACATGCTGATATGATAGGTAGTTAACTGCCAAGAAGAAAGGAGGTGTTTGGAGATATGTGTGATCATACACTCTATCATAACTCAAAGACACAGTCAGACAGAGCAAAATGTGTGGAACTTGTCTTTCTTGGTATTGTTCAAGTTTAGTCTTAGTTAAATATCTATTTTACATAATAATATTTTCCTTAAAAAAAAATTTCTGGCTATCCCTTCAACTGCATTTATCTTTACTGTTAATTTAGATGTGCTTGATTAGCAACACAGTATTAGAGCAGGACTCTTTTCCTCATTACTAAACGAGGTGATATGTGATATCAAATCTGGTGTAGAGCAAAATACCAGGTGAACTAGACCATTACGGAAAGTGGCACCAATTGACTGCATGCTTGACATCTGATAGAAGTTTCTGAAACTTTGGACTCAGTCACCAATTGTCTCCATCTCTAAACAGGACAGTAATGAAAGATGGGAGAATCTTATTTTCCACATTAGCAACATAATACTGGAATTCTGCATTCATCTGAATCCACATAAAATAGTAGATGACATAAAAATAATCTGATTTTCAACTAATATTGCAGAGCACTTTCCCATATCCCATCCGAAACATTAACCTATCTTTCTTTTTCAAATGTTGACTGACCTGCTGTGCATTTCCAGCATTTTCTATTTTTATTTCCTTTGCAATCCATAGCTGAAGAGTTCACCTGAATGCAAGAGAAGGAGCTGTACCAGATATTTATCAACCTCAAAAAGATATTCTTAGGGAGTTTCACAAGAGCCAATTTGGTGATTCGTGACCACTTCAATATCCAGCATGTATAAAATCCTGTAACGAAGCACCAATTACACAGATAGGAGGATCTTTGACAGCTGTTGCACAAGCAAGGGACAATAGGCCATAATTTGCTGTCAAACTAACTGTGAGGCTAATGGCGCTCGCCGTTATTTATGGGAAATGGTACAGCAACTTCCGGCGAGGGCAGATGCTCAATTAAACGCAGAAATCCAAAAGTTGCTGTCCAAGACGCGTCGTCCGCTGTTGGCTTTGCGAAGACAGCATTTTGCCGTCTGCCTCACCCTTGAAATGCATCGAACGGCATGAAGTTGCAGTATTTACACAGTAGGTGCAAACTAAACTCACCCCAGAAAGTTAAGTCCTGTCCATTTCAGTATAAGCACCCTTTTAACGATGTGATAAGTGTTAATTACTGCCAGTAATCTCTCTGGTATTGAAAATTAGCTATTACGTGTGTGGAGTCTCATTCCTTCAGATTTTAATTGTTGTTGGAGATTTTAAAAATGTAAACTTTTAAATTAAATTTTTAAAAAACTTTTCCTTTCTGTCTCTTTTTTCTCTTTCTCTTTATCCAATCTTTCTTTCCCTCTCTTTATTTCTCTTTCTGTACCTGATGTGACATTGAATTCATTCATTCTAACTTACACTTCCTTCTCAGTCTTTGCACTGTTAATTTCACTGATTGGTTAAGGAGATACACAGTTGCTTGCCCTGTCCACTCAGATCCCAGATGCCCTGTTTCCCTTGCAGTGATGTTATCACCTCACACATTCAGCAACTTGCCATGCAAAAATTTTTAAAACCTAAATGTACAAGGGCAAGTCTAACTAATAGCAAGTGCTGTTAGATACCCTGCCACAGCCCCTATGGCCCATTGACCTTTTGGCTAAGGGATGAACTCATTCTTGCAATGTTCTCCTCTTGATTCATGCAGGGATAAAGGCATTGCCAACCCTCCTGTACCTCGCCCAAGAAGCCTTTCTTCATGTGGAGTTCAGAGAGTGTCAGCAGGATATTCAACTGTCGAGGTCATCACAGCCTGCTCTCAAACCTCTGCCCACATCTGTGCACTTTCCAACAGAGACCATTAGATGGTTAGGAACAGGAATGCTGGCTGATTTTGCTCTTCCTAGCCTGGGGGTGCGGAGTTCAATTGTAGCATCTTACCCTGCCATCCCGACTACAGTCAGCTAACACAGCACAGCCTAGGAATCTAACCTGAATCTTCTGGTCTGAATGACTTTGTGATATGTCACTCAGTGCCTTTACCCATCAGGTAGCTGTGGATTAAGGTGTTCTGAAATTTAGTGCCACCTAATTTCCTATAACAAAATTATTCAAACCAGAGCTATACTGACCTGAAGAACTGATGATGTTGTGAAGTAGATCTGATAAGACACATTTTTTCGCTAATGCGGTGAGACTGAGGTTTTCATTATCAAGTAACTTCAAAAATGTCTCAAGTTCTGCAAGCAGCTGATCCAGTGCTGTAAGAAAGAAGTAAAAAGTAAGGTCAAAATAACCTACTTCAGGCAAAGTTGCTACAATTAAGAAATGGAAGTTCTACAACATTCATATTCATAGAATCATAGAAAATTTACGGAACAGAAGGAGGCCATTCAGCCCATCATGTCCACACCGGCTGAGAAACGAGCCACCCAGCCTAATCCCACTTTCCCGCATTTTGTCCGTAGCCCTGCAGGTCACGGCTCTTCAGGTGCACATCCAGATATTTTTTAAATGAGTTGAGGGTTTCTGCCTTGACCACCCTCTCAGGCAGTGAGTTCCAGACCCCCACCACCCTCTGGGTGAAATTTTTTTTCCTCATTTCCGCTCTAATCCTTCTACCAATCACTTTAGATCTATGCCCCTGGTTATTGACCCCTCCGCCAGGGGAAATAGGTCCTTCCTATCCACTCTATTTAGGCCCCTCATAATGTTGTACAACTCAATTAAAAGTTCTATCACTAAATGTGTTGTATTGAAGCAGCCAGCCATTTAATTGAATTGTCAGTAATACTGTGACAAGTAAGGTTACCCTGTGTATGTCTGCATTATATACAACATCCTGTATGTATGACAACTTCTAATCTAAAAAATGATCTACTTAGACATGTTGTGCATTCCCCCTATGTTGGTGCTAGCTTAGTGCATTTGGTAACATTCTCATCTCTGAGCCAGGAGATTGTTGGTTCAAGCCCCACACCAGGTCTTCAGCACCATAATCTAAACCTTGTGGTTCAGGTGGGTGTTAAAGATCCCTCGACATTGTTTAAAGAGGAGGGATTTCTCCTGCTATCCTACCTCATCACTGATTACGGATTCATTGGTCATTCATCTCTTCTGTGTTTGTGGGATCTTGCTGCACGCAAAATGGGGATCACATCTGCCTTCATAATAAAAATTACTGCACTTGTGAATTGAAATTAATTGTATCCTGAAACATACTGTGGCACTGAGGTGAAATACTGGCAAACACCATGATTCCTAACAGTGCCTCGTGTGTGTGGGGACATTTCCATTGTCTTGACCTGGCTATGTTGTAAGGTCTTCTCCTTCTTGAAAGGGAAAATGAAAGGGTTACAAGCCTATATTGGGGAAGTTTGTTTTGGGGGAGTGCTTTTTTGAACACTCACTAAGCATTTGTTTTGTATCAAACATCCAAATGTTTATTTATGATGCTCATAATGTATTTGCATTCAGATATTCATGTGTAACAGCACCAGTCTTGACTGTGGAAAAATAGGTACAATTCTTATGGGGACCTATGACATTACTCAGTTAGTGACTAGTACTGTATATAAAATAGCAACTGGACCTTTCCAAATGTGATTGCTGGCTGTAGTTAAGAGTTAATGGAAAAAAATAAATAAAAATGTCATTTGAATGAACTGATCTTTTTTTCCAAACATTTAAATCCTACTTCCCAGTGCATTTGGTCAGTATTATTTTTCACCCTTTTTTATAATTCTCAATCCTTCCATTGAGTCATGTTAGCCTCTGTGCATTTGACCTCTTCAACTAATATTGCCTTTCCATGTTCAACTGACACATGTCATGCATGGGAATGAGTGATGGACAGATTAATTTGACATTTATTTTATCATGTTCATTATCTATGAGGTGCCCCATCAAAAACTGAAAGAAATCATCAATTAGGAGCAAGTATTTTCATCACCGCGTAACCAAGCCAATTTCTGCTGAATAAAGAACTCTATCCAACGTACACTCCAGATGATGTTACTTGCACCTTAAGGGAGTCATTTTATGTTTTTGTGTTGGCACTAAATGTGTTATTACACCCACTGTAGGCACAAAATCAATTTTTTTTGTTGGCTTCAAAATCTTGGCATTTTCTAAATGCTTTAGTGTTGGTACAAGAAACTTGCATTCAGCCACTTTGAATAAAAAATGTGGGTTAGATTAAAGTTTTTAAAATATTTTTTATAGCCATCTGCAAATGTCTTACTGTGATGGTTACAGAACAATGCACCAATTATATTTTTCTAATTTTTAGAAGCAAAATTGAAATAAAAGAACTGTCCCCAATGGAACAAGAGTCTGTTAACACATTCTCATCATTTCTTGTAATAATCAATTTTGAAAAGATAAGGGAGCAATGGTGCTTGATTAATTAATGTTGTGTGAACCTTCTCCACCAAAGTACAGATGGGAAAATTGTGGCTCGGGCATTACGATGTGCCAGAAATCACATCATACAGTAATTTATGTATTAAAAAGCCAGCTCTTGGACAAACAGATAGGAGTCAATTACTTTAATGCAGATGGTTCCTTTTACTTACAGATACAGATGAAATCTTATCCTCAAGATAAATCAAGTCACCTAAATGTCATCCCATCCACCATTTCAGTACTACCAAAATAGCATAGTTATGAAGCTGTATAGTACCCTATTTATCCCTCAACCAACATCACTAAAACAGAATATCTGGTCATTACTTCATTGCTGTTTGTGGGAGCTTGCTGTGTGCAAATTAGCTGCTTTGGTGCCTACATTACCACAGTGACTACACTTCAAAAGTACTTCACTGACTGTAAAGCGCTTTGGGATGTCCTGAGGTTATGAAAGGTATTATAGAAATGCAAGTCTTTCTTTCAAATATACGAAGAAAATTAGACAAGAATTTAGATGGTAATCATTTTGGTACCCATTCATAGTTTTATGATACACCTTATAAGAACATAAGAACATAAGAAATTGGAGCAGGAGTAGGCCAATCGGCCCCTCGAGCCTGCTCCGCCATTCAATAAGATCATGGCTGATCTGATCCCAACCACAAATCTAAAGAACACAAGAAGTCGGAGCAGGACCCGGCCACATAGCCCCTGGGCCCTCTCCGCCACCCACAGGGCATTGACCGATCCGAACTCAGCTTCATGTCCAATTTCCTGCCCGCTCCCCATAACCCCTAATTCCCTTTACTTCTAGGAAACTGTCTATACAGTTATAGTTCTGTGATCACGTAGAATGTCTGCTACCTTACTTAGTTTATTTTATTCCTTAATCTTGATTATTTTTCTCTTTAACCCAGTGAGCTGAGACCAATTGTAATGTTTCTTCACCATCCTTTTTAAGATCAGTTTACTTGCAACAGTCAGGAATAGGATTTGGAATCCTCCTGGTCTGTATGGCTCAATGCTACATTGGACAATGCCACTGAGTTATCAAAGGAGCTTGGACACAAATTTAATAGCAATTTTTCATTTCTAATAGTCCCAGATTCAAAGTAGGAATATTACAACTATTATCAGCCTGAACAATAGTAACATACACACTGATGGACAAGTGAAGTGAGTAATCATCCTTCATTTCATGCTTCACTAATAATCCAATAATGTAAAATTACACACTAGACAATGTGCATTGTTGCAGATCTCTCCCTTTCTTCCCTAGAGGATGCTGACTCTTTGTAGTTAGTTGACTTTTGTTACTCTAGACCAAGCCACCCATCTACATTCCTGGCCTTGGATGTTGCATGCTATAAAGAGACCCAAATGAGGAAGAAAACAAAACCTTAAAAAGAGGGAGACCTCCTTCAAAAAGTACATCTAATCTTTCATACTCTCCTTCAAATGAACATTAGAAATCTGGTCAAATGGTTAAAGAGGCTGCAGTGTTACTTTTCTAAATGCTTTTCCTAGCAAGGGAAAGTTTTTTTAAAAAACAATTACATGAAAATAATTGGGCAATTGACTAGAACATGCACTAAAGCCTCCCTGATGTCATGCCACAAATTTAAGACAAAACATTAAAGAGGAGATATAGCATTATTCAAACTTTCTAGTGTAGCAAATGACGTTTAAGTTATACAATTTAGCTCCAGTAACATTTATGTGGCAGGATACAACTGCAATATTAGCAGTTTCAGAACCAACAGTCCCAAATAAATGCAAAATCTCCTTAAAATGTTCGTTTACTGCACTGAATGCCTTGTTAAAAATCTTGAAGTGTATAGTGCAGGTTTCCTCCTGTTGTTTAAAGGCAATAGCACTAAAGGCCGGGGCTAAAAGCTGACAGAAATCAGGGATAAGCTGAAACTTCCAGTGCATTCCATTTTTCCACTTTATTTCTTGTTTTCTGTCCTGCCAAAAAAGGGAGTGAAATTGGTCACATTATTTTTGAATAACCTGCTATTGTTCTGACCTGTCCATATCTTGTTAATGAACTCTAATATGCAGCGTTTTTTGACTGGAGGAAACAAAAGCAACCAGGGAGGAACTAAAGGCCGGGGGGGGGGGGAGGGGGGGGGAGGCGGTGACGAGGTTATCAGGGAGGTGTGAGGAGAATGTTGGAGTTAGAAGTTGTAATACAATTTTTATTTTACTTATTTCGAACTGAGCTTTAAGAACTAGAGCTGACCTGGGTTGTTTATAAAATTATTATAAATATATATTAGTTTTCAATAGAAAATACATAAATGGACAATGCAGACACTTTTTAAAACTTAATTGCAGTTTACTCTTTGTTTCTGATTTTTAAATTCAATGGTTGATTACACATATGAATTAAATAATCTGATTGTGGGGATACATTTTCAGACACTCAGCTACAGGCATGGATTTTACAACCAATAAAATTGGTAGCCTGTTGACCTCTGCCTGATTCTGTGATCTGTGCTCCGGTCGAGCGAGACTCTGCATCAGGAGCAGATCCTCTGAATATTTACCGTATAACGATATGATTCTATGAATCAGTCTTTCAAATCAGGGAAATGGCCATGTCAGCAAATTGGGATATACAATGCACTGCTTAATTTCCTACAATTTCTCATTTGCTGCAGCTGAATTTACATTCTTGGTTGTTTTCTAAATAGTTAAGGGGCTGTTAACTCATTTGTGAGGCATGAAATGAGCCCTATTGCAGGTGAACTTTCAGTGGCCAGGGTTTGGCTGGCAAAAGTAATGAAATCCTGTAGAACAAACAAGCCCAGTGGAAAATGGATGTAATTATCACTTCTACTTGTCACCGTTAAATAAATAAAACACGAGATTAACACCCCAATTTCTAAAAGCAAAATGCACCCTTTATGGTAAGAAAGTTGATTGTTATCAATTTGGCTATATCCCAAATCCATGCTGAATTAAGTGTACATGAGGTACAAGAAACAGACATGTTTAACCCTCCAAAATATGTATCAGCTCAGCAAAAGTGCCAGACCAGCCAATGAGAGTGCTTGATATTCTACATGTAACAAGGTGGCTTTTGAGCGTTGGTCAATTCTAAATTCTGTTCGTTGTAATGGATTATTGTATTTGGCTGCAGTGAAGGCTATTGTTGAGCCGCGGAGACCATGCTGCAGATGACCAGCCACACTTGAAGGCTAAATTGGCTGCAAACATGCACCTTGTGTCGAGGTCCACTTTGCAGCCGGGCTCCAATTGTGGTTTAGTGGACTGTGTCTATTTTTCAAGGTGGGTTAGTACTTCGATGTTCATTTCCTTTGCAGTCTAGTGGAGGCATCTGTGTCCAATTCATTCGCGGTCTAACATGTGTGGTGTACACCTCCAATCCCCGTGAGAGTTTAGTGGTGGGTATGAATCAAAGCCCTGGAGGTGCTCCCAGTTCCAGCCATTTCTAATTCAAATTTAAAATTTTGGATCCTCCAGATCTAAATGCTTATCCTTGGGGTATACCCTTGATTAAGCTTCTAAAGGGTGTGACTACACAGCAGAAATTTTAGGTTACTTTGCAGTACAAAATTACAGGTCAGTTAGAGGTCAAGCAACTTTACTGAAAGCTTTCATCAGCTCAAAAGAAAGTTGGACTGCAGTTGTAACTGTGAGCGCAGAACTACAGTACATATCATATTGGCTCCTGACAAGCCTATTTCAGCAATCACATGGAAATCTTTAACTGGGCTTGAAAGACTTGATGCCAGAGAGTTACATACATAAACATTAATCTTTGAACAAAGGTCAATTCTTCTCAGACTGGAGACAGAATTCTTATGAAGTTACTTTCGTTACCATACTCCGTGACCTCTCACTGTCTTGTAATTGCTAGTCAACGACATTTTGTAACATGAAATGAACAAATAACTGACATACTTGCAAGTTTTTAAACCAAAAATTTAAACCACCAAATAAATGGTATTTGTTTTTAATTTGGTGTTAGTAGCTTGGACTAAAATACTTGGAAATTAATTTGAGCAAGTCAAAGCAAAATTGAATGTCTGGTACCAGTAAAAGTATATGAACCAGTTCAGGACGATTCCCCGTCCTGGCGTGAAGCTTCACATGGAAGCCGTGCATGTCAGGATTTTGGATGTGGAGGTCAGTGGGCCCTGAAGGGTTTTCTGGCCATTGAAATTAACAGACGAAAAATCCTGCTGGTTCCGCTGACCTCCCTGCCAGAATTCCTGATGTGCAATCTGGGCGGGCGAATTATTACAATTTACCCTTAAAAATACATTCTCTATTTCGCTCTTTAAAGCAAATGAATGATACTGGGGGGGAAGACAGTCATTTTCCACTTTGTGCCTAGATGGAAAACTGGCAGTAGCACCTTGGTCGTACGTTACTCCTTTAAGGAAAATCGGGCGGGGTATATAATGAGCGGTCAGTCCACAACCTCCAGTTTTCCGCCTGTGCCTGGAGTGAAAATTACTTCCCCCACCCGGCCTCAGGAGTCTGAAATTATTGTTCAATCCTTGATCTGTTGCATTTCCCACTTTATTTCATAGTTTAATTCATATGCATTTTGTGCTGAAAGGAAAGGTTTATTTTTTTTTCTTGTGTTCTTCATGGTTAGGGATGGCAATACTGGGGAATTTGTCAAATAAAACTGGAGAGTTTACCTATTGCAATGGTCAAAATAAAACAAGATTAATGTCCAGGCACTTTAACACCGAACAAATCCTTAGTGTTTCACTCACCAATTCTTGTTCATTATACAGCAGTTACACCCAGTGACTGATGAGGGTAATAAAACTAATGGAATAAAGCTTGTTACAAAAAAGATTTACGAGTGTCTCTTGTACTGATTCTTTCATTATATTGGCGAACATTATTTCAAGTCTAAAATGCAAGCCATGTTCCATGTCAGACGTCTACCAGTGTCAGCATCAAGCCCTCCCACATGAGTTTCCAGGCACTCCCAACTACATACTTCAATCCCAAACTCAGGACAGAACTCCTACCACACCAGCATGGCACTTTTGTCCATTTCCTATGACAACTGTCCTTAGGCCTGCGTAACAATTCCAATTAGTGCCAAATTAGGGTCAGTTTTGTACAGTTAGCCCATGGAAATGGATCGAGACTCCCCAAACTAATTTCACATAGTATCCTTACAGCCAGCTGACAAAGCAGACTTTCAACCCATCAGTCTAGGCTGGATTTGAATGCAGATCCCAGCAGTGAAAGGTCAGTATCTAACTCAGTGCAGTGCCAAGTCCCCAAAAAGATTTAATTCTACAGGAACAATGCAAAGATTACTAATACCAGCAGATCTCCTTTTATTTATCAGAGTGAATTTGGATCCTCAAAACAGAGCGCTGGAAAAAATGAGTAGCCGTCTGGAAAATGAGTGTTAGTTGTTATCCGCTCGTCATTCAAAGTTCATTTGCATATGATTAGTTTTCTATTAGTATTCTTGCAGTTTTCCTGTCCATGTGCAATGTGGATTTTAAATAGATGAATGCTTCTTCATTCAATGAGTGAGAGAAGGAGGGGAACTACAAATATGTACATCAAATTTCTGTAACAATAAAAGAATTATTGGAAGCATGTCTGACATTAGACAGTACTTCACTAATGGTAATATTTGACAAATAAAAGTGGAGTTTAATTACTGAGTCAAAATTTAACAACACGAATTTCCAGGCGAACTGAACAAATCCTCAGTGTTACAGATGCAAGTTCACTTGCCAACTCTTGTTGGTTATACAGCAGTTACACCCAGTGACAGATGAGGGTAATACAATATTCTTTAAAGAGATGGAATAAAGCTTTTGTTTTTGAAAAAGGTTTATGAGCATCTCCTGTATTAATTATTTCGTCTTATTGGTGAACATTATTTCAAGTCTAAAATGCAAATTAGCAATAATTGCTAAGGCAAAGGGGCTTTTTATTCCCTGCCAGATAACATCCACAGAAAAGGCATTGAACAATGAGTTTATTATGAAGCTTAATGCCCAAAATTACAGTGATTACAAGCACATTGCTGGGCATCCACTGGAAACAGCTGTAATAAAATTACAATCTTGAATATATATCTTTATACCCCCGAGATTCTAATTATTTTAAAGAACTTTGGTGCTTCATCAGCAAGCTGAGCAGTGCAATTTTTTTAAAAAACTAAAGCAGTATTTTCCAATACTTGGAAAAATAATACTTGTTTCTTTGAAACAATTCAAACGTTTTTTGTAGTTTCCAATGCAGTTAAGGGAAAGTTCAGATTTCTTGGGTGCGCAAGGCTAACCCATGAATGGAAGTAGTGTTCGTAGAACTATCGAAGCAGCCTACTCAGATCTGGCCATGGCCACAGTTAAGTCCTCTTTCTCTTGCTACTAAGACACATCTTTTGTTCACTTGCCCTCTCAAGACCCTGAAAATTCCTAAATTTTCTACAAACAGTAGAGAAAAGAGGATTTGAACTGCCCTTTACATCGCTGAAGTTAATTTCTTTAATATGCAATTTTATCCAATCCCTAAAAAGTGACTACATATAACTACCTAGATTGACAATAGCCTTACTGTATCCAGACATCCATCATGCAGCTAATTGCATTTATTACTTTTATTTGCCCCTATTTATTTCTTCTTTAATGCTCAATCTAATCTGCACACAACATTCCTCATTTGCGACGGAAGGCACATACTCCAAGACTTATTTTACTAATACTGTTTCATGTTCCACAGAAAAAGACAAGCTTGCTACATGTTAAGACACATCTCAGCGTGGTTCATTTTACAACCCCTACCCCAAAACAAATAAGACCCTCAACTTCACGAGAGCATCAATACCACCATCCTGTCTGAGAATGTGTAATATCAACCACAGGTGTTGATGGTAGATTCAAGCATCAGATGCGGTTGGGATTTGAAACAAGAACCACAAGAGACTGAAATTGAATGTCTTAACTACATGCTGCCAGCTTTTTTAACTTGTGCCTTCACAATCTAGATAATGATTAGAATTTAAAATTAAAGCAGTATGTTCTTTTCCCTCTGGGATCTGGAACTGAATCAATCTCAAGCAAATGAGATGAATGTGTTCTCTCTGTTACAGGTCCTAATGAAGATGAAACTTGGCAGTTCCCAATGGATGCAAGTTGAGGAGACAGTACAAAATAGCCAAAATTCAGGTAGTTTCTCAGAGGAGCCATAAGGTTAAATAATCTAGGAACTATCACACTGGCATTGTAAGAGGCGCTCTTCTGAGTTTATATTTATGGTAGATTGTTTGGGCAGTCTGTGCTAGTGTTACAATTGGCCTCTGAATCTGAAGATGGATACAGGCTCCGTTCTGTATCATAGCATAAAATATTTTGTATTATATTTTGTTTGTCTGAAATTGAAGCTGGATCTACGTACTGGAACATTAAGATGGTGGGAAGTCATCAAAATATTCATTACATCAGATCCAAATCATTTGGCTAAGTACTACAGGCTTTTGAAATGTGGTACGTGTGAAAATTAACCAACTGAGGAAGCAGTAAGAGTCATTATCTGTACCAGCTGACCTCATGAAAGGAAGGCAGTTGTTGTCTGAAATGAACACATATTACCTGAAAGGCTTCATTTTCAATAGCTGCTCATCTTTGTTTCATTTAGTTTAACTATTTACTTTCTTGTCCTGGCGTGAGAGAAAACTCCACGAGAACCTGCGTGTTTCATGTAAAATATCTTTAACTTAAAGTGTCTGAGGGGCTGATAATTCAGACCTGGTGCAGTGCTCCTGAGGCACTGTGCACACCTGTGCCCAAATGAGCTGACCCTGGACAATAACGTGAGGTCAGCTCATTTAAGGATCTTACTGATGCTCCGTGCATGATGCATGATGAGTGTTGTAGGGCTCGGGGGCCAGAGTGTCAGGTGCCAGCAGCTGGTTGCCCTTTTCACTCTTTAGCCTTTGAAGGCCAAAGAAGTGATGTTGAAGAAAGGAAGAAAGTGGCTTTATTGGAAGGAGAGAGCCATGCAAATCTTCTGGTGTGTACTTCCCTGAAGTACCTGGCATGGTGTATCTGCAGTGCTTCTCAGGTGTTGCAACTGCATTATGTGGATTATCCCTAATTTACATGAAAGTTAGGGCCGTAATGAACCTAGCACATGGTAGATGCGCTGATTCTGAGCACCACAGATGCTTCACGGGTGTATTATAGCACGCCAGATGAATGGGATGCTGATCAGGCCTCAGACCTTGGCAACCCATAATATGGACAGTCAATACCCAATGTGCATTAGTGCTCCTGGTGCCAAGCATCACATTATTGATTCCTGGAATCATTTGTTATTTTCAAGTCAGGTATTAATACTGTTTAAGTTAAACACTGTTCTGCTATATTCATTTTTGCTTCTGTGTGAATTTCTTTCTTAAAAGGAATTCAACTAGTTTAGCCTGTACTCTAAGGTCTGACAATATGGTGTTTTTCCATCTATTGAAAAAAACAGGACAGGATGGTGGGCCATTCACCTTGATCTTGGTATTAAATAACTCGGTAGAAGGGTCATTGTAAATCCTGTGACACACTAAGCCATTCACTCCATACAAAAGGTTAAAAGTTTGGTTCATAGAGGCCTATGGAAACTGCCTTTTGTCATGAGCATAAAGTATTGGAAGAGAGCCAAATGGTAACAATGCTGAAAGCTACAGATAACATATATGTAAGTAAGCTATTAGCTTAAACTATGATCACAGAATTAAAAGGAAGAAGCACAACATTGGCAAGAAACAAGCATGATGAGAAATTGGAAAATATTTCTATACTCCAGAGCAATGGATGACATTGGTAAAAGGTATCAACCAAAAAGGGCAGATAGTATCGAGTTTGTGAAGGATGGGCAGCAGATAAGGAATGATAGAAAAAGATGAAATGTTCATTGGCACAAAAGACTGGAAATTGACAGCAGATATTGGGGACAATTGGAACCAGTTTGAGGCTGGATATGACACTGTGATCAGTACTGCTAAGGAGAAGACATGTAGTGGAGCCGATGGTTCTATGGGAGGCCAAAATAGAGGAGGTACATGGCAGAAAAGTGACGAGACCTGCCAAGTTGGTAGCTAAGTGTAGAGATAAAGGGCAAAACTGTGAGATGTATGATATGAGGTTGGGTAGCAAGAGTTCTGTGAAAGCAATGATGAGATTATTCTTTAAGAGCCAAAAGAAGGGAGGAACAAAAGCTGACCGTGTGAAGAAGAGTGAAAGTATAGCAGAAAGAGTATTGGGGTGGATTGGTTATTATTAAAAGAAAGACTTGACAAGAATAAACTTGCATTTATATTGTGCCCTATCACCTCTCTCAGAAATGCCACAAAGTGCTTTACTTACAGTTAATTACTTTGGAATGCAGTGACTCTCGTTATGTAGGTAAACATGAGAAAGAGTTGAGAGGCTGGTAGGAATGGTAGCTCACTAGTTGGCATGCCAGGTTGAGTAGTTCAGCTGTGGTGGCAGAAACTGTGAAGAAAGTTGGCAACATGTGATGACCTGAATGGAGGGAGAAGCAGCTGTTTCACTTATTGTGTGATGTGCCGCAGATGGCTATCAATAATAGTCAATGTGTTGCAATAACTCTTCCGGAAAGGAGCTGGATCTTCCCTGATGACTGTGTGGGTAAATCCACATCTTGTACAATGCGGAGTCATGTCAGCCAGGAAAGTCCGAGCTGCCTGCCTTGGTATGTCCTGAGTTAGCATTAGTCAGGACTCCAGGGAGAAAAAAAAGCAGAACATTTGAAAAAAAGAATTAGATGAAAATCTGGCTAAGAATGGGATTATAGGCTATAATAAGAAAAAAAATGACTTGCATTTATATAGCGCCAAATCACGTTATAAAAATGACCTAAAGTGCTTCACATTGAATGAATTACATTGAAGTGCAGTTACTGTTGTTATGTAAACTCATCAACTACTAAATGGAACTCAGTCCTGTTTGGACCCTGTGCAGCGTAATCAGTCAGAATTGAGTGAAGTGGAGTGCACTGATAGATTACGATCCTGTATGACAAGTATGACAATGAGTAATTTCTGAACTACTTTGAAGTTTTACCTACAGTAATTTAGCCCCATCAAAAGGTAAAGGGAGAGTGCATGACAGTGGAAATGATATAATGTCTGTTGGAAGAAATTGGTTTGGCGAGCAGAATAACCTTTTCTCATTTGATTTGTATTTATGGGCTTGATTTTACAAACAAGGAGAGCACATATCAGGAATTTGGGCATGGGGGTCAGCACATTTATGGCTCACACAATTTTCTGTCCGCAAATATGTACAGGTACGATGGCATGTTGTTATAGCGCAGAACATGCAACTCAGATATCATGGGGGGGGAGGTATTTTAACCTCCAAGATCTGGTGGGTTGGGGAATTAAAATAATAGATTTTCCAGCACAACCGCAACCTGGCTACCACTACCAGGTTTAATAGCGGCACGTTTGGATCTGTACGAGTAACCTACTCGCTGGAGGCGAGTCCCCAATTAGTGTAGGCGAGTGGGTATTTAACTACCAGCCTGCACTAATTTATGGGATTATGAGATGTTAATTCGGTGTTTTTAAATTGAATTTACGATTCCTTCAAATTTAACGCCTCCAGCACGGATTTCCTGGGCCGTGGGAATCATGGCAGGTAAAAAGAGGCGAGAAGGGCCGGATCCATGAGGTAAGTGCCTTTACTGCACTGCTTGTGGGCCAGGAGGAGCAGGAATGCTTACACGTGGCTCACTAAGCTTACCTTTTAAACACCCCGCAATTGGCCGACCCGCCCACACAATGCGCCACAAACCCACCCCCCCCCCCTCCATGATGTCCCGCCTCCCACAACCCCCTCGCGATCGTCCCCTCATCTAAACCCTGAAGACTCCAATCTCTCCCTGGCTGTTTTCCTGCCCGACAGGCAGCCAGCCTGTCAATCTGGCTGGCTATCGGGCGCGAAACCTGTTGAAAAATTTTTAAAGGCGTCCTATCGTCAAAATCGTCACGACATGCGGGAAACACTTACTTCTGGGTTTCCCATCCAAAAATGCTCCTCCCCTGCTCTGTTCCCGGCTCCGAGTTAGTATCCTGGCCCATCAGTTCAAATCCCACCATGCCAAGTTGTGAAATTAAATTCAATAAATCTGGTAATTTGTGGACCAGCACCAAAAAAAGCCCACCATAAAAACTGCTGGATTGTGGTAAAAAGCCAACTACCACCGCTACCTGCTCCAGCCAACATATGACTCCAGTCCCACAATATGTGGATGACTCTTAATGCTCTCTGAAGTGGCCAAGACAGCAACAAATGCTATTGGAAACTGGGGATGGGCAATAAATTCAGCATTGCCCACATCTTGCGAACAAATTTTGCAAAAATGATTGCACCTTCTATGGAAATCCTGGTCTGTGAAGACTCCACTGTATTTCTTTTAACTCTCAACTGCTTGAATAACTGAGTGGATAATCGCACTGTGTGAAGTGATAATGACAGGTTGGTACCAGGTTCAACAAGAGAGAGTCCAACCACCTCCCCCTGACATTCAACGGCATTACCATCGCCGAATTCCCCACCATCAACATCCTGGGAGGTCACCATTGACCAGAAACTTAACTGGACCAGCCAGATAAATACTGTGGCTACAATAGCAGGTCAGAGGCTGGGTATTCTGCGGCAAGTGACTCACCTCCTGACTCCCCAAAGCCTTTCCTCCATCTCCAGGGCACAAGTCAGGAGTGTGATGGAATACTCTCTACTTGCCTGGATGAGTGCAGTTCCAACAACATTCAAAAAGCTCGACACCATCCAGGACAAAGCAGCCCACTTGATTGGCACCCCATCCATCACCCTAAACATTCACTCCCTTCACCACCGGCGCAGTGTGGCTGCAGTGTGTACCATCCACAGGATGCACTGTACCAACTCGCCAAGGCTTCTTCGACAGCACCTCCCAAACCCACGACCTCTACTACCTAGAAGGACAAGAGCAGCAGGCACATGGGAACAACACCACCTGCACGTTCCCCTCCAAGTCACCCACCATCCCGACTTAGAAATATATCGCCGTTCCTTCATCGTCGCTGGGTCAAAATCCTGGAACTCCCTTCCTAACAGCACTGTGGGAGAAACTTCACCACACGGACTGCAGCGGTTCAAGAAGGCAGCCCACCACCACCTTCTCAAGAGCAATTAGGGATGGGCAATAAATGCTGGCCACGCCAGCGATGCCCACATCCCATGAACAAATAAAAAAAAATCTCTGGTCCATTACCCAAGCTCAGGTTGGAAGTGGAAATGCCACCATTGACGTCTATGAGCTAGGGAGATGAATGCTTTTGATCGCTATCAGCTGTCCTGGGAAGTGCTTGTGTACATGTCGGGTGAGGACAGGATCAGCTTTGCCAATATTGGATTAACTTGCTGGGTTAATGTCTGGGTTTATTCACAACCATTTGGACAAGTTACTGAACAGCTGCAAGTGCCTGTGGACCTATACCACATCGCAGCTCATCGGGAGGAGCAGTAAGAGGAGAGGCATAACATAAAATGGCTTTCAGCTAGGCTTTTTTTTGTTGCTCTAGTTTTCCTTCCTTTAGAAGCACCGAGGAATCCGCATTTTTCTTCACTGTTGTTTAGAATGCATACATTCACTCATCCTTCAGACGAACTACACTCGGTCTCAGTCATTTTACAGTACATAAAAGGCTGTTTCATTTATTTTTTGTTATATAGCATATGTATGGGAAATGTGCTTCATTTGGATTGCCCCTGCACCAATCTGAGATAGTAGACTGAAAGAGCCTGCCCCACTCTGATGTCTGTTTAGATTGAAAAAGGGAGAATTTCCCCATTAGCACATCTGGCACACACCACAAGTGTAAAATGGGCAACTGTGCACCCCCAGTCCATGAGTTTCTGTCTGTTAAAATTAACAGAGAGAAAGTCACGGGCTGAGGTGGTTGGGCGTGGGGGGAGGGGGTGGAACTTGCCAATTGGTGCTGATGTAGAAAATCTTCACTTAAATGTCTAAGTACTAAAAGTATAGAATAAAATCAAATTACAAATATAATGAAGCTGATAGCTACAAACAATGAATCCCCTTTTGCAGAAAATCTTTCTCTCTGGGGCAACTACCATACCTTGAAATTATTTCCACATATATACAAAGTAAAATGCAAAACAACAATTTAAAACATATGAGGAACAATTGTAAAGAAGATCTGTAACATTTTTAGACCACTTCGATCAGTTAGTACTTAAAACAATGCTGCATATATAAATTGATCTGTAATGGGCTCCTCTACGAATTGCTTATTTTAACCACTCCATTGTAGAACAACTTGTAAACAGGATATTCATTCTGCTGCATGTGAATAAAGTAAACCCCTTTACTGTAACCCATAAATATTTGGAGAAGGGAAACAGTATTCAAAATTTGTGAAGTGTGCATATTTTAGATTTTTAATCATAACATGCATGTTAATAATGGAATGATGTTTATAGTGGTGCAAGTTTATGAATGCTGGCTGATCATTTTCCACAATGAACAGCTGTTCTTTCCACAATAAAATTAATTTGATATCTGGAATGCGTTGGCTGGCTTGCATTCATAATTTCTCAACAATTAAATACTTTCTCCTCAACAAAGAAATAGTCAACAAATAAAAATATCAACATTACATTTTTCCATGTTTAAAAAAGTATTCCTCCTCCTCCTCCTCTTCACTGCCCAGCACTATCAGGCCAATGAGATCTTTATGAAGTTATTCCAGTTTTGGGCCACTTAGATAACAGCTTCTTGAGGTATGTGGGTCTCGTTAAAGCTATCCACAAAAAAATTGCTCAATGTTTACATCAGCCTCTCTTTCTTTCTTCTACCTGGAGGCTTCTGACTGAATGTATGTTTTGTTCCTTTTGCATAGTTTGCACATGTTGGCGATCTAAAGCATTTTAATTTTGTCTTGTTATTGGAATGTTTTCATGTTTTGACTGCACTGTTAGGTGATCCCATCTCTTCGTGTAACTTACAAGTTTTCTCATGCACATGTTGCCAAAAATAAGTAGTTTCCTTTGTAATTTCATAATCAACAGCCAGCTCACACAGCCTTAACCCTAACAGTACTGAAATGCGATTCATTATATTTCAAGTTTCGTTCTTAAGCTAACCATTAATTTCTCAGATATTATACACCTTAGGAAAAGATTTACTGCCCAGTTTTAATTGCTCTTAGCATGCTGGATATATGTGAAATCAGAATTTTTTTTATAAGGATGCTCACAGGAACCCACTGGTTTTACTGACAGCATATTCTTGCAGCTAAAACATATTACAATTAATGCACAACTAGGGACTCAGAAAAAACCTGCAACCATGGTACAGGATTACACACTAACCCCCTTAATAGATATGTAAGCACTAAAAATAATGCTTAGTGTGTCGATCCACAAGAAGAGTGTGCAAATCTGAGCACCAATGGAGGACATAATGCATAGAAAGGGCCTTCAGATTATAGTGGATGACAGGAGGAGATGGAGAAATACAGGTCAGAAAAGCAACTCCCAATTAACAGAAGATCCAGCAGGTTGGAAGGCAACCAAAGTGGTTTCCTCAACCCACTGCTCTTGGAGGGACATAAAGAAAACTGTGTGTGATTTGAAGACAAGTTCAAGGTGAGCAATTATGTTGCAATGCGATATGTGGGTCTGACTGTTGATGACTTTACATAGGTTTAAACACTGCAGAGTGCAGCAAAATATTCCTTTTTTGTTTAGAAAATACAGCCTGCTCGCTTCGCCAATGGAACTTAACTGCCTCCCTCTGGTGTTTTAATGCCAGATTTAAATTGAAAATATTTCCCTGTTGTGGGGATGAAGTGAACCCGAAGTAAATTTGCAAATTCCATGTTAATTGTTGCTTAGCAAGCAGTTAACAAGCAAGTGTATGTGTCAGTGTGTGTTAGTAATGTTTACTCCCAGGAGCAAGTTTAGGAGAGTAAGCAACAGTTAATGCCCCTTCAATTAAAGCCAAATCACAAAATTACTATGATTAGCATGTGTATTATCTCTAACATGCAATACAATGTGAGGTCTTGGTCACCACTAGAAACGATCTGCTCATCATCATAGCCCATGGAATGTTGCAAAGCAAATTACCCCTTGCCCCTTGTGAATTTGTTTCCAAATTAGTTTAACATTAAAAACACTTGCTGGTATCAGTTCTGTATGGATTGAAAACTTACAGTAAGTGACGGAGAGTGACACTCAAATCTTTTTCCTCTTCCATCTTTTCTCATGGGCAAGTCTATTCATTGTGTATACATGTAGTCTCAATTTAGGGCATTTCTCACAGCCAAAAATATATGACTGAGAGTAGTGACTCAAATTCTCTGGAGTCGCATATAAAATATTTAGGCATCAGCTAAAAATTTTCAGCAATTTAAGTGTACACAGACATTATACAGAGAGTCTGTTCTGCATCAAAGCTTTCATTTCATGGATGCTGCTAGTTGGAATTGAGCATTGAAATCGCTTCCCCAAAACTGAATTAAAATTAGTTCAAATCGAGACAGTATTTGGATAAATATTGTGTAATGCTGGTTTGATAAGTTGCATTAATCTTTTCAAGAGCTGATGTCAGTTTAATCTAAAATTGTTAATCTTGAAACAAGAGAAAGACCCCTTTTTAATATTTAATATTTTTTTACTGCTCATGTTCCTTGGTGGAAATGAAGATGGGCTATCTCTAAAATCCATGGAAATTTTGTTGAGGTAGCTACAATAATTGGGAGGAGGAGAAATGGGGGCCGATTTTCGGTTGACAGAGCAGGTGCTTTGGGGGCGGAGGGGCTCCGAAAATCGCTAAAATGCCAAGTGGGTTTGGAGCCCAGTTCCAACCCGCTGGCTTCTGGGTTCCCCAGCGTCTGGGTGCACGCACACCTCCCGAATTAAAGCCGGTGGGATGATAATTTGCATAATTTGTCCGATAGTTGAGGTACTTGAACTACTTGATTGACTAGACATTTTGGCAGGGGTGCGATTTTGATGAATCCTCAGCGTGTATCCCGTGCTGTGGGAAACACTCCCTGTTGCAACAGACATGTTTCAGCCAGCAGCCAGTGGGAAATGCAAATGCTTATTTGACAGGTGGGGAGAAAACGCCATTTATTGCAGCAGGGCACTCTGTCACTTCAGACAAACGTTTGGCTGCAACTCCTTTGTATTTTCACTCAAAATTCTTACTTTCCTCCCAAAATTCTGCTGTGCAAACATATTTGACTACTTTGCGGACCCCCTCAAACTCACACCGTCAGGATGGGGGGAGCGCCATGGCTGCATTCACCACTCCATCCGAGGACGAGCAACATCACCAGTCTTGCCAGGCACGTGGAGCTCCACAACACAGTGCTGCGCCACAGACACCTGCACAAGAGCACGGAGGGCAACAACAGAGAGAGCGACGTCACAGGAGCCACTACCCTTGCAATAGGGTCGACAGACCGAGGCTCAGCTTCCTGGATCTCTCTGAGGAGCAGTGCATATGGAGGCTCAGAGTCAGTCACCAGGTAGTCACAGACATCCGCAGCCTCCTTCATGCCAAACTGCTCCCGGCTGGGCCGAGCAGCATCTCCTTACCTGTCGCTGTCAAAGTCACCTCTGCCCTCAACTTCTTCGCCTCTGGATCATTCCAGGGTGCCATCAGGGACATTGCCGGGGTCTCTCAGTCGTCTGCACACAAGTGCGTAAAGACAGGTCACCGGGAGCTTGTTTCGCAGGGCCTCGCATTACATCAACTTCCCCATGGACGACCTCAGCCAGACAGAGAGGGCAGTGGGATTCCACGCTGTGGCTGGCTTCCCAGGGGTGCAGGGTGTAATCGATTGCACCCATATAGCAATACGAGCACCTCCACACGAGCCAGGACTGTTCGTCAACAGGAAGGGATATCACTCCATCAACAATCAGCTCGTTTTTGACCATCGCAAGAGATTCCTTCACGTGTGCGCGAGATATCCTGGCAGCTGCCACGCTTCCTTCATCCTCCGGGAGTCCAACATCCTGCCCCTCTTCCACACACCGAACACCCATAACGGCTGGCTCCTCAGTGACAAGGGATACCCCCTGCACACGTGGCTCATGACATCTCTGAGGAACCCCACCACCGAGCAACAGCGTCGATATAACAGCTACATCGCTACCAGGTCTATAATTGAGCAGGCTATGGGACTGCTCAAGATGCGCTTCAGGTGCCTTGATCGTTCCGGGGGAGCGCTTCAATATGCACCAGACAGTGTGGGACGCATTATAGTTGTGTGTTGTGCCCTGCACAACATGGCACAACAGAGAGGGGTGCCGCTTGAGGAGGCCCCATCCACATCTGCCACCCACACTGAGGAGGAGGAGTAGGAGGTGGAGGAGGAGGAGGAGGAAGAGCAAACCCATGGGCAGAACAGCAGCTCACCTGGCTGCTCGTGAGGCCAAGGAGTCACTGATATGTGAACGGTTCTCCTAATATCAGACAGTGTGAAGAGTCCAGTGCTCACACCACCTGGGCAGAGCAGCGCCCACACCAGCAACCCCCCCCCCCAACACAAAACAGTCCTGCAACTACACATACACCCACTGTAAAGTGACCCAATGGGTGGCATCAAGTGTTGGCGTTCATGGTGAACCTCATGAAAGTGCCTTGTTACAGAAGCCAGTCAAGCATGGCCAAGACGTAGCAGTAGTGGTGACAATCATAATATTTAATGTGAATTTAACAAAAAGCAAATATAAATCAAAAACATGACCAACCGTCAAACACTCTCGTGCATCCCCTTCGTCCTTACAAAACCTTTGCCTTTTGCTTCTGACTACTTCTACGTGGTGCATCCCCTGAGGCTGCAGCAGAGGTAGTGGCAGGTTGCTCTTGTTCATGCCCTGACCGATTAGATGCTTTGGGCCTACGTGCTCTGGGTTTTGATGCCCATGAGGGCCCCTCCAAAGACTGCTCCACCTGCACCTGTGCAGGGGCAGACTCGGCCACCTGGAGAGGAGGCAGCATTGCGGGTACTGGTTGAGAGGGGGGCAACGGGTGAGACATGGGGGCATTCTGAATGGCGTCCCCACTTCCATGTCCCCTTTTGCCATCATCCCTCCCCTGGTTCAGGCTCACATCACTCCTACCACTCTGCTGGACGACAGTTTGGAGGACATGTGTGAAGCCTTGTAAGGCCAGTGCTAGTGTATCTGCCTACCTGTTTAAGGCAGCAGAATGTTGTTCACCCTGAGTCCGAACAGTCGTTGTCAGGGCCTGAATGGGCTCATTGGTGAGCCGTGCTTGAAGCTCGATGGAGGCTAGCCTTCCCTCCATCGCAGACATTCCCGCACTTACCCGCCACACTATCTCAGAGATGCCTTCACGTTCCTCTGACAGTATCTCAGAGATTCCCTCCTGTACCTGTGCCACTATTCCACTCAAGCAGGAGTTGGACTCCTCCATCCTCTGCGCAATTGTGGAGAGTGCGCATCGCCCCTGTTCCAGCACCTCGCAAATGTGCTGCTGCCCCTCGATCATTCTCCTTTTAAAGGATGGCCCCCAAGGTTCAACATCTGTGTCCAGCTGAGTAGAGCCTGGAGAGGAGTGCTCCCACCGATGCAGACTCTCCACAGCTGCCCCTGCCACCAGTGTCTGCTCGTGCCCACACGTGTGTGGTAACTCACCATGTGCGACCCCAACTAACTGCGAACTGGGACCCACCGAGGTGTGTGTTTCAGCGCTGGTGGTTGGTTCACTCAGATGTGACGGTGCACCCTGAGAGGCTGGCAGGTCCTCTGAGGAATCACCCTCTGCCCTCACAGCGGTCGCTGAAGGTCCTGTAAGAGAACAGAAGGCAATATTAAGCATGATCACAAATGTGTCATGTTGAGATGAGCATACTGGATGTACTAAAGATGGCGAGGCATGTTAACATAAATTCATATTGTGTGTGCTGAATGTTAAAGTTCTGTCACCAGACATTTGTTGGGTGCCAGTCTCAGCATCCTCGACGGACAGGCACTCGAGGGTGCGGCTCAGCTCCAGCACCTCCTGCTCCGCATCTGTTGCGGCCCCCTCCGGTCCTCGCCCTCCCCCGTGCATTCTGGGCTTTCTTCTTCTATAAGGGGAGAAAGTACAAACGTGAGTGAGTGATGGTGACATGGCCAACCAAAGAATGCATTGGTTTGGGTACGGCTGACTGTGAAAGAGATACATCAGAGGGTGAGTATGAAACAGAGCCATGACATTGTATGAGGATTGGGTTGGTGGGGTGAGTAATGGGGAGGTGAGGAAGTGGTGAGGAAGTGCAGGTAAGTTGAGGATGAGCTTTCAGTGGGTGTGAGGAGTGATGTGATAGAGTAGTGTTGGCAGTGCAGAATGAGTTGGGGGGTGGGGGCGGTAATATGGAAAATGGTATGTAGGAGAATGAGTAAGTGTACTCACTTTGGCTGACCTAGTTAGGTCATTGAAGCATTTCCTGCACTGGATCCATGTGCGGGAGACATTGCTGCCGCTGGTGACCTCCTCTGCCACCTCGAACCAGGCCTTCTTGGTGGCAGAGGCAGGCCACTTCCTCCCGTCCGCCGGATAAAAGACATCCCTCCTCCTCCTCACTCCATCCAATAGCACCTGGAGTGAGGCATCACTAAATCTAGGAGCAGCCTTTCCCCTGCGCTGCTCCATTGTGTGGTGTTTGCTCCAGGAGCAGCCATTGGAGGACTGCCCCTTTACATAGGGCTCCTCCAACTGACAGCCTGTGATGCAGGGGCACAGTCCGCCCACTGCGCAGCTTTCAGACAGAAAACCCGGAAGCCACATTAAGTGGCTCCAACTGACCCGCGATCGTGTGGTGAATGGACAGATTTTATTGGGCAGGTTACCCACGCGCCCAATCGCCCCACCGCCCCCGCCATCCCGTCTCTCCGCTAAAATCGGGGCCAAGCTGTCTGTATCCAATTCCTGATGAACTATTGTGGATAGATGCAGCAGTATTTCCAGTGGTGGATACCAGATAAAAGGAAATAAAAACTCAACCAGTTCCTCAGAGCAAGAGTCCAGCAAGTGACTATGTTTCAATGATGAACTTACAGCCATAGGATGCTGCTACTTTGATGGCCGGGCCATGGGTGTCCATTCAAATCAACGGTTACCATCAGAAATGGTTACCAAGGCATCCGTGTGTGTGTATCCCATCTATTAATATTTATGTTATCTCAATGTTGCAGTAATCTTGGAAACAAAAATAATGAGATCATCAGGAGGAAAACGTTGGGACAGAAGTGGTGTGAGAAAAGTCAGGTGGTGTAATTTGGCCTAACTAACACAATGGTCATGGTCTTACCTATTAAGGAAATGACCAGAGAGAGAGAGAAGAGCAAGGTCTTCCTTTAAGTTGTTGGAATCCTGAAAGCCTGGTATCCCATTATCTTATCTTATCCATTTATCTGGTCCATTACTTCTGGATGAAACTAGACATTCTACTCCAAAACACCAACTTAGACTTGGTCTTAATTAAGTGGAAACTTTTTGGCCCAGAGTTCTTTCCATTGAGAAGGAAGCACTCAAACTTGCTTTCAAGTGCTTGCGACAGTTTTCACAAAAGTGCAGTCAAACTTCATCAAGCTTTGCAAAACCATGAACCGATATTACTTTAGCTTTTGTGTTCGCAGTGGTAATTGCATTGGATTATAGTTCCCTCATGACATGAGATCAGAAAATAGGTTTGGATGAAGAAGGCCCTTTGACCCATTGACTTCATCCTTCCAGAATGCCAACATTGCTGTGTTTCCATTACAACATCTAGCTGTTTCTTGAATGATTCCACTGTGCTGGTCTCAACCGCCCATTCGGGTAACCCACTGCATGTTTTGATCATCCTCTGCATAATTTAAATGAAGATCACAAATGCTGCCATGAGTTAAATAATAAACGTTTAATCAATCTACATATTTAGCAAGCTAATGTTAAGTTAATTTTTTTATAATACATAATATAGATTTCAATCATGAAATGTAATTGTTGGCACTAGTTCAAGTTGTTATTTGAAGCCACCGTTTTATTTAAATAAAATGTAATTACATTTCCAATAAATGTGTCGTTATCGGATAACTGATTATGTTTCTTTAAGTTATCAGATGTTCTAACATTTGGAACTACAATCTATGAAACATTAGTTGTACAGGGTTCTGTGTGCACACTGGTTATCCCTTTGGCAGCAGCTGAACTGAAAGGCGGAGAAATTGTAACTGAAGTCTTTATTTCCTTCATTACTGTTTGACTAAAGTTTTTTTCTAATGCCCTGTAGATATTTGCTTAGTTGATTTGCAACTTAAATTCATCAACTTTTCACAGGTTTAACATTTTGTGTTAATTTTGAAAATATACTACAAACCAGGAGCACTAGCTGTTGAGTAACATATAACAGCATGTCCTTCAATGTAGTGAAACATTACAATGGGCTTTTTATTTCTCGTCTGCTCTGACTGAGTTATGGTGTGATGAATAATTATAAAGAACCCATAATGCAGTCAATGCTCATCAATCAAGAACAGACCTGTTCTGCATATATATATATATATATATATATATATACACACACAAACACACACACTTACATATACATAAATACACACATATATACATACAGCTAGCTGGATGTTTATTTATAGATTCATATATTTATAATCACACTCCTTTGGGCATTAATGATTATTTATTGTCAACTTTGTAACTCCAGTGCAGTACTGAGGGAGTGCTGCACTGTCGGAGGTGCCGTCTTTCAGATGAGGCATTAAACCGACTCCCCGTCTGCCCTTTCAGGTGGCTATAAAAGATCCCATGGCATTATTTTGAAGAAGAGCAGGGGAGTTCTCCCCAGAGTCCTGGCCAACATTTATCCCTCAACCAACATCAGATTATCTGGTCATTATCACATTGCTGTTTGTGGGATCTTGCTGTGCACAAATTGTCGCGTTTCCCTACATTACAACAGTGACTACACTTCAAGAGTACTTAGTTGGCTGTTAAGTGCTTTGGGACATCCTGAGGTGATGAAAGATGCTATATAAATGCAAATCTTTCTTTCTTTCAAGGGCAGTATACTTTGCACCAAACAAAATACAAAGTTACATTTCAGTTTAGTGAGGAAATATGAATTACTTCAAGAGAAGAATTGTTTCGTGGTTAAGGACATTTATTTGTTTATTTTCAGGTTTATGATTAATGCTAGAAATTTTCAGAAAATACATTTGATGTCCCAGTGGGAAAATCCATCACATGATGTGCTATTGAGTCATAGGGGAGACTTTTAACACCCCAAGATGGGCGAGAGAGGAGCGAAGGGTTAAAAATGCAAAAGTGGGAAACCCGACCCCAAAAGGCCTCCAACGTCCGATTTTAACAGAGGTGGGTTGGGGGATGGACGACTAACCTACTCACCAGAGATGGCCCATTAATTTAAATATTTTAATGAGGCTCTGTGCCTCAAATTTAATGGCTGAAGGCCAGGTTTCCCTGGGCTCGGGAAACCCGGTAGCTGAGGAGGCAAGAACGGCTGGATCCAACAGGATCCAGCACTGCTCATGGACCAGGAGGAGCAGAAGTGCTTCCCCTGGCCCCTCAAGCAAACTTGTTTCCCACTCCATGCGATCGGATCCCCATGATCGGACCTCCCTCCTCGCGATCGGACCCCCCTTCCCACGATTGCCCGCCCCTTTCTCCCTGGATCTTTCCCGCCGATCTTTCCAGCACCCTCCTCCCACCCCAATCTATCCATGCCGCACCCCCCCCAATCTAGCCACAGCCCTTCCCCGATCTAGCCACAGCACCACCCCCACCCCGATGTTGCCCCCGACCCACGATCTCTCCCTCCCTCCTTTCCACTCCCCAGCTGCGGCCTGGTGCCGCAGACCTTCCCACCAGCCAGCCAGTCTCTCAATCTGGCTGGTTGCCGGCCAGGTAATGGAGTCAAAAAATTTAATTCAGGTCCTGCCGTCAAATACGGAAGGAGCTCTGGAAACCCGTACATCCGGGTTGCCCAGACGCTAAACCTTCCTCCCCACCTCCCCATTATTGTTGTGGCCATATGGTCCAGAGAAGTCCCAGGATTAATTACTAGTGTGAGTTAAATTAGCTGATCTCAACTCGGGCAGCAGAGCAGGTGTTGTATTCAGCTTCAGCATCCCTGGACTGGGCGGGGCAAAATAAAAAATAAAAATCCACCAGGGTTTCTACTCCTGATTGTTATAATAGAATCTCCTAGTGGAAGTATGTGTGTGCAAATGCCGGATAAGAACAATGTCAGGCTCAGTCATGATACCCCCAGGGTTCAATGGTTCATTGGCTGCCACTATCCACGCTAACATGAGAAGAATGGCTATTTGGTTGAGATACCAAAGGGTCACTGCTGCCTGTGGAACTCTAATTCAAAGTGAGTCACTTCCTATAGTGAGACGGGTTAGAGGTGAACTGAAGGAATGAAATATAGAAAATAATTCTCACAGTTCTTAAGTTATGGAACATGTGGATAAAATACTTAGAAAACTCAAATAGAAATTCAGTGTTAGGAGAAGCTTGTATTATTATACTTCAAGCTTAACCTTGTACTACTAACTTAATCCTGGAATAAATCTGGTGTGGACTACACTCATAAAACAACTTTGCATTATAAATGCTGCTAAATGGCTGACCCGGACAGAGATTTTGGCTGAAAAATTCGTCATGCACCTAAAACGGGCGCGAAGACGGCAGAGCAGCAGTCCCGCGCACTGGGCCTCATGCCGGCAAGGACCAAACTGGCACCCCGCTGCAGCTTGCTAGTCAGGAAGGACGGACATTTCGGCCAGTTCTCATGCGGAGCCGGCCAGCAGGTCAGGTCTGGGGGCGGGGGAGGAGGCTGGATGAAGGCTCACTGGTTAGGCTGCTTAAAGCCTGGTACAACTGGGCAGAGTATGCATGGCGCAAGCTCCACCCATTCGTCCCTGTAGTTTGCAATCAGGGTCCTACAGCTGCAATTTGCATATCTAAGCACCCTTTGCCTGTTTCAGTCGGCCAGTCAGCTTGCCCATTTACAGGCCCGCCCGAATATCGCATCAGACAGAGACAGGTCCACCCATCACCCACTCCCCGATTTTCAACTGATGGCCACCTGTTTTTCAGGCCCAAAATGGGCAGCTGAGTTGTATTTCTCCTTTTTTGTGTCAATAATCGTTCATGGGCGTCGCTGACAAGGCCAGCATTTATTGCCCATCCCTAATTGCCCTCGAGAAGGTGGTGGTGAGCCGTCTTCTTGAACCGCTGCAGTCCGTTTGGTGAAGGTTCTCGCACAGTGCTGTTAGGTAGGGAGTTCCAGGATTTTGACCCAGCGACGATGAAGGAACGGCGATATATTTCCAAGTCAGGATGGTGTGTGACTTGGAGGGGAACGTGCAGGTGGTGTTGTTCCCATGTGCCTGCTGCCCTCGTCCTTCTAGGTGGTAGAGGTCGCGGGTTTGGGAGGTGCCGTCGAAGAAGCCTTGGCAAGTTGCTGTAGTGCATCCTGTAGATGGTACACACTGCAAGAGTGTGTACCTTCTATAGGATGCACTGCAGCACCTTAAATTGGTAACTCTCTCACGGTGTACAGACAAATTACTAGCCACCCTGATAGATAGCCTATAATGCAGACCTTTTGCACCTTTTCAGCTCCACATTAGTTGCAGAGCTATAAGATTGAGAGTAGATTTGTAAATAAAATGGAGCGTGCGATTGACTGCAGCTAATCCTTTGGCTACAGTAAATGTAGTAACAGATGTTATTAAAAATGTTTGAGAAAAGTCAAAAGGTCCTGCAAGTGACCTGCCTTGACATCAACAACAGTTTGCTGTACTTTTTGCTATATACCATATTAATTGTAATAAACTATGATACTTCACTTCTCCTCCTTAAAAGCAATTTAATCTTTTTTGACTTTACAATCAGTGAATTGTGTAACAGAGTTTTTTTTAAAAAACGATATACCCAGTGACTTCTGGATTTCAACTGTGCTATTGGTAAGGTGCCAAGTAGAGGCCATGCATTTCCCCTCAGGGATGGAGAAAATAAAAATAAATCATTTTTAAAAATAAGAATCAGCAAGTGATCTGCCCCATTGCAATAAAAGTGCTGCCAAATGGAACAAAAGGGCTATTGGCAAAAAACCTAAGGCTGAGGTTACCTGTCTGACCTCTTGATTGGGGATTGATCTGTGGCCCAAAGAAATCTAACAGAGAGAAGGGAGAGATCTGCTTAGTGTTTATAATTCTACAGTCATACAAATCCTCTTCCCAGAAAAGAATGACTCCCTCACCAGTGTTTTCACTGGAACATTTATTGTTTGTCCATAAAACAGGGACCATTTGAAACATATGGAGCAAGGTATGTCGTGCTGACCCTGCTGTGCATCACTCTGTCACTTTCAGTGCCTTTCAGAGGCCCTGATACCTACAACAAATTACACAGTAATTCTTGTTCTGTTCCACAAAATGTAAGACAATTTTTAAAAACGCAGATTTCAATGCTGAACCTCACAATACTGATACCATGTGATTTACCAATTATGTGCATGTTGCTCAAATGTACCTGCCAAGCTGCTGCTTGTACACCATTCTTATCCCATGCCTTTTGCTATTGAAAATAAATTTGCCCATGCTTGATTCCATTGCAGATGGGCTGTGTCAATTATGCCTCATCTATCAGTAGCTGCAATAAGTAAGCATTAACCAAGCAGAACTATCAGCCTTGTTCCCTGGGTTACATTTACAGTGCTTTCATTTCCTTATTATTGTAAACAACAAAGGCAATTCATTCAGGATCTCTTTAATGATGAGTTATCAGGAATAAAACTTTTCTGAACATTGGAATTGGAAAAGAACCTTTTTTTAAAAAAGGTATTTATTGTATCCCATGGGAATAAATTGTGGGAAAGAGCAGAATGACACTTGCAGTAACTGTAAATTATGTTTATTAAGATTTTATTGTAGCTATAATTACATGCAGACATACATAAATCAACCATTACCATGACTCGAGAGAAGTTTTAATTGAGCAGACGATATGTGCTGTAATACTGTCAGAACAAATGCCATACAATTGTAAATGCTGACTGCTCTTCTCACTCATACTAGTTTTTCCAGATGAGAATCATGTTTAACAATAGTTGAAGAAATATGGAAGAAAGATGGAGATAGAAGAGTAAAGAAGATTTTTGGCTATTTTGTACACTAAGAATGGAAGGACCTGCTCTGGTGCACAACCAAGTTGATCGTCCCCACACATTTCCCAGTATAGCAATCCCTATATCCACAGAATGGATGAGATCCCTAATCTTGAACTGTTACTATTGATGGCTATACATCCCTGAAGAATTCTACAAGCAAGAAACCAGAGATCCAAAAATAAGAATTGACACAACTTTAGGGTACAGATAATCTTTTATAAAGAAAATTATTCCCACCAAAGGATGGAAATGGATGGGAAGAAGAGGCACTGCTGCCTTCCACACAAGTGGATTGTATCCGCATGGAGCCTGACCATGACTTAAACCAATAGCAGCACCATCTGGTTCCTTTCCTCTTTAAGTTCGTTGAGAAGCTGCTTTTTTTCCTGGTGAGGCCCATTTGTGCGCAGATGTAGGATGGACTTAAGTCCCAGAATTTGTGATAGGCCGAAAGGTGGATTCAGATTATCCTGAATTCTTCCCCCTCCCCCGGCTGGCAATCCACCATCACATTGCCGCCCCACCCCAGGAATTTCAGGCCGATATCGTTGGAACTTAAAGAGACAGTATTTCACAGCGGGAAGTTTTTAGGCAGCCTATATTCCTGGAACTGCAGGGAAATAGGCTGCTCCGAAACTCCTGTTCCATGGTAAACACTATAGAAAGTTTAGCATTTTTGCAACACAGTTTTTGTGGTTTTAATTTTTTTAATCTTTACTTAAATTTTGTACAACATTTTTTGCTCTAGTGCAAGCAATTGTGTGATCTATCAAATCATTTACCATCTATTGTTTAGAACCTAAGGGTAAATTCAACACTCCCGCACTGCCAGTAGGTAACTGTGCTCAAAGGGTATGCGGTTCAGAGAATCGATGCCACAGTGTTGTAGTCCTATCTCTGAGCCATACTCCCCATGAGTGCAACTGCCTGCTGGAGATGCAGGAACGCTGAACTTAATGGAGAATTTTGTGAGGTACTTTCCAGAAGGACAGTATCCATTTAATTGACCTTCAGTTACTTATCTGTATGGACTGGTTGACCAAGCATAATGTCAAATTCAAGCAGAAAAAAGGCCAGAAGCTAATCAAATAATCTGTCAATTCCACCATCATCAGAAAAACAATTTTATCCTGATGGGCTTTTTTTGCAAAGTAACGGCACTTCTCTGAAATGACTGCAAATCTTTCATGTCACCACAGATCTAACCACAGTAGGAGGTTGCAACAAGTCAGGACGTTTGGGGAAAGCTACAATGTCAAATTGGCAGTGCTCATAAAAATTCCAGTAAATACCAATGTCAGTGTCAGAGAACCAGATGAAATTGTTACAAAGCATCCTGCTGCTAGGAATTACCGCAAAGGAATCTCAGCATTTGCCAAATAAGTTTTTGTTTTTCCTACATATCATTTTCAGTATATGATACACAACTCAGATAATTGTGAAATTATATTGGCCCAGAAATTACTTGGAATGGCAAACTTACACTGCTCGCCGCTCCATAGATTTATACTAACTCGCTAATTTACTGCGGTCTCTACTGGGTGCACTTCCTCTAATGGGAAGCGGAGAAGAGCCCAGCGTTAGCTCCAGCGAAGCTAGGACCCACAGTAGAAGCGAAAGGATCAATCTCTCCCCTCGATTAGACTGCAGCATTTTTGACAAGCTGCAAACAGTTTCTGCAAGCTTGAAAACGTGAAATCCAGGAAGTGAAAGGTACAATAGTAAAATTATTTGCAAAAACAGTTATAGACAGCGAGAAAAGAGAGGTTAAGAAATAATCGAACTAAATAAAAGAGACAGAAGGGAAAAGTTTTAAAACATTTTTTTTTCATTTTTTAATTTAAAAATAATTTTTTTTAAACGACCAAAAACTATTAAAATAAGCATTAATTAGATTCCACATTTTTAAAAGTTAATTTTTAGTTGTTTGGCAGCCGTTAAGACTTACCGTGCTGTTAAACCTTAATTTAGTCCTGGTATTTTTAAGCATACCTGTTTCGTGGCGATATTACTTACTTTCCAGCTGGGCAGATAAGCAAGTTAGCGCTGGTCCATTGTTTCCACTGATTCCAGCCAGCGATATCCCTTTAATTCGAAGCTGTCATATCACCGGCTAACCAGGTGGAGCAAGTTCCGGATTTTCCCGTTTTACTGTGCATGTGAACGCCGGAACTTGCTCCTCGATTTTGCCACTAACAACTGTGAGCGCCGTTGAGCTCTCCGTTTTTTTAAAGCAATTTCTGAGCCAATAATGAAAAAACAGTAAACTGCCCAAAACAATGCAAGGGACAATCTATATAGTACATTAAAAGTAGGAGGAATATGAATTGTCTAGCCAACATAACACATAACCAGTGTGCGTGTGTGCCAACGCGTGCATGTGTTTGAAAAGGAAAGGAAGTGCTCCTCCAGGGTCTGAACCCATATTCACTAGTTAATATCAATTCTCCTTCTTGAATGCAGGTAGGTTTATTCCAAGGTGCCATCTTGGAAAAGGAGGGAAGTGCTCCTTTCCTCCTATCATGGGACACTGATCTGATATTCTAACCCATCCCTACCCCAGTCTGGCCTACATGTGATTCCACTGCCATGATTCTTAATGCCCTCTGAAATAGTCTAGCAAGCCAGTCAGTTGTCAGAGTAATGAGGGATGGGTAATAAATGTAACCAGCATTGCCCACATCACAAGAACAAAAAAAAAATCTTGAATAGAGATGAGACTCATGCAGTGTTTAAGAAAAAAGATGGATAACAATCACCTATAAGGCTCTGATACACTGATAATGAGGCTCTGACACTCAGACAGACAGTGAGGATGTATAAATTGATTTCAACATGGTTCCAGCTCACTTAAGTCTGGGAACATTCTGCCTTTGGGACCATTAGTGCTGTTGCATTGTGAAAGATCTCATAGCCCAGTTCTAAGCAGCTAGGTACTGTAACACACCACACAAACTGATCTTCCACAGAGTCAATACAAATCAATACAGAAATATTTGATATAGTGGAAGTTCTTAATGGAATCAAAACTTTCATCCACATGCTGCCCCTTAGCGCCACCACCTAAAGACATGGGGTCAGGTTCCACGTGTACGCTGACGACACACAGTTCTACATCTCCCAGGCCTAAACACTCAAAGCCAATACCCTTACACCCAAAGAAACGTAAGGGGTGAAATTCAGCTACCGTGCTCTGGTTCTGCATGCTTTGCCCAATTTGCACTACCACCAAGCTTTCCGATGAGGCTACGCTGCTTTGTGGTACACATCACATTAGTGATTGATTTGGGGGCATGTGGGGTGTCTGTCCATGCTGCCACAGGAATTCTGATTGATTGGCCCATTGGCTAAGGTCAGCCATCACACGTAGTTTTAAAACAGTCTGTCCTATACTTTTGAAGGGATTATTCCTTGCTTTTGGGCATTGTTGGTTTCTGTGCATTGAGCTATTGCTAGTTTCTTTGGATTGAATTACTTTGTTCTCTTTTGTTTATCTTCAATTTCATTGCGGTACTGCTACCATTTAAGACACTTTACCTAGTATGGGCTGTCCTCCCTACTTCCTGAATGTTAGCAGACTCTAACCTCGTGTCAGCACAGTACGCAGCAGAATATGCCCAATTTCAAAATTTGCAACTGACAAGAAGTCCAGGTCCCTCTTCAAGGAGCTAAGCCTGTGCATTTCTGCCCAGGAAATCCCGCTCATCATCACTGGCCTCTGCATGCCCTGCACGTGACACAATTCGCACTGAGAGAGCACTAGCACTATGTAAATGAGGGCACACCAGAAAACCTGGGGAAATTCCCTCACTTTGCCAGCGGCACGCAATGCGCTGGTGCAAATGCACTATCACTGCCAATGTGCCAATAGCAGAATTTCAGCCAAATGTCTCACTATAAAAGCTTATTCTTATGTCGGTTCTAAACAATGAACCCAATAAACCAGATTGCCTTTACTGTATGCAGCTATAAGTTTAAATCTAAAGTAATTATGACCGTAAAACTTTCACCAACTCCCTCGGGTAACTGTCTCCATACAAGGCTAACTATACTAGGCTTTATATGGTCTTAGGTAGAGATTTTCCAGTATACTGAAATGCATAAACATATAAGTATCACATAAACAAGACTATTCATATAGAACAACCTTACATTGTCTGAATAAATTATGTTCTCATGGACTAATATATAACTCACTTAATAGAACATTGGGTCAAAAGCCTTCCATTACCAACTGTTACTTTCTGAAAATCCTGAATTGTTTTCTTAGAAAAACGAAACTCAATTCTACAATTTACCTGCAATATCTGAACCAAACCAACTAAGCTTTAGCAGAACTGATATTTCCCATGCCTACAATAAACACGATTATTACTTTCTGATATATTTGCTGTGATTCCTTGAGGGTCCTATATTTACATTAGGAAACAACTGAATGAACAGAGTATAAAACATGAACTGTGAGCAGTTTTATATTACTCATTCCCGCAATTTTCCAATTAGTTGCAAAAAAAATATTTTTTCAAATAAGGAATACGCTTAGTCAACAGCAGAAGACCTTTCAGTTGTGGGAATTAAACACCAGGTTGTGGTTTGAATGTTTAGCCCCGATTTTAACCACCTGATGAGATCAGGGGGGTATAGGGGCAGAGTACTTACCTCCCCATTTACGCCGCAGTCCCTCCCGCTGCCAATTTAACTCCTGGGTTTTGGGAGACACTCGCCACAGGTAAGCGAAGTGACCAAATGCCATAGTCAGATCTCAAGCTAAATATCGCCAACTAATGATATTTCCAAAACATTTTTGTAGTTATTATCTGCAAAGCAGGAAACTGTTTACAATCAAGATCCCTAAATATTTTTTGGCAAATATATGGATATTATAACTGAAATAGTAAAATGGAAATGGAACCAAGAAATTAATAATAGATTTATTAACCAGTACCATTTTGAAACCTACACAGTACGTACCTGTACAGCTCATCTACAGCCATATAAAGGACATCAGCTTACAACATAGTCTTGGCCTTTCACAAGTACCATGTTAAAACTTCACTGTTTGATATATTCTACAGGTTCGGAAATAAAGTTTTATCCAAAACTCGTGCTTTCATGATCTCAGATGGTGTGCAGGGTACTCCTGGATCTATAATCTGTCTCGCTTATATCAGATATGGCACACTCAACCTGGGGTGGACGTTGCAAGTCATGTCCACACTTTCTCCAGTTATTAGAAGAAAAGCAATTTAAAGTGACATTCAGCTGATTTTCAAACATTTCTCACACAGACAGACAGTTCCCAGAGCATGGGTCAGACTCTTTATGAAACTGTAACAAAAAGGACAAAAGACACAGGCAGGCATGAAAAGACTGTCTGGATACGACCCTGTGGCACAGCAACAGAATATTCTACATGTTGATCAACTAAAGAGAGTATTCCAGTTAACATGTAAACCAATCTATAATTTAATGTAACAAAAGTTAAGGTTATTTTCTGATAAAATTGCATAATCTGCAAGTTTCAATCCATCCAATGTACTGTGATTACAGTATTTCTTTTTCTTTCAGTTTTGGATCTTCTATCAGATATGGCTTCACTCAGCGTGACAATTGTCAACATATAAAAAAAACTTTAAATTTACACTAAAGTTCATTACATCAACAGTAAAGTTTCTGTTGGTCCAATCTCTCCAGCACCTTTCTTTCATCATTGTTTGCATTTTCTAAATTTTGTTCTTTACTTTATGGTCTCTCCAATGCCCTGTCTTAAGTTTCATTAACTCAGTGTGCCAAAAATATATTTCATTTACTATTAAGTTTTTGATTTGGATTCTTCACTGTTAGAAACAGCATCTGAGGGCTAAAACATAGGGTCACCCAGGTTAAGATCAGTCTTGGATAACAATTTTCTGCGAGATGGAAGGAGTTTACATTACAATCTGGAATTCAAAAAATTTAAACTTCTAAAAATTGTTCCTAAGAAGGATTTTGTGACATCTTGGTGCTTAAGTCCTGTCCTATTCAATTTGCTTAACACTTTGGGCATAGACAGGTTATGAGATGTCTCCATACTTTACTGGAAGTGGGAATTGTATTTGAAACATTCCAAATAATTGATAACATGTGAATGACTGCTGATCTAATGTAATTATGAGAGGTACAGTTGTCTATTGCCTTTTATCTCAGTATATCTTCGAAGGAAGTGGAACGATATATCTAGTCTGACTTTATGCTAGTGGCAGTCAGTTTCCCAATGGGCAGCCTGCTGCTAACAGCTGATAGTCTGTTTTTTAAGTCAGCTTTTCAGCCAGCAGCAAAGGTCTGTGCTTAGGATTGTCCCAGTCAGCAGAGAAGCTAGACCAGTTTGAAACTGAAGCACGTTTCACAGTGTAAGAAGTGACCTTCTGTTTTAAAGACTATGTATGGAGAGAAAAGTCTATGCATGGAGAGAAAGTGAATGGTGTTTTCATTATTCATATACTGAGGAGAATAATGAAGTGTATGATTCACTGTTTTGTACTATATACTGTTCATTTGCCTGGTTTATTTAAATAAAGTTGGCAATTTTCGACTTCAGTGGGGCTGAAAACTGGCGATAGCCGATTGGCCATCCATTATACATCCCGCCTGATTTTCCTTTCCCGCTCGATTTTCCTTTCCATTGACTTCAATGAAAAGGGAAATGGGGCACGGTGTATAACGAGCAACCATTCCGCTCCCACCCGTGTTCCGCCCCCACCGAAGTTGAAAATTAACCTCAAACTGTCTGTCTGTTGGTTTAGAGCTCGAGTCTCAGTCTGCTGAGGTAAAGTCTGCTCACAGGAGTGGCCAGTAATACCGAATCTGAGAAAATACCTAGCACAGAAACTCAAAAATGTGCCACTCTCTTTCCTTCCCCGTATTTTGTAATTTCATTCACTCGTCAGTTGAATTCTCATTCTTTTACCTCCTATTTCCTTAGCTGGTTCAGTGAAATTTCTCCTCCTTGGGTTTCTCGGTACCTCTATTTCTTTTTATTCTCTTTTTATTTTTATTCACAGGAGGCAGCCCGACTTAGTCCCTGCCTCTAAATTCTGTGAATTTGCCGTGGCTTCTCCCTAACGTATATCTTATGCTGGTTTGCCTGTTTCCTACTGCAATCTCCCTTTCTTTTCAGCCTCCCTACTCTGTGCCTGGCTAGTGGTTGATCCTTTGTTCTATACTTTTCTGTTGGATTGTTCTTTTATTACCCTGTCCCTTCATTTTCTTCTTTTTGTTTCCTGTTTCTACGGCCTCAATCATTTTGTTTCTTTGCCTTTCCCAGGTTCCTGCCTCTGACAGTTCCGATGCCCCCATTCTGGCTGTGTTTCTGACTCCAATTTTCTGTCATTCGGGTCTCCTGTTTGTTTGCCACAGCCAACCTTTACCAATTCTAAACCCTTTTTCAGCCTTCTCCTTTGGTATATTTCTTCAGTGCATTTTGTGGATCCTGTATCATTGCTGTCCAGTCCTAGGAGACTTTAGTGGGGTCCTGAAATTTTATTTCTCTCTGGATTGCCAATGGGTCCCAAGTGTCTTCTAATATTCCATCCAGGCAAACTATCTTTGCATCATATTAAAGTATTTTAATGCAATGTAATGTTAATGACAGATATTTCCATATTTCCACCGAGTGTGGCACCAAGGAGCCCTAGTAAAATTGAAGTCAATGGGAATCAGGGGGAAAACTCTCCAGTGGCTGGAGTCATACCTAGCACAAAGGAAGATGGTAGTGGTTGTTGGAGGCCAATCATCTCAGCCCCTGGGCATTGCTGCAGGAGTTCCTCAGGGCAGTGTCCTAGGCCCAACCATCTTCAGCTGCTTCGTCAATGACCTTCCCTCCATCATAAGGTCAGAAATGGGGATGTTCGCTGATGATTGCACAGTGTTCAGTTCCATTCGCAACCCCTCAAATAATGAAGCAGTCTGAGCCTGCATGCAGCAAGACCTGGACAACATTCAGGCTTGGGCTCATAAGTGGCAAGTAACATTCGCGCCAGATAAGTGCCAGGCAATGACCATCTCCAACAAGAGAGAGTCTAACCACCTCCCCTTGACATTCAACGGCATTACCATCGCCGAATCCCCCACCATCAACATCCAGGGGGTCACCATTGACCAGAAACTTAACTGGACCAGCCATATAAATACTGTAGCTACAATAGCAGGTCAGAGGCTGGGTATTCTGCGGCGAGTGACTCACCTCCTGACTCCCCAAAGCCTTTCCACCATCTACAAGGCACAAGTCAGGAGTGTGATGGAATACTCTCCACTTGCTTGGATGAGTGCAGCTCCAACAACACTCAAGAAGCTCGACACCATCCAAGATAAAGCAACCCACTTGATTGGCACCCCATCCACCACCCTAAACATTCACTCCCTTCACCACCGGCGCACAGTGGCTGCAGTGTGTACCATCCACAGGATGCACTGCAGCAACTCGCCAAGGCTTCTTCGACAGCACCTCCCAAACCCACGACCTCTACCACCTAGAAGGACAAGAGCAGCAGGCACATGGGAACAACACCACCTGCACGTTCCCCTCCAAGTCACACACCATCCCGACTTGGAAATATATCGCCGTCCCTTCATCGTCGCTGAGTCAAAATCCTGGAACTCCCTTCCTAACAGCACAGTGGGAGAACCGTCACCACACGGACTGCAGCGGTTCAAGAAGGCGGCTCACCACCACCTTCTCGAGGGCAATTAGGGATGGGCAATAAATGCCAGCCTCGCCAGCGACGCCCACATCCCATGAGCGAATAAAAAAAAATTTACATTCCCATGTAGTTTACAGTCTGAGTTCATATCTGTTGATTTCTAAACTCAGCTATTTTGGATTTGGTGAAAGTGTCAGTGAGAAAGATGGGGAATTTTTTTTTTAAAGAATTTATTTAATAAAATGCGTAATTCTAACCAACACAACAGCAGGACCAGGCAGAGTGCCAGCAGTTAAACCATTTCTAACTACAGCATCTCAACTCCTTGGTTATTACACTGAACAAAGAACAAAAGGAAATCCAGCAAATGAAAGTTAAAATAAATGACAGTGGACTGGAACGCCAGCACATCTCCAATACAATTTCTGTGGTACTGTGCAATGAATAGTTACAGTTTTATTTGAAGTGCCTGCCAAATGTTCACACAGGAGCTCCTCACTGAAGTTTCCTGGATTAGACTATTTGTGTAGATAGGCCTGCTGTTCAAGCACTCACAGCGCAACAATATTACAAACCAAAGAGACCACAAATGGTCATAGCCCAACCGCACTGAAATCAAATACCCCTCTTTGGAATGACAGCAGCTAATTTGGTTTTGCTGCAACTTAACTGCAGTGGATTAAGCTGTGGCCGTGTAAACACTGAGATGTTGCATGTTGCACACTGCTCGCACAGCACAATCTTCCACTGCAATTTCTATCTGTGTGAATGTCCCATTATGACTGCTCCTTTCTGGCTGTCACTGGAGTAGCCAGGCTGTTTATTATTGCTTTTCAGAAGGTATTGTGGGGACGGAGAAGCAATAGCGTCTTGTTGAGTATAGAGAATTATTTTGCATTAGCTAAAACATAGAATTACATAGAACGTACTGCACAGAAACAGGCCATCTGGCCCAACTGGTCTATGCCGGTGTTTATCCTCCACACGAGCCTCCTCCCACCCTACTTCATCTAACCCTTCTATTCCTTTCTCCCTCGTGTACTTATCTAACTTCCCCTTAAATGGATCTATACTATTCACCTCAACTACTCCATGTGGTAGCAAGTTCCTCATTTAAACAACTTTCCGGGTAAAGAAGTTAAAACATATTAATGGTGTCCTGTTCTTTGAATGTTAAATTACCTATTCCCACTACATGTGCATGTACATGAACAGTCACTCAAAATTTGCTACAAGTAGCACCCATGTAATCATCTATCCCATATTTGCTGCCCTTCTCTGAAGATTCATTTCCCCCATTAGCCACTTCGAACACATTTTGGTCACTGATCTTGCTCATCTATGTAAAAGTTCTCTCAGCTCAAATGTATCCCTATGCGGAGAAAGTTGCATTATATGCCAGGCAAATAGAAAGGATTTACTTGGATTTCTCAGTAATTTAGTTTAGAGAGAATGGTGATGTCTGACCAAACAAAAAATATACAGAGCAGCCTCTTGTGGTGGGACATGGGTCTCATATATATATAACAGCCTTTATATGTCGAGTGTCAGCCGTGGCTCAGTGGTAGCACTCTCGTCTCTGAGTCAGAAGGTTGTGGATTCATAGTCCCACTCCAGGGACTTGAGCACAAAATCTAGGCTGATACTCCAGTGCAGTATTGAGGGAGTGCTGCACCGTCTTTCGGATGAGATGTTAACCCGAGTCCCCATCTGCTCTCTCAGGTGGATGCAAAAGGTCTCATGGCACTATTTCGAAGAACAGTAGGGGAGTTCTCCAATATTTATCCTTCAACCAAACACCTAAAAACAGATTATCTGGTCATTATCACCTTGCTGTGATCAAATTGGCTGCCGCGTTTCCTACATTACAACAGTGATTACACTTCAAAAGTACTTAATTGGTTGTAAAGTACTTTGGGACTTCCTATATAAAATGAAAGGCCCGAAATAAATGCCAAAGTTCTTTCTTTCTGATTGAGGGTAATGCAGCTCATTGAGAATACACAACAACCTCTACGTCTCTAATTAAGAATGTATAGCAGCTTTTAAAAAAAAAATTACACCTCTGTAGTGTTTACGTGATTACTCCTCTGTGATGTTTTTTGAAGGTTTAAATAACCATCATTGTGAGTTATGTACCTCATCTAGAGTCCGCAACAATCTTTACACGGCTTTTAGTAAGAAAATGTAGTAATCTTTAAATACCTCTTACTGAAAGTACAGTCCACTTGTCCTCAACTCTAATTGAAATTCCCACTTTGCTGTGTTTTTTTTAAACATTGCTTATATCAAATTGTTGGATAATTAAAAAAATTTTAGTGCAAAAAACAACTTTGAATTATCAGTAGACTCTACACAGCAGTGTTCAATTGCCTCCCACTAAGGAACACACAGTTCACTGAGAATACTGAGCAGTGCCTGATTATCTCATACTTGGCCCTGAATCAAAATCACATCACCAATTAATACAGATAGCTTGAATAGTTATTTAGGCTTTTTTAAAACTAAAATTACTGAAATTCTAGGTGAAATTCTCTTTGTTACTGACACTAATTCCAGGTTATGCATTTGTGCTGACAGCGATCTTATGGTTGCTCTTTCTGTACTGAACAGAATTTACTGCGTGGATATTGTGAAGCCTTAAAGTACATGTAACAGCATTTTGCACAAGCATGATTTGCTTTCAATGCGGTAAACACATTTATTGAACAAAAATTTTAATGCAATCGGTATGTCTTTACATGTATAGCAGTCCTTAAAGCAATTCTATTTAATTATGCAAAGTTGACTAGCTTTCTTGGGTCATGGTACATTGCAGATTACATAGCACCGCCTAGTGTTTTCCACATATCAAATAACTATTTTCCACTGGCAGTAAATTCTTCCCACCTGCTCCCTGCAAAAACCTGGCCCCACTGTTTGATGGGTGGAGGAGACTTTTGAAGTTTTGTTTAAATTGGATGAACTATTTTAAGCGACTGAGTTATTGTTCATAGACGTGCATTTCCTCATCAGCTGCTCCAGTGGAGTGCTGGTCAGGTTTCTGAATGAAAACATACTTTTCTTTCTGTTACTTCTAATTCACACTTGAAAGTGGGAGAGTGAATGTCGGAGAGAATTGCTTTCAATTGCAAACATGTGCACAAAAAAAGTGATACTGAAAATTACTATTGTCAAAATTATCATCTTTCCTGTTGCCATCGATACAAATTGAGACGAAAAACAGATTTAGAAGTGTGTATATAATAAACTTCTTGTTTGTTTTGTTTTCAGATTGACTGCACACACTAAAGTCATCCTGTAATTCCTGAAAAGGACTGCATTTATCATACTTAACATGTCTGAGCTATGAGGGTGACCACAATCTCACTGTCCCAGTCCTTACAGGGAGTGACGTTTCGAGAATCAGGGCTACAATGTTGTAGCTCCATTTCTGACCCACATTCCTCACAAGTGCGGCTTCCCTGCTGGGAGTGCAGGATCACAGAAACACACCTACAATACACACTTCAGGTTGATGAGTTCCACTTACCCTTGTAATGAACCTGCTGTAAATACTGAAACACTCCGAGGACTCCTGTCCTAAATTGTGAAACTCAGTGTTAGCTACCCAATGTACCAAACAGTGCTAACATTGCAGAAAATGTTTATTAACATAGAACAGAAATAAAATGTTAGTAAGACAACAAATACAGAAATCTGATGATGGACAAACAGAAGTTGTTTGAAAAACTACTGGTTATGAAACTCTCACCAATACAGAATGCATGTAAAATGCCCTAGAGGCAGCAAACTGAGTCACTTGCATATTATGCCACAGGAGAAGGATGCTAGCTTGTCTTTCACAAATCCATACGTGCTGAGCGCCTCATCTTAACAGGGTCATCGACAATAGAAAGGAAATGTTTGCCAGTGGGAGAGAGAGAGTGAGAAAACTTGAGTCGACCCATTCTCATCCAGTTGTGGAAGATTCCTGGTGCCATATCTTTCGTGTATAGACCCGCAGCGCTCTGGATCAGGAGATAAATCATACACTTCTGCTACTGTGCCTAGGTAAGAGCCTCTCCAGAGTGAAAGCAAACAAAAGGATGTGCCTGCCAGCACTCGACTTAAACATGCTCTGCACATGTTCTTGCCTGCCAGCTTTTCATAGCTACAGAGAGAAATGTTTCCAGATCATGGGCGAGAGAGAGAAAAACTCCAGAGAAGCTGCTGAAAGGTCGTGGGAAAAAAACTCTGAGCCGGCGAGGGACCAAAAATATTAGAACAGTTGGCATTTGCTGGATAGAATGTTAGAGTGCTTCTGAACTAAATTTCTACAGGAATCTGTAAAACAGACAGAGGAGATCACACAAGAGCCTTGACACAAGAGCGGTAAAAATCTGACAAGTGGTAACCAATGAATAAAAGTTAGAACTAATGCAATCAGAGAGAACTCCCCCACCCCATTAGCAGTGGGAATATGAACTCAAAATGGAAATGCTGAAATACTCAATGGGTCAGTTAAGATTTGATGAAGAGTCTCATCGGAAACATTAAACTGCTTCTCTATTTGAAGTGCTGACTGACTTGCTGTGTATATCAGCATTTCCAGTTTTCATTTAAGGGATGACATCAGCTGGACAGTGGAAATAAGGAAAGCAGATTATAAGTTAAGACTCACCATCCAGGACTACTTTCCCTTAGTTACCGATTATAGTTTTAATGGGCACAGTTTTAATATGCCGATGGGAAGAGTCCGCTGTTGTGGAGGGGGGAGGGGGTGATTTGCGGGCGCCAAACCTGGAAGGGAAGAAGACGTGTTGCGATCACACTAATGAGGCTATTGTTCAACATATGGTGCTCTCCTCCAATGACTTAGTAAGTTTATCCAGAGTAGATGGTTATACAGGTCGGGAAGGTGACTTGCCTGATTTTGGCCAGAGGTAGTAGGGGGCTATAATTGTCCTTTGGTTAGGGAGAGGAAACCTGTCCAGGGTTGACAGGCTGCCGACAGGAGCGGCACCTCCAAGGAGTTGGGGGGGGGGACGGGGAAATGGAGAAACAGAGAGAGACCTCATCGGCAGTTAAGATAGAGATGGGGGGGTGGGAAACAAAGATTATTGGGCAGACATCGGACATCGGGATCACAGCGGAGGGTCCAGGCAACAGGCGTGAATGGGAAGCCGTGGGAAAGCCACCCAGGTAACGTTAAAATCTTTTTAACAATCCAATAACCCAATACACAAAAAATAAACTACCTTAAGTACCTCAATGAGATACATTTATTCCTTTAATTATCAGCCCACCGGATTTAAGTGGGGACGGGACTTCCTGGTGACTGCTGTACGCACGCATACAGATTTGCCTGAGTCTCATTCAAAAATATGCGGGTTCTCGCCGGGATGTCTACCCGCTCCCAAAAACAGCAATTTTGTTTGCCCCCCCCCACCGCCCCCAACCCACCCGTTTTTCCCTTTTAAAATCGTGCCCAATATATTTGACTGCTTTTCTCCATCTAATACCACATTTTAGATCTATTATGTGTGTTTGCCATGGCAGTCTCCGAGTGGAATTATAAGGGCTTTGTGCCCAGGCACTGCTTAGTTCCTGGGCACAAAACAGAAGAAAAAGGGGCAGAGACATCGTGACATGGTCAGCAGCCTCATTGCTGCGGTTGAAATTATTAAAAAACTTTAAAATTCATGCTTAAGGCTGTGGAATCGATTGGCCTGACTTAACCTTTAAATTTTAAGGAACTCCTTCTGCTGCCAAAACAATGCTGGATCCGTGATCAGAATCAGAAATCTAGCTGTCGGACTGGCCATTTTTAATTTAAGGGCGATGATCCTCAGTGTCGGGTTAAGCTGTCACGGAGTATGGAATCTGCCAGCCATTGAGCTTCTATCCAGTTCTCAGAAGTGAATAATAACTTCATGTAAACAAAATCACAAAGTTTAAATGTTACTCTGCAAAAGATGCATGGTATGTCTAAATTGAAACAAAAGCAGTTTTTTTCTGTCACTGGATTGATAGTAACTTTTTGAAGGACAGTTAATCCATATTTAACTTTTGTCAGTTGAAAACCAAAGTTATTTTAAAATTCTAATCTATAGTAGTTGTTCAGTCCTGTTTCCTTCTTAGCTGTTTATTTCTTAACCCACTTATTATACCAAAAATACGTCACGGATTTAAGAATCTATAGGTTTTCTGTTACAGTTGCTGCTGTGTTGGCAGCTTCCCCTCTTTAATGATTGCCTTTAGTTCTTTTGTCTCCCACTCCAGCTACCCCTTAAAAGTTCAAAAGGCACAGTCCAAAAAGTTTATCATTCTTCTTTTCTACAAACTAATCAGTAAACTGAAAGCTTTTCATTGACAACTGGAGAAGCAATTCCTGTAATTGAGCAGACAGGCAGAAATGGTCACTTCAAATATGATAGGTCAAAAGCAAATACTTGGTTTTGTGACAAATTGTTACATTAAAAATAGACCATCTACTTCATGTAAGTTTTGGTTTTCACAGCAGCAGGCAGAAGTAAAACTGCTTTTAAATTCTGTTTGTGGTGCTTTGTGGCAAGATAGGCTCCAAAGAGTCTGTACACAAATTATATAGAGAAATTAAAACCGCACAAACCCATGCTTCAGCTCCGTTACCTCAGCTTTGCACGGAATTAAATGGAAAGCAAAACTTCTAGAATTCTCATGAGTTGTGCCACATTTCTGACAATTAGGATTGCCAACTCTGGTAGGACATATTCCTGGAGGCGTTATCACATGATCTCCTGCCTCCAACTGCCCCGCCCCCACGCTCTTGCCAATGGCCGCCCAACATGCCCATATTTGCAGCGCACTGCCTTCCTCGGCCAATCGGAAAGCGAACAAACTCCATTACCCAATTGACTAACCATCAAGAATCATCCAAACAGCCTTTTTCCCCATATCTGATATTTTTTATAACTAATAAACAAGTGTTCAAAGAAAATTTTTAAAAACCCAACTTTTAATGCCCCTATGATTTTTCTCCTGGATTGCTCACAACAGTGTCCTGGAGATTAATCTTTAATTCCTGGAGACTCCAGGGCAATCCTGGAGGGTTGGCAACCCTAGTGACAATGGAAACTCCTGGCTTTTGTTTGGGCTGCATTTACACAACAACTATCAATTTTGTCTTGCATTGACACTGAGAAGTTGTAGTATAAATCCACAGTCAGGGCCTGATGGCTCTGGAGCAAAGTGGAGTGAGACTGTCTCCTCAAGAGAGTCTCACTTCACTTCCTTCTGGAGCCAGAACAGGCCTTGACTCCAGATTTACGCTATAACTTTAGAATCTGTGCCAAGCAAAACCACTTCACACCAATGCTGCAGTGATAACGTAAATGCAGCCTTACAGAACCACCAATTAAATGCATTATGTAAGCCTAATCACCATACAGAAAACCCTATTGGCATAACAACTGACAGAACAATACTGTAATTTGGTATGCTTTTCTCTAGGAAACTAATTCCATAAGAAAAATGATTTATACTCTTGGATCAATAGCAAGAAGGTTAGAGCTAGATCATGAAATGCATCTGTTATTGGTTTACCTCAAGAATTCCACTTGACACTTGCCAACGTTTTTAAATTTTTCTTAAATGCATGTTTATAACTCCCCTAAACCATTCACTAGATCTTCAGTAACTCTCTCATACACCTAGTAAAATAATCACCTTTCTGAAGCAGAAATAAATATACAACCAATTAAATATGCTTTAGTCCCATTGCCTCAGCAAGTACAAGGATATAGAACTGCCAATTCTGTCTATGACTTAGTGAGTTTATCCGGTGGTAGCTGAGCCAAACACTCCAGGAGTGTCCCAGGTTTGGTACTTGATCCATGATGATTTAGCAAATCTCAGCCAGGGTGGCAGTAGGAGCATTACAAGCACCTCGGTGCCCTTGAATTCGGGAGGGGAAAATCAGCCAGTGTTCTCGCTCCGCATTCTGCCCACCCTGGTCCAGGGATTTTGGACCCAGACTGACAAAGCTCATACAAAAGGTATTGGTATCGGTAGCCCAAGAACTGCAATCAGTAAGGAGCTAATATCTTTGGGGAAGGAAATTGGGAGAGAAAAAAAAAATTATAGAATTGCCATGTATAAATGCAGTTCTTCTGTAAATTTGTATGGGCGCACCTATATTGATTGTTGTGATCTTTTGGTGCACCCTTCCAATACAGCACACGAACAACACATGAATGACAAACCGCCATGCCATCAGAAAATGTATTGATTACCAGCTTCACCAGATAGAAGAATGACTTCTAGGGTAGAGCACATGAAGCAAAATACTTCTCATTACAGATCATACATCAGCAAGAGCTTTCAATCTGACAAGGAGCTACTTATCTTAAATTTTGTACATCTGACTTCTTAATGACTCTGCTAATTATGCTTAGTGCTCCTTACACAGTCCGAGATTCTTTTAGCTTGCTTAATGTGGTTAAATATTGGTGCGTGTACCTATAAATCCTCAGATCATAAGCACTGCTCTCATTTTTTTGGTCAGCTGGTGCTGGTAATGGTTCTGCTGCTGCCATTTACAGCTACTCCTGATCAATCTTTTGTTTCTTAACCTGTCCCATTACCACCTTCCTTGCCTTGCACCATCATCCCCTTTGACATTTAATCACACGTGCCCTCTACCGTATCACAGACCATCCCTTTTGTTCTTTCCTCCCCTCCACTCCCTCCCCCCCTTTCCCTGGCTCTGTACTTGCTCAAAAATGTTAACTCTTTTAACATCTTCCAGTTCTGACAAAAGGTTTTCGACCTGAAATGTTAACTCCGTTTCTTTCTCCACAGATGCTGCCTGACTTGCTGAGCTTCTCCAGCATTTTCTGTTTTTTATTTTAAATCCTCCTGCCCTGGTCCACTGGGGTGAAGAAGCCAGATTCTTCCTCACAGGGAGGGAAGGAGAAGTCAGAGTGGAAAAGGCACAACCATGTTGCAGAAGAGTGAATTTGGTAGAGGCATGTCTTGCCAGGCTGCACATTTTGCCAGGAAATGGCATATGGAGCTCCCTAAATGGCTCAGTTGGTGAAGTACAGTGTGTAATAGAGCCACAAAGATCAGTAGGTGCCAGGTTCAATTCCTGGTCTTTTTTGAGATGCTAAAAGGAACTTCAATAGCCCTGGGGAGGGAGGGGAAAAAAATCAGCTAGCGTTCCCACTCGTGGCTGTTATTCAGACAACTCTTGCTGGAAAACGCATAAATGTAGATATAGGATGGACAGAATCAGGCTCAGCTGTTGAATTGCTTGCCAATACTGATGTCTGGACTCATGAATGATGAATGGCTTCCTGGGAACCATATACTAGCAGGTGTCGATGCTTTCAGGAGAGGAGGAGCAGAGAAAAGAGCAGAGAGATAAACAAATAAATGATGTATGGTATCACACACCCCAAGAAACAGAGAAGGAAAGAAGTGCAGAATAACTTACAAAATCCCCCATAACAATAAGTGAGTGAGAAAGAATTGCTAGGAACTAGAAAAATTACACACAAATCTTTTCTATCGGTTAAAGGATCGCACAGCAGAATATCATCCAATTAAAGTTTCATTGATTAAGGTCAAGTTTTACAGTCTTTTAAAAAATATTTTTGGTGAAGAATAAAATCTAATTAGTTGTGAAAGAGAACTGACAAAGACCCCAGTGGCTAATTTTAACAGATGCTATTGCCGGTACACATTCAGTAACTGTCTAAGTAACAGTCAGATTCAGACAATGGAATATCCAAATCCAGTCCAGTTGACTCTTCTCCAATCTCACTGTCAGAGTTCCACATAATAAGATTTTACATTTCACGGAGCATAAAATAGTTGCTGCAAAAAATGGATCATTCTGCAAAGATTAGTTTGTGTTTCAAAGTTATTGGTACAAATTCCTGTTCACTCCTATCAAACATAATTTGGAGGGAATTTCTGAAAGGTACATTCTGCAGCTGAGTTTAATTCTCAGGAACGGAGATTTGGAAGCACTAAACTTTTACTTCAGGCGCATGGAGAAACTAGTGCTCAGCTGTGGAGTCATTGAAAGAAGTTGTCTCTTTGTGAGCTTCATTATATACTATAGTGTCAGTATAAGAGCCACTATTCATAGAGCACCAAACTAGAAATGACTCACAGTCTCAGCATCTGCATCACTCTGAATTTAACAATAATTCCACAACAAAAATACAAAAGATAGCACACCTCCACGTCTGTCCCACTTCCTGTTCTGAAACAAGATTCTATTTAATGTCCTCATTAGATAATTACAATCAGTCTTACAATACAAAATTTGATAGAAAAATTGGCCATGTGGTTGACAGTGAGGAGGAAAGCTGTAGACTGCAGGAAGATATCGATGGACTGGTCAGATGGGCAGAAAAGTGGCAAATATGAAATTCAATCCAGAGAAGTGTGAGATAATGCATTTGGGGAGGGCAAACAAGGCAAGGGAATACACAATAAATGTGAGGATACGGAGAGGTGTAGAGGAAGTGAGGGACTTTGGAGTGCATGTCCACAGATCCCTGAGGTAGCAGGACAGGTAGATAAGGTGGTTAAGAAGACATCCAGGATACTTTCCTTTATTAGCCGAGGCATAGTATAAGAGCAGGGAGGTTATGCTGGAACGGTATAAAAAACTAGTTAGGCCACAGCTTGAGTACTGCATACGGTTCTGGTCACCACATTACAGGAAAGATGCGATTGCACTAGAGAGGGTGCAGAGGAGGTTTACGAGGATGTTGCCAGGACTGGAGAATTTTAGCTATGAGGAAAGATTTCATAGGCTGGGGTTGTTTTCCTTGGAATGGAGGAGGCTGAGGGGTGATTTAATTATGAGGGCCTGGATAGAGTGGATAGGAAGGACCTGTTTCCCATAGCAGAGAGGTCAATAACCAGGAGGCATATATTTAAAGTGATTGGTAGAAGGATTAGAGGGGAGCTGAGGAAAAGCTTTTTCACCCAGAGAGTGGTGGGGGTCCAAAACTCACTGCCTGAGAGGGTGGTAGAGGCAGAAACCCTCAACTCACTTAAAAAGTACCTGGATGTGCACCTGAAGCGCCATAACCTACATGGTTACAGGCCAAGTGCTAGGAAAGTGGGATTCGGCTGGGTGGCTCACTTTTGGCCTGCACGGACATGATGGGCCGAATTGCCTCCTTCTGTGCCGTAATTGTTCTATGATTCTAATATGATTACTAATAAATGATAGTATAGATATCACAGTGAGCCAGTTACCTGCAAATGGGAGATGTTTTAGGATATAGACTGCAAATTATTTTCCTGATTTTGTATAATGAGAACAAGTTAAGTTTTTCTTTAGCAAAAAGCAATTCAACTTAGTATTTTATAAGTTGTTGCTGGTGCTTTGTGAAGTAAAAGTTGCCCTTATTATAAAGAGCTTCATAACCAACTTCCACTGTGCCACCTTACACTCCTATAGTGCTCCTCATGTAGGGAATAACATCTCAAAGCACTTTCTAGGGCAGAGGAAAGGTGAGCACTAAGCAGGAAAGAAGGGGAAAGCAGAAGCTAAGGGGAGGGGTCAAAGGCATAATCGACGAGCAGGCTTTTTAAGAAAGAAAGAATTTGCATTTATATAGTGCCTTTCACAACCTCAGGACGGCCCAAAGTACTTCACAGCCAATGAATTACTCTTTGGAAGTGTAGTCACTGCTGTAATGTGGAGAAACGCAGCAACCAATTTGCGCACAGCCAGCTCCCACAAACAGCAATGAGATAAATGACCAACTCAACTGTTTTATTGGTAATAATTAAGGGATAAATGCTGGCCAAGACACTAGGAGAACTCCCCTGCTCTTCTTTGAGTAGTGCTATAGGATCTTTTAGAAGCTTTCATAGCAGGGACAGAGGTAGTAATTCTGATAGATTTAGAAAGAGGGTTCTAGAGGGTAGCATGGTATCTGAAAGATTGGCTGCCAATGCTGGGGCAGAGGGAGCGAGGAATGAGAACTTTACAGTGTCAATGGAGCAGAGAGAGTGTGGGAACACATGGCTAGACAAGATCACTCAAGTAAGGATGAGGCTTTGGAGGCATCTGGAGATGAGGATGAGGATCTTAAAATTAATTTGTTACAAGGAGCTAGTGGAACTTGAAGAAGATGGTGATGATGGTTGTGAGGGACTTTGTACAGGAGATGATTTGGGCTGCAATTCATTGTTTTTTGGGATTCTATCACAGAGGGGAAACAAAAGCTAGTTACAAAAAAAGTATTAATGCAGCTTCTGCCATCTGTCTCATGATGACCACCAGTTTCATGAGAACACAAATTGGGAGTTGTAGCAAATTTCTCCCAGATTTACTGTTCTTCATAGTTACAAAGAAAAGGGGGAGGGCAGATATGAGGACTCTGATCCTTACTGGGAGATTAGATGAACCATCAAACTCAAATCCCTGCAGGAATGTTAGATGAGTACTACAACTCTCATCCCATCAGTGAAGATGAAGCAATAGAGTGGTGGGGAATACAACACTTTTACAATCAATGCCAACATCAGTACTCCCAGTTCAGGTACATCTTAAGTTAGATACAGAGCAAAGTACCCTCAACTTTTCATAATCCTTACAAGCTTTCACCAGAAATTTAAACTGCAACTAGAAAAGTACTTTATTCCAAATAATGAATATTTTTTTGCTAAGGATTGCACCCATTAGGAACTGGATTGAGGCTGCCCAAATTTATTTCACTTAGTCAGCAGAAAAAAAGACTTTTATTCCATTAGTCTGGACTGAATTCAAACAAAGGTAGAGGGTAGTGTGCTAATCCACTATGCCACCCTATCTCTGACATGTGCTAAAGAAAAAGAGTTTGGCAAACTTGTTTTTGTTTGGGGAAGGAGAAGATTCTGAAGAACAGTAAATATTTTTTGTCAATGATATTATATGCAAATGATGTGATTTACAACACTGTGACAATCAAAGAAACAAACCAAGTTTTTCATAAAGATGCTGTCTGCTAACCATCATTAACTGGGCGAATGAATCAACGTCAACTATGACTGTAGAAAACGTATCCCATTAAAGAGATGTTGCCATTAACTACACACTTTGCTGAGTACATGATGATGCAATGACTTCACTGATTGTGTCCATCATTACAAATTCTTGAAGTTTAAGGAAAACCTCAAATGAAAATGGAAGATTTCCTAAATTTTGCATTGTAGCAGATGTTACACTGACCAATACACCAAGAATAAATCAATATGGTAGGTTGTTATAAATCTGGAGACATTTTAAAATAAAATAAAAACATTAGTAAGTGACATGTTTTACAGCCCTAGTAACATTTAATTTCTGAGGTCTATCACAATGCTTAGTCAACTCTTTTTAAAGTCCCAATTCCTTTTATCCATTTTCATTTTTTAAATATGACGTTTACATTTTTGTTTACATTTTTGTTTATATTTTCCAATTTCAATTTGTCAATTCTGACCACATAAATTAAATCCAAGCACTTACAATTCCTTGAAATGCACAGTGTACCAAAGATCTCCAGAAAAATCAACTACAAAAGGCACATTCTTTATTTCTGGCAATTTTATTGCAAATTGTTTTATCTACAAGCTTTCCCTGAGGCAAACTTTATCTCATTGCATTAAAATACGATTATCTACAATATGGAGACAAACTGGCAAACTAGCGGGGACAATAATCAGAAGGAACTACAATAAAGTAATACAAATAGCAAGAAGCAATTGTTAGAATAAATTGAAAATCCAACAAAATGTGTTAGGATTTCTCTATCTTAAAGTGAACATATTGGAGTTTTGTTTGAGTGGGTAGGGCAGTAGAGATTTTTGCACAGGAAGTTGTGTGGATAGATTGGATTCCATGGTGAGCTGGATTGTACGTAGTCTGTGCAGGGAGTCGGTTTCCTGGGCTAAAGTCCCTTTTTCATTCTATGTTTTATGTCATTAGGGAAAGTTCAAAACAAACTATACGCGGATCTTTAAATGCAACAATGATTAGTTTTACGTGTAAAATGCCAAGCAATGCATCGCCCCCCCTCAACATTACCCATTGGAGTGTTGAATATTTCTTGTGTGATATTTCAGCTTGTACATCATTTTAAAACATAGATTTGCATTAATGATATCATTCAGAAATTACATTTTAAAAGGAATTTCAGTATCAATGAGGAGAACTCTGTCAAAAAACTACCAGATTGCAAGGGATGTTATTTCTACTTCACATTAGTTAGGACTTATTATTGTGATATTTCAGGGGCAATTACACCCCATAGCTTCTATTACAGCTCTTGTGTTAAAACAAAGCATGGCAAACTAGAATTTCAGTCAAAAAAAAAGCACAAAAGCTTGCCCCATTGTGTCATGTCTCTCAAAGATGTCATAAAGCACTTCACACACAATGAATTACATTAAAAGTGCAGTGACTGTTCTGTAAGCACACCCAACACCCAACAGCCATTTTGTAGACAGCAAACATCCACAAACAACATTGAGACAAATAACTATTCTGTTTGTTTTTCTGATGTTTTTGACTGAGGGAGGAATGTTGGCCAGGATAGAGGAAGAACTCCCTTCTTTAAATAGTGCCATGGAATCTTCTAAACCACTGCAACAAACAAACAGAAATGCATCCAAAGGATAACACCTTCCACAATGTAGCACTCCCTCAGCACTACACAAGAATGTCAGTGTGGATTATGCACTGGAGCAAGTTCTGGAGCAGAGTTTGAGCCCACAACCTTTTAACTCAGCCCTGCTGACACCAGGCCAATTGCACTGCAACTGAAATTATTTTCCTTAGTCTTTAAGCACAAAAATAGCATAGGATTAGATTAATAGTAAGCCTTTTTGTCAGAACCATCTGTCTCTGCTTCCTGATTAGAGGAATACAATTAGAGTTACTCCCACCATGAAGTTGGTTGCTAAAGACCTAAGCATACCAGGCCGTCCAAGATGCCTGGAGGTAGGAACAGTTCAACTATTAAAGATAATAACACTTAGTAGAAAACTATTTAATAGTAAGAAATTGTAAGCGTCTCTTTTTAAAAAAAAATCAATTTACTTAAGATTGTATTTCAAACCCAGAGAAAAAAATAATTTGCAGAATCAAATTTTTAATAGGATCCAGCCTTTAGAAAAATCTGCCTGTTGATTCTTTGAAAAATGCCATTGCAAAGCCCCTTAGTAATATGTAATGTGCTTGTAAAAGGAAGGTTGTGTAACTACTATATCTTGTTTGATGCAGATTGAACTTAGTCAGATGAATGGTTGAAGGAAAGGAAAGAATTACATCGGTCAAGTATCAGAATATCCCGTCCAACAAACTGCAGTGGGAGAAGTTAAGTCGATGCATGTGCATATTTCATTTTAACCAACAAGGTTGTTAGGTTAACAATAGGATGAGTAATGCTTGTTACCTGCCAAAAAGAGGAAGCATTTCATGGATAAAGTTGTATGCTCTAGCCACACCGCTGGGCACGTACAAGGGGGAATCCAGTCTTGCTTCATAATGAAGGATTAAAATTCCTAAGACTGGTATCACAGTACCAAAAAGTTCATCCATCAGACTATGGATTTCATATCAACATCAGAAAATGTAAATTGCTTTTGAGCTTATGGGGCTCATTTGAATTAGGGAAAATTTGGCGTTAACAGGGAGGTAAGAAGCAGAAAATGGGGTTGAAAGCCTTACTGTCCCGTTAACCCTGATGATCGCTGAGGCCTACCTCTGTGCGGTCCAGCCTGAAACAAGCGGTAAGCCTCTTTCCCAATCAAATTGGGGGTCCAAAAGACGTAAATAGGACACCGGTTGCAATTTTAAGGGACATCTGGGTGGACCGTGCAACGTGAATGCTCCGTATGAATGTGTACTGGTGTTCCAATCAGGAAATGACCAGAAAAGTTTCAAAACTTGTTTTTTTGTGGAGCCCGAAGGAGCCGGAGCGCTCTGATAAATGTATCCATGTGATTTACATCAATTAATGTTAATTGTATTCAGGTGGTGCGTATTAATTGGGGACTCTCTTGTATCCATTTATAAGAGAGCTGATCTAGGGTGTGGATGGTTGTTGATCTCTGTGAATAAAGGCTTGGAAGCAACTGAAGACCAGGCTCTAGTATTTTATCCTTCACCACCTGGCTTTCCAATTTATAACACGTTCCTCCTGGCTCCCCCTAAAATACTGCGGGCTGCTGTCAGCCCAATCTCACCCCTCCTTGGCACCGCCTTCCCCCCTCCCCTTCGAGGGCCGGCATCCCAGCTGGCCGACATTCCTAAGATCGAGGACTGGCGAGCTGCATCGGGATGCCCGTTTGGCATCTGCAGCTCACTCACCAAATTCAAATGAGGCCAGGAGACTCGAAAGAGTGGCTGCCTCTTCACCGCCGGCATGGGCAGCCAGCTGGCACATTCTGCCCATCGGCCAACCAAAAGTCAAAATCAACCCGTGAGTGGAGGGAACAGACAAGTTAACGTTTCGTGTGCAGGTCCTTTGGGGTAGAAATTCAACTTGGGCAATGGCGCAAAATGGGCAGCAGCACATCGGGCGCCCATTATACGCCCCACCCGATATTCAGTCCCATGTGTATAACAGATGCGATACCACCCGTTTTGAGTCCCCATCTAAGTCAAATTTCACCCCCTTTGTCTCTCCACAGATGCTGCCTGGCCTCCTGAGTGTTTCCAACAACAACAACTTGTAATTATATAGTGCCTTTAACATAGTAAAACATCCCAAGGTGCTTCACAGGAACGTTATCAAATAGAATTTGACACCGAACCACATAAGGAGATATTAGGATGGGTGACCAAAAGTTTGGTCAAAGAGGTAGGTTTTAAGGAGCGTCTTAAAGGAGGAGAGGTAGAGAGGTTTAGGGAGGAAATTCTAGAGCTTAGGGCTTAGGTAGCTGAAGGAATGGCCGCCAATGGTGGTGTGATTCAAACCAGGGATGTGCAAGAGACCAGAATTGGAGGAGCACAGAGATCTCGGAGGGTTGTAGGGCTGGAGGAGGTTACAGAGGTAGGGAGGGGCGAGGCCACGGAGGGATTTGCATTATCTGTATTAGTTTCAGATATCCAGCATCTGTAGGTTTTTTGCATTTTGACCTTATGAGTGTTTGATATCCTGCATGTCTCCAAGGCACTGAAGGACACCAATGTAACTTCTGCACCACACTGGTGTCTCTGCCCCATACTTTAATGATTGGATTCCAGTGCCTGATGCATGATACCCGTGAAATAAATTCCGCAAGACTCGTGTCAAATTGGGTACTAGCTTACTTTGTGACCACAGCCAGATAGGATTAATTTTCTGTCAAAAATGCTTACAATAAATGTTTTGTTCTGGTTAATGATGTATATCCGCTTGGCTTGTGGTTGCCATTTATCTCATACCAGCACCATGCGAGAAGTCTGAACTAACCCAAGTTAATATAAAACACATTTGTCAGTCATCAATGTCCTCCTAAACATTGCTTATTTCTAGGCACCCTTGTAGCTGAAGAGGGTAAGTACTTGACTCCAAAACAGAACTGGTTGTCAGCCCAAGTCTCAGGGCTGCCCATCAATGATATCAGCTTGCTTTCGTTGGATGAGTTTCATCCACCAGGATCATTTGATCAGTAAGCAGTTCCACTTGGGCAATGGGAGAAGGAATTAAAATAGTGCTCAACTGCTATGATACTGGAATGTGATACAGAACAACACAAGCCAAACAGACCAATGGATATATATCACTAACCACTTTAAACTGTACTTGCACTGTGGTCTGACCAGCCAATCACAGAGCTGGACTCTGCCTGTGGAGAATCTGGCTCAGCTCTCCCAATTGAGAAGAGTTATGTAGAAGAAAAAAATTGAAAAAGTCCTTATCAGAATTGGATTATGGTTTATTATGGAGATTGATAACCATATCTGAGCATCTTCAATGAAACTGTGGGTAATATGGTTCAGTGCAGCATCCAGTGTGTTATCAAGCCATACAGACCTGGAATGTCCCAGGTATAGTTTCCCCATCTGTGGTGAGTTAGTTCATCATGACTAATGGTCCTAGGGGTGCTACAACTGGCTTAGCATCCCTGGGATAGAAAGGAGATCAGTCAGGGTTCTTGCTATGATGATCCATGTTGGAAACATATATGTGTGAACATTGTGTGAGGACAAAATTGGACTCAGTTGTGATCCCTCCCATGTTTAAACACTTTACTCACTATCTACGCTGACACATGAAGAATGGCCATGCGGATGAGGTACCGGAGGGCCTGACAGCTATGGACCCCAACATTAGTCAATATCTTGAGGACAAAAGGGGAGAAAATGAGAGAAAACTGAGGAGAAAAAAACATAAAGGACAGCCAGTGAAAGCTTTATTTTTCCAACGGTGTTAATATTTCCACTCGATTGGCTTCTGAGGTAGGAGAGCAACGTTTTTATATAATTTCCTACAGGGACTCTTGCCATGTTTTAAATAATTCTGGTTTGTTCTGGTTTTGTACATCTCTACATTGAGCATTGGCCTTCTGAGTACTGAATGATCTGGGTCAGTTTCAAACTATACAGCTGTGTTCAGTCAAACAATATAATGATTTTTTTTAGATCTATGGTGTACTGACTATTGAAACTAAGTCAGAAAAATGTCCAAATCTCATTAAACATTTTTGTTTTAAAAAAATGAACAGGCCTTCACAAATAGACCCCAAATGACTTCAGGCAGAGACTGCTAATCACAAATCTCCAGCATGATTCAGTGTCACACACTTATAGTGCCCACTGCTACATTTGTAAGTAAGAAAATAAGCAAACAAACAGAATTAGAAACAAGTTGCATGGAGTTCATCAGCATAAAACAGTCAGGTTGTCGATCCGAGTGCTGCAAGGTGTGGGGGCAGCAGGATGTGCAGCTTCACCATATCAGACATGCAGACACACAACTCACAATGTAGCATATTTCAGCCACTTGAGTCACTTCCAATTTGTGTGGCGTAAGGAGAGTTACAGAATGATGGGATTATTAATCATTCATGAATTTGAGGTGTTCCATGCTTATTTTCTTTTAATTATTACTTAAGCTCCAACACAGTAACTGATTGCAGTTCAAAGTAATACATTATTGTTTTAAGTGCTTGCTAATACTGAGAGAGACATGGTAACAGATGATATAAATACAAGTTCTTTCTTTCCAGCATTGGGTCTATGGGGAGTTTGATACCTTCCAACAATTGTTCATTCACATAGCACACTTGCAAAAAAAAATGGCTGTTCAGAAGTACTGAAATGTTCATGAGAAAAATATATTGTCACAGTATCCAAAATATACTTTGTCACAATGCAATTCTTTACATCAAACATTAAAGAAAGTATAAAATAATGAACTCTATAGAGAAACGTCCTCAGTAACAGAAAATAGTTAATTGACCTCAATAATCAGGATCGTCTGAGACCAATTGACCTCAGGATGTTATAGCAACTAGATCTTATGGCCTTAAAAGGTACAAGTCCCTCAGCAGCAGAGTAATTGTTTGTGAAATTATATAATGCTTCTGTTCTTATAAAAAAGTATATTTTTCAACTTTCCATAAGCCGTGTCACCAGAGATCTCCTAGTATACCAACAGGTAAATTCGCCAATCCTGCCTTTCCAGTGGGGAGCCATGGTGAAAGGGGCCAAGGGTTAGAGAATCAACACTGCAAAGTCATATCTCTAAGTACACTCCTGCTGAGAGCAGGTTCCCTGCTGGAAGCAAGGGATTGGTGAATTTACATATAAATGTTTTGTATGTTGACCTCTATTGGGCATGTGTGAAAAACAATCAGCTATTCTACAATCTAAGGGAGTAACTGATGAATCTTCTCACTTTTGATATCAAATGTTGTGTTTAGGACAGTCAGGAACATAGAGAAAAAATGAGGTAGTGACTGAGAGCACATATTGCAAGATTGAACTTGAGTGGTCAGCTAAGAAGCATAGAATGGGACAAACGCAAACATAGAAGTCAGCAGTAAATGAAGCAACAAAGGGATCATAGGACTTAATACTTTGACTGGGATCCACAGGGGCCAGCTTTCTTTTCTTGTTTAATATGATCACAATTAGGAGAATCAGGAAGAAGCCATCCTTTAACTTGGGATTCTTTGAATAAACCAAAACACTACGGGCGTAAAATTCCATACGGTGAGTTGTGCTGCTTTTACGCCAATTAAAAAAGATTTGCATCCACTGACGGTCTGGAGTGTTAATTACATCAGAGTTAAATTCAGGGCTTTGATCCCTGGCTTCTGTTTCTCAACCATTTACTTGATCAATTTCAGATCAATTTCACATGGGCTCTCCCCAAACCAAATTACCTTGAACCTTTCCATTTTATATCAACCTTGCAAATTGACTGTGGTCACAAGGATAGTGAAAAATGAGACAAACTTTCTCTCATTTTCTCTAAGATTTTCACAATTGCAAGACACCTGTGCCAATATTGTGCAACATGGGAATCAGTAGGAATTGGGGATGAAGGATGAATATTCTTCCTTAACAAAGAAGCTCTCCCACCCCACTCGCCACCCTCTACAACACTTCCACTTTATGAGGACGACCCTTATATAAAATTTCCAAGGTTATCTTTTTAGTTAGTTTTATGACTTAGACCATTGCAATATTTTAATAATGTTCAAAATACAAATTTCTACACTGCAGATATTTAACCAGAGCCCAAAATACATGTGCATTGTAGAACACCAGGTACAAAAGACACTGTAAGTTTTAAAGCACGGTTGTTGCCCTTTGAAATTATTCATCAACTCATCAATATACATAGAGATGGTTATGTGATGGATGCAAAGCAACTGACAGTACATGACAGTGAGTTTGTACCAAAGGCACAATTCAAGCATTATACTACATGAACATAAAACATCATAATATTAAAATCACTGTGGGCCTGAAATTCCTCTCCACTAGTATTAATAGAAAATAAATGTGAGTTTTACTCATGTCTATTTTTTCATAAACATTTGTAAAGACTGAAACTTGAGCCCCAAATAGCCTACATTTGCTCAATATTTAAATATTAAAACTTTAATTCCTAAAATGCAGCCGGCATTATAGTGATTACTTCTATTATCCCGGAGTTTTGTGAGTGAATGCCATAATCCAAATGTTGTTGAATGTCTGCAGCATTGAATCAAACCCAAATGAGGAAGCTGTGCAGTGCAGGTAATGGAGCCTTGAAGCATCTGTGGTAGAAGATCTGCAACATGCAACAGAGGAAACCTGAAACATCTTGAAAGGACCCAGTATTCTTCAGAACTTGGAGAAGATAACCCTTAAACCAAAAGATAAGAAATAGTTCACTTGACTTGCTTTTGGAGAAATTCTGGATAGGAGTTTAGGGTCGTGGTAGATGTCTTGGGGTACAGGTAAGCCTATCAAATACCCAGGAATGTGGGAATGACATTTACAGAAAGTTGGGTTTCCATCTTCTTCCTTATGAGGAATAGAAATGTAGTGACTGCCGTGCAGGAGAATCTCTTAGTCCATCAATTAAGGGAGAGAAGTTAATGAACAAAGAATGAGGGATGGTGGTTACTTCACAAACTAGATGGCATTGCAACTATATAAGGAATAGGAGCTAGGATATGATATATTCCTGTTGGGCCTCCAACTGGGCAGCAGCTGGGCAGTACGCGATTAGTCCTTTGGTACACTGAAGTGACTCCAGCAGATACTGGCAGTGCTGTGCCTGTGGTGGAGTTTGGCTGCAGGTCAGGTTGCAGAAAAACACTTCAAAAGCAGAATGTGCTGTCTATCCTTTTAAATTACTTACAATTAAGAACATAAGAAATAAGAGCAGGAGTAGGCCATACAGCCCCTCAAGCCTGCTCTGCAATTCAATAAGATCACGGCTGATCTTTGGCCTCAACTCCCCATATCCCTTGATTCCCCTAGAGTCCAAAAATCTATCTATCTCAGCCTTGAACATATTCAACGACTCAACATCCACAGCCCTCTGGGGTAGAGAATTCCAAAGATCCACAACCCTCTGAGTGAAGAAATTCCTCCTCATCTCAGTCTTAAATGGCCGATCCCTTATCCTGAGACTACGCCCCCTAGTTCTGGATTCTCCAGCCAGGGGAAACAACCTCTCAGCCTCTACCCTGTCAAGCCTCCTCAGAATCTTGTATGTTTCAATGAGATCCCCTCTCATTCTTCTAAACTCCAGACAGTATAGGCCCATTCTACTCAATCTCTCCTCAAAGGACAACCTCTCATCCCAGGAATCAATCTAGCACAAAACATAGAAACCCTGCATGCCTGATTTGTATGGGCAAAATATCAAAGGAGTGCTTTTCTGGTGTAAGAAATCTAAAATACTGTAGACATCCAAATAACATTATATCTGAAACATTAAACAAGATATTAAAATGAAACTCCTGCCACAAGTAGGCAGGAGCTTCATGTGATGTTCACCAGCCCCTTTAGACACGTGTGTCAGGCATATTATGGGAGGAGATTCAGCACACACAATCTCGGACCACACTTCCGGTTAGTACGCCCCGTTTATGGAGCGTAACTGGTAGGAAAATCTAAGGCTTGTATTATTGCTGGAAAAACAAAACAAAGGGAAAGAAAAAAAGGAGACATAGAGAGTCAACCCAGCTGCTTCTCTACTAGTGCTGTCCAGTCTGGATTCCAGAACACCATGATCTAGCTCGCACATTTACACTACTAAATCAGGCTCCCTTATCTTAGATATTTCATGGGTTTACTAAATCTGCCACTGGAATAAGGGAGCCAGATTTAGTCTTTAGTAACGTAAACGGCAAGAACTGGCTCATGGACACTGGTGTCAAGGAATCCAAACTAAATCAATACTAGTATAATAGTGGCTGAGACAGACAAACGGATAAAGTCAGGGATGCAGAGAGAGAAACATCCAAAGAACACAGACAAGGAAAAACCCAAAGTGGCAGTTACAAAGAAAGATCACCAAACAGAGACAGATGTGGAGAAAGACAAGCCAGCAGAGGTACATATATGGGGTGGGGGGGGTGTGGGGGGAAGAGAGGGAGACAGATACAGAGACAGAGAGAGACACACACCCACACACACAGAGACAGAGAGAAAATGAGAATGTGCCAGTCATTATGGTGCAGCTGTAATCCATCTTGTATACTTTTTGCGTCCTGCTCCAAATTGGAGGGGAGAGTTGATTTGGATATTGAGTTTCCCCATCAACAATGTTTTGTGATTAGTTACAGAAGGAATAATTCAAGGAGGACAAGTCAGACAAATAAAAGATTTGCTCCCTCTGTAGACGTAGACGTGCCTGCTGTACTCCTTCCAACGGAACGGACAAATTTCACCCAAATGAAACAGCCAAGGTTTGAGTGGCGGACGACTTTGGAATTGGAACTTTGGTCAAGAGTCAAGTGTTCAGCTCCTTGTGTGACCTGTCCAATGACAATGGTCATGCTTTAAGTACAAACATCTGTAAAAATTTGTTTTATAATGCGATATATGACCCAATTCAACAGCCAGCTTCCCAACAACTCAGACTGAATGAAAACATTCTGGCGCAGAATTACACATATGCATGAAATCAATTCTGCTCATCAGACTACCCGATCAATCAGGATTATATCATGGTTATAAAGAATCCATTAACACACAGGTGATAAAACACCTAACTCCATTAGAGCAAAAAACAAAATAGTGCAGATGCTGGAGCACCAGAATGCACAGTGAAGTGATAATGGAATTAAACAGAAAATGCTGGAAACACACAGCAAGTCAGGAAGCATCTGTAAAGAAAGGAAAACATTGATGTTTCGGGCATATCCCAATTCTGATGTGAAACGTCAACATTTTTCCTTTCCTTTCGTTACAGATGTTGCATAATTTGCTGAGTGTTTCTAACATTTTCTGCTTTTAATTCCATTATAACTTCACCATGCATTCTGGTGCTCCGTTACACAGTTTAAAAAATTGCCATATCCTTTTGCCAGGCTCTTGTACAAGACAGAATAATATGGTCCTGTTTACTGTTATTGTGCGTTTAAAATTCTGTTGCACTAACTTAATTATTCATTATCACGCTTTGCAATCAAGCCAAGTAGTCACTGAAGAAAGGTTATTACATTTCTTAAATGGATGGAATTTATGCATTAAGGTATGTGTTAGTGTTGGTCCAACTTAAACGTATACAGAAATGAGCTGTTGTAGGATGCTGGAAATTAACTTAGCTGAGATCAGGGATAGTTACAGCCAATAAAACCAGGTCACAGTAGGACGGGGTTAACTAATTAAGCAATGGCATAGATCTGTGGGGTGCATTTAAAGCTGCTTTTATACAGATGTGGTGTTAGTTTGGATACCGACGAACTGTCATCCATTAGCTGGTTTCCAGCATTTCAATTACTAAAGAAAGTTATCGCAGCGGAATTGTATAGCCATAAAACATTAGGCTAGGATAAGGAAACCAAAATAATAGTGTAAACACAGAGTCTGCTTCTGGACACTAGGGAGGTTAAATTTGATAACCCCCGAATCTGAGCGCTGGGGTCGCGGTGCGTGATTAAACTGCGCCCGGTTATTCCGATGCAGGCAGCACATGAGATTCGTGCTGCCTGCTCACTTACCTGATTCCAGCGCGAGCAGCCAGGCCTATCTGCGTTGTTCAGTGACTTCTCACCAGCAGGGGGGCCCAGATATCGTCTGAGTGGCTCACACCCCTTAAAGGCAGCCTGCACATCTTATTTGCAAAAAATAAGATACGGGTCCGCACGGAGTCTGACGGAGATCAGACCTCGCACATGTAAAACACAGATGCAGGCCCCGTCCCTATGTTTACAAATTGTTGAGTTATGTTAAAATATTGAATAAAGGTTGCACACTACTAAATCCCACATCCCCTAATCTGCATGCCCGAACTCACCAATCTGCCGATATCTAAGTTTGTACCAGGCTGAGAGTGCATGCACCAAGGTTCTCTGATGATGCACTAGAGGCTTTGGTGCAAGAGGTGGACAGAAGAGGGGCATCCTATATCCGCAGGGGAGCAAGAGGCCCTCCAGACATATACTCCCGAGTCAGTGGGAGGCAGTAGGGGACGAAGTCAATGCCAGGCGCATAGCACCACTAACATGGATGCAGTGCAGGAAGAAGTTCAATGTTTTGACACGAGCGGTCAAGGTGAGTGAGGTCAACTGTCATCTCCTACCAACTGCACCACTAGCCGCATCCCGTGCTCCACGCACTACACCCCATCACCCACCTACCAACAAACTCTTTCAATCAATATTCAACTCTTTCAATCAGATGCTTCCTCTCACCCTCACACATTACCACTGTTGCAAACCACACACCCACAACTCACAGGTCACACACACTGGCAGCTATTCAACCATGACAGGTACATCACCCAAACATCCTGCAGGCCTCTCACCGACACATGTCCGCTTTCTTGCAGGAGATGTTGGCACATAACAGGAGGCAGCAAGTGGCAGTGACATTCAGCCCCTTGAGCCTATACTGCCATTCAATGAGATCATGGTTGGTCTGTGACCTAACTCCATATACCCGCCTTAGCCCCATATCCCTTAATGCCCTTGGTTAACAAAAATCTATCAATCTCAGATCTAAAATTCACAATTGGGTTGGAATCAATTGCCGTTTGCAGAAGAGTGTTCCAAACATCCACCACCCTTTGCATGTAGAAGCGTTTCCTAACTTCACTCTTGCAAGTCCTGGCCCTAAATTTTAGGCTCTGTCCCCTAGTCCTAGTATTCAAGTATAGGAGACCTCCAAAAACAAGTACAAATGCATCAGCAGCCAGAAGCAATAATCCAGCAACTAACCTGTAAATCCTTCATGGTCCCTTTAAATAGTGCTGGTAGGAGGTCATCAAAGCCGTCGACGACATGTTTAGCTGTTCGTGGTTAAGACAGTGCATTGGCTGGAGCAGAGTGCCTAAATGGGATCTATCCCTTTAAATCAGCGTTGCACACTGATTTAACGCATATTCTCCTTACTTTACATGCTACCGGCGTTCAGTATCTGCGCGTGTGCAAATGCCTTTACCAAGATGGCGTCCAGCGCACGCGCACATGCATTCCAGACGCCATTTTGGGACCCTAGGCAGCCGCAAAGTGGCTAGAAAACGGGCGTTACACGGCCCAATTTATAGCCCTAGTTTCCTGGAATCCAATCAAAAGAAGCGCCTGTATCAAAGTGGTTTAAGATGTCCGTCATGGAGTTGCTATAGTCAGCTATTGTAGGTTGTATGAATTTTTCTTTTGTGGACAAAAAGACCAGACTTGATTGAAGAAAGCCTTAGGTTTAAGTGGGGTTCACGCGACTGAACTTTATCCTGTCTACTCTTTTGTGTTGTATAAACGTAGACAAAGCAAGAAAAATACAAACACTCAGCACATCATTAGTCACTTGGTGGGCCATTCTACATGAATGCTTCATTTGCCCCGATCTTACATTGACTCACCTTTATTATCATATCAAACACCTAAACAAAATGCGAATTTCCCCAATTAAAAGCAATGTTGTTTGAATTATATGCTTTGATTCTTGATACTCTTCTTCATATTGCTAAGGTTTCCTGCCATGTAGGTTTTTCTGTAACACTGATACCAACTGTGGCTTTGGTTACCCGATAAGGTTAGATGCAAGTTACTCTTTCAAAAATGATTAATAAGCACAATCACCATTTTCATGCAGCTTAGATTACAAAACGTAGGAAGGAAAAGCATTGCTGAGATGATGAGTGCCCAATACAACCACCACCCACCTTTTTTACTTTATCTGTGATTTATCATTCCCATGAGTAATTTATCAGCAGAAGTCTGCCTGAAGGAGCAGATTCCACTATAGTTGCTTAATTGTTGTGGGTTCACAGGCATTTATTACAATGAATACAATTCTTCCGCAATGGCATGACCTAGATTTACAATTTAACTGCCAATTTCCTTATTTATTTAATGCTTCCAATCTCTGTTGCATTGCATCAAGAAGCTACATATTCATTTTAGAGAGACATTGGCTCAGAGGAGATATGATCAAAGTTTTTTAAATTATAAAAAGGATTAGGCGTAGTGGATTTAGATAAGATATTCAAAATGGATAATGATAATGGTCTAGAGGCTATGCCTATAAAACATGTAGGCAAAAAGTCAGGTCAGATGCACAAGGTTAATGGAGCGGGCATTGATAGGCCTGATTTTATGTTGAAACAAATATAGTCCAAATAGAATTTGGTTTTAAATGTTATCCTTTTTCTCCTCCTTTTGTCTGCCAATTACTTCCCATCCCCTCCTCCTCATCTCTTGAAGACTCTTTGCGGAAGTATGGTGTCACAGCTGCTAGTTGTCCTCTGGTACCTTGCTTAAGTGGCCATTCTTCACGTGCAAGTCTTGAAAGTGAGTTTCACTTGACTATTCTCCCATGGAGTGCATCTGCTTCTGTCCTCACCAGATGTGTGCATTTAAGTGTTTACAGCAGGGGATGCTAAATGGCATTAATCTTGGATAATTTTTCCCTCCCCAACCTAGAAGCACTCAGGCCAACTGTAATGTCCCTGTTGCCACCCTAGCTGAGCTCACCTAACTCAGCACACATTAGAGATCAAACATGTGACCTTCCTGATCCACACAGCTCATCTATTCCCTGAATAAACTCAGTGTGCTATTGGGGAAGTGTTCCAATTGGAATTTTAGCAAAATTTTTAAGTGGATATTTGTGCTCATCAGGGCAAACTTTTATTACACATTAAAGAACGGGCAGCCCATCGCCTAATCCCTTCTTGATTGATGATTTCAACCATGTTTATTCTTACAGTACGAGGCAATGCCCAGGACAATGTGGCAAATTTGTGACTGAAAACTCTCAGTGTAAAGGGTCAACAACTACATAGTCAAATGCAGAATAAAGTGCCCTCCATGCTTGGTCAACAATGTGGCTTAGTCCCAGCTTCAGAAGTCCCTCATTGTAGCAATGTACATTTTTGCATTTCACAGACCCAGCAGGGCTGTCAACTTTGAGCAAATTTTAGCAGTAAGATTTTTGAGTCACAGATCAGCCACATGCCTTAGTCATTACCTCAACATGCTTAAAAGCAGCAAGTTGCATCCATCATACAATGAGCAAGAGATGGGGTTGTCTATTCTTTGATCCAGGTTTGTTGTTCTATTATTTACAATTGCACTCCAAGGGGCTACTAGGAAAAAAATTACTTATTGTGAAAGAAAATGTCTTAGTAATGAAATCTTGATGTGACTGTTTACTGAATTTTCAATATCTGCAAGCAAATCAGAAATCTGAAGTCACCAAATTATCATTAGCATCTACTATATAGGAATTGCTAGCCAAAAAAAGACCAAGGCCCATCTAGTTTGCTTTCTACCATGCTGGTAGTCACGTGATACAACAATAATGGAGTTGTTGACTAATCATAGCAATCAATCTCTATCAATTAGTCTACAACAGACCCAGCCACAAGGTGAGGAAATCCCCCAGTGGTGGAGAGCTTTGGAAACATAGGTCCAAAGTCACCTGTTCCTCCCAAGCATGCGACACTTCCCATGTCATGTCTCAAATTATTCATATACTGTATCCTAAATATCAAATGAAGGAATAACAGGGCACTTGGCCTTAGTTAGGAGTCCTGAAATGAGTGGACCATTTTCCAACATGCCAGCTAGAAAATGGATGAAATGCTACAGAAAGGCCTCTGTAACATGTACATGTCCTGTAGCTACCTGTAACTGCACTAACACCCTAATTAGGATTCAACTGAACAGGATGTGTTTCCTGACATCAAGTATAAAATGTTAAGGCTTTTCCAAATGTATATTAATGAGAATCAAACTGTACTTTGCTGATATTTTATTACATTATACTAACTACATCAGTATGTTACATCATTATTATACAAAATCCAAAAGGGTTCCATCCTCCAGCTACATTCTGGAGCCAGTTTGGAAATTGAAGATTGTATGGAAAAATGGTTCACAGCTTGAGAGCACTTTTTTATACATTTTAATGAAACACAGCAGTGAAAGTAAACTAAGTTCAAGATACACTGCCAAGCAGGATTTACCACAACATTACAGCATGACCTGATCTTTAATTTATATTTGCCGACAGCTGTGCTAATGCTGACAACAGCAAACCAGCAGTAGAGGCACTTCAAAAAAAAGTTTTGAGTCAAAGCTTTTTGAAAATTTGAATTCCTGACGTATTACAGTGTACAAAGCTCTCTTGTTGAGAATTTGAAGGTTGGGATATTTCCTGCAGTGAAGTGTCCAAGCTTCATGCACCTGTGTGCTCAGCACTGGAATGAGTAAGATCTGGGTCAGATAAGACAGAAACGAGATCATGGTTGGAAAGAAGACTAGAGCCTGAGAAGCACAAGAAGGGCTGGGAGGAGAACTGGGTCTCAATTTTCGCCTCCAAGATTGGGTGGGTTGGGGCTGGGGGAGCAGATAAAATCAATGCTTTTGGGAGCAGGCAGACATCCCAGCTGGGACCTGCCCATTTTTGAATTAGACTCAGGCAAATCCGTGTGCTTGCGTAACGCAGTCACCAGGAAGTCCCACCCCCACTTAAATCTGGCGGGCCGATACTTAAAGGGACAATGTACCTCATTGAGGTACTTAAGGTACTTTATATTTTGTGTATTGGACACTTTAAATGATTTTAACCTTACCTGGGCGGTTTTCCCATGGATTCTGATTCATACCTGCTGAAAGCAGGCGGGAAGAGCCAGATCAATGAAAAATACACTAAATAAATTACATTTTCCATTGTAAAAAAAAATAAACATCCCTTAAAACCGATGTCGCCTGGACACCCCGTCTCCGATGTCTCCCCCCCCCCACCGATGTCCAATGTCTCCCACACTCCGATCTTTGTCTCCCCCCACCCCCTCATCTCTCTCCGAATGTTCGATGAGGTCTCTCTCTCTCTCTCTCTTTCTCCCCCCCACCTCTCGGATGTGTAGCTCCTCTCCGCCGACAGGGAGTCAGCCTGTCTCTCAGGCTGGGTGTCGGGCGCGAAACCCGGAAGAGGCACTGATTGGCCTCATTAAGGTCGCAATCACAGATTATGACCCACTTACTTCACTTTCGGATCTCGCTCCCACAAATCCCCCCCCCCCCCGCAACCCAGTTCTCTTCCCACCGGCATGATCATGCCCTTGGTGTCAGTACCAGTGCTGGGAATATAGATTTTAATCATCAAAGTTGCATAAAACAAACTTTCAATTCTCTACAGCTTCTCTAAAACTCCATTCAAAATTGTTTTATCTTTAAAAACTCAACACAACATACTGTTTAAATATATCAGTTTTTATTTTATTTTCCTATTTACTGTTCAGAGAAAGAATACATCTAATGAGACAAAGTGACAAATCCTGTTGACTTCAACAGGAAAGCCCCTGACTTAGGCACTGTTTATTTTGTGGTTGGTTTCTGCAGTTGGGACATTTTTCCAAAGTTTTGCAATTCTTGAAATGTTACACAAAGTTTCTCTACTAGTTCAGTTCGATCCTACAAGTTGTTTATGGACCTACACACTAATATAGGAGCTAATGATTACAACATACCTTGAATTCTCCAACAGGACTGCAATAATCAAAAAGTAAAAGATGAGCAGGTTTGAGATGTGTTCTACTGATAAAGCAGCCATCTATTTAGTCATCTAGAGATAAATATACTTGAACACAGACTGTGGTACAAGGAAGTAGTACATTGCAAGATTTAGATGATGTTATAAATTGTAAGAGTGAAGCTTTACTGATTTATCACCATCATCTGAATTCTAAGATGAATTACATCTTTGAAAGACACTTCAGCTATTGTTATTCTTTGTGGTGTATACTTAGTTAGTGTTTACAAGGCCATTGTTGCTCTGTTTACTGTGAAGCATTGAATATCATGATTGATGGTCATGGAAAGCATTCTCCTGCAGTCAAGTTATGAGATTCTAATCCTAGTGAGATTGGATATTCTTTCACTGCATGTTATTGAGAAATAGCATACCGGAATAACTTTTTTCTTTTTTTTTTCCTCGTCCAATTTTCTCCCCTCTGCTGACTTGTACTGAAGCATAATTCAACGGGCATCAGCTCTCTTCTTAAAGAAAGAGCTGATGCAGAGTCGGAGAGCTATTTGACTCTAAAGACAACTGTAAGGAGTTGGGCCCAATCCTGTTCTCACCTAACCTTATACAGGTATAATTTCTAGTGGAAGTCACTGTATATTGATCAGGACCACTGAACCCTTGATAATTTCTCCCCGCAGGAATACAGAGGCCACTTTAGCAACCTTATCGCTGCCCAGTGAAGATCAGATCACTGCAAAGATTGGGGTCTGAACCTGGGACCTTTCTGGTAGATATGGCTCAGTTCCATACCAGGCAGTGCATTTACAAATTAAATCAATCAAAAGGAGCTTTGCTGCATATATATCTTTTTTTTTAAAGTTTACTTTCAAGTTTGTGTGTATGCACATTAAATTAAAGAGTTATCACCAGTTGATAACGTGTCTTATAAGGCACTTTGACTGGATTACGAATAGAGTATACAATGATGCAAATGATGATACAATATGATGCCAATCAAATCTGTCATTACAAACTCTCTAGAAATGGAATCAATTACACCACAATCATAACCCACTATCAACCCAACAGAATTTGACCTGTGTTTTTTTTGAGTAAACTATATCTGTTTTAGGAAATGGGTCTTCCCAAAACATTCTCAATGCAGTAACAACACCCCTTTAATATATATATGCAATGTTTGTAAGACCAAAAATGTTGATTTCATGGTAGCTTTTGCACTTTACAATAAACTATATTGGTATGCAGGTAAAACATTGAAGCAATGCCATCGGCATTAGTTCCTTAATGACTACAGCAACATTTATGCGCTGATGTGAAATTACAGATATCTGTAATTAGGATTACAAGATGGTAATCCAAACAAGGATCCAGATGATGTAATAAACCATGAGAGGAAACCTAATAGCGATTTAAGAATGGCCTTTAAACCCCAAGATTAGATTAATATTTTAAACTGTTATAAATTGTGATATATACAAGACAGTGAGTTAACTTGAAATAGATTTTTCGTATCACTGTAGTGATTTTTACAATGTCATTGATAATTTTGATTTAGAGAGGTTTGGATAAAGAATATTCTTCAGTCCGTTTATATATGATTATAATATGCAGTGAAGACTTTAATTTCATAAGTGGGAAGACAACCTGAAATATTTTCCTCTCACTGCTAGTTTGTAAACACAATTGCTGAGCTATCTACCTAACTTCTCTTCCTGCTCAAGTCCCCTGATTCATGTAACAAAACATTCCAGGGCAATTTACAGGTAAAGGTGCTATAAATCTGTAATCGTAGTAAAACATCCAACAGTGCTTCAGAGAGGGAAACATGGTATGAGGAGGCTTTCGGTGGAGGGGAGAGAGGTAGCTAGTTGGAAATGTTTGGGGAAAGTATTCAGTAGTGTGAGGCCAAGGCATTTGAAGGTTCTGCAACTGAAGGTAGAGCAGACAGGGAGGAGTCGGGCGGGGGGGGGGGGGGGGGGGGTTGGTGGGGTGGTGGAGGATGAGGGCGGGTAGGGGGATGCAAAGGAAGCCAGAGTTGGAAGGGAGTGGAGAGGGTGTACTAGAGAAGGTTGCAAAGGTAGGGATGGGCAAGAGCATAGAGGAGTGTGTCAATGAGTACAAGGCTTTTGAATTCAATGCTCTGGGAGAGGGGGAGCTAATGGAGGTTAGTGATGCAAGGGATACTAAGAAAATGGAACTTAGTGCAGGATAGGCTGTGACCAGGAGAGATTTGCATGAGTTGGAAGTTATGTGGGATGAAATTTGGAAGACTAGCAAGGAAAATATTGCAAAGTTAAGCCTAGAGATGACAAAGGGCTTCAGAGGATTTTTCTTAGTTGACAAGTTTCAGGTTTTTTTGGGGTAATAGCAGATGCATGCAATATGACAAGTTGGAAATAGGAAATGTTGATGATAGATACAGGGCTTGAAGCCCAAACAGGGTTAAAAATAATGCTTAGAGCAAAATATCTGGATTTATCTATCTAGATCTTTTCAGAACTCACGTGCAAGCTGGAAATGCACTATTATTGTATCTGTAAAACTCATCTGGCCTTGTTTATGGCCAAAGGTACTTTATGCATTATGAAAATCTCATGAATGTACTGCTTCTTACTAATATTCAGTGTTAAAAGTGTGTAAAATAGTATTTTTAGATAGCATATAATGAATTAATCTACATTAAAGATAATTGGAGAAAATGGGGTTCAAAGGGTTAACAACATGTTATCTTTTAATCCTTTGGTTTTGGTGGTTACTTGTTACTCATTTGCTATCTTTGTACCCAAGACGAGTTTAAATATAACAGGAATAAACTTGAGTTTCTGAAAATAATTAAGGGCTCCCAGAATGTCCTTTGAAATACCATAGTGCTGCATTTGCCACAAATCACTCATTGGCAGGCTGTGCATATTCTATAGACACTTTAGATGAATACTTCAATCAGTTCTGCCTTGTCTGGAAAGCTTTTCTTCCTTGGAAATGACTGCTGAAATTTAATTTAATTTCAATACTATAAACAAGATCTTTATTGTTCCTTTGTAATCACTCGGCCCTTTGCAACTTGGTTCTTTTTTTAATTAGAGCCATGATAAGCGGTTTGGAGATATCCATTCGGTTCTGCTGAATGACGCCCATTTCATTATTTCTTTACAATTTTATTCCCTTCAGCTGTGCTTTCTGTACTCTAGACAACACCTTTAATTGGTGGGTGGGGAAGGGAGAACTGGAGTGTTAGTCAGTTTGGCCTGTTTTTATGGGCAATCTGAATGCTACTCCTAGCTTTGAAGCTAAAGGGTGCATATGGGGATGGCACGGGATAGTGGGTGGGTAGATAGGTAGGTAGTAAGAGAGAGGCCAGATTCTACCTTCTGCCCAGCAAGATCAACAGCTTAGTGCCGAGATGAAACTTAGGGGACAATATCAACTGAAATTGATATTTGAACCAAGGTATTCTAGACGATGGTACAACAGATTAAATCACTGTACCACTACGGCTAAATGACATTATTAGAAATGCATTAATTTGTCTTTTCTATCAGGAACAGTCAACTGGAAATTGTTGCAGAACCTGGATTTCACTCGAATACTCAGTGTTTATACTTTATTGGATTGGGAACACATGCTGTACTCAGAAGCCTGTGCTCCCTATTCATTTCACTGGGCGAATGAAGTGTTCCTATTTAAAATTCAGGCATTGCAAGCTAACATTGATACGACAACAAGTGACTATTTCTGAGCTATCCTCTGCCACATAATCTTGTCAGCGTAACTAATAATAGTGATTTTCAGAGATCACACAAATTGGAATCAAATTCCCTAAGCAGAATAAGTGCTGCAGCCCTAATCATTGCTATTTACACTTGTGCTTTTTCTGTAGTAAAAACACAAGCAAAACAAAATATTACATCTAGTTACATTTAATCACGTGTATACTTCAAGAAGTTGAAATTCCTCCTGAAAGCAATGGGAGATGTACTGATGTTGTGATTTCATTCAAAGGGATTAGTGAAGGGGCATGGAAGAGATCTGATCCAAATACACAAATTAAATTAGCAGTCACAACTGTAATCTTAGAAAAGTCTGACCCCACTTTTACCACCTTGCCCTGAATCATTTAATCTTTACTACTGAAAAATGGCCATTTTAATTCTCCGTCCCACTCCTACTCTGACCTCGGCCTCCTACACTGTTCCAATGAAGCTCAACGGAAGCTCGAGGAACAGCACCTTATCTTTCCATTAGGCACTTTACAACCTTCCGGACTCAACGTTGATTTCAATAACTTGGACCAGCCACATAAATACTGTGGCTACAAAAGCAGGTCAGAGGCTGGGTATTCTGCGGCGAGTGACTCACCTCCTGACTCCCCAAAGCCTTTCCACCATCTACAAGGCACAAGTCAGGAGTGTGATGGAATACTCTCCACTTGCCTGGATGAGTGCAGCTCCAACAACACTCAAGAAGCTCGACACCATCCAGGAAAAAGCAGCCCGCTTGATTGGCACCCCATCCACCACCCTAAACATTCACTCCCTTCACCACCGGCGCACAGTGGCTGCAGTGTGTACCATCCACAGGATGCATTGCAGCAACTCACCAAGGCTTCTTCGACAGCACCTCCCAAACCCACGACCTCTACCACCGAGAAGGACAACGGCAGCGGGCACATGGGAACACCAACTGCATGTTCTCTTCCAAGTCACACACCATCCCGACTTGGAAATATATCGCTGTTCCTTCATCGTCGCTGGGTCAAAATCCTGGAACTCCCTTCCTAACAGCACTGTGGGAGAACCTTCACCACACGGACTGCATTGGTTCAAGGCTGCGGCTCACCACCACCTTCTCAACGGCAATTAGGGATGGGCAATAAATGCTGGCCTCGCCAGTGAAGCCCACACCCCATGAATGAATAAAAAAAAATCATAATCACTGCTCCCATTTTTTTTCAGACAGCAGGTGCTGTCAATGGTTCTGCTCCTCTAGACCCATCTTTTGTTTCTTTACTTGTCCCATTACCACCTTCCCTGCCTTGCACCATCATCCCTTTGGTCATTTAATCACTCCTGCTCTCCGCCCTATCACAGATCTTCCTTTTTTGTTCTTTCCTCCCCTCCCCTTCCTCTTCCCCTTTGCCTGGCTCTGTACTTGTTTAAAAACTGTTAAATCTTTAATTTCTTCCAATTCTGACGAAAGGTCATTGACCTGAAACATTAACACTGTTTCTTTCTCCACAGATGCTACCTGACTTGCTGAGTATTTCCAGCATTTTCTGATCCTATTTAAATCAGTTTGTTGTAATCTGGCGTCTGATCCATACTCATCATCAGCATTTCAAAGTTTTCAGCCTCCAGTCTTATTACTTTGATCCAGAAACAGTATTTCCATCACCACATAAACACTGGAAAGTTTTGCGACAATCACTCCAACTGTGAATACATATTTAACGCTAAAACAGGCATATGTCAGTCAGAGTGATCACTGCAAACATACAACAAAAGATCTTTTAGGGAGAAAGGAGAAGGTTTTAGGCCTACTGATGATGGGAGCCAGTCAATAATATGAACAGGATTTAACACGGAGAAAGCCTGAGATTTGACATAATTTTGACTAAGTAGTTGGGTCCATATACTTGTAATATATTGAATATAAACAATGATGCAGTGTAATTGAGTTGCACAATTGAGGTAAATGACTATTACCCATGATGGAATAAAAATTATCTAATTTAATATATTCAATATCTAAGATATTGATGCGAGAATGATTTTCAGGATGTGATTCTATTGGTTTTGCTGGGGGAGGGAGACATTGACTTTTAAAAAAATCATTCATGGGATGTGGGCGTCGCTGGCGAGGCCGGCATTTATTGCCCATCCCTAATTGCCCTCGAGAAGGTGGTGGTGAGCCGCCTTCTTGAACCGCTGCAGTCTGTGTGGTGACGGTTCTCCCACAGTGCTGTTAGGAAGGGAGTTCCAGGATTTTGACCCAGCGACGATGAAGGAACGGCGATATATTTCCAAGTCGGGATGGTGTGTGACTTGGAAGAGAACGTACAGGTGGTGTGGTTTCCATGTGCCCGCTGCTCTTGTCCTTCTAGGTGGTAGAGGTCGCGGGTTTGGGAGGTGCTATCGAAGAAGCCTTGGCGAATTGCTGCAGTACATCCTGTGGATGGTACACACTGCAGCCACTGTGCGCTGGTGGTGAAGGGAGTGAATGTTTAGGGTGGTGGATGGGGTGCCAATCAAGCGGGCTGCTTTGTCCTGGATGGTGTCGAGCTTCTTGAGTGTTGTTGGAGCTGCACTCATCCAAGCAAGTGGAGAGTATTCCATCACACTCCTGACTTGTGCCTTGTAGATGGTGGAAAGGCTTTGGGGAGTCAGGAGGTGAGTCACTCGCCGCAGAATACCCAGCCTCTGACCTGCTCTTGTAGCCACAGTATTTATATGGCTGGTCCAGTTAAGTTTCTGGTCAGTGGTGACCCCAGGATGTTGATGGTGGGGGATTCAGCGATGGTAATGCCGTTGAATGTCAAGGGGAGGTGGTTAGACTCTCTCTTGTTGGAGATGGTCATTGCCTGGCACTTGTCTGGCACGAATGTTACTTGCCACTTATGAGCCCAAGCCTGGATGTTGTCCAGGTCTGGCTGTATGCGGGCTCGGACTGCTTCATTATTTGAGGGGTTGCAAATGGAACTGAACACTGTGCAATCATCAGCGAACATCCCCATTTCTGACCTTATGATGGAGGGAAGGTCATTGATGAAGCAGCTGAAGATGGTTGGGCCTAGGACACTGCCCTGAGGAACTCCTGCAGCAATGCCCTGGGGCTGAGATGATGGGCCTCCAACAACCACTACCATCTTCCTTTGTGCTAAGTATGACTCCAGGCACTGGAGAGTTTTCCCCCTGATTCCCATTGACTTCAATTTTACTAGGGCTCCATAGAACCATAGACATTTACAGCACAGGAGGAGGTCATTTGGCACATCCAAGACTAATCCCAGTACTCCACTCACTCCCCACAGCTCTGTATAATCCTCTGCTGGAAATATTTATCCATTTTCCCTTAAAAGATAAAACAGCTCTGCCTCAATCACTCCCTGTGACAATGTATTCCATGCTCCAACAACTTTCTGCATAAAGACATTTCTCCCAACCTCTCTCCTCACTTTTTATTGAAAATTTTTAATTTATGACTCCCTCATCACCAACTCCCCAACTAGAGAAAATAATATTTTTTCCTATTCACTTTATCAAAGCCCTTCATAATTTTAAAAAACCTCTATTAAATTTCCATTTATTCTTCTCTTCTTCAGTGGAAATTGTTCCAGTGTCCTGGAATTCCCCATATAATACCATCGTGGGAGCACCATCACCAGAAGGACTGAAGTGGTTCAAGAAGGCAACCCATCACCACCTTCTCGGGGCAACTAATGATGAAGTAGAGACCATGCCAACATTTAAAAATGTATCTCTCTCCACAAATGCTGCCTGACCTGCTGAGTATATCCAGCATTTTCTGTTTTTATTTAAGAATATTAAATAGAAGGTTAAAGGGAAGTGGAACTAAAGGACATGGGAACATGATGTGTACATAAGACGACTGCCGCTCACATAGAGGATAAACACCAACAAGGAATAGTTGGGCTGAGCAGCTTGTTTCGATATTGTAATTTCTAAGTAATTCTACATCTGCAGCTTGTTCCTGTGGGACAAAGAGTATGCCAATATTTATTAAGTGCAGAGCTGTTCGTGTCATCCCACACAACAGGTAGCTAGCTGGAAAAGTGTTAATTCCCTGCAATCACAGTTTGGAACTGATCAATGGGTTTCTCAGAAATCCATTCAATTCAAACATCCTGGGAATCTTTTTAAATGGATAGGTTTGATTAGTCTTCAATTCAGATATGGAATCAGAGTCATGTTCATGAGAGGGATAGGTTAATGATTCGCTGATAAGTTTATATGTAACTGCCTGTACTCAGCTAACTAAGTCAGTCCAAAGCCAACAAGGTACAAGCATATTTCGAAGACTCCATGGTAGCAAATAGCCATGTAAAATGTAAATTATTATGTCTCGTGAATCAGTCTTGCATTGAGGCTCAGCACAGGAAAAGAGTAATTATTTTTTTTAGCATTTTGAAGAGAGGTTTGTAAATATACTGGGTTGGAATTTCTGTGGGGGCTAGGAACATAGGAAACAAGGAACAGGAGTAGGCCATTCAGCCCCTCAAGCCGGTTCCGCCATTCAATTAGATCATGGCTGATCTGTATCCTAACTCCATTTATCCACCTTGGCTCCATATTGCTTAATACCCTTGGCTAGCAAAAACCTATTGATCTCAGATTTATAATTATTAATTGAGCTAGCATCTACTGTTTTTTATGGGAGAGAGGTCCACACTTGCGTGAAGGAGTGTTTCCTAACTTCTCTCCTGAATGGCCAGCCTCTGATTTTAAGGTAATGTCCTCTTTTCCTAGACACCCCCATCAGCAGAAAAAGTTTCTCTCTATCTATTCTATCAATTCCTTTCAAAATCCTAAAAACCTCAATCAAATCACCCCTTAATCTTCTAGGTTCCCTGATCTTCCATAGTAACTTTGACAGAAACCCCAGAGTTTCTGATGTTCTTTCACCAAAGTTATGGCAGGAGATCGGGAGGATCCCCATGGAAAGTACTGGCAACTGTTTCTAATGAGCACTGTTCTTTTACCTGCTTTATGTTCAGTAAATTTGTCCAGTGGTTTATAGCCTGAGCCATGGTCTGATAAAATGTTATTCTTTTACCTCTGAAGATGAGGAGATCACAAGGCAGAACGTTGTATATTCTTGAGACTTTACATTTACTAAGATGTTGAGTAGGAAAATACAAGCTTCTTAAGGGATGTAAGGATAGGACTGGTCAGTGATACTGAATCCAAAGAGAATATCTAAGGTAAAGACCCAAAATGTGAGAAGCAACCTGAAGAAACTAGAAGTGATGTTATCAGCATATGCCTCAAAATACTTATTTTCTGCACAGCATCAAACGGAAGGTAATACAACAACAACAACTTGCATTTATATAGCATCTTTAACGTAGTAAAATGTCCCAAGGCGCTTCACAGGAGTGTTATCAAACAAAATTTTACATAAGGAGGTATTAGGACAGGTGACCAAAAGCTTGGTCAAAGAGGTAGATATTAAGGAGAGTCTTAAAATGAGAAGAGAAAGGTAAAGAGGTGGAAAGGTTTAGGGAGGAAATTACAGAGTTTAGGGCCTAGGCAGCTGAAGGCATGGCTGCCAAGGGTGGAACGATTAAAATTGGGAATGCACAACAGGCAAGAATTGGAGGAATGCAGCGATGTGGGAGGGTTGTAGGGCTGGAGGAGGTTACAGAAATAGGGAGGGATGAGGCCATGGAGGGATTTGAAAAACAAATCCCTCCATATAGTGAATCCTGTGATACAGTTCACCTGTGCTGGTAACACATTATCCAAAGTTGAAAAATAGAGTTGGAACTGTCCAGCTATATCAAGAAAGCTGGTGCTGTCTTTGGTTGACTTACAAAAAGAGTTTAGAGTCAACATGGTAAGAGACTGCGAACTAAAATCTCAGTCTACTATGCTGTCAACCTGATTTCCCTACTTTGTAGTTGTGAAACTTAGCATATCATAAACGCATCAAGTTCCATTCACCATTCTACACATAAAATGGTAGGATACAGTGTCCAACACTGACCTGTAGTTATGAGCAGGAACTTGGATTAAGGTCATGCTGGACACCGTAAGAATGTCAAATGACCGTCTTCTCTAGACGGAACCAAACTCTGAACTTAAGGGGGGAAACTGCGACCCTGGTGGCCAACAAAAATGGCTCTAGCACTTTGAAGCACAATCTCCAATATTTTGGATATAGCATGGTTCCTGAGAAGTCATAGTTAAGGATAGGGTGGGTTGGAGAAGGCTAGTCTATGATTGAGTTTGGCAATTAGAAGAAAGCAGAATTGCTAACATCAAGTCCAAGTAGGAGACCTGGAGATTTAAATTTCAGTCAGAGCATTCAAATGCAAGTTACTACTGTGATGTATTGTGAAGTCATGCTAAAACTATACAGTATTCTGGTCAGGTCACACAGTACTGCGTAGTGTTCTGGTTGCCGAGGCATAAGTGGCTCAGTCTCTAAAGGCACTACAGGGATAGCAATGAAGCTAATCCCTGATACTAGAGGGATAAGCAATGGAAAATGATGCAATAAGCTGGGTCTCTTCAACCTCAAAGTGACATTTCGGAGGGGACCTTGCAAAGAGGCTCCAATGTGATTTGGACAAGTTGGGTGAGTGGGGAAGAACATGGCAAATGCAGTATAACGTGGATAAATGTGAGGTTATCCACGTTGGTTGTAAAACAGAAAGGCAGATTATTATCTGAATGGTGATAGATTGGGAAAAGGGGAGGTGCAACGAGACCTGGGTGTCCTTGTACACCAATCGCTGAAAGCGAGCATTCAGGTGCAGCAAGCAGTTAGGAAGGCGAATGGTATGTTGGCCTTCATTGCAAGAGGATTTGAGTACAGGAGTAGGGATGTCTTACTACAGTTATACAGGGCCTTGGTGAGACCACATCTGGAGTATTGTGCAGTTTTGGTCTCCTTATCTGAGGAAGGATGTTCTTGCCAAGGAGGGAGTGCAACAAACTGACTGACTCCTGGGATGGCAGGACTGACGTATGAGGAGAGATTGAGTCGACTATGCCTATATTCACTAGAGTTTAGAAGAATGAGAGGTGATCTCATCAAAACCTATAAAATTCTAACAGGACTAGACAGACTAGATGCAGGGAGGATGTTCCCGATGGCTGGGGAGTCCAGATCCAGGGGTCGCAGTCTCAGGATACGGGGTATGCCAAGTAGAACCGAGATGAGGAGAAATTTCTTCACTCAGAGGGTGGTGAACCTGTGGAATTCTCTACCACAGAAGGCAGTGGAGGCCAAGTCGTTAGATGTATTCAAGAAGGAGATAGATATATTTCTTAATGCTAAAGGGAGCGAGGGATATGGGGAAAAAGCAGGAACAGGGTACTGAGTTAGACGATCAGCCATGATCATTTGAATGGCGGAGCAGGCCCGAAGGGCTGAATGGCCTACTCTTACTTCTATTTTCTATGTTTCTATGATTCTATGTTTCTAGATGTGAATAAGGGTAGAAATAAACCTGAAAAGTTGTTTCACATATGTCAAAGCAACAAGGGGTGATAGGTTCAAGATTGTGATGGGAAGTTTAGAGCAGACATTAAGAAGTATTTCTTTATACTGAGGGTGTCCAATGGCTGAAACAGGCTGTCTGGAAGGATGGTTGAGACCAAAACATTTGACTCATTTGAGAAATAGGATGACGGTGTAATGAGAAGATCAAAGGGCTAGTATTCCCGCAGGGAGAGAACAAAGGGCTTTCTTCATCCAGATCTATCTTCTGGGAAGATCTGCAGCTTTCAGCTGAGCTAGGTGTGCCCCCAAAGCTGCCATGAAACTATGACCAACAGTTGCTTTGTTTTGCCACCATCATGAGACGACCACTATTACAGACCATGAAGGTATGGTTTCACTAATTCAATAGCTCATCATTTATTGTATTATTAAACATTCAAATAAACTAGATGTCATAAAAGAATAGCAGCTTCCCAGTTATTGTTCTTCATCAGTACATCATGTTAGCTTTCTGCAAGTGCATCTTTCAACCTTTGCAAAGGCCCATTCCCTAGCGAACAAAATGAAAACCAAAAAATCATTTCTGGAGTTTATCAAAAAATATCACCAGTGTTGTGTTGACAAGATCTGATAACCAGACTGATTGAGCTGTAGTTGTCACAGTATGAATTGGTATGAAAATAGGCCCAGGTTGATAATTCACATTTCTGCTGATCACATTGTCAATGTGTTTTCGGTTAAGCTCTCAGTTCCTGACTATTTACTTTAGTCAGAAGGAGTGGGAAGGATCATCCTCCAGAAATTCCCCATGGATGTTGTCAGTGCTGCTCCTTGTTTGACCTGACAGCTGGTATATTTGACTGGCGAAGGAATAGACTCCTCCATGGCCAATTTTTCCTCTCTCCTCAGATGACCTTGCCAAAAATTGGTAACACTTAGCCCCAGAAACAATCCTGAGCACAAATGACAGTAAAGATTTGAATCTCCCTACTGTGCACATCATTATGTTTCTAAATCAATTAGCCAATTAAAATCATTAAAATGACGTATGGTTTCTCCTGTCCCTAAATGGTCTCACAAAAGATGACATGTCATGGAATTCTACTTGCTTAGAAGTTTGGCAAGTTTCCAGTAGGGATGTTTACAATATTCGGAGAATAAATCAAAACTTCTTAAAGTTGCTATGTGATAACTGTTACGATTTTACAAGTGAATTCAATTTTTCAGATAAGCAGGAACAGCAAGTACACAACACACCCATCATCCATCCACGTTAGCCATTTGGGAAACATTTGCATTACAGTTCTGTCCATTCCCAAGTGTTTTGGTCATTATTTAAAGTATATAACCCCGTATTCTCCCAGAACCCTCACTAAAAAACAACAGCACTCACAAAATGAAGGGATCCGTGAAACAAAAGGAAAGTGTAATTTAAAAATCACTTTGGTAAAATGTTTGTAAACAAAAGACTCCAGGTCTGTTTACATTAGATAACGTAACCCTCAGCCTCCTGGAATGACTGCATTGCTCAGCCAGTGTTTGTCTGTCTCACATATTTCCACATCGTTCACCTGAGGAAGGAGGTAGCCTCCGAAAGCTTGTGAATTTAAAATAAAATTGCTGGACTATAACTTGGTGTTATAAAATTGTTTACAATTGTCAACCCCAGTCCATCACCGGCATCTCCACATCATGTCTCACATAGCCCGACCTTCATCCTCACACATCACCGATGACCGACAGTATAAAAGTCTCAGTGTTAATAGTGCACATCTTTGTTTACAAATCGTAATTTAACTTTTGGTCGCTTATAAAACAGAACTGATTTGAATTGCAAATTTACACTCGAGACTCCCAATAATTCTGCGCCCGCTGTTGTTTTTGTTTAAAACAGTGGGAATTGGGCGAAATGCTGCTTTAAAATTTCTCAGAACACGTGCGGTGTGTTATCGCGCACACCCCTGTTTGTCTCGTCAATTGTCGGGCAAGACAGCACGGCCACATCAGCGGGCGTTAGGTTAACGAACGTTACCGAAGTCTTCACAGGATGGAAACACTCAGAGCGATTTAAATCATCTTCCCTCCAGAACAATCGATTCATAATACCACCGCTCTAACTACATGTCACGAATTATGGATCTGTAGGCAACATCCATCTCGAATGGGATGAATAGCTTTTGCGATTCGGATTCGGAAATTACATTCCGTTTACGGGAAAAGATTCCCAGAAAGTTTGAGAGTTGTACCCGTATGCATTGCACTCTCAAACATTTCTCATTAAGCTTACACTTTTATTCCCACAGCCGCGTTTGAGTCTCAAAAACAGTAAAAGCACCAAACTGGTTTCACCGCACTGCTCTTAAGCTCATGATGTAACAGAGCAAGAAGTTGGTTATCTGGAGGGATTCTGCAAATGACAGGCTTCATTATAAGAATTAGGACTGGAGGGTCGTAGGGAACTGGAGGGCAACTGCATCTTTGACCTTTCCCAGGCACTTACATCGGTTATTTGACTTGAGAAGTCACGTCAATTACAGGTTTGCTTCCTTCTCGTCACTGTCAGTTTCCATCTGAAACTGACATGGGGGCTCCACAAGTACAACAGCAAAGAGACTCTAAAATAACCAATAGGTGTTTGGAGAAATCGAACGATATTCCACTTTTCCACTCACTTACCTTTGCTCCTATCCATGTGTGAGATCTGGAAATAGTCAGAAGCCCTTTGAAGTGCCTTGTTTGTGTATAGCAATCCCAGATAATATAACACGCATTAGATTCTTCAGTCGCGAGTCGTGTCCTGTCCCGTCCCGTCTCTCTGCTCGGACTTGTACCAAGTGCTTTCATTCAGTGCACACTAAGCAGCCCCGCCCGGTGACGCTGTTCCTTCTGGCTCACAGCTGGAAAGTTCACCGAAATCGCAAGAAGTCTCCAAAGAGCTGAGTAGGCTACAAGCCTGAGCCTGAGCCCGGCTCTTTCAGTCGAGTTATTAAGACCACGTTCTAAGAAACTGGGAATGATTGTGGGCAGACCTGCGATTTTTTTTTCTTCTGAATACCCATTTCCCGCGCAGCTTATTTCTAAGTATCACTTTGGCAAAGCTACAGTAAATTAAAAATAACATCTCATAAAATACAGTAATGGGAACGTATTTCTTTGGTTTAAACATTTGAGCTTCTGAGTGTCCTGTCAGAATGTTTTCCCCCAGATTTTTAAATAGCGTGATCCCAACATTTATAGGGGGAAATGTCACCATTTCCCACAATTTCTTTTATTACAGAATGAACTGGATTTTTTAAAGCCCCTTGAATGTTTGCATCACCCCACTCACATGTTATTAAAGTAAACCATGGCCATCATTTTTTTTGGTTATAAGTTCAATGTGATCACGGCCACAGATACATTGAACAAGTCAAACTCTAGTTTCATTACATGGGATTCAGGGATTTTTGCCAGTGTTTTCAGGATCAAATTCCCTAAATCTGTCCCCTTTCCCCCTGAAAATATAAATTAGTTGCCTTGAACCAGTTCTGATGAAAGGTCATGAAAGTTAACTCTGTTTCTCTCCCCACAGATGCTGCCTGACCTATTGAGTTTTTTACAGCATTTTCTGTTTTTATTTCAGATTTCCAGCATCCACAGTAATTTGCTTTTGGAAAATGATGTTCAATGTTCCCTACAATGTATTTTCAAGCAGTCCTATATCAACATAGCTTGAAATATTCAAATACATTGATGGGACATGTAATATTCTTCATTTCAGTTTGATGTCATAATCTGAAATGAATAACTCTTCATGCCAAAACAGAACACTTTTTCTGTACAGTAATAGCAAAACTGAATTTCTCAGGGCCCCCAGCAGCTTGGCCGTTAAAGTTCTGCCACAGAGTTCCCCTGATAGCTCAGTGGGAAAATACTCATCAGGTTTGATCCCACAAGTATGCTGGGTTCGCTAACTTCGATGGGGCTGCATTGGATCAGTACAATTGGATTCAGCATCAACAGGCTGGGGGAAATTAGTGACCGCTGGTTGCTATCCAGTGAACCCTACTGCAAAATGCACAAAGAGAGGACTAGGCTTGACTGTAAAGCTCCTCGTAATCAAATAACCCGCTAATACTCATTGTTTAGGTATACATGTGAAGAATTGCCACTTTGAGAAAGGTATTGGAGGGCCTTTAACACCTTGTTGGGAAATAGTTTGATGGGCGATGTCTACACTCCATTACAGTGTTCAAATGGTTATTCTTCATATGCGAGCCTAGATGGTGGTATTCAGCAGTCAATTTGATTGGGGACCGCAACTGAGCCCAATCATGTCCTTACCTGATATCCACACACATGCACTTTCCATCAGGAGCCATTAGATAATATTCAGAAGCAGGAATCCTGGCTAATTTCCTCTCCCCCATCTCAAGAGATATAGCTAATAGTAGCACCCAAACTGGTCTCTCACCTGAAATCAACTAACTCAACATAAACAAAGAATCAAACCTCATATCCTCTGTTCTGTATGATTAAGTGCCACACTGGATTGTTCCTTTACCTACTAGGCTATTTATGAGCTCATCACTGAAGTTCATGAAAAATAGTCACTTATCAGTTCCACATTAAGTGAGATTTGGTGCAAGGTGTTTAATATTTATGAAATATACTTTACTTTAACCCAAATATTATAATGTAAGTATTCCAATTTAATAATATTGTAGGTAATAATGTAAAAAAAGGATCTTAATTCATAATTTTATTCACTTTATTCATAATATCGGTATCTCAATACGGACTCTCACCAAATAGTTTTGTTGAGCTCAATGGACAAGTCGGCTCTCATTGGCAAGCACTGTCAGTCGCTAGGAACTAAAGCGTGACTGTGTGCACAAAGTAACCTGGGTGAACAACAGATCTGTTTATTGGCTTTGGATTGCATTTAGATTTCCACTTCACACCCACCTCACTATATGGACAAAAACAGCAGTCATGACAGACACTTTCTTAACTGACTTAACTATCAAACATTTGTTTTTCACAGATCAAGTCATTTACAGTAGTAACATCCAGTTGTTGCAGTCAGTTCAAATAACACAGCCTTGAATCAGTTCATGAAAGGGTTAAGCAGGCAAATTAGTCAGCTGAGTTCCTTAGGGTGCTTTTTTTGCAGATCTTTCTACTGATAGATAGGCAAACCCTTCTTGCTAGGATGTTAGCTGCCTGATCCCTACAAAATTACATGTGTTTCTATCCCCTAGGGAATATCCATCTTGCCTTAATGTCTGTTGTAGTTAGTATACATCAAAAGTGTCTGATTCTTAAACATCTAAAACCCTTCGAAATACAGTCTTGCCTTTTAGAAGATAATCTATGAAACCAATGTATTTTTCTTGAACAATGCATAGCCAGTTCTATAATACCTACATAAAGGCATGCCAAAGGCTACCTGTGGTGTCTAATTGGATTGTGACAGTACTTAATAGCTCAATGATGCAGCACTCAGGTGATTTTTTTCCCAGACACACGTCTGTTGGTAGTCAACAGTATTGGCGTGACTGGTTTATTTTTGATATTCCTCAAGCAGGGACAGAAGAATTTGCGGGAATTTCCCAACACGCAGTTGCAGAAATCATTTTGATTGCAGTATCTTTCTTCAAAGAACCTGTACTTTAAGGTAAGTAATCTAGTATAAAGGACCCATAAACTATGGACAAAAATGACAATTTTTTGTCACATAGATCACTAATGAAACAATAATAATGCTGTTAATGGCCATCAGTGCTTTAAAACTTTTACATATGTAAAAAGTTAGTTCAAAGTTTTCAACTAATGTCACATTCATACTGAGGGGGCACTTCTACTTGACGAGACTCTGTAATGAGTTGAAGTGGCCAATGCTCTGGAATTCGCCCCATTGCTGCACAGAGCATATGCCTTAATGGGGAAACACCTGCACATGACCAAGTTGCACACACACAATTATGACTTTAAGTTTCTAGCTTCCCCGAGACCAGTGGGAAACTATTACCGGCCAGTAATAAGAAAAACATATTGCTGGCTTATATGAGCAGAGTGAGAGCTCAGCCCACCTGTGACCAGATAAAATGGCTGCCAGTGGCTTTTAGTTTCATTGGCATCAGTTGTTTATATTTGGCATCAGTGTGAGGAACAACACTTCACGAAACGGGTCTCCACGTTGCCAGAGACACTAATGCCACCTCTGGAGTTGGGGATGTCTCCAACACCACAGATGTAATATAAATGCGAAGGTGGCCATCGACATGTTTTTATGTATATGTTATACAACTGACTATGCATTGTTAGTAAATTAAGAATGCAAAGTCTTCATTCACTGTAAATATGGAAAAAGAAGCATATAATCCATAAAATACACACAATATATTGAACAATCAACTGGCAATGAACTCAAAGCATGCATCTATGTGAGTATTTCACTTGGCTTCAACCTGTGCCATTGGTACAGTAAAAATCCTCTCACACACTGATTGTTATTCATTACTGACTGACCAGGAGTCTGCATTCTTGCACTGGCAATTGTATTTGCGAGCTAAGGAGAATTTTCTCGCTCACTTCCTGCTGGCTGTCCAATAATTACCTCAAGCTGCTGGGAGTGGGGTGGGAGGCAGGGGAAATTTCAATGCACAGTGGGGAATCTGCTTGAGGGGCTATGGTGTGTCTCCCGCATACTTTCTAAGATAAATAGGCAAGGACCATGCATTGCAACAACAACAAAAAAACAGTTAATTCACACAAGTTTATTTTCAGTCCTCATTATCCTCCCTTTTTACATTTCGTTGGACCATGGGTCAGGAGACTGACCTGTGTTATAGGATTCATTGGCTCAGTTTCTTCACGGCTGGGCGGGCAGTACTATTTTTGAAGCGGTGACCTTGTGATTCCTGTAACCTGTGAAGCGGCTCCCCCCGCCCGCAGCCCTCTTTAGGTAGCGGGAGGACGATGACCATCAACAGGACGACTCAACAATCCTGGGCCTCCGCATCTGTACAGCTAATTCCACCGCCTCGCAAAGTGAAACGTTCAACTTCCTACAGTGGGGAGCTCCATCTGGCGGCCGAAACCTGAGCACACCATCACAAGGTAAGGCTGATTCTTCCACACCATCAGAGAGCTGCCCACACAGCAGCTACATGTTACATACAACACCAGACAAGTGCCAACCCTACTTGCACATTGGTTTCACGGACTAGGATGTATGATCCAAATTTCCACTCAGGCCCTGGGCGCATCTCCTGTGTAACTACTGGAGGTAAACCCGAAAATGGCATAAAACCCCATTGAGCCCTGTGGCTAAAGTTGCCAACTCTGGTTGGACGCATTCCAGGAGGTTTCATCTCACACAACCTACCCCCATGCTCCTGCGATTGGTCACCACGCACAAAGAAAAACGAGACTTGCATTTATATAGTGCCTTTCACAACCTCAGGAAGTCCCAAAGCACTTTACAGCCTATGAAGTACGTTTGAAGTGTAGTCGTTGTTCTAATGTAGGAAACCATCTACAAGGCACAAGTCAGGAGTGTGATGGAATACTCTCCACCTGCCTGGATGAGTTCAGCTCCAACAACACTTGAAGCTCGACACCATCCAGGACAAAACAGCCCACTTGATTGGCTCCCCATCCACCACCCTAAACATTCACCCCCTTCACCACTGTGGCTGCAGTGTGTACCATCCACAGGATGCACTGCAGCAACTCGCCAAGGCTTCTTCGACAGCACCTTCCAAACCCGCGACCTCTACCACCTACAAGGAAAGCAGGCACATGGGAACAACACCACCTGCACGTTCCCCTCCAAGTCACATACTATCCCGACTTGGAAATATATCGCCGTTCCTTCATTGTCGCTGGGTCAAAATCCTGGAACACCCTTCCTAACAGCACTGTGGGAGAATCTTCACCGCACGGACTGCAGCGGTTCAAGAAGGCGGCTCACCACCACCTTCTTAAGGCCAATTAGGGATGGGCAATAAATACTGGACTCGCCAGCGACGCCCGCATCCCATGAATGAATAAAAAAAACGCGGCAGCCAATTTGCACACAAGGTCCCACAAACAGCAATGTGATAATGACCAGATCATCTGTTTTAATGCTGTTGGTTGAGGGATAAATATTGACCAGGACACCAGGAGAACTCCCCTGCTCTTCTTCAAAATAGAATACATCCATCCTTGTGGCACATCGCCTTCCCACACCAATTGGAAACCAAACAGACTCATTGTTACCCGATGGGATGATTGTTGACCGTCAGTCTTTTTTGTCAATTTCAATATTTTTATAACTAATAAACAAAAGTGTCCGAAAAATAATTTTTTTAATGCCCCAATGATATTTCTCCCGGGTTGTTCACAGCAGAGATTAATCTTTAATTCTTGGAGAACATAGGACAATCCTGAAGGGCTGGCAACAGTACCTATCGAGGAAGCTGGGTAATTACGGAGGGGAGAGTAGATCTTCTCACTCTGCAACGTTAAGGAGGCGTGTCTGGGGGAGTTCCCTGGATACCCTTGGAAATTCTGCCTGCTACACCACCTAATAGGCTGTACAGAACACAAGCTCTAGCTATTATTCTGAGCCCTTTAAACGCCCCCCAAATGCCTAAGGGACAAGGTAATCGATCCAAAAGGTGGCCCAATATTTTCTCTGGGAGCTGAAGAGTTATACAGCAGTATTTCTGTTGGGCCCTTGCCAGATCACCATTGCAGGCCTCCGTTGGGGCAGACACCACTGGAGCACCTGCCCCAACCATGCTAATGACCCAGTCCCAGCAATTTGGAGTGGGGTTGGCACTCTTCTGAGTTGGAAGACTTGGGTTTCGCTCCATTACATTTCTGCTGGTGGAATGGAGCCAATAGAATTTTGCCCCTCCATCCTTAGATGATGCTATTGCTATAGTAAGTTTGGGTTGTTTCATGCTGCTGTCATCATTGTTTCATGTTGTGACTGTTTGATTCAGTACAGTGTTTTGGATAAAACATTTAGTGCACTGGAATACAGTAAAGGCCCTGGCTCACATCACTGTTATCCTGACTAATATTTCCCCAAGGAAATCATCTTAGTTTAGGTACAAAAAGTAATCAAAAAGACTAATGGAATATTGGCCTTTATCTCAAGTTGGAATACAAAAGTGAGGAAGTGATGCTTCAGTTGTACAGAGTCTTGGTCAGACTCCATCTGGAGTACTCCATTCAGTTTTGGCCACTGTAGCTCAGGAAAGATAAATTGGCCTTGGAGTAGGTATAGCGCAGATTTACCGGAATGATACCAGGGTTTAAAAGATTAAATTATGAGGACAGATGGCATAAACTTGGTTTCTATTACTTGGAGTTCAGAAGATAGAGGGGTAATCTAATTGAGGTGTTCAAAATGATAAAGGGATTTGATAGGGTAGATACAGAGAAACTATGGTGGGGAATGCAGAACAAGGAGGAATGATCTTAAAATTAGAGCTATGTCAATTAGGAGTGAAATCAGGAAGCAACACAAATGGTAGTGGAAATCTGGAACTCTCTCCCCAAAAGGCTGAGTCAATTGAAATTTTCAAGACTAAGTTTGATAGATATTTGTTAGGTAAGGGTATCAGGGATATGGAGAAAAGGCAGGTAATGGAGTTGAGGTACAGATTAGCTATAATATGATAGAATGGTGGAACAAGTTTAAGGGGCTGTATGACCTACTCCTGTTGCTATGTTCTTTAGTCACTTGCTGTTCTAGTAATATAAATGCAATGTGTAGTCTTTCTGACCCACTCTTGTGCTTATTTGTTTGACTGTATTTGACAAGATCAGAGAATTATAAACAATGTTACTAACTCTGCAGCAAAGAATAAATTATCATATTTTCATGAATTATGTTGATTACTATTGAATGATATTTTATATTTTGATTCTGTGGTTGAGGGTATATATTTTTAGAAACTTTGGGACAGAAACCCAATATGTTGGGGAAGAGATGGAAAGTGCTGTGTCTGAAATTCTTCCTGTTCAAAGTAAGAAGCCCAATTTTATGAATGCATTCTGTGTTTTGAATGGACAATGGGTCTATAGTAGTTGTCATGCTATAGACTAGCTTGAAAACAAAATGCCATCTTAACTACATCATTAAAAGCCATCCCATATAAAAACATGTTATCAACTTGTTTGATAAATCTTATGGGGTAAATCATGTGACATGCAGATTTTGCTTCAGCCTATGCTAATAATTAAGTTCTCAAATGACCCTCTTACTAGTGTGCACTCAAATTGTAATGATGAACATTATTTTTAATTGAGAACCAAACCTGTTGTGATACCATTAACGCTGAAAATATGATAGGATTTGAATCATGAAGTCAGCTGGTTAAACCTGACTCTCAATCACATCATCTTACCAGCTCCTTCCCATTGTTCCCACCCATTGTGAGGAAAATGCACCTATACTGCCAATTCAATACATCATATCATAATATATTAATTTATTATCATGTTATACAGTGAAAAATAGTAATAACTTTACATCATAAATCTAATGCACTTGCTGGTCCTTCATCATAAAAAGGGTACTTTTTGTGTTGCATAGGAGCAAAAAAAACTTATGATTCTTCATCTAAGTGGCCATTCTTCATGTGTAGGCCGAGACAGCGAGTAATAACCATGATTGATTATTTTCCCTCCCTAGACCAAGGAAATAACAAACACCTTCCTGAGGAATTTAGAAGAAAACAAGGTGTGGCAAACTTGTTTCCCCAAAACTAAACATTTTAATCATAATACTAATAAAAGCTTTTAAAAAGTTGTTTTTCTTTCCCTCTCCAGATCATTCAGCCAAGACTTATGAAGCCTGCCCTGTTTGGGGAGTCTAAGTGTAAATATTGGTAAATGCTGTGATTTTCAATCCTATCTCCAGGTTAGGACTTCAATTATCAACCCCCATCTTACTATACAATAAACAAAATGATGTGGCTTACAAAAGAAATTAGGGATAGTATTAGATCCAAAGAGGAGACATATAAAATTGCCAGAAAAAGCAGCAAGCCTGAGGATTTGGAGCAGTTTAGAATTCAGCAAAGGAGAACAAAGAGATTGATTAAGAGGGAAAAAATAGAGTATGAGAGTATACTAGTAGGGAACATAAAAACTGACTGTAAAAGCTTCTATAAATATGTAAAGAGAAAAAGATTAGTGAAAACAAATATAGGTCCCTTACAGTCAGAAATGGGGGAAATTATAATGGGGAACAAAGAAATGGCAGAACAATTAAATACATACTTTGGTTCTATCTTCACAAAGGAGGACACAAATAACCTCCCGGGAATGTTAGGGAACCAAGGGTCTAGTGAGAGGGAGGAACTGAAGGATTCAGTATTAGTAAAAAAAAATAGTGCTAGGGAAATTAATGGGGCTAAAGGCTGACAAATCCCCAGGGCCTGATAATCTACATCCCAGAGTACTAAAGGAAGTGGCCCTGGAAATAGTGGATGCATTGGTGGTCATCTTCCAAAATTCTATAGACTCTGGAACAGTTCCTGCAGATTGGAGGATGGCAAATGTAACCCCACTATTTAAAAAAGGAGGGAGAGAAAAAACAGGGAATTACAGACCAGTTAGCCTAACATCAGTAGTGGGGAAAATGCTAGAGTCTATTATCAAAGATGTGATAACAGAATACTTGGAAGGCATTAATGGGATTGGACAAAGTCAGCATGGGTTTATGAAAGGAAAATCATGCTTAACAAATCTACTGGAGATTTTTGAGGAGGTAACCAGTAGAATAGATAGGGGCGAACCAGTGGATGTGGTGTACTTGGATTTTCAGAAGGCTTTTGATAAGGTCCCATACAAGAGGTTAGTGTGCAAAATAAAGCACATGGGATTGGGGGGAATATACTGGCATGGATTGAGAATTGGTTGACAGACAGGAAACAGAGAGTAGGAATAAACGGGTTTTTTTCCGGGTGGCAGGCAGTGACTAGTGGGGTACCGCAGGGATCAGTGCTTGGGCCCCAGCTATTCACAATATATATCAATGATTTGGATGAGGGAACGGAATGTAACATTTCCAAGTTTGCAGACGACACAAAGCTGGGCTGGAATGTGAGCTGTGAGGAGGATGCAAAGAGGCTCCAATGTGATTTAGACAAGTTGGGTGAGTGGGCAAGAACATCGCAGATGCAGTATAACGTGGATAAATGTGAGGTTATCCACTTTGGTTGTAAAAACAGAAAGATAGATTATTATCTGAATGGTGATAGATTGGGAAAAGGGGAGGTGCAACGAGACCTGGGTGTCCTTGTACACCAGTCGCTGAAAGCGAGCATTCAGGTGCAGCAAGCAGTTAGGAAGACGAATGGTATGTTGGCCTTCATTGCAAGAGGATTTGAGTACAGGAACAGGGATGTCTTACTGCAGTTATACAGGGCCTTGGTGAGACCACATCTGGAGTATTGTGTGCAGTTTTGGTCTCCTTATCTGAGGAAGGATGTCCTTGCCACGGAGGGAGTGCAATAAAGGTTTACCAGACTGATTCCTGGGATGGCAGGACTGGCGTATGAGGAGAGATTGAGTCGACTAGGCCTATATTCACTAGAGTTTAGAAGAATGAGAGGTGATCTCATCGAAACATATAAAATTCTAACGACTAGACAGACTAGATGCAGGATGTTCCCGATGGCTGGGGAGTCCAGAACCAGGGGTCGCAGTCTCAGGATACGGGGTATGCCATTTAGAACTGAGATGAGGAGAAATTTCTTCACTCGGAGGGTGGTGAACTTGTGGAATTCTCTACCACAGAAGGCAGTGGAGGCCAAGTCATTAAATGTATTCAAGAAGGAGATAGATATGTTTCTTAATGCTAAGGGGATCAAGGGATATGGGGAAAAAGTGGGAACGGGGTACTGAGTTAGAAGATCAGCCATGATCATTCTGAATAGCGGAGCAGGCCCGAAGGGCCGAATGGCCTACTCTTGCTCCTATTTTATATGTTTCTATTGTAAAAGCTTCAAGGTTTCTAAATATAGAAAAACTCAACATTTAAGAATAAAGCACAAAACATTTTTTATTTACTTGGGCTGAATACAACAGTGATACAGATTATAATGGTGTCGAAGGGCAATATGTATATGCTGCTTGCAATACAAAGATATAGATCAAATAAAAATGCCATTATTTATAAGAAAAGAACCAGAGACAGTGGCAGTGTGACTTCTCAATTTATGCATATTTGGAAAAACACTGAAGACGAGAAACAAAAACTGTACAACTGCAGCTGAAACAATTTACTTGGAAATAACAAAGTTAATAAGCTTTGAGGCAACATAATTTACACTGGCCTTCATCAGATGCAGTGCAATCTATCAAACACAATGACTCAAGGTGAGAATCAGCCTGTTCTTTTGTCTACAGTAAGGTTAAACAGAATTAATTTTCAATATTATGACAATGTTCTGCTGTGTCCAGTTGTTAACAACTTAGATTTATATAGCACGCCACACATAAAAGGAGTCTCGAAGCACTTACCAAGGAGAGGTGAAAATTGAGTAGGAAGAAAAGGGGAGGAGAAAGGAAAGAGACCTACAGCATTGTTAAAGAGAAAGGTTTTTTGGATGCCTTTCAAAGTAGTAAAGAGACAACAAAACAAAGTGACTTAAGAAGAGAATTTCATAAGGACCATAAAGGCTGAAAGATCACTCATCAATGGTGGAGCGGAGGAGGCTGCAGTCAGCAGTAAATCGGAGTCAGAGGACTGGAGAGTGTGAGCTGCAACATATGGCTAGAGGAGGTTATCCAAATAAAGAGGGTTATGGTCAAATTATTTGAAAGTGAGGATGAGAATCTTCAAGTGAATTCACTGGGGCACAAGGAGCCACTAGAGCTGGGGATGGATGGGATGGTGGATGTGCAGGTCTTTTAGAAAGAGAGGACTCAGTATACAAAATTATGGATTAGCTGGAATTTGTGATGGGTAAGGGTTGGACGACTGGAGAAGAAAGCATTAGAGTAATCAAACCTCAAGGTGACAAGGGCAGGGATGAAGATTTTGGCTGTGGAGAGATTAAGTTATGGGTTTAAGCAGGCAATGCTCTGGAGGTGCAAGCCAGCCATCTTGGCAACAGGTGGGACATGTGGTAGAAAGCACAGCTCAGGGTCAGACTAAGGCCACATATCATCTTGAGTAAGCAGCTAGCAAGGTTGATGGAGTGCACACCAGAGGCACATAAGGTGCTGGAGAGATGAGTGGGACGGCTTCAATTTTGAGCTGTAAATTTAAACTTATCCAGTACTTGATGCTGGACAGATGGTCAGACAGATAACAACAGTCTTGGAATCAGTGTTGGTGGAGAGGAACAGTTAGGTGTCATTGTTGTACATTGGTAGCTGACTATGGTTAGAAACTGCGGAGTATGTGGGTGGGGTCTGGTTTCAAAGGGGATTAAAAGAACTGAGGGATGGGAAAGGAGAGGGATGGAGGAAGCTGAGCAGATATCCTTGATTTTGGAAATAAAGAAGTCCATAAGTTTCGTGGATTTAGTACCAGAGGTGAAAATGGAGAGTGAGGGGGTAGGGGTCAGAGGAAGTGGCTTATGGTGGACATGTGAAGTTTGGGTTATTCTTGCTTTCCAAGGTCACCCTGCAGTAATAAGGAGATTTAGCTATGAGAGAAAATGTTGCTACTGTTTGAAGTGGTCAAGCCAAGCTAATCGTACAATAAATGTATTCTGGCCCATGGACTTGAGTCCATGGATTTGACTCTTGTAGAAGATAATAGTGGGGGCCAGGGTGTCAAAGGTAGAGGCAAGGCAGTTTTATGGCAAATCGACAGAGGTATCAATATCGATGCAGGTGGTGGGTCAAAGGAAAGGGAGATAGCATGGTTGTGGGAGTCAGGAGGAGTTTTTTGGCAGGGGTGGAAAGAGATAATGGCGGTGTTAAGGAAGAGCAGGAAAACGCATAGGAAGATGAAGAAGTGATCAGGGAAGGCTCATTTGGCTTTCCAAAATACGAGGCCAAATGTCATTGTAAGATCAAGGGAGTGGACATGATCTGGGCTACATATTGGAGGGTAAAGTTGAGAGAGGTGAGGAGGAGACAGGGCAGGCTGAGGTCAGGAACAGGTTAAAGTTGCCAAAGATGAGTCACTCAGTGCGAAGACTGTAAAATACAGGTTACACAATCCAGGGCTCAGGTTACAGTCTTACCCTTTCTAGAATTGCATTCCAAATTACAACAACGTCAAAATGACAACTCTTGCTACAACCGACTAAAAAGCATTGAGGATTTTTTCCAAATTTGTAATACAGACTACAACTGCATCAGGTTGGTTTCATCAAAGACAGCAGCTAAAATAAATCATATAGATAGATGGAGTATTTAAAAGTAACTTGCAATTAAATTTGGTTTAACTGAAACAATTCATTTTTGTAATTGCATACATATAGAGAGATTATTAAACAGTTATAACAGCAGATGTGTCTGTCCCTGTCATCTGTACACATTATTTCTAACATTGTACATACCAATACTGCAGGCTACTGTTTTGTAACAGAGATAACCCCATGAAAATTATAGAATCATAGAAAGTTACGGCACAAAAGGAGGCAATTCGGCCCATCGTGTCCGTGCTAGTACCTCTGTTCACAAAACACTATGCAGCTTAACCTAAAATTCCAGGGTGGTATCTCTACATTCTCCCTGCTCATCAAGGAGTCATTTTAATACTCGTCTACTTCTGATAATTCAAAGTCACTTTTTTGCACTTAAAAAACGGAATTATCTAATAATTTGAAAATTAAGCAACATAAATAACACAACAAAATGGGAGTTTAAAGCAAAAAATGAATAATCAGATAATTTGAATTAAGCAACTTTGAATTAAAAGAATTAGACTGTAATGCAAAGGCTGCATTTATTTTTATGCTTTTTGTAGAATCCAGTGTTTACAAGGATTAGATATTGTGAAGTGGGGCAGGAATGCAGTTTTAAAAATTTTTAAAAAAACTTTACAACATCTTTATTTTCCATACCGAAAGAAATTACCTTCAGTATGATTTTAAATGACAGTATGAAATGTTGTTATTCTTAAAATTATTACTATTACGTGGGGTTTTTCGGTGACACAGAGTGGGAGGACACAGGTTTGATCACCTCCTCTGCTGAGTTCCTGTGACGAACAGTTTCGAGTGGGGGAAATGCAAATTAGAGGCTGTGACCTCTCCCAATGGAATGCAGGGGAGAGAAATTGGCTAACCTGGTAGGTAACTCACACCACCTTACGGACAGCCAAAGCAGCCTTTGGCAGAGATCTGGGAGCAGGCCAGCTTCCCAGTGGACTGAAGAATAAGGATAACATGTTTAATTTGGAAAAATCATAATTTAAATTTTAAAAAAATTACAATGATTGTTATTTGGAATGAAATTGTATGTAGGACCAAGGCGCTTATTGTCTTCACAGACCTGTCTCTCTCGATACTTTTCTCTGACAAATTTAATCATATAATGCTAAAGGCAGCTATAATTCCATATGAATTTATTGCAGCATATCCAATTACCTCAACCGGTCTTATTAAAGTAATTGACAAAGGAAATTATTATGGAGAATTACACTTTTTACATTATTGACGTCTACTGTTGGCATTAAGCACTCCCAGATCAGGTACAGCCCAGCTAGATGCAGAGTACTGCTTCTCCTGCTCTGCGTCAAACCTCGACTGGGCCAGTTTAAATTTTTCCATGCCCCAAACCAGCTACCTGCATTTTCCACACAGCGAGTTAATGGTCTCAGTTGCACTGTTGTGAGAAGGCACTGAATGGAGGCCACACAGGGTGAAGTGAGATGGAAGATGGTGTAATGCTGGACAGTTCAAATGTACCTCCTAGAGCTCTGCTTCAGTGCCACACTGGGAGCAGATCTTCAACATGGTCTCTTGGCGGGAGGTGGGGTGTGGTACTGAGAGACCAACAAAAATAAATAAATAATATTTATATTGCACACACATACATTTAAATACATCCTTGACATTCTAGGTGATTAATGTAAGGAATCTTACAACACCAGGTTATAGTCCAACAGTTTTATTTGAAAATCACAAGCTTTCGGAGATTAAGATTGTAAGATTCCTTACATTTGTCCACCCCAGTCCATCACCTGCATCTCCACATCATTCTAGGTGATTGTACAAGGCAGAGATTCATTTAATAAACTGTCTTTTTTATGAAACCAAAATTAGATAGAATGCAATGGGATTTCACAAGGGCAGCTTGTCAGTTTCAGTAACTCCTTTAGATGGGTTTTGGGAAGTCAGAAATCTCACCCTGAAATCTGGCTTTTATCACTGATCATGTTAATTTTGTTCTGCAATTACCTGGTGCAGTTCATTTCAGTTATTCAGGCTTACAGCCATGGTTGCTAACTCATCAAGCTTTAATGACTTCAGTGCATCTTTAAAATTGCTTTGACATCTGCCACGGTCTTTACAGTGCCTCTCACTGCACTGTGGTCCTGGGAGCCTAGTCTGTACAAAAATGGATCAGCTCCCCTCAACTCGAATAATATAGGATGTTTAAAAATAATTCAGTTGCATTCTTAAAATAAAATGTCAATAGAGACTGCTGATGAAGTTAGATGAAGTAGGGTGGGAGGAGGCTTGTGTGGAGCATAAACACTGGCACAGACCAGATGGACCGAATGGCCTGTTTCCATGCTGTAAATTCTAGGTAATGTGTTTACACAAACCTTTTACTTCTATTAGGAAAGTGTTCTTAAAGCTTGAATAGTTAGACCTTAAACAGAATGCTTCATTAAAATGCCAGCTACAAAGTCTTATGAGAACACGAACAATAAAGTCCAGTTTAACCAAGAGACTTGGTCTGATGTTTGAAAAGCTTTGTTAATTTACTTCTATATTTGCTCCATATCGGACAACGCATTTTAGCTGTTCGTTAACTATTACCGTGCCCCAGAGACTCTGAATGAAAATTGTGACTCCGGCATTATGCTGAATGCTGAACACTGGGTGCACTTCAGCTATGCAGCATAGAAATGGATTGTCAATGTGATTCTTCACGTTTTTGTTCATACAAAATACTAGCGTGACTAATTTAAAGACGGAAGACAATAAATAAAACACCACCAACATTGCTTTATTAATGGCATTCATTGATAGATTGAAAACAAGGTAACTTTAGAATATTTAATACAGCTGGCCACATTGCTCACCCTTAGCTGTTCCAATAATATCATAATACTTCTTTCCTATGTAAATTCCATCACTGAATATTATTTAGAAAGTTCTATACTTTATGAAATCAGAATGCTAGCTGTTGCAAAATAAAGCACAAAGAGTGCACAGAACAGAACTGAACTTGCAAATCCAGAGGCAACCTGGATGAGGCCTTTTTTTAAAAAAAAGTCTTGCCTAGTACACTGGATCCAATCAAATTAGTGAAAGCACTGTACATATTGACCTCTGCCAAAGTCTCCATATAAGGTCAGGCAGGTGAATACTTGTTGATTTTAAGAACTAAATCCCTTACCTTATCACTAACATAAACACCCATTATCAAAATCATACTGGTTTTCACACACAAGTATTCATAGTGGTTTTCAGGACATAAGAGCCACTGTTTCACCTGCAAGAGATTATGGGGCTTATTTTCCTCTGCTTTGTGCCCTGGGAACACTACGGTCCCAGGAACAAAGCAGAAGAAAAAGGAACAGAGCCCTGTTATACCAAATGTCCACCCACTCCCCCCCCCCCCCCCCCCACCATTTGCATTGCCTGGGGATTCATTAGGTATTTCCCAGGAGGAATGTAAGGGGGTCCTGCACTTGTGCATACAGTAGGCATAAGCATGAGGATCCGATGCAATTGAGGCAGGAGGAATTTAACAGTGCCTCGTGTCTAACTTTCATCTGTCAATGCTGAGTGGACGACCATGTCCAGTCCTCTTAAGCCTGTAGCAGAAGTTGACTTGCCTCTCCTCCTTCCAGATGCAGTGTGCTGCCGGGAGTGTGTGTGGGATGGATAATTGGCTGATCTGAACCCAGAAAAATACAGACAGCTTCAAGTTATGTCATGCAGAGTGCACTTTGGGTGGATGCAGGGAACATAGGAGCAGGAGTAGGCCATTCAGCTCCTCGAGCCTGTTCCACCATTCAGTTAGATCATGGCTGCTCTGTATCTTGGCTCCATTTAGCCAGCTTGGTTCCATAGCCCTTAATATCCTTGCTTAACAACAATTTACCAATCTCAGAAGGAGGAAAATCAGCCCTTATAAGTCTAAATGTGCTGGTAGTGCATAGCAGGTTGATTAGCATCTGAAAGAGAAAGATAGATCAATATTTAGGTGGGACTCTTCATCAGAACAGGGGTTGCATTTGAAACAATCTTTCTCTTTCAGGTGTTGACTGACCTGCTGTGTATTTCCAGCATTTACTGTTTTTATTTCAGATTTCCGGCATTAACATATTTTCTTTTATCTGCAGTGATTGTATCTCAATTTGTAATTGGTATTTTGATGCTTCATCATCAGAAATCCCAGTGATTATATGCAATTATTAACAATGGCACTGTTTATGGGAGGGGGTAAGTCCATGCTTCACAGGGAGGGTGGGGTGGAGAAAGGGCTATAGAATTATGTTTCTCAAACCATATCATTAAAAGTCATTGGGGTAGATTTTTGTCTTCACCCCCTGGGTGGCAATCTGATGAGGCGGATTGCCTGGCCTTTATGGAAACCTGATTTTTATTCGATGGGTTTCAAAATAGTTGTAGTGTAAATGTAGCCTAAATCCAGGGTTAGGCTCAACCTGATGCTGATGTGACGTAGAGTGAACCTCCCTGGAGGAGTGAGTCTTACTCTGCTTTATTTTGGAGTCAGTTCAAGTCTTAACACCCGATTTATATCACACAAGTTTAGCTTTGCTGCAAAGTCAAAACTGCTTCACACCGTGCACCCTTAGAAACACTGGGTATAAATTCACCTCGGGCAGTAATGCAAAATGGGCAATGGCGAATCGGCAGCCCACTGACTTCATGGAAAAGAAAACTGGGCGGAGTGTAAACCGGGCTGCTGATTAACTATCACCCATTTTCCGTTACCGCCCGAGATGAATTTATACTCCACTGGGTTTAGAAACACTGAAACCAATGGCACGAGACTTCAAGGTCTGTTGAGATTAAATGCATAAAATACAAAACATAGAAAATTCAGTCAAAATCTAGAACAAGCACCAGCTGATAAATTAAAAATGCAAATTAAATGCAGATAGGGTTAGATGAAGTAGGAGGAGGCTCATTTGGAGCATAAACATCAGCACAGTGTTGAGCCAAATGGCTTGTTTCTGTGCTATAAAGTCTGTGTTTGATTGAAGAAATGCAGTATTGTCTACAGGTTAGACTATGGGTATATTATCCTCTATTCATTCATTTTAACAAAAAATGTGTTCCCTGCATTATACTTACATTTACTTTTTCTCTACAAACACATGAACTTATAACCCTATGATCTTTAGATACAGTGTGAACTGTTGGGTTTAGTTCACTGAATATTTAATTGTAATACTCACTGAAAAGTGCTTAAAAAACAAAAGAGTCTCAGTTGTTCTGTACACTGACTGCAAACTCACCATTGCCTCTAAGATACTGAGTTGGGATCTGATCGGGCAGATTCCCGACCAGACGGTCGATGCCATTTGGCAGAACGTTTCATCATCGGAACTGATCAACAGGCACCAGGGTGTAGCTTGGACGGTGGTGAGAAAGGTCCCCCCAGTGCGGTCTTTCCAACACGCACGGAATCTCAGCACCACCGTGAGCTGCCCTCAAGGCTGCGGCGGGGACGAGACCGTCGTCCACCTTCGCGCAGAAGGTGTGGAGAGAGATGCGATGTCCTGGTTCACCCCCCCAACAACTCGGTAATATAGGACGCTGTGCTCTACGGGCTGTTCCCCGGGACGCACACCGAGACAGATATCAACTGCTGCTGGAAGACCATCAACTCGGGGAAGGAGGCCCGTTGATCCGCCCGAAACCTGCTGGTCTTCCAGCTGTAGGAACTGTCCACGACCGAGTGTTGTTGACTGGCACACCCCAAGGTCCAGTAATATGTGCTGCGGGACACATTGAAGCGAGGTGCAAAGGCTCTACGGGGAAAGGCCATCGTGTATACCATCCCACTTTGTATTGTACAGAAGATATGTACTGTGTTTTATATTGTAATAACGGGATCAGTGTGTACGATCCATAGTGTATTGTTTTGAATTATAATTGCGTATTTACATTGAACTGTGTGTATCCTTAAATATTATGAAATAAAGTATATGTTGAAATTTAAAAAACGACAAGCTATAAGGGGCTCTTTGCTGTCTGAAATCCTAATGTATCTGCTCAGTGAAATGAATGGATAAATTTAGCGGTTCAAATAAGAGCCTTGTAAGCGGAGGCAGACTAAACTAATTTATGTGGAAAAAAGAATTATCTGGAACACAGATAGGAAAAAGTACTTATCTGTTGTACCACTTACCCTACAAAATTGTATTCTTTAACTTGTTAAAATGTTTTACATTTAGCCTAATGTGGCATATTCTCAAGCTTGGATTCAATTGAATCTATGCTACATTTCATACACATAAACAAATAATCATTTTTTTTAACCAAAGTGGATCAAATCTCCTATCCATTCAGAACCATTCCAAACCAGATCTTTGGCAGGTGCACTGCAGCATATATTTTTATTTTTAAGACTATTACATTTTTAAACATGATGTCAAATTAATTTTTTTACAGCGTGGAAAGATATTAGCCTGGAAAGTATACTGTGCAACATTATTGTATCAAATTACTTTGTGCACTATTTTAATAGAATCATTAACCTGTTTATTTTAAACAGGTATCTGCCTCAATTAAAATAGTATGCAAAATAATCACACACAAATCTATTCTACGCTAATATATTACAGTGTAATTTCGAGGCTATAAATTACAGATCAGCTGGGAATAATATGAAAAACTGGCCCACTAATTCAAAGCATGAGGACTTAAGGGTATGAAAAGGTCATTCTATGACTCTCTCATGTCCCAAATGCACGAAATGAAAAAGAATTGACCTGGTACTAAGGGCTTCTGTGTAAGTGACAATTCATAACATTAAGGCAGGTATTTACACAAGTAGCAATGTGATACTGACACAAAATACCTGGGCAATAACTCCAACATTCTTTTGTTTTCAATACAAATGAATGAAGTAACACATTAATGACTGCTATGAAGCTAGATATTTTACGATTCCTCCACTAAGTTAGATGAGTAGCTGACTTTGAAGATCATTTCTCCTCTCCATTTTTTCTTGTTTATTTTTGTCTGACATGACTATTATGTACATACACCCTTTCAACTACAGCACACAGTGTAAAAGGTTTCAAGCAATAAAGTCCAAAGCGTAACTTTGTATACAAACCAGCTCCAAATTAATTCCACCCTCCCTGCCCCCACAAACCCATGCGTTCACAGTGCAAGGCAGAGAACACTGGTTGCTGCACTTTGCTTAGAGTAGCATGACTAAACACTAAAATCTGTTTCCTAAGAACAGTATTCAAATTATTTAGAAAAGAAAAAGTTGTCCAATTCAATATAATATCCAATCTATTATAATCCTAGAAAGATCAGAGCAGTTTACTGTTTAACAAGAGATGATAGTACTGTGGTTCATTTTATTAAGGAAATCACAATAGAATTCTCAGGTCGAAATCCTAGCAGTGCATGATCAATTTTTATGTGGATATCATTTTCCCAGGCCTCACACGGGTTATCTACTGCAGCAGGGGTACTTTTCAGAAGGTTTTTTTGTTAACTTCTGCAAAGCTTTTCCCACAAAATATTACACTGATATTTAGCCTCTGCGATCGCCTCATTTTCAACATGCATTGTGTGGTTTAGAAGACACGAGCTTTTTTCTTAAGCTCATTGCGCTTCCAAAGTGGTAATCTGTTGAACTCCTGGAAAGTCATATTAAACAGCTGGTAAAAAACTTCAGGGGCCAGATGACGCTAAAAGAGTAAAAGATAAAGAAAAATCAGTAGGTTATTAAAGTCTATTTGTACTGAAATCCAACAATGCTAAAATTACATTTATTTTGTTTATAGTTAGAGATTTATTTTCTCCCCTTGTTGGTATGCCCTGGCCACCATTTCCTCTCAAATCACTGACTACCTGGGTGCCCTTCTCTACCCCAATGCCACTTTATCTGGTAAGGGTGCATTTTAAATATCCTGTTCAGTTCAGGTCACCAAGGCACATTGAGCCCGGGAAATGATGCAGAGATCCACACAGCTGATCTGTAGTGTCAGAGGACTGACTTATGAGGTAGGTCTGGAAAGGAGACAGATGAGAGAGGACTTGTAGAAGATATTAAGCAGAGTAGAAAAAGGTAAATCCAGAATGCTACTTTCAGTTAAACCAGCATCGCAGGAACAAATTCAGGATTGATGTCAGGAAATATTCTTCAGAGTAAAGCCCATGGGATTAAAGGGACAGTGGCAGCATGGATACAAAATTGGCTAGGGGACAGAAAGCAGAGAGTAGTGGTGAATGGTTGTTTTTCAGACTGGAGGGAAGTATACAGTGGTGCTTCCCAGGGGTCAGTATAGGACCACTGCTCTTTCTGACATGTATTTTAATGACCAGGACTTGGGTATAGAGGGTATAATTTCAAAGTTTGCAGATGACACGAAACTTGGAAATGTAGTAAACAATGTGGAGGATAGGAACAGACTTCAGAAGGACATAGACAGATTGGTGAAATGGGCAGACACATGGCAGATTAAATTTATCGCTCGGAAGTGATGCATTTTGGTAGGAAGAATGAGGAGAGGCAATTTAAACTAAATGGTACAATTTTAAAAGGGTGTAGGAACAGAGAGACCTGGGGGTGCACATACACAAATCTTTGAAGATGGCAGGACAAGTTGAGAAGGCTGTTAAAATGGGATCCTGGGCTTTATTAATAGAGGCATAGAGTACACAAGCAAGGAACTCATGCTAAAACACTGGTTAGGCCTCAGCTGGAGTATTGTGTTCAATTCTGGGCACCACACTTCATGAAAGATGTCAAGACCTTACAGTGAGTACAGAAGATATTTACTAGAATGGCACCAGGAATAAGGAACTTCAGATATGTGGAGTGATTGGAGAAGCTGGGGTTGTTCTCCTTAGAACAGAATAGGTTAAGGGGAGATTTGATAGAGGTGTTCAAAATCGTGAACGGTTTTGACTGAGTAAATAAGGAGAAACTATTACGCAGCGAGTTGTAATGATCAAGAATGCACTGCCTGAAAAGGTGGTGGAACCAGATGCAATAGTAACTTTCAAAGGGGAATTGGATAAATACTTGAACGGAAAAAAATTACAGGGCTATGGGGAAAGATCAGGGAAATGGGACTAAATGGATACCTCTTTCACAGAGTCGGCACAGGCATGATGGGCTGAATGGCCTCCTCCTGTGCTGTACCTATTATGATACTAAGATAAAGAATGATTAATATCTGGAATGCTTTTCTGGGGAGGGTAGAGGAGGCCAAATCTCTGGAATAATTCAAAAGGCAGTTAAATGCGGTGATGTGGGCACTGTAGGTTTCTGTGACAGGATGAGGTAGGTGGACTGAGTGGCTTCTTTCATCTGTACTTATTTTTGTGATATTGAGCAGTTGAGGTATACGGAAGGGCTCCGTGGATGAATAACCTCCTGATTTTCTTATTAGTGGAAAAAATGTCTTGTGTCCACTTAGTATCTCACTCTGATATGAAACTCACATGTGGAGAACTGAGGATGTAAAATTGTACCAACCCCTCGCACTGTATCACCCTTAGATTCTTTCTTAAAAGATTCCAGTAGCACAAGTTGCTTTTCATCCAGTTGGTCGTGGGTTTGTAAGGCAAGGCGTTATATGCCAGAAGAGTTTATTAGTCTAGGATCAGATGCTCTTTCCAAGTCCCAGATAATACTCTTTATTTCCCAATTGTTTCATGGGAAGACTGTGACCTCACCTCCAGTCTTGTCCTGTCTACATCCCTTGGTAATTTGCTGCGCCCCCTGTTAGTCACCGAAAGCACATGATAAGGGTAAATCTGTGCAGTGGAAGAAAATGGTATCAGTGAGGGAAATTCAACATGATCTACTCATCTCCAACAATTATATTTAACAAACATTTTTTTCAGACCTTATCATTATAATCTATAAGATATGACACTATACTAACTAATCACAAGCCATAACAAATGAATGCAGATACCAGCGCAAGTGCAGTTTATTGGAAAGAGCTGTAGTAAAATACAATGCATGCATTCAGTTGTAAAATGAATTAAAAGCCATTGAATTTAAACAAAACGTGGCAATATATTTTTTCTACTGAAGAAGCTTCTGAATCAGTTTAGGAATTACACGGCATTCAAATCAAGCAAGCTCGCTTTTATAAGGATGCTGTGCTCCTTACAGTTTTTAAAGAAACATCATCTGCTAACTTTTTGGGACACCCAGCTCCACCTAACATTAATGTTTAAAAGAGTCAAGGTTTGAAAAGTTAAACCACAGTCACGGATCAATAACTGTAGAATGCAATGTTCAGCTAGAAGACATGAGTTATACTGCCAGTCGCACTTTGCACTGAATTTGGTGACAAGGAGCTCTGTGCATATGTGTTCGGATGTACGCAAAGAGATCTGCTTCTCAGGCAGCTCATCAATAATGTTAGGAGAGAAGCATCCACTTTGGGCCAATATTAAAAACACTGAAAAGTATTTCTTTTTGTAAAATTCCCTGAACACTCTTAAAATGTGGCTTTGCACTGGGTTGCAGTTATACTGCACCTGTTACAAACTCCAAGCAGTGTGAGACTACATATTGGAGGGGGTCTCATTATCTCCCCATTGTATTTGGGAGTCAGATCGGCAAGCTTACTCCCAAGGTATACTGCCACTTCTGGGTTAATGTGCAGTCAGAATTGTTTTGCATCAATGCAAAAGTGGCGATATAACTTGGGAGTCAGTTCGATGATCCGACTCCCTATTGCACTAAAGCAAGAGATGTAATTTTTTAACCTAATAGTTTCAGTGGGGTAGAGTGCTGTCTTCAAAGGGCTATGAATTCAAACATTAGCCCTGATTAAAATTCAAACTAACTTGCTCTTATTGGGCAAGCCTTGCCAGTTCTTAATGTGGAATAAATATAGTTCTCGATCTCAAAAGGGAGGGAAGCATTGGGAAATGGCTCCTGATCTTATCTACAGGTGTTATTGCTTAGACATGGACAGCCACCTGGGCTTGTTGAAATGAATGTGGTGGAATGACACAACAGTAGGGAATCTAAGAGGTTGGTGTTGGGTGCTTTTGTTTTCCATTCACCTTCACCCTTGGATCACAGTCAAGGCTGCTTGTTTCCAGGTGACTCCAATTGGAGTGCTAATTCCAGGAATTAATTGTGCTAACAGTGGGGGGGGGTGGGAGGAAACAGATAAAGTTCATGAAGTGTCCCGGCTACCTAGCCGCCCAACTGAGAGCTGACAAAATTCATTGCACATTAGTGTGATTTGGGGCTTGACTCAGAATCTACACTAATAGGAGATAAGCATAATAACTACTAAGCTATCAGGCCATCAATGTAAGTCTGCCAATTTTTTGCCTATTTGTTTGCTTTCAACTTTATTTTACTACTCCATTTTCTCCCCCTGCAGACCAGTTTGTCCCCCACACATTCCCTTCCAGTTGGGAGGGCAAAACGAATGGTTATTTCTAAAAGTGATGTACAAATATAGCAAACTTGCCACTAGAAAGGGTGGCGTAGTGGCACGGTGCACTGATGTGCCAACAGAATGGGAGGATGTGGATTCATGTCCATGACCAACAATACAGTTTTACGTTTGTGATCGTGTCTGTGATATCAAGTTAACTGTATCCATGTGATTTATATCAATTAATGTTAATTGTATTCAGGTAGTGTGTATCAATTGGGAACTCTCTTGTATCCATTTATAAGAGAGCTGATCTAGGGTGGGGCACGATGTGTAAGGGGGATCTGAGAATAAAGGCTTGGAAGCAACTGAAGACGAGGCTCTACTATTCTATCCTTCACCACCTAGCCATCCGACTTTTTACAACCATGGGAGGTGCTGAGCAGAGGCTACCCACTTTCTCCACAGGAAGAATGGAAAATTGGATGGAAAGTTTTCCCAGCTGCTTTTCTACACCTATCTGCAGTTGGTTCAAGAGCTTGGGAAACTCTGAGTTTTCTGTTTACTTTTATTATTCTTAACATATTTAGTAATTTTTTTTTTCCTTATTTGCCCATTCTTTAAGTGAAAGCTGATTTCTGTAGACTTGCCTTTGGCTCCAGCATGTTAGGCATTGACACTCCCCTGTCCATCCTTGTTCCTTGCACAGTTCCATCCTGTGTGGGCTGTGAGAGATAGAGGGGGAGAGAGAGAGATAAAGGTGGTACGTCTGTTACATAAGTCCAAGATGCATGCGTCACTATATTGATACAGATTTATACTGAACTTCAGGGAACTGAGACGCATTTGGTACAAGATAAATATCACAAAACAAATATAGATAGCACAGTATTCTTACACCAGCACAAAAAAAATCATTAACCTGGCATTATTCTATGCATTCTTCAGTCTTTCACATAGGTGCAGCGTTGAGAGATTAACTTATACTTTGTTGTATTTATTAATTAAAATGGCACTGCCAAAATTGCTACATTACAGATAATAGGTAAGATAGAAGTTGCTTTGGATTTGGGCTGCATTTACAGCATAACTGTAGCATCACTGTGAAGTGAAGCTGTTTTGCACTGATGCTGCAATTCTAGTATAAATGAACCCTCCGATGCAATCCAAACCCCTAGGTTATTATTCCCAAGTCTCTATTGTGCTTTACGTTGACATCAAAGAAAACATTAACTTCAATTGTATGAATATCTTTTAGGGACAAAAAATGATATTTTTTCAGAAATGCCTGGATAAACTCAACAAATTTGGTGAGGTTAATTCTCCTGATTCCCCCTTCCCCCATCAAACAGGCTGCCCTTCTGAACCATAATAGTGCTAATTCAAACATACCTCATTTGAATACTGTATACTGAGAATAACCAGGGTGTGATGTCACATGGATTCAACTGCAGCAGCATGCCTACTATTACAGTTTTTGTTTTTAAGAGTAGTAAAAAGTCTGAATATAGTAAAATTATGGGGTAAAATGCAAAGTTTAAAAAAAATGAAAAACATTATGGCGTAAACTCCCAAAAAAACTGAATGGACAGTGTGTATGTTTGGTTTGACAATTTGAGGAAGAAGCACAAGACTGACAGACTCCAGCTTTACTCTTATCCGGGCCTAGTCTGCATGCATTTGCATGTCCTTACTTCAATAAAACATTAAAATAGAAGTTCTATTATTAAATTTGGAACATTTCAAAATAGTTATATATTTTGATAATACAGTTGGCTCATACTTCCTATATTTCGATATAAAATGTACATATCATTCATTGCTGTCTCTCATTTATAACTAAAAAGGCCATAATTTTAAAAAATGTTTGAATTTATTACAAAATAACTATGCTGAGAATCATTACAAAACATCCTAGACTGATATCTAGATCATTTAAAGCCATATTTAGCACATTAGTTTATGCATCTCTTCAGATGCACAAAACATTATAATTGAGAAACATTATGACATGCAAAACATTAGTCTTTTCCCTTTTGTGGTCAATTTATTTTGAAGTTTCTACTGACACCAACATACCAGGGTTTCTGAAAAAAAAGAAAAAAGAAAATTATTACTTTGGTGTTCATCAGAGCATACTTTTATAGATGTTATTACTTTTTCTCTAATGTTCAAATTGACACATTACACTGACACAGTTCTATTAGCAAGGATCTGTTTGTTGCTATATCTGTCTCCAGCTACAAAAAGATGGGTGGTGTGCACAGAGGTTCCCTCAACAATCGCTATCAATACTGCTCAACCAACAGGCTGCAGCAGGGATAAGGAAGCCACGCCAGCTTATCTACATCCACTTCTGCCAGGCACTCTGCCAGTCAGTCAGACCAAGGGCTGAAACGGTTTCTGTGCCACATACAGTTCACAGGCAGTTCTGAGCCACAGCCATCTCGTTCAGATATAAGCACTCCACCTCCACTCAGCCGTCACCCCTGCCTATGTTGGAATCATTTTGATAAACATTTTCTTCTGAAGTAGAAAAGACAGAGTTTTATGTCCCTATAATAAAATTGGATCAATCATAGTCACACCTAATGCCCAATAGTTATCAATTGGTAGTGCAGTAAAGTAAGGTTTAGGCATGTTTGTTTATTTTTAAGGTTATATTAGTTCCTAAAATAAACTTGTGCTTATTAACTAAAGTTCCTTAAGCGATGCTGGATTTTTAAAAATTGTTTTTCAATGTTCTCCATTTTTCTCCAATCCTCCCACCTCTAAAGTGCTGACTCACATCTTGGTCGTTCATTCACATGAAATTCCTCAGTTCATTGCTTAATGGAGGTGTTAACCCATTGAGAATAAACAGTTTAACACCCACATTAAAATAACAGATAAAGAAATTTCATACAAACAGATTAAGCATTTGCACACTCATTTTCAAAGAGACGAATTTCAAATATTGATGTGTGAGTCCAGATAATGAGTACGGGCAGGCTATTCCAGCATGGGTTATCACAGCCAACCGTAATCTGATCTTAATCCAACATCTACAAACATGCACTTACTGAATAGTTGTAAACAATTTTACAACACCAAGTTATAGTCCAACAATTTTATTTTTAATCCCACAAGCTTTCGGAGGCTTCCTCCTTCCTCAGGTGAACGGTGTTGTAATTGTAATTGTTTACAATTGTCAACCCCAGTCCATCACCGGCATCTCCACATCATTACTGAATAGTGATCAAGGGCAGGAATCCTAACTGATTTTTTTCCCTCCCTGAGTCTAGGGACATGGAGGCCAGCTGATGCACTCCTACGTCTGCCTAGCTGAGGATCATGTTGTTCTAATTCCCTTCAATACGAAGCAGCAGCCACTGTCTGTTCTGCTTCCAGCTGCTAGGTGGCAGTGCCAAATTGTATTAATGAAAGGAACTCCGAGGCTCTCACAGGGCATTCCAGGGAACCACAGCTACAGCCTCTGATGCACGGTTCAAGAAAAAAAATGGCATGTAATGCTAAATGTTTTGAGATTTTTCCTGAAAGTTGCAAGCAACAAACTTTAAAAGTGCAATGGTATGAAAGTAAGTTGGGCATAAATTAAAATCCGGAAGCAATCACTACCTAAACTACATGATTTTATAAGTCATTGAGAATCTATGTGAAAACCAGGAATGTTAATGAAATCCATTTGTTACAGAAAATAGAATAACATTTTCATTAGAACATTGTGAGGCACAGCACGCTGCTGGAATGGTGGGAGTTCGACTTGTGGTCATAAATTCCCAAACAAGAAGCTTCTGAATTTGATTGCGATATCTGGGGCAGCACCAAACTTAAGCACTTCCTTGAAAGGTTGGAGAGAAAGTAAGGCAGTAAGATATTGCTAAGCAACAAATTACAGAGTGCCACATGCTAAAATCTGGAACCCGGTTGCTTAGGATAGAGCATGGAACAGGAAATTACTATTCAGTCCCACCAAGCCTACTTCTACCCCAGACCTTCATAGATTCTAACGCACCTATTGAACCTCGAGGGAAAGTTATGCATAAAAACTCACTGTATTCCAAACGTGATCAAGAAAATTCACTCATCCTCAATTTTTATTATTCAACCCTGGCTTCCTGTCCTTCAGGTAACATTCCTCCCAGCCTCACGTCATAGGAACTATCACGCCCCATGGAATATTTAATCATGTCTCTTACCCTTATAATCACCAATCACATTCCCACTCTGGATATTTAGCCAGCTCAGCTTTAACTTCCATTTGCCCGTACCCAGGAGAAGGGATAGGGGTAGGGGCAGACGGAAGTTTCATCTTCCACAATGATGGCCTGACATTTGTGAGGAGGCAGGCAAGGCTGGCTGAATGGTGTCACCCATTGGGAATCTCACTGCCTCCACTTTGTTCACCCTGAGCAACCTGCAGAGCAGCAACATACTGGTGTCCAGGTCAAAGGAGCTGTGGAAGTGAGGTCCGGACTTGTGGCCTGGAAAACATCCTAAGTATAAATTGGGCCTCTCAGAAAGGGGGCTGATTAACAGGGACCAGTGTCAAATGAAGCTGGGCCTACCAACTGCTCACCCACACAGCATCCAAGCATTGCATTTTCTTCTCTCCTCCCCCTGGCAAAGCACCCAAAATGTGCCCAGAGGTGTGCGCTGGAACTATTTAAGTAACTTGATCTTGTCCTGACCCTAGCTACTCTGGCGGGCTCAGGAACTCAAGTAATCATACGGTAGCAAAGCTGCATCACGGATTATCAGTCCCAATATATTTTCAAGTCAGATGGATTTGATGCTGGCGTTGCTTTCTTATACTTGCTAAATAAATCAGACATTTGATCGGATATGGATGTGCACAACGTTGTAATTACTAGCTTGATATGAACTACTTTTGTCCACAAGAATAAGTTCCTTGGGAAGTAACTGATGGAAATAAAAATCTTATACTTTAAAATACTTTATAAAGTGGCAGTTTACCACATACCACTACAACCTACATCAAAGGCACTAAACCAAACTGATGCTAATCAAGATACAGCAAATGCACTCATTTATCTGATATAGTAGCAGCATTTGTTTGCTGTAGAAGCACTGGGTTACAGGGACTAGGTACAGGAATAGCAGTAGATCCACTTACTATGGGCAACTTATGTACATTTAGAGTAATTTAATGAAAATTATACACATGCCTGGAGCAGAATTAGACCTTGACTCTTGAACCATTTTCTGGGAGAGAAGTGCTACTGATTTTTACATAGTTTATAAATTGGACAGATATGAACAGAAACACAAGGTTAAAGACATCCCTACCTCTGACACCTTCGCTTATGTCACTGTAGCTGTCATACTGTGTGAAATCTGTGGACTGCGGCTAACAAAATAAGAGGAAAGTGCAGTCAATCTTTAAAGGTTCTATGGTCAATGATTCAGTTTACAGATTTCTTAACAAATAATTGTACTCTACCAGTTATTATAGATTTATTACTATATCACCATGCTCAGCCACAGATGTATACATAAATAATGTAGAACTAGTGCGTTAGATCAGTGTTGTTCAATACTTTAGCCACTAGCTACATTTGGCTAATTGCATTTTTGATTAGTAAATAAACAATGGTAATAAACACCATTGTTGGGCATCTGATCTCAATACTCATTCGCACGGCATTTGAACATGTACATTAACCTTTTTGTGTATTTTTTTAGTAAAATGGTAAGAGGAAAAGCAGAATGTGCGAGCATTTTTTTATCATTGTGTGTGCTTTATTTCCTTGGTTATTGATTATTGGTTATTTGCTAAAATGGTGTACAACACTGGTGAAACCACCGGACCTCAGTACTATGGAAACACCAGCAACATTGTATGGGCAGGGGAGCTAAGGTCAGTTCGCCAAATCGGAATAACCACTACAGGCCAGCAGAAGGAAACAAGCCCAACCAATAATGAGCATCTCCAACAGGGCATGTGATGGCAAAGGGCAGGCAGCATCCAACCACATTCTGGATGGAGAGCCGGGGCAGGTCTGGCGCGTCTCGTTGTGCATGTCGACATTCTTGGCAATCACTGAAGTCAAAGTCCCGCTCGCAACTGCTGGACAAAAACCTAAAAGCTGCACTAAAATGTGTTGTGTCTGATCAATTCATGCCAGTATTCCAAACTTTGGTGAAAGAGAAAGACTGCAAAGTTTCGTACTGAATGGTGGTAGATTTTTGTTAAGTAAATATACACTTAAAGTACATTTACCTGTATTGTGTATAAGGCATTTTCTACTAGAGTTAGTGCACGTGGCTAAAATAGTGTCACTGTAGCCACACCTGTGGCTAGTCAACGATTTCTATTGGACAACACTGAATTAGACATATGTCCAGTGCATTCTTACCAGCATCACCCACATGCATGAATACAGTGTGTCATATCTTGATCATTCAATTTAGCTTAAATAGCTTATGAAACTATAGCATACCACATGCTGTAATACCATTGTCTGTTTACTAATTTACAATTTAGAAGAATAATTTCCCATTGACGTAGAAATATTTCAGGCTATTGTAGTCAAATGAAAGTAAATTGTTACTATATTTATTCAAAGGTAGAACTCCTCAGTTAGCTCTAAATTACTTGAATTCAAAATTCAAACACATCTCAATATTTTTATTTTTAGTCTGGGTTTTAAAATTTCAAGCCACAATTTTAACCTAATGAGCCCGGCGGGAATAGGGCTCGTTTGGGAAAGAAGCCCAATTTACACCCTGCCCAATTTTATACTCCATTGACTGCAACAAAGCTGAAAATCGGATGGGGTGTAAATAGGGCGTCTGAACCGAACGTGTCCCATTCACGCCTGGCACATTAGGTTAAAATCGGGGCTCTGGCCTTCGATTACAATACATGTACAAACATTTTACACTCTACCCAAGAATAAGGCACTGCAATCATTGTTCATGCATGATGTGACGTCAATACATTAACTGTAATGTTTTCAGTAATCCGCTTAATCTTTTAATTATATTTCATAGTCTTGAGGTTTACTCGTTATGACACTGTAACTTGAAAGTGCTCATTTCATGGGTTTTCTTATTATAGGTAATTTATTTCACGGGGTCAATTAAATAATTAACATTCGATTGGTATTTAAATGGGAAGCATCCCATCAAACTCATCTGTTCATCCCTCTAACTCGTTATTTTCCATCAGAAGCAGAGCAGTTCTTTCTTGCTCATTTCCCTTCAACACTGAAGCTCTTTGCTTGAAAAGGAGGGATATCCCTCTGTCCACTTTTAACGTACTATAAACAATTGTCATTCCTTAACTATCTGAAAGCAGGAGTGGTACGTGTGAATCCCTGCGGCACTAAGGGCAGGACAGCTCACAAGCCCCTGGCAATGCTTCTTATAGTCAGTCGCCAGGAGACACACAACTGCAGCTTGTTGGAGACTCGACATAAACCTTCCTGACCCGCAGCACATTTCTTGCTGAGACTGAAAATTTAGAAGAGGAGTATCAAACTAGTTTGTCAACACTACCTCCACCAAGTTTGCCATGTGATGGTACTTTATTAAGGAACTTGCTATTTTGAAGATAACAATTGTAAACAATTTTACAACACCAAGTTATAGTCCAGCAATTTTATTTTAAATTCACAAGCTTTCGGAGGCTTCCTCCTTCCTCAGGTGAACATTGTTGGAAATGAAATCCTCGAAATGAAATCGCATTTATAAATCAAAGAACAATGCTTGGTGATTACAGACAGTTTTTTCAGCTGCCCGTTGCCAAGGCAATCAGTGTGCAGACAGACAGGTGTTACCTGCAAGGTCTCCGAATATACAAATCACCAAAAAAAAACAGAGATAGAGAGGTAGAAACATAGAAAAGACAGCAACTGACCCGTTATATTAAAAACAGATAACATTTGTTCGCTGGTGGGGTAACGTGTAGCGTGACATGAACCCAAGATCCCGGTTGAGGCCATCCTCATGGGTGCGGAACTTGGCTATCAATTTCTGCTCGACGATTTTGCGTTGTCGTGTGTCTCGAAGGCCGCCTTGGAGTACGTTTACCCGAAGGTCGGTGGCTGAATGTCCTTGACTGCTGAAGTGTTCCCCAACTGGGAGGGAACCCTCCTGTTTGGTGATTGTTGCGCGGTGTCCGTTCATCCGTTGTCGCAGCGTCTGCATGGTCTCGCCAATGTACCATGCTCTGGGGCATGGTACATTGGCGAGACATGGATGCCCCAGAGCATGGTACATTGGCGAGACCATGCAGACGCTGCGACAACGGATGAACGGACACCGCGCAACAATCACCAAACAGGAGGGTTCCCTCCCAGTCGGGGAACACTTCAGCAGTCAAGGACATTCAACCACCGACCTTCGGGTAAACGTACTCCAAGGCGGCCTTCGAGACACACGACAACGCAAAATCATCGAGCAGAAATTGATAGCCAAGTTCCGCACCCATGAGGACAGCCTTAACCGGGATCTTGGGTTCATGTCACGCTACACGTTACCCCCACAGCGAACAAATGTTATCTGTTTTTAATATAACGGGTCAGTTGCTGTCTTTTCTATGTTTCTACCTCTCTATCTCTTTTTTTTTGGTGATTTGTATATTCGGAGACCTTGCAGGTAACACCTGTCTGTCTGCACACTGATTGCCTTGGCAACGGGCAGTTGAAAAAACTGTCTGTAATCACCAAGCATTGTTCTGTGATTTATAAATGCGATTTCATTTCGAGGATTTCATTTCCAACAACGTTCACCTGAGGAAGGAGGAAGCCTCCGAAAGCTTGTGAATTTAAAATAAAATTGCTGGACTATAACTTGGTGTTGTAAAATTGTTTACAATTGTCAACCCCAGTCCATCACCGGCATCTCCATATCTTGAAGATAACAACACTGTGGGGTTAATTTTTTTTATTTGCGTTGAAGAGCCAGTTTAATATTTCATTTCTTTATGCACTGTGACACTATTTTACCAACTATGGCAAATTGCAGTAGTGCATTGATCCAAGGGACAAGTAGGATTTTTCAAAAATGTACAAAGCTGTGACTGGAGTACTGTACTGTTGAAGGTAGGCTTCATTTCCTTGTTGTTGATGAAAAGCAGACAGTGATGTGAGCCTAGCGACTATAATGGGGACAGGGCCAACCCCAAACTGGTCATTTGGGTGCACTTGTTTCAGGAATTCAACTTAGGTCTTCTTTAGTTTTTCATACAATTTTGGTGAATTTTATGTGCTCATAAAAGTGAGGAATACTAGCACTTGAGAAAAAAAAAATTCATATTTCAGGCATGCTTCCCTCCAGTATCCAACATTCCCAGATCAGTTGCAGCACAGACAGCTGCAAAGTAAAGCTGCCTTTACTTTTCCCCGAAAATCTGCCTTAGCCCAAAACCCATAAGACCCTCCCGAGCGCACCAGAGAAATTTTTCCACTTCTTAATTCAACCATCATTGTGGCCCTTCTGAGTGAGACTACCAATTAACACCAAATTAGGGACAGTTTGATATGTTGGGACTGCCCCAAATCATTTCCCACATTACCCTCACAGCGAGATGTTTTCCATCCTATTGGTCTTTGCTGCATTCAAACCCATGTCCCAGAGGTGACAGGACAGTGTGCTAACTAATTACACCATTAATTCTTCTTTCCTCTGATTTCTTAACAATAAATTAGTATAAAAGTTGACGTTTCACTACCCAAGACTTCTATCAAAAGCAAGGCATAGACTCAAATGCATAAGCTTCAAAATTATAGCATTCCCGTCAATCCGAAATCTATAAATTGAGTAGGTCACTCTAATAACATATATTGGTCCAATACAGCAAATGCACGATGTCATTTACATGTGGAGTAGTTGTGATATGGCAGTGATATTCTTTTCAACACTCTAATAACTTTGTTTCATGAGCAGTAGTAGTATGTGTATATGAAATACTATAAACTTAATTTTTCTAAAATTCAATATAACAATCCATCCTTTAGTAGCCATGTAGTTACAAATTAAAATCTCTACAGACATGATGTTAATTATTCCAAGCTGAAACTCCAGAGTCAGGGGTTTCAAGTTTAAAAGTAAAGGAAATGGATTAGTCAGAAACAAAGAATACCAGTTGATATCATTTCTGCCTTGCCATTTAGACAGAGTGTGGTGTATGCTGGTCTTGTCTTACCCTATGTAGCCCATTTCTTCCGTAACCAGGGAGGGAGGAAGTTTTGGAGGCAGAGGCATGCAGGGCTGTAGGGGAGAAAGGTAAAATCTACATTAGAACCTCAAAAAGTAAACAGGGAAATAACAAAAATAATACATTTAAGCTAATTCTCTACATTAATAACTCTAGGGCAGCATTCCAATTTCCAAGTAAAGGAAATTAATGGATATATTTTAAAATTAAATAATGCTATCAGTAATAGCAGTAATGTGATGGCACATGCTTTATATTATATATGGATGCACATAGAGACCGATGTTGAATTGTCTCAGAAATGAATGCTTAGTATTCATAGTCAAGCCTATTTAAAGCTTATTCCCCAAAGTTTCATGTAGGAATCATAATAGCATTCAGAAGGTAGTTGGAGTTATGGGGTTATGCCTTCAGATTGAATGATTTGTAAAGAGTTATCCATAAACTTCCATTTAACTTGGATAAGTAATACTTTTACAAATTATTTGGTGCAGTAAGATGCATTGTGTGGATGGAGATGATTTTGCTGCTGTCAGAATCAGTCGGCACCTGGGCTTGGCCCGGCTCAGCGCACAGTTTTCCACCTCAGGTTGAAGCAAGCACCCAATCCAAAGCAGTAGTCCTATCTGGCACTTGCCCACTACATTTAACTTAGCTGAGCCTGGAAAAACAGCTGGGTTCAGTAGAGGTCGGGTCAGCTGCATGCAAAACAATGCACCACCTAACTTCTTATACTAAGGCGATTGGAGGTCAGGAAAATTGGCGAAATAATCTTTTCAGTGTAATCACTGTAGATTTCCTATAATAAAAATGCAGTTGGTCAGTCAAACGTGGGACTATGTGCAGCTAAAGCAAACTGAGTTTATGCAAAAGAGGACATGGAATCCTAGAGCAGCAAACATCATCAAAATAAAGCCTACTCCAACAAAAGAACAAATGAAGATGTCCTCTAAAACATTTTTACTGAGCTGGTTTGACTTGGGTATTAAAATTCCTTACTTCAAAGGTAAATGATCTCATACATTTATTGATCACCTTAACAGTAATCATTTATTGATTACCTTAACAGTAGATGCCATTCCTGGGGTACAGTGTTCCAACTCTGAAAGATTTCTGCTTATTTCCCATGTTAGCAGTAAACTATTTTGGAGGGTGGATAGGAATTCAATGGAAATCTTTCGAAGATTAGGCTGAAGCATGAAACTTAGGTATTAAAGAATGCTGTTCGTTACTAATCACAGTGTCTTTTTCTCATACTGCTACTGTTTTTTTCCATTAAAGTACAATACATGGAATCTGAAGGCAGAATTGATGTTAGGGCTGCTAACTTATGATTGTATTGTTATATAGAAAAAGATACAATCACCTTTTGGCTGGAAAAATAAAGTCACCGGCACCCATTCCTTTAGTGTGGGGATAATTTTCTTTGTAATTATATTCGGGGATTACAGGCTTAAAGCAATAAACTAAAGTGCTCAGTGATTGCATTATAACAAACCGTGAACAGAGAAAACATGCCCTGGAGCATTCAGAGTGGCTGCTTTATTAATCAAAGACTTCTCATTAGAATTAGAGGCTTAACACTTTGGAGGCTTTGTATTTCCTTCAGCAGGGTTGTAATGCTTCATAAAAGCCTTTTACCAGATCGCACGGAGTCACTTGGGGATTAACCACCACAACAGCGGTCTCAGAAAATTCTTAATTATCAGTGGTTTTCAAAAAGGCAACATGTACAAGAAGATTAGTATTTGGGAAAATAATAGATTTTTTATGACTGCTGTTATGTTAGATACTCTCAACCTGGTCCACAAAGCCTTAGGGAAGCTTTAATTTATGCACTGAACACCAGCAGACACTAAGAATAAGTTGCCACGTCATGGCTAAGTACAGGTTAGCGTAACTGTGTCCATAATGTCTTCTTTCCTATTTTTTCAGGCCCTCTCGCACGTACCAGTCTATTGTCAAAAGAGTGGACAGACAACATGGCCCCAAAGTTCCTGTTAGTACTAATATTCCTGAGAGTTCCTCTGCCTCAGTGCCCTCTTGTGCAATGTGGCTAGCCTTCACTTGGTGTCTCCTCCTGACAGTCTGGGATAGATCAACATCTCACTGAAAACAGCACAAAGCCCATCCAGACTGGAATTTGGTTTTGAACATGGAGATAACATTATTCAGCAGTGGCTCACTGATTATAAATGGACATTTTTAATATTGCAAAATCCAGTTACTGGCTGATACATTGGGCCAGATTTTGCTGTGAGCGGCGAAGGAATGGCACCCGACATTCGTTAGACTTTCACTTGCCCATAGACTTTCTATGAGCTTTTGCACGGCATGTTCCCGGAAATTAGAGATCCAAAAAGCACGGTGCCCTCTACAGGGCATCTGGGACCTAAGTGAACAGGGTAAGCAGCTGTGTATCTCTTTAACCAATCAGATTGAAGCATTGTTAATAACAGCGCAGAGTCAGAACCAGGAAGTGTAAGTTAGAATAGTGAATTCAAAGTCAAATCAGGTACAGAAAGCAAACTAAAGAGGGAAAGAAATATTGAATTAAGAGACAGAAAGAAAAAGTTTTAAAAAATTTATTTAATTTAAAAAAAATGTCGAACAACAATTAAAACCTGAAGGAATGAGGCTCCACACCTGTAAAAGTTAATTTTCAGTGCTAGAGAGGTTGTTTGGCAATAATTAAAACTTACTACGCCATTAAAAGGGTACTTAGAGTTGAAATGACTTGACTTGACTTAACTTTTTTTGGCGAGATTAGTTCTTACCCATCAGGGCAGTGCAGGAAATTCACGATGTTTAATACATTTGAACGGGCAGCCAGCTGGCGAGATGCCGTATTCATGCAGCTTTTGGAGGAGGTTGCATCTTGTACAGCAACTTCCAGATTTCCGTGTTTAGCTGCGCATGTGCGGTCAGCGGAAGTTGCTTTCCGATTTGCTGTTAGCCTCACCATTATATTTACAGCAAAATCCAGCCCAACCCTTTTAAATCAACTTCTAATAATATCTATGCAACCAATCAAAAGATTCCAAACATCCACTTCCTTCTATTGCATTGAATGATATCTAATTAAAAATATTCCAGTACATATATTGATCAGAAAGTGTTTTACACAGGCCAAATTGCATGGAACTGCATAAAACATCGCAATATAAAGTATATAAAAAGTCAACTTTGTAATATAGTGAAGCACGGCAGTAGGTAGCACTAAAACAGTCCAGCTGTGCAGAGGCCCATATCAAAGAATTAAGAATTGATAAAGAAGCCATTCATAGAATTATAGAATCAAACAGCACAAAAGGAGGCCATTTGGCCCATCGTGGCTGTGCCGGCTCTCTGAAAGAGCTATCCAATTAGTCCCACTCCCCTGCCCTTTCCCCAGAGCCCTGCAAATTTTTCCTTTTCAGGTATATATCCAATTTCTTTTTGAAAGTTATTATTGAATCTCATACATTTAATGAAAGATTTATATTCTTACATGCAATCCCTGCTGAATCATGACGATGTCTGAACTGAGGGTCGGCAGAGAGAGTGTGAGAGGCTAAGCGGGCTTGCTTCTCCTTTTCCAGCTCTTCCTTCAGGATCAGCTTCCCAAGGCCTGACTGGATCTATACAATTACAATAGATAATTACAGAAATAAATAAACCAATATTTCTGAACAGCAACTAATGCAGCATCAGTGAGTAGGCGTTATTGTGCTGAGTTTTGCTAAAAACTGTTTGATGTTCCCTCTGGACCATGTCCCTTTTTGAAAATAATTTACTTTGAATTGTTTTAACAGAGTACAAACATGAGCAGTGGTATGTTGTGGGCAGGAATACAAGACAAACAATTCTATTTTGAGTAAGAATTCATTTCCTTTCCATTAACCCAAGGAATACTGAAGGAGAACGTTAGCAATTTTGGTTGGTAGCAGCCTGTGTGGAGTGGCATGAATTGTTAGATTCTCAATTGTGTTGGGGGAATCCTTAAAGGAAAGGAAAAAAAAGAAAAACTTGCATTCATAAAGTGCCTTTCACAACCTCAGGATATCCCAAAGCGCTTTACAGCCAATGAAGTATTTTTGAAATGTTGTTGTAATGTTGGAAACACGGCAGCCAATTTATGCACAGCAAGCTCCCAACAAACTGCAATGAAATAAATGACCAGATCATCTGTTTTAGGTGTTGGTTGAGGGATAAATGTTGGCCAGGTCAGCTGGAGAACACCCCTGTTCTTCTTTGAACAATGCCGTGGGATCTTTCACATCCACCTGAGAGGGAAGACGGGACTGTAAAGCTCCTTGGGATATTCTGAGGTTTACTAGTAAATTTTCATTAAAGATATATTGATGACGTCACAAAGATGTTGCAAAAAATATAAATTGAGCCACAGGAAGGGGGAAATGGTACTGACAGCAGATTGTTTAAAGAAAATAATACATACAAATCTGAAAGGTGTTCTTGAACAGAAATAATAGGTTTAATGTGCACTATCTGATAAATTGAAGGTAGGCTGAAAGTCAGACAGAATTGCCTCAGCCTCCTCTTTACATCAGCCTAATACCAATGGACAAGACACACAAAAACACACAATGCATGCAAGCCCGCACGCACACACTAATTATTGATGCTGCACTAGTCACGAAACAGTAGAGTGGCTGTTATAGATTGTCATTTGCTTGTTTCTTTAACCTCATCAATGTTATGAATGATAAATACACTCTAACAACTCTAGATATCATATCAGTCATACTTTGCTGAGCTGTTCCTCCTGGAGTTGTCTACGTCTGAGTTTTTCCTCATTCTCTTCTTCTCGTTCACTCCCTCTCCGCTTGTCTGTTCCTGGTAGTCACAAAATACAACTTCAGAGGATTGTGATAATATATATTGACATGAGTGCAGGCTTTGTATAGGTTGTTAACCAAAGAGGGATGAAGTCCACAATCATCTTGATGGCTTAGCCATAACTGAGAAGAAGCTCCCAGAGGACTATTTGACCAGACTGGAGGAGGAACTAGATCATGGGATTTTAATAACTTTTTCTCCCCAAAAATGATATACAAGGGGCGATTTTTGTCTGGTGCGCTAATCTGGCAGGTGGCCAGCATTGTGATTGCGCCATCCAATCGTGCTGCCTGCCCAATCGCACCCGTGAGAGGCCCGACCTTCTTGGTGGTTGGATCTCATTAGCATGCAGCTGGTGAGCCATATGCTAAACGGCCGCTCTGAGGCAGCTCACTAGTCGGGGAGGGCAAGGGGAACACAGGGCCTGGCAGCAGGCCGGAGTATTGTTGTGGGGCCTGAAGGAGCAGGAGTATTCCATCTGGCCCCACATGAATAAAAGAGAAAGAAAAACATGGCCCATTTTTGGAGCGGCCTGCAGTGGTCCCTTTGAGGACCGCTGGTTAGGCCGCTCTATTCTGGAGGATCAATGGGCAGGACCCGTGCGGGCATACCCCATCCATTAGTCCATGAAAATTGTATCAAGGTCCTACTATGGACAGAGTACCACAATTTAAATAAGGCTTCTGTCTGATCCAGGTGAGACCGCTGGCCACCCATTAATGCTCATCTTGGGTGGCCAATGGGCACAATTGTGTTTATAAAATTTTTGTTTGCCTACCGCCCATTTTCAAGCATAAATGGCATATGAGGATCCCCCACACTGTGACCCTAATTTAAGGAACAAACACCCTTTGTGATCCAAAATACACTAAACCAAAACAAACATACCTGGAAACATCTTGCGTTTTCCTGATTTCTTCAGGGCTTCAAAGTTAGGTGCAAAAATCACCAGGAATTCATAACCCCCACCAAAAAAAAACTCAACATGCTATTTAGTGGCATGTGCAGTTAAAACACTGGCCAAGTGATTTGTGATGAATTTGCAATTGACTCACCAAAATGCTTCTCACCGTGCTGAATTACTGTATTTTAGCTGCTGCACAGGTTTGATGCCAATTTTGTCAGGATGAATCAAATACAATATTCTCAGGTGTGTAAAGAGCAGTGAGTAGCAATGCTGGGTGTCCATTGAGCAAACGGTTTGTTCATGAAGATGGAAAAAATAGCAAAAAACAAAATGTTTTTGTTCCAAAGTTACAGAACACATCTGAAACAATTCAAGAATTTGGAGAATGGCTTGGTAGCAGAAATCTTCCCTTTTCCTACCATAGTTCTGCTTCAAAAATCTGAGCTAAAATCTCCAGTAGAATTGTTTTAGTCTGTACTAAAGACTGAGTAAAGAGTTTGGGCCACTATAAAACATGACTTTTATAGTTAATCAGACTGGAAAGATACTGCTGTTATATATTATGAAGGAAATCAGTGGTTTGTAGGAAATTGGGGATAACTGTTAAACCCTTACTTAAAAAAAAAGAAAAACTAAAGTGCATTTACAAATGAAACATCATATTAGGTCAATTTACTGGTACCAGACAGACTCACAATGATGGTGATGCACGGAAACAGTAAACCAGATTGCTGGAGACTTGTGAAAAAAAATCACTGGGGACAGTGCACTATCTGGAAGATCAATTTTACAGACATTAATTGATTTATGTTCCAGTATTAAAAAACCTTTAAATCAATCCACAGTGCAGACCACCTAAATACTTGCAAAGCCTAGATAATTGAAATCTTTTACAATGTTAATGAGAAACCTGAGATGCTTCTAATTTTAGGACGATCTGTTTGTGACAGCATTCCTGATGCGGGTTGAAACAAATGTTCACCTAGTAAGGAGAAACACTAAAAGGACATTAGAGGGAGGAAGGAAAGCTGGCCCTGAAACTAATGTAATTAAAGGGACATTGTATAGGAAAGAAACACTGTTTGATAAATCTTATTTTTTCATAAATGCAAAGACAGATAAGTCAGAAGAATCTCACATCATTTTCAACATAATGACATTAGATGCAAATGATGCGTTCCAATATGAATTATATTATTGCATCGTTTGTAAATAAATGAAAAAAAGATCTGTCACACTTGCTTTATGAACAGAATGTCCCTTTAAGTCAAGAGTTTAAAGGAGGGGTTGACAGCAAACATTGCATCCTGCGGTGCTCACTGATCTCAGGAGGCTTACAATGAATTGCTGAACACTGTGTGCCAGTGCTTCTGCGTCACCTGGGCCTGCACCAAAGCTTTCAACTCACAGTCAAAAGCTACCCTCCAAATGACCTTCACCTCCTGGATTTACAAGAAAATGAGTTTTACTCCTTGAGCTGGTCCATTCCAACAAAATATCTCACCTAGTTGCTCTGCGGGAATTGATTTCAGATGTGGTTGTTAGATCTTACATTTGTCACTGTGAAGTGATCAGCTTAACCACAATAGTACCTGGCCAATGCAATTGTATCATTTTTGATTAATAGCACTGCTTGTACGCATTTAGCATACAAGGTGTATTGGGTCCAGCTAAACGATAAATTAGACAACCATAACAGTTGAAATGTTGACTCCCATCTCGAGAAAGCAGTTTGAGTTCCAAGGTTGCTGGTCACTAAATGGAGTGACAAATGAGGGAAGGGCTGCCACTGTCTAATTCAGCCTCCAGGATAATTAGGAGTGGCACTTTCCGTTAAGAACAAACTGGCTATTTCTTGTGATCGACACCTACTTCAATTAGTCAGTTCCAATGAAAGCCAGTTAAATAAGAATTTAAATGGTACTGCACTGTAATCTTCACCTTCTATTTGCACAATATGACTTCATGACATATGACAACGTATCAATGAAAATGCTGGTCATAACAGAAACCCTGTTTGCTAAGTCATGTGAATTGAGATTTTATTATTTTTTTGTTTGGAGTATATCTTTTTAGAATTATTAGCATTATCAAAAAAAAATCAGAAATTTTAAAATGCTGGAGTCACCCGTAAGATTTTAGTTTTGGCAAGGTTATCCTGACAAACTTACATTATTATCTTTGACCTGAGAAAACAGAAAGTTTTTTTAAAAATTAATCAACTGCAAAGCCCATTTGCCAGGCTTTTTAATCATACCTATGGTACCCGGACCTGGCCAGTAGTCAGTCTCCACCTCAGAAGTTTGATCGGGATCTGGAGCCTGGGCAGCTGGGAACTTGGATGACTTGATGATTTCCTCGCCTCTCTTGAGTTGTGCTGCCATTGCAGCTGCATCTAGAGTAGCAACCAGTGGGAACTCAGCACGTGTTACTGTGTCTGAAATAGACTGGGGGTTTCCTACCAGCCTGATGTAGGCTTTCAGCACCTTCCTCTAATCAGTGTAGCGTTAGTGAAATTTCTTCATCACAGATAAAAATCATATTCATTTGGCATAAAGTTTCCATATTCTGTTTTGCGACTAAATCATCGTATTAAATATTTTATAATTGGTTAGTTGTAATAGAAAATATGATAAGCCATTATGGAAAGAACTGCAGCACATTTAAGGTAAAATTTACGAGACCTCATATTGTAGGACCTGCTATTCAGCGAATAATGTGTGGCTTATATATTAGATTTAGAAGTAATTCCTAATTCTGCTCTCTGCACGCCATAATATTCACTGTAGTTAGCACATGTGATTTAAATACTCTGTCTTAATTTAATTTAACATAGCCATTAATTTTGTACAGTGTAGAATTTTTTTTTAAATTTCAGTTGACATAGAAATTGTTTACAAAATGCAAAATAATGATTACTTTAAGATGTTGGCTGCTGTGAAGGCATTTTTCATTTAAGAGAAATCCCCCAGACTCCCAGTGAAGAGATGCATTCGAAGGGAGTGCAGATTGGAAAAGCATTGATACGGTGTTGCAGCCCTATCTCCAATCTGCAGTTCCTTTGATCATGGTTCCCCATGGGGAGTGCAGGATAAATGAGTTTACCCGTTAATGTAAATGAGAAGTACTTGTTTACTCTAACAAAAAGCAATGAACCACCTCTTAAAAGACGTTCCTTAAATCTCATTATGTCCACTCCATTGTGCTATTCTATTCATCCATTTGACTGACGTCATCTTATTCCTACACACTGGACTCGACTAACATGTCTAATCCTAATGGTATCCCTCCCTATGTTCTCTAGATCTGTGCCTCTGCATTTACCCTATCCTCTCCTGGTTCACTTCCTTATCCATGAAAATTTGCTTATGTTCACCTATTACTAAGAAAGATGGTCCTCCTTAACTTTCTTACTACCACCCTATTGTACTTGCAACAGTTCTTTCTGAGATAATGGAAACTGTTGTAAATTGCCAAATTACCCAGCAGCTTGAAAATTCTGGCCTAATCAATAAATATCAATATGGTTTATGACATGGCTATTCTACTGGTGATCTTGTTGCCTGGTACGTGCCTCTGAAATTCTGTACTTGAACAATTTGGTGAACTATCTGTCCTTGCTTTGGACCTCTTCCAAAATCTATGACAAGATCTGGCACAATGCCACTCTAAACAAGTTACTGCTATTTGCCCTCACACCAAAGGTAGGTTTATGGCTACCTAATGTTAAATTCTCCACCCCAAACCCCCAGCAGGGAATCACACTTGTGGGTTGAAGACAGGGCTGTAGTGTTGCTTCGCTGACCATTCTCTGAGTGCAATTCCCTGCAGATAGAGCATTGGTGAATTTACCCTTTAGTTTCCTCTTAAATTGCTCTGCCTGTGTTGTAGTTGGTGGCTTATTACCTGACTCTTTTCCAATAACTCAGGGGTTGTTCCCTATATCAGCACTTTATTGAAATCAACACTCGTTGGAGTTCCCAACTCTAACTCAATCTTTCCCAGAACCTCAAAACTGTGGAACTCCATACCGCTCTTACTATTTCCTTCCACTTACAACCTTCAGGCTTCACATCCCCAATCACTACTTGCCGATTTACTTTGTCTCTTTTTCTTTTTTCAGCTTTAGTCATGTCCCATATTATGGGCCTTGGTTTCCAAAATTTAAAAAAAGTCCTGTCAGTCAATTTCAGAACTAACCAAAAGCGTAGCTCAGTGATTAATGAGAAGTTCTTTTGATCACATGTGATAGCTGAAAGGCTCCTGTGTTCAATCTAACCGTGAGGTGTTACATTCATGCTATGTTACTATGTGCTTGGAGCACACCTGGTATTGTTTAGAGCAACTATTTTTATTTGATTTAGTCCATGATAATAATGAAAAAAACTTCTCATTGCAAACTTAGTAGGAGGTGAAAGTGTTTTCCTGTATCTGAACTAATGAAGCTTTCATAAATAGATGTCCGAGTGTAAGTGTCTGTTGGTTACTTGCTGGAAGTTTATCTGGTTGTACTAATGCTGTTTTAGTGATGAAAGAACAGGAGACATTTTTACAATGCCCAACTAACAGGTTGCTAGTGCCCCCTGGTGGCCCAGATGAAACATTAGGGAACTTGTAATTTTTCCAGCTTTCAGCTCCAGTTTACAGGCCTGTTCTTGTGAGTGCTGGTCAGGTGCCTATAATGCCCTGTCACTGAAGGGTGACCACATGAGGTATTATATCACAAAACCTAATGATCGTTTTTGTATATACAGTGTTACCAAAAGGTCAAGCCTGCAATAAACTGGTAAGAGTTCAAGGAATACAGGCTTGGTATTTGTGGGGTGGAATTTCTGTGGGAGTATCACCGATTGTCCGCTGTAACTTCAGCAGAAAATCCTCAGAAACTCCAGAAAAATGGCATAAATGCTAGCATAAGAGAAGTGTTTATTTATAGTATAGATAATAAATCCTTTGAGGCTTATAATAGTTCCACACCAATCCATTAATTAAATAAGATAAAATGTATTATTTTTATGTTGTGCTATCAACAGAAATACGTATTTTTTATTGTGGTATAAATCAATCACTATTATTATACAGAATACAGTTTTAAGGAAAAATAGTTGCTGGGAAAAAGGCTTGTTTATCAAAAGCTGAAAAAAATCCTTCATTCCTAAAATGTTAACATTGTATCCAACAGTAGGGTGGGTAATGGGTAAGTAGTTGGTATGCCCTGTACCCACCAACAGAATGCTGGCACTTGTCCCTTGGCACAGTGCATTAAAATGCCAATTATCCTGCATCATAGAGTGACAGGATCTGGATGTATGGACTATACAGTGACTTCCTAATCTTATTTGAGCCACCAGGAAAGGCACTGATGCCCATTCCCACAACGATGAGAAATTGGAAGATGAGTTAAGCAGGAACTGTAGGGGACTAGAAAAGGTTTCACCTTCTTGGTTAGGGAACAACGTCTGTCAGGGGAGATGGGAAAAAAATTAAAAGTTTTTCCATACTTTAGCAAATTTATCAACCCGATGCTTCTAGTGGGAAGTCACATTCAAAGAGAGCACAGGTCAAAGATAGTGCTGCAACACTGTAAGGCTAATTATATGATCCACATTCCCTTTGAACGTGGCTCCCCATTAAGAGTGTGGGATTGGTGAATTTGAACCCTTTATCAGATAAAATGCAGATCCTAAAATTGAACTAAAATGGAATTTGAATTGAAAATTGAAAAAACTTAACGAGGTTTTTCTTCAATTTAAATATAGTGGGTTTCTCTGATTTGTTTTTAAAAAAAGTTAAATGAGTTTATATTATTTAAACTTTCCAATAACAATAATCTTCTGTCATTTACATTTGGCTGAATAGAAGCATCAAGACTAATTAGTTTTTATTTAGAAAGACCTACAGGTTAAGGAAATTCACAAGCAGCATGACTTCAAACAGTACTTACACATTAATATGAGTGTTGTTAGTGGGAAAACAAGGCAGGCACATATTAATGGAAGGGAGAAGTAGAATCATGAACATGAGCAAAATAATAAAAAAAGAATGATGAGAAAACAAGGAAATGGATCTGGTATCAACTTTGAAGCATGCATTAAATGGATGTAAACAAGTACAGTGAACAATTCTATTCAAATATGAAAAACAGCTTTGGCACAGTCATTTTTTTCAAAATAATGAATTGGATATTGAGTGGTGCAGTTGGTAAACACGCTAGACTGTCACCTATGAGACCGAGATGTGAATCCATCCCAGAATGTGGGATGGAAATCTCCTCCCTCCACTGACTGTAGGTCCTTGGTGAAATGAGTTTGGCAGCCTCATTCTAGTTCCAAGTGAACTTGGGTCTGGATCACAAACTGTCTCTAATTAGGCACAAATTTGGAGTGAATTAGTAATCTCACCCAGGGAGACAATAAGGTAGCAAGCGTGTAAATGGAAAAAAATTTACACCGGTGCAGTAGGGATGCTCTTTTGATGCTTGATGCTGACACGTGATCCAAAATGGAAAAAATTTCTATTATCTAGCTCTGGTGAAACCAAAAAAGAAAATGCACCAAACCTCTCTCCCAAAAATCTTTCTCTATTTAATACTCCATCCTGCCCATCTTCATGTTGTCTGTAGTGTTCTTACTAGGTGGGACAGTGCTTAACAAGACTGCAGACTCCTCCAGAACTGCCACCAACACTTGACTGGTGAGGGGAAGATGGACAAAAGTATTGCTCTTCATGAAACTCTTCACATTGGATTTGACTTTGTTAATTCTGGGAATTGGTCTCATGACCATTGGACCACAAAGCAAATCACTTCAACTATCATCTTATCGAGCAGCTAACACGACAAGAGATTCTTAACATTCACCACAGCTAATATCTCAGGAAAAATACATTCAATTAGCTATTTTATGGGGGAAGAGCAAAAAAGAGAATTCAGTGGTGCAATAATATAACAAGTTATCAGAAGTCAAAAACAAAGAAGAAAGGGACTGTACCATATTGCTTGTAGATAGGGGGCTTTCTGTATATATTAGTCCCTTGGTCTGTGGAAAGAAAGTTAAACAGCTTGTTAATTATTACATAACACCATATGAAAATGAATCCTTTTCAATATTAATATTAAGCAAAGCTGAAAAGGCACAGTGATCCAATACAGGATGTAGCACAAATAAGGGCAAACCTCAGTGTGACATGTTAGTGTGCATCAAAGAGCTTCAGCAACAACACAGCAAAACACAACTTGTGTAGACACCAACACTGCAAACTGCAAATACTTCAATATATATGAATAAACAGAACAAGGATAATGGCAACAATTTATGATTGAGTTCTCCACTTTTTACATGAAGCTTTGTATGCCACACAGAATTTCTGCTTCTAAAGTTTTCATTGAAGTACACTGTTCAGCCCACATCCTGTTTGAAGTACCATCTATTGAGCACTGCTTTTTTCCTGGTAGAAGCCAAAACCACAACATAATGCCGAATTTTGCTGAGTGACCTATGCTTGGCATTGCAGATTCCTAGCCAGGGACTTATCTGAGTATATTCAGGATTGGTGACGTGTATTAAATGTGAAGACTACCACCATCATTTGAAATGGGATGGGATGTCGCAGGCTTGGTTCAGAACCAGGGCAGGCTCATTTTAGCACTTGGCAGTGTTAGTACAGTATCATGCAGGATCACAACAACAACAATTTGCATTTATATATTGCCTTTAACATAGTAAAACGTCCCAAGGTGCTTCACAGGAGTGTTATCAAACAAAATTTGACACCGAGCCACATAAGAAGGTATTAGGACAGGTGACCAAAAGTTTGGTCAAAGAGGTAGATTTTAAGGAGCATCTTAAAGGAGGAGAGAGAGGTGGAGAGGCGGAGAGGTTTAGGGAGGGAATTCCAGAGCTTAGGGTCTAGGCAGCTGAAGGCACGGCCGCCCATGGTGGAGCGATTAAAATCGGGGATGCACATGGGGCTAGAATTGGAGGAGCGCCGAGATCTTGGAGGGTTATAGGAGTGGTTGAGGTTACAGAGATAGGGAGGGGCGAGGCCATAGAGGGGTTTGAAAACAAGGATGAGAATTTTAAAATCGAGGGGTTCCCGGATCGGGAGCCAACGTTGGTCAGCGAGCACAGGGGTGATGGGAGAATGGAACTTGGTGCGAATTAGGATCAAATAGGACTCCAAGGTTGTGAATGGTCTGGTTCAGCCTCAGACAGTGGCCAGGTGGCCAGGGAGAGGGATGGAGTTGGTGGCTAGGGAACAGAGTTTGTGGCTGGGACCAAAGACAATGGCTTTGGTCTTCCCAATGTTTAGTTGAAGGAAATTTTTGCTCATCCAGTACTAGATGTTGGACAAGCAATGTGACAAATGAGAGTCAGTGGAGGGGTTCAGGGAGGTGGTTGTGGGGTAGAGCTGGGTGTCATCAGCGTACATGTGGAATCTGACGTTGTGTTTTCAGATGATGTCGCCAAGGGGCAGCATGTAGATGAGAAATAGGAGGGAGCCAAGGATAGATCTTTGGGGGACTCTAGAGGTAACAGTGCGGGAGCAGGAAGAGAAGCCATTGCAGGTGATACGCTAGCTACGACTGGATAGATAAGAATGGAACCAGTCGACGGCAGTCCCACCCAGCTGGATGATGGAGGGGAGGTGTTGGAGGAGGATGGTGTGGTCAACCATGTCAAAGGCTGCAGACAGGTCGAGAAGAATGAGGAGGGATAGTTTACCGTTGTCACAGTCACATAGGATCAGTATGGCACTGTGCAGGGTAAGCACAACACCAGGTGGGCTCAGTACATGACTAGTCCGGCTCAGTACAGCATCAGGCAGGATCATTAAACCACTGGGCAGGGCTGGTACAGCTCTTGGCAGGAACAGTATGGTACAGTGCATGTTCAGTATGTAACTGGGCAGGGTCTATATGGTACAGGCCGGGCTTAGTATGCTGCTGGACAGGCTCAGTGCAGCACAAGACATGCTTGGCAACATTGGTATGACATTATACCAGGTCAGTGTGTCACCAGGCAGATTTAGTGTGTCACTGCATAGGGTCAATATGTTATTAGGCAGCCATTCTGTTATTGGGCAAGGTCAGTGTGTCATTGGGCAAGGTCAGTGTGTCTTTGTGCAGGGTGAGTACAAGGGTGAACTCAGTTGGAGGAGGTTTATTTAGACACTGTTTTAAATTAGTCAATATCTTAAGCATTTGCACTTATGACTGACAGCTCTCAGAGTTTTAGAAGCAGTGCTTGAGTATATCAAAGTCAACAAGTCTAAATAGTCTGATACAAATCTTAACTCTCCAGTTCTAAATGGCAGGAACTGAGATCAAAAAATAAATGATTTGAGATTATCAATCTACAGTATCTTCATTAAGAGAAGTCTCTCAAACTTGATCATGAGTGATGTACTTCAATAATAAACTGCTCGAAGCAAAACACTGGGTCGTGGAGCATTACCGCTTCATTGTTGCTGTTATGCTAAATAAACATAAAACACACAGAAAACGCAATGTGCTGGGAGAGATCTGAAACAACTACACAAGATTCTTTAGTGTGCCTCCGGTTAATGGATGTGCCAAGAAAATTTGTCAATTTGAAATTTGGTTTTCAATTTGTAGTTTCTAACGGGGAAGTAACTGTGTGTAGGAATGGAAAATAAACTCGAAGAACTATGCTTATGGTCGTTTTACTTCACCATTCCCGTCTCAAACAGATCGTATTCATTTCTGTATTTGCAGGAAGATATCAATGGACTGGTCAGATGGGCAGAAAAGTGGCAAATGGAGTTCAATCCGGAGAAGTGTGAGGTAATGCATTCGGGGAGAGCTAACAAGGCAAGGGAGTACACAATAAATGGGAGGATATTGAGAGGTGTAAAGGAAGTGAGGGACCTTAGAGTGTATGTCCACAGATTCCTGAAGGTAGCAGGACAGGTAGATAAGGTGGTTAAGAAGGCACATGGATTGCTTTTCTTTATTAGCCGAGGCATAGAATATAAAAGCAGGGATGTTATACTAGAACTGTATAAAACTAGTTAGGCCACAGCTTGAGTACTGCGCACAGTTCTGGTCACCACATTACAGGAAGGATGTAATTGCACTAGAGAGGGTGCAGAGGAGATTTACGAGGATCTTGCCAGGGCTGGAGAATTTTAGCTATGATGAAAGATTGGATAGGCTGGGGTTGTTTTCCTTGGAACAGAGGAAGCTGAGGGGTGATTTGATTGAGGTGTACAAAGTTATGAGGGGCCTAGATAGAGTGGATAGGAAGGACCTATTTCCCTTAGCAAAGGGGTCAATAACCAGGGGGCATAGATTTAAAGTGATTGGTAGAAGGATTAGAGCGGAAATGAGGAAACATTTTTTCACCCAGAGGGCGGTGGGGGTCTGGAACTCACTACCTGAGAGGGTGGTAGAGGCAGAAACCCTTGACTCATTAAAAAAATACCTAGATGTGCACCTGAAGAGCTGTGACCTGCAGGGCTACGGACCAAATGCAGGAAAGTGGGATTAGGCTGGGTGGCTCGTTTCTCAGCCAGCGCGGACATGATGGGCCGAATGGCCTCCTTCTGTGCCGTAAATTTTTTATGATTCTATAATTTGCTTATTTTAATTCATATATTATCTTTGATGCCTGCAGGTGGGAAATGTTTTCATATCATCTAGTTATATTCCACCAGAAGAAATCAGGGTAATACTTAATTTTCCTGAGACTGACAGCAGAACTGGTCCTAGTGGAGGTCAAGAGTTTCTGTTTTAAGAGTGGATTTTAAGGGATGAAGATTTGATACTATAGCACAACATATCCAGAGATTCAACTTGGTGCACTGGCCTGACTGTTCATTTTGTCTCAGTGACCCCGCTTGTGAAGTCATACAGTTTTCTAGCTTTGGCCCTAGCTTGTACTCACAGCTCCTTTCTTTAGCTTAGGGAGTTCTCAATTCTCATGCAAAATCCTCTACACGTACAATAACTTTCCTTGGAATAATGAATAATGATTTAGCTGGGTAAACGTATTGCCCATTTTGGGAAGCGAGGTATACAAATCTGAAGATCTCAGGCCTGACCCCCAGTCTGTGCTTAGTTAGCTGATCCCAATCAGGCAGAGATAAGGGGTACTTTAATTGGCCTGGGTGTCCCTGGGCTAGAGAGGGGATAACTCAGCTAAGGTTATCCTTACTGAATGCTATCCAAGATTCCCACTGGAACATGCGTGCATGGGACTGTCAGGTGAGCACAGGTTTCTGCTTGGCCTTGATGCCTCCCTCGGATGGAATACTCTACTGACACTCACTGTCTAGGCTCAAGCAAGAATGGCCACTTAGGGAAGCTACTGGAGGGCAGCTGGACCACACCCTAACCTGAGGACTATCATGACAAGAGGGGAAAATTGGAGGAAAACAAAGAGTGAATTCAATTGAGACACAGTCTGCTTTCATCAAATAATAAATTGTATAATATGAATATAATTTATATTAATAGATTGTGATTGTCATTCTGTGGATTTATATAGTGACATTAATATATTTTCACATGAACATCAGGGGCCCCACTTGTCATGCAAACCTTCTCAGTGTATATTCCCAGCAAAAAATACAGCACTATACCAAAAGCCTAGCTGTGCTCCCAGCTTATCTGCTCAATTCAATAATATTTTGTTGCAGCATTTTCTGTGCCTTGCTGCAGTGTATTTCCTTGCAGTTTTGTTACTTGACTTGTGTGATACAAAGTAAATCAGTTTTTAGTGAGTCATCGAGACATTTCCACCACTTATCCTACAGCTTTAATATCAGCCATCCTTTACTTTTCTTCTGGGTGTCAAACATCTCTCCACTACTGCAGTTCAGTCTTAAGAAGCCAATACTGAAACTATTTGTCCTGTAAGCAATATATTTCTATTTACTATGCATGCCTTATATTCTTATTAATTACACACATGTTTATGAATAGTAGTCTTTTGGTGCCATATTTTCTGTGTCCACTTATGGAACAGACCTAGAAGAGACCAGCCCATCTATATTGTAGTCAGACTACATTTAAATGTTGCAAATATGTTCACGTTCACATAGCTTAGAATTGGGATCTACAATAACTGTTTAGGATTTTCTGATTTTCCTACAAACCTGATGCATCTTCACGACACACAAAAATGCTTTAGGAAGCAGTTGACAGATGCAGGCCTCCAGAGTGGTTAAGGTACAAGCATTGAAAAGATACTGCCTGTGTAGTCCATTATTTTTCCCACAGACATTGCTGCTATAGTTTTGCTCCATGCTGACCAGGCTAGTAACATACCGTCAGCTGAAGAAAGTGTGTACTGTTTACATGTGTTTTGAAGTAAAGATAGATGCAGGATAGAGATTAAGTTGTTGCCTTTTGTCATATCCAAAAAGGGACAGATTAGGAATTTTGGTACGAGTTTTAAAGTTTGCTGCTGAAAATAAAACAAAGAATTGGATTTAAAACGCAATCTTTTCAATTACATTTTAGAAACTTCAAGACCAAATTGGATGGGTGGGAATTCCAATAGATGTCGACATGTCCTTTACACATAACCACACTGTAAAAGCAGTTTCTCCCAGGTGATCTGTATGCAACCCACACTTTCTATAGAGTGCCTGTGTTAGAGAGTGCCTGTGTTAGTGAGTGCCTGCATAGGTTTGCTTCGTAAGTGTGAACATAGATTGAAAAATTGCATCCAAAGAATCTGTGAGGAGAGATGGAGACAGGACATAGAGATAGAGACATTGCTACAGCCTACACTGCAACACTGATATTGATGTGATTTAATTCCTACCTGGAAGATGGAAATGTTTAGGGGCCTGAACATAAGATGGTGTTAGAGGCCTGCTGTCTGGCCGATTAGGGAGAGGGGAGTTCCGACCGCTGGACGGCTCATTGCCTCCAATAAGAAGAGTAAAGGATCATAAGAATGGGATAGAATTTTTTTTAAAGTGTATACAACAAAAATGGATGAGCAGTAATAAAATAAAGTAAATTCAAAAATTACTTTACAACAAGGTGACTCCAAATACATAGTAAAGGTGGCTTAGTTTAACTATCGAACTTCACCCACACTTAAAGTATGTTAACTTAAAAAAAACTTTCACCTAATGATGTACTGCAAGATTTTGCTTAAAATAGAATACATACACATCATTCTGTATTAACACTCTGAATAGAAATATTTGAATGGTCCTGGACCATTTTGGAGTAATTCTATAATACATCACTTCAACATCTAATTTGGCTATATACATATTTATATATTAAGGTCAAATTGTAATCTAATCCCAGAGGGTTAAAGAAACTACAATTTACGCCAAATAATTGAAAGTTTTCCATCACATGAATAAGAAGTCAGTGAATGTAAGTAATAATTTATAAACTGAATTATCTGAATAGAATGTCATTTTTATCGCTATCCTTTCATTAATCATCGAATGTATTACAATTTTGAAAGGGCTTCTCTTCAAGATGACCAGTTAGTCTGTATAAAACTGAAGAAAACTAATAGTCATAATTCACTACACATGAAATATTGTAAAATCTAACGTAAAAATCTGTATTTGATTCTCATTGTAAGCCCTCTAAGTACAAGAGGTTAATTATGCACAACATAGCTTGTACAAAACATTCACAATTGACTTAAATACTGAATTTTACATTAGATCTACTCCATTCCTTAACGAAATGATTGACACCATCATGCTCGAAATAATATGTAAATAATCTTGAAATATCACTTAAAGTGTCTAAATTAAAGAGCATCCTGAGCCAAACAGTTACCAAAGATGTGGGTTTCTGCCATTCCAGGCTTCACCACAACACAACTACAGCACAGACCCAAGACCAAGCAGTAGAGGTAACTCCAAACATATTACCAGCTGCAGTGACAATGTCTCCTTGGAGTTGGGTTGCCAAATTACTGTTTACCACTAACACCAAGCAATCACCTGAGAATACCATCAGCACAGGACAGTGGAATGGCTCTGGCCACTGATATGACTCAGAAAATGCGACAGCAAAATGTGAGACTAATGAATGAAGTGTGCAGATAAGCAGAATCTTAAAACGCTCAGTACTTCTCGCATTCTGTGGTACTGTGTTAAAATACATGCCTCACTTCCTTGTTCAAAACAGAATGTGATAAAATTCCAGGTTAAGGAAGCTATGCATTTGTGGCAACAACATTTCACATAAAACATTTATTCAGCATGCTTGTCTTCAAAGCTCTGTCTTTATCTCAATCCTTTAAGGGTTAAATAAAAATATTCTCCTTTTCAGCATCCATACCATGCAAAGGCAAAACACAACACAAGAATGCCATGTTTTCTATGTTTGCAAGCGCCACAGTTTGAAAGTAAAACCATGAGCAGTGACATACCTATGTAGAATGAAGAAGCTGCAACATATTTGAAACACAGACAGGTAAACAAAATGGAAAAATAAGAATACAGGAAGCATGCTGCATATAGGAAGTGAAGAGTAACATATTCTGGTTCTCAAACACGTTCTGTGAAATGAGTTCCAGTACCAGGGCTCAGTGGATGCAGTAAATATTTCTCCTTTTTTTCCCCCCCAACATAATCCATTTAACCTTCTACATCGAGAACAAGAAACTAGTCTGTCCTGCAAAATGGGTAATTGGCGACAGCACCCCATTTTGGGATGACTAACACACTGACGTCGTACATTATACAAAAAAAATTCTTAAAATTGGAATGGCCTTTGAGGGTTAAAATTAAAGGTATATAATTAGTATTGTGAATGGAGTCAGATGCCTGACATCTTTAACATCCCTTATCTCGTCCTTGGAGGCCATTCTATCTACATATCATAACTGTCCCACTGTCAGAAGTAAAGATACATTATGTAGCAATTTGCATAGGTTCTCAAATTGGAACTGTCTCTTTTCTCCAGTGAGGCACCTGGAGGCTGACTTTCAAAGCTTCAGGTGTAAATTCTGAGATACCACAAAATATACCTGAGAGACACCCGAGAATTGGGGTAGCAAGATTTTCAGTTAGGCTTTGGAGAATTTATCAGATTTATTATTCCATCTGTGAGAACGAATATTTTATTGACTAGTGTCTTGATAATTCACTATAATGAATTTAAACATGAAATTTGTTGGAATTAATTATCATTCCATCTGATTTCAGAGCAAGTTTTTAATCATAGAAATGACTGGGAGACATTGCTGTGAAGAAATTATTCGTTTTAGATAAAAGCCTTTATTTCCTGTGCAAGTTCTTAAACTGTCATTATTGGCTCTAGCTTGCTGCCAATCAATCTTTGTGTGGATATAATGAGCTTTTCAGTACTGTATATTTTATGATGGAAATGGGAATCCTGAAGTGACTGAAGCATTATTTAACTATGCCTCAGGCTTTAATAAGCTTCTTGGTTCCCGATTTTATTTTAAAAACTCTCCACTTCATGATAACCATAATCGTACATTGATTGGCCACATATTGCACCACAAACATCTTTTCACTCATGAATTAGCGAACTGTGCTAATTCATTTGTACCTGTGGTGCTCCTGGGAGTCTGAAAGGCTCCATCGGTAGTGCAGTACCTGATCTCTCTCCTTCATGTTATATATACCTGGGGGCCACAATTCCCATTTTCCAAAATATGGGAGAAACTCCTATTTTTTGTCAAAAGTAATAAACTGCTAACAAACCATGAGACATGTTCTTGAAACATGCAATTCCCGAGAAAGCAATTTTATTCTCAGTTGCAAAATGGTTTGAAGTGAGGCACACATGAAGATATTTAAACATTTTCAACATTGGTAGCAGTTTCTACATAGCAGAAATATTTGAATGTATTTTTATAAATATTGAATATTTGCCCCTTGAATTTGATACTCTTAAAGTTAGGGTGATGTGGGCAAAACAGATTGAATTTATGTTGAATTTTCACTGTGAAGACAGTGGTCTTTATAAAAATAGGTTTCTAAGCAATGCACTTAGTCTTATTCAGTTATAGTAACAAACTTTAAAACAGAAAACACTGGGATTGCACAACAGGTCAAATGCATTTGAAAGAGAAAGATAGGTTAACTTTCTGGGTCGTACCTGCAATAAAATCTATCTTTCTCAGATGCTGACCACCGACCTGCTGTGAAATTCTTGGTTTTATTTTTTATATATGTAAAGCAATAAAATCTAATTTTTAGGGATCAATTTTATGAAATGTTACTATTTTAAGTCATAAGTAAAAAAGAAAATAACTGGAATATTGAAATCATATCAAGCCTGAACACATTGTACACTTGTATTTGATAAAATTATTGTTATGATGTTATGATCATTAAAGAAAATGTAAAATATATATCACAAGTGGCAAAATGGAAACATCATCAATAGTGGCAGCTTAAAGCACAGAGCGGGCATGATAATAGCTTTTAACAGCAAATACATTCAGAAATGACTCTTCATGTTACAAATTATAATGTCCAGACAGTATAATAATGCCATGCATTTTATAGACTGTACCTGCCAGGACACACTATACTTTAACAGATTAAAGCATGGTTTCACAATGTAATTGAGGGCATTGAAATCTACAGTCAGATTATTCAAGCACTTGGTATGAATTGTTAGCTTTTGGTTGTAAGATTGTGTTAGAAATTGGGAAAGTATCGTGCAGAATGTGAAAGAGCTCCTCTGTAATGAACTATTAGCATGATAAAAGGTCAAATCGTATATTCAATGCAACGCATTGAGATATAAACAAAGAAGAACTATTGCCTTAGTATTGTTGCTCCTTTTTCACAACTATGAAACCTGTGGCTATCAGGCTGTATTGTTATTTTTAATATTTTATATTTTTTAATAAATCTGTCAAAAGGTACAGAAAGTTACATGGTCTCCCAGAGCAATGTAACTACAGTTAGAGTCTATTATACCTGAAACTGAGTAATATTACATTTCAAATTATAGTGGCAATTACAGAATTACATTAACCCATTAAATATTGCGTAATTCTCATTATTGCCTGAATGAATTTAAGATGTGTTCTGATTATATAATTTACATTGGTGCTGAAGTGCGGCAGTGGTCACGGGTTAAATGGAAACATCTGTGTCTAATGAAAATGATGAGTCGAGGGATTTAGTCTTTTCATTGACTCAACTGAATCAAGAAACAGAGGCCATGAGCATTCACTGTTACAAATCATTATGGACCCATTTGCTTTGTGTGTTTTATATTTAAATATATACCATTAAAGCTGGTGAATGCCTTAGGCACATCAACAAAGAACCCCAAAGAGCAGTAAAGTTTAACTTGTTCACAGAGATTTGCATTGTTTGATTCAGTATATGCCCACTGTTATTAAATTCATTTAAAATGTATTGTTGTATAGACTAGGCTTGTATTCCCTTGAGTATAGAAGATTAAGGGGTGATCTAATTGAATAAAGGATTTGATACGGTAGATAGAGAGAAACTATTTCCTCTGGTGAGGGAGTGCAGAACTAGGGGGCATAACTTTAACATTAGAACTAGGCTGTTCAAGGGTGATGTCAGGAAGCACTTCTTTACACAAAAGGTAGTGGAAATCTGGAATTCTCTTTCCCCAAAAAGCTGTTGAGACCAGGTCAATTGAAAATTTCAAAACTGAGATTGATAGATTTTTGTTAGGTAAAGGTGTTATAGGATATGGAATCAAGGCAGGTAAATGGAGTTGAGATACAGATAAGCCCTGATCTAACTGAACGGGGAACAGGCTCGAGTAGCTGAATGGCCTACCCCTGTTCCTATGTTAGAAAAGATAACTTAAGTTTGGATATTTGCCAATATCTCAGAAAAAATAGCCAAACAGAATTAAATTTAATTTTAAGCAATTGGGAAGAGTTGCTGTGTGATCACTTGATCAATAATCAGGATGCTACACTGGCTAGCAAAGCCTGGCTCTTACCTTTCACATGGACCATGGTGTTGTATTGGAACAGGGAGCTGCAACTGCTAGTGCACAGGTATAGAGAAGGCTGCACACCAGTATAGAGCAGCTCTAAGGCAGAATATGCCATTGGGCTGATCAGATGGAAAGTAACGGGAGGATCAAAAAATGATGAGCAGATTGTAGAGATGTGGCGTCAAGCAAAACAGAACACTATAACATGACGCAGTGTCTTAAAATATACTGAAGGTAAAGGCAGTGATTGTTGAATGAAATAAATGTGTGGAAAAAGTGGCAAAAATGCAAAAGCAGGTCAATGCTGTTTTGTTAATTGTAATTGTGAGGTTTTCAATGCAATTTCTGTTTAATCAATTCAGAGTTTACCAATTTCCCGTCACCATCACAAGGATAGTCTCGCAGCTACTTCCTACCCAAACCCTTACAGATCCATCTTCAATTTGAGAGATACTGTTCACTTGAACTATTATATCATAGGAGAATCCAATTGCTGCAACAATGGACATTTCTCCAGTGATGCTCTACCACAGCCTCACATTTTGATACCTTTGTGATAGTAAAATCAGACTCATTATAATAGAATAGTTCATTTAATACCCCAGAAGTTTTCGTATTTTTTTCCCCAAATCAAACAATGCAAATAACCCCAACCTAGGCATAATAAGGTCATGGGGACAATATTTACCCAGAGAGAGATTCGGGCGGGCAGGGGGTGGATGAAACACAGTCACTGGCCTAATTTTCAGGCTCAGGGTATTTTAACTCCTGGGCCTCATTTAAATGCCACCGGTCCACTTTCTGCCCAAAATGAGCGGGAAGAGGGCACAGAGTGGCTGCTGGCAGAGGAAGATTGGGCATTCCTTGGCCACCTGTCAGCTTCCAGGTAAGTGGCGGAGAGGGGGTTTCGGGAGGGTCTCATGAGTGGTAAGCGGTGGGGGGCGGGGCGGTGGGGCGATGTCTGGAGCAGGGACTCCTGCTCCTCCTGGCCCCAACAAAGGAAATTTTTTGACTTACTTGGAGGGCCTCTTCTTCCTTCCCACCAATTGCTGAGCTGCTTCAGCCTAGCGGGAAAGCTTCCCCACTCAGACCCCGGTTAAAATGCCATTGGGAGGTCCTATTGAATTAATAAGACCCCGATTTCCATAAATTCATGCGGTTTCTGCCTGCTGAAGGTGTTCGCCTCATCTGTCTGCAGAACCCTGCAGGTTAATGTTCGAGACAGCGGTGAAGGGTCATGTTCCGTGCGAGTCTGTAACCTGCTCGTCTTTAACTGTCCATCCGCCTGATTTCCATCGGGCGGGTCGGGTCAAAATCAACCCCCATATTTTTGTACTTGTTTATCTTTTGTACTGTCAATCAAACTGTATGTGAGACAAGGGTCACAGGCTCCAGTCTGAAAGTAGCCAAAGGTCTCCCTGCTGAGTGAGAGCTATAAAAAATTAAACATCACAACCCTTACATTATTATAATCTACATTATTAAATAGAATTGGAGGTTTATTTTTTCAAGCTAGGGACATTCTGGGAAGTATTTTAGCACCAAATAAAATGAAAACAGCACGACTAAAAGTAATTTGCTATATTTGAAAACTTCACAATGTCATTCAATACACAATTTGGCACAATATCCCTCAAACATGACACAATACAATCACTGAGAAATAGAAAAGAATCTTTCAAACATGCAAGAAAACTCACTGTGACTTGTCATTTGAAATTACAATTCTCTATTGTTAGAACTATTTTCATATTTTTTCAAAAAAAGAATTCCACATCTTTAGGGCTTAGAGTTCTGCAACTGGGTTGTTTCACTTACCAGGCCTGTGGAAGTGCTGTGGAGAACGGGCAACAGTGGGTGTATAACAATGGCGACTGTAGACAGGAGAGCTTATGGAGCCCTGACTGGAGGACCTATGCACCACTCGATCACGTGCATCATGGTATCCCTAGAATATATTTGCATATATTTCACACTCAGATCAGACAAGCCAAACAGTTATATTAAATACTATTTTTAAAAATAAGATAGTGACATTTGCTGGAATGCTTACACAGAATTAAACAATGAATTGAATCTACAATAAAAACTTAACAGAATGACATGAATGTATTAATAATGAAAGTTGGATGTGACATAGTCCACAGTTTTATCCATTAAGGGGCCCTTCTATGATAACCACCATATTCGCTAAGAGTTTTACAGTCTGGCACAACTGGTTGCAGCATGGATGCCTGTTACTGTGGCATTTCTGGGACAGTGTCCATGTGTCTGTGTTTGTGGATAAAAGTCAGCGTGGCTCCCAATTCCTATTGCCTGCTGCTGATACTCTAAGCGATCGAATGCCTTTGCACAAAGAAGGCGGGAATCCTTGCAAGATTAGAATTCTCGTCCACAGCGTGCAGTGGCGATTAATTACTTTTACGAGCGACAGGAGGTAAGAGCCGGGAGCAGCACTGATGAGGTGGGAGCTAGGAATTGTGCAGAGGGAAGGGGAAGCAAGGTGGAACGTGAGGTGAAAGTTAGCATGAATGCAGGAACAGGGTAGGAGAGCCGGTATCAACTGATGGGGGAGGGGGATGCAGAATGCCAGGTTGAACTGAAGGAACAGGATAGAAAAATGCCAGCTTGAACTGATGGGAAGGGGAAATAAAACACCAGCTTTAACTGTGGATAGGGAAGAAGAGTGTCAGCTTGAATGGAATAGAAAGACAAAAAAGAATGCCAGATTGAATTTGAAGGGGGGTGGAGGAGAAAAGTGCCAGCATGAACTAGGAGGATAAGGGAGAGGGAAGGGAGAGCCTGTGAATTGGGTGGAGAACTGCAAGGGATTTATTATCTCTATGAATTTTGTCCAGCAAGAAGGGCAGAATGGCTTTGTGAACTGGGGTGGGAAGAAGAGTACAGTGTTTCTGAATAGTAGGGGGTAAAGGGAGAGTTGGAACTGGAGAAGGAGAGTGCCTCTGTGAAGGAGGAGAGTTACCATTACAAGGTGGTTTTGACAGAAGTGATGGCCTGTTGAAAACCGAAATGTTACATTTTTAATCCAATAAAAGGAAAAAAAGTATCAATTGTGAAATATAAAGGCATTTAAATTAACCGGAATGAGTGGAGGGAGAGGTGGCACTTTGAAAGATTGTTACCATTCTAAGTTTGCTGCCTACAGCTCTGACTGGAATGATCCTATGGTCAATAAGACTGGGTTTGAATTCCCTATTTGATATTAGGCAATTTCTTTTGAAAAAAGAGAAAATTAAAACTATTCCTCTCAATTATAAATCCCCTGCTGCTATTGGGAGAAAGAAGATTTCAAATATAGGGAGTATTTTCAATAAAATTGAAGAATTAGACTTTCTCTTTTAGATAAAATACAAAACCAATGTTCATTGTAGACTCCAAAGTACTAGAAAAAGCACAGTGTCAAAAAGGGACATTTTCTGGAGGAAGAGTTTGTGCTTTCAAAACTAGCATCTCCCTTCAGGCTTTCGTGCACTTATGGTTTATTTTCTCCAATATGAGTGAAAGAATATTAGGTATATCTACAAGCCTATATCCCACCACACTTTCAGTGTAATAACTTTTTTTTACAAGTCTCAGGCTTATATTCAGGTCTATTTTTGAGCTGTTAGCTTTTTTGAAGCTGTTGCTTTTGCTAATTTCCTGGGTTGGCATGTATGCACATCAAATATTAATTTTCATTTTTTTTTAACTATATGGTTTTGATAACTGAGTGTGGACAAGAACAACAGTAAAGAGTACTTCACACTGCTGTGAAAAATATACAATTATTTATAGATCTTAATTTCTACGAGACTTTGGGCATTTTCTTTGTCAGACGGTCCTATTCCTTTTTCTTAGTTTAGATAGAAGTCATCTGGAAACTTTAAGCTTGTATTGAAATGTGTAACAAGTCCCAGATGTTGGGGCGTTCTAAACATCCATGTTGTTTCAGCGAATCATGCAATTTTATTATCACAAGGCTCTGTTCCTGTTGGCAGCTGTGACGATATTCGCCTGATACTGCAGCCAATATTACTCCGTTAGTTCTTGTAGCTGTCCCAAATGGAGAGAAACTACACTGGAACAAACAGCAAGGCAAGCAGACTGATGTGTAGTTAGCAGTACTTGTGCTTTTGTTTTGATTAAAAATTCCACTGGGCTAATTTGGGGCTTTTAAACAGGCTGGCAATCACATCAACCATCATTTTAATTAAAAAATGTTTTTTGAATAGTTTCAAAGCTACGATATGCCCTTCCCCCCACCCCATCCACCCCTATGGATTTTTTTCACTTCCAAAGCAATAATGCTCCATTAACATTGGCTTGGATAAGTCAGGAAAAACAAGGCCCCTCAATAGTCCCTTAACTTCTTCAAACCTTTCTGAGCTGAGTTTTCAGTCCACATTACAAATGGGTAGGAAGCTCCAAGAAATATAGCATTTGTTCCAGATTTGTTCGAAATCATTGTTCTTTTACTCCAGTAAAAAGAAAAAGGACATTGCACAATAGCAACAGTTGCTATGTATTCCTGGCCAGTCAAGTGAAGCATGCTAAGTAAAAAATATCTTAATTCAAAACTAACTCAATACCTCATTTTAATTGAAAGAAAATCCACAGACAACAAATACATTTAAACAGCTTAGAGAGCATTATAAGGCAGGGAGGTTGGGATACTGAGCAGAAAGAGAGGTAGTGAGGTGTAGTGGTTATGGAAGAGAATTTCAGAGGGCAGGGAAGGTGAAGACTTAAAAAAATGCTACCAGCCTGCTTGAGTCTTCAATTTTTTATAATCCTTAATATATATTTCAGACATAAAAACAGTGGGATAAGACAAATGCAGTGGAACAGTGGAAGAAAAGAAACATGACTTCCTGGAGAGCAGAGGTCAATTTCTGATTGTGTGAGCACAACAGATAATGTTCCTCATTTTCTGAACTAAGTATATGATTGTATAATCTATCTTTTATCATGTTTAGGGTTAGGGTTAGGACTGATTGAACTATGTGTGTATGTGGTGGTCTGTCCTTGTTGATTAAAGATACGAAAATAGTAGATTTCTTGGGAAACCTGGTACAGCCCTCACAGACCTGTCACCTGAGAATAACCATAATTTAGTCATGAAAACCACATATCAATTATGGAAGTCTCACAGCTGTGAAATAGCCAATGGCAGCTACAGCCCCATGCTAGTACATGATCCTGAACATGCTTAGTAAAAGAGGTACTTCAAGCACAAGATGCAGCAACACAGAATGATAGGGCGTGGGCTCATCCTTGTAAGCCCCCCCGTATTGCTGAGTCTCAAAGTCAGCAACCCTGCTGTCAGGATTCACCAAGTGAAGGTCAGGCTTTCACATGGGGAAGGCAGAAGGAAAACTGGAGGGAGAATCATAATGCAATTTGTTGTTCGTGGGACCTTGCTGTGCATAAATTGCCTGCCACATTTCCCCACGTTACAACAGTGACGACACTTCAAAAGTGCTTCATTTGCCTGTCATTCCCAGTGGCTCAGTGTGTCTTTCAGTTATAGAATGTAAGTTTGTACCTCTAAGTCCCCATATGGTGAGCCCCTAACTTTGGATAGGTTGTGTGGAAGAATGGTGAACAGAGAATAGGAAAACTGGTGAGAGCATTCCATGCTGCTCTTTCATTGTTGATTACATGACAGCGTAACTTCTTTACCCAGAGAGTAACTTCTTTACCCAGGGAATGGTTAGAATGTGGAACTTGCTATCACGTGGCTTGGTTGAGGCGAAGAGCATAGATGCCTTTAAGGGAAAGCTGTATAAGTACATGAGGGAGAAAGAAATAGCAGGATATGCTGATAGGGTTAGATGAAGTAGGGTGGGAGGAGGCCCGTCTGGAGCATTAACACCAGCATAGACCAGTTGGGCCGAATGGCCTGTTTCTGTGCTGTAAACTGTATGTAATTAGCTGGTGACTGCTGCATATCATGGGGGAGGGGAGCTGAAGAGGGGAGATTTTAATTTTAAAAATGTAATAACTGTACAGTCCCATAGGAAATACTTAGGATACTGCATGACTAGGAGCACATTACTGTGTTAATTTTAAGAGTCTGAAAGATCCAGAATTCATAAGTGCTCCAAGCATAGAATGGTACTGTCTATTCCATGGGAGATTTATTTGTTTTTAAAAATAGATAAGGTAAAAAAAATCACAATGGACTTGAATTGGTGATTCTTAGGGATAATGCAGACAAAAAAATCTCCACTCCCATCATTTATTGACTGAGCCATGTCATTACTAGAGCCCCATGAGTTAATGACATTCCACTGATATTTGCACAAATGTAATATATTTCACATTCGTGAAAATACAAGATGCAAACACCTGTGAAAATGAAATTAAAATCCACAGGACTATATGGAATATGGTGTACTCTAATTAATGGGCATCTTGTTTAATGGTTTACCCCCTTCTAATTGTTTTTTTTATTAAAGCCACACTCACGAGGAAAAGCCAAAAATGTCAATCAGACAAACCCAAAAAGCAGTGGTGATATTGTTCAGCAGTCACCAAGTTACCTTTTTTAAATTTTAGAACAAATGATATCATTTTCACTGTTACACACAAGAGATTAGAACAAAACACAGCTAGAATACTAATGACAACAAAAACCTTCAGAAAACTTTCTTTATTAGGGAAGCTGTATTGAAAAATTGAAACAACAGAAAATTGCAGGACTGTCAACATTTGAAAGACAAAAGGCAGGTGAAAACTTCAAGTTGCAACCCTACATTATAATCCATCTAATGAAGACGGATTAAAATATTACCTTGTCTTTTCTCTTTCAGATGCTGTTGGGCATTTCCAGAATTTTAAGTTTTCATTTGAGATTCCCAGCATTGACAATTTTTCTTTCATCTCTATTAGAAGATTGTAAATTGGGATAGGATTACATTTAGCTAGAATGCAATGATGTTTTGTTTCAGTATCCAGTAAGAACCGTTGGATTAAACTTCACAATTCTACTGATCCACTGAAGACTACACCATTGCACGCAACAAATGAAAGCACTGAAGAAAAGTTAGAGCTGAATATGATGGGATTTACTGACCTCAGCGGAAGGTGTGGGAGAAAGTGTCCTTGGCGACTGTGAGATATTAGAAAAGAGAAAAAAAACATGTAAAACCATTTTGCTGGTTAACATCAGAAAGAAATTGATTGCGTCTCTAAGAAAGTGACTCACCAAAAACCTCTCGATTTGTTTCCGGAGTATATATTTAGAAACACAAACACTTTATGATGAACAAATGTTACATTACAATGAACAAAGTGTTGACATTTATGCAATAATGATAACAGATGTAAATCAGCAATATTAGTGGACAAAGTATGTCAACAAAGCAAGAGCTAAAGCACACAGATACTTGACAGAGATGATAAAGTATTTTGTATATGAAAATAGAGCTTCAACTATGCACAGTGCACACAATGATAGCTTTCTCTCATAACTGTATAATGCGACTATTTCAGTTTAGTTAAAGGGGATCTTGGCAAAACACATTTCTTGCAAAGTATGCAGTGTACTCGACCAGTAACGTGCCTTTTTTTTGGTTTGGACCACTCCATAGCTGTTCTGAAATTATGATCCCCATTAAAATGAATGGGATGCTCCGAGATGCAAATGGCTTCTCCCTCTCAGTGATGTCACTGAAGCAGCTAAGGTGGAGAGAGACCCAAAATGGCAGGAAGGGCAGGAAATTTGCCATATCGTATAAAATAGTAGTAAGTATTTTTATAATTATGTATTTAATATAAACATGGGTGGGGCACTTTGAATAAATACAAAAACATTTCTGAAAATATTCCATCTCCATTAAGTAATAATTCTATTACATGCATTCTCATGTTAAATGAATCAAAGTTGTTTCTTGCCAGATATATTGTTAATTAATTTTTTTCTTTTGTTACAACTTTATAAAAGATATTTAGTACTGGATTTAGTAAGGTCTGCAATGCACTATTCTGTAACACTCAGAAGCAGTAATGTATGAAGAGGTGAGGTGCAACTCCCAAAGGATCTTTGTCCCAAGAATCAGTGCTGCATTCCAGGGTAACTGATCATGTGATCTAAATGCACTCAAACCAGCATGATGCCTTGAATAAAAACTTTCATTGGCAGCTCACCAACAATTTAAAGCAAACATGAATACTCAATTACCTTCAGGAATTTCAACACATGAAATGACCTTTATCTCCTTCCTCATCCTCTCTAAAAGAGGGAATTAATAATGGAGAGATACCAGAGGGGGATTTGACATGGAAAATAATAGCAGACTGGTGTTTCGCCTTAGTTAATAGAGCTAGTCTGCTACCCACCTCAATTCCCTCTTACGACATGCAGGATTAAGAACCTAATTCATTGATCTGATGCTTATGTGTTGCTTGCATCCGCCCTTATGGCTCAGCACATAAAGGCACTGCACTGTGTAATAGTGAGCCATATAAAGCAGGAAGGTCACTGGTTTCACCCCAATCTGTGCCAAGTTAGCTGACCTCATCCTGGCAGTGGAGTGTTACAATTGGCCACAGCGCCCTTGGCTTTGAAGAGGGAAAATAAAGATCAGCCAGAGTTCTCAATCATGATCACTTTCTAATAAATCTTGCTGCAGCTGGATGTTTTATGTCGAATGGCAAGAGGACCAAACTGAGCTATGATGGCCCCCACAGTTGAATGGTTTGCCAAAGATCATTGTCAAAACTCCCACACGGGGAATGGTCACTTTGGTGAGGCACAAGAGGCCATCTGCCACTTATGAAACTACATACTGGCATGTTGACTGCATATGGGCTCTGGAAGGACTGGGCCAAATGGCTTTTCTTTGACTCGTGCTTTCTTATATTCTCATGAATTTTGAACTTCTGCACTGATACACGCACCTGATGGCACTGTGCTGTGCATTTTGAGTAATAAGGTTACATTAAAAAGTGTGCTTTGCCTTTGATAATAAATATATAGATTTCAAAACCGCTAATGCCCTTTTAAAGGAACTTTAGCATTTCCGCTGGGCTCCTGGAAAGCATTGGTCAAGTGGAGAACCATCATTCACCCCTTTTTTTATTTTTGCAATATGCCACTGGCGATTGTGTGCCCAATTGGAGGTCCAGTGGGCGAAACGAATGCTTATTTTCTGCACCTATGGCCTCCATTACTCTGACCTATGAAAAGGTGAGTCCCTGCTGCCACTGGGGTCATGGAGGTTGAGTCATTAATTTTGTTCTGTGATATCAACATCAGGCTTGCCATTGGTGGCAATGTAAATGTGGCATTATGTTACCAAGTTTCTACTGGAGTGAATCTAGTATGGGCTCTACTTTTACGTCATATTGGTACAAGATTTGACTCTTGAGGGAACCTTTCAGTTCCAGGAGACCAGTGCACTTGTTCACAGTATCATCTTTTACTGGTATAAATTACAAAGAGATACCTAATCCAGATAAATTAACACATCAGGAGGATTGTTTTTGTCCATTCTTTAAGAAGAGTAACAAATATTCAATTTATATTACTGAACTGCTTTTATTTGAAGTGGTTCCATAAGATGTTGGAGGCCCACTGTTGTACAGTTTGGATATCCCTGATATTCTAATCATATGGAATCATACTACACAGCCATTCGGCCCATCATGCCTGTGCCGGCTCATTGAAACAGCTATCCAATTAGTCCCACTCCCCTGATCTTTCCCCGTAGCCCTACAAATTTTTCCTTTTTAAGTATATATCCACCTCCCTTTTGAAAATTATGATTGAATCTGCTTCCACCACCATTTCAGGCACTGCATTCCAGATCATAACAACTCGTTGATTAAAAAAAATGTCTCCTTATCTCTCCCCTGGTTTTTTTTGCCAATTATCTTAAATCGGTGTCCTCTGGTTACCGACCCTCCTGCTAGTGGAAGCAGTCTTTGTCTTATGACTGCAGGCCTTCTCTGGTGGCTGGGGAAAGGGTGTGGAAGCTATCAAGTGGAAAACCACATCGCTGGCATCTCTGGGTGCAGTGAGCATTTGGCCTGCCCACGGCCAGATAAAATGGTCATTGATGCTGTCAGCAGCAGCTGTTTGGTGGGGGGGGGGGGGGGGGGGAGCGGGAAAGAGGGGAAACGCTTCTTGAGGTGATTCTCTGCTCCTCCAGAGTCAACAACAATGTCTCATTTACATTACAATGCAGTCACAGAGGTTGGGACTGCTATCAGTGATAGGGCTGAATGATAAATGTAGCAATAACTGTCACAACAGGAAAACAAATCTGGCCTGGATTTCTGTGCTGGCAGCAAGTGGCTTTTGGTATATGTAACATGTCATGACAACTGGCAGGTAGTAGGAACTTCCAGTTTCTTTAGTGTCGGTGCTAGGGAGCTACAGCCAAGGCTCAAGGTAGGGGATTGAGTATAGTAACAGGGATAGGTCAGGGGAATAAACACCTCTCTCCCAAAGGCTGTGGCTAAGCTGAAGGATTGTGGGATAAATTTTGTCTGTAGCACTCCAGCGAATGAAGCTCTGGAGTGCTAAAGTGGAAAATTTACCTCAAACTCGTTTATGATTTTGAAAGAAATAATAAGCAGAAGAAATTTTTACAAATGCATTTATGGGTCACCGAACACAGCAACCAGAGGAATTCTTCTCCCCCCCCCCCACGCCCCTCACTCCATGGGTTCTAAATTATAAAATTTCAAAACTGCAGACCCACTGCACTGTGCATTTTCCGCAGGCTAAGACCCTCAGCTCACAACTTCCAACAGATCTAGTTAACTCTCTGCATTGTAACATCTACCTCCACTCTTACTGATCATCATGAGGATATTGCAGTCATTTTAACTTCTTAGCTTTTCTCCTCTTGCCTTAGAAAAGACAAAGCTAGCGGATTGTGACAGTTATCATCAACAATTGTAATAACGGTAAAAGCCCCAAATACCCAAGTTCAATTACATGTCACTTCGGGCCTGATATTTAGAGCACACGCAGTGACAGCCCAGGTCATGCAGCTATTGTGTCTCTGCAGTGAAAATGTTTTAGCTATTTTCAAAACCCTGAGGTTGATTTTGTAACATCATTGTGATCTGATACAAAAGAAGTGAGTGATTATAATTATGGCTTCCAAGTGTGACTCATCACCACACTCCTACTGCTCCCTGGGGAAGCTGCAATGGCAGACGCACAGCACAGACCATGACTTGGAGGGTAAAACAACATTAGAGATGATATAAAGAATTTTAAAAAGTGATCTAGGATGCAAATGGAACTGAGCAAACTTTTCTTTATATCAAAAAGCTGCTTTAAAAATGAGACAAATTTGACAATAGGGAAAGCCCTGCTGATATCTTGTTTCAAGAGGAACATGTCCAACTGGAATTCAAATGTGTACTTAAAAAATCAGACCTTTGTTTTGAAGAGGAAGTAACCCTGTTAGCAGGGACAATAGAAAGATGCTTCACCTTTTCTATGGGTCTCACAGAAACCTGCAACTCCCCATTAATTTCAAGTGATCAGTTATCCCCGTCAATCGTAATAATGGAAAATGCCAAAATACCCAATTTCAATTAGTGGTTACTTTGTACCTAATTTTTAGATGAGAATGTGGGGAGGGATACATTCAGTAGGTGCAATATTATGCAGAGTTTACCCCAGTTTTTTGCAGATTTCTAATGACCATGCCCATTAGGCTCAGCGGCCGGAAAAGGTTAATCAAGTTTCATTGCACAAGCAGTCCTGTGCAATAGTCATTTGTCACCAACTTACAATTTCACTCTGAACAAGCGAGCCGTTGTCACTTCTTGCGTAATGAGACTGTCAACAAAGAATCAGTTTTTAACATTCGGCATTGAGCGTCAGTCTATACCATCGACCCCTTTACTGCTCTATGATTTCTAGCTTTAAAATACAAATATCCCTTTCTTGGTACATATTTAATAACATTTATATTATACTGTTTTTCTCTAAATGGTGACTAATAAAAATATATCCTTTATCTTTGAGTTTTTTTAAAATCAAACATTCATTATTAGTTAATGAGTGTTAGAAATAAAGGGGCTGATTATTATCTCCCTACCATTCGTTTCTCGGTGTGAACTGGACAGTAACAAAAACTGCAAAACAAATCATTGACTTAGTGCCAGGGGACCGCCCATTACTGCTTCCTCAACCTGCCCACAAACCATGAATGGTACAGGTCGGGAGGCAGCCATTTGCAGTGCAACTCACAGGAATCATAAGCTGCAGTCAGGTTAAGCTGGAAGCAGGTCTGGCAATGACTTTTCCTTCATTATTTGTTGGACTTTTAAGCCTTAAAAGCTCCCTTAAGTTCAACTCCTTGCTGCTTGGTTTGTTCTTTACATTTCCCAAGCACTTCAATCTGCTGCCCCGTTGACCCCTGACCTGTTCAGCCCTCCCCTTTTTAGGGGCTGCTGCAAGCCCACTTTAGTGTGTGCCCTGCCAGATTTATCACCCTCCCAAATGGCAAGCTGCCTATAAGTAGCACAAACTTTAAGCAGTTTACCTCCTGTATTTAAAAGAGCCCCGATCACTAAAATTGATCGGGCCTTCTGCTGACGTCATCGGGCAGGTGGATCAGTCACCGCACTCACCATGTACACCAGGATCGAAAATTGACCCCAAAATGTTTAATGGGACAAATACGGGACAATGGATGATCTAGTGATTTGTTGTACTATACCTCTCCAATACTGTGACGTTCATGTTTATCCTCAAAGGTAGCGCCAAAATATGGCTCATAGGTGATCAGGTCAGGGCGTTCTATGTCATAAATGGCCTTAACTTTAGGGATGGCAGCCAGATCCTTGTAGTCAAGAATCTCATTGTCCACCTTTGCCTGGAAAGATAAAACATACAAGAATAATTCAGCTCAGCTTAACCAGTGCTCACATTTCTCAAACTCAAGTGAGGGTTATGAGATAAGAGTAAACTCATGTCTAAAGAAAGAGAAATGCACATCACAGTTTCAAATAGAATAGGCTTTTAAAAAATATTTGGTTGTATGTTTTTTGGGTGTATTTTACTTGAGGGGTCAGCATCAAACATTCATAGATCAGTATAGCAAGGTGTAGATGCAAAGTGAAATTCTATCCCAACCATTTGTGCTCAGGCCGACTTCAGCCTCAGAAGATCACCCTCAGGAGTTTAAGTGAAGTAGAGTCCGTGACTGGGAAGTTGGAAAAAAGTGGGTTTGAACGGCTGAACAGACTGCATTAAGCTTCAGAGGGTTGTGAATCTTTGGAATTCTCTACTCAAGAGGGCTGTGGATGCTTAGTCGTTGAGTATATTCAAGACTGAGATCGATAGATGTTTGGACACTAAGGGAATCAAGGGATTTGGGGACAGGGCAGGAAAGTGGAGTTGAGGTAGAAGATCAACCATTATCTTATTGAATGGCGGAGCAGGATTGAGGGGCCGTATCGCCTACTCCTGCTCCTATTTCTTATGCTCTCACGCTAAAAGAACATTTTCCCATATTTTCATCAGGTTTTCGTTTTTTTCCACTCAATGGCAACTTGCTTTCAAGGAGCCTCATGAAAACATGTCAAAGTAGCAACATTTTACCATAATATTACTGCCAGTAAACAAAGAAACAACATCAAAGGGCAAATGTACTAATGAGACATGTCAAATGAAACTGCTGCCTTGTCACTGTTTCCACAGCATGCAACTGCTGTTTATTTTGCTGTCTGGAAATCATTTTTATTTTGTCACAAGTTAAATAACACTACACTGCAGTGTGGCTACACAAACAGTGCACAGAAAGAATATATAATCCTAGAAATTATGGTCAGGGATATTAAGAGACAAAGGCTGTTAATCAAGTTCAATCTTATAACACGAGGAAAAAAAGTGAAAATCATAAAAAAGATATCGGCTGAGATTTTTCTCTTCAGCAACTATGCCTTAATAGGAGTGGCGGGCAGGATATTCCATCCGGCCAGATGGGTGGCGCTGATTCCAGCAAATTTCTCAGGATCGACTTATATCAAATCTTTTGGCAGCTTGTGGCATTGTTTCTACTTGCACTGTGGAGCCCATCATGGAGTGGGGGGGGGGGGGGGGGGGGAGTAGAAATCCTGACTGCTGCAGCAGCTTAAAAGGGCCATCCTCTTTCAGTTTGGGGAAAAGCGTCTGGCCTCCGCAACATCCCATCTGAGGCGGCAGTAGCAGAGTGTGGGTGATTGCTCTCTCTAGCCATTCAGTGTTGCGAGGTAGAAATGACAGAAAATATGACGTAAAATGTCACTCCTTCATTACCCCCTCATTTGGTTATGCGCGACCCCTTTTTGGGTGAGAGCTTCACCAGAGTTATGCTGGGAAACTGGTGTAGAGTCAGAGGAAAATCCTCCCTTTTTTTTAAAAAGAAAAGAGATTTTGAATTCAAAAACAAGAAACATATCATAGTTACTTACATAAATTGTGTGACCGGGTGAGCCAGGTATGCTGGAACCAGGTCTGGAGGAAATACTTTCAGAAGAAGATCGTGTTGGCTGGAATTAAAAAGGAAATTAAAAAGAAAAAAAAATTAGTTTTCTGAAGGTTAACAATATCGGCACTGTGTGACAACGCAATCAAAGCTGTTACAAAGAAGCATTCTACCCTGTAATGCTTTACAGCAAAAATGGGAAGAGGTGTGTAAGTTGCAGATGTTCGATATGTTTAATATCTGAGACTTGAGTAGAGCTAAAAGCTTTCATATCACCCTTTTACTTCCTGACTTATTTAACATCAACATCTGAGATACTGTAATTCAGTGTTCCTCAGTGACGCTCACTCTTGACAGCAGGAATCCTGCCAGGCAAGGATAAAGACCTTCGACCCAGGATAATGAGCCAGGGTACTGGCAGTGTCAGAGGGCTGGGTGGAAGTCCCACCTGCTGGGACACTGTTGCAAAGAGGAAAATCCAGCCCAGATTATCATGTCATTCAGTGAGTCTGACCAGCAGAATTGAAGAGCAGCCTGAAACTGACAGCATTCCTGAAGGAAGATAGAAACTACTGATTATTTCAATAGCTTGAACAGAAAATTACATTTGTAATATGCAAACACGTTAGTATGTAACCAAAATTGCTTTAACTTTGCGCAACAGGTAGGTGTGACTACAGCACTGGGATAAAATGGTTTCATGTTGCCATGAAATAGGGACATTGGACTTTTATTAGATTGTGCTTGATTAGAGTATTAGAAGCTTAGCAGGGATCACATTAAACTGGATTAGACCACTGTTCCAAAACCATTTGCTCATTTCCTGGCGATAAATATACATTTAACATGTATTGTGGAGCATCATCATAACTAAAGGGAGTATTTGCATGCAGCCAGCAGCTGCAGCTTCCCTGCAAAGATGCCACTGGCTATCGGCTGCCAATGGTGCTTAGAGGCACAAATATTTCAGTTGCGGAACTAGGCTTCATTTTTGAAATTATTTACCGTCAGCCCCGATACTTTAACCACAGCACACTGTATTGTGAAACAAAAATGTAGTTTCTCCTTGTCACAGGCCCAAGATACTTCCCTTCTCTTCTCCCCACCAAAAATTACCTCCTTCTTTAGCTTTCACAGTGCATTTCCACCATTCTTCAAACAAAAGGGTGGAGAGTTGAACTGCTCCCTGACTGCTGCCAATTCAACTTTGCTTTATATCTTGTTGCAGGAAATGTGAAAGTGTGGCTGGATGAGAAGACAGTGGAATCACTGTCCCTTCAGTTTTCCAGCCATCCCTGTGAAGAAGCACTAATCTCCCACTCTGTTCATCCTTACAGTGGCAAAGCCAAAATAAACAACTTGCTATCACAATATGAAGCAATATGTTGGATTGCCAATATGCCGTGCCATCATATCACACCCCAAGCAATTAAAAAAAAATCCACTTTCTAAACAACAGCCAGTTAAGAAATGTTTAGAAAGGACTGACTGACCTATTTACCTCTACAATTAAAAATTATCTCCAAACTTCATATAGGTTTCAATTGGAGACAATTATGGAGTTCTGCATACATTAGTATTTTCACTTGAAGCAGACTGTTGAAAAATTCAGAAAGCTTGTCACACGGATTCCCTTTTGTGTTAATTAAAACTTAATCTTTCACTTAAACTCTTTGATCTCAGAACCAGCAATCTATTCTCAAGTATACATTTACCCATTTAATTACAATAATAGGTCCAAATGAAACAAAATCCAGCTGAGTGTGGCAGTTGCTGTGGCAGTTGGCTACAAACACAGTGCTCTTGTTAAGTTTTATGATGGCCACTAAATAAACTGTTTCCCTGGCAGACAATTTAGATGTCACTGTAATTTACTCTGCAGCACACTGTCATTTCCTCTTGAGGTTGTTACATACCCAAGCAGTCTTCAGTGCTTTTGAGTAAAACATGGTAAAGAATAATGACAGGTCAAATCTAATGTATTCACTTTACATTAAAATGTAATATTATCAACTCCAAATGTAGGTGCACACCTAATCTAAACAGAACTCTAATGCATTGGATCATTTCCTCTATAAAGTCCCTAATGCATAAAATATTCTTGCATTATTTGTGTTTTAATTGCTCAGCACACTGAATATTATCACATGCCAATTATTTTTCACTGATAAAAGATTACCCTTTGTGCAATATGGTGTTCCAGTTAGATTCTGTACCAATATAAGTGATTTAATAGCCTGAGATGTAAGCATGTATTATTCAATAATTAATAAACATTTCACCTGTTTAATTTAGTAGTAAGAAATAGCCTGCCTCAAATCCACACTTGTTTCTTCGCCAATAAACATCACCCTTGCACATTTAATTACCCCGACAAGAAAAATTACCCCTTTCTTTAAAGGAGCAATCTTGCTATTGAAAGTCATTGGCAAAGCTTTTCAGTGATATATAAACCAAAATAACATTATACCTGACATGATGATGTTACTTGCATTAATGATCAGATGTACAGAAATTATTTTTTTAAAAAGTTCATCAATAAATTAACACTTCCCTGCAAAGGTTTGAAATACAGCAGAGATTCCATCTGCTACAGTGTGGTCAGTCCTAAGAAGCTATTTTGAAGCTCAAAAATTGAGTTTTCAGTGCCGCCTGTCTAGGAACTAAGGTTGTTCAAAACTTTTCAACAATGTGCTTTTAATACTGTAATAAGTAATGCCCCACCAAGATGGGTTAAAGAAGAAAGGAGGCAGTACTGACTTTGTTACACAGAAATTTAGCAAAAATACTGGATCACATCACGAATACAAAATATGTGAAAGACATCCGGGGAGTGAAGAGCAGAATAGAATCAGAGCACTGTGTTTTCCCTACTCTGAAATTATTTTTTGTCTGTAACACTTCTGGCAGTAAAACCAGTAGACAGAAAATCCCATTCAAATCCCCAATGTGTACTACCAATATGGGAGCACTGCCCGGGGAGTATTAAAGATGACTCCTTGAGTCTACTATTGGATGTCTAAAAACAGTGTTTGGGAATTGGAACAGAGCTTGATGTTGCAGAATTCTACATCTACCAATTCTAATGGACTGTTCACATTTTTTGGAGCATTAAGATGTACATTTCAATAAAATGCAATTTAAAAAAAACTGGGATGCGCTAATAGGGAAATGGTATGGTGCATACTGACTCTTACTGAGTCCCCATAGACAATCACTGGTTTTCTCTTCCAGGTCCCACTTTGCTGAAATCATTTGGGGAGAATACAACCCTGTGGCAGTTCAACATATAGTGAAAATACCTCTGTGCAAGGCAAATGGATTAGTTGGAACAAATGTTTCATCAGTGGATCAAATGCTTTATGACGCAGTGAGAGAATCAGACTTAATAATGAATGCCTGTTAGCTCTGTGCCTGTGACCCGCACAAAATAAAGCAAGAAAGTGTGAACAAGCAAACCTGTTCAGACCGAGTTCTCTGCATTACTTTAGGAGGGCTTCATCCAGGCCCAACGAGCTCACCTGGCCGACAGCAACCCCACGATCGGCCGACCCCCCACCCCCCCCCCCGCCCCACCCTGATGGTGGAGTTCCCCCCAATCTCTGTTGCTGGCTAGACCCCCCAGATGTCGTCGCTGGCTGACCTCCTTCCCCCTTCTCCCCCCCCCCCCCCCCCCCGGCCAATGATGGCTGATTTCACCGCCCGATATCATCGCTGGCTGAGCCCCCCGATCCCCGCTGCTGGTTGACCACCACCCCCCACCAGTCAATCTGGCTGCCTGGTGCATGGGAAACCCGTTAGCTCAAATACTCAACTTCAATGGAGTTGCGATCGCAGATTGCGACGCACTCAATTCGCTTCTGGGTTCCCCACGCGAATATCTGCCCGACTGGGAGTAAAAATCATGGCTATTGTCTCTATGGGTTGGTAATTCAATGATTTTTTTTTGGCTTGAACAAGAATTAGGAATATTCTGGCAGTCTCTGAGGGCTTCTGAGCAGATAAAATAGATAATTGCTTCTGCAAAAAAGTGCATCTTGAATAACAAGGGGGTGTAGTCAGCTGGTGTAACATAGGCCTTCTGACCAAGCTGATCTGGATATCTCTATTTTTGAGAGAAACTCAGCTTTGATTAAGATTATTATGGGTAAGGCTCATTGCTGTGATCATTGTTTGGCTCCTAGCACAACCATTTCCTGTTTTTGGAACGGGCAATAATAAGTATTGAAAATGCATTTGTAGTAAGAACTTGTTGTCCACTGGGAGTGATTTTAAGTGGAACTTCTAGTCTATGCTTGATCACATATGAAGCAGGAAAGCAACATAGCCCTTGTCTTAGAAACTCAGGGGTCGAAATTGTGCTATGTAATATTAATAATAAGTAAGCTGATTAAATTTGTACTTAGTTTCATAGAAATGTTTTAGAAGTTACCTGAATATCAGGCCTTGTTCACACTGGTTACTGAAAGAAATCTCATTCCTCTTCTGCTCAGCTCTTATCTACCTACTCATAATTCTCATTTGACTCGTGTTTTCCATCATGTCACTCATACCTGACACTACGCACGCATTACATTACATTACATACACATTACATTAGTGGGGCTTATGAACAGGTTTGCTTACATTCCACCATCTCTTGTTTTTTTTCACACACGTTAACGTATGTAATCTGAACAAAATAAAATGTGCAATGAAAAGAGCGGAATCCTAATCAGGAAAAGCAGCAGGCACTACAGGTGCTACAATAACGACGTCAGCAACGCTCAGAGGCAAACCTTTTTCAAGAGGGGTCTGTGTATTTGTTTCTTAAGCTAAGCAACAAAAAAATATGGATTAAGGAAGGAATACAGTACAAGCTCAACAATTTAGGAAAAAAGGAAAGCATAAATACAACATGGAGAACATTAAAAACTGTCACAAGAATTCTTTTATTAGCAATTCTCAGATGACCAGCCATCCTCTTGACCAGTCAATATTTTATATGTTTATTTATATGTTGGTGATAATACCAATTGTTACCCATACTGTGTACTGAGGTGCTAAAACTGAATTTTATCTGTGGTGCATCTCAAAGTTTAACATCCCTGGATGACTATTCAAATCTCACTTTAGATAATCTTCACACTGGTGCAGTCATGGACACACAGAGGCTGCTAATGCGGTCTCAGTGCCGGGACCTCTGCTCCTTTGGTGCATTTTGTGCCTGAACTGAAATGAGCTGATCTTGCACCATAATGGAAGGTTGACTCATTTAAATATTTTAGTGGCGTTCCCGACACTGAGCACATGCTGCGTGGGAGCCAGAATGTTGTGCTCCAGCAGTCAGTGAAGGCTACCGGCTACCAGAACATTGTCATCATTGTTTTAGATTGCAGCTAATGGGGACATAAGTCATTAAATTAATGCAGAGTGGTCCTTTATTAGTGAGAGGGCTAACCTGAAAACACCCTTCCCCCGGCGTTCCTTGAAGCACCTATTAGAAACGGGCATTCAGCAACTGGAGTGCTGCTCAGGACTTCTAATTAAAATTTTTGGAGTGTTGACCTTAAAGAGTGTTGTGCACAGTTGGTGCATAGGGTCCCATCACTCTGCATGCTATCTGTCCACACTGTGGTGCATGAGGTATCCCAGGTGCATTGTAGGCCTCGGCCCTTTGTGGCCAATAACATGGGAAACCTGTGACCAATGCACTTCAGCATGGTTGGCATCTTCTCTACATTATCTCCTCAAGAGTTCAGCTCATGCCTCAAAGTACTTATGTATTCCAACAGCCCACGATCACATCATGAGTTCCATAATGTCATGGGTTAGAAACCATTCCCTAATAATTGTGTGTAGTCAGAAGAAAAATAGTGTCAATTTTAATAGTAAAAAGCTGTTTGTAACTTTTTACACTTACTTGATTTTTATTGTTGTGAGGTCAAATCATGTTATGCCATAGTCTACTCTGCTTAATGTGAAGTTATCTATTAATTCTAATCAAAATCATGCAAAGAAAAAGCCTTGTGTGCTGTTTTATTAGAATTGCTTAATTCATACTCCTGGATAATTGGAATTTTTCCCAGTGGAAAAAACGATGTTGATCTAACGGAAAGGACATATCAGATACAAAAACATTCATGTCTCTATTAAAATACTGGCCAGATGAATTTCGTACAAAGACATGAATCCATTTGCATGCTGAGGTAATATAGCGCTATTTCACTCCATTGGTAAATCTGATTACGGTTACTTTATTAGTACTTACAGGGAGAAGGCAGCGAATTGCTGGGAAAAAAAGGAATAGTTGGTGACTGGCAGATGCTAAATCCCATTAACACTGATTTAGTTTCCTGTCTCTGCATCACCTCCATAGGTGCTCAATGTGGCACAGTTCTTCTGTTACTAACAGAGGATGTGGTTGGAAATTAAAATTCAATACTTTGTCGATTCAGTTAACAGGATTAATGACTTGCATTGCAGAGCTAAAAACTATTTAACAATGATGATAAGGGAATTCATTTTTGCCTTTATTGTTTCATTTAAAGAGCCTACATATTTGAAAGTCTGAATGATCCTGGTGGCAGTTAATATTATAATTAAAGGAAAAGAATCAGTTCACTAATCTGGGATTTGAGTGACAGGCCAATATTAGTTTGCACACTGTTTCATTGTAAGCCTATTATTATATTGTTCGACTACGACGTTAAAGCAATAATTATGTGGCATAAAATAACTTAGCAGTTCCACTTTAGAATTCTGCTGCCAACTGTGGCTTCAGAGTCAATATCTTCAAGATTTTACTGCAGATTAATCGTTGAGTCTACAGACTGACTGGGCCCTTTCTCCTTCATCATGTAGAATCCCAATCCAACCAACAAAACCAGCAACTCCTTATGAAATATTATCCACATTCTCTCAAACCTCTCTCACACATTTTTTAAATTACAATTTTACCAGTTCCTCTGATTAAGTTTTATTCCTTGTTGCAGGGACATATTTATTCCATTTTGCCAATTCCATGAGTTTCTTCTCTGCCTCTTTTGTTCTGAGATTCATATTCTTCTCCAGAATATATATATTATCATGGAGATTCCGCTATAAACTGCTTGATTTATTCTATCCATCAAAGTGACCTCAGTTGCAATACAGCTTTATAGCTGCCCCTCCCTCCAATATCTATTATTCTACACACTAATACAGCATTATACGGAAGCCAAGATCTGCGCAAACATTACTATGTCAGAGTCACAATGTGTGACACAAATATCCCAGTAAAATTCCAATCACACCTCTTCCAAAGAAAAAAACAAAGTTTAGCAGGCCAAAAAAAAAATACTGAATGCAGAGTATTGTTTCCTGAAGTGACTGTGGTTTTAGGTCAAAATTCCCAATCCCCCTCCACAAATTTGTCAGCTACTGCTGAACTGTGATGAAGTGAGCTTTATTTGTTTTACACTTGGAGGAGTTCTGATTCATTTACATAATTCAATCCTGAAGACAATGTGGTAAAACCTTATCTCGAAATTGAGCCAAGTTTTCACCTTACCATTGAGTTAAAGGAGGGCACATCTGTTCTTGGTCTGGATCAGGTTCAGCTTTCATGGATTTGAGCTGCTTCTGTTGGCTGAGCACTGATTCCCAGATGCCCTCTGGTTGACAATGACAAATCACACTTTTGCTCCATAACATACCTTTTCCATTCCACTTGTGCACTTTGAGGCCAATTGAAGGTCTCAGACTGGTACATCAAAGTTATCATCAAATTCGTAGTAAGTAGCAGAGACTCACAAGGACTAATCTCCGTACACGCCTTAAGAAATTAATGGGGCATTACTGCTTTGAAATATCAAATTAAATGTTAGCAACCCCCTTCCTGCTTCCCTGCCATGAGATCTAATAAAAGACTTTAAAAGCGTATTGTCAAGTAGTGCTACACTAGCTAGATCGTGCTAATTCCATGTTTGGGAAAAGATTATATAAAAATGAAGCTGTAAGAAACCACTGAAAGCCTAAGAAGGGCACATCAAAACCTTCTGATCACATTTGCACAACACTATTGACTAAAACATCCTTTTCCTCACACAGTAGAGATTGCTCCTCATTGGTGAACTGAAAGTGATTATGGTTAATATCAGATTATTCCTTTACTGGAAGATAAATGTTTCCAGAGTAGAAAACAAACAATTAGAGACTTTTTTTTCCTGGTAACACTCTGCACACCACATCTAACAAAATCATAGACCAATTCTTTATAAATAGGTTTAAGCTTCTGTTATCTGTAGCACGCAGAGAAAATCGCCCATACTTTTAACAGGAAAGAGACAACTAGGTTCAAAATGGTTGTAATCTGTGCTATGGTTGCCCACACAGATAAATGAACCAGATTCATGGCCAACAGAATAATGCATGTGTGTATAATTGACATTAAGACTGTTGTTTATTCTTAATATGAGCTCACCCTTTGCTTTTCTTCAGCCCTGGTAGACTTCTTACAGTCGGGATGCCAAACTGTAGAACCTGTTATGGGGAAATGAATGGAACGTGATCATGAAACTCTACAAAGTGAATGATTAGTTCCAGTAACTGAGCTACAATCGGACTGTGTCTCACGTTATTTTACTCTTAGTTCTGTTTGAAAGGTTAATACACGATGGAGGAATGACTTAAGAAATATAAAACAACATGAACCTTACAACACAACAATGTATTTGACAAAAATTGTAATCCCACCCCCCACAATCATTAAAATGGAGCTGGAAACAAAAGGCTACTTCACTGACATAGATAATAAACTCTGGGAGAAACTGACAAAGGTATAAATGTTGCAGTTAAGTGGATTTGAGACCAAGAGCACCTAGAAAAATCAATTTTATTTCAATGGCAATCACTGTGCTTAACATCTTAGTGTGGGGTGGCAATGCTGCTGGAGGTTCCTCTTTATACATGATAACAGTACCAAATATTCCTTGGTCAGGTGCGAGAGGAGTTGGTTAAACACTGCTTTGGTAATGTGCTTTTTTGCTAAAAAGCACATTACCTAGAAGAGATTACCCAACTGAAAAACATGATGATCTGAATGCTCTGGTCAGTTAATTGCCAAATTAAGGGCAGTTTTTGGACTGTACTGTGAACTCATGTCCGATAGAGATTAAAATTAAACTTTCAGAATGTATTTCCTATGTGACCCTTAATAGCCATTAGATAGAACATCCCAGAGATCAGTATGAAATTGAACATGAAATAAAGCTTCATGTGAACTTCAGGGGTTTGAGCCAAATCTGAATCTGCCCAAGCTTGATTTAGAATTGCTTTAGATTTTTCTAAGTTCCGTCCATCACCACCAACCCCCCACCACCTCAGGTGACACAGTGCTATTGTTTGTGATCTTGAAAAAAAGTCTATTTATCCAAGAAACTTTGATTGGCCATACATACTCTGCACAAGTATAATTAAGCTTTTTTGATCCTTAACAAAATCATGGCTGTAAAAAGCAGAAGCTACTTTTACATTGCAGCCTGGACTCAGGAACTAACTGAGCTGCTGTCCCCCCTTTGGTTTTGGTAATATGCAGCCAGTCTTCCCATGGAAGGCCCAACACTCTGCACATGTACAAGGTGGCCGTGACAGTTTCGCCAGGGTATATGCATGGAGTAGTGATGTGATGATTGCATCATGACATGGTTAGGCGATCATGGAGATATTTGTGTGCGATGACATCATGGAGTCACCACCAACATGAGCTACTGCAGCAGTAAGACCACTGGCAACTAGGAAGACTCAGTGAGAAGCATCGCATGCTGCTGGTCTAAACAGATGTGGCCCCTGGCTGTGGGAGAGCCGTGCTATGGGAGGCAGTGGCCAATGAACACAATAGCAGGAGCTATAGCTGCATATATGTGAATTCCTGAAAAGTGCTATTAGTTTTTTGCTTAGCTTAGTAGAAGCAAACTTGGTTTGACTTGGAACCAAACCTTGCTGAACATTAGATTGACGCTGGTTGGTTCAGAATCAGAAGAGGCATTCAGTTACTGTGGATTGAATTCAAATGTCAGGAAAATAAATAAAATGGCTTGTGCTTTGAATTGTGTTTTCTTACAATGTGCTTCAAAATTATAATTTAGAATTATTTTATGGCAATAGAAACTATAACCATGCCTTATCAGCATGTGTTATGCCATTCACTGGTGTTCAGGATCTTTCACTAATACAGATAGAGCTGTAAGAAAGAAAGTGTGGCATTTATACAGCACTTTATCACAAATGTCTCAGAAGCTTCTCAAAGCACTTTACATGAAATTGATTATTTTCAAGTACAGTGACAGTTATATAGGCAACTGTGTAGCAGTAAGATCTTACTAACAGCAATGAGATGAATAGAAAGTTAACATATTTTTGGCAGTGCAAGTTGAGGGATAAATGTTGGCAAGGAGAACTCCCAGCTCCTCTTCAGCCAGAAGTGCCGAGTGGATGATCCATCTCAGCCTCCTCCCGATATCCCCACCATCACAGAAGCCAGTCTTCAGCCAATTCAGGAAAATTGCCCAGGTATGTCCTGTCCACAAAAAGCAGGACAAATCCAATCCGGCCAACGACCACCCCATCAGTCTACTCTCAATCATCAGCAAAGTGATGGAAGGTGTCGTCGACAGTGCTATCAAGCGACACTTACTCACCAATAACCTGCTCACCGATGCTAAGTTTGGGTTCCGCCAGGACCACTCGGCTCCAGACCTCATTACAGCGTTGGTCCAAACATGGACAAAAGAGCTGAATTCCAGAGGTGAGGTGAGAGTGACTGCCCTTGACATCAAGGCAGCATTTGACCGAGTGTGGCACCAAGGAGCCCAAGTAAAATTGAAGTCAATGGGAATCAGGGGAAAAACTCTCCAGTGGCTGGAGTCATACCTAGCACAAAGGAAGATGGTAGTGGTTGTTGGAGGCCAATCATCTCAGCCCCAGGACATTGCTGCAGGAGTTCCTCAGGGCAGTGTCCTTGGCCCAACCATCTTCAGCTGCTTCGTCAATGACCTTCCCTCCATCATAAGGTCAGAAATGGGGATGTTCGCTGATGACTGCACAGTGTTCAGTTCCATTCGCAACCCCTCAAATAATGAAGCAGTCCGAGCCCGCATGCAGCAAGACCTGGACAACATCCAGGCTTGGGCTCACAAGTGGCAAGTAACATTCGCGCCAGATAAGTGCCAGGCAATGACCATCTCCAACAAGAGAGAGTCTAACCACCTCCCCTTGACGTTCAACGGCATTACCATCGCCGAATCCCCCACCATCAACATCCTGGGGGTCACCATTGACCAGAAACTTAACTGGACCAGCCATATAAATACTGTGGCTACTAGAGCAGGTCAGAGGCTGGGTATTCTGCGGCGAGTGACTCACCTCCTGACTCCCCAAAGCCTTTCCACCATCTACAAGGCACAAGTCAGGAGTGTGATGGAATACTCTCCACTTGCCTGGATGAGTGCAGCTCCAACAACACTCAAGAAGCTCGACACCATCCAAGATAAAGCAGCCCGCTTGATTGGCACCCCATCCACCACCCTGAACATTCACTCCCTTCACCACCGGCCCACCGTGGCTGCAGTGTGCACTATCCACAGGATGCACTGCAGCAACTCGCCAAGGCTTCTCCGACAGCACCTCCCAAACCCGTGACCTCTACCACCTAGAAGGACAAGAGCAGCAGGCACATGGGAACAACACCACCTGCACGTTCCCCTCCAAGTCACACACCATCCCGACTTGGAAATATATTGCCGTTCCTTCATTGTCGCTGGGTCAAAATCCTGGAACTCCCTTCCTAACAGCACTGTGGGAGAACCGTCACCACACGGACTGCAGCGGTTCAAGAAGGCGGCTCACCACCACCTTCTCAAGAGCAATTAGGGATGGGCAATAAATGCTGGCCTCGCCAGCGATGCCCACATCCCGTGAACGAATAAATTTTTTAAAAAAGTTCCACGGTTCACATGCACCCAAATGAACAGGCAAACAATGCCTCAGTTTAATATCTCATCTGATACTGCAGCATTCCCTTAGGATGGCACTAAAAACACTGATATTAACTTGGGGCTGGAGTTGTGCAGGCGGGGCCAAAGTTGTTGGGAAGGGATTCGGTGGTGGGGGGGGGGTGGGGCTTGTGGTCGAGGAGGTGGGGAAAAGACAGCCCGGGGCAGGCGAGGTCTAAGGTTTCCTTGTGGGGCCCAGAGGTGCAGTCTGCTCCACCTGGCCCCACAAGGAAAGACGAAAACTAAAACCACAACTTTTTGGGAGTCCGATATGCATATTTAAAGAAGGACCACATTGGCTTTCATTGGGTGTCCCTCTCGCCTGCTCGGAATAGCAGGTTGTGATCAGAACCAGCGGGAAGGCAAGGAGGTCAGTCCCACGGCCATTTTAACTGACCGCCGGCCTGGTTTCTGCCAGGCAGACAGGGTTAAAATCGGCCCTAAAGTGTCAGCCTAGACAGTTTGTTCAAGTCCTGGAGTGGGTTTTGAACTAACAACCTTCTAAGTCAAAGACGAGAGTGCAATCAGCTGAGTCAAGATGACAATATTTTCAAATACACATGCAGTGAACTCTTCCCCTTTCAGAGCTCTCAGAGATCCTAATCTTATAAGCATTCCTTTTGACTTTCCAGTAATGGAAACTCCTTTATAGAAGTAGCCCACTCTATTTGCTGCTATTCCCTGATCTCCCTGGGCCAGGAGCTATGGTGACTCAGAATTCACCATTTTGAGGTTTAAGAGAGCAGCCCGAGACAATGCACCATCTGATTTCCCTCTCTCCGTGTATCAGTGCTCTAGTGCACTGAACCACTATACCATCTCTACTTTATAAATCCTTTTAAAGATGGTTGTAATTATACCTTTATAAAAGGAGTTCCATTTGAAAGTTTGATGCAAGCAAATAGTCACTAAAACTCCCAATTTGTTGAGGACTTCATAAATCCTGTTGTTGCCATTCTTATATGTTTGTTTTGTTCTAAGTACCTTCATGTTCTGACCCACCCTGTTTAATGGAACAGGAATCAACTATACAGTAATTAAATGAGACTTATTTTTAAAATGTAATTTTTACTGCTACCCAATCCCAACATCAATGAGCCTCTTGGTTAAAGCAACCACATCTGAAAGACTGGGTGATTCTGGGTGGGACTTGGATTCAAACTCAACCCAGAGTGATAGGATGAAAGTCTCCTCTCTCTCTCTCTTGTTTGTATGGTCCATCATGAAATACTATTGGCAGTATTAATCCTGTTTGCAGTCAGTCCATGCCATAGGACAATGCTGCACAGATTGCCAATCTCACTTTGGGATGGCTGGGATATGAAAGAAAACAAAAACAAGATTGGTACAGAATGGAGTACTCTACTAAGGTTGAGGTTGAGGCGTAGTGTTAGGGTAGAGTACAGTGAGTCTTACTCTGCAACTGGTCATGATATATCTGGCCTGAAAATGCTCAACGCTGACACTGGGTGGCCCAGGCAAGCAAATATTTAAATTCCCAACACTACTATTCCTTATCTTGATGAGAACAAATATTTTGAAAGGAGCTATATCTTACCTTGCAGGTACATTTCCTCCCCTTCTGTGAACATCTGATTGCATTTGCTGCATCGTGCACAACTTGGATGATAATGTTTGTCTCCCGCCTAGATCCAAAAGAAGGTAATTGACAATCGTGTATGAGAGTAACATAACACGGGACAAGCCATACAATCACATTGGACAAAACAAGGATCCAAACTTGGAAAGGTAAAGTGTAATATCTTTCAATTTGATTCACACGGCAATTCTGGGATAAATGAGTTTGCTTCTCCCAGATCGCGAAACCCATTCTGTAATTGAAATCACATAGCAGAGAACAGTCCCCACGAAGAGCCTGTGGTGCAATGCTCTGGCTGTTCCAACAGACAAGACACTGTAAATAAAATCTCTATCGGGACACTTGGAGCACTTCCAGGTTTCAGCTTCATGTAAACATGAGTGACAACACGCTCACTAATTAATTGTCAGTGTGACTCCTGATTGAGTTAGTTGCCTTAGAAATCCTTAGGTGACAGGAATAAATTTGAAACATAAACCAAGTTGCAATCTGTCACAGTATAAATACAAAAGCAAACTACACGTCTTTTTGATGCTTTAGTGTGCAATGTAATGAGCAATACAAGGTGTGCCAGACGGTTTGAGGGTGTGGATTAAAAGAAAACCATTTTCAGGAGTAACATGGTATATGTGGAGCTTATTAGGAGTTTAATGAGTTAACCATGTAAAAAGTTGGCAATTTCAGGTGTCCTTTTGACACTATCTGATGTGGTATTGAGATATATATACCAGGCTGTACTCTGATCTGTGCTGACTTAGCTTATCTCAACTGGGGCAAGAGTTAAGTTGCTGTGATTGGCCTCAATGTCTTCAGCTAAGGAGAGGAAAAAATAAACCAGACTTCTTGCCCCTGATCAACCAATATTACTTGCTGACACATGCTCTGTGTGCATGCCAGGTGAGAACAGGACTGGATTTGACTGCAATGCTCTATCTGGTAAAATAGTTCGCTAACACTCACTGTCTAGCCTCAAATGTGAAGATTGACCCCTTGGATGAGGCACCAGATGGCCACAGTTTGTCCACTGAACCTGAAGAGACAGTGCCTCAGGAGAGGAGAGAGGTGACAATTGAAAAAGGAAAAAAATGGGCCATTTGTCTTGTGAACCTCTTGTAGATATGATGGAGTGAGAGATGTGACAATGAGCCAAAGCAAACCCCTTGGCAGATAAACTAGGTTACAAGATGTGGCAGTGAACCAATCATGTCATGTGCTACACACATATGCTGCCTGCAAAACTGAGCGAGTCTTCAGGGAGGGGAAGGAGCAGCATTGTACAGCTGTAGTCTGTTCACTCCACCCACAATTAAACTGCTGGTCTTGTCCAGGGTGGGGGAGGGGGTATTAGCACCAGTGCAACAACAATTGCAATAGATTTAGAAATAAGAGAAATACATGTTGCAGATTTAGCAGAATATTTCTGGTAGAATCACTACTTTTATGATCCTGCTATCAGAAATCCCCATGAATGTATGCCACTCCTTTGACTATAGAGGTATTTGCAGTCATGAGCTGGTTTTAGCACAATATTATGGATGAGTGGCTTCCTCCCCATCCCCACCCACTGTTGGTGCTGCCTAACCCACCAGCTGTTATTGATAATATACACTCAAGAGTTGATTTACTTTCATTGGCCTTTCCCGTATCTCTCATTATCACATGACTGCAAAGGTAAATAGGTCATTGTAGCTGAAAACAATGGAAGAACAACATTAGACATATCAGTTATCAGACATCAAGCCATTAGAATGTAAATCCCTGAATAATCTTCCACCGCGCACCCCCCCCCCCATCTCCGGTAACTTCTTCCAGCCCTATAACACCCCTTGAACTCTCTGTTCCTCTGCCTTTTGCATCCTTTCCTTTGGTCGATGTGCCTTCATCTGTCTACGTCCCACAGATTCCTTTACTAAAGCCAGCCACTTCTCAATCTCCTCTTCCTCCTCTAAGACCTTTTGTTAAAATTACACCACTGGCCAAGCTTTTCGTTACCCTTCCCAATGTTTCTTTCTTTGGCACGGTGTCCATTGTCATCATGGCTCTGTAAAGCACTTGGGACATTTTTCTGCATTTAAAGGCATGTTGTTGTAAGAACATGCAGAATGGACAGAATAGGCAGTTGACTGCAAGTTACATATAAGATGACAGTGTCTTGTAACACACTCCTGTGAGTGGTTAAAATGTGTAAAAACCATGATAGCAAGCCTCAACTGGTCCATCAATGCCTTCTCAACCTCAGGCTGTAAAATATTTAGAAACATTAGCTGCTGTGTTTCCCTACATTACAACAGTGAGTACATTTTAAAAGTACTTAATTGGCTATGAAGCGCTTTGGAATGTCCTGAGGTCATGAAAAGTGTTATAGAAATGCACATTTGTTCTTTCTTTCACAGGGAAATATCATACCCAATGTACATTGTTAAGAGAGAAGTTGTTGTCTGAGATACGCTGCCTCTCCGTAAACTGCGCGAAAACGGAATCTCGCCATCTGGCTCCTCATTCAAATGTATTGAATGGTGTGAAGTTCCTGTACTGACATAGATACAGACTAAACTCGCCATGGTAAAAAAATATTTTTTAAACTTTTCCTTTCTGTCTCTTTTATCTCCCTCTCTCTCTTAATCCAATCTATCTTTTCCTCTCTTTATTTTGCTTTCTGTACCTGATTTGATATTGAATTCGCGATTCTAACTTACATTTCCTGGTTCAGACTGTGCTGCTCATCAACGATTCTTCAATCTGATTGGTTAATGAGATACACAGTTGCTTGCCCTGTTCACATAAGTCCCAGATGCCCTGTAGCGGGCGCTGTTTCGATCGCCTACTGACAACAACTTGCTGTGCAAAGCCCCATGGAAAGTCTATGGACAAGTCTAATGAACCGTGCTCGCCATCGCAGCAAGATCTGGCGAACTATCCAGAATAGATGACTGACTTCTTACACATTCACTACCACTGTTCTGGCCATTACCACCTACAAAACAGTTTTTTTTTTGTGCTACCCCTTTCAGTAAGCACTACACTCATGTGTTGAAAGCTCAGTTACCCACCAAGCAGTGGATTTGTAGTGTCAGGTGCTAAAAATCAAACATACCACAAAAACTCAGAGCAGCAAACCTCAGTTGTAGCCTATCATTAATAAACTGTCAAACTGCATTACAATCCAGTGGGAACTAGAAAAGCAGTTCTCCTGATCAGAAATTCACTTTCTGATTGTGACAAAGCTTCCACTAAACCCCAGGGCAATGTTGATTATGAAAGAAAGCTTTATAATAATGGGTCTTTATTGCAGTTATGATGCCAATTATTATTAAACAACCACAAACATATTATTAAATGTCCTCACCTATGAGTGCTTGATAAGACTTTCTATCAATGGGAAATGCCTGAGCCAGTTCTTAGCTTGTTGCTTTGGAAACAGTGGAGCTGTTTGCATCAATTGTGGCCTTAAACTCAGAAATGTAATAACAGCGTTAAGTCAGGAAAGGCGTTAGCTCTCATTAAAGCAGAGTTTAAATGCATCGTGTCTACTGGCAGCAGGCATGGCTGTGCTTGTTCTCACTCTCTACAATGTGTCATATTCTCAGGAAGCTGTGAGAAACCTTTCCCTAGCTTTTTTCTCTCACTGCATTTGATACAGGCTGGTATGATCCACAGAAACCAATGCCAATATGAATCCCATTCACTATGCACAAAAATATTCATTTAATCTCTCCACTGCACGTAGACAAGGAAACAAAATTACAGTGACAGTAAACACTTGAAACCTTTAGTCAGTTTATCCTTCAATCAGCCATATCATAACACAGATACATAACAGAAACATCCAAGATCCTGTGCAACAAGCGATAGGAACTCACAATACCCTTGACAGCTCTGAGTCTAGACAGATGCATTTTAAGAGTCTGACTGAGTACCTTGTAAAATACACTGCTGTCTCTGGTAAATACAGACTGGCATATACAGGCTTTTATTTTACTTTACATGTCCATTAACACACACACACACACACATACATACACGGAATGAAACTCAGTCACCAATGCATCCTTGCTGCCCAGCAGTTAACATTTAACTTATTCAAGCTCAGATTTCCCACCTTTGTCCCACTTGTCTTTGCTGTGAGTGAACACTGCTGCTCTCCCATTGATAATCTGGAAAAACTACTTCAGGACTATCTAGTCACATGACTGAGGACAAGGGAGCCTCAAAGCTTGTTTGTTCACATTTTCCAGCGCTGTCAGAGATCTACTGACACGACACACTGCAGGTGTTGTCCTTAATGTGCTGGTGGCTTTAATCCAATTGTGGAAGTAATTATATTCCCCAGAATCACAGATCTGTCATGTTACTATTCCCTGAAATGTAGAATCCAAGCAGCTGACAATTTAATTTTTAGGTTGACATTTTTTGTTAACTGAAAATAAGTATTGAAAAGGTAACCAATGCATTAATACGTTTTTAAAAGCTGTTTTGTTCTTCCCTTTTTGAAAGGTACCAAAATGTTCCTAATCACTATGAGTATCTACAAGAATGGGCTGGTTTCATATCATTGTCTACTTCATGTTAATTTTGCTCTTCTAAAATATTTTTAAACACGGCCACTGAGGGAGGTGGGAGGTGGGAGACGGATAGTTCCAGCAGCAGAACACTCCATTTCCAATCAGGCAGCCCAAGCCTGTATTTCAGTTTTGGCCATCATCTTAACTCAAATCTGCTTCAGTGGGAAGTTCTGGCAATTTTCAGCTGGACCATGAGATGAAGTAGCTTTGTGGCAATGGACTTCTCCATTAGACAGGGCCGGGACAGTTAACTGATCTGGATACAACTTTTGATAATCACATTGGTATTGGCATATCCATAGCCCATACAGTCCATCTTTGCAGTGTAATGAAGGCATTTGGTAGAATGATATGACAGTACAAATATAATCGTGGTCAAAATGGGGTTAAAAAGAACATTAAAAAACAGGAATCAGATACAGTGGGCTGGATTTCCATTAATCCATCCCTACTGGTTCAGAATGGGTCTTCTGTCTGCCACCCTGGCCCTGGCCCAGTTTTTTGGGTCATTATGCATTCATAGTGAGCTCCTGGTGGGAGCTCGCCAGTGGCCTTGAAGGTTGACGTCCTGCTAGAGTGGGACCAAGCGAGGGGGGAAGAAACATTAAAGAGGCCAAAAGGCCCCAAAGACTAGCACAAGTCTTCCACTGAAGGCTTCAGCCGAGACAAAGGACTTCAGAAGGTAAAGGGTCAGTTGGAAAGCAAGCCTCTATCAAGCCCTCTCTCCATTTTCAACATTTGGGCAATGGCCACTGTTACCCCAGGCCTACCCCACCACCTTTCACCAGGCAGTCTCAGGAAGCAGTGGTAAAAGGGGTGGAGGGAAATAGGCCAGGATCCTGGGTCCCTGTTGGCATTTTCCATCACTTCCAGCTTGGGTAAGGGGAAAAGAATCAAGGCTGGGGGGGGAGGGGAGGCGGTGGTAGGTATTACTGCTCAAATTTCTCCGCCGTTTCCGTAGCTATCTCACCCAATTTGGAGCAGGATAGCAAAGGAAAAGCCAGGCTAATTTCCTTTGCTTGGATATTCTAATTGGTGCTGACAAAGGGAGCAAGAACATGAACTTCTGGTATCAATTGAATGATTGTGGTCATATCTGTTAAATATCTATAAATAGCATCTCTTTATATGCTCCGCAAGAGATTTTTCCAAGAAATAGCTACAATCGAATAGGACCATGCTTGTTTCGGAATGAGATTGAAATTTCAGTTGATTCACTTTCTAAAAGAGACTGCTGCTGATTTCGAAGATGAAGAGGACAAGCTGAATATATTTTCTGTTCTTTTAAGTATTCCACATGCATACCACTGCCATGTGGCTGTGACAGTAACATATTCGGCATACTGATGTAATAATTCCATATCAGAATGTCATCCAGATCATGAAGGTCTCACCGTAGGAGTAAAAACAGGAATGAGACAGTATTGTTTCTTATATGATGTAACTCCCACCACCCCCCACCCGTCCAGTGCAGTATCAACAGTGAAGCATTGGGCCAGAATTTGCTGTCAAAATAACAGTGAGGCTAATGGCGCTCGCCGTTATTTATAGGTAAATGGTACAGCAGCTTCAGGTGAGGAGCAGATGCACGGTTAAATGTGAATATCCAAAAGCTGCTGTCCATTAGCTTTGTGTAAACGACGTCTCGCCCTTAGCATCCCTTTTTTTTTTTAGGAACTTGCTGTATTTGCCCATTAATCGGCCATTAAACTCGCTACTGAAAGTTAAGTTTTGTCATTACAAGTGTAAGTACCCTGTTAACGATGTGATAAGTGGTAATGACTGCCAATCAACCTCTCTGGCACTCAAAATTAACTGTTACAATTATGACGTCTCATTCCTTCAGGTTTTGAATTTTTCAGGAAGATTTTAAAAATGTCCAATTTTTAATTTAAAACTTGCTTTTCCTTTCTATCTCTTTTAATCCAATCTTTCTTTCCCTCTCTTTATGTACCTGATTTGACATTGAATTCACCCTCCTTCTCAATCCTTCCTGTGTTTATTTTCCAATCCTTGACTCTCACTGGTTAAGGAGATACCCTGTTGGTTGCCCTGTTTACTCAGGTCCCAGATGCCCTGTTTCCCTCACTGCACCATTATCAGCTCGCACTTTCAGCAACTTCATGGACAAAATTTTTTTGAGCTGAAGGGTGCAGGGGCAAGTCTAACTAACGGCAGACGCCATTAGATGTCCTGCTACAGCAAAATCTGGCCTAATAATCTGAAAGGTGGTCAAGACAGGACAGTAAATGTAACAATGGCCTGTTATATAAAACAGCATTTGAGACAACACTCTCAGTTTAAATTTCAAGCAATTTTAGATAATTGTAAAAGAACTCTTGAAAGCATTTAACAGAGATGAAGAATTTTGAAAAAACTCAGTATCATATGGACATGCAGCTGTGCTGAGAAACTATTATTTTTATACTGGGTAACCATGGCAGCATTGTATCTTGTATGATCTAACAATTTGTTACTCTTGGCCAAAGAACAACTCTATGTTCCTCTGTCTGGCTAGGCAGATCTTCCCAAATCAAACATAAATCTTTGACATTAATGTAAGAAATCCAATAGGATTCCAAAGTGCAAACTTGCCTGGCCCACTCTATGCTCCAGTACTTCTTGCATAATCTAATAAATAATCTATATTAAAGATTACCCTTCAGTATTTAAATATTCAGGATTTGTTAAAGGCAAATTGTGTTTAACTAACCTGAGTTTTTTGATGGGGTAACAGAGAGGGTAGATGAGGGCAATGCAGTTGATGTGGTGTCTATGGACTTTCAAAAGGCGTTTGATAAAGTGCCTCATGGTAGGCTTCTCATCAAGATTGTGGCCCATGAAATAAAGGGGGCAGTAGCAACATGGATACAGAATTGGCTAAGTGGCAGCAAACAGAGAGTAGTGATGAACGGTTATTTTTCGGACTGGAGGGAGGTATACAATGGTGTTCCCCAGGGGTTGGTGCTAGGACCACAGCTTTTCTTGATATATATTAATGACTTGGACTTGGGTGCACAGGGCACAATTTCAAAATTTGCAGATGACACAAAACTTGGAAGGGTAATGAACAGTGAGGAGGATAGTGATAGATTTCAAGAGGATATAGACAGGCTGGTGGCCTGGGAGGACAAGTGGTAGATGAAATTTAATGCAGAAAAATGTGAAGTGATACATTTCAGTAGGAAGAAAGAGGAGAGGCAATATAAACTAGAGGGCACAATTCTAAAAGGGGTACAGGAACAGAGAAATCTGGGGGTATATGTGCACAAATCATTGAAGGTGGCAGGGCAGGTTGGGAAAGCCGTTAAAAAAGCATATGGGATCTTGGGCTTTCCAAATAGAGGCATAAAGTACTAAAGTAAGGAAGTCATGATGAACCTTTATAAAACACTGGTTCGGCCACAACTGGAGTATTGTGTCCAGTTCTGGGCACCGCACTTTAGGAAACGTGTGAAGGTCTTAGAGAGGGTGCAGAAAAGATTTACTAGAATGATTCCAGGGATGAAGGACTTTAGTTACATGGATAGACTAGAGAAGTGGGGTTGTTCTCGTTGGAACAGAGAAGGTTGCAAGGAGATTTGACAGCGGTATTCAAAATCATGAAGGGTCTAGACAGAGTAGATAGAGAGAAACTGTTCCCATTGGCGGAAGGGTCAAGAACCAGAGGGCATAGATTTAAGGTGATTGGCAGAAGAACCAAAGGTGACATGAAGAAAAACTTTTTTACACAGCGAGTAGTTAGGATCTGAAATGCACTGCCTGAGGGGTGGTGAAGGCAGATTCAATCATGGCTTTCAAAAGGGAATTGGATAAGTACTGGAAAGGAAAAAAACTGCAGGGCTACAGGGATAGGGCGGGGGAGTGGGACTAGCTGGATTGCCCTTCCATAGAGCCAGCGTGGACTCGATGGGCCGAATGGCCTCCTTCCATGCTGTAACCTTTCTATAATTCTAATAGAATATTATACCGATCAAGAAAAAGTTATCAGGAAAGATTGAACAAGTTGGGGCTCTTTTCTCTAGAAAAGAGAAGGCTGAGGGGTGACCTGATAGAGGTCTTTAAGACTATGAAAGGGTTTGATAGGATAGACGTATTATATTGGATAACCCTCGAGAAAGGGCGCTGGTCGTACCGATGCAGGCAGCACATAAGTGATGATTGCAATGATTGCTGCATGCAGCCAGTGCTACCTGTGCTGTTGATTGGCTGCACGCACCAGCAGGGGGCCCCGTTATTGGGATTGGCTAGCTCTACTTCAAGGCAGCCCATACCTCTTAAAGGGGAGGTGCACTGTGGCAGTAGGAAGTCCCTTGTGAAGTGCTGGAAGATAGTGAAGCATGGCTGCGCCTCAATGCACCAAGGTTCTCGGATGGTGCACTAGAGGTCTTGGTGGAAGAGTTGGACAGATTGAGGGGTATCCTATATCCACAGGGGGGCAGGAGGCCCTCAAGACATGAGCTGAAGAGGTAGTGGGAGGCTGTGGCGGATGAGGTAAATGCCAGGAGCATCGCATCAAGCACGTGGATGCAGATCAGAAAGAAGTTCAATGATTTGACACGAGTGGTCAAGGTGATGAGTGCAACTGTCAAGTGGCATCTCCTACCAACTGCACCACTAGCCTCATCCACTGCTTCACGCACTACACCCCACGTCACCCACCTACCAACAAACTCTTTCACTCAGTACGCAACCCTGCGAATCAGATGCTGCATCGCACCTTCACACATTACCACTCTTGCAAGCCGCACACCCAAACTCACAGGTCACACACTGGCAGCTATTCAACCATGACAGCCACATAACCCAAACATCTTGCAGGACACTCACTGACACACTTCCCTCTTTCTTGCAGGAGAAGGTGGCACACAACAGTGTAGGCAGCAGGAAAGAACTGGGGGAGGACAGGCACGCCTACACATCCTCACCGCCATGGAGGAGACAGTGCTGTCCATCATTGGACAGGCTGTTGCTGTGGCTGTGATGACTGGCGGTGTTGAAGATATCAATGATGAAGGTTTCTGCATACCTAATCCTCCTTCTCGCTTCCCATTTCTCCCTCAGCCCACAATCTTTTCTGACTCACATGCTGCAGATGGTGTGAGCACGCACGTCTTACTTTCTCCTCTCCCCACATTACAACTCAACCCGTGCTCCTTTGTCATTTTAGATACCCAAGAACTGGAACCGGCATGGTCAGAGGAGGCAGAGGAAGATGACTGTGATGATGCAGACACACTGTCACTCGATCTTACACTCACATACTAATGCTCTGCATACTTTAGAGGCTAGGATACAGGAGGGATCTGCACGTGGTGAGACACCCCGGGCACAAGTGCGCGGGAGCCGGGGCAGGGGGAACAGATACCACAGATGCCAGCTTGCTGGAGGGCGAGGTCGCACAATGGTTCTGCTGCAGAAAAGTCAGATGATGACTTTAATGGGCCAGGCTACAGAAGAAGGCTGATGGGCGTACACTGTCAAATGCTTGGTGCACTGGAAAGCCTGCCAGAAAGCCTGTGCACAATGTCATGGGGCATGGAGGAGTCCAGCTCCAACTTGGCACAGGGCTTTGCACAGAGCTTGGAGCCCATCCTTTCCCACATGGAATGACCTCCATCAGCACACCTGTGGAACCCACCATGATGCAGTGTCTGATGACTGATGTCACAGCTTCCATTACAGCACAAACAGCTGCCATCCAAGGTCTGACTGCTGCATTTGGAAACTCAGAATGCTGCTATCGTTCCACTGTTGAAAGGGGCTTCCAGGAACTCACAGCAGTCCAGCAATCTGTTCTCCAACAGATCACTAGGAGTGCTGAGGCGCTGCCCTGGGATAGTCGCGGTGGCCCCATGGAAGACGAACCTCTTTCAGGATGTAAGGAATCTTACAACACCAGGTTATAGTCCAACAGTTTTACTTGAAAATCACAAGCTTTCGGAGGCTTTCTCCTTCGTCAGGTGAGTGTGGACTCACACTCACCTGACGAAGGAGAAAGCCTCCGAAAGCTTGTGATTTTCAAGTAAAACTGTTGGACTATAACCTGTTGTTGTAAGATTCCTTACATTTGTACACCCCAGTCCATCACCGGCATCTCCACATCATGGCTACTCTTTCAGGATGACAGCATTCCTGCTCCCACCCCTGCCACTCTGCCAGTGCCCTTGCTGTTGCCTGTCAGCCAGCCTGGCCAGACTGCTGCAGCCCAGGCTGAGATGGTGCAGTCTGAAGCCGAGCCCTCCCGGCCCAGAGCTGCTCGAGGTCGTCCTCCACGGCCATCTACACGCTCCCCAATTGAAGGTCAGCAGCCTTCCACCACCCATGCTCCAGCCACTGGGGATGCACCTTGTAGGAGCACTTGGAAAGGTAAAGGCACACATACAACAGGCACTAAGGGAATGCACAAGGTTGAATAGTATCAGCTTGCTTGAATCATTTCATGTGTAAATCTATAAATGTGGTTATGAATTTGCATTTGGTGCTGGTTTTCATTTCTGTGATGAGCTGAAGGAGGAGGTAATGTGTAATCAGAAGGAGGACGATTTGATGGTCATGTGGGAGAGGAAAGGTAAGGAGGCAACCCCGTTATTGAATGGGGTTACTGGTGTCGCTTAATAATCATCTGATCAGGCAGAGCCCTGGCAGACAGGGCCTGTCTACCTTGTTGCCTCCCTGCCTCTTCCTCCACTTCCTCCTTCTCCTCCACTTCTTCCTCCTCCCCCCTCATCTGGCAGCTTGTCCTGCTCTGTGTGGCCTCCCAGTCATGTTCAATTCCCAGAGGAGGCCACCCATATCTGGAAGCAACTTTGGTCGGCACACTATTTCAATTGCCACTAACAGTACTGCAAGACCAGCCAGACCACTCTCTTTAGAATATTGCAACTTTCTGCAAGTCTAGGAAACTGCCACAAACATGCACAATTCTACCAGCAGCCAGAATAACTCATCCAGCAACTATCCTGTAACTCCTCCATGATCCCTTTAAATAGCACTGATGGGGGGGGGAGGGGTCCTTCATGCCGTTTAAGTCCTGTTCAGCTGTGCGAGGTTAAGACAGTGCGTCGGCTGGAGCATGGAGTTCCAAAATGCTGCCGGCTGCTTCAAATCAGCATTGCACACTGATTTACGTCATGATCTCCCTACTCTACATACTGCTGGTGTTCGTTAGATGCGCGTGTGCAACCAGCTTTACCAAGATGGCGTCCTGCGCACTTCATGTCAGAAGTGTGCGCATGCATCTTGGATGCCATTTTTGGTGCTTAGGAGTCCGCATAGTGCCTACACAACGGGTGCTAGGCGGCCCAATTTCGCCTCCGATTTTTCCATTTTTGGGGGAGACTGAAACTAGGGGCCATAAATAAGATAGTCACTAATAAATCCAATAGGAAATTCAGGAGAAACTTCTTTACCCAGAGAGTGGTTAGAATGTGGAACTCACTACCACAAGGAGTAGTTCAGGCGACTAGTATAAATGAATTTAAAGGGGAAGCTAGAAAAACACGAGGGAGAAAGGAATAGAAGGTTATGCTGATAGAGATAGATGAAGAGGGGTGGGAGGAGGTTCGTGTGGAGCATAAACACTGGCATGGTCCTTTTTAGGCTGAAAAGCCTGTATCTGTGCTATACATTCTATGTAGTTCTATGTAATATTGTCTTGCCTAATTATATAGAAATTATATACATATTAACAGTAAGTCAGCTGTTTTATAAGAACAGATGCCATATACATGTAATGCACAATGTGGTATTAAGGTAAGTTGTGTTTAACATGACTTATCCCTTTAAGGCCACATAGCCTAACTGTTGTCTAAGCAGGATTTCATGAGGTCAATTGGAGATGAATTCCTGTCAATGAGGAAACATTTGCTGATCGGCAGGTGTTTGTAAATTTCTAGCTCCAGGCAAAAGTGACTAGCATAAAATGACTGCTTTCCTTCTCATTTTTATGCTTTTAACACTTTGAAGTGCAATGTCTGAAGTGTGATGGACGCAAAATCTTTCCAATGCACTAGTTATCTCCTATTGCATAGCTCATGGTATATCAGAGGTTACATTGGTGCCGTGGGGGCTTCAGGGTTGTGAAAGATTTTGTAACCAATAGGTTGGATTAATGAGCACGTTACATGCTTTTTTTTCCCATTATGAATATTTCTTGACAAATCATTTTTATAGGAATTTAAACATTTTTGTACAATACTTAATATTCTGCATATATTACTCACCATGTACAAAGCACAATTGCATATAATATGAACTTCCTTAAAATGTGCTGCTTATCCTGTCCTCCCACCTTTTGGAACTCAAAATATGGCACAATAAATTAATATTTTTCTTACATGCTTTAAACAATACCACCTGTAGATTCTATTTGCTATTATATTAATCTGTTAACTATATCAATAATGAAATGCCATAATAAAAAATGTAAAAGTAAAATATGTGGTGCAATAACAGTATTCACAAGTATTACATTACGGTACAGCATCTAACAGAACCAAAGCTAAAGAACTTTTCAACATTATTATTCAGCTAAACCTGCTCAATCCACTCATCCAAAGAATCCTTATCAGAAAAGGACTGATCTGTAGAGTCTTGCAACCTCTAAAATGTTACCTTCACTGTATTGATTCAATCATGGCCTTCAAAAGGGAACTGCATAAGTACTTGAAAGGAAAAAAATTGCAGGGCTACAGGGATAGGATGGGGGAGTGGGACAAACTGGATTGCTCTTGCATGGAACCGGCGCGGACTCGATGGGCCAAATGGCCTCCTTCCATGAGGTATCCTTTCTATGATTCTATTCAGAGTTCAATTCAGATACAGATGTTATGATTTCCTAAGATTTGAGCCTTGGCGAATTCCTTCACATAGGCTGTTGAGGCTACAGACTCCCAAACACTATCCATCGACTGACATACTTCAGCCTTCCTCATTCTGCCACCTGCAGCGAAAATACTTGTGTGTTTAACACTTAAGTGTTCCAACGCTTCCTGCCAAAACTTGGAAGGGCTTATTAAGTGCTATGTCTAGCAGCCGAAAAACCTTGGTTAGACCTTCAGGCAATCAGGGCTGACATTTTATTTATTTTACCACAGGGCCGTTTTAATATAGTCCAGCTTGTGGGCTTGCAGTGCCAAAGGTCCAGTGCTAAAAGATCTCTGGGATTAAACATGCCTCCTTTGCGCTGATGCCACATCTTGTTCACGTACTCCACCCAACAGCAAGGCTGCAAGAATTTTGTGCGGCTGGTTGGAGCATTACTGTGCCTCCTGGGTCCCACAAAAATCATTTAAACCCCTCCCCCAAAAACTGACCTTTTCCTGCGTGGCCTCCAGTGGTCCCTTTAAGAACTGTTGATTAGGCTGCTCAACACCTGGTACAACTGGGCCTAGCATGCAAGGCATATGCTCTGCCCATTTGTGTATTCAAATTTCAATTGGGGTCCTACAACTGGCGTAGGACCCCGATTTATGTTTAAATATATATAAATTTTGGGCAGGAGAGCTGGGAACCCATTTAAAGACCTGCACGAAAATTGAATTAGATAGGCAAATAGGTGTGCAAGGTGTCCACCCAGATTTTCCTCTGCCAGCCACCTGTTTTTCAGGCGAGAAATGGGCAGCTGACAACTGAAACCCCCTCCCACCACGCCCAGCATCCAGTTTAATAAAAAGTAAAACTGCAAACAAATTTCAGAAACTATAACGGAAAATCTGATGCAAATAATTAGACTCATCATATAATCCTTTTCCTCCCACAGTCAAGGCCAAGAAACAGCTAAGATGTGTCACATATTAAGTGTTGAACATTTCACGTGTAATCGTTGCCTTTAAAGATGAGGGAGCCTAGCTCAAGATTCTCTGAGAGTAAACATCTCTTCTAGCCATCCACACTACCCTCCATTTTTATGCCTCAATAAAACCGTGTTCAGTGCTCCACCTGTGAATTCCAATTGAGTTTTAAAAGAATTCATTCTTGGGATTTGGGCATTGCTGGTAAGGCCGATGATCATTACCGATTTCCAATTGCCCTGAGAAGATGGTGGTGGGCCGCCTTCTTCAATTGCTGGTAGCAGTTTGGTACAACAGAGTGGCTTGCTCGGCTACTTCAGAGGACAGTTAATAGCCAACCACATTGCTGTAGGACTGGAGTCACATACAGGCCAGACCGAGTAAGGCCAGCAGCTTTCCTTCCTGAAAGGACATTAGTGAACCAGTTGGGTTTTTACAACAATCTGATAGCTTTATGGTCACTGACACTACCTTTTTATTTTCAGATTTTTTAAAAACTGAATTTAATTTCTAACACTGCCATGGTGGGATTTAAACTCATGTTCTCTGCAGTATTTGTCCAGGCCCCCACTTTGAATGAATCACCAGATCATTCTGGCAGGCTTTAAGAATTTAAATCAAATAATTTGGTTAGAGAAAATAATGCAATAATTCTAAGGGAGTGCTAAATTTTCATTGCATTTTTCATCATGGTGACCATCACAGAGTTGGATGTTCACCATGTTTGGGGAAGGGGAATTACTTTGCAAGTTACATAAGCTTAAAAAAAACCACAAAGCAATTTTAGAGTTATATTGGTGTCTTTGTCCTTGGATCTCCAACACTTCCAGGTTGCTTTTCTGATGCATTTAAGCCACTTGGCCTAATATAGTGCTTCCCTATCTGGCTCTCTCTAAATCTCGAACTCTCTCCCCCAAAAAGCTGTTGAAGCTAGGTCAATTGAAAATGTCAAAACAGATAGATCAATTTTTCTTGGGCAAGGATATTAAAGGTTACGGAACCAAGGCGGGTAGATGGAGTTAAGATACATATCACCTATGATCTAATCCAATGGCGAAACAAGCTCGAGGGGCTGAATGGCCTACTCCTGTTCCTATGTTCCTATCCAAAGAAAAGAAGTAGGAGAAAAGGCAGCACTGTTGGAAGTCTGGTAGGGTGCCTAATTTAATGTTATTCTACTTGTATTGACCCCGCATCAGGAATATAGGTTGTATTAGTACAACTGGAAGATTGTAACAACTCTTTCTTCTTTTGTTTCACTTCTTTACACTGTTAAATAATACATTTCTATGTTGTAAAGATTTAATCACTTGTAGGTTACTGAAAAAGCAATTACTGCAAATCCATGGAGACACGTCAATTGGAAACCTTAAACACATTTAGTGCTTAAATATTATTTTCACTGTGTGCAAAGTTAGTAATAAAGTCATTTTAAATTGGAACTGATCTGGGTAAATCATGGTGTTATTACAGGATATCAAGAAATTAGTATAAGCATAAAATTCAAATTATGGATGAGTTTGCTCAAGAAAATTCAGCTATCACTCCTGGGATTTCACGTGAGAAGCTCAATCAATATGGATGTAGTGTTGGGTTACCCGACAAAGGAAAATCACTGTTCAATTGATTTTCTTATTTTCACAAAATATCGTTATTTTATGTTTCAAATATCCTATTCACTGTCGTTTGCTTTGATGAGGTTGAAAGTCTGTTTACAATAGTTTTTATGTCTTCTTAAAACAAAATGAAAGCTGTCAGAATGCAGATGACAACTGCTTCTAACAGGATGCATCTGTATTTACATCGGCACTCATACAAAATGGGAAAAAAGAATGGATGAAGAGACCACCCACTCTCCCAAGTTCAGTAGCTGGTCTCCTGACATCTGCATTTAACGGAGCAAGGTGAGAAACTTTCTCAGGAAGGACTTAATTAACGGGCACAAAATCCGTAGAGTATTTTACATTCCTGAATGTAACATCATGTGACCAGTAGTGTGGCAGCAATGGCATTAGATGAGAACTAATAATTTACATAGAAAATTACAGCACAGAAACAGGCCATTCGGCCCAACAGGTCTATGCCGGTGTTTGTGCTCCATGTGAGCCTCCTCCCACTCCACTTCATGTAACCCTATGTGCATATCCTTCTATTCCTTTCTCTCTCATGTACTTATCTAGCTTCATTTTAAATGCATCTATGCATTCCCTGGGAGAAAACCATTACAAACTGGCATTAGATGAGATCCAGCATTTCTTACACAAAAAGGAAATATTATTATGTCAATTACACATGTTTTCAAAATTTCTCAAGTTATCCCACTACAAAAATTAATGTAACCAAGAATTGAGAATTATTTGTGATTCAGGGTCATAACAGCTTCATTGTGATAAGAACTCAGATTTGAATTTCTTTGGGCTTGATCCTTGGAGAGTCGAAAATTCAGATATTCACAATGACAAATTTGAACCCAATTTCAAAATATAAAACAGCAAAGTCCTGAAAAATGGCAGCAGCGATTATTCATATTATTTCACATAGGTGAACCTGAACTGTAATATTACTAAATGTTTTTACCTAAACCAAGGAAAATAAGACTAATGGATGTTATTTTCAGTTACGTGCACAGGTTGGAGAACGTCATGGCCACCTCTCACCCTCCTACTACAACTAAACAGGCAGATCATCACCATGAAATTTAATACCAGAATTGGATGCATTGCTACCACAAAACCCCATACCACCATTTCAGTAACTATAAAAGACTACAAGGCGCTTTACTACCTTTTCAGTGACTGTAAAGGACTGAACAGATAAATTACTACCGTAAAGTTCTTTATCACCCTGCAGTGGATTACCACATCACCAGCACAAGGCTTCCTATAACATTTCCCTTAGATTAGCAGGAAAATGGATAGATGTATAAATTCTAACTGATTCCCTAGAACCCTCCTCTCTCAGACCATCAGTAACTGGAAAGACAGAAGGCTATTACAAGACTGTCAGCCCACAAGTATCGATTTCATTAAAAATAAGATTACTTTTACTGTTCTGCTTTTTGCCATCTTTATGGCAGAAAAAGCTTTTAGCAAGCTATCCAAAATAGCCACAGATCTATTCAAGTGTTCCTCTACATTTTAAGCTAACAGACCAACAAGCACCAAAATTGAGAGAATCTGAGACTGTCCAATTAGGATCTCCTTGCATTTCAGGTGCATTGATGGCCCTCATCCCTATTTCTTCATTTACTGGAAACGAGGACTGCTTGATTATCCAAATATCTGTTTTTGAGTATCAGATTTTCAAATGGAATCCTCAATGGTATATTCACATGAATACACCTCATCTCTATCTTGAATTTGTGTTATGAAGGAATTGAATAATTGATACAGAAATAATTTCTGCAAGGTATCAAACACTGAGCAGCCAAATTCAAATAAATGGACTACAGCATTACTGCCGACAGCAATGATGTCGTTTTGAATAAAGAAACAAATATGTATAAAATTCAGATTTTGAACTGTCACAGTGTCGGCTTAAAACCCTCTTGAAAGATTAGAAAGTGCTTTTTAACACCCTAATATTTGATAACTACATGCTGCATTTTCAAAATAATTCAGCGTCAGCTATGTCAGATTAAAAACGACTAATGTATCTGTCTGGATTTTGATTTTCTAATTTAAATAAAACTATCATCATGAAATTTATTTTGTAAATAAGAATGCATAGCATTTAAAATGAAGAAATTATGAATGATTTGTTAAAGCTATCATAGCAGAACACATAATATTAGAATGATTTCAGATATGAAGTTTGTTTGCATCAGCCAGGCTTGCTGTTAATACACCCTCCCCTGTGAGGTCAAACCAGACTAACTGAGTGGCTGTTTGCAAAGAGCTTGTAAGATTGTGTACTGCTCATTTGCTTCAATTTCATACAGAGATACTCCATTTTACGTCTCAAAATATCTGAGCAAAGCTGAACAAGCACCATGATACTGGTGATTGAAGTATTTATTATATTTTTTAAATTGAATTTTCAGCACTTTTTTCCCTCCCTAATTTTCTCCCCTTCTGTCCTGAAGAAGTTAACTCCTTGCTGGGGTACAGTCACCATGACCATTATTCATGTGTTAGCTACTGTCAACAAGCTATACAAGGGGATCACAGCTGAGACTAATCCCCTCTTCAGCCAGCATCCACACCAGTGCACTTCCACAGATCCCTGGATATAGAGATCAGGAGTGGCAATCATGGATGATTTTCCCTTCCCTGACCCGAGGTGCTGGGGCAAATCGTAGCGCTCCTACAACTGCACCAGCTGAGATCAGCTAACTCAGCACAGAGTGAATGAATTTAGGGCCTTCCTGGTCCATGTGGCTTAGGCTAATGACTGGATAAAACTCACAATGCCACTGGAGGAGCAAAAGAGCAAATGCCATGAGGAGAGAAAGGAGAAAACTGGCAACAAGCAGAATTCTCAGTACTCAACCTTCCTTCTGCATAACAGTGCAAGAGCTTTTGTTTATTAATAAAAATAACATTTTGGCTGAGGTGATGAATGCCCTCAGCAGCTCCCACACAATTAACATTAATTAGTGGATTGCATTGCTGATACAAAAAATGGATGCTGATTAACATTTTGTTAGCTTTAGAATCACTGAAGTTAAAAAATCACTTTAGAAATTGGACAACCATAACCAACACTTACATCATACAAAATGACTATTTGAGCAATTGTTCTGGTGCCACCAACATAGTAATGATTTAATAACCTAGTCAGATTTGTTCGAATCTACTAACTTGAATAAATCACGTGACCGGATAAAGCCACACTCAATGCTTACATAGAAATGACAATAATAATAATTTTTTTTAAAGTCCCATTACCACAGCAATCAGGGGAATGCTTTTCTGACTTACAGATTAGTGTGTGTGCTCCGTAGACATCTGTTTATTGTCACTGCAATTATGTTTAAGAAACTTAAACCTAAATGAAGATTTCACTCAGTGTTTTCAGCAATTCAAAAAGAAAAAAGGGCTGACTTTGGGAGCAAGGTAATTTCTCTGAAATGTTGTTGTATACTCTTTCACCTTGGAGAAGAAATCTCTGTTTTGGTCAGCATCAGCCCTTTAAACAACAGCAACTTGTCTTTATTTAGTGTACTTAGGAAAAAAAAAATCAACACGGGTTAGACATAGCTTGAATCTGATGCTGTTCAGAGTACCCTCAAGACTGCCCAACAGTGTTAACAAGTCCCAACCTTACAATAATGCATTATATTACACTAGTGTAACATTTTCCATTGTCAATATCAAATTGCTGAATGAGTGCCACTTAAATCTGAATTATAGGCAGTACACAGCTATGGACTTACATTCATCAGGAACTTGAGACTTCCCAAATTTACTTACTAAGTACTGAGTTCCTTTTGGCTGTCAGAGGAAGGAGGGGCTCTAAGTCATCAGTCTGGTTGGATTCAAACCCGCGAGTTTCAGAGGTGAAGGGACAGACTCTTAACCAACTACACCACCCAATGTACAAGCTCAGATTACGATTACACATCTGACACTTTCAAAACTATCTTTATTGTAAAATTAAAACAGTGCCAATATCAACAACAAGATAATGTTATTAATGTTACATTTGAATGTTGCTCGAACAAAACTTTCTGGTTTGCGAGCCAGAAATTCTCAACAGCACTGCCTCTTTTAGAAGATCATCTTAAGAGGATTCTGCTTTGTTTGGTTGTCAATGATTAAACTGTTAATAATAAAAAAAATACAATTGCGATACCTGAAATGGAATGTGGACAACTGTGAATTTGCCCAGCATGTTTGAACATGCTGAAAAAATAAGAGAAATTCAATAACTGACAATCTCATGTTGTAGTTTTTGCATTGACCATTTCTTTATTCACACATAGTTAAAAGAAGCCAGATGTCAATGTTTAACGAACACTGGTTACAGAGATTCAAATCATTTCCTAATTACAATTCCCATTAATTTTCAATGTATTCGTGTCTAAGCCTCACCTCAGATGTCAACATAATCATGCACTCGATAATTAAATACTACCTGGATACAGTAATCTATTTTACCCTGACCATTCTCAGAAGGCATTCTATTAGAAACAAGACTCACTATTTTCTTAACTCAAACATTGTAAGAAAAAAGGCAAAAGGAAAATCTAAGTTAATAGAAGTAGATATTGAGGGAACACACACAGCTCCATTATCATAAATTGAAATGAACCATTAAATTAAATTAATATACATTCCATCTAATAGAATTCAAGAAAGGAACAATATATTATTTTGCTACACAAAGCAGTTTCCTACCAGGTTCTCAGCAAATTTGTCTTGAAAACCTAAAATATTTACAAAAATTGCTAATTTAAGATGTAACTTTTAAAAAAATGTTCACAATTAATGAGTCCCTTACTAATATCAATCAATGAATGGCTCAAAATACTCTTTTTTAAAAAAAAGAGGGACAAAAATTGTTTTGCATTTTCTTCCTTCCTATTTCAGGTTTCCTTGCACCATGGACTGTACCACAACTGAAGGGGCAGGTGGGTGACCTGCTCCCATAACCTCTACAATGCTGCTCCGTATTCTATCATTATAGGGGAGAGCAAGAGAGCCCAAGAGAGACTTGTCCTGAGATTTTCTTTCCTGCCCATTCAGTGGAAGCACCAGCACTTTGCTCAGCCCATAGCTTAAATTGTGATGTCACTGGGGGTGAAGGTTCCCTCTGTGTGCTACGTGCAATGAAATTGTAAACCCATTTACTAAGAACAGATTCACAATTTCACTACACGGAGGAAATCTTCTTCCTGTAGATAACCATGTCCTACAATTCTGTTGCACAGCATGATGGAACACAAATGAGCTGTGGCATTGTTCCACACCTTAGTCCTCTTGAGCACTGGAAACTGTGGCAAGGTCTGATAGGAAAGCATTCACTAACAATTGTAAACTCAACGTGATGTGATTTTATGCTGGAAGCAATGGAACTCGTAATCTAATTTGCATTTGATGATATCACCATTATCACTAAGCAACTGGTATTTTCTTCTAAAAATCTTCAACCTTTCTAAGCCCAGTTCCAAACAGTGTGGCAGGTTAGATAACATTTTATTCAACATGATCTCCATTTTAACAACAGCAGATTTGTGTGAAAAAATAAGGTAATCTCACTTTATTACTTGTCTGAATCTGAACGGTTTGCAAGTAATGACTTTGATTAGAGACTTTAATGTTTTGGGGGAGTTGTGAGATGATCATAAAGTCATTTCTGAGTCCAAACTTGTTTTAACTGTGGTGAAGAGGTACAGAAAAACTTACAGCCCAATTTTAACCTATGTGAATGGGGTGGGTGGGCGGGTGGTTAAAATGATAATCAGCGCGTTCGTGCCCATCGCCATTTTAGCTCTCAGGTTTTGGGCAGCGTTCCACCCAAAAACAGCCGGGAACCTCATTAATATTGAAATGTCGGGGTCCAATGACACAATTCGAGCCCTGAAGAGATTTTAACTGCCAATCACAGCAGTGACACCCAGGGCTTGTGACCAGAAAAGGCCAAAAAAGGTAACATTTTAAAAACATTTTTAGGTTTGCACGTGGGCCAGAAGGAGCAGGAGTACTCCTCCAAGTCTCACTCGAAAACCTTGGGCCTCTCCTGCCCCACCTTTCCCTTCCCGTGAGCACAATCGCCTTGAATCCACCACTCATCACTCACCTCGTTATGGACCATTCCCTTAGGTCCCCAGTGATGGCCTGCTGTCCCACAATTTCCTGCATCTGCCCCCTGGTCATCATATCATTCTCACCTGCTGCGAGTGGGAATCCAATTTGAAAAAGTAAGGTAAGGTAAGGCCCCGGCATTAAAAAGGCCCAGGCCTCACGCCATGCTGTTGTGGATGCTTCCCACCTGCCCCAGCTCACGCTGCTCACTCTGGCCTAACCTAAAATCAGGGCTTTAAAATTTGACCCAATTGAGCTTGATTCTGTATGATCCATCCCTTTAAAAACTGCTAGTATGCAAACATACTGGCAACTTGCCAGTTGCTCCATTCTGTTTGTCCACATGCCATTTGGGAAGTTGTGCCAAATGAGTTATATGCTAGTGGTGCCAGCTGGAAGGGAATGCCTGGCCAGATTGTAGTAGACTGCAATTTTAATTATTTTTTTCCAGATAGAATTTCCTAGTGATACAGTGAGAGATGATGCACACTGCATCTAAACTTGCGGAGTGGTTTTGGGGTGTGTTTGTATGCTTGGTGATCTGTGTATTGTCTCCATTCTTGAAATTCCCACCCTTTATTTGCCACCTCCGGTTCAGAATACTCAAAATTTGGCCATCCCAGCTCCTGAGGTTCATTATCTCTGAATCCGCAATCATAATTTGTGACCTACATCCATACTGCAAAAAGTCATTGCTTACTGACCTAAGCTCTTAACTCACCTTCTCTCCCTCCACTATGAGTCCTTTAATTATCTCTTTGATGTGCCCCTTCCCTTCCCTTTATTTACAGAAATAATTAGAGAACAAATGATGCCAAAAAAAAAACCGTTGAACATGACTTGTTTCATTCTATTTTGCGTTGTAAAATTAGAGTTTTTATTTCAGAATAGACTTATACGTGTAATGTGATTCCAGTTACATAGTAAACGGAAATGTAGCAAAGCAAGCCTCATGTCCATGCAGATGTGTATCCATCACTGAAGATTATATCCCCGATATTTACGGGGAGGCGAGGAGGGAGCGGAGGCGTATGTTTGTGTCTGAGGGAGGGAGGGGGGGGGAGGGAACCCGGAAGTGCCGGGAATGCGAAGTTCCCGGTTTGAGAGGCTGGCCGGCTGCCGAGCGGGAAAGCCAGCTGTAAAAGGCCACAGCCGGGAAGCACTGGGGATGGTCCCCGGCAATCAGAAAAGATCAGGACATGGGGGGGGGAACGGGAGAGGGGGTGCGGGAGAGGGAGCACGGAGCGTGGCAACGAAGAGGGAGGGAGGAGGGAGGGAAAGATCAGAGCACTGTGTGTGGGGGGGGTCATCAGATCGCGGGGGGAAATCGACAGATTGCAGGGAGGGAGGCCGATCGCGGCAGAAGATTTGCCGGAGGGGTCGGGGGGAGCATCCCTGCTCCTCCTGGCGCACAAGCAGTGCTCTAAAAAGCACGTGCCTGCTGGATCCGGCAGTTCCCGTCTCCCTTTAGCTGCCGGATTTCCCAAGCCCTTGGAGACCTGGCCTGCAGCCGTTAAATTTAAACGGCTGCCAAAATCTGAGGAACGCAGCCTCGTGTAAATATTATAATAACGGAACCGCATCTCCAGAGCTGGTTACTCGGATGACCCCAACCAGCCGCGGTTAAACCAGAAGTAGGCATGTTCGCGGTGGGTTGGGGTCGGGTTTCACATATTTACCAATTTAATCACCCCCCACCAACCCTCTCCTGCCCGTCGTGGTGGGCTTAAAACTCCCCCCTATAGGTCAAGGTCACTAAATTCATATCTGAGCACTAGTTCTGAATGTGCCAACATTCCAAGGAGCTTACTATGACCTGACACAGTGAATGGACAGATTAGATCTGAAATATTGAATCAGATTATTCTACTTCTGGTTCCAACTATTTGATTGGGGATCTTTAATCATGACTATCCAATCTTGTGATAGGAATTGAATTTTCAAATATGTTCTGCAGGCTGTCCAACGAGTTTTAAATTTTTTTTTTAAGTTTAAACTTCTGAGCGTACCCAGGTAGAAACAACCAGCAACACTTCTCATCACAATCTAGTTTGCCTTCTGTTGATTAATCCACAGGTGGCGTAGGCACTAGAAGGTTCAGAATGCGTGGGCTATTTGACTGCTAATCGAGCTGGGAGCAGTATCAGGTCTAAGTGGTCATGTGATAGGTGACAAAAAAAAATGAATCATTTGAGTCGGTTTGTTTTACAGCTTTCAAAGCATATTGCTGTTATTTCTGTAAAAACATGTGCAAGCGTGATTTGTAAAATTTCCATACTGAATAATCAAGACCAACATGAGAGAACTCTGCAGCAACATGTATTTCCTCAACAGCAATATTTAAATAAACTGAAAAATGTAATTTCATTTAGTATTTTGTGCAAAATGTTGATGTAGAATAACTAAAGGTGTTTTAAAAGGCTTCATCAAATAACATTGTCTCAAGTTAAATCATATCAATTACCAACTTCCCAGTTTATTTTTAAATAAATGGTGATTTTGCCCTTAAACTTAGCTTGAAAATATATACATTCCCTTTGTCTTGATTCTACACTAAACAACCATTAATTTCTGTCAGCATTAATTTCAATCGTCTTCCCCCTTTAGCAAGGCGTTGCCATGGCAGCTGCATTCTCCTGGGCGCCCAGCCGAGTTGATATTCTCTTGTGTCATTTAATCAACTCAAGCTGGTGGGAGAGGAGGATTTAGGGAGGGGGGGGGGGGGTTGAGTGGGTGAGGCAGCTCATCTGCCCTTCCATCGTTTTAAATGAAGGTTGCAAAAATCACAACGCACACGTGCTCCAGAAGATCCTGATAAGTCTGAACAATCCCAGTAATAAGAGTTTCTGAATTCAGCATCACCTCAGATTATTTCTGTCAGCCAGGCTATTTACTGAAGAGGAAGCTGAAGGTTCCACATTATTTGAAAGGTTTCAGGCACGGTGATAAGCATATACAATGTTTCCATGATAACTGGGACTTTTTCTAATGATTAAAAATGGATAAAACCTTCCAAAATAAACTGTTTCAAACCAAGCATATTTGCAGGTTTATTATAAGAGAAAAAAAATTGTGATAATCTTCCAGTCAACTAGACCCCTAATACCACATGGACATGAACTAAGCATTACAGTTTTCACACAGAAAATTTTGTTGTGGATGAGAGAGAAAAAAAATATTGGAACAGTATTCAGAATATACAATACTTGGAATATCCAGTACTTACCCCTGTCTGAGCCCTGCTCTCCTAATCTGACAGATGTAAATCCCACCAGCCAGCGTTGGCTTGTTTTGAATCCAGTGTACTGAAATGACTCACAGATGTTGATCAGCCCTCAGCCTATATATATATATACGCACACACACCAGCTTCAACAATCAGCAGTGATGTGTCCTCACTCTATTAGACAAAACGGGCTTGTTTATCAACATAAAAAGCATAGGTTTTCAAACCAGTCCCAGTAAACATGTACCAACATTTGCTGGAATAGTCCACTTTAGACAGAGGGAGGACTCAGATCAGGCAGGGAAAGAACCATTCTCCTGTGTTACATTAAATAATCAATCTTGGTGCTATTTTAAAAAATGACAGCTTCCCAATGATCCTCGGGATTATATTTTTATTATTCAAATTCAATTTTGCATCAGAAAAAGCTCCTCATATGAAGGATATTAAGCAAATCGGATTAGCACTGTGATAAACAGGGAACATTACTAATGTCACTAACCACACAGGTTAAGAACATAACAAATAGGAGCAGGAGTAGGCCATACGGCCCCTTAAGCCTGCTCCACCATTCAACAAGATCATGGCTGATCTTCTACCTCAACTCCACTTTCCCGCCCTATCCCCATATCCCTTGATTCCCTTAGTGTCCAAAAATCTATCAATCTCAGTCTTGAATTTACTCAAAGACTGAGTCTCCACAGCCCTCTGGGGTAGAGAACGCCAAAGATTCACATCTGAGTGAAGAAATTTTGCCACTTCTCGGTCCAACCCCTTACCGTGCAACTATGACGCCTAGTTCTAAACTCTCCAGTCAGGGGAAACAGACCATCAGCATCTACCTTGTGAAGCCCTCTAAGAATTTTATACATTTCAATGAGATCACCTCTCATTCTTCTAAACTCCAGAGAGTATAGGCCCATTCTACTCAATCTCTCCTCATAGGACAACACTCTCTTCCCAGGAATCAATCTAGAGAACCTTCATTGCACCGCCTCTAAGGCAACTATATCCTTAGGTAAGGAGACCAAAATTGTACACAGTATTCCAGGTGTGGTCTCACCAGAGCCCTATATAATTGCAGCAAGACCTCCTTACTCTTATACTCCAACACCCTTGCAATAAGGGCCAACATACCATTTGCTTTCCAAATTGCTTGCTGTACCTGCATGTTAACTTTCTGTGATTCGTGTACAAGGACACCCAAATCCCTCTGTCTACCAACATTTCTAAGTCTCTCACCTTTTAAAAAATATTCTGCTTTTCTATTCTTCTTACCAAAGTGGATAATTTCACGTTTCCCCACATTATACTCCATCTGCCATCTTCTCGCCCACTCACTTAACCTGTCTATATCCCTTTGCAGCCCCTTTGCATCCTCCTCACAGCTTACTTTCCCATCTAGCTTTGTAACATCAGTAAATTTGGATGCATTACACTCTGTCCCCTCATCTAAGTCATTGATATAGATTGTAAACAGCTGAGGCCCAAGCACTGATCCTTGCCGCACCCCACGAGTTACAACCTGCCAACCCGAAAATGATCTGTTTATTCCGACTCTCTGTTTTCTGTCCTATAACCAATCCTCAATCCATGCTAATATATTACCCCCAATCCGTGAGCCCTAATCTTGTGTCACAACCTCTAGTATGGCACCTTATCGAATGTCTTTTGAAAATCCAAATATACTACATCCCTTTATCTACCCTGTTAGTTACACCCTCAAAAAACTCGAATAGATTTGTCAAACATGATTTCCCTTTCATAAGACCATGTTGACTCTGCCTAATCATCTTGTGATTTTCTAAGTGCCCTGTTACCACTTCATAATAATGGATTCTAGCATTTTCCCGACTACTGCTGTCAGGCTAACTGGCCGATAGTTCCCTGTTTTCTCTTTCCCTCCTTTCTTGAATAGTGAGGTTACATTTGCTATCTTCCAATCCACGGGGACCGTTCTAGAATCTAAGGAATTCTGAAAGATCAAAACCAATGCATCCACTATCTCTGCAGCCACCTCTTTTAGAGCCCTAGGATGTAGGCCATCAGGCCCAGGGGATTTGTTGGCTTTTAGTCCCATTAATTTCTCCAGTACTTTTTCTTTACTAATCTTAATTACTTTAAGTTCATTACTCTTGATAGACCCTGATTATTGTTTCGGGGGCCACAACACGAAAACCACTAATGGAGAATGCATTTTGCGATCTCATCAAGCTGATAAGCTCTATCCCCACAATGCCCTAATTTCTCTAAGTTTTAAATATGGCCACACTCGCCCTAATTGGAAACAAAGGCCCGGATTTTCCTCTGAGCGGCGAACGAACTGTGCCCCCTGCTTGTTAGACTTGCACTTACCCATAAACTTTTCTTGTTTTTTTTCCACAGCACGTTCCTCTACGGGGCAGCTGGGACTCATGTGAACTGGGCAAGCAACTGTCTATCCCCTCAACCAATCAGATTTAAGCAGCAAAGAGTCAGAACCAGGAAGTGTAAGTTGGAATAGTGAATTCAATGTCAAATCAGGTACAGAATGCGAAATAAAGAAGGGTAAAAAATAATGAATTAAGAGACAGAGGTAAAAGTGACAGAAAGAAAAAGTAAAAAAATAAAAAAAATTTTTAAAAAATGTCCAACAACAATTAAAACCTGAAGGAATGAGACTCCACACTTGTTAAAGTTAATTTTCAATGCCAGAGAGGTTGCTTGGCAGTCATTAAGACTTACCACGCCATTAAAAGTGAGCTGAGACTTCAATGACTTGACTTGCCATTTTTTGGCGAGATTTAGTTTGTATCCACCAGGTCAGTGCAGGAACTTCATGCCGTTCCATTCATCTGAAAGAGAAGTCAGCCGGCAAGATGTCGTTCTCGCGAAGCTTACAGAGGAGCAGGGCATCTGGTCAAGCAACTTCCAGGTTTCTGCGTTTAACTGCGTACGTGCGATCGATGGAAGTTGCTGTACCAGATGCACTGAAATAACGGTGAGCCCTGTTAACCTCGCCATTATTTTCAGAGCAAAATTCAGCCCAAATTCTGCTGTTTTCCATTTGGTTTTAATCTGCTCTCTTGCGTCTACAATATCTCATGTACTGGCTATGCATTCATGACTGATGCTTTGTCCTGGGATTGATTTTTTTTCAGCGATGGGATGAAAACTGAGAGGAAGATGCCACACACTCACGTTTATTCATGAACCTCTCAAACTTTGCTGAATAGTGAACAGGAGATCTATGCTGTGCCCCACAGAGCAATCAAATTCCTTTAAAATTGCTTCAATTAGTGGTGGTACGACTCAGCAAACAAATACAATCATAAGAAGTACAGTATATTTCACATCCAGTTGATAAATGCATACCTGATCCAAACGGAATTTCAATGTGCCAAACCACAACCCATACACTCCATTGTACAGAATTCCTGATCCAAGTACACCACTTCAATGTAGAATCCTCATCCAAGAATAAAACATTCTCCCATTATCCATCTTTTATTATTTAGCATACCTAATATAAGCAACCCTCTGCCAGGTCGCAACTGGAGGCAGCAGCACACTTTAACAATCAGATCAGCTGTCTGTGAATCGCAAGGTTAGTTTCTCTTTATTTCTGGACACTTTGTATAAATGATTAAATGTTGTGGTACAGTTTGCAAACTGGCTATTTCATCTTCAGTTTACACAAACTCCGAACCCAACATAATGATGATCAAACTAGCCATATACTTCATTTGTGCAGGGATTGGACAAAATCATGTGGTTCTTGTAATTTACAATAATTTTATGTTTAAAATATCACAATGGTGATTTGTAATATCTCACTGTGAAAATGATCTGGCGATTGTCTTCTACAAAAGAACAGACTTGTTTCATATCACATTGTTGATAACCTGCACTTACTGTCCACAGCACCAGGACCTACAGAAACTACTGGACATTTCCACATTCAATTAGTCAACAAAATAAAACCTTGTGTAATGGAAAAAAAAACACAGTCAGTTAAAAGCAATGAAACAATAGGATTTGTATGATGGGAGCTAACATTTTACAAATGGGGAGGTGGGACCAGTACAAATTGGACGGTCTGCATCTGGGCAGGACTGGAACCAATGTCCTAGGGGGAGTGTTTGCTAGTGCTGTTGGGGAGGGTTTAAACTAATGTGGCAGGGGGATGGGAACCGATGCAGGAAGTCAGTAGGAAGTAAAGTGGTGACAGAAACAAAAGGCAGTAAGGGAGAGTGTACAAAACATGACCGGACAGATGGTCTGAGAAAGCAGGGCAAAGACCAAGGGAAGTCTAGATTAAACTGCATTTATTTCAATGCAAGAAGTCTGATGGGCAAAGCAGATGAACTCAGCGCATGGATGGGTACATGGGACTGGGATGTTATAGCTATTACTGAAACGTGGCTAAGGGAGGGGCAGGACTGGCAGCTCAATGTTCCGGGGTACAGATGCTATAGGAAAGATAGAGCAGGAGGTAAGATAGGAGGGGAAGTTGCGTTCTTGATTAGGGAGAACATCACGGCAGTAGTGAGAGGGGATATATCCGAGGGTTCGCCCACTGAGTCGACATGGGTAGAACTGAAAAATAAGAAGGGAGAGATCACTTTGATAGGAGGTGCTGGAAGTCTTAACGCGCATCAAGGTAGATAAATCTCCGAGACCTGATGAAATGTATCCCAGGACGTTATGGGAGGTTAGGGAGGAAATTGCGGGTCCCCTAGCAGAGATATTTGAATCATCGACAGCTACAGGTGAGGTGCCTGAAGATTGGAGGGTAGCAAATGTTGTGCCTTTGTTTAAGAAGGGCGGCAGGCAAAAGCCTGGGAACTACAGACCGGTGAGCCTGACATCTGTAGTGGGTAAGTTGTTAGAGGGTATTCTGAGAGACAGGATCTACAGGCATTTGGAGAGGCAGGGACTGATTAGGAACAGTCAGCATGGTTTTGTGAGTGGAAAATCATGTCTCACGAATTTGATTGAGTTTTTTGAAAGGGTAACCAAGAAGATAGATGAGGGCTGTGCAGTAGACGTGGTCTACATGGACTTTAGCAAAGCCTTTGACAAGGTACCGCATGGTAGGTTGTTACATAAGGTGAAATCTCATGGGATCCAAGGTGAGGTAGCCAATTGGATACAAAATTGGATTGTAGAGGGTTGTTTTTCAAACTGGAGGCCTGTGACCAGCGGTGTGCCTCAGGGATCGGTGCTGGGTCCGCTGTTATTTGTTATTTATATTAATGATTTGGATGAGAATTTAGGAGGCATGGTTAGTAAGTTTGCAGATGACACCAAGATTGGTGGCATTGTGGACAGTGAAGAAGGTTATCTAGGATTGCAACGGGATCTTGATAAATTGGGCCAGTGGGCCGATGAATGGCAGATGGAGTTTAATTTAGATAAATGTGAGGTGATGCATTTTGGTAGATCGAATCGGGCCAGGACCTACTCCGTTAATGGTAGGGCATTGGGGAGAGTTATAGAACAAAGAGATCTCGGAGTACAGGTTCATAGCTCCTTGAAAGTGGAGTCACAGGTGGATAGGGTGGTGAAGAAGGCATTCAGCATGCTTGGTTGCATTGGTCAGAACATTGAATACAGGAGTTGGGAATGTCTTGTTGAAGTTGTACAAGACATTGGTAAGGCCACACTTGGAATACTGTGTACAGTTCTGGTCACCCTATTATAGGAAGGATATTATTAAACTAGAAAGAGTGCAGAAAAGATTTACTAGGATGCTACCGGGACTTGATGGTTTGACTTATAGGGAGAGGTTGGATAGACTGAGACTTTTTTCCCTGGAGAGTAGGAGGTTTAGGGGTGATCTTATCGAAGTCTATAAAATAATGAGGGGCATAGATAAGGTAGATAGTCAAAATCTTTTTCCAAAGGTAGGGGAGTCTATAACGAGGGGGCATAGATTTAAGGTGAGAGGGGAGAGATACAAAAGGGTCCAGAGGGGCAATTTTTTCACTCAAAGGGTGGTGAGTGTCTGGAACGAGCTGCCAGAGGCAGTAGTAGAGGCGGGTACAATTTTGTCTTTTAAAAAGCATTTGGACAGTTACATGGGTAAGATGGGTATAGAGGGATATAGGCCAAGTGCAGGCAATTGGGACTAGCTTAGTGGTATAAACTGGGCGACATGGACATGTTGGGCCGAAGGGCCTGTTTCCATGTTGTAAACTTCTATGATTCTATAAATAGGGATAATTATAAAATATACATTTGTTCTCAACGCTTCAAAATCTAAAAATTCTTTCCATTACATTTTTAAATGATAAAACCATATCTCAGAAGGGATATAAGGATAAATAACCTTGTAAAACCACTAAATGTATTCCAGCTATTCATATAATCAATTCAATTTTCCAGCTAAATATACCATGGGGTCAAAAATCCACTGGGTCTTGCATCTTGGAGCGAGTCCTGAGATACACTTGCCTGGGCCTCTGAACTTGTCAAGGTTTGCTGGGAGAGGGGGAGATCCCTTATTTTCCATGCCACTGCTGGCACTTGTGCCACTAAGTGTGCATCTAAGACACTGGCTTAGCTCCAGAGGCCACAACCTGCAGTGGAAGAGTGGCTGGCTGTTGTGAGGTGCTGGTGCTCCTCCCTGCCCCCAGAGAGAGAGCAGTGACCCCATTGGTCCTCCTTGTAACGGAGCCGTATTTAAGTATTTAAAAAAAACATTCCCTGGTTTTCTTCGGGGGTCCAGACGATGGCCTCACAACCACCAATTAGCAGCCTAGTATGCCTGGTCTTATCAGGCTTACTGCTACCAATGATGCCTCAGATCCCTGAGAGACTGGGGACACAGAAACCCCCGGTCTTGGGATTCCATGCCCTGCGTCCTCCTATGGCGCTGGCCTTGTAAAGGGCGGATGAAGGCTTCATCCCTTACAAGACCCCACAGAATCCTCATTGTAAGGTCGGGACTTCAGTATCTGGATCCCGACCTAATTTCAGGGAAACTACAGCCCCGCTTATGCCAGGGAGGCCGACATAAAATTCAGTCCATTCAGTGGAAAGTTTGCTGAATTGAATTTAAACTGACTGCATTTCATTTCTGTGATGCTCACACTCCAGCCTACCATAGCGCACTCCACAAAATTCAACCCAACATCCAAATGAAAAAACTTTACTGAATCCAGGCCACAGAGCAGACAGTCGCTCCTATCCACTGTGAAACTGAGGCTTCGCACTCAGCAAAGACTTCATTTATTTCCTTCTAAATTATTAAGTTCAATAACTTGCTGTGAAGCGTATAAACAAAGGCTTTTACTTTTTGCCAGGAAGTGATTTTTCTCCTTAAATATCTAAATAATCTTCTGTTTTTTGTGCACAGCGCTGGTATATCAACAATAACAATCTGCTGTGCTATGGAATCTCTAAAAGATGAATATGATGTGCAATAATGATGAAACATAAACAATTTGAATCTTCCATGATTGTCACCACTATGCACAAGGCAGTGGTGCACTTTCAGCATCGCCTCAACTCAAGCCTTGTACCAAAAGTAGTGCTTTACTTTCTGTACACAAGCATCTACATTTTTATCTGCCCTTCATGTTGCTGGTCCTGGGTGGCTGCAGCTTGTACCTGATGATGCTGCTTTGCTCCCGCAGTTGACTCTGTGCTGGCGACTGTAAAAGTGGGAATTCCTAGTTTAACGATAGATTAGGAATTCCCCAACCCAGCAGCACTGAGCCTGGTTCCCAAGCACAGCAGCAGTGTTAAGAACAAACTGCAGCCGGGATCAGCAGTAAGAAGCAGTAAGTCTTCGGGAGGAAGAGCGTCACTGTGAGCTGGAGGAGGAGGGGGAAGGGACTTAAAGGGGAGGGTGCCTCTGTGAATTGTTGGGCTGATTAAAGGGGGAATATAGCTCTGAGAAGGTAGAAAGCCTCCTCTCTGAAGGGGGAGGCAGAGGACCTTTGTGAAGGGTAAGGGAGGGGAGCGGACACAGCGACTGTTCAGGTAGCTTTTACAGTGTGTTGATATGCTGAATGATGAACCCAAATGTTATTTATTTTTCCTAATTTTTAAGATTAAAATGCATATGAAAAAGGGTTTTAAACTTAAACACAATGTACTATTCTTAATGTAAAAATTCAAAATTTTCCTGCAAAAGTGCCATTTGGAAGGAATGCATACAATTCTATCTTTGATGTCTTTGCCCCTGGTGTTCAGTTACATTTCCATTCCCATGTTCCCTACAGAGTATCAAACAAGAGGCAGTTCTGTAGTCTTGTTACCGCTGAGAAGTAGAATTCAATTGTCAGAAACCCATTTCACTAATAGGCTTAGACCATGTGAAGATGGAGTGTGGGAGGGGGAAGTGCCAGACAGTGTAAAAATCACATTGCTGGACCTTTCAGGCTGGCTGTGAGTTCACCTCTCCCATCATCAGGGTAGAACAGCAGCCTTACACCAGCACTGCTACCAGTGACCATTCACAATTGGCATAGGTGGATCCAAAGATGCTCAAGAGATGGTGGTGTTGCCTCTGGAGACATTGATGCAGCTTCGCTTATGCAGGCGTGAAGCCTGATGAGAAAATCATGAGGCGGGGGGGGGGGGGGCACCCCCCCATGCTGCACAGGCAGCATCAATCTACCCAACTGGAAAATTTGCCCTTGTATGAACTACGTACATTTCAGATGAAACTTGTCTGTGTAAGTGCAGGGCTGGAGACAGAAGCCTTTACACGTTATTTTTTAAGTTGTGGTGGTCTGTTTCAAGGGTGCATTTGATCAATGGCAGTTGGGGCTGGAAGGGCGTGTTCTGTATTCCATTTGATTCTAGTTGACAAGTTTTGGCTAAACGGGGTGGGGAGCTGGACGCTGTACAAGTCAATTTCTCCAATCTCTGGCAGTGTTGCGCCAGAGTCCATGGCAATCTAATAGAGATTTTCCCACTCACATACTGACCCATTTGAAATTTTGATTAAACCGTGAAGTTCAAAAACATCCAAATGCAAGTCCCCACGTTCGATACTGCAATTGTGCAATGTAAATATGGGCTTTAATGAGGTAGATTCTGTTGGGAATATATAGGGACAGTCTTGGGAGTAAAGTAGTTTTAGCTCAAACAAATCTGAATATTTCATCCATCTTCATATATCGTACCTAACAGGATTCTACTGTAATGTCAAACTCAGATTATAATCAGTATATTTGTTAAACTGACCAGCTTTCTTGTTTTACTAAATGCAGTAGATATCACATGCTACTACCTATCCAGTACAGTTCCGGACATTGCACAGTAAAGAGATGAGTAACTTCATCCATTCATAAATAATCAGCAGCAGCATTAATTCAAATTTGCTACAGTTACACCTTGGCCAATAAACTTTACAGTCTTCATGACATCATAAACCTTCTCCGTTTGCTACAATCTTATTAAGTGATGAAGTAAATCCCATCAAAATGCATCGCTGTGTCACCTGTATATCATCACCACTTAAGCTTTTCTTCCTCCTCAACTAAAAAAAAGTTTGTTCATTTTTCCAGAGAGAGTGCAGCTATAAACAATATCTTCAATTGTGTTTTGTCAAATGTGGCTTCAAATAATGTAGCACGCCTGACTCCAGTTGTTCTTAATTGTAAGAAATCATTATTGCACATCTCAATCAGTTATTTCCTGAGATAAATGAGGTTCAGAGGAGGGCCACAAGAATGATTCCCAGTTTAAAACACCTTAACTACCCAGATAGGCTTAAGAAGCTGGGTCTATGTACTTTAGAGAAGCGTAGACTCAGGACCGATTTGATTAAGGTCCACAGAATAATGAAGTGGCTAGATTGTGTACATGCTGACAAATTATTTCAATTTGATATGTTGATGAGAACCAGGGGTCATGCACATAAATTACACAAGTGAAGAAACAGGTTAGATATTAGGCGGTCCTTCTTTTCCCAGAGAATTGTAGACCTGTGGAACAGGCTGCTGGCTTGTGCAGTGAGTGCTGATTCACTGGATACCTTCAAGAGAGAGCTGGACTGGTTCCGGCCTCAGGTAAAGATCACATCATATAGGAGGTAAGCACCAATTAGTATAAATCCTGGTCAATATGATCTCCTGGATTAGTTTCGATTGTCTCAAGGGATTGGAGAGGAATTTTCCAGATTTTTTCCCTATAATTGGCTGTTGGTTTTTGATCTGATTTGTTGCCTTTCCCAGACTACCTAGGGGGTAGGGAGGTTCTTGGCCTGATGCATAAGGCAGCACAACTGTATGGGAAAGGCTAGATGGATCAGCTGGTCTTTTCCTGTCCAATGTTTTCATCTGTCCATATGTTTCACCGCAATGTGCTCTATCATGTTCTTAAATCAAAGAGTATGTGTATCCTCCTTTCCTCCATCATTGATCAACATGTTAGAAACCACTGTCCCCTGCTGATCTAGTTTAGTGACTCAGTTTAGTTGGACAGCTTTTACTCCACAAGATTGTTTTATCAGCTGGAGATGATCGTCAATCTGAGTAGCGCTTCCCACAAAATGGTCACAAGTAAGAACTTAATCACAAAGATAGAAATGCTGTCTCAATAATGTTTTCTGCCAGTGTTGCATTGTCTGAGGGAAATGGAGTGGTTTGAGGGTCATGTAAAACAAATTACATCAGAGCTTTGCCCATGAAGCAAATGTAAAAATACTGAGAAAGCAAATGACAGGAACGCTACATCTGCTTCCAAAACATTAGCCTAATAACAGATTACAAGCATGAGTTAATCTTCTTTGAATTTCTTTGGAGAAAATAGGGTGGAAAAAACACACTAGGCTGGTCAACTCAGAGTGCTATGGAAGCATTTACATCATTTGAAAAAAACTGTCAACTTTTCAGGTTGTTCAAAGACTTCTATTCACATGCAATACCTCTTATATTGTGTTCACATTCAATTTATCATTGCTCAGTGTTGGCCAAATTCAAATTAACTGAGGGGGTTTTAGTCTCCTAGAGCATCTTGAAGGTAACTAATTTAGAGTATTATAAAATTAAGCATTGAAGACTATGTCCTTCCCCAGACATTGCACTGGAAATAACTCTTGAGAATGAGTGAGCTGGTGGGTTTCTTTGAATGAATTACTTCACAATGTTCAGTTTTCTATGCATATTTAGGTAGGGACTAATGTCCCAATTAACATTTTTTTTTACTGGGCACTGATATCTCTCGAGGATAGGTTTTCTCTGCAAATGATGACTTTCCCTTCATGAACCATTCCATTTTGCTTGTAGCAGATTCCTGCTGTTTAGTACAAGGATGCAATGGAAAAATAAACTTGGTGCATACTCCAGCGGAATATGAATCGGGTGCAGATTTACACGTCTTCAGCAGAGACACTGAAATGCTCACAGAGCAGCTTTCTGACAATCAAGCTTTAAGAAGGAAATATGTCTAGCCGTTACAACACAACTTTTCTATGCATAAATCGCTCAAATTACCCAGATGTTCCTCTGCTTCCTACACCCTGCTGGAGATGGTTAGATTTGTCACAATATTATTGTAAATAACATGTCCAGCTTCTCTTGGCTTGTTGCATATTACTTAAGAATTTTAAAAATTCAAATACATTGCAAGGTTGAAAAATTTAAGCTTATTCAAGTGTGTGAGATTCTAAGTTCATAACCTTCCCAACGATTCACTTCTTCAGCCTTTTACCCATTTTGATTTCCAGCTGTGATGACAGTAGTCTCCACCACAGGAGTTTGAAACTTTTCCTGACCACAGCAAAAATCTGCCATCGTGTCCAACAAAGCAAATGTACTACTGAAACTGCACACTTGTACCAACTATTCATCACACTGAAGGATACATACTTCACAAAGTGAATATCTGTTTTTGAAAAAGGTAAATTTTGTGCTCATCATAGTGAGAGATTTTAGTCTGAGAATGGATCACTTTCCATTTCAGAAATTCAATTCGGCAAGGGCGCAAAATGAGCTGTAGCGGATCAGCTGTCTGTTACACACCTCACCCGATTTACCTTTCCATTGGCTTCATTGGAATGGAAAATCGGGCGGGGTGTATAACGGGCGGCCAATCCGCTACAGCCTGTTTACCCCCCCCAGTGTCACATCAAACACTTCCAGGTCAAGTATAACACGGTTGGATGCTGAGTAAAGCTTCCAACTGTGCTATACTCTACCCTCAATATGTCCCTCAGCTTCAATCTCAGCAGAGCACCCTCTACTGCACTAAAGTAGCATTTTGTCATTTCCTGCACCTTTCTGTGGCCTTTCTGAGTGAGTTTCTAACCTAGTGCTAATCGTCGCCAAATTGAGGCCACTTTCGTGCTGACTAGTCACTGGTTGAAACTGCCCAAACTCTTACAGCCAATAGACAAATGTTCTTTCATCGTATCAGTGTGGGTTGGAGTTGAACCCAGTTCAGTCCTGCTCTTGAGGTAAGCATCCTTTTGTAAGACAACACCACCCTCATCATCCTGAGCGGTTTAGGGTATGGAAGCACTCTCCTACACAGACCATTTCATGTGAAGGACACTAAGGGTAGGCATATTTACTGAATAATTGCTAGTCTCAGGAAAATTATAGGTATTTTTGTGTGCCATGGTCTTGCATCTAATTGGTTTGCAGCTGATAAGTGCTGTTAATCACCAGGAGAGGACCATAAAAACTAAATTCTCAAAAATCAAATCAGCAGATTCACTTTTAATTTCCTAAAATTAATTTAAATAGCTTACTTGAAAAAAAATGATTGAAACAGTTCAGGGACAATTCCAATTGATTTTGTTGTATGCCTGATTCTGGTCAGTAACACATACAAGTCGAATACATCACGGCTGTAACTTCTTACAATACCAATTCTAATTGTGAACTGTATGAAATCAAGACATTCAATTCATTGATACAGTGTTGGTTTGAAGTGTACCATGCCCCAAGACAAAATTCGTATCACTTCAGTCTAACCAGTTGCACTTTTGTGCTCCAAGGCACTTTTGATATTTTAACTTCTGCAGATACAAACAGTATTTGCAATCCTGTCAGAGACTGTTTACAATCAAAATGAGGCTGTGTGTAAAATTTATACACAATCCAACTGACTGATCATATTTCAAGACACTGAAATTATATTTGCAGGAAGCAATGCTGCAATAATTGCCTAAGGGTTCAATGAATCACATCTTACTCGAATCTCTGTATGTCTTTGAAGAATGAAGACCACAGTAGCTAAACATTGCATGGTATAACAGTGCTACCTTGTGGTATTCTCCTCATTTTATTTTATTTTTTCACATTAAGTTATTCATTCAGATGTAGCAAAAATAATAAAGTCACTTTAAGTAACATTAACATTGTAACATTGGTCTGATTTAGAAAGTACGGCCCTTGTGATTAAAACAGCCACAGTGAAGGGGATATTAAGTAAGGATGAGTAAAAAGGTTAGAATTAAGAATGCTCCCAAATGGAAGGCTAACTAATGCCACTGGCAACACTATGGGGCTCTTCTGAGAGCTCCCATATTATTGGCAGTTATTTTGTTTTCTGGTAGCCATTACAGGAAATTAAATATTGTATTAGATTTGTAAGAAAAACAGAAAACGCTGGAAATTCACACCACATTTCTCAGTATCTATTAAGAGAGAATATAAGTTAACATTTTGGGTGCAAACCCTTTGTCAGAACATAGATTGCAGCATTTTTTGTTTTCATTTGGGATTCTCAGCATGTGCGGTATTTGTCTTTTTATTCTATTGTATTAGATTTCTGATAGATCTCTATGACAAAATGTTATTATTTCACATCAATCATGGTTTTCTTAATTGATCTCTGGGCTGAACAATGACAACATGACTGTTTATGTCACCTGGTCCAGTGGGACAGTGGGCCACATTCTGGATAACTGACTGTTCAGACCAGAAGAATGGGTTACATTGTGGAATACAAGCTGTTCAATGGGCCACATGCTGGAATACAAAACTCTTCACAACAATGAGCAACATGAGGATCTCCACATTTCGTAATACAATGTCAAGATCGTACGACAGATCAAATATTTTTTTAAAAATCAAATTGTCCCATGAGACAGAGCTATAAACCGTTAGGACTGTTCATCAAACGTTCATCCTATTATTGAAGGAACACTACAGCATGTTTTGTACTTGAACTAAATTGTGAGTTCACAGCATCACAGCATTCGTGGAAAACATAATGGTCAATCCCATCAATCCATCCGGAGTCTTACGTGATGGCAATGATTTCAATGTAAAATATCAAGCCTACACCTGGTTCAAATTAAAGCTGAAGTAAGGCTTTGGTGTAATTGTAATTGAGAAACGGCTTCACTCTAATTATTAAAAGTCCTTGTTCATTAAGTTACAAAAGCATAGGGTTGAAAATCCACGGTGGCCATATCACGACATAATTGCCAGCTGCGCCCACCTGAAGCCCCTGCTGCTGACCCTGCCAAAGTTCTTAGGGTCATGGAGGCTCTTAATTACCATGGTAATGACAAGCATCAGTGCCACTAGGGGCGCATCTATGGTGCCCACCTGCTCCCAGAGGCAGCTTACTGCTGAACAAGTTAACAGTTCTGTGGGGGGGGGGGGGGGGGGGGAGGGGGGTGGGGAGGAGGTGCTGAGTCCCCCCATGATAAGAAGTTTGAAGTGTCGTCTGGTAAAGGGACTGAAATGTCTAAAATAATTTGCAGAATCATCAGCGATCCAGGCTATGATCCATTCCTGTATAGGCTGGGGATGCAGAAATTAATGGCCCCACCCATTCCTTGTTTGGAGCAGTCGGAGGCTCCACCCCCACAAAGCTGAGTAGGAATTCCCATGCAAGGCTGGGACATAGCCTATCCAGATCTCAGCCTAACCTTTGGCCTGTCCAGTGCACTCCTGCTGGAGTTACGACAGGAGTGCATTGGAAGGACTACAGATTTTTGGCCCCTATATAAACTACCTAATTCTGTCATTGCATTACCAGTTGCATGTATTGGGCTCAAGTTTAAAATAAATTTGGCAATGAAGGTTTTGTCATTAAAAATATATTGTATGAAGACTGGGTGCCAAAATGGGTTAGCACACTGACTGTTAACCTTTGGTTCCTGGATTCCAATTCAGCCCAAACTAAAGGGATGAAAGTGTTCCCTATCTATTGGCTCTAAGGGTTCCATGTGAAATGGCAGCTCTCAATCCAGAACCAATTGGGCATAGTCCCAAAACAGACCTATCCTTAATTCACTTCCAGCTCTATTCGCAATTCCTCAGATAATGAAGCAATCCATTCCCGCACGCAGCAAGACCTGGACAACATTCAGGCTTGGGCTGATAAGTGGCAAGTAACATTTGTGCCACACAAGTGCCAGGCAATGACCATCTTCAATAAGAGAGAACCTAATCACCTCCACTTGACATTCAATGGCATTACCATCACCAAAACCCCCACCATCAACATCTTGGGGTCACCACTGACCAGAACCTTAACTGGACCAGCCGCATAAATGCCGTAGCTTTTAGAGCAGGTTAGAGGCTGGGTATTCTGCAGCGAGTGACTCACTTCTTGACTCCCCGAAGTCCCTCCACCACCTACAAGGCACTAGTCAGGAGTGTGATGGAATACTTTCCACTTGCTTGGATGAGAGCAGCTCCAACAACACTCAAGAAGCTCGACACCATCCAGGCCAAAGCAGTTTGCTTGATCGGCAACCGATTTACCAGCTTAAACATCCATTCCCTACATCAGTAGGCATACCATGGCTACAGTGTGTACTATCTACAGGATGCACTGCATCAGATTGCCACGGCTTTTTCGGCAGCACCTTCTATATCCTTGACCTCCACCGCCTAGAAGGGCAGCAGATGCATGGGAACACCATCACCTCCAAGTCACACATCATCCTATTTTGGGCATATATCGCCGTTCCTTCATCATCGCTGGGTCAAAATACCAGAACTCACTACCTACCAGAATTGTGAGAGTACCTTTACCACATGGACTGCAGTGGTTCAGGAAGAAGGGCCACCACCACCTTCTCAGGGGCAACTAGGGGTGGCAATAAATGCCCGTCTTGCCAGCAATGCCCATATCCCAAGAATGAATATCCCAAGAAGATTTCTTCCCTATGCCTTTCTAGGAAAATTGTAAACATTTTCTAAAATTGAATTTAAAAAAGGATAAAAAGTTACATGGCAAATTATGACTGAACATACATTGGAAGGTTCTGTCTGCTACAACAGAAGCAGAGAATATGGGTGACTTCACATTGTAGGCTACTGCCAGCAGTTCCAGGAATTGCTATTACTCATGGGGCTTCCATCAGTGACAATAGTTCTTTAACATTATTGACTATTTCTGCTATGGTCAGTGCGATTCTACATTCATTCTGGTTATTTTGAATGTTCCAGCAGGTTTTATGCTGGAATGGGAACAGTAAGCTGATTAAAGCCTTATTCAGCTTTGGGACCTACAAGTGCAGTATTAAAACACACCAGAATATTCATTATGACCTTTAGTGGGTTGTGAAGTAACTGCTAAGGTCCAGTAACTGACTTGCTCTTATTATTCAGACTTTTTAATACACCAATGTCTGCTCGGTCATCATTTATTTATACGAAGTCAATGGAAAAGAAGATCGAGGGCAGTGTAAGACAGGCTGCTGATTCACTATGAGCACGTTTCATGCAACAGGCAAAGACCAATTTCACCTCCAGTGTTTTTTATTCCTTTTTTAACTTTCTTATTTGAGCCACACTGAGAGAAAGCAAACTCATCCTGTTGAAACAGAACAGAGGATAGTAGCATACTGTGGTTTTGTATCTGTCTTTGCCATGTTTTGCTTCCCTATGTCAGGCAAACGATCATCAAAAATACCTTTCACAGCCAAATATCTCAAGGCACTTCACACAATCAATTACTTTTTGAGGTTCACTGACTTGGTATGTTGGTTACTGACATCCCACAAACAGCCATAAGATCAATGACCAGTCAGTCTGCTTTAGAAACTGCCCTGCAGCATAAATGGACAGTTTCACCAGCAGATGACTTGGTTCCAGTGCTCAGTTCTGCTTTCAATGCAGCTGTGCACTGTAAACCAGGTATGAAAAACAAGACTGCCGTGATTAAATAATCTATTTATTAATTGGTTTTAATACCTTCTATGTAGATTATATTGTAGGTGTTTCATAAATCAAATGGATTGATCATTTACTAGCTGTTTTAAACAGTGTTGAATAGTTTAGATGGTACATCATGCCTGATATACTTCAAAAAGCCAAGGGAAAAATAACACAACAGGCAGTAACAGTTTCACCACAAAGCTGTCATGAATAAACAACATAATACTTTTTTGATATAGCGTCATGTTTTCAGTCATCATTTCAGTGGCCAAACACTTTGCTCATAAAGACAGTGCTCCTTTGAATATATAAATAAAATACCTCAGATTTAATATAACAGAATATATAATTTGACTGCATTCAATTGGGATTTATGTAAGGAATGTGTCTTTACAGGAAAGATGACAGCCTGTCAGTTCACCCAATCCCTTAAGAGGCAAATAGTCCAGATGTACGTACCTCCAAGACCTTTCCAGTGATGAATTTGTCACAGTCTTCACATTTCACACCAAAGAGACTTTGATAATCCTTTTCACAATAGGGAGCACCATCCCTATCAGAGGTTTGTGGGTAAAAGGAAGAAAAATGGAATAAGAGCAATATAGTAAATAAACGTAATGGATTATAAATAAAAACTGAAGTCTCTGCTCATTTCAATTTATATCAGTATTAGATTTAGTACCAGATACACAAGATTAGCATTGATCTCTCAAAGATCATGACCATCAATCTTAACAAGACATACATTTACAAATATTCCATGCAGGTTATTGACGTAAATGTTAAAAAGTAAAGCTAATGTCAATTGCAATTTTACTCAATGAACTTTTTAAACAATCAATTAAAGCAATTTAATTCCTTAAATTGTTTCACAAGATCACAAGATAAATATGGATAAGGGAATCCATTGGGCCATATTAACTCAGCTGTGTCTCAAATGATTCCAAGGTTTCTGCTTCCACTACCTCACCTGGAGGTCCACTCCAGGTATTGACTGCTCTTTGAATGAAGAGCAACCCTCTGACATCAGTCCTAAAATTTACCTTTGACAAGTGATTTAAGGAAGAGTACTGTATAATACTGTCTTTTCCATTTTTATATCTAATTTTAGAGCAACATTCCCAACACTGGCTCCCCTTCAATGCCCAAATAATGCTATTGTTAGTAGTGCTAGTGTCATATGGCATCAAATTTCATAATAGAATGAAGAAAGTTAGCCATTGGATTCTGTGCATCGCAACATAGAGAGTAGAATTAGTACTTACTTGCTGATGTACTCCCCAGTAAGGACATTCTCACAGGCCTTACATTTGAAACACCCCAGGTGCCACTGTCTCTCGAGAGCCAGTAAAGCCTGTCCATTTTTAATATCTCTGCCACAGCCTGCACAATCTGAAAACAGAAAAGAACCATTTTGAGAATGGCACTTTGAATGGCAAAATGTGATCTTCATGCAGAAGGCTAGACTGCATTTTAAAGTATCTTACATAATCACCAAAGTTTCTATACAAGTGACCTAAGGATCTGAGTGATGAAGAATCGAAAATGTGAATAAAATAGAAGAGTGTACAGATAAAAATGAAATTAAGCAGCAAACATTACTCACATTGAGGGTAAGTGATTTATAATTAATTTAAATGCTCTCCAATGTCTCAGTGAGTTCATTCAGTGAATGGCTGAGCAATACAGACTAGTAGGGTCTCATTTCAGCCAGGCTGCCAGGAAAGTTCCTACAATTCAGTACCTCTTGGTTAGGAAGGGGTGAATTGGCCAGGGTTCCAACCCCTGATTCTTATCCAGTAATCTCTGGTGGAAGTGGACATTGGCTGAGGACATGATCAGGTTTGGTTGATGCCACCCAAGAAAATTTTCCAATATCAAGGCTCAGTCATAAATAATGATATAGTTGCTCACACACTCTTTAATTTGTCAATTAAACAGATGAATGGTGTAGGTGCAACAGGGACATCATTTACCCCATTATTAACCCCCATGCTGTGAAAATGGAAAATATACATGGATATATGAGAGAATGAGACAGAAAATATTCATTTGAATATATATGATAGCAGCTGTGACTTTGAGTGCCTGTAAATGTATGTAAGAGCCAATGTATGAGCACCAATATGAGTACCTGCACGTATAAGCGTGTACTTAAGTACAAGCATCCATGTTTGCGAGTGTGTCTGTGCATGTGAGTGTGTCTATATAGATGGAAGTGCAATCAAATCTCAGCAGTGTGTCTGTTTGGAGTAAGCAAGCAAGCAGGCAGAGCCAAACAACAGATGTCTTTCAAGATCGCTTTCAAATTTCTGAAGGCTGGAGGAGTCAACTTCCATCGGAGATTTAGGGATTTGTCTCTGGAGTTGCTATATAAATGTCTTGGTACTAATGTATTACTTTTAAAAAGATAGTCATGCCAACAGACACAGCTACTAGATTATCAATTGACCTTTAGTGGGTACTACAAAATCACTACAAATCTAATGTCTTGTTTAGACTGGATTGGATTAGTGTTTTCATTGAGCAGCAATGGATTCACTCGAACATTGTCTTACAAAACTGATTGCACATTGAGTGATTAAAGAACGAGTGTTAAGGGAGAGTGTAGCAATCCTGCTGTCTATTCTAGCTCCAGTAAGACAGAACTCATTCACTGGAAGACATTTAATCACACCTTGACAATTTTGTTCCTTTTTTCCTATTTTTAACCTTTTTTTCCTCAGTACTCTGCTAAATATACAGCTTCGCTCCCATAATTAACACATACTGTTGATGTCTGAATTCTGCACCACAGTGATGAAATATCAAGGAGTTTTGCAATCAAGATTGAAGGCAGACATCGGCTCAGAAGAGGGAGGTCAGCCTGTATTCCCACTTGATTGTCATTCATCGACTCAGCTGGAAAGTGCAGGTATGTGGATGAAGGGGAAGACAGGACTAGGCTTAGATGCCGCGAGAGTAGAAAAGTCTACTGACACTCAGGGAGCCCAATTTCCTCCTCAGTTATGCTGGTGAGCGCAACTTGGACTGACAGGGTAGGAATCAACTGCAGAGCACTAGGCAAATTTAAAATTTCATCCTTTCAATAAATGTTTATGATTCTTCAACCAGCACTGCCAGATCTCTGTCTGCGACGCAGCTAGCCTGAGCCTATTTTAATCCCCCCTTCCCCACCTGAGGTGGGTCTTCCATCAGCACCACAAATGGCCCCATTGCCAGCCCTAATTATTTAAATTACCCTGACTCCAGGAGATCGGCTGGCAAGGGACGGGAGAGGTCACATCCTGCCGAAGATGCACTGACTTTGTGGTGAAAACGGAAATCAGCCCCTGAGTATCTCGGCTCATGCGAAGAATGGCTATTTGGGTGATGTACCTGAGGGTTGCCTACGATCATGAAGCTGTACTGCAACATGAGTACAGCTACTTTCCTGGGTGGGCTCTGTTTGAGGCACACGGAACGCAGTGCACCACAAGCGTGTTGTACCCCAGGAAGCAATGTGGTGCCTGGATTCCCGAGTGGCCCTCATTTACATGGAGCGGGCAGACTCTGTGCAATCGTGCAGGTGCACAAATGGAGTGGACAACCCAGGTGACAGGAAGTTTGGGCGCATCTCGGGGCTTAAAGGGCTGAGGCTGATAAAAGGGATTTGGAGCAAGAGGAGGCAACTGTGAGGAACTGATGCAGAAGGATTGTTATTGACTGGCCTTGAGGTTCTTGCAAACAGTCATTGTTTGGGCTGCTCCTGCAAGGCAGAATAACATCCTTACACAAGAGGAGCAGAGAGCCCCTCAGCACAGGATGAGGGTGCCACCCCCCCTCAGTTGTGAAACTCAAGGAAACCGTACTCCATGGGCCAGCTTTTAAGAGAAGGATGCTTTCTGAGAATTACATGTTGTTGGAGACATTGGTTGATTTTCCCAGAAGCTTCCAACAAATGGAAGCTAATATGGAAGAGTCCAGCAGTTGCATGGGTATGGTCCTGAGGGTTGGCTTACAGAACCTGCAGACATGCTTGAATAGAGTAGAAATTCCAAAACCATCTGCAGTGCTGCTCCCCACCAGAAATGCCGCGATGACAGCTCGAACACCTGCCATCCAGATCTTGGGCTGCACTATCGGGGATGGTTACTGGTGAGCTTGCCCAAATAAGACGTGAGATGGGTGCAAGGTCTGTGATGTCATTGAAGTCATCGTGTCTGTGCAACCACAGATCAGAGAGGACGATGAGATGGGGGCTCCTAGTAGGGTTGAGATGGAAGTGACCATGGCAAATGCTGCTTCCACAGGAGAGCAGTACTTCCACACTACTACTTCATCCATCCAGCCCCATTCCCATGAGGCAGTACCTGCAGCAGCAGAGAGCTCACAGCCTGGAGCAGGACTATCTGGTGTTCATACTCAATGGGAGCGAGGAGCGCCTCATTGCAAGCACCGTATTCTGAAGACACAGCTTAGCCCCCTTTCCTGGTCTCCTGTTAGTGGGAATTCACTTAGAAGAAGCACTAGGATAGGTAACCGAGCATCCAGAACACTCCAATTGAAAAAGTGATTAGAGGGAGGCACCGTAGTGATAAACAGTAGACAGTTACGTAAATGCCATTTTGTAATAAGTCAATTGGAACTCAGTCACTCTTCTATTGATGCTTTTTTTATTGTAGATGAATGGAAAAAACAAGTGTGGTTGTGTACACTGAAGGTTTATGAATAAGAGGAGAGGTGCAGCTTTGACTGTGAGGATTGTCTTTGGGTTGATGGTGGGATGGAGATATACTTTTGGGAGCAGTTTGTCGCCGATCTCCACCCAGTGCAAGAGCAGGAAATTTGAATACACAGGCCTGTGACACTCATTTGCATACAATTTACTCTGCTGCACCCACTTCAGATACAACCCCCGAAAAAGCCATACAGGAAATTCAGCTATCGTGCTATTCAGGCACAAATTGGAGGCGAAAGACTTGCACGCATTTTTCCTACGCATAGTGCCTGCCTTTCAGGCGTCATTTGCTTGCTAATCCCAGGAAAATTGCCCCTAGTGTTTTTGGGAGGGAAGATGGGGAGAAAATTGGAAAAAAACTGAAGGGATTTGGTGAACCATTTTCTGGGTTTTGTCATGATTTACCAATACGCTGTACCACGGAGTGGAGTTGTGTATTGATTCTCTACCCAGCGAGTTCCTAAACTTATCTGGGTCCTCAGAGAAGTGCCAAGTGAAAGTTAAGTGCTTTCCAATAAGGAGGAAAATAAACTGGTGGGAAGTCACCCTTTGTCTTTGCTTCCAATGAGGCACAAAGTGCAAGTGGATGATATCTGGCTTCATAGTAGAAGACAAAAAAACATACTAATGGGGAACCAAGCGTCTAATGAGAGGGAGGAACTTAAAGTAATTAAGATTAGTAAAGAAAAAGTTTTAGAAAAATTAATAGGACTAAAAGCTGACAAATCCTCTGGACCTGATGGCCTACATCCTAGGGTTTGAAAAGAGGTGGCTGCAGGGATAGTGGGTGCATTGGTTGTGATCTTCTGGAATTCCCTAGATTCTGGAACGATCCTTGTGGATTGGAAGGTAGCAAATGTAACCCCGTTATTCAAGAAAGGAAGGAGAGAGAAAATAGGGAACTATAGGCCATTTAGCCTAACATCAGTAGTAGGGAAAATGCTAGAATCTATTATTAAAGACATAGCACCAGGGCACTTAGAAAATCTAAATATGATTAGGCAGAGTCAACACGGTTTTATGAAAGGGAAATAGTGTTTGACAAATTTATTAGAGTTTTTTGAGGGTGTAACCACCAGGGTAGATAAGGGGAACCAGTGGATGTAGTATATTTGGATTTTCAAAAGGTATTAGATAAGGTGCCACACAAGAGGTTGTTACACAAGATTAGGGCTCATGGGATTGGGGGTAATATATTAGCATGGATTAAGGATTGGTTAACGGACAGAAAACAGAGAGTGGGAATAAATGGGTCATTTTCGGGTTGGCAGGTTGTAACTAGTGGAGTGCCGCAGGGATCGGTGCTTGGGCCTCAGCTATTTACAATCTATATCAATGACTTAGATGAAAGGACTGAGTGTAATATATCCAAGATTGCTGATGACACAAAGCTAGGTGGGAAAGTAAGCTGTGAGGAGGATGCAAAAAGTCTGCAAAGGGTTATCGACAGCTTAAGTGAGTGGGTAAGAAGGTGGCAGATGGAGTATAATGTGGGGAAATATGAGGTTATTCACCTTGGTAGAAAAATAGAAAAATGGATTATTTTTTAAATGGAGAGAAATTATTAAATGTTAGTGTTCAGGGGGATTTGGTTGTCCTTGTACACGAAATACAAAGATAACATGCAGGTACAGCAAGCAATTAGGAAGGCAAATGGGATGTTGGCCTTTATTGCAAGGAGGTTGGAGTACAAGAGTAAGGAAGTCTTGCTGCAACTGTACAGGGCTTTGGTGAGACCACACCTGGATTAATGTGTTCATTTTTGGTCTCCTTACCTAAGGAAGGAAATACTTGCCTTAGAGTGCAACGAAGGTTCATTAGATTGATTCCTGGGATGAGAGGGTTGTCTTATGAGGAAAGATTGAGTAGAATGGGCCAATACTCTCTGGAGTTTAGAAGAATGAGAGGTGATCTCATTGAAACATATAAGTCTCTGAGAGGGCTTGACAGGGTATATGCTGAAAGGCTGTTTCTCCTGGCTGGAGAGTCTAGAACTAGGGCACCTAGTTTCAGGATAAGAGGTCGACCTTTAGGACTGAGATGAGGAGGAATTTCTTCACTCAGAGGATTATCAATATTTGGAATTCTCTACCCCAGAGACTGTGGATGCTCAGTCGTTGAGTATATTCATGCGTGAGATCAATAGATTTTTGGACTCAAGGGAATCAAGGGATATGGGAATCGGGCAAGAAGGTGAAGCTGAGGTTGAAGATCAGCCATGATCTTAGTGAATGGCAGTGCAGGCTCGAGGGGCCGTATGGCCTACTCCTGCTCCTATTTCTTATGTTCTTATGGCAATAGTGTAAATCACCAGGACGGACTTAAAGGAGGTGAAACAAATAACCAAGAGTAAATAAATCTGAGTAGCGTCCTAATCAATTGAATCTTAAACAATGCCTAATTTTTTTGTATTTTGATGAAATAATCATTTGCCTTTTTTGAGCAGAATTATATGTCAATAAAGGACACGGACAATTACATTTCTAGTTTCACCTATTGCTTCATCAAGTTAACTGCTTTGAAGTAGAGTTCAACTATATTGCCAAACATACCAGCTACATTGAACGTGCTGCAGAATTCAGGAAATAGCTGCCTGGGTTAGTGACATGGCATCTTAATAGCACCTTTCAAATAAAAATGTGTTATTATTGTACATTAGCAATTGTCTGAAGTCTATATACAGCTCATGAGATCCTTAAAGACCAATTGGCTTTGTTCACCACAGTAACATTTATGAATGCAGTACAAAAAGGGAGAGCATATAGCATGACTTAACTGTACTTTCTCAACAAATTTGGATAGACCAATAAATAAATGAACTCCAATGATGATACACCTGCATCAATAATTTGAAACCAGGCCTTTTTCTACCACAATTCTGTTGTTGCAATCTTGCTCAAATCATAACCATTTATGAAGCCCGTCAACTTTAATGAAACCAAAAACTGCTAAGCTTTGGTAATCTGACAAGTTTTAAAACTTACTAGCTTATATTGTTCCAGGGTGCTACTGGTCTTGAACTGGTATTAGATGGTACTAACTTTTATTGTATTTTATTTAGGTATTGGATTTTAGCAATTCAACACCAACATTATCCCATGGTGACCTAGCCTTTCTATGGAACAATAGATATGATAATTATCGTACATCTACTAGAAAAATATTTTTAAAAATTGTAATATTTTCTTTCCACATCCTTACAGGTATGACTGACTTCATCTGATTAAACCAAATGTAACACGAAGATATTGTAAGCAATGGATTCAAGTCATTTATTAGCTGCAAATAATTGGATTTATACTTTGCTGCCATCCATTATTTTCCAATTGAATCTGCTTAGCTATTTACTGATTTCCTCCATTGGGTGTAATCAATAACAGCAGCATCTTGCACTTACCTGGCGCCTTTAAGATAGAAACATGTCCTAAGGTGCTTCTAAGAAGTGTAATTAGATAAAAGTGGATGTTGGGCCGAAGGAGGAGATTAGGAGGGCTGATGAATCGGCACTACACAATTTAAAGCTCTATTTTGACAATTGCTGTAGTTACTTCCAGAAACTAGAACCATCCTTTTAATTCTCCTAATTTAATGCTTAACTCAATTTCTTCTCAGTAGGCGAGCTATTTTGGCTGTTTCCCAGTCTCAGTTACAAACAGCACATTATTGCTCACTGAACTATAATTAGTGAATTATTGGGCTTATCCTTTACAGTGCCTCACATTGCCTTAGAAAGACAACTAAATAAACGTAACGTTTATCTGTCAAACTCAAAACAACAGGTCTATGACTGGTCATTTTAATGTCTGTGCCAAAGTTATTTAATAAATGTAGATGAATTTGGACCATAGAGACCATAGTGCAGATTACTTTGATAAGAAGCGTTTCATTGTAACACTGAGTATCCAAGCCATATGTTGGCGTAACGGTGAAATGAATTCCAGATGAACACAACTGTCTTCACCGCATGAGTGGTAATCTGGCAGAGCAGATTGCTGATTCATTACAGAACACGCCCAATTTTCATCCCATTGATTGGAATGGGTTGAAACTTAGGTAGGTTCGATAACGGTAATTTGCCCCACTGTCTCAGCCCTTTCCAAGTTGGTTACAGAATTACTCCCATAGCCTTAGTCCTGTGGAAACAGGCAATTGGACAGATCCCTTTTAATCAGTTTCAAATGAACAAAAGCAACTTTTGGAAAAACAAAGCACAGTAAGAAAGTATCGGAGCAAAGTGAGGCATGACCTTTCTGAAATGCCACATGCCTCTATAATCACAATATGATACATCTCGGGAGGCAGACTTGTTTTAACATTCAGCTAATGCAGTATTGTGCACGAGAATTCAAAAAGGTCAAAGGCATAAATTAAATTGACAAGAAAAAATTCCAAAAATGCTAGCGGATAATTTCTGCATCTGATAGGCTAACCTAGTTTCTATTATAACTAGCAACCCATATCAGATGAAATTAGCTGAATTGTATCGGCTCAATCATATTTAGATTCTGCTGCCACCTGGAATCAGATGTATACTGGAGAGTGACACATGCTCCAAAGTAAACTACTGCAGGAGGTGAGGATTGGGAATTGAGTAAGTGCAGGCTGATTTTAAAGTTTTTCATTTCACACTAAAATCAGAATAAACAGGTAATTTTCCACATTTCTGCACCTGATGTAGAGCATCGCAAGCTGAGTGCGTACACTGGAACATTGGGAACAGGGGAATATTGGTATTGGTGTAGGGTGTGCCTGTTACGTAGTCCATCAGATATTCCATTTATTTAAATTAATGGACGGAAAATGGGATGGACTGTGTAATGGGGGCAATATCCTCCACACCCAATTTTTCAATATGCGCTTTCAGCATGCAATACTCTGTGCAAAATCAGAAAATGATCTTAAAGGGTACTGTTCAAGCTGTGCCTTTTTATTTTGAAACACAGCACTGCTGAAATGGGCTATTTACAAGCACATAACTGTGCTAAAAAGCTGTAGACAATATATCGGGCAGCTCACAAACAAGCTATTTATTATTAAATTCATTACAGAAAAACTGTGCCAGGAAGCTCTCCCTATGGCCTAGCGGATAACCTTAGCACCTGGTGCAGTGCTGAGCCATACAGACCTCGAAGGTCCCAGGTTCAAGCCCTGGACTCTGCTGGCTTAGCTGATCTCAGCAAGGTGGGATTGGGAACAACAAAATTGGCCAAAGTTCCCCTGGGCCACGGCAAGGAAGAAATCAGAAGGGTTCCCATTACTGATCAATAGTCAATGACCTGTGCTGTAAAATGTGTGCGTGTGGATATTGGGCGATTAAAGAACGAGGATGTGTTGCCCTCTATGGTCATATAGTCTGTTCAAACTCACTGTTAAGACTTATCCATTAAAAAATGGCCACTTGGGTGGAATGCTGGAGGAATGCCAGCACCTGTGGAATTGTACCCCGGCATGGGTCAGCGCTTCAGGAGAAGAGGGGAAATAACTGGGATCTAAAATCATCTGCAACTTCATTATATAACCACATTACACTGTGCAGTAAGCAACATAGAAAATGGAAAATGTCAGCCTGTGATAATAATTTGCCACACCATCCGCAAACGAGGAGAAACAATCAGAGATCAAGAGTCAACCTAGGCCATGGGCAGTCACCTCAGAGTTCGGTAGCACAGGAAGAATTTGGGGAGCAGGACATCTGCCTGCCCTCTGGTCAGCAAATGGAAGGCATGAGGGGCCTACAAGAGGAGGAAATTATTTTTAAATGGAGAAACGATAGATAATTTAATTAATTTTCCAGTGGCATTGTTCGTTAGGAGATATTTTTGAGGAACACCTGTGTACAATGTTAACAACCCCATTGACCTCTGCACTTTGCCTCTTGGTTCTGGCTCTGTTGAGTGGCAGGGCCCCATGGTCAAATAACAGAGGTCAGTAACCTTCCTGAAATTAGAAACTGAATAACGTCCACAATTTTCCATATAATGTCTACTTTCAGTCCATTTGTTCTTCTGCGTCAAACAGATTCAGTTCACAGCCGAAAGAGCCTCCTTTATAGCAAACTAGTTCTGAAAATTGAACACTAGATGGCAGTCATGAATTATGATAATAAGAGTTATTCTCCACTTACAGGTCTGAATTTTTAAGAATTTGCTGAAAGTAACCAATCACAACTGTTACTGGACTTTAAATAGGCAGAATTGGAGGCTGGCCAGTTCCTCAAATTGTCCAGAACAGCTTATGGTGTATACTCTGCTGCAGTGCCAACATCTACATCTTGGGCTTTAGTTCTTACTCTAATTTCAAGGATTAGTTGCTGGTCTGTTTAATAAGACGACAATATCATCCCATTACCAAGCATGGTATTGAACAGTCTTCTATATCTGTTATTCAAGGTATTTTCCCTGGTATTAATGCTTTAACCATAATCCAAAGAGAGAATAAAAAGTGTTTGTACAGCCACAAAAGGTTACAAATGACAAGAACAGAAACCATAAATAACCAGAGAGAGAGAGAGAGAGAGAAACACAGTCTTGAAGACAAAGATCGAGGAAGCTCAGCCCAGGAGATCGAAGAGTGAAGGACAAGTATAGCCCATAGGATTGGGGATAGTGAACAGTGCGGCTAAGAGAATCAGAGTGAGCACAGCCGAAAGGATCTGACTGAATGATAGCAAAGCACAGCCCAAGGGAGCAGTGAGAGAGAGGACAAAGCCCAGCCCAAAGAATCAGAGAAAGAGGGCAAAGCACAGGCCAAAGGATTAAGGACATAGGAGCAGGACGGCCTGGATAATTGGACAAAGAAGGAGAACAGCCCACTGCTTAAAGGAGAGAAGGAAAAGCAGTCTAGAGGATCAGGGCTATAAGGAGAAGAGCAATCTGAAGGAAGGGAGGGGAAAAAGGTGAAAGCCTTAAGCACCTGGATGGAAAATGGAGAGAGAACTACCTGGAAGAATCGAGGATGGGAAGATAAGCGCAAGGAACATGAACAGACAGAAATGATGTGGAGATGCCGGTGATGGACTGGGGTTGACAATTGTAAACAATTTTACAACACCAAGTTATAGTCCAACAAATTTATTTTAAATTCCACAAGCTTTCGGAGGCTTCCTCCTTCCTCAGGTGATTTCCACGCCGTTCACCTGAGGAAGACAGAAATGAGCAAGGGGATGGAGAGAAAAGCACATCCCAAAAGATTGGGGTAAGAATAAAAAGTAACAATCTGGGGATATTGATGATGCATTGAGAAGCCCATAAAAGATTTGGGGAAGCACGCAGAATGATCAGTGTTGGAGGAAGAAACACACTTATTATTTGCAAGCTGGTGAACTTGATTTCCAGCCTGCTAAAGCAAGATAATAACTCATCCCAGACATTTCTGAGTGGGATTTTCCATTCTTGTAATCACCAATAGCATTTCATGAAATTATATCTTAATCCCACTGTTTATTAAAATAATTTATTGACATAGTGTGAATTTTACACCATTCATCTAAGGATAACAAGAATCTTATTTTTATAACCATTGTGCAAATTAACAAAAGAATCTCTTTTCACAGCTGTTAACTTAATAAACAGCTGCAAAACAATACAATACAAACAATACAATCAAATGGGTGGTCTTTGCCTGCTTATTACACAGTATTCTCTAACAAAAAATGATTGATAAGTTTGAATACATCCGAGTATGCATTAAATATTAATTTTCATAAATTATGCATGCATAGTGGTGGTGTTGCTTCCTTCTCTTTTACAGAGAATGGTGATGCATTTGGACTAAATTTCCTTTTCATTTGCAGGGTAGTATTCTGGGATCAAGAGTGCATCTTGCATGATCTTCATAAAGCGAGGCCCATTAAAATTTACCTCTGCACTCAGACTACACCATACAGCTCCACCGCTTGTCATGGCTGCAGCCAAACCTGTAAATGTTTGATGTGCCGCACTCCACAAATCGCTCTCATCTTTGGAGCTGAGGAAACAGCTCGTCCAACAACAGCTTGTGCTGGAATGTTAGAAAGCCTGTTGCCAGATTGTTCAACCGCCACATCAAAAGGAAAACATTCCCATGTACCATCACTCGTAAGTGATTGTATGCCTATCATTTTTCCCCTACCACTGATGTCATGACTTTTCTATTTTAAAGCAGTTCCTCTCCAGGAGCTGGCATTTCAATCGCGCACTTTTTATTCCATTTGTTTGTTTGGCAAACTGCCTCTATTCTGAAAAAAATGTTTCCAAGTATTTATTTCGTGTCTTGATTATATAAGAATGAAATACGCCTGTATTAAAACAATGAAGTCAGAATGACTCCAAAGAGCATTTCAGGTTGATAGAACCAGTAACACAATTAGCTTCAGTGCCCCTCAGCTAGGGAGTGGTGAAAAGAAATCAGCCAGGGTTTATGCTCTTCATTGGTTGCTGGTGTGTGTCTATCTCTGTATTTTAGGGAGCAGAGGACATATTGGCTGAGAAATTAGTTTCATGCCAGTTTCCAGTGGGAAGCGGGCAATGCGCCCAGAATGGGCACTCAAAGACTTCAGCTCAAGGCTCGCTCCAAATTAGGCCTCAGGCCTCATTTCTATAAAACCGATGAGCTGCGGACGTGCCAACGGAGCCTTCACAAAATCGACTGGCTTGGAGGCTGAGCTGGCCCGCAGGTAGGTCCTGGCGGCAGGGGGGGGGGGGGGGGGTGGGTGAGGGTGCAATGGAAGCAAATGGGAGTGTGGTGATCCCGGGCCTGTTGTGAAGTCAGGAGAAGCACTCCAGCTGCTCGTGGCTCCACATTAAGCTAAGTAAAAGAACATGACTTACCTTTTCGTCAGTGGCCTCCAGCAGTCCCTTTAATGCTGCTGATTAGGCCGCAGTAGACCCGGAAAAACTGACTAGCATATTCAAGGGCCTGATGCCTGTTTCAGGCAGGCACCCTGGACACTCAGAGATCATCGGCTTCCAATTTGGCAGCGATGCACTTCCAGGTTGGGGGTGCGGGGGGGGGGGGAGGAAATCGGGCATGGGATACCGCTGCAAGAAAGTGACATGTGGGTGGGATTAGTGGGGATGACTAACACCACTGTCCCTCCTCCGTTAAAAATAGGAGGCAATCCCACCGTGTGATGTTTGCTAAATATTGCTAATAAAACAAGTAATAGTATGGATGCAAAGCAATGTCTACTTATTTTTAAATGTTTAGTGCATGCACATTGTATTGTACAATGAACTGCGGGGTGTACAGTAAATCTGTGCACCCAAGAAATGGGTTACAGCTAAGCACACAGGATACAGCTTGTGCAGCCCGCACAATACTTCTGCCTTCAGTGTCTGTAGTATAAAAACAGAACTGTGAGTGAGTGGGGGAGGAGACAGGGTTAGTTATTTAATCCTCCTAAGTGCAGCATTTGTTCTAATTATGATAATGTTGCACTCCAACCAGTGTCTTAAAAAACAATCTGTGAATCTATCGAAATATTCATGTCATAAATTCTCATGTATGGATGCATTTTACCTAAATGGCATCTGTCCAAACCTCATTATTTCACATTTAGTGTGCCTAGACAGATCAGTCTAAGTGCAGCACCAGATTCCCTATACACCATGCATGAGTGCACTAAAAGATATAGAGTGCCTTCTTCTGCTCAATTCAAATCACATGACATGGGGTGGGGGGTGGACAAGCCTTCCTTTTATCATGTAAAGTACAACGTGTGGTGGACTTCACAGTTTAAGAGTTTATAGTTATTTTGACCTGTTTGATTAATGCTTAAAGGTACAACAACACACCATAAACTTGTTAGCCAAGCTTGGTTTACAAATATGGAATGAAAATTGTGCCAGCAATTTAATTTGTGCTACTGTATAAAAGCAGCATCACAGAAAATGAAAGGCAATTCAGAGATGCAACCAAATCACTTGCCTATGATGTAGGGTTGCCAACTTTGATTGGACGTGTTCCTGAAGGTTTCATCACATGACCAGCCTTTTTCCCATCTCCAATATTTTTATAATTAAGTGTTCAAAGAAAATGAAAAAACACACCATTTCCTTCTAATGCCACTATGATCTTTCTCCCAGGTTGCTTCCAGCAATGAGATTAAACTTTAATTTCTAGAGACTCCAGGACAATCCTGAAGGTTTGGCAGCCCCACTGTGATGTGATTGTGATGTACCAATGTTGAAAATGAAAGTGGATTTTTCTAGGTATCTTCCCCTCTCCAAAACCCTTGACAATCCCTTTTATTGTACATTTCAGGAAGCAGACAAGGGTTAAAGGAAAAAAAAATATTTTTGCTTGGTGATAATTAAAATGGAAGAAAAAGACTATGGGAGTATTTTGTGTCCAAATACTCCCTCAATCCAATTAGAAAAATAATAGACACACAATTATGTTGTTTGACATTTTTGTAGACTTGCCAATTTAATTGCTTCCAGGAGACTCATGAATTGGGCCTCTCTCGCTACTAGTCCATGCCAGTGATATCCCCTTTAATGTGGGTCCGAGAGTGGCTCCACAGGAAATGGGGAGAGGGGCGGGGAGGGTAGAACTTCAAACAGACTCGAGAGCTACTTTAGAACTGCCTGATCCCAGAAAATTAGCTGGGCAATCTGCACCCTCTGCTGGCAGCCTGATCTCCTGGGGTTCCACAGTTCTGGATTAACTGTGAACCAATTGGTTCAGAATTTGAGGGGTTAGTGTTGGAAGTTGAAGATTCTCTTCATTGAAAGGTTAATTTTAGAATGTTTGGAATAACTTGCAGCCTTAAGAGTGATAATGTAACAAATGACAGACACATATGAATATTCGTCTGCATTGCTGCTTTGTCTGGAAGTTTGCTTCTCTATCTGAAGCTACCCCATGTTAATGAAGTTTGCACAGAAGAAAGTGTTTAATGGATTACTCTACAATAAGACTTAAACAATACTCCACATATCAATTTTTAAAAAAATCTTTCCTCCCCTCTTTTCTGAAGGCACAAACTCTCACTGGGATACAGCTCTGTTGTCGCAGGTAAACACATATCAGCTCATCCAACTGGCCATTTGTTACGTGTAACTTTAGATACAGACTGTCGGCAGGCTATTCAACCATAGAGAGCATTGCACCTAGAGACCAATCCTGTCCGCAACCAGTGTCCGCTTTCCAGCAGAGGTCAGGACCACAACAAGAGGCTGCTTTTTAATTATATATGAATGGTATTGTTGCTAAGGTGAGTATCCCTTGTTATTTCTTACCAAGAATTTAACGAAAGTGATCTGAATTGTATTTCCTAACATACAAAACAGCTTGAGACCGATAAAAAGTTCTCACTATTTTCAAAATTGTTCCATTATCGACATAAAATGCACAGGTCCTCAAGTTACACCGTGCGATACTAATATATTTCTCCGAAATTCATATTGCTGCTATTTAACTGACAGCGTTAACCTAGAATATAGCATAGGGAAGAATTTAAGATGAATGCACCAAACATTCATGCAGTGATATCCCACAAAGCCATAAAGCCTGTTGATTGAAACCTGCACATTCAGTGCTGTAGTGCAGATAGATGATAGACAGAAAGAGAGACATAGAGATGGTGAGTGAGAGTGAGAGATCCCTCTACTAGTGAAAATACAGGACCTAGACCATAAGTATGCAAGAGCAATTGCTTTTTGGCAACTGATTACTGCAGTGCCATTATTGAAGCATTAACACGCTAGTTGATATTTCCCATGTATGCACTATGATTTTTGCTGTTTCTGGTGTAAAATATCAACACGGGGGAGCTGTATAAATAACACTAATATACACAGAATAAACTGGTGAATCCTTGGGATGTTTTACTATGTTAAAGGTGCTATATAAATGAAAGTTGTTGTTGTGGTGGTGGTGAAAACAAAAACCCAGCTCATCGAAAATCTGAAACGACAAGGCAGAGTTTGGAATTCATTCCCCTTTAGTGCGACAAAAAGAATTCTCCCTGACAACAGAAGCTAATGACTGATTACATTGTGTTCTAGTTAGGAATTAGGACCCTGCTTCTGAATCCCTGCAATGTCAGAAGAATTATAAGTAATTTTGGGTTGACCATTAGAAAGTATCTGATAATGCTCTAATGTAGCTGGACGGGCCAGTTTGACACTAATTGATGGTCTGAATCATTTAACCCATCATGACACGGTGTGCCCAGCTCCAGAAATATGACCTCTTTTAGTGCATTTCTGGACCAGCTCCAAACACTCCAACTCTTTCAGATATTGACTTTCACACAAACTTCCGCCAAGTCAGCTGTGTGAAAGTAATTCTTGAATGTTTTCTGATGCACTGCATTTGGAGTGTGGTGTAAAGCAAGGTTTGAATACAACTCAGGATGCTGCCACTACAGAGACAGGATTGTACCTTAGAAAAACAATGATATCCCCCTGGTGGCTCAGCGAGTTCATTCAGCAGATCATCACTTGAATAATTGGTCAGTTATCAACATTAATAGTAAATATATACCAGCAGCACTAAACCATTAGTACCTGTAATTCTGCCTTTACTATGTAAAATATTGAAGTTATAACATTTTTTGCACAAAAAAGGTTATAGTGCCTGAAGGGGGTACAGTCTTGCCTTTTTTGAAATTATTTTATTCACAAAGTATTCTGCCAAGTATTGTGATTCCTATCCTTAAATAATGTCAGCCTTAGCTCAGCAGCAGCATACTTGCCTCTGAGTTAGAAGGTCCTGGGTTTAAGCCCCACTTCAGCGACTTGAGCAAATCTGGACTGACATTTCAGTGCAGTGCTGAGGGAGCGCTGCACTGTCAGAGATGTGGCCTTTTGGATGAAATGTTAAACTGAAGCCTGTCTGATCTCTTAGGTGCACATAAAAGATTCCCTGGTGCTATTCAAAGAGCAGGGGAGTTCTCCCTTGTGTCCTGGCCAACATTTATCCCTCAACCAACATCACCAAGACAGATTATCTGGTTATTTACCTCAATGCTATTTGTGGGACCGTACTTTGTGCAAATTGACTGCCATGTTTCCCTTCATTACAACAGTGATTACAGTTCTAAAGTACTTCATTGGCTGGGAAGTGCTTTAGAATGTCCTGCGGATGTGAAAGGCGCCATATAAATGCAAGTTCTTTCTTTCTTTGTGGTATTATGGAAAAGTTGAGTTATAACTAAATTTTTTCACCATTAGGGGGTGCAATTGCTTTTTTGCAGTGTGATTTCAGAATGAGATGGCCAATTAGTGCTATAGAATCACACTATGAAATCCACACTTATGCTATAAATATAAGTTTGAGTCATAAAATATATTTTGTTTGTGAGCCAGAATTCTCTGGGAACTTTTCTGGTGTAATGTTGAAAATTGTCAGTTGAAACAATTTGACCAATTTTCTATTAGTAGAATTAATCTAAATGACAAGGAAGCAATATTATTGGCTTTGCACGAACCCATCTGTCTTGTTTTTCCAAGAGTTAACTGCATAAAGGAAGCTCAATGGTGTCCCCCAACTGTGGTAACTAATCTGCAATGTTATCAGCTGCATTTCACCACACCAGAATTCTGGCCAGGGTGATTTTGGTGGTGAGAGAACTACTGAAGTGACCCATTTAAAAAAAGTTAAGAGAAATGTTGGGATTGGTCCCACACTTGGATGACACTGTACAAGCTCCAATTCAGGAAACAAATACCCAAAAAGGCATTGAACATAGATGTAACTTTTGTACATGTAACTGCATCATATTTGGTGTTAAATCAATTTGTTGATGATAAATATCCTGAGACTCTGTAAGACTTAGTAGCTGAAAATGGCCTTTTCACAATCCCCATACTTGACGTGGAGCAAATGGTTTATAGCACTGGTACACCTTAATATTGTCACTTTTACGACCATTTATGTACAATTTTACTTCAATATAACATTACATAAAATCTCAAAACAAATGATTAAAATTAGATTGTAGGGAGGTTTCATCCTACATTTACAAGTGGAATTAAGCTAAGCTCTTTGTACGATGTGATTCAGGAAAGCGCACCATTAAATTAAACAGAGGGAGATGGTGACAGACTGTCTGTCTGATTTGATTCCTTTATTTATAAAAATATAAACATGGAATTATTTACCTTTACTTTTTTTTTATTCGTTCATGGGATGTGGGCATCGCCGGCGAGGCCAGCATTTATTGCCCATCCCTAATTGCCCTTGAGAAGGTGGTGGTGAGCCACCTTCTTGAACTGCTGCAGTCCGTGTGGTGAAGGTTCTCCCACAGTGCTGTTAGGAAGGGAGTTCCAGGATTTTGACCCAGCGACAATGAAGGAACGGCAATATGTTTCCAAGTTGGGATGGTGTGTGACTTGGAGGGGAACGTGCAGGTGGTGTTGTTCACATGTGCCTGCTGCCCTTGTCCTTCTAGGTGGTAGAGGTCGGGGGTTTGGGAGGTGCTGTCGAAGAAGCCTTTGAGAATACATTAATGAGATCCTTTCTTCATTCTGTGGAACCACAAAGTTTCCAGCATGTGCACCAACACACCAACAACCCTAACTGTGCTAATGCATTGTCCTTTAGGTGCAATATGACAAAACTGTACAGTAATTTCACAAGAACTTCTTTAAGAAAATAGAATAGTCAGCTAAAGAAAATGTTAAAAAGGAACCGTAGCAAATCTGTTTAGAAAAAGTCATGAATACAGCTAAAAATTAGGTTTAGCTTACTGCAATTTTCAATGCGAAATAGGTATTCAGCTAAATTTCAGTTCAGTAATATGTGATATCGACCTTACCCCAACCCCTCCTGTCTCCAACAATAATTTGATCATTCTGAAAGAGGGAGGTTTGCCTTTATTGGCCTTATCAATGTAAAGTTTACAGTGTAAGTTGTAAGTTTCTGGTTTGAATATCGTTGATATAGATAGGGCTGTTCTTTATTGGCTTTACGCATAATTGGTATTTAGTTGATTAGTTACCAGTCGAGAAATTGTTTCAACAGGATTTCAAAGTAATGATTTGGAATTTCCCAAATGTGGTGTTTACACAAGGTCAGAAATTCTAATAACTAATATCTGGTACAAACTAAATCTACTGATTGGCAAATGGATTCAATGATCAGGCAGCCATTTGCTACCACAGGTCTGAGCACAATTTACCAATCTTCCTGACTAAATTATGGATAAGCTATTTTCTGGCATTATCCTGAAAAATCTAGTGAAACAATGATTAAAACACAACTAGTCATCATGTAGCTGGGAGCTTTGAGAATGAGGATCCTATTCAGTTCAGAGTGAAAGCTGTCAGCTTTAATACAGCTTTTCATAACATCTTATGAGTGTCACATCCTAGAAGCAGTGCAATGGTTCTCCCATTGCTGTCTGAAACTTTACTGGTTTTCCTCCTCTACATGTACTCACTGTTGCTACTGACAATCTCCTTGGGACTGGAAGACTTTGGCTGGGCACAGCGCTCACACAGACAGTCTTTTCCATTGAAAGTCACACGGTCTCCTGCTGGAAAAGGGCGCCTGGAAAACAGGAAGAAAAAACATTGTTGCCGATTACTGAATATCAGTGTGCAGCTAAAAAGAAACTACTTCCTAAAGTGGAGTGAAAATTTTCATCTGGCTGACAGCTGCATGATTGAAGTATAATTGCACCTCCTTAATCCCAGGGCCACTCCCTCCTGACTGTATATCATTGTACCGCTACCTCTGGTGGGTCTGTCCTGCCAGTGGGACAGGACATACCCAGAGATGGTGATTGAAGAGTCTGCCACGTTGGCTGAAACGTATGATTCCATATGTCAGGCTGTTGCTTGACTAGTTTGTGGGACAGCTCTCCCAATTTTGGCACAAGTACGAAATGTGAGGAGGACTTTGCAGGGTCGACTGGGCTTGGTTTGCCTTTGTCGTGTCCGGTGCCCATGGTCCAATGCCGGGTGGTCCTTCCAGTTTTATTCTTATTGTGACTTTCTGTAGCGAGATTTTACAACTGCGTGGCTTGCTGGGTCATTTCAGAAGGCGATTAAGAGTCAACCACATTGTGTTGATGTTTAGCTAAAATGGAGCTGTATTTAATCGGTCATTAAACTTACTGACAAGAGCGGCTATGTTGTTGTGTGGTGAACAGACCTCTACCTTGCAGAGGCTAAACACCAACTCTCCGACACCTTCTCCTACCTTCCCCTAGACTAAGACCCCACCGACGAACATCAAGCCATAGTTTCCCAGACTGTCACTGACCCCATCTCCTCTGGAGATCTTCCCCCCACGACCTCCAACCTCATAGTCGCCCAACCCGGCACTGCCCGCTTCTACCTCCTTCACAAGATCCACAAACAGGACTGCCCTGGGAGACCCATCATTTCAGCCTGTTCTTGCCCCACGGAACTTATTTCTTCCTATCTCGACTCTATTTTTTCTCCCCTTGACCAGTCCGACCTACATCCGCGACTCTTCCAATGCCCTCCTTGTACTTCTTTTAACAGTTCCCAGTTCCCCGGCCCTAACCGTCTCCTTTTCACCATTGATGTCTCTCCACCTCCATCCCCCACCAGGACGGCCTGCAGGCCCTCCGCTTTTTTAAAAATTCGTTCATGGGATGTGGGCGTCGCTGGCAAGGCCAGTATTTATTGCCCATCCCTTGCTTCTCCCTTGAATGGAGGCCCAACCAGATCCCATCCACCACCACACTCCTCTGCCTGGTTGAACTTGTTCTTATGTTGAACAACTTCTTCTTTGACTTCATTCACTTCCTCCAAATAAAACCCATATGGGTCCTAGCTATGCCTGCCTTTATGTGGGATACGTGGCACATTCCTTGTTCCAGTCCTACTCAGGTCCCCTCCCTCACCTCTTTTTCCGGTACATTGATGACTATATTGGTGCCGCTTTCAGCTTTTGCCTCGAACTGGGAAATTTCATCAACTTTGCTTCCAATTTCCAACTCTCCTTCACCTTCACATGGTTCATCTCCAGCTTTTCCCTTTCCCTTCCTCAATTTCTCTATCTCCATTTCTGGGGATAGGCTGTCAACCAATATCTATTATAAGTCCACTGAATCCCACAGCTACCTTGACTACACTTCCTCCCACTCCATTTCCTGTAAGGACTCTATTCCCTTCTCCCAGTTTCTCCATCTCCAATTCCATTGCATCTGTTCTGATGATGCCACCTTCCACACCAGTGCTTCTGATATGTCTTCCTTTTTCCTAACCAAGGATGCCCCTCCACTCCAGTTGACATGGCCCTCGACCGTGTCCATCCCATTTCCTGCACTTCTGCCCTCAGCCTCCCTCCCAGAACCATGATAGGGACCCCCTTGTCCTCACCTTCCACCCCACCAGCCTCCACATTCAACGAATCATCCTCCGCCATTTCCACCACCTCCAGTGCGATCCCACCATCAATCACATCTTCCCCTCCTCTCCTCTTTCAGCATTCCGAAGGGACCACTCCATCCGGGACACCCTGGTCCACTCTTCCATCACCTCCAACACTCGCTCTCCTCCCCCTGGCACCTTTCCGTGCAAGTGCAGAAGATGCAACACCTGCCCTTTCACCTTCCTCCCACTGTCCAGGGCTCCAAACACTCCTGCCAGGTGAAACAGCGATGTACTTGTACTTCTTTCAATTTAGGAGACTGAATTCGAGGTCTCCTCTACATTGGGGAGACCGAACATGGATTGGGTGATCGCTTTGCTGAACACATCCGCTCAGTCCGCAAGCGTGACCCTGACCTACTGATCGCTTGCTATTTTAATTCCCCACTCCCACTCTGACCACTCTGTCCTCGGCCACTTAGATTATTCCAGTGAAGCTCAGCAGAAGCTCGAGGGACAGCACCTCATCTTTCGATTAGGCACTTTACAACCTTCCAGACTCAACACTGATTTCAGTAACTTCAGATCATAATCACTGCTCCCATTTTTTTTCGGACAGCAGGTGCTGGTGATGGTTCTGCTATTGCCATTCACAGCTCCTCTAGACCCATCTTTTGTTTCTTTACTTGTCCCATTACCACCCTCCTTGCCTCGCACCATCATCCCTTTTGTCATTTAATCACTCCTGCTCTCCACCCTATCAGAGACCTTCCCTTTTGTTCTTTCCTCCCACCCCCACCCACAGTCCTTGGCTCTGTACTTGCTTTAAAACTGTTTAATCTTCAACTTCTTACAGTTCTGATGAAAGGTCATCGACCTGAAACATTGGGCTTCATTTTAGCACCCGCTATCGGGTACGTTCCTGGCGGGGGGGGGGGCTCCGAGAATCGGAGAATCCCAGAGCGGGACCGGAGCCCGCCCCGAACCCGCGCACTTCCGGGTTCCCCGCTGATGCGCCAGCGTGCGCGCGCAGCCCCCGCTGGTGGGAATCCCGCAGGCAATTAAAGTCAGCGGGGTTCCACTTGAAGGTATTTATTTAGGTATTTCAGGTCATTAACTGACCTGATTAAGGGATTATGTGAGGAGGGGTGGGATTTTAGAGCAAACTTGGACTGTTTCCCACACTGGGGGAAACACTCCCAGTTTAAATGGACGTGTTGCAGCTGTCAGCCTGTGGCAGCTGCAAAGGTCCATTTGACAGGTGGGGGTGGGGGTGGGGGGGGGGAGAGACCCTCACCCATTGCAGGAGGCCACTCTGTCACTTGGGACAAAGTTTGGCCTCCGCCACCCTCCTCCTGACAGTCAAAGTCACCAACCTGCACACTTACCCCGGGGTCCGGAGACATGTACCTACCTTGCGGACCCCCTCAGATGTACATCTTGTGGATGGGGGCCGCCGTAGCTGCAGTCATGACCTCCTCGGAGGGCGAACAGCCTCACCAGCCTCACCATCCATGCCGTCCACCTCTGACACGTGGAGCTCCACAACAGAGTGCTGTGACACATCCACCTGTACAGCAGGAGGGAGGGCTACCGCAGAGAGAGATGCGTTGCAGAGGGCACTACCCTCGCCACAGGGTCCACAGACCGAGGCTCAGCCTCGTGGACCTCTCTGAGCAGCAGTGCACACGGAGGCTCAGAGTCACTCGACATGTAGTCGTGGACATCTGCAGCCTCTTTCATGCCGAGCTGCTCCTGGCTGGCCCGAGCACCATCTTCTTACCTGTCGCTGTCAAAGTCATCACTGCCCTCAACAACTTCTCCTCCGCATCCTTCCAGGGTGCAACCGGGGACATCGCCGATGTCTCTCAGTCGTCTGCGCAAAAGAGCCCTGCAAATACACCTACACCCACTCTGCAGTGACACAATGGGTGGCATCAGTTGTGGGTCCTCATAGTGATCCTCAGGAGAGGGTATTATTGCACAAACCAGACAGGATTCGCGAAGACATGGCAGTAGTGGTGCCAATATAATGCGTAATGTGAGTTGGTCAGAAATTCAATATAAGTAACACCCATGGCAAACCCTCAAACACCCTTGTGCATCCCCTTCATGCTTACGACACGTTTGCCTTACGCTGCCTACTGCACATATGTGATGCATGCCCTGTGGCTGCAGCTCAGGTAGTGGCAGGTGGAGTGAGGCTGGCCGTGAAAGATATGCACGAGAGGGTGAGTATGAGATAGAGCCATGAGATTGTATGAGGATTGGGTTGAGTGGTAGTGGCGGGATGAGTACTGGCGAGGTGAGTAGGTGCAGGTAAGATGAGGATGAGGTTTGAGTGGGTGTGAGGGGTGATGTGACAGAGTAGTGTTGGCAGTGCTGAAGGAGATGTGGGGTGGGGGCAGTGATGTGGCAGACGGAGTGTAGGGGAAAGGCTACGTGTACTCACTTTGGCTGACCTACTGAGGTAATTGGAGCGCCTCCTGCACTGTATGCAGGTGGGCGACATGTTGGTTGCGCTGGTGACCTCCTCTGCCACCTCGAGCCAGGCCTTCCTGGTGGCAGAGGCAGGCCACTTCCTCCCGCACGCCAGGAGGAAGATCTCTGTCCTCCCCCTCCTCCTCACCCCATGTATTGATACCTGGAGTGAGGCATCATTAAACTGGGAGCAGCCTTCCCCCTGGGCTGCTCCATGCTGTAATTTTTGCTATTTGTTGCAGCATCTGTCAGTGGAGGACTGCCCCTTTAAATAGAGCTCCTCCAGCTGACAGATCTTACTGCGCATGCGCAGCCCGCCCGACGCCCAGATCAGCAGTGGGGAACCCGGAGGAGAAGGTAAGTGGATCCAATTAGTGGATTGGATGCTACAATCGCGCGGGAAGCTGACTAATTTCACCGGGCGCGTGCCCCCCCGCCGAGAACCCGCAGCCCTGCTAACATCGGGCCCATTAACTCTGTTTCTTTCTCCACAGATGCCGCCTGACTTGCTGAGTATTTTCAGCATTTTCCGTTTTTATTTCAGATTTCCAGCATCTGCAGTATTTTGGTTTTGCTGTATTTAATCTGCCTGTTCATTTTAAGGCCACATCCTGGTATTCCCTGTCGGAAAAATCGTCTAATTAGGCACCTCCCAAAGTAAATTAAAGGGTAATTGTAAATCCCTGAGTCCTGCTCCTGAGAAGAAACCAGGTCATCAAGATCAAAAAAACAAGCAGGAAATGACTGGCTTTTAAAAATATTTTAAATAATTTGAAGTGTGACAGGCACACTATAGATGTAATATTTTTTTCAGATAGAAGGAGGGTTTCGGGTATGATTATTGGTGTAGACCAATTTCATCCCCATCATACACAATTTACCTCATTATGGAATCTAACACATCTATTTAGTTTCCTGAAGGAAAATTGTGCTTTTCACTCACACTCCCCAATTCACAAAGATAATCCAGAAAAACTGCAGAATTTGTCTCCATCCTCACATCTCCACCCTTTAATTGTCTTTCTCAGACAGGACTTCCATCGCTGGCCACAGTCCCTCAGGAACTGTGGACTCAGAAATGTGGGCGCGTGGGGGGTGCAGGGTGCATTCCTTGTGCCTGAATGGTGAGGCCCAAGGCTCCCCAGTTATTGGGCCTTGGGCCTCATTATAATGGATCCAACACGGCATCAGAGACCGCCAGCGAAGAGTTGTGCAAGATCGGGCTGCTACTAGTGTCGCAGTGGCCCTCAGGTAAATAGGTCTGAGATCGGGGCCGGGGACTGGGCCCGGGGTCAGGATCACGTCAGGGATCGGGGCAGCGGTTCGGAACGGGGTTTGGGATGAGACCAGGGATCAGGGCCGTGGGTCGGAATCAGTCCAGGGATTGGGGCCACGAGTCAGGCCAGGGATCGAGGCTGCGGGTCGGGCAGGTCCGGAGGTCTGGCGTCGGGCCATGCCAGATCTGGGGCTCAGGCCCGGTCCGGGGGTTGGGAGCGGTGCCGATCAGGAGAGGGGTTAAATGTGTGATCGGGAGGAGCACGCCTGCTACTCCTGGCTCCACATTCAGGTAAGTTACTTACCATCTTTGTTGCAGGCGATCCCGAGAGCTGGTTTCCCTGAGTGCTGCCCGCGATGGTGCTGGCTGCCTTGGGGCATACCAATCTTGGAGAGGGGACTTCAAACAGGCATTAGGCCCCTTATTTGCATATGCAAAGGAGCTAATGCCTGCTTCAGGCGTGGGTAAAGGACGCCTCTTGTTTGTCCTTACCCATTATGGCGGGCAGCGCACTTCCAGCTGGAAATGTGCACTCGCTTCCTGCCTGCCATTTTGGAGTCTGAGTAGTCTGAGTAGCGCTCGAAAAACGGCGCTGCACAGACCAATTTCTAGGCCATCATGTCCTCTCCTGTTACAAAATCGGATTGAATGTATTCACATGGTAATGACATGCAGTGCTACCAAAGATGCTCTTTCAGCTTATTTTTAAGCACAGAAAATATTATCCTGGTCTAATAATAGACAATAACTCGGCGATAATTGTCAAACATGATAAGTGAATTATACTTATCGTTCAAGTTGTGAAAACACTATTACATTTGCCATTCACAGATATTACTATATTGTGCTCGTTTCATATTTTTAAAAGTGCAATTTTTAAATGGAACATATTAAAGTAAGTTTCATATGGTGGCCTGAATGTGTAACATAAAATGTTATTCTAAATATTTCAAGGGATGAAGTTATTATTCTCCTAATCCTTTAGGATTTGTTTTATTTTCCATTGCACATTAATGAATACAGTTCCCCATTGATTGGTTCTTGTAATCCTTTAGAGTTTTCAGACAAGGCATGTCAGGTAGGAGATACTGCAGAAGTAATACCAGTAAGGAAATCACAGCTACTGTATAAAAAGCTGGATTAGTTTATAATCATGCAGTTTACTACAGCAAATTCCACTGTGATTGGGAAACTGAATCAGTGAATCTTGCTGCATATTTGGTATCTTCTGGTAATATCATTTACTGAACATTCTAGATGTCAACTGTATATAAATCAATTCCCTCGTTTTATGATTGCAATTTAGATTAAAAACAAGTTTTCCCAGTGCAAGTCACTGCTTTGCATTAACAGGGCATAAAAACACAGATGTGCGTGTGGTTGATAGACCAGGTCTGCAGCAGTTATAGATTATATACATATACATTTTGGAAAGCGACATATTCCTTATTGACCAGATAAATCCAACCAATTTTAATGCGTCAGTCTCCCGCCTGAGATCAACAAGAAGCGGCAACTGGTCGGCGGGGATGGGGGGGGAGCGGAATATCGGACGGCAGGAGGTCCCCACCGGGGATCGAAGGGACAGTCCCCGGCACTCAGGTAAGAGGCTGGGATGGGGTTCAGGAGGGGCCTCACGGTCGGGAGACGGGAAGAAGTCCAGGGCAGGGGAGGCCTAAATTTTCCTTGTGGGGCCCACAAAGAAAGTCAAAAAAAGGAAAATTGCTCACCTCTGTGGGCAAGAGTGAGGAGAGAGGTTAGGAGAAATTTCTTTATGCAGAGATTTGTTGGAACATGGAATGCCTTGCCACAAGGAATAGTTGAGGTAAAGGCCAATGTATCTTTTAAGGGAATGCACTGCCTGAAAGGGTGGTGGAAGCAGATTCAATTATAACTTTCAAAAGGGAATTGGATAAATACTAGGTGGAAAAATTTGGAGGGGATTGGGACTAATTGGATAGAGCCGGCATGGGCACGATGGGCTGAATGGCCTCCTTCTGTGCTGGATCATTCTATGATTCTATGACTTGAAACAGAGGACGATACAGGGTGATGGGGAGTGAGGAGGGCAGTGGGATTACTGTCAGATTACTCTATTAAAGTAGTGGCACATTGGCCAAATGGCCTCCTTCTGTGCTGTAAACACGTTTCTAAGTATCAAGGATATTTCTGAATGAAAAATTCTTATGAGATTTGCAATTTTTTCATCATACTTTCCAGCTGTTATATGTTGTCTTACTTGCATATGGAGCAAACAAAGCATTTGGGATGGTAGGTTTTCCCTAGCGCCGTAACTACTTCCCCCTCCACGAACTCTCCGCAGCCCTGGCAACGAGTTCCGTACTGCCGCTGATAGTCCAGCGTACAAAGGTAATCACTGTTCTTCATGAAAAATCCACCTTTGGCCAAGTCACAGCCACAAACTGCAAACAAAATGCAAATAAAACGGGTGTTAGATGAAATATCTTTAAACCAACAACTTCAAAGCAAACAAACTCTTATACGGGCTTGAGTAAAATGTCAGTCATAGTCCTTCACCCGAGTTCGGCTCCAGCCCAAGGAAAGAAAATGAAGGCCTCCTCTCACTGATAGTTGAGAGACAGCTGTCCATCAGGCAATGTTTAGTCATTCTTGTATCTGAGATTCTCATGGTCACAAAAAAACCTGCAGCCTTTACTGACATACCCATATGGAATAGACTCCTAGAGAAGGTAGTTGATTGGAGTTAACTGACCCATTTAAAAGGGAGCTTGATCAATATCTGTTGAGAAGGGGGATCGACAGTTATCGAGATGCTAAGGGCACTGCTTTCCTCGATGTGGAATTCCTTATGTAGCCACATCAATACCACATACTGTACTGATACCTTTAGCGTTCTGCCAACTGATTAACATTCATACAAGACAGGTTTTCCTGGAAAGGGAAGCAAGATTTACCAAGAATTACTGCTGTTGCTCTGCTATTCAACTCTCATTTAAAGAATGGTCTAGTGATGGTGGGGTATAAGTTTTGCTTTATTTTGGCTTCTGAATTGTTCAGTACATAATTTATTGATGAACTGAACAAACTTCATTCAACAATGGTTACACACTTAGCCCCATTTTAAATGTTGAGCAGTTTTTACAGTAATACCAACGTAACACTGTGTACGTCTTTCAGTTAAGAAAGTGTTAATGCAATTCTGGCAGGAACACTATTGGCTACACATCTCAAATGTTAAACTCTCTTTTCTCTCGACAGTTGTCGGCTGATCTGTTGTACATTTACAGCATTTTCTGATACAAATTCAGAGGGCTTCCCACATCCCAAAATGAGGTACCAATGATAGTTTAAAATAAAACAGACTAACTCACCAGTTTATGAAAATAAATCGCACATTAAAAACTATTAAATGAACTCAATGGGGGGGCTGAAGATTCTTTCTGTTAACAGTGTTAACAATTAGTTAGTTGTATAACAACACAGTACAAAGTTCAATACTCATTACAGAAGGTACCACAATATTATTTTTTTTAAAACTCAGTTGTAATATTAGATTTAGAAATATGTGTTTTAATCACTCAAGACTTGGGTTTTATTCCACAGTAGATTCTCGATTTACCTTGCTGAGGTCTTTCCTGAGGTCGCATCAATGCAAGGTCAGTTTAAATGGTAATACTGCAACAAGAGTAGGGCCCACTTTTCCTCACCAAATGATGTCATGAATAATAAGTAATCAGCAGTTTTCAGGCAGGAAACGGTCATGATTTTATAAGGTTAAGCAAACAATATTAAGATAGTGTTTTTTTTTGTTAAGTCTGCTGCCCTCAATACCGCATTAAATGACAATTTTACTAAATTTTGATATTTGCTTTTGATATTAAAATCATTAGTTGCGCTTTAAATGCACTTGCCTTTCACGTTGCACAACAATGTTGCAACTTTAAAATGGTACCTCCTTCCCCAGAGAATGTCATAAGATGAACCTGTTCTTTGTATCTGCACGGAAGACAATGTCCAAGGAAACATAGCCTACCCCAAGTAAATATGCCCAAAACCCACTGTGTGTGTTGAAGTCTAGCCCGAGTCTTCCAAAATTCAGAATGCTGGCTCATTGCTGTCTCTAAAATATTAGTACACTGAGAAATACTATAACTTATATGTTGCTGAGTGCAAATAAACAACATTCATACTTAGAAAATAGATATAATGCTGGAAATCTTAAAAAAAAGGAATGAACTAACTTGCATTTTTATTGCGCCTTTCACAACCTCAGGACGTCCAAAGCACTTTGCAGCCAATGAAGTACTAAAAACTGCAAATGCTGGAAACGTGTAACAGGTCAGTCAGCGTTTGAAAGAGAAAAGTTAATGTTTCAATAAGTTCTGTTGAAAGCTGACAAACCAAAACATTAACCAATCTTTTTGAGAAATAACTTGCTGTACGTTTTCAGCATTTTCCGTTTCTGGTTACACACAGATTTACAGTGTGGTGTTGATGTGACAGCCCCAACATTGCATCTTACAGGTAACTTCATTCTGATTCTCATTACTGATAGTATCACTGCCCTTGGCCATCTGTCGTATCAATCATCAAATGTAATGCTCCTAATATCCTTTTTTTTAATTAGTGTTTTTTAGTAGTTTGGCAAACCTTAATTGAAGCAAATTCCAAACGTGAACATTATAGCCAACTGTTATTTTCCCTCTAATCAAACCTCTTACTTTTTGGCTTCACAAACTCCAGTTCCAAACTACCTTTATACAGGCCTTTACTAAACTATGTCTCCATGGTCACAGTGAAGATCTTCATAAATACACGTCTGTGTATATATCAACTAGTTAGGCTTTAACCCAGACTGGGTTTAGTTAGCATTTCTAACACACCTGACATGGACTTTTTCTTTATTGAAGGTCAGTTGGGAAAATTCCATCCTCAGACTTTTTTTTAAAGATACAGGCCCCAATATTCCTCCCTCCCCACCTTGCCAGAGTGCAGGACAGACAGAGAGCATCAAAGTGTGCTCTATCTATCCCGGCTGCCACAGCTTCATGTACCCGGATCTGGTGGTCGTAACCCTGGTGCCTCCTGGGCCCTAGAAGGCCTTGCACCAGGAATCGGGGAGGGAGGGATGGAGAATCAAGTGCACAACTTCAGGCCTCAGAGGCAGACCCTGCTGCCACTCTTAGGGCCTTCTGGCTACTGTTGGAGAACAGCAGCCAGAAGGCCCCAAGGTCCAAGGACCTGCTAGGTCCCTTAAAAGGAAAGTGAAAACTTAACTTTAGGATTTTCCTCGCCTTGCTACCAATCCGAGGGGTCCCATGGAAGGCCTACTGAGGTGCCACCCATTGGTTGTACTTGGGGGGGGGGGTGCGGGTGGAATTGAGATGGGAGGGCCAGAAATGCCCCCTCCTGCCTCATTCACATCACAATGCTCAGCTTGCGTTATTGCGAGCACAGGCCCTGCTCCGCCCATTTGAGGAAGCCCTAGAATTCCTTAGGCAGTGTAAAGGGGCAGAGACCCAATGTAATGGGTCAACGCCCCTTTTTCCTCTCTATGCTGCCTGGGAAATGAGTGTTTCCCAGGCGCTACAAGGCGAAATATCAGGGCCATATCGTTAAGGCTGCCAATGTACATAACTGAGCTAAGCTCATTCCTTATTAGAGTTATTAATAGTGAGTTGTGCCGCTGTTACACCTTCCAAAAAAAGATGTGTGCCTGCCGATGGTCAGGAAAGGTATTTACATGGGTTTCTTGGGTCAGCTCCATTGGAATGGTCATTGGTGTAAATCCATGTAAAACAGGTGTAAGCTGCTGCCGTGCTTGGAAACTAGGATGCAGCCTTTATAAAGACAGTTCAAACTTCAGCAGCAGACTGAGGGAACAACCAGGCAAGGAAGGAACAGTGCTTGGATCACTCACTTGACTTTCGGATAACTTCACTCATCAATCTTTTTATCATACTTTGAGAATACCTACAGTAGACCCTTCTGGAGCAAACAGCAAACAAGGCAGCAGACATGGCACCCAGGCACAGAAGAAGAACACATTTTTTTTCTGATTCATTCCTTCAAGCCCTCATTGAGGAAACTGAAATAAGGAGGCACAGACTCCTAACTGTCGATGCCAGCAAGACTGCCAGGATGTCACACATGCCACCTGGAGGGAGGTAGCATTGGTACTGAGTATCAACTCTCTTGCATCCAGGACTGCCGACAAATATTGTAAGAAGTTCATCGACCTCACCAGGGCAGGAAAGGTAACATACCAGACACTCTCCCTTTTCTTCCTTGCCCTCCCTCAACACCAGCTTCACCCTCTTAAAGCAACACCTGTACAATTAACCCTTCACAATGCACTCTGGTTAAGGGGGGGGGGGCCTTAGCTCAGCATTTTACACTACGACTACCCAGCTCCCCTAACTCCTCCTACTTACATGCACAACCCTATAACCTCTTTCTTACTTTAACAGACTGACACCCCCCCCCACATCTCTTACTTCAGTTCTTCTAAGCCACTTGGTACACACTCTTCAACTGCTAGCCTTCTCCTCGTGCATTCAATCTTCTTGCAGGACAAAATGGTGCACCAATGCCCGCCAGAGGCGGGCCACCAGAAACACTCTCCATGGGAGATGCCGAGGTTGGCAGCATATTGCCAGCATCAGGTTCATGTCTGAACACGTACACTGGTGCCCTAGCATCCTGTGAAGCACCACACAGATCCAACCTTCTGCCCCCTTCTCTGTCTCCTTAATCCCAAGAGACTGCCGCTCATTATGATGAAAAGTATTTCATTGGCTGTAAAGCACTTTGGGACGTCTTGAGGTCGTAAAAGGTGCTTTAAAAAAAAATGCATGTTCTTTCTTTCTGATCATTTAACAAGTTCCTACTTCTCTACTGAACGGTTTGCAGGTCATCCAACATATTCATTTCCTCTCAGCGATTGGAGTATCTGCTGTCTAGTTTCCTCCCTCCCCTATCTTTTTTGGCTTTTACCCCACTGAGGAGCTTGCTTATCTTTCAGTTTGCAGTTCTGAAAAATTATCTGCAACTGGAATGTTAAGCAGACTTACCTCTTTCCAGATGTTGATAAACCTGCTGTGTGTTTCCAGAATTTTCTGTTTTCGATTCATATTTCCTGCATTTGCAGTTTTTTTCTTTTTATATAAAGAGCTGGACAATCAGAGCCAAAATGATCAAAAATAATTGAACTGAACAACACCAATTCTTTTACCACATTTTGCTATAAAATTAGGTAACTTCTAAGAACACTCAACGTTAATCTCTTATTTGAAATGAAATATTCAACCTGACTTTACAATTTAATGCTTTACAGGCCGCAAATAAAGGTGGCAGCTGGTGTCTTTCAGATTGCTGCAAAATATTTACAGGATGTGTGGTGACAAGGGCGGAACGTGCAAAAGAAAATGGTTTAATCATTTTCATATATGACCAATATAGGATATTTTTCTCTTTTTAGCCTTGTCTAATTGAATGAGAGAGATCAGAATCTGATTTATATTATTATCAGAAGCAGTCATCTGGGGAGCTCCTTCCCATTACAAATTCATCAATGTTAAATGGTCTGAACAGCAAATATACTGTGATGGATGGTTATGCACAATCAAGTCCATCCCCGACAAGATCATCCTGTTGAAGAATGACTATTGAGATACTATCCTCCAGCTGAAATATTGGGGACAATCCCTCAATGGGAAAGACGTTGATACAGTATCCCATCATCCAGTCGTATGACATACATCAAGAAGAAAAATGTGATTACAATGTGACATACAATGCCCTCCTAATCTCATCTTCCATCAAATGGCAACCAGACCTGCATGCTAGACTGAGAAACAATGCAGCATTTCTGTCCAGAACAATTCAGCTTACTCTCAGGAATCCGAACAGAATCAAAATCATAATTTCAAAAGCTTCACTCAAATGTTACATTTCTCCCACTGATGATTTCTGCAGATAATTCAATTGGAAAGCAAGTGCTGATTCTCCTGTAGATCTTGTTATTTTATGTCATAGGTGTAGGGCCACAAAACCATGTAACAAACAAATGTGACCATGCAATCCCCAATATTATTACACACTTTTAATATTGGCTCTGGCCTCACACAGATTCCTCAAGGGGTGATTTTAGTCTCTCCACCGACTCATTTTCCACTAGAAATGGGGAGGTAGTGAGACCAAATCCTAAAAAATTACTTCCCACTGCCTTCCCACCAGAAGCCAACCTGCTGCCATTTTTGAGCTGGCTTCGAAATTGATGGCCAGCGCACCCACTTAAAACAGGTGGGAGCCTCATTGGCCAGTTGAAATCAGAGTCCTAGGGTGTAGCTAAGAACTCAATGCCATTTTGGACTGAATACACACAGTGCCCGCGCAGTGCAAGACCCATCCACTGACCTGAAGCAGAAAGCAACTAAACAATGCTTCTTAAAGGGATTCCTGGAGCCTGCTTAGAAAAGCAGTAAAGCCAACATACTTTGCAAAACATTTTCCTGTGGAAAGAATCCTGCATTTATTTAACTGCAATGCAGTAAACAGTTTCTGACATTTCACTTTACAAACAAGCAATATCACCTGAGGCTGTCAATTTAGAGTGATGGTGCTGAGCCAGTCTTGAGCTGATGTAGAGTTTGTGATAAGCTAAAAGATATCAGGTACACATTTCAGTTGCAGTATTCTGCAAGCCTTTGATTCAGATTTCTCTCAGCTCATCAGCAGATGCTAACTTGTGAATCCCAGAAAAATACTGATTGGTCAGAAAGCTTCAAGGAGCAATTGCTCATTGCCCTTCTTAAAAAAAAAAGGGCCCAGATTTTCCTGCAATGGCAAGATGGGAGGCGTAGATCTCACCGTTGATAATTCACTCCATATTTTCTTGCATTTCTAATTAGAATAGGCCGCAGTGAGCTTAACAGTGAATCAGAAGCAGCACAGCCGCTGGCCATTGTACTTTCCGTCTCTCCATAGATGATACCTGATACCTTCCAGTGCTTGATTATGCCTGCTACGGATTAAACACTTGTACACATATCGATACATAATTGTTGAATTGTCTTTTTTAAGCATTTACATATTCTTGAGCGACCTTTTGGCTAAACACACTTGTGAAGTAGCAACCGTAAGTGCTTAAAAAAGAAACATAGTTAAAAAAATTAAAAGAAAAGAATCCTTTTATTGACATGACAATGCACTGGCTACAGAACCTGTCTTTCAACAAGTCCCGATCAGAAAACACATTAGCACGTCATTTAAATGCAATCACTGACAATTTAAAACATACTGCTGATTAAAATTGAACTTTCATGATATAACATTCCTGTCATTATTAAATTGCTTATCCTCTGACATAACATGAGCAACACCATGGGAGAGCTGCTAGAAGTAGAAGAAAGCTTTACATACAGTGCGCATCCATCGCAGATCTCACATTTTGTTACAGATGCAAAAAAAAAGCCAGGCATTTCATTGTGGACTATTCTGACCTGGAACCTGAAACTCTCTCTCTCTGTATATAAAACATTGCCTATTTTGTGGTTTGTCACACCTCTGATGTCACACATTTTCCTCACACCTCAAGCGTTACACCTTTTTACACACACATATTTGTATTATATTTGCAAATGATTGGCTCAAATTCCATACTCATAAAACAGCGACAAAAACCAAGACTGAATTGGTACAGAATGCCTGAACCAAATGCAAGGAAAGCAGGAGGCTTAGCCTTCAATAAGGAACTTGTAAGGACAAAGAAAACAATATATCAAGCATAAGTCGTCATTATAATCTGCCAATAAAAGGGAGAATCTAAACCAATCAACTCACTCTAAATATTTTTTGAAAGTTCTTGTGGCTGCCATCTTGCTTTCTCCACTAAGCTAAGCACTTACAACTGGACATAAAGTTTGTAACATATTAAAAAATCTACTTGTATTTGCATTCTGCCTTTAATGTAATAGAACATCCTAAAGCACTTCCCATTTGAGAGAACAGACCAAGCAGAAGTACAACAATTGGGAGAGCAGGAGAACAACAATTATAAAGAGTTGATGGAATGCACAGTCATGTACATATAGCTTTTGAGGAGACTTTCACAAGTGGGGTGAGAAGTAGAAAGGCAAAGAAAGGGAATTCCAGGAAGAAGAAAGGTCTGTCATCGAGTCAGGAGGGAAGGGATGCACAGGAGGTAACAGCCGAAGGGCCGTAGGACATTGGGATGTCCTCTGCTGGAGGACGTTGCAGAGATAGGGTAGACCATGAAGAGATTTGTAAACAAGGGCCAAGATTATGAATTGGATATATTCAGGGATAAGCAAGAAAATGAGTGATGGATGGGTGGGACATAGTGTAGGACAGGATGCAGCTGACAGAGTTTTCAATGAGTTCCAGTTGGTGTATGGTCAGGTAGCCAATGAGCAGGATGTTAGAGAGGTTGAGTCTTTAGGTAATGAAAACATGGTTAAGGGTTGCAGTGACGGTGGGATTGAGGTAATGGTGGAGGTGGGCAATGTTGCAGAGTTGCAAGTAAATGGTGTTAGTGGTGAATAGGACACAAGGTTTGAAGTTCAACTCATGATCTGCTATGTATGTTTATCTCAGAAGTCAAAAGAAACCAGCAAAATAAAATGATTAATACAAAGAGCGGAATTTCTGGTTGGATCGTACCATTATTCAAGTTTGGAGTGAGGTTTTGCATAAAAATCTTAAATTTAAATATGTTCAGTTACCAAAACCTTTTTGGTACAATGGGCCAGATTTTGCTCTCAAAGTAATGGTGAGGCTAATAGGTCTAACAGCAACTTCAGGCGAGGAGCAGATACACGATTAAATGTCAATATCCAAAAGTTGCTGTGAGTTGCACCACTTCGCCATTCGCTTTGCGAAAACGGCATCTCATTCTTTGCCTCACCGTTGAAATGTATTAAATGTTGTGAAGTTGCTGTGTTTGCACAGTAGATATGAACTAAACTTGCCTCAGAAAGTTCAGTCTCATCATTTCAAGCTTAAGTATCCTTTCAATGACATGATAATTGTTAATTATTGCCAATCAACCTCTCTGGCACTGAAAATTAATTATTACAAGTGTGGAGTCTCATTCTTTCAGGTATTAATTGTTGTAGATTTTAAAAATGTCAAATTTAAAATTTATAATTTTTTACTTTTCCTTTCTGCCTCTTTTTTTTCTCTCTTAATCCAATCTTTCATTCCCTCTCTCTATTTCTCTTTCTGCACCTGATTTGACATTGAAGTCACTCACTCTAATTTACACTTCCTTCTCAGTCCTTCCGCTGTTTAATTCTCAATTCTTCAGTCTCATTGGTTAAGGAGATATCCAGTTGTGTGCTTGTTCACTCAGGTCCCGGATGCCCTGTTTCCCCTCGCTGCGCCATTAGCAGTGGCTTAGTGGGCAAAATGGTTTGGAGCTGAAGGGTGCAGGGGCAAGTCTAATTAACGGCTGATGCCACTAGATACCCGCCTACAGCAAAATCTGGCCCATTAAGTACTATTGCAGAAATAATTGATAAAGACATATATATGTCTTGGCCTTTACTATACAAACCCATTCCCTAATCCAGATAGACAGTAAATGTAAAGAGCTGGTCCCTTATATTACCTACAGAGATTTATTTGGTTATGTAACTGTGGCATGTGAGCAAAACCAAAGAATGAAATTCTTTTCCTCATTGAAAAAGTTGAAGGGGATTTCAGTTTGTTTTCCAAGTGATTTAAACCTAGCTGGAAGATAAATTTAAATGATCCGGTTGCTCTGATTGGCTGCTGCCCATGTCAATCACGGCAAGCCTCACTCTTCATTTTGACTACAAATTCAGTGAAAAATTCTCTCTTCTGAGAAAGGCAGATTCATTTTGGGAGGCTTAACGGTAAATTCCTTTGAAAACGTGTAAATAATGAATTATTGAGCATTTTAGGAGGTCATTTTTGTTGGTTATTGAAATTTATGTTTCTTAAAGGCTGCATAAGTCAGCGAACGCACTAATAGTGCACTAAAGCAGGAACGTAAAGGTAGAAACTGGCTGCTAACAAGAAAAGTGGTGGAGGGGTGTCTTACAGCCTGAAAAGGGGCTGCAGACAGGTCAGTAAAGGAAGCTGACAGACAGGAACATGGAATGGGGGGGCAGGGGCAAAGGCAGTTTGGGCCCCATTCTACTGGGTTTCTTTTCCCATTCCTGCTCCAATACTGTCACAGCCCAGCACCTCTCATTACTAGTGGGGCCACAGGTCCCCCAATCCTCCTGGACCCCAGCCCCAAGTTACCAGGATGCCTCCAGGTGCTCACAAACCCCTATACTGCCCTCCCAGTGCTGCTAGACACTAGGACTAATCCTAATGCTCCTGGACGGATGAACCTCTTCTCAGTGCTTCCTAATTCCAGGCCTGCCCAATTCCTCCATATCCCAGGACACCCTTCCTAGTGCTCCCTGATCCCAGGTCTGCATCCAATACTGCTAGATTCTAGGACCCCCCCTCCCAGTTTTCCCTGATCTGTACCTAATGTTCCCAGACACCGGTCCCCTTGCTCCACAGTGTTTCCAAAACCCAGGAACAAATTTACAGTGATCCCAGGATCTGCCCCAATGCTCCTAAAATTCCTCTGTAGTGCTACTAGACCTCGGACTCCCTTCCAGTGGTCATAGACCTTGGACATGCTCAAAGTACTACCAGGCCCCGAGCTCACATCGCAATGCTGCCAGACCCCAGCCTCATAACCAGTGTTCCCAGGGCCATTCCCAACACTGCTCCTTAATAATACACAACATCCCTGTTCCTATAAAACCATCAAAATCACTGTGAGCAATACCATGGGATGTCAGCTAGTATATTAAAAAGTCTTGCAGGTGGCATGCTTCTATCACAGTCCCAGCCATCATACTTTGTTACAGATGCAAACAATCTTTAAAAAACGAGAGAGGGAAAGCCACCATGAACTCTTCTGACCTGGAGCCTCTCTCATTGACCTCAGCTGTAGTTACAAGCAGCTATAATTTCCTGGATTGCCCCAGGAAGTATTTGAGCAGCAGTCTTAAAGAGACAGGCTAGGATTGTAGCTAAACAGCATAACCCTGCTCCAGACCCCAGACTGCCAGTGAGCAACACTGTGGGAGATCTGAGAGTCTTATTTCATAATCACAGTATTTTGGTATTCCAAAATCCTGGCATTTTACAGCAAATGTAGGATTTTCTTTCCCAGAGGAAATAAAAAGCCTTCACACTGTTCATCTAAACAACTTTTTTTATTTATTATTTACCAAAATTACTATAGTTAATGGTTAACATTAAGGGGAACTCAGATTATCAAGGTTTTTCATACATCACCAATTATCGTTAATGAGATATAATATTGTGCTGGCCTTAGGCACATCACATTACCTTTTTGATCATTGTTTAGCCTCTATCTAACCCCTGCTATTGAAAACCTTGAACAAGAAAAATGGCCAAGCACAACTAGGGGGTCTCTTGCATAGGATTTCTCAATGACTTGGTACACTGACCACAGAATGAGCTGTAAAGGTTTAAGGAAATGGGCAAGCCATATTTTTCAAATTGGACCATAATCTGGGATATTAGACTTTCTGGATTTTTCTTTTGCACAGATCTCCTGGGTGGGTAACCATTAAAAATCACAGCTGAAATCTGGCAATATTTCAATGCTTATTATGGACTGGAATGCTGCCCAATGGAAGATAAACCTTTTGTGTGATTTTATATATGAAACCTCTCTAATCAAGTGAATTTTGTTTGATGTTTGAAACGGTTGACAACAAGTGACATCTCTCCCATGCTGTATGAAGTATTTGAACTTAGTCACCACAACAAGCCTTTAGATTTAATAGTATTAGTAAGTTTATATCTTATCTTAATTTTGATTCCAGCTAATAACTTGTGATAAGGGAAAATTTGCAAGGCTATGGGGAACGAGCAGGATCGTGCGACCAATTGGATCGCTCTTTCAAAGTTCCGGCACAGGCATGAAGGGCCAAATGGCTTCCTTCTGCACTGTATGATTCTATGAAATATCCTGTATATGTTTCCTAAAGAACTGAATAAATAGGAGATAAAAAGTTCAGGGAATATAGATAAGCCTTTTCCAAGTCTATATCTGAAACGGTATGCAAACTAAGCTACTCAGCAACTCAGTATAAAGTAAAACATCAAATACATTTTAAAAGACATATTTTTGGCTCAGAATGCTGCAAATACCAGAGCAGTTAGTGGTAATTGAAATGGTGGCGAGCATCACAAGATTTTACAATCCTGATTTTTATAAGTTTCAACAGTTTCACAGCAACATCCATTTTAATGCTTCTAAGCTAGATAATTACGTGAGGGAGAAAGGAATAGAAGGATATGTTGATAGGGTTAGATGAAGAGGGGTGGGAGGAGGTTCATGTGGAGCATAAACACCGGCATAGACCAGTCGGGCCAAATACGCTGTTTCTGTGCTGTAAATTCCATGTAATTCTATGTAACTAACCTTTTGCTTATATATGTCAAAAATTCCCAATTAAATATCCTCTTTTGGGTATATTATCCTTGATGCTTTCTCTGAGGTGAATGCATGCAAACATGTAATTTAAAAACGTTTTATTGGATAAGGTCCAATCAGTACCTTATCCTCAAGTACTCTCAGGAACATTACCTTGTATTAAGTGACATCTATGCAGCAGCAGTTGGGCTCCCAAACCAGGTACCATCTCCATGGTATTTTCAGGTGTAACGACTGAATCATAACAGTTCTTAGACTGGTTTCTTTCTCAATTTAGTTTAAATATTGCATTTGTTTAAATATTGTAATATTTTATCAGTTTGAATAAATTATATTAAAAAAATAATTTATTTGCTTATTTTTTTATATCCTGCTTATGCAAGGAATTAAGAATGATATTTCTTCATTGGTATTATATTTGTAAAACGGTCAAGTTATATTTTGCCATAATTTGTAATGTACCAGAAGAAAAATATATAGACTTCACTCAAGGCTACAAGGGTCAGTTTTATTGCCAAATTAAAAACATAGGGCGCTAAATTGGGCCGTGTAGCGCCCGTTGTTTCGGCGCTACAAGGCCTCTCTAACATCCAAAGTGGCGTCTTGGATGCGCACGCACGTTTCCAGCGTGACGTGCGCTGGACGCCATTTTGGTATAGGAGTTAGCACAGGCGCAGATAACGAATGCTGAAATCGTGTAAAGTAGGGAGAAAATGGCTTCAATCAGTGTGCAATGCTGATTTAAAGTGATAGACACCATTTTGGGACTTCACGCTCAACTCAATGCACTGTCTTAACCCCGACCATCTGAATGTGTCTTCGAGTGCCCGGAGGAACCCCCAACCAACGCTATTTAAAGGGACCATGCAGGATTTACAGTTAGTGGCTGGATTATTGCTTCTGGCTGCCGAGATATTTGTAACTGTTCTTGGAGGTCTCCTAGGCTTCAATACTAGGACGTGGGGACATTTAGAGCCAGGACGTGCAGGAGTGAAGTTAGGAAATGCTTTTACACGCAAAGGGTGGGAGATGTTTGGAACGCTCTTCTGCAGACGGCAGTTGATGCTAGCTCATTTGTAAATGTTAAATCTGAGATTGACAGATTTCTGTGAACCAAGGGTATTAAGGGATATGGGACTACAGCGGGTAAATGGAGTTAGGTCACATGTCCACCATGATCTCATTGAATGGTGGAACAGTATTGAGAGGATAAATGCCACTGCCACTTGCTGCCTCCTGATATGTGCCACCTTCTCCTGCAAAAAAGCAGGATGTGTGTCAGGGTGATGTTTTTGTATATTCGTTCATGGGATGTGGGCGTCGCTGGCAAGGCCAGCATTTATTGCCCATCCCTAATTGCCCTTGAGAAGGTGGTGGTGAGCTGCCTTCTTGACCCATGCGGTGAAGGTTCTCCCACAGTGCTGTTAGGAAGGGAGTTCCAGGATTTTGACCCAGCGACGATGAAGGAACGGCGATATATTTCCAAGTCGGGATGGTGTGTGACTTGGAGGGGAACGTGCAGGTGGTGTTGTTCCCATGTACCTGCTGCTCTTGTCCTTCTAGGTGGTAGAGGTTGCGGGTTTGGGAGGTGCTGTCGAAGAAGCCTTGGCGAGTTGCTGCAGTGCATCCTGTGGATGGTACACACTGCAGCCACAGTGCACTGGTGCCACACTCGGTCAAATGCTGCCTTGATGTCAAGGGCAGTCACTCTCACCTCACCTCTGGAATTCAGCTCTTTTGTCCACGTTTGGACCAAGGCTGTAATGAGGTCTGGCGCTGAGTGGTCCTGGCAGAACCCAAACTGAGCATTGGTGAGCAGGTTATTGGTGAGTAAGTGCCGCTTGATAGCACTGTTGACGACACCTTCCATCACTTTGCTGATTGTAAACAATTTTACAACACCAAGTTATAGTCCAGCAATTTTATTTTAAATTCACAAGCTTTCGGAGGCTTCCTCCTTCCTCATTTACCTGAGGAAGGAGGAAGCCTCCGAAAGCTTGTGAATTTAAAATAAAATTGCTGGACTATAACTTGGTGTTGTAAAATTGTTTACAATTGTCAACCCCAGTCCATCACCGGCATCTCCACATCACTTTGCTGATGATTGAGAGCAGACTGATGGGGCGGTAATTGGCTGGATTAGATTTGTCCTGCTTTTTGTGGACAGGACATACCTGGGCAATTTTCCACATTATCGGGTAGATGCCAGTGTTGTAGCTGTACTGGAACAGCTTGGCTAGAGGCGCAGCTAGTTCTGGAGCACAAGTCTTCAGCACTACAGCCGGGATGTTGTCGGGGCCCATAGCCTTTGCACTCAGTGCACTCAGCCATTTCTTGATATCAGGTGGAGTGAATCGAATTGGCTGAAGACTGGTTTCTATGATGGTGGGGATATCGGGAGGAGGCCGGGATGGATCATCCACTCGGCACATCTGGCTGAAGATGGTTGCAAACGCTTCAGCCTTGTCTTTTGCACTCACGTGCTGGACTCCGCCATCATTGAGGATGGGGATGTTTGCAGAGTCTCCTCCTCCCGTTAGTTGTTTAATTGTCCACCACCATTCACAACTGGTTGAATAGCTGCCAGTGTGTGTGGCACACAGTGGCAATGTGTAAGGGTGAGAGGATGCATCTGTTTGGAAGAGTTGATTACTGATGGAAAGAGTTTATTGGTATGTGGGGGATGGGGAGTTGTAGTGCGTGGTGCAGTTGGTAGGAGAAGCCACTTGACAGTTGACCTCGCTCACCTTGACCACTCATATCAAAGCATTGAACTTCTTCCTGCACTGCATCCATGTTCATGATGCTGTGCACCTGGCATTGACTTCGTCCCCCGCTGCCTCCCACTGCCTTTTGGATATATGTCTGGTGGGCCTCTTGCCCACCACCCCCGCGGATATAGGCTATCCCTCCTTCTGTCCACCTCTTGCACCAAGATCTCTAGTGCATCAGCAGAGAACCTTGATGCATGCACTCTCGCAGGCCTGGTACCAATTCAGATCGGCAGATTGGTGAGGTCTGGCGTGCAGATTGGAGGATATGGGATTTAGTAGTACGCAAACTTTATTCAATGTTTTAAAATAACTCATCAGTGTGTAAACATAGCGATGGGACCTGCCTCTGTGTTTTACGTGTGCAATGTCTAATCTCCATTCAGACTCTGTGTAGACAGCAGACTGTTATTTTCAGCAAATAACAGGTACCAGCTACCTTTAAGAGATTTTTAAGAAACATCCTCCCTTTAAGAGATTGAGCTCCCCCTGCTGGTGGAAAGTGTGAATTGCATTGATTCCACATGCAAGACCTGGAATGGAACGCCGATCGCAGATTAGTACTCGGGCCGGCGCAGGGGTCATTGGGGTAATAGCGCATCACACTACCTACGCCCAAAAACGGCCCTTATCCAATTTTTCTCCCACTGGGTTTGAGTTTTCTTGGAGTTTATTTGTGGTGTTTAAAAAAAGGAGAATTTCATTGAAAAAAAAATGGACCCAAAAAAACCCAGGTAACTTCAGAGAAAAATCAATAAAACAATTTCTATTTTGCCTATTGCTAAAACTGGAGAAAACAAGCAAGAGACTTTAAAAAAAGTTCAGTCAAGCTAAATGGGAACCCACAATTGTTTACACACTTCATGGACAATAATTTTTGGGAGCCCGTCGCACCCCAAAGCAAGGCCATTGGTGTAGGAGGGTGCATGGGAGGGAAAGGAAGGGAATCCGAGGCCACTTCCCAGCCTGGCAGAGAGGGCCGAGGGGCATGTCTCTTTGGCAGGATTGGCACCAAAGGTCGCAGGTGGGCAATTGCAGCACTTTTGCCAGATGTCGATCCCGAGGGTTTACAGCCCCCTTGTGTTTAACGTTGTGGTTCCAGCCATTTGTCTGCCGCTATGATGGTGGGACAATAAAAATTGCTGGAGATTATGCAGGTGGGGACAGTTGTGATTTCAGTAAACAATGTCATAGTGTGAGACCTGAGCCAGCCTTTGATTTAAGACCTCAGTGCCCAAAATTCCAATTGAGCCCTCGATCGATTGTTTGATTGGGGACCAGGAAATGGGACAAAACCACATTACACCTGGATTCCACACTGTTCCCAGTCAGGAGAGAGGGGAATGCATGGGTGGATCTTCTGCCTGTGACCCCTACCTCAAGGGAGCATATCTGGGAATGTTCCCAGCCTACCCTGGGATTTCCACCCTTCATACCCTTAAAAGGCCTCAACAGAACTCTCAACAGCTGAGAGCTGGTGTGAGTTCTGCTGAGGTTTAGGGAAAGGCCCAAAACCTTTAGAAAGAGAAGATAATCAGTCCCAGAGGAGATTGATTACCTTTCTGAAGAACCAGAATAGTTCTCTTTTGAGTAGCATTTTTTCTTTGGCCTAGGAAGGGCCTCAGGAACCTCAGAGAGAGCTGCACTGCCTTTCCAGGGCAGTTCAGGTCAGGCATTGCTGAAGCACCCAAGCAGGTGGCAGAAACCTATCCAATCTAAGGTCTTTGCAATTTGGGAGGGGGCCAGAGTCTTCAGGCATCAGTGCACTTATGTCCCACTCTGCCAGGACCACTCTGCTGAAAGCCATCAGAATTTCAGCTTCTCAGTCTTCAGGGGATGATCAGTATGGTTACTGTGTTAACACACTGCTGTCCATGCTTCATACCAAACTAGGAATGGAAGTGTAAAGAATGTAGCCTTCACAACAATATCGAAAGATGATTCAGGTCTCCTAGTAAAAAATCCAAAATCCAAATTGCACAGCCTTCATTTCTTTTCCTGCCTAAAATTGAGTTTAGTGACCTGTACACATCACATCCATTATGCCAGTAAGGCACATACAATATGTGATGTGCATTCCAACATGGCAAATGCAATGGGCACATATTTTGATAAAATGGGACATTTCAGGGATTTTTCCCCCTCAATTTCAGGAGGAAATCGGTCTTTACTGATTCATTAGCTGAAAACAATCTGGGCATTTAGCAGTGGAAATTGATTAAAAACTCAGTTTCATAATTCTGGAGTATTGCCTATAATATTTCATCACATATGTCTTTTGTATCTTTTACATGATAATTGCCATGCAACTCACTGCCCATTAATACCAAGATTGCATTCTGCTCAGTCTATATGGTTAATTAGGAAAAATAATCGAACTTTGTTCAGGAATACAAGAAAGTAATATCTCAATACGATTTCTGACAAAGTGATATATTCAATAGGCAATATCTACAAATCGAAGATTGGAAATATTATCTGCAGAAGCTATCACATGCAGAAAAACACTGTCCAGATTTCCAAAATACAAATCCTCAAGGTCACTTTTGATCACCAGTGCAAAATCAGTCAGCACTCGCTAATTTTCATTTATTTGTATTGATGCTGTTGTTCAAGAACAAGTGAAAGGGAAATGCGTAGAGCAGCGGAAAGAAAGTGTACTTTAGGCACAACAGATAAACTAAAAACTAGAAGGCGTAAGGCGATTAACCCAGCATCAAAGCTGAAGGTCAGGCTAGGGTGTGTGGCCCAACTAAGAGTTCTATATACAAATGCACGGAGTATAAGGAATAAATTAAATGAACTACAGGTTCAAATTCAAATTGGAGGGTATGGCACGACAGCTATTACTGAGACTTGGCTGCAGGATGGTCAGGATTGGGAACTAATTATACCGGGTTATAAGGTCTACAGGAGAGATAGGGAAAATGGAAGAGGGGGAGGAGTAGCCTTAATGATTAGAGATGAAATCACTTCAATGATAAAGGAGGATATAACGAGAGGTAAGCAGCCAACAGAGACCTTATGGGTTGAATTGAGAAATAGGAAAGGATCTAAGACTACAGTGGGAGTTGTATATAGGAGCCCTGGCAACAGCTCTGAAGTGCTAGATTGTATAAATGCAGAGATTAGACAATCGTGTAAGAAAGGCATAGTGGTCTTAATGGGGGACTTTAACCTTCACATAGATTGGGAAAAGCAGACGAGCAACTGTCAGAAAGGTAGTGAATTTCTTGAGTGTGTCCGGGATAGTTTTCTGCAGCAGTATGTCCTAGAGGCAACAAGGGGGCAAGCCATACTAGATTTAGTAATGAGTAATGAACCAGATTTAGTTAACGGCTTAACTGTGTGTGAACATCTATCCAATAGTGATCATAACATGATCGAGTTCAATGTAGTGTTTGAAAGGGAAAAAAGTGAATCAGCTGCTAAGATTCTAGACTTGGGGAAGGCCGACTTCAATGGGATGAGACAGAGACTGTCCACAGCAAACTGGGCAAATCTGTTAATGGGTAAAACGACTGATGATCAGTGGAAAATGTTTAAAGAAACATTTAACGTGATACAGAATTGGTTTATACCACTGAGGGGCAAGAACTCTACTTGCCAAAAAAAACAGCCATGGACAACTAAAGAGGTAAGGAACAGTATAAGACATAAGGAAAGGGCATACAAAAAGGCAAAAAATGGCACAGATCCTGGCAAATGGGAAAGATACAAAGATCAACAAAGGGTCACAAAACAGATAGTAAGGGCTACAAAAAGAGAGTATGAAAAGAAACTCGCAAGGGATATCAAAACCAATATGAAGAACTTTTATAGTTATATTAGGAAAAAGAGGGTGGTCAGGAGCAGTGTTGGCCCCTTAAAAACTGAAAGTGGGGATATTGTCATTGACAATGGGGAAATGGCGGACATGTTGAACAATTACTTTGCGTCAGTATTTACAGTCGATAAAGAGGATAGCATGCCAGAAATCCCAAGAAAACTTAAGTCAGGGACTTGATAAAATTAACATAAGTAAAGCAACAGTAATGAAGAAAATAATAGCACTAAAGAGTGACAAATCCTCAGGACCAGATGGTTTCCATCCCAGGGTTTTAAAGGAAGTAAGTGAGCACATTGCGGATGCCCTAACTATAATCTTTCAAAGTTCTCTAGATTCAGGAACTGTCCCTCTAGATTGGAAAATTGCACATGTCACTCCGCTTTTTAAGAAAGGAGAGAGAGGGAAACCGGGGAATTATAGGCCAGTTAGCCTAACATCTGTTGTGGGGAAAATGCTGGAGTCTATAATTAAGGATAGGGTGACTGAACACCTCGAGAGTTTTCAGTTAATCAGAGAGAGCCAGCATGGATTTGTGAAAGGTAGGTCGTGCCTGACAAACCTGATTGAATTTTTTGAAGAGGTGACTAAAGTAGTGGATAGGGGAATGTCAATGGATGTTATTTATATGGACTTCCAGAAGGCATTTGATAAGGTCCCACATAAGAGACTGTTAGCTAAGATAGAAGCCCATGGAATCGGGGGAAAAGTACGGACTTGGTTAGGAAGTTGGCTAAGCGAAAGGCGACAGAGAGTAGGGATAATGGGAAGGTACTCACATTGGCAGGATGTGACTAGTGGAGTCCCGCAGGGATCTCTCTTGGGGCCTCAATTATTCACAATATTTATTAACGACTTAGATGAAGGCATAGAAAGTCTCATGTCTAAGTTTGCCGATGACACAAAGATTGGTGGCATTGTAAGCAGTGTAGATGAAAACATAAAATTACAAAGCGATATTGATAGATTAGGTGAATGGGCAAAACTGTGGCAAATGGAATTCAATGTAGACAAATGTGAGGTCATCCACTTTGGATCAAAAAAGGATAGAACAGGGTACTTTCTAAATGGTAAAAAGTTAAAAACAGTGGATGTCCAAAAGGACTTAGGGGTTCAGGTACAGAGATCATTGAAGTGTCATGAACAGGTGCAGAAAATAATCAAGACGGCAAATGGAATGTTGGCCTTTGTACTCTAGTCCTCTAGATATAAGGGGGCAGAGGTTATGCTGCAGCTATACAAAACCCTGGTTAAACCGCACCTGGAGTACTGTGAGCAGTTCTGGGCACCGCACCTTCGGAAAGACATATTGGCCTTGGAGGGAGTGCAGCGTAGGTTTACTAGAATGATACTCGGACTTCAAGGGTTAAGTTACGAGGAGAGATTACAGAAATTGGGGTTGTATTCTCTAGAGTTTCGAAGGTTAAGGGGTGATCTGATCAAAGTTTATAAGATATTAAGGGGAACAGATAGGGTGGATAGAGAGAAACTATTTCCACTGGTTGGGGATTTTAGGAGTAGGGGGCACAGTCTAAAAATTAGAGCCAGACCTTTCAGGAGCGAGATTAGAAAACATTTCTACACACAAAGGGTTGTAGAAGTTTGGAATTCTCTTCCGCAAACGGCAATTGATACTAGCTCAATTGCTAAATTTAAATGTGAGATAGATAGCTTTTTGGCAACCAAAGGTATTAAGGGATATGGGCCAAAGGCAGGTATATGGAGTTAGATCACAGATCAGCCATGATCTTATCAAATGGCAGGGCAGGCACGAGGGGCTGAATGGCCTACTCCTGTTCCTATGTTCCTATGCGATTTGGTGGCTTTCCCACTGCAGCTTATGGTTCCCTATTGATGGTGTTTGTGCAGGTGTGCAGGATGGATGTGGACTGTGGCAAGTAACACGACAATGGCAAGGAATAGTGAGTGAGTTAAAGTCCTGTATACTTCAACAAACAGATCTTATTCATTTGACAAAATACACTATCAGCCATTTGTACTTTTCAATAAAACTACCTCAGTCCAGAGAGACTTGAATTTATTTGTGTTCAGGTCTGTGAAACAGATAGTAACTTCAGTGTGCAAGGGGATATAAAATCTGTTTTAAAAATGATAAACTAATCTGAGCATGGTTTAAGTAATTGATCTGATTAGCTCATTATCTTCATACAATTGGATCTCTCAGTTTGTGAATGTCTCTCTCTTCAAATCCTGTTTGAGTTATGTCGCATTATGCTCTGGCTCATTGATGCTTCAATCCACTTCCACTGGCACCAGCACTGTCAGCAGGAGAGTGCACCTTTTATCTCGAATCCTTTGTCTATTTTCAAAGTATTTCTCCCAAGATCTTGTTTATCAGGAATTTAGCCAAATATTCATGTTGTTCAGTAGTATTACAGTGGACGAGCAGCCCAGGAGTGAGGACTTCTAATCCCACCATGGCAAGTTGTGAAACTAATATCAATAAATCTGGTAAATTTGTGGGCTTGTAACAGAAAACCAACTTCGAAAGCTGCCAGATTGTTGTAAAAACGCACTAATGTCCTGAAGGGAACCTGCCACCACTACCTGGTCTGGCCTACCAGTGTCTATAGTCCACACTGCCTTTTTTTGACTCTCAGTGCCCTCTGAAATGGCCTGGTAAGCCACTCAGTAGTACAATTGTTGCATTCAGAGTGATTAGGGCTTGGCAAAAAATGTGGCCTTGCCAGCATCACCCACAGCTAGAGAACAAACAAACAAAAATGTATTCAAACACATTTTCTACATGGCACAGGTCTCTCTACAGATGGATAAACCAGACATTTGTGAAGGGAATGCTGAGCACATGCTGAGTCAGGCATCTGGCACAGGCCTTCAAGCCAAACTTCAAGCTGAGAAAAAACATAAACGTATGGAAGTCAATATTTCTCTTTTCTTATAAACGGAGATGTGTGAAGTAGAAATTTAACATTTGCACATTAGGGTCTTTAACATTTCCGCTCACTTAGATATTAGCAAAACAACAGAACATGTTGATTATCATGTCACTAATATTTAAATGAGTAGAAGTGTTAAAGCCAACAGCACTACAGCTTGCACGTTTAAGCTGTTTTTATACTGGCGCTGTTTCAGTTTGATATTCTGGTACACTGGCATTTGTGAGTGGGTTTTTGGTGCTTACATTGTTAAATCCAGCTCTCATCCTGACAACAGACTTGTACTTGCAGGAAAAACTGGGTCTATGAGATTTCCACTGGGATAAGGGAGCTTATGATGCATTTAAGGGGAAGCTAGATAAGTACATGAGGGAAAAAGGAATAGAAGGATACGCTGATAGGGTGAGATGCAGTGAGGTGAGAGGAGGCTCGTGTGGCGCATAAACACTGGCATACACCAGTTGGGCCGAATGGCCTGTTTCTATGCAATTCTATGTAACTCATTTAGCAATGTAAACACTGGAAGCCAGCTCACAGGCGCCAGACTACTGGAAGCAAATCAGTGGCGCTATAAAAGCACCTTTACATGAAAGGAGTGCAGCCAACTGCAGATGCACAGTTCTTCTATACAAACAGCTGGATTTGCAGAGAGCTGACTGCATCACAGACCCACATCTTCAAATCAATCGTCAGATTAAGGGCTCCTGTTCCACCAAAGGGGGAAAATTGTTATTTTTCTGTACACAGAACGTGCTGACTGATGAAATGGTTTCCCAGTGGTAAAATGGCTGTCTTCGTGAATCTGGCAAGTTTATTTTGGGGCGGTTGTCAGTCACACGAGACCCACACGTCAGGAACCAGAGGCCCTGCTACCCCACGGAGTACAATATAAAAGCAACTATTTGTAGTTGGGAGAGACCAGGGGGAATTGGGAAAAAAATTTAAAAATCTCTTTTCAGGCAATAAATTGGTTAAAAAAAACAATTGCGTTACTCTTTACTGCCATTAGGTGTCACCATTCTAGTTAATGACACACTGCAGTATGAAACTTAAAATATACAGTGCTAATAATGTAAGAAAAGTGGTATTAAGAGTCAAATCCAAACATGCATAATAGTTTGGAAAGCATAAAAATGACATTGATAAGCAAACCTGCGTGTAAGAGGATAAACTATATTTAAAGCTTAGTAATAATTGTTGGTAACAATTTGCATTTGGTTATACTTGAGTTGATAAGAATTACACATGTGTACATTTTGTTCAACAATTATGTTTACAAGCTTGTCTCTTCTTTGGTTTGATTTTGTACATTAATCCTGAGCCAGTCCTAAACTAGATAGTGTTCAGTTTAGTTTGGTTGCCTCTGGACTTGCCCATTTTTAATAAGGCAACGGCACAGCTCTGCCTCATGAAAAATCTTTTCCTTCAGGAAAATTCAAATTGAAATCAGATTAGACATCACACATACTGTACATGTGTGACTACTTAATGATTGGCATGAGTCATCCTTCAGAATTTATGATCTTTTTTTCTTCATGGAGAAGATTTTAGGATTGGGATTATCAGGAGATTGGACATACCTATTGTAAAACTTGCGTTTACCTAGTTTCTCAAAAATATCTCAAAGTGCATCACATACAATGATTTAACCCGACTCCCCTTTTCTCAAGAAGGCTCTTGCACTGACTGATGAAACAACTCGAATGAATGCATTGACCGCTAATGTGTAATGGTGGATGGCACCAGAACTGGGAGACAGCAGACTTACACATGAAAAAGATTTACCATCATAAATAAGATAAAAGAAAGGTTATATGTGAGGTATTAAGAACATAATAATTTGATAATGTAAACATGAAAAAAGCCATTCAGCCCATCCAGCCCATCATATTATGCAGGTCCTCTTTCTCAACCCATTCTGTCCATTCCTTATATGAAGTAATATTTTAAGTAATAAAGTAATAAATAAGTAATATTTTAAGTACTTATCTGTGATCTATTGTTTTCTGAGTGTTTGTAAAGCTTAACGTTGTAATACAATTCAATAAAATAACTATTCACCATTTTTATTTTTCTCTAATACAATTCAGTTTCCAAGTAGCCTAACGTGTCAAGAGCGGGCATTAATCCCTTTGGCCGTAGGTACAAAGTGAATTCTAATTAACACAGGAACCAAAGAACAGCTTTTCCAGCTGTTTGATCTGATACAGCCTGCAGTGCCGGCTCTCCTCTAGACTTGGCTTTCCTGTTCCAACAGAACAATGCTGTTTACCAATAGTGATCTGAGATCTGCCAAGGAACAACAGCCAAAACAGTGTTTGGCAGAACTTTTTAATTCATTCTCGGGACATGGGCATCACTGGCATGGCCAGCATTTATTGCCCATCCCTGGTTGCACTTGAGAAGGTGGTGGTGAGCCTTCTTGTTGAACCACTGCAGTCTATGTGGTGAAGGTACTCCCACAATGCTATTATAGGGAGTTCCAGGATTTTGACGCAGTGACAATGAAGGAACAGCGATGTATGTCCAAGTCAGGATTGTGTGTGACTTGGAGGGGAACCTGGAGATGATGGTGTTCCCGTACACCTGTTGCCCTTGTCATTCAAGATGGTGGAGGTTGCAGGTTTGGGAGGTATCTAAAAGCTATTACCATAAATACCAATAACAAGCTGCTCCAACATAGAATACTTGTCTCAGACTCTTAAGTATTGCCTTAATGCAATGTTAGGGACAGGTGAATGTTAGTTGCTTATTTTAAATGATATCACTTGTTTAATTGCCTGCTGGTACTGTGGCAGTTACATGGAAGGATTTTGGGATGACTTCACATGACAGTCAAACTCCTGCCTTATTCTGATCACAGAGCGCAGATGTAATTCGGCCTCCATTTTAAAGGTCATACATTCTGTGCTTATTTTTATATTTCCATTATAAATTCCTATGTCCATACTCATAGAGGAAACTCCCAATATTAAACTTGGTAGGAGGGAATAATTACAGTGTGACAAGCTTACAGAGGCAGTTTCCATTATACATGTGGATATAGGAATATAAAATGGAAAACAGTTGGAAAACAGGAAGTGCAAGCTGACGTAAGATTTTAATATATATTAGTTGATCTCCCATGATGTTGCACACGGGGAGTCAATACCAAATGCAGTTTTAAGTTTAAGCAGGTTTAAAACAGGGCTTTTGCTGCTCTTCTGGTGAAGGTACAGAGGCGGAGTGGGAGCAGCTCCAAGGAAAAAGCCTGCACTTCAGTAGTAATCACAACCCCCGAGCATGAATCCCCCGCAACAGAGCTTCAGGATTTAATGTTCTGACAGTTCCGAGCGGGTGAGGGAATACCTCTAATTCTTAGTTACAACTGACTTTTTATCTTATGTGAAACCAACTCCAGGGGTTATATTTTCCTCTGTTATCTAAACTTAGCTAAAGTGTAGATACAGGCAAAAAATGGACAACACCACTGTACTCACACATCTCTTTTGCTAAAATTAGCAAAAGGAAGGAAAATATAGTTTTCCAAGAATAATATTTTAATTTATTGCACACCACATCAGTAAAAAACATATTTCAGAGGTTTCCTAGTTGCTTTTAGTAAATCTTTCAGCACAGTTAAAAATACATTACTGCTTGTTTTAGAAGGTCAGGGCCACACTTGTATTTTACTCTGAATTCCTCTAAAGAATCCTGACTGAAAATAATGGCATTATTCAACAACAACAACAACAACAACAACTTGCATTTATATAGCACCTTTAATGTTGTAAAATGTCCCAAGGCGCTTCACAGGAGCGTTATCAAACAAAATGTGAAACCGAGCCACATAAAGAGATATTAGGACAGGTGAGCAAAAGCTTGGTCAAAGAGGTAGTTTTAAGGAGTGTCTTAAAGGAGGAGAGAGAGGTAGAGGTGGAGAGGTTTAGGGAGGGAATTTCAGAGCTTAGGGCCTGGGCAGCTGAAGGCACGGCCGTCGATGGTGGAGCGATTAAAATCGGGGATGCACAAGAGGCTAGAACTGGAGGAGTGCCAAGAGATCTCGGAGCGTTGTAGGGCTGGAAGAGGTTACAGAGATAGGGAGGGGTGAGGCCATGGAGGGATTGGAAGACAAGGATGAGAATTTTAAAATTGAGGCATTGCCGGACCGGGAACTAATGTAGGTCAGTGAGCACAGGGGTGATGGGTGAACAGCACTTGGTGCGAGTTAGGATTTTGGCAACAGAATTTTGGATGAGCTCAAGTTTATGGAGGGTGGAGGATGGGAGGCTGGACAGGAGATCAATGGAATAGGTAACAAAGGCATGGATGAGGGTTTCAGCAGCAGATGAGCTGAGGCAGGGACGGAGTCGGACGATGTTACCGAGGTGGAATTAGGCGGTTTTGGTGATGGAGCAGAAATGGGGATGGAAGCTCATCTCAGGGTCAAATAGGACAGCAAGTTACAAACGGTCTGGTTCAGCCTCAGACAGTGACCAGGGATGGAGTCGGTGGCTAGGGAACGGAGTTTGTGGCGGGGATCAAAGACAATGTCTTCAGTCTTCCCAATATTTAGTTGGAGGAAATTTCTGCTGATCCAGTACCAGATGTCGGACAAGCAGCATGACAAATCAAAGGCAATGGAGGGGCCGAGGGAGGTGGTGATGAGGTAGAGCTGGGTGTCGTCAGCGTAAGTTTGGAACCTGATGTGTTTTCGGATGATGTCACCAAGAGGCAGCATTTGGATGAGAAATAGGAGGGGGCCAAGGATAGATCCTTGGGGAATTCCAGAGGTAACAGTGTGGGAGTGGGAAGAGAAGCCATTGCAGGTGATTCTCTGGCTATGAGTGGATAGTTAGGAATGGAACCAGGCGATGGCAGTCCCACCCAGCTGGACAACAGAGGAGAGGCGTTGGAGGAGGATGTCATTTCACTGCAGCTGTTTAGATCCAAATTAATAGGCTGTGAATGAAATTAGTAGATACAGCAGATTCAAAGGAGTGCTTTATAATCCATAGTCTGCAGATAGAGAGAACAATAATTCGTTTCCTGTCATTCTGCTGTTAAAAGAATCCCTTTATAGCTCACATGAAAAACTGCTCATAATATAAATCACGTTTAAATTGTGACCTTCAAAACATGAAAAATTAAATAGAATAGAAAGGGCGGAAATGTTACGCTCAGGGAAAGGGATTGAATGATTTGAAGTTGCCCTCTATGGAAGAGTGTTTTGCTGCCACTTTCCACTGATCAGCTCAACAGATTCCAACCTGGTTTGAAGCTTTATCTGAAGTGTGACAGAAAATGGCCATCAGGAGCTGCAATCAGGGGTCTGCAAAACCTGTGCCTGACCTTGGGAGCCTAAAAATCATTAAAACCTAACTGAACAGGTGGCTGCCAACTAGAACACTGAGGCACACGCTGTCACCACAGCAAAACATATTTCATTTACATCACTCAGCTAACTGAACCATCAAGCATTTTGGCCAAATGCAGACGGTGCAATTTTTGTTCTGTGTCATTTGAAAATGAGTACATGAGCAGCTCACACAACAGACATGAAGCACTAGTTAGAGGTGAGTACGGTACCGGGGATAAAAATCCACCTCCTGTGTCCAAAAATGCCGTCAGGGCCAGATGCATCATAAGATTTGCTGGATTGTGACCTCAAGGCATTCAATGAAAATGTAGATGAACTGCAAGAAGCTGAGCCTCAATCAGTAAAGCTTCACACCTACTTCCCTATCACCCTATTCTCACCAACCTCCATTGGTTCCTTAATATATCGCATTCAAAATCCTTGTCCACAAGTCCCTTCATGGCCTCATCCCTTCCTGTTTTGGCAAATCTTTCAGCCCTATATATCAGCACGCGTACTCCACTCTTCTCACTAGGACCTCCTTCACATTCCCCCCTTTTTCTGCTCCACCTTTCATACATCTTGCCCCCACATTCTGGAACACTCTCCCTAAATTCGCTCACCTTTCTACCTCTCTCCCCTCCTTCAAGAGCCTCCCCAAACCCTACCATTTTGATCATTCCTTCGATCACCTCTCTTAACTCTTCTCACATCAACGCTTGGTGTCCAGTCTTGCCTACATGAAACGCTTTGGGACATTTAATCACCTTAAAAGATGGTATATAAATGCAAGTTGTGTTTGTACACTCTCTAGGCTTAGGTAATGGGTATGTCCCTACAGGACGAGAGTGCGCACTCCATACCAGTGAAACAGAAACTTTATCTGTGTGGATTTCTCAGCAGTTTGGTTTGAAGGCACACGCACGGCAAAGGTTTACATGTATGTCAAAAAAAATCACAGTGTAGTGAACACTTTCCTTCAGTAAAACGTTGCAATATTTATTTGGACAAAATATAAAAGTAGCTGTCCTGATACCTCAAATAAAAGCACGATACACCTTTGAACTTTGATATAAAAAAGAAAACTTATAGGGGGTGAATTTGGGCCGTTCAGCCCCCCGGTTTTTAGGTACAATGCGGCCAACTCGGTCTCGAAAATGGGGTCCGAGATGCACATGCACACTCTTGATGGGAAGTGTGCAGGACGTCAACTTGGTAAAGGGGTTTGCGTGTGCACCTAATGACTGCCAGCAGCGAGCAGAGTAGGGAGATTATGACAGGAATCAGTGTACAATGCTGATTTGAAGGGACCGTTGCTATTTTGGAACTCCACACTCCAACCTCACACAACTGAACATGACTTAAAGGGCATGAAGGACCCTCCCCACCCCCCTACAAATGCTATTTAAAGGGATCATGCAGCAGTTACAGATTAGTTGCTGGATTATTTCTTCTGGCTGCTGGTGCATTTGTATGTGTTTTTGGAGGTTTCCCATACTTAGGTAAAGTTTCAATACTCTACAGGGAGTGGGCTGGCTGGCTGACAGGCAACAGTAAGGACACTGGCTGAGTGGCAATGGTGAGAGCAGGAATGCTGTCATCCTGAGAGAGGACAGCAGGTTCTTGTTCCATGGAACCACTGCCACATGCTGCCTCCTGTTATGCGCCATCTTCTCCTGCAAGAAAGAGGGAAGTGTGTCAGTGAGTGTCCTGCAAGATGTTTGGGTGATGTGGCTGTCATGGTTGAATAGCTACCAGTGTGTGTGACCTGTGAGTTGTGGGTGTGAGGCTTTCAACAGTGCTAAGTGTGCGAGATAGAGATAAAGGGCCCGATGTTACCAGGGCTGCGGGTTCTCAGCGGGGGGGCTATCGGGCGCGTGGGTAACACGCCCGGCGAAATCAGTCAGCTCCCCGCGCGATCGTAGCCCAATTAGATCCACTTACCTTGTCCTCCGGGTTCCCCACTGCTGATCTGCGCGTCGGGCAGACTGCGCATGCGCAGTAAGATCTGTCAGCTGGAGGAGCTCTATTTAAAGGGGCAGTCCTCCACTGACAGATGCTGCAACAAATAGAAAAAATTACAACATGGAGCAGCCCAGGGGGAAGGCTGCTCGCAGTTTAATGATGCCTCACTCCAGGTATCAATACATGGGGTGAGGAGGAGGGGGAGGGCAGAGATCTTCCCCCCGGCGGGCGGGAGGAAGCGGCCTGCCTCTGCCACCAAGTAGGCCTGGCTCAAGGTGGCAGAGGAGGTCACCTGCACCACCAACATATCGCCCACCTGCATACAATGCAGGAGGCGCTCCAATGACCTCAGTAGGTCAGCCGAAGTGAGTACACTTACTCTTTCCCCTACACTCCGTCTGCCACATCACCGCCCCCACCCCACATCTCCTTCTGCACTGCCAACACTACTCTGTCACATCACCCCTCATACCCACTCAAACCTCATCCTCATCTTACCTGCACCTACTCACCTCGCCAGTACTCATCCCGCCACTACCACTCAACCCAATCCTCATACAATCTCATGGCTCTATCTCATACTCACCCTCTCGTGCATCTCTTTCACGGTCAGCCTCACTCAACCTGCCACTACCTGTGCTGCAGCCACAGGGCACGCATCACATATGTGCAGTAGGCAGCGTAAGGCAAACGTGTCGTGAGCATGAAGGGGATGCACAAGGGTGTTTGAGGGTTTGTCATGGTTGTTACTTATATTGAATTTCTGAGCAACTCACATCACATATTATATTGGCACCAGTACTGCCATGTCTTCGCGAATCTTGTCTGGTTTGTGCAATAATGCCCTTTCCTGAGGATCACTATGAAGACCCACAACTGATGCCACCCATTGTGTCACTGCAGAGTGGGTGTAGGTGTATTTTCAGGGCACTTTTGTGCAGACGGCTGAGAGACGTCGGCGATGTCCCCGGTTGCACCCTGGAAAGATGCGGAGGAGAAGTTGTTGAGGGCAGTGGTGACTTTGACAGCGACAGGTAAGAAGATGGTTCTCGGGCCAGCCAGGAGCAGCTTGGCATGAAGGAGGCTGCAGATGTCCACGACTACATGTCGAGTGACTCTGAGCCTCCGTGTGCACTGCTGCTCAGAGAGGTCCAGGAAGCTGAGCCTCGGTCTGTGGACCCTGTGGCGAGGGTAGTGCCCTCAGCAACGCATCTCTCTCTGCGGTAGCCCTCCCTCCCGCTGTACAGGTGGATGTGTCACAGCGCTCTGTTGTGGAGCTCCACGTGTCAGAGGTGGACGGCGTGGATGGCGAGGCTGGTGAGGCTGTTCGCCCTCAGAGGTGGTCATGACTGCAGCTACGGCGGCCCCCATCCGGAAGATGTACATCTGAGGGGGTCCGCAAGGTAGGTACATGTCTCTGGACCCCGGGGTAAGTGTGCAAGTTGGTGACTTTGATTGTCAGGAGGAGGGTGGTGGAGGCCAAACTTTGTCCCAAGTGACAGAGTGGCCTCCTGCAATGAGTGAGGGTTTCACTCCCCACCACCTGTCAAATGGACCTTTGCAGCTGCCACATGCTGACAGCTGCAACAGGTTCATTTGAACTGGGAGTGTTTCCCCCAGTGTGGGAAACAGTCCCAGTTTGCTTTAAAATCCCACCCCTCCTCACATAATCCCTTAATCAGGTCAGTTAATGACCTGAACAAGCAAAGTAAATAGCGTCAAGTGGCATCCCGCTAGCTTTAATTGCCTGCGGGATTCCCACCAGCGGGGGCTGCGCGCGCACGCCGGCACGTCAATGGAGAACCCGGAAGTGCGTGGGTTCGAGGTGGGCTCCGGTCCCGCTCCGGGATTTCCCGATTTTCGGGGCCCCCCCGCCAGGAACGCACCCGATAGCGGGTGCTAAAATGATGCCCAAAGCATGTGATTTGAATGGTTGAGAACTGATTGGAAGAGATTGTTGGTAGGTGGGTTAAGGGGGCGTAGTGAATTGAGCAGTGGATGAGGCTAGTGGTGCAGTTGATAGGAGATGCCACTTGAAACTTGAACTCACTCACCTTGGCAACTCGTGTTAAATCATTGAACATCTTCCTGCTCTGTATCCATGTTCTTGGAGCTATGCTCCTGGCATTTACCTCCTCGGCTATTTCCTCCCACTGCCACTTGAGCATATGTCTGGAGGGCCTCCTGCCCCCTGCGGATAAAGGATGCCCTTCCTTCTCTCCACCTCTTTCACCAAGGCCTCCAGTTCATTATCAGAGAACCTTGGTGCACGCACTCTCCCAGGCGCAGCCATTCTTCAAAGTATCACAGCACAGATTCAGTTTTGAAACGACTCCCACCAGTTCTTGCAGCCACAATGCACCTCCCCTTAGAGTTGCAGGCTGCCTTTAAGAAGCGCTAGCCACTCGCAATATCGGGGCCCCCCGCAGATGCGTGCAGCCAATCAACAGCGAATGTAACGTGCTGCCTGGATCGCAACGATCGGGCGGGGGTTAATCACGGACTGCGATCCCAACATCTGTTTTCAGGGGTTATCCAATTTAACCCCCAAAAAATCTAAGATGTATTTGAATGACAATGTCAAAGTTTGATATTAATGGTAAACGCAGGGTTGCTGCTTCAGCAGAGGCAGGAAGGGAGCTTACTCTTCCTCCCAGAGCCCCTGATGACTGTGTGTTCTTGTTTTTCTACCAAGACATTGTTCGTACGTTTCCTGATTTTGAAATCAATGTCGGGCCATTTGGGCCAAGAGTGATTCTTTAAATTTCATTTTCTGCCTGGGGATTAATAAATCATCAGCAGCAAGTATGGGGAAAAAATGGAAGAGTAGCCCATTGGTGACTTGTGTTTGCATCCGAATCCACAACAGCAGGACCAGTCCAGAGAAAAAGATAGTTCTTTTACTGCTGGGGACTACAACTAAAATCTTTCAAATTCACAAAGTAAAACACAACTCAACACACGGACTGAAGGGTTGGAACTTGTATGGAAATCGATCATTGTGAATCACTGGTAAAACAGGGATATTTCGAACACTATTTGCCCTGTACAAAGCCTAAAAAAGAAACTCCATCTTCCAGAATAACCTCTCCTTCTAAATATTTTTTTGTTCAGTATTCCATGTGAATCCACTGATTAATAATAGACAGACTTACATGTTGACTTACTTTGCACTATGTACAGGTACTTGGGGGAAGCAAACAGCTGCAGTTATGGGGTTCTGATGATGTCAGGAACTGGAAGAGTGAAGCCTAACTAGTTTCCAGATGGCTTTGGAATCCTTGACTTTAAAGTTTTGCCTTGATACTCACTCTCTACGATCTACAATGCCACATAATACTAAGTACACAATAGTCTCAATAAAATGAAAACAATATTAATGACAGCCCATAAAGCCTGTGATAAACCATTATAATGCCATCAAAGCAGAATAATTTGATCACATGGTTTGTAGAAAAGAATACAGAGAATAACGGATGGGAGCGATTAGAAGATAATAATCTCATTCGATGATGACATCAGAAGCTGTGAGAGCGAAGGTCAAGTGGTTCGTTGCCAACTGAACTCACAGAAAAATGTCACTGTCGTCACTGCCCTGCACTGTTTTTTGTAATATAAGTAAAGCAGCACTATTTAAAATATTCAGGTTATTTATGATATCATCACAGAGGACTCAATTTGTGCTGTCATCACTGCAAGATGCCAGTAATTTAATCTGCAATGTGTTAATGGAAAATAACACTGTTCCATATAAATGTGTTGATGGAAAATGATACTGTTCCATATATGATAAGGGAATTAAGAGCCTAATAAGCATGATATATGTTTTTAACTCTCAGCGGTCAAAATTAAAAATATTTACATTGGATCCTCAATTATCCAAACTCCAATGTTTTGGGACAAAATTTTACATCAAAGCTACCTAATGGTACTTTCAATATTTGTACTGTCCTTGTCTTCACTTCCATGCCTAGGATATTGCTGCACTATATGTACAAAATCAAACTTTGGGGCTCCTAACTATCTGCCAGCTGCCATGTCTGACTGGAGGGCCCTTCATTATTGAAGTTCTATTGTGATATTTTCTTTGGCTACTGCCAAAAGATCACAGTGACTGACTATGCAGGGAATCTGTTTGTGGGATCCTACTTAATTGCCTTTCAAGACACACTCACAAATTAAGTCATTTTTATATTAGCACCATTTTAATTTGGGTGACTGGTATCCTTAAGCCGGCTCTTGCCATTTCCATGACTAAACTGGTTCCCTTATTATGACGGCAGATTTGTAGACTCACGAAAAACTAATTTTGACCTGAAGCACCAAGTGACATGAAGTTTAGGTGTGCTACTACGCTATGAGTGTAGTGTTCCATCTAGTTTACTATTGACCGATTAATGAGTTTATAATATTAGTGAGATTCGCAAGTTATTAAAAAGTGGCTTTACATCCCAGCATCTTTTGATTGAGATCTAATTAGATTGTTTCTGTGAATGTTTCTTTCCTTTTGTTGACATTTTCCCTAACCCTTCTTCAGAAAGAAGCTGGTCCTATCACTTAAAATGGTACACACTTTGTTTTTACGCCATTTTACTCATTTTACTTGTGGCCGATTTCCCACAGTTCCCATCTTGGGTGAGTGATCTCAAGATACTGCTCCCATCCTTTTACTTTTCAGTCAGATGCTAGTTGCACTGAGCTCCACTGTGTTGTGCAGAGATCCAGCTGCTTAATAGAATGTAAATGTGGGGCTGGCTTCCTGTATTTATTATACTTAAACCAGCTCCCTTAAGCCACTTTTATGGGCCTACAATGACATTGGATCCCAAAATTGGGACTTTATACTATGGAGTACACCCGAAAGAGGGAGACCTGCATGTCTTTTGTTGGCTGCATCTCTGTAATATAAAAGCATCTTTTGATTTAGTTGTCTCCCATGTTAGCCTTTCATTACTGCCAATTTCTCCAGCAAGACTGTCTGGGCCTGGAGTCCTCCAAAATTATCCATCCATCACTCAATAGCACCCTATAATCAGCTGGCAGCAATGATGCCCTCCCACTACCATGAGCACCATCACCTTACTCTCTCACACACACACACACTTAACCTCACCCCCTCCTATTCAACCCTGAATGCCCTTGTTAACTTAAAGATTCAGCTGCTGAGTGATTGCAATTCCTGGCATATCACTGCCTTGACTTCTTTGGGATAAGTACTGCTATTTCTGAATCTGCGGCTCCTTATCAGCTCTTGAGGATTTTGTAACTGTGCCATAAATAGAAGCAGTATAGCAGCAAATGCAGCCCAGGAAGAGTCAGCTGCACATTTATGGTCCTAGAAGAGAGCAGAAGATTGAGTATGAGGGTTCTCAGAATATGTCAGCAAGGAGGATGGAACTTAATGAGATTTGCCACACTAATAAATCCCTATAAATCTAATAAAGAATTCAGGAGAAATTTCTTTACCCAGAGAGTGGTTAGAATGTGGAACTTGCTACCACAAGGAGTAGTTGAGGCGATTACCATAGATGCATTTAAGGGGAAGCTAGATTAACACATGAGGGAGAAAGGAATAGAAGAATATGCCGATATGGTTAGATGAAGTAAGGAAGGAGGAGGAGGAGGTTCATGTGGAACATAAACACTGGCATAGACCTGTTAGGCTGAATGGCCTCTTTCTGCGCTACACATTCTATGTAATTCTATGAGGACGCGAGACTTGGATTCAAATTTACACAGCAGGTTCCAAAAACAGAACAAATCTTGTTCGGGGGTTGGGAAAATGTACGCATCGTACTCAAATCCACAAGATAACAGTGAGCAAACCTTAGCATCACCATCATTAAATTTTATTCTGGAGAATTATTAATGCAAAGTCTCCAGGGTAGAATCTACATTCAGAAATATTTTATCATACCAATTCTGATTGGCTTAATGTATCTTCAGTTGTGATTGGTTAATTTGATTATTTTCTCATTAGTCCAACTCTGCATTGCTGCTATTTTTGTGTAACTTTATCAACTATTAACCCTTCAGAATTCTGTTATAAATGTAAGTTATTTGTTCTATTAGTGTGTTATCACAACATGAAATAAAGTGGGAGTCTCACAGAATGAACACAGAGCTAATTACATGTGTTCAATTAAGCTGTAATAAACAAGAAATCTGCACTGACTTTTTCCTAATCACACAGCCAACTAAGAAACTGCATGCAGTTTAAGAACGTAACCCCAATGGCATTCAAATGTATCCGTTCCGCTACATTTTTGTAAGGACTGATTTCTGGCCTAATGTCACAATATGCCAGTTAGATCTTTTGATATTTGACCAAAAGTACATCATGTTTTAAACCTGATTTTGCCACATCAAATACAATAGCTGATAACGTGCTCCACAGTGCCTGAAGTCTTGTAGCACATCAGATATGGATGGCTTGCATTATTGGATGCCACATATTGGACGTTTGCCTACTGTTTGCAAATGTTATTACATTTACCTTAGTTGAGTGTCTCAGTATCACCAACAGCTGAGTAAAATATTTCAGTCATTTTGATTGTAGAATGCAAAGATTTTAGTGAGATGCATTACACATAATTTATAAATCAAAGCAAGTCTGGGTTGCTCACTTCCTTGAGCTTTTTATGGGTTACTGCTTTTTTCTACCAGGAGAGAACCTTCAACTGTTCCAAATCCTTTTATTTCTCATTGCTGCCACCTTTTGCCTCTGTACCTTATCCTGGCCCCGCCCCTCTCCCTTCCCGTCAATCAATTGCTCCCAAGTGACTGATCCACCCCAATCCCTTTTTCAGGACTCCATGTGGGCAATTCAAATTGAAGGGAAAATTAGAGTGCTGCAGGGTCAAAGGTGAATTTTTCAGCTTTAAATTCATACCCATCCGTGCAGGGTCTTTCCCGCCCTCCTGGATACCAGCTGGATTTTATCGTCTTTGTGGCGATATTTCCCAGGTTTTCTCCCCTCTCAGGTCTGTCTGAGACACACAAATCAAGTTTCACCTTTCTCCCGGGTTCCTAGCAGCAGTATCCAAGAGACCAATTCGCAATTCCGGGAGACTCCCAGACAATCTGGGAGGTTTGGCAATCCTACGCATAATGTGGGTTCTAAGTGCTGCTGGTGCTCAGAGCCTCGCACACTGGGCACAAGGCTCATTAAGGCCCCAAGCCTTCATTCAAATTGAGGGTAAACACGGTTTGGCAAATGTGTTGCTCGAGTGCCTGAAAAGCACCTCTTGAAACAGGCACTTCAAGGGAGGTCCGTACGAAAATGCTGCCTTTTCCCCTTGGGTGACCTTCTCCTCCATTTAGGGCCACTCTTCATTTTCTGGCCCTCTTGTTTCATGGCCTCCACAAGTCAATCCATCAATAGGGCTGTAATAAAACTTATTCAAATCATGTTTATTCAAATAAATACGACATTTTCATGTACACTCATGACGCCTTAAAAAAATCCCATATCTTGTGCTTGAAATTATGAAATCAATCTCCTCCAGTTGATTCAATTTCCATATGCTCTTGCCCAGAAATTCCTGTTTGTGAACCTTTCAAGAGTTAACTGAGCATCGATTAAGCTTTGCAACATTATTTAAGTATGCTTGTCAGCCTCGGATTTTCTTGGTTTCAGTAGCCAAAGTACAAGATGTGCCATAACGCCCGAGCAGCCATTTACAGTCTAGGGAAACGCAGGCAGCTATTTACTGGCAATTCTGCGTGCACTGGAGATTCCAAGGCAGAATAAATACTTTGACTAGGCAACGGAGCTCTTCTTCAAAAATGAGGGAAAGGGAGAAACAATTCATGGCAGGGGTAGTTGCTGTAGCCCCCCCACCCCCTCCATCTGAGAAACAACTGGTGCAGCATGCGTGGGAGGAAACAGCAGAAAGGATGAAAGCATCCCAGGACCCAACAACCTCCACAGGAAGCAAATATTCACCTGCATTATTCGGTGCTGATAGTTACATGCTGGCTTGGATATTGATAGAATAAAAAAAGTCAATCAAGCCAATAGACATTCCTAACAGACATCTGGGTAAACGATCACCCAGCACAGCTAAGTGCTGGAAATACCTAGCTTGTATGGCCACCTGTGCTGTTTTGGCGAGTACTGTCTGTATTAGGGCTATTAAGTGACAACATAACATAATCAGAACAGCCCTAGCATGGACAGCACTTGCCAAACAGCATGGGTGGCCACTGATATGTTTTTATGTTTGTGTTATGGAGTTTGCTGTCCATTGGTTAAGTAAAGTGCCTCTGTCTTGCATATTGACTTTTCAGAAGTGAGACTGTGTTTCAAAGGCTAACCAGGGTAGCAGACACAATAGCAAGTCGATCAGTATTCTGCATGCTGCTTAACACATGATATTCAGCCATGCATGGGAGGTAATGCAAAACCCGTTTCCGTTGACAACTCACATTACAAATGGTGTCCAAGGTGAGACACTATGCAGTAATACTGGGACAATTTGATACATTTTTCTTTCTTCAGATGGCTGTTGGTAGAATCCTAATATTTACAATGCTGTTGCCGACAAAGTGAATATTAACAGAAAGCTCCGTGAACATTGATAAACAAGTTATCTGCTATTAAAACAGCTTTTGTAGAGATTGCTTTGTCAACAGATACGAGCTGAGCACTGGCAGTACTCAGCACTGTTCTGATCCAGAAGTGCAGTCCTTCAGGAGAAGAGGTCAAGGTCAACAACTCTCTTTGCAAAGTTATGCCTCACTAACCTATACGTGTTGAGAATAGACGCTGCTTTGGCTGTTTCAGATCTCCTGAGCGGCTGATTTCTTAAAGGAAGGGCAGCTAAGGAAGGAGAGTGCTAATGTTAAGTACTATGATCTTACTTAGATCAACTCCCTTTATCTAAATGTCATTTTTAGAAATGTTAGTTTAAACAACATTTATAAGTTCCTCCGTTGAGCATCAAATAAAGCTATTTCAGGTACCTGTCTGTGAGTGGATATACTGGAGTGATATCAGATAAGGTAACTCCTTGCATTCTCTTTACTTACAATCATTTGGGGTCAATCTATTTGGTCTCTTTATCAACAGATATTGGGCAGAGACAGAAGAAACTTTCAACTGGCCAGTGATCAATGATCAGTGATGACCTTGTTCTTTTTTTACCTTTGATACTGCACAGATACACAACAAAGAGATCATCTTAAACTATGTGGCACCAGTGTGTGCACTCAATCTGTGCTGCATGAAATGGATGGAGGAGTCCATTAAATGGCATATTTTCAAAAACAGGGAGGTACTGTATGGGCCAATTACCATCATAGTATTTACCATATATTCAGCATTCCCTTTAAAAGGCATGGTCCAAATGATCAATCTTAGTTTTGTTTGATTTATAGCAACATAACTTTAAATAGATTCACAAACAGTAATTATCATAAGCTAGTGACATGTTAATGTGTTCATTCCAGTGATAAACCTATCCATGACACTTACCCCTCACATCACAGATTTTCTACATCAATTTATTTCCCCTCATGGATCAAGCTTTTGGCATAGTGGTAGCATTCTCACCTCTGAGTCAGAAGGTGTAGGGTTTGAACCCCACTCCACAGTCTTGGCTCTGAATTCTGGGTTGACATCCATCAGGATACTGGTGTCCAGTAGGTGTGGGTGTCCCACCCTTTCATTGTATGGGTTGCAGAAGCCCATAAAACCCTCCCGCTACTTACCATATTGGTTGGTATAAAGGTGGTTACGACCATGGAAGGATCGTTCACCTGGTGGCCTGTCAGACTGCTAATCAGCTTGCGAATCCTTCCACTACCTCACATTACAGTGCATGGGTGCCAGGATGCTCCAGTATCTCAGCCAACAGGCCATTTTTAAGGAGGCGAAGGTCCAAATATTCGCCAACTGGATACTTTATCTAAGTTTGACACAATAAATTAAAAATGGAAATAGAAAACATTATACCAGCACTAAACCGAATACTATGCAGCTTCATCGGAAATACTAGAATATAAGCTCTCCCAAATTAAGGAAAAAGAATTTTGTTCTGGTCCAAACATTCAGATGGAAGTCATGTTATGAAGGTAACAATTATGCAAATATTTATTGATGCCCAAGAATTTTATCTCATCGCATTTGAAGGTGAATTCACTGTGTCCACATCTCTACTGTGGACGCAAGCCCAGTATGAACTGCGGTGAGATTATCCAAATTCATTTCACATAAGGCTGTTACAGATGTCAGTTCGTTCCATCAGATTGTACTGCATTCAAGCCCAAGCTCCAGAAGTGAAAGGGCAGTGCATTTTATTCATTGCACCATCCAGTTCTTTCCCTCCTTCCCCCATTTTTTAATCCAAGATTTCTGCAGTGGATGAATCAGCACTGCATTGTACATTTATTCACACGATGCCATGGATGCAAACTATAGTTATGAGGAGAGACTCAAGATATGGGGACAATTACCACTGGAGCAGAGAGGGGAAAAGGAGATTTAATAGAGGTTGTTAAAATTGTGAAGGGTTTTGATAGAGTGAATAGGGAAAGACTATTTCCTCTGGTCGAGAAGTCAGTAGTGAGGGGTGATCAATTTAAAATTGTTACTAAAAGAGTGAGGAGAGAGGTTAGAAAGAAATTCTTCATGGAGTTGGATGTGGAGCATGGAATGCTTTGCCACTGGAAGTGGTTGAGGCAGAGACCATTGCATCTTTCAAGGGAAAATTGGATAAATACTTGAAGCAGAGGAAGATACGAGGAGCGAGCAGGGCAGTGGGATTAGTTTTGGATTGCTCCAGCAAATAGCCGGCACAGATTTAATGGGCAAAATAGCCTCCTTATGTGCTGTGAACCTCTTTGGTTTTATGGACAAAATAATTTACTTAAAAATCCCATTAACTGCCAGATATATTTGTATATGTTCCCTGGCCTTGCCTTTAAAGCTCTTACTTCTCAAATATATATATGCAAATGATTCTGACATGATATCCTGTAGCAGGTTAATTTAGCAACCAATGTGCTGCCTCATTTGCATCAAGCACCTCCCCAGCCACTGATAGAATGATCTGACATTAGCGAAGGACACAGCATTGCTAATATTACAAGGGATCCTTTGACTATATGAGCAGACCTGATTTGACTGATTAACACACAAGCAACTATATTGGGTCCATTCTTTGGATAAATATTAAATACAATCAGCTCCCCAACATGTTTTATATCAAAAAAATAAACAGAAATAAATATAAATAAAACATATTGCAGCATATACTAGTTTGGTAAATAGTAACACAAGTAAAGCACTTATTTTAGTTTAGGTTAGTGAGGTATGCAGTGATATTTTTCAAAGCATGAAAAATAAAATCGTTCTGTTTATTTATCATGACTGAGTTGCGACTATTTCAATTGATTAGTTTCGATTGCAGTTTGTTTCTGGCATAGCATGCAGTACTCTGATAGATAATTAATGAAACAAATGAAGCAGGAATGTTTATATTCGACTTCTAAACAATCCAGACTCTGGACCATTCAGCATTAAGCACTGTGTTGTAATTCAAGTTGCAGCTTCCTCATTTCCTGAAAGTCTCTGGACAACACACCAAAGATTAAATCATATAGAATATAGTGAAATGTTATTTTTGTAAGATAAAAATATTGCTTTCAATATGTCTTGTCATTTACTGGAATCCCATCCTGATGTCAACAGCCTGCATATATTAAACTTTCAGGCAAACCCATCATGGAAACTATGAGAACTATGAGCCAAGAACAATTTGTTGCTATCTGGTACTGGAACCTTGTATTTTAACACTAAGAATTACAATCAAATACTTGGTGAATTCTCTTTAAACAAGATAGCCAACATGTAAGACAAATGTAAAAGTTATTTGTAACTGTTATGAATTCGGGTCTACTGTAGATACCTTCTTGGGTTCGCTGGTGTTGGTTGTTCCCATAAGTGGACTGAGCATCTTACTTTTTTGAAAGTTGACTCATACTGCCCTGTATCTATTTTCACAATATTGTAACCAAGGGATGTAACAGTTGTATCCACTGTGATTGGACTAAATATTCATGTCTTTCACACAAGTACTTCTTCCATCTCTCTGAAGGGGAACCAAGCGAACACTCTGAGGCGAGGCTAGATACGAATCATTAAGCTGATTTATTTTACAGCGAGTGAACATACAGAGTAACAGTTAAGATCAGATTCATTTAGTTCAATCAGTACAACTTATCTTTGTGTAATAATATGAAATAAAGAACATGCTACTCTTCCCCATATTGGTAGGTCATCTTTACTTGGTTTAAACGAGATGTTTTCTAAATAGCCTCCGGTATTTCTAATCTTGTTGCCTCAGCGAAGATCCTCCCAGCTTTCCCTTTAACAAACCTAACTGCCCTCGCAGTCTTCCTGTTTTTCCCAAACCTCTGTCCGAGCCTCTATCTCTTTTCACAGAGAGATAGAGACCAAAGGGCTTCTCAGCACAGTGGGCGCGAGGTGCTTCTCGATTACCCAGACAAGCTAACAAATTGTTTATCCTTTAGTCTCTGGGTAAAACTACTTCCGTTCAGCATGCTCACTATCTTTCAGTTAGGTTCCCTTTTAAAAAATTCTTTCAATCAAAATAGACATTGGTTTTCAAAAAATATCAAAAGTAACTTTTTCACAATCCTTTCTGTGGAAAAATGGTCAAAAAGTCCTAAAATATGACAGTAACCCATAGCAATAAAGGACTGTTTTCCACATTCTTTAAATATCAATTAAATGAGGAAATAAATCTCCATGACCTTCGACTTTGTCGGTAAACTAAATAGACTTCAGTCAGAGGATAACCTCCCTCACATCGTCATGGAAGGGTTAAGTAGAGGTTATCAGCGAATACGTGCAGTCACTTCAAGTGTATCAACTTTCAGCTGGCAGGCCGTATTTATCTTTTCTGTCAGCATTCGATCACAAAGGTTGATGTGAGCCAATAGGAATCTATATAGTGTATAGAAATGTCCCTGAATTGTACACCAACCAGAAGCCTACTTAATCAATAAGGCTAATGGAATGCTGGCCTTTATATCTAGAGGACTAGAGTACAAGGGGGCAGAAGTTATGCTGCAGCTATACAAAACCCTGGTTAGACCGCACCTGGAGTACTGTGAGCAGTTCTGGGCACCGCACCTTCGGAAGGGCATATTGGCCTTGGAGGGAGTGCAGCGTAGGTTTACTAGAATGATACCAGGACTTCAAGGGTTAAGTTACGAGGCGAGATTACAGAAATTGGGGTTGTATTCTCTAGAGTTTCGAAGGTTAAGGGGTGATCTGATCGAAGTTTATAAGATATTAAGGGGAACAGATAGGGTGGATAGAGAGAAACTATTTCTGCTGGTTGGGGATTCTAGGAGTGGGGGCACAGTCTAAAAATTAGAGCCAGACCTTTCAGGAGCAAGATTAGAAAACATTTCTACACACAAAGGGTTGTAGAAGTTTGGAATTCTCTTCCGCAAACGGCAATTGATACTAGCTCAATTGCTAAATTTAAATGTGAGATAGATAGCTTTTTGGCAACCAAAGGTATTAAGGGATATGGGCCAAAGGCAGGTATATGGAGTTAGATCACAGATCAGCCATGATCTTATCAAATGGTGGAGCAGGCACGAGGGGCTGAATGGCCTACTTCTGTTCCTATGTTCCTATATTCCTACCCTTGTTGGATGCTGGATGATTTGAGATGAGTTAGAAACGGGATTTTTTTTTCATATTTGTTCTTGGGATGCGGATGACACTGGCAAGGCAATATTTATTGCACATAGCTAATTGCCCTGAGAGCATTAAGCGTCAACCATGTAGAAATGTGAATTCAGTCCCTAGTTGGTATTAGACCATTTTGGGAATGAATGGTGCAACCAAATGTGTCACATATATAAACTTAAATCCAACAAGAAACTGCACACACCTGTCTGATTCATTACTTCTGATACGTGCAAATTTCTTTAAAGGGCAATGTTATTCTGCTGGAGTGGGTGAGAGGCTGTGCAGATATGGCAACAGCTTTGATCATCTGGTAAAATCAGTAGCTTTCAGTCACCACTGGGGTTGGCACCATGTGAGTAGAACTTCAGTTTGGTGTGAAGCAGAGCTTAAGAAATGTGTTCAGGTGTCCATTATATTTTCTGGGCAATTTATAAACTCAGTATTGGGTCTTTTTAATATTAGGAGAAAGCAAATTCTCCCATTCCTGTTCTCCTAATGTTAAAAATAATGACCCCAAAATTCCATGGTCGTTCTAGCGTACACTTGCCTTAAATTTGTCAGGTATCCATTGGAAGGACCAGGATTTAGTCCAGCACCTGGATACGCCAGGTTAAAAATAGTGATCTCTACCTGCCCCTTATTAGGCCAGCGGTGTAAGAGAAGACAGGGACTTTGAATGAAGTTCCTATGTTCCCAACCTCTCAATCAACAGGGGCACGATCTGCAAGCACTGTGCTTCGTGAGTCCAGGCATTCCAGGCCAAAGGGGTGAGGTCTGGATCCGCAAAGAGGACCAGGACCTTTCTAAAAACTATTTAAATGCAGCCCACCTACAAAGGTGGGCCACTGAAGGAAGCTCATTGATGTTTCCAGGTGATGGGGGTACTCAGCAACCCTGTCCTCCAGCCGGCCACTCGTCAGCCAGACTTTCCAGCCTACCTGGCAGACCTACCAAGTGCGAGAGATGTGCCCCGAGTGGCACAGGGGCCCACCATTACTATTTAAATAAAGGGACTTCCCCCGATGCTGGGAACTTTGGCATGTCCAGCAGTGGAGATCCCAGGTGGGTCACCTCGGCACTTGGCCATGTTTGTCAGACTCCATGAACTGATAATGCAAACCAAGAGGATGCTGATAGATCAATGCAAGTTGCTGATTTTTTGCAGATGATTTTTGGGTCAGCTCTGCAGATCCATTCCACTGCTTCATCTATCGTACCTTCTTTCCTAATGTTTTGGTGGAATCTTGCACTATGGGGCTTTGGCCTTTACCTCAGTAAACTGCCTGAGCTAAAGTTGCCACTGTCTTTAAACAGAACAATTTTGAAGCTAGTATGAGGTAAATGGATCCCAATCTAAAATCTAATGACTGCTGTTACATTTCACAAGATGCATCAGCAAGTAAAAGATTGTGGTTCAGATTCAGTAATGCAAACTACAAAACTGTTAGCACAGAGGACAGCTACTTTGATATTAAAGCAACAGTTCTTGATTAAATCCATAAAGATTGGTTGTAGCAAAATATTTATACTCATCAGAAATGAAAAAAAAGTATAGAAATTCTTACTGCTTCTAGAAATGTGTTCTTGCAAAGAAATTACACAAACAAAATCATTTTATCTGAAGTGTGACAAATAATCTAGACAAATAAATAGATAAATAAAACTAGATGGCAAATGTTATCTCAGTCCCATTCTCCCAACATTTCTGCTTTAATATTTTCATGTTTTCTCATGAGAACAGAATTTACTTTAAATTGGAAAATAATAATATTCAATGTGACACCCTTGGATTTTTCATATATATTGATTCTTACTGAAATACAATTTCATGCTAATTTGGTAGTGTATGTTTTCTCATGCTAAACACATATTTGTGGTCGAATTCACTTGTATGAATAAAATTATGTTACACTGACAATCTCTAGTTTTACAATAAACTCGAAGAAACTCGCTTTCATATTGTGAAGCATCTGTTTGGGAAATTTGCTACCCGACTATTTTGTTTCCCACCAGTTAGTAATCTGACAGTAACCGTATCTCTAATGACTGGCCATTCGGAGCCCTTTAGATAAAAAAAAAGTGTCGTCTTTTACAAGGCAGCTCTACTGAAGAGAAACCTGCTGACCAATACCAGAGTTCCATTGCTCATAATTTCCTTGCTGCTGGTGATTACCACGTGAGATTACACTTTTAAGTTACGTTACTTGCAACAGAGGTTCAGGAGCAGGATATTACAAAAGAGTTATCTACATTGGTAGTCAATGTCCGAACAGGAAAACGACAGCCGAGGCTCATCTGCACAGTGCTCTTTCATGCAATCAAATGTGTTTCATTTTGCAAGACTTCCACGGTTTCTAAGCATCCTGGAATCTTTAATTTTCTTTTCATTTATTTCATCACTTTGTTCCAGCTTTTTGCAAAACATTGGGTGCTCCCAACATGCATAATCTATCAATCATTTTGTCACTTCAAGCACATGTGACAATCACATACAGAAAGTACTTTCACCAGTATGTAACTATTGGAAGGTGATGAGATAAGATTATTAGGAAAATTGATGAAAATTAATGTAAAAACCACCATAATTCTTGGCTATGATGGCTAAAGAATTCTCAGGGTGTAACGTTCATTTGGCAGAGATATTTTATATGTTTGATTTTTATGTGTGCACTAACTGAACATGTGACCAAAAATACCATTAAATGCCTTTTTTTTACAATTAGAGCTTCACTTACATCCAGTAATTTTACAAATCATTGAAACAAAACTTGCCATAAACAGACACTACCCAGTTTACACACTTACTTGGATGTATCTAGAATTTGAATAAACTTCTAACAAAGGACCAAGAATTCCATTGAAGTGACTGGGGAGAAACTTGCATAAATACACATTTGATGCATTTGAGCTAAATATTAATGTATTTCTATCTGTTATAGTAACATTTAGTTAAAATATATTTTGCTGCCTAATGTAGAGGAATAGGTTTAGTAGTGGTACAAAGAAAATCTATAAGTGCACTTTGTTAATAAATAATCTGGTGAATTATACATTGCTATAAATGCAGTACCAAAATTCCAATAAAGGCCTGGAGTTTCTGCTAGGGACGCAATCGGCAAAATGCGCCCGACACTGCGCTAGTTTTGCCGAGGTGAAAATGCTCCCAAGTTTCCTCACAAATGCAATAGCTTCAGCCCGAACATAAAATCTCCATTGAATCGGCTCAATCAAGCATCATAAGGAATACTAAAGTAATAAGAAGAGTGGGATTGCCAGGAAATGAGCCATTCTTCAACTTTTTAAACTAATTGATGATTTCTGCAGCAGCGGGGCAGCTTCAACTGACTGCTGGTCACAGCTGGTCAGGTGATTAACTCTGAATTCAGGTGATCATGGGTGCCTGAGCACAATAGGATGAACCCCCCACCCCCCGAACGAACGCAATTGGCGGAAACTCACCTTTCTGACCTGGGGACGTGGCCAGTTTGTGGGCGGGGACTGGTTCGGGCAAAGACTCTGTGGAACGAGCTTAAAAGATCACAGATACCTGAGCATAATGTCGTTATGGGCACAACCTCACTTACACTTAGAATTCCGCGATCTTTTGTGCGATTTGATTTGATTCCACACAGATTAAGCTCTTATCTGGGCGGAAATCATGTGGATACTCCAGGCCAGCAAGTTTCCTGTCCGTCAAACGCAAGGAATAGTGAGTTGCTGGGATTTTGAAATGGCCACAGAAACACATTCCCTTTGGTGCAATAGAAATGCTGGTTTCTTGCACTTACATTTTACTTGATTTATCAAAATTTCATTCCTTTTAGCAAAGCCATGTTGTGGGCTGTTTATTGGGCCAGAGTTGCTGACTTATGACCTTGGTAACCACACTGGCAGAGTGTTGGAAGCCACATATTGCTGGTTTACTCTTCAGCTATAGACAAAATACAGAAAGGAATCAAATGGCCAGATCATCCTGCTAATGTGAAAATGATGCAACATTAAACTATTAAGGACTGCAATGTAGGGGGTGGAAAAGTGAGCAAGAGACAAAAAGTACGGTCAAGATCAGTGCTGCAATCCCACAGGAAATACATGAGCACTTTGTCTAGCTGAAAAACTGTCACTAAAATTTCTTCTAACTTGGCAACACTTACAGCATTTTAGTATTGCCTCACAGAGTGGCAGTCTTAACTGTCACATCATTTGGAAGACAAAAGCCTTTTGCTTTATTGCCTCTGATATCAATTCCTTTAGATTATAAGGGCTAAAAATTGGGATGCGTTGCCCCCTTTTTTCGGGTGTAAAACGGGTATCAGCACTGACCAATTTAGCAGATGTTCAGCCCATTGCTAAATTCGTCCATTATCGAGTTGTCCTGGGTGGCCGGCTAAAGCAGGCGTTAGGACCCTTGCTTATGTTAATTAGGGGCTAACACCTGTAAAAGGACCTCTCTGCAACATTTATTTCCAATGAAACAATACATTTTTTTAAAAACCTTCCCGTGGAGCCAGAAGGAACAGGGGTGCTCTATCGTCTCCACAGTCACCATGATCGGCCCCCCCAACCATAGCCCGCTCCAACCCCATTCCTGGGACTTACCTTTGGGCCACTGCTGGCAAGACAAGCGGTCCAACATTCATGAACCGCATTGCATGAGCTGCCAGTGGAGGCTTGCGCTTAAAATATTAATGTGGCCCAATGCCCAATTTCGGGCCTCTTGACTTGGGCTCAGATGATATTCGACCCCTAAGACTCTTCATCGGTGCTTCCATGCTGTAAAGTGGAATTTCCTGCAGATAGCTACAATTTCCCTGTCGAGGTATCACTATTTTCCTGCATTAGCATGTGGCTCTGATCAGGCAGTTTAGGCATAAAAAACGGTGTATTTATGACTAGATTTTCCAAAAGAATAAACCATTAAATTCTACTAATCATTTTTTAAAAAGCAATGCTATTTATGGGAGTTAGATACTTGTAATATGAATGGCATGGTTTAGTGATGTCATTTAATGATTTGAAGTTGCACAGCCCCTCCTTGATCTTGTTAAATGCCTCATGCAGTATTCAGCTGCTGGCTTTCGGGTGACCTTTGCCTTTTTTTTTTGTTTGATTTACTTCATTGAACAGCTTTCACATCACCACTGCACATGGTAGAACAAGCAACACTAAAGTCAGTTTGTCAACAAACTCGAGATTAGTCAGACTCCATCTTGATTACTGCATTCAGTTCTGGGCACCGCACCTCAGGAAGGAAATATCGGCCTTGGAGGGGGTTCCAATGCAGATTCACCAGAAGAATACCAAGGTTTAGAGAGTTAAATTATGAGGACAAGTTGCATAGACCAGGTTTGTATTCCCTCGAGTACAGAAGATTGAGGGGTAGTCTGACCGAGGTTTAAAATGTTAAAAAGATTTGATAAAAATTTTCTCTTCTGTGGATCTAAGGCTAATGAGCTTTTGTATGATGGCCAAGAATTATAATGTTGTTTTTGTCACTTTTAATTAACACAGGGTTGCAAGTCCCCAATCCAATTATTACACATGGATAAAATAACACAAGTCATGGTACAAATGTCCCTTTAAATTTTGCAGGACAGTTTCCTTGTAACTGTTGGTAAAATGTAACATAAATCACCTACCAAAGCAGAAAGCCAGCAACCGCCCACTATTTCCCTCTGGTTGGCAAACTAGTGGCTTACAATTTGCTTTACTACATGCAAACAGACAAAAAAAGGCACGAGATTTCATCATGCAAATCTATCTCCTGATTAGGGGAATGAAGTGAGATTGGATAATGCGCCCGATAGTAGCACCCGCTATTGGGTGCGTTCCTGGCGGGGGGGGGGGCTCTGAAAATCAGGGAATCCCGGAGCGGGTCGGGAGCCTGGCTCCAACCCACCCACTTCCGGGCTCCCCACAGACGCGCTGACGTGCGCGCGCAGCCCCCGCAGGTGGGATTCCCGCAGGCAATTAAAGCCGGTGGGGTGCCACTTAAAGTATTTATTCTGCTATTTCAGGTTGTTAACAGACCTGATTACGGGAATATTTTAGGAGGGGTCGGATTTTACAAACAACTGGGACTGTTTCCCGTATTGGGGAAACACTCCCAGTTGAAATGGACGTGTTGCAGCTATCAGCCTGTGGCAGCTGCAAAGGTCCATTTGACAGGTGGTGGGAGAGACCCTCACTCATTTCAGGAGGCCACTCTGTCACTTTGGACAAAGTTTGGCCTCCACCACCCTCCTCCTAACAACAAAATTCACCAACTTGCACACTTACCCCGGGGTCCAGACACATGTACCTACATTGCGGACCCCCTCAGATGTACATCTTGCGGATGGGGGCCGCTGTAGCTGCAGTCATGACCTCCTCGGAGGGCGAACAGCATCACCAGCCTCGCCGGCCACCTCTGACACGTGGAGCTCCACAACACAGTACTGTGACACATCCACCTGCACAGCAGGAGGGAGGGCAGCCGCAGAGAGAGATGCGTCGCAGAGGGCACTACCCTCGCCACAGGGTCCACAGACCGAGGCTCAGCTTCCTGGACCTCTCTGAGCAGCAGTGCACACGGAGGCTCAGAGTCACTCGACATGTAGTCGTGGACATCTGCAGCCTCCTTCATGTCGAGCTGCTCCCGGCTGGCTTGAGCACCATCTTCTTACCTGTCGCTGTCAAAGTCACCACTGCCCTCAACAACTTCTCCTCCGCATCCTTCCAGGGTGCCACCGGGGACATCGCCGACGTCTCTCAGTCGTCTGCACAAAAGAGCCCTGCAAATACACCTACACCCACTCTGCAGTGACACAATGGGTGGCATCAGTTGTGGGTCTTCATTGTGATCCTCAGGAAAGGGCATTATTGCACAAACCAGACAAGATTCACAAAGACGTGGCAGTAGTGGTGCCAATATAATATGTGATGTGAGTTGGTCAGAAATTAAATATAAGTAAAAACCATGACAAACCCTCTAACACCCTTGTGCATCCCCTTCATGCTCACAACACGTTTGCCTTACGCTTCCTACTGCACAAATGTGATGCATGCCCTGTGGCTGCAGCACAGGTAGTGGCAGGTTGAGTGAGGCTGGCCGTGAAAGAGATGCATGAGAGGGTGAGTATGAGAGAGAGCCATGAGATTGTATGAGGATTGGGTTGAGTGGTAGTGGCGGGATGAGTACTGGCGAGGTGAGTAAGTGCAGGTAAGATGAGGATGAGGTTTGAGTGGGTGTGAGGGGTGATGTGACAGAGTAGTGTTGGCTGTGCAGAAGGAGATGTGGGGTGGGGGCGGTGATGTGGCAGACGGAGTGTAGGGGAATGAGTAAGTGTACTCACTTTGGCTGACCTACTTAGGTCATTGCAGCGCCTCCTGCACTGTATGCAGGTGCGTGATATGTTGGTGGTGGAGGTGACCTCCTCTGCCACCTCGAGCCAGGCCTTCTTGGTGGCAGAGGCAGGCCGCTTCCTCCTGCCCGCCGGGGGGAAGATCTCTGTCCTCCCCCTCCTCCTCCTCACTCCATCCAATGATACCTGGAGTGAGGCATCATTAACCTGGGAGCAGCCTTCCCCCTGGGCTGCTCCATGCTGTAATTTTTTCTATTTGTTGCAGCATCAGTCAGTGGAGGACTGCCCCTTTAAATAGAGCTCCTCCAGCTGACAGACCTTACTGTGCATGCGCAGTCCGCCCGCCGCGCAGCTCAGCAGCGGGGAACCCGGAAGACCAGGTAAGTGGACCCAATTAGGCTGCGATCGCACACGGGGCAGACTGATTTCACCGGGCGCGTTACCCACGCGCCCAGTCGCCCCCCCCCCCTGCCGCGAACCTGCAGCCCTCCTAATATCGAGCCCAATGTCTCTGTGCATAATATGGCAATTTGGTTTCTCTTGATGGAATGAATAAAACAGTGATCAAAAGATCCAACTTCAAAATAGTTTGAATATTCTTGTTTGTTACATATTTTTTCTCTCATGCTCTCAAAGTAAGACTTCAAACCAGGTCCTCAGTTACTCTCCCGACAACCTATGAAAACTGAGCCTGCTCAACTCCCAGTAGTGGCAGCTATTTGTATTACATCCATTTTTATTTGCACGTAAACGGTCTTAAAAAAAACAGATTTGAGGGAAAATTCAACATCACCCTTATACTTGTAGATTGCTAAGGAATCCTGTAAGAAATGGGAATTCCCATACACATGAAAGCACTGCTCCAGAGAGGGAGTAAGGAATATGGAAAAGCAATTCTCTCTCTTTGGGATTTAGCGTTTTTACATCAAAGCTTCTTAGTGCAACACTTTTGAGATATTTAGTCTTCCCATCTTGCAGAATTAGCAGAATCCATTGTTATTTATTAAGGGGCATTCTCTTCAATTTACTTTTGACACCATAACAGGATGTTGGAGAGGCCTCTTAGGGTCAAGGGTAAAGGAATATTAAAGGCATCATGTATAGAGTGGAAAATCTGACTGTGTCCTTGGCACCATTAACATTCCTTTACCTATGACTCCCAGCGCTCACTCGAAATTCCTGGAATGAGATTGTGAAACGGATGAATAGCTGTTCTAAAATGAAATGTCAAACAGATTTCATGTCTATGCTACATGTTTTTTTTTCCAACTTACAGCTGCTAAGTTTTGCTTTTGGTTAGCTGAGAACATAGTAAAATTCAGCAAGGACAGACTCATAAATAAGCCAAAAGTTTACAATCAGTCCATGTAAACAACGTGGCACCAGACATGTTGCTGACTGGTGGCTATGGTGTGTGAAGTTTCCCATCTAGTTAGTGCAGTGTTTTGGAATCTGTTTGATTAAAATGGTGAGACAATTTCAGTGAAATGATTTTCACGTGGGATCCACAATTAAGTACTTAAAACACTGCGAAGAGGTACAATCTCCTAACCAAAGGTGTGTCCTGCATGAACATTTATCATAGTCATAAACAGGAGCTCACAATCACAACAATATTCAATCTCAGATTGAGTCTAAATCATCCCAATATCTCAGAGTTCATAGCCTTGATTTTCCGGAGGATTCCCATCTAATTTCTGCCAGTATAGTTTCAATGCAGCATGGGAAATGGGATGGGCAGGCCTACTGCTGAATCCCCATCCTAAATGATGGCCCAGATATTTTCTCTTCCCTCCCTCCCCAGCAGGGATCTTAGCCACCTGTCCTTTCATCGCCAGGCTGCATTTAAAATGATGGTGAGGGGTGGAACTGGGAAACCAGCCAATTTCCCTGTCTTCCTGCCAGGGCACAGCCTACACACAAGGTCAGAACAGGGGTGGTGGTACTGAGTCTGCAGCAAAGAGAAGAGCACCAAATTGAGGGAAGGAGGGAGAGTATCTCATATGGTCACCTCTCCCTCTCTTCTGCCCTCCTATTTTCAGCAGCTGTGATGTGGGCCCATGCACAGCCATTTTCAAACAATGTTATTGAGATCTTCAAGGGCCTCCAATAATGGTTCCTCCTCAAACTAGGTGAGGACCTCAGGTGCTACATCAAGTGACTCACTGCAGCACCACGAGATACTGCTGGAAGCCTGCCCTGCCTAAATAATTGACTCTGACCCAGGTAAAAAGGGTTGAGATCACAGCGAAGGCAGAGCAGTGGGTGGAAGTCCTATCCTGATCCACCTCTAGCTGTGATACTGCTCCACAAGAAAATCCAGGCCAATGTGTCCACCTTTGAGCCATACAGACCAGAAAGGTTACAGGTTCTATCCTGGTCTGTGCTGAGTTCGCTGATCTCAGTTTAGGGCAGTGGTAGGGCACTGCATTGGTTGCAGCACTCCTGAGTCAGGGAAGGGAAAGTCAACCATGGTTACCACTCCTGATCACCAAACAGCAACCCTTGCTGGAAGTGTATATGTGTGGGCACTGGGTGAGGCCAGTGTATATATGTGGGCTCAGCTGAGATGTTCTGCACAGTCAGATAGCCTGCCTGCACTCACTATCAAGACTCATCCGCGAATATTGGACACTTAGGCAAGGTACTGCAGCCTGAGTGAGACCTGTGGAACTGTACTCAGTGAAGGGCCAATGTCTTTTTAGGGGGCTGGGGGAGAGGGGGGAGTGGGGAGAGGAAATTGGAGGAGAAACTGAAAAAAAAGTCAAAGTGTGACTCCCTTTACCAACTTTTAAATTTCAAGTACAAATCCAACAGTGAGAAGAGAAAAAAAAGAGACTTTGGCCTGGAATTCCCGATTGTAACGCTGACAGTAACCTATTTAAAATGAACAGGATACCATCAGTGTTAGCATTCAGGCCTTTGAATACATTTTGCATTGCTGTCAAGACAGCAGAATTTTCACTTCTATGAATGAAGCTTATCCAAATATGTCCCAATTATGAAATTACACAATCTCACTTTGAATGTGAATGGATATTCTGAGCATCACAATCCGGATATAAAGTACGACACAGTATTGCAGTAACGTAACAAGCCATTCCGTGTGCAGTCTAGATGAAACAGGCCTTTATAAGAGCTCTTCCAGACTAAATAAAATTTGGCAAAACATCAAACCAGTGCATGTATGTACTGGGTGCTACGTTAAAGGCATGTGTGACAGTGGGAATTTAAAATATTTTTCAAGGAAATATTCATCCATCCACAACATACAGGCCTCGTGGTCTGACATTGCTCCCAATTATTTTAAAACATTGGATTTTCCAGGTTTTTTTATCACCTAAGAGTCAAAAATCAGTATTGTTGCTCTTACCTTTGCAGGTGAAGCATTTGAGGTGGAAATGTCTGGACTGGACACGCAGCACCTGTCCTTTACATGGGTCTCCACACTTGAAGCAGTGGATGGCGGGCTTCTCTGTAGGCTGGTGTGGGTCCTGAGGGTGAGCCACTGCAGGGAAGAAAAGAAAACATGAACGCTCCAGGTCAGCAACTCTCAAATTCACCACGTTATTTGCATGGCCAACATCACATTGATAGAGAGACGCATACTAAAATGGATTCTGTGTCAGCAGCCAGACAGAAATGGTTAAGTGGCATGTATTATTAGGCAGATTATTTTGTATTGAGCGCATTGCTGATGCATTGCTCAGAATTTCAAATCATCTGGGGAATCGAGTGACAGTATGGAGAAGGTGGGGAACTATCTGTGCAGTGTGTCCATTTTTGTCCAATTTTCATTTGAAGACAATCCAAGTTTAGAGGATCTCTGTTCAAATCTGAATTAGTTCACATATGCATCACTAGTTGCCGACACTGATGTCAAATCCTGCCTTTTACTTCAGGCAGGAGTTCAAATCTAACCCCCAAATCTAAAAATGAACATAACTGAAATGAAGGTTTTTAAAAATTTGTTCCTGGGATATGGGTGACACTGCTAAGGCAGTATTTATTACCCATTCCCAATTACCCTGGAAGCATTAAGAGTCAACCACATAGTGTGGGACTGGAGTTACGTGTAGGCCAGGCCAGGTAGATGCAGCAGGTTCGCTTTCCTGAAGGACATTGGTGAATCAGTTGGGTTTTTCAACAACCCAGCAGCTTTCCTAGTTATTACCTGGTGCCAGCCCACGATTTACCAGATTTATTGATTTAAATTTCACAACTTGCCACAATCACATTGCACATCCTGCACTGGTACAAAACTGTTCAGCATTACATCAATTGATATCTGGTAGTTTCTCCAAGTGTGAAAACATCTGGAGGAGGTCATAGCCAAAGAATCACCTGCAATGGCTTCTCTTCCCGCTCCTGCACCGTTACCTCTGGAATCCCCCAAGGATCTATCCTTGACCCCCTCCTATTTCTCATCTACATGCTGACCCTCGGCGATATCACCTGAAAACACAAAGTCAGATTCTACATGTACGCTGACGACACCCAGCTCTACCTCACCACCACCTCTCTCGACCCCACTACTGTCTCTCATTTGTCACACTGCTTGTCTGACATCCAGTCCTGGATCAGCAAAATTTCCTCCAACTAAACATTGGTAAGACTGAAGCCGTTGTCTTTGGTCCCCGCCGCAAACTCCGTTCACTAGCCATCGACTCCATCTCTCTCCCTGGCCAATGTCTAAGGCTGAACCAGACCGTTCGCAACCTTGGAGTCCTATTTGACCCTGAGATGAGTTTCCGACCACATATCCGCTCCATCACCAAGATCGCCTATTTCCACATCCATAACATCGCCCGTCTCCACCCCTGCCTCAGCTCATTTGCTGCTAAAACTCTCATGCGTGCCTTTGTTACTTCTAGACTTGACTATTCCAATGCTCTCCAGGGTGACCTCCCATCTTCTACCATAAACTTCAGCTCATCTAAAACTCTGCTGCCCGTATCCTAACTCGCACCAAGTCCTGTTCTCCCATCACCCCTGTGCTCGCTGACCACAATTGGCTCCGGGTCTGGGAATGCCTCGATTTTAAAATTCTCATCCTTGTTTTCAAATCCCTCCATGGCCTCGCCCCTCCCTATCTCTTCAACCTCCTCCAGCCCGACAGCCCTCCAAGTTCTCTGCGCTCCTCTAATTCTTGCCTCTTCTGCATCCCCGATTTTAAATCGCTCCACCATTGGCAGCTGTGCCTTCAGCTGCCTAGGCCCTAGGCTCTGGAATTCCCTCCCTAAACCTCTCCGCCTCTCAACCTCCCTCTCCTCCTTTAAGATGCTCCTTAAAACCTATCTCTTTGACCAAGCTTTTGTCCTGACCTGTCCTAATATCTCCTTATGTGGCTAGGTGTCAAATTTTGTTTGAAAATTGCTCCTGTGAAGCGCCTTGGGACATCTTAGTACGTTAAAGGCACTATATAAATTCAAGTTGTTATTGTTGTTGTTGGAGCTGGCCTTGTATCATTTTGGCTTGAAACCTTTTGTGTGTGAAACACATGGTTTAAAGTGTTACGATAGCTAGTTCTTTTCTATGTCAAAATATGTCAGTAACAGCTAGAAGCAGCTGAGCAGACCTCTGTGCCAGTGTTTAAGTACATACACATAGAACTCTGTGTCTGTGTTTCAGGAGATACACGTGGAACTCTGTGCATGAGTTTAAGTAGAGCTCTGCTTTATCTAATGAGAGTGCAGTGCAAGCAGAGAATGTGGGATGGATTTTCCAAATTAGCACTCCTGACGCAGATCTTTATATGATGAGAATAAATAACGGGAATTTGGGCGCAGAAATCATTGAAACCCTCATGATTTTCTGGCTATTAATATTAATGGATGGAAAATTGTGCAGGGCATACATTTTTGTGCGGGGCATACATGTTCCCAATATGCATTCCTGTTGTGCAAAGCTCTGCACCATTTGTAAACTCTACCTTATAACTCCACACTATTCACTTGCACTACTTTGCACATGGTTCTGGTGTCAACTGTGATGGTCACATGGCATCTATCAGTTTATCATTCGGTTATCTAATCTAAAATTCTGATAGCCTCTGGCACCATACTAACAATGTAGACAACAAGAGTAAAGAATGGGAGGGTATTACTTAAGGTTACATTTTGCATTGTAGGATCTGGAGTTTTTCTAAATAACTATCACTCTGAACCAGATCAGAAGTAGACAGAAGAGAATTATCTGATGCACCGAGCCAGGGAAATTACCTATTACTCTGAAAGAGGTATGAATGGGACAGTGTAGAATTACCTATCACTCTGCACTAGGTACGAACAGGACAATATAGAATTACTATTGCTCTGAATCAGGTAAGAATCGGAAAGTGGAGAATTATTTATCAGTCAGAATCAGGGACAAGCTGCACAGCATAACATTACTTATTCTGCTGAACCATGCATGGTTTGTCAAAGCACAGGCACTCCAACCAGCCAGTGCAGACAGCCAGCTAGGATGGTTATCAGTACTCTGATTTAGCTCCAAAAAATTTCATTTGCACCAAAGCGATGCACATTTTCCATTGAGATGCTTTATTCCTGTAACAGATCTGAATGTCCAACAGTAAATAGATTGACTGTTGGATTTGTAACATACAATGCTGCATTAAGAGTTTAACATTTTCATTCAGCTCAGTATCCATTTTCTGGGTTTGTTCTCCAGATTTTATGTTAACAAAGAGTAAGGAAACTCTAGACTGTTAATTACATTTCTAAGATGCACTCTGCTCATCTCATCCATTTTTTAACTGGTGTGTTATTTTCAGCGTATCCTAGGATCATATTCTCTAGAGATGGGCTGGTTAAATATCAAAGAGCGTGTGTCATCTTTGATTAAATCATCCAAAATGATTAGCTTCATCTATGAACATGGGTTTACAGAATGAATCTGATGATGTCACTGTAGCACCTTGCATACATGGGTGCCTTCACCAATTTTAAACATTTCATGTTCTGTACATCACTTTTCACTTATGAGTTAGAACATTTAGAAATTTCCATGCAGGAGGGGGTTAGTTGGACTCTCACATCTATGCTAACTCTCAACCAGAGCTATCTACTCAAATCCCATTTGGCCTATCGTGCCACCGTGAGCTCCCAACCAGACCTATCTATTCCATTTCCATTGGTCTATTGTGCCAATGATAACTCGACAACCAAAGCTATCTACACCAATCCAATTGCCCTGCTCTTGCTCTGTACCCTTTAAAATTTTTCTCCTTCAAATGTTTATCAGGGGTAATTTTCATCAATTTTATAAGATGGAAAATCATGGTGGTTGAATACTGATATGCGTTCCTGGTGTGCGGGCATGAAGGTCCAGACACACAGGACAATGTTCCATTCATTGTTAATAGCCGGTAATCATGCAGGGAGTGTTAATCTTTGCCTGAATTCCCAATATGTTTTCTGCATTGGGAATGCTAGTTTGCAAGATCCAACTGTTAATTTATTATTAAATATTCAAGGTTGACCTTTTACACACAACCACTTTCTAATCCATAGATGTCAGTCCCTGGTGTGTGTCTGTGACTCTGCTATGATAACTGCACCATCAATGTGAGAGCACCCTCAGGTTGAAAGGAAGTAATAGCATTTACTGTTTCATAGTAGTGCAGCTGTGTATAAAGAGATGGAGGTTAAGCAACAGGGCAATTCCAGGATTTGGAGCTTGGGGGGCGGGGGAGATGAGCGAAGAGGAGACATTACCCATGCCAAAGTGAATTGAAAAGACACGTCCCCATCATCCACTCCCCACCACCCCACCCCAGTGCTTGAACCTATGCTGTTTTGTGTGTACTTACTCAACAAAAATAGAAAGCGTTCCTAGAACATGCTGCTGATGCTGAATTAAATAGTTATATAAATAAGTGATGGGGATAAGAATTTGACTGTTGTATCATTGGAAAGGAGTGGTCCTAACAATGGCATCATTTCCCTAAATAACAACAGACACTGCATTTCAAAAGTAGATACAAGTGTTATTTTAATATGATTAGGTATTTTATAAATATAAAGTTAGAACAATTCAATTTTTAAAAAATGAAATTGCATTGCTATTCTTTCCTAATTTAACTAATTTTAAAAATGTAATACAATGCCCACAGAATTGAAACAAACTCTTTAAAAACATTTCCAGTGAGATGCACCTCGTACTGAGTCCAAGTGCTTTGCATAGCTGAAAGTGTAATCACTTCCTCTTCAAAGCTTTTAAACACTGCATCATATTGTTCAGTTTATCATGGCAGCATTAGACTTGCCAAGGTCCTGACCAGTAAATGATGTGCTTTCCTGTTATTGCTTTGTTGGCATTCTTGGTCGGAGTGTAATGTGACATTGCTTCGCCCTTGTCTGTTTTATCCATTATCTGAAACATACACAGCTTGATGTGGTCCTTCCTTCAATAGAGCCAAAATATTGATTTATTACTTATTGAAATGAGTGTTTAGAAGAAACTAACTAAAGTGCAATTAGTTTAAATTACAGTTTGCAGAATCAGTGGATCCACAGCCTTTACAAAAAGTCATCTGTTTAAGAATCAATAGCACCTGTTGCACTCTTGTGCAATCCATTGGTATTATCACCTACTGTACTCTCATCCTGAAGTTATTTTTTGTAAACTACATGTGAGGAAGTCCTTTATTCTCACTCACACCTTAGTCACTCTGCATTAGGAAATGCTCTAAATGAAGTGGGTATTGCACAGTTCCCCATTCTGCTACCCCTGTTTAAAAACACCTCCCTTTGGTGCATCTACTTGTGTTCCACTCCTTACCCATTATGTTATCCTTATGCAGAGTTAGGTTTCTGAATAATACCATTTTTATTGAAAGAAATATGATGGAAAACATCTGTTTCCCGGAAAATGAATAGCTTCTCACGCCAACAATTGAAATGAAATAATCTTAGCAACTGTCAGCACCGTAGTAAATTAACTTGGTAATAATTATTTCAAGTTCAGTTTCAGCTGATCTAACTTTTCGCAGATATAAATTCACCAATGATTGAGCATCATTGAGGCCTGACATTTCCAAAGCAATGCATTGGGCCACCAAATTCAAACAAAGAAACCCAGGGGCACAAGAGGAATAATAATGCTGACTATTCTACTCATAGCTTCATGCTGACCAGCAGCCAGAGAGAGGAGAGCAGCAGACTGTCGTTCAAGAATAATAGTTTGCCTATTGGGCGAGTTGGGTCAGTATAAAGCACAGTGCAGCGTGGAAAACTGGCTGTAGAATCCAAAACAGCAGACTTGAAGCAGAAATGCTGGTATACCAACAGTGAAGTTTTTTCAACCCTCCCTTAACCTTCAACACACAGTCTACTCCTCTCAATTCAAAGTCGCTCACCTCACATTAGCTGATAATTCAATTTTTTGCACTAAATTTCGATTTTGCTTTGTTATTTACATTGCTTAACTCAAATTACTGGATAATTCTATTTTTTTTAAGCACACGACTTTGAATTATCAGGTGTGGACTGTATTGAGATTCAACGTAATTTGCTTTTTTAAAAAAAATGCATTTGGAACCACAGTATAGCAATAAAAAAGTTGACAGATAAGTCAGAAAATTTATTAAGATTTTGGAGGTGAAATTCGTGTTAGGGAGTAGTGCAAATCGGGCTACGGCCCATCGACAGCATTTATACACTCCGCCCGATTTTCTTTTCCACTTTGTGCTACGGCCCAAGACAAATCTCATCCTTTTTGTTTCTGTTTTATTTTAATCTAGTAAGTGTCAAATTGGCTCAATAATCGTGCTCTTATCTCTTGAGTCAAACAGTCATGGGACCATGCCCAACTCCAAGACTTGAGCATATAACCTAGCCTGACATTTCAATGCAGTACTAAGAGTGTGGCATTGTCAGAGGTGCTGTCTTTTAGGTGAGACATAGGAACATAGGAACAGGAGTAGGCCATTCAGCCCCTCATGCCTGCTCCGCCATTTGATAAGATCATGGCTGATCTGTGATCTAACTCCATATACCTGCCTTTGGCCCATATCCCTTAATACCTTTGGTTGCCAAAAAGCTATCTATCTCACATTTAAATTTAGCAATTGAGCTAGTATCAATTACCGTTTGCGGAAGAGAGTTCCAAACTTCTACAACCCTTTGTGTGTAGAAATGTTTTCTAATCTCACTCCTGAAAGGTCTGGCTCTAATTTTTAGACTGTGCCCCCTACTCCTAGAATCCCCAACCAGCGGAAATAGTTTCTCTCTATCCACCCTATCTGTTCCCCTTAATATCTTATAAACTTCGATCAGATCACCCCTTAACCTTCGAAATTCTAGAGAATACAACCACAATTTCTGTAATCTCTCCTCGTAACTTAACCCTTGAAGTTCGGGTATCATTTTAGTAAACCTACGCTGCACTCCCTCCAAGGCCAATATGTCCTTCCGAAGGTGCGGTGCCCAGAACTGCTCACAGTACTCCAGGTGCGGTCTAACCAGGGTTTTGTATAGCTGCAGCATAACTTCTGCCCCCTTGTACTCTAGTCCTCTAGATATAAAGGCCAACATTCCATTTGCCTTCTTGATTATTTTCTGCACCTGTTCATGACACTTCAATGATCTATGTACCTGAACCCCTAAGTCCCTTTGGACATCCACTGTTTTTAAACTTTTTACCATTTAGAAAGTACCCTGTTCTATCCTTTTTGATCCAAAGTGGATGACCTCACATTTGTCTACTTTGAATTCCATTTGCCACAGTTTTGCCCATTCACCTAATCTATCAATATCGCTTTGTAATTTTATGTTTTCATCTACACTGCTTACAATGCCACCAATCTTTGTGTCAGACATTAAACAAGGGCCTTCCTATCTGCTTGGTCAGGTGAATCTAAAAGAGTAGATGGCACAACTTGAAGGCGAGCATGGACTTCTCCCAGCATGTTGGCTAACATTCCTCCCTCATCAAGCACCACCAAAACAGATTAATCATTTATCCCATTTGCTGTTTGTGGAACCTTGCTGTGCACAAATTGGCTACAGCATTTGTCTACAAAACAACAATGACTACACTTTGAAAGTACTTCACTCACTGTAATGCAGTTTGGGACATGAATTGCGCAATAAAAATACAAAATTCTTTCTTTCTTTAGTCTAATTGATTTTGGTATTAGATGCCAGAAACATGGGTACAGGTGGGTAACAATGTTCTTTAGACACTTCGCTGTTGGCCTACTGTTATTATAAGGTATGTTTATTCCTTATAAAAATATACTTCCATTTTCCTCTATAATTTTTATTTTAAAGGACTAGTGATGCTCGGAACACTGAGAACATCTAGAGGACCATCTGCTGCTCATTGTGCCCAATTCGAACGTAAGAAATAGGAGCAGGTGTAGGCCATAAGGCCCCTCGAGCCTGCTCCACTATTCAATAAGGTCATGGCTGATCTTCAACCTCAACTCTACTTTCCTGTCTGATCCCCATATCCCTTTATTCCCTTAAAGTCCAAAAAACTATCAATCTCAGCCTTGAATATACTCAATGACTGAGCATACACAGCCCTCTGGGGTAGAGAATTCCAAAGATTCCAAAGGATGAAGAAATTCCTCCTCATCTCAGTCGACCCCTTGTCCTGAGACTATGACCCTTGTTCTAGATTCTCGACCCAGGGGAAACAGCCTCTTAGAATCTTATATGTTACAATGAGATCACCTCTCATTCTTCTTAACTCCAGAGAGTATAGGCCCATGCTACTCAATCTCTCCTCATAGGCCAACCCTCTCATCCCAGGAATCAATCTAGTGAACTTTGTTGCATTGTCTTTAAGGCAAATATAGCCTTCTTTAGGTAAGGAGACCAAAAACTGTACACAGTACTCCAGGTGTGCTCTCACCAAAGCCCTGTACAATTGCAGTAAGACTTCCTTACTCTTGCAATAAAGGTCAACATACCATTTGCCTTCCTAATTGCTTGCTGTACCTGTGTGTTAACTTTCTCTGCTTCTTGTACAAGGACACCCAAATCTCTCTGAACACCAACATTTAATAGTTTTTCACCATCTAAAAAATATTCTGTTTTTCTATTCTTCCTACCAAAGTGAATAACCTCACATTATACGCCATCTGCCACCTTCTTGCCCACTCACTTAACCTGTCTATTTCCCTTTGCAGGCTCTTTGGGGGTGATTTTAAACCCCAAGAACAGGTGGTTGGGGGCGGGTGGGAGTTGAAAATAGTTGTTTTTTGGGTCGCGACCGGGTTTAACATGGGCGCGTTAAAGTACAGGCTTCCCACTGGGAATGCAAAGTCTGAAAATTTTGCAGTTGCGACCCAAAAAAACAACTACTTTCAACTCCCACTCCCCTCAACCCACCCGTTCTTGGGGTTTAAAATCACCCCCTTTGTGTCCTCCTCAAAGCTTATTTTCCCACCTAGCTTTGTATCATCAGTAAACTTGAATTCATTATACTCGGTCCCTTCATATAAGTCATTAATATAGATTGTAAATAGCTGAGGCCCAAGCACCAATCCTTGCAGTATCGCACTAGTTACAGCCTGCCAACCCGAAAATGGCCCGTTTATTCCCACTCTCTGTTTTCTGTCCGTTAACCAATCCACTATCCATGCTGATCTATTACCCCCCAACCCCATGAGCCCTTATCTTGTGTAACAACCTTTTGTGTGGCAACTTATCGAATGCCTTTTGATAATCCAAATATACTACATCCACCAGTTCCCCTTTATCTACCCTGCTAGTTACATCCTCAAAGAACTCTAATAGATTTGTCAAACACAATTTCCCTTTCATAAAACCATATTGACGCTGCCTAATCATATTACGATTTTCTAAGTGCCCCCATTACTATGTCTTAATAATGAATTCTGGCATTTTCCCGACTACTGATGTCAGGCTAACTGGACTGTGGTTCCCTGTTTTCTCTCTCCCTCCCTCCTTTCTTGAATAGCGGTGTTACATTTGGTAGCTTCCAATGCACTGGGACCATTCTAGAATCTGGGGAATTTTGGAAGATTACAACCAATGCAGCCACCTTTTTTAGAACACTAGGATGTAGGCCATCAGGTCCAGGGGATTTGTTGGCTTTCAGTCCCAATAATTTCTCCAGTACTTTTTCTTTACTAATCTTAATTACTTTAAGTTCCTCACTTTCATTAGACCCTTGGTCCCTCACTACTTCTGGTATTTTTTTTGTGAAGACTGTGAAGACAGATAAAAAATATTTGTTTAATGTATCTGCTATTTCCTTATTCTCCATTATAATTTCTCCTGTCTCAGCCGCTAAGGGACTCACGTTTACTTTTGCTACTCTCTTCCTTTTTACATACTTATAGAAGTTCTTACAATTTTTTAATATTTCTTGCTAGTTTACTCTCATACTCTATTTTCTCCCTCTTTATAAATTTTTTGGTCATCTTTTGCTGGTTTTGAAAACTCTCCCAATCCTCAGGCTCACTACTGTTCTTGGCAACATTATAAGCCTCTTCTTTTAATCTAATACTATCCTTAACTTCTTTAGTTAGCTACGGATGGATCACTTTTCCCGTGAAGTTTTTATTCCTTATGGAATGTATATTCGTTGAGAATTATAAAATATTTCTTTAAATGTTCACCATTGCTTATCTACAGTCATATCTTTTAATCTGATTTCTCAATCAACCATAGCCAAATTGCCCCTCATACCTATGTAACTGGCTTTGTTTACGTTTAAGACTCTAGTTTCGGGCTTAAGTACGTCACTCTCATTGTGAAATTCTATCATATTATGATTACTTCTCCCCAGAGGATCCTTTACTATGAGATTACTAATTAACCCTGTCTCATTACACAAGACAAGATCTAAAATAGCCTGTTCCCTGGTTGGTTCCACAAGGTATTGTTCTAGGAAACTGTCTTAAATGCATTCCATGAACTCGCCCTCCAAACTACCTTTTGCCAATTTGATTTGTCCAGTCTATATGAAGATTAAAGTCCCCCACGATTATTGCATTACCTTTGTTACAAGCTCCTCTTATTTCTTGATTAATACTCTGTCCAACAGTATAACTACTGTTAGGGGGTCTATAAACTACTCCCACCCCCAGTGTTTTCTGCCCCGTTATTTCTTATCTCCATCCATACTGATTCTACTTGCTGATATTCCGAGCCAAGATCCTTTCTCACTACTGCCTTTATGTCATCCTTTATTATCAGGGCTACCCATCCTCCTTTTCCATTCTGTCTGTCTTTTCGAAAAGTCAAGTACCCTGGAATATTTAGTTCCCAACCTTGGTCACCTTGCAATTACGTCTCAATAATGGCTACTAGGTCAAGCCCGTTCATCTCTATTTATTTGTGCCATTAATTCGTCTATCTTGTTACGAATGCTTCATGCATTCAAATAAAGTGCCTTTAATTTTAACTTTCTCCTATTTTTCCCTGATTTGACCTAGTTCACTGATGCAGTATTACTGTTGAACTCTCTGTCCCTTCCTGACAGATTCTGTTTATCTTTACCCAAATCGCTACACTGCTATATGGCCTTGAATTTCTCATTCGATTTATAAATTTACCCTTACCTGAACCCTCCCCCTCCTTTTTAGTTTAAAGCCCTATCTCCCGCTCTAGTTATTCGATTCGCCAGGACACTAATCCCAGCCTGGTTTAAGTGGAGCCCATCCCAATGGAGCAGCTTCCTCTTTTCCCAGTACTGAATCGAAAACCCTGTCTCCCACACCACTCTTTGAGCTACGCATTTAACTCTCTGATCTGTTTGACACTATGCCAATTTGCGTGTGGCTCAGGTGGTAATCCAGAGATTATTCCCTTTAAGGTTCTGCTTATTAATTTAGACCCTAGCTCCTCAAACTCCCTCAGCAGAACCTCATTCTTAGTTCTACTTATGTCATTGGTTCCTACGTGGAGCACGACAACTGGATCCTTCCCCATTGAGTATCTCAAAGACAACGTTCTAAAACTGCTTTATATATTTAAGTGGATATTTATTATACCTAATTGTCACAGAATCCTAAGGATGATATCTCCACAATATATTTCATTTCCTGCTTGATACCATCTTTTGTGCTTTAAAGAATCATTGTTGCCCTTTCAGAAAATTTTTGGACAGCCTCAGTTCGTGGATAGACAAGAAAAGCTTGGTTCAAAAAATTGATTTATATGCAATCAAATTATGAAAAGAAAACATGTTGGTATTTTTTATAAGAAACATATACTTCGGGATATTATACAGCTTAGTGGGAACTTTCTCTTTAAATTATTGGTTTCATTGGTATTCATAGTTTATCTCAGACAAGTTCAAGGATGCTTAAGCATATTTTTTAATACATAATATATACAGATGGAATAGTTTGGGAAATAATCTGAAGAGGCCCCAGAATTTGGAGCAGGCACTGAATATAAGTCTGGTGCTTCCTCAAAGGTGAGGAGAGAGGAAGGAGAAGCAGATTTTCTAGGCCATCCTTGTGTGTCTCCTACCGGCTGGTTACAGAATGGCATTGGCAGAGGGCTGGGAGCAGGTCTCTTGCCCAAACTCTTAGCTAGGGTATTAAATGTAACATGGGACAATCTGGATACAAGGAAAAGGAGAGAAACTTCTTGGAAATTTACCCAGAACCTTTGACTTCTGACTTAAAACTGCAGGAAACGTACCCCAAAATACAAATTGTAAATCATTTTTTTTGTTGCTGTTGAACTTTTTCAAATTAGTTATGGTCGCAATTTGAATATGTTTTAAAAATGGAATCTGTGCTTCAGCTCCTTATACCATGATTATGAACTTTCCTGCAGCCTGACATACAAAGCCTGATTTATCCACTAATCCCTAAACACAAAGACATTCTCTTGCTGGATTTAGAATATTCAGTCATCAGTTCAACTTGCACTGATGAGATACAGATGAAAGATAAATAGTAACCATACCTCCTGCCTTTTATTTTGCCTTTAATTTACCATTCCTCTGGGTCAGCGCAGTATTCTCGTGGCTGTCCACAAATACCACTGCACCAAATTGACGATCCTAGCCACAGTGCTGTGGGGATATGCCCACAGTCCCCTATAAAGGAGGTGGGGCATCGAGAGTGCCCTGTTATTTATTTTCCTGCTCATTTTTGTCCACTTCTCTTCTGGAGGCAGGGAAGTGAATAAATACCTGAAAATAAGAATGTCTTTGCTTTACTCCCATTCTCTGTATGCTAGCTTGGCTTCTGACACTTGGCATATGCAGAATAATAACTCACAATCTATGCAATCTATGCGAACCACATTATTGTTATTCTTCACAATGCTTCACAATATTTCACACAACTGCACAAAGTATTGGAAAACAGGGAAATCTAAATTACAGCTATTACTTTCGTACAAATATGTTTGAATCAAATATAATAATGCTTCATCACTTCATCTATTATAGTGAAAAATAATAAAAAGTTTACAACAACTTGCACTTATATAGTGCCTTTAACGTAGTAAAACCTCCCAAGGCGCTTCACAGGAGCGTTATCAAACATGACACCGAGCCACATAAAGAGGTATCAGGACAGGTGAGCAAAAGCTTGGTCAAAGAGGTAGGTTTTAAGGAGCGTTTTCAAGGGGGAGAGAGAGGTGGAGAGGCAGAGAGGTTTAGGGAGGGAATTCCAGAGCTTAGGGCCTAGGTAGCTGAAGGCAAGGCCGCCAATGGTAGAGTGATTAAAGTCAGGGATGCGCGAGAAGCAAGAATTGGAGGAGCACAGAGATCTCGGAGGGTTGTAGGGCTGGAGGAGGTTACGGAGATAGGGAGGGGCGAGGCCATGGAAGGATTTGAAAACAAGGATGAGAATTTTAAAACGTAGGACAGCAAACAAAGGGTGATGGGAGTACAGGACTTGGTGCGAGTCAGGATATGGGCAGCAGAGTTTTGGATGAGCTCAAGTTTATGGAGGGTGGAAGATGGGAGGCCAGCCAGGAGAGCATAGGAATAGTCCAGTCTGGAGGTAACAAAGGCATGGATAAGGGTTTCAGCAGCAGCTGAGCTGAGACAGGGGTGGAGACGGGCGATGTTACGGAGGTGGAAGTAGGCGGTCTTGGTGATGGAGCAGATATGTGGTCGGAAGCTCATCTCAGGGTCAAATAGGATGCCAAGGTTGCGAACAGTCTGGTTCAGCCTTAGACAGTGGCCAGGAAGAGGGATGGAGTCAGTAGCTAGGGAACGGAGTTTGCAGCGGGGACCAAAGACAATGGCTTTGGTCTTCCCAATGTGATACAAATGTGATGAATATGTTTTTTAAGACGTCCCCTTTATCAGAGGCACTACCTCATTGCACATTTTTTACAATAAAAGGGCACAATCTTGCACTTCTGTAATATTGCTCAAATTGAGCCTTCTGATTTAATTTCCATTTTACTGTGATTACAGTTATGTTTCAGGAGTTGGTGGATGTGTAAGTGGTGATAAGCCCTATCAAATAGACAGCACAGAACACTCCTGTAAACAATAATGTTGACATAGGCTGAATTATATTTACACAAAGCAGAAGAGTTGCCGAGGGGGTTGAGCACAGGGTCTTAAGGCTGCACTGGGAATCTCAGGGAGTCATTTTAACCCAACCCACTTGGCAGGAAATGGGTGGGTTCAAGTTGGGCGCCTGTTTTACAGCTCGCCTGACTTTACTCTCTATTGAGGATAACGGAGGGTAAAATCGAGTGGGGTATAAAACGGGTATTCGACCCAAACCTATCTCTTTCCCACTCAATGAGTTAGGTTAAGATTATCCCCTGTACTTCCAGCTGAGCCATGAAGCACATAATTGAACACTGCACAAATGCATTAACAGGGTTTTGGAGATTTTAGCTTGTTAACGGCCTCATTAGCTGCTTAACAAGTGTCTTAGCATCATTATTACTAGTGGATTCTGATTGGCGGAACTGTTGTTCATGATTCCTGATTAGATCCACTCTTCCGGAAATTGCACTGACCATAAGTGTTTTCTGTAAGTTATTCAGTCATGGAAAAAAAACATTCTAGCATTGCAATTCACCAGTGCATCGCCACTTATATCCCCACTGTATTCAAATTTAAAGCCACTTTTACATGAGCTTTTGAGAAATAACACTCCCATATTCAAGAAGCAACACAACTAGAAGTTAGCAGCAGGCACTGACTGGCCGCCAGTCTGAGATGGACAACTGGTCTGATCAGCTGCCAAAGCTTTCCATTCTTACTCTTGTTTGATTAAACGTTCTCAGTCATTAAGAAAGAATCCTGCTTTGCTTGCCAGTTATGAGCGCTGAACAACTCTTTCTAGTTTGAGCACGATTTAACTGGGATACACTTGCATATTAACTCTGACTCAAGCCTGTTTACAAAAAACCATTAGTCATGGCCTGTAGTCACAAAAAAATTTGAGAACATTTTCCCCCAACTGCATGATCTATAGGTTGTATGAATATAAGACCATTGATTATGTTCTTCAAATCATTAATCCATGTAATGTTCTTCAAGTATTTAAGCTAAATTACCTTGGCCCTGAAATTACAAACACATTCATCTAAATTCCTCTGTCTCTTATTTTAGTGGAAACGTTAATTTATTTTACAGCATACAAGGAGCCCATTCAGCCCATCATACCTGTGCTGGACCTTGGAAAAAACTATTTATTTAGTCCCATTTCCCTGCCTTTTTTCAAATATTTATTGACTGCCCTTTTAAAACCTATTATGGATTTTGCTTCCTCTGCTGGTTCTGGATGGGCATTCCATGTCCTAACAACCCTGTGCCTAAAAACATTTCTCCTAATCTCTCCCTTTGTTCTTCTGACAATTATCCTAAATTTACGTTCACTTGTTACCAACTCACCGACCAGTAGAAATAGTTTTCCCCTGTTTACCTTACCAAAACAATTAAATATTTTGAACATCTCTCTCAGGACTCTTCTTAACCCTCTTCTAATCAAAAGAACCCCAATTTCTCCAGTCTCACCTCATTAACTGCATCCTGTTATCTTTGGCATCATCTTAGTGAATTTCTTCTGCACCCTTTCTATGGCCTTGATATCGTTCCTAAAGTAAGGCATCCAAAACTGGACACAATATTTTAATTGTGGTCTAACCGATCATTTTTATAGATTTAGCATTACTTCTTTGCTTTTGTACTCCTATTTATAAAATCGAGGATCCCATATCCTTTTTTTATATCTTTAACAAGTTGTTCTCCCATTTTTAAAGATTTGTGTATCTGAACCCTTGTGTTTGTCAGCTCCTCCTCTCTTTTAAAGTTTTACCATTTACTGTATAACAGGTAGATAAGGTACAACAGGTAGATAAGGTGGTTAAAAAGGCATATGGGATACTTTCCTTTATTAGCCGAGACATAGACTATAAGAGCAGGGAGGTTATGCTAGAATTGTATAAAACACTAGTTAGGCCACAGCTTGAGAACTGCGTAGAGTTCTGGTCACCACATTACAGGGAAAAATGTGATTGCACTAGAGAGAGTACAGAGGAGATTTACGAGGTTGTTGCCAGGGTTGGAGAATTTTAGCTACGAGGAAAGATTGGATAGGCTGGGGTTGTTTTCTTTGGAACAAAGGAGGCTGAGGAGAGATTTAATTGAGGTGTATAAAATTATGACGGGACTAAATAGAGGGGATAGGGAGAATCTATTTTCCTTAACAGAGGGATCAGTGACCAGGGGTATAGATTTAAAGTAATTGGTAGAAGGATTAGAGGGGAGCTGAGGAGAATTTTTTTCACCCGGAGGGTGGTGGGGGTCTGGAACTCACTGCCTGAAAGGGTGGTAGAGGCAGAAACCCTCAACTCATTTAAAAAGTACTTGGATGAGCACTTGAAGTGCCGTAACCTACAGGGCTACAGACCAAGTGCTGGAAAGTGGGATTAGGCTGGATAGCTCTTTCTCGTCCGGCACAGACATGATGGGCCAAATGGCCTCCTTCTGTGCCATAAATTTCTATGATTCTATATGTCCTCTTCTTATTCTTCCTCTCAAAATGTATCATTTCTTTACATTAAATTTCACCTGGCATCTATCTGCCCATCCTACTGTTGGCCAGGGGCTGCAGAAACAACTGAGTTTATTCCGAACTGCTGATACACAGGCAAAAGCAACTTTTGAATTGAAGTAACCTGAGTTCAGTCGCTGGCCTGAGCTGGCTGGAACCGGTTTGAATTAGCTAAGTTTTGTGAAAGACAAAGAAGATGTGATAAGACACAAGTCCTTATTTAGAAAAGGAGTAATGAGGTAATGCTACCTAAGTCCTTGGGACTGAGCCAACGAGGAGAAGACACAGACTAGGCGAGCAAGCCTAAACCAAAGGGAGAGAGACAGCACAGCTTGAAGAGATAAGATTCGGAATAAGAATGAAGAATCTGGGGCGTGGAGCCAGAGCGAAGACTCCGGAGACCAACCATCGCGGAAGTGGAAGAACCTACGTCAGGGACGTAGAGACGATGTCAAAAGAGAGAGAGAGAACGGAACGCCTGGCCAGCGTCAGCTCTCCTTTTCGGGTATTAGCCTTTATATTCTGTGACCACTCAGGGAGTGTCAGAGAAACCTAGTGGGTGTGCGTTTAGATCCTAGTTTGGGTATAAAACTGTATAACCTGGTGTAAACTGCATGTCTATATCTAACCAGACATATAAGCTATATGTATATGATCTAACGACGTTAATAAAGCGAATTGAGAGTTAAGAGAGAATTGACTCTTCTCCTCTTTGTACTAAGCCAATAACCGTAACCGGTGACCTCCGGTCAACACTACTAATGTAGGTCCTCCTGAATTTTCTTAGTTATCTCCATAGTTAACCATGCTCCCTATTTTTGTGTCATCGACAAATTTTGATAATGTGCCATTCCAGATCATTTGTATAATATTGAGAAGAGGTCTCAACATTCACACCTGAGCGATACCAACAGTTACATTGCTCCAGTCTGTAAAACATTCATTAACCACTACTCTGTTTTTTGATTTTTTTAACCAACTTCCTATCCATGCGACCACTCTCCTTTTAATACTGTGCACCTTGATTTGAACAACACTCCTCCTATACTGCACTTCATCAAGCGCCTTTTGAAAAATCTATATATATACTATGGTCGCTGCATTTCCTTTATTAATGCACTCCATTATTTACTCAAAGAACTATTAAATTTGTCATATACAACTTGCCTTTTATAAATCCATGTTGACTGTTCTTAATGAAACCAGGCCTTTCTAGGTGATTATTAATTTTATTTTATCCTGTGTTATGGCCTCATTATTATTACTCACTTTGATGTTAGGCTGACTGGTCTATAGTTACCTGGTTTATCCATTTTTCATGCATTATACTGGCAATCCTACAGTCCTCTGCCACAACTTCTGAGGATATTTCAGAGATTGTGGTCAAAGCCTCTGCTGTTCCCTCTCTGACTTCACTCAGATGTAGGATACATGCCATCAGAGCCGAGCATCTTTTTCACTTTAAGTTCCACCAATTATTTTCAGTACTACTTCCTTATCTATAGCTATCCTATCTAATTGCTCCAGCACCTCCTCTTCCACCCTTTCATTCCCATTACCATACTCTTCTGTGAAAACCTATTTGGATAAATGGGTCAATGCCACTGTTACAATTGTGGAAAGAGTAATAATAATCCCAGTCCTATATTTTCTTATGAAGGATAATACGACTATTTGTTTTAGCACATGCTTTTGTCCATGTGACTTCATCAGCCCCTTAGAAGGCCTCCATTATACAGCGAACACATGTTTCAGCAAATGGTCAGGTTATATTTCCAACAAAATGTGGAAAGAGGAATTTCAAATAAACATTAGCATTTGCATGCAGGAATCTGATTTCAGGGACCTTGATTTTTTTTAAAATCACATTTTCAAAAAAAAATTGCATTGAGTTCCTCTTTAAATAGTGCAACCTCTTAATCAAAAAAGTCACCTCCATGCTTGCAGCACTGAACCCAATAGATGTAATTTTTTTTAAACAACACCATCTTCATGATTTGAATCTCTCTTTATTTTGTTTTTAATTTAGACAAATCTGCCTTCTATAGCACCTTGTGTTTAAAAAATATGCTTTTGAGGACTGTTCTGATGTCTTATCAAGTTTAAATGTAAGGAGTCTTACAACACCAGGTTATAGTCCAACAGCTTTATTTGAAATCACAAGCTTTCAGAGCTCCAAAAGCTTGTGATTTCAAATAAAGCTGTTGGACTATAACCTGGTGTTGTAAGACCCCTTACATTTGTCCACCCCAATCCATCACCGGCATCTCCACATCTTATCAAGTTTAACCAGTGAATAGATAAACCATATAGACCAAAAAGGTCCCAGGTTCAATCCCAGTCTGTGTGGCATTAGCTAATCTCAGCTAAGGCAGCACTAGAGGTATTACAATTAGTCTTAGCACCCAGGGTTAGTGAGGAGAAAATCAACCATGGTTCCCACTTCTGATCACTATCCAACAACCTCAGCTGGAAGAGCCAATATGTAGCTTTCAGTTAAGGACAGGATTAGACTTGGGCGTAATGTCCCCACCTCCACCGTCCCCGTCCCCCCCCCCAATAATTAATAGCCCGCTAACACTCACTGTCAAGTCACACAAATGAAGGATGGATACTTGAGTGAGGTACGAAAGGGTGATCTATGCCCTCAGAACATTACCCCAGCAAGAAATCAATGTCTTCAGGGGAGCAGGGAAGGGCAGCAATTTAGGGAACAAACAAAAGGAGAGAGACAAAGAAACATGCTTCTTTTACACTTTTTACCAATGCTCTGCAGACAATAACTCTGTTCCTCCCATAAAGGCTTTGTTAATGTTTTTACATTTATTAGATGGTGTATCTGAAGGCAATTTTACTCAGCACATTTGTTGTAAATCACAGACCTTCTGATGTTGGAAATATAACCTGACCATTTGCTGAAACATGCATTAGCTGTATAATGGAGGCCTTCTGAGGGGCAGATGAAGTCACATGGAACAAAACAAACAGTTGTATTATCCTTCAGAAGAAAATATAGGACTGAGATTATTATTACTGTTGGGATAGACACTTATACAAACTCAACAAGCCATGGAAAAAGAATACCTTATTGTCAACTGCCCCATCAGAAGCTATGTAGTGAGTTAATAGATAAAAGTAACAATTGTATAATGAAACAAGCCTTAAAAAATGTTTAAATGTGAATGAAATTTGAGGGCTTTCGTTTCAGTGAAGATGAACATTGGTCAATTAGTCAGTCAATGAGCATAAGAACTAATAATTATCTCCTTATTTTACATAAATCAATGTCTTGACAGAAGAATTTAACACCCAAATAATAAATGTGAATAGCCCCTAAGAAAACAGACAAGTATGAAGTTTCCTTATGTTAGACTCTTTTTAAAACTGGACCTAGTTGTTTGAACAGTCTGCTGTGAATCAATGTATTATTGAGAAATCTAAGTAAAAAGCAAAGGCCCATAATAAAGAACATTGCCAAGGTTGCAAAAGGTAGTAAGACAATTAAGAAGTAATGGTTAGAAAAACCTGCAAATTAATGGAAGATGGAAAGAATGAGAGAGATAAGGAGCTCCAGTGTCCTTTTTTTAAAAAAAAAGTTCTGATGAAAGGTCATCAACCTGAAATGTTAACTCTGTTTCTCTCTCTACAGATGCCGCCTGACCTGCTGAGTGTTTCCAGCATTTTAATTCAGAATTCCAGCATCTGCAGTATTTTGCTTTTTAAATAAATCTTTAGTTATTAATGATAAGCATTAATCCAAAATGATTCAAAATGGACTGAGCTGAGTTCTTCAAAATTATCCATTTTGAGCCAGTTATCATTTTGGTATACTTTAGAGGGCCTGCATTTTTAAAGAAACAAAGGGCTCGATTTTCGCACCCCCGAGCGGGTGCTTGCGTGGCGGGGGCTATGAAAATAGGGGATTCTTGGGGCGGGTCTGGAGCCCGGCTCCAACCCGTCCACTTCCGGGTTCCCCAGTGACGTGCTGACATACGCGCACAGCCCCCACATGTGGTTCTCCCACCGGCAATTAAAGCCGGCGGGGTGCCATTTAAAGTAATCATTAAGGTATTTCAGGTCGTTTAGAGACCTGATTAACATGAGATTTTAGGAGGGGTGGGATTTTGCAAACAACTAGGACTGTTTCCCGTTCTGGGGGAAACACTCCCAGTTCAAATGGACGTGTTGCAGCCATCAGCCTGTGGCAGCTGCAAAGGTCCATTTGACAGGTGTGGGGGTGGGGGGGGGAGGGAGGAGACCCTCACTCATTGCAGGAGGCCACTCTGTCACTTTGAACAAAGTTTGGCCTCCACCATCCTCCTCCTAACAATAAAATTCACCAACTTGCACACTTACCCCAGTGTCCAGACACATGTACCTACCTTGCGGACCCCCTCAAATGTACATCTTCCGGATGGGGGCCGCTGTAGCTGCAGTCATGACCTCCTCCTCGGACGAACAGCATCACCAGCCTCGCCGGCCACATCATCCACCTCTCACACGTGGAGCCCCACATCACAGTGCTGTGACACATCCACCTACACAGCAGGAGGGAGGGCAACGGCAGAGAGAGATGCGTCGCAGAAGGCACTACCCTCGCCACAGGCGAGGCTCAGCTTCCTGGACCTCTCTGAGCAGCAGTGCACACGGAGGCTCAGAGTCACTCGACATGTAGTCGTGGACATCTGCAGCTTCCTTCATGCCGAGCTGCTCCAGGCTGGCCCGAGCACCATCTTCTTACCTGTTGCTGTCAAAGTTACCACCGCCCTCAACAACTTCTCCTCCACATCCTTCCAGGGTGCCACCAGGGACATCGCCGACGTCTCTCAGTCGTCTGCACAAAAGAGCCCTGCAAATACACCTACACCCACTCTGCAGTGACACAATGGGTGGTATCAGGTGTGGGTCTTCATAGTGATCCTCAGGAAAGGGCATTATTGCACAAACCAGACAAGATTCGCAAAGACGTGGCAGTAGTGGTGACAATATAATTTGTTATGTGAGTTGATCAGAGATTAAATATAGGTAAAAACCATGACAAACACTCAAACACCCTTGTGCATCTCCTTCATGCTCATCACACGTTTGCCTTACGCTTCCTACTGCACATATGTGATGCATGCCCTGAGGCTGCAGCACAGGTAGTGGCAGGTTGAGTGAGGCTGACCGTGAAAGAGATGCACGAGAGGGTGAGTATGAGATAGAGCCATGAGATTGTATGAGGATTGGGTTGAGTGGTGGTGGCGGGATGAGCACTGGCGAGGTGAGTAAGTGCAGGTAAGATGAGGATGAGGTTTGAGTGGGTGTGAGGAGTGATGTGACAGAGTAGTGTTGGCTGTGCAGAAGGAGATGTGGGGTGGGGGCGGTGATGTGGCAGACGGAGCGTAGGGGAATGATTAAGTGTACTCACTTCGACTGACCTACTTAGGTGACTGAAGCGCCTCCTGCACTGTATGCAGGTGCGCGATATGTTGGTGGTGCAGGTGGCCTCCTCTGCCACCTCGAGCCAGGCCTTCTTGGTGGCAGAGGCAGGCCGCTTCCTCCCGCCCGCCGGGATCTCTGACCTCTCTGTCCTCCCCCTCCTCCTCACCCCATCCAATTATACCTGGAGTGAGGCATCATTAAACCTGGGAGCAGCCTTCCCCCTGGGCTGTAAGTTTTCCTATTTCCTGCAGCATCAGGGCTCCTCCAGCTGACAGCCTATGCTGCGCATGCGCAGTCCGCCCGCTGCACAGCTTTCCAGCGTGAAACCTGGAAGCACAGGTAAGTGGATCCAATTAGCCTGCGATTCCGTGCGGAGCACCCCAATTTCACTGGGCGTGTTACCCACACACCCAGTCGACCCCCTGCTGCGAACCTGCCGCCCTCCTAATATCAGGCCCAAAATGTCTCTTTCTTCATTTCCAACAGCATTTCCTGTTTGCAACAGTATTTGTGACTGGGAAGGAGTGTTACTAGGAGGGTGACTTCTTAATTTTTTCCCACTCCATTGTTAGTTTTGTGACTGGCAGAGATTGAGAGTTGGTTTTATTTTAGAACATGACTTACATATTGACTTTATTAGGTGGAGCCCAATCCTGACGGAAGCTTCAAACAAGTGCTCCTTTGTATAAGGGGAGGCACACAAAGAAAAGGGGAGGGAGGGAAGGTCATTCTAAACTAAATCCAAAGTTAAACCTGAAGACTGAAGAAAAGGTAAACAGTGCCTGGTGTCAATGGTCATAGAGAGCATTCAAATAGAAAGCACCTGCACATAACAAAATTGCTTAACACCTACAGAACCAGGAGATTGAAACACCCAACCTAAAACACAAATAGTCCTTCATTAAAGATGATAATTTCTTGTAACATTAAAAATATAAGAGAGAAATTGGTGGTGGCACTCACTCTTAACAGAAAACAAAGTACTTCTCAGTAAAGTTATATTACAAAATCACAAGTTAAGTTGGGATGAAGAAGTCCCTCCAGCACATTTGGAACTCAGAATATCAATTCTCATTACAGCATCTTGCTGTTTCTTAAATGAGTGCAGTATCCTGGTATCAACCTACCTTCCAAGCCGCCTGTTCCAGGTGTTGATCACCTGACAATATTTTACAATGCTGGACCTGTGTCCTCTTGCTCCTGTCTACAGGAAAGTATTGTTTTGGGTTTACTTTCTCTGACCAGTTAAAATTTTTATATACTTCCATAAAGTTCCCCTCTGAAATATCCTTTTAAGAGACTGAAGGGCCTCAGCTGATCAAATTGTTCTTCAGGACTCTTCCTTCTGACAATAGGAATCAGCGTTGTTACTTGCATTTGTTACTTCTGTGGCTTGATTGTCTCTCTCATGTTGAGGTAACCAATTCCCCAGGCGCAGCCTAACCAGGTAACTGTACACCTTGAACGTAACTGATTTTTACTACAGCATTATTTGTAATGGTGATTGATCATTTGACACTGTATGAACATGGTGAGCACCAAGCACCGAGTCAACTAATGCCCCTTGTGAGGTTTCTTCCAGATTTCTCTTTTGACCATAAGAGATAGGAGCAGGAGTAGGCCATTCAGCCCCTCGAGCCTGCTCACACTTTTGGTGAGTTCTATCCCACCGATGAAGTACACAAACCTCGTATTTTTGCTTCCAATATGCAGTACCTTGAATTTGTCCCTATTGAACTTCATTTGCCACTGATTAGTCCAGATTCGGACCCAAATCCTATACTTGATGTCATCTGAAAATATAAACATTTTCCATTGAGCCTGCAATTCCTGATCATTTACTCCAGGAACAGGAGAGGTCCCACAACGGACTTCTGGAAAACTCCACATTCAAAACCTACCTCCCTTTTAGCATAGGTCCCTTCTGCTTCTTTCCTTTAGGCCAGTCACTAATCCACATCCATATCTTTCACTTGATACCCACTGACCTTAGTTTGTAAAGACATTTCTTGCATAGTACTTCGGAGTCTAGTTCCACTATGTCAGACAGCTTTCCTTTATCAATTTGCTCTGTCACCTCCTCAAATAAGTCTTTGCTCTAGGTCAGCCAAGACCTACTCCTCCTGAAGGTGTGTTGCCTGTCATTTATTATGTTATTTTCGAACAGGCGTCTTTCCATTTTGCTCAGCGTTATAGATTTAATTACTTTTCTTATTATTGAGGTCAGGCTAATAAGATTTGTAGTTACCAGCTATGACTGTCACCCAATTAAATATGGTAACTGCATTTGCCTGTTTCCAGTCTGATAGAACCTCCTACTGTTCATGACTCCCTCAAAATGACCATCAGTGCCTCACAAATAATTTCCCTTGTTTCCCACAAGTACTCTGGGGTATATTCATGCATCCTGGGTAATTTGTTTCAACATATCTGGAACCTCTAATGTCAAATATATTCCATTAAAAAAGATTTCAGGCTGGATATTGTGGTGAACAAATTAGCCTTTGATAAATCACAGCCACGAGACCTATGGCTGAATTCGTGAACAGCATAAAAGTGGTCACATGGGTAATAATGGACTTGAATTTTCAATGAATCAGTTAACACAATAACACCCACCTTTTATTAATTTCTAATAAATAATTTCCATTTATAAGCTGACGGGTTGGCACTTACTTCTTTATAGTATAAACTGCTGAGTTTTGAAATTTGTGTTGTGTCAACTTGTCCTGTAGCCTTGGGTAACAGCTTGTGTGGAATCAGGGCTTTATAGTTCTCGATCTTGCAGGCAGTTTTTGCCAAGTGTTGTAATTTTAATGTTACCTATTCAATATACATATCAAGGCAGAGGACCCGAAATTCTTGCCTAGTCTCATCCTCACATTTTAAATTTTAAATGATGAGTACATACGCTGCATTCAAACTATGGCGCCTGAATACTTATAATCCTACCCCATAGCTGCATCGGAGTGGAAATCACCATCAGCCAGAATGAAGATATCCTGATCTCAGTGGGGTTTCTGGGGTCAGGAAATTTGACTGAAATAGGCAATCACCCGGGCCAGCATGGGCACATTTTGGGCACCTGCTTGCAGGGGGTGTATGAGAACAAGATATGTTGCTGCCGAATTGTGTTCAGGTCAAAACCAGCAGGACCAGCTACAAAGTTCTCAAGATCTTTGAATCGGTCCCCTTTAGCAAAGGGACAATTTCACTGCAGCTGCATTCAATCTTCTGGAGTGTTCCAGGCCAAGACACAGGCCTGGAAACTCTTTTGGGTCCCTCCTCCACCATTCACAAGTACTGTACCCCTTCATTTTGTCGGCCTCCAGTACACTGAGCGGCCAGCGGGAAATCCAGTAGGTGACGCCATCCTATCGGACCCATCTCCATTTTACACGCCAGGCATCCATGAGGCAGATGGAATCTCTGCCCACCCCACCCTGGCTATGATCCTCGGAGCAGAGCCTTGGCATTACTGGGTCCCACCCCATTTCCCTGCCCCACCAGTCGTCTTCCGCTGGATTTCTGTCCCGGGTACGATGTCGGCCTTGAGCAAATCTGGGGTCATAACGGCTTCTTTTAAGAAACATTAACCTTTTTTTTTCTCTTTACTGATGCAGCGGCTTTTTTAACATTTTGTTTTGAGTCTCTATAGTGACTAAAATATAGGGGCATAGTAAAATAATCTAATTTAATCTTTGCTGCTAAATGAGTTCAATCTTATGCATTTTGACCTTATTCATATTTTATGTTGTCTAGACTCATTACTGGTTACAGCAGACAATATAGTGGCTGAAAAATGATTACACTTAGTGACAAAGCTGGGTAAAGCTATATGCAGTAGCTTGCATTAACTGCTGTATATCTCTTTCATATTTAACGAGTCCATTAATGCATGCACTCAGGTCAAGTTGTGTTGACTAATGGTAGCAGTCAATTGCTATAAATCTTACTTAGCTTCCTCAGACTGAATTTAATGGCACAGGGACAGTAATGCAAGTTCAAAAAGAATCTGACTGGCATGTGAAAGAAGTGGCCTCTTATAAATAAAATCAAAATGGTTGAGAACAATATGGCCTAGACTCTGCAGGGGAGGGTACGGGTATCAATGCAAAGTCATATATAGTAGATAAAATGAGCAGCAAACATTACCTAATGTACTTTGGATAATCCTTTAGTTAGTATTAAGTGATGCAATTTTTGTACATGTAAAATATAAAAGAAAAGCCCTAGTTTGCAATTCAAAAAAGGTTGAAGAAAACCTAGTTCATTGCACACATTCACCATCCTCTGCGGAAAATAGTTATATCACAATGGATTACTGATTCTCTTCAACTATCTGGGGAAAGACTCCATAGAATAGAATCATAGAAAGTTATGGAACAGAAGGAGGCCATTCAGCCCACCGCGTCCGTGCCAACTCCAAAGGAGATTCAAATGGAATTTTTTTTGTGGGAGGCGGGGGAGGAAGCACAGTCGGCTTGTTACTGCTTGCTACCCAGGTCCTGCTCCTTACTGAGGTAAATATTCTTTTCCATTCTGCTGGTGGTAGACCTCTATATTGGCCCAGAAATTGCTCTGAGCAGAGAACCAACAGTGCTCGCCGCTCCTTAGATTTGAACTCACCCACTAAGGTACCGCGGTCTTTTTGGCGGCAACTTACTTCAAATGAGAGTTCAAAAAACTGCTGCGTTCTTTCCCGGGCTGTGTGATCAGGGAAAGGATCTCTCTGTCCCCTTCACCAATCAGCTTAATGCAAGCCACACTGTGAGAGTCAGGAAGTGAATCTCATTCACAAACCACACAGAGTAAGAACCAGGAAGTGTCAGATAAGATTAGTAAATGTACTATAAAATCAGATAGAGAAAACTAAATAAATAGAGGGTAAGAATGAAAGAATGAGATAAAAGAGACAGAAAGAAAAAGTAAAAAAATAAAAATGTAAACATTTTTATTTAAGTTTTTTTTAAATGTCCAAAAACTATTAAGATCGGGAGTAATGAGACTCCACATTTTTAAAAGTTAATTTTCAGTGCCAGAGAGGTTGCTCGGCAGTCATTAATTTGTACCATACTGTTAAAAGTTAGTTTAGACCTGATATAACTCAGTGTACCTTTTTTTTTCTGGCGAGATTAGTTAGTTTCCAGCTGGGAAGGAGAGCAAGTTGGCACTGGTCCATTAATTGCTGCCTGCGATATCTCTTTAACATGAAGCTGTCAGTTCAGCAGGGAATCAGGAAGAGCAAGTTCCGGATTTCCGCCTTTGACTGTGCATGTGCAGTCGCACTTGCTCTTCGATTCGCCCTTTAATAATGGTAGGCGCTGTTAAGCTCACCGTTATTTTACAAGCAATTTCGGGACCAATGTTACTTTCTGAGAAGAAAATTACCTAAATTATACCACCCACCAGGACCATAGACGTTTATTATTTAATGTCTTATTTCCTCCAAAAATCACAAGAAAGGGTTCCCTTCAGATGCAAGGTATTTTAGCAATAAAACTTAGTCAGTAATCTACAACATGCTCTGCTGGTAGTTATAGAAGAAATTGATACCAGTGATACTGAGTCAGGATACGGGTTGAATGGAGACAGATCCAGGCAAACTCATTTGTTTTTTTTTGTCAACTTAATAAATCACGTAATTTAGATCCTATTGTATCAGTTACCTTGAAGGCTGCAGAACAAGTGATGTAAGTGCTGGGAGATGGCCTGTCAAATATGCTACATCAAGCCCATTGTAAAGCTGTTTTATTTCACAGCACATGAGCAGACAGTATAATAGTTATGATCAGATTCACTTTACTGTATTTCAATCATTACAATTTGTCTTCACATAATAATACAAAATAATGAGCACTCCACACTTCCCCACATTAACGGGTTGTCTTACTTGACTTAAACAAAATAATTCCCAGCTACTCGCCTGTATGCTATTTCTGAGCCTAGCCAAAGCTTGCCATCGCAGCTTATATTAAATCCAATCAATTCCTCCCCTTGACTTATTTTTAGTTTCCCTTGTACCTCTGGTATTTTATCCCCTTCCTCTACTGTGAAGATGGATACAAAGTATTCATTTAACAAGATTACCATTTCCTTATTATCGATTACACGATCACCTACATCTGTCTTTAATGGGCCCACATTCCCCTTTACCACTCTCTTTCCCTTAACATATATATTAAAACTTTTATTGCTATCCCTTGCAAGTTTCATATTCCCCTTTTGCACCTCTTAATACTTTCTTTGTATCCCTCTGGTACTTTTTACAACTCTCCCAATCGGCTGAATTTTGACTTTTCCTTGTATTTGTGCAAGCCTTTTCTTTTAGCTTGATACTGTCTCTTACCTCAATTGTTGACCATGGTTGCTTAACTACACAAATGGAGCTTTTGTCTTTTAAGGGTATGTACTGGTCTTGTATCATACCAAATACTACTTTGAATACTACCTACGGTTTGTAACAGTTCAGCCCAGTTTACTGCGCTTAATTTATGTCTCATCCCTTCAAAGTTTGCCTTACTTAAATTTAAAACCTTGGTTTGTGACTCTCCCTTCTCCCTCCAAACATCAAAATGGTCCAGCTGCCAGCATTGAAACCCTCTCGGTGATGAGCAGAACATTCAAACATTTAACAAGGAATTTAAAATATTATTACTAAAGGAACACTGAAAGCTGAAATAAATGTGAAATAAGCTCTTTTCAGTCACACAAAAATATTAAAACCTTAATTCCGATAATAAAACAGACAGCTGCAGGAAATAACTAGAAAAAAATGGTGACTATCAAGCAAAAGCCATTTGTGTTGCTAATCACAGTAAATTCTTATCTTTAGACACACATGCAGAGTAGAATACAAAAGGAGAACTGAAATGTTTATTAAAAAGATTTAGTGCTGAGATACTCACTGAGATCTATAAAAATACTATATAAGCTTGATATTTTGCATGTTTCTGTGTCAGAATAGATAGGAATGGCAGATGTGTTTTTGTATCTATCAATCATTTTAGGGAAGGATAGCACAGACATGGTGCCATCGAAATAAGGAAGTGGTCAGCAAGGGCATGCAGTATCAGATAGGCAGGGCTGCTGATTTGCAGTGATCACTGCAGGAGTTCTTCAGGGAGGTATCGTCAACCACAGAATCTTCAGCTGCTTCATCAATGATCTTCCCTCCATGGTAAGATCAGGAGTGGGGCTGGTTGTGGACAATTTCACAGTGGTTAGCTCCATTCGCAAGTCCTCCAATACTGAAGCAATCTATGCCTACCTACAGCAGAACCTCGATAACAACCAGACTTGGGCTGACAGATGGCAGGTTACATTTGCACCACATAAGGGCCAGGCAATGACCATCTCAAACAAGAGAAAGCTTAGACATCTCCCCTTGATCTTCAATGGCACCACTATTTCAAAGTACCCACTATCAACAGCTTGGGCACGGCCACTGGCCAGGAGCTTAACTGAACCAGCCATATCAACACAGTGGCTACAAGAGCAGGGCAGATGCTGGGTACTCTAACAAATGTCTCATCTGTGCCTGTGCACCATCTACAAGGCCCAAGCCAAGAGTCAGATGGAAAGATCGAACACTCACCACTTACTTGGATGAGTGCAGCTGCAACAATAGTCAAGTAACTTGACACCGTGCATGCTAGAGCAGTTTGCTTCATCGTGCCCCTGTCACTGGACTCAATAATCACTCCCACCATCAGTGTGGCTGCCCTATGTATGATCCACCGGATTCATTGCATCTCACCAACTCAATAATTCACCAAGTCATTACCATCAAGAAGGACAAGAGCAGCAATGCTGTGGAAAAACCATCACCTCCAAGTTCCCCTCCAAATCACATACCATCCTGGAATTCCTACATAACGCCTTTGTGGGGGCACCATCACCAAAAAGACAGCAGCAGTTTAATGAGAAGGCCACGACTACCTTCTCAGGGCAACGAGGGATGGGTAATAAATGCAGCCTTTCCAGATTTACCCACATCCCAAGAACAAATTTTAAAAAGTCAAATTGCACGGGATTCCTGGATTATTAACCTGTGTCTTGAGGATTCGAATTTTGTGATTCTATCCATTTTTTCATGAAAACTATAAATCAGTGACTTTGGGCACAATTAGTCACTGGGAGATGGTGCAGAGTTAATCACAAATCATCAATGGCGAGAAAATAGAATGTGGAGGAGAATACTACCGTCTACTCCCACTCAAACCAGCTGTTCTGTTGTAGTTATTTTTAGAAGAGTGATATGCCATGACAGAAGATTACACGAAATAGTTTAAACATTGCATGTTTACTGGCATTAAGAAAAAGTTCCCATTTACTTCACTGCTCTGTTAAACTGCAAGGATACAGTAGTGGACTATACAGCACCTACATTAATATTACCAGGTGTTTTTAGAATAAACCATAATCACAGCTTTAGCACAGCAGCCAGTCACTTCCCCTTCAAGCCATTTTATAAATAGCATTAACATTTATTTTAATAAAGGGAATTCCAATGATTATTTCTCTTCAATATATCAATGTGGCCTGAGTGTGTTTATAGTTTTTCTTAAAGAAGAAAGTGGCCACCTGCAAATCTCATGTTTTTGTTATGGGGTGCGGAGTTCATGTATTTTTCACTGCCCAGACAAGTTATGACTTCCTTGAGTAAAAAATGTAAACAATAATCCCCTTGAGACACTTAGCATTGAAAGAGCCTACACTGCATGCCAGGCCCCAGATCTCACCTGAGCAACTCCTGGTCAAATCTCACTACAATGGATGGAGGGTCTCTCAGGCATTCTTCCACTTGTGAAGAAGACTTCCAGAAACCTTGCCATCTCCATTGTTTATTGACATCAAAGAATAGCCAGAAGACATCACTTGTGCAGTAGCTGTTAAGAATCCTTTGATCTCTTATCCTTAGGTATTTGTGTGTACAAATCTATTCAAACGCTGTCTATTATGAAGTATAAAATGTACAGAACTACACATTTCTTGCAGTAAGCTAAAAAAAATTAAATCCTGTTAAATTATTTATTTGGTTGCAGAAAGGCTATTGTACCTTGATTAAAGGAGTTGATAGGGTAGATAGAGAGAAACTAACTCCTCTGTTGGGGGAGTCCAGAACAAGGGGGCATAACCTTAAAATTAGAACTAGGCCATTCAGGGGTGACGTCAGGAAGTACTTCTTCACACAAAAGGTAGTGGAAGTCTGGTACTACTCCCCCAAAACGCTGTTGAAGCCAGGTCAATTGAAGATTTCAAAACTGAGATTGATAGATTTTTGTTAGGCAAGGGTACTAAGGGATATGGAACTAAGGCGGGTAAATGGAGTTAAGATATAGATCAGCGGAATAGGTTCAAGGACCTGAACAGCCTACTCCTGATACTATGTTCCTACCCAGGATTGTAAACCAGTTATGTCAATTCAAGTTTTATCAATTGTTGTCTTTTGTTCTGTAATTAAAGACTGCACCAAGGAAATGCAGAGAAAAGCACCACTACACTTGCAATGATATAACATCTTTAATGTAGACAAACATCTCAAGTCACTTGACAGAAGAGTAATCAGACAAAAATGGATACCAAACCAAAGGAGGAGATATTAGGAGGGGCGACTAAAAGCTTAGTCGAAGATGTGGTTCTTAAGGAGGCTCTTAAAGGAGGAGAGGGAAGTGGAGGGGTTTAGGGAGGGATTTAGAGTGCATAGATCCTAGACAGCTGAACGCATGGTCGCCAATCGCAGAGCAAAGGTTAGGTGGGGAGGTTCTTGAGTGGCCAGAGTTGGAGGATAAGAGAGTCCTGGAGAGATTGCCGGGCTAGAGGAGGTTACAGAAATAGGGAGCAGAAGGCCATGAAGGGACCAAAACATGAGGATGAGAATTTTAAATTGGAGGTGTTGGGGTGGCGGGGGCCAATGTAAGTCAGCAAGGACAGGTGCGGTGGGTGAGCAGGACTTTGTGCGGGACAGGATACAGGCAGCAGAGTTTTAGATTAGCTGTCATTTATGAAGGGTGGAAGAAGGGAGGCTGCTCAGGAGAACACTAATAGTTGAGTCTGGGGGTTGACAAAGGCATAGGTGAGAGTTTCAGCTGCAGATAGGCTGAGCCAAGGATAGAGACAGTCTTTGTGATACTGAGGATACAGGGTTGGAAGTTCAGCTCATTGTCGAATAGGACACCAAAGTTGTGAACATTCTGGTCAACCTGAGACAGTGGGCTAGGATTGGGATGAAAGGATACAGAATCTGTGGCAGGGGCCGAAGAGATGGCTTCAGCCTACCCAATGTTGAATTGAATGTCAGATAAGCAGTCTATGGCTGGGTGTTGTCAGCGTACATATGGAAGCTGATCCCATGTCTTCAGGTGATGTCGCCAAGGGGTAGCATGTAGATGAGGAAGAGAAGGGGACAAGGATAGATCCCTGGGGGGCTCCAGAGATAACGGTGTGGGAGCAGGAAAAAAGGCCATTGCTGGAGATACACTGGATAGGTAAAAGTGGAAGCAAGCAAGGGCAATCCCACTGAGCTGCACAACAGAGGCAAGGCATTGGGGGAAGAGGTTGAGGCCCACCGTGTTAAAGGCTGCAGGTAGGTTAAGCGGGAATAAGGATGCAAAATACACCATGGTCACAGAGAACGTCAGAGGTGACAGCAGTTCAGGACTTTGGAGAGGAAAGGGTGGTCGGTGATGGGACAATAGTTTGCAAGGACATACGGGTCATGGGTGGATTTTTTTTTAAGGATGGGGTAATGACAGCGGTTTTGAAAGGAAGGAGGACAGTACCTGAGGAGAGAGAACCATTTGCAATATCATTTATCATGGAATAGTGTGACTGGACTTGTAAATGCTTCAATTATAGTTGGCCTCTGATGAATTAGCAGACAATACTGCAGGGTTCAGCTTCCAAACAAGCATACTGTCAGCAGAAAAAAAAATCTCAAAAAAAATTGCAGAAATGTTTTTTTCAGATAAATACCAAAAAAGATTAATAGCAGAAGTCTGTATTAAACACGTAATGCAAAATTAAACAAAGACTAAAAAGCCTCGAACCCCTTTGAAGAGTTCCACCACTCATAGAGGAATTGTACAATGACATAGAAATTACAACAGGGAAACAGACCATTCAGCCCAACCAATCCATGTTGGTGTTTATCTCCCACATGAACAGTAATCTTAATCCCACATTCCCACTCTGTTCCCATATCTTTCTATTCCCTTTGCCTTCAACCACCTATCCAATCTATTCTTTAATGTTAATATGGTCTCTGCCTTAATCATTAACTCCAGTAGTGCATTCCACAGCCTCACAAAAATAGTTCTCCTGTTCTGTGTCTCAAATCTCTTACATTTATTCTTATATCTCCTGTTCTCGACCATTCAGTTACTGGAAACAGCTTGCATCTATCTACTCTGTGCCATCCCTTCATAATTTTGAACACTTCAATCAAATCACCCTGCTGTCTTCTTTGTTCTAATGAAAACAATCTCAGGAAATCATCAAGAAAGGTCTGATTTATTAACGACCCTACCTACCAAGCCACAGGCAGTGCAGTTCCGCCTGAGAAACTAGTAATACATTGAATTGGGCAATTATAAAAGTAACATGTGGAGTTCCATAAAAAGGGTCCACAGATTCACACAACAACCAAAACTGTCAGAAGGTAGAATGGGCTATCAATATTGTGTGTTTTAGAAAATGCTTTAATGATTATTTACTCTGTTGATAATTAACTGCACTTATTAAACTTCAACTGAGTTACTAAGTCAGCCCATAACTTTGTGGAATTCCAGAGAGATTTATATTCCAGTTTTCTTCAGAACATCAATCACTGTTCCTAGATTATTCCTGAAAGACAGAATTATATTGCAATCGATGTAACTGTTCCTAGCTTATTCCAGAAAGGGAGAATTATATTGCAATACCACAATTATTTTTTTCGGGGGCAGGGGGAAGCCGATGGGCGAGCAATTAAAATCGCCCGTGGGACTTACTTGCTGAGGTCCCAATCTCTACTCATAGGTTCCGATTTTAACCTGCTTTTCTGGACAGGTGGAAAGGACACCCACTAGAAACCGATGGGGTCCTTCTTTAAATATGCAGATTTGGCTCTGGTGACATTATTGGGGCCTGGCTGCTGTTTTAACCAGAGGCCGGCACGGGAACATCATTGTGGCTTCCCCCGGCAGGAAGAGGAGTCAGGGTCATAAGATACTCCAGGCCCCACAAGGAAAGTGTAGGCCTTATCTGTAACCCCCACCCACCCGATCGCGAGGCCATTCCGACTCCCTCTCCCAGTCACTTAGCTCAGTGCCAGCAACTGTTCCTTTGGTCTCTGGCGGCAGCCTCCTCCCGTCCAACATTCCATTCCCGCTGCTGATTCCCACCAGTTTTGGGCAGCAATCTGACGAGGAGTTAAAGTCTCCCGGGCTACATACTACTGAGGTCAGGACTGTTTGTGACTCACGTCCCTTTGGCCCACCATGGTGACCCTGCCTTTAACCACCTTGGGTCCACGCTCTGAAATTCCCTCTGTAAACCCCTGGTCTCTCGACCTCCCTCTCCTCTTAAGGTTCTCCTTAAAACCAACCTCTTTGACCAAACTTTTGGTCACTCTTCTTAATATCGCCTTTAGTTCAGAGTCCATTTTCTTTCTTATGCCTCAGTCAAGGGCCACCAGGTATTTCTCTACACTAAGAGTGCAATATAAATGCAAGTTCTTGTTCCTTTCATAAAGTTAATCATGTTGGTTTGTTTGTTACTAGGATAAATTATTCTGCTAACACATATACAAAGGGCTGCTGCTCTGTCAACTGGTTTTGTGGTGGCAAGGGGTTTTGACACTTGGTTGATAAACTGGGAACTAGTTTTGGAATTTCCTGACATCTGGTATGTACAAGAAGCCAGAACAACAAATGACTAATGTCTAGCACAATAAAAATCTGATTAAGGGGAAAAATTTTCAGGGCTATGGGGAAAGGGCAGGGGAGTGGAACTAATTGGATATTCTTTCGCAAAGCCAACAAAGGCACGATGGGCCTCCTTCTATGCTGTATCATTCTATGATTTGTGACCATTCAATACTAAGGCAAATGGAGGAACCATTTTCTGTCAAAGAATTTTAAAAATTTGTTTATTGGCTAGTTTTCAAAATCTGAATTCCCTTCATCTGGCAGCATTGCACTATGTGCAGCGAACTGCTAGTTAGAACAGTAGAATAGCATGTTTGTCACTACAACGGCTTTGTGGAAATAAGGTCTGGGGGGGCAGAGTTTCTGTTTTGGGCGCAATCGAGAAATTACACCCAAAACACACTCAAAATTGCACCAGTTAGGTTACAGTTCAAGTTTCTGATAAAAATCATTTGCATACTCACAAACATAAAATCTTCCATGAACCAACGTAAACCCTGCAGTGTAATAGAACGGAATCATTTCTTTTTAATTCTTTCCATTAAAAAGTATTCACTGAGGTATTTAACCTGGTCAGGTTAATACAGCTGAAAATGGGCTTATCACAAAAAATAAGCATTTTTAATAAGAGTGTCCTGTCCTCCACCTGTGATTTAAAATCACGGAAAATGACTTCAAAAAATATACTGCACCACTTACTACTTTCATTGGTGTTCACTAGTCAATTAAATATTTTTTGATAGGAAAAGATTTTTAAAATGTGCCTACTAGTGCCTGTGCAACTAAGAAAACGAGTACAGTTTGAAGAGCCTTCCTGAACCAGTGCAAACGGCAGACTCTCAATGTCGAACTGGGGGCGGGGCCAGTTTTGTGGACGGAGCTCGATCCGGCGAATTGAATCTTGAACCAGCGTAAAAGATCGCGGAAAACACAAATGTAAGTGGTTTTGGGCATAACTCTCTTATAATTCCCCGAACCTTTGCGCTGGTTCGGCCGATTCCGCCCGGATTGCGTTGAAATTACTAGCTTGAACGAGTGGAAACTCGACCCCGTTTTTTTCCTGACGAACATTTCATTCAATATCCTCTAACAACTTTACATTTCTACACTTAAAAGTCTCTAATACCAGAGCTGTGTAAAAGCGAACTGCATTAGTTCTCTTACAAAGATTTCCTTCTATCTATAGCTCATGAAATTCCTTCTAAACCCTCAACAAAGTAAGTGTTAGTAAGTGGACTCAGACAGTTCGGCTGTTTATTTTAAGAAGCATAAATGAGCTTTTCATTTCACATTTTCCTAAAATTACAGCCTCTTTTTAACTTTAACACCTTTTGATGTTGCAATAGTTCCTGCAAGCTATATTTTCCGTGCTATGTTTGGGAGTTTGTCACATTGAGTAAAAGTTTTGCCCAATTGCACCATTATACCACAATACAAAATAGTAAACTTTTCTCATTTCAGTTGTAAAATTTGAGTTATAATTGCGTACATAAGCAATAAAGTTCATTGAACAGCATGACTGATTCTCTAGAGACCGTTACTGTTAATTACAAATGGAACTGCCTAAGACTTTAGTAAATGCTTCAAGAAGGGAGGGTCCCTCAATCATTAGCATTGATGAAGTACATAATTCACAAAATGGAATGATTAAATAAGTTTGGAATATATACAATGCACAGAATTAAAAAGCAGATTATTAAAGCTATTACCGTTTGTAGAGGCAAAAATTAATCTGTTTAAATGCAAAAGTCATAACAGCCATCGGAATGAAAATGGGCTGGATTTAAACAAGAATTAATAACATTGTACCTTTTTCATTCACCATGACCATTTCATCAACAGTAGCTCCAGTAAACACCGTAAAACCAGATTCACATCTAACAGAAGTTTTCGAGCAGGCAGCAGTGTTAACGTCCCTAGTTTCCAGTTAGTTGTGGCTGAACAGCAGCCTTTAAGCAGTTCTGACAGCCTAAAGCAGGGTCTGAGTGTGACTGGTTGTCAGGAATTGCTGTGCATTCCCCATGTGGACTCTGCCCTGCTGAAATAACCATTCACAGCTGCTATGTAGTGAATACAAATTCCACTAGCCTCTGTCGTCCTGCCCCTTCAATGACACAACCTCACATTCTTTAAAGGCAGACATCAGAAAAGCACAGGGGTGGGGTTGCCATCGCTGCTGTTATTTTCAATGTTAGACCTCTGCAAAACATTAAAGAACTGCTGAGAGTGGAGTCATTTCACAGCTGTTATCTTTGCATGAGGAAACTTAACTTGTGCGCATGGTTCTCAATTTGACGTCATCTTTGTTTATGGGTTTAAAAAGAAAGCTGAGAATTCTGTGCTCCTCGAGGTGAGGAATGACAGTGCAATCTCTTTCTGCAACCTTTCTTCTTAACTGAATTTATCGTTACAGTACTACCACAATCATCACTCTTCCAAAATGTCCTCTCTTGCTCCTACCAGGTATGGTAGTACAGTGGTTTTGTTACTGGACTTGTAATACAGAGACCTGAACTAATAATACAGAGAATGCAAATTTAAATACCATCATGGCAGTTTGAGAATTTAAATTCATTTAAAAAGATCTGGAAATTAAAAGTTGGTATCAGTAAAAAAAATGACAATGAAACTATCGGACAGTGGTTCGCTAATGCCCTTTAGGGAAGAAAACCTGCTGGTCTATATGTGACACCAGTCCCACCCCAATGTGGTTGACTCTTAACTGCGCTCTGAAATGGCCTAGTAAGCCATTCAGTTATATCAAACCGCTATAATAGAATAAAACCGGACAGGCCACTCAACTGCGACCTAGGCACGGGATCAGGATATTACAAAGGCACACCGAGCCCTGTCGATCCTACAAAAACCTCCTCACGAACATCTGGGGACTGATGCCAAAATTAGCAGAGCCGTCCCACAGGCTAGACATGCAATAGCCTGACACAGTCATACTCAACACAATCATTTCTATCAGCCAACGTCTCAGACTCCTCCCACCGGCAGGACAGACCCACCAGAGGTGGGGGCACAGTGGTATACAGTTGGGTGGGAGTGGCACTCAACATTGAGGTTAAACACGAGCAAGGAAATGTCCTGCTGTTTACCACCTACTGCCCGCCCTCAGCTGATGGATCAGCACTCCTCCATGTTGAGCACCAGTTGGAGGAAACACTGAATGTAGCAAGAACACAGCATGTACTCTTGGTGGGGAGCACCCACATCCCAAGAATGAAACATGAAAAGCTCCTTTGCACTCTTCCTGTATCCTTACTTTATTGAAATCAAGATTCATCACAGCATCTCCTACTCTATGCCATTCTATCCCAGAATCTCATACCAGTGGAACTCTTTACCTCCCTCATGCTGCTTTTACATTATACAAGAAACCAGGCCAGTTTGGCCAGTTTCCAAAATGCAGGCCGTACACAGCCGGATGCAAGCTGAACGTAAAGCTGTCAGGAGGCAGATAAAACCACTAAAATTGGGTCTTCACAGCAGCCAGGCTTAGGGAGTGCTTGCAATTCTACATTCAGCTTGCAGCCAGCTGTGCATGACCCACACTTTAGGAACCAACCACACCAGCGCATGTCTTGCACAATGTAGACGCAGCTTCAATCTGCCTTCCTTCCTACAAGCTACAGGCTTTTCCAACCCTAATCGCTCCTTCCTGATTGACCTAATTCTCTCCTCTTCTGTTCAACTGTGGTGATATCCTGCAATATGGAAGTTGACCCCTTCCTGTAAGTTTCTGAATTTTAAAAAAAACTGAATATGTTCTCTGTGCTGAGACCTACCATAAAGCACTCCCAGGTCAGGTTTAACTTGCTTTAGAGACAATGTGGAGCATTTAATGCACATAAACCAAATATATAATGAACGAACGAGATCCTTGATTGCAACCTTAAAAGACATTGGGCCCGATTTTACCAGGGGTGCGGGTTCCCGGCGGGTAGGCCTGCGGGCACGTACCAAACGCGCCCGGTGAAATCAGTGGGTTGCCCGCGCGATCGCAGCAGGCAATCCACAAATTGGATCCACTTACCTGCTCCTCCGGGTTCCGCGCTGCTGATCTGCGCGTCGGGCGGGCTGCGCATGCGCAGTAAGATCTGTCAGCTGGAGGCGCTCTATTTAAAGGGGCAGTCCTCCACTGACAGATGCTGCCACAAAAAGTAAAAATTACAGCATGGAGCAGCCCAGGGGGAAGGCTGCTCCCAGTTTAATGATGCCTCACCCCAGGTATCATTAGATGGGGTGAAGAGGAGGGGGAGGACAGAGATCTTCCCCCCAGCGGCCGGGAGGAAGCGGCCTGCCTCTGCCACCAAGATGGCCTGGCCCGAGGTGGCAGAGGGGGTGAGCTGCGCCACCAACATATCGCCCACCTGCATACAGTGCAGGTGGCGCACCAATGACCTCAGTAGGTCAGCCACAGTGAGAACACGTAGTCTTTCCCCTACACTCCGCCTGCCACATCACTGCCCCCACCCCACATCTCCATCGGCACTGCCAACACTACTCTGTCACATCACCCTTCATACCCACTCAAACATCATCCTCATCTTACCTGCACTTACTCACCTCGCGAGTACTCACCCCGCCACTACCACGCAACCCAATCCTCATACAATCTCATGGCTTTATCCCATACTCACCCTCTCATGCATCTCTCTCACGGCCAGCCTCACTCAACCTGCCATCACCTGTGCTGCAGCCACAGGGCATGCATCACATATGTGCAGTAGGCAGCGTAAGGCAAATGTGTCGTGAGCATGAAGGGGATGCACAAGGGTGTTTGAGGGTATGTCATGGTTCGTACTTCTGTTGAATTAAATAACAACTCACATCACACATTATATTGGCTCCACTAGTGCCATGTCTTCGCGAATCCTGTCCGGTTTGTGCAATAATGCCCGCTCCTGGGTATCCCTATGAGGACCCACCACTGATGCCACCCAGTATGTCACTGCAGAGTGGGTGTAGATGTATTTGCAGGGCTCATCTGCGCAGACGACTGAGAGACACCGGGGATGTCCCCGGTTGCAGCCTGGAAGGCTGTGGAGGTGCCCTCACGGGCAGTGAAACACAGGGGGCGTCGGCCCAAAGCATCTACCGGGTCAGGGCATGAACAGGAGCAACCTGCCACCACCTCTGCTGGAGCCACAGGGGTAGCACCACGTAGGGGTACCAGGAAACGAGAACCCAAAGTTCCGTGAGCACACAGGGATTGCACCAGGGTGTTTGTCTATTTGTTATCTTTTTATTTCCAGTCTTTGAATGGCAACACGAAATAAAGTCACTTTTTCGCACCAATGCTGCCACCTCTTGTCCATAATTCTGCGGCTTGTGCAATATGTCCCTTCCGTGCGCCTCATCATGACGACGACCACCCCGTCCCACCCATTTGGCATAATACAGTGGGTGCAGGTATACAGGCACCACTCTTCTGTGGAGGGAGTGTGTATGGACCCTCGTCTGCGCACGTTATGACATGTGAACGCCTCACACAGTGTGATGTTAGGAGAACCGTTGGCATATGAGTGCCTCCCTGGCCTGACGAGCACGCAGGTGAGCCGGTGTTCGGGCCATGGGTCGTTCCTCCTCCTCTCGCTCGTACTCCTCCTCTTCCTCCTCCCCCTCCTCCTCCTCCTCATTGTCGTCCTCAATGTGGGTGGCGGGTGTGCATGGGGCCTCCTCCAGCGGCACCCCTCTCTGTAGTGCCATGTTATGCAGGGCACAGCAGACAACTATGATTCGTCCCACTCGGAGTGGCGTGTATTGGAGTGCTCCCCCGGAACGATCAAGGCACCTGAAGCGCATCTTGAGCAGCCCTATGGCCTGCTCAATTGTAGACTTGGTAGCAATGTGGCTGTCATTATACCGACGATGCGGCTCAGTAATGGGGTTCCTCAGAGGTGCCATCAGCCACGTGTGCAGGGGATATCCCATGTCGCCGAGGAGCCAGCCGTTGCCGGTGTTGGGTGCGTGGAAGAGGGGCAGGACGGTGGACTCCCTGAGGACGAAGGCATCGTGGCAGCTGCCAGGGTATCTGGCGCACACGTGTAGGAATCTCTGGCGGTGGTAACAAATGCGCTGGGCGTTCATGGAGTGATACCCTTTCCTGTTGATGAACAGCCCTGGCTCATGTGGAGGTGCCCGTATTGCTATGTGGGTGCAATCGATTACACCCTGAACCCGTGGGAAGCCAGCCACATCATGGAATCCCACCGCCCTCTCCATCTGGCTGCGCTCATCCATGGCGAAGTTGATGTAGGTCGAGGCCCTGCGGAACAGCCCATCGGTGACCTGCCTTATGCACTTGTGTGCAGACGACTGAGAGACCCCGGTGATGTCCCCCGTGGCACCCTGGAAGGATCCGGAGGCAAAGAAGTTGAGGGCAGTGGTGACTTTGACGGCGACGGGTAAGAAGATGCTGCTTGGTCCATCCGGGAGCAGCTCGTCATTGAGGAGGCTGCGGATGTCGGTGACTACCTGGCGAGTGACTCTGAGCCTACGTATGCACTGCTGCTCAGAGAGGTCCATGAAGCTGAGCCTCGGTCTGTAGACCCTCTGCGGAGGGTAGTGCCTCATGCAAAGCAGCTCTCTCTGCGGTTGCCCTCCCTCCTGCTGTGCAGGTGGGTGTGCCGCAGCAACGTGTTGGGGGGCTCCACGTCGATGAGGCGGACGGCGTGGACTGCGAGGCTGCTGGGGCTGGTGATGCTGTTCGTCCTCCGAGGATGTCGAAGTGGCCCCCATCTGGCAGGTGTTGGTCTGAGGGGTTGTGCACGGTAGGTAGGTGTTTCCTCGCACTGGGGCTGCGGTTCCACGTCGGGGTTCCCTCTGGCTTGGAGGGGGGTGGTGGAGGGCAGGCGTTGCCCTATGTGACGGAGTGGCCTCCTGCGTGGGTGAGGGGTCTCCCCCCCCCCCCTGTGGTGTGCACCTTGGCAGCTGCCACAGGCTGCTGGCTGCAACACGTCCGGTTGGAGTGAGACTGTTTCCCCCAGTGTGTGAAACAGTCTCGGTTGAAGGTAAAATCCCACACTTCCTATTAAGACAGCTGAATCAGGTCACTTAATGACCTCAACAAGCAAGGTAAATACACTCAAGTGGCATCCCGCTGGCTTTAATTGCCTGCGGGATTCCCACCAGCGGGGCCTGCGCGCGCAGCCCTGCACGTCAGCGTGGAACCCGGAAGTGGCCGGGATCGAGGCGCGATCCGGTGACGCACCTGGATATCGCGATTTTCGACGCCCCCCCCCGCCGGGAACGCACCCGGAACCTGCTGGTAAAATCGAGCCCATTGTTCTGAAATACAAGTGGAACAGCAGTGTTATGCTGCAAACACTATCTTTCCTCAGGGTTCTCAGAGACATTACCCAATCAATTCTTAACCTATGGATCCTTATTTATTCATGGCTTGTCCTTACTGGGCTTGACAGAGAGACAGCTTAAGATCATTTCATTTAAGAACCTTAACGGCTGCTGGAGAGAGGACCAATCTTAAGTCCATCTCTCTGGGCTGGATTTAAACCCGGGGGTCGAGGTGAAAATTCACCATAACACAATTCCCATCTTCCATATTTCTTCCTAACAATTTTCAAAATGTATCATTTTTTCATTCCTGTCCTGATCAATTTGTCTATCCACTACATCCATTTTCATATTGCAAGGCATATATTCCAAAGACGGCTCTGATTTGTGAGCCTAGTATCCGGTATTAACTAATAAATTAAATCTAAATATACCTCTGTTAATTGTGTTATTTTATTACATATATAGGGTCATCCCATCATGCCACCTATGAGAATATTCTGGCCCATTTTTTTTTAAAAGAGTGCTACCATGGTTGAAAACTGACATTGGGTCCAGCACTTTTCCAACTTCAGTCCTAAGCTAACTGTTGACTTCAGATATTCCCCCCCTTCCTGATTTTGCTGCTCTGTCAGTGACCATTCCTTTTTATTTTGCACATCAAGCCGCTTAATTTCTGAGCATGTTCATTATGTAAAACTGGGATTTTAGGAAGTGTTCAATGGTGGAAAACAGGGATGCCTCTGGCAGCAGTATATCAATATAAATGTAGCATTAAAGGGCCCAGTGTCCATAAATAAGTGTTTAGCATTTTATTAACACACAACCCTCTGACGTAGATCACAACAAATAGGATTACTGATTGAGTCATTTCCTAATAAAATGATGCACAGCTCTTTTGGCTCTTAAAACAAGCCACACACTTGAATTAGGTAATCACGTCTTTTGCTATAAGATAGTGCTTCTTTTGTGAAGAAACAAAGGGTGAAGTTTGAAACTTTAATTAAGTAGCTTTCTACATTATGGCTTTTTATCTTTCTGTTTTAGTACATATTTTAACGGTGCATTTTATCTTCAAGAAACAACATTGCTTGAAGCAGCTGAACACCTCCCTTTGTAACACTAATGCAAATCATGGTCAAAATTGTACAAATGCCCTTGAATTTAAAGGGCAAAAGATGTTACATGCACTGTATGCATAATCCCTGATAAATGTTAGATAACATCTTAAATATTTCCAAGTGCAAGAATAGCACACAGACAGAAGAGTATTCATGTCAGGTGGCTGCCAGTTGTAATGTCTGTTGCATGAGCAGCTCAAGCCATCCTGTTCCTTGTAAACGTGCCCTTTTACGAGCAAATTATTCCAGAAAGTTGAATTTACTAAAGCCAAGATTTCACTAAAAGCAGTCAAGGAAAGAACATTTCTGACTACTCACATGGATTAGCACTATAGGGTAGAATTTATGAGTTCATGAATTAAATTTAATGGATGGAAAATCCTGCGGAGCCCACCGACCTTCCCACTTGGATTGCCAATATTCCATCCCAGCACATAAAGCTTTGTGCCAGGGCTGTGAATTCCTAAAATCTATCACTATGTAGTTTCTATCTAGTGTTTCCTATCATCTCTCCTTTGCTCAAAGTTTAATTAAACCCCTATGCTGTCATTTTAAAGTGCTTGACATAGCTGCTTTCATTTGTTTACAAACGTACATGATGGCAGAAATTGCCGTGAAATACAACACATCACTATGTCATTTGCATGTACTGCATCACATACAAGTGACATGATGAAATGCTTCAAAACAAATTTGCATTATGTGCTTATAAATAAGAAAGAGTAGATTTAACACTTTTCCACACTCATTTAAAGCATACATTTCACTTCAGACATTATACTATTTTCCTTTCGCCGTCTAATTTTTGCTACCAAAACTGTAAATTCCAATCGTGATTTTATATTTAGATATAATGGGCCGGAATTTGCTGGAGCTAGGTTAGACTTTTTCCTGCACCCTTCAGCTCAAAAGATTTTTTTGCCCTGTAAATTGCTGGAAGTGTGAGCTAATAATGGCATGGCCAGGGCATCAGAGCATCTGGGCCCTTGGTGAACAATTGGAGCAACAGTGTATCTCCTTAACCAATGAGATTTAAAGATTGAAAAATAAACAGAGGAAGGACTGAGAAGGAGGGTGAATTAGAGTGAATTCAATGTCAAATCAGGTTCAGAAAGAGAAAAAGAGAGCGCAAGGAAGATTGGACCAGGAGAGAGAGAGAAAAGGGACAGAAAAGTAAAGTAAGAAAATAATTTAACTTTTCACATCTCCAACAACAATTCACTACCTGAAGCAATGGGACTCCTCGCTTTTAATTGCTCACTTTCTGGGCCAGAGAGGTTGATTAGCAATCATTAACAATGATCACATCGTTAAAAGGGTACTTACGCTACTAATTACTAGACTTAACTTTCTGTGGCGAGTTTAATGGGCAATTAATGTGCAAATGCAGCAACTCCATGAGCCCGAACTTGCTCAGAGGGGCGTGGCAACGTGTACGTAATTACTCTCTGCAGATCCATGGCATAGGCTTGCGTGATTTGGAAGTTTTCAAAAAATGCGCGACATCACTCAGCCTCTGAATAGTGTGGGTTGATTCGCATGGGAAATGTCTGAGAATGAAAGACACATCCACAAAATCTGTCAGGAAGAGAAGTCATGCCTACCATCAGGCAAGCAAAGTTCATTCATTTAAAATAATATTCTGCAAGTCATTGTAAATAAAAAATTTAATTTATTTTTATAAAAGTCCAAAGAAGTAATTTAAAGAGGCAGAAGTAAAAAGTAAAAAAAACTTATTTTTGATTTAAATTTTTTTTAATGATGAAAAAATATTACAAATAGGAGTAATACGTGATTCCACATTTTTAAAATTTAATATTTAGTTGTTTGGCAATTAAGAGTCATCACGCTTTTAAAAAGTAGTATAGGCCTAGTATTTTTGGTGGCTTATGTAGCTATGTTCCAGCTGGACAGATGGGCAAGTTTATGATTTTTCTGTGATTTCAATGATTATGGCGTGCGATTCCCCTTTAATTCGCAGCTGTCAAATTGCTGGTGAACCAATAGGAGCAAGTTCATGATTTCCAGGTTTTAGTACACATGTGCAAATGCGTGAACTTGCTCCATCGATTCGCCGGCGGAGACAGAGGACGCCATTGAGGAACGCCGTTCTCAGGTGAGTAATTTCTGCCCCCGAGACTCATGTGGAGGTAAAAGGAGAGATGCTGTTTTCGCAAAGCTAACAGCGGAGCAGCACAAATTGTCCAGCAACTTGTGGCGATTCGCAATTCACAGGGTATCTCTTCCTTGCTACAAGTTGCTGGCCGATTTGCACATTAATAACAGCGTGAGTCGTTCACACACTATTATTTTTTCAGCAAATTCCAATCCAATAAGAACAGGGCAGTAACTATTAAAAGCTAATCATTAACCAACCATTGGTTACACACACTAGGATCCTGACTGTGACTTGTAGGCAACGATGGCCTTTTACAACAGTGACTACACTTCAAAAGTACTTCATTGGCTGTAACACACTTTAGGATGTCCTGAGGTCATGAAAGGCGCTATATAAATGCAAGTCGTTCTTTCTTTCTATTTCACATCAAATGTTGTCTGGGAGTTAAAGAATAATAATTTTCTCATGTCCACATTTGTGATTGGATAAAAACACAAATTAATTTGGAAGTTATATTTTTAAATATGTAGTATTTGCAAATGTAATTGCAGACGATCTCATAATTAAGATTTCAACTCATTAGATTTACTCTGACTCACTTGTGACTTCATCAGTCATGAGTTATAACTCAGTGCGACCCATGGTCTATCCTCCACATGTAATGTTATCAAAATAAGAAAAATGTTCAGGTAACTGCCCCGAGGACTTTGCGGGTAAATGCATCACATGGTGTGGTAACAAGCCGTGCGGCCCAGAAGATCCCAGTTTGATTCCAGCGTGAACAGGGTTTCTGCCAAACTTCCACCTCAGCAGGAGAAGCCCCAGGGTGAATTCACCCCTCCAGGTCTCTTACTACGTAAAGTGATCTTATTTCGGGTGTAGTAAAGACGTAGAACACTCACTGTCGTCCATAGGCGTACAGCACTCACTGTCTAGATCCACGCATAAACGACCACTTGGGTGTGGTAATGGAGGGTTGCTGGCATCCATGGGACTCCACCCCAAGCACCAGTCATCATGGTCAGGACAGGAGGGGAGAGAATTGGAAATATGAAGAAAGGCCTGTAAAGCTGGAATTCGGTCGATATTTGCAGTGCAACGATTCTTCAGTACAACATTTACAGTTTCTTGTTTATCTGATATTTTACAGCCCAAGCTGCTTTATGTTGGAGCAACCATGCAGCTGTCAACCTGGTATTTATAATGTACATCAATTTAGTTCTTGGGCAGATGTCAATGTCAACGCATTGCTACAAAACTTATTATGCCTCTGGCCATTCAAAGCTTTGAATTATTGACACTTTCAGCTATCCTGACTCGAAAAAGGCAGAGTTATTGCTAAAGTATGAAATCTATTGACACCATTTTGCAAATCTGCAACAAATTTTTAACCATAGATATGCCTGAGTAAAACAACGCAAAATACAAGAATTCTTTTTTAAGTTCTGTTCAGACAATGCTTCAAATGAAGAGATTTCAACAAAGGAAATCTTCACACCCATTTTTAATATATAAACTAGTCTTCTGTCCAGAACCTGATGTGGGGGGCTGGGGCCGGAAGTCCAGGTTAAAAACAAAATTACAAACATTGATTCAGAGTCAGGCCTGCAACTGATCTATGGAAATGGTGATGAGCATAATAATGCTGTGATACCCAAATTTTTCTACTGGAGACCACCAGTATATATATATATATATATGTAGCTCATTAACAGCATCTAGTGGCAGAAAATTAGTGCTTTAACAATGAAACCCAGAGCAGATACTTCCTCAGAACCTGACCATTTTAGCACAGAAAGGTCCTGGGCCATTCAACAGGTCATGAAATGGTCAATGACAGACACTGACAACCTGTTTAGGAATCAGGCTAGGCTCAGTGGTAGCACCCTCGTCTCGGAATCAGAAGGTCATGGGTTCAAGTCCTACTCCAAAGGCTTGAGCACATAATCTAGGCTGACACTTCAGTGCAGTACTGAGGGATTGCTACACTGTCGGAGGTGCTGTCTTTCTGATGAGACATTAAACCGAGGCCCCAGTGGCCCTCTCAGGTGGATATAAAAGATCCCACGGCACTATTGAAGAAGAGCGGGGAGTTCTCCCGTGTCCTAGCCAATATTTATCCCTCAACCTACATGACTACAAAACAGATTATCCGGTCATTATCACATTGCTGTTTGTGGGATCTTGCTGTGCACAAATTGGCTGCCGCCTTTCCCTACATTAGAACAGTGACTACACTTCAAGAAGTACTTCATTGGCTGTAAAGCTCTTTGGGATGTCCTGAGGTTGTGAAAGGCGCTATATAAATGCAAGTTCTTTCTTTCCATTCCTTTTTTGCAAAGTAACATTCATTACTCATAGAGTTAAAATAGATCGTACAGTAAAACAATTAAAAAAAAATACAATAGATTCAAGACTATGCTATATCCCATCCAGCTAATGATAAGGAACGTGCTGTAACATATCCAGTTCCCTCAGCTGATCTATTACTGATTAATGCCTTTGCCTCAAAGAAACTGCATTTAATGCCCACGTTTTTTTAAGTAGCCACCCACAGATCTTGTGCCTTCATCAGGGTGGCAACTAGCCAAGAGCATGCTAAAAACTCAAGCAGGCCTGCTTCACGCAATGAATCACTCATTGAAGAGACATGACTGGGAACTAAAGAACCACCTAAGTATTTTGAGCCTTTCATTATCCCAGGATTTAAATTATGCATTGGTTTTGGGACACTTGTCAAGAAAGAAGATACATTGGACACATCTGTGATTCACCAAAGTTTGAACAGACTGACAAGGCATAATAATAAGCATAGCAAAATCACAAACAGCGAAGAGATGAATGACTAATCAGTCAGTTTTTGATAATGTTGGTTAACTGACCCTGCTCCTCTTCGAATAGTGTTGTGGAATTTTTAACACTGAAACAGGCAGACCTGGGTTTAAGGTCTTAACCAAAGGACAGCATCTCTGGCAATGCAGCACTCCCTCAGTATTGCAGCACTCCCTCAGTATTATACTATCAGAACTTTATTTGAAATTGTTCTAAGTTTCCAAACAATGAGTGTAAATAATGCTATCAAATTATTGTCAGGTAATCAGTTCCATTATATTCTGCTGAAATATCACGTAATATTCATTTAAAGTAGTCTCTAAAACTTCTTTTTCTACCAGTCCCAAAAATCTACCACTCCAACTTTTAGATTTATAGCAGCACTTATTTGGCAACAATCCAAACAAAGTAACAATTTGTTTTGTTGAACAAGATTATTTTATCTGAAAGTCATAATTTCAAAATGGCAAAAGTCAAGGGAACGACAAAGATTTAAATAGACGTCAGGTGAGGTGAGGATCTGGTGTGAACCCCTCTCTAGTCAAATAGACTGTCTTGGCTCACACATTAAAAAAAAAGTCATTTGGGGCCAGATTCTGGGCACGCACCAGCACCTGTAGAACTGTACCCCAACAAGTCTTCACCTTCAGAAGCGGGGAGGAAACTTGAAAAAAAATTACCAGCACATTGGTAGGGACCTGGGAAAGTGGCAGGGTGCTTGTGTGTAGCTTCAGCAGTCGGCACGCCCACTAACTACACATACCACCAAATGCCTGCCAGCACCTGTCATTAACATCAGACAACTGATGGTTTGGTGACCTCAGCATTTGCTTGATCAGGAGAGCACTAATTGGGAGCTAAGGCGAACGGTTCCTGCACACACGGAAACAATCTCTCTCATTGCTTGCGGCGCTGTAAAGACTGTACACACAGATAGAGGAGATTTGCTGAAAATGAATGGGTGTGTGTTCAAACAACATGCAGCACTCAAGCCTGGGCAACCTTGCCCACAAAGCCTAGATAATTCACTTCTATTTCTGTTTATATTTCTTGCTGGTTTGTCCTGTTTTAATTCCATGTGCCAGAAGGTTTGCAAAGGATTGATGTTCGTACAGTTGTCTCATTGGTGGGTAAATCTTAAACCAGAACACCAAGATCTGTTAGTAACTGAAGCTTCAGGTATATACAAATTAATAGGAACATTCATTTCAACTCTCTTCTAGATTTTCAAGCCATTTATAGTCAATGGGCAGAAAGCCTGCCCCTATAATATATGTGATCCTTAAAAGGCAAAGACTTTGGCCCCGATATTAATGGGGAGGCGGGGAGGGCGTGGGGGAGCGTGGTAGCGTGTGGAAAGCCCGGCGAGGCTGGAGACGTGGAGACCCTGCCGATCTTAATGGCCAGGGACCGTGGGGATAATAGGGGGGCTCTTGCTGTGATCGGGGGACTGGGGGTATTCCAGATCAAAAGAGACCCAAGGCTTCCTTGTGAGGCATGGAGGCACACTCCTGCCCCTCAAGAAAACCTGAAAAATAAATTTTAAACTTACCTTCTGGGCCTCTTTTGGCCCAGGATCTGTCTCCCGACATGTTTTGCCTGACGGGGAACCCGACACTGCCCCCACCTCAGGCCTCAGGTTGATATTGCAGATCGGGTCCTGATGACATCATCAAACCAGATCTGCATATTTAAAACAGGATTCCGCTTCCTGCTGGTGTCCTGCTCGTCTGCTCAAAAGAGCAGGTTAATATGGGGACACTGCTGGAAGGAAGCGGGATCGGTGGAGGTAAGTGACTCCCATTATTTTAACTGCCCGCCTGCCTGTTTCCGCCAGGTGGGACCAGTTAAAATCGGGGCCTGAGTGTCATTTCACCTTTATGACTTAATATGAATCATCCCCAAGCAGATAGGGTGAAAATCACTTTTCTCTGTCTCCTGTAACGGTCTAACATGAAATAAGTTTAGGTAGTTTCGACCTAATTCATAATGGACATGGTTCAACAGCATAAAACTGCCAGAAAATTGACAATCTCACTCAAAGAGATCATAAGAAGTACTGGTGTGAGAAATGGAGCATCCGTTAATACAGGAAAAGGGCTCCCTTGAGGTTGGGGGGGGGGGGGTCAAGATGTATCATGGAGGTCACGGGAAGAGAACTTTAATCTGCATCTAGCCTATGCTACGTCAAACTGATACAAGATTCTGAAAATGGAAAAGTGTAGACTTCCCAAGAACTGCACAAAATGCAACCAAGAATATAAAGGCTATTGTTATCATGAGTTTCTGTTCGAACCATTCTACTTTTGGCATCCAGTGTCAGTGGTAAGGACCCTCATGTCAAGGACAACATGGGTCAGATGCAGAGAAAGGCTTTCTCTACTCTGCTTTGACAATGCACTTAACACCAAGTGAAAACCTAGTTTGTTTTCTTTTCTGCACCAGGCACCCCTGTGGACTCTGAATGAGACTGACAAAATTCTGCCAGAGATCAATTTAAGGGCAAAAGTATATTTAAGGAAGAGAAATCAAAGTACAATATATCTGAAAGTCATGGACTGAAGATGTGTTCACAAAGTGTCACTAAGGGATATGTTTTTACATATATCCAGATTAAAAGCACATCTAAGGATTGAGAAGTTGATGAAAAAAGTACAAATCACTCTCCTGCTCTCTTGGCCAGACTGTCACAAAAGAGGGAAACACTTAAAAAAAAACTTTCTTGGCCTTACATTCAGTCAGACAGTAATTTTACATTTTCAAAAGTAGGAAAATGGGAATTATACCATTAGCTGGGCTCTGTTGACAATTATATGGATATAATAATTGTAAAATACAATCCTGATATGTCACAAAAAGAACATTTTGCTCAGCCTGTATTTTCTACCTCCACTCCCCCTCCTTTGTGCTAAGTCACTGTGCATCTTTCAGATTGATCCCCAAACCCACTGCTACCCGTTCTGACGCTAATCCAATATTAATTGAATACTAAGCTGGTTCTGTTGCTCTAGATGCTAATCCTGGGTTTATCACCAGAACACCATCACATAACTTGTTTGAATCAAAATTATTATAAATGCTTGTTTAACAGCAGATACTAGTGCCATTGCGTGAACTCATTTTGTATGATTTTAGCATATTATTATGGGGAAAAATGACAAAACACAAGCCTGTCAAGACTTGAAAGCTCAAGTGCTCTTTAATCAGCAACTGCAGGAAATAGTGTTGGAAACTGTGATTTGCTTTTGACGGCAAGTCTTTTATTGATCACTAATTTATATGCACATGCCTCCATTTCAAACAGACTGTAGAGAGACAAGACTTTAATGATGTAAAGCTCCCTTCTATCTACACACATAAGAGCCACTGGCATTCTGAAGTCCCTATGAGTCTAATTAGAGACAATGTAATCCTCTGACCAGCTCTGAAATGAATGATTCAGCCTATTACTCCTAACCAAAGGTTGTAACTTTGTATCCCAGCTTGTCTGACATTCAAATCTCTCCACTTAGCTGCAGAATTTCAACAGTTCTCAGGTGAACAAGTAGGTGCTGCACTATGTGGAAGCAAAGCCTTCCTGGTGTGAGAGGAAAGACCAACACTCCTTCAATAGCAAAGCAATCTAACAGAGATGTTAAGCATTGGGGGCCTGCAGAATTCAACATGGAGGAAACCTTCAGCTTCCTTTACAACATTTAAAACTTTGAGACTGCTGCTATGAACGTGCAGCCATTTTATTTGGGGGCGTTATGGTTCTGCTAACTACAGTGAAGCATCCCACATTCAAACATCCGCTGATGCACCTGCTGGGATTACCCGTGCAGATTTCTTCCTTGTTGAGTTCTGCTGGTCTTGATTTCTTGGCATTGCACCAATGCCTCTTTCTTTATGATCAGTTTAAAATGGCCAATGCTGTAAAATGAAGCCAAAAAGCAAACTGCAATCTTTAAACCGATTTGAAGTATAATTTTACATCAGCAATGGAATTACACAGGAAGTGAATGACTGCTAGTGTGCAGAAACTCGAAGCAGCTCCACCAGATAAGTGCAAATTACCAAATGCAGTCATTGATGGCCCTTTACTCTCTTTGCATCTTAGTTTTGCTTGGTTTCATTTTTCATGACGGTACATGGAAAATGTTAATAATTCACCCCCAGAAACCCATTATTAAACATATTTGGATACAATAATATATCAAGAGTGTAAAATTATCTGTTAATATATATTACTTTAAGAGCACTCCCTAGATGCCTTGGTGAGTTAATCCACTACATGGTATGGTACCGAGACATACAGAACAGTAAAGTGCCAGGTTCAATTCCTGGCCTGTGCTGTAAGTTGGTGTCAGCTTTGTGTGGCTGCAGAAGTGGTATATCGGTCCATGGGACAGTAAGGTGAAATATCAGGTAGGCCTTTCGCTCCAAATTGCTATCTTGTGATTCCTGCTGAGACTGCACGTGCACTGGGAAAGAATCAAATCAACTTAAGCTGCGATATCCGCTCTGCTTGGATAACAAAGAATGGTCACTTGAGTGGGGTATCAGGGGTCGTTAGGACCCATGTGAACCATACCCAAGCAAGAGTCACCATTTCCAGTAGGGGAGGGGGGAGAAAGGAGAGAAAATTAGAAAAATATACAGCGTTGAGAGTCAGTGAGCGTGCAGAGTATTTCAGAGGCACAATTAGAAGCTCTGACTGTTAAGACATTGTGGCTAGTGAGTTACACACAGAGTAGCAAAAGCAAAGGCCAAATTGTAAGGACTTGTAAAAGTTTTAAAAATGTGTGAAATCATTAAACAAATTTACAGGAAACACATTTATTTTGTTACAGATTTCAAAACCAGCCTAAAAGGACCAAAATAAATAATCTACAATTTGCAGCTGAATAAGTCAACTTCCCAACAGATCAAATATACAGATTAAAATCTCTCTCTCAAATAATTGGGAAATATTGCTTACGCGTAGCCATATCACAAGCCTAAAACATTATGGCCGCGATATTACCAGGGAGGCGGGTTGGCAGCGGGGGGGGGGGGGGGGGGGAGGGGGGGGGGCGACTGGGCGCGTCGGTAACCCGCCCAGTGAAATCCGTCTGTTCCCCACGCGATCGCGGTTAAATTGAAGCCACTTAACATGGCTTCCGGGTTTCCCATTGGAAACCTGGGCAGAGGGCGGACTGCGCACCCGCATCAAAGGCTGTCAGCTGGTGGAGCCCTATTTTAAAGGGGCAGTCCTCCAATGACTGATCCTGCAGCAAGGAATGACACATAACCATGGAGCAGGCCAGGGGAAAGGCTGCCCCCAGGTTTAATGATGCCTCACTCCAGGTCTTACTGGATGGGGTGAGGAGGAGGAGGGAGATCTTCTACCCGGCGGACAGGAGGAAGTGGCCTGCCTCTGCCACCAAGAAGGCGTGGCTCGAGTTGGCAGAGGAGGTCACCAGCAGCAGCAATGTCTCCCGCACATGGATCCAGTGCAGGAAGCGCTTCAATGACCTAACTAGGTCAGCCAAAGTGAGAACACTTACTCATTCTCCTACACTCCGTCTTCCACATCACCGCCCTCACCCCACAACTCCTTCTGCACTACCAACACTACTCTATCACATCACTCCTCACACCCACTCAAAGCTCATCCTCAACTTACCTGCACTTACTCACCTCCCCAGTACTCATTCCACCACTACCACTCAACCCAATTTTCATACAATGTCATGGCTCTGTCTCATACTCACCCTCTGATGCATCTCTTTCATGGTCAGCCTCACCCAAACCAATGCATTCAGCGGTTGGCCACGTCACCATCCCTCACTCATGCCTCTCTACTTTCTCCCCTTATAGGAGAGAGCCCAGAATGCACGGTAGAGGGCGAAGACCGGAGGGGGGCCGCAACATCAGGTCATCTTCATGGATGCGGAGCAGGAGGCTCTTGAATTGAGCCGCACCTCGAGTGCCTGTCTGTCGGGGATGCCGAGACTGCCACCTGACAAACAGCTGGTGACAGAACTTTAACATTCAGCACTCACAATAGCAAATGATGTTAACATGCCTTGCCATCTTCAGCACCTCAACATCTGTCATCATGCTTAATATTGCCTTCTGTTCTCTTACAGGGCCTTCAGCGACTGCTGTGACGGCGGAGGGTAATTCCTCAGAGGACCTGCCGGCCTCTGAGGGGGCACCATCACATCTGAGCGAGCCATCCACCAGCGCAGATACACACACCTCGGTGGGTCCCCGTCCTCACTTAGTTGGGGTCACACATGGTGGGTCACCACACACGTGAGCATGAGCAGACACTGGTGGCAGGGGAAGTTGTGGAGAGTCTGCCTCGGTGGGAGCACTCTTCTCCAGGTTCTGCTCAGCTGGACACAGATGCTGAACCCTGAGGGCCATCCTTTAAAAGGAGAATGATCGAGGGACAGCAGCACATTTGCGAGGTGCTGGAACAGGTACAACGCACACTCTCTACAATCGCGCAGAGGATGGAGGAGTCCAACTCCTGCACGAGTGGAATGGTGGCACAGGTACAGGAGGGGATCTCCGAGGTACTGTCACAGGGACGTGAGGGCATCTCTGAGATAGTGTTGCGGGTAAGTGCGGGAATGTCTGCAATGGAGGGAAAGCTAGTCTCCATCGAGCTTCAAGAACAGCTCAACAATGAGTCCATTCAGGCCCTGACAACGGCCCTTCGGACTCAGGATGAACAACTTTCTGCCACTTTAAACAGGCAGGCAGATACACTAGCACTGGCCTTACAAGGTCTCACACGTGTCCTCCAAACTGTCGTCCAACAGGGTGGTAGGAGTGATGTGGGCCTGGCCCTGGAGAGGGATGATGGCGAAAGGGGACATGGAAGTGGGGATGCCACTCAAAGCGCTCCTATGTCTCACCCGTTGCCCCCCACTCAATCAGTACCCGCAATGCTGCCTCCTCTCCAGGTGGTCGAGTCTGCCCCTGCACAGGTGCAGGTAGAGCAGTCTTTGGAGAGGCCCTCACGGGCAACGAAACCCAGAGGGAGTTGGCCCAAAGCATCTAATCGGTCAGGGCATGAACAAGAGCAACCTGCCACTACCTCTGCAGCAGCCACAGGGGAAGCACCACATAGGAGTAGTAGGAAGCGTAAGGCAAAGATTTTGTGAGCACAAAGGGGATGCACAAGGGTGTTTGACGCTTTGTCATGTTTTTTATTTATATTTCATTTTTGTTCAACTCACATTTAATATTATATTGTCACCACTACTGCCATGTCTTGGCCATTCTTGACTGGCTTGTGTAGTAAGTCCCTTTCATGAGGTTCACCATGAACACCCACCTTGATGCCACCCATTGGGTCACCCTACAGTGGGTGTATGTGTAGTTGCACGACTATTTTGTGCCGGTGCCTGTGGCACAGCACTGTATTGGGGAGCTCCACATGGCGGAGGTGGACGGCGTGCCTGGCGAGGCTGGTGATGTTGCTCGTCCTCGGATTAAGTGATCAATGCAGCCATGGCGCCCCCCCATCCTGATGGTGTGAGTTTGAGGGGGTCCGCAAAGTAGGTAAATGTGTTTGCACAGCAGAGTTTAGAGTATAAATTAATAATTTTGAGTGGAAAGACAGAGGTGTTGCAGCCAAAACTTTGTCTGAAGTGACAGAGTGCCCTGCTGCAATAAATGAGGTATTCCTCCCAACTGTCAAATAATCCTTTGCATCTCCCACTGGCTGCTGCCTGAAACACGCCTGCTCCAAAAGGGAGTGTTTCCCACAGCATGGGAAACACGCTGAGGATCCTTCAAATTTGCACCCCTGCCAAAATCTCCAGTCAATGAGGTCTGTCAAGTACCTCAAATAGCTAAATAAGTATCTAAATTATCATCCCACCGGCTTTAATTGCCGGTGGGAATCTTGCATGGGGGAGCTGCGCACGCATCCGAACGTGTCATTGGGGAACCCGGAAGTGAGCGGGTTGGAGCTGGGCTCCGAACCTGCTCCGGGATTCCGCCATTTTCGGAGCCCCCCACCCCCAAAGCACCCACTCGGCCATCCAAAAATCGGCCCCTATATGTGAGCTGATCTTACGTCTCGGATTTCAATTCTTTTTTTCAATTGAATTATCTTCTGCTATATGGTGCGACACCAGATGGCACGTATTTAAGTGAAGCAGTTTAGCAACAGTGCTGGTGATTGTTTCTCATGATATTTTGCAGAGTGAAGGTGAATCACCAGTTGAAATAAAATGGATCCTCACTAGGTTTTCAGGTGTGCTGACTTCTGATGAATTATCAACAGCTAACTCTTGACAAAATGCTGACAATTTCACACAACCCAATCTATTTCCCATCATCACTGAACCCATAAGAAGAGACTGCAGCTTGTTCCACTGATGGACAGCCATTATTCTCTAGTTATTTCTATACTGTAAAATGTATTTGAAAAGAGGTGAGGAAAAGCAATAAATACATGTTGTGATATGTGGAGATGAAATGCTGGAAAGCATTGCATTATGAAGGGACAAGTTGTCCATCACTATCTCCTCACATTTACCTTTTTATCTTTATTGAGATGAGATCTTTTCCACTCAATGAATTTACATTTTTTAAATGAGCTTGCATAAAATAGAATATCTGTAATGCTTTCTTTTTGTGTACCAAACAATGCATAGAAAGCAAAACATCTAATTTCTGCTGTGCTGTGCTTGCTAAAAGAGAAAGCTGGGCTATCTTAATGGATATCTGGTAACGCATTTCCGGAGTTGACTGACGTTGCCCGATATCTACTTATACAATGGTTAACCTAGGGGATGTAACAATGCGTCCTCCTTGTCACGTGAACTGAGTATCATGCACATTTTTTCCAATCTTCTGATAGGCAGAACTAATGAATGCTGTGGTCAATGATGAGGTCAATGTAAAGTCAAGAAGCTGGTTCATTTTGCAAAAAGCACATGACTGAACAGAATAGCATTTATGGACTTAAGCTTCTTTTATGAGGCTTCCCATGACAAATAAAACAACAAAACCACACTAGCCTATCCCAGAGGCAGGTAGAATGCTCATTTTTTAATTTTCCTTATCTTTCGGCCTCTAACTGATAAAAACTTACCAGCTTTCACCTTAATTTATAGCCCAATCCAAGGCTTATCTCTCACAGACTTTGTCGGAACTGACCGGCTTTGAACATAGGTTTTTCTCTCCGTTTTATTTCTGACCACAGATGGTGGTGGGGGGCGGGGGGGTGGGGGGTAGCAGAGTCTATCCCTCTGACTTCGTCCCCATTCAGTGATTCACCAGTAGGCCTGTTAATAAAACGAGCTGCCTCCCTCCCCGGGGGGATTCTTGGCAGACACCCCATGCTGGGCTCAAACAAAGACAGTCATCTCAGCAATATTGGCGGTGAATGTTTGTAGGATGTCTGAACAACATACAAACTTATCGGACAGGAAAAGACCAGCTGATCCATCCAGCATATCCCATACAGTCACGATGCCTTATGCATCACAATACAGGCACTCCCTACCCACCTGGAGCCATGCAATCTCCTGGGAGATTAAAAACCCAAACCAGAGAGAAAATCTGGAAAATTCCTCTCCAACCCCTTTAGGTGATCAACATTCGTCCAGCAGAGCACATTGGCCCTGATTTATATTACAGGCTATCTACCTCTCGTACAACATGATCTCTGCCCCAGCCAGAAATAGGTCCAACTCTCAAAACAAGATAGCAAATTATCTATTGCCTTCAATTGTTGTTTAGTACACCTGCAATGCCTGGCTCTAACATAAAACCTCCTCTTTGTTTCAGTGACCGCAACATATGGTTGAAAGGAGAATTTTCAACCTGTTTGAACCCACATTAACTTAAAACACACCACTTAAATCTAACTCATTTCCAATTCCTTTCTGTGGAAAAATGGTCAAAAATCTCAAAATATGAGCAGTAAAGACCGAAACGTTTCAGAATTTCCTGAAGAAGATGCCCACTGCCAATTTTTCAGGATATTGGTGCAAAGTAAGCTTAACTAGCAGACCAGAAAGGCTCCTGCTTTCAGGCAATATTACCGAATTGGACACTGATATTGTTGATAAAAGAGCCAGTTTTCATTGATCTGGCATCTCAGACGGCATAGCAGCCTCTATAAATGAACTACATCTCTGTACAAATAGTGTACAGTTCCCATGTCTGTGGTAAGAATATAGCTTTTACACTATGTACTGCACTTTCTCTAGACATATCTATTAAGATCAGTTCTGTGTTCCAGAAAGTCCTTTATTTTTTGGCCAACACAGAATCTTTTTTCATGTTTGTACAGATTCACAAAGTTCTAATCCAAGATAAAGAATAAAGAACTTAAATGTTTTTGGAACATACGCAGATTGCACCCAATTCAATAATTTCTTAATCCTTAAACGTTTTTACAGAAACAATTTAATCAGTGAATTGTTGGAAATATAGATTACAGTATCAGTGTCAGTAAGCACTGTAGGAAGCAAAAATACAATGGAAGCTCTATTTTAAATCAATTGCAAGGGGAAATCAAATTATTAACTGTATCCATTTTGTATAATTATATATGTAAATATCTACTTCCATAAATAGCTGTACTATAATTCCAGCCTTCATATACCCTGCATACATATCAGAAAATTATGTGTTTTGAAAAGCTATAACTTTTACCTTCCAATTTTCCTATCTTACCTTCAAGGAAGTAACTGTCAACTCTGCTTGACAGTTCCCCCACAGTACGTTTGACATCAAGGTTCTCCATATGGAAAAGCTCACGAGCGGAGAGGTTTGAATGATTTCATGCCATTGTTGCTGTACCAAATTTCCTGAATTCAAACAGCAGCTATTGTACTATGAGCCCAGAAGAGCTTAGAGCTGTATTTCACAATATAACAAACAGGAAGCTGAGTCCAGTAAGTTTCAACATATTACAACTGTTAAAACATCGTTAGTGTGCAAGAAAACACAAAGCAGCTCAGAACCGACTTTCCCATCAAGACAACTCTTTTGCTATTTAATAGCTCAAATACGCATTTTAATTCCTAATGAACTCATCAGGTTTGATAATGATGTTATGGTATGTGTGACCTCTTCTAGTTAGTCTGTTTACAAATAGCTATACATTCTATTTTTAATAGTTCTAGTTTGATTAGGTGACTCCGAGACCCAGACAATCAACAGCATACTTGTAGTCCTGATTTTATTGTTTCCAGTTATATTGCCCAAGTAGTTTAGGCAGTGAGGCACACATTTCAAATGCGTTCTGTTGCCTCACTGAGTGTCTCGCACAACATGTCACCAGATTGTAAACTATAGCATGCACAATGATAGGTTCAATGAGGGGAGTGATACCATCAGGTTGCCAATAGCATCTGCTGACATTTTAAACCTTCATTCAACACTGCAGAATTAAAAAAATACAAGTATTGTGAAAGCTTGCCATGCAATACTCACATAGCAACATGTTTTAAGAGCTAATTTAGGAACTTGGCCTGCCTCAAAACTCACAGAACAACAACAGTACTTCCTGATAGTGGGGAGTGGGATATCATTAGAAGGAGAATGAATAGAATTGTTGCAATGGAAACTATTGAAAGTGTCAATTTTCCTTTACATAAAAACCTAAGAAATAAGAGCAGGAGTAGGCTATACGGCCCCTCGAGCCTGCTGCGCCATTCAATAAGATCATGGCTGATCTTCGACCCCAACTCCACTTTCCCACCCGATCCCCATATCCCTTGGGTTCCTTAGAGTCCAAAATTCTATCAATCTCAGTCTTGAATATACTCAACTTTAAATCCAATAAGCACATTTTTTTAAAAAAAGGAAGGTTTGACATTTATCTCAGTGAGTTAACAATTAATTTTTTTGAAAGCTTGCAAACTATTTTTTTTCTGTTTAAGAAGTTACTATTGGAATAATCTAGTTACAAGGTTCTTCATGAATAACCCGTCTTATAAATACTAACACCCTTTTTCTATATATTTATCAAAAGTAGGCCTTTCATTAAGTATATCTTTAGATTTGGCTAACAAAGTTGTGCTGTTGTCCAATAGATGTCTTACTTACCTTGGCTTTAAAACATGTCTAATTCAAATGAAACTTCAGACTATAAGCAATGTGTAACTGTATGCAGCATTGGAAAGCATGTATTAATTTGTATATTATAGATATGTAAAGTTTTTACATTAAATCACTTTTGGTCTGCAGGGACTCAGCTTGTCTGTTCTAAACTACTGTCCATCCTTAACGATAGACATCTGCTTAACAGAGTTTCTTCTTTTTTGCACCTGGATGCTTCTTCCAGAACCACACAGTTTCCATATACTATTCAGCTTTGGTACGGACGGCATCTGCTTATTCTGTTTTCGCCACTGCACGAATAAAGAGGCAGGGAGTTTGATGGTTATGGGTTTCTGATGGTACTCACTACCAACTCACATTGTTAGTATCTTCCTTTTTGAAGATTATGCAAAGAGATATTTTTGATCATTATCCACATAATATTAAAGCTGAAAGATAGACTAGTTGACATTATCTACATTTGCAACTGTGAAGCACTTTGGGTCATTTTTCTGTGTCATAGCTGCTATATATATGCAAGCTGTTGTTGTTTACAGTTAACAACCACCAAATGTTCAGTACTAACTGTTTTTCAATTGGAACAAAAATATCTAGGACAGGGGATGGTTGTAGTAAAAGTAAAAAACAGATTATTTCATATAATCTTCAATTGACAAATACATCGTAACCCAAGAACTTTGTGAACATATAGTTAGGTTACTGCAAAACAACATCAACTGTGGAAAAATTACCGATCCGAACAACTCATAGAAGTGGGCAAAAAGGTAGTGCAAATTTAGAACATAACCAGCTATTGATAGTATAGACATGATCCAGTAAATGTTATTTTATCATCATTGTAGTTACTTTTTGTAACCACTCACTCACTCCCTTTCTGTCTGTAGCAGCAGCTGTAGTTATAACTCAGTCATGCTCCAATGTTCAGGAAGTAGGAGGCAGGCTTACTTTAGGGTGAAACAGACAGGAGGTATGGTCAATTTTCTCCGCAAGAGTTAATGGAACTCGCAGGGCAGTGATTAGTAGGCTTAAACATCAGCTATTACTGCCACTCCACCGCATAACTACAGGAGCAACAGCACATAGAAATCAAACACTAAATTACTAGGTTGTTGGCCAATACAGCTTCTGGGATTAGCTGCTTAACTGGATAACCTACAAACATGCTGCGGATCAGTAATTAACCATCATTATCTGACTAATTTCAATGCAAACTCAGTGTAGGGAGTGGCCCCACTGAACATGACATTTTCTTTTTTCTGCTGTGCATGCAGGAGGATTACTGCACTTTTCCAAATTATCATTAACCCCTAATGGTCAAAGCAAATTCAGCTAAAAGTGCTCTTGGGAGCATCTCCCAACTGAAGGATTGATATCATCTCAGGAGGTGAAAAACCTGACTTTGGTCAAATTGCACCTATCACAGAGTACCACTTGACAATCGTATTGGAGAAATCCATCAGCCATATGTCCTGCCTGGAGGAAAATGGATGAGTAGTGTAGGAAGGGAACAAAACTCATGAGAAAATAGACTTTGTTTTTTTAAAACCACAAAAAACAAAATAAAAGATCAACTAGACATTAATGTAAGCCTTGTATGCCATTTTAAGTTTACCATTCAATGCTGAGTGTAAAAGTATCTCCTAGGCAGTCAATGAAAAAATACATAAAGCAGCATTAACAATGTGTCATGGGCTTACAGTGAAAGAAAGAACTGTCATTTATATAGCACCTTTTATGTCCTTAAAACGCTTCACAGCCAATTAAGTATTTTTAAAGTGTAGTCACTGTTGTAATGTAGGCAAACACGGCAGCCAATTTAAACACATCAAGATCCTACAAACAACAATGAGATAAATGACCAGATGATCTGTTTTAGTGATGTTGGTTGAAGGTTAAATGTTAGCCAGAACACCAGGGGAACTCACCAACTCTACTTCAAATAATGCCGTGGGATCTTTTACATACAGGCCTCGATTTAATATCACATCAGAAAGATGGCACCTCAGACGGCACAGCACTCACTGAGTACTGCACTGAAGCATCAGCCTAGATTATATGCTGAAGTCTCTGGAGTGACACTTGAATCAATGGCCTTCTGAGTCAGAGGTGAGAGTGCTACCATTGAGCCAAATAATGCTGCTTTATTGTTCTTTCAGCAGTTTGCTCAAATGAAACACAATGTGTGTGGTATAATATTCTTTTTCTAATACAATGAAAACTTCTGGTTGTGTTTAAATTGTTCCCAAATGCAGTATTTCACACTGACTTTAAAAAGAACTTACATGTGCATTTCACATCCCAAACACCTCACAGTCACTGAATTACATTTGAAGTATAGTACCTGTTAATTAGCCAAATGCAGCAGCCAACTTGCACACAGAGGGTCGCATAAACAACATATTATACAGTTGAACTGCTTTTGGTGAAATTGGTTAAGGGATAAATATTGGCCAGGATACCACCCTGCCCTACTTCAAAGAGTAGTCATGATGTGTAGATGCCGGTGATGGACTGGGGTGGACAAATGTACTCAGGGTCACTCACCTGACGAAGGAGGTAAGCTCCGAAAGCTTGTGATTTTCAAATAAAACTGTTGGACTATAACCTGGTGTTGTAAGATTCCTTACATACTTCAAATAGCGTCATGGAATCCTTTACAACTACCTGATCAGGATTTCAATTTAACATCTCTTCTGAACAGGGTCTCAGTTTAAAATCACATATGAAAGACAGCACCACCAACATTGCAGCACTCTCTCAGTACTGCATTAAAGTGCCAGCTTAGATTGTGTTCAAGTCCTGGAGTGGGCTTGAGCCCATGATCTTTTGGCTCAAAGACAAGAGTGTTATCACTGAGCCATGGCTGACACTCCCATTGTCAAACTGGGAAATTCTCGATGAGACAAATTTCCTGAAACAGAGAGTTTCAAAAACCTAGCTGAAATTCCAAGCGTGGATAGGTCCTGAAGCTCTACCTGCTCGTTTGTGTTTGTTTAGTATTAAAGCTAAAATGAATTCCATGGATAGATGCAGTCAGTGATACAGAAAATCTCACATCACTAGTGTTTTTGCGTGGTACAACTCCGGTAAAGTGTCTTACTAAACACGTCATGAGGTGACAATACTTTTTCAGAACACTCAAATTAACTGATTTATTGTATCAGGGAAGTGCAAATAACAGTTATTGTGCTGGAGCAGATCACTAAACATAGTGCAGCTCACTCTAGATACAATTAAAGAAAACCCACACAGTAGATAATAAATGCGTTAAATATGTGGCAGTCACAGGGATGAATTGCAGTTAAAAATAACAAAAGCATTCCAATTGGTGACCTTAATTGGGATTAAACATAGCATCATCATCTCACCTAACTTTGAAATTCCTGGAAAAGCTCTACTCCCTGATATGGATAACACATAGTGCAGTCAATCAGTTACTTTCTCATACCTGAATTTCTATTTTCGTTTCAAATCCATTTAATCCATTTTTGAGTTTATATTATTGAGTTTATAAAATCCTGCAGTCACTGCAGAATATCAGTAATTATTATAATAACACAGGCTGTGTACTTCTGTTGGTTCTATCTTTTGGAGTAATCTAACTAAATTATGTCCGAAATGATTGGAATTTGAAGGCTTCACTAACGTTAGCTCACATGTTTTCTAATTTAGTCTATAAAACCGGTTTAGCAGAATTCAGACTTCCACAGAAAATATCAAGTGATGTGCATTGCTCAAGTTCACTTATATCAGAGACGCCAGTTAAGAGGGAAAATTACGACATAATCTGTAGTAATGTTCATCTAATCTGAATTTAATTTGACTCAAATTGGTGTAGTTGGATTAACCTACCAACTACCTGAATTTGGATTATTTTGGTTTAGAAATAGTAGTCCCATTAGAGAAATGATTGCACCCTATACACTAGACTGTGCTATTAGCAAGCTGGAGATAGAACAATCCCCAAAATAGCCACAAGGAATGATTCCCTAGCAAGAAAGTTTGACTATGTACACTTATCCCCTAAAAATTGGCCGTTAACAGTACTTTTGCCTGTCAAACACCACCTAACAACTAGACTCAGCTCCTTTATACAGGCACTGATTTTTTGAGGTGGCTACAGATGGTAAGGAAAGGAAAACCATATAAACCTGATTTGCATGTGGCAAGTTGCTTCATGCCACCCACATCAGGGGTGGAGGAAAATTGGAATAGTTTTTTTAAAATTGATTGGAACTTGGTGCTTGGTCTCTCCACCCCATTTTCTCTACCATTTGCCTCAAATACACCAAAAGATGGGTGGTAAACAGGAGGAAAATCTAGACCATGATGTCTTTATTGATTTCATAGTATGACTCTGAATCAGCTCCTAGGCGTCACGTTGATCTAATTTTCTCAATCATACAGCAAACATCAACTTTTTATTATTAAGAAGTCTCGTGTTCTCATTGGTTATTAAAGCACCATATTTTGGGATGTCTGATTAATTGGCAGATGATGCTGCATTGAGCTCAAAACAGGGATTCTGGAGAATCTGGAAAGAGACTGAAGAACCAAGCTAATACCATCAGCATTGTGTGGGTCAGTAGGTAATATAACACGGATTTCTTCCACACTGCAGCCTGAAACAGTTTCAGGTTTCAGAGAGTGGTGTGTGTCAGCAGCTTTCCATTTGATTTTCTCTTTTATTTTTTCCGGTAATGTTAATTTTTGAAGCTCCTCTCAGTGATGCTGCACAATTACAAAGAAAGTTGCCGTGGGTGGGGATCAAAAGAAAATCTCAATGGGTCACAGTACAATTAAACAGCAGATGCTTTAACAAAAGCTGATTATACAGTTCTCTGCTAGATTAGTACACTATTGCTGCATTTATACTGTAGCTACTGGTCTCATTTTGTACCAGCCAGACAGCACCCCATTTACAATGCATGGCTGGAATTCTGGCTCATCTGTTCAAGACTGAGCTCTGAACATCCTCTTCTCCCAGCAGGTTCTTGTCAACAAATGGGATTTAGGCTTATTAGAAATGCACCATAGGAATACCGTGGATTGGTGGGCTACATAAATCGAAGGCTTTCTCCTGCCTAAAACTATTAACATGGGCAGCCGTATCCGCGCTGTCTAAACACTTAAATTAACTCCAGGTGTTTCAAAATTGTTCCAGGTCGTTTTTAAATTGGTTCAAGGGGACCCCATTGGCACTTTTGAAATCTGGTTTAACACAGTCCTGGAGTTATACGCCATGTGATGTCAAACCAAAGTAGTGCAAGGCAACCGCCTCCAGGGAGTCTCACACTATTTCTCTCTGGGGTCAGGTCGAGCCCTTATTCTGGATGCAAAATGCAAATCACCTTTGGAACACCTTTAACCAATGTTAAAATTGCAGTGGTGTAGGCAAGGCATTGTTCAGGGTATTTAAAAAGCTCTCCTCCTCCTTCCCCCCCCCACCGCCCCCCGCCCCCACTGAAATTTTTATTATTTATTTTCAATCAGCTCACTCCTTCTTTCAAAATAACGCGCCTTAGCTCAGTTGATGGAGGACAGGAACAATGGATGATCTTCCAGCGCTAGTCAGTTCCGCAATTCGATCGGCTTGTTAGCTGGGCTTGTGCTACTAAATGTCATTGAGGTAATGCAGTAGATAGGAGCAAAGTTATTGATAGATTATCGACATATATCCGAGCTTCATAGTTCTTGCCCGACGATTAATGGAAGTAATAATATTTCTATTTGAACCTTCCTTTGACATTCCTATTTCAAAAGTAGACATTTTGAAGTAGTTTTGTTTGGTCCGGCAAGCTCATATCCAAATATCCCACCCAAAAAAATCATGTATCTGTCTCTGGTATAAGCTCAGCGTTACATCAAATGTGCCACTCTGGAATAAAGTCCATGGTCTTTGTGCTGTTACATACCAAGAATGCAGCAAACAGGCATGAGTTCCGTCATGCCATTCAAAATATTTTCCAATGGCTTGCTCTCACTGTAGTTTGTTAATAGAAAAAGAATATCAAACCATTTTCTGAATCAGTAAATCCTTCACTAAATTCCAGTAAGCAAGACTGATTTTTAGCTTCTTACATGATAAACCATGCAAAACAATCACTTTTGTTTGCATTACAGACTATAAATCACAATGAATAGAATTACAGTTCAATCTACCTATTGCTTCAGGCAGCTTATGGTAACATAAACCTTATGCAATTCCTCCTAGGTCAAAGCATATTAATGTACGGTTTAATGGGCAGATCTAATGTAAAACCACTGATGTGGAAACAAGTTTATCCCCAGTCCAACTATCCACCTAGTTACATTCCTAGACCAGCTAACAGGACCTGCAGTAAATGCCTTCATATGCTGGGGAGTGTCTCTATTTGGCAAATTATGGTTCAGTCAGTGGTGTAAGCATAAGAGTTTCAGCTGTTTTGTGAAAGAGATGCGTTCTGTGGCATTTTAGGTGATCAGCTCAACTTCTGGGACTAAAACTGTGCTGGGAGGCAGCCAATGTCTATATTTTGGAGAAAAACAATATAACAGACAAATCTAATGCTAAATAAGTTTTTGAAAAGGTAACAAAAATATATAAATGCAAGAAAGAAATAACTTAATAAAAGGCAAATGAAAAAAATCCTGGGAGTGACCATGACTCCTCCGCCCAAAAAGCGTTTGTCTTGTATTCATTTCTAAGATTAATGTTGAATTCCACCCCTCCACATCTCACACATACTAATTCTACCTACGTTCCTGAAAACAGGGCAGTGAAGGTCAAGTAAATGTCTTTTATCGTGTAGGAGTGAATAACTAATACTTACTTGCGCACAAGGAGAAATAACAATGCATCTAAAAAATCTGTTGGTGGGCAACAGTTATCATGTAAACCTGTTTAAAAGTGCATTGTCAGCCAATTGTTCCACTGGGAATTTACATAAAACATTCCCCAGGACTAAATAAATGTTGAAATAATAATTAAGAGGCATAAGAAAGTCTGGTGTGAGAAAATGCGATTTGGCATTTTCTATCTGGAGTCCATGTATGATCATTATATTGTGGACTCCCCACATCACCACCACCACCTGTTGATCCCATACTTTAAGGAGTACCACTTCCTCCACTACCTCCCCTTAAACAATTAAGCAGTATCTGTCTTTAAAGATGTTAACTGACCACAAATCAACCTTCCCTGGGAGGCTGTTCTGAGCCTAGCTCTAATTTTAAGGTTATGACCCCTCCACAGAAAAAAATTCTGATCACTTCGAACTCCTTTAGTTCTATGATAAATAAAAGCATTCTGTTTTAATTTGCAAATAACCATATCAGGGACGGTAAGGAAAGTTTTCAATTAAGGGCTGTGTTATCATATTGTTGGATTTGAAATGATAGTATAATCAAATATTGGGTCAGTTTAGAACAGTCTAAGATTTTGTCATCACCATGACACCCATGTGATATAACGCCCGATTTTAACCCTGCCCAGCTAACGGGAACCGGGCAGGCGGGTGCTTAAATTAGCTGTAGAGAATTTAAACACTGCATTCCTGACACATTCCCACTCACCGCCATCTTAACCACAAAGTTTTCTGAGTCGACCGAGGCGCCCTCCAGAGGCAGACAGGTCCTCAACAATACATGCAAATCGGGGTCCTATGATGCAATTAGGACTCCAATGCCATTTTTACATGAAATCGTCCAACCCGCCAGTAAAACCCAGCGTGATTGGCCTCAGAGCCAGTGAAGCAGTATTTAAATGCCTGTAGTTCCAGGTGTCCATAGGAACAGGAGGAGGCCATTCAGCCCCTCAAGCCTGTTCCACCATTCAATCAGATCATGGTTGATGTGTACTTCAACTCCATTTATCCGCCTTAGTTCTATATCCCTTAATACCCTTGCCTGACAAAAATCTATCAATCTCAGTTTTGAAATTTTCAATTGACCTGGCCTCAACAGCTTTTTGGGGGAGAGTGTTCCAGATTTCCACTACCCTTTGTGTGAAGAAGCACTTCCTGACATCACCACTGAACAGCCTACCTCTAATTTTAAGGTTATGCCCCCTTGTTCTGGACTCTCCCACCTGAGGAAATAGTTTATTTCTATCTACACCATCAAATCCATTAATCATCTTAAATACCTCAATTATACCACCTCCTAATCTTCTATACTCGAAATAATACAAGCCTAGTGTATACAACCTGTCATCATAATTTAATCCTTTTAGTCCTAGTGTCATTCTGGTGAACCTGCACTGCACCCCCTCTAAGGCCAATATATCCTTCCTGACGTGCAGTGCCCAGAATTGAACGCAATACTCCAGATGCGGTTTAAACAGAGCATTATACAACTGTAGCATAACTTCCATCCTTTGTAATGTAGCCCCCTTAAGATAAAAGCTAAGTTTCCATTAGCCTTTTTAATTATTGTTTGTGCCTATCCACTAGCTTTTAGTGATTTCTTTACATGGACCTCTAAATTTCTCTGCTCCTCCATAATTCCTAGTTTCTCACCATTTAGAAAATACTCTCATCTATCTTTCTTTCTTTCTTAGGTCCTAGGTGGTTGACCTCACACTTCCCCACATTGAACTCCATCTGCCATAGTTTTGCCCATTCTCTTAATCCATCAATGTCCCTTTGTAACTTTCTGCTCCCATCTACACTACTTACTATGACCTTAGTATCATCAGCAAACTTGGAGATACGACTCTCTATTCCTTCCTCCAACTGATTAGTCCCAGCAGAATTGTGTGCCCATTCTTGAGGGAATGCAACCTCACTTTATGAGGTGTCATTCTGTTTTCAATATGTCTTGAGAGTCCTGCCATAAATTGCGCAAAAAAAGTGGGCGGGCTGCCCGTTTCCAGACACAATCAGGTGGGCAGCCAGTCAATCATATTAAAATATATGAGTCCTGGGAGTTAAAATTGCCCTGGCCTCATGCTGGAGATATCATTGGATTTTTCTGCTCCCTCTGGCCTTGCCCATCCGATTTGTGTTCGGAGTTAAAATCAAGGTCATAATCTCAGTGCTAGCACAAGGACTCACAGATCTCATAGAGTCATAGAGTCATAGAGTTATACAGCACAGATAGAGGCCCTTCGGCCCATCGTGTCCGCGCCGGCCATCAGCCCTATCTGCTGAGTACTAAATTGTCTTGCCTCCTACTAATGGGGTAGACAGTCATTGACAAATGAAGCAATAACATGAGCTGACTGGAAACAGAACTGATTTCAAATTGCAAAGTGAATATTGAAATCTGTTTAGCTGGAGGGAATGCTCACAATTATATTGAATTGATATGTCATAAATAAGGATAGCTTATCAATATAGTGCTGTTGTGATGTCTCACTAGATTCAATCACACAGTAAAAATGAGCCCAGTTTTGATAAATTATTTAATAAATATTACAACTTCTGCAATTGAAATGTAAATCTGAATAGTAATGATGAACTAAGTGTGCACTGTCCTGATCAAGAGGATATGCTGCATGCATGATTGGTTTGATCGTCAATCAAGACACTGATTAACAAGACAATATGTACACAGTTCTGGTCTCCATATTATCGAAAGGATATAGAGGCATTGGAGAGGGTGCAAAAAAGATTCACAAGGATGATACCAGAACTGAGAGGATATACTTATCAGGTAAGGCTGAACAGGCTGGGACTCTTTTCTCTGGAAAGGAGAAGGCTGAGGGGTGACCTGATAGAGGTCTTGAAGATAATGAAAAGGTTTGATAGAATAGACATAGAGAAAATGTTTTCACTTGTGGGGGAGTCCAAAACTAGAGGTCATAAATATAAAATAGTCACTAATAAATCCAATAGGGAATTCAGGAGAAACTTCTTTATCCAAAGAGTGGTAAGAATGTGGAACGTGCTACCACAAGGAGTAGTTGAAACAAATAGCATTGATACATTTAAGGGGAAACTAGATAAGAACATGAGGGAGAAAGGAATAGAAGGGTATGCTGATCAGGTTAGATGAATTAGGGAGGGAGGAGGTTCGTGTGGAGCATAAACGCAGGCATAGACAAGTTGGGCCGAATGGCCTTTTTTTGTGCTGTAGTTTCAATGTAATATGTGTGTTATTATTGTTTAAGTACAACAGAGTAGATAAGTCCCCTAGTGTGAAGATGTTGATATTCAGTGTTTAGGTTAATAAAAGTAAAACCTAACACCATTTGTATTCTTAGAAATACTGAGAATTAATCAAATGACTCATTCTTTTGATACATGAGTCAATGAGATCAGTTATTCAAATACAGAATGGGTGTTCATGTGCAGGTAGATTTGTGGAATTTTGTACAGATATCCCTAACAGAATCAATTTTTCATTTTTCAGACACAATGGGGACGATTTTTACTTTGGGCGTTTATCAGGCAGGCAGTGGGGAGGAGATAGGCTCCGTCCACCCAATACAGTCACTGGAAGGCCCAATCAGTATGGCTGTCGAGCCTCATTAACATCGAATAGGGTAGCTGGCAGAGATAACCATGTTCCTTACAGGCAGATCAGCAATTGGGAGGGTGGGAAATCCAACAAGGTGGCCGCTGCTTAAAGGCAGCCTGCAGCTCCTTAAAAGGTGCACTTTTCAATGGTGGTTAGTGGAGAGTGAGTTATTGAAGCAGCAGGTAGGCCGACTTTAACCAGGCCCCCCATTTTCCAATGCAGCTGTAGAGGTGCAAGAAGGAAGTCTTTTTCCCCTCAGTGATGAATGATGGGTGTCTCGTCAAATTAGTCCGCAGCAATGAAGAGAGGTGACTGAGCAAGTCAATGCCAGCCTCTGAACCATCATTCCTGATTCCACAACTGTCACCGAGCTGTCTGCCTAGCTGTCCAACATCAAATTACTTATGAGCCGCAACTTTCTTTAACTCAGTATTAGCAAGACTTGAAGCCATCCTGTTCAGCTCTCACCAAAAACTACGCTCACTCAAATTGAACTCAACATTGTGCAATGTCAGCGTTGTTTTTGACCTCGAGTTGAATTTCAAACCCCACATCCTATTTCCACATCTGCAACATCAGCCACTTCCATCCATATTTATCTCATCCCGTGCTGAAACTCTCATCCATGCCTTTGTCGCCTCCAATTTAATTTCTCCAACGCTCTCCTCACCAGCACTCCTGGATACCAGCCAACATAAACTCCAACGCATTGAATTCAAAATCCTCATTTAATAATCCATCCCTGGTCTCGCCTCTCCCTACCTTTGCAACATCTTCTAACCCTATGTGCCAGCATGTGCCTTTGCTCTTCCTACTGCAGCCTGCTGTGCACCCACCAGAGTAATTGCAGACTTACTCCATGGTAACAACTGGCATACAGTAGCTGTTTCTGGGAGTAATACAAAATGTTTAATACAAAGTGGCAGTTTACAGGAATTCTCAATCACAGGAAGAGGTGGAGATATAGCAGAAAAAATGGGGTGTTTTACACAATAAAATTACTCAACTGGGATTGGCAAGAAGTTTCAGGTTAAACCTCCAGTATACTTCGTTGATTACTGCATATCAAAATAGTGCACTTTTACTAAATTCACCGAGACATGCACAAAGGTAGAAATGGCAACACACCCCATGACAATTAAACCTTGGACTCATCACCTCATGAGTTTATCATCTCATAAAAATAAATTTGATTTAACAATAACCATGATTTTTTTTGTATAATTTGAACCTGATAACTACACGTAACAAGGATTGCATCTCATATGGTCCATCACCTCATGGATCTCAATATTGGTCCCAGTAGTAAAACTGTCAATTTCACTCTTCAGCCAGCTGTTTGGAGGAGTACAAATTTGGCCTGTTTGACTAACCTTCTGATTTTTCCTCTCTCCATCTCAAAGAGCTTTGATTCTGCTCCACATCTCCTTCTAATGGTAATTCTATGAGCAGAGAATTTTGGCACAGACCATATCCTGCCACTTTTTGCTGCAGCACTCATTATATCAACATTCCACCCATTGAGGTGGTTCATGCGGTGTTGCCAGAACCATTGCTCCTGAGCTGCTGACTCCCAGTGAACTGTCCTCGCACGATGATGAGAGGTCAGGTCATTTAAATATTTTATTGGCACTCCCAGTATTTAGTGCTCGATGTGCCAGGATCACCGTGGATGTCAGGTACCAGAATGGAAGGTCCCAGCAATGAAAGAAAGGTGGGTTGCGCTTATAGCACCATTCTCTTTATCATGGTTTGGAGCACAACAACCCCTTCAGAGGCTGAAGAAGGGCAAATACTAAGGATGTCCCTAATGAAGGAGAGGGCCACCCAGGAGAAAAAAATAATTTACTACATATCTTCACTGAAGTGCCTGTTCTAATCAGGCGGTGGGCCTCTCAGCGGCATTCTAGGGAAGACCCCTAATTCGTATTAAAGTCAAGGCCATATCGGGGCTAAAAGGGTTAAATTATGAGGACAGGTTATACACACTAAGCCTGTATTCCCTTGAATATAGAAGATTAAGGGGTAATCTAATTGAGGTGTTTAAGATGATTAAAGGATTTCATGAGTCTTGTGGAGCTTTGCCTCCCGGTATGAGAAAAGCCGTAATTTAAAATGGATAACATTTTAAATTATTAAATTAATTTAATATTAAAATCATCTTCAAAAGTACAGCACTTTCTTTTTAACAAATTTTTAGAGATGCAACCAGTGCTCTTGAAATAATCCACCTTTAAAGTTATACTGGAAGTATAAAATTGCTTTCTAATTTTAGAAACACAATTACATGCTGCAGCAAATTTACAGATCTGATACCCAGTTGACATCCACTTGTTCATATGCATATTTTTCTGAGAGTTTCCTGTATTGAAAAATGAAAAAAAATGCAATACCAGCCATTAATGTTTAGTAAGCACCAGAAAATAAATCACAATTTAATAATCCTTTGATATTACCTTTTCCTGGAAACGTCAAAATATGTGTGTGGTTTCTATGATCTGTCATTGATTTTGTGCATTCTCAATTTTGACTCTTCTAAACAAAATATGAAGGAACCAGGATAGAGCCAGTGTATTCAAAGTTGTTGGTCTGGATCTTCCTACCCTTGATTGTGGCACATCTCCAGGGGGAGCAAGACTTCCAGCCACCATGGGGAAGCACCCCTAACCACAGCTGACCTTCCAACCTAGAGGTCATTAAATTTTGGAGGCAAGTTCACTGGCTTCTGCAATGGAGTTACACCAGATTAGGGGTGAAGCTTTACTGGAGCAGATCTCAGAGGCCTCATGCAGTGTGGGGATTCCAGCAGCCTCTGTGCTGTTTGCACAACATTGAAAAATGTTCATAAATTGTCCTCGGCATTGCTGTTCAGCCTGTGCAAGGTCATGCTCTGCAAGAGCTTGCACAGGCTGTGGATGCAATGTCAAAATTTACTAAAAGGCATCCACTGCATCCAGCATTCAAAAGATGCAAATCACAGCTAGTACATCAGAGGAGGTAGTTCCTAAATCTGCATTTAATTGTAATCCACCTCTCCAAATATACAAGTGTACCATTCACCACCATAGCCAGAGAGTGGGAAATGTTGGGGGTGCAGCAGAAGGTGAGGACATAGTGGAGTACATCCCCATGGAATTCTCCACACTCGCTTGCACCAGGGCCACTGAAAAATAAGCAAGCGGCAGGCCAAAAATCTAAGCCAATATCTTCAGAGGCCATGTAGTTTCATACCATTGAGCCCAACAGACTGCATCTCAGAAGTGGTTGATTTTCTACACCATGGCTCTGAATGGATCTAAAATCTAGCTTGCATTACAAAACCCTGAATTCCAGGATTGCACATAAAAGCACCGCAACCCTTCATGCTAATTTACAGACAAACTAAAAGCTTTGTGTAACTAAGAAACACATGAAACACACAAGGCTAAGCTGCAACTGACTTGTTCGCATTTGCCACTGCATTTCAGGAGCGGACAGTGGGAGGATGAACACAGGCCCTCTGTAGGTTGGATAGCTCGATCTTGTGTAATATAAGGGGCGATTTCAGCTCCTTTGTTCCTGTCGAATGCCATGAGTGCATATTTGGAAATTGTGCAACCCCAGTCCATGATCTTCCACCCACTAATTCTAATGGCATAAAATTGCAGACTGCCCATGTACAGTTTCTCAACACATGCTCCTGAAGCAGAAAATCTGCCCTGCAGTTTGGGCACCTTAAGTATTTACAGTATTTAAATAAAATCAGGATTCTTTGAAAAGCAAAAACTTACCAGGATTACTAAAGTAGTCCACAAAGCATTGAGCACATGCCATCTAAAGATAATTTACTTGGGGTCGGAAGATTGCCACTTGCTGTAATATGTGACAAAATATGACATGGGTGGAGTGGAAAACAGGCTGCAGATTCGCTATGACCCGTTTTGCATTATAGCCTATAGTGCTATTCTCAGATATGCATCTGCATGTAGTCAACATAGCTCCAGTGCTGTAACAACCCATTTGTAATTTAGCACAAAGATCTGGGCCAATGCTAACAGATGTTTAGATCCTGACCCAAGTTCAAATGCTCGCAATTAACTACAAATGTAAAGAGTGCCTTTCTGTAGTGTTGTTAGCTTAACTAATGCAACAAGCTGACATTTTCTTGTGATGCTGACCTAGAGTCTGAAAGTCTGTTTGTGCAGCCGTTCTCTGCTCACTATCACTACAAATAGCCTGTTGTTACTATAGGGATAGGTTTTTCTGGCTGAAGCATTCTGACCACATTAATTATTCAGGCATAAATACAATCTGCTGAGCATTCATAAAGCGGCTCAAAGCCAATTTGAAGTGCGAACAGCTCGTTTAGATACCAGAAAATATCGCAGCTTAAAAAATAAATGATGCAAATCATATATGTCCAATGAAAGCTTGGAATTCTACTGGCTTTTTTGAATTTTTATTCCATATATTTACTTGCTTTTTGAAAACATGACTTTAAATAAAGAATGGAGGACTACAAAGGTATAGGCCCAGAAATTGCTCAGGGCAGCAAACCAACAGTGCTCACCATGCCATAGATTTATAAAAATCCACTAGCCTACCGCGGTCTTTACTGGGTGCAATTGCTTGAATAGGAAGCGGAGAAGAGCCCAGCGTTCGTTCGAGTGAAGCTAGGACCTGTGGGAGAAGTGAGAGGATCACTCTCTCCCCTCGACCAATCAGATTGCAGCATTTTTGACATACTGCGTAACTCTCTGCAGGCTTGGAACGTAAAATCCAGGAAGTGAAAGGTACAACATTAAATCATTGCAAAAACAATTATAAACAGCGAAAAAAAGTAAGAAATATTCAAATTAATTAGAAGAGACAGAAGTAAACAAAAATGTTTTACTTTTTAAATTTAATTTTTTTTAAATGACCAAAAACTATTAAAATAAGCAATAATGGGACTCCATGTTTTTAAAAATTAATTTTTAGTTGTTTGGCAGTCATTAAGACTTACCGCGCTATTAAAACTTAGTTTAGACCTGTATTTTTAAGCGTACCTGTTTTGTGGCGGTACAACTTACTTTCCAGTTGGATAGATGAGCAAGTTGCCGCTTTTTCAATGATTTCACTGATTGCAGCAGGCAATATACCTTTAATTCGAAGCTGTCCTATCCCTGGCAAACCAGTAGGAGTAAGTTCCAGATTTCTGCCTTTCACTGCGCGTGTGCAAACGCTGGAACTTTCTCCTCGATTTTGCCACTAACAACAGAGAGCGCTGTTGAACTCACCGTTCTTTTCTAAGCAATTTCTGCCCCAATATGTCTACACAAAACTAGAGGGTACAACTCAAAAACATTATTCATCAAAAAACAGCCTTGATTAACTGCATTCATTAATGTAGCATATGTAAATCACTGTGCAAACAAGTTGCTTTTTACTTTAAGTTCTAGAAATCTACAATGTGTAATGTTGGGGACAATTTTAACCTAACCCACTTGGCGAAAAACTGGCAGGATTGTGCGCAACACTGGTTTTACACCTCGCCCAATTTTGCCCTCCATTCCAGCCAAAGGATAGTAATATTGAGCGGGGTGTAAAACCGGCGTTCCACCCCGATCCTGTGGGATTCCTGCCCTGCGAGTTAGATTAAAATTACCCCCGTTAGATTTATTTATTAATTCAAGCAATAGAGAACTCTCCATTCTCAGTTGCTTTGTATGCTCTTAATTTTGGAAGATTTCACTAACAGAAAATACGAAGTGTTTCAGAGAAGTACAGCGATGTGTATCCAGGCGTGCCTCAAAGAACTTTTCAAATTTTGTTTATAATTTCTTGTAAAGTGTAACTGTTCTCAAATAATAGCACTCAATCTGTACTCTTGAAAGTATCGCTGATTGACTGTGATTCTTGGAGGACTGAACGTTCCTGCTGTGAGCAAGATGAGTTTTATTAGATCAACTTATACCACTGCCATAATATCATTTCAGGAATGAGGGTGGGATGGCATCCTTATTTCTCTCCCCCTCCAACCCCCCAAGTGTTCTAACCCATGTAAATAATTTGCCTAGTTTCTTTAAACCTTTCAACATTACAAGTCTTCTGTTGCTAGTTCCCTCCCTAGGTGTCCTGTTCGTCTTGTTGCAGATCTCTCTCTCTACTAAATTATTCCAATTTGATGTGTTTGAGTCTGTTTTTCTATGTCCCCATGGTTTAATTTTAAAATCTATTTTGGCGATCTTGATTTGTTATTTCATCATTGTAGGTGGCTTAGCCAAGATAGTCATCTTTTCTCCAGCAATGCAGTTACTATGGATTGTTTAGCCTCTCTTTCTTTTGTTTTGTTTTATTTCCTGCTATTTAAGGTTCTGCCTTAAAGCACTTAATGCACTATTAATGTGTTTGCCAACTTATAAACAAATAAAGTTAAATTTCCAAACTTTGCATCCCTTTCTAGCTCCACCAACATACTGCGGGCCACTGCCCCTCCACTTCGTCTACCCCTCTCCTGAGACTTACTTGCAGGCCGGCCTGGCGTTGGAACCAGCCAGAATTGGTTAAGCCCCGACCAGTGAGCTGCATAGGAACTGCCTGATTGGTGACCACAGGTTTCCAATTTTATGCAGATGTGGCCTGAGGCCCAATTTCGATCAGGCCTCAGGCCGACGTCATCGGGCATGCATTCAGTTCGCACCGCTGCATGAGTTAAATTTCTCACCCTGAGTTCCTTATTTCATCTCCCAATTTCAGAGGATGGGAAGACACAGAGCAGAAGTAAGGTACATCTCCACAGGGAATGAAGGTGACTCACTCTGAATCAAACTTATGCACCTTCCAGTAAATGGTTAAAGAACAATATTGGCAGAGACCTGTAAAGTGCCAGCCTTTTAGCTCTTATCAGCTTGATGGTGCATATGAACTTATAATTGAAGAGAATTCCTCTTTAGAAAATAAATTTAGTGAAATGTACATATTGAAGGCAATTTTACAAGTCAGTGTTCCCACCGGCAGCACAAATGGAGAATTCCAGCAGGCATTGCCTTTAATTTTCTGATCATTCATTTTAATGGTCAGAAAAACAGAGGCAGTTTGCCTGATATGTGCTCCCTGTGGGCGAGGCTGCTCACTGGAATTGTGAACTGGTAAAATTACCCCCATCATATACGATAGCCAAAAATATACTGTACATCAATTTCTTGACATGCAGATGGCTCCACATAGTCTGATATCACTCTTAACTAAATGATGGTTAGGAACTTGGGTACAATTAATAACAAAGTACAACATTTGGGAAGTAGCATTATTTTGAAACTTTTGTTTTTAATTTATATTTTACTGCTGGTGGTTGCACACCACGTTATTGCACTGCTAATCATGGCTCTCAAACATTGTTTAAAATCTGTGAATGTGCATGTGCACTTCCAAAGCAACCATTGGTTGGGCAGCCTGATGAGTTAGTATCCTAGCACACTGCACCATGGAGAGTTAGAACACAACTATGTGTATTGCCACCCATGATTCCCCACATTGGTTCAAACAGGGAGGTGCAGACTGAGATCAGACCTTTCTCAAAAACGGGGAAGAGGAAAGATTCAGACAGCAGGTCACCCCATTCTCTTACACACCTGCTAGTGGCCAGTTTGAGGGTGGCATTGGCAGGGGCCCAGCTGAAGGTCACCTGTCTGGCCTCTCGTTAAAAAATGGTGACTGCCGCGGAGGAAGGAAACTTACGTCAGAGGAGAAAAACAAAGCAGACCAAAAAATCTGTTTTGGACATATTAAGCACATTTAGACAGTGTTGTACTGTGTGAGAATATGAGCATTAGAATATCCCCACGTTTCAAAATAATGAAGGTGTTTATCATGCAAGTATACCATGAGCAGACCATAAGTTTTTATAATTCTTGTGGCGTTTTAATACTCTTGTGTTTAAGAGGTGTTCTTAAGCACCAACACTATTTCTGCACAATCATTCTTGGGATTCCTCAGCACAGAGCTAGGTACATACTGACATAGATGGATTCGTTCTCAGCATGCTCTATCATTTTGAAGGAAGCATATTCAGTTTATTCAGAGTTTAACCTTTCAATGGTGTCCTTGTACACTTTCTCTTAATTTTTCCGGTTAGCAAATTCCAAAACGTATTTCTGTTGTTGTGCACTTTACCATGTTCTAACTTACCTCATCCTTCAATAAAATTTTAATGCTGCAGTCAAATTGGTACATATAGATCAAATGCTTTAGCGCCAAGGGCAGCAAGGGTGACACTGCAGTGCTGCAGAAACTGTATTGAGCATGTAGCCTCTGCAATAAGGATAACGCTCCTTAAATGTTTGAATCTAGTCAGCAAAGCTTATTCTAACTTTTCAATTTAGAGATAAAGCTTAGAGAAAATAAATAGTCCAATTGTTATGGTCATTTTAGAAGTTAATAGAATGAACATGTGTACATGAATATTTTACCTTCCCCCTTCCAGCTGAAGTCCCGTTTCTATTTGTTTTACTTGCTGAATTAAAAAAAAACATTAGCCTTAATTAATATTCAACTTACATGAACAGCCAAAATCTGAACTGCTGTAACGGTCACAGTCTACACAGGAGAGCACAAAAATCCATAGACTGCCTTCTTCATTATGGAGCACGCTTGTCAGTCAAGTGGTGCACATTCTCCAGTGACTGAAGGTTTTCAATATACAAATCAGTGCTTTTACATAACTGCTTGACTCAGCACTTTGCTGCCCAGAAAAGTGGATCTAAAGCTTTTATTTTTTTATTGATCCAAAGTGCATAATTCAGCTTGGAGATATCAAATTAGGTTTTTAAGTGAAGAAAAAGGAAGCAAACCTATTCCATTAAGTAACCTCATTAATATAGCTATAAATTATCTGCCCAAGAGTATCTGACAACAAGCAAGGTTATGTTGTTAATGCTTTTATCTGAGCTGTGTCACTGGCCTTCAACCCATTTTATGAAATTCATTATTCATTTGTGGATTGAAGTTATATTTTGCATTTGCACATAATTAATCAATGCAGATGAAGGCGGCCATTTGACCCATCTAGCTCATCCTTCCATAGAAACCTTCAATCCCCCATCACAGCATCTAACTTATTCTTGCAAAGTTTTTACCTCCACTACACTACCTGGGAAATATTCCAGGCATTGTATTTCTGTGAGCAGAACTGAACAAAGGTGTGGCTTGACCAGACAATGGTAAAGTTCCAACATGATGGCCTCAGACTTGTACTTTCCTGATTCGGCAATATAGTTCAGCATTTTGTTGCTTTTCTGATTTTTGCGCCACCATGACATATATACTATGGGGATCATTTTCAACTTTGCAGCCTGGATGGTAACCTGGCAGAGCGATTGCCTGCCCGTTGTAGAACCTGCCCAATTTTTATCCCATTTGAAATCAATTAGATGAAAATCAGGCAGGTTCTACAATGGGCGGGTGATCTGCTCCACGAGATCACTGCCCAGGCAGTGATGTTGAAAATTGCCCCCTATGTGTTGAGACTACTATCACTCGTACATCTCTTTCATCCTCTTCCCTATCAACTTCAACATAATTGACTGAGTCTATATCCCATTCTTTCATACAATGTGCAATACATTGTTGTTGTCCATATTGAATTTCATCTGCTATTGTTTTGCTTATTTGCATCTTTTGTCTTAGTTCCTTGCCTGCCTTGTCAATCTTAAGTGCCACCTTTGGCTTAGCATCACCAGCAAATTTAGCCTAACTACATTTGGATTATGGATCCAAGTTGTTTATTTAAATCAACAGTCCTCAGTCAACCTACTCAGCCTGGCACCATTACCCTAATTAGTACCACCACTAGACTCCCCACCACACATATACAAACACTCATACAGCATATGTTGCTTCTAGACCACCAAGGAGCAGCTGCACACCACATGCCAATAGAATCACTTAGAAACTCAACATTGAGCTGCCTCCCAACCAGATTGGCAGCGTTATCCCATCTACAAAGCTGCCAGATTCTTAATAGATCCTTGCCACTCACCAAGACTGGCAAGTCTGCCAGACAACACAGATACCCATCACTAAGTCACCAGAGATCACTTCTACATTCCACAAGAATGTCAGGGATCCTTGCCACCTTCCCCTCTCTATTACACTATGAATAATTAAACTACAATTTAAAAACTACAAATGAAGTAGAGCCTTCCTTTAATGCCGTGGTTCCACCCACAACTGCCTGCCCTCCAGCAACCTCACAACGTAACAATAACCTAATTATTTGGCAAATTCAAGTGTTCTCTACAAACAGTTTGACTGTAAGCATATCCATGACACAGGCAGCAAAATTTGCCCATCTTACATGCATCCTACCAGATCATGTCCTCAAACTTTAATCAGCAACCTTTCCAACATTATTTGCCACGTGGACGGAGCTCACCCAAGCAACATGAAGTTTGTTGTGGGATTTCATTCATGCAGCTCCTCCTTCACAAAGAGCCAGGCACTGGCTGCCAGCGCAGCCTATCTTTCACCCATGTTTTTCTACCACAAGTTGCAGTGCAAAGCAACTTGAGAGCGCACAATTCCCCACCTGCACTTGCCTTAACTGAAAGTTGACCCATGTGACCAAATTTGTTGTGTGACATCCAAGGATTACATAACTGTGAAAGCAACTCAATCGTGCAATGTTATGGCTACCAGAGCAAAGGCCAAGCCTCCATGTTTTTACAGGATATCCTTCAGGAGATACCAGAGTCCATGGAACAAGTCCAACCTCAGTTTCAAAGTACACATAATATGTTCCATACCCATCAGTCTCCCACAGAACAATGTATTTAACACAGTAACTTTGTTTTACATTCAATTTATGCTTTTAGACAGAATACAAGGTGAGGAATAGTTGTCACTGAGCTTTTTATGAATAAAATCTTTGCGGGCTTTTTCACTAATGGAATAAACTGCATTTTCATTGCTATATGTATTGCACCCTCCATTTGCTCAATATTAATACACTTGAACAGCAATGTTGTACTAATTGGTAGTTGATTGTAAAAATATGAAGGATAGGAATCCTTTATCACAAAAGCACTCATCTACATTGAATTTCCTGCTTCATCACTATTTGTTACCTCTTGAATGATTTACGTGACAAAATTAATTTTTTTTCAGTATTACATTTTGCTAACCTTGAAACAACACAGGATAATGAAGGGCCTGCAGGAAGAAAAGGTTAATAACTGGATTTCCCAAGGAAGGAGCAAAATCTGATTGTCTTTGCCTAAAATGCTGCGCTTGGAATTTTTGTCACTAGAGCTGGTGTTAGTCCAGTAGGATTAGTATTGCATACATACTGGGTTACAGTAAATAAGTGAACCATGTGCAGCCTGTGATGTTTGATATCTATTGTTTCTACTTGTCTGCTAAAATGTTTCTTTCTTTCAAAAGAACTTCCGGTCAATTTAATAAAGGCTCAAGAAAAGATTGAAGAAGAAAAAAACATCCACACATCAAACCTGCTCTTCACACACAATCTTCTCTATCATGGACTTTATCCCACCTTTTTAATTTCCGGAGATCCAACATAAAATTGCAGCAATAAATATAAAAAAGAATTTTACAAAAAATATTACCAGCTAAACAAATATCAAATCATCAAACTTACTAATATTTAATTGATTATTGGAATTGCATTTTTGTTTCTACTAACTGATTCGAGAAGAAAATCTTACGGCACGATTTTAACTCCTGGCCGTTTCTGGCAGTGAGTAGTGGCATGAGTTAGAAACTCATCCATGCTTCAGAGTGAGGCCCAGGGTATCGTTCCACATGGGAAGTCAGCGGGAAGTGGTGGAAAATCGGCGGCCCTGAGGATGCCCCCGAAACCAGCTAAGTGGTTGGACTAGCTGCTGGGGTTCGCGATCAGGGGGGCAAGTCCACGGCAAGGGAAGCTTCAGCTTTCCTTGTGGGGCCAGGAGGAGCAGGAAAGTAAAAAAAAAAGGTTTTAAAAACTTACCTTTTTGGGCCTCTTCTGGCTCCAATTCTCTCCCTGCAAAGTTGGCCTGGCCAGAAATTCACTGTGGCTTCTGGCTCAGGCCAGGAGTTAAAATGGCAGTCGGGTCCCAATGACATCATGAAGACCCAACATGCGTATGCAAAAAAAGGACCCTCTGGCTTTGGGTGGGTGTCCATGCAACCTGTTCAGTTCAGCAGGTTAAAATCCCAAACTCAGCTCCCGGTGGCTCCAGGACGGGTAAGTAACCTGGACGATGTTAGCTGCCCTTCTGCCCCGTTTCCACCAGGTAGGTTTAAAATCACCCCCTTAGTCTTGTGCTTATTCCATTATCTCACTGCAGTTATGGTTTAACAAATGCAGCAGCATTGCAACAACACGTCATCAATTCCTGAGACAAGCTGCACAATTATTCAAACTGTAGACCAGATTCATTTTAAAGTTTAGAAATCGATGTCCTCATTCACTGACCGACTACTTGAACATATGGAAAAATTCACAGGCCAAAGGTATTAACAAAGTTCTCCAGGCTTGTAACCATAACACTCACTCACAATCTTCTGAAGCTATTTCTGATTTTCTGCTCTCCAAAAGGTGATTATTGAAATGTTACTGAGACCTGAATTTGCTTTGTTGGCAGTGTGGGGGCTGCTGGGGCATGGATTAATTTTGAGAGTTTCCCGATAACCGTACTCATGGAAATAAAAAATATATTTCACAGAGATACAGAATAGCTCATATCAGGATAACAGATGCTTTCAAACTTATCAACTGAAATTCTAAATTAGCATCACTTAAATGAAGACTTGGTATATAAGTCTTTCTTTTGATATAGAATCATGGAAGGGTTATAGCATGGAAGGAGGTCATTTGGCCCATTTAGTCTGTGCTGGCTCTATGCAAGAGCAATCCAGCTAGTCCCACTCCCCCGCCCTATCCCCATAGCCCTGCAATTTTTTTCCTTTCAAGTACTTATCCAGTTCCCTTTTGAAGGCCATGATTGAATCTGTCTCCATCACCCCCTCGGGCAGTGCTGTACAGATCCTAGCTGCTCGCTGTGTAAAAACATTTTTCCTCATGTCACCGTTGGTTCTTTTGCCAATCAACTTAAATCTATGTCCAATGGTTCTTGACCCTTCCACCATTGGGAACAGTTTCTCTCTATCTACTCTGTCTAGACCCTTCATGATTTTGAAAACCTCTATCAAATCTCCTCGCAACCGTCTCTGTTCCAAGGAAAACAACCCCAGCTTCTCCAGTCTATCCCCGTAACTAAAGTCCCTCATCCCTGGAATCATTCTAGTAAATCTTTTTTGCACCCTCTCTAAGGCCTTCACATCTTTCCTAAAGCGCAGCGCCCAGAACTGGACACAATACTCCATTTGTGGCCTAACCAGTGTTTTATAAAGGTTCATCATGACTTCCATACTTTTGTACTCTATGCCTCTATTTATAAAGCCCAGGATCCTGTATGATTTTTTAACTGTTTTCTCAACCTGCCCTGCCACCTTCAATGATTTGTGCACATATACCCCCAGATCTCTCTGTTCCTGTACCCCTTTTAGAATTGTGCCCTCTAGTTTATATTGACTCTCCTCGTTCTTCCAACCAAAATGTTTCACTTCACATTTTTCTATGTTAAATTTCATCTGCCACGTGTCCGCCCATGCCACCAGCCTATCTATATCCTCTTGAAGTCTATCACTATCCTCCTCACTGTTTGCTGCCCCTCCAAGTTTTGTGTCACCTGCAAATTTTGAAATTGTGCCCTGTACACCCAAGCCCAAGTCATTAATATATATCAAGAAAACCAGTGGTCCCAGTACCAACCCCTGGGGAACACCACTGTACACCTCCCTCCAGTCTGAAAAACAACCGTTCACCACCGCTCTCTGTTTCCTGTCACTTAGCCAATTCTGTATCCATGTTGTTACTGCCCCCTTTATTCCATGGGCCGCAATCTTGATGATAAGCCTACTGTGTGGCACTTTATCAAATGCCTTTTGAAAGTCCATATACACCACGTCAACTGCATTGCCCTCATCTACCCTCTCAGTTGCCTTATCAAAAAACTCTATCAGGTTAGTTAAACATGATTTGCCTTTAACAAATCCATGCTGGCTTTCCCCAATCAATCCACCCTCGTCCAAGTGACCATTAATTCTGTCCCGGATTATCATTTCGAAAAGTTTCCCCACCACTGAGATTAAACTGACTGGCCTATAGTCACTGGGTTTATCCTTACACCCTTTTTCGAACAAGGGTGTAACATTTGCAATTCTCCAGTCCTCTGGCACCACCCCCGTATCTACGGATGTTTGAAAGATTATGGCCAGTACCTCCGCAATTTCCACCCTTACTTCCCTCAACAACCTAGGATGCATCCCATCCGGACTGGATGACTTATTTACTTTAAGTACAGCTAGCCTTTCAAGTACCTCTTCTTTATCAATTTTTAGCCCATCCAGTATCTCAACTATACCTTCCTTTACTGAGACTCTGGCAGCATCTTCTTCATTGGTAAGGCAGATGCAAAGTACTCATTTAGTACTTCGGCCATCCCCTCTGCCTCCATGAGTAAATCTCCTTTATGGTCTCTAATCGGCCCCACCCCTCCTCTTACTACCCATTTACTGTTTACATGCCTGTAGAAGACTTTTGGATTCCCTTTTATGTTGGCCGCCAGTCTGTTCTCATACTCTCTCTTTGCCCCTCTTATTTCCTTTTTTACTTCCCCTCTGAACTTTTTATATTCTGCCTGGTTCTCACTTGTGTTATCAATCTGACATCTGTCATACACCCCTTTTTTCCATTTCATCTTACTCACCATCTCTTTTGTCATCCAGGGAGCTCTGGCTTTAGTTGTCCTACCTTTCTGCCTCGTGGGAATGTGCCTCGTCTGTACCCGAACCATCTCCTCTTTACAAGCCGCCCACTGTTCAATTACAGTTTTACCTGCCAATCTTTGATTCAATTTTCCCGGGCCAGATCTGTTCTCGTCCCATTGAAATTGGCTCTCCTCCAATTGAGTATTTTTACTTTAGAGTGGTCTGTGTCCTTTTCCATCGCTATTCTAAACCTTATGATACTATGATCGCTGCTCCCTAAATGCTCCCCCGCTGACACTTGCTCCTCTTGGCCCACTTCATTCCCGAGAACCAAGTCCAGCAATGCCTCCTCCCTCACTGGGCCGGAATCGTACTGGTCAAGAAAGTTATCCTGAACACATTTCAAAAATTCTTCCCCCTCTTTGCTTGTAGTTGATACATCTAGGGCTAGAGAGCCCACAATATGTAAAAGCCAAAGGTTGGGTGATAGATTTATTTATTCTTTAATCAGAATAATAAATCTTCTGAAACTGGTGAATGTCCTTTACCACTTTAAATCTCTCTAGCTGGTGTGATACCTAAAATAAAAATATATTTTTCAAAACTCTGTCAAACATTAAACTGAAATCCCTGCAGTATCAAGCACACCCTGAAATAATCTTTTTAAAGTAGACATTGGTGCAAACTATTATCTGTATTTCATAGTGCCACACCATGATAGTAAAACATGGAGTGAATGGTTGACAAAGCCAACTGTCAAGAACAACAGGTATCCTGAAGTGCGAGTTATGTGGGCCTTGTGCTATAACACACTTGAGATAAGCAGAGGTATTCTTTTTACATAAGAACATAAGAAATAGGAGCAGGAGTAGGCCAATCGGCCCCTCGAGCCTGCTCCGCCATTCAATAAGATCATGGCTGATCTGATCCTAACCTCAAATCTAAATTCATGTCCAATTTCCTGCCCGCTCCCCGTAACCCCTAATTCCCTTTACTTCTAGGAAACTGTCTATTCCTGTTTTAAATTTATTTAATGATGTAGCTTCCACAGCTTCCTGGGGCAGCAAATTCCACAGACCTACTACCCTCTGAGTGAAGAAGTTTCTCCTCATCTCAGTTTTGAAAGAGCAGCCCCTTATTCTAAGATTATGCCCCCTCGTTCTAGTTTCACCCATCCTTGGGAACATCCTTACCGCATCCACCCGATCAAGCCCCTTCACAATCTTATATGTTTCAATAAGATTGCCTCTCATTCTTCTGAACTCCAATGAGTAGAGTCCCAATCTACTCAACCTCTCCTCATATGTCCGCCCCCTCATCCCCGGGATTAACCGAGTGAACCTTCTTTGTACTGCCTCGAGAGCAAGTATGTCTTTTCTTAAGTATGGAGACCAAAACTGTATGCAGTATTTTTCTTCTCCTTCTTTGGCAGTCCCTCAGGCTCGAGGATGACTTGCTTCCACTCCGGGAGGGTGGGTTCTGCGGTGGCTGAATAGTCCAATCCTGGAACCGCAGGCTCTGCCACAGGTGGGGCAGGTAGTGTTTAATAAGGCAGGTGGGTGAGACGCTCTGGATTCTGTGCGCTCTTTCCGCTTGGCCTCCACGTGCTCCACACGGTGCCGCTCAAGGTGATCGGCACCTTCGCGGATGCTTCTTCTCCAGTTTGAGCGTTCTAGGGCAAGCGATTCCCACATGTCGGTGGGGATGTTGCATTTTTTTAGGAAGGCTTTGAGAATGTCCTTATAGCGTTTCCTCTGCCCTCCGAGTGATCGTCTGCCATTGCGGAGCTCGGAGTAGAGCGCTTGTTTCGGGAATCTTGCGTCGGCCATGTGGACAATATGGCCTGCCCATCGCAGCTGGTTGAGCGTGACCAGTGCCTCGATACTGGAGATATTAGCCTGGGAGAGAACACTCACGTTGGTAGGCCTATCCTGCCAGTGGATTTGCAGGATTTTGCGGAGGCAATGTTGGTGATATCTCTCCAGGGATTTGAAGTGTCTGCTCTACATTGTCCATGTTTCTGATGCGTACAGGAGCGCGGGGATCACGACTGCTCTGTAGACCATGAGCTTGGTGCTGGATTTGAGGTCTCGGTCTTCGAACACTCTGTTCCTCACCTGTCCGAAAGCTAAACTGGCGCATTGGAGTCGATCTTGAATTTCATCGTCGATGTCTGCTCGCGCCGGGAGGAGGTTCCCGAGGTATGGAAAATGATCCACGCTGTTCAGAGGCTCACCGTGGATCTTGATGGTCGGGGGGCAGTGTTGTGTGGCAGAAGCGGGCTGGTAGAGGACCTTTGTTTTCCGGATGTTTAGCCTGAGGCCCATTCTCTCATACGCCTCGGTGAATGCGTCGACGATGGTTTGTAGCTCGGCCTCTAAGTGTGCTCACACACAGACATCGTCTGCATGCTGCAGCTCGATGACTGAAGTTGGGGTGGTCTTGGTTCTGGCCTGGAGGCGTCGAAGGTTGAACAGTTTCCCGCTTGTCCTGGGGTGGAGTGTTGCAGCGAGGAAGATGGAGAAGAGCGGTGGTGCGATGACGCAAGCCCTGCTTGACCCCAGTTTGCACTCGTATTGGGTCTGTGGTGGATGCGTTGGTGAGGATCACGGCTTTCATGTCATCATGGAGCAGATGGAGAATGGTGAAGAATTTCTGCGGGCAGCCGAATTTGAGGAGGATGCTCCACAATCCCTCACGGTTGACAGAGTCGAAGGCCTTTGTGAGATCGAAGAAGGCCATGTACAGAGGTTGATGCTGCTCCCTGCACTTTTCCTGGACTTGTCGCGTGCTAAATGTCCATTGTGCCTCTTGATGGGCAGAAGTCACATTGAGACTCAGGGAGGGGCTCTTCGGCCACTGGAAGGAGGCAGTTGAGGAGGATTCTCGCGATGACCTTTCCCGTGGCGGACAGTAGGGAAATCCCTCTGTAATTTCCGCAGTCGGACCTATCTCCTTTCTTGAAGATGGTCACAATTACGGCAGAGGTATATCTCCAGCTAGAAGGATTTACATTCTTCATTATTGTATTAATGTCAACCAACATACCTGTCTTATCTGTAACACAGTCTAGCTGGAGTGAGCTTTTGGCTTAGTGGTAGCATTCCTGTCTCTATCAGATGGTCCAACCCTGCTCCAGACAGACCCAGGAATGCAGATGGAGCTCTGAATTCGGGGTTGACATCCAGCAGGATACACGTGTTCGATGAGTGTAGACACTGACACCACCACCCCCACCCCTTCTCTTTGTATGGGTTGTGGGAGGCATATAGGACTAACCACCCTATCCGCTGATAGAAAGATGGCTACGGCCACTGAAGGAGCATTCACATTGTGGCCTGGAGGATGGGTAATCAGCCTGTGGATTCTTTGCACTGTTCTCCAAGGTAGGAGTGTGAAGATACAAAAAGAACAACAGCCTAACTTTCTGTAACCCTTTGTGGCTTCTATATTCACTTTCTAATTGGACAAGGATTGCCTATGTTAGCTTTCAATGTAGGGCAGCACAGAGCTTTATTTTGTTTAGGCACGCTTTGGAATCAAAAAAAACAGGTGGAAGTCAAGTTAATCTGTGATCCATTTAACTTTATCATCCTCCCCCCATGTGCTGTGACAGTGTATTAAGATCACGCCTGGCCAGTGCAATGGCTGTTTACTCAAGGTGTTTGCTTTCCCAGGTTTTCATAACTTTTAAATTGGACCTCTTCAAGTAACTGTATGTGTATGGAAGAAGTTTTCTGATTAATACATGTAAAATGCTGCTGTTCATAACATAAGGTTTATGTATTGAAACATTTTTTTAAATAATCTATGGGTGTATGGATTTACTGTCCAGTCTCAAAATTATTGTTTTGAGTGTTATGACACACGAATACAATAATAACAACTTGCATTTAGACAGCACCTTTAATTAAACATTTTTCTTAAGGCATTTCACAGATTGACATAAGGAAAACGAATGCTAAGCCAGAAAGGGAGAGATTACGAGGGGTGACCTGAAGCTTGGTCAAAGAGATGGGTCTTCAGGAGGTTTTTTTAAAAAGGTGGCGAGGCAGAGAGGCCAAGCTTTTGCTTACCCCATACAATACAAATATCAAGGAGTAGAATTTCCGTGGGAGTTCTCCTGATTGTCCACAGTAACTTCGGCGAAAAATTGGGAGAACCCCATGGAAATACCAGGTGCTTAGCTCTCAGGGGACCTATTCCGTGCAAACTGTCGACAAAAAGACTAGGAAAATTTGAAAGACCAGAACTTCAATTAAAGATGATAGAAAACTGCGTCAATGGGGCAGCTGAGGTGCCTGCATCCCCCTGACCCCAAATACTGCCTGCCCGTATTTCAGGCAAGAAGTGGGCTCTCAGCAGTAGAAAACCACCTGCCATACTGTTGAAGAATTCAGAGGTAAACTAAAGATTGTCATTTTGCGAGTTGGAAGCCATTACACACAAGTTACATTGAGAAATAAAAACAGAAAATGCTGGAAACACACAAGAAGTCCCTCAGTATCTGAAAAGAGAAAAGACAGGTTAATGTTTCCAGACAGATTAATGTTTCCAGACTAAGCCCTTCATCAGGTCTGTACCCAAAATGTTAACTCATCTATTTTTAGATGCTGACAGATCTATGATGTATTTCCAACAGTCTCTGTTCAGATTCACAGAATTTGCTGGGTTTTTTTTCTTTTATCAAGTACGTCTGTTAATGTTTGAATGAAGGACGAATAATGATCAACGGAAGTTATTTATAGATTTGTTGATCTGTTGTTGCAGCTGAAAAGAGGAGGAAAGGGGTGGGCAGAAAAGTGGCAAATGGAATTCCAATCTGGAGAGGTGTGAAGTAATGCATTTGGAAAGGCCAAACAAGGCAAGGGAATACACAATAAATGGGAGGATTCTGAAAGGTGTAGAGGAAGTGAGGGACCTTGGAGTGCATGTCCACAGATCCGTGAAGGTAGAAGGACAGGCAGATAAGGTGGTCGAGAAAGCATATGGAATAGTTTTCTTTATTAGCCAAGGCATAGAATATAAAAGCAAGGAGGTTATTTTAGAACTGTATGAAACACTAGTTAGGCCACAGCTTGAGTACTGTGTACAGTTCTGGTCACCACATTACAGGAAGGATGTAATTGCACTAGAGAGGGTGTAGAGGAGATTTATGAGGATGTTGCTAGGACTGAAGAATTTTAGCTATGATGAAAGATTGGATAGGCTGGGGTTGTTTTCCTTGGAACAGAGGAGGCTGAGGGGTGATTTAATTGAGGTGTACAAAATTATGAGGGACCCAGATAGAGCGGATAGGAAGGACCTATTTCCTTAGCAGAGAGGTCAATAACCAGGGGGCATAGATTTAAAGTAATTGGTAGAAGGATTAGAGGGGAGCTAAGGAAAAGTTTTTTCACCCAGAGGGTTGTAGGAGCCGAGAACTCACTGCCTGAAAGGGTGGTAGAGGCAGAAATCCTCAACTCATTTAAAAAGTACCTGCATGTGTACCTGAAGTGCTGTGACCTACAAGGCTATGGACCAAGTGCTGGAAAGTGGGATTAGGCTGGGTGGCTCATTTTGAGCTGGCGTGGACACGATGGGCTGAATGGCCTCCTTCTGTGCTGTAAATTTTCTATGATTCTATGAATTAAGGCTGAGCGACTACACTGAAAAAATATACTTATTTTTCAATCTTTACCTTTCAGCATCTTTTGAAACTCAAGTCACAATTTTTTTTTTAGGCGCAAACAACAGTTCTGCCTTTTAAGAAATTTAATTTAAAATTCTTAAATAATGGGAGGTTACGGTGTAATTTTGCAAAAAGACGTAACTCTCAGATTTTTATCTTCTCAACAGCTGACTGAAGGTTAGAAAATTGAAAAGAAAGTTTTCTTGCAGACAGGCCAAAGAACGAAGGCGAAGGAATGGATCCACCAGGAAGTACCGCAATGCCAAGGAGGAGACTTAGAAGGTAAAATTCAATTCCAGAGGGGGCCCAAAACTGGCGGTAGCAGGATGGCCACCAGTAATACATTCTGCCCGACATTCATTCCATTAAGTGGCGATGTAATGTGAAGGAGCGGATCGACCACCTGTTATAAAACTCGGCCGACTTTCATTTTATGAATATGGCCCATCTTTGTTCATCCATCCAGAGAGATCTTAACACCAGGCCACCAAACCCTCACCCCCGTAGAATCCAATTGTTTCAAGGGATTTTGCCTCGACTGTTCCATATGGAAATTTATTTCTCTTTTTTTTTTAAGAATAATTCCTGATATCACTTCTAAAGTTGCCTTTTACTAGGTTGAACACGTGTCCCCTAGTTCTATTTCCGCAGTTTAAATTGAAGTTATGATTGTTTGTACTTCTATAGCAGCAAATTCCCAAACTGTTTTTGCTGAGCCCCACCCCTCCTTTGGTGATTCGCAACCCATACAGGTCCCCCTCTTTGTAAGAAACAGTGGGGGTGAAATCAGTCCTCGTCAGTAGTGCAAAATGGGCGATAGTGAATCAGCAGCCCATTTTACACTGCACGTGATGTTCTTTTCCACTGAATTCAATGGATAAGAAAACTGGGTGCATTGTAAAACGAGATGCCAAATCCACATGAGCTCTTTGCACACTGTTGACGAAGTCCTACGTCAACCCCCACCCCTGTATTTTTGCATAGAACAAGAGGATTTAATTTTCTCGGTTAACGACGTATTGCTTAAGATAGAAAGCAACATAAATAGCACAGTACCAGTACTACACAACTGAATAAATCTGAACTTAAAAGAGCACTTGACGACTCACCTTTATCTCAGCGAGTAGGACAAGCCTGCTTGTTAGCGCACAATTTGTGAAATCTCAACTGATTTTGAAGAGTTTCAAACGCAAATTTGTCTCTGCATTCAAGCTGCTTCTACACTTATTTTTGATGTAAACATGTGAAGAAAATTCCACACAGATACCACGAGGCAAAGTGGACAAGTATTTCAATGGCTTTTTGGGTAACACAGGGAACTCTTTTTGAATTGAGATCTAGAACTGATCAAGAGGCACAACTTTAAAATTGTCTCTCAAAACAGAGTCCCCAGCAGCACCGATCAAATTCTCTTTTAGACTCACGGTAATCTTGGCCTTTGCTACACAGTCCTCTGAAAACAGACACCAAACCCAGCTGAAATCCTGCAATTCATTTGCCTCTCTTTCAGAAAAATATTCATTGCATTTTGTGCAAATTTGAGACAATTGCTCCAGAATTATATCTTTAATTCTAGCACTGACATTACACAGTCCATAATAACCAATGACAATGTCGGGGATGTAGTTACATTGGGGGTGATTTTAAACCCCAAGAATGGGTGAGTTGGGGGCGGGTGGGAGTTGAGAATAGATGTTTTTTGGGTCGCGACCGCAACCCGACTTTATTTCCGGGTTTAACGCCAGCGCGGAAAAGTACAGGCTTCTCATTGCAAAGTCCGAAAATTTTGCGGTTGTGACCCAAAAAAACAACTATTCTCAACTCCCACCCGCCCCCAACCCACCCGTTTTTGGGGTTTAAAATCACTCCCATTGTCTTGCAACACAGCTACTCTTATAGCTAGAGTTGTTTGGCAAAGCTCTGATGAAAATGTTACAGTTCTTACCTTGCAAAGAAAAGTTGAGTTCATTGAGCCTGTCAAATATATCGGACAAATAGTGAAACTTAGAAGCGCTGGTCGAGGAAATGATGGTGAAGTGGTGATTCAGAGATGATCAAAAACATGCAGCACTCCTCCCCGAGTTCTCAGATTCTTACCAAAACTTTACCACGCGACAGCCGCCGAGCTTCTTCGATTGCCTTCATCTGTCCTTTCAGTTGAAAGTGCTTTTGTTTGAAAAAATCTCATGGTGTATCTTTGAGCTTGGGACGTTTGGTCTCCAAGTGGCATTTTAGTTTACTTGGCTTCATACAATCCTGAGCAAGATCTTCAGCACAAACAACACACTGCAGTCGACAATTTTTGTCAGAACCAGTAAATGTGAATCCCAAGTCCAAGGGAGGATTTTCTATTTTTCATTTGCTCTACTCTATTTGTTCCTTCCACAGGATCGAGATCCTCAACTTTACACTTCACAAAGCTTCATTCCTTTACACGCCAAACGTCACAGTCATGTCAGTTATATTGCACGCGGAAGCTAGGGGTGTTCCGAACACTTTAATTCGAAATGGCAGATCAGAGCGGAGATCAATTCAGGTAGGGATCAGCTAGACAGGTGGCAAACTATCATATTGTGAAAAGACACTGCTCCACTGGTGGGCACCTGCAACTGCTTATGCAGCCTAATCCCACCGTCCTGCTTTACTATGGTAGACTGGCAATCAAAAGTCTGCATTTCGTTAAAATTTGAAAATGGAGCAAATTTATGTTTAAATCCAATGTAGCATCGGATAAGGAAATCTCAGGACCGTGGAGGGTGAGTGTTTGAATTCCCACTGATTTATAAAAGTGGAAGTTGGGCCAATCAGAGCTGCTTCCGGTGCATTGTACCGATTAGAGATAGAGAACATTCTATTGAACAGAAGTTGGCAAGAGTCCTGGAGAGATAAAGGGGAGAGAAATATTGGGTCACAGAGAAAGACACTGGGGATAGAGAGTGAGAGAGAACAAGGGAACGGAGACGGCAAACCACATCTGGGGTCGGCAAGCATCCCTTTTGGCGGGGGGGGGGGGGGGGGGGTGGGTGGTGGACAGCCGATGTGGAAGGATGGACGAGAACGGGCTGCCAGCAGGCCAGAAGATTGTGGGGCCTGGAGGAGGGGCCGTCTTGTCAGGGGGGAGGGATCGTTCTTGCCGGGGGTGGGGGGGGAGGGAGCGGTCTTGCCGGGGGAGGCGGGGGGTGGAAGCGGTCTTGCCGGGGGAGGCGGGGGGAGGGAGCGGTCTTGCCGGGGGGAGGGAGCGGTCTTGCCGGGGGGGGGGGCGGGGGGAGGGAGCAGTCTTGCCGGGGGGGGCGGGGGGAGGGAGCGGTCTTGCCGGGGGGGGCGGGGGGAGGGAGCGGTCTTGCCGGGGGTGGCGGGGGGAGGGAGCGGTCTTGCCGGGGGGGGCGGGGGGAGGGAGCGGTCTTGCTGGGGGGGGGGGGTGGGCGGGGGGAGCGGTCTTGCCGGGGGGGGGGAGGGAGCGGTCTTGCCGGGGGGGGGAGGGGGGGAGTGGTCTTTTGCCGGGGGGGGGGGGAGCGGTCTTGCCGGGGGGGGGAGGGGGGGAGCGGTCTTGCCGGGGAGGCGGGGGGAGGAAGCGGTCTTGCCGGGGGAGGCAGGGGGAGGAAGCGGTCTTGCCGGGGGAGGCAGGGGGAGGAAGCGGTCTTGCCGGGGGAGGCGGGGGGAGGGAGCGGTCTTGCCGGGGGGGGGGGGCGGGGGGAGGGAGCGGTCTTGCCGGGGGGGGGGGGCGGGGGGAGGGAGCGGTCTTGCCGGGGGGGGGGGCGGGGGGAGGGAGCGGTCTTGCCGGGGGGGGGGGGGGGCGGGGGGAGGGAGCGGTCTTGCCGGGGGGGGGTGGGGGGAGGGAGCAGTCTTGCCGGGGGGGGCGGGGGGAGGGAGCGGTCTTGCCAGGGGGGGGCGGGGGGAGGGAGCGGTCTTGCCGGGGGGGGAGCGGGGGGAGGGAGCGGTCTTGCCGGGGGGGGTGGGCGGGGGGAGTGGTCTTGCCAGGGGGGGGAGGGGGGAGTGGTCTTTTGCCGAGGGGGGAGCGGTCTTGCCCGGGGGGGGGGGGGGGGAGGGGAGGGAGCGGTCTTGCCGGGGGGGGGGGAGGGAGCGGTCCTGCCGGGGTGGGGGGGAGGGAGCGGTCTTGCCGGGGTGTGGGGGGAGGGAGCGGTCTTGCCGGGGTGGGGGGGAGGGAGCGTTCTTGCTTTTCCTGGCCTCACAAAAATCCTTTAAAAAACTTACTTTTTTTGGAGAAGCCTCCAGTGGTCCCTTTAAGGACCACTGGTTCGACCTGTCACCGCTTGTCGAAAGTGGGACTGGTATACGCCATGCATGCTCTGCCTATTTCTCCATGGTGCAGGACGCCGATTTGCATATTTAAACAGCCTCACGCCTGTTTTGGACCTGCCTGAAAATTGATTCAGAGGGGAAAATGGCTGCACAAAATGTCCCCACCAAATTTTCCTCTGCCAGTCGTCCGTTTCTCAGGCAAGAACTGGTAACCAGGAGGAGGAAATTGCCCCCTAGGTTACAGGAAAATAAAGCAACCGTAAACTTGCTGATGTTGGTGAATGAACTCTTTTGCTGAGCAGCCACTGAAGCCTGTTAGCACAATGGGTTAAATTTCAGAAATGAATTCTAATCCAAAGCATTGTACATTGACTAATAACGCTGAAAACATTTGTGAAACCCGAGTTGTCAAGAATTACAGTTAATAGATTCATGCAACCAAAAAATTATTCCATTTCATTGCCATGACAATCATGTAATAATAGTTGCTGAACTGAAAATAATCTTCAGGAGAAAAAAACAAAGACTCAGGGCAGCTTAGAGCAGATTAGACATCTGGCAATGAGTGTTATAAAGTCAGGAAGTTAACCAAACAAAATTTAGCAGGCTTGCAGGATGCTGGATTGTTCAACAAATTCATAAGTAACAAAGGATAATAACCCTTCAGTAATATAAAGCCCTTTAAATGTATTCCAAATGGGAAATATTGATTTCTTAAAATTAACAGAAGAAGCATGCCTTTGTTCAATAGTGCCACATATAAAAGCATGGAGTAGAATAGATGATGGAATAGGCCAACCAACAATGCATCAGTAGCTTTATATATTCCTTAACTGATCTGGTTATATTAAATGGAAACCAAACTTTGTATAATCAACTTCTCAAAAACTTTGGTTCAACTCCTAGTCTTCCACAAGGTTATTTCTATGGCATCACAAGAGCTATAGCACTTATGTCAGATCTCCATGCTTGTACCAGGAATACAAATGCTCATGCCATGTTATCTCAACATTGAGTATTAATCCAAAATATTGGTACAGAATAGCAGATGCAAAATTTTGCAAGGAACATCATGTAGTTGTGGCGCCTTCTTTAGGGAGATGAGAATTTTTTTTTATGCTGCAAGTAATGATTTGGGATGCACTGCCTGAAAGGGTTGTGGAAGCAGATCCAATGGTAACCTTCAAAAGGGAATTGGATATATACTTCAAAAGAAAAAAATCGCAGGGCTATGGGAAAAAAAGCAGGGGAGTGAGACTAATTGGATAGCTCTCTCAAAGAGCCGGTACAGGCACGATGGGTTGAATGGCCTCCTTCTGCACTGTATGATGCTATTCGACAGTGTTTTTATCTGGAACTCTGTGTCTTACCCACAGGAACACAGAGTCAACCATGTAGTCCTCAACCCAAGTTTTGGAACAGGCATTTGACCATGAGATATCGGCTGCCAGAATGATACGGAGGCTAAAAGGATTAAATTATGAGAACAGGCTGCATAGTCTAGGCTTGTATTCCCTTGAGTATAAAAGATTAAGGATTGATCTAATTGAGGTGTTTAAGATGATTAAAGGATTTGATAGAGTAGATTGAGAGAAACTATTTCCTCTGGTAGGGGAGTCCAGAACATTAAGGCATAACCTTAAAATTACAGCTCGGCCATTCAGGGTTGAGGTCAGGAAGCACTTCTGCACACAAAAGATAGTGGAAATCTGCAACTCTCTCCCCTAAAAAACTGTTGAAGCTCGGTCAATTGAAAATTTCAACTGGGATTGATTGATTTTTTTGTTAGGCAAGAGTATTAAGGGTTACGCAACAAGGCGGGTAGATGGAGCTGAGGTGCAGATCAGCCATGATCTATTTGAATGGCAGAACAGGCTTGAGGGGCTGAATGGCTTATTCCTGTTCCTATGTTCTGTTCCTATCTTCCTATGTTACTATGCCTGTTGGTACCCTTGTACAAATCCTATAAGTTTTTCTGTGCTTACAGCAACCACCAGCATTAATTTTATAAACTATTGTCTAGTATAGTATAGTTATCTCTCCTGGAGAACTGCACAGAATTCTAAGATTCTATAGTCAGATCATAAGGTGAGAATTTTAACACTCTTTTGGAATAATATCAATATAAAAATGGGGATGGCTGAGTTCATGGTCCATAAATAAAATGGGAACTATTTGTAGGCCACATCTCTTTTTGAGATCATCAGATTTGTATTAACCAGAATCAATTATACAAAGTATTACAACTGAGATTGTCACTGAAAGTTAATGGGTGAAAAGAACTTAAGCTGTTGTATCTACAGAAATGAAAGATTTGCTCCTCCTAGCTAGCAACCCCCCAAAAAAGATTAGAAGTTAAAAACAAAAATTAAACCTTAGGTTACTGCAAGCTTTTAATATAATGAAGCATAAACATTTACAGCATAGAGGGAGACAATTCTGTCCATTGTGTCTGTGCCAGCTTTTTGCTAGAGCAATCCAAAATTCATCCCATTACCTTGCTCGGTCTCCATTGTCCTGTATCTTCCTCTGCTTCAAACGTATTCTGTATAATAAATAATGTATAAAGAATAAATGCATAAATGTATAATTACGGCCTCTTGCGCATCCCCGATTTTCATCGCTCTGCCATTGGTAGCTGTGCCTTCAGCTACCTAGGTCCTAAGCTCTGGAATTCCTTCCTTAAACATCTCCGCCTCTCTACCTCTCTCTCCTCCTTTAAGACATGCCTTAAAACCTACCTCTTCGACCAAGCTTTTGGTCACCTGTCCTAATATCTCTTTGTGCGGCTAGGTGTCACATTTTATTTGATAATGCTCCTGAGAAGTGCCTTGGGACGTTTTACTATGTTAAAAGGCACTATATAAGTGCAAGTTGTTGTGTGGAACCATCAAAGTTTACAACACAGGAGGAGAACATGAGTAACATTCTAACAGAATGCAAACAGTTACTTTTATAAAACAAATCACTAAAAACAAATGAGTCGGCAAGTATCAGACTGTCTTTACACTGAGTAAAAAAGGTTTTTACAAAAATAGGCACATGGAAATTAATTACACATCACATTGTCAGACCTGCCCAGTAGACAAATATTAGATGACCTTAAATATTTGCCTTCCATGGGTTCGATGTGGATACTTATTTATTTGTGAGGCCATAGAGTTTTAGTATTTAATTGATTTATAAACAAAAGGATGAAATCTGAATAATACCTTTGGAGCCAAGGTGACCCCAGGAACATTCTGAAAATACGGTTCTAAATATGGAACAGGCTCCGAAGGAGTCTTCAGATAAAAGGGTAAAGTCCAGGAGGAGGCTGCTGCTCCCACCCACCAATTGTCTCAATACTTTCAGTATGGTGAGGAATAGGTTAACCAGCCTGCTGAACAAGGCAATTATATACTGGATTGCTTAAAGAGGCATGGCAGCAGGTTGTAGAATATTGTAGGATGTCACTGTTTCTGGAACAATCTGTACCGCTGCTAAAGCTGACACAGTGATGCTAATGATGTAGAATAAATATGTGCCTTATGTTTCCCATGCCAACACTTTCACTTTATATTTTTAAGTGCACAATTCACAAACGCAAGGGGGTCGATTTTAACTCCCCCTGCCTGGCAGAAATGGTAAGTTTTTAAATGTTTTGTTTAGTTTCCTTGTGAGCCAGGAGAAGCAGCAGTGCTCCTCCCGGCCGAAAAATGAAACCGTGGGCTTCCCTATCCTCTCCTCCCCCTTACCGGATTCCTCTCCCACAGCACTTACCTTGTGCTGGGGACAGTTACCCTCGGTCTCCAGTGGCGGACGCTCACTTTGCCTCGTTCTGGCCCGAGAATTAAAATCAAGGCCATGATATCTTGTACTGATATTGTCAATATTCAATTGTACTGTCCCAGAAATGGTTCTACAAAATACCTAGAAGTGTCTCATGAGATACTTTAATTCAGAAAGCAATGCCCCTTTGTAGTCCCAGATTGTAAATTCTGCCTTAGAAATGTTTTGATGCGATGACATAACATAAATGCAAGTATCATTTTCATATTCTCAGAATTGAAAGTGTATTATATGTTTCGTGCAGAGCTGAAACATTCTCAGCTTTGCATCAATGTGAATTGTGTCATGTAATGTGGCTGTGAGGTCACCCAAAGTGTCCTCGGGCAAGAGCTGTGAGATTAGCCCCATATGACCTTGGGCTTTGCATGACTGTAGCATAACTCAAGTTTGCCAACCACGCATTACTCAAAAAAGTTTATAGTCTGAGTATGACAACAGTCTTAAAATAATACATTGGAAAACAATTATTGAAAAAACAAGGCACCTTCTAACAGTATTAGGCAGCAATAAATTGACTGTTGCTAAGTGAGCATAATCTAGTTCTGATTTTGGCACCTGAGACAAAATTTTTGCTTTCTCTGTGTAGAAATGCAGTATCAGAAAGTGATGGGGAGGATCCTGTAGGCCCCATTGTTCCCTTGTTTTGTCCAGTTATCAAACTGCTCTACAATAAAATGTCAGGCACTTTCCTAGAAATTGCGTTGTTTAACAATATAGCTGTAACTAGATTCCAAGGAATGTCTGCAAGGAAAAGCCAGCCTCAGTCGACGGAGGGCGAGAGTCAGCTTCCACCTCTGTTTCTAATTACTGTGAACAAATAGCCTATGTATCAGTGTGCACTGAAAGCCAGAGCAAACAAACGTTTGAGTGCCAGACTGTGGAGAAGGTAGAAAAATATTTGAAGGCTATACTGATGTGGAATTTGTAGGAGGGATATACGGAGTCCCATTATAGACGTTACAGGAGCTAAAGCATTTGATAAAAAGATGTGGTTTGTAATTATGGGATATTTTTGTATTTGGTGAAAGAGCATTCCAATTTCAACAGGATCATTCAGCCCATCGTGCCTGTGAAAGAGCTATCCAATATAGACCCACTCCCCTGCTATTTCCCCTTAGCCCTACAAATTTTTCCATTTCAAGTATATATCCAATTCCCTTTTGAAAGTTACTATTGAATCTGCTTCCACCACTCCTTCAGGCAGTGCATTCCAGATCATAACTCGCTGCATAAAAAAAAATTCTCCTCATCTGCCCCCTGGTTCTTTTAACAATTATCTTAAATCTGTCTCCCCTGGTTACCGACCCTCCTGCCAGTGGAAACAGTTTCTGCCTATCTACTCTATCAAAACGTTTCATCATTTTAAATTTAATAATTTACAATACTGTCATTGTCCTTTAAGGTTTTGCATGAAGCACATCTACGACAGTAGTAAATCAAGTTCAACAAATTAATGTGTAAATTTGGAATATTTTTGTGGAAGTAGTTCTGAATTTTTTTTTTAAATCCTGATTTCTAGTTTCCCCCTTGCCTGGCTGTAGTGCATTCCACGGGAGTCATACTTGCAGGTAAAACTCCCTGTTGCTACTGTAGCTGCATGTGCTCCATACTATTGCAATCAGTCAGCGAGGGGAAAACAGGCACAGCTGATAACTACAGAATTCCTTTTGTACTAGTAGGGAGAATCAGGGCCATTGTGGTATAATTACAGTTCACTTCTTTAGAGAATTACATTAAAAATATCACAAAAGAATATTTCAAATGGTAATGAGTGTGAGCATCAAACACTCCAGGAAATTTGCAATTTTCATTGTTAATTTTATTTCTTTCCAGCTCAACCACACATGAATTTATGACACTGAAAACCAATACAGAGCAATTTAAAAATTAAAATAATCAAGGGCTCAGTGGGTAAGTGTGTTATGTGGTGTTATACTGAGCTTTACAGATCGTATAGGTCCCTGATGTGTGCTGAGTTGGCTGATCTACGCCAAGGCAGCTTTACAATTGTCTTCAGCATTCCCATGGTAGGGAGAGGAAAATCATCTGGGGATCCATCTTTTACATACTGTCCAGTGACCCTTGCTGGATGTAATTGTGGGAATGTCAGTTAAGGACAACGACAAGAGTGATGACGACAATGACAACAACAACTTATATATATATGGCACCTTTACCACAGTGAAACATCCCAAGGCACTTCACAAAGTGGGGTGGAAATTCAGACACTGATCAGGGATTGGGAGAAGAGTTAGGGCATGTGGCAGGATCGGGCATGGCTGTGATTTTGCCACCCCCCAACCCCTCCATGTTTGAATAGGCAACCAATACTCACTGTCCAGGCTTACACATGCTGAATTGCTACTTGTGCAGGTAGCAGAAATCTGCCAACATCTGTGGAACCATGTGGCAGCACAAGTCAACAGTTCCAGGAGAGGAGGGTATAAGAAGAAAATCAGCAGAAAGAGTGAGGAAAAAAAATTGACATTTCTTACAACTTGAGCTCACTCAATTATAAAACCTCACACTGTTGTGAGTATTCTAAAGGCCAACAGAATAACCTAATGTCGACAATGATGGTTAACTGAGTAGTCATAGGTATATATCAGGTTTATTAATTATGAATGAAGAACCCAACAAACACTCCCTTTCATTGATTTTTTTGTATTTCTTGTTAAATAATTGTTCCTTTTAAAAAAAATATTCTCCCCTTCTGTTTGGTCCTTCCTTCATACCATCCATCGTATACCTAGTGTGAGGATATGTAATTAATCAACCTGTTATAGGCCTCTGCAATGCAACTTTTTTAGCTAGATTCCAGAGGTACCTCGTAGCATCCATGAGTGACTCAATGCTGATTCCCCTCCTCCCTGTGAGGAATTACCTGGTCATCTACGCAATGAATCAGGCGCACAAAGTCCCACTTTGCTATTTCATGACACAACACATTGGAGAGCCTTCAATAGGCTGGCACCCAAATTCTGCCCCATAATTGTCTCCTCTTTGAAGGAAAGAAGTGGTAACAGTTTTCATACATCAAATATGAACTCGTTTTCCAAACTGAACCCAATGAATTACTGCTGGGGTAAATCACAGTGCCATTACATATGTTGTAGAAATTAAGAACTGCATTCAGAAGGTGCATGTCTTTGATGGGTGTTTAATATTTGCTCTGAATCCTCCTTCAAGTGGTACATTTTAAAGTAAGAAAGTGTTAAACAACCTTTTTTTTTTACAAACTTTCACTACACGACAGCGAGGTCACGCAGAAAGTTGTAGTCATTGTCAGGCGCAATATCTGTGCATTTCTCTCAACTTGTGTAATTGTTAAGTAAATAGGAAATCCTTTCCTTGTTTCCCTATATTAGGACAGGCAGTTCAGTCTTATGTTGGTTTACACAGTGCTATCTTCCCACCTCAGCTATTAACTATGGCCAGTTCTGTTGGAGGCTCCAATATGAAACATTAACCTATGAAATGACGACTGATCAATTGTGCATTTCTAGCACTTTGTTTGTATTTCAAATTTCTACTATTCACAATTTTTCTTTCAATCTCAGCTGTCAACTCCATGATAAATAAAAGTTATAATAAATATGTATAACTGTTAAACAAATAAGAAACTTTATTTTTGCTTCACTACGTCAAGACAGAGCATTCTGTGTTGCATTAAATTACACAGTACTATCTCGCCATCTTGGCCATTCCTCCATGCTGAACTCAATGTGCATTGTTAACACTGAACTATAACTACAGTTAAATATTTAATGTTGCTCCACATAATCTGCTTATAACACAATTTGACATTTACCTATTATATTGCATATTTTTCAGATGTAAACAGCAAATATATAGTAAAATACCAATTATTGCTCCAACTGGATACCTCCTCTCAAGTGCAGGGAGTTAAATCTTCTCAAAATTATATTTGTACTTCCAGTGATTGCAGACTTTACAAATGCATGGCATCTACAAGATGACATGCCGGTGCAGTGCAAGTGAAGATCTCAATTAACACAGTGGATGAGGAATAAATTAAACCAAGTAAATTTTTTAAAGTAAGATTTATATAGCACCTTTCACGACCTCATGATGTCCCAAAGCGCTTTACAACCAACAAAGTAATTTTGAAGTGTAGTCATTGTTGTAATGTAGGAAATACGAACACAGCAAGGTCCCGCAAACATCAATGAAATAAATGGCCAGATATTCTGTTTTAGTGATTTTGGTTGAGGGAGAAATATTGGCCAGGACACCGGGAGAACTCCCTTGCTCTTCTTCGAATAATATCATGGGATTTCTTTACGTCCACATGGGCAGATGGGGCCTCATTTTAACATCTCATCCAAAAGACAGCACTTCCAACAATGCAGTGCTCCCTACAGTCCTGCACTGAAGTGCCAGCCTAAATTAGGCATTCTCAAGTCCCTAGAGTGGGGCCTGAACCCACAACCTTCTGACATCAGAAGCAAGAGTGCTACCCACTAAACCATAGCTGACATCTTAAATAAACACTGGACTCTTTTGCAGTTACTTTTGGAAAACAAAATAAAGATTTCAAGATTAAATGTCAACTGCAGATATAGAATTTTAATAAAGGAAGAAGAACCTGAAAATTATATTTACATGACCATGGATGAATGCTTATGCATCACTGCTGTCAATTTCAGTCATCAAAATGTACTCAAACATCGTCATGGATTTCCTAAACTAATACAATGTTATACTATTCATTGTTCTGGGAATCTGGGTGACTGACTTGCACACTAGTTTGGCTTCAACACAAGTTTCAGACTTCTAATTTGTAGGCAGGAAGGCAAACTGACCAGCTAGTAATACTGTATCTTGTCAACTGCAGGCATATCTGCTCCTTACAATTATTCCATGATTGGCAAAGTAACTACCATTGAGAGGTGAGGGCACCCAGCCCATCCCCTGCCTGTCCTCCTGGCTAAGACAGAGGTGGAAGGTAGTGAACCCTCAGAATCAATTCTAGGGAGAAGCAGCAGTGTAACCCAGAAAAATGCAAATCATTAGAAACAAACTGATAGATTGCTCCTTGTTACTTTGTTATTTTAAGGTAAAGGTAAATAATCTTTACTCTTTTCCCAGCTTTTTTCTTGAAAACAATTACAATGTCAGTTGGCTTAATTGTTCGCTACTGACCCTTCAGTTGTTGCTTATTAAAGACTGCTAAGGGTTTGCGATCAAAAAGGGTTAAAAAAAAAAGCAAGTCGAATGTTGGAGTCTTGAGTCGTTCATTGTACATTGAAAGCGGCAAAATTCCTTCCTGAAACAAGGTTATGTTGGATTGTCCTCTCAACATTTTAACTGACCTATGAGTGGGATCATCAGTAAATTACCAACTGAGCTTAGTATGATAGAAACCGTAAACTGTTTGAAAAGTGTCACTGGAACTTCAAATGCTCACTTCCAGAATTACAGAAAGATTTGCAGATGACAACATGGTTTTAGATTTGATTCCAGCATCTTCACTTACTGCACTGTGAATGGAAGCTTGTTCAAACAGCTCTGCTTATGTAAAACAAAGCCTGGAGATTTATTGATCAGTCAAAATCTCTGATAATAAGATTCTTTCCAGCATACTCCCATTACCCTGCGCCAGCAATGTATCAGCATGGCCTTTCACTGTATATCAAAGATGAATGATGGAGCTTTCATATATGAAGTATTCAGTTATCAATTTTATTTTGAACAATGACAGTATCAAAGCCCTAGGGAAAAATAAAATCAAATAAGTGTTCTTCTTCGAGGGAGGAATGGACTTGGCTATAGGAAAATTTATTGGACAATTCAGCCCTTATTCACAATTGTGCTCTAATCTGGAAGATACTCACTGTGAGTTACACTTCCCCCTCCTCCCAAAAAAAAGTCTCAAATCAAGCTGCTCTTTCAGTTTGTTGCAGACCAGTTCAATTTGTTGTTTATAACTGGGTAAAGCATTGCATATTGTGTACCTAGAACTTATGATCCTTAGGGGGTGCAGGAAAAGCTCCCCAGTTCAGCCTCGAATCTCTCTCAGCATGCTGCGAGAGGACCTGCTGCGTTTCTGGCTTGTAATCTCTGCTGGGGTGATGCCAATGGAAGTGCTCAGATTCCTGGAATGTCCCACTGGATGTGTGAAAGTTTATAGCATGAGATTTTTGATATAGACGCTGCAGTTAGTGGAGGCAAAACAAACCTTTATTTAGTGTTCTCCATACACAGGCATTTCTGGCTTTGTTTTGACATTCACAGCTGTTGTCACTTTTAAATCAAAACCAAATCAGGGAAATTGGGTGCTAAGGGCTGCTCCATATTTAACCTGCAGAATGCAGCCTAAACATCTGGGCTCTTCAGAAGATTAGTTACCTCATCTAAAGTCTATTTTCCTTCTACAAAATGCTTACTGCTTTCTAACAGCTTTTTTTCAAATCAGCAAGTTTAATTCCTTATAGTTGCCATTCTATCCTGTTAGCTATTCTATCTCCTATCTTAATGCCTCACCATATTGCACCCACATTAAAGGCACTATTAATCGTAAGTACATATTTTTTCTGCGGAGAATAAAGAATACAGGACATAGTTCTGTTTGGATATTCTGCTGTTCATTACAGCAGCCCCCTCATCCACTCCAAGCTCCCACCCTCTCTGAACTCTTGTGTTACTTGTCTAACTAACTGACTGACTGTAGCTGTAACAAAACATGGAATGAAGGCATAGAGATACACTAAAGGGCCAAGTACAGTTTGTACAGTGTTACATGGCACAGGGAGTTGTTTATTTTCTGTGTGATTTTCTCTCCAATTATTTCCCCTAACCTGGAGATACTAACTCATGCTGAACTATTGTTCTAGGGCACTGGCAGTGCTCTGTTACCTTGCCCAAATGACTATCTCTCTATGTGAACCTGGACAGTAAAGCTGTTGTCATACTATAGCTACCAGACTCTATACTGCATGTGGGATGAGCAATATGCAACTGGCAGATCAGAGTTATACTGCTAACTGTGCATCTGTCCAAGTCACAGTAAAATCAGCCACAAAAGAGGAATTTGTAAGCACACTCCACAAAATGTCATGTCCTAGAGTGCTTTTTTTTTAATGTTAGGAGGGAAAGGGCAGGAGTGTCTATTCTTTTGTAACCTTAAAAACATTCTAATGGACTGTATGGGTATTTTTAAAAATATGCTTTACACCAGACTGGAACCACTTCAAACTCAAACTATTGTGAGTTAGTTTCCTTGGCTATAGTATGTTTGTGCGTCAGCTCAAGAACTGATCCCAATTATACTGCCACCAATGTGTTGACGTGGACTCGAAACCAATTCATTTTGTTGTGAAAAAGTTTAACTGCCGCCTGAATGTCAGCAGGACATGTGATCATGAAGAACATGACAGCTGAGCCCAATTCTGTCCTCACCTGCTGTAAACACAACTCATATTTAGAACAGGAATCATTGCGTAAAGATCAGAAGTGTGAATCCTGGCCAATTTTCCATCTCCACGTCTCAGGGCTGCTAAATCCCATTGTGGAACTTCCACCGCCACACTAGCTCGGATAAGCAAACTCAGCCTACACCGAGCCGCAGACCTTCCTGGACTATTCCTTTTGGTGCTACAAAACAGTGCATTTCCCCTTTGACCCATCATGTAGACCGTGCTAATTCTTCTTAACCAATTTTAAGTTGTATACTTTACACAGTAACAGCAGACAAAACCAGGGAGTTTTACAGCATCAATCAGGGTCCCATCTGTTACAGTAGAAAGTCACAAGCGTGGAATCACATGAATCAGATTCCTCACGATATTTATAAAATGAGTTTTCTTCCTCACATCCCTCCTAAAGGCACTAACTCATACAGCTCCACACTGCTGGTCAGCCAACTCTGGATCCCATCCTACCGCCTGGTAATTTCCCAAGCGGCCATTTTTCAAGTGTGAGCGTAGAGAGTTAGTATTAATGGGCTATTCTACTACATGGGGCAGAATACCCAAGCATGATCTTGCCCTCATTCAGTGTCCCCACAATTTCACTTCCCCACAAGGTCATTAGATAACAATAAACAGCAGAACCCATGCCACATTTTCCCCTCCCTACTCAGGGGGCCCATCTCTACAGATATCCCGACAAGCTTAGCATGAATCGAACCTGGGATCTTCCACTCTATATAGCTAAGTTACAAGTTGTTTCTGCCAGCTGGGCCACCATCAAATACGGCAAAATATTTTTAACTAAAAATAATTCCTAAATTCCCAAAAGGACAGAATAAAGCAGGAGATGAGGGAGGTTGGATCCAGCTCGTCACTGCAACTACATGCGGGACAGGTGATGAAACAGTCTCCTATATATAAGTATATAAATAAGATTTTCATTTTCAAAAGATAAATTTAAGTTGCAGTATCCCTTCCGGAGTCACATACTTGATATTATTTATATCAAAACCAACCAGAAGGTGACTGGAAAGAATATATCTACCTTTTGGTGAAAAAACAAAGTCTTGTGGTTGTGAACTTTTCATTTTGTCATTTTATTTCCTCTTTCAAAACATCAATTCAATAACTTTATCTTGTAAAAAAAAAATGAACAGTTAAGTAGATTCAAACTGCAGAGCTCTGCATTATGAAGGGTAGTCAAACATTGCTTCTACACATATCTCATAAGAGTCAAGGTGAAGATGTTCTAAAGTTGAATGTTTATTGTTGACAGATTCCTTGCTAAGTGCTAAATATTTTTTAACTAAAAATAATTCATGTGTTAGCAAAAGTTCAAATCCTAACAAATACAAAAATCCTCTTTGAAAATGAACAAAAGTGTACATTATCCTATCAGAAGCTAGTACTGTGTTTGTCTTAAGAGAAAACTGAAATCATAGTCTTTCCTCACTCCAATTAAAATGCATCATCTTTTATTGTGAGGAATTTAGATTTCAAAAGGAAAAGAGAGTATTGTTCTCCAGTACTGCAAAGGACTGGGTGAGGGAGGGGGAGGGAAGAGGCAGTAAGACATTACCCACAATGCACTTCCACATTTTGACTGACTCTCCAACAGCACTAATGGACAGTTTTAGCCTTTCACGTGTGCCCTTGAACTTCCCGGTTGTATCAGAATGGTTTTGTTGCTATTTTAAAGCATCAAGTTTAAATTAACCAGCCTCAAGCAACTTTACAATTAATAAGCCTCAAGCGAGACTAGAGATTAGAAGAAAACTGTTCACCCTCCACAGTAACACAAATGTAGACTGGACTCCAAACAAAAGCAGTTGCATAAATGTCTGGTGAGAAATGGCATTGTATTTTCTAAGCATAGGTTTAGACTGCTTATGATGATTCTTATGATGCTTGGACCTGGGGGGAGAGACTGTTGCAAGTGAAGGGCAGCAGTTGAATCATGGATTCCTGGATGGATATTGATATAGCAGAGGCATTAAGATGAAGTAGATAGGCAGACAGTGCAAAAGTATTACACAGAGCATCTAGCTCTAGGTCACATTACATTATCTTTGGGAATCAGGAAGTATTTATACAGAACTTTCCCACAGAATATTAAATGAGCAGGGTAGAATCCATGATAAGGCAGATTGCAAATGCTTCTGAAAGGAGAACACTTAATGGGCCAAATGACTTTTATTTGTTCCACACTTTCCTATCATAATTTAAAACTGAAGAGTTGCTTCACATTCAGACAATTAAAAAATTGATTTGTTTTTAAGAGGAATAGATACTTAACATTAAACTGAGTATAGAAACGTCTTTGCACAGGCATTCGATTTCTGTTTTTATCAGAAGAGATTGCCAGCTTTAGAAATGACCAGCTTGTACCCAAGCCAAGATGTGAAACACAATACACAACACTTACTCAGTCTGCCCAAACAGCATGATGTTAATAGTTTTAATTTACTGTTCTGCTGCAGCAGCATAAACTGAAGCAGAGGCAGTAAGCTGGTACAATACTGAAATAAATACGCATCCAGTGCAAAAGCAATACCCACTCTGCCCAGCTCTGGACCACACAGAAAGGCAATGAGCCTTCTCCAGGAGCCATGTTAGCCCCAACTCTGCCAATATTTGTCTGCTGTATTAATACCCAAGATATCTAAGTCTATTTATTTAGCAAGTATATATTTTATCTTTCAGGTTATTATATTTAGACTAGATAGGCTATAGTGAACAGATGAAGAATTAACATGATTGTTATTCACAAGGCGGTTGAAGACTCGTAACAAGAATCAACTATATCATACATGGAACTGAACAAGCTTTCATGCAGATCAATTGGTAAATACTTTTGGTCAGCAAACAATCACATGTCTGATGCATGCTCCATAATTTTGCCCTGAAAAGCCTCCACATGCACCTTGGTGATCAGGATGGCAAATTCATGACAAACTACGAGGGCAGCAAATCCTTTATTGAGGAATTATTATTAGTATTAGCATGCACTTTCATGCTGAGTTCTTCAAATGCAATTTGTTCTCATCACATGCTAGGTGTGACAAAAGCAGTGTACCTCCTGCATCAAGTAGAAAAAAAATGTCTGTATTACACCTATACATGACATTAGGTAGATAGGGTAAAGGTAATTTTAAAATTGGCTTCAGCTAGTGATTGTTAAAAAGAGTACCAGCAGGATGGTCAATGCTGACCAGTTATATTAAGAGGCAACCAAACTTTATTGTTAGGGTTACATTGAAACCGATTGAGTCAACGTGTGCGAAATGGCTGAACAATCCTTCTAATATATGCAAATTCACAAACTGAGGAAAGTAGACGAAATTTATTATCTCTAATGACTGAACCATCAAGGGAGCTCTGTTCTAAGAGGAACCAGGTTGTACATAATTTAAAAGCAATGATAATGTGTGAAAACTAGACAGGTTGAGTGTTGAATTGCTGTCTGGGGCCAAAAGTAAACAGACTATTGGGTGACAAAAATACTACTGTTCATCCCTTATTTACTTAATTGTTAAAAAAAGATGCTATCTCAATTGCCTGTCCACTGAGAAAAATTCATTTTATTATCAAATGAGCCTGCTTTAACATCACATTAAAGGCAAACATACAACATGGCAAAGATTACTGCTAAGCCCAAAGATTGGGAAAACTTTAAAAACCAGCAAAGGATGACTAAAAGAATAATAAAGAGGGAGAAAATAAATTATGAGAGTAAACCATCAAAAAATGTAAAAACTGACAGTTAAAGCTTCTACAAGTATATAAAAAGGAAGAGGGTAGCTAAAGTAAATATTGGTCCCTTAGAGGATGAGACTGGGGAAATAATAATGGAAAACGAGGAAACGGCAGAGGAATTGAACAGATATTTTGTATCTGTCTTCACAGTAGAAGACACTAATAACATACCAATAATAGTAGAAAATCAAGGGGCAAAGGGGAGGGAGGAACTAAAAACAATCACTATCACTAGAGAAAAAGTACTAGGTAAACTAATGGGTCTAAAGGCTGACAAGTCCCCTGGACCTGATGGCTTGCATCTGAGGGTCTTAAAGGAAGTGGCTACAGAGATAGTGGATGCATTGTTTGTAATCTTCCAGAATTCACTAGATTCTGGAAAGGTCCCAGCGGATTGGAAAACTGCAAACATAATACCCCTATTCATGAAGGGAGTGAGACAGAAAGCAGGTAACTATAGACCAGTTAGCCTAACATCTGTCATTGGGAAAATGCTAGAATCCATTATTAAGAAAGTAGTAGCAGGACATTTGGAGACTCATAATACAATCAAGGAGAGTCAACATGGTTTTATGAAGGGGAAATCGTGTCTGACAAATTTCTTAGAGTGCTTTAAGGAAGTTACGGGCAGGGTGGATAAAGGGGAACCAATGGATGCAGTATATTTGGATTTCCAAAAGGCATTCGATAAGGTGCCACATAAAAGATTACTGCACAAGATAAGAGTTTATGGTGTTGGGAGTAATATATTGGCATGGATAGAGGATTGGCTAACCAACAGAAAACAAAGAGTCGGGATAAAAGGGTAATTTTCAATACGGCAATCTGTAACTAGTGGGGTGCTGCAGGGCTCAGTGCTGGGGCCTCAACTATTTACAATATATATCAATGACTTGGATGAAGGAACAGAGTATCTTGTGGCCAAATTTGCTGATGATACAAAGATAGGTGGAAAAGCAAGTTGCAATGAGGACACAAAGTGTCTGCAAAGGGATATTGACAGGTTAAGTGAATGGGCAAAAATTTGGCTGATGGAATAAAATGTGGGAAAATGTGAAGTCATCCACTTTGGGAGGAAAAATTGAAAAGCAAAATATTATTTGAATGGAGAAATACTACAAAATGCTGCGGTACAGAGGGATCTAGGTGTCCTCGTACATAAAACACAAAAAGTCAACATACAGGTGCAGCAGGTAATCCGGAAGGCAAATGGAATATTGGCCTTTATTTCTAGGGGGATAGAGTATAAAAGCAGGGAAGTCATGCTACAACTGTACAGGGTGCTGGTGAGACCACACCTGGAGTACTGTGTACAGTTCTGGTGCCCTTATTTAAGGAAGGATATACTTGCATTGGAGGCAGTTCAGAGAAGGTTCACTAGGTTGATTCTGGGTATGGAAGGGTTGTCTTATAAGGAAAGATTGAACAGGTTGGGTCTATACTCATTGGAGTTTAGAAGAATGAGAGGAGATCTTATTGAAACATACAAGATTCTGAGGGGACTCGATAGGGTAGATGCTGAGAGGATGTTACCCCTCATGGGGGACTCTAAAACTAGGGGGCATAGTCTCAGAATAAGGGGTTGCCCGTTTAAGACGGAAATGAGGAGGAATTTCTTCTCCCAGAGGGTCGTGAATCTTTGGAATTCTTTACCCCAAAAAGCTGTGGCGGCTGAGTCATTGAATACATTCAAGGCTGAGTTAGACAATTTTTTGATCAACAAGGGAGCCAAAGGCAGGAAAGTGGAGTTGAGGTAAAAATCAGATCAGCCATGATCTCATTGAATGGCGGAGCAGGCTCGAGGGGCTGAATGGCCTACTCCTGCTCCTATCGCTTATGGTCTTATATAATTGAGCAGCAATCCTGTGGTTTCAGTTCCCTGCTTCACACTGCAACAGCCATAAAAGGGGTTAATAAGGGGTCTTATGTGGTCAATCTCCTACATAAGGACATGAAAGACTCAGTCAAAAGCTATCAAAAAGAACTGCAAGAATTCTAATTAGGTGTTTGTTTTGAAACAATTTATGTATAGTGTAAGTCAATCATTGTACCACTAGTGTCTTTCTGTATCTTATTATTTCTGTATAATTTTCATAGTCGTAAATAAATCCAAGTGCTTGATTTGGCCTGAACATAATAGTTTGACGATGTGATATTTACTGCCTTTGGAGCATACAGGAGAAAGTGGGAGATATTCAATGTGGTAGCCACTGTTTGTGCCACGGCCAAGGGGTAATTGTTAGTTCCATGGCACGTTATTGCACTCACAACACATATAACGGCTGCATGAGTTGATTCATAGGAGACTTTATCTGCTGAGGGAAAGTGCCTTTTTGCTATGAATACAAGTTAAAAATTATGAGGAAAAGAGCAAAATCATAACACTGAACTCCTGCTATATTGTAACCAATGACAAATAAATACTCAGCACAATATTCAAATCAAGTGCAAAACATCGATTTCCCCTATTATGTCGTGTGTGATTGTTGGCAGCTGGAGGTGGCACAGTACTGTCCTTTGGTGTTCGTTTATTTCTGATGGGTAACACCTAAAGAACATAAGAACTAGGAGCAGGAGTAGGCCATTCGGCCCCTCGGGCTTGCTCAGTCATTCAATAAGACCATGGCTGATCTTCTACCTCAACTCCACTTTCCTGCCCTATCCCCATATCCCTTGATTCCCTTAGTGTCCAAAAATCTATCTTGAATATACTCAATGACTGAGCATCCACAGCCCTCTGAAGTAGAGAATTTCAAAGATTCACAACCCTTTTAGTGGAGAAATTTGTCCTCATCTCGGTCCTAATTGGCCGACCTCTTTTATTGAGACTATGACCCCTAATTCTAGACTGTCCAGCCAAGGGAAACAGCCTCTCAGCATCTACCATGTCAAGCCCTCTAAGAATTTTATACATTTCAATGAGATCGCCTCTTCTTCTTCTAAACTCCAGAGAATATAAGCCCATTTTACTTAATCTCTCCTCATAGGGCAACCCTCTCATCCCAGGAATCAATCCCCTCTAAGGCAAGTATATCCTTCCTTAGGCAAGGAGACCAAAACTGTACACAGTACTCCAGGTATCGTTTCACTGGAGCCCTATATAATTGCAGCAAGATCTCCTTACTCATATACTCCAACCCCATTGCAATAAAAGTTAACATATCATTTGCCTTCCTAATTTCCTGCTGTACCTGCATGTTAACTTTCTGTGATTCCTATACAAGGACACCCAAATCCCTCTGACTACCAACATTTCTTAGTCTCACATTTCTCCACGTTATATCCCATCTGCCACCTTCTCATCCACTCATTTAACCAGTGTATATCCCTTTGCAGCCTCTTTGCACTCATCTCACAGCCTACTTTCCCACCTAGCTTTGTATCGTCAGCAGACTTGGATACATTACACCCGGTCCCCTCATCTAGCTCACTGATATATAAAACAGCTGAGGCCCAAGCACTGATCCTTGCGGCACCCCACTAGTTATAACCTGCGAACCCGAAAATGACCTGTTTATTCCTACTCTCTGTTTTCTGTCCGTTAACCAATCCTCAATCCATGCTAATATGTTAATATTTTGAAAATCCCCCTTACCTACCCTGCTAGTTACACCCTCAAAAAACGCTTAATAGATTTGTCAAACACGATTTCCCTTTCATAAAACCATATTGACTCTGCCTAATCATATCATATCATTTTTTAAGTGCCCTGTTACTATGTCCTTAATAATAGATTCTAGCATTTTTCCTACTACTGATGTCAGGCTAAATGGCCTATAGTTCATTGTTTTCTCTCTCCCTCCTTTCTTGAATAGCGGGATTACATTTGCTACCATTCTAGAATCTAGGGAATTCTGGAAGATCAAAACCAATGCATCCACTAAACTGAAACTACCTCTTTTAAAATGTAGGCTATCAGGTCCAGGGGATTTGTTGGCTTTTAGTCCCATTAATTTCTCCAGTACTTTCTCTTTACTAATCTTAATTACTTTAAGTTCCTCACTCTCATTAAACCCTTGGTTCCTGACTATTTCTGGTATGTTTTTTGTGGTCTTTTACTGTGGAGACAGATACAAAGGGCTATTCCTTCTAAGTAATTACCTTGTGGAAAGAGTAAATGTGCTAACTGGCCACAGGATTTCATTGACAGCCTGCTGGGAAATCTGGTGGCCCTAGACCATCTCAGGGTGTGCATTGTGAAGGCTCGACATAAGAGACAGTCAAGTCCAGGACTGGCATGGCAAACTCGAGCAGCCGGGTTTGAACCACCTCCTCCCGAGCCTGATACCAGGTGCTTCTGTGGATGGGAGGGGGAAGGATTTCTTGTCGTAGGGTTTCCAGCAACTTGCCTATAAAATTGGCTTTCTTTACCATAATCTAAATGTCCAATTGTACAGTAACTTTGCTGTACAAGCAAAATGCTTTTGCCTTCCCCATGCTAATTCAGATGCTTAAAGTCTTTCAAACAGCACTAAGACCACCCTAGTCAGGTCACCGGTGACATTCATGTCAAAGTACAGAGTTTTTGGCAAGAATGGAACAGGCTGGCTTCAGTCTGGTTGATGTTAAGATGAAGCAAGTTCTGGCTTATCCATGACTTGATATCGGACAAGTAGTCAGACAGCACAATGGGTTCAGGGAGTTGAAGATGGCGGAGGAGAGGTAGAGTTGCATGTCATCAGCATACCAGGAGAACATGTTGCTGTTCATCAAATAGTATATAGAATCTTTACTAACAACCTCAACCATCAAAATGGGCCTCTGTTTAACAGGTTATTCAAAGAACAATGCAGCACTCTCTCTGTACTGTACTGGAGTATTAGCCTAGATCATGTGCTCAAGTCTTTGGGTGACTTGGTCTCACAACCTTTGAATTCAAAGGCCACGCTGACAAACTTTTTTCCCACAATTACAGTGAATCAACCGGAATAGTACTCCAAATATGGCCATCAGTGTTTCACAGTTAGTGCAAAATAATTCAACATATACACTATGGGCCTACTTAAAAACCCAACCTATTTTCCTTAACAATTACTGCCATAACATGTGGTAACGCTTTCAATGCTAGATCAACAAACATCACAAAACCTTTTTTCTACTACACTTTATTTAACAATACACCCTTCCACATCTAATCAGATTGTTAACACAGATAACGCATTATCATTCATTTCTCAATAACCTGCCCAGCTGTTGTGTTTGCAGGTTACTTTGAACAATATTCCCATTCTCTGAGAATCCTGCCTTCTCACACAACTTCATATTGTCTGCAAAATTAAATATTCTGAGGGTAATTTTAACCCTACCTGCCCAGTGTGAACCATGCAGATAAAATGGCTCAGGTTACTTACCTGATGGAAAGCCTCCCAGATCTCACCATCTTCGATTTTAACTTGCTGTTCTGAGCAAGTTGTAAAGGCACCTGCCTGAAGCCAAAGGGGTCCTAACTGGCATATGCTAATCAGACCCCAATGGCATTTTAACTCAGACCATGAGTTGTGGTTTTTCTGGCAGGCTGAATCAAGTCTGAAGAGGATTGGTATGTAAAGAGGCCATGAAAAGTACTTTTTTTGTTAACTTTCCTCTGGAAACCTGTTGGGAGTTACAAAATCAACCCATCCATTTAGGATACCAGTGTTGAGGGCATTAATAAATACTAGTTACTTACTGAGAAGATGGAGGGGTGACCCGATTGAGGTCTTTAAGATTACAAAAGGGTTTGATAGGGTAGACGAAGAGAAGATGTTTCCACTTGTGGGGGAGACCAGTACTAGGGGCTATAAATATAAGATAGTCACTAATAAATCCAATAAGGAATTCAAGAGAAACTTATTTACCCAGAGAGTGGTTAGAATGTGGAACTCGCTACCACAAGGAGTAGTTGAGGCGACTAGCATAAATGCATTTAAGGGGAAGCTAGCTAAACACATGAGGGAGAAAGGAATAGAAGGAAAAGTTGATAGGGTTAGATAAAGAGGGGTGGGAGGAGGCTGTGTGGAGCATGGACCTTTTGGGCCGAATGGCCTGTTTCTGTGTTGTACGTTCTACGTAATGATAGTTTTCTAAGCTGAAGCCTGTGGTGAAGAAAAAAATAATTAAAAAGGAGCCACAACTCTATTTTGTCACAGACCTCAAGATTGTTACAAAAGTAACACCAAAATGCATAAATCCCCAACTACCAAGCCTTCATCATAGTCAAAGCTGCATTTTTGTTATGAAAATAATTGATAACTCTCCTCTGCCGTAGATGTTTGTCGATACTAAATACTATCAGATTAGTAGTTATTTCGGGGCTGGAAATCAGGCTTGTTTATTTTCCCCCTGTTGTACAGATCTGTTCAATTTTACAAATATCTTTGGTGTTGTAGCAGGAAAAGTATTGACACTGTGGGTTCTATGATAAGAAATAGTCAACATTTTAAAATATTCTGGAAATGTTTAGACTGTTATCTTGAATAAAAAAACCTAACAATCTACACGTATTTTGTGTAAAAATGATCCTCATAGTTCTGACCATTGTATTCTGTAATAGGAACAAAAATATAGGACAAAATAAACCTAGGAACATAAAGGCAAATATGTCATTGGAACATGGACCTGAACTTCTAACCTGTTTATTTAAATGTATATGCACTCTTCACCTAAATAGAAGTTGTGAAGAATTCTGTTAAGTAACGATGAGCGAAACTTTTCACTTTCTGGTCTGTGGATGGACCTACAGTTTGCCTCAGTGTCCCTGGATTATGGATGGAAGAAATTGACCACCATTCCAGCTCCTGATCTCAAACCTTGTTTGATGTGCATGTGTGTGGGTAAGAACAGGTGCTGGCTCAACGGTGGACAAGTGGGAGAACCACATGGAAATTCACCCCCGAGTGTTATTCAGGATTTCGACTGTAGGGGTATCAAAGTTACGGCGAAGGAGTGGGAGAACCCCCGCACAACTACTTTGTGCGTAAAGTTGCAACTTGAAAGTCGACAAAAAGCTCTCCATAGTTGTAATATGAAATTAATAGAAATATAACTTAACCTTCAATTTGCCATGACATGTAAGCGCAACGTAATGTTGAAACACGCCGCCAGTGTCTAGGTTGCAGTTAATTACACCCCAGGTACCGCTGAGTGCTTTCCAAGTCTAAATGCCTCTAATCATGGGGGTGAATTTCCACAGGGGATCTCCTGCTTGTCCGGCGGAAAAGCCATTAAAACCCTGGAAAAATTACGTAAATTTTTCTGGGGTTTCCACGACTCTTCCGCTAAAGTTACGGTGGAGGAGCAGGCGAACCCCCTTCTGTCGTCATTTATTGGTGTCATCAGTAGACTGGTCAGCTGCCCAAAGAAAGTCTGTTTTGGAGTTAATAAACTGTAACTGAACCAAAACCAGTGGACTTTAGAAATGCCAATGTACGTCGCATGTTATCGTCAAGTAATAGTCTGACTGGCACCTTCACTATTAATTGCTTCTTTCCATCAGAACTCCAAATTGAAGAGCTGATTGTTATTAGATTTACACAAGAAAACAACAATAAAGATATCTGTATTTATATGTCAGTTAATTGTCATTTTACACAATGAAAAAAAGAGTTGCTAAATTACAAGAATGAATTTCAGTGAGATTATTGGACAAACCACAACACTCTCCTCTTCACTCTTACCCCTACATAAACAAATCAGGTCTTATACAGACTGCTCAGGTTTTTTTTTAATTGAATTTTTAATATTGAGAAACCTAGGTAAAGGATGTGGATGATTTCTGAAGTGTAATTGTTGATCCTTAGAAAACTTTTAAAAATATAAAATATGTCATATAACACAAACACAAAGCACAATTTAAGGACTTTTTAAAACTCTATTGAGTGTAAGAGAGGTGCATGTCACATGCACATGAACATGTTAGTGCTCTCAAGGGTAGTGTGAGTCAGAGGTAGGGCAGCCCCAATTCTTTGACCTGCTTTCGCTGGGAATGCAGATTTAGTCCTTTGGAGGGCGTTCAGTACGATTGTAAGAACAGCCCCAAAACAGAAAACACTGAGATGGAGAAATCAGCTCACAGCGACAAGCTCACCATCAGGATCTCTTTTAAAAGACAGGACAATCAAACTGTTACAACGAATTACAATTAACTGAAATATTGTTTTTATTTTCTTCTACTGATTCATTAATAATTTTTGTTTAAATTAGCAAATCCCCATAGCATTGCACACATTAAGTGAGATAATTACACACATAGTATTATTCTGCTGCTAAGGTAAAGCTGCCTTTTCGCTACTTGACCACTTTAAGGCCACAAAATCTAATTGCTCCAAATAGAACACACGTTGAGCTCAATTACAGGTTAACTGCTGGTGAGGGAAGTTTGTAGATTGCCAGATACTTGTAAATTTCTGGCTGCAGCTCAGAATCAACCAGTAAAAAATGATAGTCCCTCTTTTTTTAAAATATACTTTTGACACTCCGAAGTGTGAGGTTTGAAGTGTGGTGTCTGAAGTGTGACAGGCATGCACTAGATGCAAGACTTTTATTTATATAACTAAACATTGAGTATTGGCAATATAACAATGAAACAACATAAGAGAACATGCAATGAGCAAAGGCCTAGAAAGTCTTTCCTTCCACAGATTTTCAATGTACAATAAACCCTAACTTGGGCTCTACCCAGTTTTTGAAAACCTTTTCCTTATTTTGCATCCACTCCAAAGATGATGAACTGAAGCTCCACGATATCTTTCTAACCTCACAACTGATGTTTTTCATCATTTTCCACGATGTGACATTTCTATGGTCCCATCAGAAAAGCAATACTGGTAAGGATTTACAACAGCTTTCAAAAGGTACCTCATGTCATGGTAATATTGTTGTAATAACCAAGTATTTGAGAATAAGTCAGTCTAAACAGAGGGATATGCAGTGATGTGACTGGTGACAGATATGGCATCGTCATGTCTGTCACTACATTTTTGTTACAGTTTAAGTAAATGCTGGAATAAAAATGCAGAAGTTGCATGGTGTCAGTTGGTTCTGCACATGAGCAGAATGATGAAAGAGGCAAAATTTATTGGTGTCTTATGAGTATTTCTGTCATTATAGTTGAATTAATGTTACCTTTTGTGTAATGTATGTTACTTGTTTTGCAAGATGTAAGGGCATTGTCTTTGTACAGGGGAGCTTATCTGCAGGCTAAGTTACTGAACCAGCCTGTCCTCAAAAATCAGCTATACTACAATGCAAACCCATTGGAGAAGTTCGCATTGCAGCATGTTCTACACCTGTGCAGAACTGACTTTCATGGTGCAACCATCTGGGTTTTTATTCCAGCTTTTACTTAAGTTGTAAAAATATCTAGTTGCAGGCATGCCGATACCAGTCACATAGTTACATACCCCTATGTCTACAGGACTACTAGATGTATTCTGTCAGGCACTTTACCAAGGAACAATGCCTTTTAAAATTAATTTTGCCAAACAATGAACTTATGGGAGAATTGTGTGAGTAATCCAATACAACGCCTTAAAGATGGCAGAACACCCAAGTGTTCAGGAACTAAAATTTCTGTGCAGTGAATTAATAAATGATGTTGATGTGGCTGTTATTTGTGCAAAGGAATAGGTCAATTGAATTTATGCAACTTGAAATTTATCTTTACTGATTATAAGAACTGGTTATAAATCACCTATATAACTGTAACCAACTACTCCCTGTCAGCACCAGTGATGGCTCACAGCACATTCTTACCTGATACAGGTGCTCCAAAAATAGCACAAGTTACTGCTCTCATTTGCACTGGCTGACAACGTGCACAATGCAAACATCCCCAGCTGACGTAAAAAGAACCATCTGCAGCAGAAGCCTCTGTGCCAGAATGTTATGTCAGCCATGACGCACAGCGGGCCTCTGAAATCTGCAGCTAAATGTGTTATCAGCAGACTTCCCTGAAATATGAACTGGTGAATAATGAAGCAAGTCACTTTTATAATAGCAAATTAAACAAGGAAAGTGCTGATTTCCTTGTCACATTGCTAAATGTTTATAAGCATTTTTTTCCAACGCGCCTGCAATAAAAAGGTCAAGTTAATTCGGAAATCAACATAATTGTGTGTGTATGTATGTGTATATGTGATGCATTTATGGGGAAGCTCCATAAGTACATGAGGGAGAAAGGAATACAACAGTATGTTGATCAGGCAAGATGAAGGTGAGAGGAGGCTCGTGTGCAGCATAAACACCAGAATAGACCTGTTGGGCCGAATGGCCTGTTTCTGTGCTGTAAAATTCTATGTGATTATGTTTGTATGTACGATGAGCTAACCATTATCTTTATTTGGAAATAGTCCAAATTAAAAAAGATATGGAATGTATTATATTATATATATATATATATATATCATTCATGGTAGGATGAGTTTGCTAAAAAGTTAATAAGTTTCTTGCTGACCAATATAAGGTTTATTGGTAGGCTCTTTGCTAACATTGGTCCGGAATGCGCTGCAATTGTGATATTGGCAACGTAGGGCGTAAGTTAGACCATTGTGCTCCCTGATCCTCCAGTGGCAAACTCACACCACAATTTGCTGGAAAAATAATTAGAATGCGCCACAGCAAGCATAATGGCCCATAGGGAGCTGAGTGGCCAATGTCTGATACACATCTAAGGTACCGGGGCCAGACACAGAACGGGACAACAGGTTATTTAATGTTTCCATAAAAGTAAAAGAGCTAAACAATGTGTGCAGGTTTCCCATTTTCATATTTTAAAAATTGATTAGTATAGTTAGTTTCTTCTCCTTATTGCGTATTTAATTCTCGTTACTTATAATCGGGACAGCGCAAAAGGGCTCCAGTCTGTCAAAACGAGGGCCACTCATTGTTGTCTGGTTAATTTCATTTCTGATAGTTTGTTTTGTCAGTAAGTGGCTGGTTGCTTTATTTTAAACAAAGTAAGATTGGTTTGTTAAGGAAGACTGAAGCTGGTTATCTCCTTGTACATACAACCCACGCTTCCAAATAAAGGCCCAGAAATTGCTGGAGCAGGGCATCTCGCGGTGAGCGCCGTGAATTGGATATTTTCCTCACCTTTTAGGTTGTATTATTTTTGCGCCGCAAATTGCTGGAAGTGTGAGTTGATGACGTCATACGGGGAGGTTAACAAGGCATCTGGGATCTTGGTGAACAACAGGACCATACAGTCTATCTCCTTAACCAATGAAAATTAAGGCTGGAGAAAGAATCAGAGCGAACAACAGCGAAGGAAATATAGTTGCAGAAAGAGAAATAAAGAAAGAGAATGGGTTGAGAGAGACACACAAAAGAGACAAAGGAAAATTCAGAAAAAGATTTAAAATTTAAAAATCCTCTAAGAGCAATTTACTACCGACGGGAGTGCGATTCTACAGTTTCATTGTTCCTTTTCTGGGCCTCCAAGATTGAGTGGCATGTCAGGACCATAAATCATGTCATTAAGAGGGGCCTTAAGAGATGAACTAACAGCCCTAAATGGCTGTGGTGAGATTAATTCATATTTATGGTGCAAAATCCAGCAATTTCATGACACACAAGGGGAGGCTCACGCCAAGATGGTAATTTTTTCAGTTTTGGCAAGTCTTTAGTGTAAAAAGTGACAAAGATTTCTATCATCATTGTTATCTTTGATAATCTAGTACTGATTGTGATTATGGAGTTCTCACTTTTGGTATAATCTTTGGTTCCTCTTTTAATTTATTAACCATGACATGAAAAATAGATCCCTTTGCTTTTCTAATAAGGTATCAATGTAGTTACTACAATTTTGCTGCAGTTAACAGAAAGCCTCACACTTATGCAATTCATGGTGTCAAAATGAAGCTGCTTTGATAGACACAGTATCATCTTTTCTACCATGCCCTGAAAATGTTCCTGCAACATGCAGCACATCAGTCACATGCTGCTTTTTAACACAATTCCACAGCACATAAATCTCATACTGAAAAAGAACACTTCATTTTTTAAATAGAATTGCTTCAGGCTGTCAAAAGAATCACTTGACCTTTGCTATGCACCTTTCGTGAATCTTATACACTGGATAATCTTTATCAGAGTGCAATTCATAATCAGTAGGTTTATATTATCCAATTGTGCCACCATTGTGTACGAGCTGTCTTGCCAGTGGGCCCGTGAGGCTCAGAAACCTTTGAGAAAATTGGTTCAATACTGGATGCCAGAGCCTTTCTAGGACGTAAATCAGGAAAATACATCCTATGGTATATTGCTCTCATTCACATTCATTATAACATGCCTGTACATTTTCGGACAGTGGTACTATGGGACTGCCCCCAAAAGTGCTAGAATTTCCAATGCAGCAGAACCCTGGCAGATTCCAGTCCCCCTGCTGGAACTGCCCTTCCCGATCCCAGGAATTTCAGGATCTCCGTGTTTTTGCACAGGTGAAAATAGGCAGACAGTGCACTATTAATTTAGCACCATTTCACTTATTCAGCCCCAACAACTCTGCTGCATTTAATGGGAGTCAAGAAGGCTAAAGAAAACATTCACACAGCTAGTGGCGGTTGTGAAGAGAGAAAGACAGAGGAGATGATAAAATAGACAAGGAAGAAAAGCTAGGAAAGAGAAAAATGTACATGAACACTTTTTGGCTAATCTAAGGCCGTTGTGAAAGAATCAGCTTGATGCTTTTGACAAAAAATGGACATCTCCACCACATGGCTCACAATTCATACTCTCACACCTAGGTCTGTTCAATGTTGACAGTTCTGTAAAGGCCATCGTCATTTTGTCTTACCATTTTTGAAAATAAAGATGCACACATTAATATAATTAATAATATGATGGGCCTGTTGCATCTTTGTCACAACTGATCACTAAATATTTACGTTAAATCAATTTAACACAAAAACGCATCACAAAAGTCTGTGCATCAACATAAATTCGTCCCCATGGGCAAAAAGTAAACTTTCAGTGTGCTAGGTTTTGATATTCCATTAATTTAGCTTGCACAAAGCAACCCTTTAAGTTTTAAAACCGTTTTAAGCTCAGTTCAGTAAGGAATTGTTCACTGCAATAAATCGGCCTTTTTAATATTAATGCAGTCATTTGTCACTCTGCAGAACAGCAGTGAATTTGTTGTCTGCATCCATGGCATTAAGTTCTTTTTTGGCGTTTTTCATTTAGTAAGTGTTACCAATGCAGATACAAACAGCTATTAGTGTCCCTCGACTTACCTTACAATGTAGCATACATGAGGTTTGGTGCAGATAGTGGGAGTCACTGTGCAACTTAGAAGGATGCCCTTATTGTAACAGAGCAAGATTTTCCATTTTTTTTGGTTGTAATTTATAGGACTAATAATGCAGCACATTAGAAAGAAATGTACTGATCTCCAAAGGTTATTAAGGTAAGTGTGCTCATACTTTGCTTAATTTTACATTGTTGAAGAATAGAGGCAGCTTTATTATATATCTGGCTGTGTTATACTTGACCTGGAATGGGAAAAGTTCTATTCTCCAGTATCAACATCCCACAACTCGATAAGCACAAAAATTAAGAACACAGCTACTTGAGGATCAAGAAAGAAAAACAATCACTTAATTCTGACTTGGTCATTGACCTGAAACGTTAACTGTTTCTCCCTCCATGGATGCTGCCTGACCTGCTCAGTGTTTCCAGCATTTTCTGTTTTTATTTCAGATTTCCAGCATCCGCAGTATTTTGCTTTTGACTTAATTCTGTTGTAGTTTCACCTCTATCAAGACAAACTTCATACAGCCAAAAGTAAATTGTTCAACAACACATAGGGCTCGATTTTAGGATGACTGAGCGGGTGCGTTCGTGGCAGGGGGGGCTCCGAAAATTGGGGATTCCCGGGGCAGGTCCGGAGCCCGGCTCCAACCCGCCCACTTCCAGGTTCCCCAATGTCGCACTTAGATGCGCGCGCAGCCCCCCGCATGTGGGACTCCCACTGGCAATTGAAGCCGGCGGGATCCCAATTAAACCAATTACTTTGATACTTCAGGTCGTTAGGAGACCTGATTAGGAGCATATTTTAGGAGGGGTGGGATTTTCATCCAAATTGAGCATGTTTCCCGTACTGGGGGAAACACTCCCAGTTGAAATGGACATGTTGCAGCCGCCAGCCTGTGGCAGCTGCAAAGGTCCATTTGACAGGTGGGGGGGACCCTCACTCATTGCAGGAGGCCACTCTGTCACTATGGACAAAGTTTAGCCTCCACCACCCTCCTCCTAACACACAAAATCACCAACTTGCAACCTCAACCCCGGTGTGCAGACACATTTACCTACCTTGCGGACCCCCTCAAACGTACATCTTCCGGATGGGGGCCGCCACAGCTGCAGTCACGACTTCCTCGGAGGGCGAACAGCATCACCAGCCGCGCCGTCCACCTCTGATACGTGGAGCTCCACAACACAGTGCTGTGACACATCCACCTGCACAGCAGGAAGGAGGGCAACCACAGAGAGAGATGCGTCGCAGAAGGCACAACCCTCACCACAGGGTCTACAGACCGAGGCTCAGCTTCCTGGACCTCTCTAAGGAGCAGTGCACACAGAGGCTCAGAGTCACTCGACATGTAGTCGTGGACATCTGCAGCCTCCTTCATGCCGAGCTGCTCCCGGCTGACCCGAGCACCATCTTCTTACCTGTCGCTGTCAAAATCACCACTGCCCTCAACAACTTCTCCTCCAGATCCTTCCAGGGTGCCACCGGGGACATCGCCAGCGTCTCTCAGTTGTCTGCACAAAAGAGCCCTGCAAATACACCTGCACCCACTTTGCAGTGACTCAATTGGTGGCGCCCGGTGTGGGTCTTCATGGTGATCCTCAGGAAAGAGAATTATTGCACAAACCAGACAAGATTTGCAAAGATGTGGCAGTAGTGGTGATATCAAATTTTTATGTTTTTTTGCAAACCAAACAAAAGTAAATCAAAAACATGACATTTTGTCTTACACCCTTGTGCATCCCCTTTGTGCTCACAAAAACTTTGCCTTACTTTTACGGGAACCCTGACGTGATGCTACCCCTGTGGCTTCAGCCGAGGTAGTGGCAGGTTGCTCTTGTCCATGCCCTGACCGATGAGATGCTTTACGCAGACGCTGTCTGGGTTTCGGTGCCCGTAAGGGCCCCTCCAAAGACTGCTCCACCAGCACCTGTGCAAGGGCAGACTCGGCCACCTGGAGAGGGGGCAGCATTGCGGGTACTGGTTGAGAGGGGGGCAACGGGTGAGACGTGGGAGCGCTTTGAGTGGTGTCCCCACTTCCATGTCCCCTTTCACCATCAGCCCTCTCCTGGCCCAGGCCCACATCACTCCTTCCACGCTGCTGGAGGACAGTTTGGAGGACTTGTGCGAAGCCTTGGAAGGCCAGTTGTAAGGTATCTGCCAGCCTGTTTAAGGCGGCAGAATGTTGCTCACCCTGAATCCGAACGGCCGTTGTCAGGGCCTGAATGGACTCATTGTTGAGCTGTGCTTGAAACTCGATGGAGGCTAGCCTTCCCTCCATTACAGACATTCCTGCATCTACCCGGGACACTATCTCAGAGATACCTTCATGTCCCTGTGACAGTATTCCACTCACGCAAGAGTTGGACTCCTCCATCCTCTGCGCGATTGTGGAGAGTGCACGTGGCAACAGTTTCAGTACCTCAGCAATGTGCTGATGACCCTCGATGACTCTCCTTTTCATGGCTGGCCCCCAGGGTTCAGCATCTGGGTCCAGCTGAGCAGAGCCTGGAGAAGAGTGCTCACACTGACGCAGACTCTCCACGGCTACCCCTGCCACCAGGGGGTCTGCTCGTGCTCACATGTGCATGGTGACTCACCATATGCAAGCCCAACTAAGTGAGGAAGGGGACCCACCGAGGTGTGTGTATCTGCGCTGGTGGATGGCTGGCTCAGATGTGACGATGCACCCTCAGAGGCCGGCAGGTCCTCTGATGAATCACCCTCCGCAGTCACGGCGCTCGCAGATGGCCCTGCAAGAGAACAGAAAGCAATTTTAAGCACGTGGACAGATGTTGAGGTGCTGCAGATGCCAAGTGATGTTAAGATCATTCGCTATCATGAGTGCTGAGTGTTAGATTTCTAACACCAGCCGTTGGTGCATTCCCAGTCTCGGCGTCCGCCATGGACAGGCACTCCAGTGTCCGGCTTACTTCCGATGCCTGCTGCTCCGCGTCTGTTAAGACCACCTGGTGTGGCGGGCCCCCTCCGGTCCTTGCCCTCTCCAGGGCATTCTGGCATCTCTTCTATCAAGGCAAAACACATAGAGGCATGATTGAGTGATGGTTGCATAGTGTCCCGCTGCATGCATTGGTGTGGGTGGGGGTGACCGTGAGGGAGATGCATGGGAGGGTGCATTTGAGACATAGCCATGAGATTGTATGAGGATTGGGTTGCGTGGTAGTGTTCGAATGGGAACTGGGGCGGTGAGTAAGTGCAGGCAAAGTGAGGATGATGGTTGAGTGGATGTGAGGAGTGATGCGAGAGCGTTGTGATGGCAGTGCAGAAGGAGTTGTGTGGTGGTGGAGGTGATGTGGAAGATAGAGTGTGGGAGAATGCGTAAGTATACTCACTTTGGCTGACCTGGTTAGGTCATTAAAGCGCTTCCTGCACTGGACCCAGCTTCGGCACACATTGCCACTGCTGCTGACCTCCTCGAGCCAGGCCTTCTTTGTGGCAGAGGGAGGCCACCTCCTCCCATCAGATGGGAACAGAATTTCCCTCCTCCTCCTCACCCCATCGAGCAGCTCCTGGAGTGAGGAGTCGGTGAACCGTGGAGCAGCCTTGCCTCTGGCCTGCTCCATGCTCGTAATTGGTTCTTTGCTGCAGGAGGAGCATTGGAGGACTGCCCCTTTAAATAGGGCTCCTCCTGCTGACAGCCTGTGATGCGGGTGCGCAGTGCGCCCGCTGCGCAGGTCTGGAACGGGAAACCCGGAAGCACGCATAAGTACCTTCAATTAGGCTGCGATCGCATGCGGAGCACCCCAAATTCACTGGGCGCATTACCCACGCACCCTGTCGACCCCCCCCCGCTGCCAACCCACCTCCTTCCTAATATCGGGCCCATAGAGTTCAGTCACCTTTTGTCAAGCACACACGTAAATGAAGAGTGAATGAGTGCAACCATCCTCATTTACGTAATTTCAACACTAGGCCAAAAGAAAAGTGACAGCTGGTCAGGCATTGTAGAGGTCTAATAGTTGTTCATTCTTCAAAAAGAAAATAATCAATATATTTTGCCAGTGTGTGACACAGTATTAGTGCCACTCTTACAGACACATTTCGAAGAGTTGAGAGAAAAAACAAATTCAGGCTTATTATGCTGAAGGTCGTAGACCCATCCCATCCTAGCTGGCCAACTCCTCTGATACCTACACTGTTAGTCTTTTATACTGGACAATGAAAGTCATCTCGCTGCAGATGTTAGAGAAAGACCTCCTTTCTCTTCAGAACTTGGGGCCAAAATTTACATTTGCACATTAGATGGCAAAAACATTTATCAAACTCAGAAAGTCAGCTTCTGCTATAACAGCGTAACATTTTCTTTTCCCATACCAACCACCCTTTTGACCTCCTGGAGCCTGAGTGACTCTCACAATATCAGAGAGAACACGCTTTCAACCTGGATCTGAATCAGTGTCAGAGAGAAGAAAGCAGAGATCTAGCCCACTGCACAGGCCAGTCACCTCCTGATAAGCCGAGTTCTAGTTTTGAATCACATTTTTTGCATTTGATGTGGCATTATTACAGCTTAAAAAAACAATTCGCCCTCATGTTAGTTCATTCATGGCTGGATGAATAGTACAGCATAGCTGCTAAGGACTAAGCAAAAATACCAACCTTAGTCACAAGCTAACCAATTTGTTAAATATCTGGCTTAAACTGGCCAGCAAAGCTGTAATAAAACATAACATGTTGACTATCAATTAGAGGCATGTGGCATTGTGCCAGTGTGGGAGAACAACTGAGAAGCTATGACTCATTTTTGTCCTAATGATAATATACACAAAGACATCAATTTTGTCCAACTGTTTAGCAACCAAGAAAAGTATTCTGATAAGGACTACACCCCTTTATTTTGTTGTGATTGAGCAGTAGCAAATGAACAGTTTTTGTCTCCTTATCTAAGGAAGGATATACTTGCCTTAGAGGTGGTGCAACAAAGGTTCACTAGATTGATTCCTAGGATGAGAGGGTTGTCCTATGAGGAAAGGTTGAGTAGAATGGGCCTGTACTCTCTGGAGTTTAGAAGAATGAGAAATGATCTCATTGAAACATATAAGATTCTGAGGGGGCTTGACAGGGTAGATGCTAAGAGATTGTTTCCCCTGACTGGAGAGTCTAGAACTAGGAGTCATAGTCTTAGGATAAGGGACCGGCCATTTAAGACTGAGATGAGGAGGAATTTCTTCACTCAGAGGGTTGTGAATCTTTGGAATTCTCTACCCCAGAGGACTGTGAATGCTCAGTCGTTGAATATGTTCAAGGCTGAGATAGATAGATTTTTGGACTCTAGGGGAAATCAAGGGATATGGGGACCAGGCGGGAAAGTGGAGTTGAGGTAGAAGATCAGCCATGATCTTATTGAATGGTGGAGCAGGCTCGAGGGGCCGTATGGTCTACTCCTGCTCCTATTTCTTATGTTCTTATGACCTCATGATTTTTAGAGTGAGGATTTCTTTTAATAAAAATGCTGTGCAAACTATTACAATAGGTAGTAAAACCACACTGCTAGGGGTCTGAATGATGAAGTGCTAATACTAACAGATATGTTATAGTTTAAATAGAATGTCTTGTCCTTGCCTTTAGAATTTTGAAAATCTATTTGCTAAGAGAATTTCAGTTGTTTGACTTTGTGATGGCAGTATAAAATTTTGTTGACTTTAAAACTAAACTGTACATAGTGTGACAGATATCTGCAAATACATTTTAAAAATTAAATTGAAGTTTATGTTAGCTTTAATGTATAAAATTAATTTTCAAAAGGGGCTGTTACCTTGAAAAATAACATGGAGTGGGCCCATCTACATTACTGATGTTTGAACTGAATCCTTATTTGGCTTTGCTGTTTCCATGGGTGCTGTTTGAGAAATGTTGAACTGAAACACTTTCTTTTGTTTTGTTATTGGAGGGGTGTTGTCACCTCTCTAAAGGGTTTTCAGAAAGATTCAGATCCTGCCAAAGCTTGTTCTGAGAAATCCACTGTATTAGTAACACATTGCCACAAAAATGTTTGTGCCTCCAGTGACTGCATCTGCTGTACTGAGAGCTCCTGCAAGGGGACTTTTGTTGAGTTCAAGTATTAATTGTCAGAACATTTTTTTCAAAAATTTGCAGGACATGTGATCAGTAAAATGGTGACACATTGCATCACTAACTGCTTCCTTCCAATCTCCTGTCTTTACCAACCAGGTTAACCAATTTGAAATACAATTCACCGAATGACAACATCCTTTCACTAATCATTCCAATGGGACTATCATTCAGAAGAATATAACAATATAGGAGTATGAAAAGGCTGCTCAGTCCATCTAGCTCACTTTATCGTCCAAGGCCGTTTTCAGGACACAAACTCCATGAATTAGCTGTCTCTTTCACAGAACTCATTGTATTCTGTGATTACTTTACATTTAGGTTTTTACTGCTGAATCCAGTTGCTGGGCATAAGTATGGACAGATATTGCAAGCAGTCTCTAATTACTGCTGGTAACCTTTTGCCCTGAGATTCTGGCCCTGTTTCCTGCTTGAGATACTTTTGGCTGAGGGAATAGTGGAGCAGCTGAAGGTGGTCAGAACAGGAACGTTATGTAAAAAACATTTAATAATAAAAGGTCATTTTTCTCATTAAAACTATTCTTTGTTCAGACCTTCTTTAATTGCTCCATCATGGACCCATTCAATCTCCTGAGAGAGGTAAACCAGTAGTAAGATAAAGCTCCATGAAATGTCCTATTGACCCTAGTCGGTAATTAAGTAAAACTCCAAAATATTAATTCAATCCACAATATTCAACTCTTGACTAATTATCTTCTACACATAATATATAGCCATAGTTCTAGCAGCACAGGAACCAACATGTTCCAAGCAATATTTGACCATCTGTGGACATACTTAGTCTTACTGCCTTCAATCTCACTCTTACATATTTACCCAGCTCTTTTCTGAAGAAGTAAATTTGCTTTTTGTGTTATACTGAAGGAAAGTAAAGTCAACCTTAAGTAAAAAAATTAACATTCTTTGAGTAGTGCATTCAAGGTAGATTTATGTTCTTAAGACATATGTTATCTGATTAACAACTTATGCAATAAATATAAATTTTGTTTTTGGCAAGACGGTCCAGCAATGAAGAGGATCCAAGAATGGAGTTCTACACTAAAATAAGTTTATCTGTTCTAATTTATTGTATCTGTGGGTCTAGATCTGACATAGTAAAGACATAGTAAAGAAAGTTTGTGGACAGACTGTATTTAGTCTGTATGTAATTCAATACTATTTAAATTTTATTTTGTATTCCTGTGTAACTATCAGACTGTTGGAGGACATGATTGAGGTCTAAATTTAGAGTTGAAAGACTTGTTACTGGATTCTCTATTTGCAAATTAGCATCAATACAAAGATACTCAATATATGTTACTAGTCACTAAGTTTCGGAGCAACTCCAGGAACTTGTTTTCAGATATGACAATAGATATAGGTCTTGGGCTGAGTTTTATTATCGAACCAACAGTGTATCAGCCTGTTAGAAGACTCTGAAATGCATTTCTTCCCTCTGCTTTGTTAATATTTGGAGGGTGTTGATTGTGTTATTGACACATTCATCTGTAATGTTTCACAAGTTAACAACACATGCTGGTGCAAGGTTTTTTTGTATAATGTGTAATATAATGCTACTTTTTACCTCAATTTAGAGACCATGGGTAAGTTGTAAAGTACATTTTTAATTGCAATAATAAGTCAATATGCAATCTTTTCAGGACTTTGCTACACCAATAATTCTGAAACTGCATCTCACTAAAAATGATTTTTTAAAATATGTAAATACAAGCCATTCAGATGATTACAAGTCTTTACTGTACAGCAACTCATCCAACAACTAGTTGTAGTTAGTAACTACCTGGCCCCAACAATAATTACTAATCTAGTGGCTGGATCTCTTCCATTCCCATTACATAAACAGCCCATTTGAATTTTGAAATTATCTTAAATGTCAAATAAAATTCCTTTTGGATTTGAAGTTTCATTCCAAAGACTTATTAACAATTGAACAGCAGGGAACATTATGGTGCAGCAGGCTAGCACAATATCCTTTCAATTTTGGAGCCTTGGTTTGAATCTAATCCAGACAAGTCTTTGTTCTCTGCCGGCTGTCAAAGTTCTATCTGAGTTGAGAAGTCTCAGAACAGTTCATCATGGGCATGAGTCTACAGCAAAAGAGTACACAATATTCAATACAAGTAGCAGTTTCACTCAGAGGAACCATTACTGATTTGAAAAATAGGAAAATACACACTGGACCATTAGACATGCTCTTCTGAAGCTGGGTTCAGATAAATTGTTGACATGGTATGAAATAGTTTACATCTAGTATGTGTTAGAATTGACCAGATAGTGCTCAGTGCCAAAAAAATTACAACTTTCAACTTGGTCATTACAGCAACAAAAAAAAAATCAAAAGGCTTATTTTAAAAATTATTTTTTTGAACAACTTTCAATTGGATATTTGAATATGGATGTACATCATCAATCAGTCTGAGGGGCTTTATTGCTGCACAACACACACTGGCCCATTCCTTATGATCACTAGTCAATCTCCCATGACATTGTACATGGGGATTGAAGTCTGCAGATGAAGCAGGGTTAAAGAGATGGGTATAATTGGAACAGGATACCCCATTTTAAAGTCATACATTCTGTCCTTAATTTTATATAATACTTTGATTTTGTATTATTTACAGTCAAATAACAAAGCTGAGATCAACTTGGAAAGTAGGGTTAATTAGAGCTCTGAGTTTCTCTGCAGTACAGGCTGAGGAACTGGGAAATGTGACAATGAGATGCTACAGCACCAACACTGGCAGGGGAATGTAATTACAGCATGACAAATTTACATAGGTAGCTTCAAATATAAATGTGGACATAAGAATTTACAATAGGAAAAGCTGACACAAAGGTGTAACGAAACAAGACAACAGGAAGTACATATCTGTAGACAGAGCACATTGATAAAGGATTATTATACATTAGTGGACAGGTGGTAATGTATCTAATACTTGGATTAAGATTGATCAAAATACTTAAAAAGCATTGAAAAAGATTCTACAAAATCTTTTTTATGCATTTAGCAAATGCAAATGTGATGACAAAATTTATGCTGAAACACAATTCATATTATGGCATTGCAAAAAGCATTGCATCATTTGTGCGTGACATTGCAAGGAAAATAACACACAACTGTGTTGCTGTTCCCTCCCTTAAATGCTGTAACACTTGGTTGGTTGAAAGACAGGATTAATTTTTGAAGAAAGGTCCGCATCCAGATCATTAATTTTTCTGTACTCGCCATGGATGCTGACTGACCAGCTGTGCGTTGCCAGCATTTTCTGTTTTTGCTTCAGATTTCCAGCATCTGTAGTATTTTGATTTTACTTCAGAATTAATTTTCAGCCAATAAAAAAAATCAAAGAGGTGGAGTCAAGTTCTGGGGTGGAATTTGGGTCTGTGGACATACAGGTAAAAAAAGTAAGGTACGATTTTAAAAGTAAAATAAGTTAGAGAAGAGATAAATAGGATAGCCACAAGAAATATCAAAGTTAAAAATAAGATGAGAGACAAGGGAATGTAAAGAGAATGGGATGAAAGATACAGGAAGCAGCCTTAAAAAGGGTTTATTTTACAAAAATACCACATTATTACAGTATAAAGCTACTTGACATCTAAGTGGTGTAATATTAAGGGTCTTTTTAGTGTCAGTGTAGAAATCTAAAACAAAAACTGGCCTAGGGTGTACAGAATTTCTTCAAGCCATTGGCATTGCGAGGGTTGTTTGATATTTTAAGTGAGGTGCACAGTTCATTACAGCTGGGTTAATTATTGCAGAAATGTGAACTGATGATGACGCTATAAGTATCATTGCTGCCAAAAAAACCACCCTGCTCTCAACAATAAGTGTATAGAAATATTACAACACAGGGCAATTTCCCCCCAAAGAATGATCTCAATTATGGAATATAAAAGGGCATTTTAATTCATTGAGAATATCTGTAGAATCACAGTTCCTTGCTGATTAGTGCCAAATATTAAACTTCGATAAACATGATCTCTTAAACAGATTGACCCTGATAGAAATGTGATTTGAATAAAAACTGTTTATTTTGTGGGTGTAATAGGTAATTTCACTGTCCTACAGAATTGTGTCACACAGTTTAAAACAAATAAGGGATAACCTATGGCTGGCAGTGTGTTACAAGGTGATAGAACATACACGGGCTTATACGGCACGGTAAACCCTAAGTTATGTTGGAGGTGGCCTTAAAATATTTGAGTGCACAAGGTTGTTTTATTGATTGCCAGGAATATGGGGAGGAAATATCACAGGTGAAAGAAAATATCACAGGTAGACTAAATGACAACATGGGCTGAATTCTCTTCCCTTTGACAGGTTAGCAACAGGATTAATGCCTGCCCACATAATTCTGCTAGAATTTCCTCCCAGGGCCCCCATTATGTATGCGATGCTAGTTTGGAACAGCAATACCGCTCCTCGTGGGTTTACTGCTGCTGGGAGAGATTGAAATTTAGAGCTGCAGCATTTTGGCTTCTGAAGTGGCAGCCAATAGTGCTGCTATAGATGCTTTGAACAGGACACTTTCACAGCACTTGCAAAACCTGATTGGGACTATTCAGTCTGTGCTGCCACCAATCCCTGAACCCGAGTCCTGAACCAGTGGACTACAAGCAGTGTGACAGATGTTACCATCTCTCCAGAAAGTGGCAATGACCCTGCTTCATTGTGGCCTCCTCCAAAAGGAGGATGTACAGGTGTGAAATGATTTTCTTTGGTGAGTCAACCTTTATTTATTGAATGCACTAGGCTATATTTCTGTCCTGTGGGGAGGGAGTCTTTCCTCCTCCTCCTCCTCATCAGCTTCATCATCACCTTCAGCTTTTGGAAACAGCAAGCCTTTCACAATTTTATTTAGCATATAGCATGCCAGAAGAGACTATGCTGTGCTATGTTACAAGGCTCCATCAGATTTATCTATGCAGCTAAAATGGATCATTTTTCTCAGTATCAGCCTGTTGGGAAAGCCATAATGGCTTCTCTGCACAGAATTCTAGTTAAGACAGCAGTCGAGCCCCGATGATGTGCCTGATCTGCACATTTAAAGAAGGACCCTGTGGGTGTTTCCAGCCCAGAAGAGCAGATTAAAATCAAAACCTGTGAGAAGATAGCGGGAGCTCGGCAGGTAAGACCCACAGACGATTTTAACTGCCCGCCTGCCTGGTTTCCGCCGGGTGGGCAGGATAAAATCACCTCTAAATGATTCTATGTCTCCCAGACAGTGAACTAAATGGGCATACCTTGGATAATAAATAACATTTTCATTATCCATTATAGGTAGATAAATAAGTACGTTTGCTCTTCTCATATACCGCACTTACATAAATAAATCACTTCATGTAATACGGGGGAGCAACTTTACTATCCATCTGCTTAGGGTGGAGTATGGTGATTTACAGCGAAGGCCAAGAAATAAATACATTTTTTAAAAAGATTAAGCCATTTGTATCATTGCTTGTTTACCAAATATATCTGCAACTATACTTAGTGTTACCAATTTTCCTCTTCAAATAAGCATGATTAAATCAGGACTATTATTCACTTCAATAATGTTATAATTCTTCCAAAACTTGCCAATTTTGAGTTCTGAGATAAACAAAATCATAAGAAATACAGCTGGTATAAGCATTTAGAATATATTACAAGATACAAAAACCCACTCTAAGTCAATGTCCCTTGAATCCTCCCCATTTGTCAGGTTTCTCCTCAGCTGTATTTGTCTTGTAAACAATTTTACAACACCAAGTTATAGTCCAGCAATTTTATTTTAAATTGTATTTGTCTTGAGCTTTCTTACTGTACTTGCCTAAAGTATTTGCAGAATATCAGCCAATAAATAACATACATCACTTTTGCTTTCAAAGTTTCCTCAGAAAAAGTTGAAGAGTTCATCCTTTAACTTGTTTTTAATGTTTTATACAAAAATAGAAAATTCGGGTTACTTTCATTTTTCCGAGAAATGGATTCCCTGGGGGTTTACTTCTCAGTAATCTTCCATGCATAGAAGGGAGCAGGACTTACATCTAGCAAGCCCTGGCACATCTTCCAAATGGCCTGTCTTGCTGTCCATCATAAAAAAATCCTGGACGTTGAAGCACCAATGAAACTATGGCCTTCTATCTTTTTAAGTCCCTTCAGCTGACAGTAGTACTTCTCGTTGCTGCAGGAACTCAAGGCTCAGGCTTTTCATATGGGAACAGGTCCCTGACAGAAGACCGTTTTAGAGACATTCCTAACACACAAAATGCTATTGTATAAGTAAGTTAAATCAATTTCTTATAAATTGTTACAAATTTCAGTCTGCCTTAGATATTCTTTTGGGTACAGGGTGCTGGTAGCTCCTGTAAGTGGTCCGAGCATCTTGTGTTCAGAAGTGTGCCCGGATTATCCAAAATCTAATTATATGATAGTGTAACAACAGGACCCCTTGTGGTTTGAACTGAATATTGTGACTTTCAGAGAAAATGGCAGGGTTGAGACAACTGACCCTCATTGTATCAGTTTGAAAGAGACAGTCAGCTGTGACATATTTCATCTGGCTTTAAAATGCACCTTCCATGCCTGCAGCCTGTGGCTTTTTAAAAAAAAACCTGTGCAACATTACAGTGTTTTCAAACACAAAACTTAAACATAGCTCAATCCCAAATCTTTTCTATGAAGAAATAAAAATGATCAAAAATCCCAAGATATAACATAAATGTTGTAACTTTTTACGTCTGCGTCATGCTCCAAACCTTACTTGTAGCAGTGAGCACGGAGGTTAGTGGAGAAAGCAAGCTGGTGGGCAAAAAGGTTTTGCTGACTGCTCACTATTGATTTGTTGTTTTCATACAGCCTGAGGGTTTTTTTATTGGAAGTTTATGTACAGCTTTATTTGCTGCCCAGTAGTGCATTGCCTATATTTGTTGTTATTGTCTATGTTTCTTGTTATAGAAATGAAATTTGACCCAATCAAATTCAAGCATAACACAGTTATTTGCACATAGTCAAGCATGACACCCCAAGTGTCTTGGGCAAGCATACCCTAAACACAACAGGGTAAAATTTCTGCTGGGGTTCTCCAGATTTCCTGCTGTTTCTTTTGGGTTTCTACTAAAGCTAAGGTGGGAGATCAGGAGAATCCCAGCAGAAATTCAATTTTATATATAAGCTAGTGGCTCTTGTGAGGTGCTGCCCACGGTTAATCAGATGATTCAATTCTTTACAATGAAGTGAATATGATGTAATGCACAATGTCTTATTCTGCTGTTAAGTTGGAGCTGTGTTTTTATCTGGCCTTTCTGTGTCTTCAAGGCCAGAAAATCTCATCATTATAAGTACAAACTGACTAGGGTCACACAGAGTCTAATCGCTGAATGCTGAGAACATTTAATAGAGTACAATATGCTTGTCAGTTTCAGGTAATAATACCTGTGCCTGCAATTCCCAAAATACTGCAATCTGAGCAGGTGCAGAGCGAAGAAGTTCCCAGCATGCATCAGTATGATTCAGTTAATCGGTGCAACAACTAGAAGGCAGTCTTTCCGCAAACTATGACAGTAATTCTGAGTTTGTTTCTCCAAACAATTTCAAAATAAGTTTGAATATAAACTTTTTTCAAAATGAAAACTTTCATAATTGCTTATATTTACTTCATGGTGCATGGTTCATACTCCTGTGACTCGGCCAACGTTGTCTACCTCATACGTTGCAGGAAAGGATGCCCCAGAGCATGGTACATTGGCGAGACCATGCAGACGCTGCGACAACGGATGAACGGATACCGCGCAACAATCGCCAAACAGGAGGGTTCCCTCCCAGTCGGGGAACACTTCAGCAGTCATGGACATTCATCCACCGACCTTCGGGTAAGCGTACTCCAAGGCGGCCTTCGAGACACACGACAACGCAAAATCGTCGAGCAGAAATTGATAGCCAAGTTCCGCACCCATGAGGACGGCCTCAACCGGGATCTTGGGTTCATGTCACGCTACACGTTACCCCACCAGCGAACAAATGTTATCTGTTTTTAATATAATGGGTCATTTGCTGGCTCTCTCTGCCTTCCGGATGTTTCTGCCTCTCTCTGTTTTTTTTCTCTGTTTTTTTTTTCCCTGTTTGTTTTTTTGTTGAATGTGTATTCGGGGGTTCTGCAGGTGACACCTCTCTGTCTGAACACGGTGATTGCCTTGGCAACGGGCAGTTGCAGGGGCAGTCTGTAAACACCATGTATTGTTCTATATGTATAAATGCGTAGGCTTCAAGGAGCTCCTGAAACATTTACCTGAGGAAGGAGGAAGTCTCCGAAAGCTTGTGAATTTAAAATAAAATTGCTGGACTATAACTTGGTGTTGTAAAATTGTTTACAATTGTCAACCCCAGTCCATCACCGGCATCTCCACATCATATTTACTTCAGTGAGAGGGGGCTGACAGAGAAAGAAAAACTAAATGATGTGCTTTTACTGATAATTCAAAAAGAATAATTGTTCACAGGACGGAATTATTTATGCATGTGATTTGTATTTGGTTAGCAAGCTACAGTGGATAAGAAAAACACTTTTTTTTCCAGGAAGCAATCGAAATCACTTGCTTCACTGTTTCTGGGCAGAATTCTTACAAATTTCTTTCCAAATCTTTCACTCAAGTTGTACACATCTTACCACTTCCATACTCCAGCCCTGTCCCTTCCACTTGGAACAATGTAATCTCTGACCCAACATGAACAACACCACAGAAAATACATAAATGATATATTGATACATGATAGGTATTGTACTATACTTGGAGTAAGTGAATTGCCTCACATTAGATAGGCTGCTATTCATATAAATGTTAACAATGAATCAAAGTTGTGAACATTCTGCTATCCATATCTTGTGTAAAAAATCATTGTGCCATAATACAATTGAATTGCTCATGAAATATTAGTCTTTCACTCCATTGAAAGATAATTTATAATACCCTGTTATAGGTACAAAATGTTATAATTCCATAAAACAAGTTTGATATTTTCTACATGATAAACCCATGTCATTATGGATGTGTGATAATACAAGAACTACTTATATCCTCTATCAAAGCAATCCCACCCCATCCATTCACTTTTCGAACTCTAGGCTGTCAGATACAACAGACTGCATGCCACCCTAATCTTTTAATTCACTAGTGAGTCATTGAACTATTGGGCTAAATTTTGCTGTCAGAATAATGTGAGGCTAATGGCGCTCGCCATTATTTATGTGTGAATGGTGCAGCAACTTCCGGTGAGGGGCAGATGTGCAATTAAATACCAATATCCAAATGTTGCTGTCCAGTTTCACCGCTCCTGTGTTAGCTTTGCAAAAATGGCATTTCGCCGTCTGCCTCACCATTGATATGCATTGAGTGTCATGAAGTTGCTGTATTTGCACGGTAGATACAAACTAAACCAGGTGCAGATATTTAGCATTAGTAATTACAAGCATAAGTACCCTTTTAACGACATGATAAGCGTTAACGACTGCCAATCAACCTCTCTGGCAACGAAAATTAACTATTATAAGTGTGGAGTTTCATTCCTTCAGGTTTTGAATTTTTCGGGGAGATTTTAAAAATGTCAAATTTTACTTTTCCTTTCTGTCTCTTCTCTCTTTCTTAATCCAATCTTTCTTTCCCTCTCTATTTCTCTTTCTGTACCTGATTTGACATTGAAGTCACCCTCTTTAATTCACCCTTCTTCTCAGTCCTTCCGCTGTTTATTTCCCAATCCTTAAATCTCACTGGTTAAGGAGATACCCCGTTGGTTGCCCTGTTCACTCAGGTCCCAGATGCCCCGTTTCCCTCGCTGCGTCATTATCAGCTCGCACTTTCAGCGACTTTGTGGGCAAAAACATTTTGAGCTAAAGAGTGCAGGGGCAAGTCTAACTAATGGCAGATGCCACAAGATGTCCTGCTACAGCAAAATCTGGCTCCTTATCAATTTTTACCTCCATGACTTGGTGTGAATATGAAAAATGGAAATGCTTCTCAAATTCAACAAAGAAAAACAAAAACAGAACCTTTTATTTCCATTCAATTCTCACAAAGATTAGATTTTGCCTACAATTTAATATTTAATCCCTGTTTACAGAATTTTCAAGGTGCTGGTTGTGCTATAATACTTAATTCTTTATACGATATTCTGCACTTTACTTGAAAAGATCTGGCTTGGTTTCAATGGGTCTGACATACAAGACGCATTGTTAATTCAGTGAAATAATTTTTTTTAAATTCGTTCATGGGATGTGGGCGTTGTTGGCAAAGCCAACATTTATTGCCCATTCCTAATTGCCCTTGAGAAAGTGGTGGTGAGCCGCCTTCTTGAACCGCTGCAGTCTGTGTGGTGAAGGTTCTCCCACAGTGCTGTTAGATAGGGAGTTCCAGGATTTTGACCCAGCGACAATGAAGAAATGGTGATAGATTTCCAAGTCAGGATGGTGTGTGATTTGGAGGGAAACTTGGAGGTGATGTGTTCCCATGCAACTGCTGCTCTTGTTATTCTAGGTGGTGGAGGTTGTGGGTTTGGGAGGTGCTGCTGAAGAAGCCTTGGTGAGTTGCTGCAGTACATCTTGTATATAATGCACACTGCAGCCACAGGATGCTGATGGTGGAGGGAGTGGATGTTACATGACAACACTAACAGTAATTCACTGGATGTGAGTCACTTTGAGATGTAATATGAAGGCATATAAATGCAAATATTGATTTTCTATTTTAAGAAATAAATAATTTTCTGTATTAGTTAAAATAAATTAGTTTGATACTTAAGGAACACAAGGAATTTCATATAATGTGGCAATGCACTTGCATGCTGATATTGCACAGCATAATTTCACCAAAGGAAAGTTGTAATCACTCTCATTCAGCCATCAGGTTGGTAAACATGAAAGTTTAGACCAACAATGGTATTGCATCACCTTTCTTATCACTCACCTCACTGCAAAAAGATTAAAGAGGGACAAATGTGATCATTATTGAAGCTTGTAGAATAGTATAACTGAACAAACAATGTCTACAGGAGGTATAATTTGGTGAAAACCCTGAATAAGGAAACCAAGAGATAATCACAAATTAAAGATGCTGCAAGCCAAACTTGTTACAAATTGGATAGCCAGGCAGTTAAGGATAAAATACTAGAGCCTGGTCTTCAGTTGCTTCCAATCCTTTATGCACAGAGAGCAACACAACCCACACCCTAGATAAGCTTTCTTATAAATGAATTGATATGCACCACCTGAATACAATTAACACTATTGATATAAATCACTTGGATACATTTAACAAAACTTAACATGTGAAGTATCTTATTCATACTTCTAGAGCCATTAGGCTATGGTCAGATTGTGTCCTGAAACAGCATGGTGGATGGGATGATGGCATTTTCTCTTTCAAATATGTTTATGATGTGCTGCAAAACCCCAAATTAAAAGCCACGCATTCCAGTGTTAAAATCAAATGAAGTAATTAGCCATGGCAATTTTTCCCCACAACACAACCGGTTCATTGTCCACATTTCATTAATGGGTACAGTCTACCTTTCCAGTATCCAACGCAAAAACTATTCACAGTTTATTGGGGTCAGCTGTGAAGAAAAAAAAATCTCTCTAACCGACTTATTCCCAATGGAGTGAATTGTACGCTCTTCATCTGTTCATGTTAATTTCTAACAATTAACTACAAAATTATATCAACTTTTTCTTTAACTGGGTACATTACGGCTCACATGTAAACACTGATGAGAGAAAGGCCATCAGTTTCCCAAGCTTGTAGCAAAATCTGATTATTTTCTTGGCATCTCTCCAAATCCCTTCACGAGATACATTTGCTTTTGAAAATTTAAATGGAATGAAGCCTGTGAGTAATGGAGCAATTGAACTTTTAACTGAGATACAGCATTGTTAATGGCAGGATCAAAACCTTTTTTCAGTATTCATAATGGAAACAAAAACACCAAGTGGTAACAAGTTAAAGAAATCACATCTTCCATTTTCCTAATGCTTAGTTTTTTTGCCAGAGAGAAAGGAGCTTGATGAGAACTAAGAAATACATCCATAAAGAAGGGATTTTATATATTTATTCTCAGGATGTGGGTGTCGCTGGCAATTATTGCCCATCCCTAGTTGCCCTGATACAATTAAGTGGCTTGCTAGGCCACTTCAGAAGCCAGTTAAGAGTTAACCACATTGGTATGGGACTGGAGTCACATATAGGCCAGACCAGGTAAGGATGGCAGGATTCCTTCCAAATCAACGTTAGTGAACCAGTTGAGTTTTTACAATAATCTGACAGCTTTATGGTCACTTTTACTGATATCTGCTTTACTTTTTATTTCCAGATTTTTTTTAAAAACTGAATTCAAATTCTCAAACTGGCATGGTGGGATTTGAACTCATGTGGGTCGATTTTCACTCCCTTCGCCTGGTGTTAACATGGCGGTAATAGCCTCAAATGGGGTTGGTGGCCTTACCACCCTGTTAACACTGGCGATGCCCCTTTAAAATATGGAAAACGGGATCATATGAAGGTAAATAGGATCCCAAATACCATTTTAGCTAGGATGTTAACAATGTAGTTATTCTTTAGAAGTACACAAGTGATTAGTATAGAATAAGAGTATAACATTGGTATTTCATGTTAATATCAGCAATTCAGAAGAGAAAACACAACCCCACAATGCACTAAAAATCTTGAATATTTCACTAATTTCGATTTTCCCCAAACAAGATCAGTGCTATGTTATTGCATTAAAAATACAAGTGAAGGATGTTAGTAGCTTCCACAGCATGACAATGTACCAAAGAAATTAACCACATTGGTATGGGACTGGAGTCACATATAGGCCAGACCAGGTAAGGATGGCAGGATTCCAAACCCATCTACTTCCCAGTCCCAGATGGTAGAGTGTGACTAATTAAAAGCTTTAGATCCAAAACTTTTGAAAGTACTGTGCAGATTATATGTTAAATACAGTATTTCTCAAGTAGGTCATATAATAAAGGTGTGCATTTGGCCACCCTTTGCATGCACACATACAGATAAACACAAGAGTGCACACTCCACACATGGCACTGGAGTAAAAATAGAAAATACTGAATGCGACCCTGCTTGCTTTATTGTGGAGGAATTTCACTAACAAATAATAAAATGACAAATCTTTGAGTGTTTTAAGTTACTTAAGTGTTTGATGATTTTTATTATCCTGTTTCCCTTATTGAAACAGAGATACTGTGTTGATCCTTATAATAAAAATTGTATTTGTTTTTGTCTTTAGTTTTATATGGTTTTAAGTAGTTAAGGTAAATCTGTCTTAAAAATGGTGTTAGCCAGTTGCAGCTCTGGAACATATTTATGAAATTTCCTTTGTTCTGTGGCAAGTTACGTCTGTGGCTGACACCAATACAAAATTAACTTTGTCACTGTCCGAATGATTAAGATCACCTAGTGTAAAGCTGAGCCATGGATCAATTAAATTCATCACACTGTTCCGCTGTCAGATTATTCATTGTGGATGTCTGACCTAAATGTATTTTTGCTGTTGTTTAAAATCTATGTCTGGCTGCCCAAAACATAGCCCATTCTTGGTTCCTACAAGGAATTAATTTTAGCGATAACAGTCTAAAATTGCAATTTCAAAGTTTTGTCAAGTGTTAAAACCAATCTAGCTGAAAGTGTGAACACCACAGAGAAATGATACAACTCCGTGGCCATAAACCCATTGTTTATTGTGACGCCTTTTCTAATGAACCCATAAGGAGGCACTGGGTTGTGTCAGTGTCATCGAACAAAAACTAAATAAAAGTGCCCCCTTTTAGAGGGGCACAATTAATAAAGAACTAAACCATAAAATAAAGGAAACATAACTTAAATATTATTGCCCATGTCCAGTACATATTCCAGTCCCTGCAGTGCCCACTGGTCGCGGGTGGCCTCTTGTCTGCTCAGATTCTGTTTGTTAGAAAAACAATCTTCAAAGAGAATTCTTAAACATCAATGGAATCCAATGTAAAAGCAAGGCCATTTTGCCATTTTTCAGTTTTCTGTTCATTGTGTTGTTACACAGGATGAAGATGGATAGAGCACTTTAAGTAGAAGCTTACACTTGTACCAAAGAAGACTTTCTAAGAGTAAGTGACTAGAAGTTGGAAGAACTATGAACTATTTTCAAACAGCCAACCCAGTTTGTATGTAGTGTAAATTGATGATTGTGCTGTGTAGTATCTTCTCTTTCTGTTTCTATGTAATATTTAATCTATAAATAAGACTGGACAGCCTGTACCCAGTGGAATTTTCCACCATCGTGAGGTGACAGGAGAATGTGACAGGCATCCTGCGTATCCTCCAGTGCATAATTTATTGTGTTTAGGGTTAATTGTTAGATCTGGGCTATGCTAATGAAAACATGTCAGAGAATTAAGACACAGATTTCAGTTTGCAGGAGACCTTGAGCTACTTACAGAAGTTGCTGCCAAACCACTTATATATGAGAAAAGATGTTGGGAAAAAGCTCAGACATTAACAATCCGGTCCATTCAGCTGTGTTTCTGGTCATCCCAGAACCATGGAAGTGAAGAATTAAAAAATTCCTTCACAGATCTTAATCAAATAAAAGAGTCCTTTCAAAGTTGGGTTTTATCTGATCAAAAGATTTTAAAAGTTTTCATCAAAATTCTGGAAGTATTGGAAATTGGGAGTGAGGATTTGTGGACTCGGTATCTGCCTTGTTAACTTTACATTTAAGTCTGACCATTGCATTGAATGCCAGCTGGAATGCGTGCTGATATTTGCGCTGGCAATGCTCTGATCTTATTAGAGAGCTTTTTAAATTGGCTTTAATGAAACCAATGCCACAATCAGCAGCTGCTGGTAAAATAATCCCGACAACAGATGGCTGTATCTCACAGTGACCAATATTTCAATCAAAGTACTTGTTCATAAGTACAAAGTTGTTATATTTGGCCATTAATGTAGATAACACAATCAAAGCCTGACAGATACATAAATTAAGTGTCAAAATATTTTGAGCTGGAGTTGTGCTTTGGTAGCATCAGGGACATCACTTTTCCATTTTTACACTGACAATAAAGCCTACCAACTGGTTTCTGGTTCTCCCTATCTCACTAGCAGCAGGGAGCAACCATCAAGTTCAGGGAAGGACAAATTGTCAAATAAACTTCACTCATTTTGTATGGTTTTGTCAGTAAATTTTGAATGGGGTGAATATATGTCCGGAATAATATAACAACTAAGATATTCATTGACATTCAAAAGTCAGGGTCGGATGACATCATTCAGACCCCAACTACATTTTAACTGGCAGCAGCGAGGTTGGCGCCTGGTGCCAGCCTCACCAGGGAAACCTGGCGTGGAGGATCAGCAAGCCCAGAAAAGGTTAATTATTATTATTTTCTGAAGGTTTCCTTGGGTCCCACAAGGAATCCTTGGGCCGACCCTGCCTATGGCTTCCTTGGACCCCCACCGCCCCATCCCCTTCACCTACCTTCCCGCAAGTCACTGGCCATGACCTCCTGCTGCACTCGCTCAACTCCTGCCTGCCGGTCTGACATCATTAACACTGAGTTCGGGTGGGAGTTGGGCATGGTCTGTTTAAATGAGGCCTGGAATTTTAAACGGCCTGTGACTTCCTTCAGTGAGCATGGAGTTAAAATTAGGGCTTAAGTTTCAGCTTGGTTTAGTTGGTAGTACTCTAAATCCCCATTACAGACTTGGCACATAATATTATGCAAGAACAGTGACTGCACTTCAAAAATAATTCATTGATTGTTGAGTACTTTGGGCTGATCTGAGGATGTGATAAAGCACGACAAAAATGCAATTTTATTTCTTAGTATTTCAAAACAATGGCAAATTCTTTTCAATATTACAGTAAATTTAGGAACAACTATATCTTTCTAACCAACCAAGTTTTAAAAAAAATGTCGTTATAATCTAGGCTGAATTTAATTTACTTCAATTTGCCTCTCATTAGCCTGGAAGTTAACTGTTGGCAATATTAGCAGACAAATGTTTAACTCATTCATATAACATTCCTTTGCCAATTATTTTAGAGGAAGCTTTAACCCATTTAATATAAATATAAATGGGTTAAATCCCATGTTAAATCCCATGTTAAATAGGTAACAAATGTTACAAACTGGATAGCCAGGTGGTGAAGGATAGAATATTAGAGCCTAGTCTTCAGTTGCTTCCAAGCCTTTATTCACAAAGATCCCCATTATCCACTCTACACCCTAGATCAGCTCTCTTAAAAATGGATACAAGAGTGTTCCCAATTGATACGCACCACCTGAATACAATTAACACTAATTGATATAAATCACATGGATAGAATTAACAAAGGAATGTCATACATATTAGCTGTTCGCCTGCTAGTATCAATAGTAATATATGGATTAATGTCTTAGTCATGTTTCTTTTAGTTTGTTTTTTCATGAAGAGACCAGCTATAGATGTTATGTACAATCACATTGTGATTATTTCCTCTTAAACAAGGCAAAATTTACAATAAGCATTAACCCATAATATAAAATAAATAGAAGGAGAAAGTAACACTACAGGATGATTCACCCTTTTTGAAAGAAAGTCAGTTTCAGTTTCAGGCAATGTTGGGACTATTTTTAGATTCAAACTAAGTTCTAACATTTACAGATTTTGACTTTGCTTGATGGCAATAGCAACAAATCATCTTATGTAATTATAGAATAATTACTTAAACACAGACTAAAGAAAACTGCCTTGGTAACATTGCCATCCATGGATTTTTGACGCAAAGAAGTGGTTTGTATGTTACAATCTATTTTTAAATCAACGGTACAAATTTTAAATTGAATAATGTAGCCACAAATATAAAACTCCAGTTTATGACATACAGAGATGAACTGGGCTCCTAGTCAGAATAGGCAATTAATTCTCTGCATTTTTCTGCTTGGACTCTTTAAATTCAATGAAATTACTGCTGCCAAATAATACAATTTAAGGTACTTGAGCCTATGGCCACATGTCTGGGATTCCAGCATCTCTAACAATCAAGTTTGCCAGCTACATTGTTGCTCACTCAGCTGTCAGATGGGCTTGTAGTAAAGCATTTAAGTTCAGAGCAAAGAAATACATAGACAGCCACATTCCACCAAACACATACCCCTTGCAGGCTTGGACGAAGCATCACTGAGGCATGAGTCATCAATATCTGTAAGCCATTCACTTCCCTTTCCAACTAAAGACAAGGGTTCACGTTGGGAGAGGATGTGAAGAGAAAAGTAAATACAACATCAGGCAAACAACAAGTTGCAGGAAAACATGGTTAAAGCTAACCTGCATTGTAATTAATGTCCACATACCTCCTGAGTTATGGCAAAGGCCTGTGTAGAAGTTCAAAACAATATCAGTTTTTGATGCAATTTAGAATCTTTTGATATTGCATGTTGTCTAACATTAAAAGATTATATGTGATCTAGTTCTCCCCATCTTTAAAGATCATAAATATTATCTACCATCGATGTCATGAGGCATCTTTGATTACGCAGACATACCGACCCTTTTCACAACACCCTGGAGGATTTTGAATATCTCCCGCAGAATCTTATTTGATCTTGGATCCCACAGAATTTTCTAAGTCTGATTATCTATATGGTATTTTGGTGGAAGGATTTGCTTATGCGCATCACCCTTGGGAGAGTATTTTGTTCTCATTTTCATTTTTGGAAAGGTTGCTGCTCAGCTGCTGTCAATATAGCCTCCTTAGTAATCAACTTAAGACTGCCCATATGTCCTTGTCTGAGGGGAAATGCTTTATGCAACATCATCCAATCCAATTTACTAAAACTGATTCCCTTAAGTGCCTCAGCTGTTTGCCAAGAAACTTCTTCAGCTTTCTGGAAAAGACACCTCCACTAAATCAGAGTTAAATCTGGCACAATATGGATTGATTTTCAAAGGCAGGTAGAACATCAAACATTGGCTACAGTAGACAGAATACAGCAGTGTAGACCCCTCAGAAATCCTGTGCAGAACATTATACATTATATACTAATTCAGCCATGTTTAAAATGAATACTCCAGTCAAAATATAACCACTGTAAGATACCCCATTGGTGCAGTACATGGCTGGACTAATGTGCTGGATCACAGAGTGCTTCTTACTCTGTGAGCTACTGGTTTGAGTTGAATTGTAAAGGAAACTAAGTGGAGGTCAGGCACTTCCCCACAACAAGAGGAGGCAAATCAAAGAATGGATCAACCGGCATCACTCCACCCACCTCCTTGCCACGCGGGTTAAACAACAGCACTGGCAGAGGTCTCCTGCTTGCCCCTTGCCTGATGAATGATGCATAGTAATGGGATATTTAAAAGGAGAGGTTCAAAAAGTATGTATTGTAACATCCAGTGCATACGTTGGACCCTTCTTCATGTGCATTAGTATTTATTAGATTAAAACAAGTGAGAGGTATATAGTTGTTCTGCCGTACTTGAGAGTATAAAATACTATCAGGTACAAGTTTCACTTCTGTGCTCATCAGCCCATGATTTTCATCCCATTCATTCTAACAGACAGAAAATCATGGACTCGTGAACATATAGCAGAATTTCTACTGCTGTGGATAAAACTTGTACACCAATATGCATTCAAAAGCAGTTACAATATACACACAAGGCAATGGGTAGATTGATAAGGCACTACAAAAAATAATCCACACAAAACAAATGTACACCATAAAACAATTGAGTTTATTTATGAATGCATATTTAAAATAATTAAGATATTTAATTTTGAAGATCATTTTTTAAGAATTAAGATAATTGGCAAAAAAGCCACAGAGGAAATGAGGAGAAATTTCTTTACACAGTGAGTTGTTATGATCTAGAATGCACTACCTCAAAGAGTGGTGGAAACAGAGTCAGTAGTAACTTTCAAAAGTGGATTGGATATATACTTGAAAAGGAGAAATTTGCAGGGCTAAGGGGAAAGACCAGGGGAGTGGGACTAATTGGATAGCTCTTCAAAGAGCAGGCACAGACACAATGGGCCAAATAGCCTCTTTCTGCGCTGTTTAATTCTATACATGAAGAATAATTTACTCTCAAATGAACAGTTCAATAATAAGTATTTGTTTAAACCTTGTGTAGTATTTTACAAATATTAGCTCAAGTTGGACATCACATCTAGGCAACTCACAATAGATTACAATCACATAGTTGAACCAAAAAAACTGCTGTAGTTTTGCTTTTATAATTAAGAAAGATGCAAAGATAAAATATTCACCCATCACTAGACACCAATGTGCAAATAAAAAAATGGTGATATTTCAGGGCACTATTATTTGTTACACATGCGCAACGTTCAAAATTTATGTATGTGCAATGGCTAGCACAAGTGATTTGGCATGATGCGACATCCCAGAACAAATCCTTTGAATTTCCACTCGTATCATGTTCAGTGTTAGTTGCCTCCCAAGGACCACAAATTGCATAAAAAGTTCCAGAACCAGTGAAAATTCTGCTTTCTGAGCAGATGTGGGTGACATTAAATCACTTGCCCTAGGTATGGCAGACACATTCTCTCCATTTCATTACCTGATCTCAAGAATCTAGTTCTCATTTAGCTGGGAGTGATGTGTGGTAAATACTCAGCAGGACACTGTGGATTAAGCAGTTTATTCTGAGGGAGAAATCTAGCAACCAACAAAAGTAAAGCCGTAAGTGAGGTATAAAGATTTTCTTCCTGAGTGGAGTAAATTCCAAGAATTAAATGTTGAATAAATTATTCAAATAACAGAATATATTATATGTAACAGAATAGCAGAACAGATATTGGTTAAGATACACACAAATAGGGTGATAAAAGACCATTAGGTCCAGCAAACTTGCTCCATTCAGACATGGTGCAATCACATACACCATTAATCCACCATCTAACCATGCAGCCTCCTGGCAGAGGCAAAAGAAAAACAGATTTTAAAAAGCTGATGGTTATGTGTGATAAGTAAAATGTACTTATGAGCTTTATTATATATAAAATATTCTACAACACAGCATGAACCAGTACAGCTAATGTATTAGTTGAAACATTGAAATTACATTTCACCGTTCAAAATTTCTGGAGCTAGGTTTTATAGTCACCATGTTCATTGACATTAATGTACACACTAATTGTTTTTTAGCAGCACAAAATGTACTTTAGCACTATAGGTGAATATTTAAATTTGGAGTTATATGCTCTTCTGGGAAGCTTTCACACTTCCACTGCTATGCTTCTTGAGTACTGGGAGAAATAGACACAAAAATGACAGCAGGAGTTCAATTCTTAAGAAGCAGAAACCAGCACAACACCTCTGCAGAATCCCTGTTCTCAAGAGAGGTCAGGCATCCACATCTATTTTTTTCAGGTAGAATGTAAGAATGCCAATGAATTGCCTCTGAGGTGGCATTATCATCGCTAGGCTGAGGCCTTTGCCTTGCTTAAAATATTCTAATAGACCAGCAGCAATTGCTGTGATTCATTAATATTTGTTCAAATCTCTAATCGTGACAATTTCTCCCCTCTTCTCATTTCGCTGAGGTAAGGTTTGCTGGGTGCCTGACACCCTCAGTACCTTGTCCAAGTAGCCATTATTCATATGTGAGCCTTGACAATGGAGCCGATAATGTGGTTCTCGGTGCCTGAAGTACAATGTGTTGGGCATGGGGGCCTACTCAGCATCTGATCTGCACAGCACACTATAGGGTGGGTCCCAAGTCCGGTGGGTGCACACAGCCTGTGCTCACACTGCTCGACCCTTTGTTGCAAGACCTCCTGCCCCATGGCTCTAGTGAATTGTGCCTTTTTGTTTTATACAGACCATTTCTTTAACCACAAACCTGCACATCTTTAAGGGCACTGCCTGCATGTCGTGCACTACACACTTCCAAATTATTTAAAACAGATTGCCTCATATTTTGGGGAAAGGTCAGTTTGGAGCCATGCAGGTACATTCAGTACCTGACATTATTATGACAGGACCATTTAGACTTAAATGTAGGGGGCATCGTTAAGAAGTTTGCAGGTGATACAATTGGCCTTGATGTTGATAGTGAGGAAGAAAGCTGTAAACAGCAGGAAGATATTAACAGACTGGTCAGGTGGGCAGAAAAATGGCAAATGGAATTCAATCCGGAGAAGTGTGAGGTAATGCATTTGGGAAGGCAAACAAGGCAAGGGAATACACAATAAATGGAAGGATACTGAGAGGTGTAGAGGAACAAAGTGATTTTGGAGTGCATGTCCACAGATCCCTGAAGGTAGCAGGACAGGTCGATAAGGTGGTTAAGAAGGTATGGGGATACTTTCCTTTATTAGCTGAGGCACAGAATATAAGAACAGGGACGTTATGCTAGAACTGTATAAAACAGTATTACAGGCCACAGCTTGAGTACTGCGTACAGTTTTGGTCACCACATTACAGGAAAGGTGTGATTGCACTAGAGAGGGTATAGGGGAGATTTACGAAGATATTGCCAGGACTGGAGAATTTTAGCTATGAGGAAAGATTGGATAGGCTGGGGTTGTTTTCTTTGGAACAGAGGAGGCCAAGGGAAGATTTAATTGAGATGTATAAAATTATGAGGGGCCTAGAGAGGGTGGATAGGAAAGACCTATTTCCCTTAGCAGAGGGGTCAATAACAAGGGGGCATAGATTTAAAGTAATTGGTAGAAGGATTAGAAGTGAGTTGAGGAGAAATTTTTTCACCCACAGGGTGGTGAGGGTCTGGAACTCACTGCCTGAAAAGGTAGTAGAGGCAGAAACCCTCATCGCATTTAAAAAGTACTTGGATACACACTTGAAGTGCCCGTAACCTACAAGGCTAGTGACCATGAGCTGGAAAGTGGGATTAGGCTGAACAGATCTTTTTCGGCCAGCACAGAATGGCCTCCTTCTGTACCGTAAATTTCTATGATCCTATGACCACATTATTAGCCCCTTTGACTCCTGGCAACCTATTCATCAAAGCCCAACCCTATCCTTAACAGACATCTACACATGCACACTTTCCAGGAGTGGTGAATAGAGATGATTTTCACCTCCATAACCCAGGGACACCAAGATAAATTATAGCATCCCTATGACCAACTAGCTCAACAATGGAATGGGGATTGAGCCTGGGTCCTTGCTGGTCTGTATCACTGAGCTACTCACTAGATAGATTCACTGAGCCATTAGAGAAACCAAATCATTAATGTTGATTTCCATTTTCTTGAAATGTAACTGTTTTATTTCTTTTGGGAATGAGGAAGAGGTAACTGGAAAACTGCTACTTTATGGGTAGATTTTTGTCTTCACTGCCTGGGCGGCAATCTGCTGGGGTGGATCACCCGGATTTTATAGGACCCGCTTGATTTTCATTCCAGGTTCTACAAAAGTGCCTGCAGTCTGCCCTGCCAGATTACAAGGTTACCCAGGCAGTGAAGACAAAAATCTACCCCTATAGTAGGAGATATATGTCCCCTTTTCTTAAGCGTGTCCTGTGCACCAGCCCAGTGAGACAACAGCAAAGCAACTCTATAAATGTAAGTACTGTTAAAAATTAAAATAAATTCCATTCTAAATGCCTTCTAAATTATCATAGCTACAGAATGATAGAGAGAGAAGAGGGCAATGGCTAAATAGATTATTAAGCAATGTCAGAAACATGACTGCGATGGGTGTGTCGGTTACATGTTTCTTAGTATCACAAGGTGAAGTATTTCCTTGGATTTTGCTGCTCAAGGGTAAGTTAGCACACGGCTGCTACATGTTAGTCCAGTTCAGTCATTTTGAAATTTAATTAGTACTGACTTTTCTTGATATACATGTGGTAGATAAGCTGGCTTTAATCTATTTCTATCATTCTGTGATTTTAATAAAAAAAATAAAGGCACTTGAACCAACAGTGATTCTTCCCATTACTATTACAGTTCAGAATACACTGCATGCATTTGCTCCAGGCATAAGCTACTAGCAGCTATGGGGAATATATGCCTTCTAATGCTAGTAAGTATTGACCTCAATTGATCGGGCCTGATGTAATATGATTTTAAAACCGTTCACAATAAATATCACCGTCTTGAGTATCACAGTTTAGCTCCTTCAAAGCTACTAGCTGTTATTATTTCTGCCTCTCCCAGCAGGTGAAATATTTTCAGACAAATTTATGCATTTGCAACATTTTAGAAATATTAGTACATACTCAAATAGACAAAGAAGAAAGAGATAATTGGTGATGCTGCATTTAGCAGCCCAGTGTTCTGGAACAAACCAGCTCGTGATCTTGTAACTTTTTGATGATTAATTTATATAGTGGGTGTGGCCATAGGAAAGGCACAATGGCACCGACATGATATTTTTTCATAGGACTACTTGCAAACATCCCATAACCAGGTATCACACTACTGCTGACAATGTTCTGCCTTCAAATTTTGTTAAAAATGATTACAAAAAAACATCAACAAATCAAATACTGAAATATGTCAAAACATTAATTAGAAAAATAAAAATCCATCAATTTATCACCAGTTGCATTCAATCGCACTATCCATAATCCAGAATAACACAACTCTGCTTAAATCACTGCAGGTATGCAACTGTAATTGGGCAACATTATGTATCTCTCCCATTTCTTTATTTCAGTGGCTGTTTTAAAACTATAAACGCTTTAAAATTGCTCACTTGTTGCAAATACAAAATGGCTTATTTAGATGTTCATAGACCCAACTGTGGATAACACATTTGTAACTTTGCCCCTTGTGTGTTATTCAATCTAGATCCTCACATTTAAACGTAATATAACTGTAGAATATCTCAATGTGTTGCTGGTACTCTTTCATAAGTATGAAAGGCATTGGAGTTATGATGAGCTTTTGAATAAATGAAGAATGCCAGGAATTCAATATCATTGGTAAGTAATTCTATTTTTCTAGAATGGACGATCCACAACCCTCAATTAACAGCACCCATTGCATGCCAACCATTAAGAAGGAGTCTGCACATGTACTGTAATTATCATTTGAATTTTTACTGTCAATGACCACTGTAACAATTAGTTTCTCCAACAGAATAAAGTAAAAGAAACCAAGCAAATAAAGCCTCCGTTCAAAATTTAATCCAATGATAGCACCTCTTCGAGTGTAGCAATCCCTCAGTATTGGACTGGAGTGCAAGACCTAGGTTAATGCTTAAGCCTGGAGGGGAATTTGAACTTATAACTTCCTAATGTAGAGGAAAAATATTACCAACTTAGACACTATAAGAGGTAATAAGTAAGAGGACACCCATAATATGGCACAAGTAAAATATTAGTTACATATACCCAGAGTTCATATCTTTTGGCTAATATACCTGCTCTGGCTACAAAGAGAGCTAAACTTTATATTATTGGTATTCAAAATCTGAAACTATTTTCCCTCATTAGCAATTTATGACAATTCCTTTCATAAACTAAGACTCTACCAATCAACTGTCTTTCCCATTACCCAATGTTTTGTTGTACCAATAATTGGTGCATCAGCAAATGCTTTCCACCTTTCCAGAGAACCATCACTAACAAGAACAGATGATCTGTCCAAACTGAACTCCCCAACTAAATATAAAGTAACCCAAATTAAAATGCCTAGTAGCCCTGGTTGAATGAGACTATCGAGCCTGTGCTGCATCCACCAATCACAGAAGACTTCTGGCGAACCAGTAGACACCACGTAGCCACACTCCGAGGTCACCTGGGCATATAGTGAAGCTCAAAACATGGGCAAGCTAAAACTATAGTCATGTATTCTTAGCTTTAGTATAGGCATGATCAGACTGCCGTTATTTTACAATCATGTGTCCTCAAACCTAACCAGTAACAGCTCATTTTAATGACTGAGATCGTGGAGTTTCAATTTAGGGTCAGTAAAACTATCGTGTAACAGTTGGGTTTGACGTAGGAACTACATGCAGCTGTTGGAGAAGAGGAATTAAACCAGTTTGATTTTTTTGTTAGTGGGTTAAATTACCGTTTGGAATACGCGACAATTAATCAGGTGACTGCTGCTTTAAGAGTCTGTGTTATCGGAACTGTGATCATTCTCAGTGCTTATTTCCATATAGCTCTACTGTTTCTGTACACAAATCTCCACAGAGAACCGTGCCTCTACAATACAGGAGGATAGTCTGGTGCTGCTTCATGTATGCGGGTGATCTATTCCCAGGCTCGGTGTGGAATCGCACCCTCGGGTACAGCCTGTACAACAAACTAAGCACCAAGTCAATAACAATCTGCGAGTACAGCTCCTGGCAGGTACGGGGATTCGGGCAACTACGTGACTCGCCGACAGCTAGACAAACTTCAGATGGTTCGGTCTTCACAGGGAGGCATCAAAACAGCAAATATATGAAGACAAATGCCGCAAAGGTGAAATACTGCTGGGAATTGATTCGCATCTTAAGCAGTCACCTGCATCAAGTATGGTACACTCCTGCTCCCGTCCATGGGAGGAACAATCTCTCTCTTTCCACCTACCCCCCAGGTTCATCTCCAGCCTGAGTTCCCCAGATAAAGTGAATATTTTTGTCTCTTTATAGCACTGTCCATCCTCGTTGACGCAAGTGTTGTGGCTCCGACTTCCCTCCAATTCATCTTTCTATCAATTAATGGTGCCTAAATACAAAATATCATTTTATTCAGGAGGCGATGTGCATGAGTGGATTTTCAGAAAGGAAATTGAAACAGTCGGGCTAACCTGAGACGGCAAACACTGCTCGCTGCAGCAAAAATCTGCAAGACCAACCCCGATTCTGACTATCCTGTAATCTCCCCAGCACTGCACTGTTTAACAATGTAATACACCTATCTAAGCCATATATATACACCTGCATACAACACACAAATAACAATGATTTTCCATTCTATCCAGGCACAAAAATCCATCTGCAATACAAGTCATACAGAGAGACGTGAGGCCGTTTACACCAGCACAGAATGATAATCTTAATTCATGAACACTTCCAGATGAAGGTTACAGACAAGTGGGCTTTCTATTTTCATGCACTTTGTCTGGCTGAAGTCACTCACCTCGAGTGGACATGGCTGGGAAGATCTGTTTTTGTCGGAAGGATTGGCACTGCAAACGGCTGGCAGGTAGAGGGAGGGAAGGAAGGAGGGGAGCAGAGCCTCCCGGGGATTAGTACACTGCCGGCGGCTTGAGCTGGGGCTGCTGCTCGGCGCGGCTGCGTGTCCCGAAACGTAAGGTACGTGGGCTGAGAAAATAACAAGTGCAGAGCACCGAACCCCCTGCAGACGGAGATGGATAGGCACCGGGTTACATGGGCGCCTCCTTTTTACACAGGATCACCCAGTGCCAGGCAATCGTGCAGATCACGCAACAACATCCAATACTGCACAGCCACCACTCACAGCCTTCTCGTTCATGTCAATCCGTGATACCACATAAAACTACAACCACTATTGTGTTTAAATTCAACATTCTGGTCAGGCAATATTATGGCTCCATTAATACTGCCCGAAATGCTGTAATAATCATTATTTGTGGAGTCTATCGACCGGTGCTAGATATAATCGATGTTTAACGTATCGTAATCCAATATATGTAATAAGAATATATATTATAAATAATACAAATTTTTCAGATAGGAAAATGATTGCTTTATGATTTCAATAATTGTGAAGACAGTACATAAAACAGAATACTGATTATCTGTAGATAATGTAGGGTATTAGTGTGATAATCTTTAAAATAACGTGGATTGATGATTGGCTCTATTAAAATATGAAAAGGGTGGGAAAAGGCCACCAAACCTGCTCCATCCACATATGGTGCGACCAATTTAGCCCCAACCCACTGATTTCCAGTTGCACAGTTTCCAAGGTTGATTATTGTCTGTTGCTCTGACTGACTCCAACAGGCTTCATCTGATAGTTACATTTCCTTGGACTTAAGGGCAGGACCAGTAGTTTGGGAATAGCAGAGGCAGCAAAGCTTCCTTTTAAATGAGCCATCAATCGAACGCACTGTATCTGATGCCTATATTTGGGGTGGGGACTACATCGCCCATTGTCCTGCTCCTGCTTGAACATTAGAATCTATGTGGTATTCTGTTTAATTGTTGTAACAATGACCTGATCAACTTTGGAAAATTTCTAAATTCAAAAGTCATAATTAAAATGGATATTAGAGTAAAATAACATTTAATATATAATATGCACTTTACACAAAAGTAGTGGCTTGTATATAAATATATTTACAATTAGAAGTTTTCAGATTTCTATGTTTCTTACATTTGTCTCTCCTCTCCTCATCCCCTCTCTTTTCCTCTCCCCATCCCCTCTTTCTATCAGATACCCCTTTCCTTCCCTCCACCCACTTCTATTTTTTCTTCTCTCCCTCCCTGACTGGGTTGAGTTACCCCCTGCCTTCTAACCCTGCTTGATCTGACTACTACACTTGGTCTCAACTCCCTGTGTGCCACGCCATAGGAGATTCAATAGTGACATGTACATATAGAATAACAGTTTGTTTAGTTGGAGTGTGTTACAAGCTTGTAATATAATGATGAAATCATAAAACACAAGAGCAAAGGATGAGCAATTGTGAATGTAATCCAAACCCCCAAGCTTGATATAACCAGAAACTAATTTCAAGATAGCGATTCTAACCCCACCTGCCTGGTAGAAACCAGATATGTGGGCAATTAAAGTGCCCCAGATTAGTTACCCGCCTGAACGCTGCCTGAATTCTGCCGACTGCAATTTTCACTCCAGCTTCTTGATGGGCAGCTAAGTCGCCCACACACAGCTGGTGGGGTACTTTAAATAAGCAGATTGGGGTCCGATGATGTCATGGGGCCCTGACTGCAATTTTAACTCCAGCCTGAGCGGGGAAGCCACTGAGACTTTCCCAACAGTTCACGGCCGTTCACCCATCAACCCTGTGCTCCCGGTCCGCCAACACCTCAATTTTAAAATTCTCATCCTCCTGTTCAAATCCCTCAATGGCCTTGGTCATCCCTATCTCTGTAACCTCTTCCAGCCCTACAATTCTGAGAACTCAACGTTCCCCCAACCCTGGCCTCTTGTACATCCCCCACTTCCTTCATCCCACTATTGGTGGGCGTGCCTTCAGCCATCTAGACCTTAAACTCTGGAATTCCTTTCCCAAACCCCTCCACCTCCCTCCTTTCTCCTCCTTTAAGATGCTCCTTAAAACCTGACTAAGCTTTTAGTCACCTGTACTAATATCTCCATTTTTGGCTCGGTGTCAATCTTTGTCTGATTATGCTCCTGTGAAGCGCCTTGGGACGTTTTGCTATGTTAAAAGTGCTATATAAATGCAAGTTGTTGTTGTGTTATAGTTCAGTAGTACTACACACTTTAAATCTGCACAAGCTCACTTTTTAATATGTATTACTCAAGTTTACTCAGAGAAAGAAAGAGTTCTACAAAATCGTTGGCTGGCAGACGTATGACAGGGCACACACCAGTGTCCTCGACTCCTGACCCCACACAGAGGTCACCTACATGACTATCTTGGAGGGTGGGAAAAGTGCCACCAAGCAGTTGGCTATGCTAAAGCTGTGCCACCGGCCAGCAAGATGTGTTCACATCTGCCCCATTGGCCCTGTATCCAGGCCTGGACTCCTGGATGGTGGGCCCATTACATTGCTGAGCAGACCTGTATGCCAGATTATTCCTGGTGTTCAGGTCACTTAGCTTTAGGGACACTGCAGACAAGGAGATTCCTGGCATGAGAATTCCCTCCCCTCAGACCCACCCCAGTATCATCAGGGGCTATGTTTAGGGTTGATGGAAGTTCAGTCCCAACTAGGCCACTGTGCGAATTACAAGTGAGAGATATTCTGTTTGGAGACCCAGTATCCCCAGGTCCCCTCAGATATCCCATCTCCTGCACCTGACTGCCACCCCAGGCCCATTACCTGCAGATTTCATCCCCATTAGCTTTAAGGATGTAGTCTTATTTATTGGTGAATTCATTGTACATAAATATGAGATGCTGGACTTTGAGGACCAACAGCTTGGTTTTTCAGTTGGGGGAAGGTTCCCACCGTATTTTCTTCTGAATTTTAATTACAGTTCTACTACCAGTCTGCCAGGTAAAATCCCTAGGGAAATTGGAAGGCAATCTTAGCTTTCACTGAGAAAAACATTTCTCTCTGCTGCCTATAGAGGGTTGCTGCCAGTGAGGTAGTTTAGCAGAAAAAAAAGAAAGACTTGCATTTATATAGCACCTTTCATGACCTCAAAAATGTCCCAAAATGCTTTACAGCCGTAGAAGTATTTTTGAAGTGTAGTCACTGTTGTAAAGTAGGAAACGCAGCAGCCAATCTGTGCACAGCAAGGTCCCACAAACAGCAATGTTAAGCTCCAACAACATTCAAGAAGCTCAACACCATCCAGGACAAAGCAGCACGCTTGATTGACACCCCATCCACCACCCTAAACATTCACTCCCTTCACCACCGGCGAACCGTGGCTGCAGTTTGTACCATCTACAGGATACACTGCAGCAATTCACCAAGGCTTCTTCGACAGCACCTCCCAAACCCATGACCTCTACCACCGAGAAGGACAAGACAGCAGGTACATGGGATCAACACCACCTGCACGTTCCCCTCCAAGTCACACACCATCCCGACTTGGAAATATAACGCCGTTCCTTCATTGTCGCTGGGTCAAAATCCTGGAACTCCCTACCTAACAGCACTGTGGGAGAACCTTCACCACACGGACTTCAGCGGTTCAAGAAGGTGGCTCACCACCAACTTCTCAAAGGCAATTGGGGATGGGCAATAAATACTGGCCTTGCCAGCGACGCCCACATCTCATGAATGAATTTTTAAAAATAAAGAGCAAGAGAATAACTAAGGAAAGGGAAAGACTAGGGCTATTAGAAACCAAAAAGGTAACCTATGTGTGGAGGCGGAAGATGTGGGTATGGTTCTTAATGAATACTTTATGTCTGTCTTCAAAAAAAAGAGGGGGACGATGCAGAGATTATAGTTAAGGAGGAGGAGTGTGATGGGATAAACATTGTGAGAGAGGAAGTATTAAGGGGTTTAGCATCTTTGAAAGTAGATAAATCACCAGGCCCGGATGAAATGTATTCCTGGCTGTTAAGAGAAGCCAGAGAGGAAATAGTGGAGGCTCTGACCATCATTTTTGAATACTCCCTGGATTGGAGGACTGCTAACATCGTACCTTGTTTAAAAAGGGAGAAAGGGATAGACCGAGTAATTATAGGCCAGTCAGTCTAACATTGGTGGTGGGCAAATTATTGGAATCAATTCTGAGTGACAGCATAAATCATCATTTAGAAAGGCATGGGTTAATCAAGGACAGTCAGCATGGATTTGTTAAATGAAGGTTGTGTCTCACTAACTTGATTGAATTTTTTGAGGAGGTAACAAGGAGGGTCGATGAGGGCGACGCATTTGATGTAGTCTGCATGGATATTAGCGAGGCTTTTGACAAGGTCCCACATGGCAGAGTGGTCAAAAAAGTAAAAGCCCATGGGATCCAAGGGAAAGTGACAAGTTGGATCCAAAATTGGCTCAGTGGCAGGAAGCAAAGGGTAATGGTTGACTGGTGTTTTTGTGACTGGAAGGCTGTTTCCAGTGGGGTTCCGCGGGGCTCAGTACTAGGTCCCTTGCTTTTTGTGGTATGTATTAATGATTTGGACTTGAATGTAGGGGGCATGATCAAGAAGTTTGCAGATGATACAAAAATTGGCCATGTGGTTGATCGTGAGGAGGAAAGCTGTAGACTGCAGGATAATAGACTACAGGTGGGCAGAAAAGTGGCAGATGGAATTCAACCCAGAGAAGTGTGAGGCAATGCATTTGGGAAAGGCAAACAAGGCAAGGGAATACACAATAAATGGGAGGATACTGAGAGGTGTAGAGGAACAGAGGGACCTTGGAGTGCATGTCCACAGATCCCTGAAGTTTGCAGGACAGGTAGATAAGGTGGTTAAGAAGGCATACGGGATATTTTCCTTTATTAGCCGAGACATAGAATATAAGAGCAGGGAGGTAATGCTCGAACTGTATAAAACAGTAGTTAGGCCACAGCTTGAGTACTGCATACAGTTCTGGTCACCACATTACAGGAAAGATGTGATTGCACTAGAGGGGGTACAGAGGAGATTTACGAGGATGTTGCCAGGGCTGGAGAATTTTAGCTATGAGGAAAGATTGGATAGGCTGGGGTTGTTTTCTTTGGAACAAAGGAAGCTGAGGGGAGATTTAATTGAGGTGTATAAAATTATGAGGGGCCTAGATAGAGTGGCTGGGGAGGACCTATTTCCCTTAGCAGTGGGGTCAGTGACCAGGTGCCATAGATTTAAAGTAATTTGTAGAAGGATTAGAGGGGAGCTGAGGAGAAATGTTTTCACCCAGAGGGTGGTGGGGGTCTGGAACTCATCACATTTAAAAAGTACTTGGATGTGCACTTGAAGTGCCGTAACCTACAGGACTACGGACCAAGTGCTGGAAAGTGGTTAAGCTCTTTTATGGCCAGCACGGACACGATGGGCCGAATGGCCTCCTTCTGTGCCATAACTTTTTATGATTTTATGATAAAATTCTCAGCACTGCCTTCATGGCCTTACTCCATCTTGCCTGTATAATCTTTCTTCCTGCACCACAGCTTGCACCATCTATTGTTTGGATTCTAGTCTGCTGCACATTCCTCTCCCTTCCAGTATCCTCAGTGACAGTGCCTTGAGGCAATGCACTTTTACATTTTGAAATTCTCCTCCTGAACACTTCCACTTGCTGCCTCTCTGCCATCCTTCAATAGCTTTCTCAAAACTTACCTCTTTGTACCTTAGCTCCCCTTCCTTCCATTCCCTCCCCCCCCCCCCCTCCGGAACAATGACCTGCTCCTGTTGTGGTTCACCACCCGCTTTATAGAGTGCCTTGGGTCATTTGGTTACGTGAAGGATGCTATATAAAAATAAATTATTAATTCTCAGGATATGTGCGTCGCTTTATTGCAAACGGGTTGGACTACAAGAGTAAGGAAGTCTTGCTACAATTGTACAGGGCTTTGGTGAGACATCACCTGGAGCACTGCATACAGTTTTGATCTCCTTATCTAAGGAAGGATATACTTGCCTTAGAGGCGGCGCAACAAAGCTTCACTAGATTGATTCCTGAGATGAGAGAGTTGTCCTATGAGGAGAGATTGAGTAGAATTTTCTTTTACATTCGTTCATGGGATGTGGGTGTCACTGGCAAGGCCAGCATTTATTGCCCATCCCTAATTGCCCTTGAGAAGGTGGTGGTGAACTGCCTTCTTGAACCGCTGCAGTCTCTGTGGTGAAGGTTTCCCACAGTACTGTTAGGAAGGGAGTTCCAGGATTTTGACCCAGCGATGATGAAGGAACGGCGATATATTTCCAAGTCAGGATGGTGTGTGACTTGGAGGGGAACGTGCAGGTGGTGTTGTTCCTATGTGCCTGCTGCCCTTGTCCTTCTAGGTGGTGGTAAAGGTTGCAGGTTTGGGAGGTATATACTCTCTGTAGTTTAGAAGAATGAGAGTTGATCTCATTGAAACATACAAGATTCTGAGGGGGCTTGACAGGGTAGATACTGGGAGATTGTTTCCCCTGACTGGAGAATCTAGAATTAGGGGGCATAGTCGCAGGATAAGGGGTTTGCCATTTAAGGCTGAGATGAGATGGAATTTCTTCACTCAGAGGGTTGTGAATCTTTGGAATTCTCTACCCCAGAAGGCTGTGGATGCTGAGTTGTTAAGTATATTTAAGGCTGAGATAGATAGATTTTTGGACTCTAGGGAAATCAAGGGATATAGGGATCCGGTGGGAAAGTGGAGTTGAGGTAGAAGATCAGCCATGATCTCATTGAATGGCGGAGCAGGCTCAAGGGGCCATATGGCCCACTACTGCTTCTATTTCTTATGTTCTTACGCTAACAAGGCCAGCATTTATTGCCCATCTCTAGTTGCCCTTGAGAAGGTGGTGGTGGGCCTTTCTCTTCAATTGCTGAGGTCCATGGGGTGAAGCTATTCCTATAATGCTGTTCGATAAACAGTTCCAGAATTTTGACCCGGCGACAAATATAGATTGTTGTAATATAGCTTCAATAGTCTTAGGTAATACCTGTGTGTAGGATGCTTACCAAGAGGAAATTCAACACTTGCAACATTCATAGAAGTATATGAACAGCAAACCTTCGCACCTCCTCCTCCTCTTTAAAAAAGACAACCGTCTTTCTTACAAAAATGCTCAAAATATTTTATTTAATGTATAAAACCAGGGCCAAAACTGAGTTCCTGGGATTTATTTTCAATTTGTTTTGAGTGTATCACCTGCTGGAATTGCTCATTACAACAGTTAGCTGTTAGTCATCAACAGAGTGCAGTCTTCACTGGCCTCCACTAGCATCCCATCTCCCCGGGTATTGATTTCCAAATCCTGGTTCCTCATCTACAAATCCCTCCATTTCCCTGTGCCACCCTACTTCTGCAACCTCCTCCAGCCCAGTGTCCCAGCTCACACCCTTCACTCTTTTTCTGGTCCACTACATATCCCTTGTACTCTATGCTTCATCAATCTGTGTGACAGTATTCAGCCAGCCCACCACGCCACTGTGGAATTCCTTCCTAAATCCATTTGCCTTCAAAAGCCTGCTGAAAACCTACTTCTTTGACCATGCCTTCAGCAGCACTCAACTCTTCTCCAAACACCTGCTTGGTTTCCAAAACTCCTTGTCAAATACTTTGGGCCATTTTACTACTTTATAGGTGCAATATGCAAGTTGTTGTTATAAGTTGTATTGATTTTTCATACCAAAATCTGTCAACTGTTTTCATAGAATTCAATGCAAATGTACGCAGGACAAATTATTCAAAATGGAGTGGAGCATATTTGTAGCGACCTTATTGACCCACCCTATAAATCCCATTTTCCACCCCACCCCACCCTCCTTTACTTGAAATTATTTAAATAATAAAAGAAACCAGGATTTTAATATGGACAGAGTCCACAAACTAAACTAATCATCTTCCTTGTTTGAAGGCTTAGGCTCTGAGTTATCAGTGGGAGACCAACAAAATCCCCAGAGAAGCAGTATAAACGGCCACTTTTAGCCAAAGTTAAGGCAGGAGATGGGAAGTACCCCTACGGAATTTCAGGATCTTAATATTTTTACCATAGAACTATTTCTTAGGTCAGCACACAGTGAGATATTATTTGTGTGTATTCGTGCTGCCCATCTCCTACATTGTACCAAACACCATGGCCCCAATTTTAACATGGGGCGAGAGGCGAGCGTGGGACCAGCGGGGCAAGCAGCAGGCTCGCTCCGACTTGCTGGCGTGTGGCCTGGACTATTTTAACGCCTGGGCCTCATTAACCTACTCCAGGCCCGGCTCCCGGCACTGATGTGGGAACAGCGGGCGGAGCGGGGCAAACGTTGCAGGAGATTGTCATTGGAAACCCATATGAATGGTTCCCAGCAGTCAGATAAGTGCATTGGGATGGGGGAGGACTCTAGACGTGATTGCAGTGGGGGGAGGGGGAGGCAAGCTTGGGACAGGAGAAGCCCTTAGATTTCTTGTGGGACCCAGAGGAGCACGCCTGCTCTTCCTGGCCCACAGGAAAGCTTTTTTTAAAGAAAATGTAATGTTAATTTACCTTGGGCTTCTTCTGGCCCTCGATCCATTTCGCGCAGGCTTGCCTGGGTGTGGTCAACCTAGGGTTAAAATTGAGTCACGGTCCGAATGACGTCATCAACCGTGCCTTTTACATTTTTAATGAAGCTTTCATCTGCCGAGGGTGAGGGCCTTGCACGCTGGCCACAACGAGCCTGTAAAAAATTTTGCATGGTGCGAAGAGGACGCGGTTTCTGATGAGTAAGATGCTGCTCTGATGTAAACCCCCCGCACACCCCATTCTCATTGGGTGCAGGGGTGGGGGGTGTTAAAATCCAGCCTTGTGTATGCAAAACTGTCTCGATTATTATGAGATTAGGTCTAATGCTTTAATATGAAACTTTTTTTGTGGCTCACGCATTTTTTCCGCTGTATCTTTCTTGTATTTTCATTCTGTTTTCCTTGTATATGTACCAATACAGGCGAACCAAGAAAAAGTAAAGTAAAATTATTGCCATATTTTTTCTTTCTCTTTCCTCCCTTCCTCAAGGCGTTGACGCCTATTGACTGCTAGTCATCATCTGGTACTTTCCCCAACTGGCCACAATTCCACATGTAAATGTCAGCAGGCGAGTGGGAGGAGAATCGCTGGCAAGCACAATCCTGTCCTCATCCAGTGTCCATATGCACAATGTAGCAGGGTCTTCTGGACAGAATTCAGGAGCTGAAACCCTGGCCAATTCCACACCCCCCGCCCTCCTAAATCTCGAGGCATAGAGGCCAATTGCAACACCCTTACTAATATCTTGGCTAGGATCAGTACAGCTTGGAAATCAAATCTGAGATCTTCCTGGTCTAGTATGGCTTAGTCATTCACTGAATAAATACGCTGAGCCACCTGGGTGGCCTGTGCTATACTTTTAAGATATTTTCTTGCTCATGTGCATACAACAACATTTTTATCTAAATTAATTATCTTTGGGGGCCAGAGAGCAATTGTGCAGAATTTACCTTCAGAAAATCAAATAGATGGGACAGTATCTCTGACTCGGTAGATTATACGTGGTCCTTGGAGGGAGTGGGTTTCTTAAGCTTTTTTCTTACATTAACCCGGAACTCTGACCCTTGTACAGAGAAATTCAAGTTAAGCACCATTCTTTCAGTTGGCGTTGGTAAAACATGTATTAGACCAAAGGAGATGCTTGGTGGTACCTCTGTGATTTTTCCAGTTCTGTGCTCTCAGGGTCAAAATTAGGAGCAGTCACTCCTCATTACATTTGCCTCCGGTTGCACCCTGTTACTCTGCCAGATAATATACAAAACAAAATCCAAATGGTTCCTGACAATTTATTCCATTTAAAATTTTTGAAGCTTCTATAGCCCTTTTCCTAATGGCTATGTTTTTCTCCATTTGCTTATTCACTACAATTAATGGACTGAGTAAAATATAGTTAAATATACAAGAAAATAGTTACATTTATAACAAGCCAATTGTAACTGCGGCATTTACAACCAGAATTTGCTGTCAAGATAACGGCGAGGCTAATGGCATCACTGTTGTTTATGTGCAAATGCGACAGCAACTTCAGGCAAGGGTAGATGGGCGGTTAAACGCGGAAATCCAAAAATTTCTGTCCAAGACGTGCCACTCTGCCGTTAGCTTCGCGAAAATGCCATCTTGCTGTCTGGCTCACCTTTGAAATGCATTGAATGGCAGGAAGTTGCTGTATTTTCGCAGTAGATAAGAATTAAAGTTAAGTCACAGAAAGCTAAGTCATGTCCCTATCAGTCTAAGTACTCTTTTAACAACATGATAAGTGTTAATTACTGCCAGTCAACCTTTCTGGCACTGAAAATGAACTATTACAAGTGTGGAGTCTCATTCCTTCCATTTTTAGTTGTTGTTGGAGATTAAAAATGTAAAATTTTAAATTTTAATTTTTTTTAATACTTTTCTATTCTGTCTTTTTTTCTCTCTCTCTTAATCCAATCTTTCTTTCCCTCTCTTTCTGTACCTGATTTGGTATTGAATTCACCCACTCGAATTTACACGTCTTGTGATTTTGTGTGAAAATAACGGTGAGGCTAACAGCGCTCACTTTTTATTTGCCAATCAGACAGCAGTTAAAGGCGAAAATGCGGAAGTTGTTGTCCGAAATGCGCTGCCTCTCATGTAAGCTGCGCAAAAATGGCATCTCGCCGTCTGGCTCCCCGTTCAAATACAGTGAATGGCCTGAAGTTCCTGTACTGACGTCGTAGATACGGACTAAACTCACCACTAAAAGTTAGGGCTTGTCCATTCCAGTCTAAGTACCCTTTTAACGGCGTGGTAAGTCTTAATTGTTGCTAAACAACCTCTCTGGCACTGAAAATTAACTTTTACAAGTGTGGAGTCTCATTCCTTCAGCTTTTAATCATTGTTGGAGATTTTTTTTAAATAAAATTTTTTTTTTAAATTTTTCATTTCTGTCTTTTTTTTTAATCCAATCTTTCTTTCCCTCTCTTTATTTTGCTTTCTGCACCTGATTTGATATTGAATTCACTATTCTAACTTACACTTCCTGGTTCAGACTCTGCGCTGCTTATTAACGACTCTTCAATCTGATTGGTTTAGGAGATACACGGTTGCTTGCCCCGTTCACTCAGGTCCCAGATGCCCTGTTTCCCTCGCTGCGACGTAATCACCTCACACTTTCAGCAACTTGTCACGCAAAAATTGTTAAAACCTAAACATGCAAAGGTAAGTCTAACTGACGGCAGACACCGTTAGATGCCCTGCCACAGCAAATTATGGTCCGATATATTTTATCCAGTCAGTTAATCTGGAAGTTCATTTACTGTCTTGTTCTGCCCTCTAGTGGTATATTGCTGGTGTCACAGCTAGCCGGCTGGTTTTGGGACTGCGCAAATTAAGTTGCAAAACCACATACTGCACCTGTGATTGGAGGGGTAATTTTTCAATGCAACCGAATCACTCCCACCAATGCAATCTGGACATGCAGGAACCAGGAAATTAGACATTTCGCCTGGTCAGACCAGATATCTTTCTGAATGCAATTTTACAGTTGGGCTTGACACCCACTCCCTCCAAGGCTAATGGAATGATGGCCTTTATATCTAGAGGACTAGAGTACAAGGGGGCAGAAGTTATGCTGCAGCTATACAAATCCCTGGTTAGACCGCACCTGGAGTACTGTGAGCAGTTCTGGGCACCGCACCTTCGGAAGGACATATTGGCCTTGGAGGGAGTGCAGCGTAGGTTTACTCGAATGATACCCGGACTTCAAGGTTAAGTTACGAGGAGAGATTACAGAAATTGGGGTTGTATTCTCTAGAGTTTAGAAGGTTACGGGGTGATCTGATCGAAGTTTATAAGATATTAAGGGGAACAGATAGGGTGGATAGAGATAAACTACTTCCGCTGGTTGGGGATTCTAGGAGTAGGAGGCACAGTCTAAAAATTAGAGCCAGACCTTTCAGGAATGAGATTAGAAAGGGTTGTAGAAGTTTGGAACTCTCCTCCGCAAACGGCAATTGATGCTAGCTTAATTGCTAATTTTAAATGTGAGATAGATAGCTTTTTGGCAACCAAAGGTATTAAGGGATATGGGCCAAAGGCAGGTATATGGAGTTAGATCACAGATCAGCCATGATCTTATCAAATGGCAGAACAGGCTCGAGGGGCTGAATGGCCTACTCCTGTTCCTATGTTCCTATGTATTTTGCTCTCGTACATTAAGGTTCAGATATGCAAAGTTCTGTGCTGGGAATCCTAAAAATAAAAATTTACCTCATTTTGTATGAGAACTTTGTTTTGATAATTAAATCAGTGCCCACTACATGCAAACGTGTGTGCAGACAATTTCACAATTTAATCTGGAATTCCTTTTCTCAACCTCTCCACCTCTTCCCCTCTCCACCTCTTCCCCTCTCCACCTCTTCCCCTCTCCTCATTTAAAAACCTCCTCAAAACCTATCTCTTCAACCAGGGCCATCTCTCCTAATCGCTCCTTTTCTGGCTGTGTCCTTTTTCTTTACACCTATATGCAAAGCACCTCGTAATCGTTCTCACGTTAAAGGCGCTATATAAACGCAAGTTGTTGTTATTGTTTATGCTATGCGCTCCATCCACCCATCTGGAGTGGGTGTAAAAAAGAAATTCTTTGCATAAAGTGGCTCCTAAAGGGGCAAAGGCTTTTTTTAACTGAGTACTTTTATTTTTTTCAGTATCTTTTTTTTTACAGGGATAGATAATTTTCTTGTTTTTTTCCTTTTTTGGGGGCATCACAAGATATTGAGAATGTTTGTGAAAACAAAAACAGCTGAATATTGTCTGCAAAAATCACCAAGAAGCCAACTGAAGCACATATAAGAGTTCAGTGGAATAGGAAAATAGTAAAAGAAAAGTAGATTTAAAAGGGCCATTATAATACAAACATTCACTCCAATTCAGAGAGCAGCAAATCATCTAACTGCAAGCTACACTAAATGGATGGTAAAATGTAAAACTAATGGCTCGAATTGCTTTTAAACCACGCCAATCATACTAGTTCATTTTTGAAGTGGTATAAGATGAAGAAAGCCATGGCAGTGAGATCAGCTGCCATCAAAGTTAGACCGCTCACTTCCACTATTATGCCACCAACCATATTAGCACAATATGGCACAACTACTGGTCATGACTGAGGGCAATTGCCTCTGCAGGCTCTGGGTTATCAGAAAGGCAGTTGCAAAGCTATGCCATCTGCTGCGTGGATATCTGCAGACAACCTACAATATTTAGATGGCACTGTTACAATTGTCCTTTACTTCTATGCCTCTGGCAACTTTCAGGCTTCCATAAGGGACATCAGCACCATCAGTCAATCTGGAGAGCACGAGACTCATCAAGTGGTTTACTGATGCTTTGTTTACCAGGACAAAAGCATTTATCAATTTCTTAATGGAAAAGCAACAGCATTGCAATTCTTCCAGCTCTTAGGATTCCCCATAATGCCAAATGTTATTCATGGCACCCTTATGGCCATGTGAACCCCAAACACAATGTCATACCATTCATGAACTGCTAGGACTGCCACTTGATCAGTATCCAGGAAGCCAATGATCAGCAACACAGGATAATGCAGGTGAATGCCCACTCCTTAGATAGCGATCATGATTTTTATTTAAGGCAAACCTTTGCGTCTGTTATTGAAAAGAGAATTGTAAACAATTTTACAACACCAAGTTATAGTCCAGCAATTTTATTTTAAATTCACAAGCTTTCGGAGGCTTCCTCCTTCCTCAGGTAAACATTTACCTGACGAAGGAGGAAGCCTCCGAAAGCTTGTGAATTTAAAATAAAATTGCTGGACTATAACTTGGTGTTGTAAAATTGTTTACAATTGTCAACCCCAGTCCATCACCGGCATCTCCACATCATTGAAAAGAGAAGGCAGGCTTGAAGGATGGCTTCTAGAGGAGCAATGCAACCCTGGTTAATAACACCATTGTTAAAACTACAGTGAGAAGCTGAACGAAGATGTAATGAGGCCCCTGCATCTACCAGAAAAAAACTATTAACATCTTGAAACAGAGTTTCCAGATGCTGGAACAGATCCGGAGCACCTTGCAGTACAGCCCTGTTAAAATCTTCAAGGACATTGTTGTCTTCTATTTGGTCCACAATTTTGCCATTCGAGAAGCACTAACCAAGGAAGAGATGCATGTGAAGGCTCATCCACAGGCAAAGCCAAAGGATAACACTAACAATAGCTGGAAGGCTGTTTCCTCAGAAATACCTTTCCAGTTGGGAAGAATAGTATGCCATGCTCTTAAAGATATGGTCATCTAATCCCTGACAACGACGACGACAACAACAACAACAACAACAACAACAACAACAACATGTAGTTTTATAACGCCTTTAACATAAAATACCGCAAAGCGCTTCACAAAGGTGAAAGTTATGGGCACTACGCAGAGGTGCAATGCACCTTCCCAACTTTGGATGACATCAAATATCCTGGGAGCCCATTCTTGCATGTTCTGCTATCTTTATTCAGCACCAGCAAAAAGAAACTCTCTGGACAAAACGGGAATAAAGTGAACCAAATTTACTTTCCTTCAGGTGATCGGTGCTTGTGTGCTCTGTTTTTTTTGCCTCAGTGGTCCCCCTTGGTGACAGCATATGCTGTGTATGTTCGATCTCTTATTCTTTTTCTCCTTTTAGGTACTTTTCCAGTGCAAGAGTAGGTGCGTTGGCTGGCTGCTAGGTATCCATGTGAGCTTCTTGGGATTGAGACAGCCCTTTACTTCCTTGTGCTGCGTTGATTGAGGTGACCCTGCTATTGCTTTCTTCATCGCTGCTGGCTGGAATGAAAATTGGATGGGATCTATAAAGAGTGAGTGATCTGCTCCACTAAACCACCACCAGGTAGGGAAGTTGAAAATTACCTCCAACGTCTTCAGGACAGAAGAGGATGGGAGAAATCTAGCAAGAAGATGTTTGTAGTGGGGGTAAGTTGTAAAGTCAATGCTGAGTTCAAATTAAGCTTATCAAATCAACTCTAACTACAGATCATAGGATAGTTATGCAAGAAAAGCCATTCGGCCCATCCAAATTGCTCCATTCAGATAGATTCTAAAGTCTTGCCTTTGCAGCATCCAACTGTTTCTTAACTGCTTCCAGTGTTTTCACCTCCACTACTCAATCTGGAAGTCTATTCCATACGTTGATCATTCTTTGTGAGATCGAGAATTTCCTGATGTCAGCCCTAAATTTACCTTTTACTAGTTTGAATCTGAGTCCTATTGTCTTACTCTCATATTTAAATTTGAAGTACTAATACAGGTTTATCTTTTCCATCCCCTTCACTATCTTATCCCCTTCTATAAGATCATCTCTCAGACACCTCCTTTCCAGGCTGAAAAGCCCAAGTTTCTATAGTCTTTCTTCATAACTCAGACGATTGGCACCAGCACTCAATATAAGACTAATTCCATTCAACAAGGGGATTGCGGATTGGAAATTAAGTTTGGTGCATACAATGATAGTTGTGCACACCTGGATGAATCCAATCCCTTCTCACAGTTTTCCATGATTAGAAGTGGCGTGCTGTGCTCACTGCATTTAACGCAGAAGATTTCCACTAAACATTCCCTCTGCAGGTCCTACACTGCAGTTCCACAGCAAAGTAGCAGGAATTCATAGGATGCAATAAAGCCCTCAAATTCCAGGTGCTGACATCTGCAATTTAGCTCCTTGCTTCTTTATCAAATTGCAACTCCAACCTCTTATGTGTTTCCCAGACCCCCATGCTCCACCTGAATTAAATTCCCAGGTACAAAAAAAATCCAACCTTTCTTTCTTTTACACTATAGAATCATAGAATGATACAGCACAGAAGGAGGCCATTCAGCCCTTCATGCCTGTGCCAGCTCTTTGAAAGAGCGATCCATTCAATCCCACTCCCCTGCTCTTTCCCCATAGCCCTGCAGATTTTTCCACTTCAAGTACTTATCCAATTCCCTTTGAAAGTTATTATTGAATCTGCTTCTACCATCTTGTCAGGCAGTGCAATCCCGATCATAACAACTCTCTGCGTAAATTTTTTTTCCTCTGGTTCTTTTGCCAATTAACTTAAATCTGTGTCCTCTCCTGACCCGTCTGGCACTGAAAATAGTCTCCCTTTATTTACTCTATCAAATCTGCCCTTAATGTTCTCTGTTCTAAGGAAAACGACCCCAGCTTCTCCAGTCTCTCCATGTTACTGAAGTCGTTCATCCCTGGTACCATTCCAGTAAATTTACTCTGCACCCTCTCTAAGGCCTTGACATCCTTCCTAAAGTGTGGTGCCCAGAATTGATCACAATATTCCAACTGGGGCCCAATCAGTGTTTTATAAAGGTTTAGCATAACTTCCTTGCTTTTGAACTCCATGCCTCTATTTATAAAACCAAGGATCCCGTATGCTTTTTAACAGCCTTCTCAACTTGCCCTGCCACCTTCAAAGATTTGTGTACATACACCCCCAGGTCTCTCTGTTCCTGCACCCCCTTTAAAATTGTACCATTTAGTTTATATTGCCTCTCTTCATTCTTCCTACCAAAATGAATCACTCCACACTTCTCTGCGTTAAATTTCATCTGCCATGCGTCTGCCCATTTCACCAGCTTGTCTGTGCCCTCCTGAAGCCTGCTCACTATTTACTACATTTCTGAGTTTCATGTCATCTGCAAACTTTGAAATTATGCCCTCTATACCCAAGTCCAGGTCATTAATATAGATCAAAAAGAGCAGTGGTCCCAACACCGACCGCTGGGGGACACCACTGTACACTTCCTTCCAGTACCCTCACGACAACCAGCTCTACCTCACCTCCACCTCTCTCAACCCCTCTACTGTCTCTGATTTGTCACACTGCTTGTCTGACAGCAAAACTTTCCTCCAACAAAATATTGGGAAGACTGAAGCCATTGTCTTCGGTCCCCGCCACAGACTCCGTTCCCTAGCCACCGACTCCATCCCTCTCCCTGGCCACTGTCCGAGGCTGAACCAGACCGATCACAACCCTGGTGTCCTATTTGACCCCGAGATAAGCTTCCAACCCCATATCCGCTTCATCACCAACACAGCCTACTTCCACCTCCATAATATTGCCTGCCTCCACCCCTCTCTCAACTCATCTGCTGCTGAAACCCTCATCCATGCCTCTGTTATTTCTAGACTTGACTATGCTTTCCTGGCTGGTCTCCCATCTTCCACCCTCCATAAACTTGAGCTCATTCAAAACTCTGCTGCCCGTATCCTAACTCGCACCAAGTCCCGATTACCCATCACCCCTGTGTTCACTGACCCATATTGGGTCTCAATCCAGCAGCGCCTCGATTTTAAAATTCTCATCCTTGTTTTCAAACCCCTCCATGGCCTCACCCCTTCCTATCTCTATAACCTCCTCCAGCCCTACAACCCTCCAAGGTCTCTGCGCTCCTCCAATTCATGCCTTTTGCGCATCACCGATTTTAATCGCTCCACCATTGGTGGCCGTGCCTTCAGCTGCCTAGGCCCTAAGCTCTCCACCTCTCCACCTCTCTCTCCTCCTTTAAGACGCTCCTTAAAACCTACCTCTTTGACCAAGCTTTTGGTCATCTGTCCTAATATCTCCTAATGTGGCTTGGTGTCAAAATTTTGCTTGTTAACAATCCTGTGAAGCACCTTGGGACTTTTACTACTTTAAGGAACTATATAAATGCAAGTTGTTGTTGTTTTCTGAAAAACAACCGTTCATCATTACTCTCTGCTTTCTGTCCCTTAGCTAATTTCGTATCCACGCAGTCACTGCCCCTTTAATCCAAAGGGCTTCAATTTTGCTGACAAGTCTATTATGTGGTACTTTATCAAACGCCTTTTGAAAGTCCATATACACAACATCAACTACACTACCCTCATCAACCTTCTCCATTACTTCATCAAAGAACTCAATCAAGTTAGTCAAACACAATTTGCCTTTAACAAATCTGTGCTGGCTTTCATTTATGAATCCATATTTTTCTCAGTGCTAATTAATTTTGTCCCGGATTAATGTCTCCTAAAGTTTCCCCATCACTGACTTAAGGCTGACTGGCCTGTAGTTGCCAGGTTCATCCCTCTCCCCTTTTTTGAACAGGAGTGTGATATTTACAATCCTCCAGTCCTCTGACACCACTCCCATATCAAGGGAGGATTGGAAGATTGTGGCCAGAACCTCCGCAATTTCCATCCTTACTTCCCCCAGTATCCTAGGATGCTCCCATCTGGACCAATTGACTTTTCTACTTTGAGTGCTGCCAACCTTTTAAGTACCTCCTCTTTTTCTATTTTTATCGTATCCAATTTCTCTACTACCTCCTCCTTTGCTGACAAGGCAAAGATCAAAAAGTAGGGAACTGGATCACCTACAGACATAGATTTGATACTCATTTGAAGATACAATAGCACTTACATCTATCGTATACCAGAGGCATTTCAGGTCAATAGTAATAGAGTCAGTGTTCTTATGGCACAGCTCCTATGCGGGCTTATCATGAAAACAGACAGCTCCACTTTAAAGGGGGTGCAGGAAAAGAGAGACCTAGTGGTGCACATGCTCAAATCTTTGAAGGTGGCAGAACAAGTTGAGAAGGCTGTTAAAAAAGGATATGGAATCCTGGGCTTTATTAATAGAGGCATAGTGACAAAAGCAAGGAAGTTATGCTAAATCTTTAGAAAACACTGGTTAGGCCTCAGCTGGAGTATTATGTTCAATTCTGGGAACCATACTTTAGGAAGGATGTCAAGGCCTTAGAGTGAATGCAGAAGAGATTTACTAGAATGGTACCAGAAATAAGGGACTTCAGTTATGTGGAGCGACTGGAGAAGCTGGGGTTGTTCTCCTTAGAACAGAAAATGTTAAGGGGAGATTTGATAGAGGTGTTCAAAATCATGAACGGTTTGACAGAGTGAACAAGGAGAAGCTGATTCAGCTGCAGACAGGTCGGTAACCAGAGGACACACATTTAAGGTGATTGGCAAAAGAGCCAGAGGTGACATGAGGAAACATTTTTTTACGCAATGAGTTGTTATGATCTGGAATGCACTGCCTGAAAGGGTGGTGGAAGCAGATTCAATAATCACTTTCAAAAGGGAATTGGATAAATACTTGAAGGAAAAACATTTGCAGGGCTATGGGGAAAGAACGGGGGAATGGGACTAATTGGATAGCTCTTTCAAAGAGCTGGCACAGGCATGATGGGCTGAATGGCTACCTCCTTTGCTGTACCTACTATGATTCTATGATAAGAGGCTTGTCCAGGTTATGCTTTTGTTTGCCTCCGAGTGTTTGGTCTGCATTGAACTGTAGCTGTGCCTTTAAGACCCTGCCTGTATTAAACTCCCTAACGGTGGGACGACCTCGCTGCCAGCAGTGAGTTTGTTAAATGTTGCTGCGCCTTTAAGGCCTCACTCCTGTCCACCCCTGCGATTTAAAGCAAGATTGCGAACAGTGTTTTCTGGTCCTGTGCCTTTAAGACTCTTCTTACGCTCGGTCGTGTTTTTTTTACCGCCCCCTGGCGCCAGGTTGACCGCACTGTCAGTCAGTAAGACCGTGCCTACCGTGCGCCCCCTGGCGCCAGGATGACCGCATTATCAGTCAGTAAGAAGGTGCCGACTGTGCGCTTGTGCGCCCCCTGGCGCCAGGATGACCGCACTGTCAGTCAGTAAGACTGTGCCTACCGTGCGCCCCCTGGCGCCAGGATGACCGCATTATCAGTCAGTAAGAAGGTGCCGACTGTGCGCTTTTGCGCCCCCTGGCGCCAGGATGACCGCACTGTCAGTCAGTAAGACCGTGCCGACTGTGTGCCCCCTGACTGTGGGAGGACGGCGCTGCGGGTTGGACCATCAGTCAGTGTGCGCTGTGCCACGGTGTCGGTTGCTTGGTGTGTTGGGTGTTCAGTGTTTACTGTCTGTGTCTCCCTGTCAGTTGGCGTCTGTTTAGTTTTATTTTTTTTTTGTGTATTATTTTTATTGTGTGTGAGTCGGGGGCCGCATGAACAGCCAGGCTGGATCGAACCAGGAAGAAGATTGAGGAATCCAAGGAGAAGATCCGCCGGGAGATCCGCGAGTCCAAGGCCAAGATGTTCACCAAATTCACCAACATCCTGCAGCAGGCGGTGGAGGCGGTGAGTACCGGGCTCCGGGCAGCACCCCCTCCCCGCCCCACTCCTAAAAACCACACCCAGGAACTGAGCCTTCCCCACCCGGTTCCCTTTACTTTACACCGGGGTCCGACTGAGGCCTAGTTGATGTCATTAATTAAAAGCCGACGGCCGAGTTTCCTGGGATACCAGTAATTTTATTTATTTATTGGAATAAAATCAAATTCGAACTTCGTTTCGTTTTAAAAAAAAAAAAAATTCCGAAAACTTCTTTGGAACGATCAGGTTTTGAGGCCTAAGGGTTATTGTTTTTTTTTTGGAGTTGACCCCGTCCCAAACTCCGACAAGGATCACCGGCTTCGCCTCCTCATCCAGTTTGTGTGATATTCGAGTTATTTTGGAGCAGTCGCTCCCGCAGCAGTCAAAAGGGACTGCGAGTCCTCTCCTGTCGTTTGTCCTGGAACCACCTCAGGCAGGGTTTGTTTCTGCTCTGCCCTCCCGGCTCCCCCTTGTGTGGAAGAGGTGCTTCGGGGGAGGATGACTCTATTGTTTGGGTTATGGCAAAATCGAGGGATGGCAATGATTTGAAAAATAATATTCCAAAACATCAATAAAGACTTATCTTGGTTTATTTCTACCTGTCCTGCGTATAACTGCAACAGATGTACAAAAGGGTGGGGTTGGGTTGGGGTATCACCACTGGAGTTTGATTTAAATGCAGTATGTCATATTTAAGAATTGAGGCAGTTATGTTCAATAATAAAGGTGTAAGTTGACTAGCTGTATTATTGGATAATCTAATTAAATACCTTTTTAGAACACTCGTAAAGCTTTTACACAGCTTGAAATGTGTTACGGCACAGTAACATGTTTGGGGGGGTGGGGGAGTGAAATGATATGCCACAAGCTTTGAAAGTGAAGCACGGATTGTCGGTTATTTTAACTCCCAAGATGTGTTTTGGCCTCAACAGACTCTATTCTTTTATATTTTTGTCTTGCTCATTGTCCACTTTTTCCCCTCTGCCGTGTAAACCGCTCTGAGACATCTTTCTATAGACAACAAATGTCGTAGAAATGTAATTTTTATCTATAAATACTTGGAGTTTGTGGAACATCATTTTATTTGGATTTTTTTATGTTAAGTAACAGACAGTATCACGATGAAATTGTGTTATTTTAAACTATTATGCAATTGGAATATTTGAACTGCAGTGGTGTCAGGTTTTATTTTGCTGCAGGTTACAATAATAATCATTTATATCGTGCCTTTAACATAGAAAAACATCCCAAGGTGCTTCAGAGGCGTACGGGAAAAATTGGACACCGAGCCAAGGAAGTAGACATTAGGATCAAAGAGCTCGGTTTTAAGGGTTGCCTTAGAAAGGATAGGGAGGTGGAGAGGTAGAGGGTTTATGGATGGATTTCCAGACATGGTGCCTAGATGGCTGAGGGCACCGCCATCAATGTTGGGATGTGGGGAGAAGAGACGGGCAAAAAAACAAGAGTCTGGAATCAGGAACGGCAAGTTCGGGAAAGATGGGATGGGGCGGTGGGGGTGTGGTCTGGAGAAGGTTATCGAGATTGGGGAGAGGGAGATAATAGCCATATATATATATATATATATAATGTGTGTTTGTATATAAATATATTAGCGTATGGTACAATACCTTCATTTGACAAAATTTAGCTAAAATTTGATTTGTCTTGTATGATATTTTACAGCAGAGGCATGCTTGGGTCACTAAATTTTATAGGAAAGTGTTCCAACTTTGAAAGATATTGGCATGTGTTCAGAAACATCTTATTGTTCCTCTGTCATTCTAAGTCAAACTGAGGATCCTGGATAAAGGTCTTCAAGATTATCGGATTTATGCCCATCTGCCATCAAACCTCTGTATTTTTCTGTACTTGTTGACTTGTATGTTATCTCTGTTGCTGTATACTTAATTTTTAAAAATATTTTCCTTAACAGTATCACTGTTACTCTTTGGGAAGCTGACACTTTCTTTTAGAAGTCATGAGGTGGGGTGGGTCACTAGGCGAGTGTCAGTATTGGAAAGGGCCCACCCCATGTGCTTTGAGCCACACTGCTGCGCTTAGCCATGTTCTTTGTCAGTGGTTTTAATATTTTTCAGTGTGGGGGCACCCTGCCGATACTGACATTCTTCTGGGACCCTCAGTCCTAATTTCTGAATTATGTCAGCTGTCCAAAGGAAAACATTTCGATTGTTGCATAAAATGTTTTTTTTTTATTCATATACAGTAATGGAAATAATATCCTAGTATTTTAACAAACACAAAAACCTCCTGGGATCTTCTCCCTAAGGTCACCTGAGTTTGAAAATCCATGTCTTATTGATATCATTACATCACATTGTATAGATGTATAACTTTTGAAAAAATATAAATGATTGGGGAATACTTTGTTCTTAAGCAGATTGTATTGTGAGCTTCCCCCCGCCCACCCCACCATGGTTGTCAGATTATGTTATGTCATGTCACGGTCAGGTTTGAGGAGAGAGCTTGACAACTGACTTCCCGAGCTGCTCCTCAGTGTTCTTTAAATCCTAGTCAAGTCTCAGTAATGCTTTTGATAGTTTTGGTTATCTTTGTTCTAGAATGATGAGTCAGATTTGGTTGACTTAATTTCTCCATCATTTCTTGTCTGTATTCCCAATAAATGGGATATTTCTGTCCCTTAGTTCTGTGTTGACAGCAGGCCAACATTGATCAGTAAACTACCTCTGTTAATACAAAGCTCTGTTTGTAACTAAAGATATACCTTTAGTAAAATGAAGGAATTACCAAGGCTAGGGCAGGGTGCTTCCAAACTCTTGGTCCTATACCTGTACAGTTATGGGTTTAAATAAATAGAAATTTAAGTGCTGCCTGCACAGTGATTGGACTTGCATCTCTGCACCTATGTGGAAGGTCAATTGGTACGCTAATCTTAATTGTGGGGAGGCCTGGCAAAATTCTGACCCAGGCTGCTTTAGATCTGCAGAGTGTATGTAAGTATTGTCTGTCTATCTATCATAAATTTGTCCAAGTTGCTATTAGTTGAAAGAAACCATTTGGCACTTTGACTGTTCCTCACGTAAAGTGAGGCTTTCTTGTTGATTTCTAGAACAGTATAATCTATATACTAATATGTTCTTAGTATTTAAAAATTATGTATTCAAGTTCCTTTTTTTTCTCCAAAAGAATTAGAAACTTAATGACCGTTTGGTGCCCAGTATGATCTTGTGCAAATGTTTTTTTTAAAACAACTTTGGCCACACATGTGAGTTCTGTAATTTCATTTTCCTCAGAACAGAAAAATTGCACATATTCTAATTTTATTCAGTTTTTTTGGGTGATGTCAATTAAGTTTATGCAGGATGGTGTGTTCACATGGAATAGATAGTGGTAGTTTAGAAAAATTAAGCATTATTGGGAGGGAATTGGAGGCGCCCTGGATGGGAAGAGTTAATGTACTAATCTGGACTCGGCTGACTTTTTTAAACAAACAGTACCAGGTCTTCTGTGGTGTTGTATGTCGTTATTAGGGATTTATGCTGCAAGCATTCCTCTCACATGCTCCCTCACTTTCTTGCTTACCCTGGCACAGAAATCAAGGGGTTTTGCTAAAACAACCACTTTTATTCAGCCACAGAGATAGTTTCATCTAGGCCATCTCGTCATTGCCAGCTATAATATCAGCAAATTGTCGCAAATGCCTACAATGTAAACATATACATTTGTTTGGCCTGTATGATATAATCTAAAGCACACAAGCAAGGTTACAGCTCTCTGTTTTAACCAACAGCTTTTCTAAACACAGCTTTGAACGTTAATATTTTGCCATACAGCTCCTTCTATATTTTCTTCATAGTTAAAGGTATAAAATATCAACTATTACTGAGTGTGTCATGGCAAAATACACGCTAGGTGCAATGTTTTTAACGTGTGTGCTCACGTAGCTACGAGATCATAAAGCTTTGAAGTTGGAGCGTTCCTCACTTAATAATCTGATCCATTTCTTAAAGTTCAATGCAAAAATGACCAATAATCCTTGAGCACAAATTGTCACAGAACCTAGACTACCAGTATATAAACTGGTACAATCCATTTCAAGTGAGAATTTGTCTTGCCTTCTATTAACCATACATCTGAAGCCCAGTCCACAACATGCAATTTCATAATAAAGGTAAATGTGCTCAAAGCTGTACATTATATATTTGGGAATTGCATCTGAGATGTGGAATGTCATAAAAATACCAGCAGAATTCCATAGATATCTTTGAAGTGCTGCATTATAGGTGATAATTCTCTGGTTTCTCAACTGTTTATCTCCTATGGTTTGTCAATGTTTTTCTAACCTTTACTCAGGCTATTGTTACAGATTATTGAAGACTTTGAACTACTCTCCTAAGTAGAAAACTTGTACCCCCTCACTTGATTAAAGAAAAACTATAAGCAGCTGAAATGTTAATCAAAAGTTATTGTAAGTTTCAAGTTGCAGTGTCCTTATCATAAACTGTGACACATTGTTTACATTGATAGATTTTCCATTGAATTTTCACTGAAGGTGCTAACTCGTGCTGGAGTATGGCTCCACTGATGACAGCAGCCGAGCCCAATTCTGTCGTCGCTCACCTTAAACACTGTTTCTGTGACCTAGTCAGGGATATTGAGACCACATGTAACAATCTCACCACCACCGCCTCAACTGTGATCAGTTAATTTCACACAGTGATCAAGCCTGAGACCTTCTTTGTATGACTTGGTCCCACATCACTGTGGTGCATTTACTGATTGAGAGAACAATTAATTGGGAATTTTAATTGGTAAAAGAATAACTTTTTAAGAATGATCTCATTACTAAATGCCCTGTGGGTGGCGGAGAGGGCCCAGGGGCTATGTGGCCGGGTCCTGCTCCGACTTCTTGTGTTCTTTAGATTTGTGGTTGGGATCAGATCAGCCATGATCTTATTGAATGGCGGAGCAGGCTCGAGGGGCCGATTGGCCTACTCCTGCTCCAATTTCTTATGTTCTTATGTTCTAAATGTTTTGCTTGCAAGCCAACTCACGACACCGAGATCAGTATTTTGATTGAGTAAAACTGCTAAATGCATTTTGCATTTATGGGCGGTGAATACAGCAACTTTGCTCATGTTGCAACTGGATTTTAAAAATATCATTTACATAGAGCTTTCTGTGCTAAATTGGAGTTGGCAGTTTGAATCTTGTATTTATGGAAAGTTTATATGTGCTGCAGGTATTGCTACAAAACAGTAGCTGTCAACCAGTAAAATTGAATGGTTCAAACCACATGGAATGTTTAGGTGGATTTCTATTGCAATAGATAAATGTTTCATTTCAATAAATGTGTATTAAGTGAAATGGTTTCAAAACAACTGTACATAAAATTACTTCAGGAAAAATAATACATTTTTTGCTCATAGAGTTTGAGGAAGCTAAGTTCTTGTTTTATTTTTGTTTTAACGTGGACTTGTGCACACCTTAGTACAAATGCATTATGCAAGGCCGTATGATTATTCTTTGAGAAAACTGCTTAGCCTGTAGACGAGGGTGTCCTTTTAACTGATAATAGCCGAAGTAACGAAATTGTGTTCTAATTCTGCAATAAAGGGAATGAATTTTGGTATTAGTATGTAAATATAAATATTGGTCCTATCAGAAAATTTGCAGTTTACATAGTGCTTAAACCTTGAGAGAATGAACTGCTGAGAATTTGTTGTAATGAGCTTTCATAGTATTTTCAACTGAGCGTCAAAAGGTACTCTACCATTACAGTACAGTGTCAGCATCAATAAGGGACCCTAACTAAAAACTGGTATATTTTACCAATGTCTGACACAACCTGTATTGTCTCTAGGTCCTGCATTAACAAGTCTCAACAGATCCCTTGTAATAATGTGCCCTTTTGTACCGTTCCCGAAGACTGCCTTAGAGAGGGCCTGCTGATTCTATCGGGAGCGCTACTTTATAATTAGAATTAGTTGGAGAAACAAAATTAAAAGTCAGGTCATGCAATATTGAAGAAATAGAGATTGGCAGCACTAAGTCCTATTCTAAGTTGGTTCTAAATTTGGTACTGCAAGTCTAAACTTTGTGTTTTTCTAACTGTGTGAATCATATGTTGGTATTTTAAAGAAACAAAACCAGTTTCCTGTTGATTATCAGTTAATCTGACCAAGCAGTGCTGACTGCTACAAACTCATTGCTTTTCTTTAATATGGAATACATATTCTAGTGCAGATAGAGGTTACTTCCCAATCTGTATTGTCAGATACGCCAGTAATGTTTATGACTGCTTTTGATACTTTTCACCACATTTCTATTCACTGAAGTCTATGCACTAACTGAAGGACAAATCGATCTTTAAAATATCAAGCATAAAATACAAAATATCTAAGCAATGTGGTCTGCTTAACAGTAGGAAGACTAAAACATCAGAGCTCTGTGATCTTGATTGACAGTTGATATATGCAAGGTTGTGCAAATGCAATGCAGCAGGTACAATGGATAAGGATTTCAATAAATGTTAAGAATTGTTGTTAAATAAGATGGACTATTTACTGCAGCTAATTGGTATGTAATTGGATGAATCTTTATTCGTGCATCATTCATGATGAAGTATTGCCGATGGGGACTGGCCAAAGAGTAGAAGTACTATTACAGTATTCTGTTATCCATTATTGGATGTAAATGTCTGTTGTTTTGGATTAAATGCACATCAGTAGTAATTGCATTGGTTATGTCTTCTTTGGAACATTACGTTTTGGATTTACCATCTGCAAGTATTTTTAGCACACAATTGCATGCTTTGATTTATTTACACAAATAAAATGTTGCAGTAATATAAAATTTCCTTGAATAGGAAAACTTTGAGTCCCTTCAGGCCATCAGAGTCGATCTCCTTTTACAGGTTAATACAGGGATGTCAAACGTGCGGATGACAGGCTGGATCCAGCCCATGGAACAGTTTCCTGCAGTCAGGTACTCCGAGGTACTGCCTCATTTTGACTGATGGCACTGCCAAAAGCCACTCTCTGGCATCTCAATTAATAGATCTAAATGAAAGGGACAAGATCCCTTTTTGTTGGGTTTTTACACTATAGGATAATACACAGTGGCAGGGAGTTAAAAACTGCTGCAATTCAAATTGAGCACAAGTGAGGAGGTTACGGTTGTTTTTTTAAAAAAAGTTGGACGGTTAGTGAAAATCAACCAAAGAAGTTGGATTACAGGATTAAACCTGCTCCCTGTCTATATTTTTTATTCCATATAATGATGGATATTGTAGTGTGCACTTTTTAAATAACCTTGTATTTTGACTTTTTAAAAATGCTTTATGGCTGGTGTGCTAAGTGAGTAGGATCAAAAGTTTAATAGTGATACAAATCCTGAAGGTACCAAGCTGGCCTCAATTGGTGCAAACCTTGCAAAGTTTTTCTTAAAACAAAAGCAGTAACCGATTACCGAGAAACTAAGTAGGAAGTCTGCATTATATAATCAGCACTTCAAACCTATTAGTCAAATCCACATTCCCTACAGTCCAAAATGTCCACTGTGATTGAAAGAATATTGTATATCATTTCTCTTGTCATTTCAGTTTGTAATTTCCATCTTTTTTATGGACTGACAACAATTGCATTCAATTTGTGAAGTATTATGTTTTAAATATATATAAATTAAAATCAATGAATTGAAGACATTCAACATGTTTTGTATTTTACAAGCACTCGGCTGCACAAGGTAGATCATTTTGCACGGACAGTTGATTCCTGACTCTGTGTGTCTACAAATGGTTAATGTCCCTGTAAACACATATAGAAGTAATGGTGGACTATCTACGGATTCTATGCTACATTAAAACTGCCTGTCAGCCTATAAAGCCATTAACAGCAATGACCTATCTCTGAACAGCAGAAGCTGTCAGGGTAGATCACTCGTAACCGTGCCAAGGGGATTAGGTCAGATGGCAAGTCAAATCCTTCCACCAGCTCTCAACTGGAAACAGGTCCTCTGGTTCCATTTTCAAGGCTGATCCAAAACAACTTAAGATGTCTTAAGGTTTTTTTTGCTCATGGATCCCAAGGCCACAAAGAAACTGATGCTCAGCAGCTGGTGAAGATGTACTGTGGCAGTCTGAGGTGGCAACCTTCTGCTGGTCACAGCCAATGGTTTAGCAATCTAATCTGTCTTCAAGGTGTTGAATAACGACACGTTCACCTACCATTTTAAAGCACTGTAATGCATACAGAGCATCTATCACCAAAAAAATTTCCATAATGTGTTTTTTTTTGCCAACTTCACTCTACAGTAATACTTTCAGTCATCGTTAGCACATGCCAAGTTATTATAGAATTTGCAGCCCAGTCATACTGCACATTTTGTGTTGAATCAGCAGAGAATCTGCAGTATATCTTTGCTGGATTTGGTCTGGATTCTGCTTAACAAAAACTGTGTGAGACTATGCGAGTACTCTCATCACCATTCTGAGGTGATCCCACCTGCCGTCCAACTGCAACCACTGCAAAATGTGAACTTTTAAATAATTCCCAGGCTTCTATCTTTTTCTCCTAACTAAACATATCTTTTAAACCTGGTAGTGTTAGCAACGAATCAACTACCTCCTTTACTCTCCACAAACATTAAATTTAACTGCCGTTTGGACTTCAGTGAGAGAAGCTCTATGCATGCAGGGAGAATTCCATTGGCCTGATCAGTTAATGAGGCAGAGAATTAAGTTGCAGAAAACCATTTAAAAACCTACAGATATTATGGAAAGGTTTCTTAAAAAAAAATCTATTTCTATTAAAATTTCTATTTTAATAACTTTTGCTGAATGTGACCCATGCCAAGTGCAAGGATATTGGATCAAGCCCACCATATAAAATGAGTTTGACACCCCGGGGTTAATACATAGTTCTTTAGGAAAACAATGGACCTGCTTGAAAGTGAAATAAATGGCTGGTGTCAGTGGACATTCGTTTCTGGTGCTTGTGGAAATTGTTTTAGAGAAATAGTACATTCAAATGTTTCTGATTTGCAAAGCACATTCAGACCACAGAGATCAGCATTTATTTTAAAATTAAAAAGTGGTAATTTCAAGGAATTGGCCTGCACAAATTTGGTCTCAAAAATGTTTGTCACAAAAAATTCTACCTGGAATCCTAGCATTTTGGTATATTCAGGACCTATGGAATGATTTTTTTTAAAGATTAAATGTACCTTCAAATCCTCAGTGCCCCCAACTTCTCTAAGGTCAGATATAAAATGCTGGCATGATGTAACCTTATCATGTCTGACCCAGTACAATTGAGCTCCTGTAGTTGAGATCATAAAATGTAGAACAGCAGCCTATGTGTAAACTGGAAAAACAGATTTTGTGCATATTGTAATGCACGCACGCACACTATAGATGTGTTTGTGTGTGAAATCCTGAGCTACTGCAGAGGCATTGACAGAATACCGAATATATACTTTTCAGAGTGCTATTTGGAGCACCTAGATCTTATCTTTTTCATACAATTTTAGTTTTCTTGTAATTATGGTTTATGATATGAAGACATGTGCAGTGCAATCTTTCATTGTAGGAGGTCAAATATCAACAATTAGTCTATGACATCCTCTTCTAGCATTCCTGGAATAGCATGACATTTTTGACCTATTGTCTGAATAAATCATTAGAAGTAAGCAGGCATTTGTTATATATTATGAGTCGTTATTAAATTCTTCAACTCGATCAATTTTTAAAAGTGTTGGGACAGTTGTACAGAATACCTCATTTGTGAAGTAAATATGTTACTTGTACTGCACCCTCAGTTGCTAAAGTTATGCATATTGACATTATTAAAAGATTGTTATGTATATCTAGGGGTAGCTATATTAAAATCTATGGTTATGATTTTTTTTCAGTAGTGCTTTTAATGGTATACTATGCCTTCATTTTTAAATGAGAAAGAAATCTACTCTAATTCCTCTTGCAGGTGTATAATACACCAGAACAAGCCCATACCACTCAGTCCTGCCTTTCTTCAGTAAGAATCCAGATTTCATAATGGCCCGGAAATTGCTCTGAGCAACAAACCAACAGTGCCCGCCGCTCATCAGATTTAAATCTCACCCACTAAATATCGGCAGGCTTTTTGTTGGCAACTTCCTTCAATAGTGAGAAACAAGTGCAGTGTTCTTTCCCGGGCTTCTCTGAGCTGTGTGAGCGAGGAAAGGATCTCTCTGTCTCCTCAACCAATCAGTTTGAAGCATCATTGTCAAGCCGCACAGTGGGAACCAGGAAGTGAAGCTTCCTTCACAAGCCGCGCAGACTAAAAATCAGGAAGTGTCAGATAGAATAGTAAATTCACTATAAAATCAATTAGAGAAAGCAAAATAGAGGGTAAGATTAAGAGACAAAGAAAAGGTTAAAAAAAATAAAAATTTAAAATTTTTAAGATCTTAAATGCCCAAAAACTATTAAAATCGGGAGGAATGAGACCCCACATTTTTAAAAGTTAATTTTCAGTGCCAAAGAGGTTGTTTGGCAGTCATTGATACTTACCACGTTAAAGTTAGTTTAGACCTAAAAAAAAACCCAGCCTACCTTTTTTATGGAGAGATTAGTTCGTTTCCAGCTGGGCAGTGCAGCAAGTTCGGGCTGGTTCATTCGTTCATCCCGCAAGCTGTCCTTCCTGCACAGCTTTCAAACGAGCAGGACAAATGGTAGAGCAGTTTCCAGATTTCCGCATTTGACTGCGCACGTGTGTTCGCCGGAACTTGCTCTTCCATTTGCCCTGAAGTAACGGTGACCCCCATTAACCTCACTGTCATTTCATGAGCAATTTCCAGGCCAAAGACTGTGGTGTCTATCCCTGCCTGTGGTGGAGAGTTCAAGGTTCAAGTGGGCAAGAATGTGCAGCTTCAATCTATTCATTCTACCCACTTTGAAAGTGGTGGCCCTAACACAATATCAATAGAGCTAATTTAAGAGCTTTTTTTTATATATAAAAAAATCTTTTTGCAGGAAATGGGGATTTTTATTGCTGATGAAAGAAAGATATTGCTGCTGAGGAATGGGACACTTCTGCATTAAGCACAGCACTGAGTAAAATTCCTTCTCTGCTCCGTCAATGTGCCTTAACCTTAGAAGAGCACCTCTGTTGCACCACTGTGACATTACCGTTTTTCCCCACCAGCCATCTGTATAGTCTTTCTGAGTAAGTTTGTCAATTTGTGTTGGGTTAAGACTGCCCAAATTCATTCCAGGTATGATGTACCTGTTTGATTTTCTTCCCAACGTTCTAGGAAAGATTCAAGGCACGAGTTTGTGATGTAAAATAGTGCTAAATATGTTTTTTTTTAAATTTTAAAACTTAATTACATCCTACCTGTGAATTTTTTTTGCCTTTCCAGAATCTCTAACACCTTTTAAAGTACTTTCTGGTTACTTTTCTCCCCCAAAACTACATTTAATTTCCCGCCACAATACTTGACTCCGTTTGAAATGTCATACTTCAAATCTTATATAAAACAAGATTGACTTTGAACTGAAGTAGCTTGATTACAGACTTCATGCTTAAACTTTAAAAATTATTTCACCTAACCATCAGCAAGTGGAGGGTCTCATGATCGATTCCCTGTCTATACTGAGCTGATCTCAGGCAGGAAAATGGTGCAAGTATTATAACTTGGTTTAGGGAGATGAAAAATCAGCCACGCATCCTGGGCTTGATGGCTAATCAGTTACTCCTGCTGGAAAGTATGCACGTGTGGGCATTGGGCAAGGACAGGACCTGGCACGATTGTGACACTCCCCGTGATGAAATAGCTAACTGATGTGCACAATCTAGGCTGACATGAAAAAATGACTACTTGGGCAAGATATTAAAATATACCTAGTTGCTTAAACCTGTAAGAGTCAGCACCTTCAGGAGCATGTTTAGTGGAACATGTACCCCAGCATGTCAGCACCTTTGGGAGAGGAAAGGCGGGGAAAGTTAGCAAACACTTTAAGCCATAAAACTACCAGCTATGCAAAAGCAGTCATTTTTAACAAAGTGCACTTTATTTCCTCTTTTAAAATAAATCTTGTGGTTGGGGGAGGGGTCGGCGGCTACTTCTTTACACACTACAATAGCATTTGCTAATTGTGGGATGTGCTCTCGTGCGTGTGGAAAAAAAACAAATTAAATGAAGAAAGACAGTCTCAGTCTCTCCTGAAAAGTCACATTTGGAGTCAATTTTTAAATACTTATCAACGGTAATTTTGCAAGGTTCATAGCAGTGTACTTTCTTCACTGTTTATGAAGGTTACCTGTGTTCTAGGTGTTAATGGTACTACCCCCCAAGAGCTACCATTGGCCTGAGGTGACAGCCAGGGACATTGATGGACTCGAGGCCAGAGGTATCTAAGTGTTGATGGGAGCCAAAGAGGATAATTTCAGTTTGCCTGCTGTTGAGCAGCAGGTGGAATTTCAACTCATCCATGTCTTAATGTTGGATAAGCAGTTATCGACTGTTGTAACAACCTTTGGATCAATGGAAGAGGTGAAGGGATAAAAGTAGGTAACATAGACATATTTGTGGAAGTTGAGCCCTTGCTTCCAGATGATTGCTGAAGGGTAGCATTAAGATTTTCTCAAATAAAGCATCTTCTCTGAAGTTGATCTGTTTTACATACAGATGCACTCTACTAGCAGAATATGTGCATGGTATAATAAAATTGTATATTATAATGCCACGGGAGATCAGCTATTTATTGAAATTAATTAGTCTGTTGAGTTTTAACTGTTAACTTTCCAACATGTGTGGATAACAGTTGTAGTTATTATAATGATCCAAAGATTGCACACACAATTCTTTAAGGCTAAATAACACATGTCAAGTAACACAATAAAGAAACTTGACCCAGCATTAAACGGAGTAGGTTTAAACTTCAGTTTCAGTTCTGAAAAATGTGATCGCTCCAAGATGAAAAAAAGTTAAATTGCTATGAGGTGATTCACAGACTTGTTTTTGTGTACATTGTTTACATGTAGAAAGAATTGGAAATCTTGAAGTTATTTCACCGTTTTTTTTAATCCAGATGTGGAATATTCAGAGTCTGCTATTGGTCAGTGTAAAATAGTGGTTATTCGGATGAAGTGACAACCACCTGGGAAGCGTAATATTCACTCCTCAGCAGAAAAGCAAATCTGAACAGAGAGCGAATGGGATTTGCATTTTGTAAACCACATGAAGTGCATTTTTGTGAAAATTTAGATTTGATATGACACAATATAAATAAAAACCTGGTATATATTTCTACTGTCATCTGAGAAATGTCAATTGCTCTTAGTTTGTATAATATGTCACTTTGCTTTAATACAGCAAGCCAGTGACCTGTGGTATTGTGATGTCGCTGTCAGTTTCCTAAATATTTCTTCAGCCTTCATTTTTGTCTCCATTCTAAAGCTGCAGTAGGTGATTCATAAATGAGTTTGTCACTTAGTTTAATTACACCAGTGTAATACTTCACTTGGAGTATTATTCATCAAAGTATTAACTTCCAACAAGTCGAAACTGCTGATTTCATTTCTATTTTGGATTTTATAGTTGGCTCCTTCCCTTCCACTGCAAGAAGACTTTGTGTATCATTGGAAGGCCATTACCCATTATTACATCGAAACATCAGGTAGGGGTCTTTAAATTTTTTTTTTTAACTGATTTGTTATATCTGTTGACAGCAAAAGTGTTTTTATGAATTGCTGTACACAAAAAACCTCATGTATCTAATTTGTTGAAGGCCTGGGTCTGAGCATAAGCGGTAATTGATGAGACAAATAATTTGAGGTAGTGTGACATCCAGCGACAAGTTCCATGACCTTCCAGTGCAACTTTCCTGCTCAGTTTCTCCCTTTTAATTTTAATCAGCATCTTTTAAAGTACCCACTTTCTGCTTTTCTCTGCCCATCATACACTGAAGGAAGTTTTCAATTGATTAGAATCATAGAACGATACAGCACAGGAGGCCATTTGGCCCATCATGCCTGCGCCGGTTCTTTGAAAGAGCTATCCAATTAGTCCCATTCCCCTGTTCTTTCCACATAGCACTGCAAATTTTTTCTCTTCAAATATTTATCCAGTTCCCTTTTGAAAGTTACTGTTGAATCTGCCTCCATCACCCTTTGAGATCATAACAACTCGCTGCGTAAAGCAAATTCTCCTCATCTCCCCTCTGGTTCTTTTGCCAATCTTTTTGTAACAGCTAGTCTCACAGTCAACAAGCACTCAGCTCATTGGCATTATTTAAAATTAGAATTTGAGTTCAGGTGTTGGTGAGCAGAACTGAATGTATGTGGAGTCTTTAAGGGCAGCTGATCTTAACAGTTGTAACCAGTCAGGTCCACTTTGCTCAGCAGCACTTTTGTTCAGACTTTGATTTTAAACAGTGCTAGTGAGCAGAGCAGAGTGCTTGCTGACAATAAGAGCAGCTAATTAAGTAAACAGGTGGAAATTTTCTACAGGGTTAGTTGAATGAAGAGAGGAAGAACACTAGTGATTGAAATTGATGTGGTGGTGAGGGAAGAAACTGACCAGCTCTGACCAACACCTGGGGACGGGGTATCCCTTCAACTGCCCATCATTTTTGCAATTTCCACCTTGCAACCATGATCATTAGCAATTTTTGCCATGCCAAATCACTTGCTGTAATTAACATTGTGTTAGAGTTAGGGTACAGTAAGCAATGTTTTGGCTTTTTCTTGATTCCATTTCCATCTGAGGATTTGTGAAATTTTACCTACCTGTCTGGGCGAGTAGTTCCCAAGAATTCCTGCTCAGTTCTCAAATTTGTCACAGGGACATCATAAATGCAAATGAATACATGGGCATTTAAGTGCTCCTTCACATGAGAAAACAATTTATTGCTTTTGATTATTTTTTTTCTCTAATGTGTCCTAGTTCAATTCTTTAATGACCTTTTCCTGACTTGTTTTCTAATTCAAAATTGACAGTTTTGGCAAAACGTTTGATTGTTCTGTCAAAAATGGTTCAAAATAATTCTGAATTATAAAGTGCAACTTGTTATATGTGTGTTTAATTAAATTAAAAGTTCAAATCTTGCTTTGTGAAACTACATTTCAGTCAGAACAAGGGCAAAATTAGTGTCCAAACAATGATAAAATAACCCCTTTTGGTCTAATTGCTGTATGAACTCTGAGGTGGATATTTTTTTCTCTTGAACATCTTTATAAAATGGTCCTTAATTGTGGGATCCTGCAAATACAATAAGATAGTCTTGACATGAAATAAGGAAAGTCATAGGCACAGTATTCCTTGCACAGATTTTTAAATCAAAATAATGAGCCAAATAACCTTTCCAATTCCCATGTTGCACAAGAACTGTGGATGCAGGTTAGTTCACAGTTCTTTTCTATAGTCAGCAGCAGGGTGATGGTGTTCTCTGAGAAGAAAAGGTTCGAGTCTTTTCTGCTTCATAATCAGATAGTTGAATTCTAACTTTAGCTCCAATGCTGTATCTAGATGTGGTTGAAGTTTTGGCAATGATATGCATTTCTCCATGGTGCAGTACTTTTGTTCTTATTCTTGGAAGTGCCCCAGTATATATTTGCACTGGACATCATGTTTTCCATGTCCTGTCCTTGGGCCTTGCCAATGGGACTGTTGATCAAATGTAATTTTTTTTTGTCATTGCATCCCTTGGAGGTTAAGCTGTGTAGATATCATTTCAGATCATGTTAGTTGTTTGCTTTAATTTAACAATTAAACTTTTTAGGTACCTATTACTAAAAGCATCACTAAATTATGATGGTATTCTCTCTTTTTATAAACTAGCAGGTCAACATCTTCAAGTTTAAAAACCCATTTTGTCCACACGCTTCATTTATAAAATAGCCATGCGGGGCAAAATTCACATGCCTCTACTAAACACTCTTGCCTAGGCTCAGTATCCAAAGATGATACTATTTTTGGTGCACCAGTCCTTCTAGCATCAAATAATTGACACTTTATCCCATTTGTGGCACCATAGTGGCTTAATCCCATTGTATTTAGCAGATAAACAAAAGAGGAGAGCTGGATTAGCTATTATATAATCCTCATTCTTTGAATGTAGTTTGTCCTCTCTACTCCATTGTGCCAAGGTGTGATTTTGAGCACTTGGACATTGTTTAATTTTTGATGAGTATATTTTTGTTTGCTGAGTAAGTATTTTCAAGGGTTGCTTCATTAAAGAACTTCGATGTCATCTGGAGTCATGGTTCATATGTGGTGCACAAGTATGGGGGGGGGGGGTTTATTGGGCTCTTGAGTCTGCTGTGAATAAAATTTTAATAAGTAACTATACTGTTTCTGTGATATTTTTTTCCCCCTCTTCCTAACCCCAATTCGATATAATATTTAACGTATATAAAGATTGAGGAAGACTATACCAAAGGTAGATACCAAGCTTCATTAAAGCTTAATTTTTTTCATTTGAATATCTTTGCTATTTGGTTAGAAGTTCGTTTAAAAAAAAAATCATGGGAACTTATGAACTGTAAAACATGAGCTGTTAATGTGCTTGTTTTCTTGACAGATGATAAAGCTCCAGTAACAGATACAAACATCCCATCACATCTGGATCAGATGCTGGATATTTTGGTTCAGGAGGAACATGAAAGGGAATCTGGGGAGACAGGGCCTTGTATGGAGTACTTACTGCATCACAAGATTTTGGAAACTCTGTACACATTGGGAAAAGCTGATGTATGTTTTAATTACTGATGCTGAATTCTTCCTTTTAATCAATCATACTGAAAAGTTTTGCAGGGCTTTAAAATGTGGAAGACATTGTGTGTAATGAATCATTGACCAGCCAACTGCAAAACAGCTAAAAGTAAAAATATAGATTATGAATAGCCATTTGGATTTGACTTACCCAGTGTAATTTTTAATAATGTTGACTTTTAATAAAAATTCTGGTCAGTTTTTCTCTTATAAATGTAACTAATGTTTATTCAGGACATTGAAAAGACAGCCCAGATATATTATTTTGTAACACTGAAATTAAATTAATTTCTCAAACAATTCAACACCTCATTTGCTATTCTAACTATCCAAGAGAACATCTAAATTGCCTCAGAATGGATGAGTGCCCCTTCCCCAGTAAGAGGTGACCTCAGAAACTTATGGAATCCAACCACAATAATTGATCACATGGATTTCAATGTTAAACCATCTGCTGATTCAAAAAAAACACTCGGCTGCACCCACTGAGAGGGAGAAAGTATTTGGGTGGTAACCAAGCTATTTCACTGTTGTGATGTAAAAGATTCCATGGCACTATTCATAGAAGAGCAAGGGAGTTCTGGTGTCCTGGCCAACATTTATCCCTCAATCAGCACCTCCAAAAACAGATTAACTTGTCATTTATCACATTGCTGTTTGCAGGACCTTGCTGTGCTCAAATTGGCTGCCATGTTTGCCTACAAAACAATAGTCTCTGCACTTCAAAAGCAATTAATTGGCGGTGAAGCACTTTAGGACATCCTGAGGACGTGAAAGGCGCTGTATAAATGCAAGTTCTTGTTTAAAAGGATCTTATGCTTACAGAAGCTTATTTACAATTATTTTCAATGCAGTAAAATAGCTGCATGTCGAAAAAGTAATCTCAATGTACAGAATTGGAACTTTCCATTGTTCAGTGGAATCAAGATAAATCTTGTCTGATCTCAACCTTTCACTGGCATAACTCCTGTTCTAAGCAGACACTCCTCAGCAAATTCAGGTTTAATTCAGCAGGTCCAGATTTATATATGTATTCAAATTTATATTAAAAAAAACTGTCTTAAATTGATTTTGACGTCAATGTTGGCAATTAAAAAAATTAATTAATTTCTGCAGCATTAGAATATGGCAACATTATAAAACTAATAAAGTTCCAAGCAAAACAACAGTGGATTGCTGATGAATGGGGAGCCAGCTCCCTGCTGAAATACCTCATCATGTTGAATTGTGCTGCATTTTTGTCTGTGTAGCAGGGCCACTGCCAGAATGTTTATCCACCTTTTCAATAGTTTGTCATGATACTTGGTCCGAATTCATCTGTTTTGAAAAGAAGGTGTGCAGGTATTATCAAACCAAAATCATGCCAGTGACCCACTGAGCACTGAAAAACCAGAGCCATTGTTTGTTCCAGCTAGAGTGTGTGTATTCTATACTGAATTAGATTGTGAGCCCTGATCTTTCCTGATCAATAAAATGACAAGCATAAACCTTCAGATTAGTTATTTTGTTAGTGAGCACCAACTATGAACCTAAAATAAAATCAACATTCAAAAGTGATGTTGCCAAAAATGTTATATGATGAAATGCCCTTTGATGTTTTGTATCCATTCATCAAGTGTTAAAAATTATTACTTTGTACACTTGAATTTATCACATTGTGGCTTACTTAAAAAACACTGCAATTTTATTTTTGCTGCGGGGTGATTTTAATTAAGCGCTCAAAGTTTTTTAAAAATGTAATACTTTTCTCCCTCTCCAAATTCTAACATTTGCACATATACGTGCACAATTCCTCTAGTAATGAGCGCGAATCAGGACTTCTCCATGAATCAATGAGCAGGAGGCATAGGCAAGAGGGACAGAGTTGTATCGTGCATGTTTTATGCTGAGCAGTCCCTGGTCTCTGCAAAAATAGAAAAGTGGCTCTGTGTTTCATCATTATTGGAAATAGAACTGCCACAGTCGAGGTTGAAATATTGAAGAACTAGGCTGATACGAAATCTTTTTTAAAATGTTGACACAATATTATCAAACCAAAATTATGCCATTGACCCAAGCATTGAAATAGCAAAGTCGATGACCACTCCAGTTAACTGTGTGTGCATTCTATGCTGTAACCAAGCAGTTGCTTATATTATGGAACTTGAAACATTTGGTTGAATTTTATTTTCCTAAAGTGCCTTTAATTTTTCACTGTTACATTCTTCTATGTGGTTTGTAGTGCCCGCCAGGAATGAAGCAACAGGTCCTGATTTTCTATACAAAATTACTTGGAAGGATCAAACAGCCACTACTCCCACACATAAATGTCCACAGACCCGTCCAGGTATGATCTCTTTGCTACCATCTAAAAGCAACAGGTGCAAATTTTTGCCACAGTAAAGTGCTAAACGTTTTTTGGAGATGTACAAATACGTGCTTTCTGGAATGTAACCTTGGCAAATGTCTAGATTTTGAATGCAGAATATTATAAAACAAAACTTAGTCAAGAAATGGTTATCACTCTAAAAATGAAGACATAATTCTTCGAATTGTCTATTATCTTACAAAGAAGCAGCTCGAGCTACCTCTTGGCTTGGTGGGTAATTGCTTTGTCCAGCATAGAGCTAAGCCTTACAAATGAGGAAGATCCCAAGTTTGGATCCAGTCTATGATGAGCTCGATGACCATTATCTGTATTGCAGTTGAGGCAAGGATTTGGCCATAATATCCTAGACTAGGGAGGGAAAACTTGCTGGGGTGCTCCTGTTTGTCACCCAGTGAACCCTATTGCAAAGTGTACATCTGTGGATGTCAGTTGAGCATTGGTGCAAATCTTGTTGTGATGTCTCCTACAGTCAAATAGCCTGCCATGACAATCTAGACTCACGCAAAGAATATCCACTTGGGTGAAGTACCAGAAAATGGGTAGCACCTGTGGACAGTGCGCCTCTGATTGTTGAATAACCCCTGATCTTGACTGTCAGACTTGCACATGGAGAATGGCTCCTTCATCAAGGCACCCAGGGCTACCAGCACGCATGGAACTGTACATCAGCATGAATTATTATATTAAAAATTGGAGTGTTAAGCAAAATGGAGAAAGACTTGGAAACTAAAGCCCATTTTCCTTTACCCTGGCATAAACTAACATTGTGATAAATGAGTTAACTTTTGAGCATTTTTCCGTTTGGCCTTCATTGCCATACTCACTGAAATTGGCTCACTTAGAACATTGAACCTAAGATCTCCCTGGTCCATATGGCTCAGTATCATGTTACTCTAGAATATTCTGGAATTCCCTCCCTAAACCTCTCCACCTCTCTACCTCTCTCCTCCTTTAAGACGCTCCTTAAAAGCTGCCTCTTTGACCAAGCTCCTGCCCGAATATCTCCTTATGTGGCTCGGGTGTCAAATTTTGTTTGATAACGCTCTGTGACGTGCCTTGGGATGTTCTACTACGTTAAAGGCGCTATGTAAATGCAAGTTGTTGTAGATAAGTGCAAACATACAAAATAGTTTTAAAAAAGATATTTTGTGTTTTTAAATATTCCACTTTTCTGCTATTATGATTTTTTTTTCCCATAGAAATTAATTAGACTTTGTGGTGAAGTTCTTGCTGCCCCCACCGAAAATGAGGAAATACAATTTCTCTGTATAGTCTGTGCAAAATTGAAACAAGATCCCTATTTGGTCAACTTTTTTCTAGAGGTACGTATATACTGCTATAACAGTTTTCAGAAAGCTGTATTACTATTGCATATTTATCTGGTTGTACCTTTAATTATCTTCAAATTTCCTAAATAACTGATGTAATGGTGTTATTGACCAGAAAAAGACACTAATGTAAAATTGTGACTGATGCCTCCAATCCCCAATAACTTATATATTTTAATGCATTTGTGAGGAAGTTATAATGATCCATTAACTATTTAGGCTACCTTACTCAAGTAATAAATATATTTCCACCTTTCCTATAAAGTATTCAGTTAAATTGTCATTGATGGCCTGGGCCAAAGTTCCAAATAGAATAGAGTATTGTGGTGTTCATGATACTGGACTGGGAACTCAGAAGTTGACAGTTCAAATCCACCATGTTGTGAAATTGAATTCAATAAGTCTGGTAATTTGTTGGCTCGCATGAAAGTTACTGTCTTAAAAACCCAATTGCTTCACTAATATGCTTCCTATCGGGAAGGGAATCTACTACCCCTACCTAGTCTGCCCTGGTTGACTTTTAGTGCCCCCTGAAGTGGCCTAGCAAGCCAGTCAGTTGTAAAAACTGCTACCAAATGATATGTACCGTGTCTCTAAACATAAATTTTGTTTAGGCCTGTCGAATCAGACACAATTACACATGTATTTTTTTAACTTAATTTTAATTTTAATTTATGACAGACTTCAAGCACCAGTAATATGACCCTAATATAAGCAATCTTACAACACCAGGTTATAGTCCAACTGTTGGACTATATCCTGGTGTTGTAAGATTGCTTACATTTGTCCACCCCAGTCCATCACCGGCATCTCCACATCATGACCCTAATAGTAAGAGAACACTGTGTTACATTTCTGTTATGGACCATCCTTACTATCAGAACACAGTGATCATCTCTATTCTGGGAGCTATGCTTCTTTCTTATGTTATTCTTAACTTATTGTAGCTCCCCATCTATCTGCAGACTTTCTCCCTTTACACCTTTTCTTACCACTGTTATGTGACAGCTCTGCTGTAACTACCTTTTGTTTCTCAGCTTTCGAATGAACTTTATCACACTTGTCTGAACAGGTGGCACCCGTTTGTAATTGATGTCCGTGCAGTTAGCACTGGTGAACATCAATTACCTTTCAGCTACCATATTCTCTCTCTATCTGATAACTGCTAAGGTCCAGGAGCCACATCACCTAGAGGTGCACAAACCTCAGCATTTTCCAACAGCATTTTCACACTACCTTATTTGCTTCTACAGGCTGCTTTCTTGTACAGTGCCATCTGTTTAGACATTCCAAAACATTGATTAACTATTTCAAAATATTATGACCCAAAGCTACATTATTATGTTCAACTTTCACATAGTTATAGTATGCTCAGTGTCATCACAAAGCACTAGCAAAACTCCATCAAATTCTGCAGTTACCCTGATTAACTCTTGCAATCCTGTTTTTTTTCATTCACCCAAATTATTATCCAACAATACACAATTATTACAGAAGGCTAACTACCATCTTCCTCAGAACAATGAATCCTGCCTTGCCAGCGATGCCCATGTCCTGAGAGCAAATCATTTTAAAAGCCTCAATGTTTGTGAGCAAAAATGCTGTAAACACTCTGGTGAGAATACAGAAAGTTAACATTTCAGGTGCAACACTTAATCAGAAGTGGGAAAAATTATAAGTGAATGGTTGAGGGCATATGCACACATATAAAAGAGGAAGTAAAATCATCTGTAAAGTACTTAAAAGTAAAACAGGAGATGATTAAATGGTTGAAGTGATATCAACATAAGAGGCACAGGTCATGTGAATAGCTGAGGTGGTGGGGGTAGGGTAAACGGGAGGAGCTGGCAAAGTGGAACAGGATTTGGCAACCTGACAAGGAAAAAGCAGGCCAACAGCAAGGACTCAGCACTGTGTTTCAATGGAAGGATCCCAACTCCAAGCACCGGTCTGCCTTCGCACCCCCTCCAGAAATGCCAAGGCATCCATCCCAGCATCTCCTGCCATAAAAAAGTGGAAGCTATAGTTAAGGTCTGAAGTTATTAAAGCCAATATTAAGACCAGAGGACTGCATAGTGCCTAATAGATAGATAAAGTACTGTTCCTTGAGCTTGTTTTGCACTTCATGAGAATAGCATAGAAGGCCAAAGAAGGAGAAGCCAGACTGGGAGTGGTAAAAGAAAGTGAAGTGGTAAGCGACTTGGAGGTTGCAGACAGAGCGGAGGTGTTTGGCGAAGCACTCGCTTAATCTGTGTTTGAACTTCCCAATGTAGAGGAGACAAAACCATGGGCGGCAGATAAAGTATACAATTAGATTGGAGGAAGTACATGTAAATTCTTGTCCTGTGTAAGGCTGCCTCTTTAAGCTGATAACTGATGTCAAATGACTAACTGATGTATATTTGACTGCAGTTATACTGTAGTTTGTAAAAGCCACTTCTCAGCAACCCAAATTGATTCATTTGCAAGATTTCCTGGTTGTAAAAAGGACTCCAGAGAGCTGATGAGACAGAAAGCTTTTTGCACTCAGGTGGTACTAACTTGTGTTTACCTCTTGATTAAACTTGCCTAAAAATCAGATCTGTTTCAATATTCACTAAGGTGGAAACCATGTGGATTAGATTTTTTTGAAAAAGTAGCACTGCCCATTTTTGTGAGACATTCAGTTTGAGTTATATCAAAATACATAGTGCTTGTGTAAAATGTTTAATTTAAATTGCCTTGAAACTAAAAAGATTCTTCTTTGCAATAAAAACAACTGCATGTTTGAAAATTGCATACTCTAAACAAAATAGACATTGCAGATCCTTCTTATGACAGCTTGCACTTAATGAACCGTTCAAGTTTTTTTATCATTGCCCTTAGGAGAATTTTCCTAATTGTTGCCCTCCAGCTAGTAAAATCTGTCTTTTTTGCAGGATTTATCATGGTTGCATTTAGAATTGTTTTCTGTTCTATATCTATGTATGAAATGTTATACTACAGAATCAGTGTTGACCTTCCCAGGACACAGAAATGGATTAGCTGAAACCAAAGTCAATATTTGTGAAATGTCATGACTTTGCTTTAGGTGCACGATGGATATTGCTCATAGTTTGATCCCATCTGTCTGTCAGATAAGACTGCATTGATCCTTCAATACAGAATTGGAACGTAGCTATATTTTAAAAAAAATCTTTCTTCCATTATTGATAAACTCTGCAGTTTACTCAACAAAAACAAGTTTATGTTTCTATCTATTAACTGTTAAAATCCTTGCAGAATATATAGCTTTTTAAATAATTGATTTTTAAAAAATACCTTCACTGCAAAATGACCCAACCCTGTGAGGAGACTGAGGAGTGTTTTTAAAAAAGAGTTGTATCTGTATAATCTGGTATATGATTGGATGGGAAGATGTTTTACTTTTTATACATAATGTAAGAGTAATTAGCCTTTTAAAATTAAAATATACTAAATGGTATCTTTATAATGTTATAAAACCCTTGTTTTCTGTATACCTCTTTTTTAAAATATTAGTATTTGAAATGTTGAAGTTATTTACGCATTTAATAGGAAATGGAAGATGTTGAGACCTTTGCATAATGTGCTTTGGTTCCAAAATCTGACTAAAACAGGATTTTAATCTCCTTTGTATTAGTTACTGTAACTTTATTGAGTCCTATGTTTAGTTTTTTTTATGTAAAATCAAATATCTGAGGTTTTTCACTTGTCTCATTTTCCTGCTCTAAACCCTGTTTGCTAGGTGAGCCAGGATCCTGTCCTGCACTCTTACAGAATGCAGGTGAGCTGCCAGGCTACAGTAACTGCATGGCTTCCTAACCAACATTTGTGTGGAGTACAGTTAAGCACAGTAAAAGAGCATAGTGAACTATTTGGCTCATGAGATCATAGAATCCCAGAAAGGATATACCTCCAAAAACTGGATATTTCCCATTGTTTAGCCAATTTGTTACCATCCCTGAAATCTTTTGTTTTTGTCAAGGTCCAGGCTTATTCACACCCAAAGAAATAAATCTTAACAGCTAACTGTAAATGATAATAGAAGATTTTTAAATTGATGGCTATATTCAGTGAAAGGGCAAAATTTTGTAGCTAAGTAACAGGTATGACCAAATGTTAAAATACCCTTTCTCGGCTTTAAAATATTACAGAAGTGATTTAGGTTTTTTTAAAATTTGAACAAAATATGTATTCTGCAGTTTGGCAAAGGCAAGACTTTGCCTATACTTTGTAATTGATTAAAATGTAGCTGTTTTGATAATTCATAACAAATTTCTCCATAAAGAGAGCTACAATCTGATTCACTTCATTCAAAGTTACTCAATTCATGTTATTCATTAATACAAATTTTAGTACTAAATTCACAATGCTGTGTTTTCTATGATGCTTAATTCAAGTTATTGAATAATTAAAATTTGTTTGAGTGCAAAAGACGACTCAATTATCAGGTGTAGACTTTATATGGTTTTGATGCTGTTTGGTTAGGAAGTTCTTAAAATAAAAAATGACTTAAAAATAGCAACAGCAGCACTGAATAAATGAGCAAAAAGTAATATCTAGTCTGCTGCTTTGAATTTTATACCTAGCAGCAATTGTGTGCATTATGACTTTTCACACTTCTAATTTTCAGCTTGCATCATACTGTAGCATAATGTTTCCATGAATGAAATGTTCAGTATTTATTTTAGAGTTCGGTCTGAAAAAAAAATTGCCTTGTAGGTGTGCACCATTGAAATGTGGCTTCCCTTTTCAGTGAAGCCTAGAGGGTCTAGTACAGAATGCAATGTGTGTGTTTGGGCATTCAACCGAATTAGGTAAATCCACGTGACCTCACTAAATTTTAATTGTTGCCAAGTGGCCGCTAAATAATAATATGTTGGGTGAGGTGCAATTTTTGACTACCAAAGCAACGTATATGACATCTGTGACATAGTAATTGGTCTAATGCCCACCTGCAGTGCAACTATACATACAGTACATATGTTTGCACTGTAGATGGGCTATTGAGGATTTTATTGAATGCATTATTTCTAAAATGTCATACAATCTTTTTTAAAAGCAAATTACAGTGAGGGCTGAAGGGTTAGAACAATGTCTTTACTTGGGATGGGGGTGGGGGCTCCTTTCAAATCCAGCTAAGAATAGTGGGATGAAATGCTTCCTTTGCTGGCCACAAGTGTTCTGTGTAAAATGAGCTTGAGCTGGCTTAATGCAGTTCCTGAAAAGCAGAGAGTCACCCCATGTTGACAATCTCCCACAGAAGCTGGATAAAATGGATATGTCGTATGTGTGCAGTCATAGATGCGCTTCTGAAATGAGAGTTTAAACACATTGTTAGGCAGAGTAGAAGTAGAAATACTTTGTTACCTGACGACACTTGATGGGTCTTCGTGCCATGAGTGGCCCATTCCTTATTTTGAGCAACAAAATTGCTGCTTATTTCCCCATTTCTCCACTTCCTTCAATTTTTTTTGTGAATTTTCTGTTCATCAAGTTGAGGGATGTTAGTACTGGGAATGGAATAGTTCTAATTTCACTTACCCTGTGTCAGTATCGAACACTCCTGTGTGAATTACCCATGATTAGATGAAGAGTAAAGTCCCCTCTGCCCTAACAATTCACTTCAGACTTAATGCTCTGAAAAGCAACAGCATAACATTTTTCTGCTTCCAATGCCAGCCATGCTATAGCTTCTCTAAGTGAGGTTACCAATTTAGTGTCAATTAGATGCCAAATCACAGTCAGCTTTGTCTTCTGGGCCCATACCCTGTAGGAGTTATAGGAACAGGATGGAGACTGTCCAAACTCATTTCACATCGATCCCTTATGGCTAGTAAACAGCGGGGACTTTCATTGCATCAGTCTGGTCTGAATTTGACCCAGATTCCAGAAATGAACGGCCAGTGTCCAACTGAGCTGTGTCAATCTGGCACCTTGAACCCCAGGCAACTCAGTCCTAGTTGTGCTTACTACTTATTTGTTGATTTACCTGTTTGAATATTCTGGGCCTGGATGTTTGGAAATGTCTGTTTCTAGTGCCTTATTGGTAGGTAATTCCTAAATCAGAGCACCAAGATTTGTTAGTATTACTTGTTTGAGATACGTGAAAGTTGATGTTGACATGCATTTAAACTTTGTATATGGCCCCTAAGATTCCATAGTATGCACCAATGCAGCCCAATGGGACAAAAGCTTAGCACCTCTAGTCTAACCCGTTGCATGAACTAATTCCCTATATTTGTTTAAAATAATTTTTAAGTTAAAACACCAGGTACTCCGCTGATTCATTTCCAAAATGCATGGGATGAGCAGACTGCAGCTTCACACTGCTGTTTGCTTGCGGCTTGAAACCTGTTCCAAATGAATCTTGTTCAACTTCGTCATAAAAATTCATTTTTTTAATTCAAATGTAACACAACCTGATTTACAACTGATGTTTTTAATGTTCTCAGTGGGGTTTTGAAATAAAGATGCTTAATGAAGATCCCCTGTTCAAAGCCAGGCTTGTTGTAAAACATCTAAAATTTGATCATTCACCAAGAAAAACGGTCTTGTCACTCTACATCTTTGCTTTTTCTATTCACATCAGTCCAATAGATAAAAATAGACTAGCTTATCACTAAAGCCTTCCACATCTGCTCCCTTCAATGTGGCCTGTGGATAGTTGATGTGAAGTATGTTTTCATACTGAGAGTAGATTTATCCGTAGTTCCACAAATTTTCACCCTTCTTAGCAGCTTGCCAGAACAGACCAACGTTTTGTTTGTACTGAATTCAAATTAATAAACCAGAGTGCCTTAATTACTCTTCTGCTGGGCTGCTCAGGTTTTTTCTTAACTTTACACTATTATAAACCAAATGTTTTCCTTTTCTAGAACAAATCTCCAAGAGATGCTGGAGTTGCCAGCCCACGGCAAACAGTAGCAGATGTTTCAAGCAAAACAGCCAAGTCTACAGCCATATCATCAGAGACCGAACAGGCCCAACCTCCTGAAGACAACACTCGTACAGGAATTTACAATGCTACCTGTGGAGCTGTAGTGGGCCCGTTGGACAGCAGTAGCGAGTCATCTCAGCACAGTACTGATCTATCTGCATCATTTAATAAGATGGCCTTTACCCCACAGACAGTCGCTGCAAGGCCCTCCGATCATTCTCAAAACCAAGATTACAATCTGGTGAATTCATTACTAAATCTCAGTAAAAGCCCGGTAGGTGTACTTTTAAACATGCATGTAGAACATTTTCATTTGCTGCTGTAGTTCATTGTATCATAGTATGGTACAGCACAGAAGGAGGCCATTTGAACCATCTTGCCTGTGCTGGTTCTTTGAAAGAGCTATCTCAATTAGTCCCACTCCCCTGCTCTATCCCTATAGCCTTGTAATTTTTTTCTCTTCAAATATTTATCCAATTCCAGTTTGAAAGTTACTATTGAATCTACTTCCACCACTCTTTCAGGCAGTGCAGTCCAGATCATAACAGTCCAGATCACTCCGTAGAAAAATGTTTCCTCATGTTGCTTCTGGTTCTTTTGCCAATCACCTTAAATCTGTTTCCTCCGGTTAACGACCTTTCTGCCACTGGAAACAGTTTCTTCTGATTTAGTCTGTCAAAACCATTCATGATTTTGGACACCTCTATCAAATCTCCTTAACTTTCTCTGTTCTAAAGAGGACAACCCCAGCTTCTCTAGTCTCTCCACAAAACTGAAGTCCCTTATCCCTGGTACCATTCTAGTAAATCTTTTATGTACCCTCTCTAAGGTCGTGACATCCTTCCTAAAGTGTGATGCCTAGAATTTAACACAATACTCCAGCTGAGGCCTAACCAGTGTTTTATAAATGTTTAACATAACTTCCTTGCTTTTGTACTCTATGCCCCAATTAATAAAGCCCAGGATCCCATATGCTTTTATAACAGCCTTCTCAACTTGTCCTGCCACCATCAAAGATTTGTGTACATGCACCCCCAGGTGTCTCTGTTTCTGCCCTCCCTTTAAAATTGTACCATTTAGTTTATATTGCCTATCCTCATTCTTCCTACCAAAATGTATCACTTCACACTTCTCTGCGTTAAATTTCATCTGTCGTGTGTCTGCCCATTTCACCAGTCTGCCTGTGTCCTCCTGAAGTCTGTTACTATCCTCCACATTGTTTACTACATTTCTGAATTCCATGTCTTCTGCAAACTTTGAAATTATACCGTGTATACCCAAGTCCAGGTCATTAATATATATCAAAAAGAGCAGTGGTCCTAATATCGACCCTTGTGTAATTTTATTGACTTGATTTTTGTGGTGGTACTTTAGGAGTAAGGTGTGGGAAATATCTAAATACAGTATACTACTGCACCTGTTTTGGTATTGTAATGAAAACAAATGAAAAATTAATTTACTATAGAGTACCAGACAGTTTGGGAAAAATAGCAGTAGTAAGATTTTAGTGTTCATATTTGCTTCCTTAAAATTTTTAAGAACAGGTAGGTAATTAGCACACACAAGACTATTATGGGAAAGCTGCTGAAGTCTACTTGCATAGTTAATGCTGGAAGAAATCTACTTACTTAATAGCCTTGAATCTAGTGAAAAATTTGCTGTATTCTTTAAAGCGTACAACAGCAATTGTAATGAAAATACATTTGATGGTTAATGGCCGGTTCAGGAAAATTAGCTGAACCAGTCACCTCATAATGATATGAAGGTGTATTCTCTGCAGGAACAGAAAGCATCAACCAGCTTTTTTCCTGTTTGCATTTCAGGATGGTCGAATTGTTGTTAAAGCATCTGAGGGTCTAATGCTGCTAGTTAGTTTGCCAGAGCCAGCAGCTGCAAAGTGCCTGACTGAGAACACTTCTCTGTGCCAATTGCTTACAGAAAGACTCTGCACGCTTTATAGAGCGCTGCCACAGTCAATAGACCCTATGGATATTGAATCTTTGGAGTCAGTCAATTGGGGGTAAGTAGAACATACAGTAATTGTAACTCCAATATTTTTTTCTAAGTGGTATGTTTACAAAAAACTTGTACTGGTCAGTGCAAATAATACTGTACAGATATAGATGGCCAGTTCACAATGATAATTATCCTTGAAAGCAGCTTTCTTTGTTTACTAAATGGAACACTGGGCCTATGTTTCTTGAAACATTGAAGTCTCTGCTACAATAGTAGGGAAACTGCAGGCAAGGCAAAAAATGAGCTGAGTTCTCTGTTTATTAATCACTCTGTTGTACTTGATGTTGTGTTAAATAGTGGCATATGGCAAAGTGATTACAATGTAGAGTTGTGATGTCCTCCAGTACTCAAAACCATGATAAATGTTAAAAATCTTTGCGGGGGAGGTGGGAGAGAAGCATTACTTCCCATTAATTAATCTTGACATGATTTTTCTGTAAATAATATAGTATTTTAAATTTCCTTACCTTCAGGTAAAATGTACAATTGAAGTAAAACTGTAAATGTGATCCAGCACATTTTGAAAAGTATTCGTAGCATGCTGGTTCACAGTCACAAATCAGCAATTCTAATTCTGGCTACAGTACAAGGTATTGCTGCCCAGCAGATGCTGTGTCCACCCAGTGGGGCAAATGAGGAATACGAGAATGATGTGTCATTGTGGACTGCTGTCCCATATCTCCTGGCGATCAATTGAAAAACAGCGTAGACAAAGGTGTACGGGTGCGGTTCAAAGTGCGATATTAGTGTCATTGCAAAGCAGTTTCTACTTTGCAGTGATGTTAAAGTTGCAGAATAGATCTGGAGTTAGGACCTGACCTGACTGGAGAGAAGCAGTGCAGGAGACAGCCACCCACCAATTGAGTTTGACACTGCATGGAGTATAACTCATGTTTTAAAAGGTGCTTAGGAAGTCTCTTCTATCACTTGGGTTAATTTAAATGTTTAGAACATGTGGATGCTGCCGCCTGCGCCTTCTAAACACTTGAATTTTAGCATCAAGAAGAGAAGCTCTACACACATATGTAACCAGCATGTATAGTGTTCTCTCTGAGACCGATGAACTGCAGCTTCAGCCTGGCAATGTAAATGGTGCACTGCCCAACTGGATACAGTACTGCAGCTGCTGACCTTTGACTGGTAGTTACAGTATAAATGCAGCATAAGATGTCAACATCAACTACTTGCATTTATTTCCGCCTTTAACGTAGTAAAACATCCCAAGGTGCTTCACAAGAGTGATTAACAAACAAAATTTGACACCAAGCCACATAAGGAGATAGTAGGACAGGTGGTCACAGAGATAGGTTTTAAGGAGCGTCTTAAAGAAGGAGAGAGAGGTGGAGAGGTTTAGGGAGGGAATTCCAGAGTTTAGGGCCTAGGCAGCTGAAGGCCGCCAATAGTGGAGCAATTAAAATCGAGGATGCACAAGGGGGCAAGAATTGGTGGAGCACTCAGATCTCGGAGGGTTGTCGGGCTGGAGAAAGTTACAGAGATAGGGAGGGGCGAGGCCATGGAGCGATTTGAAAAGAAGGATGAGAATTTTAAAATCGAGGCGTTCCCAGACCAGGAACCAGTGTAGATCAGCCAGCATAGGGGCGATGAGTGAACAGGACTTGGTGTGAGTTAGGATACGGGCAGCAGAGTTTTGGATGAGATCAAGTTTGTGGAGGGTGGAAGATGGGAGGTCGCCAAGGAGAGCATTGGAATAGTCAAGTCTAGAGGTAACAGTGGCATGAATGAGGGGTTTCTGTAGCAGATGAGCTGAGGCAGGAGGAGACGGGTGATGTTTAGTCCAGGAATGATGACATTGTAAAATTTAAATGGGGCTTGATGTTAAGGCAGGTGATCAAATTTTACACACTCAATTGTATTTAAAACTTACTGAAATTAATGAATGCATATGATTGTTTAGTTTCAGTTTTTCGTTTTTATTCCAGTGATTTACTGCTGCAGTAGACATTATGGTAATTATACCCTGGATGGCATAATAATGGGAGATAGCATTTGAACCCTTGGATTTAATTATAAATAATAGTGTCAGTTGATTTTCCCTTCCCATCTGCTCCAAGCCTCTGATTCGCCGCCCCCACTCCCCCTCCAATTTACCACAAACCTTGTTATTGACTCTGTGCTATAAGTGACATTCAGGGAATAATACTAGGAGGTGAAAGTTTAGGGAACAAGCCAGTTCCAGAAACAAAAGGTGCTGGAATAGCGTGTGTCGTTTTAACATTTACTGAAACACTCTACTGAGAAAGTGGTAGGGAACAGTATTTTTTCTGTGCATTAACCATAAAGGTGTTATTATTTCCCCCTTCCTCTTTGTCTAAAGACTGACTCTTCGCTAGAATGTTGTCCATGATCAGATGCCCTTGGCAGTTTCTGCTTCAACCAGTAGTATGAACTGAGAATGAAACCATTCTATGAACAATTTGCCATTTATCCAAGCATCAGACTGAGCCTTGTAGTGAATGAGAGAGAATTTGAAGTTAAAATTCTTTTGAGCTGGGAGCTTGACAGATTTTCTGATCTCTGGATTCGTGGCTTATATATCTGCTGCTGCAGGCTAGGATTGTAAGGTGCTATTTTGCTGCGTTTGTACCTTGATTGTTTCTACACCATGACACTTCTTTCATCTATCTGGAGTTGGCTGTGAATTCTGAACTATAGTTCAATGCCTTATTGAACTCTTGTCCTTTCTTCTGTAGGTTGAATCGCTAATGTTGGTGCTGCTTTTCTGCTCCTGCATTAATGACAGACAGAATGCACTGTCCAGCATTGTATTCTAATCAGGCATACACAGCTTCCTCGTGACAATCACCTTTTTTGAGGCAACTTTACTGCACCATTCCTTTATTTTAGCATGGTTGTTTTTTCAGTCTGATACAGTTGCCTCTCTGACACCATATTCAACTGCTACCTTCTTTTGTGATTCACCCTTCTTGAGCCCCTCAAATACACAGCTTCATTTCTCTTTCTTTTGCTGCATGTGGGGGCATTGGGTGAAGGTGTGAACGACAAAAACACAGAGAATGACACGCTGTTTTTAACATTTTTGTCCTTGCACTGTAGGTGACACTGGCTAGGCATATTTATTGCTTAACCCCAGTTGCCTTGAGGGGGTGACTTGGTGTGGGACTGGAGTCACATGTAGGCCAGACCGGGTAGGGATGAGAGATTCCCTTTCCTGAATATCTTGGGAAATACAATCCAGAATGAGTTGGATTGTGTATGCATGTGGGTGAGGAAGCTTTGAAAATGCCAGGTGTCACGTGCTAAGGGAGTCTTTGGGGGCACAGAGAGCCTTTATGCAGGGTGCTTTCAGTGAATGCAAATTTTGAGCATGGTTCAGTACTTCATGATCCTGCCATACTATCTTTTGTTCAAAAAAGTTATACAAAAAATGACTTTTTAGTGAATTGTCCAGTGTTAATGGTTTAAAAATATGATAGATTGTGATTCAGGAAATCAAACTGTACATTTTCACTGCTGAATTATCAGAAATAAAAACAACTTGCATTTATATAGAGCTTTTCACGACCTCAGGACATCCCAAAGCGCTTCACAGGCAACAAAGTAATTTTGAAATGTAGTCACTGTTAACGTCGGAAATTGTTATGTTAAATAATTTGATGTTGATACTTGTTTGGTAAATGTGTAGTAAACCCCTTTTTCGTATCCATTTAACTGGAATCTAATGTGGTGTTCACTGAATATAGTGTGGAAAGGTGCTATCCTTTAAAAGTTAAACTGTATTAAATATTTTCACACTACAACAGGTAATTCATACAAATTAATTCTTGTTTTTACTTTCTCTATTACAGTTTAGATTCTTATAGCCATAAGGAAGATGCCGCCGCTTTTCCAGGAAAGCGAGCCCTTATCTCTTTCCTATCTTGGCTGGATTACTGTGATCAACTGATTAAGGAAGCCCACAAGGTCTGAACAACAAAACAAAAATGAATCCATCCTTGAAAAGTTGATGCTTTGTGCTGTAATTTCTTGCACATTGCATTCGATGAATGAAGCTTCTCTAAAACACATTTTCATGGGTATAATGAAATAATTTCAACAGGGTTTCTTTTTATAGTAAATATCATATAATATGCATCTTTTACTAATCTTTACTCTGGAGACAACTGTTTTGAATAACCTGCCAGGTGAGGTAATAGAAACAAAAATATAAGGAATCTACCAAATCCAGCTGGGTGTTATAATGGGAGTTATAGACTAGTAGGAAATGAGTTTTGATGGGCTGAATGGCCGTTCTTCATCCTTAAGTTCTTTTAATTATTATACATATGATAATAACCATATGGCTATAACACAATTAAGGAATTCTGATAACATATTTATGGTATGTGAGCATTTTCATATCCAAGGTCTTAAGCGACATCAATGGTAACCTTATTAAAAATCTGGTGTTAAATAACTAGATTTAATGTAGCCATGCCAGAACTTGAGCAAAATAAATTAATAACCTCTGAAGGGAGTATACAATTCATTAAAGGGTATTAAGAGGTAGAAAAGGGCAAAAGAGCAGTGTATAACAATAGATATTTAGCACAGAACACCAGTTCCAGTGCACCCCTCCCACTGCTCCCAGAGCATGTTGTGACCTTAAATGGTCACACTTGGATGCATACAGCTACCTTTTTAGCAGCAGAATAATACATTGGATTACATGATATAATGCTCCTGCCCTTCTAAAACAGTGCATCATCTGACTTAACAGGAGCAGTGCCACAGGAGATCTACAAGTAACAAGTCAAATAATGGAAACTATTCTAAAATAGTTAAAACAAAAGACTATATAACAACTTAATACAAAGGAGCCTGCATGAATTTGGGTTCTGAATGACAAATTGTTTTTTTTAAGCGTGTGTGTGTGATTGATAAAGTAGATAGTGGAACTCCCTATGGTATAGTCAGAAAGCTTTTGACAGTGTTCCTCACAAAATACTTCTAATTAGCCTAAAAGCTAGGGTGAAACTTGGGATTGAATACAAAACTGTTTTCTGTAATTTAATATTTGATGGGGGGGTGCAGATATTGAGGACTCGGGTCTAGGCTTAGACCTAATCTAGATTAATGACCCAGCTATCAAAACAAATTGTATGATGGTAAAATAGGAAGAGCAGTAGAAAGCAAGAATGCAGCAAGAAGTTGGAAGAGGAATTTAGACTGTACAGCAAAATGACACATAAAGTTTTATGTTGATAAATGTGAAATATACTGTTCATCATGAATATACAGTGAATAGAATCATTAGAGCACAGAAGGAGGCCATTCAGTCCATCGAGCCTGTGCTGGCTCTTTTTAAGAGCAACCAGTTAGTCCCATTCCCCCACTTTTTCCCCGTAGCCCTGCAAATTTTTTCTCTTCAAATATTTATCCAATTCCTTTTTGAAAGCCACGGTTGAATCTACATCCACCACCCTTTCAGGCAGCGCATTCCTGAGCATAACTACTCGCTGCGTAAAGAAGTTTTTACCCACGTCGCCTTTGGTTCTTTTGCCAATCACAATAGAATTAAATTGTTATCGGAAGACTTGGAAAGGGACCTGGGAGATATTATTGACTCATTATTTTCGATGTTTAGACAATGTGACAAAGTAATTAAAAAACCTAATAGAATGCTGGGATACATAGAACTGTGGAGTTCAGGTCTTCAGGAGTTATGTTACACCTTGACAATGCATTGGTGGAGCAATATGTTCAATTCTGGTTGCTATGCAGCAAAAATGTTTACATGAGAGGGTATAGAGAAAAGTAAGAAAACAGACCTCGAATGTAAAGGAGATGAGCTTTGCAGAAAGGTTAACGAAACTCAACTTCAACCAAGGAATAAAAGATGGTTAAGCACTACGTTACTAAATAATGATCATAAGGTAAACCAAGATATTACTTCAAAGTAAGCTAAGAAAGTAGGACCAGAGGATGTTAATTTAGTGAAAACAGATATATATTCGGAATGACATCTCTACTTGGAGAGTGATAAATGTTTGGAGTAAACTGTGAAGCAGAGTGCTGAAATAAATGCAGAGCAGTCCAAGATGCAGTCAGATGGTTCAGTGACAGAGTTTTGATATGAGAGAATTAGCTTAATTGAGCCAGATTTCCTTGCTTTTCTTATGTTCTTAACATTCAGAAGTTAAGAGTTTCATGGATTTTGCCATTTAATTAGAATATATTATGATGTAAGGAATAAATAACCATCAGCTGTCTAATTATTTATGCTGCTTTTTGTTTTACAGCTCACTGCAGTTGCCCTGGCAAGAGCTATTCGAGAGAGATTCCTTGTCCCAGTTATGGAAGTGCAATTGCTTCAGACGTAAGTTAGCTTAATTTTTTTCCTTCATAGCACTGGTTTTGCTCCTCTGTTCATCTGTCTTGTAAAACGGTACATAAGAGTTTTTATTGCTTCTCTGTAATCTTTAAACCAATTGACACTACAGTTTATTAATGGGAATATTGTGACAATTGCGAGGGGCTGGGAGTTGGGGAGGTGGAGTTCTGGATCTTTCCACTCATGACAGATGAGATGGGGAGGTTGGATAAATGAGACGTGGGAGGTTCTGTGAAGGGGGCTGTGAACGGCTGTGTGATGTAATGTTGCTGACCTGTACCACAGTTCCCATTTATCCCACAATTCATTTTGGCCTTTAAAGTTACAATAATTAAGTGTTTAAAATTTCTCTCTCATTTTGTTTTTGTGCAGATCAGAAATTGGTATTCTGACCTCAGTATCGCTGCTAAATCGCATCATCCGTCAGATCATGTCGAATGCAATGCTACAAGAGTTAGTTTTCTTCCTCTTAGGAGAGCAGAGACAGCCCGAAACACCTGGAGACAATAAGCATCAGTTGCGGTACCGGCTTATAGAACACTGTGACCATCTGTCAGATGAGGTGAATATTGATGAGTGCAAAATCTGCTGTATTGCATTTGTTGAATAAAGAACTATATTTCCTTTTTAGATGTATTTTCCATATGCCTTCACTATTCCAGTGGAAATTTTTTTCCTGAGAATAAAGCTTTGACCATTTGGGCGAGGAGATAGAATCCAATATCATTCACCTTGTTCCACCTCTTACACCCAACTCGAATAGACTGATGGACACAATAGTGTCTGTGCCTGTACCACACACAAATTGGAAAAATGATGGGTGAAAATGCATGGCTGCAATTCCCTCACCCCACCCATGCTTAAAATGACAGCTCTCATCAGTGGAAAGAATGGTACTCTACTAACAAATAATATCTGTTTAAAAGTGGTGGAATGCCTTCATGGTTCTAGTGCAACAGTGTCAAATAAAGGAAATGGTATATCTTAATGCATTGAGAAGTACTGGTGCGTAAGGAATTACTGCAAATATTCTATGGAAATGCATTGAAGCTTCTGTTTGAATAGAATGATCCAGTTGTGTAATCTGAGCACTGTTCACATAGCAGTAATTCATGTATCTTGTCGTGAACTAAAAATTTGAATTTGTGGTGGTAAATAATTGATTCCTGCCACTAGGTGGGGTTAGTTTGCTTTGTAAACATTGTAATCTTGCTGGGTGCAAACATATTGTTACTTCCTTTAAATCCATTTTTTAACTGAGGTTAGAATTGTTAATGTTACTGAGAGAAGTGGCAATTAGCTGATTTGCTGGTTTTACTGAACAACACACTGCTGCCCGAGGTACTGAGCTGGATTCCACCCTTTAAACACATTGTAGACTGAGGTAGATGAGGGGTGGAGAGGTCACACCTATGGGAACACCACTAAGGGACAGCTTATAAATGTCTGTCCAGATTTAAGGTTTTTGGTTTTGCTCTTCTGTCTAGAGTTTGATGGCATTAAACTACTTTAATTGAATTATAAAGATTTATCATATATTTATAATTCTGCAGCTTTTTGGTAAAATCATTTACTGTTAGTAAAATTGCAAATAATGGGATGATTTAAGATGTACCGCGTGCTACATTTTACAGATCAGTATAATGACACTGAGAATGTTTGAGCATCTATTGCAAAAGCCAAATGAGCACATTATTTACAGCATGGTCCTAAGGAATTTGGAGGAACGGAACTACATTGAGAATAAACCACCTTGCCAAGAAGACAAGGATATAGTTGAAAATGGACAGATAGCAGGAGCAGTGTGAGTTGTTATTTCTTAGTTTTATTCTTTTTCACCAATTTGTTCATTCATTATTACTTTAATGTTAACATTTTTACTAAATACATTGATGGTTGCTGATGTGGCTCAAAAGGAAAGGATAGCAATTTATTTTAAATGCCATTATTTCAAAAAAAGTGAAAGCATTATTCTAACAATTGTGTGTTTAATGTGTATGGTTCTTAATAGCTCCATAATTTTTACTTGTCAATTTCTGCAATACCAAAAATCATAAGTGTAAAAATATGCTCCGACAGCCAAGTAATAACAGTTTGAAAATAGGTTCTTGAGACCTTTGTAAAATGAGTGTGGGCAGCCTCAGTGCAGTTCTTCATAGAAACAGGCCTAAAGCACAAAACCCCTGTTTTGGAACTAATTGGCAATTGCACTCAGGCCACAAGAAATGGAAAATAATATCTCACTGGTGCAGTAGGGGGTACTCTTCAGATATTGGGAATGAGGCATGTTGTTCGTGTAGAATAGAGGAATCTTTAAAGAAATAGATCTTAAATTTATATAGTGCCTTTCATGATCTCAGGATGTCCCACTGCACTTCACAGCCAATTAATTACTATTTACATGCAGTCACTGTTGTAATGTAGTGAAGCACAGCAGGCAATTTGTGTACAGCAAGGTCCCATAACAATATAATAAATGACCACTTAATCTGTTTTTCAGCAAGTCAAAAGCTGAGGCATTGAAGACAAAAAGAGAAAACTGCATATCTGAAATAAAAACATAAATTGCTAGACAAAGTCCCATCATACATATTAATCAGATTAATCGTTCTGCGTGTTTATATATATCAAAACGGATAGGGCCTCAGTGGAGGAATAAACTCCTCAATAGTCCCTAGAGGTCACCTGCATTCTGACAAGTTAACTCATCTACAGCACTGGAAGGGTTAGCTGTACGAAGTGCCTGCCATTACCATCACAATGTGGATTTCTGTAAAAATTAGCCAATATTCAGGTTTTTCTAATTGGCTTTAAAAATAAGACAAATTGCAAAACTCTGCAGTTTACTTGAGGTGCAATTTAAATAGTATCACATAGTTTAGCTTCAAAACTTCAAAGTTTTATTTGTCCAACTTTCTTTCTCTCCTTTTGCCCCTCCCAATTTTCTTCCTGATTTCTTACCTGAAGCAGGTAGCTCATACTGGGGTATGGTTCCATGGGCACTCGCAGTTCTCCAGAATTTCATCCGAGTAACTGTACTTCATCTGGGGACTTTAACTGTGAGTGTCAATGGACTATTCATTCACATACAACGTGAATGAATAATCCATCGACAGTATAAAATTCTTACAGAGCTCGACAGGGTAGATGCAGGGAGGATGTTTCCCCTGGCTGGGGAGTCTAGAACCAGGGGTCACAGTCTCAGAATAAGGGGTAGGCCATTTGGGACTGAGATGAGGAGAAATTTCTTCACTGAGGATGGTGAATCTTTGGAATTCTCTACCCCAGAGGGCTGTGGAGGCTCAGTCATTGAGTACATTCAAAACAGAGATTAATAGAATTCTAGACATTAAAGGCATCAAGGGATATGACTCCCCAAAGTCTTTCCACCATCTACAAGGCACAAGTCAGGAGAGTGATGGAATACACTCCACTTGCCTGGATGAGTGCAGCTCCAACAACACTCAAGAAGCTCAACATCATCCAGGACAAAGCAGCCCGCTTGATTGGCACCCCATCCACCACCCTAAACATTCACTCCCTTCACCACCGACGCACTGTGGCTGCAGTGTGTACCATCTACAGGTGCACTGCAGCAACTCACCAAGGCTTCTTCAACAGAACCTCCCAAACCCGCGACCTCTACCACCTAGAAGGACAAGGGCAGCAGGCACATGGGAACAACACCACCTGCACGTTCCCCTCCAAGTCACACACCATCCCAACTTGGAAATATATTGCCGTTCCTTCATCGTCGTTGGGTCAAAATCCTGGAACTCCCTACTTAGCAGCACTGTGGGAGAACCTTCACCACACGAACTGCAGCGGTTCAAGAAGACGGCTCACCACCACCTTCTCAAGGGAAATTAGGGATGGCCAGCGATGCCCACATCCCATGAACGAATAAAAAAAATAGTGCAAGAAAATGGCGTTGAGGTAGAAGATCAGCCATGATTTTGTTGAATGGTGGAGCAGGCTCAAGGGGCCGGATGGCCTACTCTTGCTCCTATTTCTTATGTTCTTAACATCACAGAAAACCCCAGTCCTGTCCTCAACCAACATCTAACACGAGCACTTTCCAGCACAGGTTACTAGATAGCATTCAAGAGGAGAATTCAGGCTGGCATCCTCCACCTGGGGATACAGGCCAGTTGTAGTATCCCCACTGCTGACCTGGTTGAGATCAGACAATGGGATTTATTTCAAACGAGCTGCTTTAATTTTCAGAATTTACTGGGGTTTTTAGTCCATTATCAAGATGAACGAGATCCATTTTGAGCATCCACCAATAATGAGCATTCTCAGAGCAGTTGCAGCACAGCTGGATGCAAAGTAAAGCTCCATATATTCTGCTCCAGCAATCAAGCTCAACTTGCAAAAGCACCCCCCCACCCCACTCCCGCACTGGTGTCATTTTTCCATCCAGTGGCTTCTCAAAGTAAACTTTTGTGGCAAAGCAGAAATAGTTTTCTATTTTTGGCCTCTTCTGACTCGGAACTGGGTTGAGACTGCCCAAAGTCATTTTACATCAGGCTCATACAGGCACCAGACAGAGGCAGACTTTCATCCCCTCAGTAGTAAATGAACAGTGTACTAACCAAATATATCATCCAGTCTCTCTCAAGGATCCATATTGTTACCACTCTTAATTAGTATATTGGCGCCAACGCAGGATAGAAAGAAAATGCGCTTACGCCAATATGCTTCAGTATTGCACAATACTCATCTTGTATGATTCTTTTAATTAATTACTTCAAATTGCTCCCACCGCTGTCACCAACAGTGACAGGCCTGTAAGCAACAATGTTGGGCACCTGAAAATGCTCTCATGAGACAACCCTCATTTGAAAGGATATAATCTATAGTATTCAGTTTAAAAAGAAAAAGTAGACATGCATTTATAATAGTGCCTTTCACAACCTCAGGACATCCCAAGTACTTTACAGCGAATGAAGTGCTTTTGAAGTGTAAATACTGTTGTAATTTAGGAAGTGAACAAAGCATGCAAATTTCACACACCCATCATTGTGGTTTGCGAAAATCCTGATAGCAGTGCTGAGTATTGTTTCTTTTGTAATGGAAAGTGCTGTGTGGCAGAAACTATGCATTTTCTATTCATCTTTCCTACTAATCTGTGTTCCTCGCTTCAGAGATTTAGAGGAAGATCCACTTTTTACAGATTTGTCACCTGGTAACAGACTGCTGGGCTCCGATTGGCTGACTGTTTCCCCACCTCCAACCCCAGACCACACGAAATCTGATGGGAAAACAGAAGTTCATAAAATTGTAAATAGGTATGTTTTATTGTAACTTCTTCGCACTAAATGTAAAACTTACATGCTGGCAGTTTGAGTTGTGATCTTTTTTAATATAATTTAGTTGCATAGTTAATTTAGGGTAACTGTTGATGTGTATTTAATGAATTTCAGCATTGCAGATATGCACAGAAAATGTGTTTGTACCTGTTCCATTAACAATATTAAATTCCCACTGGAAGGAACATTGAAATGATTACATTGTGATTGTGCCCTGAATTTAAATTGGAGTTCAACACTAATTCCTTGATATTCGATGATCTTAAGAGGTACAAAGAAAGAAAGCATTTACATAGTGCCTTTCATGACCTCAGGATTTCCCAAAGTGCTGTACAGCCAATAAAGTACTTTTTGTTAAAGTAGTCACTATTGTAATGTTAGGGAAAGGTAGCAGCCAATTTGCGCACAGCAAGGTGCCACAAACAGCCATGAGATAAATGACCAGATAATTAGTTTTAGTAATTTTGAGCAAATAATATTGGCCAGGACACGAGAGAACTTCCATTCTCCTCTTCAGATGGTGCCGTGGGATTTTTTATGTCCACCTGAGAGATTAGGTGGTGCCTCGAAATTTTAAGTTTCAAGAAATCTGATAAATTATCCAAAAAAGTACAATCTTGCCAAATATATAAATACAATTTTTTTAAAAATTTGTTAGAGACATATCACAGTCATATTAAGATGGAAGACTTTTCTATGAATTATATTTCACATGCTTAAAGGTGCATATTGTTTGGTTTGATTGCATAATTTAAAGTAATTAACTTTTTTGTTCTAAATCCCTCTGATATTTTAGTTTCCTATGTCTTGTTCCTGATGAAGCAAAATCGTCTTACCATGTAGAAGGCACAGGATATGATACCTACCTCAGAGATGCACATAGGCAGGTACGGCAAGTAAGAATATTGCCATGTAACAGATTAAAATCTTAAGAAAAAGCTGCACCTATGTCGAATGCTCCTTCCTCATAGTTTGTTGATGAGGTCAGCTTCCATGGGCTCGATTTTAGCACCCACTATCAGGTGCGTTCTCGGCGGGGGGGCCCCGAAAATCACAAAATCCAGGAGCCGGACCGGATCGCGCCTCGATCCCGCCCACTTCCGAGTTCCCCGCTGACGCGCCGCGTGCGCGCGCAGCCCCCGCTGGTGGGAATCCCACAGGCAATTAAAGCCAGCGGGATGCCACTTGACAATATTTAGTTTGGTATTTCAGGTCATTAACTGACCTGATTAAGGGACTGTGTGTGATTTTTGATCAACATGGGACTGTTTCCCACACTGGGTGAAACACTCCCAGCTCGAATGGACGTGTTGCGGCTGTCAGCCTGTGGCAGCTGCAAAGGTCCATTTGACAGGTGGTGGGGGGAGACCCTCACCCATTGCAGGAGGCCACTCTGTCACTTGGGACAAACTTTGGCCTCCACCACCCTCCTCCTGACGGTCAAAGTCACCAACCTGCACACTTACCCCGGGGTCCGGAAACATGTACCTACCTTGCGGACCCCCTCAGATGTACATCTTGCGGATGGGGGCCGCCGTAGCTGCAGTCATGACCTCCTCGGAGGGCGAACAGTATCACCAGCCTCGCCATCCACGCCGTCCACCTCTGACACGTGGAGCTCCATAACAGAGTGCTGTGACACATCCACCTGTACAGCAGGAGGGAGGTCTACCGCAGAGAGAGATGCGTCGCAGAGGGCACTACCCTCGCCACAGGTTCCACAGACCGAGGCTCAGCCTCCTGGACCTCTCTGAGCAGCAGTGCACACGGAGGCTCAGAGTCACTCGACATGTAGCCGTGGACATCTGCAGCCTCTTTCATGCCGAGCTGCTCCTGGCTGGCCCGTGCACCATCTTCCTACCTGTCGCTGTCAAAGTCACCACTGCCCTCCCGAACTTCTCCACAGCCTTCCAGGGTGCAACCGGGGACATCGCCGATGTCTCTCAGTCATCTGCGCAGAAGAGCCCTGCAAATACACCTACACCCACTCTGCAGTGACACAATGGGTGGCATCAGTGGTGGGTCCTCATAGTCATACTCAGGAGCGGGCATTATTGCACAAACCGGACAGGATTCGCGAAGACATGGCAGTAGTGGTGCCAATATAATGTGTGATGTGAGTTGTTCTGAAATTCAATATAAGTAACAACCATGACAAACCCTCAAACACCCTTGTGCATCCCCTTCATGCTCACGACATGTTTGCCTTACACTGCCTACTGCACATATGTGATGCATGCCCTGTGGCTGCAGCACAGGTGATGGCAGGTTGAGTGAGGCTGGCCGTGAGAGAGATGCACAAGAGGGTGAGTATGGGATAGAGCCATGAGATTGTATGAGGATTGGGTTGCGTGGTAGTGGCGGGGTGAGTACTGGCGAGGTGAGTAGGTGCAGGTAAGATGAGGATGGGGTTTGAGTGGGTATGAGGGGTGATGTGACAGAGTAGTGTTGGCAGTGCCGAAGGAGATGTGGGGTGGGGGCAGTGATGTGGCAGACAGAGTGTAGGGGAAAGACTACGTGTACTCACTTTGGCTGACCTACTGAGGTCATTGGCCCGCCTCCTGCACTGTGTGCAGGTGGGCGATATGTTGGTGGCGCAGGTGACCCCCTCTGCCACGTCGAGCCAGGCCTTCCTGGTGGCGGAGGCGGCCCGCTTTCTCCCGCCCGCCGGGTGGAAGATCTCTGTCCTCCCCCTCCTCCTCACCCCATGTATTGATACCTGGGGTGAGGCATCATTAAACTGGGAGCAGCCTTCCCCCTGGGCTGCTCCATGCAGTCATCTTTGCTATTGGTTGCAGCATCTGTCAGTGGAGGACTGCCCCTTTAACTAGAGCGCCTCCAGCTGACAGATCTTACTGCGCATGCGCAGCCCGCCTGACGCGCAGATCAGCAGCGGGGGACCCGGAGGAGCAGGTAAGTGAATCCAATTAGTGGGTTGCCTGCTACGATCGCGGGGGAAACCCACTAATTTCATCCGCCGAGAACCCGCATCCCTGCTAAAATCGGGCCCCATATGTACGCTGATGGCATCCACCTTTGTCTCTGCCTTTGATTCAGTGCCTTTTGCTATGTTGTCACCTGTCTGATATCTAGTTGTGGATGAATAAGAACTTTTTGCAGCTTAACTTTGCCACGACCAAGGCTGTTCTGTTTGGTTTCCACCATAGAATTTTCAATCGGAATTTTGCAGCACAGAAGGAGGCTATTTGGTCCGTTGTGTCTGTGCTGGCTCTCTGAAAGATCTCTGCACTAGAAATGCATTCCCAGATTCCATCCTCCTTCCTGGCTACTTGCACAGGCTGAACCTTGTAGAGCACAAACTTGGTATCCTGTATGACCATCAGCTGAGCTTCCAACCACACGTGCAGTCCATCACCAAGACTGCCTACGTCAATCTTTAAAATATTACCTGTCTCTGCCTCCGCTTTGTTCTTGTCACTGATGAAACTCTTCACCTTCAGGTTCAACTTACCCAATACTCTCCTCCTACATCATCCCATCCCTTACTAAGCCCCACTCACATCACTCATCCCCACTAAACTTCAGTAGCTCCATACCTCAGCACATTGATTTCAAAATCCTTGTTCTAGTTTACAAATCGGTCCACCCTCTGCGTGGACCCTTCTCCAGATTACACCCTCTTCCAAATCTGGTGGGTTGTTTAATTCCCCCCTCCCCAGGGGGGAATTAAACAATCAGGAGTGGCATAGGCTTTACCCTCACATTCTGGAACCCTTCTGCTTTGCTCCATCTTTCTACAGCATCAAAGCCTACTTAAAACCTAGATCTATCCTTTCCTGTAACTAATGAAAGGTGGATTCAGTCCCATGGATGTAGTGTGATGACAACAATAGCTTACACTTTTACAACAATCTTAATATAGCAAAAAACGTCCCACGGTGCTTCACAGAGTATAGGGTCAAACCGTAGCGGGGGAAGGAGGAGGTGCATATAAGTAACGGGAGATTTTGAGGAAAGGTTTGAAGGTACTCTTGCCCATAATCTATGGAAGATAATTTATTCCCAACTGTTTTTTTTTAAAAAGACAATCTCTGAGCCTTTGTACAAATCTTTTTGTTTTTAACCCGACAATCACTAATTCCCTATGTTCTATAATGAGAAGGAAATTAATTCATTGAAACATACAAAATTCTTACAGGGCACGACAGGGTAGATGCAAGGAGGATATTTCCCCTGGCTGGGGAATCTAGATCCAGGGGTCACAGTCTCAGAATAAAGGGTAAGCCATTTAGGACTGAGATGAAGAGAAAATTCTTCACTCAGAGGGTGGTGAATCTTTGGAATTCTCTACCCCAGATGGCTGTGGAAACCTCAGTCATTGAGTACATTCAAAACAGAGATCGATAGATTTCTACATATTAAAGGCATCAAGGGATATGGGGATAGTGCAGGAAAATGGCGTTGAGGTAGAAGATCAGCCATGATCTCGTTGAATGACTGAGCAGGCTTGAGGGGCCAGATGTCCTACTCCTGCTCCTATTTCTTATGTTCTTATACTCTAATTAATTTATTCCTAAGAAATGTTTATGCCACAGCCAATAAATATGAGCAATTACTATAAAAATGTTCATCATATGAATGCGATTGGTTTTGGATAGTTTGTGGTCACTTTATTCTTTACAGTGTTTGCAATGGCTAAATCGCATTCAAAAATTCAGTTGAATTTTAATTCATCGGGTACCTTTAATTTCAAAACGGTCTAATATTATGTGTAAGATGCAGCCATAGTATAATCTCTGCCACCTACTGAAAGGGAGAAGAATCTATTTGTTAAGTTGTTTTATTTGCTTGAGTTGATTAATGCTAATTTTATTGACAGTTCCGGGATTGTTGTGGTAACTGCATGAGGTGGGACTGGCTAGCAACACCTAAACCTTTGGAGAAATGCAATCTGGAAACTCCTTTTTTTGAGGGACATTTTCTAAAAGTTCTGTTTGATCGAATGGGCAGGATCCTTGATCAGGTACTGTGAAGTGATTGAAATGATTTTCATAGTTCAATACAAAGAAAAAGGCAAGATTATATTTGGGTCATTTTGGAAATGTATCCCATTTACATACTCCAATGATTTAAAAATGTATTTGATCTATTGTATTTGAAACTAAGATGACGGGCCAACACTGTAGTGGTTTTACATAGCTGGAGTCTTATTCTGATATAATTGACTACACCCATCCAGATAAGCAAAGCAGTAAATGACTTCTCTCCTTTATGTACTAAATAAAAGTCAAAGTTGCAGTATGGAGTGTTTATTACTGCACGACAAAACGTCGTTGGGATAAATGTGATCAAAAGATAGAGTCTATTGCTACATGATTTGTGTTTTTAAATTGAAGCCACTGCTGAATGTTAAATAAAAGAGGGAATAAAGGGAAGAATAAAAGCTGTAGTGCCTATTAACTGTGATGAATACTAGAACTGTGACAGTTCCTTTTGAGCTTGAGGATACAACAGCTTCTTGGCCGACCCTGTTTGACACAGTGTTGGTGTTTTAGAGAGTTGACAAGGCAAGTGAAATCTTGGGAGGATTTTAATATGTTTCCTTCTGTGTCTGTCAGTTCTCATCAAGATGAGGACTTCAGTGCTGGACTTTCAAGTCTGTTGCAATTTAGACAAAATGCAAAGCACTCTTGCTTTACTGTTGATAATGATCCTTAAAACCCAATCATTGTATCAGCGCAACTTTTTCATTTCAGAAACTGAATTGAGGTTACTGCATTGAGGTTACTGAAGTATTGCTAATTATACCATACTTCTAGGTAGTTCTGTGATGTGGTTAAAAACCATTGGAAACTACAATGAGATGAGCCAGTTAAAATATTGTTTTTTTGGTGATGTGATATAACCTTAAGTTACTTGGGTCATTATGGTACAATAATACCATTCTTTTCTCATTTTTTCAATGTATGAACAGTAAAACTTTCAAGCAGGTATTTGGGGTAGCAGTGGCAGGATAACGTTAATAGATTATGTGATTTATCTTTGTGGCTAGTTTTTCAGTTATTAAGGAAGCCATAATCAATGCATGTTCTTTCTATTGCCTCCTTATATCTGAGAATGTGCAGACTATTTGAAATGATTTTCCTCTCATTTTTACAGACAAATGCTAATTATTTGGAATTTTTCTCCCTTTCCAGCCATATGATGTGAATTTGCAAGTGACATCTGTGTTATCAAAGTTATCGTTATTTCCCCATCCCCACATACACGAATATTTACTGGATCCTTACATTAACCTGGCTCCCAACTGCAGGTCTTTGTTTTCCGTTATTGTAAGGGTAAGTGCATAACAACACTCTTAGGTCTTCTATATTGTTAGATGTGAAAATTATGCATGTTTATTAAACACACATTGCTTTATTCAATGCATTTAGGGAATTCGTTTAATTTTTAACGGTTATTTGCACTTAGTGTTAATGTAAAATGACTTTTAAATTACTGTAGAAACACTAGAACTAATGATATTGCACTAAATTCTCACTAATGAATTTCTAGGTAGTTGGAGACCTAATGTTGAGAATACAACGTATCCCAGACTTCACACCAAAGCTTTTGCTGGTCCGAAAACGTCTGCTGGGTTTTGAGCCAGACGGACCAATGTAAGTTCAGACCAATCACTTTTCTGACCCCTTTCATAATATTGGTATTATGCATATCACTATAAGTGTGAATCTGGTAGATGGCTAAATCCAAGATGTTGCAACAGAACCCCCTAAATGGAATTTTTTTCCTCATCTCTGCCACCCTCCTCACGTCATTCCAACCTCAAAAAGCACATAGCTGAAAGTGAATGCTGTAAAATATATAAAAATATTACTGATGCCTATGCAGATGTCCCCTTTAAACAAGTATTGCATTAACTGCTGTGCCTTATAGTTTGAATACTATACAAATTAAAATGATTTGTGCTCATTTTTGGATATTGAGTTCAGATATTCGATCGTCACAAAAACAGGTGGACGTGTATATCATGCACACTAAATAATTTGGGTATTTCAAAGTGATCTTCTCTCTTCTATTTAAGGTAGTTTAAATAAAAACTTGAATTGAGATTTCCACTTCTAATAGTGAATGCATAGAAGGAGGCCATTCAGCCCATCATGCCAGTACTAGTTATTCAACTGCGGGTGTCATTTCTAATCCCAATCCCCTGCTCTTTCCCAGTATCCTTTTACATTCTTTTGTCAATACTTATCCATTCCCTTATAAATGACATGCTAGTCCATAGACATTTGTAATAAAGCATTCCATGGTCTAATAATCTGTGTGGAAAAAAATTGAAGTGATCACCTTCATTATTCAATGATAATACCCAATTTTATGCTTCCTTGTTGCCAATTCATCATCCAGTAGAAACAATCTCTCAATCTTTACCCTTTGAAGACCTTTTATGATTTTGACAACCTCCATTAGATCTCCAACCTTCTATGCTCCAGTGAAAAAGCCCCATTTTTATCTCATCGCATTTCACATCCAATTAATTGCTTTTTGAAGTGCAGTCAGTTGAATAAATAAATATTTTGTGTTTTCCTACAATTGCCTGCATCCTTCCTCCTAGTTTGCTATGCCTCCTAATTTGGTGGTATCTGCAAACTTCAATATCATTCCTCTTGTGCCTATGTCCAAATCATTTATATAAGTGGAAAATAAAAGCATTCCCATCACAGATGTCCAGGGCATACCACTGTGCACATCCTGCCAATCTGAAAACCATCCATTTACACCCCAATTTGTGTTTCCAAACAGTTTTGAAAAATTATGTTAGTGCCTTTGCTATCTCTCCATCAGCCTCAGGATTCTGTACACCATCTGGGTCTGGTGAATTGTTTAAAATAGTTTCCTTTTTGAATATTTCTCTCTGCTAATGGATCTTCCAGATCTTCTCTGGACACACCTACAGTCTCATTTTCACCATATCCTGTAAAAGCTGAGGCCATTACTTCAGTCGCACCCAGAAGATGCACCTCATCTTTAAGTGGGTCCTATCCTTTTTTGACTATCCTTTTACTTCTGATATGCTTATAAAAAAGTCTTTGTTGTTTCCCTTTATGTTGACTGCCATATTCAATCGTAGTCTTCTTTTAAAATTTTTCATAGCTTTCTGCTGTATTATTCTCATTTATCACATCTTTTATAAGCCTCATTTTTGCTCTAATCTTTAGCCTAATTTTTGCTCTACTCTCTCCTGCCTACTCCACAAACTTGAAACCCTTTCTCCTTTACAAGATGTTGAACTGCTGAATCTTCTCCTACCTGTCTGGCTTAGTGTGCAGTACAGGTGGTATTCCAGAATGTTCAAAATTTGGCTCTGCTGCAGATATCATCTTAGGTACAGTGGTGTCACTTGTTTTTCCTTAGACGGTCTGAGTGCCGACTTTTTATGGAAGTTGACTCCCACTGCATGTGTATCTACTTGTGTGGTACTATGATCCAGGAGTATAACAATGAAGCTCACTTATGACCAGGACCAAATTTCCTTGTCTTACACGTGCACGCCTTTAATCTCTCCGAATGCAGACCGAGTTAACACTGGGGGAAGCAAAGCTTGATTTGAATCATAACCTGCCTTATTCCACAGTAGGTAAAGCACACAGTACAGTGAGATTAATGAGAGTTGCTTGATACAATGTGTTTGAGTACATACACGTAGAGGTCTGGCTTCCTATACTCAAAACAATGTGAGAAAGCAGTACAACCAAGTCTGCTTTCTATCCTCACAGAAGTGCTCCAGTTACTGCATTACAGTATAACAGGGGTATGTTATTTGGTGTTTCTAATTACAAAAGTTTTAGGTTAATTATGTGAGAGTCATTTGCTAGATGTCACTGTTTGGTCCTTGAGTGAGAAATCACAATCAAGTAGATTCAACCCATGTCATTGACTGAGTTCCTGAATCATTAATTTCTGCCTTTTTGCCACTTGAAGGGTGATTATCTTAGCAATTAGATTTTTTGGTTTTTTTATAAATTTAGAAGAAATGTATAGAAATTGAGTACCTTCCTTTGCAACTTACTTAAACCACTTAACCCCCTCAACTTTGTTCCAGTTTACTTGGTTGTGATTTACAAATAAGATCTGATTTTTTGCCATTTATCATCTGTTGTAGTTGGTTGTTTGCTTTTACTGACAGTGAGTATTAGGATAAAATGTTTTCTTGGGGGAATGTATTCCATTCAACTTTATTCACTCTTATTTGATAATAGTAAAATGTATATTTCATTTTTCAAATGTTGAGAATGTTAATTTTGTAAATAGAGCTGGATGATAGATGCTAATGATATCAGCAGAATAAGTAATATTTTCTGAAGAAATCAAAGCTAATTTCTTTCACCTTTCCTTTTCCCCCCCCATACAGCATTGACCATATGACCTTGCTGGAAGGTGTAATTGTGTTGGAAGAGTTCTGTAAGGAATTAGCAGCGATAGCTTTTGTTAAATTCCATGCTTCTACTACGCCATAACTGTTGGCTGAATTCCATACAGAAGCATCCCATCACCACTTCAGTTTTACTAGTCAGCTTCCATGGAAACGTTTGGAACAACATGGCCTGCTGTGACTGCTAACTGTGGCGTGCTGCCCATCAGTGTCTTGGATATGGATAGAAAAAAAGGGAAATACGTGCAAAAATGGAGCAACAATGCAGTTGCCTGCAAAGATAAGAAAAAACTTCATGAAGGAGACTAATACTTTAATTGACATTAATATTGGAAAGATGTTGATGTTCAAATACTGCAACAGTCTCAAAATGTTGCATCTGTTATATTTTACAGTGGGAACCAGTTGTTTTCCTACTTCTGATCCCTTTTAAAATCATGATCCTTTCTCTTATTAAAAATTGTTCTCAACACTTGAGAATAGGTTGGGCAAAGGTCAATATTCGTAATGTTTATCAGTATTTTATCAAATCAGAGAATTATTTAAGTAAAGAAAGCTGGGGTGCCGATCTGATGTTATTGTATGTTTCTGTGCCTTTGAAAAGGGCAGCATTAAGTGTTAGGTCATGTTAATATTTGTCACTCTGTTCTCCTCCCCTCAACACCACCACAGTGTCCAGAAACCACAGCCACATGAGCTATGGCTTTAGTGTCTGTTCCGAGCCTTCATACTCATACCAGGGAATCGCCTCCATATTTGGATGCAAGTCTAAGCTTAAGTATTGTATACTTGCACATTCAAAGAAAGTGATGTTTGATTTATGGTTAATGCTCCATTTTAAGTGTTCACTATTAGCTAATACTTAGTGTTCAGCAAAGCTGTAATACTACTAAATCTTCATTGTAATATTGCTACCACCACCCAGTGTTAATAAACCATATAATACAGCCATTGCTAACATATTTTTGTATTAAACTAGAAAATACAGAACTATAACCAGCAGATGTTTATAAAGTGGTATAACCTTACTTCTACTTCTAAAAAATGAAAATGTTCAATACAATTCACAGTGGATACCTAAAATGACCCAGATGGTTCTGCAATGATTTAATGACATCTTTGGTTATGAAGCATTTGTAATGTTACAAATTACACATTACCAAACATTTATGTTCTGTATTTACAGTTTTGCTAAAATATTACTAGTGGTGCAACCTTTCTATTTTCATTTTAATTATAGAATGTTAACACTAAACAGCTAGAGCTCTTTTTATAGTTGGCAGCATTGGAGCTTTACTGAACATGGAGTACTAGTTTGTAGTAGGTGCTTGAAGTGTTGGTTTATGTTTCTATAAATAATTCTTATTTGAAATGTATTTGGTATATTAAGTATTACAAACCAAATATTTTGAAAGAGTTCATCACACTTAATGTCGGAGTCTTCCTTTTTCTGTTCATAGGAGTGCAACACTTTTTTTGCGTGCAATATAAAAGCTGTATTACCTTGTATGCAGCTTAAATGCAACACTTTTGTCGTATATAAGAAAGTCTTATATATTGAACTGTGCTTGCTTCTACTGTCACCATTGTATATGGTAAATGGGTTAATAATCTGCCTAATTTACATTAAAAATACATTCAGAATTTTCCTATTGAAGGAATTCTCTTTTTAACAGCCTCATACTTTGACATGCTATACCTTTTGGACTGACTGCAGGTGATCTAATACTTGTTAGCCTCAAGTGTAAATTTATTGTTGGAACTGACTGCGTGTGGGCACAATAGGAAAGGTGATGTTTAAGGCACATGTCACTGTGGTTCTTGCAGTTTCCAGGACTGGGTTAACAAGATTTGTGTTTTCTCTTGCTGCATTTTTAGTAACCTCCAGTTAATCATATTTCTGTTTTTAAAAGTACAATGTCTCTTCCAGTCTAGACAACAAGGTCATTGCTGGCTTCATAGGATAAAAAGTTTCATGTAACTTTTATGAAGATGACCAGAATTAACCTGTATGTAGAACTAACTTGGAGCAAAAGCCATTAAATTAATGACATTGACCCTGGAGTTGCGCTATACCAAGCTATTATTGGTATCTTGCTGCTTCATTCCTTTTATAGTAATATCGCTGCCTGTTTAAGAAACTGCCGTTAGACTTAATCTTTAACAGTTACCCTTCATTTTTGTTAAATCTTTGCTATGTAATGAAGTGGATTTTATGTATACATTGCAATTGTCTTTAGCAATGACAGTGAAGTCCTGTGACTAAGGATCTTCATTTTTATATTTTACTGGGTTTTTTTGCACATAAATACCCAGGTATATTAATCATTTGTTCAGCTAATTTTTCAATCCAAATTAATACTAACTTGTGAGCTTGTATGATCTTTCAAAAATCTTTTGTGAGCCTTAAGAGTTTGTCTTGTTCTCCACTTTTAGCTGCGTATAGAGTTAGGATGTACGATTTTCTTTTGTCTCCTTTCTAATTAAATTTGATGTTGAATTTCCCAATTTTGTACCACCTCCTGCAGATTTTGCACCTCTTTTCCTCCTGCCCCAGAAATTTCAGGAGTTTTTGTTCAAAAAACATGAACATGCAGAACTCTCAACTGTAAATTGTGGTGTATAGTGTATAGAAACCATAAGCAGTCTACTCTTGATATGATCATTTGAATTTTTTTTGCACTGATTTCCTATATGGCAATATTATTTACATTCTGAATTTTTAGCAGAAAAACATCTTCAAGTTATCAGGAGTAGGCTGTATAATTGACATTTTTTAAGTTGCGATGGCAATGAATACATCAATAACACTTTGGCGTTAGTTTTTTTAAAAAGTGCTCATTTTATTTCCAACATTTCTAGAAATTACTGTCAGTGCAGAATTTTAGCACATAATAATGTAAAGGGCAAAGAGGGGGAGGAATTTCTGAAGTGTGTTCAGAAGAACTTTCTTGATCAGTATGTTTCCGCCCAACGAGGAAGGAGGCATTGTTGGATCTGGTTCTGGGAAATGAGGTGGGTCAAGTGGAGCAAATGTTAGTGGGGGAACATTTAGGGAACAGTGATCGTGGTATCATAAGGTTTAGATTAGTTATAGAAAAGGACAAGGAGCAATCTAGAATTAAAATACTTAATTGGAGGAAGGCCAATTTCAGTGGGTTGAGAACGGATCTGGCCCGGGTAAATTGGAATCAAAGATTGGCAGACAAAACTGTAATCGAACAAACGGCAGCTTTTAAAGAGGAAATGGTTCGGGTACAGTCAAGGTACATTCCCACAAGGGGGAAAGGTAGGACAATCAAAGCCAGAGCCCCCGGATGACTAAAGAGATAGAGAGTAAGATGAAACAGAAAAAGGGAGTGTATGACAGATGTCAGGTTGATAATACATGTGAGAACCAGGCTGAATATAGAAAGTACAGAGGAGTGAAGGAGGAAATAAGAGGGGCAAAGAGAGAGTATGAGAATAGACTGACTGCCAACATAAAAGGGAATCCAAAAGTCTTCTGTAGACGTATAAATAGTAAACAGGTAGTAGGAGGAGGGATGGAGCTGATTAGTGACCAAAAAGGAGATCTATGCATGGAGGCAGAGGGCATGGCTGAGTACTAAATGAGGACTTTGCATCTTTCTTTACCAAGGAAGAAGATGCTGCCAAAGACACAGCAAAAGAGGAGGTAGTTGAGATGCTGGATGGGCTAAAAACTGATAGAGGAGGTACTAGAAAAGCTGGCTGTACTCAAAGTAGATCAGTCACCCAGTTCAGATGGGTTGCATCCGAGGTTGCTGAGGGAAGTAAGGCCAGTCAGTTTAACCTTGGTGGTGGGGAAGCCTTTAGAAACGATAATCCAGGACAAAATTAATAGTCACTTGGACAATTGTGGATTAATTAAGGAAAGCCAGCACGGATTTGTTAAAGGAAATCATGTTTAACAAACTTGATTGTGTTTTTTGATGAAGTAACAGAGAGGGTTGATGAGGGCAATGCAGTGATGAGGGCATTTGATAAAGTGCCACATAGTAGGCTTGTCAGCAAAATTGAAGTCAATGGAACAAAAGGGGCAGTGGCAGTATGGATTCCAAATTGGCTAAGTGACAGGAAACAGAGAGTAGTTGTTTTTCAGACTAGAGGAAGGTATACAGTGGTGTTCCCCAAGGGTCGGTACTAGGACAGCTGCTTTTTTTGATATATATTAATTACTTGGACTTGGGTGTACAGGCACAATTTCCAAATTTGCAGATGATGCAAAACTTGGAAGTATAGTAAACAGTGAGGAGGATAGTAAATAAACTTCAAGAGGACTAAGATAGACTGGTGGAATGGGCGGACACGTGGCAGATGAAATTTAACAGAGAAGTGCAAACTGATACATTTTGGCAGGAAGATTAAGGAGAGGCAATATTAACAATTCTAAAGGGAGTGCAGGAACAGAGAGACCTGGAGGTACATACAAACATACGAATTAAGAGTAGGAGTAGGCCATTTGGCCCCTCGAGCCTGCTCTGCCATTTGATAAGATCATGGCTGATCTGATTGGGACCTCAACCCTACTTTCCCGTCCACCTACTATAACCTTTGACTCCCTTGTTAATCAGGAATCTATGTAACAACCTTAAAAATATTCAATGACCCTGCCTCCGGGGAAGGGAGATCCACAGGCTCACGACCCTCTGAGAGAAAAAAAATTCTCCTAATCTCCGTCTTAAATGGGACACCCCTTATTTTTAAACTGTGGCCCCTGGTTTTAGTCTCTCCCACAAGGGGAAACATCCTCTCAGCATCTACCCCTTCCAATCCCCTCAGGATCTTATATGTTTCAATAAGATCACCTCTCATTCTTCTGAACTCCAGTGTATACAGGCCCAACTTGTCCAACCTTTCCTCAAAAGATAACCCCCTCATCCCAGGAATCTGTCGAGTGAACCTTCTCTGAACAGCCTTCAAAGCAATTATGTCCTTTCTTAAATAAGGAGACCAAAACTGTACACAGTATTCTAGATGTGGTCTCACCAATACCCTGTACAATTGTAGCAAAACATCTCTACTTTTATATTCCGTTCCCCTTGCAATAAATGGCAACATTCCAATTGCCTTCCTAATCACTTGCTGTATCTGCATACTAACTTTTTGTGAATCATGTCCTAGGACACCCAGATCCCTCTGTACCTGAGTTCTGCAATCTCTCTCCATTTAAATAATATACTTTTCTATTCCTCCTGCCAAAGTGGACATGTTCACATTTTCCCACATTATACCCCATCTGCCAAATTTTTGCCCACTCATATATCCCTTTGCAGACTCCTCATGTCCTCTTCACAACTTACTTTCCTACCTACCTTTGTGTCATCAGCAAATTTAGCAACCATACATTCAGTCCCTTCATCCAAGTCATTGATATAGATTGTAAATAGTTGAGGCCCAAGCACTGATCTCTGTGGCACTCCACTTGTTACATCTTGCCAACCTGAAAATGACCCATTTATGCCTACTCTCTGTTTCCTGTTAGCTAACCAATCCTTTATCCATGTTAATATGTTACTTAACAGCTAATATGGGACTTATCAGCTTTTAGTTCTAATAATTTTTTCAGAACCCTTTCCCTGGTGATTGTAAATGTTTTAAGTTCCTCCCTCCCTTTCACCTCTTGATTCACAATTATTTCTTGCATGTTATTTGTATCCTCTACAGTGAATATGGACGCGAAATATCTGTTCAATTCATCCACCATTTTCTTATTTTCCGTTATTAATTCCCCAGATTCATTCTAGAGGACCAATGCTCACTTTACTTGCTCTTCTTTTTAAATACCTGTAGAAACTCTTACTATCTGTTTTTATATTTCTAGCTAGCTTTCTCGTACTCTAATTTCTCCCTCATTATTCTTTTAGTCATTCTTTGCTGTTTTTTATATTCTGACCAATCTTCTGACCTGCCACTAATCTTCGCAGAATTGTATGCTTTTTCTTTCAATTTGATACTATCTTTAACTTCCTTAGTTAGCCAGGGATGGTATGTCCTTCCCCTAGAGTCTTTCTTTCTCACTGTTATATGTGTGCAAATCTTTGAAGATGGCAGGACAGGTTGAGAAAGCAGTTAAAAAAGCATACGGAATCCTGGGCTTTATAAATGGAAGCATAGAGTACAATAGCAAGGAAGTTATGTTGAACCTTTATGAAACACTGGTTCGGCCGCAGCTGGAGTATTGTGTCCATTTCTGGGCTCTGCACTTTAGGAAGGATGTGAAGGCCTTAGAGAGGGTGCAGAAATGATTTACTAGAATGGATCTAGGGACAAAGGACTTCAGTTACGTGGATAGACTGGAGAAGCTGGGGTTGTTCTCCTCAGAGCAGAGAAGAGGAGATTTGGTAGTGTTCAAAATCATGAAGGGTTTAGATAAAGTAAATAAAGAGAAACTGTCCATTGGCAGAAGGGTCGAGAACCAGAGGACACAGATTTAAGGTAATTGACAAAAGAACCAAAGGCGACATGAGGGAAAAGTTTTTTTACGCAGCGAATAGTAATGATCTGGAATGCGCTGCTTGAAAGGGTGCTGGAAGCAGATTCAGTCGTGGCTTTCAAAAAAGAATTGGATAAATACTTGGAAGGGAAAAGATTTGCAGGGTTACGGGGAAAGAGCTGGCACAGGCTCGATGGGCCGAATGGCCGCCTTCTGTGCTGTAACCATTCTATGAATCTATAAGTACTGGTAAGAACATAGTACCAAAAAAAATTATGTGATTCAATTGTCTTATGCAAACTATTCTATCATTACCTACAGGTTCACCATGGGGAAAGTGTAGAATTGATGCCCCGCTGCCATTTGCAGCACACACAAAGTATGTTGTACAGACTCTCAACATGGTGCTGGTTTCTAAACTATTTCATGCAAAGCTGTGAGCAATGATACAAAAGCTTGCTGAAAAAACTTAGATTACCTGCTAGGGTTGTCTTCAATTTTTGAATTAAAGCATGCTTCAAACACTGCTTGAGAGGGTTATGTTGGTATTGTTCTGCCAGGGAAAGGTTACATTGGAGATTTTCCTTTTATGATGTTTTGTCCATGTGCTGTCATGCTGTTAAAAGGGTCCACCAGGCTAGCAGAATTAGGATTTATTTTGACTTGAACACCCTATGAGGAAGACTCGTTACGAGGGCCTGAAGGGATGACAGAAGTAGTCAAGTATGTGAAGATGCCTGTATTCAAAGACTGAAGAAGAAAGACCCTTTCATACTCAACATTCTGAAGATGAGATCTGGTCAAATAGTACAATTAGGGGTTTCTTCCTGTGGAACAGGATGCTCAGGACCCTGATCTTGCTCTGCATGAATGCCTCATCAGTTACTCTTATTTGTGCATCTTCTCAAGGCAAACAGGAGAAGAAGGAAGCAGAGACTCCAGCTGCCAAGATACACTTGCCAAAATGGGAATCATCTATAGCTGCTGGACCCAAAAGTAATGTCGGTAAAGGTATGCAGGTTACTTCAGGTTATTTTCTTCACATTTGTTTCAAAAATATTCATTATAATGGCCCATGTCTAAACTTGAAGATTTCTTACTGGTGAGGTGATAGCAGTGGAGGATCCACTCTGCCATCCTTTGTTTGAAAATGGCCCTACTCTAGATTTTAGATCCATAGCCAATAAAAAGCCGTATAGATTGTTGAAGATTTGGTACAATCCACATAAAAGGCAAGAACTTACGTGGAATTAGAGAAGATAAAAAGAATGGATAGCTGTCTTTTGATGGATAACGAAGTATGGTGTTGCCTTTACCAAGAATTTGTAATATGACTTAAGACAGCTCCATCATTGTGCCAGATTAGTTAAGGTTGATTAATGACAGACGTCTGAATCTCACTTGCCCTGCAGACAGAGATCACAGCAGTCTTCCAAGACAATTTTAAATAACATGCACTTAGAAGCTCATGATTAGACACAAGTTTATGAAGAGCTGATACAATCCTTAAAGAGGGGGACAGATTGGGAGCAGGAGCAAGGCTGAGGAAGATTTAAGTGGGAGAGCTATCGTAAGTCCATTCCTGTTTGAAACCACGGAAATGGTGTCTACCTTGAGAAGATGCACAAATAAGAGTAGCAGATGATGAGGCATTCCTGCAGAGCAAGATCGGAGTCCTGAGCATCCTGTTCCACAGGAAGAAACATTTTGTGCAGGGAGATGTAAAATTGTGTTTCCAAAAATGTGTCCCGAGAGAATGAGTTGGGATTTTTCTGCATTGATCAAAAACCCCAATTAGGATATACATGCTAGTTGAGCCTGAGATGCTCTGCTTCTACTGGTGGGCATTTGGTGAGAACACTAAGTGTTGAAGATCTTTATAGTGGTAGATCTGTCCTCTGAAACTGAAGCCAAGGAGGTGACACTGCTGAATTGCCATCCCTTTGGTCTATTGCTGCCAGACAATCCCCTGGACATATTAATGACATAATTTGTGTGAACGTAACTATTTTAAATTTCTCACCAGTTATTTCTCAATGCCACTTGAGGACAGCAGGTTAGATATCTCATTAGGTAAGGCTGTTACTGTAACACAATTTTGGGAGTTGTTGGATTTCAAACCTTAAAAACAAACGGTGGAGGGTAGAAAATGTATGGAATATTTGCTCCTGATAATTTTGGTGAGTCTGGCATTCATTACTGTCAATTTCTCATAGCAAACTTTTGGAGTCATCTTTCTGAGAGAGAATTACTTGAATATTAGCTTAGTTCTGGGAGGGCAGAATTTGTGAAACCGTGAAATGGGACTATCTCGAAAGGAATATTTGGGAAGTGATTCTGTTAAACTGCCTCCTGTTCCAGGAAAGGAGTGATGCTGAGACTAACTGTTGTGATTTTTCTTGAATGTATGTTGTGCCTTTTGAAAGGGGCTCTTGCTCAAAAAGCCGTTCTGGACAGTGTAAAGGTTCCATTGGTGCTTTTTTTTTTGAAGAAGTCTTGTAAAGTTGGCTCCAAAGATACCTTCACCATCAAAATGGAATTGCAATAACTATTGATGCAACTCACCAGGAAGGCTAACCTGCAAAGTTTAATATCAAATGCCGTGAATGATCCTGGTATCTATAGTATGAAGAGCTGCCTGTTACTGAAGAGCAGTAGCACAAAGCTGATCATTTTCAATGAGAAGTTGGTCTAACCTTCGATTACTGAAAAGTCCATTTGTCGCAGTGTCATTTGTTTCCCTACTATTGTGTTTGCATTGTGCACAGTGACATTGAATAGATCTTTTAACCAATAGCTGTGTATTATTATTCCGCAAACGATTTTTGATCTCAACTAAGTTTTTTTTTATAATTTAAACATTTGCTTGTCTAATAGAATGAACAATGTTAGCAATGTACACTTGCAGATTTTTATTAATTCAAAACTTGGAATATAATCATTAAGATGTCAGGTAGCATTTTAATGAATTGTTAATTTAGTAGTCCTAATGTAGATGTGAGTTAGGTTAATAAGCAATCACTTTCCTACCACTCAAACTTAAATTCTATTTTTGAACTTTGGAAAATATAATTCTACTTGAATATACTTTAGCTTATCAAATTAAATGAAGTTTACACAGTGATCTGACAAACATAACTGCCAAATTTACTTTTAAATGTATACATACATTGAAAGTTTTCTTTCTGAAACATTCACTAGATGGCAGCAAAAGCTGTTAAGTTGTAGGTCTGTTACAGTCTGCTGTAGTGCATGTCTGTACGTGTTCATTATATATTTTTATATACTGTAAATGTGTAAAAAAAAATTAAACCCTAGACACCACAATCCCATTTAGCTGTCCATACAAGATAAACTTATTTTTAAACAAGTTCAGCTGGATCACTGAACATTTAGTAAGCACAGTATGCTTGCTCTTTGTAGAGTATTTTGCTTGCAATAGAGGTAAAAAGACAAAACTAGAAATACACAGGTATGTCAGCATCTGAAAGAGCAAATAAAGACCGATGTTTCACTCGTAACCCCTTTGCCAGGTGTTCAGACGAAGGATCTATACCCAAAGTTAAACAATCTTTTTCCTACGCTATAGCAGTGACTTCACTTCAAAAAGTACTTTGTTGGCTGTGAAGCACTTTGGGATGTCTTGAAGTTGTGAAAGGTGTTGCAAAAATGCACATTCTCCCTTAAACTTAAGGGGATAATTCTCTCCCATTCTTAGCTTATACGCTTCCTTGCTTGCAGCTCCACTACAATGGGTGGCAAAGGAGGAGGAACAGAGACTGAGCTATTTCCTGGTTGATGATGAAGGAGATGACAGCAGACTGAAACTCACCTATGAGTTCCTGCACAGATCTCCTGCCCCATGTTCCTCTGTCCTGACCCCCTCTAACTCACCGTCTGCATTATTTGCTTCTTCACTGCTAGGCACCAACTCAGATACTTTCACCCAGCACAATTAGATAGTGTTAGTGAGGATGTGGTACTAGGCACTTCATGGAGCGCGAGGGAATCAGAGGAGTGGAAAGTGGGTGAGAATGAGCCCCTTTCCCAGTGGAGGCCATGGAGAAGGGTGTCTATGGCTTCGATGTCGTGGGACTCCGAACTCATGGGTACTTGGCCACTTCTTAGCTGACAAATTCCAATGAAGCTGCCACTTGCTCCATTTTTATTTTTGAGTGAGTCAAGATTTTACAACTTTATTGGGTACTCGCCTGAAAAGATGGTAACCGTACCTACATGAAGGTTCTACGGTCAGTCTCTTTTTTTTAAAAAAAAAGTTCTGTAACTGACAGATGTGACTCTCGAGTCTACAGCTCTCATTTGTTGCAACATCAGGGAAGCGTTGTCTTTGTTGCAGGCACCAATGGAGCAAGTAGCAGCTTCATTGGAATTTGTCAGCTAAGAAGTGGCCAAGGACCAGTTCGGGCCTCTCTCCATGAAAGCACAGATTTGCAGCGCTGTTGGCAATAGGGGAGATAATTGAAAGTAACTTGCATAGCGTCTTCCAGACCATGGCAATGGTGCTGCATGCTGCTTTCTCTCAGCTTTCAGGAACCGATAGCGGTCATTAGATCAGCCATCTCGCTGATCAGTGTTGACACGGATCCCAGGCCCAGTAGACTGATGATAGCTGTAGTTCACCAGCTTGATATTGCTGTTTTCTCAGGACAGCAGCAGCACACCAGTGGAATTTGAGAAGCAGCACCAGGCTGCCCAGGAACAAGCTACAGAGATGTAGCCAGGAGGGACAAGCTGCCATGAGAGGAGGGCCACTTTTTGTGATCTTTGTTACTAGAAGCTCACTTTACACACAAGAATTCCTCGGTATCTACCCAAGAAGTAACTAATTTGTGAAAATCACATTGTTTCCATTAGCATTGGTCATTTTTGAATAACTACTCATTGTAAATGCACAGAAATCAGTGGTGAGAGGAACTTGTTCTCTACATTTTTCATGGTTACAAGTTCCAATCTTAGTGGAGCCTGCTTACCATATGTGTACATGATTTCATCAGCTTCTACTCAGGCCAATGGTGGGAGTATACCCAACTGGATAAAACTTAATGTGAACAAAGTTGATATAAAGAATTAAATTCTTGCACACAAAAGCTTTTTGTATGGGAAGTGCCATGAGACATTTCTCTACGTTAAAAGTGCAGTATAAATGCAAGTTGTTGTTGTTTTGCAAATCCAATAAAGTTGTAAAATCTTGACTCACTCAAAAATAAAAATACCCTTCTTAGATTTGTCTATGGTTATAGGTGACATAAATTCAGGTAAATGAGGGAAAACCAGTGTGGTAACGAGGTTTGAATCTCGAGCTTCAAGAAATTAATGGAGTGTGAAAAGCCAGAAGAATGTGAAAGGTCATCCACCTGAAATGTTAACCCTTTGTTTCCCTCTCCACAGTTGTCCCTGAGTGTTTCCAGCATTTTCTGTTATTATTTCAGAAAAAAATGTGGAGTTTGGCAGGTCAAGTATAGTGCCTTGGAGTGAAGCAGACTTGCTCGGTTGAGCTTCAGATTACCAGGTCTGCCACAGAGAGTTGGCGTGGCTCTGAATTTCCATTGACTGGCATATCATCGTGGAGTCGTCTTAACCCCAAAGATATCTTACCATCTCACCACAGCCCCCAGGGAGGATAATCATTAGTTACTTTTTTTTATTCGTTCATGGGATGTGGGCGTCGCTGGCGAGGCCAGCATTTATTGCCCATCCCTAATTGCTCTTGAGAAGGTAGTGGTGATCCGCCTTCTTGAACCGCTGCAGTCCCTGAAGTGAAGGTTCTTCCACAGTACTGTTAGGTAGGGAGTCGACCCAGTGACGATGAAGGGATGAAGATATATTTCCAAGTCGGGATGGTGTGTGACTTGGAGGGGAACGTGCAGGTGGTGTTGTTCCCGTGTGCCTGCTGCCCTAGTCCTTCTAGGTGGTAGAGGTCGCAGGTTTGGGAGGTGCTGTCGAAGAAGCCTTGGCGAGTTGCTGCAGTGCATCCTGTGGATGGTACACACTGTAGCCACTGTGCGCCAGTGGTGAAGGGAGTGAATGTTTAGGGTGGTGGATGGGGTGCCAATCAAGCGGGCTGCTTTGTCCTGGATGGTGTCGAGCTTCTTGAGTGTTGTTGGAGCTTCACTCATCCAGGCAGGTGGAGAGTATTCCATCACACTCCTGACTTGTGCCTTGTAGATGGTGGAAAGGCTTTGGGTAGTCAGGAGGTGAGTCACTCGCCGCAGAATACCCAGCCTCTGACCTGCTCTTGTAGCCACAGTATTTATGTGACTGGTCCAGTTAAGGTTCTAGTCAATGGTGACTCCCAGGATGTTGATGGTGGGGAATTCGGTGATGGTAATGCCGTTGAATGTCAAGGGGAGGTGGTTAGACTCTCTCTCGTTGGAGATGGTCATTGCCTGGCACTTGTCTGGGGCGAATGTTACTTGCCACTTATCAGCCCAAGCCTGGATGTTGTCCAGACTGCTTCATTATCTGAGGAGCTGCAAATGGAACTGAACACTGTGCAATCATCAGCGAACATCCCCATTTCTGACCTTATGATGGAGGGAAGGTCATTGATGAAGCAGCTGAAGATGGTTGGGCCAAGGACACTGCCCTGACGAACTCCTGCAGCAATGTCCTGGGGCTGAGATGATTGGCCTCCAACAACCACTACCATCTTTGTGCTAGGTATGAATCCAGCCACTCGAGTTTTCCCCCAGATTCCCATTGATTTCAATTTTACGAGGGCTCCTTGGCGCCACACTCGGTCAAATGTTGCCTTGATGTCAAGGGCAGTCGCTCTCACCTCACCTCTGGAATTTAGCTCTTTTGTCCATGTTTGGACCAAGGCTGTAATGAAGTGTGGAGCTGAGTGGTCCTGGCGGAATCCAAACTGAGCATCGGCGAGCAGGTTATTGGGGCAATTTTCCACATTGCCAGGTAATTGCCAGTGTTGTTGGTGTACTGGAACAGTTTGGCTAGAGGCGCGGTTAGTTCTGGAGCACAAGTCTTCAGCACTACAGCCAGGATGTTGTCGGGGCCCATAGCTTTTGCTGTATCCAGTGCAGTCAGCCATTTCTTGATATCACTTGGAGTGAATCGAATTGGCTGAAGACTGGCTTCTATGATGGTGGGGATAGCGGGAGAAGGCAGAGATGAATCATCCATTCGGCACTTCTGGCTGAAGATGGTTACAAACGATTCAGCCTTGTCTTTTGCACTCACGTGCTGGACTCCGCCATCATTGAGGATGAGTTGGCAATTAGGCAACTGGCAAACATTGTTTGAGCCCTCTCTAGGTGGACAGCAGATCCAAGGAGCTTCTCGGAAGAGGCCTGATGAGCAGCACAGCTCATTCAGAAAAATGATAACTTTTTGCACTTATCCACATTATGTGTTTAATCAAAACACTTGCACTATAACAACTAATATTCTTGAAGAGAGCTACATTCGTTAGCATTTTTACCACCATGCCAATCTAATGCTCAATCTTCATAAGGGAGCAATGTGAGACTAAAAGGCAGTAATTATGGAAAGGATATTAATTAATAAACTGCAGATAAATGTTTTTAGGTATGAGCTGCACTGCTAATGTTTTCTTAACTAGATTCTTAAAGGCTTTCAGCAAATACATTTCATTTTTCACTTTGACTTTCATTTAAATTGTACTGTTCAGTGTCGAATACCTATTATCGAGCACTCCAAACTGTTAATTAGTAAAATAGCAGAAATATTTATTCCCTGGGTTCAGTTTATTGGCAATTTGACAAAATTAATTTGCAATGCAGTCACTACTGAAACATGATGCATAATTTTGAAAATTTGAAATATGCTGGAAACATAAAATTATGAATTTTACCTGCATCTAGGTCAAAATGTGTAAAATATGAAACCATTTCCTTTCACTGTAATACAAAATATGGTTAAGATAAAATTCTCCCAAGCTGTATGCCACCACAATTATGTTTATTTTGTCTTTGTAGTACTGCTTAAAGTAATGACTTAGCTTTGACATTGCCATATTTGATTTTGAAATAACGCAGCAATTTTGATAATATCTATCACAGTCACTTGCAAAGACTAATTTTAAATGCTATTTTTAATATATATGTTGTATTCCATGCAAACACAAATGGCTGCTATACTGAAGGTACTTAAAGATGGCAAATGGGTAAAGAACCTAATGGTATCTGTCTGTTGCTGAAAGTTGAATATCTTCTAATCAGGCACTTGAACCTTTTAATGTTTTTCTCAGTGCTACCAGAGCCATAAATTGATACTGGAGCCTGTGGTTCTTGTCACACACATGGTTGATTGATAACTGAGCCTTTCTCTGCTAAAATATGCAATTACTGTTAATTGCTTTTGGCATGTATGATGTCTGTTGGATGTTAATGTAATTAGAGTTCCAAAAGCACACTTATACACTATTATCTTTATGTAATCAATAATATGTTATGAATAAAATGTGAGTTAACTTCTAGGATTAAACTAAAATATTTAGCTTTTTTAATTATATCTGCCTCAATTAAATAATGGACAAAAATAGTGGGTTTACACTTTAGCAAAAAACGGCTTAGGTTGTCTGCTTCATGGATTTAGTTCATAATGCTGTTTACAAAAAGAAATGCAGACAGGTGGTGTCTATATGAATTAACAGCACATGTATTTTTCATAAAATGAAGAGGTTGAATTTCTGCAGGGCTCCTGCTGCTCATCTGCTGTAACTTTGGCGAAAGAGCAGCAGAGCCCCGGACAAGCAGCATAAACAGCATTTATGCCGTTTTTGCATGGTTACTGTGACTCTCCCACAGAAGTTATGGGAAGTTCAGGAGAACCCTCGTGGAAATTCACCCCCAGTGTTACAGTTTGGCACAAATATAGCTGGTCTCCTGGTATCAAGCTTAAGTTTTTGGTCCAGCTACAACTGGTTAAAGTACTCACAATAGCAGATACGTTGGCTTATAAATTTGGCCGCATAGTGCCCATTTTTCGGGTGCTAACCAGCCTACTGAGCCCTAAATATGATGCCATGATGTGGAGATGCCGGTGATGGACTGGGGTGGACCTATGTAAAGAGTCGCACAACACCAGGTTAACTATAACCTGGTGTTGTGCGACTCCCTAAATATGATGGGCAGGAAGAGCGCACATATTTCTGGCTGGAAATGCACTGCCACCATATTGGCGAAGGAAAAGAAATAGGCGTCCAGGGCTCATGCCTGAAACAGGGTAGGCCCTTTGCATGTGCAAATAAGGGTCCCAATGCCTGTTTTGAGGCCCCCACTACAAGATTGGTTTTCCCTGAGGCAGCCGGCTCCAGCTACATTCAGACCGTGCGAGCACTTGTTATCAAAAAGATACGTTTTTGAAATTTACTTACCTGAATGTGGAATCAGGAGCAGCGGCCCCATCTTAGTTTCCTCTTTGCTGGCTGGCTGTTCGCACCACACCGACCCCATTGAAATGAAGCTCAATATTGCGGACCTCCCCATGTAGGCGCAGAGAACGTAACCTGCGCCCCCTGCCCGCCCAAAAATAGGCACGTCCGAATTTCTACCCCATCATCTCAAGGAAAGGAAATGTTGACCATTCTATTTTGCATTGTTACAAAAGTGTGTCCTGTTGATTAATCATTTTGGCAGTGTTCAGGGTGAACTTTACCTCTTACTGCTCCACCATTTCACCTGGGCATGATAGTTCTGAACAGGAGTGAAGTCAGAGGAGAGATAAAGAAAACTGAAGGGACTATGCTGCATACTTCGTGATGTATAACTACTCGAACATTATTGTCTGATTTAACTATAAATGGACACTTCAAAATTTAAGATAGGTTGCATGATTCTTCTTTTAAGTAGAATTCAAATAAAAATGCCATGTTGCTGAGATAATAGGGGTGAGCAGTTTGTGTTTTCATCCTCTCCAGCAGTCTTCTATTGAATTGACCTAAAAACAATTATTTTATCCACATTTTATAAGTGATATCCTTTTCTGTATGTTTCATTGACAAATGAACATACTGGGAACAATTGAAACATATGCCTACTTGTATGTGCTTTCATAAATATTATCTAAACCATGTCAGTAATTTAGGAATGTTTTAGAATTTTAACCAGACTTCATGAGTGTCTTTATTATAGGAATACTCTCCCCTTAGAAAGAAGCAGTACTGGGTACCATCCATGCATTTAAATTTCAAAACTGGGAAGGTTTCCAATGCCAAACTGATTTGAATTTTAGAAATATGGGAGGATAATTTACTTTGCGACATTTTTGGGTGCAAACTGGATGACATATACACTGTATATGCCAAAAGAGACTGGCCTGAGGATGACCTGAAATTTGTCCTGGGGCCTCATCTTAATATTTTGGGCCCATATCAAAGGATCCATTTTTGGGTCGTCTGCCTCGTCGGCAACGGTCCTCATGTCAGAAGGAGAACAGGAGAGGGAGGGGGGGGGTGGCGATCGTGGGCTGGCAGCAGCCCTCAGGAGTGCTATGGAGCCGGGAGGAACTCTTCTGTTCCTCTTGGCTCCACATCAAACTTAAAAAAACAATTTTTAATTTAACGTTTTGGCAGTAGCCGCTTGCGAGGCCACATCCGCCCCAGCAAAACCTGAACGGAGCATGCCTGGCTCAGGGCAGCCCAATTTGCCAGAGGGGTCCTAAAACAGATGTTAAACCCCTTACATATGCTATTGAGGGGCCTAATGCTTATTTTAGGCAGCCTCCCTGGATGTCTGAAAAATGGCCTCATCCTATATCTGGTCAGATGTCTTTCAGGTGTCCTTGAGGCACGATGTTGGTCCGCAAATGTAGCCCTCATTGTGCCTGTTTAACACTAGTAAAACGGGTGCAATAAGATCCAATTTCCAGCCCATGTTTTCTTTCGTTTGTGCTTAATTTGCCCGTAAAACCAGTAAAATATATTTAGTATTGTCATGGGTCACAGAGATAGGTTTCCTCGTGAATGCAAGGCACTTTTCTAATGTCCCAGAGTCCAAATGAAATTGGGAGAACCATAAAAAATAAACTTAAATTGGAAGTGACCCATCATTAAAGCAGTGGTTTCCCATTTAGACGGCTTTTGTTTTATTCCCAGTTTTAGATGTCATTCAGACTCATTTTCCTTCAATAGGCATGCTACCAGAGCGTTCCATGGCAGACGACAGTGAAAAGTAACAAAACCAGTCCTGTTTGCACATGTAGGTCTTGTGTCAATTGATAGCAGACTGTAAGTGATGGAGAGGACAGTGGTCTGGATCATCCCACCTTTTGGTTAACGGAGAGGGAGGAACCTAATGCAACTTTCAAAAAAAAACTTAATTTGTAGTTATTTCCATAAGCATCAAATTCTGAGGAAAAATTACAATTACACCTTTTTGGGAGTTAGTGATTTATTTGCATTTTTTAAACTCAGCTTGAGGAAAAGAAGTATTTTGATGCACATTTAAAAATCAAAGAAAAAGCTTTCAACAAATGTAGCAACAGTAGATATTGTTTACTGTGATATTGCTTACTGTGATATTGCATATCCATATGTATTTTTCACCACGTTTCAACTCAACAGGGAGTTCTGACACTACTTACTGCTCTAATACCAAGAGCCAAAGCATGAAGTTTGTAGATTTGTTTTATTTTGTGTTAATTCCACCTGCATGACTTTTACATACTGCTTTTATACAACTGATGTATAGATATTTTGTAATTTCCAACTAACCCTTTGAGGACGAAGTTAAATGAGTAGTTTGAAATTATCTGATTCTGTTTTATATTAAGCATTAAAATATGAAGAAATTGATTTTGAAGAAGTTACAATATTGTATGTGTGGATTTTTAAATCTAATCTACAAAGGACAGTCAAAGGATTAATTGCAGCTGCAGAAGGAAAATATTTCATTTATAAATGTTTTGATGTGACATGAACAGTAATGTGTGATATTAATATACATTTTTGGGATTAGTATTTCAAGATTAGTATTTTAATAGCACTGAAATAAAGCTTGTATAAAATAGGATTTTCCTTTCAACTCCAATTATGACAGATGAGTGCAGCTGGTCTATTAATACTAAAATAAGTACAGTTGACCATTAGTGTAATAGCATTTATGTAAAAAGCTATTGTTGCTTTAGCCTACTAAAGGATTTATTGAACAGTATTTGTTACATCAAGGCACATGAACTATTCCCTGTGCTGTCTGGATTTTCTCTATTTAATAGCTGTCCACTGTACCTTTCTGAATGTTGGCACTTTGTTCCTGAGATGTTGCCAATTAATATGGTTTTCTACTTTAAATGAGTCCTGTGAGCTCTTGAATTTTGCAACAAAGGAAAAGCACTATATCACCCTAAAGATCTGATGTTATCAGGGCGTATGGATTTATAGTAAATGCTCATTGGATTCAACAGGATTAAATATTTAGAATTTCTTTATTTATAAAAGTGGAAGTTGGATAGAAGTCATTTTAAAGTGAATATCATTCATAACTTTAAAGAAAGGAAATAACTTACATTTATCTCGTATCTTTCACCACCTCAGAACCTCCCAAAGCGCTTCACAGCCAATGAAGTACCTTTGAAGTGTAATCACTGTTGTAATGAAGGGAAGCACAGCAGCCAACTTGCACCAACCGAATAGCAATGAGATGAATGATCAGATAATCTGTTTTAGTGGTGTTGGCTAAAAGATACATATTGGCCAGAAAAACTCGCCTACTCCTCTTCGAATAGGGCCTTGGGATGTTTTACATCCATATAAGAGGGAAGACAGAGCCTCAGTTTAATGTCGTATCCAAAAGATAGCACCTCCAACAGTACATCATGCCCTCAGTGCTATATTGAGGTTTCAGTCTAGATTGTGTGCTCAAGTCTCTAGAGTGGGGCTTGAACCCATGACCTTCTGGCTCAGAGGCAAGTGTTACCACTGATCCAAAGCTGATACCTCAAAGGAAACAAATTGACATAGCATCAGCAAATTGTTTTTATTTCTTCTCTCTGCTTATTTTTACCTCCCCTCCCCTTGCGACATATAGGATTCCCCAGGCAGAGAGGTTAGGCAATCTGCTAATGATGCTCTTGAGTTGGCCACTAGGAGTTGCACAAGAACTGCCATGAAATGGCTCACCCTCTACCGAACTATATGTAAATATATATGCAGTTCATCTTGAAGGAAGCGGCTGGTATCAGGAACTTATCATGCATCAAATTATGAAGGTGAACCCCACAAGTGCGCATGCTTTCAAATGCTTGGCTATTCAATAAAGGAGGGAGAGAGAAACAGGGAATTAGAGGCCAGTTAGCCTGACATCGGTAGTAGGGAAAATGCTAGAATCTATTATTAATAAGTAATAACAGGGCACTTAGAAAATCATAATATGATTAGGCAGAGTCAACACAGTTTTATGAATGGGAAATGGTGTTTGACAAATCTATTGGTCTTTTGAGGGTGTAACTAGCAAGGTAGATAATGAAGAACCAGTGGATGTAATATATTTGGATTTTCAAAAGGCATTCGAAAAGGTGGCACATAAGAGGTTGTTACACAAGATTAGGGCTCATGGGATTGGGGTAATATATTAGCATGGATTGAGGATTGGTTAATAGACAGAAAACAGAGAGTAGAAATAAATGGGTCATTTTCACATTGGCAGGTTGTACCTTGTGGGGTGCTGCAAAGATCAGTGCTTGGACCTCAGCTGTTTGCAACATATGTTAATGACTTGGATGAGGGGACCAAGTGTAATGTATCCAAGTTTGCTGATGATACAAAGCTAGGTGAGAAAGTAAGCTGTGAGGAGGATGCAAAGAGGCTGCAAAAGGATACAAGAACATAAGAAATAGGAGCAGGAGTAGGCCATATAGACCCTTGAGCCTGCTTTGCCATTCAATCAGATCATGGCTGATCTTTGACCTCAACTCCACTTTTCCACCCAATCCCCATATCCCTTGATTCCACTAGAGTCCAAAAATCTATCCACCTCAGCCTTGAATATATTTAATGACTCAACATCCACAGCCCTCTTGGGGGGGGGGGGGGAAGAATTCCAAAGATTCACAACCCTTTGTGTGAAGAAATTCATCCTCATCTCAGTCGTGAATGGGACAGAATCATAGGATATTCAATTTCAAAAAACATTACTAAAACTGCATGAACGAATACAGGTCAAATTCTTTGAACCCTGAAAAATATTTAAAAATAAAAACTTCAAATTGAAATGAATATGAACAAGTGACTGTAGCTAATTTTCGCATCTATGAGTACAAATGATCACTGAAAGATATATAAAGAAAATGCATTGAGATGAAGGTTATCGAGTGCAGCTATGGCAATGCCCTAGATTCTCATGTCACGTTCAGAGATTTTACTCAAGAAGTCTGCAATGCATAAAATTGACATCTGCATTCCTCTGGGCATACATATTACTGGCTGTAAAGAGCTATGCCATTGTTTGGTAAGACTGGAATTAATCCTCTAATGCACACACATCTGTCATTAAACATATAAGTAAATGATTGGTCTACAGTAGTTGGCAGTCCAATACAGCCAGAATATTAATATTGTAATGAGGTATGTCGCTTCCCTAAAAAATACTTCAGAAAGGAGTATTTGAAATTCATAGACTAACATTTACAATGAATAATAAAATCTCAGTAGTAAGTCGGCACTGAATCTTTGACAAAAATCTGGTGCGCTGGATTATTTATTTAATCGTCAGAGCTATTTTAATTTGGAGCAGATGCTCAAAGGAAAGCTGATATTGTACCCCCACACCTGCTATGGTTTCTGGACTGGTAAGCAGTTATGCTCATGAAGCCCCTATTTGGCACTAATATGACACACTGTCTTCACATTCTGTAAACAAGCAGCTGTTTCTGAAGTGTCATTGGTAGCAGGGGGCTGAGTGGCGCACAGCATGGTAGAATGTGACTTAGAGCACATAGGGAGTGTAGAAAATTAAAATGTCAAGCTAGAGCTATAAAATTGGGTATTACTGTGGATAACTTGCAATACTGTGACCTGTACTTGTGCTGGCTTCAGCACTTGATGGTGACATTGGATGCAAAAATAGTGCTGCAAATAGAACATGTCATCAGGTGTAGCAATGGGAGTCATTGTGCTAAATTTTAAAATAATAACCGAAATGCAGATCCACAGTAATTTTCCAATCACCATGTTTTATGAAAGTTTGAAAGGTATAAGCTCCATTTAGTTTTATATACATTTTCCTCCAGAGTCAGTTAAATCTATCTGTGAGGAAAGACAGGACTGCTATAATTGGCCTTGATGTGGAGATGCCGGTGATGGACTGGGGTTGACAATTGTAAACAATTTTACAACACCAAGTTATAGTCCAGCAATTTTATTTTAAATTCACAAGCTTTCGGAGGCTACCTCCTTCCACATCGTTCACCTGAGGAAGGAGGTAGCCTCCGAAAGCTTGTGAATTTAAAATAAAATTGCTGGACTATAACTTGGTGTTGTAAAATTGTTTACAATAATTGGCCTTAGTTTAAAATAATCTCTTTCTCCAGACTCTGACCTGTTCATTCACTCTTCTTTTTCTCTCCCTCAAATTATTTTTCTTTCATTTTTTCTGTTTTGAATTCTGCCTATGGCACCAGATATCAAGTGAACCTGATGACTTGAAACCAAATGCTTAACTGCAGAAAATAAAATGTGTGGTCCTACTTAGTTTAGCGAACTGTAACAAAGTAGTTTGCTTTCCAGTAATTTGTGATGTACTTTGTATGAAAAAGTATTTACTTGAATCAAACGACCTTGATTAGCTGAGTACAAGGTGGAGCCTGTAATATCAAGCACTGATTCTGTATACATAGGGGCAATATTTGTGTCACTACCACCCTGTTTGCACCTAAAAAGGGGCGATAGTGGGACCAAAATTGGGTGGAAAACAGAGACACCAACTTACCGTTGGTTATCCACCCGTTATGATTTTTGGGTGGACCTAGATTCTTGATTTAGGCAGCTGGAGCTCCTCTAGAAACAGACGGGGGCACAATTTACTCTACATGCAAAGATCGCCCCCATGGTGTCTGGGGTGGCGTATCTGAATAGTCCATCATGTGATATGATTTGTGCTGTAACTGAGGGATAATCTACTTTTCCTATGTCTCAATAAACTGCTCTTTCATATCACCTTTGTATCCACCTGAGCTTGATAGCAAAGGAGGAGTATACGTCCTGGACTGGAGATGATGTGGAAGAACTAGAGGGCCCTGTTACAAAGGTATATTTAGAGGATCACAATTTTGTGCAAAATGTACACTGATCTTGTTAAAAATTGATAATGGTGATATTGTAAATGAAAATAAGGAAATGGCGGACATGTTAAATAATTACTTTGTGTCAGTATTTACAGTAGAGGAAGAGGTTAGCATGCCAGACACCCCAAGGAAACTAATTTTGAATCAGGGATGGGAACTAACCATAATTAACGTAAGCAAATTAACAGTATTGAAGAGAATAATGGCACCAAAGAGTGACAAATCCCCAGGACCAGATGGTTTTCGTCCCAGGGTTTTAAAGGAAGTAGGTGAGAACATTGCAGAAGCCCTAACTATAATCTTCCAAAGTTCTCTCGATTCTGAAACCGTTCCTTTAGATTGGAAAATTGCTCGTCACTCCGCTATTTAAGAAAGGTGAGAAACGGAAACCAGGGAATTATAGACCAGTTAGCCTAACATCTATTGTCAGGAAATTACTAGAGTCTATAATTAAGGATAGAGTGACTGAACACCTTGAAAATTTTTAGCTGATCAGAGAGAGCCAGTGTGGATTTGTAAAGGGTAGGTCATGCCTGACAAACCTGATTACATTTTTTGAAGAGATGGCTGAAGTAGTGGACAGGGGAATGTCTGTGGGTGTTGTTTATATGAACTTCCAGAAGGCATAAAGTCCCGCTCAACAGACTGTTAGTTAAAGTTGAAGCTCATGGAATTGAGAGCAAATCATAGAATTATAGAATGGCTACAGCACGGAGGAGGCCATTCGGCCCGTCAAGTCCGTGTTGGCTCTCTGCAAGAGCAATCCAGCCAGTTTCACCCCCTCAGGCAGTGCATTCCAGATCATAACCACTCACTGTGTAAAAAAGTTTTTCCTCATGTCGCCTTTGGTTCTTTTGCCAATCACCTTAAATCTATGTCCTCTGGTCCTTGAATTCTGCCAATGGGAACAGTTTCTCTCTGTCTAGAACTTTCATGATTTTGAATACCTCTATCAAATCTCCTCTCAACCTTCTCTGCTCTAAGGAGAACAACCCCAGCTTCTCCAGTCCATCCACGTAACTGAAGTCCTTCATCCCTGGAACCATTCTAGTAAATCTTTCTGCACCCTCTCCAAGGTCTTCACATCCTTCCTGAAGTGCGGTGCCCAGAACTGGACACAATACTCCAGTTGTGACTGAACCAGTGTTTTATAAAGGTTCATCATGACCTTTATTGACCTGGTTAGGAAATTGGCTGAGTGGCAGGAGTTAGAGAATAGGGATAATGGGCAGGTACTCAAATTGGTAGGAGGTGACTAGTGGTGTCCCACAGAGGTCTGTGTTGGGGCTTCAACTATTCACTGCATTTATTAACGACTTAGTTGAGGGGATAGAGAGGCACATATCCAAGTTTGCTGATGGCACAAAAATAGGCAACATTGTAAGCAGTGTAGATGGAAGCATAAAATTACAGAGAGATATTAATAGATTAAATGAATGGGCAAAGCTGTGGCAAATGGATTTCAATGTAGGCAAGTGTGAGGTCATCCGCTTTGGACCTAAAAAGGATAGATCAGAGTACTTTCTAAATAGTGAAAAGCTCGAAACAGTGGTGGTCCAAAGAGACTTGGGGGTTCATGTATATAAATCATTAAAATGTCATGGACAGGTACAGAATATAGTCAAAAAGGCGAATGGAATGCTGGCCTTTATATCTAGAGGACTAGAATAGAAGTGGGTAGAAGTTATACCAAAGCTATACAAATCCCTGGTTAGACCACACCTTAGGTTCAGTTCTGGGCACCACATCTTAGGAAGGATATATTGGCCTTTGAAGGAATGCAGCTAGATTTACTAGAATGATACCTGGACTCCAAGGGTTAAATTACGAGGTGAGATTACACAAACTAGGGTGTTTTGATCGAAGTTTTCAAGATATTAAGGGGAACTGATAGGGTGGATAGGGAGAAACTATTTTTGCTGGTTGAGGATTCTAGGACAAGGGGACATAGCCTAAAAATTAGAACCAGGACTTTCAGGTGTGAAGTTAGGAAACACTTCTACACGGAAAATGTGATAGAAGTTTGGAACTCTTATCCATAAACAGAAGTTGATGCTAGCTCAATTGTTAATTTTAAATCTGTGATTGATAGATTTTTGTTAACCAAAGGTATTAAGGGATATTGGGCTAAGGCGGGTACATGGAGTTAGGTCACAGATCAGCCATGATCTCATTGAATGGCAGAACAAGCTCGAGGGGCTAAATGGCCTACTCCTGTTCCTATGTTCCTATATGTTTTAAGGCACTGTTGTTGAGCACTGGAATTGTTTTGGGGCATTCCCAGTGGTGCATACTTAGGCTAGATGCTATTTATTTCCAATCAATTACTGTAAAAAGCAGATAACTTTCTGATTTCTTGCTTAATCTGAGAATTATTTTCATGACAAGCTGATTCTATGAAAAAAAAATTATGGGACTTAAATTACTTCATCAAAGGACCCTGCATTCTAAAATTATAAGCCTATATGACTGTTGGCGGCATTAGGGGATGTATGCTTAACACTTTTGTAAGACTTTCCTCAATCCACTATTTTAACACTGGCATTAACCAATTTAGTTTAAATGAATTAATGTCTCCATTAAAATAGGACAAGTGATGAACACATTAAGTGTTAATCCACTAATAATGGATAATAGCAATAGTAATTTCTAGGCTTTGGAAAGAAGTATCACTTATTAATGGGACTTTTTCCCTAAGGCTTATTGAGATCTAGATTCTCCATCAATCATCTAATTTCATGGCTATTTAGCTGTAATTAAATGTGCTCACTCCTGAGTGGAGTTAATAAAATTGTATTTTTCTGTAAGGTAGGAAGCTCGTTCCTCACCAACAGAGGTTTGGCAGTACTGAGGGAGTGTTGCACTGTCGCAGGTGCTGTCTTTCAGATGAGACGTTTAACCGAAGCCTCATCTGCCCTCTCAGACGGATGTAAAAGATACCACGGCACTATTTCAAATTAGAGCAGGGAGTTCTCCCTGGAGTCCTGGCCAATATTTATCCCTCAACCAACATCAGTAAAACAGATTATCTGGTCATTATCACATTGCTGTTTGTGGGACCTCGCTGTGCGCAAATTGGCTGCCATGTTTCCTACTTTGCAACAGTGACTACATTTCAACACTATTTCATTGGACATCCTGAAAGGCACTATGTAAATTCAAGTCTTTCCAAGTTTTACCACTAATCACATGTATTACTTATTTCCATCACCACCCCTCCCCCCAACACCATGCTGATGTTGACCAAGCTGCTGTCTCCAGCTGTGCCACCGCTGTTATCTGGTATACCCACTGGTAAATGTTGGTAGAGGCTTTTACTCGTCCAATCCTGGAGAGCTAACCTGTTCTCCAAGCTAGTTGCACAGAACACCCTTGTCTTCTTCTGTCCCCTTTCTTGTTGCTAGCCCATGAGGATTGGTTAAAATAGTTTTATCAGAGTCTCTTTTGAAAATGTTTGCGAAAAACTACAAGAATAGAATATATGTATCATGTGCGTTCCCAGTTCATCACACTTCCAACACGTGTCCTCTACCTTAAGTAATCTTATAAGACTAAGGCATGCTAGCCTTTGCAGGACCTTCATTTGTATTTCAAGATTTCACATTTACAAGTTAATTCACAATGTTCAAAGAATGGTAGGAGTGTTGCTAGGAGACAGTTTTTTTTACCCTGAAAGGTCAATTAAGCCAAAGATGAGAGGCTGATAAGCTACATTATCGCAGGTACAGTATCTACTCGAGAGCCACCATCCTGTGAGCCTCCTTATTCGCGGCTGAATGTGCTGTTGAATACAAATGTTTGCATTTTAACAAGCCTTTGTGACTCCAGGGCATTGCCAAGAGCAAAGGAAGCATGTGAATGTAGTGTGCATGAAAAAATCTCTGATATTTCAACTCTGACTGTACTTCTGCCTTAAGCGAGCCCATGGTCATGCAGTGCCTCTCAATTAGCCAATAGCAAACTTTAGTTCAGACTCTTTCGCAAGCAAAAAGCAGAATGCAACTACTTTGGAGATATGCTTTACCAATTTAGTTTTACATTTTAAGCTTCCTGCAGCTGGGAGTTTTATTTTAATAAAGGGACTATTACTTTGTGACTGTATGTTTTGCATTGCTTATGGTCTAATATGTCCAGGGATATTCGACTGTTTGATGATTGAATTTAGAACCAGATACTGGTCCATTAAAAATAACTCTTTGATGTGCGCACATAAAATAGAAGCCTTTTCACTGCGTATTAAAAAAAGTCAATTTAGCGTTGTTTCTTCCAAAATGCGATATGATTGAAAGTATCAAGGCTTTTTTCTTGAAAGTTATCTCATAGTTACCTTGCATTAACAGAATATTCTGGATGAAAACTTGACAAATAAGTGCTTGTTCAGTCTTTAAACCATTTATTAAATGCCTACCATGGTGCATATATTACTTTCAAAAAGTTATAGAAACATTATTTTACAAAACTGCCATCAGGAAACTCCCCAGTTTAGAAAATATGTTTTTCTTTAACTTTACACACAGCCCAAAATACACCCTCATGTCTTATAGAAAGTTACTTTTTAGCATAAAACAGGAATTGCCTCGTTAAAACTATAAATTAGGCTAACGTGTATGGCACTGGACTAGCAACTCAGAGGTTCTAAGTTCATAATCTCACCATAGTGAGATGGAAATTGAATTTAATGAACTTTGTAATCTGTAGGCCATGAACCCTGAAAGTTGTTGGATTTTTGTAAAAGCCAACTTGCCACACCCTCTACTCAGTCTGGCCTACACACAACTTCAATTGTACACTACATGGTTACCCTCTGAAATGGCCGAGCAAGCCACTCAGTTATAAAAGTAATTTGGCCAACAACCACCACCTCAGGGCAACTGGGAATGGGCAATAATGTGTTTTTTAGTGATGTTGGTTGAGGGATAAATATTGGCCAATTTGAATGGCCTTATGAAACTAATGCAGCAGGAAATATGCAGTGCAATGTAAATAACTTGTTTGCGTTGTATTTTGTTACTCACTGTGAGCAGATTGAGCAACATAATGCATTGACTTTGAATTCAAAACAGAGTAAAGTAATGAAAGTCTACTTTCTGGTAGGGAGAAGGACCATCAATTAAATTAGATTAGGAAGTTTCAACATAATTCCTAGCGGGTATGAAACCACAGCACAAAACTGCTCATAATTTGGCACTAATTGGCATTAAATTGGCAATCTGATTTAGAGAGCATAACGATGGCTGATTTGGGAAATTGAAATGTCACAATAATGCAGTCAGAATTTTGTGTCTGAGATTCAGTTTACATACATTATTGAGAGAGTGTAGCAAGAACTTAATTCTGCCCCTCAGTAATGCTGTACCTAATCTAGAAGTGCATAATGCTGACAGCGAGTGCAAAAAGTGAAACAATGAGGCTAGGTATGAAGTGATGGTGTCGAGACATATTTATCCTGCATTTAATTCATGTCATAAAAATACCTGATAAAGGGTAAAGAGTGGGAAAATGTTCCATTCACTATTGAAATTCTTTACCTTACTGATCACCAAAGAATTCTCCAAAAAAAAATTAGAACAGCTGTTCCTTTTATACTCAGCCTATAAATTGTCTACCAAGTGCAAAGTTCATGAGTCCACTGATTTAAATATATTAAGAAATGCAAATCTGTACCACTGCAATGTTCAATGGGATTACCTTTTTGCACAGGGGCAGAAGCCAGGAACATTGGTGCTTGACATTGTGCATATTTTATGCATATTTTATTCATTCATTGTCAATAGGAAATAATCTGGATCACACAATTTTAAGAGGTGCATTTTCAAATGAATAAGCCTCTTTTGTTTTGTATTTTTGCGGAGTACAGTAATACATTTGTTATAGCCAAATTTGCACAGAAAGATCCTAAAATTCCATCTGTCATAACTCATAGATAATAAATGTCAATTATGGTACTGCAGTCAATATTCTTTTTGTTTACTTGCACATGTTGGGAGTCAAAGCTTAAGGGCTAACCAATCTGCACAGTTCAGCACATCAGTCATTTTTCTTAATTTAGCATAAAAGAAGAGATCTTTAAGGTTTACAAAAACTCATGTGTATTATGGATTAATCTATCAATGATATCATCTTCATACTGTCTGAAATTATACTACTTGGAATATTGTGATTTTTGGCACCATACCCCAAAAGCAAATAAGGTTATTCCTACACGGGGGATGATTTCCTCTCTGTAAAATTTTAAATCTGTTTATAAGAACAGGTTTATGAATTTATGATACAAATAATGCACATAGGAAATTGCCCATAGTTTTTAAAACTGCCGTTATCTTTAGTTATAACATTTAGATACATTGTACATGACACTGACAATACACGGTGCAATGGTATAGTGCACATGGCGTATTGTGGTAGTGATTGAGCTTTATAGAGTAGCTTGGATTGTGAACAACACTGGAGAATAGCAAATAGCAATGGTTTTCAGCGCGTATGCATCAACTTTTGCAGTGATTCCTGCAGTGCGGAGAGTGGAATATAACTGCTATCATCACGCACTGAGTCCCATTTCCCATTTATTTGCTAAAATTAAATTTACGCTTGTTTTCAGATACCAGCAGTTCTAATATGTGTCAGTTTGATATTGCTTCACTATTATAAAAAGGCACAGTTCATACACGCACCTTTAATCTGCAGCACTTGTATTTTTGCCTCCTTGGTAGAAGCACGAGGGCCTTTGTAGTGATGGTTCTCCTGACACTCCTTGCTAGAAAATAATCACAAGTGCTTGAAGCTAATATTACAAACAGCTAAAAGTTATAACTTTTTTATATAAGACGTTTATTCCCAGGCAAGAGGAATCTACGTAACACCTTTTCTATGTTTCAATATTTTGATCAAATAAACACAATTGCCCTGTCATTCCAGGGGCTGAAGATGACAGAAAGCCTAATTTCTGGGGGGGAATCCTTGGGTGGATTTTCAACCCATGCGCACCCCAACTCCCCCCACCCCATGTCAAAGCATGATTACTGGTGGAGTTCCTAGGCTTCCCCGGGATTTTGCCAGATTTAGGGAATTGTTGGTGGGGATTATGCCCATGGGAACTAGACTGTGACAGCCATAACTCACTTCAGTTTTAATTTTTATCAGCCATCTGTGAGAATGACCTTTGAAGCTACTTTTGGGTCAAAAGTCAATGCAGCATCTTGGAAAGCTTTCCTGACCAAATTAGTGACCAAATCCCAAAAAAATGTCCCAGATTTATCTTTAATCATTTTTATCATCCTTTTCTGTTTCTGGGCATGATAATGGTGTCAGCTTGGCTCAGTGGTAATACTCTTACCTCTGAGTTAGAAGGTCGTAGGTTCAAGCCCCACTCCAGAGACTTGAGCACATAATCCAGGCTGACAATTCAATACAGTACTGAGAGAGTGCTGCACTGTTGGAGATTCTGTCTTTCAGATGAGATGTTAAACTGAAGCCCTGCCTGCTCTTTCAGGTGGGCGTAAAATATCTCATGATACTATTCGAAGAAGAGCACGGGAGTTCTCCCAGCGTCCTGGCCAATATTTATCTCTCAACCAACATCACTAAAACAGATTACCTAATTATGTACCTCATTGCTGTTTGTGGGACCTTGCTGTGCACAAATTGGCATCCCACATTTCCCGACATTACAACAGTGACTACTTCATTGGCAGTAAAGCGCTTTGGGATGTCACGAAACATGCTACATATAATTGCAAGTCCTTTCCTTTTTTTCCTTATTTATTCTTAAGAAAGGATCAACAAATATCTTGAGGTGACTTGTTGTAGCTCCTTGTTGGACTTGTATTGAGATTGTGAGCTTGTCAGGTTCTCAGCCCAATGAATCTGTAAAGAGAACCAAGGTCATAAAAGTTATGAGATAATCGTATCTCTCTGGAAGGTGCGCAGACATATACTGCAGTGTGATTTAGTGAGGAGCCATTGGGGATCCTTGCAGTTTTTGCTAAAAGGATATTAGTATCAGGGCTGAGGTATCTCAAATAGTTGCATTGTTGTTTGAAAGATACTTAGAGAGACACGGATGGGCCAAAGTTCAATGTTTTTGTTAGCTCACACTCACCTTTTGGAGAAGTATATTCTGCTCTATGAACAATAGCATTCAGTCTTATTATGCTGTTAAATGCTGTTAGTTTTATTTTAAGTCGGTGTCAGCACAGGACAATATGCACAATACAAACTGATGAATAACTTATTAAAAATGCTCATATCCACTTAGGTTGAGAATTCTAATCCAGCAGGGAGTCAGAAAAATTAATGCACTAATCTGGCAGACACTAAGGCATCATCCTCAGATGTATATCGCCGTAAATATTTAAAATAATTGAATCTGCAGTACAATTTCAACTAAATTAAGGAATGCATTGCATTTAAATGGATCTGTGAGCCTGACTTATCAGGAAGATGCTGTTTGATGCTCCAAGACACAGAGGAAATAACTTTTATTTAGAGTGCACTGAAGTGAGTTATTTAAATATATAGAACTTGTCGACAGCAGATTATCTGAGATGTGGCATTACTTAGAAATAAGTGCAGATGAAACATGTGCATTAATGTAATTTATTGAACATCTACGAACAAAGCTAATTACTCACATAGAGAATGTTGAATGTCTGGGAGAGGCTTCTGTAATGTATCTCTTGATATGAAACTGTGCCTAAAATTACTGCCACCTAATCTGAATAAAGTTTCATACTTCATGTCAGCCCATTCACATCTTGCTGTCATCCATGATGATTTTTAATCCCATGCTTGTAATATGTTGACTTAATTCTGGAACAGAATGGCTTATTTGTAGCTCCAATTTTAACTCTGGGCAGGAATCGGGTGGGCAGAGGTTGGGGTGAGCGGCAAGCCCCTATGATGTCGTCAGCATAAGGCCTGGGTGTTTTTCAATGTCCAGGTCTAATTTTAATATGATTGACGGGCTGCCCTCCGATCGCTTCGGGAAACAGGCGGCCTGCCCGTTTTCACTGCGGGCCGCCCAAGGCCTATTTAAAGCAGGAATGCACCTCTTAAAAGGAGGGTACATCCTCCAAATGCAGGCCTCTTTGTTTGGCAGTGTTGTGCAGGATGCAGCACACCACTATGATGCAGGAGATTCTTTGTGGGGCATATTGTAAGGAGCCCCCAGACCTGTTAAGACACCTGAACCTCTGTTTGAGCATCCCTGTGGTGTGTTCCATTATCATCCTGGTGGTCCCATGGCTTTGATTTTACCTGTGTTGCTCAGGCATGGTGGGGTTGCAGAGGGGTGTCATGTGCCATGTATGTAGAGTGTGCCTCTTGTCATATTCTGTCATTTTCGGGGAGGGATCGAATATTGGGGGGGCTGGTTGAGCGTCGCAGGATAAAAGCACCGTGACAGTTGCCCGAGTACCTCACACAAAACTTGCATTATCCTGTTTCAGTGATTGAAGACTAGCTGGACATTAATGGAGTGTTAGCCCTTCCTATTCACGAAGGCTGCTGGCTGGTGTTCTGCTACCCTGATGTGCAGTTAATGGCACTGTGGATGCGAGGGAAGCCAGCCACTGCTGCAAATTCCAGAGCTCTCTCCTGTTGACTGCTAATATCAATGGGAAAATGATGTACTGGTTAGACCTGGCAAACAGGGCATTGGTGACCTGCTTAACTGCAGACTGGGTAATGCGGGAGATGTCTCCTGTTAGCAGACTGGAAGGAATCAGTGGCAAAGAAGTTAAGGGCTGTGGCAACTTTGGCCCCCTGGTCCAGAAGGGAGGAGGTCCTATTGTAGGAGGTTGCAAAGGTGTACAACAGCCTGCCTGGAGATGTGCAGCCTCTTGATGCAGTACTCTTCAGATGGATCCAAGAAACTGACTCTTGGCTTGTACACCCTAATGTACTGGATATGAGCTCACCTGCTGGGTCTTCTCACAGGCCCAGCTGCTGCTTGTGCTGGTTGCTGAGGCTGTTGCTGCTCCAACTGATCCTCATCCAAATGAAACTGACAATAATAGCATCCTTGATAAGAAAGGCAAAAAATCTCAGAAATAAGTAATCTGGAAGCTGGAAATTCTCCTGGCAATTCGCACAGCACAATGCCACATAGATCCTGTGATTAAGTTACCTGCAGGTGAGTGCCCCTTTAAATACTGCTTCAGTGACTCTGAGAGACCAATCCTACTAGGTGTTACTGGCAGGTTGGGTGCTGGGTGGGATTTCCATGATTTCATGTTAAAATGACATCAGGGTCCCAATTGCATCATAGGACCTTGATTTGCATATATTGAAGAAGCCCCCGCTTGTCTCTAGCGGGGACTTCGGTCGACCACAGTTAAAATAGTGGTCGGTGGGAACTGAGCGGTAGGTCTTCCACAATGATTTTAACTGCCCATCCGCCCCATTCCCATGGGGTGGCTTGGGTTAAAATCACCTCTTATTTATCAGTTGAGAGGATTTCAAATTGTTTTTATTTTCACATTTTTAATCACAGTAATGCTTTAATCCTATTTACCTCTTTTCAGTGAAGCTTGCCTCTGCTACAATACCACTGCCCATATGCGTATATTTGCAATGTGGATAACTGTACTATCGCACCTAGGTGAATGAAACCTGGCACTATTACAGAGATCAGCTCGTAATGAAATTTTAGATCATTTAGAACTTAAAAAATAAATGAAGTATTACTTTGTTCACTAAATTGCAGTCTGAGGGAAGATCTGAATCATATATATTGCCATTTGTAAGCATACATTAGTGGTCTGCCTGCTTTAATTCTGCTTCCAGCATTTGAGGTGTTAACTGTATCCCCACATGCCGATTATCTTCCGTTAATATCTGGATGCAATGTCTGCACCTAACATTAATCACCTGCTTCATTAAAAAATACAACGCAACCAACTGCATTAAATATTTATTTCATAACCTTATATTACCTGTGAATTATTATATTTTCACATTCGGTTATTGAATTTGCCTAGTGCTTTAATAAAAAAATTAGTCCCTTACAGCTGCAGCAAATAGAGTGTGAGTGTCCAATTTCACGTCAGAAGTGTTAAAGTTCACACTTAAGAATATGCAGACCAATCTTAAACAATACAAGCTGGCGTGCAACCCTTCCTAGACTGCCATGATTTATGCACCTACTCTTCTAACCCACTAGGCTGTCAAGTAATGCAGCTAAGTAGGCCACATTCCTCCGCACGACACATCATAGAGATGCAAACTCCATCCTCTTACCCTCCCCTTCCACCCGTAGATGGCCTACCCTGACAGCAAATGCAGATCTCAAACATGACCATCCACCTACTAGTCTTCATGAAAAGAATCTGTCACTTACATACAGTGGACCGTCACAGATCAAATATAACTTAATATATCACTAGATTGCATTAAAAATGTTCATCCTTTAAGGCCACTGCTCAAGAGCACCCTATAAATTTTTGAGGTGAACTAGAGGTCAGTAAATTCATTGTAAATTTCAGGTTTCAGGCCATCAGCAGCCCGCCTGCCAAATGTTAACGAGGCCCGGTCCTTAAAATGGAGCAAGTCTCTCGCCGGCTCTATTGGGCGGCCAGCGTGCTCGCTCTGCCAGCTGCCGACCTGAAGTCCATCCCATCGTGTTTCCCACTCCCCCACTCATTCACACTACCTTAGATTTTCAGTTTGGGCACACGAACCTAACTGGAAGTAGGGTGGAGCATGATTTGCATCCATCCGATGTTATGAGAACTGACCCTGTCCTCGTTTCCAGGATCAGCCTCATTAGAATTTCTTGGGTGATCTCCAAGCCTCAGTAATGCCTCTGATTGGGAGGAACATAGGAACAGGAATAGGCCACTCAGCCCCTCAAGCCTGTTCCGCTATTCAATGGCTGATCTGTATCCTAACTCCATCCACCCGCCTTGGCTCCATATCCTTTAATGCCCTTGGCTAGCAAAAATCTATTGATGTCAGATTTAAAATTATTAATTGAGCTAGCATCTACTGCTTTTTGTGGGAGGGAGTTCCACACTTCTATCACCATTTGCGTGAAGAAGTGTTCCCTAACTTCTTTCCTGAATGGCCTGGCTCTGATATTAAGGTTATGCCCCTTTGTCCTAGACTCCCCCACCAGCGGAAAAAATTCTCTCTATCTACCCTATCAATTCCTTTCAAAATCCTACAAACTTCAATCCAATCACACCTTAACCTTTTATATACAAGGCCATTTTATGTAATCTCTCCTCATAATCTAACCCTTGGAGTCCTGGTAACAATCTGGTCAATCTGCGTTGCACTCCTTCCAAGGCCAATATATCTTTTCTAAGGTGCCGGTGGCCAGAACTGCACACAGTACTCCGGATGTGGTCTAACCAGGGCTTTGGGAGCTCGCCCGTATGACGTGGGATAGAGCAGGACCAATTTAAAGTCAGCGCGCCCGGCACCAACGATGTGGTAGTGGAGTTAAAATCGCTGTGCGCCACTTACTGCCCCATTAGCACTACGCTGATATATTTACTGCGGCTTTCCACAGGGTATCCCTGGCTTCTGCCCGATTCAAGCGAGACCCTCATTACCGAAACCCAGAGTCCTATGATACATGCACGCCATGCACACTCCATCGAGTTGAACTGGGCGGTGAAGAGGAAGCGGTCACAAAAACCTAAGTAAAGAATTATTTTTGTGGGGCCATGAGGAGCAGGAGTTAAAATGGCAGTGGCCGCAAATGTGTTAGGAATGCAGTGTGAAGCGCCCGCATGTTCCTGCCAGGCAGGAAGGGTTAAAATCGCTCCTTTAGTGTCTTGTTTATGCCTTCATTTCCTTGATTTCTCTCATTATATCTCCTTTTTCTCCTACACATGTCACCTCGGGCCTTAAACTATTTCCTGATCTCCTCCTGAGCACTTTACAGCTCATTCTGTCTTCCTGTGTGTATGTGTTCTTTCCCTCTTTTATTCTCCTTACCACTTTCCCTTCTTCTGTTTCTTTCTAAATGCTGTTCACCTGTAATATCTTTCAGTTCTAAACAATTTTACAACACCAAGTTATAGTCCAGCAATTTTGTTTTAAATTCACAAGCTTTCGGAGATTTTCTCCTTCCTCAGGCAAATGTTTCAAGATCTCTCAAGATCTCAAGATTTCAAGATCTTGAAACATTTGCCTGAGGAAGGAGAAAATCTCCGAAAGCTTGTGAATTTAAAATAAAATTGCTGGACTATAACTTGGTGTTGTAAAATTGTTTACAATTGTCAACCCCAGTCCATCACCGGCATCTCCACATCTTTCAGTTCTGAGGAAGGATTTATACCTGCAACTTCAACTGACTTGTGTTTTCTTGACAGTTGCTGCCTGACCTGTTTCAGATCTTCGGCATCTGCAATAGTTTGCTTTATATTAATGAGTTCATCCTTGGCCTAAACAGCCCTTCACCTGAATATGGCATTCTTCTAAGTATATTCCTTTGTACTTGCTGCACCTACCATTCATCCAATGTTCCTCAGACAGAATAACAGCTGCAATTGTTACAAGGGAAGGCTTTGAAAAAATGGCTAAAAGCACAGCTTGTTTGCTCCATAGTGGCAATTCAACCTGGTTGGAATGTGCATTATAATATTGGTGACACAAAGGGTTTTAAGTATTGGCAAATGGCAAGCTAAATAAAGTTAATTCAATCTAACTTTTAGTAAATAGGCTAAATATCAAGAAATGCAGACTAGCAGTATTACCAACTTAAGTATTATTTTCCATCAGACAGAAAATTTCCTTGATTAATTATTAATAATAACTCAATATTGTGAGTAGCTTTTTATTGTATGAGTGAAACAAATAATACTCTTTAGGCCTATTTTTAATAGCCTATGGACTCAAAATTCTGCTCAGGCCCTGAGCGCATCTCTCATAAAGCTGAGGGGAGGGTGGTGGAAAATAGGGTGGATCCTGGTTCTGCTGGGATTCTACTCTGTGGAAGGGAAGCACGGAAATTCTGGAGGGTCTTCTGCCTGTCCCCGCCGCCCCCCATGTCAAGGGGACATGTCTGGGAGAGTTCCCAGGCTTCCCCAGGAAATTCCAGGCATAGGCCCAAGGTAACCAACGCCTGGTGAGAGCAGGTGTAGGTTCAATTCTGGGCCCTTCAACAGCCTTCAGGATAAAGGTAATTGATCCAGGATGGGATTGATTACTTTGCAGACATGTCCCACTCACTCCTATGGGAGCTGAAGGGCTGTGCAGCTTTTTTTCTGTTAGACCCTCCCCGGGCCTCCTTTGCTGAATCAAAGTGAAATGGCACTGCTCCAGTGTTCTGGACTTCTGTTGGGGCGGTCATTGCCGATGCATCCTTACACGCACAATACGGCCACCCCAAAAATACTAAAGACCCTGTCCCCACAATTTGGGATGGGGACAGCATCCCTTCAAATCAGTGGACTTAGGTCCCGCTCCACCACAGTTTTGCTGATGGAGTGGGGCCATTGAAGCTTCAACCCCTATGTACTTAACTGTTGGTTCTCAACGTTTTTTTTTTATTCGTTCACGGGATGTGGGCGTCGCTGGCAAAGCCGGCATTTATTGCCCATCCCTAATTGCCCTCGAGAAGGTGGTGGTGAGCCGCCTTCTTGAACCGCTGCAGTCCGTGTGGTGACGGTTCTCCCACAGTGCTGTTAGGAAGGGAGTTCCAGGATTTTGACCCAGCGACAATGAAGGAACGGCGATATATTTCCAAGTCGGGATGGTGTGTGACTTGGAGGGGAACGTGCAGGTGGTGTTGTTCCCATGCGCCTGCTGCCCTTGTCCTTCTAGGTGGTAGAGGTCGCGGGTTTGGGAGGTGCTGTCGAAGAAGCCTTGGCGAGTTGCTGCAGTGCATCCTGTGGATGGTGCACACTGCAGCCACAGTGCGCCGGTGGTGAAGGGAGTGAATGTTCAGGGTGGTGGATGGGGTGCCAATCAAGCGGGCTGCTTTATCTTGGATGGTGTCGAGATTCTTGAGTGTTGTTGGAGCTGCACTCATCCAGGCAAGTGGAGAGTATTCCATCACACTCCTGACTTGTGCCTTGTAGATGGTGGAAAGGCTTTGGGGAGTCAGGAGGTGAGTCACTCGCCGCAGAATACCCAGCCTCTGACCTGCTCTTGTAGCCACAGTATTTATATGGCTGGTCCAGTTAAGTTTCTGGTCAATGGTGACCCCCAGGATGTTGATGGTGGGGGATTCGGCGATGGTAATGCCGTTGAATGTCAAGGGGAGGTGGTTAGACTCTCTCTTGTTGGAGATGGTCATTGCCTGGCACTTATCTGGCGCGAATGTTACTTGCCACTTATCAGCCCAAGCCTGGATGTTGTCCAGGTCTTGCTGCATGCAGGCTCGGACTGCTTCATTATCTGAGGGGTTGCGAATGGAACTGAACACTGTGCAGTCATCAGCGAACATCCCCATTTCTGACTTTATGATGGAGGGAAGGTCATTGATGAAGCAGCTGAAGATGGTTGGGCCTAGGACACTGCCCTGAGGAACTCCTGCAGCAATGCCCTGAGGCTGAGATGATTGGCCTCCAACAACCACTACCATCTTCCTTTGTGCTAGGTATGACTCCAGCCACTGGAGAGTTTTCCCCCTGATTCCCATTGACTTCAATTTTACTAGGGCTCCTTGGTGCCACACTCCGTCAAATGCTGCCTTGATGTCAAGGGCAGTCACTCTCACCTCACCTCTGGAATTCAGCTCTTTTGTCCATGTTTGGACCAAGGCTGTAATGAGGTCTGGAGCCGAGTGGTCCTGGCGGAACCCAAACTGAGCATCGGTGAGCAGGTTATTGGTGAGTAAGTGCCGCTTGATAGCACTGTCGACGACACCTTCCATCACTTTGCTGATGATTGAGAGTAGACTGATGGGGCGGTAATTGGCCGGATTGGATTTGTCCTGCTTTTTGCCAGTCAGCTATCAGTTGACACCAAGTAACCCTAAGTTGAAGAAGGAATAGTCACAGCTGATGCCAGCACACCTATGGCTATTTACTACAGAGTCAAGCATATTCCATAAGACATGTTTGGGAATGAATTAACAAGAAAGATAAATGGCAGGATATGACCTGTGACTTATAGTTCATCAAGCTTACTGGGACAGAGAAGAATTCAGAACAATGAAAAAAAATTATTTTAACAGAAATTAAAAGAAGAATTTTGTGGGGTTTGTGGGGTTAGTGTGAGGGCACCTCATTACCATGTGACAGACAGGTATAATTGGGTGCATCTCCAGTGCCTATCTGCCATTGGTGGCCTGAAACTCAGGCCAAAATCCCCTTGGATCCCTTGGTAAAAAAATGTTTTTAATTACTTTTCTTTATCGGTCCAGGCCACGTCCCTTACCTCATACGCCTTACCTCACTGGGAGTACAGATGCATCAGATCCCAACTAAGTCTCAAGAGTCCCCACCCTAGCTCTGTCCCTTGACATTATTTAATTTACAAGGGGAAGACAGAGATTCCATCCTTTAGCAGGCCACCAGGAAACTCCCAGAAATAGCAGAAATGATCTGGCTTTCTACCATTTTCCAGGGGGTTACGACGGAAAACCGATAGAACCCCCAAACAATTGCAGGGCCCTTGTATCTAATACATGGGGCTCGATTTTAGCAGCGGGTTCCCTATGCGTTATCGGCGGGGTGGGCTCGAAAATGTCAATTTCCATGTGTGGGACCGGATCGCGCCGCGATCCCGGCCACTTCCGGGTTCCACGCTGACGTGCGGGGCTGCGTGCGCACAGCCCCCGCTGGTGGGAATCCCGCAGGCAATTAAAGCCTGCGGGATGCCACTTGAGTGTATTTACTTTGCTTGTTCAGGTCATTAACTGACCTGATTAACGGACTGTTTGTGATTTTGGATAAACATGGGACTGTTTCACACACTGGGGGAAACAGTCCTAGTTGAACTGGACGTGTTGCAGCCGTCAGCCTGTGGCAGCTGCAAAGGTCCATTTGACAGGTGGGGGTGGGGAGACCCTCACCCATTGCAGGAGGCCGCTCCGTCACTTGGGACAAAGTGTGGCCTCCACCACCCCCCTCCTGACGGTCAAAGTCACCAACCTGCACACTCACCCCGGGGTCCGGAGACATGTGCCTACCTTGCGGACCCCTTCAGATGTACATATTGCGGATGGGGGCCGCCGTAGCTGCAGTCATGACCTCCTCGGAGGGCGCACAACATCGCCAGCCTCGCCATCCACGCCGTCCACCTCTGACACGTGGAGCTCCACAACAAAGTGCTGTGACACATCCACCTGTACAGCAGGAGGGAGGGCTACCACAGAGAGAGACGCGTCGCAGAGGGCACTACCCTCGCCACAGGGTCCACAGGCCGAGGCGCAGCTCCCCGGACCTCTCTGAGCAGCATTGCACACGGAGGCGCAGATTCACTCGACATGTAGTCGTGGACATCTGCAGCCTCTTTCATGCCGAGTTGCTCCTGGCTGGCCTCAGCACCATCTGCTTACCTGTCGCTGCCAAAGTCACCACTGCCCTCCACAACTTCTCCTCCGCATCCTTCCAGGGTGCAGCCGGGTACACCGCCGATGTCTCTCAGTCGTCTGCGTGGAAGAGCCCTGCAAATACACCTGCACCTACTCTGCGGTAACACAATGGGTGGCATCAGTGGTGGGTCCTCATAGTGATACCCAGGAGCGGGCATTATTGCACACAACAGACAGGATTCGTGGAGACATGGCAGTGGTGGTGCCAATATAATGTGTGATGTTTGTTGCTCTGAAATTCAATATAGGTAACACCCATGGCAAACCCTCAAACACCCTTGTGCATCCCCTTCATGCTCACGACACGTTTGCCTTACGCTGCCTACTGCACATATGTGATGCATGCCCTGTGGCTGCAGCACAGGTGGTGGCAGGTTGAGTGAGGCTGGCCGTGAGGGAGATGCACGAAAGGGTGAGTATGGGATAGAGCCATGAGATTGTATGAGGATTGGGTTGCGTGTTAGTGGCGGGGTGAGTACTCGCGAGGTGAGTAGGTGCAGGTAAGATGAGGATGGGGTTTGAGTGGGTATGAGGGGTGATGTGACAGAGTAGTGTTGGCGGTGACGAAGGAGATGTGGGGTGGGGGCAGTGTTGTGGCAGACGGCGTGTAGGGGAAAGACTACGTGTTCTCACTGTGGCTGACCTACTGCGGTCATTGGAGCACCTCCTGTACTGTATGCAGGTGGGCGATATGTTGGTGGCGCAGGTGACCCCCTCTGCCACCTCGAGCCAGGCCTTCTTGGTGGCAGAGGCAGGCCGCTTCCTCCCGCCCGCCGGGTGGAAGATCTCTGTCCTCCCCCTCCTCCTCACCCCATCTGATGATACCTGGGGTGAGGCATCATTAAACTGGAAGCAGCCTTCCCCCTGGGCTGCTCCATGCTGTAATTTGTTCTATTGGTTGCAGCATCTGTCAGTGGAGGACTGCCCCTTTAACTAGAGCGCCTCCAGCTGACAGATCGTACTGCGCATGCGCAGCCCGCCCGACGCTCAGACCAGCAGCGTGGAGCCCGGAGGAGCAGGTAAGTGATTCCAATTAGTGGATTGCCTGCTACGATCGCGCGGGCAACCCACTCATTTCACCGGGCGCGGAGACCACGCACCCGAAACCCAACCCGCCGGAAACCCGCAGGCCTGCTAAAATCAGGCCCATAGTGTCTGAGAGTACACTAAGTTTACCTAAGTACACTAAGTTGCATCTGGCTTCTCTGAATAAATACAAGGGGCTCGATTTTCGCACTCGCGATCGGGTGCGTTCGTGCTCCAACCCGCCCACTTTCGGGTTCTCCAGTGACATGCGCGCACAGCCCCCGCATGTGGGACTCCCGCCGGCAATTAAAGCCGGCGGGGTGCCACTTAAAGGACTTAAACGGGTACTTCAAGTCGTTTACAGACCTGATTGACCTGATATTTTCGGAGGGGTGGGATTTTGAAATGAACTGAGACTGTTTCCCATACTGGGGGAAACACTCCCAGTTCAAATGGACGTGTTGCAGCTATCAGCCTGTGGCAGCTGCAAAGGTCCATTTGACAGGTGGGGGGGGGGAGGGGGAGACCCTCACTCATTGCAGGAGGTCACTCTGTCAATTTGGACAAAATTTGGTTTCCACCACCCTCCTCCTAACAACAAAATTCACCAACTTGCACACTTACCCCGGGGTCCAGACACATGTACCTACCTTGCGGACCCCCTCAAACGTACATCTTGCGGATGGGGGCCGCCATAGCTGCAGTCATGACCTCCTCGGAGGACGAACAGCATCACCAGTCTCGCCGGCCATGCCGTCCACCTCTGACACGTGGAGCCCCACAACACAGTGCTGTGACACATCCACCTGCACAGCAGGAGGGAGGGCAACCGCAGAGAGAGATGCATTGCAGAAGGCACTATCCTCGCCACGGGGTCTACAGACCGAGGCTCAGCTTCCTGGACCTCTCTTGAGCAGCAGTGCACACGGAGGCTCAGAGTCACTCGACATGTCGTCGTGGACATCTGCAGCCTCCTTCATGCCGAGCTGCTCCCGGCTGGCCCGAGCACCATCTTCTTATCTGTCGCTGTCAAAGTCACCACTGCCCTCAACAACTTCTCCTCCGCATCCTTCCGGGGTGCCACCGGGGACATGGCCGACGTCTCTCAGTCGTCTGCACAAAAGAGCCCTGCAAATACACCTACACCCACTCTGCAGTGACACAATGGGTGGCATCAGTTATGGGTCTTCATAGTGATCCTCAGGAAAGGGCATTATTGCACAAACCAGACAAGATTCGCAAAGACGTGGCAGTAGTGGTGACAATATAATATGTAATGTGAGTTGATCAGAAATTAAATATAGGTAAACACCATGACAAACCCTCAAACACCCTTGTGCATCCCCTTCATGCTCACGACACGTTTGCTTTTACGCTTCCTTCTGCACATATGTGATGCATGCCCTGTGGCTGCAGCACAGGTAGTGGCAGGTGGAGTGAGGCTGACCGTGAAAGAGATGCATGAGAGGGTGAGTGTGAGATAGAGCCATGAGATTGTATGAGGATTGGGTTGAGTGGGAGTGGCGGGATGAGTACTGGCGAGGTGAGTAAGTGCAGGTAAGATGAGGATGAGCTTTGAGTGGGTGTGAGGGCTGATGTGATAGGGTAGTGTTGGCAGTGCAGAAGGAGATGTGGGGTGGGGGCGGTGATGTGGCAGACGGAGTGTAGGGGAATGAGTAAGTGTACTCACTTCGGCTGACCTACTTAGGTGATTGAAACGCCTCCTGCAATGTATGCAGGTGCGCGATATGTTGGTGGTGCTGGTGACCTCCTCTGCCACCTCGTGCCAGGCCTTCTTGGTGGCAGAGGCAGGCCGCTTCCTCCCGCCCGCCGGGGGGATGATCTCTGTCCTCCCCCTCCTCCTCACCCCATCCAATGATACCTGGAGTGAGGCATCATTAAACCTGGGAGCAGTCTTCCCCCTGGGCTGCTCCACGCTGTAATTTTTCCAATTTCCTGCAGCATCAGTCAGTGGAGGACTGCCCCTTTAAATAGGGCTCCTCCAGCTGACAGACTTTGCTGCGCATGCGCAGTCCGCCCGCCGCGCAGCTTACCAGCGGGAAACACGAAAGCACAGGTAAGTGGCTCCAATTATCCTGCGATTCCGTGTGGAGCACACTGATTTCACCGGGCGCAATACCCACGCGCCCAGTCAACCCCCCGCTGAGAACCCGCCGCCCTGCTAATATCAAGCCCAAGTTCTTTCTTTCTTCTTGAAATGTTAATGTGAATTGGCAGCTCTAGCAGTTGAAAATTTAATCTCAACTGTACTTTTAATATCAGCTCAACTGACACACATGTGGTTTAAGCTCGTGGGCCTCATTTACAGATGGAAGATTGGACTCCCGCCTGAACCCAGCAGGAACCATTGACTGGCCAGTGGGCAAGAGCAAGAATTCAGGCGGCAGTAGGTCGCTGCCTAGGACCCATGGGAATGGCCATTAGCACAAGGTAAGTCTATCAGAAGGTCTATCGATTCAGGAGGGGAATCCCCATCAAGGAGGGAGGGGGGATGGGGAGGGTGGAGAGACAGTGGTAGAGGTGGCCCAAGGTTTCCTTGTGGGGACAAGAACAGTAGTCCTGCTCGTCCTGGTCCACAAAAAAATAATTAAAAACTTAGCTTTCTGGGCATCTTCTGGCCCTGGCTGATGTTCCTGGCAGTTTTTGTCTTGCAGGGAAGCCAGCCCAGCTCCTGCACTCAAGCTTTAGAATGTCATTGGAGCCTGACCTGAATATTTAAAGAGGAACCCGCCAACTTGGAATTTAAAATTGGAGTCAGCCAGATCGGAGCCAGAAAGGAGTGGGTTTGTCCTCCACTCCATTTTAAATGCCCCCCCCTCTCCACCGCCCTCTGCTCCACCTGGTTTCTGCCAGGGATGGAGAGTTAAAATCGAGGCCACACTCTCACCTCTTCTTACTGAGTAAGAAAGCCCCTAGACAGAGCATTGCATAGTAATAGAGCACTCCTTGAAGGCATGGAAAATTGGCAGGTAAAATCATGCCCAAAAGAGGAACATATTACACTTAATTCTAGCTGATCAGAAAATGGCCAAGAAGATCGTAGACCAGATCATCCTACTGCCCTCATTGGAAGTGGAAATGGTGGTAGACAGGGGCAATAATAGAAAACCTGAACCAGGAGAAAATATAGGCTCCAGGGTTGGCTTGGTAATTTCATCTTTTTTGATTGACACAATTCTAATACATCAATTTACTCAGAGTGTTAGGAAGAGTGCTCTCAGTTTTTTAAATTATCTGGTTAGATTAAAGAACATGGTTGTTAATGAGAATGCAATGCATTTTACAACTAAAAGGTGATGGCATTGTTTTAAAATTATTTCCTGGAAATTACTTTTGATTAATGTAATGTACTTAGCACTTTGTGAGCCACATTAAAAGGAATTAGTTATTGACTGATCCTGTCCCTGAGTAATGCCTCCAGCATCCAAAACAGTTATGGGATCACATAATTAGTAGTTTGTTGCTAGTCTGTCATTTGAGTCATTTCATACATTATAATAGCAGCTTACTGCTGACTGCATTAATGTAAATGTGCCTTAAGTTTTGCTTTTCACAATTCACAATAGAGGTTGTCATTATCAAAAACTGTATATTTTAGACAAAGGGTTCATTCATTTCAGGTCCCTGTACAAAATCTAATTGGATAAATTTTGTGTTCTTCCCATCTGTACTTTTGCTTCCTGAAAGAGACATAATTTGTTTGATTTTTACTTTACATTCATCTCCATGGCAAATATTCGTCTCCTACAAAATGCTTTGCTGACAAGTGCTCTACTGATAGAATGTAACCCATTCTTCAACTGGAAGCTCGTAGTTCTTCATGACACTTTGATATTTAAATTTGATTCGATTCAAGCAAATTAATGAAAAAAAACATATTTTGGTGACTGATTAATAATAGCATGCATTTCCTAAAACTGTTACATTACTGATTAGAAATATGTTTCAGGAACACAAGATAACAAAATATGCCATGAAAATCTGAAAACAGAAAATTTTACTCCCTTGAGTAAGACTGTTTGTAAGCTTCCAGTGAAGCCTGGATTACAAGTTATAATCCAAATGATAATTGGACAAAGAATATTGTGAAAATTGATAAGAAAATCACATGGCAAAGCAAGATTTTATATATATTAGATTCAATGCCATACCACTTAAAAATGTAAAATTAATAAGCAATAAGCCTAGTTCATTTGAATGAATACAAAATTAGTATCTATACAATGCAGGTTCTTAGAACAATCAGATTCCACCTTTCCATTTTAAATACTGACTGAATTATTCTTAAAAATGAAGGATACATACTGTAGTTTAGAATGTTCCAGCTTATATTTGTTTTAGGATTTTTTGAAGAATGTAATTTTTGTTTTAATATGTTTTGTTCCAAATGAACCGGTACATACTGTTTTCTGGAGTAATTTCAGGTTGTTTGCAGGTCAGCATCAACATTAAGCTTTCTCAGTTGGGTAATTTCTGGAGGTGATAACAATTCTAATCTTGCTGCACACCACAGGTGCCATAGGATTTGTGTCTGTCTACTGTGACTCCTGCTACAATGTACAGCCAATTTCATGCCAGTACAGAATTGCAAGAAAAACTGGTTGTTACAAATATCATTACTGCATAAATTATGTGATAACAGAAATACTGCTCTAACACCTTTTACAGCTGTAATTTATTCACCAGAGATTTTTTGGGCCAATTCTTTAGAAGGCATTCTTACATCCCATTGGCAGTCTTTTTAATGGAATTGTATTTTCAGCATCTTTATGCTTGGTTGCTTCGATGCATGAGTGTGCACTTTATTATGGTCCAAATTCATTCTGCTGACACACAATGACAGGTTTTTAAAAGGCATGTCATAAGCTGCAGCTTATTGAACATGCATATATTCTTTATTATCTGGAACTGGCCATTAAGTACTGTTGCAATATATTTGGTAAAGAAGGAAAGATGCAAATTAGTTTAAACTTTTCTTCAGTTTTACTTATCTCTTTGTGTTCGCTATAAAAATCCATACATTTAAATATCTGAAAGAGCTGTTCCCTCACAATATATGCAGAAATTTATTTACTCACATAAGTATGTTATAGAAATGTATTTATTTATCTACCTGTATTAGCAAAAGAAAATACCATTTATTTATTTTCCAAAGCTAGTCAAAAATTACTTCTATAGAGAAGGGGATTGTTAAAGAAATATTAACAAAACCACTTTATTTTTTTAAGAGGAGGTCAGGGGAGGAAATTAAGGAAGGAATCAACATGTACTCAGGATGGAGCGGACTTGATAGAGCCTTTTCTTGCCCTGGATTTTCTTATGTTTTCTTATGTTATTGTCCGTGGGGAGATCTCTTACAAATATCTTTCCAAATCCTTTCACTGGAGAAGTACATCTCTCCCCCTCCCCCTTCCACCCACACACACAAAATATCATAACCTCTGACTCACTGTGGGCAACACAACAGGAGACCTACTTGTATCTTATAAAATGGTCCTGGATACAAAGATCAATTACATATTGGAAAACTACAATAAAGGACAACATTGAACTTTAATAAAGGTGCTGCATGTCAATGTGCAGCTCTTGTAGGGAGATAAAGGGAAGAAAAAGAGGATTAAAATGTTAAAATTCCCACTACAAGACTGTCCAAAATGAAGTGCATTCTCAGCAGGATACAATAATTGGCAACATCAATGTTTCCTCCCCTGAGATAGAACAGATTCAGTAATAACAAGCAAAACTTGCTCTCAACAGTGCCAGGTGATCTTGAGTGACAGACAGCTCTGGGACTCAAACCCTCAACCATCTGGATAGGAAGTAATAACTTTAATGGCTTTCTTACTGGACACTATTTTTTTCTAGACGAAGCCCAAACTGATTAAAAAAGAGCAAATGGCAGTTGCTATTGTGTGCCTTAGCTTGATGAAAATTGACTAATGTCTCACACTTGTTCAGAGCCTTTTCAAGGTATGGAAGATAAGCCCCATTCCATCCTTCTGCAGCAGATCCCTCTGTATTAAGCAACATATCTGATTTCTACCATTGGAGATAATTTTCTACTTTGAATCTTGTGGGTGAGCATCATATAGAATGGCAGACTTGGATTGAGCACTTGCTCAAAATAGAGGAAGGGAATTAATAAAAGGGAAATATTTTCTAATGGTGACTGCTGTTCCTGCCAGCAGTAAAATACCATTGACCCACACAGTGCAGTAGAACCATTCCAAAGATTTTACAAAATCACTGTTATCCCTTACCAAAATTTGTCTCACCATAAAAGTAAATGTTACTGGCTGTCCCTTTACAGGTCAAGTTACAGCCTGAAAAATCAAGGGGCTGAAAATGTTTGGGCTGTGATCCTCTATCATGTCTGGTGCATTTAAATAGGGGCAACAGGTTCTCACACCATCCGGTACATCTCGGGCACCTGCCTTCCAAGGGATGCAGCAAATTGCATCCTTACTGCCTGGGGGAGCGGCTGGGGCTTTCGGTCAAGCAAATTCAGGTCCTTAATGCCCAACTGCTATGGGTGCTCAGGTATCCACTCAGTGTTAGGGTGGGAAAATGACGTAGGAGGGGTTACGATGTCACTTCTGTATTATTTAGAAATTTTACCTGTTTGCCCCCTAGAAATACTACTTGTAGGATTTTAGCAGAATGATGGTACCAGTGGAGGGTACATTTGACTGTCCATTTAGCTATCTGCTAATCTAATGATTTCTCCAGGTCCTAGGGCCATAGGAAACAAACAAACAAGAGAAAATTGCAGGAAATATACATCACTGCTGGTAGAGTTTGAAAAAAAATAGATAGGTAAACATTTCAGGTGGAGACCCTTTCCATCAAAAAAGTTAACTTTTTTTGTTTTTCAGAGACTGACAGGTCTACCTGTATGTGTTTTTAGTTGTAAGATACGTACTTTTCTTAATATTACAATTGATTTCTAAAACTATTTTAATCACATCTTGCTAATTTTAGTATTGTTAATATTGAAGTGCTCGGTGTACAACCGGGGGCGGGGGGTTAAGTTCCAAATCTCCGCGCGCCGAGTTCGGTCCGGGTCTGAATTCTGAAGCGCGGCGGCGCGCGGAGTTCGGTCCGGGTCTGAATTCTGAAGCGCGGCGGCGCGCGGGGTTCGGTCCGGGTCTGAATTCTGAAGCGCGGCGGCGCGCGGAGTTCGGTCCGGGTCTGAATTCTGAAGCGCGGCGGCGCGCGGAGTTCGGTCCGGGTCTGAATTCTGAAGCGCGGCGGCGCGCGGAGTTCGGTCCGGGTCTGAATTCTGAAGCGCGGCGGCGGCGCGGAGTTCGGTCCGGGTCTGAATTCTGAAGCGCGGCGGCGCGCCGAGTTCGGTCCGGGTCTGAATTCTGAAGCGCGGCGGCGGCGCGGAGTTCGGTCCGGGTCTGAATTCTGAAGCGCGGCGGCGGCGCGGAGTTCGGTCCGGGTCTGAATTCTGAAGCGCGGCGGCGCGCGGAGTTCGGTCCGGGTCTGAATTCTGAAGCGCGGCGGCGCGCGGAGTTCGGTCCGGGTCTGAATTCTGAAGCGCGGCGGCGGCGCGCGGTGAGACTACAACTCCCAGAACGCGCCGGGCCACGGGCCCTGGATGATGCAAAAACAGCGCGCGGTCTCGGCGGAGGAGGTGTTTTGTGCTCAGGCAACATGGCAGGTAACTCGGGATCCATTGCATTGGCTGAAAAACTGCAGGGTCTCAACGGCCTCTTTGCTATCCACAAAAAGAAAGGCCCCACTTCAGCAGACGTGCTAAATCTGCTGAAAGCTAAACTTTTGAAAGGTACATACGTTTTTAAGCTTTTGTTTGCGTGGTGAAGTGCCAGTGCGTCAAGAATAACCTAAAATAACCAGGATATTGGAAACATTTAAGAGTTTTTGAATCGTTTTCATCATCTAACAAACGTATTTAATAATAGTGTCTGTAAAGCACATTTCCCGGAAGTCTATGAAGGGGCAAAACCCATGTTACGAAGGAGGCGTGGAATAAATTGGCTTCAATATTATTGAACATATTTCATATTCAGGAGTTGGCATAACTGGGTACTTCGCACCGTTTGCCACTTCCTGATGCGTGAACAGTAATTTAAATATTTCCTGCCCACTGACGGGAGGAGCTCCATTTATTATTTTATTTTAAAGGGGTGGCGTTGCATTATTTGGGAGTTTTTTTTTTAAGAGGTTCAGTTCCGAAATCTGTCTGCTTGGAAAACTGTTACGGAACTGGTGTTGGGGATGTTGCAGCTTACCTATGGTGCATCGAGTTTTTGATTTTTTTTTCATTATTTTATCTTAATTATTCAACTTAATTTGTAAGATGCTTATGAACAGTAGTAAATTCAAAGCATAATGTTGTGACACTGAGCTGTGCAAACTGGGAAGTCATGATGTGGAGATGCCGGTGATGGACTGGGGTTGACAATTGTAAACAATTTTACAACACCAAGTTATAGTCCAGCAATTTTATTTTAAATTCACAAGCTTTCGGAGGCTTCCTCCTTCCTCAGGTAAATGTTCAGGAGCTCCTCGAAGCCTACGCATGTATAAATGCGTAGGCTTCGAGGAGCTCCTGAACATTTACCTGAGGAAGGAGGAAGCCTCCGAAAGCTTGTGAATTTAAAATAAAATTGCTGGACTATAACTTGGTGTTGTAAAATTGTTTACAATTGTCAAACTGGGAAGGTCTGTGCTGAGTCAGCTGATTTAAATTGAGCCGTAGTAGGGGATGAACATTTGGTTTAAATTGGTCAACGTTGCTGGTCTTGATCACTATAGTGACCCCTGTTAGATAAAATCTAACTGGATAGAACAGTGGCAGATGCAACTCATTGCAGACAAGTGCAAGGTATTGCATATTGGGAGGAAAAATGGGTATCCGGTGTAGAATATGGATGATGTATAGCGTCTTTAATGTAGTAAAACGTCCCAAGGCACTTAACAAGAGCGTTATCAAACAAAATTTAACATCGAGCCACATAAAGAGATATTAAGACAGTTTGGTCAAAGAAGTAGGTTTCAAGGAGCGTCTTAAAGGAGAAGAGAGAGGTAGAGAGGCGGAGAGGTTTAGGGAGGAAATTCCAGAGCTTAGGGCCTGGACAGCTGAAGGTGTGGCCACCAATGGTTTGGTGATGGAAATCAGTAATGTGCAAGAGGCCAGAATTGAAGGAGCATAGAGATCTGAGGGTTTTAGGGCTGGAGCAGGTTAGAGATAGGGAGTGGCGAGACCATGGAGGGATTTGAATACAAAGGATGAGAATTTTAAATTCGAGGCTGTTCGTATCAGGCTTGGTTCAGTGGAAGCACTCTCCTTGAATCAGAAAAGAAAGGACTTGCATTTATATAGTGTCTTTCACAACCTCAGGGCATCTCAAAGCACTTTATAGTTAATGAAGTACTTTTGAAGTGTGGTCACTGTTGTAATATAGAGAAACTGGCTGCCAATTTGCACACTGCATGGTCCCACAAACAGCAATAAGATAATGATCAGTAAATCTGTTTGTGATGTTGGTTGAGGGATAAATATTGACCAAAGAGCCGAGAGAACTCCCCTGCTCTTCTTCAAAAAGTGCCATGTGATCTTTTACATCCACCTGAGAGAGCAGATGGGGCCTCTGTTTAATGTCTCATCTGAAAGACAGCACTCCTGACCAGTGCAGAACTGAGTGAGTACTGCATTAAGTGTCAGCATAGATTATGTGTTCAAGTTTCGGGTGGACATAAAAGATCCCTGAGCACAATTGGAAGAAGAGCATGTGAGTTCTGTAATCCTGGCCAACATTTATCCCTCAACCAACGTGACTAAACAAAGAGATTATCCACTTGTTTATCTCATTGCTATTTGTGGGACCTTGCGATTTTCAAATTGGCTGCCATATTTTTCTATGACGTGGAGATGCCGGTGATGGACTGGGGTGGACAAATGTAAGGAGTCGTCCAACAGCTTTATTTAAAATCACAAGCTTTCGGAGGCTGACTAAGGAGGAAGCCTCCGAAAGCTTGTGATTTTAAATAAAGCTGTTGGACTATAACCTGGTGTTGTAAGACTCCTTACGTTTTTCTACGTAACAGTTCAGAAATACTTCATTGGCTGTGAAGTGCTTTGGAATATCGTTAAAGGTGCTATATAAGTGCAAGTTTTTCTTTATTGCTAAATAAATAGAATATAAGCTGGGGGGTATAAATACAAAAAGGTACTAAGCCCTGTTCAAATTGCACTGAGTATTACATAAGAACATAAGAACATAAGAAATTGGAGCAGGAGTAGGCCAATCGGCCCCTCGAGCCTGCTCCGCCATTCAATAAGATCATGGCTGATCTGATCCCAACCACAAATCTAAAGAACACAAGAAGTCGGAGCAGGACCCGGCCACATAGCCCCTGGGCCCTCTCCGCCACCCACAGGGCATTGACCGATCCGAACTCAGCTTCATGTCCAATTTCCTGCCCGCTCCCCATAACCCCTAATTCCCTTTACTTCTAGGAAACTGTCTATTTCTGTTTTAAATTTATCTAATGATGTAGCTTCCACAGCTTCCTGGGGCAGCAAATTCCACAGACCGACCACCCTCTGAGTGAAGAAGTTTCTCCTCATCTCAGTTTTGAAAGAGCAGCCCCTTATTCTAAGATTATGCCCCCTAGTTCTAGTTTCACCCATCTTTGGGAACATCCTTACTGCATCCACCCGATCAAGACCCTTCACAATCTTATATGTTTCAATAAGATCGCCTCTCATTCTTCTGAACTCCAATGAGTAGAGTCCCAATCTACTCAACCTCTCCTCATATGTCCACCCCCTCATCCCCGGGATTAACCGAGTAAACCTTCTTTGTACTGCCTCGAGAGCAAGTATGTCTTTTCTTAAGTATGGAGACCAAAACTGTATGCAGTATTCCAGGTGCGGTCTCACCAATACCTTATATAACTGCAGCAATACCTCCTTGTTTTTATATTCTATCCCCCTAGCAATAAAAGCCAACATTCCGTTGGCTTTCTTGATCACCTGCTGCACCTGCATACCAACTTTTTGATTTTCTTGCACTAGGACCCCCAGATCCCTTTGTACTGCAGTACTTTCCAGTCTCTCGCCATTAAGAAAATAACTTGCTCTCTGATTTTTCCTGCCAAAGTGCATAACCTCACATTTTCCAATATTATATTGCATCTGCCAAATCTCCGCCCACTCACCCAGCCTGTCTATATCCCCTTGCAGGTTTTTTATGTCCTCCTCACTCTCTACTTTCCCTCCCATCTTTGTATCATCTGCAAATTTTGATATGTTGCACTCGGTCCCCTCCTCCAAATCGTTAATATAGATTGTAAAGAGTTGGGGACCCAGCACCGACCCCTGTGGAACACCACTGGTTACTGGTTGCCAGTCCGAAAATGAACCATTTATCCCAACTCTCTGCTTCCTGTTCGATAACCAATCCTCCACCCATGCCAGAATATTACCCCCAATCCCGTGATTTTTTATCTTAAGTAATAATCTTTTATGTGGCACCTTGTCGAATGCCTTCTGGAAGTCTAAATACACTATGTCCACTGGTTCCCCTTTATCCACCCTATACGTTATATCCTCGAAGAACTCAAGCAAATTTGTCAGACATGACTTCCCCTTCATAAAGCCATGCTGACTTTGTCCTATTAAATTATGCTTATCTAAATGTTCCGTTACTGTCTCCTTAATAATAGACTCCAAAATTTTACCCACCACAGATGTTAAGCTAACTGGCCTATAATTTCCAGCCTTCTGCCTACTACCCTTTTTAAATAACGGTGTTACATTAGCAGTTTTCCAATCTGCCGGGACCTCTCCTGAGTCCAGGGAATTTTGGAAAACTATCACCAAAGCATCCACAATCCCTACTGCCACTTCCCTCAAGACCCTAGGATGGAAGCCATCAGGTCCAGGGGATTTATCCGCCTTGAGTCCCATTATTTTACTGAGTACCATCTCCTGAGTGATTTTAATCGTATTTAGCTCCTCCCCCCCGAGAGTCCCCTGTTTGTCCAGTGTTGGGATATTCTTAGTGTCCTCTACTGTAAAGACTGAAACAAAATATTTGTTCAGCATTTTTGCCATCTCCATGTTTCCCACCATTAATTTCCCGGTCTCATCCTCTAAGGGACCTATGTTTGCCTTAGCCACCCTTTTTCTTTTTATATAACTATAGAAACTCTTGCTATCTGTTTTTATATTTTTTGCTAATTTCTTTTCATAATCTAACTTCCCTTTCTTAATCAATCCTTTAGTTACTTTTTGCTGTCTTTTGAAGAATTCCCAATCTTCTATCCTCCCACTAAGTTTGGCTACCTTATATGTCCTTGTTTTTAGTCGGATACTATCCTTGATTTCTTTACTTAGCCACGGATGGCTGTCATTTCTTTTACACCCTTTTTTCCTCAGTGGAATATATTTATTTTGAAAGTTGTAAAATAACTCCCTAAATGAACACCACTGCTCATGTACCGTCTTACCCTTTAATCTATTTTCCCAGTCCACTTTAATCAATTCCGCTCTCATACCATCATAGTCTCCTTTATTCAAGCTCAGTACGTTTAGTTTTAACTTTCCAAGACAAGGTAAACATTTAAGCCATGGAGATGGTGCAAAGAATAATTATAGGGATGTTTTCTTGTGTGAAATGATTTGATAAAGGGAAATGGGGGATAAATTGGGGCTCTTATTTCTTGAAAGGATGTGACTGAGAGGGGACCTTAAGGAGTATAAAAGATGTTATTTGGCATAGGGAAATTAAAACGAGTACTGCAAGTAAGTCAAAGCACGAGAACGAGGGAGAGTAGACTGGTGAAAGGGCAATGTCGGGCAAAGGTCAAGAAGAACTTCACACATTGACACTTGAAGTGTTAGGATAGTGAAGGTGAAAACCTCACATTCATTCAGTTTCCAGTTAGATGATGTGATGGGGGCACTACCTTTTTCCTGTATTGATCGAACTAAAAAGGGTTGAAAGGCCTCCCTTGACACTATTTTGTGGAAGTGCGTTGTGTAAATGTCAGCAGGACAAGATCAAACTTGGCTGTGATATGCTCACAATTGGCTGCTTTATGGTATGCATTGCTGCCATTGTGTCAAAGCAATTGGAAACCATAGTGAATTGGAAGCTATTGCAATATCATAATTGCAAGAACCTGCACTGTGGTTGCCAGTTGACTTCAGAGTAAAATGGTCAGGTCTTGATGGCCTGGAAATGGAATGACTCTTCATGTTAAGGGCTACTGCTGATACTTTGTGCTTAACATTTGTATGTTAAGAGGTGACATTCCTCCTTTTTGAGAATCTGACCTTTTCTGGCACATCTGGTAAGGTATTGAAGTGCGTGTGTGATTTCTTCAGAGGATACAAATACTAGGTCATGATAAAAAGCTGTCACTCAATGCAGTACCTAAACGACTCACATTTATGTTTGGCCCCATTATTTCTTAGGTGGTAGATGTAATCAAAAGTGATGCATTTACTAAGGACAGCTATAGAGTGGTAGCAAATTCTGGAAAAACAAATGATAAGTGGCTAAGCACTGAAGATAGACATTAGCAGAATTAAATAATCAGGCCAATTGTGTGCTATGTTCAGTGCTGAGCACACCACATACCAAATAAAAACTGTAGAGTACCTTTGGCTATAATGCTGGTCACCCACCTCTGCTTTATAATGGTTACAAAGGCTTCAGCTACAAATATTCAATTTCTTGACTTGGTAATTGCACCTGATTTATCTCTGGGCAAACAAGTAATGAAGATGACTGGAAAGGTTGGTAGCAGAATGGGATTTTTCAAAGCCCAATTTTAATCGTCAGTAATGCCTGTGTTTAATGAAGTTTATACTCATTCAATAATGGAATGTTAGAGACTGATTGGGCACAACAACAACTTGCATTTCTGTGGAACCTTTAAAATAGAAAAACACCCTAAGGCACTTTACAGAGGTGTAATCAGATAAAAGTCGATGTTAAAAGACAAAAAAGGAGATATTTGCTGACCCATACCTTGGTTAAAGAGGTGGGTTTTAAAAAAGGTGTCTAGATAGGTGGCGTAGAGATAGAGCTGGGTGTTGTCAGCATACATGTGTAACCTAACCCCCATGTCTTCGGATGATGTTGCCAAGGAGCAACATGTAGATGAGGAAGTGGAGGGGGCCAAGTACCGATTCTTGGGGGATTCCGGAGATAACGGTGCAGGAGCGGGAAGAGAAGCTGTTCCTGCAGATACTCTGGCTATGATCGAATAGGTTAGAGTGGAACCAAGTGAGGGCAGTGCCACTGAGCTGGACAACGGTGCAAACGTGTTAGAGAAAGATAGTGTGGTCGACTGTGTCATAGGCTGCAGAGATGACGAGGCATAATGCACCACACTCAATCACAGAGGGTGTCATTTGTAACTTTGGTTAAGGTAATTTCAATGCTGTGGCTGGGATGGAAACCTGATTGGAGGTATTCAATCATGGAGTTGCGGGAAAGATGGGCACAGATTTTGGAGGCGTCAACATGTTCACTGACGTTGGAGATGGGGCGATAGTTTGCAAGGACTGAGGGAGTCGAGGGTGTTTTTTTTTGAGGAGGAGTGGTGACGGCAGTTTTGAAAGCAAGAGGGATGGTACCCGAAGAGAGGGATCCATTTACCAAGTCAGCTAGCATGGGGCCAGGAAGGGAAGCTGAGTGATCGGCAGTGTAATGCGAATGGGATCAAGGGACATGATAAGTTCGGAGAGGGCATGAGGGGAGATACGAAAGAAACTAGAGAAAGAGGGTGATTCAGTTCTTGGTCAGGGGGAGGTTTGGCTTGGTGGGCAAGTGGAAGGGGGGAGGGGAAGCAGCAGAGGCAGCTGAACGGGTGGTCTCAATCTTGGTGTTTAAGAAGTCCATGAGCTCTGTGCATGTTGGTGAGGGCGGATGGGGCATGGGAGAGGGGTTTAAGGAGATGCCGGGTGTTATCTTTGGTCTCCAGGATAACCCTGGAGTAGTGTGTAGTTTTGGCAGAGGAGAGGAAGGCCCAATAATACTTGATGTGGTCTAGCCAGATCTGGTGATGGATGGGTAAATCAGTTGTGCACAAATAAGAAGGTGGGAGAGAATCCATCTGTCCCCAGACTCTATGCAATTTAAAACCATGAAGACTGGCAATTGATAAGGTTCCCACCTCCCTGTTGTTCACTCCACTGAACCAAACCATATGAAATTTCAGTTACCTCCAACACACAACTGAGTTTAAAACCCGTACCCTATATATCACCAAGACCACTTTTTTAAATAAAATGTTCATTCTCAGGATGTGGCTGGTACTGGCAAAGATGGCATTTGTTGCCCTGAGAAGATGATGGTGGGCTGCCTCCTTCAACCACTGCATTCCTTGATTGTGCCAACAAATGGACAGAACAAAACACAAAATTGTTAAACTGTTATAAAATTATATTTTAACGGTGCCATGACATTAAGAGTCTAAATAAATCTTAAACATACCATATCATGGTATGTAGTCTGACCTTTTTAATTGTACTGCTCAAACAGAAGCTGGCATCAAGCAACATCCAATGAAAAGAAAAAAACAAGCTCTGAAGATGGGACATGGAGGAACCCTTGATAGTGCAGCATCAGGAGTGCTTGGTAAGAGGAGGAAAAACATACTCTGCAGTCATGGATAAGCATTAGCTATTTATATTAGTTAACTTCTTGGGTGCTGTTGTCACACTCCAGTGTCTTATTTCTTTGCTATGTTAGAAAATAGCCACGTCCATACCAGAAGACACACATTATAAATTAGGGTTTACAGTAACTTCTTGCAGTCAACACATGCTTGCTTCTGCTTATCATCACTTTAATTCAGGCTCTAACTTTAAACAAGGCTGGTGAGTGCAGTAGAATGAATGCTCGTTGTAAGACCAGCTGGCCACTCTGTCAGCTGATAACTCTCTTCACTATTAGATAACGAGGAGGTGAAAAGCAGCTGAACTTCAAAAGATTCTGTTGGTGAAACTCGAGGTGCTTCTGGGTGGAGAAATGACTGGGGAAGCCTTTAACAGCATCGGGTTTAAGTGGGCAGGCAATCATATCACTGGCACTACTGATTTTGAGTCCACTGAATAGATAATGGACTAGACCATGTCAGTAGGCGGAGTCCGACTGCAATTGAAAAAAAATCATCTGGTCTTCAGTCTTGCTTGAGGCTTGTCATATTTGTACTCGTGCTTTCTATTTCTTTAAATTCAAATAATCTGCTGACATTTATATAAAGATCTGGGTAATGTCCGCTCTTGATTTTTTTTTTCTTCAATAAAAACAAATTTAATTCTATGACACCCTTTTCATGACTTAGAGCTCCAAGTTCCAGAACCATCCTTGTCACACTTCTCTGAATTCCAACACAGCAATGTTTCCTCGAAGGTTAGTGCCCAAAATTTCACACAGCTTAACTTTTCCTCAGAATTTAAATTTCTGATATCCGAATTATCTATGCTGCTTGCTTCTTTACCTTGTTAAGAGCAATAATATTTTTCCTGATTGTGACTAGAACTGCACACAGTAGTCCAGATGAGGTCCAACTAATGAGTTACACAGCAACAATTTTGATTTGTACACTAGCTTTCTGTTAACTGCAGCTGAGCCCTGTGCTGATGGCTTCATAGATTTATTTATCCATTATAGTCCTGAGACCGGTTTCCTGATCAGCATGCTGCACCACACTTCCAGTCTTTCCTGTTTTCATTTCAGATTCACAGCATTCTTTTTATCTCTACATGTTAAAATAATTACTGCTTTCCTTTATTATTTGACTTCAGTGGTTGGCATTGGAAAAGGGACCAAAATGCTCAGTGGAATGTTGTCAGGCTCCAAGGTAAGTGCAATTGTTTATGAAGGATTAGATTTGTGTCTGATTTCACTGAATCCAGGGCTTCAACATTTCATTCTTTGTAAAATGTTCCTCTGAGAAGCTGGTTTGTATGTCAAGTGCATTTGATTGTACTGCTTTAATGAAAATATAAACTGTAAATACATAAATATAACTAACATAGCTTTACTTAAAATAGTCTTGACACAATATTTATCATTCAATGAAACTTTACTTGATAGTTTATATATTATATTATAGAATTGCTCAAAAATAAGTGAATGTGCCTGCATTTCCTTCCCCGAACAACACCTGCTTTTTTTCATACATTGTATAGGCCTCAATTTAGAAATATTAGAGGAGAGCTGTGCAAGCTGCCAGAGTGCTATATCTGGGTGACAGACCAAAAACTTTGGCAAGGAGTAAACTCATGAAATACTTCAAAAGCTCAATTGATTTTGGGTTTGAATTTAGTTCCAAAGGAAGTGATCCAAGAGTGAGTGGTTCTATTCCACATCATTTCAAGCCCAGTTTTAATCTTGGGATACAGACAGCAATTATAGTTTTTCACATTTACTGCACTTTCTAATTACAGTAATATTGCATATTTGTGAAACCACTTCATCATCACAATGTTTAGTTTTGCAACAGCTTTAAATTCAACTCCAATCAGTCATAAAATAGAATGTTGTACCAGGCGATATTGCAGATGAAAAAGATCCAAAATACATAAAATCAAGAGTAGGAAGACCTAGTAAGATGGAGAGTTTTATTTTCAATGAAATAAATTGAAATAAGTTAATATTATTGCATCTCTAGTGTGGCAAATTTGCATGGCAAATAATTGCAGTAGTTGGGTAGAAACAGAATATTGAAGCTCTGATGAAAAACTTTAGAAACGAGGGAGGAAAAAGAAGCCTATCTTGTAAGAAAACAAAGATGGCTTTGAGTGTGTCCAAGCCATATTATGCTATTTATTTATTTTTTCCATAATTGTATTAGCCTCGTATATTGCTGGCCCTGTTCGAAAAATCAATTTTGTAGTCTTTGGACTTCTCATCTATCTGCCTGAGTACTGTGCCATTGTTTTTAATTTATACACGCACCCTCTTTTATTAAGAAAAACACTTCACTAAACTATATCCAAATAAAGCTTTTAAATATGTAACCTCTAACTTTTCTTAATAATTTTGAAAAACAACCAGGTACTTATAACTGGAAACTGAACATAGCAGCAGTTGGCTAATGCGTTCTACTGATGCATCCTGGGAAATTGTGCACCCTGCACATGCTCAGACGCAGAATCTGCCTTCAGCTAACACAGCCATATTTCAAGATTAAAAGCATCGAGTCTGAGCCCTGGCTATTTTAAAATAAAAACTTTAACGAAGGTATTAAAAGACACAGAGTGGATAAATTGATCATGTTATTGTGGTAATATAACATTTATTTATTTTGTTTAAAATGCTACTTTAGAAGATGGAAATTTCAGTTACCAAGGGATAATAGAGTGACCGAAAAATTTTTCAAAACATGTTTAATTGGTTCACCTTTTTACATTTTTCATTGACAGATTCTCCTTACTGGTCATTCAGGATTGATTGTTTTCATAAGTCCTTGGTAGTTTCTCAACAGTTTTCCAGCTGCTCTCATTGCTTTTCTTTCGTACGTTACCTACTTCCTGAGCTCTGATTCAAAGTAGAACAGTAGCAAATCAATCAATAAAATATAATGGCAAAAATGTAATGAACAGAAAGTGTGTGCTACTGGGTTGGGGGTGGGATGCAACGAGGGGTGGTGGGATTGCTCTTGGAATGGGGTTTGCAGGGCGAATTTTGAACCAAATCCTGCATATAGCCATGGTTATAGACAGATTTACGGTTGTGATTTTGGCAGCGGGAGGGAGCAGATGGGGCAGGGACACGAAGAGGGTTGCAGGCTGTTTTGTTCTTAATCCCTTTGCACAACTGCCTCATTGCCATTGTCACCATTATCCCTTCTGAATACCTGCTTGTGCTCTGTATGCTGCCTACCCCTTTGTACCTTGTTGATTTCCCTCCATGTCACGTCCAGTTCATTATGTTCTGCGCCTTTCAACCCATTCTGTAATTCTGTTCCTTCTGCTCGTCCATCCTCCCCCTCAAGTGTGTTGCCATTATTTGGCTTACTGTTTGCAGTTGATAACGTCCCATTGCTCGCATCCTTTCTTCTACTCATTCTTTGCCGTATTTGCTCCTCCCTCCAATCCCTCATTGACTGACATCCTATATCCCAGGCTCATAAGAACATAAGAAATAAGAGCAGGAGTTGGCCAATCGGCCCTTTGAGCCTGCTCCACCATTCAATCAGATCATGGCTGATCTGGTCCTAACCTCAAATCTAAAATCATGTCCAATTTCCTGCCCGCTCCCCGTAACCCCTAATTCCCTTTACTTCTAGGAAACTGTCTATTTCTGTTTTAAATTTATTCAATGATGTAGCTTCCTGGGGCATCAAATTCCACAGACCTACTACCCTCTGAGTGAAGAAGTTTCTCCTCATCTCAGTTTTGAAAGAGCAGCCCCTTATTCTAAGATTATGCCCCCTAGTTCTAGTTTCACCCATCCTTGGGAACATCCTCACCGCATCCACCCGATCAAGCCCCTTCACAATCTTATATGTTTCAATAAGATTGCCTCTCATTCTTCTGAACTCCAATGAGTAGAGTCCCAATCTACTCAACCTCTCCTCATGTGTCCGCCCCCTCATCCCCGGGATTAACCGAGTGAACCTTCTTTGTACTGCCTCGAGAGCAAGTATGTCTTTTCTTAAGTATGGAGACCAAAACTGTATGCAGTATTCCAGGTGTGGTCTCACCAATACCTTATATAACTGCAGCAATACCTCCCTGTTTTTATATTCTATCCCCCTAGCAATAAAAGCCAACATTCCGTTAGCCTTCTTGATCACCTGCATACTAACTTTTTGATTTTCTTGCACCAGGACCCCCAGATCCCTTTGTACTGCAGTACTTTCCAGTTTCTCGCCATTAAGATAATAACTTGCTCTCTGATTTTTCCTGCCAAAGTGCATAACCTCACATTTTCCAATATTGTATTGCATCTGCCAAATCTCCGCCCACTCACCCAGCCTGTCTATATCCCCTTGGAGGTTTTTTATGTCCTCCTCACTCTCTACTTTCCCTCCCATCTTTGTATCATCTGCAAACTTTGATATGTTACACTCGGTCCCCTCCTCCAAATCGTTAATATAGATTGTAAAGAGTTGGGGACCCAGCACCGACCCCTGCGGAACACCACTGGCTACTGGTTGCCAGTCCGAGAATGAACCATTTATCCCAACTCTCTGCTCCCTGTTAGATAACCAATCCTCCACCCATGCCAGAATATTACCCCCAATCCAGTGATTCTTTATCTTGAGCAATAATCTTTTATGTGGCACCTTGTCGAATGCCTTCTGGAAGTCTAAATACACTACGTCCACTGGTTCCCCTTTATCCACCCTGTGCGTTATGTCCTCAAAGAACTCAAGCAAATTTGTCAGACGTGACTTCCCCTTCGTAAAGCCATGCTGACTTTGTCCTATTAAATTATGTTTATCCAAATGTTCCGCTACTGTCTCCTTAATAATAGACTCCAAAGTTTTACCCACCACAGATGTTAGGCTAACTGGTCTATAATTTCCAGCCTTCTGCCTACTATCCTTTTTAAATAAGGGTGTTACATTAGCAGTTTTCCAATCTGCCGGGACCTTTGCTGAGTCCAGAGAATTTTGGAAAATTATTACCAAAGCATCCACAATCCCTACTGCCACTTCCCTCAAGACCCTAGGATGTAAGCCATCAGTTCCAGGGGATTTATCCGCCTTGAGTCCCATTAATTTACTGAGTACCAATTCCTTAGTGATTTTAATCGTATTTAGCTCCTCCCCCCCCCCAGAGCCCCCTGTTTGTCCAGTGTTGGGATCTTAGTGTCCTCTACCGTAAAGACTGAAACAAAATATTTGTTCAGCATTTTTGCCATCTCCATGTTTCCCACCATTAATTTCCCGGTCTCATCCTCTAAGGGACCTACGTTTGCCTTAGCCACCCTTTTTCTTTTTATATAACTATAGAATCTCTTGCTATCTTTTTATATTTTTTGCTAATTTATTTTCATAATCTATCTTCCCTTTCTTAATCAATCCTTTAGTTACTTTTTGCTGTCTTTTGAAGACTTCCCAATCTTCTATCCTCCCATTAAGTTTGGCTACCTTATATGTCCTTGTTTTTAGTTGGTTACTATCCTTAATTTCTTTACTTAGCCACGGATGGCTGTCATTTCTTTTACACCCTTTTTTCCTCAGTGGAATATATATTTTTTGAAAGTTGTAAAATAACTCCTTAAATGAACACCACTGCTCATGTACCGTCTTACCCTTTAATCTATTTTCCCAGTCCACTTTGATCAATTCCGCGCTCATACCATCATAGTCTCCTTTATTCAAGCTCAGTACGCTTGTTTGAGAACCAACCTTCTCACCCTCTAATTGGATATGGAATGTAACCATGTTATGGTCACTCATTCCAAGGGGATCCTTAACTGGGACATTATTAATTAATCCTGGCTCATTACACAGGACCAGGTCCAAGGTTGCTTGCCCCCTTGTAGGATCAGTTACATACTGCTCAAGAAATCCATCCCTAATACACTCAATAAACTCTTCCTCAAGGCTGCCCTGCCCAATTTGATTTGTCCAGTTAATATGATAGTTAAAATCCCCCATAATTATAGCTGTTCCCTTATTACATATCCGGACTATTTCCTGATTAATACTTCTTCCAGCAGAGTTGCAACTATTAGGAGACCTCTATACTACGCCCACTAGTGTTTTTTTCCCCTTATTATTCCTTATCTCTACCCAAACTGTTTCATTATCCTGATCCTTTGTCCCAATATCATTTCTCTGTATTACAGTGATTCCTTCCTTTATTAACATAGTCACCCCACCTCCCCTTCCTTCCTGCCTGTCCTTCCTGATTGTTAAATACCCTGGCATATTTAATTCCCAGTCGTTGTCACCCTGCAGCCATGTTTCTGTAATGGCCACAAGATCATACCCATACGTAGTTATTTGTGCCGTTAACTCGTCCATTTTGTTACGAATGCTACGTGCATTCCGATAAAGAACTTTCAAATATGTTTTGTGACACTTAGTTCCTGCTTGTTGGAGGCTCCCTCAACTCAAATCAAGTTCTATACTTTCCTCCTCCCTCAACCCCATCAAGCCATGCCTTAGCCTGTGATGTCCTCGCGTGCTCCCCTTTCAGTCTCTGCCTTTCCAACACTTCCACGGTTCCCCCTTTCTGTCTTTCCCTCCTCCGTTATGCATGATTCCCCCAACAGGTTAACCGGCCCATATGTTGACTTTAAACGAACACCTACTGACCACAAGACTGTTCCCTGACCGTTGCTGGTTAACTTACACTTCGGTTTCGAAAGTGCTGTTGTGTTTATATTGTAGGTAAATGCATTGTAAGTGCAATGAGCGATTTCAAAATTAATGTGCCGATGACCTGCAAAAAAAAAAAGGCTGGGTAGGCCTGTGGGCAACACAAAACCCAGCGGCAAAGAAGGGGAAAGGCTGGGGCTGGAAACCAGGAGGCACAATGGTAGGTGGGCATGCTAGAGTCAGTAAACGGCAGGCCCTGGTAGCAGTATGTCAAATACGTAGGTATGCTTGCATTCTGCACTGTTGCAATGCCGGATTCTGAGCAATGCTACAGAGCCACAACATATTGAGCAGCATAATTTTTTAATAATTCCCTGGGCTGTTGGCCAGTTTTCTGAATACCTCTTGGATACAGTCATCATAACAAGCCAGATCTCTTCTTATTATCTTGATGTTGACATTAAAGTAGTGTCTGCTCTGAGTTTTGTACAAAGCAGAAAATGGCTTGCATGCTGGTTAATTGCCAAGGCTATTACAGTGGATGTGCTGTTAGTTAGACATTAATGCCAATACACCATGATATTAATCCTTGGGGTGCTGCCAACAAAATAACTAATTTATGATGGTGCCTGCTCTCCTGGGCGATCAGTGAATTGTCTCAAGCCAGCAAAGTGCTAAACATCTCATTGAAAAAAAAATAATTTCAATAACATGAATAATCCTTTAATGTTGCATGAGTTGTGATGTCCGATCACGTTTACAGCCAGGTTTTTCAGCCAGTCAAGGTGCAGATTTTATTGATGTGGGTCTCCATTTTGGAGTGAGGAGATCTCTGGAGATGCTGGAACGATGGACAAGTTTATTCTTTCAGTGAGAGAGTGCAAATGTTAAAAATAATGTAAATGTTAAAATAATGAAAATAGGAGGAACTAGAGAGGGAGAAAATAGTGGAAAAGAGGTGAGAGTGAAAGTTTTTAAAACCTTATTTTAAAATTCTGTTTAAAGTGTTAACTTTAGTAATGGATGTTTTTTATTAGCCTTAATATCGTAAAATTAGGATTTTTTTTCAGTATCGCATTGCGAGAGCTAAATTCTTTACAGAGCACAGGATTTTGTCGGGCTATCAATAGCCTTTCCTTTCTAGTGTCTTGCAAGAGTAATTTGTGTTCTTGTAATAGGCATTCCTGTGGCATCAGAATGAGACTGCCACTTTAGTGCTGAGTTTTAAGCATTTTTCTGCTGTCGACCGTTACTGGCTCGAAACTGGGCTGAGACTTCCAAAGCCCATTCCCCTTGTGGCCATTACAGCTATCTGAAAGTGGATATTTTAATCTCTTTAGTCTTGATTTAATTCAAATCCAGGCTCCAGAGGTGAAAGTATAATCTAGCCCACTGCACTACCCAGCTATCTGTGTTCCATGCAATCTTTTGTAAATCTACAGAACTGCCTACAGCATTAGTAATCCCAAAGTTGTCAGTCACAAAGCACTGCATTTTTGATGGTAAGGCTGCACTGACATTTTTCTTCCCTGAACATCGGGCATAATTTCTTCGGTGCTAACGCCAATCTGGCCTGTATCGATGTGAGTGATACTACCACACAAAAATCAACTTGCAGTAATTTTGCTTTACATCAGCTACAATATAACTGTAGCCACTAAGAAGTTCACCTTTTATATATATTTAATTTTTTTTAAACTCCATAGTACAAAAGTGTGCCTTTCCCTGACAGGTTTTGGAACACCAGGCTCTTGGCCACACAATTCTCTGCCAGTAACAGGAGGTTGATAAATTGTGATTTGCATGTGAGCATTCTGGGTAGCACCGTGTTGCTCATCACCACTCCCCCACCACCCCCACCTTAGCAGTTCACACTAGCAGTATTATACACTTCCTGCATATACTGGTTGATATATGCTTTGTTTACATAAACAATATAAAAGCATAGAATTAACTGTGTGTGTGTATAAGATGGGCAATGCGTGTCACTGTTAAAGTAGGGGTGGTTGTCTTGTATGTAGTTGCAGGTAGTAGGGCGCTTTCTACAGCAAGTATTCCTCTGTTCACCTTTCCTCCTTTTCAGTTACGCTTGCTTTGAAACAAAAGGAAACCTGTAAGAAGGAAGGTCACAAAATGTCTTTTTGGCCTTGCACCAGGTGCCTGTGCTCGTGTTGTGATTGGGACTCGCTGTGTTTGGCTCCTGCTCTCTGTGCTCTGAGGCAGTCAACAAATGCGGCACTAAAAACATTTTCTAATCTTCCTTCTTACATGTCTCCTTTTGTTCTATAGCAAGCATGACTGAAAAAGAGGAGAGACTACCCGGGGCAGTCCTCCTTGTACAGAGTACTCATCCACTGGATTAATAGATATATATCATTTTACTGTCTGCAGCACTGGCCTCCCATTCCATCACAGCTGTCTCCTGCTCCGCTCTCTGCAACACATAAATTAAATTTCCCATACTGGAGGGAGTGTGGAGACTGATGGGGTTGCTCCCGAGGGGAAGAAAAACTTGAATCTCCAGTTTGAAGGTATAGGGCTTGTTCTGTCATTGAAAGCTTTGGGGATGGTGATAAAGAAATTGCCATCGTTGCTGGAAAGTGGATCTTGTATGTAAATATGTGCACAGTAACAGTCATTCAGATTACAGCATGCATCAAGATGGCACATTGTTGGAAAATTTATACATCGCTAAGGAACTAATCTTCATATATAGTATAGCTTTTCTTATGCATTGCAGTAAATTCCATACTTAAATGGTTAATACATTTTTTGATTTTTAGATGTTTTAAAAAGGAAGCTGCAAAGGTTTGCTGTAAGGTCAAAGCTTGAGAAACAAAAGCTAACATTTATTCAGCTGCTAGGAACTGTATCTTGGTTTTGTGCTGATATAGTCAAATGTCTTTCCATACTTAATTTCAAATTGAACCCTTGACTGTAGAGGGAGTTAGAGAACAAATATATCAAGCCATTATTAGTGTTTGCTATTGGCATTGCCTATTAGTAAATCCATCTGATAGTTGCCTCAGTATTGACCACTGAACCATGACAAAAGACTCCTATTGAGGGAGTCTGTACAAGGAAAATGCTGGGGACAGGATATAAATGGGCTCCTCTGATGCCTCAGTAGGTAAATGCAATTAGCTGTATAAACTGGATTTGATGCCAGCTGTGTGCTGAGCTGGAAGTAGTGAAGCAGTGTTGGATGGAGCCACTACAATGGGCCACAGTGACCTTGGACTTGGGAGGGGCAAAGATAATGAGGAAGGCTGGAAAGTGTGCATTTTAAAGATGTCTTTTGAAAGCAAAATCTGCCTCAGATCCCATCGCCAGCACCGTTTTTTTGAAGTTTGAAGGCAGGTTTATGTGCAGCACTTCATTTTCCAAAATGATATTAGGTGGTGATGCAGCATATTGGAGAAGGATAGAGACATTTAAACTTATCTCTATTTATGGTACAATTTGACCAAAAAAATAGGAACATTACCCTCCGATGAGGAACAAAATTCAATATTGTGATCCTTAGAATTTTCTTTTCATTGCCACAAATTGTACCATTTTAGTGTTGGAATATAGTGCTGGTTTTTTTTCATTTTAGGTCCACGTTTTGAATGTAGATTTATGCAGTAAGACTTCTGTTTTCTTCTGTTCTTGTCTTTTTCCTTTCCCCACTAATTCAGCTATAAATTGCAAAGGAATGAAAAGAAATGAAGGAAAAATCTAATGGTTATGTTAGCTTGGAGGCATTAAGCAACCATTTTTTCAGTTAAAATTGTGTGATTACATTGCAAGCAAAGCTTTGAATTTGTTTGATGCCAGCATTTTTTGTCAGTCTGCTGAACATCAAATAAAGGAGTTTTATTTTTTAAATCCTCTATTGTCTTGAAAGAATTCATTCTTATTGCAGAACGGCTGGAGGTCCAGATTCTATCAAATACAGTACAAAATATGAGTCACAAGGAGCTGAAATGGGGAAAAGTACATCATTGGAGAAGTAACTCCCATTTTTAGTACAGTCGAATCTGCTTGTGCTCACCGGTTGTAGTGTTCAAACAGATATAGTGCTTAATTTAGCCTGAGGTTTTACTGCGGACAGTGCCCATCAAAATTAGGTATTGAATATTATTCAGGTCATTGAGCCTTGCACTTAAACCATATGATGTTGTGTTACTACCTTCCTAGTCAATAAATCTCGATATTCTATATTTAGATGTGTATTGTTTCAGACGTATATTTGGGAATTTTTGTGTCAACAAGGAGTTGATTGTCATTGTTCAGCCTGAGCACTTATTGTTAGCAACAGGTATTCCCAGGTTTGATGTAGTCAAATGGGGAGTAAAGTTCTTTTTCTGTTGGCCCAGCAATTCATCTTATCACCAAGATGATCCCATACCTTATACCCACATCGTTTCCAGTTCTAAGTATGAACTTTTCTTACTGTGAATTTCTTTTGGAAAATATGATCTCTCTGGGAAAATTGGTAGCAGATCGTTTCTGGTGTCCCTGAATAATTGTTTTGCAGAAATGTGGTAGATTCAACTTGCTGGTTTATTGTTGTATAAGTCATATCTGAGGGCCTGTAACACTAAAACACATGCTGAACATAGACATTGTGACGCAGGCAAAGAAATCAAGTGAATGTTGCGTCTGTCATTGAAAGGTATATGACTGAACAATGCTATTTTTTAATCAATGGAAAATGTAAATATAATTTTTAAAATCCTGTTAAGTTATTTGAGCCCATTGCCTTGGGTCCCTGCATAGCGTGTCTCAATGTTTAAACAAGGCTGGGGACGTTCCTGTGCCCCCTGGTCATGCCGTCTTCAAATCAAGCACCAGTAGTTGAACAAGACTTGTGAGTTGCTGTTTATTGGACCATGTGCGCAAATTGACTGCCATGTTTCCCTACATAATAACAATGCCTACAACTTCAAAAGCAGTTAATTGGCTATGAAGCACTTTTGGATGCCCCGAGGATGTGAAAGATATTATATAAATGCAAGTTTTTCTTGTTTTCCCTGCCGGCCTCGGGTTGCTTCTCCAATGGTGCAGATGAAATTAAGAATTTACTGAGTAAGAGGGACTGAACAGTACAAATTTACTGTGCCTGGGGAATCTGCTGTGTCCACGATGTCCATGGAAACTGATGCTTTCGTTTCTTTAAAACAACTTTAATTTTGGTTACCCTAGTGCTCAATGCCAACATGAATGCCTGCTCTGTGAAGATTTCCATTGCTAGGTATAAATTTTCACCAAAAATTATTAAAAATTGTACAAGCACTGGAAAAGAATTACTTTTTGCTGCTTTTTTTTAAAAAAGGAATTGAAAATGAGCCCCTTTTTACTTCATGAAAGCATGCTTTTTCTCTCCAAACATATGTTGTGATGTAATTTTTTTTATGGCTTTTGAATGATTTCTTCAACCCCCTCAAGCTATGCCTCTCAATCTGGAGACCAGTAAAGAGTGCACAAAATGGATACAAAGCCATAATGCTGCTCTGGTGCAATATCGTAATATATTTTGAACTGGGGTATGTAGGAGGCCGAAGCAAGCCAATTTAGGCATCGTATATAAACCCTAGATATGTAGTAGTAAATCATAATCTATTTCTCAGATGCAGGTATATTGGTGGAGGGAAAAAGATTCGCCTGGTATCTTTCCACTAATATAGATTATACACATTTTCTTTCAGTACAATAAGTCCGATGCAATAGGGGGATAGTGCGGGATTCAAAGTCTGCTTATACTACTTCCTTTTGATTTTCGGACGTGATGCTCATCTGCTTGTGTTCACCTTATTGCAATCTGTTATGGTATTGTGCTTTTAAGTTTTCTTCCTGCTCTTCTCAACCTCCAAATATGCCATCCTACATGATCTTCCTCTCTGCATTTTCGTTGTTGAAGTCAAGGTTCATCATACTGTAACTCATCCCTTCAAAACTGTGGAATTGAGAGTCATATATTCAAGTTTGCCGATGACACAAAGATTGGTGGCATAGTAAGTAGTGTAGACGGGAGCATAAAATTACAAAGAGACGTTGATGGATTAAGTGAGTGGGCAAAACTGTGGCAGATGGATTTCAACACAGATAATTTTGGGATCATCCATTTTGGACCAAAAAGGGATAGATCAGATTTTTTAAATGGTGAAAAGCTAGGAACAGTGGAGGTCCAAATAGATTTAGGGGTCCATGTACACAGATCACTAAAATGTGGTCAGGTACAAAAAATATTCAAAAAGGCTAATGGAATGTTAACCTTTATATCTAGGGGGCTAGAATATAAAGGGGAGGAAGTTTTGCTACAGCTATACAAAACCCTAGTTAGACCACATCTGGAGTACTGTGTATAATTCTGGGCAGGGTAGCTTAGAAGGATATATTGGCCGTGGAAGGATTCACCAGAATGTTACCAGGTCTCCAAGGGTTAAATTATGAGGAGGGATTACATAAACCAGGCTTGTATTCCCTCGAACATAGATGGTTAAGGTGTGATTTGATTGAGGTTTTTAGGATTTTGAAAGGAATTGATAGGGTAAATAGAGAGAAACTTTTTCTGCTGGTGGGGAAGTCTAGGACAAGGAGCCACAACCTTAAAATCAGAGCCAGGCCATTCAGGAGAGAAGTTAGGAAACATTTCTTCATGCAAATGGTGATAGTTGTGTGGAACACTCTCCCACAAAAAGCAGTAGATGCTAGCTCAATTAATAATTTTAAATCTTGAGAGAGATTTTTGCTAGCCAACGGTATTAAGGGATATGGAGCCAAGGTGGGTGGATGGAGTTAGGATACAGATCAGCCATGATCTCATTGAATGGCGGAACAAGCTCGAGGGGCTAAATAGCCTACTTCTGTTCCTAATTCCTTGCTGCTTGGCATCCCCTAGTCATTATTTGTTGATTTACCTAATCTTCAACTTTTTTTTTTAACTTTGGTTTTTATGGGTCTTGATTCTTAATAAAAGCTGCTAAAAATCCACAGAAAAAATCTCTGTTGACTTATTTCACTTTGACATGGTTGGAAAAGCCCGCTATCATGTCAGTAGGTTCATTTTGTGCCGAAAGCACATCAAAGAGATATGCATGCACAGTCAGTCTGTTACAGTAATTGCATTGCGCATTGCACAGTGTAAATGTTTAATTATAAACAGATACACAAAAGAACACTTGCAGCTCCAGAAGTTGCTGTGAGAAAGACCATTGTACTGGAAAGTCTAATTTTGTAGTAGCAGTCTTAATAAATATTTAATTTCACACACAAAGTTCCGGTACATTGGCTATGGGAAAGAAGGAATGTCAACAGGAGTTCCACCTTTGGCCACACTTGAACATCCCTTACAGGCTAACTACAGAGCCGAATTGTAAAAAAAAATAAGCCCACAACCATTCTCTTCATTGGAGGCCATGGTATACAGGTCAAGTGACTATAAAGGGATGAATTTGGAGATACATTTGTTTTCTAAAAAAAACTGTTTATTAACCTGCAAAGGTTGGAGTATTAACTGCATTCTGAAATTTGAAAAAGTTAAGGTACTGTACATTTGGGCAAATGTAATGCTCTTCTAATGTAGTTTTAAGACTGGAGTTCGGAGAACTTTCATTTGCACTAGAAGTGTGAGGCATTCAACAAAGGCAGATAAAGCAGTCCCTGAAGTAAATGATTTTATAAACACAATTAAAATAATAGTTAAAAGGGCTATGAGAAAGTCCAATTAGAGATGAAAAAGGAATCCTATGGAGGATGAAGGAATGGAGCAGATACTAAATGCGTACTTTGCCTTGAAGAGTGGTAGTGGGACTGAAATGGTATAAAAGGAGTGGATGTTGTATACATGAATTTTCAAAAGATGTTTGATAAGGTGCCACATAGGAGGCCCTTAGACAAAATTAAGGTACTAGGTATTAAAGAGAACGTGGCAGCACGGATCGGAAGCAAGTTGAAGGATGGGAGATGGAGAATAGTAGTTAATGTGTGGTTTTCAACTGGAGTTATATACGATCAGTGTTGGGCCCACTGAGGTAATGCTAAACCTATGCAAATTCTTGGTTAGGTTGCAGTTAGAATATTGTGTCCTATTTGGATGGCTTACTTTAGGGAGGATGTCAAGGCCATGGAGAGGGTGCAGAAGAGATTCACCAAGCTGATGCCAGAGATGAAAGGCTTTAGTTATAGGGGGAGACTAGAGAAGCTAGGGCTTTTTTTCACTGGAACAGAGAAATCTGGTAGAAGTGTTCAGATTTATGAGGATTTTGATGAGTTAAATGGGGGAAAAACTATGTCCACTGGTTGGTGAGTTGGTAAGTGGGCATACATTTAAGATCAGTAAAAGAGTGGAAGAGGTTAGAATTTTTATTGTACACTGAGTTGTTAGGACATGGAATGCTCCATCAGAAACAATGGTAGAAGCAAAATCCATAAAGGAAAGTGGATAAATTTTTTTTAAAAAGAAAATTATAACAAGGTGTATGGGGAAAGGGCAGAGGAATGGGGCTATGTAGATAACTTTCAGAGAGTCTTCACAGGAACAATGAGCCAAATGATCTCTTGTGCTGTAACATTCTATGATTCTAATTAATTTCCTTTAAGTGCTCATCTCTCATTTAAAAAAGCCTTAGGGCTCGATTTTCGCACCCCCGAGCGGGTGCGTTCGTGGCGGGGGGGGGGGGGGGGGGGGGGGCGGGGCGGCTGTGAAAATCGGGAATTCCTGGGGCAGGTCTGGAGCCCGGCTCCAACCCGCCCACTTCCGGGTTCCCCAGTGATGCGCTGACATACACGTGCAGCCCCCGCATGTGGGACTCCCGCCGGCAATTAAAGCTGGCGGGGTGCCACTTAAGGTAATCATTTAGGTACTTCAGGTCGTTTAGAGACCTGATTAACATGATATTTTCGGAGGGGTGGGATTTTCCAAACAACTAGGACTGTTTCCCGTACTGGGGGAAACACTCCCAGTTGAAATGGACGTGTTGCAGCCATCAACCTGTGGCAGCTGCAAAGGTCCATTCGACAGGTCGGGGGGGGAAGACCCTCACTCATTGCAGGAGGCCACTCTGTCACTTTGAACAAAGTTTGGCCTCCACCACCTTCCTAACAATAAAATTCACCAACTTGCCAACTTATCCCGGTGTCCAGACACATTTACCAACCTTGCGGACCCCCTGAAATGTACATCTTCTGGATGGGGGCCGCCGTAGCTGCAGTCATGACCTCGGAGGATGAACAGCATCACCAGCCTTGCCGGCCACGCCGTCCACCTCTGACACGTGGAGCCCCACAACACAGTGCTGTGACACATCCACCTGCACAGCAGGAGGGAGGGCAACCGCAGAGAGAGATGCGTCGCAGAGGGCACTATCCTCACCACAGGGTCTACAGACCGAGGCTCAGCTTTCTGGACCACTCTGAGCAGCAGTGCACACAGAGTCACATGTAGTCGTGGACATCTGCAGCCTCCTTCGTGCCGAGCTGCTCCCGGCTGGCCCGAGCACCATCATCTTACCTGTCGCTGTCAAAGTCACCACTGCCCTCAACAACTTCTCCTCCGCATCCTTCCAGGGTGCCACCGGGGACATCGCCGACGTCTCTGTCTTCTGCACAAAAGAGCCCTGCAAATACACCTACACCCACTCTGCAGTGACGCAATGGGTGGCATCAGTTGTGGGTCTTCATAGTGATCCTCAGGAAAGGGCATTATTGCACAAACCAGACAAGATTCGCAAAGACGTGGCAGTAGTGGTGACAATATAATGTTTTGAGAGTTGATCAGAAATTAAATATAGGTTAAAAACCATGACAAACTCTCAAACACCCTTGTGCATCCCCTTCATGCTCACGACACGTTTGCCTTATGCTTCCTACTGCACATGTGAGATGCATGCCCTGTGGCTGCAGCACAGGTAGTGGCAGGTTGAGTGAGGCTGACCGTGAAAGAGATGCACGAGAGGGTGAGTATGAGATAGAGCCATGAGATTGTATGAGGATTGGGGTGAATGGTAGTGGCGGGATGAGTACTGGCGAGGTGAGTAAGTGCAGGTAAGATGAGGATGAGCTTTGAGTGGGTGAGAGGGGTGATGTGACAGAGTAGTGTTGGCAGTGCAGAAGGAGATGTGGGGTGGGGGCGGTGATGTGGCAGATGGAGTGTAGGGGAATGAATAGGTGTACTCACTTCGGCTGACCTACTGAGGTCATTGAAGCGCCTCCTGCATTGTATGCAGGCGTGTGATATGTTGGTGCAGGTGACCTCCTCTGCCACCTCGAGCCAGGCCTTCTTGGTGGCAGAGGCAGGCCGCTTCCTCCGCCCGCCGGGGGGAAGATCTCCGTCCTCCCCCCTCCTCCTCACCCCATCCAATAATACCTGGAGTGAGGCATCATTAAACCTAGGAGCAGCCTTCCCCCGGGCTGCTCCATGCTGTAATTTTTCCTATTTCCTGCAGCATCAGTCATTGGAGGACTGCCCCTTTAAATAGGGCTCCTCCAGCTGACAGCCTATGCTGCGTCCGCCCATTGCGCAGCTTTCCAGTGCGAAACCCAGAAGACAAGGTAAGTGGCTCCAATTAGCCTGTGATTCCATGCGAAGCACCCCGATTTCACCCACGCGCCCAGTTGACCCCCCGCTGTGAACCCACCGCCCTCCTAATATCGGGCCCTTAGTATTCATATGTACCCACCCAGTCATACTCCTTGTGCAGTAGGTTGAGACTCGTATTTTAGAAAAATACCACTGTCTTCCACCTTTCATTCAGGTATATGTAAGTGGGTATTAAAAGTTTAAGTCCTAAATGAATATGATTACTGACGGTAATTGCGCACGCTTACTTTTTTGTGGGGTTATAATTTTGTCACACATTTTTGAGGAAATCATAGATTTATCATGTAAAAAATGCCGAAAGTAAGTGAAATCAGAGTAAAAATGAACAGTTGGAAATGTATTTTGTGGTAACTAGACTATCTTTACTATGGTTTGTGCTTTTTATAAAAGTAAAAAGCAATGTGTTTGTATGGTGTGGCTCCCAGGATGGATTGCACTTTGTGGGTCCTGCTGTGTGGGCTGCAGACATGGGGAGTGCTGGTGTTGTATTGTGCAGTGGTCACTGTGTTTCTGTCTTCAAGAAAATGAATGAAGTAGATGCTGCTATATGCCGAGAGGATAGGAGTGTGGGGGTAGAGAGGCACTGATATGGCCTGGCACAGCAGCCCTGTGAGAGTCTTTAAGAACGATATTTGCTGGGTCAAAATGCTACTGAGGCCGGACTCCCCATTGTCAGCCGGGACTCGGTGCTAGCACTATCGCCTCATAGTCAGAAGGTTGTGGGTTCAAGTCCCACTCCAGTGACTTGAGCATGTAATCCAGGCTATCACTGCAGTGCAGTACTGAGGGAGTGCTGCACTGTCGGAGGTGCCGTCTTTCGGATGAGACGTTAAAACCAAGGCACTGCCTACCCACTTAGGTGGACCTAAAAGATCTCATGACACTGTTTTGAAGAAGAGCAGGGGAGTTCTCCTGGTGTCTTGGCCAAAATTTATTCCTCAACCAACACCTAAAAACAGATGATCTGGTCATTATCACATTGCTGTTTGTGGTAGCTTGCTTAAGTGCAAATTGGCTGCCGCGTTTCCTTCATTACAGCCAATGATGTACTTTTGAAGTGTTGCCATAGTTGGTTGTAGACTCTTTGGGAAGTCCTGAGGTCGTGAAAGGTGCTATAAGTCTTTTTATTATGGATTCCTGCTGTAGATCTTGAATTGGAGGGGGAGAGGACTATGCGTCGGCCATGTGTTTGCTCATGCTGAGAAAGTTGGCAGTGCTAGCCTCATCAGGTCAGAGTGAGTTTGTTATTAATAGTGCCCACCTTACTCATCCATGGCATGTCCTGGTAGCATGAAGTGAAGTAGTAGGCAGGCAGATTGACTAAACGATCCCAAGAGTGAAAATCATTGAATCTGTGGCCCAGTGATGCCATGACAAAAGTACAACCTTATACTGGCCAGTATACCTGCCCTCAGAACAGGAGTCAGGATTGACCTGTCCATTTCCTTAATGTGTAGCTAGGAAGCCATCCGACTTTGATTTTTACTTTTTACTTGCAATAAAATCAGTTCTATTACTTTAGTTTCCTGATCAGCACTTTAGAGAACGATGTTAGATGAAGACGAACTGCTTGGTGGCAAGATAAACTAGTAATGAGAGAATTGGAGGACATGTGTAGGAATTTGCCCCCTTATCCCTTCCCTTCTTCGGTGCAATTATTGAGGGTTATAAATGGAGTAGCTCCATTGATTCTGTAGTTATCAACTTTGAATGCTGAGCCTGAATTACAATTCATTTTATGCTGCACTTCTAATGATACTGCATCTTAACTTCAAATTTCTTGGAAAATAATCTGTTTGGATAGCATGATGAGTGAACTGGGAGGAAAAATAAATTAACCATATGGAAGACCTCGGGTATAAATATGGTACAGTTGCAGCCAATTATAGATTTCCTCTTTACTGCATAATATATAATTCTGTTCCTTGAAGAAATGTGGATGATGTAGCTCTGATTTTCAGGTTTTATTTTTTTCCTGAATTTTGGTCAAAACATCAGGTGAATTCAGTTGTAAGCAAATAAGTGCTCTTTCAGGTCAAAAACAAAGCAATGTTTGTAACTACAAAATTGTGTTGATTTGATCAGCAAAAGAATTTCAGAAAGAACAAATATGATATTTTAAGCAAATGTTAAATGCATACATCTGCCTTCACAAAGTGTAATGCTGACAGTAGTTGACATGCATTTTTAGTTGCTTCCTCAGTGCATCCCACAGAACTTCATTTTCCCATCTGTACATGATGCAAACAACCGAAGCTGCAGAGTTTATTGTTGAGGTTCATATTTCAGCATTTTTAAAAACACTTAGTAAAATATTGACAATTGCATATTTTGGAAAATTTGGCAACTGCATCCTATTCCAGTCATAGTTTGAGGCTTTGGGTGGTGTGCCTTCTTTTATTACTACAACAACAACTTGCATTTACAAAGCGCCTTTAATGTAGGAATAGTGTTCAGATGGCACACTGGCGCACAGGTACATGAAAGCAGATCTGACCACGCTTAGTGCTAAATTCAGCTTGGTTCATAGTTTAGATTTGTCTTTTACCTTTCCTGTACAGCTTCAACATGGTGTCTCTAAAAGTGGTTCCTAACTTCTGACATCTGACTTGCAAGCTGCTCTCAATATTTCTTGAGATAACATGTTGGTATAATGTGTTGATTTATTCATGGAATGGTAGGTTTCAAATTTTGCAAAGTGATTTCTCTCTACCAACAAGTTTCAGAACCAGGAGATGGAGAGGGCTGTTGGGGGCAGGGTTGTGATTTAACTTGGTAATCTCATGCATCATATAGCAGTTAGCTCAATAGTGGCATCAGCATAGCCCCCTGGGAAAAGGTGCTAAACTTGCCCACTTCATGCCATGTGACATGAAAGGACCTAAAAGCACAGGAAGAAAAATAATTAAAATGAGTGTATCTGCTGTGGCATTGCTCATGGCGAGTCAGTGGTTATGCTGCTGCAAGGGATGTGCTGTACAGAAAATATGGGGGGTGTGAATGGCCACTGGAGGAAATGACGAAAGGTGTTTGAGATGTGCTCAGAACACTGAAGCAAGCGTTTTTGATTTGTTCCCAGAAAATAACCCAGCAGTTTTTCCTCACTGCAGATAGGTGAACAGATTTGCTCCCTTCATATACTACAGTTACATAGATCATAGAATGGTTACAGCACAGAAGGTGGCCGTTTGGCCCGTTGAGTCCATGCCGGCTCTTTGTAAGAGCAATCCAGTTAGTCCCATTCCCCCACTTTTTCCCCATAGCCCTGCAAATTTTTTCCCTTGAAGTATTCATCCAATTACTTTTTGAAAGTCACGATTGAATCTGCTTGCACCACCCTTTCAGGCAGCGTATTCCAGATCATAACTACTCGCTGAATAAAAGTTTTTCCTCATGTCGCCTTCGGTTCTTTTGCCAATCACCTTAAACTTGTGTCCTCTGGTTCTTGACCCTTCCGCCAGTGGGAAAAGTTTCTCTTTATTTACTTTATCTAAACCCTTCATGATTTTGAACACTTCTATCAAATCTTCTCTGCTCTAAGGAGAACAACCCCAGCTTCTCCAGTCTATCCATGTAACTGAAGATATGCAAAGTTATTATGCTTTAGTTATATAAACAACCCGTTACTTTGCTTTTCTTTGTCATTTATCTCGGATTAAATTTATTTACATTTTGATGTTTTTATATTTAAATATAAAAACATTTTTTTAAAATCACTGTCCTAATAATTGCATCTTGTCTTTGTGCTGCCAATCCTTTTCAATCCCTAGAGAGAGGGTCAGATTGGGTGGGGCTTACAAACAAGTAGTCCTGGTACATTTTGTGAATGGCCAATCTTTCTGTCAATAATCAAGACCCTGGTGTGTAATGCTGCCCCCAGCTCCAAAATGTGGCTGTTTTCATTAAACACAGAAGGGGTGTAGCTTTAAGCTGAATTCTACAGCCAAAATTCAGTGATTTGGGTGCAATTTTATGCTGCTTACTTGTTCCTCATTGGTACGTACCAATCGAGTTAAGCTGCTTTTGCTCCATTCATGTTTAGTCAATGTAGTGTTTGGTAATTTAGCAGATGAACCCTCATTTCAGCCAGTCACTAACTTTTTTGCTCCGATGGAGGTGAGATTCTTCCGAGGCCACTTTTTTTTTTAAGGATGATGCTTTTGAAAGGCATTAAGTGACAGACTTGCGCAAGATACAAGACTTAATTATATAGATGTATAACTAACTATAACCTTGATTTTGATAATTTAGAAACAAAAGCAGCTGCAAAGTTTTACTCCGTTTCACCAACCTGACTAGTTACTGCTACTCTTGGTTTGACTATAATTTGAAATCTATTTATTATGTGAATCATGTCCAAAACTATATTCGTCTGTGCCTAACCAGGGGCTGAACATAGAAATAATATAGCTGTGATTTTGTAACTGCTGGGCGGTTACAACGTTGCTGCTGTAGGTTTTTGTGTCTAGACAACTGTTTGCAGCTACCCATGTATATGCTCTTCTCCATAAACTGACTTTCCATTTATTAACTATTAGAGAATAGCTTTGCTCCCGTTCTCGATCCGCATCCAACATAGTCGATCTGTTTGGGGCAAGAGTGAATATTTACTATATCAATCATGTGTTGCTGTATTAATCCCTTCAGGGAAATTGGACCTTGGTTTCTGACTTGGGTTAGGGAAGAATCAGTGACCTGTGGAAATGAGATATGCTGGTGTGTCTGAGCAGTAAAAGCCACTTACAACCTTGTCATATCAATTGTTATCTTTTTATGTTCAGTAAAAAAATTATACCATAGTACACTCTTGTTCATTAACCTCTTTCTCCAAGTTACCTCTAAGTAATAAAAGTTAATTTCTTGTTCAGGTTTTCTAATGGAAACCTTATAATATACAGGCATGCTGGCTTCAAGGCTCATAGCACCCAATTTCTGCTGAGCAGTGAAGAGGATAGGAGTTCAAACAGTCTCGCTCCGTTACAAGACAAAAAGCTCAATTAGAAAATCTCCTACGAGGCAGACTGGCTGACAGAGCACACTGTCCTTTCATCTGTGGCACCTGGGTTTAAATCCAGCACCGCACTGGTATTGCAGCCCATGCAGTATCAAACCTGAGCAGTCACACTGTTTTTCTCTGGAGTCAGGCCCTGTACATTTTTGTTTTTATTATGTTACAAATCTTATCTCTCATAGTAAATCAGGTTAGTGAATAAATCAAGATAATAACCAAAAGGATAGTCAAAAAATATTTTGGGGGATTTGATTGATTTCTCCTTCCTTTACGGGTAGATTTTACTGCCTGCTCAAGCTTGTTCTCGTCTTTGTTTTTTCATTGGAAGCTTATCTCCCTGTTTTCTTCATGTTCAATTTGCATGCCTACCTCTCCAGTTGTGATTTGTTGCTGTTTTATAATATAAAATTTGAGCCAATCCACCGCAAGTGTGATGCAAAATTTGCAAATAGTGTTTTCTGAGTTGTGGGCAAAATGCATGCTATATGCTAGACTTTAGATGGTATAGAAAATAGATAGAATTATTGGAAAGATTTCAGAACATATTACCTTGTCTTGCTCTAAATTTCATATTCCCTGATGTTGAGTGCAGCTTCTGCCAAGGAATGGGAAAGAAGTATATGCTAATAATTTCACTTTGATGCAAGCTGCTCAAAGCTACAGTTTAAAATGATAGATTAATGTTTTGTGGGATGTGGTTGTAAGAGAACAACCCTTGCTGCTTCTGTTGGCATTAGGATCTGTTGGTGTCTACCTTAGTATTTTTAAGTAATTCATCCTCAATGAAATGACCATTATCTGTTAAACCTTTTCCCCCACTGTCTTGCAAATGGCTGAAAAATGCATTGTCTGTCACTGTTTCTTTTCCTGCACTTCTACTCTCAATTATATTGTAGGCATAGCACCTTTTTTAAAACCCACACATACTCGTGGCATATGGCTGCCTCAATTGTAGTCTTTCATTTTCCCCGTGCTTGTTTCACATATTTTGTTTTCTGTCATTGTTTTTGAATGACAGATGGCCATCTTGTATGTTGTCCTATGTAAATTTGCATCTTATGTTTCTTAATGAAGACAAGTGATGAACAAATGCTGCACACTATCTCGCCTGCAAACGGCTGGAAGCAGATCTATTTGTATTTACCCCCAGGACATGTTAAAACTAAATTGTATGTCGTTTACTCTTTAATTTAAGGTTGCTTAATTATCTGATTAATCACTACATTCCTATTTTCCTATGTTATTTATGGTGCTTAATTCAAATTGGGCAATTTAATTGGAGAAAAACAGTCAACATTTCAGGTCGAAGACCTTTCGTCAGAAAGGTCCTGATGAAAGTTCTTCGACCTGAAATGTTAACTCTGTTTCTTTCTCCACAGATGCTGCCTCACTTGCTGAGCTTTTCCAGCAATTTTTGTTTTTATTTCAGATTTTCAGCATCTGCAGTATTTTGCTTTTGGACAATTCAATTGTTTTAATGCAAAAATGACTTTGAATTGTCAGTAGATTCTACTTTACAAATGATCCTCACTAAAATCGGCAGTGCACATTCAGATAAACTCAACTTGCTTGTCTGCACCAGGACAAGATGGTGACAGATGGCAAGGTTTTTTTTAAGGAGCGAAGAGTTGATGCTCCAGGCAAGTTTAGGAGGACAGAGTATGGCACTCTGTTAATAATTTATATTTTGGAGTTGTAAATACAATACTTTATATTGCTGTTGCGCACCCCTTTGTGGCAGGAAATTTGTAATTGTACATCATCTAGGGAGGCAACATAATTTCCAAACTCGTGAGCTGTGTACAGTTGGGAAATATATCCGTTTCCCAGCTTATAAGTAAATCGATCTATTCCTTCACTTGCCACACTGCTTGCACACTACTCAACGCCACCAATTGAGGAAATTAGGATATCACACTAAATAACTTCCGCGCTGGAAAATATGGTACATGAAGTAAATATTTAAAAGTGGTTGCAGCATCTGTGTGCCTTTTAATTATATTTGTAAATTCTTGCTCTCCCTCTCCTGTCTGCTCTCCTTTCTTCCCCCCCCCCCCCCCCCCCCCCAACTCCCGACCCCGGAATCTAATTTTGCACTCACCCCACTGCCTCGTCTCGGTTTGGATTATGATCCATGACTAGGAGGGCTGAACAGTCTGGTAATTTATTTTATATGATTGTGGCCTACATTCCTTCTGGTGCAGCCACTAGGGATTAGTGCAACAATGCAGGTAAATGTTCTGCTGGTATTTTATCTTTCCTTTCTTCTGCTACGTGGTCGTGCTCCTCGTCATCAGTGCTGGGGTGGAATTTCTGTCTGCCGGTCTGCTGACCAGTCCCAAATCCTGGGGTGGAGTCATTTGCATGGGGGGATGGCTCATTTCCCGTGTTACTGGGGTATCCATCCTGGAAAAGGGGGACAAGGAATCTTTACTGGCACCTTGTCACTACATCTTGGCTCAAGATGTTCTAGCCGAAGGAGTTTGAAAATATTTTTTAAATTGCAAATTTTCTGCAAGTTGGACCCCATTTCTGTCAGGATTTTTCCCGGCATACAAGTCAGACATAGTTACCTTTGGAGGCATAATTGGTGAGATTGCTGATGAATGGTGTCATCTTGCTTCTCCTGATGATCTTCTTACGGAGAGGGATGGCTGCAAGAAGCAGCCACACCCATGCCTGGTGGGGTTTGCCGATTGGGTTTTTTATGAAGGGGGACAAAGATCCAGCAGAACAGGGGCCTGCCCCAAATTATGGCTCACACAGCCTGTTTGAACTGCTGATTCTTGCTCTCTAGTTCCTGCCACCCCCCCCCAACCCAAACAGGCTGAGGAATTTCAGGCCCAAAGTATCCACACACTTCTGATGTACAGTTTATTTTGCTAAGTTGTATATACATTTAATTATAGGACCTATCTGAGGTGCTTACCTACCAGATATCAGTTACTTGTTTTCATAGTTGTCTTTCGCATTAGAATTAAGGCAGAAAACCTTAAACATTTTATATTTATATTTTTTTCCACAAATCTTATAATTTTCCACCCTTGCCTAATAGGTAGCTTTAACTGTTGCAGATATTGCTGTTTTGTCCCAATTTTTCCAGAATAATCCAGATTTGCAAAATAATTTAACTGTTGTTTTGAAAATGGAGCTGCCACAACATTGTCGAAATACTAACTCATAATTTGACCCTTTTTGGAACTCTGACGTGCCAGGCGACACGTGATTTTTCAGTCTTTTCAATGCTTCCAGCAGCTAATGGGGTTATTTTGTGAGATGCCTATTCTCATTATCTTCTTTTCCAGCTACACATTTGTAGTTGTGCACCTAATATTAATGGTAGTTTGATGTTTCCTTTGATGGCCGAGCAACTTGGAATTAATACCAGATTTGTTTTTGCAGTAGTCTAATAATTTATCCAAAATCATCCATGTAAGTGAAATACATTAAAGCTGTTATGCATCTGTTATTTATACATACATGCCTCAGTGAAAGAGCCACCACCTTGTTGATTGTTAAGTAGCTAAATTGAGTAGGAAATGTAAAACTGGATTATTAGCCCTATTTTATATATGGATTCGGATTGATTTGCAGATTGTCTGGGAGAAACTTAAAAGGCCTAAATCCATTATCTTGCATTTAATAATTTGTGTATTTTAGATCCATTAAATGTACAGCAAAAGAATTTCTGAGCTACTCATTAGGTTTTAACTGATTTGATCAATAGGTTTTATCTGACCTTTTTTGTCTCATTGGATGAAAGGCGCTATGCTTGAGCAGCCCCTTGCAGTATGTTACATAGGGGAATGGGAGTTGCTAGATATCTATACTCATTTTTAGCAGACTTGTCCTCCTGTTTATAAAACGTCTTGTTCAGGAAGTACATTAAGGATTATTTGTATTAGTCAACACTCTGGAAGATTCATTCAAGCTGCTTCTTTCTGACCATGGCTTTTAACAGATGTTTTTTGTTTATATTTTATTCACTATTAAGCTTAATAATTAATCAGCATAAATATTCAGTATATATTTTTAGTAATTAGGAGTAATGTAGATGGAAGCAGATTATTTAACTTGGATTGTGATTCAGAACTAGAGAGCAGGAATACAAAATTGACTAGATTCAATTGAATTAGAGATGAGAAGAGGTTTTTCTTTCTCTCTCTCTCTCTCTCTCTCTCTCTCTCTCTCTTCCCTTCCCCCCCCCCCCCCCCCAGTCATCCCCAGTATTTTGGAGTAAATTATCACTTAAAGCAATTGATTCAACGTTGATTTTATCATTCAAAAGCTGGATAAATTAAGAACAAGTTTAAAGACTGTACGAATGAAGATTGATGTAGATGAGCAGATGCTCTACTGAACACAATGGCACAGATTTTCAAATTGCCACCTGGGCATAAAACTGGCATTGCAGATCAGCCATGCATTATAGAAACCGACTGATTTTTCTACCCCAGTGATTCCTATGGTGCTGACAGGATGGATGAATCCTGATTGGGACACAAATGGTCAGAGTTGAATAGTGTGGTTTGTAAAATTAGATTTTACAAAGAAGAGGAAGTTATGAGTAACTAATACTTGGTAATTTTATAATTTATTGATAGTACAATAGCATCCTGCTTTAACTTTCATTAGACCTTCAATATACCAAATACTGCTCATTACCCCTATATTAACAAATAAAGCAACTTAACCCTCTGTGGGCAGTCACAAGTATAGTGTATTAGTATGCTGCATCACCACTGGGGCACCAGTTTGACCCCAGTCTTCACTAACATATGGGCTTGTTGATGGCTAGCTGCCAGTTGCTTGCCTGTCAGACACAGCATCTTTCAAAGTGGCAGGAGCCCAGCTGATAGCAGGGAAAATTTACATGGATTCACCTTGAGTCACATTTTAAGTTGTTTTACAGGCTTCGCTGCAAACTAGAACTTGAACATCCATTTATTCCTCTGTCAAGTCCAGGATGCAGCGTCTAGGAGGCTGAGGAAGAAAATAACAAATAGTGTGTTTTTAAATTTATTTTGTTACCTTAAGTCGCAGCATTTTTAATATGGTTACCATTCACAGCATTATAAAATTCTCATCCTTGTTTTCAAATCGCTCCATGGCCTCGCCCCTCCCTTGCTCTGTAACCTCCTCCAGCCCTTCTGCGCTCCTCCAATTCTTGCCTCTTGGGCATCCCCGATTTTAATTGCTGCACCATTGGTGGCTGTGTCTTCAGCTGCCTAGGCCTTAAGTTCTGGAATCCCCTCGCTAAACCCCTCCACCTCTCTCTCTTCCTTTAAGATATGTCGAAACTTAACACTATACAAATGCATTAACACCCAAACAAAGTAGTACAAAGAGAAACTTTATTGAACCCCAACTTGTATACAAGTGGAAGAGCACCTCAAACAATGGTTGAGGGTAAAACTTCGCCGACTCAATGAAACAGCTCATGTTTATACAATTCAGTAGACAACGCCCACCTGTTAGAGAATATTGGCTCAGGTAGTTGGTCAATCAAGTAGTGAGCCTGCCCCCGAACATCCATAACCATCTTGTTACCTTGCACGTAGGCCTGAGCAGATGCTAGCTATCTCTTTTCTTTCTACATTCCTGTTCCTCGTTATCAGTAAGGCTGGAGCCAGTCTCAAGGCTACATGGCCGTTCACTAACTCTATTCCTTATCTCAAGGGAGGCCAGGCTGTACTAGGCTTAATTATCAACATACCAAGGCTCAAACGTAATTACACAATTGTGCTTCTGTGTGTGCTGTAGCTAAACCTATTATGTGAGTTAAATGAGTTAATAAAGAGTTAATATGGTCACGTATCCCTTCATGCCCTTCCACATTTGCTCCTTAAAACCTACCTCTTTTGACCTGTCCTAATAACTCCTTTATGTGGCTCGGTGTCAAATTTTGTTTGATAACGCTCCTGTGAAGCGCCTTGGGATATTTTACTACGTTAAAGGTGCATAAAGATGCAAGTTGTTGCTATGGAAACTGTCCATTTTTTCATCATACTATAAGCTGGTTAAGACCCACTGATTCGAGTCAACAATTGTATAATTTACAATTTAAAAAGTTAATTTCTGGTTTCATTTTGTCTAATTCTCTATAATCTTGTCTTTTTAACTGTCTTTAAAAAATCAGCTGGTGGTTTAGGCTGGAGGAGGTGATAGATAATCAGTGTCACAATCAAATAAGCCAGATACAGTATCTAATTTTGTTAATGTTCTCACTCAGTATTTCTCAATGTATCTCCCTTCAAGTTGTCATAGACGGTTCATTGCTCACACACAATCATTTTTTTAAAAAAAAACACATAAAGGAAAATAGATGGTGACATTTTTGGGGTTTGGAACAATTTCTGTCTGCATCACTCTTTCATTATAACATCTGCTGTGGAAAGGAGAAAATGGCTTACCTTGAACTTGTGCTGAGAGTTATATCTGGCAGTGCAAGCTCGTAGAATTTAGCTGTCCAATTTATTTTCAGAAATATACAACAGTTGGAGAACTTGGAAAGGCCACAGACACATTTGATGCTGTAGGGCGGGTGACAGAAGAACAATCGTATGGTAAGAAAGCTTCTAATTTATTTTAGTAATTCTCTTATTCCAAATGAATTTTCAACAGAATATGATTACCTGTGTCTTTTTATCTTTTTAATGTGATGGGTTTGGTTAGTAATGTACTTCAGGAGTGCACTGTTTACAGCAATGTTTAAAATATTAAATCATGTAATGTAATTTTACAAGTGTCAGTCTTGGCGCTCAGGGTTAGCACACACACCTCTGAGGCAGAAGGATGTGGGTTTAAGTTCCACTCCAGTTGAGCTGAGCAAATAATCTAGGCTGACATGTCAGTGCAGTACTGAACGAGTGCTGTATTGTCAGAGGTGTTGTCTTGTGGATGAAACAATAAACTGAAGCCCCGTCTGCCTGGAAAAAAAATCTCAAGCCATTTTTTCCAAAGAAGAGCAGGGAATTTTCCTCAACCAACGCTGCCAAAACAGATTTATTGGTTATTCATCTCAATGCTGTTTGTGGGACTTTGCTCAAATTGGCTGCTGCATTTGTCCACACAAAAAGCAGTGTCCGATAAGTGCTTTGGGATGTCCTCTTGTTCTCTCTTTTCAGCCACAGGTTACAAAATACTTGTTGAATCACTAACCTCAAAACTGTTTCATAGGTAATTGTTTCTAATACTCCCTCATATACTGTCAGAGGAGAACATGAGTTGATAACTGCAAATGGAACTGCTAGGCTGAGGCCGATTCTGTTGGAATAGGGCTGTTCACCAATTCCCTTCTATGACTTTGCCCATGGATTAAATGTAACGCACCCAGGAAGTTCTAGTTGTAAAAATTGTTAAATGAATGTGGGAAACATTTAGTTTCAACTGACATTTGGCTTGAGCTTCTGCCGCCCCTCCGCCCCCCCCCCCCCCCCTTCACTGGAGGCAGGTTTCCTTGTGTTGACTCAGTTAAGGGGTAGAATTAACATCACCTGAGGAGATTGCAGCTATCTTTTCCTGAAGAGGATATAGGGGATAGAGAAAATAGTGGAGATTTCCTCCTGAAATCATTCAATCACAAGAATACTAAAAAAAAACTAGTTCGTGAATACCATTTTTTAATTCATCAAGGATTACTTATTTTATTTGATTACTCCTGTACCAGCGTTTATTTTCTTTCCTCCTCCCCTGAAAGTGGTATTACATTTTGCCAACTAGGAACTGAGCTGTATCTACTCAGATTCATTTCACGTGGGACCTTTAACAAATGAAAGATAAAAGGTTGCTAATCACATCAGTCTGGGCTAGGTTCAAACCCAGAGTTGAAAGCAAAGTACCCTAAGCCATTGAACTACCCAGTAAATAATATTGGGGGAGGGGGCGAGAAAGGAAAGTTTTCATATATTTTGGGTTACAAAATCCAAGTATCAATGTATCATCCAAAACATCTAGCAAAAGTGATACTATCTTGACCATTTTGAATGAAATTAGTAATTGAAATAATGTTTTTCTCTCTTTGGCATGAGGGCAAGAGCTTGAATGACTGTTTGTTTATTTTGCCATGAACTAGATCACATAACAAAGGACGACCTGGAGAGTACTCTGAAGAAATTTACAGGAAACATTATGCAGACTCCTCCACTGTAAGTTAATACTTTTGCTTTTTTTGGCAGATTGGGGCTGATAGGGGATAATTCCTGCGGATATTTTACATTCTTCAACCTGCAGATCTGTTCGTCACTTCCATGAATTAAAGAAACATTTAGATGCGGAAAAGTCCATAATTGTTCAGCTTTTTATAAATTGCCACCCCTGCAACCTGAGCCCAGCATGAGTTGGTACAGAGAGGAGAGAAGGAGGAATAATTGTGTTCAGGTCTATTTTTTTCCACAAACAGTGTGCACACTATTCGGATGATTTTGAATGTTAGGATTTTAGATATCACTCCACAAAGTTTAAGTAATTCGATCAAAATTATTGATCTTTCAACGTGAACATGACACATAAACTGCATGGATTATCCTGACTGAGGCCTGATGTGAAATCCATGGCTGGCACAAAAAAGTGGTCAAAACATAATATCACTACCACAAACTCCACAGAAGCTGATACATAAGTCATTACAAGGTAGCTATCTCCTCTTGGGACTATAAGGAGCCGCTTGAACTTCTGTCTTGTGATTTGACATCTTCTGAACTTGATTGTTAAGATTACTGCCTTATAATCACTCCTGGATGACCATTATTCTCCCACATAATTCATGCTAACTACAGAGTTCTGTAAAAGAGCTTTTTTTTCAAAAAAAATGGTCAAGTAACCGTACATCATTGTATCTTCTTTGTATCTGTCTATTAAGTCATAAAGTTAAAAGCTGTAATTTAGTTTCTGGGTTTTGCAGTTGTCATTCAAGTTCTTTAATTAAATTACAGTCTTTGTAACTCCTTCCAGATTATTTGTTGTTCCAAAACCGTCTCTTCCACACATGTCTGAGATTCAACAGCAGCTGCTAGGCAACCGTGGCATAGTCTTGTATTTGTTGTATTTAATTTGACTAAAATAGAGTAATGTGTTGTTTTTAAAAGATCTCTGTACACTTTTTCAATGTAGGATAATTAAATTAAATGTAGAACGGTAAATGTTTAATCACCTTTTAAGGTATAGAACTTCCCAGGTACTTTGGGGAGCTTGCACTTAATGAGCATTATTTAACCAGTGCAAGCCAATGGTTGGTAAAATTGTACCACTGAATGTTCTACAGCAGCATGAAAATTAAATCCAGAAAATTCTTCCATGAGCATTGGGGATCTCCTGATTATATGATGTGCTAAATATCTTGGAGTATAAAAGAAAGGCAGAATTGACATTTATATAGCGCCTTTCATGACCTCAGAATGACCCAAAGCCGGTGCTTCACAGCCAATAAAGTACTTTTGAAGTGTAGTCACTGTTGTAATGTAGGAAACATGGCAGTCAAATTGCACACAGAAAACAACAATGAGACAATGGCCAGGACACTGGGAGAACTCCCCTGCTCTTCTTTGACTAGTGCCTTGAGATATTTTACGTCTACCTCAGAGGATAGACGAGGCTGTGGTTTAACGTTTAATCCGAAAGACGGCAACTCTGACAATGCAGCGCTCCCTCAATACTACACTAAAGTGTCAACCTAGATTCTGGGCTCAATTTTGAAATGGTGGCAGCGGGGGGGGGTGAAGGTGCGCGTGGCAAACCCGAATAAACAAAACTTGCTATTTCCGACGTGATTGCATCGTAATTGGTGGTGATTAACATGCCCTCTGGGTTTCGCACCCGGCAGCCAGCCTGATCAACAGGCTGGCTGCCGTCAGGAGCTGCAGTGCGGGGGGGTGGGGGGAGGAAGAGAAAGAGAGCGAGACGTCATCCGACGCTGGAACTGAAGATCGGGGCGGGGTGAAGAGGGGGAGATCGGAGTAGGGTGGAAAGGTAGGTTGATTTTGTGTTTTAACTTCGTGCAATGGTTTTTTATTTAATTTATTGTGTTTCTTTTTGCCTGATTCGGCCCTTCACGCCTGGTTTCATCAGGCGTGAACCAGAAGCCGTGGGAAAGCTGCCCAGGTAAGTTAAAAAATCGTTCTAACTACCTAATATGTCACAAGTAAAGTGACTTAAGTACCTCAGTGAGGTACATTTGGCTCTTTAACTGTCATCCCGCTGGCTTTAATTGCCGGCAGGACTTCCAGATTCGGGACGCCCACGCGCACTCAGGTGCGTCCGCGGGGAACTCGGAAGTCAGTGGGTTGGAGCCGGCTTCCAAACCCTCGCCGCATTTCTGCAATTTTCGACGACCCCCCCCCCAACGCACCCTCAATTTATGTGTAAAATCAAGCCCCATGTGTTCAAGTCTCTGGAGTGAGGCTTGAACCCACAACCTTCTGACTCAGAATGCTATCACTGAGCCAAAGCTGTCAAGTAAAGTATTGATTCAATCTATTTCTTTCCATTTGTGATTATAAATCGTGATTCTAATAAATCAACACAAAAGTATTTTGAAAACAGTAGCCATATAACTAATAGCTAGAGTTAAGATTACATTTCCCAGGAAATGTGAGGATTAATCTGTGTCCCTGAAAACCGTGAGCCTAAAAGGAAAAAGGAAGCCGCATTTTTCAGTTAATTGTGATCTTTAAACATTCATATCAGAATTCATAGGAACATAGAAATAAGGATAGGCCATTCAGCCCCTTGAGCCTGTTCTGCCATTCAATTAGATCATGGCTGATCTGTATCTTAACTCCATTTACCCATCTTGGTTCCATATTCCTTAATACCCTTGACTAACAAAAATCTATCGACTTCAGTTTTGAAATTTTAAATTGAACCCCCAGCCTCAATAGCTTTTTTTTTGGGGGGGGTGGGGGGGGTGGGGAGAGAGTTCCAGATTTCTGCTACCTTTTTGTTTGAAGAAGTGCTTCCTGACATCAGCCCTGAATGGCCTAGCTCTAATTTTAAGGATATGCCCTCTTGTTCTGGACTCGCCAATAAATATGTTTGTCTTTTATATATTTGTAAAATTGTTTTGGGAGGGCCTTGCAGGCCCCAAGAATTTTACAACTCGAATGTGAAATTTCATTTAAAAAATGTTGGCACGTTGGTACCAAACACACATGCTTCACCATGAAGTGGGACAATTATAGTTTTGATTCTTGCTCTGCACAATTCAAGATCAGAGCCATACTGAGTGGAAGGCACTGATCTGAAGCTGGAAATCAGAAGGAAGAGTTGTGCCTGGATGGTGTCTAGGAAGCCGTGCTACAGAGATATTGGTAGCCTGGGAGCGGGCTGCGTGCCAGTTCTCTGCAATAGAAGCAAGGAAGCTGGGCGAATCTGAAGCTGTGGAAGTAACTTGTAGTGAAAGTTACATTTTTTTTAAAAACGCTTCTTTAGCAGCTGATTGTTAATGAATGTTTTCACAACATATTGGGAATCACATAAATCCCTTTACATTTGGCAAGGTTTTAAAAAAAAGTTTAATTTTTTTTTTAATTCTTACTTTCAGATATTCTGCTTTGAAACAAAATGGGCAACGGCTTTCCTGTTTGGTGAAGAAAGGAGAAGCTGTGGAAGCTAAACCTGCCAGACCTGTAATGGTTTATGATCTTTCTGTACAAGACTACAATCCTCCTCTCTTTACTCTTAGTAAGCAGTCACTTGTCTTAGTACTTTGATGCGATGTAGTGCAAGCTCAGTATATACAGTTTATTATTTAAGAGTTAGTTTCACTTATCAACTTGGGTAGGGAGAAAGAGAAGAGTTTAATTCATTTAACGTGGAAATAGCCACTGCTGGTATAGTCACAGTCAGGAATGGAAGGCATCTGGAGTTAATTTCTTAACAATTTTAGTGCAATTTTTTGTTTTTATCTTTTCAGAAGCATAACCAGTGGAATTGCAGTGAGCCACGAGTTTGTGAGTTATTAATTTGTTAATGCAGTGGCACTAGATAACCAGCTTTTTTTATTTAAAAACATACATCTTTTAGATGGAGAGAAGTATTTCATGGATAATTTTCTCTAAATCACTCAGAAATCTAAGTGCAGTATTGTAATTTAAATCAACAAGCTGTCTAATCCAGTTTTGAACTATCTATTGCAGACTAATTTTTACCATTCATTTGAGATGTACTTCTGAATTCTAATTTCTAACCTATCTTTTCCCCCCCCCCACCCCCCCAACCATGCCCTCTCTGCGCTCATCTTATCCATGAGACCCTGCTCTCTTGACCCTATTCCCACTAAATTGCTGACCACTCAACTTCCCTTCTTGGCCCTCATGCTAGCTGACATTGTAAACGGTACTGTCCCCCTCCCTTTCATATCTGCCATCATCACCCGTCCTCAAAAAAAAAACTCATCCTTGACCCCTCTGTCCTTTCAAACTATCACCCCATATCCATCCCCTTCCTCTCCAAAATCCTTTAACGTGTTGTTGCCTCGCAAACCTGTGCCCGTTTTCCCGCAGTTCCATGTTTGAATCGCTCCAGGTTTTCACCCCTGCCACAGCACTGAAACGGCCCTAATCAAAATGACAAATTACATCCTCTGTGACTGTGACCATGGTAAACTGTCCCCCCTCATCCTTCTCAACCTGTCTGCAACCTTTGACAAGGTCGACCACGCCATCTTCCTCCAAGGCCTCTCCTCCGTTGTCCAGCTGAATGGGACTGTCATCGCCTGGTACCACTCTTGCCTATCTAAATGTAGCCAAGGAATCTCCTGCAGTGACTTCTCTTCCCACCCTGCACGGTTACCTCTGGAGCCTCTCAAGGATCTATCCTCGTCTCCCTCCTATTTCTCATCTACATGCTGCTCCTCGGCAACATCATCCATAGACATGACGTCAGGTTCAACATGTACGCTGATGACACCCAGCTCTACCCACCACTACCTTTCTCAACCTCTCTAGTGCCTCTGTATTGTTAGCCTGCTTGTTGACATCCAATCTTGGATGAGCTGCAATTTCCTCCAACTTGTTTAGTGGCTGGCCTGTATGCAGTACCTGTTCACTTTGCTTTTAATAGCATTTGATTTCTGTTAGCTGAATGTGGCAGCGTACACAGTCCACTTCATAACTGTAAACGTGTATGCGAGGGACTATGTTAATTAGAATCATAGAAAATTTACGGCACAGAAGGAGGCCATTCGGCTCATCGTGTCCACGCCGGCTGAGAAACGAGCCACCCAGCCTAATCCCACTTCCCCGCATTTGGTCCGTAGCCCTGCAGGTGTCATGGCTGTTCATCTTCACATCCAGGTACTTTTTAAATGAGTTGAGGGTTTCTGCCTCTACCACCCTCTCAGGCAGTGAGTTCCAGACCCCCACCACCCTTGGGTGAAAAAATGTTTCCTCATTTCCGCTCTAATCCTTCTACCAATCACTTTAAATCTATGCCCCCTGGTTACCGACCCCTCCGCAAAGAGAAATAGGTCCTTCCTATCCACTCAATCTAGGCCCCTCATAATTTTGTACACCTCAATCAAATCACCCCTCAGCCTCCTCTGTTCCAAGGAAAGCAACCCCAGCCTATCCCATCTGTCATCATAGCTAAAATTCCCCAGTCCTGACAACATCCTCATAAATCTCCTCTACACCCTCTCTAGTGCAATTACATCCTTCCTGTAATGTGGTGACCAGAACTGTGCGCAGTACTCAACCTGTGGCTGAACTAGTGTTTTGTACAGATCCAGCATAACATCCCTGCTTTTATATTCTATGCCTCGGCGAATAAAGGAAAGCATTCCATATGCTTTCTTAACCACCTTATCTACCTGTCCTGCTACCTTCAGGGATTGTGGACATGCAGTCTAAGGTCCCTCACTTCCTCTACACCTCTCAGTATCCTCCCATTTATTGAGTATTCCCTTGCCTTGTTTGCTCTCCCCAAATGCATTTCCTCACACTTCTCACTGTGGTTTGAACTCCATTTGCCACTTTTCTGCCCATCTGACCAGTCCATTGATACCTTCCTGCAGTCTACAGCTTTCCTCCTCACTATCGACCACACGGCCTATCTTTGTGTCATCTACAAATTTCTTAATCATGCCCCCTACGTTTAAGTCCAAATCGTTACTGTATACCACAAAAAGCAAAGGACCTAGTACCGAGCCCTGTGGCACCCAACTGGAAACAGCCTTCCAGTCCCAAAAACACCTGTCGACCATTACCCTTTGTTTCCTGCCACTGAGCAAATTTTGGATCCAATGTGTCATATTCCCTTGGATCCCATGGGCCTTTACTTTTTTGACCAATCTGCCATGTGGGATAAGCAAAACTTGGGGGGTGTGTGTATGCAAATGTAATTGATATCTTCCTGCTAAGTTCATAAATTGGAATAAAAAGGCATATGGATTGCTGGTTTATCAATGTTAAGCTTGGTACAAACCTGGATTTGTTAGAACTGCTCAGTCAAGTTGTATGCAATCATTTTGGCTTTTGAAATGTGTTTGCTTTCTGCGTTCTAAATTCATCAACAAAACAATATTTTGATACAAAGGGAAAGACACCAGCTTTTGCATAAATTTGAAGTTAGCACTTAAAATAAACAGGTTGGTCCACGTTCGGCGGATCATAATTACTTCACTTTGGTGCGGTTGTGAACAAAGCTCAAGTACTAGAACTGTAACCACTAATTGTGCAACCACACAAATTTTTAAAATGTGAGTGCACACAGACCAATTTATAACTTATTTGCAAAGGAGACTCCTCTGTGAAAAATGTATACAGAATAATATTGTCATGAAGTACCTTATTAATTTAACTTAATGATTATGATTGTTGACTGAAGCACTGGTGAATGTGAAAATTCAAAACTAAGGTATCCGGGATAATGTGAAGAAAATATGAAGCCTATCTTTCTGCCAGTCTCTTTTGGAGCTAGATGTTTGTTTTTAATTGATTAAGCAATAGCTGTGAAATCTGCTATGACAAGTTTATTTCTGAGTATGTCAGCACAAGACAAAAGTGTCGTCTAATTTGTCATTTGTTTTTCAGCTTTTTACCCTTTAAGATTATAAAATCATGTGGGGCAACTTGGCAATTACAGACCCATTAGTCTTGCATCAGTACCATGTAAAATAATGGAATCGATTATCAAGAGTAAATTGGAGGATTACTTGAACAATAATAACTTAGTGAACAGCAGTCAAGCTGGGTTAGTGATAGAACCTGTCTGACCAATCTCCTTGATGTTTTTGAGGAAGTGATATCCCTTGTGGATTTTGGACAGTCCGATGATAAGTATCTCGACTTCCAATAACATTTGCTAGTTTTTAATGTGAAAGCCTTCAATTTAAGCTTCAACTGGTGGGGATTCGGGGTAGAACTGGGAATGGATAAGAAATTAGTTGAAAAATGGGAACCAGTGGGTGCTTCTTAGAGGAGCAATATTGGGGTGGGGGCAAGTGCTGAATGGTTTGTCCAAGGCATTGGCAAACTATTCAAATTCACAGACTATACCAAATTAGTTGAATCTGTGAAAGCAGCTAGTGAACCTAGATAAAATGGTACGTGGCCAGATATATGTGCTGCATATGCTCTGCTCAGACTATACCTTCAGTACTGTGTCCAGTTCTGCTTGTTGAGACATAGGGTTCACATTTGAGTGTCTTCCTTGTGATTCAGAGAAGAGTCAGAAGAATGAGTCATGAGGAAAGACTGGGGAAACTTGGACTTTTCAGCCTTGAATGAAGGTGACTGAAAGATCTTTTGAGATCTCTAAGATACCAGGAAATGGTAGAAAAGTAAATCCAGAACACTACTTCTAACTAAACCTTGATGGGACAAGTTCAAAACTACTTAAAGGCAAATTTAGGATTGATGTTAGGAAGCTGTTCTTTGCACATAGAGTAATCAACACGTGGAATACGCTTTCGGATAGAGTAATGGAGGCAAAAACCCTGGAGATGTAAGAAATAGATTCTGTGATGAGGGGACTGTAGCGTCTTCTGCATTCATGAGATGAGGTCAAATGACCTTCCTCATCTGTATCTATTTTGTGATGAATTCCAGGAATGTATTCTACCAAGCTGCTGTAGTAGATCCAGAACAGTTAACTTAGAGTTATAGACATCTTGGCCTTTTATTTCAAATGAATCTCTCCATATGGATGTTATATTGGCCCTTCTGTACTTTTTGCACTGAATAAATAACATTCTGTTTAACCATCCAAAATGCACAGACTGTGGCTTGTAAAGTGTTGCTCAGAGAAGAAAAAAGACTGCTGACGTTTTATGCTCCAAATTAGCTGATTAAAGTGCTGTGTTTTTATTTCAGATGTTGAATGTGGAGGTGGCTTTTACGTCCGAAGTTTGGTTAATGACCTTGGCAACGGTAGGAACAAATAAGCAAACTTATTTGATAGCAAAACAGAAAATGCTGGAAATCTGAAAAGATTAGTACCATTTGCAGTTTTTTTTCTTCAGGAGCCATTTCCATGAAATGCGATGTCATACATTAATGCAAATATTTTATTTTTGTTAGAGCTTTCTTCGTGTGCCCATGTAAAGGAATTGATCAGAACCAAACAAGGTCCTTTCACATTGGATGAACATGCACTTCCAGAGGAGAAATGGACAATAGATGAAATAGTTAAAGCTATAGAGACCTGCACGCAGTTAGTTCCATCTGAAACAATGTGTAAGAAATTGAAGGCAAACTCTCTGGAAAACACTGAACAAGAAAAGGAAGCTGATTGAAGTCAAGATGCACTTCTTATGGATAAAACAGAAAGTAAGCAAAATACAATGTAATCTGAATTATTCTGTTGTACTCTTGTATATTTCAACACATCTTGAGATTTAAACAGCTCAGAATAAGGAGCATGTTAAAGAATATATTCTCTTTGAAAATGCCATAAATGTTGTCCCTTTGTGTTGCCCAATTAAATTGCAACCTGCTTTACACTCTCCAAAAGCTATTGCCCTTCAAATAGACTTTGTCAACAAGGGAAATCCAATCAACATCCCTGAGACTTTGCTGTGTTGAAATGTTCATAATTCACAATTCTCCCTTTTATGCAAGATGTGAATAACGCTTGAATAATTAGGAAGTAATAAATGAATAGGAACTTCAGTGAACATATTGTTATTGAAGCTGTGTGTTTGATTAATAATTGATAAAGTTGTTTCTTTGCTGTGAATTGGACATTTATAACCCTGGAATGTGGATATTTTTGTATCAGAGCATACAGAATCTTTTCCTGCAACTTTGCACCTCAGGTATCTGATGTGTGTTGTAATATCCTCCCACTTCATTTACAATGATGGCCTGCTTCGTTATCAATGACCTCTTTACGCCTTTAGCCAATTCATCCCTACACAATATATATTTTTACGTATAAAATGTCTAATGTGGGTCTGTCACATCCAAACAGTCACATTTTTGTTACAAATACAGAACAACCTTTATGAGAAGAATCTGGTCCCTGACCTTAAGCCTGAAATTTACAAGCCATTACAGCTGTCCTCTTAACAGCAGAGGTTATAAATAACTGCAATTATCTGGATTTGCTTTAAGAGCATCAACCTTAAAAGGACAGGACAGGCCAGGTTGGCAGCTAAGCATCACAACTATGCTCTAGACCCAGACTACCTTTTGAGCAATGCTATGGAAGAGCCTTTAGTTTTCAAAATATTAAATGGTCGTGAGATGAATTTCAGCAGATGTTTTGGAGAAGATCCGCAAAGGTTTTGAGCTATCGCACGTATAGCTTTGCAATTCAGTCTGACCATCCGTATTTTAAATTAATATAAATAAAGCCAGCTCTGATGCAGAACAGCAACCATCAGTTCGGCCAAACTGGATTTCTTGCAAGTTTATAAATATCCACAGTGTAACAGAAGAATTACTATTTTGGAACACTAATTGATATCTCTTGAGCAATCCTAGCAGGATCTCAGCTGCTGATGAGTTATAAATTTATTACATGTGTGGCAGTATGTCTTGTATGGTAACCCAATTTCTGCAGTAAAACAGATATACTTGCCAGTTGTTAAAATACAACGATCTTTATGTTTCTATGGATGTGAGAAAAAACAGTTTAAGAATAGTGTAAATAATAACAAAATTAGCTAGTTGGATTGAAACCTAGTTCAGCTGTGGCATGGGTAGTTTCCAATGGAGTTACATAGAAGTTGATTTTGGATATCCTGTCAATGATAGATGGAGCACTCAAAGGGATCTGGAACAACTAATGGATGGTTTGAAAAATGGGAGTTGGATTTTGTGTAAATAAATGTACGCTAATGTGTTACAATCCCAATCACCACAATGTGACCAGGCTGTTGAAGACCTTTCACTCTGAGAGGTCCTGGCCTTGACGCATCAAAAGCTCTGTGACCATGAGGATGAGTAGGTGGGGGAACAAAGATTGTGAGGCTTTGGGGTATTTGATTTACTGAAGAAAATGTTTTTTTTGCTGCAGCTTGTATATCCTATGCAAACCAGTTACTGCATACGCACTATATGCAGGTGTACTTTCAGCATCTGTTGCCAATGGTTACATAGCAATTGTGAAACAGATGTATGTAAATTGTTTTCTGAGCATTGGTCTTATTTGCTTGAAATTGAAGTCTGTAGCTAAGTGCATGTTTAATGCAATATACTGCATCTAAGAGGTGGAACTTCAGGGACGTCAGGGATCCAAATTACTTTTTTTTAAATTGCTTTAAAGGTTTTAAATTGAAGAACTGTTCTAAAATTTCTGAGAGCTTGGGCTGTTTTGATATTGGAGTCTTTTGCAAATCCTGTATCTTGGGTGTTGAAGTATATGTTAAATCTGGTTTGTCAAAAATAGGAACGCATGTGATAGGAAATTGCCCTCAAATACTGAAGTGTGCCAAGTGGGTAAACAGTTTTTTGTGAGCAGCCTTAATACCCCTTCAATTGGCATTTTAAAGGGACTTTTGGAGAAGCGGTAAGATATGCAGATCAGTTATTTATAGCTGTAGTATATTTCTTGTCTTAGTATTTTTTTAATCGTCTCCTGTTTTCCCAGTAAGACACATGATGTTGCAGCAGCCATGTTTCCATAGTTATTTTTGGGGCATTATGATCCATCTCTTTAATAAAGTGGAATGGGAAAGAGTCCAATATCAGTAATTCTCTTAACTAGAAAGACTGGCACGTTAGATGATGAGACAACAATTGTAAGTTACCTGTCATGCAATGTATCTATGTTTTTAAAATAATTATTTGAATGTTGCTGATGGGTAAAGTATTTGGCGCTGGTTAGGTAATTTTTTTAAAACATTTTTTTTTTCCAATCCTCCTTTCATAAAGGTGTCAACTCTTTGCTGCTGTACACTTCCACTGGCGCCAACTACCCTACAGTGCTTTGTCCAAGTGGCGATTGTTCATGTGTGTTAGGCTATTTATCCATGGGGGCATCATGGATCCTATGGTTAATCCTATTCTCACTTGGTATCCAGACATGCATACTCCAGCTGCTGCATAGCAATCCTAAGAGAGAACCTGGCAGATTTAACCCTCCATAGCCCGCTAGCTTTGGCAGTGAAGTCAGTTGTAGCACCCTCACTGCTGCCGTGGGTGAGATCAACTAACTCGGCACAGATGGGGTTATTGAAGCAAGGAAATTGCTGTTCTATATGTCTTAACTGCCCACTGAGCCACCAGATATCTGTTTTTTGTGGGTTTATTTTACATTTTTACGGACATGGCTCTTTTTTTTTTTCTTTCTAACCACCCACATCATTGAGCATTCTCAAGTGAGATGTAAAGCAAGTGTGTAACACAGAACTCCAGTAATGTGCCGCAATCTCAAAAAAGGACCAATATGACTTTTTGCATTTCTCACGCCATTCATCTTTCTGACCATTTGGTACTAATCAAGACAATTTGATCTTTGAACTCAGTTCTAGACTCGAACTTTGTTCCCTCATCATTACTGATGACCAGAGGCAAGACTGAATGCAACCCAGTTGAGATGATAAACCACTGAAAGGAGAATATGGCAACGTACAATCAGAAAGACGAAGCTGTGAATCTAGTTCCTCGTACTGTTTACCTGCCATACTTTTAATCATGCAAGTATTGAACTGAAAATCATGGAGACTGTTTTAAAGGGGAACAATACAAACAAATAAATGATTCCATTAATTGCATTATTCATTGCTTTTTCCATTTCATACTCTGGATATTTCTACTTCTGATCAGAGCACTGTGTATACAATTGATCATCAGGGTGGCCAAATTACATTACTCATGGCCCCTTCACATTCTAGCACTTCTACTTGAAGCAGTTCTGTCATATCTTTGGTTGCTATTGTTGTGGATTTAACCTATTCATATTGCAGAGTGGATTCTACAGCATTAGTGGTAAAAAGCATAAAACTGCACACTTGCACATGCAGCTATTTGTAAGCTGTGGTTTGTGGCTTGTATTTCTGGCGCCTGGACCCTCACCAATTATTGAGGAAGGTTCATGCAGATTAACAAGAAACCGCATCAGCGACTTCCATGGGTGGGTTGAGTACTCAGTCGCATGAAGCCAGAAAAAATAGTCCCCTGCCCTACCAGTCGCACTGTTTTTGTATTTGGCATTACCACCTCAGATCAGTTTTGGCGCCTTTACCTAATTTATTTCACAGTGTTGCCATTGAAGTTGGAGCTGCTGTCTCTGGCTATACTGTAATGGAAAAGAACCATTAGTAATATAATTAAAAAAATAACCTGACCCCTGCAACTTAACTTTCCATTTAAAATTAAACCAATTTAAGATTTGGTCAGATCAATACCATTAACCTATTTTCATGCAATCTATTAAACTGCGGAAGCTGAGAGATCAGGAGTGTAATCTCAAAGGAACTAGTACAATTTGCAAAGCGTTTAAATAGATCAAGATGATGAAGAAGGTAGGATGCAGTTTTTAATCAAAGTATTCATCACTTATTAGCAGAAAATAATACATAAATTAGCATTGCCGAAGAGGCTGTGGAGATTTAGACTGGAGATGATTTTTTCCGAGTAATAACTCCATTTGAAGTTTGAAGATTTTCAACAGTTCTAAGTATCAGATAAAATATATAATGGGCCAGATGCGATGTGAGAGCTTTCCTTATGCTATGTCACAAAATTGTTAATCTGCAGCCTCAAAACTGCATTGAGAGTTTTGTAAAGAGCATAATAATTTTTAGCAACAGGAAAAAGTAATTTGCCATGAAAGCCCTTCCCATTTGCAGAAAATAACTTCTATTTTCCTGCATTCCCACTGTATCCCTCAATCATTTCTTTCCCCAGAAATATATCCAATTGCCTCTGATTTCTATGTATGCTATGTGCTTCAGTGACCTTATCTGGTGACTTACTCCATATTTGCTGCCCCTTAAATGAAAGAATGCCACCATCTTACTGCTAACTCCCTAATTTTTTACTTGTGCTCCCTGTTTTTAGAACCCTTAGCATACAATGTGCTTGGATCAATTTCCTTCATGCATGTGAAACCAACTAATTGAAGGGGATAATGCTGACAATTTCACTGGGGAGTTCATAACAAATTAACTCATGCGAGCCTGACCATTTGAACAAGTTATTAGTCGTCAGAGAGAGGTGGTTTTTATCCATCTAGTTACTTCATTCAAATCCTGATTGTTGTGGTGAAAGGATATTGTTCAACCCAATTTTTGACCTTTCTCTATTCATGAATTTTGCTTTTTGTTCCCTTTCAGCTAGGAGTATTGTTTTGTATGTTCATTGTGCGTGGGAGAAAAGGTATTCATTGCTTAAGATTTATCAACATGATTCAGAAAATCCAACAGTTCAGATTGAGGATGCACAGACAGGCACATCTATTACTTTTTTAGTAATTCAATTAAATTACAATTGAAGAACATAATTCAGTTGCTTCATTTTGAAATCAAGAGGACATAGACAGGCTGGTGGAATGGGCAGACACATGGCAGATGAAATTTAACACAGAAGTGCGAAGTGATACATTTTGGCAGGAAGAATGAGGAGAGGCAATATAAACTAAACAGTACAATTCTAAAGGTGTGCAGGATCAGAGAGACCTGGGGGTACATGTGCACAAATCTTTGAAAGTGGCAGGACAGGTTGAGAAAGCGGTTAAAAAACCTTCAGGATCCTGGGCTTTATAAATAGAGGCATAGAGTACAAAAGCAAGGAAGTTGTGTTGAACCTTTATAAAACACTGGTTTGGCCACAACCGGAGTATTGTGTCCACTTCTGGGCACCGCACTTTAGGAAGGATGTGAAGGCTTTAGAGAGGGTGCAGAAAAGATTTACTAGAATGGTTCCGGAGATGAAGGACTTCAGTTACGTGGATGGACTGGAGAAGCTGGGGTATTCTTAGTGCAGAGAAGGTTAACAGGAGATTTGATAGAAGTGTTCAAAATCATGAAGGGTTTAGATAAAGTAAATAAAGAGGAACTGTTCCCATTGACAGAAGGGGCGAGAACCAGAAGAGACAGATTTAAGGTGATTGGCAAAAGAACCAAAGGCAACATGAGGAAAAACTTTTTTACGCAGCGAGTGGTTATGATCTGGAATGTGTTGCCTGAAAGGGTGGTTGAAGCAGATTCAATCGTGGCTTTCAAAAAGGAATTGGATAAATACTTCAAGGGAAAAATTTGCAGGGCTACGGGGAAATGGGACTAACTAGATTGCTCTTACAAAGCCGGCATGTGCTCGATGGGCTGAATGGCCACTTCCTGTGCTGTGTAACCATTCTATGATTCTATGAAACACACTATTACCTATTATCCTTTAATCAGTGTTTTGAAAATTACCTGTACAATAACCTGCTTTAAAATGTTAAGGATTCCCACTGTCTCTTCATGTTGAGTGCTTTGTAACCTTCTGTTTGAAACCAAACTGAACAATAAATCCAAGTTTGTAATGCATGATATGGAATGGTTCCCAACAAAACTACACCAAGAATAGAAAAGAGGACTGTAGTGTTACTGTTCTGTGTTAATAAGACATGATGCCAGCTCTTCAATCGATCCATGATTGCTCTCCAGATCAAGCTAGCTCACTGCAGAGGTCCATTTGTGCTCTCCACTTGCCTGCTCACTTCAGCAACAACTGAAATATTTATATTAACTTCAGAGATGGCATTCCCATGAGATATCACCTGGAATGCCAAGTGAAAAACCTAAACTGGAGCATATGTGAGATGGTTGAAGTTTCTATTAAGTAGAATGAGTGTCATGCAGCCCTACTTATCCTGAACAAGATTATTCAAATAATATATTTTGGTAATGTCCTTGACTTCTGCTAATTTGAACTACTTAACAGTTGGTAAAGATAAAAACATTTACTCGAACAATATTTTTTGAATAAGTTTATCTTCCCAATTTAGTACAACATGCCCTCTTTAATGTTTTGTTTATGGCTCCCTCATGATAAGAGTAGCCATATACAAATTTTTTGGATGGCAGTTATAGCTGGGGTATAATACTTTTCAGTGTTGTGGATTCCAACTGGCCTACGACGTGGTAGGTGAAAAGGGCTATGCTGGAAAATAACCTCCCTCTATATGCACTCCTGATTCAAATGTGCTTTTGTATGTACCTGAAAACTCTGAGAGCCTCTATCTTGTATGATGCACAGATCTGAAATACAGCTGTGATGCAACATTTGTCAGACACTCTTATAATATGTAGTGCATTTTATTAGCTCTTATAGTAATAAAGCATCTCTGCACTGAGAATATATGTCTACAAAGGTCTGTTTTGTTAACAAGCTTGATTGCATTTAATTTGTTCATTTTGAGCAAATGAGTTTTGTAAACAGAAAGCAAACTTGTGCATTGTTCCAGTTAAAAGGTTGACATTGAGGCACCCGCAAGTGCACTTTAAAAAGGGAACACAAAATAGAATTAATGCAGACTTTTTTTTCTTTTCCATTTTTGTGATGCTTAAAACATTTTTTAGAAATTGCATTCTTTTACTTTGTTTTTTTTCATGCTTCTATCTATGCCACTTCCTTACCTCCCACCTTTTTAGAATCTCTTTTGAAATCTTAATAGTTCAGGGTGACTTCTCACTTTTTAACCGGCATTTGCTTTCTGAATCTGTCATGTTGAATGACTCCATTTGTTTTGCGATTCTCTGATTTGTACTAACAATCAGAATCTTTTGTTCTAAAACTCATCTGTTTTGCACTATTGGTAAACATCATGCTTGTAGTTCTTACACAATGTTTCTCTTGCCCCATTTAAAAAAACGTTGAGACACCCTAAATGAAAATTTAGGTTCTCTTGCTTTTTTAGGGGGAGGAGAGGGTGAGCAAAAGGAAAAATGTATTTTCTGAAAAAGCAAATTTGAATAATGTACAAATAATCATTTTACAATATATAAAAAATTGACTGCACTAGCAGTTATGCTAATGTTTTAACTATTCTAAATTAATCTCAGCACTTCCCACTGAACATGATAATTAGGTGAATCAGTTATGAGCATTTAATCTCTTCTGTCACTGAAATTTGTACCGATATACTTGAGTTATATTGTAAAATCAAACTTTTAATAACAACTTGTGATTTTATTTCATTTTATATCATTCAGTTACTAAGATAGATTTCCTCCTTTATTGGTGATCACGATATTGTGTTAAAATTTTTGAGTTTCTGCTGTTTGATGAAACCGAATTCTAGAACCATAGAAAATTTATGGCACAGAAGGAGGCCATTTGGCCCATCGTGTCCGCGCCGGCTGAGAAACAAGCCACCCAGCCTAATCCCACTTCCCCGTATTTGGTCCGTAGCCCTGCAGGTCACGGCTCTTCAGGTGCACATCCAGGTATTTTTTAAATGAGTTGAGGGTTTCTGCCTCTACCACCCTCTCAGGCAGTGAGTTCCCTCTGGGTGAAAAAAAATTTCCTCATTTCCGCTCTAATCCTTCCAACAATCACTTTAAATTTATGCTTCCTGGTTATTGACCTCTCCGCTAAAGGAAATAGGTCCTTCCTATCCACTCTATCTAGGCCCCTCCATAATTTTGTACACCTCAATCAAATTACCCCTCAGCCTCCTCTGTTCCCAGGAAAACAACCCCAGCCTATCCAATCTGTCATCATAGCTAAAATTCTCCAGTCCTGGCAATATCCTCATAAATCTACACTGCACCCTCTCTAGTGTAATTACATCCTTCCTGTAATGTGGTGACCAGAACTGTGCGCAGTACTCAACCTGTGGCTGAACTAGTGTTTTGTACAGTTCCAGCATAACGTCCCTGCTTTTATATTCTATGCCTCGGCTAATAAAGGAAAGCATTCCATATGACTTCTTAACCACCTTATCTACCTGTCCTGCTACCTTCAGGGATCTGTGGACATGCACTCTAAGGTCCCTCACTTCCTCTACACTTCTCAGTATCCTCCCATTTATTGTGTACTCCCTTGCCTTGTTTGCTCTCCCCAAATGCATTACCTCACACTTCTACAGATTGAACTCTGCCTGCAAGTATATGGCAGAAGAATCACGAATTGAGGATAATGCCATCCAATGTACTTTCTGTTAACTACTTGATAAAAGGGTGCTATTCTGCCTTTGCTTTGCGCGTGTGTGTGTGTGTGTGTGTGTGTATTGAGCAAATGGACACAATTCTGTCTGGGGTCATTACACTTTAATGGAAGAGAACTTCTCTCCTAATTCTAAAAGCTTTGACCCAATGGGTTTTGAACAACCATATTTCTAGCTAAGTGTGGCAAGACTGCATCCCATGAGCATAAAGCTCATCTAAAGGCTTGATTTAAAGGACTAAGAATCTCAGAACAATTTATGTTGAACTCAAAACAGTTTAATGTACCAATAAAAGTTGAGCACTGATTTTATCTGCTGATTTGTTACTTTTGTTTATTGTAATATTTTGTAGTTTAGCCTCAAATAACAGAGAGGGTTGATGAGGGTAGTGGGGTTGATGTGTATGTGATTTTTAAAAGGCGTTTGAAAATGTACCACATAATAAACTTGTTAGCAAAATTGAAGCCCATGGGAATAAAGGGGCAGTGGCTGCGTGGATATGAAATTGGCCAAGAAAGCAGAGAGTAATGATGAACAGTTGTTTCTTAGACTGGAAGGAAGTTTGCAGTGGTTTTTTGATATATATTTATGACCTGGACTTGGGTATACAGGGCATATTTTCAAAGTTTGCAGATGACATGAAACTCGAAAATGTAGTAAACAATGAAGAGGATCATAACATACTTTAGGAGGACATAGACTGGTGAAATGGGCAGACACATGCCAGATAAAATTTAACACAGAAGTGTGAAGTGATTCATCTTGGTAGGAAGAATGAGGAGAGGCAATTTAAACTAAATGCTACAATTTTAAAGGGGGTGGAGGAACTCAAATCTTTGAAGGTGGCAGGACAAGTTGAGAAGGCTGTTAAAAAGGCAAAGGGGATCTTTAGCTTTATAAATATAGGCATAGAGTACAAAAGCAAGGGAGTTATGCTAAACCTTTATAAAACAATGGTTAGGCCCCAGCTGGAGTAATGTGACCAATTCTGGGCACCACACTTTAGGAAGGATGTCAAGTCCTTGGAGAGGGTGCAGAAGAGATATATTAGAATGGTACCAGGGATGAGGGACTTCAGTTATGTGGAAAGACTAGAGAAACTGGGATTGTTCTCCTTAGAGCAGAGAAGGGAGATTTGATAGAGGTGTTCAAAATTATGAAGGGTTTTGATTGAGTAAATAAGGAGAAATTGTTTCCGGTGGCAGAAGGGTCAGTAACCAGAGGACCCAGATTTAAATTAATTGGCAGAAGAACCCGAGGTGACATGAGGGGAAAAAAATTATGCAGCGAATTGTTATGATCTGGAATGCACTCCCTGAAAGGGTGGTGGAAGCAGATTCAAAAGTAACTTTCAAAAGGAAATTGGATAAATACTTGAAAAGGAAAAATTTGCAGGGCTATGGGGAAAGAGCAGTGGAGTGGGATTAAATGGATAGCTCTTTGGTGGAATAGGAAAGGATGGAAAGTTTTATGGGGTATTGGCACCAGTTCTGGGGAAGATGGGAGATACAAGGATGGACTACAGGAAGGGAGCTGATGAACTGGTGAAATGGATAAATAGGTAGAGAGTGATTTAAACTAAGAAGCAAGGGGTCATGAAAAATAAATTCAATCAAAGAGTAAGCTAGTAGAAATAGATACGGTAAATATACAAATAACAGGTAACAAAATGAATAGCATGCAGATGGAACATAGATAGGAGTAGGCCATTAGGCCCTTCGAGCCTGCTCGACCATTCAATGAGATCATGGCTGATCTGATTCTTGCCTCAACTCCATTTTCCCACCTCTTCCCCATATCCTTTGACTCCCTTGCTGATCAAAAATTTGTCTAACTCAGCCTTGAATGTATTGAATGACTCACCTCCACCGCTCTTTGGGGCAAAGAATTCCAACAGTTCACGACCATCTGAGAGAAGAAATTTTTCTTCATCTCTGTCTTAAATGGGCGACCTCTTATTCTGAGACTATGCCTCCAAGTTCTAAATTCCCCTATGAGGAGAAACATCCTCTCAGTATTTACCCTGTCAAGCCCTCTCAGAATCTTATGTTTCAATAAGATCTCCTCTCATTCTTCTAAACTCCAATGAGTATAAGCCCAACCTGCTCAATCTTTCCTCATAAGAAAACCCATACCCAGAATCAACCTAGTGAACCTTCTCTGAACCGCCTCCAATGCAAGTATACTCTTCCTTAAATAAGGGGACCAAAACTCTATGCAATATTCTAGGTGTGGCCTCACCAGCACCCTGTACACTTGTAGCAAGACTTCCCCGCTTTTATACTCCATCCCTCTTGAAATAAAGGCCAATATTCCATTTGCCTTCCCAATTACCTGCTGCACCTGTATGCTAACTTTTTGTGTTTCATGTACGAGGACACCCAATTCTCTCTGTACCGCAGCATTCTGTAGTCTTTCTCCATTTATATAACATTTTGCTTTTTTAAGAGTAAGGTGAGTAGAAGAAGAAAATCAAATTGATCAGTTATAAGGAGGAAAAAGATTGGTAAAGTAACAAGGTTTCAGCTTGAACATAACAATCAAGGGAAAAAGCAACTTTATCTTTTTTGGTTTATATTTAAAGTGCATATGTTGCAATGCTGTTGTGGAAAATAAAGTAGGGGAAATAGAAGCAATTATGTCACAGGAAGATACAGATTCAATAACACTTAACAGAAATTTGGCTGCAAACTAGACGTGAGTGGAAAATAAACACATTCCTTGTTCTTCGAATTGTGCTGGGGGATCTTTTATGTCCAAATGAAAAGGCAAACTGGGCCTTGTTTTAACATCTCATCCAAAGGGCAGCACCTCGGACATTGCAGCATAGCACAGCAATCCTTCAGGCTAGATTATGTACTCAAGTCTCCAAAGTGGGGCTTGACCACACAACTTTGACTCAAAAGGCAAGAGTACTACCACTGAGCCAAGACTGACACCTAAGGGGAAAGCATTGAGACTAAATACAGCAGCACCAATCTGTAAAGATTAATAAAAGTTGCATGGACAAATAAAGAAAGAAACATGCATTTATATAAAATGAAAACAGAAAATACTGGAAACACTCAGCAGGTCAGGCAGCGACGCCCACATCCCATGAACGAATGTATTAAAAAAAAATCTGTGGCGAGAGAAACAGTTAACATTTCAGACCGATGACCTTTTTGTTATAATGTATTTATCGAGCACAAACATGTTTCTGGATTTTTCTGACTAATTAACCTCGGAAGAATTTCAGGTGATTTATATTAGGCTATTACAATTAAGTTAAATTCAAATCAACAGAGTTTAAAACCACAGCATACAGTGTCTGGGGCTAAGGATCAGGATTCAGCATATAAGGAAGTAGAGCCAGCCAAATTGTCTATCTGCAGGATGGTATTTCTCGCCTAACACATGAGTTCTGAGACAATGAGATTTGTTAACATGAAGGAGCTGGAATAGATTCATTCATGTGAGCCCACCAGGGAGTGCTGCCAGGGATGCTTACACCTAATGAGGGCAGTAGCTAGTTTGATTGGTAGCACAAGTAGCCAATTTCCAGGCATGGAGAGCTGGGGGAAGGTCAGAGGTTAAGTTTTTGGTCTCCTATCCATCTAAGAAAGGATATACAGAAACAGAGAGAAAATGTGCTAGAACTTGGAGTGGAAACGCTCTCTCAGGGTGAAATTCTTTTTAAGGTTAGAACCAGTTAGCTCAGTGATTACTGACTTGTAAAAGTGAAGCTCAGCCTGTATTAGGGGCTAAGTTTGTGTAATTTGGTATTTTCAATGCAATGAGGAGCAATAAAGATTGGATTGTATTTCACGGAAATCTATGTTCTGTTTAGGCTGTATTTTGTGTGAAATAAACCTGCCTCTTGGTTTCCAGTTAGCCCCTTCTCGCTAGAGTATGTATAAGTATGCCTTCCAGGAGATAGGAGAAATGCATATGCAATGTTACAGTATTCAGTGCACATAACATGGGTTTCATTGTTATGATCCCCAGGATATGCTGTTGTATGACTGGATATGAGGCTGTAAAGGTAACCTCCTGATTATCAGTGGTGCAGGGTCCCTTATTGGAGAAAGCAGTGACACTTAGAGCAAGAGAATATCTAGTGCGGACCCGAAATTTATAATCACCCTTCACGTCCTTGGGCTGTTCCAAAGTGCTTTACAGTCAATGAGTTCCTCCTCTTGAAATATAATTACTGTGGTTTTGTAGGCAAACACAGCAGCGAATTTGCACACAGCAAGATTCCATAAACAGCAATGACATGAATAATCAGTTACTTTGTTTTAATAGCAGTGGTTGAGGAAGGAATGTTGTTCAGGACATCAGGAGAACAATTAGATCCTGCTGATGGCTGCAGCAATCTGAACACTTTATTCAGCAAGCCATTCTTCTCTCTTGTGATCTGTCTCATCATCACCTTGAGCTTCTTGTCTTCCTCTAGGCTGCTCATTCATTAGGCCCATTTTTTGGGCAAAACTGTGGCGGACACAGCAGGCAATAACAACCTTAGACATTTCCTGGGCTATGCTGTGGAGATTGGTCCAAGCAATGGGAATCGCTATTTCAGAACATTGAAGGCCTGCTCCATTTTGACCCCAGAGCACGTGTGGATCACATTGCATTTCTTTTGAGCTCATGTTCTCTGGTAAAACACTGGTGGCATGAGCTACAGCTGCAGGTATTTCCTGGAGTCAATTTGGCCCTTCAAATAAGTCTAGAACCCTTGATTGCCATAGGATGAACAAATCATGGAAAATGCACATTCACATGCATGATTCTGTTCTTGTGAGTGCAGAGCACCTGTACGTTAATGGAAAGGTAGCCCTTTCTATTCATGAATGGAGGTCCATTTTGGCTAAGGGCATGTATGGGCACAGGAGTACAGTCAATGATGACCTGTATTTGTGGGTATCCTGCCACGTAGTTGGGTGAAGGGCTGTTTCTTGCTGCTGGCTGCTTTCACAGAGGAAATGTGAATTCCCTGGCCCAGACAAACATGGAATCATGATACAGCTGTGGACTGAAGGTTGGGAGATGTATCCGAGATCTTACATTTGCCTGGAAGCATCTTGCCACAGCTGCAGCTTCAATAGCCACTGCCAACTCTGTCTGTCTTTCATTCCAGCACAGAGAGGGCGAAACCAAGGTAGCAAGACTGAAAAAATGAGGAAGGGAGATGAACAATGCGATGGTCACAGGAAGACACAATTTTTGGCTGCAGGAATGTACTGAGTTCAGTGATGACTCCCTTCAGGTATCAAAGTCGACACTAGCAGGTTTCTGCAGACAGGTTCAGATAAGAGATTCTGGCCCTGTAGACATATCAGTGTGAAAACTTGTCTAAATGTAGCATCTGAGGTGCAGTCTTACTTAGCTGGCATGTCACCTCCTCCTCCTTCTCAACCTACAAATGGAGAATACCCATAACTGGGAGATAATGAGCTCTCTTAACAACTAAAGCTGCAAATTCAGTGACAAAAAAAGCAGCACGGCTTTAAGTAGCTGTCCGAAGACTCGAGCAAGATTTAATAACTTCCTCTGTGCCACAAGACTGTAACAGAACCGATACAATAGAAACAGCAATAACACCAATGTAGTGAGGGGAACAGGCCTCCCTAGTAGTGCTGGCTGTTGCTCCCACCTTCTGATCACGTTACGGGAAGGACTCATTTAAATAAATTTGCAGACGATAATTAGCCTTACACATGGTCTGTGCATAGGTTCTAAGTTGTATTATGTCACTGTCGTATTGTATTATTGTGCACAAAACTCATTGGCCATAGTGTAGGCCTCAAGCCTCTGCACCCAATAACACGGAGAGCCAATGCACTTCAGTGCAACACACACTGCCTTTTGTAATATTACCCCAAAGAATGGAAGACAGACAGAAAAACCAAGATAGCAAGACTGAAAAAATGAGGGAGGGAGATGAACAGTGAGATGGTTACAGGAAGACACAATTTTTAAAAATTGATTGTTGTCTGAGAGCAATGCCAATAACTAGATCAACAAGTTAATTTATTTACAGTTGTTAATCTTTTAAGTGTGCTATATTCTTGCCATCATTTCAGTTTACTTCTGTGATTTTTTTTTTCTATCTATGTAAATGTTTCTGAAGCAGTTTGTTGTCACATCAACCAGATTTAACTATTTTTGAAACATATCTGCCCTTTCAAATCCTGACTTCACCACCTGGTTTCAAAGATGACATGCGACATTTAACCCACTGTGCAATTTGCAAAGGGCATCTTTGTCACTCTGAAAACCCCAATTCCCTCTGCCAGAAGTGCTGCAGTTGATTTGCTGTTCTCGCTAAAGTCCAGACTAAAATAAGTTAACACATTGAAGGACTGCAGAAGTCAAGTGAACCAGTAAATCAATCCTAGTTACCAACATAGGATCAAGTTTAAAAAGGAGTAAATGCTGCACCACATTCTTGGAAATACTATTTAATGGCCATTAGTCATTTGAACGAAATAGAAGGCTCTCTGCTGTTTATGCAGCATATGGTTGTGATTGCAGAGCACTTTGACTTGAGCTTGTACATGGTGCATTGGATTTTTCTGTAAGCAGTAGGATGGAATGGAGGAAATACTTCTCTTGTACTCTGTGCTGTGCAGCTTGTTGAAAAGTATAAAGCAGCAGAATCAAATGTACTGAATGCATTAATATTTTTGTTTCTGTTTACATTCACTAAGCCATCTCAGAAGAATATAGGTGCCTGACCTCTGTATTTACATTGCTCTACCTTGTTCATTTTAGATCTTTTCCTTTCGTTATTAATCTTGTTTTTTTTACCTCTCTTCCTCACCTCTGCGTCACTATCCCCCTCACCATCTCCTCTCCCCTGTCCATCTTCCCTCTGTCCTCTTTTTCCCTCTCTCCCCTTTCCCTCCTCTCTTCTCCCTTCCCTACTCTCCCTTCCTAATCCCCTATCTCCTCCTTCCACCCCTTTCCCCTTCTCCCCTTCCCTCCTCCTCGCCAACCCCTCACCCTCACCTTGTCCTCTCCTTGCTCTCCTTCCCTCCGTTCCTTTTGCACGCCATTCCTCATTTCCCCCTCCTTTCCTTTCCCCGCCTCCTTTCTTTACCTTCCCTTCCCTTCCCCTCCCCTTCTCTCCTCCCATTATCATCCTCTCCCCCGCCCTTCATCTCCATCTCTTCTCCCCTTTGCTCCCTCCTCTTCCATTCTTTCCCCTTCCCCTCATCTCCTCTCCCCTTCTATTCTCCGGTCTCCTCCCTCTCTTCCCTTTCCCTCCTCTCCTTTCCCTTCCCCTCCTCTTTCCTTTCCTCTTCCTCTTTTCTCCCTCTCTGCCCTCTCCCCTCCCTACCTTGATTTAATTATCTCACTAACCTCTAACCTTGTTTGACCTGAAAAGTCTCCTTGATCTTTACTCCCCATGTGCAACATCATGGGAGATCAACTGTTCGATATGTTCATTTTGCGACATGGGGCATGCGTTTAATTGAAAACTTTCATGTGAAGCTTGTTCCTATGGGAAAACCCATTATAGTACTTGTAGTACCTGTCACGTCTGTGGGTGGTGCTGTAATAAGAGTTTTCAGTGTTGAGGGTGTCACACCTTCATGTCACAGATTCACCCAGTCTGATGTCCCACACAGTAAGTGTGACTGTTATCTTTTTAAGTCTGAATTTTATCCTTTTTATGTGAAGTTATTTCTTTATATATAATCTTTGCTTTGCTTCTTTCAATTTGTGTGGTTTCAATATTTTTGTTAAGTTTTCTGCATATTTTCATTCATGTATATAAAGAAATTAGTGCATTTATTTGAAATTTTTTGTTTTAAAATAAATTTTACTTTTTCAATCCTCGGGTCTTCAGGCTGTGGGGGAGATTTATTTACAATGTTTTTTTTAGTTTTAAGTTTTGCCTATTTGCCCTTCGGCCATCCCACAGCATTGCCCTGATGTCAACTAGCAAACCTCCCTTCATTCCTGCAGCTGCCATCTGGATTGGGGTTCATGGATATATCTAACTCTGTTCTAGTTTTCCCCTCCCACCCCCTGAATTTACCTTACCACTCCCTGTCTGGATGTGATTTATATCAATTTACAGAAAGTGTTACCACATAGGAGACTTGCACATGGAATTAAAGAGAATTTTGACACAGATAGAGAGATGGTTGGAGGGCAGAAATTAAAGAGCTGCAATAAAAGAAGTTTCTCGGACTGGAAAGATGTGAATGATGTTCCACAGCGGTCTGTGTTGGAGCCACTCTTAAATTTACTATATATATGTGAATGATCTCGAGTTAGGCATATGGAACCTTTGGTTTTGTAACTAGAGGCATAGACTATTAAAGCAAGGAGACAAATTGAACTGGTTCAAGACTTTAATTAAGCCACAGTTGTAGTATAGTGTACAGTTTTTTTTATTATTCGTTCATGGGATGTGCGTGTCGCTGGCAAGGCCAGCATTTATTGCCCATCCCTAATTGCCCTTGAGAAGGTGGTGGTGAGCCGCCTTCTTGAATCGCTGCAGTCCGTGTGGTGAAGGTTCTCCCACAGTGTCATAGAGTCATAGAGTTATACAGCACGGATAGAGGCCCTTCGGCCCATCGTATCCGCGCCGGCCATCAAGCCCTGTCTACTCTAATCCCATATTCCAGCATTTGGTCCGTAGCCTTGTATGCTATGGCATTTCAAGTGCTCATCCAAATGCTTCTTGAATGTTGTGAGGGTTCCTGCCTCCACAACCCTTTCAGGCAGTTAGTTCCAGACTCCAACCACCCTCTGGGTGAAAAAGTTCTTTCTCAAATCCCCTCTAAACCTCCCGCCTTTTACCTTGAATCTATGTCCCCTTGTTATAGAACCCTCAACGAAGGGAAAAAGCTCCTTAGTATCCATCCTATCTATGCCCCTCATAATTTTGTACACCTCAATCATGTCCCCCCTCAGCCTCCTCTGCTCCAAGGAAAACAAACCCAATCTTCCCAGTCTCTCTTCATAGCTGAAGCGCTCCAGCCCTGGTAACATCCTGGTGAATCTCCTCTGCACCCTCTCCAAAGCGATCACATCCTTCCTGTAGTGTGGCGACCAGAACTGCACACAGTACTCCAGCTGTGGCCTAACCAGTGTTTTATACAGCTCCATCATAACCTCCTTGCTCTTATATTCTATGCCTCGGCTAATAAAGGCAAGTATCCCATATGCCTTCTTTACCACCTTATCTACCAAGTCCGCCGCCTTCAGGGATCTGTGAACTTGCACACCAAGATCCCTCTGACCCTCTGTCTTGCCTAGGGTCCTCCCATTCATTGTGTATTCCCTTGCCTTGTTAGTCCCTCCAAAGTGCATCACCTCGCACTTTTCCGGGTTAAATTCCATTTGCCACTGTTCCGCCCATCTGACCAACCCATCTATATCGTCCTGCAGACTGAGGCTATCCTCCTCGCTATTTACCACCCTACCAATTTTTGTATCATCAGCGAACTTACTGATCATACCTTTTACATTCATATCCAAGTCATTAATGTAGACCACAAACAGCAAGGGACCCAGCACCGATCCCTGTGGTACCCCACTGGCCACAGGCTTCCAGTCACAAAAACAACCTTCGACCATCACCCTCTGCCTTCTGCCACTAAGCCAGTTTTGTATCCAAAGTGCCAAGGCACCCTGGATTCCATGGGCTCGTACCTTCTTGACCAGTCTCCTGTGGGGGACTTTATCGAAGGCCTTACTGAAATCCATGTATACCACATCCACTGCGCTACCCTCATCCACACGCCTAGTCACCCCCTCAAAAAATTCAATCAAATTAGTCAGACATGATCTTCCCTTGACAAAGCCATGTTGACTATCCCTGATTAATCCTTGCTTCTCCAAGTGGAGACTAATTTTGTCCTTCAGAATTTTTTCCAATAATTTTCCTACCACTGATGTTAGGCTCACTGGCCTGTAGTTCCCCGGTTTTTCCCTACTCCCCTTCTTGAATAATGGTACTACATTAGCGGTTCTCCAGTCCTCTGGCACATCCCCTGTGGCCAGAGAGGTTCTGAATATATGTGTTAGAGCCCCCGCAATCTCCTCCTTTGCCTCACACAGTAGCCTGGGATACATTTCGTCCGGGCCTGGGGATTTATCCATTTTTAGGCCTGCTAAAACCGCCAATACCTCCTCCCGCTCGATGTTAATATGTTCGAGTATATCACAGTCCCCCTGCCGTATTTCTCTGTCTACGTCGTCCTTCTCCATAGTGAAAACAGATGCAAAAAATTCATTTAGAACCCCTCCTACATCTGCCGGCTCCACACACAGATTGCCATTTTTGTCCCTAATGGGCCCTATTTTTTCCCTAGTCATCCTCTTACCCTTAATATACTTATAAAACATCTTAGGATTTTCCTTTATTTTGCTCGCCAGTGTTATTTCATGGCCCCTCCTTGATCTCCTAATTTCTTTTTTAAGTATCCCCCTGCACTTTTTGTACTCCTCTAGGGCTTCCTCCGTCTTTAGCCTTTTGTATCTGCCAAAAGCCCTCCTTTTTTTCCTAATCCATTCTCGTATATCCCCTGACATCCAAGGTTCCCTGGAGTTCTTGGAACCACCCTTGACCTTTACGGGAACATGTTGCCATTGTATGGTCTCAATCTCCCTTCTGAAAGACTCCCATTGCTCCGATGCGGATTTTCCTACAAGCAGCTGATCCCAGTCCATTTTGGCCAGATCCTGCCTTATCGTATTAAAATCGGCCTTCCCCCAATTTAGAACCTTTATTTCCGGCCCCTCCCTATCCTTTTCCACGACCACCTTAAATCTCACCGAATTATGGTCACTGTCACCAAAGTGCTCACCTACTAGCACTTCTTCCACTTGGCCGGCCACATTCCCTAGAATTAGGTCCAGTACCGCCCTCTCTCTTGTAGGACTTTCTACATGCTGGCTCAAAAAGCTCTCCTGGATGCACATTAAGAATTTTGTACCCTCTAAGCCTTTTACACTCTGAGTATCCCAGTTAATATTGGGGAAGTTGAAGTGCTGTTAGGAAGGGAGTTCCATGATTTTGACTCAGCGACAATGAAGGAACGGCGATATATTTCCAAGTCGGGATGGTGTGTGACTTGGAGGGGAACGTGCAGGTGGTGTTGTTCCCATGTGCCTGCTGCTCTTGTCCTTCTAGGTGGGAGAGGTCGCGGGTTTGGGAGGTGCTGTCGAAGAAGCCTTGGCGAGTTACTACAGTGCATCCTGTGGATGGTACACACTACAGCCACGGTGCGCTGGTGGTGGAGGGGGTGAATGTTTAGCGTGGTGGATGGGGTGCCAATCAAGCGGGCTGCTTGTCTTGCACATCCTTTATAAGAAGGATGTAAAAGCAATGGAATAAGTGGAACATAGATTCACCAGGATGTAATCAAGGTTGAGGGGTTACAGTTGTGAAGAGAGACTTGAGAAGTGAGGGATTTTTCACTACAGCTGAGAAGGTTAAAGGATGACCTTGAAGAAATCTTCAACATTATGAATGATTATAATAAGACAAATGGGCAGCTTTTGTGCTGTAATATTTCATGATTCTATGACTGGGATTTTATTTGTGCAATTTGTTTATTAAAGCAGCCTTGTGTTTATTTAGTGACCCAGAGGCAGAGAAAAAGTGGGAGCGATAAAAACACAGAAAGTGGATCCATTGTATTTGCCCCTTTTATTTTCTCTCCCCAGTGCTGACAGACCCCATGCACTCCCCGCTTATACCTGACACCAAAAAGTTAGCATTGATGTAAACCCCTCATTCCATGTCCTAATTCTGCCAAACCACAGGTTCTCTTTCCCCACCCCCTCACCCTCCCTCTCCAAGATGCTATCAAACCCCAGGGCCCCCACAGCCATGCTGCCAAGCTCCAGAGCCCTCATCCTCATCCTACAAACTCTGAAGACTATCCCCATTCCTGGTGTTTCCTCCCAGTAATGCTAATCCCCACCACCCTCTCCTCCTAAATACCAGATGACAGATAAAAATTGAGTACAATGGTAGAAGAATATATAATAACCAAATAATAATTACAGTTTTCATGGAAGAATGAACAGAATAGCAGAATTAGTTCCCCAAAACACTGGTAAAGATTACAGAACATCATGTTTAAATCAAAGAAGGAACTTGACACATTCAGTTACCATAAATCAATGGCCCTGATAATAATGTATGGGACAAGACCCCTTTATAAAACAGCAGATCTTCCTACTCACCATGAGCAATGCCATGGGGAATTCACTAATAAGTACAATTTCAACATTTTCAGACAACACCAGATTGGGGGGTGTAGTTAATACAAAGGAAGAATGCATCAAAATGCAAGAAGACATTAATAAACTTGCAGAATGGGTGTATAATTGGCAAATGAAATTCAATATAGATAAGTATGAGGAGGTGCATTTTGGTAGGAAGAATAAGGGGGCTACACATTGCTTGGATAATCAGAGGAGCAAAGGGATCTTGGGGTACAGATACATAAATCACTAAAAATAGCAACGCAGGTTAATAAGGCCATAAAAAAGTCAAACTAAGCACTAGGGTTCATTTCTAGAGGGATAGAATTGAAAAACAGAGAAGTTATGTTAAACTTGTATAGAACCTTGGATAGGCCACACTTGGAGTACTGTACACAGTTTTGGCCTTCATACTATGACAAGGATATAGAGGCATTGGAGAAGGTGCTAAAAAGATTCACAATGATGATACCAGAACTGAGAGGATATACTTATCCGGAAAGGCTGAACAGGTTGGGGCTCTTTTCTCTAGAAAAGAGAAGTGCTGAGGGATGACCTGATAGAGGTCTTTAAGATAATGAAAGGGTTTGATAGGGTAGATGTAGAGAAAATGTATCCACTTGTTGCGGGGGGAGTCCAAAACTAGAGGTCATAAATATAAGATAGTCACTAATAAATCCACTGGGAAACAAAGTTTCTCCTGAATTCCCAAAAGAGTGGTAAGAATGTGGAACGTGCTACCACAAGGAGCCGTTGAGGCATATAGAATAGATGCATTTAAAGGGAAGCTAGATAAGCACACGAAGGGAGAAAGGAATAGAAGGGTATGCTGATAGAGTTAGATGAAGTAGGGAGGGAGGGAGGTGGCTCGTGTGGAGCGTAAACGCTGGAATAGACCAGTTGGGCCGATGGAAGTCCCGAGTCCAATGCGCATCCTTCACACCCAAGAGGTCACACATCAGATGTCATATTTTGTTGCAGATGCAAAGTAATCAATGAAAAAGAAAGAAAGCCAGTCATTGACCTGGATCCTGAGGTGTACAAATAGTTGCAGTAACCTTTGTGAATGACTTCAGTATTTGCCTACTTAGAGCAGTAGTCCTAAAGGGACAGGTGAAATTAGCATCTCAACTGGATTTCGAACCCAACCTGCGAGCAGTACCACGGGAGATCTGCTAGGAACTATAATTTTTTTGACTTTCTAGTTAGAAAAAAACACACAGTAAAAGTTAATTATGTTCTGCATCCCCCAGCTAACACAAACATTTCCTCTAATGTTTGTAACATTTTTACAGTCATATTGCACAAATAAATCAACACTGCACGTGGTCTAAATTCATTGTTCCAGGGTATGCATTTTAAAAAATTCATCAATGATTTCATGTTCACATGATTTTGGTGTACCTCTGTTTTATGACTCCTCAACAGCCATGATCTTTTTGATCAAATTAACCTGAGGTCTCATTACCATATGATGTGCCAACAGGGATTTTTAAAAAGTTGGTACTGGGTTGTCCTTTTCAAAGTGACATTGTAAGCACAAAACTGTCTTTCTTTCCAAAAGCAGTCAGTCGTGCTGAGGTCAGTAAATATTGATGTACTCACTGTTGGAGGACTACTTCCAGTTTTGCAATATTAAGCAAATACTCATCCCACCAGGTCTGAAATTCTGAAAATTGAACTGATTTTTCTTTTACTTATTTATTTTTAACACCCAACTGATTCTTCTTTTTGCTGTTGCTTATCTTTTAGCTGGGAGGGTGATACAGTAAAATGGTCTCAGAGTCCTCCTATCCTCCAATGCTAATGCTGGGTTGTGGGGGGGTGGGGGGGGAAGGCAGATAAATGGTGTGATTCTGTGCATTGAGGTATAGCATGTGGCACTGTAGAGTATTAGGATGTCAAGACTGCGTGCATACTGTGAGGTTCAAGGCCCGGCCAGTTAAGAGAAAGGGCTGAGCAGTATCATGACACTTCCCTATAGGAAGGGAAAATCAGAAGGTGAGTTAACCTGACCCATACCTCCTGGCAGGCTGTTACAGAGTATATTTGGAAGTGACATGAGGATCGGTCTGTTTACTCGGACAGGGAACGCTGCATGATGCAGGAGAAGAGGATAAACTGGCTTAATATTCCATACGTAACTCTCTAACAAATAGATTGATGAAACCCATCATACATGTTGCCACGATTCAACACACACCATGGGTTGAGAATACAATTCAGATTGTATTTCAGCATTTCAGGGTGTCATGGAATGCACATACTTTAGTAAATTATGTTGCCTATGTGTCAGGACAGCACAATATATTTCTGTTGCCACAGTAGTTTGCAAAGGAAATACCAACATGAATTCACCAGTATAGGGAACCCAACTATTTTGTTGGTATTTCTTTCATGAGAAATCTGAGCTGTGCCAATGTAGTCCAAAATGGAAGGAGAAGGCTTTTGAATATCAGACTGAATATTGTCTAGAAAGAATGGGCTAGAAATCACGCAGAGCGGTGAGGCAATGCTCACCACAGCTCTTGCAAGTTAAATTTACAAATATACTTACTACGGGCTCTGTGGTGTCGAATTGCATGGTTTTGAACTTTAAAAAAATTGTGCACTACCAACTCAGCCTCTGAGCAGCATGAGTTGATGCACATGGAACAGTCTGTGAGAATAGAAGACACCCCTGAAAATCTGTCAGGAAGAGAAATCACGCCCATTGAATCAAGCACACAAGCAGACTTCATTCATTTAAAGTTAGTATTCTGTCATTGTAAATAAAAATTTTAATTTTTTTTAAAGCCAAAGAAATAATTGAACTAAATTAGAGACAGAAGGGAAAAGTAAAAAAATATATATTTTTTTTAATGACCAAAAACTATCAAAATAAGGAGTAATATGAAACTCCACATTTTTAAAAGTTAATTTTTAGTTGTTTAGTAGTCATTAAGACTAGCCTCGCTTTTAAAACTTAGTTTAGACCAGTTGTTATTTTTAAGCATACTTGTTTGGTGGCGTAGTTAGTTACTTTCCAGCTGGGCAGAAAAGCAAGTTGCCGATTTTTCAGTGATTTCAATGATTGTAGCATGCGATGTCCCTTTAATTTGAAGCTGTCAAATAGCCGGCGAACCAATAGATGCAAGTTCATGATTTCCATGTTTTAGTGCGCGTGTTTAGTTGCTCCTTCGATTTGCAACTAAAAACAGAGAGCGCTGTTGAGCTCCTCCGTTATTTCGGGAACAATTTCTGGCCCAATGTATAATGCAATTATGTGGGCAAATGGAAGTTGGATTCTTCCTGAAATTGATCAAAATTTAACCGCTTCACCATTAAAAATCAGCTAAGTCGCATGTTGTGAATCTGTGCAGGCATGAATCAGACCCAACTAAATGGTAGGTCTCATATTAACATTGTTGCAGATGGGTGCACATATAATCTGGCAGTGTACTTGCAACAGAATTCTCAGTGCTTGCAACTGCATTCTCTTCCAGTTCTCAATATGAGTCGTAAACTAAGCTAAGCCTTAATTCAAACCCTTCCTCGGCCCCCTAAAAAAGCCAAAAATATTGCACATGGATGACAATGTCACTGAATGACATTCTGCAACTGATGTACACAAGTACAATTCCTTTTCTTAAAATAAGTGCAGATATATAGTACTGTAGTATACTGTATTATACTCTAGGCAGGTACATGGTATAGCTGCACTTTTAAACTGCCGAGGCCAATCCACATTCAGCAATGGGGTTATCATGAGTAAAATTTTATGAGCAAAAAAAGGAGACATATTGCAACTATAGAGCAAGTGTTATTTTCAACAGACGCAACACATAGAAATAACGTCATTGTTAACATAAATGAGTGAGTCCCACTCAAATTGATACTTGACATGTAATAGAGGTGTTCAAAATTACGAGGGGTTTTGATAGAGTAGATAGGGAGAAACTGTTTCCACTAGCAGGAGGATCGGTAACCAGAGGACACAGATTTACGATAATTGGCTAAAAAGCCAGGGGGCGATGAGAAATTTTTTTACTCAGCGAGTTGTTACGATTTGGAATGTATTGCCAGAAAGGGCGTTGGAAGCAGATACAATTGTCATTTTCAAAAGGGAATTGGATATACACATAAAAAGGAAAAATTCGCAGGGCTGTGGGGAAAGAGCAGAGGAGTGGGACTAATTGGTAGCTCTTTCAGAGAGCCAGCTCAGACATGATGGGCTAAATAGCTGTCTTCTGTGCTGTATGAGTCTATGATTCTATGTGCTAATGTGCAACTTCTTGTGAACCCGAGTGTTCAAATCACTGTGTGTAATTTCCCCAGAAGGTAATTCACAGAAATAAGATAAAGCTTCAAATATTCTCTAATGCCGATTTTATTATTAATTTCATAGTTCAAAAATTAATATCATGAATAAAATTGTGTATTTCACACTGAAACAGTCAACTCCTTTGAAACATGAACATGATTTCTGTTTATTTCATGCAGCAGATATGCTTGTTTGCTGCATCTAGGGAGCTTTATCCCATCTTCTATGCAAATGAATTAACTTCACTGTGTAGTTTACACAGCAGGTGTCCTTCAGAGAATGAAGGCAGAAATGCTTCTTGGCCTTCATTTACATTCAGATGGAAATGAGCACATGCCTTTTGTGACTGATGGTAATTAATAAATTCAACATTTTAGTTTGGAGACATCTGGTTATTTGAAGCAGCAAAGTTTCTTGTCAAGCCAAGTTAAGGTAACAATGCTGTTTAGCATTTCACCCTAAATGGAGGATGAAGTTATTTAAATGCGTGCCTATTGCATGCTCCTTATGTAATTCTGTCTATCTATATTTTATAGCTAGGTAAATTTTCTTTTTAATGTTTTATAAATATGTTCAATTAATATCTCTTGGTTGTATTGTAAAACTTTGTGTTAAACTTTACACCTGTACATTTTAGATTTTACACTTTTTTCATCCAATGCTAAATATTGATCAATGAGCTTGCAGCCTGATTGTTACAGTTGGCAACTTTCTATATTTGGCCAATGATAGAATATTTTAACTCTGGTTGGCAGACAGCAAAGAAAACATGGGACTGCAATTCCTATTTTTTCTACAAACAGCAACAACAACAACTTGCATTTATATAACGCCTTTAACATAGTAAAACATTCCAAAGCGCTTCACAGGAGCGTTACCAGACAAAATTTGACACCGAGCCACATGAGATGTTAGGACAAGTGATCAAAAGCTTGGTCAAAGAGATAGGTTTTAAGGAGTGACTTAAAGGAGGAGAGAGGTGGAGTGGGGGAGATGTTCAGGGAGGGAATGCCAGAGCTTAGGGCCTAGGCAGCTGAAGGCATGGCTATCAATGCTGGGGCGAAGGAAATCAGGGATGCACAAGAGGCCAGAACTGGAGGAACACAGAGTTCTTTGAGAGTTGTAGGGCTGTCGGAGGTTACAGCGATAGGGAGGGGCGAGGCTATGGAGGGATTTGTACACCAGGATGAGAATTTTAAATTCGAGGCATTGATGGACCGGGAGCCAACGTAGGTCAGGCACAGGAGTGATGAGTGAGCAAGACTTGGTGTGATTTAGGATACCAGCAGCAGAGTTTTGAATGAGCTCAAGTTTATAGACGGTGGAAGATAGGAGGCCAGCTAGGAGAGCATTGGAATAGTAGAGTCTAGAAGTAAAAAAAAAGCATGGATAAGGGTTTCAGCAGCAGATGAGCTGAGGCAGGGATGGAGACAGCAGTGTTACAGAAATGGAAGTAGACGGTCCTTATGATGGAAAGAATATGGGGTTGGAAGCTCATAGAAACATAGAACATAGAACCATAGAAAATAGGAGCAAGAGTAGGCCATTCGGCCCTTCAGGCCTGCTCCGCCATTCAAAATGATCATGGCTGATCGTCTAACTCAGTACCCTGTTCCCGCTTTTTCCCCATATCCCTTGATCCCTTTAGCATTAAGAAATATATCTATCTCCTTCTTGAATACATCTAATGACTTGGCCTCCACTGCCTTCTGTGGTAGAGAATTCCACAGGTTCACCACCCTCTGAGTGAAGAAATTTTTCCTCATCTCAGTTTCAAATGGCATATCCCGTATCCTGGGACTGTGACCCCTGGTTCTGGACTCCCCAGCCATCGGGACCATCCTCCCTGCATCTAGTCTGTCTAGTCCTGGTAGAATTTTATATGTTTCGATGAGATAACCTCTCATTCTTCTCAACTCTAGTGAATATAGGCCTAGTCGACTCAATCTCTCCTCATACGCCAGTCCTGCCATCCCAGGAATCAGTCTGGTAAACCTTCGTTGCACTCCCTCCATGGCAAGGACATCCTTCCTCAGGTAAGGAGACCAAAACTGCACACAATACTCCAGATGTGGTCTCACCAAGGCCCCGTACAACTGCAGTAAGGCATCCATGCTCCTGTATTCAAATCCTCTTCTCAGGGTCAAATAGGATGCCGAGGTTGCGTACAGATGGTGCAGCACTGTTCAAGATAAGTGTTGACTGCCCCCACTCCCCACCCAGCTAGCTCCTGGTATTAATACTATTCACCTTGGTCAGAATTGTATGTTGTGCAGATACCTCCATGCATGCATCAATAGTACTGTTTGATCAATTTTTCAAGAACTATGTTTTAGCTATTTGGGAAGGAACCCTTAGTCTCCATCTCACAGATACCTCTCTGGAATTGCCAAACCTCACCCACCGTCTAGGGAAACCTCATGTGTAAATGTCAATTGAGAATGGAATTCCAGTGTGAGTATCCTAATTAAGAGTATGGCACTCCAATATGACAGCAACTCAGTTATTTTATCTATTTATTAAAGAAAAAAGGCAATAGAAAATGAATGGCTGGGATATGACTAGAATCCTAATTGTCTCCTAAATTCAGATTGCAGTTCAATTTATTTAAATTAAAATACAAAAGCGACTAGGCAGATATGATGGATAATGGAATTCAGACAGCTGCTTCCTTAATTCGAAAACCATTAGCCTAAGATTTTGAAAATGCAACTAAACAACCCAGACTGCTGAAAATCCAATTTTCCTTCTGGCAATAAAACACCCAGGTTTCAAATGCAGCCTTGCTGCTTTAACCCAAGGCTGCCTCGCCTACTTACGTCATCTTAGAAGAGTTTATCATTGAAACTACACGCTTCCATGATTATTAATCATTACCATTTTCCACTTGATCAATTTTTCACGCTGTTATATGCATTTGTTTAAATAACTTTGTTTTTGCTTTTCTGATAGGTGTTAAACTTTCAATGACCCTTTGTGCAACATCCAAGCAAAAGAACCATATGCAAACAACTCTATGATGAGCTGACTGTAAGTTTACAATTATGTATGAAACTGAAGGGCCCTATTTTGTTAGTTTTTGTATAATGGCTTAAAAAGCTGGTAATATTAATAGCGTGAATTGCACCAATGGAAATGTTCACCTTGGGAATATCAAGCAGGGCAGGGTGTTTTTCTAAGTACCTTAACTGTATTTCAGTAACAGATTAATCAATGGGGTGATTTGCCAAAATATTTCACTGCAACCATAGGTTTATAGATTCTGAGTTCATGAGATGAAACATTTTGACACATCTGCTCTCTAACAAGATAATTACAAACCATTGTGTCATTTCATAACTCCATAGAGGCCTATTTTGGATTATCAGATATTAAAGCACCTTCCAAACTATGAGTGGCAGAGTTCAGTGATGGGATGTCCTCTGTCTCAGGTAATACTATAATCTTCAGTCACAGCTCCGTGACTTTACGAGACTTTACGAGTGCTCAGGTAGGCTTCTTAAAGGAAATTATTGTTCCACAGTTCTCCCTATAAGGTTTTAATTTTTTCTGTTTGCAATTAGATGTTGGTGCATTTTGCATTGTTAGTTTCTTTCTCATAGTATCATAGTTTCATGGTATGGTACAGCACAGAAGGAGGCCATTTGTGCTGGCTCTTTGAAGGAGCTATCCAATTAGTCCCACTCCCCTGCTCTTTCCCCATAACCCTGTGAATTTTTTCCCTTCAACTATTTGTCCAATTACCTTTTGAAAGTTACTATTGAATCTGCTTCCACTACCCTTTCAAGCAGTGCATTCCAGATTGTAACAGCTCGCTGCATAAAAAAAAATGTTTCCTCATGTTGCCTCTGGTACTTTTGCCAATCTGTGTCCTCTGGTTATCGACCTTTCTGCTACTGGAAACAGTTTCTCCTTATTTACTCTATCAAAACCGTTCATGATTTTGAACACCTCTATCAAATCTCCCCTTAACCTTCTCTGTTCTAAGGAGAACAATCCCAGCTTCTCCAGTCTCTCCACATAACTGAAATCCCTCATCCCTGGTACCATTCTACCAGGTCTCTTCTGCATCCTCTCTAAGGCCTAAACATCCTTCCTAAAGTGTGGTGCCCAGAATTGAACACACTACTCCAGGTGATGCCTAATCAGTGTTCTATAAAGGTTTAGTATAACTTACTTGCTTTTGAACTTTTTCAACTTGTCCTGCCACCTTCAAAGATTTGTGTGCATACACCCCCAGATCTCTCTGTTTCTGCACTCCCTTTAAAATTGTACCATTTAGTTTATATTGCCTCTCCTCATTCTTCCTACCAAAATGTATCACTTCACACTTCTCTGCTGGGTAGACCACTATTTTTGCATTTTTTTGGTTTTATTTCCATCAATTTATTCCTTTGTTGTTCTTTGTTCTCCTGTCATTTCAATCACACCTTACAAAATAGTGAGGATGGGTACTGGGAGGTTCCAATCATGCTGCATGATTTAGAAATCAAGAGGCATTTATGAGGGATCAACAAATACACGTGCAGCATTATGGCCACACCTTTGATACCCTGGGATCTGCATTTTTAGATCCCTCCGCACGTATCTGAACATGCCAGAGGTAACTTATCTTTGTTGCCTCCACTTCACAAGAGAGGGTGTTACAAACTTTACCATCTGCTGCAGGGTGACCTAGAATATTGATGGCTTTTCCTGTAGCAATGAAAGTTACCAGGGCTTTCATGCTATAGGATCCTTCCAAACCAGTAAAGGGGGCATCTATCGTGCACATATATCAAGTAAGTGATAAATGCTTTGCTTGCAAGGAGCAACACTTTCATCGCTTTCCCTGTGGAAAGGAGATACAGCCTGGAGCTATCACTGTGTGGCAGGGTTCATTTGACTGCAGGGTGTTGCAGATGATAACCATGGCTTAGCATGAGTTGAAAGGGTTTGCACTCAATGTTCACAAAGTCACATAATTACAGATAAGTAAAGCTTTTCAGCATTTTGATTCATCCAGCCAGAGAGATCCTGATGTATCATCCAATTGTTTCTTAAATGATTCTCATAGGAATATCACTATGCATGTCAATGGCCATTCAGTTTTGGTGCATTAACAAAGAGTGTGCAAAAGGGCAATGGTTGTGTGACTTGTTTAAAATGGTAGTGCTTATAATTTTTTATCATGCGCGTATGTACAAAATTAAAAGTAATGGAACATTTGTTGAGCATTCAAATAACTGCGTAAACAGAAAAAAAGACTGCAGCAGTGGTATCTCAGATTTCCTCTAGAAAATATAGATACCCTTTTCTCTCTCTCTCTGATTCTAATTTAAAAGGCATTGTGGTTTCTTTTCTAAAATGAAAGATAGTAAATTTTATACCTAATGCTTGCCATGGATAATAATGTGACTTTCAAGTAGTGAGAAAAGTATGAAACTTGAAATTTTGTAACCACTTTGAAGCTGAGACCCTATCGCAGAATGTGTTTGTAGGAAATATTGGGCCGGAAATTGTTTTAAAAAGAACGGTGAGCTCAACAGCGCTCACCGTTGTTAATGGCCAAATGAAAGAGCAAGTTCTGGTGTTCAGACAAACATGGAAATCTGGCACTTACTCTTCCTGGTTCGCTAGTGATCTGTCAGCGTCACTTTAACTGCCAACTGCAATCAACAGACCAGCGGCAACTTGCTCTTCTGCCCAACTGAAAAGTAACTAATATCACCTCAAAACAGATATGTTTAAAAATGCCAGGTCTGAACTAAATTTTAACAGCGCGGTAAGACTTATTGACTGCCAAATAACTAAAAATTAACTTTTTAAAATGTAGAGTCTCATTACTCCTTATTTTAATAGATTTTGGTCATTCATTTTTTTTAAATTAAAGAATTAAAACTTTTAAAACTTTTTCTTTCTGTCTTTTATTTAATTGAATAATTTCTTACCCTCATTTTTCCGCTGTCCAAAACTGTTTTTACAAATGATTTTAAGGTGGTACCTTTCACTTCCTGGATTTTACATGGCACCTTGTTTTGACTTTTCACAGCTTTTCAAGGATGCTGCAATCTGATTGTTCAAGGGGAGAGATCGATTCTCTTGCTTCTCCCAGGGTCCTAGTTTCACCTGAACCGACGCTGGGCTCTTCTCGGCTTCCTATTAGAGGAAGTTCTCGCAGTAAAGACTGCAGTAAGTTAGCGGATTAGTATAAATCTGTGGAGCGGCGAGCACTGTTGGTTCGCTGCTCCGAGCAATTTCCGGCATAATAATATGTAGGATAAAAAACATTACTTTCTCTTATAAGCTAATCAAACTTGGTATATGCCATTTCTAAATTTCATGAATGTTCCAAATGAGGGGAATAGAACATGATTATTTTAAACGTAATATTTGCATATTTCCAGCCTGTCGTTAGCAGCAGGGCACAAGTTGAACCTATAGAAGTGAGAGTGCCTAACTACTTAGCAACAGGGATGATGAATTGAAAATTCCACAGTGAAAACCTATTTAAAGCAAAGTGAAAAGCAAAGCTGAATGAACACATCATTTCACTCCTGTGTGCCACGAAAAATAGCACAACTTTGTACTTTATTGAAATGCACCTTTTTGATTGACATCTGAAAGTTGGAGCCAGTGCTATAAACATCAGCAGCATTAAAAGCAATGGCAGAAGTGACCAAAGCATATGTCTTCCACTTGTCTCATTAGCTGAAGCGAATTCCAGATTGAATTACCCCATGCAGCACCAGTGTAGCAGTATTACTCATACTTAAAGGTTGTGTCTTTCATATAGAATGTGTAGGAAAAAAAGTTGAAAAATAAAAAGGCAATTTCATGTGCAGGACTTATTTTCTTTCAACTTTTCCGCTAGGCACTTTTAGAGAGATTCAAATGCCACTGTACAAGAAAGTGCGAGCTAAATTGCCACATTACCACTACTAGGGTAGCAGGAGGCCTTATGGCAATTAGACTGGCGACAGCCATGTTTGCCTGCTGCTCTCCCCCTCTGGGTGGTGAAAGCACTCTTCACTATAAACAAGTTGGTTTAATTAGCAAATAGGAGAAAACTACAAAGATACAGGTATCCTTTCGAAAGCAGCTCTAAGGAATTTGAAATAATCCTATAGACCTGAATACTTGAATACCAAATATGAATCATTTGTAGATTTTCTCCTGCAGTCTTTGTTTAAAAATAGCACTTTTGAAACCAAAGGCCACAGAACAAGATGTGAGAAAAGATTCTTTTTCTGAAGTGATACTTTTATATTCGCTACAATGCTACGTACACGTAAAGTGAACGAAATGCCACTGTATACTTCAAAAATAATCATTCATCTTTCCCCCAGTAAGGAAACCATGGTGACTCTGGTCTGCATTCTTGCACTAATTGAAAAAATAAATAGTTGTTGGAACACATCAGAAATTTTTCAGTGAAGACATGGGTCATATTTTGATAAATTCTTACAATTGTAATTCCACAATTTTTTTCTGCCTGTTAAACCAGATTCTAAGGCAAATTGATCAAGTTTTCAAACTATAAGACAAAATATCAGATCTACTAAATGAAATTGTTACCTATGTATGATTCAAATTTCAGTTCTGATATTTTCTAGCACTTTAACAATGCCACCATTGCCTGATCTTGGAACAAAAATAGTATAATTATTGCCCACTTTACAAAGTCAGACAACTAGAGTCATCCTGAGCTGCAATCACTGTGGTTTTTTTGTTTGATTATTGACAATTCTCCACCAAACAGGTTCCATTGGCATATAAAAAACAAATGCTTTTCTACATAAAGTGACCATTTTTTGTTCCCTAGCTACATAAATCATTAACTTAAAAAGTCTCTAATACTCACTCTTATGAAAACAGATCCAGCAGAGAAAATGTATACAGATTAGCAAATTCCAGCCAAATGCTTCCAATGTACCACAGGGCTTATCTAATGAACTCTGAACCCTGAGGTCAGCCAAATTTCCTCTGCATACATGCCCGAAAATATTTGTAATAAATGGGTATCATTTAACAAAAGAAATGGATAATGTACTGACACAATAATCTTTCAAGATTGGGGTAACAAGCATTTCAGTATTGCATTTAGACATATTATGCTCTTTTCTGTTCATTTTGCTGCAATTCCTACATTTCAGTTGCATTTCAGTAAAGTTTATAACAAACCTACATTTAAGAATAGCACCAAATATGAAGCAAGTCATAAAGGAGACTTGGACTTACATATTTTTAAGTGCCAACTTTTCTGTTAGTTAGTTAATCAAATATTTCATAACCAATCAAACCAGTCACACTGACATTTACAACCCCACTGATCTCCCTAATGTCTCTCAAAGACACAATCAAATTAGTTTTGTGGAATACAAAATCTTTATTCCTGTGTGTCCACAAAATATGTGGTCAGCAAAGTGATCTGCGAAAAGAGATCTTGAAAGAACTCTATCCAACAAGTGAAAAGACATCTCCAAAGCACTGCACAGTCTCAAACTGTAATATATTAAAATTAGGGGGATGAATTTAACCCTACCCATTCAGCGGAAACTGGGCGGTTGGGCAGTTTAAATGGCCTAGGTTACTTACCTGGCCTTGAATCACCCAGATACTGCCGACCGAAATTTTTATGTAGGCTTCTGATTAGGCGGCTTAGCTGCCTGCCCAAAGCCGGGTGTGGGAGATTGTGCTTTCAATATACAGATGACGTCATAAGGCCCCGACTGCAATGTTAACTCATGCCTGAGCAGAGAAGTGGCTGTGGCTTTCCCGCCAGGCTGAAGGGAGTTGGGATCTATTGTGAAGATGAAGAGGCCCAGACAGGCACATTTTTTACTTTCCCGGTCTAGCAGCCACTTTCTGCCCATTGGCTCCTTGTGACTTACCTAATTGCTGGGGAACGTTCCTTTGGTGGCCAGTGGCCTCTTGCCGCCTGATATTCTCCACTTGCCCACTGGTCAGCAACCGTTTTGCCACCTGTTTTGGACGGGTAACTGAACCGGGGGCAGATGTGGCCCAGGTGTAAAAATCATCTAGACCTCACATTGCCGAGGTCAGGGGCGTTTGACACTCGCCTCAGCCCCCTCCTGCCCGATTCCTGCTCTGGGTTAAAATAGGGCCATCAGAGTTTAGGCTCACGTATGAAGTACGCTAGCTTGGGCTAGATATTAGATACCGTATAGAGTCAGCACTTAGTAGAACAACTGCGATGGTAATACACCAAGCAATGTGAAGTGTAAAACCACACTGACAACTCCCTGATAGTTACAACAAATGGCAAGGTACTGAGCCAAATGGATTAGCAAGTTGGTCACTTGAGTGAGATCCCGGAGGTCTATCACACCATGCCCCAGTATGAATCATCACCTTCAAATATGAGAACTAAAAGCTGACAAGTCCCCAGGTCCTGACGGACTTCAGCCTAGGGTCTTAAAAGAAGTGGCTGAAGAGATAGTAGATGCATTGGTATTAATTTTCTAAAATTCCCTAGATTCTGGAAGGGTCCCATCAGATTGGAAAATAGCAAATGTAACTCTTCTATTCAAGAAAGGAGGGAGACAGAAAGCAGGAAACTACAGGCCAGTTAGCTTAACAGCTGTCATAGGGAAAATGCTAGAATCTATTATTAAGGATGCTATAGCAGGGCACTTAGAAAATCTCAATGCAATCAGGCAGAGTCAACAGGGTTTAGTGAAAGGGAAATCGTGTTTGACTAATTTATTAGAGTTCTTTGAGGAAGTAACAAGCAACGTGGATAAAGGGGATCCTGTGGATGTGGTGCACTTGGATTTCCAGAAGGCTTTTGACAAGGTGCCACATCAAAGGCTACTACACAAAATAAGAGCTCATGGTGTAGGGGGTAACATGTTAGCATGGATAAAGGATTGGTTAGCTAACAGGAAACAGAGAGTAGGCATAAATGGGTCATTTTCAGGATGGCAAGATGTAACAAGTGGAGTGCCACATGGATCAGTGCTTGTATGGTTGCTAAATTTGCTGATGACACAAAGGTAGGTAGGAAAGTAAGTTGTGAAGAGGACATAAGGAGTCTGCAGAGGGATATAGTTAGGTTAAGTGAGTGGGCAAAAATTTGGCAGATGGAGTATAATGTGGGAAAATGTGAACTTGTCCACTTTGGCAGGAGGAATAGAAAATAAGTATATTATTTAAATGGAGAGAGATTTCAGAACTCTGAGGTACAGAGGGATCTGGGTGTCTTAGCACATGAATCACAAAAAGTTAGTATGCAGGTACAGCAAGTGATTAGGAAGGCAAATGGAATATTGTCATTTATTGCAAGGGGAATGGATTATAAAAGTAGAGATGTTTTGCTACAGTTGTACAGGGCATTGGTGAGATCACATCTAGAATACTGTGTACAGTTTTGGTCTCCTTATTTAAGAAAGGACGTAATTGCTTTGGAGCCAGTTCAGAGAAGGTTCGCTCAACTGATTCCTGGGATGAGAGGGTTATCTTATGAGAAAAGGTTGGACAAGTTGGGCCTGTATACACTGGAGTTTAGAAGAATGAGAGGTGATTGTATTGAAACATATAAGATCCTGAGGGGATTAGACGGGGTACATGCTGAGAGGATGTTTCCCCTTGTGGGAGAGACTAGAACCAGGGGCCACAGTTTAAAAATAAGGGGTCTCCCATTTAAGACAGAGATGAGGAGAAATTTTTTCTCTCAGAGGGTCATGAGCCTGTGGAACTCCCTTCCCCAGAGAGCAGTGGAGGCAGGGTCTTTGAATATTTTTAAGGCTGAGTTAGATAGATTCCTGTTTAACAAGGGAGTCAAAGGTTATAGTAGATAGACGGGAAAGTAGGGTTGAGGTCTCAATCAGATCGGCCATGATCATATCAAATGGCAGAGCAGGCTCGAGGGGCCGAATGGCCTACTCCTGCACTTAATTCGTATGTCCTCCTCTTAATTTGTAGGTTCATATGTATGTTCGTATGAGAGGAGGGGAGAAAATTTGGGTGCAGGGGGTGGAGGGAAGAATAAAAAAGCAGCTGCCTTTGAGGGCAAATCAGTATTGTTTATGGGTTCGACTACATAAACCAGAAGAGTAACCTGAAAGTAGTTTGTAGTTTGATTCATCTGGTAGTGCTCTAGTGAGTTCGACCTCCACTCCAGGGCTTGAACGCCTAATCTAGATTGACACTTTATTCCAATACCGAGGGAGTACTGCATGGTTTGAGGTGCTATCCTTCAGAGGAGACATTAAACTGAGGTCTTGTCTGCCTGTTCTAGTAGATCTTAAAGATCCTATAGCACCATTTCAAGAGAAGCAGGAAATTCTCCCAGCATCTTTGCCAACTTTCGTCTATCAACTAATAACACCAAAAGTCAGAGTAACTGATTATTCATATCATTACTGTTTATGGGACATTTTTGGTGCAGAATAGCAGCTGTATTTGCTTGCTTACCAAAAGTCACTGATCTTCAAAAGTAATTCACTATATGCAGCATTTGTAGAAGTTTTGACACAATAAGGTATTATTAAATGGTAGTAATGCTTGTATTTATATAAGAAAAAACTTGCATTCCTATAGTGCCATTCACAACCTCAGGACATCCCAAGGCGCTTCGCAGCCAATGAAATACTTTTAAAGTGTAGTCACTGCTTTAATGTATGCAGCATGACAGCCAATTTGTGCATAGATGACCAGATAATCTGTTTTAGTGATGATGAGTGAGGACATCGGGAGAACTCCCCTACTCATCTTCAAATAGTACCATGTGATCTTTCACGTCCACCTGAGAGGGTAGACGGGGTCTCGGTTTACTGCCTGCAAAAAGGCACCTCTGACAGTACAGCGCTACCTCATTACTGCCCTGATGTGTCAGCCTAGATTATGTGCTATGGAGTGGGACTTGAACCTACAACCTTCTGTCTCAAAGGCAAGAGTGCTATCACTGAGCCATGGTTGACACCTTGCTACAATGATACATTATATCATTAAGAAATTGACAGTTGTTGCCTAGATCCCTGTTATATATTTCCTAGTTGTTAGTTACAGACCTGAATTGAGACCTGGGAGAAGGTTGCCTAATCAGCCCACGGATAGAGAATAGTGTCAGCTGAGGAAATGGAAGGGGGGAAAAATACAGATAAAAAGAAAGAACCTGCAAATGCTGAAAATTGGAAATAAAAATGGAATTGTTGGAAATTCACATCTGAAATTATGGACATTCTAAAGGGGTGCCCAGAGACAAAGGTTGGGTTAGAATAGAGATGGATGAGGCTGTTGTGTTCTCAGTTTGATCCTATCAATAGAGTTCTCCCCTGCCGCCCCTGAAGATATGCCAGAAAGAGGGCAGGACCAGCCAGCCATTGTGGCACTGGATGTGGCAGAACCAGTTGCAGGGCATGATACCACACAAGGAGATGCCCAGCGATCTCAATCTCAAGAAGCTCTCCCTAGAAGCCCCAGTCAGGCACTAAGCAAACCTTCATTGAAATCCATTCATTCTCCTCTTCCACATCCAAAAAACTCAGGAGTAGAGAAGCATTATCACAATTTTGATTGCAACAGCCTAAATTCTGGGACATTGCTCAATTTATTGATCCCCAAATAAAAATCATGTGGGAAGGAATGATCCTGCTGGTGAGAAAATGGACCCCTATATTTTTTATCATATAAAATAGGGATTTCATATATGTCTCACTGAACAGTTTTATGCTTTTCATTCTCATAAATGGGTTTGTGCAAGAGCTACAGTCAGTGAAACAGAAATTAAATGGATAAAATAATAATGAGATGGGTTATTTTTACAGTCAGTAGCAAAGATATTCATTGTAAAATTTATAGAATAAAACAATGCTTTCAACAGAATTTTTAACTTCACATTTCTTATGAAATTTGGTGCTAATGTTTTGTTTAATGCTGGCAGAAATATCATTTAATCCTTTTATGATACCAAACACTGAAACTAATTGAAACTGAACTGTCTTAATCCAAGTTGCTGTGGAAACAGTAATTCACGCTCGGTAACACACAAAGCTAGCTTCTATGGCTGCTGATATACATCTGTAGGAGAATACATTTAAAAATGTTTAGCAATGACCTCCTACTCATTCCATAAAGGTGAAAGAAATTATAGGCAAGATATTATCAGCTTCTTTGGTAGGTTGCTTTAGAAACTCAAAGTAATTCACATTATTATAATGAACAATTATGCTGCTTCATATTGCTATTCCTTTAGTTAAATGTTAACATATTCTTTACTTCATAATACACAGTAATTTTTTTTTAAAATGTTGTTTTATTTATGCTTACTTTTAAAAGTGACTTTGGCGTAAACAACAAACCATTAGCTTTTTATGATAAATAGGGGGTGAATTTCCTTGCCATTTTCAGTGCATAAATGGCGCAGGAAATTTTCTCAGCCAGGAAAATCGTGTGGAAGTTGTTTTCATCCTCTGCACTCCTTAAAAATGCTTCCCCCAAATTTCCTTGTGCTTTTTGTGTAATTAAAGGTTGCACAAGGGTATCCATGCAGTTCATCTGCTTACACCATTTTATGTATGTTTTATGCCAGTGGCTATGCAAATGAGCAAACCGAGGAAACCCGCATGTAACACCCTCTACAGGTCACCAGCAGGTGCAGTCATTTTTGAAAGGTGCAACAGTGGTGTAACTCACTTCAAGGAAATTCATCCCTATAGTTCATAAATGGCAACCGAGAGGCAGGCAATGTTATGGAGGTGGGAGTAAGCATCTTTGGAACAGAGAGGATAAGGGAGTCAGAAGCTTGGTGCATATCAGAAAATGGAGGGCAGCACGCCCGCCATTTACCAATTTGCATTGATTGTGGGCGATCCCCTGCTGACAGCATTATTTGATTATAGAATATCATCACCTCCTTGGCCTTATGTTTTTTGAATTCACCTGTACACTCCAGCATTCTGTTTATCCTGGTAACAACGCAGCCATACACTGTGATTATGCTTTGAATGTTTGGTCACTGGACACACACCGTTCGGTACAATATGTTGTTTTGTGGAGTGCCTGGTAGCGAGGCATACTTTTATATGATGACATGGGCAAAGAGTACAGTTACTGTAGTAACTGAATACCCTGTACAGAGGCCTAGCTGGAAACCATCAGTTACTAACCATGGGTGAAAAATTGGTATGGTCATGATGTGAAGTGAAATTATAAAACTGTTGTTTTTTAATATATTTACAATATTGCTACTTGTAGGGACCACAATAATTATTTCCCTGCCCTTCACCCCCATATTTGTAGGCAGATTGGAGTGTTGCTTTCTAATAAGTCTTGAAATTATGCCTAGTAAACACAGAATTATAGCTATAATGCTGCTAAGTCCCTATTTTAATCTTCGTTTACAGTTCCAAATTCTTTCATCTTCCTATATTACAATGCATGACACGTTAATAACTAATTTCACATAGTCTTATTTGTTTCAATTATGCTTTACTCACAACACCTAAGGAAGTTAAGAAAAATTGAAAAGGCCTGGATTGTTAAGTTAATTGGAATACAGTAATTTATAACCTGGGTTTAATGATAAATATGTCCCCTCTCGTTTCAACATGTAATAAAGCCTCTGTCACTTTATATACAATTTTTTCCTGTCTTGCCACTTTTATTGATTACATTTTTTGTCTTGGTTTCAATTCTTATTGAAGCATAATATTATTAGATCTACTGTTCCCACAGAACAAAGAAACTTTGCAGTTTATTCCCTGACGTTCAGGATTTAATTGAGTTGCAAATGTTTAATGAAGGCGAGCAAACAGTTTGAAGCTAACAGGGAAAAAAATGTGCTGGGATGCTGGTGAACCAGAGTGTGCTTATGAGGAAATGATGATGAGGAAATATTTCTGTTTAATTTATCCACCAACATAAACACAGGGGATATTGAGGATTATAGAGAAAAGCTTTGTTTTTTAATTGTGATTTGGTGCACCTGTTTATAGATATTTTACACTACATTAAGCTTACATATGCATTACATTGTCATTACTTGATCAGTAATGTGGCAGCACTTAAAATAACTCTTTTAGATTTTGAAATGTATTTTAACTCTTTATTGCACAGAAGTTTTGCACAAAATATATTCTATCTATCAAGTAACAAGAAATATTCCCAAATGTAACAATGATTTTCAACAGTACCTAGTCTGAATAAAACGGTAGATGTTTTTTAATTTTAAAAATCCCTTGTTTCCTCACTTATTTGTCTTAATACCAATTGTCTCAGAACTACCTAGCTACTGTGCATTCTCCTCTACTCAACAGTAAAGGAGGAACAAGGTCAGAGGTGACTTCATGATCTTAACCAGTTACAGGGTCAGGTGAATAGGCCTGTCAGTTAAAGAGGCCCCGAGAGCTGAGAAGTGACAAAAACCATTACATATAATACAACTGATTCAGTTACTACTGCAGGCACAGGTTTAAGTGGCGCATTGTTTGAACTCTAGCACATAAATAGTACTCTTACTTATTTTAGCATAAATGCATGCAGCTGATTATTCTGTTTCCCCCACCCACACCCGCACATCACGCATATACACAATTACGCAGCTTGCAATCAAATCTAACTCCTTTATTGCCCAGTGCAAGACTGTGCAATTAAGTGATCTAAGAAAGGTGCCCTCCTGAGACCATTTTCTATCTTTCCATGAGTCAAGTCAGCCAAAACTAGTAAATTCACTGCCTAAAGAAATATTGATGCCCATTGAAACTGGAATTCAAACTTAGGTCTTTTAGCTGAGTTCAGTGTTCTTGCTAACAGTCAAGTTATCAACTGTATTTTCTGTGAGAAAAATGTGGGTTCTGAGATTGTCCTTTTAGGCACAAATACTGTGGCTGAAAGTATTCTCTGGAAGTATTGTACTACCGTCTACAACCGAAGGTATTTCTTTGGGTTTAACAGTTAGACATACAGATGTGAAGGCTCAAGTTGGAAGTTCAGTTCATCTTCCCATTTCGATCTAATCTCCCTCCATATCCAGTTCTCATTTTGTATATTATAGCATGCAAGATAATCTGGAATAATACATTAGTCTGCCAAAATATTTCACTATAATTCATTGGAAGTGAAAAGTCATTTACTCAGCTTAGCATAATAGTAAATGCCCTAATATAGTGCAAAAGTAAAGTCAGGGCTGTATTGCCTTTTAGATAATTTTTATTAGTTTTTTGTGTATGTGTGAATTGAATAGGGAATTTGTGCTGTCAGGAGAGTCTGAGATGTGTTAGCTTGTGTATTTCATTTCCTTCAGGCGCAGGCTCGTTCAGAAGAGAACCATTCTTTAATGTTGTTACAGCACCTGCCACCCACTGGGTAATGTGAAATATAATAGGATTTAGATAATCATTTCATAGCAGTGAAGCTAAGAAAGATTTTGAACCAATGTCCTTCTTTATCAGCTATGTACCTAAATTGCAAATCTGTGCAATAATTCCATTTGCTATTGAATAAGTCAGTTTTAAATAAGATGTCAAAATATGGTGGTGGAGAATATATAATCACGTATTAACCCATGGCTTACCACTTTTTCCACATTCCGGAAAGATATGGAATACAGCTCGAGAACTTGCTTGTTTCAGCAGAGATGGTTAATGGCGTTCTGTTCCCTGGATTTCCACTGTTTAAAAAAAAATGATTGCAAACACAATAGCCCAGTTTCCATATTCCTATTACAGTGAATTACATACAAGGCGCACAGATGTTCTGTTTAACTAGGGCTATCCTTATTTTAACTCCTCTATCTGTGCATTTACAATATTAAAATTTGAACACACACCTGACTCTTTAAAGCAGTGATGTTTCATAAATTGCTTTGCAAGAGAATTTACCAGATTAGTAAACAGGAATCTGTGATCAGTTATACGATTATGTCATTGCATCTGAAGTTATAACATTTTTAAAAAATCTCATTAAAAAGCAGATGGTAAATTTTACACTCCTCTGCAGCGGGTATGGTGCCACATTCAGAATGGTAGCACTGCAGTGGAATTTTTGGAGCAGACCTTTCCTGATTGCATGTTTCTCCTGGTTATACATAGATCACAAGAGCACTGGGTTTGAAAAGGTTAAACAGTATGATTTTCAAATAAGGTTTCCAGTAAGAAATGCCTGTAACGATTCTTTGTGAAAATTCCAATATAATACTTGATATTTAGTAACCTCGTTGCATGATGGTTAAGAAGCTCAAGTTACACTTGGGTTCAGGTCCAGGTTCTAGTTGACAGTGTTAGCAAATCCATCAGTATTGTGCTAAATGTTGTTAGCCAGGCTTTCAGGTAGAATATCCCAACATTCAGCAGTAGTGTTGATTTTGGAAGACATGGAAGATTCCATGACCCGCATGGCTCTAATTCCAGGAAAAGAAAGGATGTTTACAGAAGATAAATGGCTAAATAAGAACACAACATGAAACAGATGAAAAATTTGACAAAATGACAGCCAAATTAAAAAGGGAAGTAGTTGCTAATGTGATATTTTTGCACATCAATCATAATTAGATTAACAACTTTTTACGATACTTTGCATTTATAAATGGTCTTTGATTCTGTATGGATGTATTTGTTATCACTGACAAATCTCTTTTGAAGATCTGATATATAAACATATTTTTTTTTTTTAAAAATTAGAAGCTCAGATGTACATTTGTGGATAAAGAATTACATAGAAATACATAAAAGTTACAATACAGCAACAGATTATTTGGCCCAACCGGTCCATGTCAGCTTTACCTTCCATCGAAGCAAATAGTTCTAATCACATTTAGCCATCCTGTTCCCATATCCTTTCAACCCCTTTTCCTTCATTCACCAATCTAATCTTGAGTGTTGATGTAGTTTCTGTGTCAACCACAATCCCTGGTAGTGAATTCAGTAACCTCACAACTCTGTGTGTAAAGAAGTTTATCCTGTCTACTACTCTAAATATCTTATATTTAATCTTGTATCTATGGCCCCTTGTTCTTGGCCCTTCAACTACTGGAAACAGTCTGCTTCTATCTACCCTGTCCCGTCCCTTCATAATTTTAAAATCTTCAATTATATCGCCCTGTAATCTATGTTGTTCTAACGGAAAAAGACCCAAACTTTCAAGCTTTTCTTTGTATTTGTATTTGTATTTTCTCACACCAGGCAGCATTCTAGTGAATTGGCATTGGAACCTGTCTAAAGCCTCAATATCTTTTCTATAATGTGGAGCTCTACACTGCACACAGTTGTGAGGTCTTAGTAAGAACATATATAGGCTCACCATTACTTCTTGGCTTTTATATTCTATCTGGGGCAGTGGAAAGGTTACTTTTCGGTTTTAGAATAATCTCTGCCAAAACCATAGAAACTGAATCCAAATTTTATTTCCTTCTTTCTTGGTGCCTTCAGACTGTCACATATTCAGTTCCCCATTAAAACCCCCTTTAAATCAGTATACTGTAATCTTCAGAATAAGATACTTGACTGGTTATTGAGTGAAGTTTGAGACAGAGAGCAAAAAGTCTCATTGTCCAGACACACAAAGAACAAAGGTTAATACCATCCTAAAAACTCTTAAAGGAACATTCCCATGGCCATTTATTTCAATTACTTTTTAAAAAGTCAATGGCCTAGAAATTTGACCGTGCAGTGCCCATTTTTTGGTGGGCAGGAAGCACATACTCATTATGAGCCAGAGGTGCGACGCCGACCATATTGGTGTGGGCAAAAGTATAGGCTTCTAGGGCCCATGCCTGAAACAAGCGTTAGTCCCCTTACTTGAATATACAAAGGACGTAACACCTGTTTGAGGCCCAATCTGCGATATTGGGTTGCCAGGTCTATGTGTGTCCTAACATGCGGTCCTTAAAGTGAGCGGTGAGGTCGCAACCTTCATGGTAAGGGTTTAAAATATACTTACCTGAATGTGCAGCTGGGAAGAACAGGGGTGTTCCTCCCAGCTCCACATTCAAATCATGCAGGCTGCGGCCGTCCACCGCTCGACTCCCACCCCCCGACTCCCACCCCCCCCCCGATCACAACCTTGACCCGTGCCGCTACAATCTCCAATCGCCACCAACCGCTACCCACCCTTCCCGATTCTGTTACCCAACCTTTCAGTCACCGCTAGTCTCCCTCCCTCCCGATTACCACTACCCTCCCATCTGATTGCCCCCTTCTCGGTCGCCCACCCTTCCTGGCCTCCTTTAAGAACTTACCTGAGAGCCACTGCTGGCATCGCCGCGTTCGGATCTTCAAGTCCTCTTCTCTGGCAAGCTGTCTCAGGATATCCATTATGTATACGCAACTCGCCGGCTCGATGATAACGAGGCCTAATTCCTTCCCTAAACCTCTCTACGTCTCCTCCTTCAAGATGCTCGTTAAAACCTATCACTTTGACCAAGCTGGTCATCTGTCCTAATATCTCCTTATATGGCTCGGTGTGAAATTTTATTTAATAACATGCCTTGGGACGTTTTACTACATTAAAGGCACTATATAAATGCAAGTTGTTCTTGTTGGTGTTGTAATATTACATGCAGCTCAGGACTATCCATTCAGAATAATCCCTGCGCCCTCTGTGTGCCCATCTTTGGGCATGCTCGAATTTCTAGGCCAATGTACTGCAAATGATCATACCTGAGTACAATACTTTACATGCATGGAGCTAATATTTAATCATAGCTTCCTGGAATTTATGCTTTAGTGTATGAAACGCAGCAGCCAATTTGCGCACAGTAAAGTCCCACAAACAGCATTGTGATAATGACCAGGGCCTTGGTTTCACGACTCATCCAAAGGACGGCACTTCCGACAGCGCAGCACTCCCTCAGCAATGCACTGGAGCGTCAGCCTATATTTTTGTGCTCAAGTCTCTGGAGTGAGACTTGAGCCTATAACCTTCTGATTCATAGACGAGAGTGCTACCACTGAGACATGGCTGATACCTTCAGTGTCTTTTCTGTGGCCAGTAAAACTATTTGGGTGGGAAATGTAGGCTAGTTATGGAGCAAGAGGTCATATTTGTTGTTGAACAGGTAGGTTTTCACTTTTGGAACCATCACACATGTTCTGAGTCCCAGAACCACAATGCGTTAAATGTAATTTCATTTTTATCCAATCTCTTGATACTAGACTTCATTGTGTGTAAATTGTTTTAGTTGTTAGCTCTCAGGAAGAGGGTAGAAAATAGCATCTGTATAAGACCAACATGCAAGAAGAGAGATTATAATATGGGGAAGAAATTTATGTCTGAACACTAAACCATGAATTTGGTGTTTTATATATGACCTAGAATAACAAAAATAGAACAGGATGCAAATTATGGTACAAAACAAAAGTGACACAACATAAATGTTCAGTGCAAAAAATATACAAAGCATGTCACTATCTTAAAGAAATTATCAATAGGGTAATTAAAAATTAATTGAATTAATCCCACCAGGATACAATGATTTGTTATTTCTGGTGCTTCTGCTATTTTTGTCCAATTATTCCAAAAGTCCCAAAAGATTTTGCCTATTCAGCAAGAAATGTTGGAAAAGACCAATGTTTTCAGTTTAACAGATCAATGGCAGAAAATGAGGCAATTTGTGCACTATAGAGTAGGCCAATCTGATTGAACATTTCTAAAATAAAATCTCTTATACTAAATTGAAAAATTATAGACAGTTACTTATTTCTTTAATAAGGCGTAAGATTTATATGATATGAAGACAAAGCCAGAGTGTGTGACCTATTTCTTGCAAGAGCTTTCGATGAAATGACTTCAATTTTAAGGCACAAGCATTGATTGGTACATTGTTCTATGACCAGGTTCCAGATAAGCAAGTTACTATCTGTCATCACAAAGTCACCTTCTTCAAACAATTCTCAAAACAGATGCCTCATCCATTCCACTGTCAGCAGTGAAACATTTTCACCGCTACACCTATAATATAGGACAGAACTATTGGTTGACAGTGTGGAGCCGATATAGATAAATTATTGCCCAACTGATTCATATAAAAAGGTTCTTAGTTTCAAATTCTATTAGTGGATTAAAAAAGGAAAGGAGATTGCCAAAATGATTATTTAGAATGAGATTTAGAGCCCCCTCTGTTTACCTTTGAAGTGAGAGGTTCTGAAAACACCACTTTAAAGTAGCTAATCTGTTAAAATTGACCTATGTTGTCTCCTTGACAGAGACATTCAGTTTTATCAGTATCATTTATTGACCTTTCCTTTTGCCATCCTGTTTTGACAGAAGGATAATAGGTAGCAGATGAAAAATGTGGTGGTTGAAAGAAAAAGGGGGTTGCAATGGTTTGATATGTAAATAAGACATAAGAAGATATATGTGAAAGATTAATTTTCACTCTGACCTAATGTTTTGTTCTGTTGTGCTTTCAATAGATGATGCTGAATAAGCATTTGCATAACTATTAAAGGGAACAGATAGGGTGGATAGAGAGAAATTATTTCTGCTGGTTGGGGATTCTAGGAGGAGGGGGCACAGTCTAAAAATTAGAGCCAGACCTTTCAGGAGTGAGATTAGAAAACATTTCTACACACAAAGGGTGGTAGAAGTTTGGAACTCTCTTCCGCAAATGGCAATTGATACTAGCTCAATTGCTAAATTTAAATCTGAGATAGATAGCGTTTTGGCAACCAAAGGTATTAAGGGATATGGGCCAAAGGCAGGTATATGGAGTTAGATCACAGATCAACCATGATCTTATCAAATGGCGGAGCAGGCTCGAGGGGCTGAATGGCCTACTCCTGTTCCTATATTCCTATAATACTTCACGAGTACCTAAAAGGTAAACAACTCAGTTGGACAGTAATATATGAAGCAATGTTTTGTTACATTATGTGTCTGTTAACAGGAAATATCTTTTAAAATTATACAGAGAACAACTAAAGATAACATAACCAGGAGAGAGTAACATGGTGATTTATTAAGTACTGGAGATGCAATAAGAGTCCTAGAAATGAACATAACAGAGTGCCTGGATGCACCCAGCAACAACGTCTGCTGTCCATCCCTGCATCGAGGAAGGTTTCCTCATCTGTATCCCAATGGCGGGCACAATTAAGGTGCGCACACGCCCTCAGAGGCTGGAAAATTGGCCAATTGCTGCCCTCATTGCCCTCAGGCCAGTCATTCAGTGTTCAGGTACTCCTGTTTCACCAGGTGCATGTGTACCAGCGCCAATGATCTGCTGGATCTTTGAGAAATGTAAGGAGTCTTACAACACCAGGTTATAGTCCAACAGCTTTATTTGGAATCACAAGCTTTCGGAGCTTTCCTCCTTCGTCACCTGACGAAGGAGGAAAGCTCCGAAAGCTTGTGATTCCAAATAAAGCTGTCGGACTATAACCTGGTGTTGTAAGACTCCTTACATTTGTCCACCCCAGTCCATCACCAGCATCTCCACATCAGGGATCTTTGAGAAGCCACGGACACAGGAACTTCCAGCATTAGGGGTCCTTACCACCTCCTGTACTGCTGGCCTTGTTTGGAGTGAATGGAGGCTCTGCCCCTTAAAAGGCCCTGCAGAATCCCTGACATAACACTGGGACCAGGTATATCAGGTTTCTGGTGGTTCGGTGATCCGAGGTAGGGTGTGCAGATGAAAGGGGATAGGTCGGAAGCAGCAGGGGAGAGGATGGGGAGGTATTGGTAGAGGGAGCGGCACAGATATTGTTTCAATCTTAGAGACAAAGAAGTCCATGAGCTCTTCACCACTTAGTACTGGAGGTGAGAGTAGAAGGGGTAAGGGAAAGGGATAACAAGAGGGCACAAATTTAAGATAATCACGAAAACAATTGAAGGGGAGGTTAAAATAAAATCTTTAAACATAGGGTTGTTATAATGTGGACCAATGAAAAGTTTGCTTGAATTACAAGGTCGCATATCAAAGTTGTTCAACAGTAATAGAAGACAAATACAAATTCCTATTGTGAGCTTTACATGAAAACTTCTCTCAAGTGATATAGCAAGCCACTCAGTCAGGGCAATTAGGGATGGGTAATAAATGCCAGACTTGCCAGTGATGCCCATGTCCCAAGAATGATTTTTTTTTAAATGGTTTACTTTGGGATACAAAATCAATTGTACTAAGACCTTTGGTCAACAGATATTGAACGCCTATTTGCATTCTGATGGGTCACGTTGGGTTTTAAGTACTTTGGACCTCAAGTCTTTCATAACATAAATCTCTTTTTGATTGACTATGTTACCTCCTAAGCCTGCTAGACAGTCAGTGTACATAAGATAAACATTCTCTTTCACAGCTTGTATCATTTCCAAATGCTCCCTGTACAGCCTTCAAAAAACTTGACCAGCAGATGTCTGTTCATTTCAAATGGTAAGTAACCACTTATCCCCCTTTCAAATTTAATTTGTGACACCGGGAAAAAGTTACTATGAAAGCTGCCAGATTGTTGTAAAAATCCAACTGGTTCACTAATGTCCTTCAGTCTGGCCTACGTGTAACTCCAATCCCACACTATGCATTTGATTTTTAATGTCCTCAGGGCAACTAGGATTGGGCAATAAATACTGCCTGGCCATAAGCAGCTGAAGGAATGTTTATCACTTTATCCAAATCCTGATCAGCCTAATTACCTCTCTAGTGTAATCTTATTTTATCACAGCTGGAGGAGAAAGTCATCACCTTGTGAAATACGACTCGACATATTATCTCCTGGTTTCTGGAGAAGAAATCTGTTCAGTGACATAAGTCTATGCAGCGGGCATTTAATCCTGAATATGGGGATTTTTCCACTATCTCCTAATACGTGACTTACGTTCTCTCATAGAATCATAGAATGGTTACAGCACAGAAGAAGGCCATTCGGCCCATCGAACCCATGCCAGCACTCTGAAAGAGCAATCCAGCTAGTTCCACTCCCCTGCCCTTTCCCCGCAACCCTGAACATTTTTTCCATTCAAGTTTTTTTTATTCGTTCATGGGATGTGGGCGTCGCTGGCAAGGCCAGCATTTATTGCCCATCCCTAATTGCCCTTGAGAAGGTGGTGGTGAGCTGCCTTCTTGAACCGCTGCAGTCCATGCGGTGACGGTTCTCCCACAGTGCTGTTAGGAAGGGAGTTCCAGGATTTTGACCCAGCGACGATGAAGGAACGGCAATATATTTCCAAGTCGGGATGGTGTGTGACTTGGAGGGGAACGTGCAGGTGGTGTTGTTCCCATGTGCCTGCTGCCCTTGTCCTTCTAGGTGGTAGAGGTCGCGGGTTTGGGAGGTGCTGTCAAAGAAGCGTTGGCGAGTTGCTGCAGTGTATCATGTGGATGGTGCACACTGCAGCCACGATGCGCCGGTGGTGAAGGGAGTGAATGTTTAGGGTGGTGGATGGGGTGCCAATCAAGTGGACTGCTTTGTCCTGGATGCTGTCGAGCTTCTTGAGTGTTGTTGGAGCTGCACTCATCCAGGCAAGTGGAGAGTATTCCATCACACTCCTGACTTGTGCCTTGTAGATGGTGGAAAGGCTTTGGGGAATCAGGAGGTTAGTCACTCGCCGCAGAATACCCAGCCTCTGACCTGCTCTTGTAGCCACAGTATTTATGTGGCTGGTCCAGTTAAGTTTCTGGTCAATGGTGACCCCCAGGATGTTGATGGTGAGGGATTCGGCGATGGTAATGCCGTTGAATGTCATGGGGAGGTGGTTAGACTCTCTCTTGTTGGAGATGGTCATTGCCTGGCACTTGTCTGGCGCGAATGTTACTTGCCACTTATCAGCCCAAGCCTGGATGTTGTCCAGGTCTTACTGCATGCGGGCATGGACTGCTTCATTATTTGAGGGGTTGCGAATGGAACTGAACACTGTGCAATCATCAGCGAACATCCCCATTTCTGACCTTATGATGGAGGGAAGGTCATTGATGAAGCAGCTGAAGATGGTTGGGCCTAGGACACTGCCCTGAGGAACTCCTGCAGCAATGTCTTGGGGCTGAGATGATTGGCTTACAACAACCACTACCATCTTCCTTTGTGCTAGGTATGACTCCAGCCACTGGAGAGTTTTCCCCCTGATTCCAATTGACTTCAATTTTACTAGGGCTCCTTGGTGCCACGCTCGGTCAAATGATGCCTTGATGTCAAGGGCAGTCACTCTCAACCCACCTCTGGAATTCAGCTCTTTTGTCCATGTTTGGACCAAGGCTGTAATGAGGTCTGGAGCCAAGTGGTCCTGGCGGAACTCAAACTGAGCTTATCCAATTACTTATCCAATTCCCTTTTGAAATCCATGATTGAACCTGCCTCCATCACCCCTCAGGCAGTGCATTCCAGATCATAACCACTCGCTGCGTAAAAAAGCATTTCCTTATGTCACCTTTGATTCTTTTGCCAATCACCTTAAATCTGTGTCCTCTGGTTCTTGACCCTTCCGCCAATGGGAACAGTTTCTCTCTGTTTACTCTGTCTAGACCCCTCATGATTTTGAATACCTCTGTCAAATCTCCTCTGAACCTTCTCTGCTCTAAGTAGATCAACCCCAGCTTCTCCTTCATCCTTCATCCCTGGAACCAATTTAGTAATTTATTTCTGCACCCTCTTTAAGACCGTCACATCCTTCCTAAAGTGTGGAGCCCAGATTTGGACACAATACTCCAGTTGTGGCCGAACCAGTGTTTAAAAAGTTTCATCATAACTTCCATGCTGTTGTACGCTATGACTATTTATAAAGCCCAGGATCTCGTATGCTTTTTTAACCGCTTTCTCAACCTGCCCTACCACCTTCAACAATTTGTGCACATATTGAGCTCCCTTTAGAATTGTACCATTAGTTTATATTGCCTCTCCTCGTTCTTCCTGCCAAAATGTATCATTTTGCACTTCTCTGAGTTAAATTTCATCTGCCATGTGTCCCCCATTCCACCAACATATCTGTGTCCTCTTCAAGTCTATAACTATCCTCCTCACTGTTCACTACACTTCCAAATTTTGTGTCATCTGCAAATTTGGAAATTGTGCCCTGTAGACCCAAGTCCAAGTCATTAATATATATCAAAAAAAGCAGTGGTCCTAGTATCAACCCCTGGCGAACACCACTGTATACCTTCCTCCAGTCCATAAAACAATTGTTCACCACTACTCTGTTTCCTATCACTTAGTCAATTTCGTATCCATGCTGCCACTGCCCCTTTTATTCCATGGGCTTCAACTTTGCTGACAAGCCTATTATGTGGCACTTTATCAAACGCCTTTTGGAAGTCCATATACACCACATCAATCGCATTGCCCTCATCAACCCTCGCTGTTACCTCTTCAAAAAACTCAATCAAGTTAGTTAAACACGATTTGCCTTTAACAAATCCATGCTGGCTTTCCTTTATTAATGGACACTTGTCCAAGTGACTGTTACTTTTGTCTCGGATTATCGTTTCTAAAAGTTTCCTCACCACCGAGGTTAAACTGACTGTCCTGTTTTGAACAAGGGTGTAACATTTGCAATTCTCCAGTCCTCTGGCACCACCCCTGTATCTAAGGATAATTGGAAGATTATGACCAGTACCTCCACAATTTCCACCCTTACTTCCCTCTCCAAAGATATTGGAATTCTTTCCCATTTTATTCACCTCTCAGATCAAGTTAATCTCAGGTTATTACTCCATTATTGCTTTTAGATGCACAGAGAGCACTGTCTGTTTTCAAAAGGCTTGGGGGGAGTAAACGTTGAACCATCATTTTCAGAGGCAGAATGAGCAGAGGTTTCATTGGACATGAGTGTGGGCCATCTTATTCTCTTATTCTTTTCTGCAAACAGTTGCATTCCAATCAAATGCCTGGATCTAGTCAAAGAGAATTATCCGTCAGATATGGAGGCTGATTTTTACCTCTATATCCACCCATTTTTCAGCATGAAAAATCACACGCAAAAAAAATTGCTGACTTACTCCCAGAAACTTGCTGCACCTTGATTTAGGTGGCTGGTACTCCTGCCCAAAATTAGTGGGAACCTAATTAATATATTAAAACGAAGGTGCTATGACATTGTTCCAAATGCTATTTTTGTGTCAATCAGCACTGCCACTGTTGCTTCCTCAACTTGCCGACAAACCATAGATGGAACAGATCAGGAGGCACCCATTTGCAGTGCAATTTAAAGGGATCATAAGCTACAATCAGGTAACGGTCAGGCATTGACATTTTCATCATTATTTTTGGGTCTTTTAAGCCTTAAAGTCTCCTTTAAGTTGTGCTCTTTACATTTCCCTGCCACTTCAATCTGCTGCTCTGATGACCCCTCCAATCTTTTCAGCCCTCCCTTGTAAGGTTCTGCTGCAGGCCCACTTCAGTCTCTGCCCCACCAAATTTCAAACCTTACCAAACAGCGAGCTGCCTAAAAGCAGCACAATTAACACTGGTAATTTACCTCCTGTTTTTAAATGAGGCCTGATCAGAAAATTGTTCAAGACTCCTGCTGACATCATCGGGCAGGCAGAACGGACACCCTTGTCCACCAACTACAGACGTAGACCAGAAAATTAACCCTGTGGTCGCCCTTCCTAGCCAATAGTCCCTTGACCATAGTCATAGGTGATATAGGAATTGTTGCAACTTATCAACTATTGGTATGCAAGGCAGTAGAATGAACTGTTGATGGTTTTGAACGAAGTAGAATGAACTGTTGATGGTTTTGTAGCACCATGTTCTTACTCAATCAGCTGAACAATAGTTTCCATCAGCAGTATGCATCCCTTACAAACTGAAATCTGTGTCTGTGACTTGCAGAAATAGGCATAGCCTAAGTCCCTGCTGTAGTAATTTGATGACAGGAATTTATGTAGGATTCCCAATATATCTTCATTCTCTCAAAAGACCAAAGATATCACACCAGCTTCCTGCAGATTAAACTAATTAAATGTTTTTATAATTAATAATTTACAATAGCAAAGATGTTAGTCATATTATAAAGCACAATAAATATATATACAAGATCTAGAAACAGTCTGCAAGGTGTTAATTTACCATTTTCAAACTTCAGACTTTCTCCAGTTAAAAACAAATACATATTGTGGTGAAATTCTTTCAAGTGTTCTTTCATAGTATATGTTTCCTTCATAGTACAGTTTCTAGTGGAGAATACTGAAGCAAAACACTTGTAGATTTCTTGCATTTGAGACAATGCCAAAAATCCAAGTAGAATTGCAGAAAATAAAATATCCTCTGGTTTATATGTTTAATTCATTTAAAAAAGAGCTATCAATCAATAGTCATCAAAAAGCAATAGCACAGATTCTCATTATATTAAATCAGAATATCATGAAGGCCCCATGAAATGCTAATCAGAAGCTAAAGGCAGATTGCTTGGGATCAAAGCTGGTTTAGAACGTAATTGTGTGCAGACCTAACTCACAGACTAGCTGTGCACAACAATTTAAGGTACACAATCTAGTTCACAAATAGATCAAAAGAACGTCAGGAGATTAGTTCTTTTAAAATCAAGCATAACATTTGAACAGCTATTTTATATTATAATAAAATCCATTGTGTATCAGGGTTACCTCAGTTTTTAAACAGCAATACATAATAAACTTATTGTAAACATAACTCCAGACATACACACTTGCCACCTTTTATGGAATACACAATTTCATATGGCTGAGGACAATTTTCTACCTTTCAAAGAGCATTAACTAATAATATTAATTGGGTTGAGGCAGTTGGATCCTTTGAAGTATAGACCATAGGCAGAAAGAATTTGTATTTACATGGAGTCTTATCATATACATGGTCGTTTTTGTTATAAAGGCAAATGTAGCAGCCAATTTGTGAACAGCTCAGTCCTATAATCAGCAAATGAATGAATGATTAGATGATTGGCAATGTTACTTGAGGAATGAATGTTGGCCAGGACATAGGGAGAACTCTCTGATCTTTGAATAGTGCTGTCGAAACCTTTCCATGCACTTGAACAGTCAGACAGAGAACAGGTTTAATGTTTAATCCGATACAATCAGTGGGAAGCCCAATCAAGTTTTGTGGTTGAATCGGCCAGCTGCCAGCACTAATTGCCCTCCTTATAGGCAGTTCGCCAATTAGGAAAGTGGGAAATCTGTCAGGATGGCCAATCTTAACAGGCCTTCACCTTAAAGGGGAGGGTGGAAATCGGCCCAGAAAGGGAGCAATGGTTTTAAGGCTCAAAACACACAAAGGACTGCAGTAGAAATGAGTGCCAGATCTGGTTTCAGTTTTTCCTTCCTGCTTTTAAGGTTCCTTTAAATACCTCTGGAAATGGCCTCCTCTCAACTTTTACTGCCCATGATTTGTAGGCACATTGAGGAATGGGCATTATCAATACGGTTAGAAATGAAAGTGCATTGGGGTCTTAAATGTGTCATTTGACCCCAATTTACACATATAAATGCACCCCCAGCTTGTTTCCAGCAAGAGCTCTGGCCGCCTAAACCGAGGTCCACCCAAAAATCAGAATGGGTGGACAATCAGCGGTCAATCCTCCCCCGCAACTTTGGTCCCGCTAGGTTTTTAGACGTAAAGGAGGCGCTAGTGAGACAAAAATCGCCTCAACATCTCCAACAGTGCAGCACTCCCTCAGTACTGTACTGAAGTGTCACCCTACATTATGTGCTTAAGTGCATAGTGGGGCTTAGAATCCACCCATCACTTTCTGATTCAGAGGTGAGAGTGCTACCAACTGAGCCAAGATGATACTTGGCCCAAATAACCCTTGACTGACTGCAGCTGGTATTACATGGATCAGCACTAGTGCTTTTTTCTTGAAGAAGATTAAAATGGTCAACCTGCTTATAGTGGAAGTGAGCTCCATATATTTTATGCACCATATGAAGTTGCTACATCCATGATACTGTGGCACATTTATGCAAGAGCAGATCTGAAACACATTTAAATGTCCCCATTGATAAAACGTTGTCGGCGGGGCTTCTCAAGCAGCCAGTGCGTATCATAAAATCGTTACCAGAGCACCCACGATTTTCTGATATGCGATGGCTGCGTGCGAGTCTCGGCCAGTGATGTGGGTTCTCACAAAACTTAGCCTGTAGTGTGGTGATATATGTACACTAAGGTTACATCCATTTTAGCTCTGCTGCACATGTGTGATACATGGCATGTGCACCAAAAACAGATTCTATGCATTCAGCGGTGCAAATGGTTTCTCACCCCTCTATATAAAGTAAGTGAATGCAGGCTTCAACGTGCATAATGCACCAGCTGACACACTGAAAACGATTTAAATTCAGTGGCATGAAAGATGTAAATTGACAGCAGAATTCTCTCATGCATTTTGATCCAAAACAAATAATTCATTGGATGAGAAGCGTGTTGAGGATGTGATAAGGCAGTATATAAAATCGTGTTCTTATTTTTATTTTTATTTTCATTAAGGTCCCATAATCTCAAGACTGAAATTGTGACCTTTACAAAAAAAAGTATGGAATAGTGCCAAACCATAAATATATTAATGTTGATAATGTAAATGTTTAGTGAAATGACTACCATAGTTCAAACAGCCAGAAACACTGTCAATATCGCAGTATATTTGCTTCAGATCTATTTTAAAATTTTGTCTTCAATAGAAATTCCAGATTTAGAAGCAGATCCAATTTAGAAAGTCCAAATAAGCCTTACTGTAGGGAGTTCCGCACTCATTCTTAAAATAATTCTTAACATGATACGAAAACCTTTAACTATTGGAGAAGAGTCACGTCTAATATTTATGGAAGAATGGCAACAGCATTTTAGCAGGAATCATACATAGATAAAGTAGGGAGGGAGGAAGCTCGTGTGGAGCATAAACACTGGCGTGGACCTCTTGAGCTGAATGACCTGTTTCTGTGCTGTACATTCAATGTAATTCTATGCAATTAATATCTTCTCAGCTGAAGGCCTAATTTTAAATAAATTCACAATGTAAGCAAAACCCATGTGAAGATTGCATACTTTCTGCTGCAACCTTTTTTGTTTCTCTACTGTCAATACTACTGAGGTTAAGCTAATGAATGTGGCATACTCAAAAGCTGAACAGGATCAGCTACAGGACGATTTGAATATACTTGGGAATTGGGCAGACAGTGGCATAAGAAATTCATTTTGAGAAAGGAGAAATGGGGTGGGCGCAGTGTGGAAGGAGCTTAAGTATGCACCAAACTGTACTACACCTGATCTGAGAGGACACAGATTTAAAATAATTGGCAAAAAAGCCAGGGGGGAGATGAGGAGAATTTTTTTTACTCAGCGTGTTATGATGATCTGGACTGCATTGCCTGAAAGGGTGATGGAAGCAGAATCAATAGTAACTTTAAAAAGGGAATTGGATCTCTGCTTAAAAGGAAAAATTTGCAGGGCTATGGTGAAAGAGCAGGGGAATGGGACTAATTGGATAGCTCTTTCAGAGAGCCAGCACAGGCACGATGGGCTGAATGGCCTTCTTTTGTGCTGTATGATTCTAATTACCTTCACCTTGATAAGCACAAAATCCCGCCCACAAAACTAAATCTGAATGTGGATTTTTTGGGGGATATTTATAAGAAATTTGCATGCTTCATTAAATTTTTGTGCTCAGACATGAAGTGAACACAAATGAAATTGAAGTTCATGCAATATGAAACATCAGCAATCTAATTCATTTACCCAATCTTAGGAGAGCAATGGTCATATATAACTGTTGGGAAGAAACCTGTGTTTCCAGTTACTCCACTTCATACAAATGTCAAAAGACAGTAAATCCTTCAAAGAAAATGTAATGTCCCAATTTCAGTTTCTTTTCACAAATCAGTGAAAATAAATGAATATTTTCCCAGAATACATTGATTCCCATTCAACATCATTACAGAAATCAAGGTCTTCATGTGGCTGTTCAAATCAGCTTTGCATAATTGAAATAGTCTTTAATGTCACACTGTAAATCTACATGCATCTTCCGATTCCAGTATTGCTGCTCTCCTGCTTCAATCATGACCTGCCTCAGCAATCCACAAAACTGCAGGTCCTGACTGAAGGAGAGCAGCATGATTTGGAGTAGGAGCTGCATGTCAATCCAGTGCAGTCCTGATGTCCATTTTGGGGCGGGGGGTGGAGTTCAGAGATGAGCACTTAACATTCAACCTCATCTCACCCATTTGTGGCTCTGTACTGATGGGTGCAGGAAGGAGGATGGCCCATCTTCTGAGCAACTGATTGATCCAGACTAATAAAGACTGAGTCTGAGGATAGCCTCAGGATAGGCATTACTCCTGCCAACTCTGGAAAAGTCTGAGCTAATTTTACTCCTTTCTCTTTTCATCTCTTGTACTTTGACCTGTTACAAAAGTATCAGAACAAAAAACAGCATTTCATGCTATTTCAGCGACCAGAAGTGAAACTGTTCTTGTTGTTATGTGAGCTCTTTTTGTTTTACTGAGGCATACAGAGAGGAAACAACATTTTAATAAATAGATTCACAGATTTTTAAAAAACAAAGCCGAACCAGAGCTTTCTTTATGACCTTTGTTAATTTGTGGAATTTAACTCTGCTGTTAGATTATTTCTGACGATGTGAATAAGTTACATCAGATCCATTAGCAACGTTTTTTTAAAAAAAGGAAGCACAAATTGGTTGTACTTGGATTTATTTTTCTATAAAAAACTGAAAGGCTGGTGCCATAATGTAAACATTACTGATTTAATAACATAAACGCTCTTTACTCTTTTACCTACAAAGCAACAGTAACAACAATGATTGTACTTCAAAGAGTGATTCATTGTATGAAGCGCTTTGAGGCATTCTGGGTGCTATATGAATGCAAGTTCTTTCTTTCGCACTCCTAAATGGATTTCTTTACAATGTGTATTTCCAAAAGTCATTTCCCCAGGAACATATAACCTAATAAAAGGCTGGAATTTTATTGTGAAACAGGGATTTATTTTCTCGGGTAATACAATAACATGGCACGGGAATTAGTGGTATGTCTCTATGGATCTAAACCCTAACATAATACTGTACTGTACTGTTTACTGCCCCCCCCCCCCCCCCGCAACCAAGTAAAAATCATCTAGTATTATTTAGAAAAGAAACAAATTTTCAGATTGTTTGGAGAGAATATTCATGACAAACTACCTAATTGTACACTTATTCTATCCTTATTTTAGAAGTAACTATGAAAATGTCTTTATTTCAAAGCAAATTAATTAGTCAACTTCTGTTGAAATTTACTTAGTTTTGTTAAAGAAATCATTAAGATACTATACAATTTGATCATGAGGTTGCACAGGTCGAATCCCATGCTTTCAACTTAAGGTAAGTTTATATCTCGACAGCCAGGGATTTTTGCTGCCCCTCCCCCACGGGCAGAGGTGAGAAGGAACTTGGAGACATACACAGCATTCAGAGGTTGACTGAGGGGGCAATGGGGCAGAATTGGAAGAGTAGCCTGTGCTAGTGCTTTTAGAGCATGGTCTTGCACAAGCCTTTAGGTAAGAGAGAGTTTCTTAAGTTCATTAAAAAAAAATTCCATCTCTTTTTGCCACTGCACGTTTCTGTCCTCTGGCTGTCATGATTCCCCTCCGCATGCCTGCTCCCATATGGTAATAACTCCAGGGCTGCAAATGCAGCAAGGGTCAGTAGAGCATCACTGGGCTGGGTGGAAGTGCCCACCCAATTCACTTCCACCAGTGCGACAGCTGAGTGGAAATTTCATGTCAGGATTTCTGTTTCCAGGTTGTGTCCAGCTAACATAGTTAAACGTTGGTAACAAAGGGCAACTGAAAGTCTCTAATAAGGGGCTAGTCCTATTACAGGTACCAGTCTCATACCTGTAGTGTGCCATGCAGAGCCTTCATTCCCAAATTACACTAATAGCTCCAGTATTACTCACTGCCCAACAATGGCAGAGCTCTGTACAAAGGGTTACAAATGATGATTACATTCTAATGTTAGGAAAGCTCTCTTTTAACTTTAAACTGCTTTCAAATCAAGCTTAAAAAGTTCACAAATGGCTTGCTGGACTTCTTGGGAAATTTTAAAACTTGGCTTTTCACTGGACAGCAGTTGATTCTGGCATAAAATCCAATCAGTTTAAGGTTACCTCCTAGAGATCTGCATCCTGATTCCTGTGATTTACTATAGGTTTTCAATTGGTGCCTTTCCAAAATCACTTCATCAAGACATAGATGTTGGTTACATTTGTTACTGCACAACCCTTTCATAATATAACTATGTCTTAATTAATTAAAATGTATTTCCTTTACTCCTGGTAGTACTAGGGGTAGGTACCTCAGTGGCTGGGGAGGAGTTGGAGGAGAATCATACATACTATCCAGTGACTCCTGCTGGAATATAGATGTTGAATGTTGACAGCTTGTTGTTTAGCTATGAGGCAACCCCCTCCATCCCCATGGTCAAATAGCCTGCTGGTATTTACTGTCCAGACCCCCGCATGAAGGCTGCGAAGACCGCCACTTGGACAATATACCAATGGATGGGCAGCACTTGTGGAACTCTATCTAGCAAAAATCAACACCTTTGAGAGAAAAGGAGCAGAAATGGGGCAAGATTGAAAAAATGCACTTCCCCTTTGAACTCAATCTGGATCACATGTACTACTTGTACATAACTTGAGTAAGTTATGCACAGATAATTGGGGGACATGCATTTGCCAATCATCAAACTGCAGGGAAAAGCTGACACCAAATAGACATTCTTATATAAAATGGTTTTACCTTATTATTTGTGAAGTTTTAACTAAATTATTAACCATTATAATTTACATACAAATTAACGAGTCCTTATTAAATTTATATTGATGGAAAAATATTAAGTGTAGCCATTATTTTATGCTGAGTTTCAGTGTAGGCAGGTTATTTGCTCACACAAAATTGCAATCATCAGACAAATTATTTATTCTTCAACTTAATTGGTTTGAATTGGAGTTTCTGTAGACTTTGTAGTTTTTAAAAATTTAAATATAAAGATGTACATTAATTCATACTATGGAAAGATTCCCTATTATTTTTTAAATTAATAAAATAGCATTTATCTTTCCTTCTTAACAATGTTAATAGAATCTAAAACTTTCTTATCTGACTTGTACTATTCTAATCCAATGAATTAAACATCTTGAAATTGATTAAGTGTCTTTTTGTTTTATTAATTTGCAAGGAATATTCTAGGTTCCATGTAACACATTTTCAGCCAGTGAAAAAAGATTAATATCAATAAATCTTACCAGCAGAGCAGACAGGAATGTGCTTCCAGGTACATTTAACACTGCAGCCAGTCATACTCTCTGGTAGCAGTGGAAGCTGCAAGCTGTGTGCAGAACTCGAGTAAAATAAAGAAAAAGCTCTTGTTTGCCATCAGTTCTTCGCATGCAAATACACGGTGAATGTTACTGTTCTCTATTAAGTACTGATAACCATTTTCTTGATTTGTTTTCAGATTTGATCCATTGCATTCTTAAAATGATACACAGTAGTGATTTTTTATTGTCTAAACAAAAAGTAAGAGCAACACATTTGTACATTGTGTCAGCCTTGGCTCAGTGGTAGCACTCCCGCCTTTGAGTCAGAAGGTTGTGGGTTTAAGCCACACGCCAGAGACTTGAGCACGTAATCTAGGCAGATACTTCTGTGCAGTACTGAGGGAGTGCTGCACTGTCGGAAGTGCCGTCTTTCAGATGAGACATTGAACTGAGGCCCAGTTTGCCCTCTCAGGTGGATGCAAAAAGATCCCATAGCACTATTCGAAGAAGAGCAGGGGAGTTCTCCCGGTGTCCTGGCCAACATTTATCCTTCAACCAACATCCACAACATATGATCTGACCAATTATTTCATTGCTGCTTGTGGGAGCTTGCTTTGCACAAAATTGGCTGCCACGTTTCCTATATTACAACAGTGATTACACTTCAAAGGTACTTAATTGACTCTAATGTAGTGTAAATGACTATTTTTGCTGTATTGTATTTGTCTATATGTTTGCTTCTGTAAAATAAACTAATTGATCAGGGGGGATTAAAATTGGAACCTAATGTTTTAAAAAGCCTGAACCATAATAATCCTTCTTTAACTTACCCACAACTGTAATAAAGGTGGAGATGTTATTTAATATAACTACATGGAACTAAGTTGTTAAAATTCATACATTCCACAAAGTAAATAAATGAATATTCCAGGCTCACAATGTGAAATGCTGTACAGTTGCATTAGTGGAAGCCTTTCCACATAGCAACTATCTCCTGACTCCTTTGACAGCCAACTGCTGCTTAGAGAAAAGGGTCTTTCAGTTCTACATTTTAAGCCATTACAGGAAATAAATGCTATGCTAAGTTAATTTTGATTAAATTCAATACGGAAAATTACATTTGTTTTCCTACACTGAATATTTCCACTACTAAAATAGTGATACGTCACATTTAAAAGACATGCTTTGAGGGCCAACGTATCAGTTACCAATTTCTTACATGTATGAGCTGCAAATGATCTGATATTGAAATGCTAGCCACAACTGAACTATTGATATAACAGTTGAGGTCAGTGGTAATCCTTGCCAACCATTAGCAGTGCCATCCCTATATTGCAAGTTGGCATCAGTGTACTTGCTGCAGATGGTAACGCTCTACAACTGACTCTCTGCTGACCATGAACAAGTTGAGGCAATTGTCCTCAGTAACTGGCAGGTACGTGTGCCAATGTCTGCATATGGTTTGGTGCTTGCTGATGTCCTTGATGTGCCTTCTTTCATCTTGTACCACCTCAACAATAAAATATGGTATTTTAAAAACAAACTTACTGAAGGAGTAAAAAGAAATTGGGAGCCCAAAATTTCTTCTCAAAAATAAATATTACGAAAAATTTCAGAGATATGGGAAGATGCAATAACACTGTACTAAAAGGTACTATAAACATTGAAAAAAAAAATCACACAAAGGGTATGGCAATTTAAGAGCTCCTTTTCCTATGGAGCTTCTCTTACTCCCATTTTAAATGGGTAAACAGGAACAAAAGACCCAATTCCATGGAGTTGTGCATGGTATTTATTTGCATCAAATTTGGGACCTGAATGAAGCAAAGGCACAAAACAGAAAGAAAGGAAGACTTGCTTTTATATAGCGCCTTTCATGTCTTCAGGATGTCCCAAAGCACTTTGCAGCCAATGAAATACTTTTAAAGTGTAGCTATTGTTGTAATAGAAGTTTACAACATGGAAACAGGCCCTTCGGCCCAACATGTCCATGTCGCCCAGTTTATACCACTAAGCTAGTCCCAATTGCCTGCACTTGGCCCATATCCCTCTATACCCATCTTACCCATGTAACTGTCCAAATACTTTTTAAAAGACAAAATTGTACCCGCCTCTACTACTGCCTCTGGCAGCTCGTTCCAGACACTCACCACCCTTTGAGTGACAAAATTGCCCCTCTGGACCCTTTTGTATCTCTCCCCTCTCACCTTAAATCTATGTCCCCTCGTTATAGACTCCCCCACCTTTGGGAAAAGATTTTGACTATCGACCTTATCTATGCCCCTCATTATTTTATAGACTTCTATAAGATCACCCCTAAACCTCCTACTCTCCAGGGAAAAAAGTCTCAGTCTATCCAACCTCTCCCTATAAGTCAAACCATCAAGTCCCGGTAGCATCCTAGTAAATCTTTTCTGCACTCTTTCTAGTTTAATAATATCCTTTCTATAATAGGGTGACCAGAACTGTACACAGTATTCCAAGTGTGGCCTTACTAATGTCTTGTACAACTTCAACAAGACATCTCAACTCCTGTATTCAATGTTCTGACCAATGAAACCAAGCATGCTGAATGCCTTCTTCACCACCCTATCCACCTGTGACTCCACTTTCAAGGAGCTATGAACCTGTACTCCTAGATCTCTTTGTTCTATAACTCTCCCCAACACCCTACCATTAACGGAGTAGGTCCTGGCCCGATTCGATCTACCAAAATGCATCACCTCACATTTATCTAAATTAAACTCCATCTGCCATTCATCGGCCCACTGGCCCAATTTATCAAGATCCCGTTGCAATCCTAGATAACCTTCTTCACTGTCCACAATGCCACCAATCTTGGTGTCATCTGCAAACTTACTAACCATGCCTCCTAAATTCTCATCCAAATCATTAATATAAATAACAAATAACAACGGACCCAGCACCGATCCCTGAGGCACACCGCTGGTCACAGGCCTCCAGTTTGAAAAACAACCCTCTACACCCACCCTCTGTCTTCTGTCGTCAATCCAATTTTGTATCCAATTGGCTACCTCACCTTGGATCCCGTGAGATTTAACCTTATGTAACAACCTACCATGCGGTACCTTGTCAAAGGCTTTGCTAAAGTCCATGTAGACCACGTCTACTGCACAGCCCTCATCTATCTTCTTGGTTACCCCTTCAAAAAACTCAATCAAATTCGTGAGACATGATTTTCTTCTCACAAAACCATGCTGACTGTTCCTAATCAGTCCCTGCCTCTCCAAATGCCTGTAGATCCTGTCTCTCAGAATACCCTCTAACAACTTACCCACTACAGATGTCAGGCTCACCGGTCTGTAGTTCCCAGGCTTTTCCCTGCCTCCCTTCTTAAAATGTAGGATGTAAAATGAGCATAAACATGCTTGCACAGTAGGAAATGGGCATAGGGCCTATTCTCCTAATTCTGTGATTTCTGCTTGTGCACATCTGCTCACAGAGCTGCAGAAACTATCTGTTATATCAATAAAAATCAATGCTTTTGATAGAAAAATAATAGACTAGATTTTCCAATTTGGTGGAAAGTTAGCGTGTCGAGATTTGTGCCTGATTGACTTCTCTATCGCTGACTCTGGCAAATGTTCTGTTGGCCTAATTAACATAACTTGGTGCATTCATCCAACTTTATAGATTGATGAATAGATCGACCCAATTAAACTAAATAACATAATTTGATGGGTTCCTCTGAGAGAAGGGGGAGGGGGGAAGAAAATGGCCGCTGCAAGCCTTGAGTGCCTGTCTCAGCTGAAGAGGAAGGAAAATTTGTTTAAAAAAATAATATTTAAATGTGGAGTTGGGGAATGCAATTAATTGCCCCATGACTGACTGAACTCCTTAATGCTTCTTTTTAAATGCTCAGATGAGGAGGAACGCGATGGACACCTACAGACGCTGAAAGACACCCTCGTAAGAACGGGATATGACGCTCAACTCGTCGATCGACAGTTCCGACGGGCCACAGCGAAAAATCGCATAGACCTCCTCAGAAGACTAACACGGGACGCAACCAACAGAGTGCCCTTCGTCGTCCAGTACTTCCCCGGAGCGGAGAAACTACGCCATGTTCTCCGCAGCCTTCAACATGTCATCGATGACGACGAACACCTCGCTAAGGCCATCCCAACACCTCCACTACTCGCCTTCAAACAGCCACCCAACCTCAAACAGACCATCGTTCGCAGCAAATTACCCAGCTTTCAGGAGAACAGCGTCCACGACACCACACAACCCTGCCACGGCAACCTCTGCAAGACATGCCAGATCATCGACACAGATACCACCATCACACGCGAGGACACCACCCACCAGGTACATGGTTCATACTCCTGTGACTCGGCCAACGTTGTCTACCTCATATGTTGCAGGAAAGGATGCCCCAGAGCATGGTACATTGGCGAGACCATGCAGACACTGCGACAACGGATGAACGGACACCGCGCAACAATCGCCAGACAGGAGGGTTCCCTTCCAGTCGGGGAACACTTCAGCAGTCAAGGACATTCAGCCACCGATCTTCGGGTAAGCGTACTCCAAGGCGGCCTTCGAGACACACGACAACGCAAAATCGTCAAGCAGAAATTGATAGCCAAGTTCCGCACCCATGAGGATGGCCTCAACCGGGATCTTGGGTTCATGTCACGCTACACGTAACCCCACCAGCGAATAAAAGTTATCTGTTTTTAATTCAACGGATCATTTTCAGTCTTTCTCTTCCCTTCGGATGTTTCTCCCTCTCTCTCTCTGTTTTGTGTTCTGGCCGTTTGTATATTCGGTGGTCCTGTAGGTAACACCTCTCTGTCTGAACACTTTGAATGCCTTGACAACGGGCAGTTGGAATGATTATCTGTAATCACCAGGTATTGTTCTCTGAATATAAATGCGAAACGTTCAAGGATTTCCTGACATTCACCTGACGAAGGAGGAAGCCTCCGAAAGCTTGTGATTTTCAAATAAAATTGTTGGACTATAACTTGGTGTTGTAAGATTGTTTACTTCTTTTTAAAATTTAAATACACGCTCCCATATTTGGGCAACGTATTCACCTGGCTGCTATCAATTCCAGTGAAAAATCCTAGAAGTGACTGAAATCAGTGGGGAATTTGCAAAGCTTGTTGTCCTGCCCCTGTTTGCTGCAGACCCATCCAAAATTGGGCGGAATCTGAGCATAAAATCCTGGCCACGATGCCTATGAAATTGTATGATTTTCAATATTCTAACTGGTCTCTACATCAATCAGACACACTTATGATAAATCAGCTTATTGACTGATAAAATCACCAAATGTACCACAAAATATGCGCTCATGCACTTTGAACTTTATTTCATGAATTTATCAACAACATCTAACATATATAGAAATGGAAAATAGAATTTTGGCTAGGAAATAACTATCTAGAATTTTACATTTACCACTGATGTGAAAAATAATATAAAATTGGGTGATTCAAACAGAATGTAGGATTCGTCTCATAAGTGTCCTCTCCCTTCGATGTCTTCAGGTCCTCTTTGCTCAGAGGATGAAAGAACATAGTGATGAATAGCCACATATAGAGGTCATTACTTAGAAGCAATCCAAGGATGGAATACATCAAGTTGTCTTATAATGCTCTGGTTGTGGTCCAGTAATGGAAATGATAGATAGGGTATATAATCTTTGAGTCTCAGTTGGTACAAATATATATAATTTGGATGTATATAATACTGGTTTTCCTAGTCATAAACAATGCTTCTGAGCTGTAAGGGGACTATGCCAATTTCTAGAATTTAACTGAAAAACCCAAAATAAGCATTCAATTAAAATATATATAATTAACAAGAGGTTAAAGTTGTCATTTTTTGGTTGTTAATGACAGCTTTGATGAAAACAGTATTGGAAGTAGCATTCTGACAGTTGGCCCAAGGATACTGAGTGAAGGGTTACAACTGTGCTCAATTATAACAATGCATTAGCTCCACAACATACTATTACTTATTAGATTGACTGACTTATTTAACAAGTATCCATTTATACATTGCTGAGAATGCATTTCCCTTTGTTTTCATGAATAAAGAGCCAGCGTGTCATGATTTATGTGCTTTGTATTATGTTTTATCAAGGGAAATATATTTTAATTTTACAATACTAATGGGTGCTTATGTATATTGCATATCAATTGTGAATTATATCATGCAAAATGAAACTGAATTATTTTATAGTAAGAAAATTGATTAGCGTTTGAACCAGAATAGGGGGATCAAAAATCTGCAGCTCTTCCAGCACACTTCAGCCATAACTTTAGTGGGGGTGCACCAGAATGAACGGAAATTGTGCCAGGAATCAGCATGTCTCAGTCCCAGCTAATGTCAGACGATCTGGGACAGTCCGTTGGAGGTGGAGTTTCCATCAGCCCCAGAACAAGGCCACGAATGTGAGAGAGGGTGGGACTCACTATGTCTGGAGTTCCGGCATTCCTGGCCTTTTGAGATCCAACATAGGGTTGGTGAGACCAAGCGTACCATGCCAAGCACTAGTGGAAGTGGCGGTCACTTGGGACTGCATCTTGATGTGGTGGGAAGGCTCGTGTGCTCCTGTGACTCTGAGAGCTTTGTTGGCATAGCTTCTAGTAGGGTGTCCCGGCCAGACAGGTCAAAAGGTAGGCGCCGGACTAAAGGCAACTCACCCATCCTCCTGTTAGGGGGTTATGAGTCAGGCTAATGACCTGTCCACGTAAAAGTGCCTTTCATTACAGAAATAACCCAGAGACAAGACAAGTCTGTTACAAACTTGCAAATATAAACAACAACTGTGCAGAACCACGATCTGCTGGAGGTAAGGCAAGACGCTATGCTGGTGGAGACAAATATTTTGTTCTGGACAGACAGCAGTAGAAGAAATGGTTTGCCTCATGTGCCACTGGTACATGAGGCTCTAAGTAACATTTGAGGGTCCAGGCCGAGATTGTGGCCTGGGCCCTTAAAGAGGAAATGGATGTTTTAAAAAAAATGGAAATGTGGCCCGCTTACAATGGGTATGGGGAGGTCCTTTCATCCCCCCCACCCCCCACCCTTCATCCCCCCGCCCCACCCCCAACTCCTCTCCATCTGGCAACTCGGCTGCTGGGCATCCACTCTTTGGTGGATGGGCATCCTAGTGGCGCAGGCACTCGTCATTGCCATGACAATGAAAGGATCTCCCCTGACCTGGCGAACTTGGATGGGGGTCAATGGCAGAGATCTCAGGGACACATCTCAGCACTTACTGAGGATGCGCCTTCCTGCAGATTTTCGGCCTCGTGGTCATCAATTCGTCCCATCAACAAACATTTAGGATTGTCTTGTGGTTACTATGCTGAATTTTTTTTTTAAGCACAACACAAGATCAGATTTCTTTCAGCAAGGCACAGTAATATTTTTTCTTAGAGATTTAATACCAACGTAGTTCCTCCTTAAAAATCAATTGAATTTCCTGCTTGAGTCTGCAGTATGCTAACAGTACACCAATTGATCATTTCCCATAAATGAGGGACATTAAAATAAACAAACTTGGGGCCATTCATTATTCCAGTGCTGTGCATAATTTTTGTTCTTGTTTTGATAAATTACATTGGCAGGTAACAGAGTACTACCAAACTACTATCTATTATGTTACAATCTGCTTTCGTTGTCTAACAATTAGTAGTGAAAGAGGAATGTAAACAAAATTTTAGTTAGATAAAGATTCATCCTATGGTACTTTTTGGTATCAGCATTTTAGCAGGATTTATAAAATAATAATGATTTTTTTTCCCTATGGAAATTGTTGGTAATTACACTAGTATTGTATTTACCACAGGCTTGCATTTTCCTCTGTGCACTAAATATAAGGGTTAATTTCAACTGACAGACTAATTTGGAGCCACATGAGCCTTTAATGAGGGTGTATTACAGTACAAAGTATGCCACCAATGTAATTTTCCATAACTAATTACACCATTAATTCATGGCAGATTTTGGACCAATGTGAAACTGGTCTAAACAGTGTCAGAGCAGTATAAAATAAAAGTCCAAGAGAAGCTAAGGGAAGCATTGATTCTGAGATTGCTGTCAACAAGGGGTTTTTCCAAATGCTTGCACAGTAAATAAAGGGTGAAAAAAAATGATAGTAGGAATCGGGAATCTGGGCGCAAGGAAATACCAGAGTTATTAAACAATACCTCACATCTGTCTTCACTCAGGAAGAGGAGGGGAAAGTTGCCTTTGTTACAAATCAAATTTCCGAGAACAGCAGAGGAAAAGGTAGTCAAGCAAGTAACAAAGGATATGGAATGCATTTATAATTCGCTATTTCTGACGCACAGATGAAATCTGCGCCATGATTGTAAAATAGATAAAGTACTAGGTCTAGACAGCATGAAGCCATGAATATTAAAGGACTGAAAATTACCCCCATGGTTTTCTTAATAGATAGATATACTTTAATTAGGTCCTTTCCCGCACCATTTTCTTTCCAGACCTTAACTCATAGCTCATCCCCTTTGCATTTGGGAACAGTCTTTTTACCCTTCCTTCTCTGTGACTTGTTCAATGCATTTATACATTTTTGTTGCATCTCCAACAACACTGAACGCAACTGTAAATTGTGCATTGTAAAGCCTTAGCATAACTTCTATAGACTTGTATTCTATTCTTTTAATTATATATTTCAGCATTCCATTAGTTTTTAAAACTGCTTTACCATATTATCCAAAGATCAAAAGCCCTTTGCCTACTGTTACTTCTAGACCAGTTTGTCTCAGTGTCAGAAGATATGGGTTTCAACCCCACTCCAAGACTTGAGCAGATAATTTAGGTTGACACTCATTTCAGTACTGGGAATTCCTGCATTTTTGGAGGTGCTGTCCTTCAGGTGAGATGTTGAACCAAGGAACCCTTTTTTCCTGTTCAGGTGGATATAAAAGATCCCATGGCACTTTTCTGAAGAAAAGCAGGGAGTTCTCCTGGTTTCCTGGCTAACCTTCATCCCCAAAACAGATTAACTGTTAATTTATTTGTTTTGATGTTTGTGGGACCTAGCTGTGTAGAAATTGGCTGCCATATTTGCCTAGAAACAGTGACTATATTTCAAAATGAATTCAATGGTTGTGAAGTACTTTGAGACTTCATTAGGACTTTTTTTTAAGATCACTTTGCTGTCTGTAAGGCTAATTATAGTAAGCAACTAACTTCTCTCCCAAAGACTATACAAATGAAAGTATCACACTATTCTTTGGTTACTTACATCTCTGAAGGAATCCTTCAGAATTGGTGAATTAACAAGTATTTTTTTATTGCTGGGAAAGTTTCTTCAAAAGTTGGAGTCTCCTTAAGTTGGATTCTTCTGTTGGTTGGTGGAAGAGTGCTACTTCAGATAGAAGTCTTCAATAACAAAATAATCCTTTAAAGGGTTTCCTTTCCATAACTGTTTTCAGTACTGGTGAGTCCCTCACAGCAGCAATTTGAATGAGATTCCCTTCCACTGCTTAATCATTTATTACAAGCCAATATAAGAGCAAAAGAAATAGGAGCAGGAGTAAGCCATATAGCCCCTCGAGCCTGCTCCGCCATTTAATAAGATCATGGCTGATCTTCTACCTCAACTGCACTTTCCAGTCCTGTCTCCATATCACTTGATTCCCTTAGTGTCAAAAAAAATCTATCGATCTCAGTCTTGAATATTCAACAACTGAGCATCCACAGCCCTCTGGGGTAGAGAATTCCAAAGATTCACAACCTTCTGAGTGAAATTTTTTTTCCTCACCTCGGTCCTAAATTGCCGACCCCTTATCTTGAGACTATGACTCCTAGTTCTACACTCTCCAGCCAGGGGAAACAGCCTCTCAGCATCTACCCTGTCAAGCCCTCCAAAAATTTTATACATTTCAATAAGATAACCTCTCATTCTTCTAAACTCCAGAGAATATAGGCCCATCCTACTCAATCTCTCCTCATAGGACAATCCTCTCATCCCAGGAATCAATCTAGTGAACCTTCATTGCACCCCCTCTAAGGCAACTATATCCTTCCTTAGGTAAGGTGACCAAAACTGTACACAGTACTCCAGATGTGGTCTCACCAGAGCCCTATATAATTGCAGCAAGACCTCCTTACTCTAATACTCCAACCCCCTTCCAATAAAGGCTAACATACTGTTTGCCTTCCTAATTGCTTGCTGTACCTGCATGTTAACTTTCTGTGATTCCTTTACAAGGACACCCAAATCCCTCTGAATACCAACATTTCTTAGTCTCTCACCTTTTAAAAAATATTCTGCTTTTCTATTCTTCCTACCAAAGTGGGTAATTTCACATTTCCCCACATTATACTCCATCTGCCACCTTCTCGCTCACTTGCTTAATCTGTCTATATCTCTTTGCAGCCTCTTTGCGTCCTCCTCACTGCATCCTTTCCCACCTAACTTTGTATCATCAGCAAACTTGGATACATTACACTTGGTTCCTTCACCTAAGTCATTGATATATTTTGTAAACAGCTGAGGCCCAAGCACTGATCATTGCAGCACTCCACTAGTTACAACCTGCCAACCTGAAAATGACCCGTTTATTCCTACTCTCTGATTTCTGTCCATTAACCAATCCTCAATCCATGCTAATATATTACCCCCAATCCCGTAAGCCCTAATCTTGTATAACAACCTCTTGTGTGGCACCTTATCGAATGCCTTTTGAAAATCCAAATATACTACATCCATTGGTTCCTCCTTATCTACTCTGCTAGTTACACTCTCAAAAAGCTCTAATAGATTTGTCAGACACGATTTCCCTTTCATAAAACCGTGTTGACTCTACCTAATCACTTTATAAATGAATATATTTGAAATGTATCATTTTTTTGATATGGCATTTTTTGCCTTTTTGCATATTTTTTGCATTTTTTTTCCTTGCCATAACAATTATGTTTTCAAGATGTTTATCAAGAAAGAACTTTCAACCATCCTTTTACTGGGCAATCTTGTGGACTACAGAGCCTAAACAAACAATGATACATACTGTGAACTGATAAAAGCCAACTTCAGTAGCATAAACAACATTTTCTCTCTCTCTTGGCAACTCCCACTCGCAGTGTTCATGTCATTAATGTGATGGCGAATTATCTGACCATTTCTTCCTGCTTCCTTCTGGTTTTGCGCAGATAACTTCTTCAATGTCTGATAGATTGAAGCTGATTTCCAAAATCAATCCGAGTTTCTCAGCTTAGCTACAGAAAACATTTGTAGACCTACCACCCCATGTTCTGCAAACTTTCTATATACTGATAATTGTTTTGTATCACGACTAGTAACTACCCAGCAAAACTGGCGTCTCCTGCATCCGCATTACTTCCAACGCTCACATGGAAAATCCGTTGACTTCTTCAGTGATTAGAGAGAGGGGAGTTGTAATTGTTTACATTGGCTTGCTTTGTAGTTCAATCATAATGTTTAAGCCCGTCTAAGAGATATGTTACCTCAATAACAACTCCCTTTCTTGAATGTTGACAACAGTTCTGATGATGAATGGTTATGTTTATACAATAAAGCATACCTCTTATTTCATAAACACTACATGGATGGAATTTTCAGGGGATTTATTATATATTATTAACAGAGGCGATTACAGCTGTCTCCGGTGTGATCCTTTATTCCAACATTTTTCCTTCATGATTTATAGCGCCATTCATCAAGAATGAACTATCTACAGGGAGATATCAAAAATACAATGATCTAGACCAAGTATTCCATCAATTTTAAGGTCTGTGTTCAGTCTCCAAGCCTTCCACCTTCACATAGAAGCAACTTATTCACTGGATAGTTGATCAGATGTCCATCTGTCATTGTAAGAGCCAACTGTTACTTTTTCTAAATGAGCCTGTTTTAGTTGGTTCCCAACAGCATAAGATTTACTTTAGTGTCAACCAGAAAGATGATTTAATATATAATTCATCTGTTCTTCAGTGTCTGTAGGAGTAGTCCATCGCTTTTGATGAACAATTGGTTTTTACAATCTTCAAGATCTTTGGCTTGTATTTCCTGTTGAATCTTTGGTTATACTTCCTGCTAAATCTTTCTGTATTTGTTATATTTGCTGCTGAGTTTCAGCCTGTAATTTCTTCTGGATTTTCTTCCTTGAACCTAGCAGCCATTGTCTCAATAAAGCATAGTTATGGTAATGGCCTGCTTCATGGGTGCTCAGATTTCAAATTCCATTTCTGAATTCAGAAATATAACATGAAAAGTCAAGGATGACTAAAACCCATTCAACCCATTGAAGTTCAACCCACTAGTACCCTAACTGTTCAGCATCCAACTGCACCTAGTACTGCCGGTTTGATTGAGGAGGTCTTCAGATAAAGTCACTATGTTAAAACATTGCAGTAATAACCTGCTTCACAGATAAATAACCAGGTTAATACTGCATTGCTTTCAAAACAGCAGTGATCTAAAAGTAGCACTACCTGTTCAGTTACAGTAATTATAGCTTCAAAACTGCCAGGAATCTCTGGCCTGGATTTTAACTGCCAGCGGGTTTCCAGTGGGAAGTCAGTGAAAATCTTGCAGCCTGGAGGCCACCCGCCAGCAACAGGTAGATGGCGGGAATGGCTGCCAGACCGTCCCGCATGGGTACTGCAACTGGAGGGCAGGGACAGTCTAAGTCTTCTTTGTGGAGCCCCTGCAACTTCTGGCCCCACATGGAAAGTAAAAAAAAAGGAAAAACGTACCTTTTTGGGCCTTGTCTGATCCCGATCCTCTTCCTTGTTGAGTTGGCCCTGCAGGAAACTCACTGCTGCTCAGGCCGCCTTGTAAAAATTGCAGTTGGGTCCCGATGACATTAAAAGATTTGGGTGGGTGTCCCTGCCACCAGCTCAGTTGAACAGGTTAAAATTGCGACCGGTCAGTTCCTAGTGGCATCAGGGTGGATAAGTAACTTGGGCGATTTTAACTGCCTACCCACTGGTTTCCGCCTTTGATAGGGTCTTTCCACTATTAAACCACAATTAGTATCACATCAGTATCACATCCATTCCTTAAACAAATATGACTAGATGAGTTACTAAATAAAGCAGAAGAGAAACATCATATTCTATGAATAATTATACTCACTAGTAACTTACTGTATTCACAAGGAATAACAAAATTCACTCTTGTAATTAACAAGAATGTTCTCTTACTCAAGTAAATGACAAATTAGTTTTTACTATAAAATATATTTTTTTCCCTGCAGCTAAGACAATGTTGTGTTACCACGTCACAGGACCTTTTTTATTTGGTGCATCTTTTTTAAATGTGTTTAACAAGCCATGGTTACCGAGAACCCCTTTTGTATCAAAGTATCAGGATTGTGGTCTCTGTGCATTTTATGGAGGAAAAGGCAAATTGGACAGAATTATTAAACCCTGTAGAATTCTTGTATTTCATAGGCTTCCCATGTGAATATAGATAAAGAACTTGCATTTATATGGCGTTTTGCAGGATGTCCCAAAGTGCTTCACAGCCAATTAATTACTTTTTGAAGTATAGTCACTGTTGTAATGTAGGGAAATGTGGCAGCCAATTTACACACAGCAAGGTTCCACAAACAGCAATGAGACGAATGACAAGTTTATCTGTTTTAGTAAATGCTGGTTGGGCAAAGAATTCAGCCTACATGATATCCAGTGCGATGGAAACTAAAAGAATGGCCAATGATATTTTCTGTGATTATATATTTTTTCTACAAATCTCAGAGAATTTTAGGAGCCATTTTGTTGTAAATCATACCCAATGCTACTTACCTCAGTATCTAGCACAGAGTAAAAAAAAAGAATGAAGAGGGTGATACAAGCAAAGAAGGAAACAGCAGATAAAAGCTGAGGAACAGAAGCAGTCAACAGGAGGAATAACAGAGAGAAAATAAACTAAAAAGAGAAAAGAAGTTGGATAACCAGGGACTCAGAAGCAATTTGAAAGTGTATGTTGTAAAAGTAATGGTTTAATTGTTTTGCTACTTTTGATGTGTTCTGGAAAGTAGAAACATAAGAAAGTATGGAACAAAAAAAAGACCATTTGGCCTATCAAGCCCATTCCCTTTACAGGCCATGTACAATTGTCCTATCATGGACTCTGCTGCCTGCTCAATGTCCTGAGGAAGGGAAAAAAACTAGATGTAGATGCCCACGCAGAAGAAGTTCTGTTAAATTTTGCTTGAATCTTGAAGATAATGATCTGAAACTCCAGATATTTTCAAAGCAGTTAATCACTAGCTTCTTTGATTTACATATGCCAGTGTTTATGTTCCATACGAGCCTCCTCCTACCTTACTTCAATTCACCCTATCACTATATCCTTCTTTTCCTTTCTCCCTCATGCACTTATCTAGTTTCCCCTTAAATGCATCTATGCTATTCCCAATTTAGTTTATTTGACTTTCAAAAGGCTTTTGACAATATTCTCATTAAACTAAAAGACACAGGAATCCAGGGTAGAACAGAAGACTCAATAATATTTTTTTTAAATGTAGAAAACTAAGAAAATTTCTGAGAAGCAGAGGTCAGTTTCCAATCTACATTAATGACCTGGTCATTGAAACAAAATGTCAGGATGTCAAATTTGCTGCCAATGCTAAAATAGGGAAAGCAGTAGAGATGGGGGGATGGGGGGATGGGGGAGGGGGGAGTGGAAGAAGTTGTGGGGAAATCTGTAGCCCTTCTGGTTCACTCCCATCATAAGTCCAGTGAGAGTGCAGCTGAAGGGCTGGAAATAGACTGGGGCCCGCAAGGTCTTGTTTGGGACAGAGCCTCCACCTGCCCCAAACAAGAACACTAGTATCAGAGGGGTGTAGCTGCGAGAGGAACATTACCAAGGGAATCTGCTGATGGATCAGTATACTCTGTGAAAGCAGGCGTACTGTCCTGCTGACCAGCAGAACAATAACTCACCTGGGAGTCCAGGCCTGGGACACAGCCTGGATCCTGAAGATTTGGAATTTCTTTTTGAGTTTTTCTGTCCTTTTATAAACGGCTGACATTTTGAGATATTTCTGGGGAGCCAGAGGAGGTAGCAAAAGATTTACAGGATTTATATTGTTTCTGCAACTGGGCAATGGCACATGAAACTTGACACTGATAAATGTAAATGATTACATATTGGTCAAAAAGGTGTGGATAATGACTAAACAATGAATCAGTCAAAGTGACAGTGGGTGACTTGGAAAGAGACCTGAGAGTGAATCTTTGGATTATGTGGGAAAGCAATTTTAAAAATCCAAACAAAATGCTGGATATGTAGCCACAATTAGAGTACAAGTCTACAGAGATTCATGAATACGGCTCCGTGCAATGATAATATATCACTGACATTTTGATTGGAAGGTGCAGCTTTACTGATGAGAATTTTACTGCTACAACTGGAAGGAGGTTTCTGAGAACTTATAACTAACTATTTTGAGAACTTTTATCATCATGGAATGTTCTGTTCAAACAGTAAACTATTAACCATTTCTGCTGGTAAGACAGGGAAGGGATTTCTAGAGTTAATGGAAGACCGTTTTATGACTCGGTTTGTAAAAGAGCCCACATGTCCTCCTGCAAGGGGGAATGAAGACCGATGAGTGTTTGTAAGGCATGTGTTCACCTACCCCCTAGGGAGAAAACATCTTGGATTTGATTATGAGTAATAAGGATGATCAAATCTCCAACACAAAGGTGGGTGAGGCTTTAACTACCAGTGACCACAGTGTGATCACATTTGGCATAACAAGAATTGGAGAGGCTACTGAAACCCAAACAAAATTGCAAAATTTTAAGAGGACCAACTTTATGAGCTTGAGAAGTCTTATCAGAGTTTTAGTATGGCTAATAGAATGGAGGAACTATGGAGTTCCTTCAAGGAGGTGATTCCAAATGCAGTGGACCAATATGTACTCATGCAATGCAAAGGTACCAAGCTTAAAGGCAATCCTGTCTGGTTGAACAAGACTAGCATGCAACTCATAAAGAAGGAAAAAAAGCATTTAAGGCCATGAAGGAAATTGGCACAGAATTAAGATGAATTCAATACCAAAAGGCAAACCTGGAGAGTAAAGTGGCATCAAAATTGCAAAGAAAAATTTTGAATTGAATATGTCAAGAAAAGTGAAGGATAATAATAAAATGTTTTTAGTTATATTAAAAGAAAAAGAAAAATGAGGGATGGAGTAGGGCCACTGAATGTGAAAGAAAGAAAGACTTGCATTTATATAGTGACTTTTACGATGCCAGGATGTCCCAAAGCGCTTTACAGCCAATGAAATATTTTTGAAGTGTAGTCACTATTGTAATGCAGGATACACGGCAGCCAATCTATGCACAGCAAAGTCTGACAAACAGCAATGTGATAATGACCAGATAATCTTTTTTTTAAGGTGTTGGTTGAGAGATAAATATTGGCCAGGACACCAGGGAGAACTCCTCTGCTCTTCTTCAAAATAGTGTCATGAAATCTTTTACATTTGCCTGAGAGGGTAGACGGAGCCTTAGTTTAACAGCTCATTCGAAAGACAACATCTCTAACAGTGCAGCACACCCTCAGTATTGCACTGGTGTGTTGGCCGAGATTTTATACTCAACTCCCTGAAGTGGGACTTGAACCTATAACCTTCATAACTCAGAGGTGAGAGTGCTGCCAACTGAGCCATGGCTGACACCAGTAAGATCAGGTGAGGGTATGACAACTGATGCTACACAGGTAGCAAAGTGTTAAATAAACTTTTTGCCAAGGAGGACACAGGTAACTTGTTTGATCTGGATAGAGAACTAGATGGTGTTACAGAGGTAAGTTATGACACTATTAACATTACGGCCAGCATGGTTGCCGAACAGGTGTACAACCTTCAGATAAATAAATCTCAGGGGCCGGATAAAATGCATCCGAGGATTCTTAAGGAAATAAAGGAGGGATTTGAAGGAACTCTGGCACAAATCTTCCAGAAATCACTGAATGCTGGAGAGGTGCCTGGAGACTGGAGAAAGGCAGTTGTTACTCCTATTTTTTAAAAAAGGTAGCAAAGGTGTCCCAGGAAACTATAAATCAGTGAGTTTGATGTCCATTGTGGGTAACGTTATGGAAACCCTTATTAAAGATAATATCACAGAGCAACTGGATAGAAATAAAATCATAAAAGATAGTCAATATGGGTTCATGAAGGGGAAGTCTTGTCAATCTAATTTACTGATTTTCTTTGATGGTGTGACAAAGGAGCTTGGTAGGGGGAAGGCAGTGGATGTGGTGTACTTGGATCTCAGTAAGGCCTTTTGATACAGTTCCTCTGGATAGGCTGGTACTGAAAATAATGAAAGGTGGAATCATTGGAAATATTTTACAATGAATATGTAATTGGTTGATCAATAGAACCCAGAGGGTGGTGGTTCAGCAATTATCATCAGCCTGGGAGAAGTGGGATCCCACAGGTATCTGTTTTGGGACCTCTTTTGTTTAATATCTTCATAAATTATCTGAAGCTAGGAGTCACAAGCACAATGCTAAGTCTAAATTTGCAGCTATTGCAAAGCTAATGATTGAGGTAAACCCCAAAGCTGAACATTTAGGACTGAGATGAGGAGAAATTCCTTCACTCAAAGGGTGGTGAACCTGTGGAATTCTCTACCACAGAAGGCTGTGGAGGCCAAGTTACTGAATATATTTAAGAAGGAGCTAGATAAATTTCTAGACACAAAAGGCATCAAGGGGTATGGGGAGGGAGCAGGAAAATGGTATTGAGATAGAGGATCAGCCATGATCATATTGAATGGCGGAGCAGGCTCAAAGGGCCGAATGGCCTACTCTTGCTCCTATTTTCTATGTTTCTATAAGCTACAGGAAGATTTGAATATACATGCGAATTGGGCAGACAGGTGGCAGATGAAAATCAATGTAGAGAAATGCAAAGTGCTTCACATGGGGACAAAAATCCAGGAAGGGCTATTATTTAAATGGAAAGAAAATAATGTGCATAGAAAATGAAAGCGATCTAGTGGTCCTGATTGACAATAATTTGAAGCTATCACAACAATGCTCAGTGGCAGTGAGTAAAGCAAATCAGATGTTGGGATATATTAAAAAGTCAATATTGAGCAGAAATAGTGAAATAAGCTATTTTTAAATCATTGGTGTGACTGCTCTTAGAATACAGTGTACAGTTCTGGGGCCCGATATTAGGAGGGAGGTGGATTGGCAGCGGGGGGTCGACTGGGGCGTGGGTAACATGCCCAGTAAAATCGGGGTGCTCCGCATGCAATCGCAGCTTGATTGAAGGTACTTACCTTGGCTTCCGGGTTTCCTGTCCTAGACCTGCGCAGCGGGTGCACTGCGCACCCACATCACAGGCTGTCAGCAGGAGGAGCCCTATTTAAAGGGGCAGTCCACCAATGTTCCTCCTGCAGCAAACAACCAATTCAGGAACATGGAGCAGGCCAGAGGAAAGGCTGCTCCAAGGTTTTCGGACACCTCACTCCAGGTGCTGCTCGATGGGGTGAGGAGGAGGAGGGAAATCTTTTTCCCATCGGATGGGAGGAAGTGTCCTCCCTCCACCACCAAAAAGGCCTGGCTGGAGGTGGCCGAGGAGGTCACCAGCAGTGGCAATGTGTCCAGAACCTGGGTGCAGTGCAGGAAGAAATTTAATGACCTAACCAGGTCAGCCAAAGTGAGTACACTTACGCATTCTCCCTAACTCCGTCTTCCACATCACCACCACCACCACACAACCCCTTCTACACTGCCACCACAACGCTCTCGCATCACTCCTCACATCCACTCAACTATCATCCTCACTTTGCCTGCACGTACTCACCGCCCCAGTTCCCATTCGAACACTACCACGCAACCCAATCCTCATACAATCTCATGGCTATGTCGCACACGCACCCTCCCATACATCTCCCTCACGCTCAACCCCACCCACACCAATGCATGCAGCGGGTCACCATGCAACCATCACTCAAACACGCCTCTGTATTTTGCCTTGATAGGAGAAGAGATGCCAGAATGCCCGGAGAGGGCAAGGACCGGAGGGGGCCCGCCACACCAGGTGGCATTAACAGATGCGGAGCAGCAGGCATTGGAGATCAGCAGCATGCTTGAGTGCCTGTCCGTGGCGGATGCCGAGACTGGGATTGCACAAGTGGCCGGTGACAGAAAGCTAACACTCAGCACTCATGATAGCGAATGATCTTAGCATCAGTTGGCATCTGCAGCACCTCAACATCTGTCCACATGCTTAAAATTGCTTTCTGTTCTCTTGCAGGCCCATCTGCGACCGCCGTGACCGTGGAGGGTGATCCCTCAGAGGACCTGCCGGCCTCTGAGGGTGCATCGTCACATCTGAACTATCCATCCACCAGCGCAGATACACACACCTCAGTGGGTCCCCTTCCTCACTTAGTTGGGCTTGCACATGGTGAGTCACCACACACAAGTGAGCACGAGCAGATCCTGGTGGCAGGGGCAGCCGTGGAGAGTCCGCGTCGGTGGGAGCACTCTTCTCCAGTCTATGCTCAGCTGGACCCAGATGTTGAACCCTGGGGGCCAGCCGTGAAAAGGAGAGTCATCGAGGGGCTGCAGCACATTGCTGAGGTACTGGAACAGTTGCCCGCGCACTCTCCACAATCGCGCAGAGGATGGAGGAGTCCAATTCCTGCATGAGTGAAATGGTGGCACTGGTACAGGAGGATATCTCCGAGATAGTGTCACAGGTACATGAAGGCATCTCTGAGATAGTGTCGTGGGTAGGTGCAGGAATATCTGCGATGGAGGAAAGGCTAGCCTCCATCGAGTGGCAAGCACGGCTCGACAACAACGGCCGTTCGGATTCAGGGTGAGCAACATTCTGCTGCCTTAAACAGGCTGACAGATACTTCACAACTGGCCTGCCAAGGCTTCACACAAGTCCTCCAAACTGTCGTCCAGCAGGGTGGAAGGAGTGATGTGGGCCTGCGCCAGGAGAGGGATGATGGTGAAAGGGGACATGGAGGTGGGGACGCCACTCAAAGCGCTCCCACATCTCAACCGTTGCCCCCCTCTCAACCAGTACCCGCAATGCTGCCCCCTCTCCAGGTGGCCGAGTCTGCCCCTGCACAGGTGCAGGTGGAGCAGTCTTTGGAGGGGCCCTCACGGTTACTGAAATCCAGAGGGCGTCCGCGCAAAGCATCTCATCGGTCAGGGCATGGACAAGAGCAACCCGCCACTATCTCTGCTGAAGCCACAGGGGTAGCACCACGTAGGGGTTCCCGTAAACGTAAGGCAAAGATTTTGTGAGCACAAAGGGGATGCACAAGGGTGTTTGACGATTTGTCATGTTTTTTATTTATATTTGTTTTCTTCCACATTCATAATAAATCTTATTATTATCACCACTACTGCCACGTCTTGCCCATTCTTGGCTGGCTTGTGGAATAGGTCCCTTTCATAAGGTTCACCATGAACTCGCACACTTGATGCCACCCATTGGGTCATTCTGTAGTGGGTGTAGGTGTAATTACACCACTGTTTTGTGCAGGGGACAGGGGAGGGGGCTGGTGTGGCCGCTCCTCTGTCCAGGTGATGAGGACTGGACTCTTCACACAATCTGATGTTAGGAGAACCGTTCACATATCAGTGACTCCCTGGCCTCACAAGCAGCCAGGTGAGCCGCTGTTCTGCCCGTGGGTTGTTCCTCCTCTTCATCCTCGTCCTCCTCCTCCTCTGCCCCCTCCTCCTCCTCAATATGGATGGCAGATGTGGATGGGGCCTCCTCCAGCGGCACCCCTCTCTGTTGTGCCATGTTGTGCAGGGCACAACAGACAACTATAATGCATCCCACACTGTCTGGCACTCCTATAGCCTGCTCAATTGTAGACCTGGTCGCGATGTAGCTGTTGTTATATCGACGCTGTGGCTCGGTGGTGGGGTTCCTCAGAGGTGTCTTGAGCCACGTGTGCAGGGGATATCCCTTGTCCCCGAGGAGCCAGCCCTTGCGGGTGTTGGGTGAGTGGAAGAGGGGCGGGACAGTGGACTCCCTGAGGATGAAGGAATCATGGCAGCTGCCAGGGCATCTGGCGCACATGTGAAGGAATCTCTTGCGGTGGTCACAGATGAGCTGAGTGTTCATGGAGTGATATCCCTTCCTATTGATGAACAGTCCTGGCTCGTGTGGAGATGCTCATATTGCTATATGGGTGCAATCGATTACACCCTGCACTCGTGGGAAGCCAGCCACAGCGTGGAATCCCACTGCCCTCTCCATCTGGCTGAGGTCATTCATGGGGAAGTTGATATAGTGCGAGGCCCTGCAGAACAAGCCGATGGTGACCTGCCTTATGCACTTGTGTGCAGATGACTGAGAGACCCCGGTGATGTCCCCGGTGGCACCCTGAAAGGATCAGGAGGCGAAGAAGTTGAGGGCAGTGGTGACTTTGACAGCGACAGGAAAGAAGATGCTGCTCGGTCCATCCGGGAGCAGCTCTGAATTAAGGAGGCTGCAGATGTCCGCGACTACCTGGCGACTGACTTTGAGCCTTCGAATGCACTGCTCCTCAGAGAGGTCCAGGAAGCTGAGCCTTGGTCTGTAGACCCTGTGGCGAGGGTAGTGCCTTCTGCGACGCATCTCTCTCTGCAGTTGCCCTCCCTCCTGCTGTGCAGGTGGATGTGTCACAGCACTGTGTTGTGGAGCTCCACGTGTCAGAGGTGGACGGCGTGGTCGGCGAGTCTGGTGATGCTGTTCGTCCTCCGAGGAGGTCATGACTGCAGCTACGGCGACCCCCATCCGGAAGATGTACGTTTGAGCGGGTCCGCAAGGTAGGTAAGTGTGTCCACACACCGGGGTTGAGGTTCCAAGTTGGTGAATTGTAGTGTTAGGAGGAGGGTGGTGGAGGCCAAACTTTGTCCAAAGTGACAGAGTGGCCTCCTGCAATGAGTGAGGGTCTCCCCCCACCACCTGTCAAATGGACCTTTGCAGCTCCCACAGGCTGGTGGCTGCAACATGTCCGTTTCAACTGGGAGTGCTTCCCCCAGCACGGGAAACAGTCTCAGTTTATTTGAAAACCCCACCCCTCCGAAAATATCAGGTCAATCAAGTCTGTAAACGACCTAAAGTACCTACTTAATTAGTTCAAGTGGCAATTAAAGCTGGCGGGAGTCCCACATGCGGGGGCTGCGCGCGCATGTAAGCGCGTCAATGGGGAACCCGGAAGTGGGCGGGTTGGAGCCGGACTCCGGACCCGCCCCGGGAATCCCCGATTTTCGGAGCCCCCCCGCCATGAACGCACCCGCTCGGGGGTGCAAAAATGAAGCCCCTGGTCTTTGTCGTACAAAAATTGTAACTATTGAAAGGATACAGATGAGAGTAACCAGAATGATTGAGGGGATGGAGGGATTGGAGTATGAGGAGCAATTATGTAACGTGGGCATGTTCTCACTTGAAAAGACAAAGTTGAGAGGCGATATGATTGCTATTTTTAGGATTCTAAAAGGACTACATAATATATACCATGGCAAACTGTTTAATCTTGTCCAGAACACTAGAACCAGAGGACATGGCCTGCACTTGAAGGGGGGTAAATTCACAACTAATCTGCGTAAACATTATTTCAGTGAGCGAGCGGTCAATCTTTGGAACAGGTTCTCTCGGGAGATGGTGGAAGTAAATGTTATTGATTCATTTAAATGCAAATTAGATAGATTTCTTTCAGAAAATATTATTTTGAGGTACAGTTTTTGAGTTTTTGGAGATGTGACATACAGTAAGTGTCACATGCTTGGGAGGAGGAGGTGACTTTGGACCTACGTTCCCAAAGCTCTCCACCACTGGGGTTTTGATTTATATCAATTAGTGTTATTTGTATTCAGGTGGTACGTATCAACTGGGGACTCTCTCTGGTATCCATTTATATGAGACCTTATCTAGGGTGTGGAGTGGGTAATGTGGATCTCTGTGAATAAAGGCTTGGAAGCAACTGAAGATCAGGCTCAAGTATTCCATCCTTCACCACCTGGCTATTCAGTTTATTACACTCATGTCATGTCTGGGTCTGTTGTAGACTAATTGATAGAGATTGATTGACATGATTAGTCAATAACTCCATTATTGTTGTATCATTTGACCACCAGGATGGTAGAAGGCAAATGAGATGGGTGGGGGACTTCAATGTCCATCACCAAGAGTGGCTCGGTAGCACCACTACTGACTGAGCTGGCAAAGTTCTGAAGGACATAGCTGCCAGACTGGGCCTGCGGCAGGTGGTGAGCGAACCAACATGAGGGAAAAACTTACTTGACTTCGTCCTCACCAATCTACCTGTCGCAAATGCATCTGTCCATGACACTATTGGTAGGAGTGACCACCGCACAGTCCTCGTGGAGACGAAGTCCCGTCTTCGCACTGAGGACATCATCCAACGTGTTGTGTGGCACTACCACTGTGCTAAATGGGATAGATTCAGAACAGATCTAGCAGCTCAAAACTGGGCATCCATGAGGCGCTGTGAGCCATCAGCAGCAGCAGAATTGTACTCCAGCACAATCTGTAACCTCATCGCCCGGCATATTCTTCACTCTACCATTACCAACAAGCCAGGGGATCAACCCTGGTTCAATGAGGAATGTAGAAGAGCATGCCAGGAGCAGCACCAGGCGTACCTAAAAATGAGGTGCCAACCTGGTGAAGCTACAACTCAGGACTACATGCATGCTAAACAGTGGAAGCAACATGCTATAATCAGAGCTAAGCGATTCCACAACCAATGGATCAGATCAAAGCTCTGCAGACCTGCCACATCCAGTTGTGAATGGTGGTGGACAATTAAACAATAACGGGAGGAGGAGGCTCTGCAAACATCCCCATCCTCAATGATGGCGGAGTCCAGCACGTGAGTGCAAAAGACAAGGCTGAAGCCTTTGCAACTACCTTCAGCCAGAAGTGCCGAGCGGATGATCCATCTTGGCCTCCTCCCGATATCCCCACCATCACAGAAGCCAGTCTTCAGCCAATTCGATTCACTCTACGTGTTATCAAGAAACGGCTGAGTGCACTGGATACAGCAAAGGCTATGGGCCCCGACAACATCCCAGCTGTAGTGCTGAAGGCTTGTGCTCCAGAACTAGCTGCGCCTCTAGTCAAGCTGTTCCAGTACAGCTACAACACTGGCATCTACCTGACAATGTGGAAAATTGCCCAGGTATGTCCTGTCCACAAAAATCCAATCCGGCCAATTACCGCCCCATCAGTCTACTCTCAATCATCAGCAAAGTGATGGAAGGTGTCGTCGACAGTGCTATCAAGCGGCACTTACTCACCAATAACCTGCTCACCAATGCTTAGTTTGGGTTCTGCCAGGACCACTCGGCTCCAGACCTCATTACAGCCTTGGTCCAAACATGGACAAAAGAGCTGAATTCCAGAGGTGAGGTGAGAGTGACTGCCCTTGACATCAAGGCAGCATTTGACGGAGTGTGGCACCAAGGAGCCCTAGTAAAATTGAAGTCAATGGGAATCAGGGGGAAAACTCTCCAGTGGCTGGAGTCATACCTAGCACAAAGGAAGATGGTCGTGGTTGTTGGAGGCCAATCATCTCAGCCCCAGGGCATCGCTGCAGGAGTTCCTCAGGGCAGTGTCCTAGGTCCAACCATCTTCAGCTGCTTCATCAATGACCTTCCCTCCATCATAAGGTCAGAAATGGGGATGTTTGCTGATGACTGCACAGTGTTCAGTTCCATTCGCAACCCCTCAAATAATGAAGCAGTCCGAGCCCGCATGCAGCAAGACCTGGACAATATCCAGGCTTGGGCTCGTAAGTGGCAAGTAACATTTGCGCCAGACAAGTGCCAGGCAATGACCATCTCCAACAAGAGAGTCTAACCACCTCCCCTTGACATTCAACGGCATTACCATCACCGAATCCCTCACCATCAACATCCTGGGGGTCACCATTGACCAGAACCTTAACTGGACCAGCCATATAAATACTGTGGCTACAAGAGCAGGTCAGAAGCTGGGTATTCTGCGGTGAGTGACTCACCTCCTGACTCCCCAAAGCCTTTCCACCATCTACAAGGCACAAGTCAGGAGTGTGATGGAATACTCTCCACTTGCTTGGATGAGTGCAGCTCCAACAACACTCAAGAAGCTCGACACCATCCAGGACAAAGCAGCCCGCTTGATTGGCACCCCATCCACCACCCTAAACATTCACTCTCTTCACCACTGGCGCACAGTGGCTGCAGTGTGTACCATCCATAGGATGCACTGCAGCAACTCGCCAAGGCTTCTTCGACAGCACCTTCCAAACCCACAACCTCCACCACCTAGATGGACAAGAGCAGCAGGCAATGGGAATGACACCACCTGCACGTTCCCCTCCAAGTCACACACCATCCCGACTTGGAAATATATCGCCGTTCCTTCATCATCGCTGGGTCAAAATCCTGGAACTCCCTTCCTAACAGCACTGTGGGAGAACCGTCACCACACGGAGTGCAGCGGTTCAAGAAGGCGGCTCACCACCACCTTCTCAAGGGCAATTCGGGATGGGCAATAAATGCCGGTCTCGCCAGCGACGCCCACATCCCATTAATGAATTAAAAAAAAGATGGACATTGGTCTTTTTACAACTAGCAATTCCTATGTTTCTATGTGACATGTTTTGCAACACACAAATACACCTTACCAGATTAATTTCAGCCTTGATAGAAAAAAAAGACAGAAAGAAAGAATTGCATTTTTATTGTGCCTTTCATGACCACAGAACGTCCCAAAGTGCCTTAAAGCGAATGAAGTAATTTTTGAAATGTAGCCACTGTTGTGAAGTAGGAAATACAGCAGCCAATTTGCACACAGTCATGTCCTACAAACAGCAATGAGATAATGGCCAGATAATCTGCTGTAGTGATGTTGGTTGAAGGATAAATATTGGCCAGGACACCAGAGAGAACTCCCCTACTCTTCTTCGAATAGTGCCATAGGATCTTTTACATCCACCTGAGAGGGCAGATGGGTCCTCAGTTTAATGTCTCATCCGAAAGACGGCACCTCTGACAGTACAGCACTCCCTTAGTGCTGCACTGAAGGGAGGAGGATCATTAAAAAATATCTTAACTGCTATGTTTAACTTATTTAAAACATGTGATAGCAGAATGTACTGATGCTGAAATACATTATTTTGCTTGGCGACATCAGTTTTAACAGCCTTTACAGTAAATATACCATACTTGTTTTGCCACTGTTACATCACACATTGGAAACACAAGTGAAGGAGTATTCTGTATAAATTCCCCGGAGCGGAGAAACTACGCCATGTTCTCCGCAGCCTTCAACATGTCATCAATGACGACGAACACCTCGCTATGGCCATCCCCACACCTCCACTACTCGCCTTTAAACAGCCACCCAACCTCAAACAGACCATCGTTCGCAGGAAATTACCTAGCTTTCAAGAGAACAGCGTCCACGACACCACACAACCCTGCCACGGTAACCTCTGCAAGACATGCCAGATCATCGGCACAGATACCACCATCACACGAGAGGACACCACCCACCAGGTGCATGGTTCATACTCCTGTGACTCGGCCAACGTTGTCTACCTCATGCGAGACCATGCAGACGCTGCGACAACGGATGAACGGACACCGCGCAACAATCGCCAAACAGGAGGGTTCCCTCCCAGTCGGGGAACACTTCAGCAGTCATGGATATTCATCCACCGACCTTCGGGTAAACGTACTCCAAGGCGGCCTTCGAGACACACGACAACGCAAAATCGTCGAGCAGAAATTGATAGCCAAGTTCCGCACCCATGAGGACGGCCTCAACCGGGATCTTGGGTTCATGTCACGCTACACGTTACCCCACCAGCGAACAAATGTTATCTGTTTTTAATATAACGGGTCAGTTGCTGTCTTTTCTATGTTTCTACCTCTCTATCTCTGATTTTTTTTGTTTGTTGTTTTTTTTTTGGTGATTTGTATATTCTGAGACCTTGCAGGTAACATCTGTCTGTCTGCACACTGATTGCCTTGGCAACGGGCAGTTGAAAAAACTGTCTGTAATCACCAAGCATTGTTCTGTGAATTATAAATGCAATTTCATTTCGAGGATTTCATTTCGTTCACCTGAGGAAGGAGGAAGCCTCCGAAAGCTTGTGAATTTAAAATAAAATTGCTGGACTATAACTTGGTGTTGTAAAATTGTTTACAACTGTATAAATTAGGCTTTGCCCTGTCACCAAAGGAATGAGGTAGCTCATATTCTGTTTTTTTTTAAATCCACATGAAAGAATCTGTTCACTATTGCTGGTACCATCAACTTGTTTTTACTTGTTAAAACTCCAGAAAGTATAGCTAAATCTTAATCAATCGTAAGAAATAGGCTAGTAATTATAGTACTAACATTTGAAATATTAGCCTGTCACTCAGGGGAAAAGATTACTGACAAAATTCTCATTTACAAAAATGGACCTTCCATTCAAAATGGAGGGTGGCCTCAATGTCAAAGCAAGCTATCATTGCATAGAACCCTATTTGTTGATATCTAGAGACTTGTCCCCTTCTATTGGCTAGCAGTAATATTAATACTAAACAAGTAAAATGAATTTTTAAAAATCCTTGCATAAAATAAATTACCTTTTTACGGATACAATAAAATTCACTCTGTGTCACCCATATTTTGATAGCTGACATTTTGGTAAAAGTATCTTAAGTTGTGAGGAGTTCATCTGTTGGAAGTCTAGTTTTCTCCAGTTCACTAGGTAAAAACAGAAAGCAACCTGGAATAAATTATTTCTTGTTTGAAGGAATAAAAGACTTTGGGGCAAAAATCTGTGGTGCTTTCAGTGCACTCCCACTGTAACTCCAGCAAGAGTGCAGAATGACCATAAATGAGGTCAGGACCCAGAAACACCAGGTTCCAACCTTGCCTGGAGCACCTGATTGGCCTGTTGCTTCTGCCCACCTAAAACAAAAGCACTGATGCTAGAGAAGGCAGGGTCAGGAATGGAGAATCCCAACATCGGGATTTCCCTTGTCCCCAGCCTCTTAGAGGCCTATTGAAGCAATGCATTGGCACATGGTGTACCTGGGGAGACCGTGCACATCAGGCCTCTGGTTGGCTGTAGTGGGCCCACCCTGGGGGTCCAGGCTGGGATTGTGGTCTGACCCCCAAAGATTCAAGCCTGGATTTTTTTTTATTTCTATTGTATTGTCCTTTCAAAGGAGTCTGAGGGGATTCTTCCTGTTTCTTTCTGGACGGGTTGGGGGCGTGGGGCGGGGGGGGGGAAACCTGGCACCCACCCCCGGAACCAAGAACATCTGTTGGTATTCCTGGCTTTGTGACCATAAGGGGGTGCCCAGGATGTGCCACTGGTGGCGTGGGGGGCTGTATTCAAATTAGGTGATCACTCCCTGACTCCCCAAATTCTAGCAGGATCAGTATTATGGATCTCCAGCAAGCACATCCTGACACCAATATCAGGCTGCTGTTACTATGGGTTTTCAGGGCTTTAATATTCAAATCACAAACACCTAGTTAAAAATGAGTGGACCATATGATGATTTGCTTGGTACTTTTAATTCTATAAATAGTAATTACCTATCAATAGAAAGGATTGCAGGTGACCAGCATAATGGGTTACTGGTGTACTGATATGTTGCAGCACATAGTAGTAGAATATGGGCTTGCATCAGTGATTCCCCAGATAGTGAGTTCCCAATCTCAATAGGCCATCTGGTAATACCAAACAGAGGCTCATGTTTGCCCACAATGGGAAAGAAAATCTACTTCATCCTACAATGCTCTGACAAAACCTTTTGCAACTAATTACAGAGAGATATTGCCAAAGGGTTGAAATGTTTGCACTCAGGCAATTTGCTATCTGGAGAATTTCTCTCTTATTCAAGTCTGGGGGGCACTATATTCAGGATATCAATAAGCTTACCTCGCCATTAATGCCCTGTAGTAGTAGGCCACGACCCACACATTCATTGTAATTGCAAAACCATGGGTCTTAATGCTCCTTTGGGAATTTCATGTTACTCAGGGACAGCATTCATGACACACTTCCAATTTTCCATAACGAGCCATGAAGTGATGTTAAGGCTTAATGAAAGCAGATTTTAACACTGCTCCAACTACCAAAGACTTTGGTGGAAAATCCACAGAAGCAACTGGATCCCTATCCCTAGTATACAGGATGCCAGCCATATGTTTGTCTGCAACAGGGATAAGATTTTATTTATGTTTAAGCAAAACCATCTGCCCTATACCTTCTGGTCTCGGCCATATTTGTGCACTCATATTCACCATAGTTTAGAACTGTGACTTCAGACATAAAATGCCTTATTTCCATTGGTGGTAAATTTAAGTGGGTCATAGCCCAAGCAGAGACCCAGGTTAGTTACTTGTAAAGCCTTGCACCCACTCACTGAAATATCAGCCTCCAGATGTCTCAATGTCTTGCTGAGAGAAGGACAGAAAATCAAAAGGACTCTTACAAGAGGTCACACTTCAGCAACTACTAACAGCTGGCCAGAATTAACTCTGATGGCTGTCACAATGATCTCTGTGGTCATATCACTTCCTCCTCAGCCAAAGGAGTAAAACATTTAAAAAAAATTAACTGTGTTATGATTTGTTCCTCAGATTTTTCAGTACTTTTTGAAAGAAGTAGATTTGATTATTTACAAAGTTAGGACCCTGAAATTCGGAGACTCATAATTGGAAGGAAGTGGCACAGATAGTGACTGGTAACTTTACATCCTCTAAGGCCCCTCTCCACTGCAGGATGGGGTTTAATGACCTCACAAGGTCAGTAAAGGTAAGTGTGATTGCTACAAGCTGCTGTTAAAGTACATTTTGTAAATTTGAAACAGTAGACTTATAATTACTCACAAAGTGCATTCACAAATCTAAGAGAATCACCCTGTGAATTAAATGATTTGCTGTGATACCTGCACATGGAAGATTTTAATTAAATGGACAAAGCATCCCGCAATGCATTCATGCCAATTTATGTGGCAATTCTATAAAAGTGATGAGAATTCTTGAATAGTTATCAAATTCAACAGTCTGTGACTGATAATAACAAGCATTCTTTTGTCATGCAGGAAAAGATTGTACATATTCCCCAGAAGGACGGGCTATAAGATGAAGGTTCACCAAGAAGAGGAGGCACAAAAAATCCCAGGAACTCACTCAGCTATTGCTGTTGGGGATGGAGACATGGGAGTGCCTGCACTCACAGATGGTTTGTGCTGACTAAGTGCTAATAGTCAAAGATTAGAAATGGTTTCTCTTTTTTGAATCTCATATCTATGGGGATGTAACAGGACGGAAAAAGTGGACAGCAGGAAACTCAGAACATTTCTCATCCTTCTTATTTCCAAAGAAGCAAGCCACAAGGAGGATGCTAGAAAAAGAGAGAGTGAGTGAGAGAGAGAGAGAGAGAAAGAAAGGACCAACGCCAGAATCCTTTGATTAATGTTTCTGTGTAAAGTAAACATTACATGACCTCAACCTTTATTTCTATGTATTCTTGCTTACTTTTTGGACCTGGAAGATGTCAGGGAAAGGTAGGCATTATCTTATGAAAGAAATATGGTAAAGTCTTTGACAGTGAAAGACTCTGTGAGGCGGGGGGTGGTGGAGGGGGTGGCGAGCAGGCAGGTGCGAAATGATTTCATTTGCTATGTCAACTTTTATTCATTGAAAGCACTGGGCTGTAAGTTGTGCCTTTTCTTTGATCGCTGGCTGTCCTGTTCCATGCTCTCTCTTTCTTATACACCCTCCTCATGCCATGGGGAGGAAGGTCTTTTCTCCTCCACTTCCAGAAGCAACAAGCCTTTCTTGATCCCAATTTTATGTAGTATGCAGTTGACTACAATGATTCTGGAGACTCTGGATGTGCTGTATTGCAGGACTACATTATATTTATCTAGGCACCTAAAACAAAACTTCAGAATGCCCATAGTCTGCTCTATGATGCTTCTTGTAGTTGCATTGGTCTTATTATACCTGTTGTCCCCCTGTGGTTGTAAGTCTTCAAACAGGAGCTGCTTTGTTTCCCGAATTGCTGTCAGGGAGAAGTGCAGCCTTCTGATGCAGTAACAATCAAGTCTAAGTAAAACCTTCTTAGTTTGTAAACTCTGTTGAGTGGGTATCTATGTATTGCATTCAAATGTCTTCTATGATGCCTCCATGTCCTAAGAGCCTCCAATCTAGCCTCTTCCATATCCTCTTCCTCTTCATAACATAACATATGTAAACAATTTTACAACACCAAGTTATAGTCCAACAAATTTATTTTAAATTCCACAAGCTTTCGGAGGCTTCCTCCTTCCTCAGGTGGTGTGGAAATGAAATTTTTGAATCCTTCGCATTTGAAAATCACAGAACAATGCCTGGTGATTACTGCCCGTTGCCAAGGCAATCACAGTGAGCAGACAGAGAGGTGTCACCTAAATGTCCACCGAATATACAAACTCCCAACAAAAAAAAAGAGAGAAGCAAGATAGTCAATGACCCGTTATATTAAAAACAGATAACATTTGTTCACTGGTGGGGTTACGTGTAGTGTGACATGAACCCAAGATCCCGGTTGAGGCCGTCCTCATGGGTGCGGAACTTGGCTATCAATTTCTGCTCGACGATTTTGCGTTGTCGTGTGTCTCGAAGGCCGCCTTGGAGTATGCTTACCCGAAGGTCGGTGACTGAATGTCCATGACTGCTGAAGTGTTCCCCGACAGGGAAAGAACCCTCCTGTTTGGCGATTGTTGCGCGGTGTCAGTTCATCCGTTGTCGCAGCGTCTGCATGGTCTCGCCAATGTACCATGCTCTGGGGCATCCTTTCCTGCAACGTATGAGGTAGACAACGTTGGCCGAGTCACAGGAGTATGAACCGTGCACCTGGTGGGTGGTGTCCTCTCGTGTGATGGTGGTATCTGTGTCGATGATCTGGCATGTCTTGCAGAGGTTACCGTGGCAGGGTTGTGTGGTGTCGTGGACGCTGTTCTCCTGAAAGCTGGGTAATTTGCTGCGAACGATGGTTTGTTTGAGGTTGGGTAGCTGTTTAAAGGCGAGTAGTGGAGGTGTGGGGATGGCCATAGCGAGGTGTTCGTCATCATTGATGACATGTTAAAGGCTGCGGAGAACATGGTGTAGTTTCTCCGCTCCGGGGAAGTACTGGACGATGAAGGGTACTCTGTTGGTTGCGTCCCGTGTTAGTCTTCTTAGGAGGTCTATGCGATTTTTCGCTGTGGCCCGTCGGAACTGTCGATCGATGAGTCGAGCGTCATATCCCGTTCTTACTAGGGCGTCTTTCAGCGTCTGTAGGTGTCCATCGCGTTCCTCCTCGTCTGAGCAGACCCTGTGTATTCGCAGGGCCTGTCCATAGGGGATGGCCTCTTTGACGTGGTTAAGGTGGAAGCTGGAAAAGTGGAGCATCGTGAGGTTGTCCGTCGGCTTGCGGTAGAGTGAGGTGCTGAGGTGCCCGTCTTTGATGGAGATTCGTGTGTCCAAGAAAGAAACTGATTCTGAGGAGTAGTCCATGGTGAGCTTGATGGTGGGAACACTTGCTGAATGACTGCTGAAGTGTTCCCCTGTAGGGGAACACTTCAGCAGTCATGGACATTCAGCCACCGACCTTCGGGTAAGCATACTCCAAGGCGGCCTTCGAGACACACGACAACGCAAAATCGTCGAGCAGGAATTGATAGCCAAGTTCCGCACCCATGAGGACGGCCTCAACCGGGATCTTGGGTTCATGTCGCACTACACGTAACCCCACCAGCGAACAAATGTTATCTGTTTTTAATATAACGGGTCATTGACTGTCTTCCTTCTCTCTCTCTCTTTTTTTTGGGGGGGTTTGTATATTCGGTGGCCTTTTAGGTGACACCTTTCTGTCTGCTCACTGTGATTGCCTTGGCAATGGGCAGTAATCACCAGGCATTGTTCTGTGATTTTCAAATGCGAAGGATTCGAAAATGTCATTTCCACACCATTCACCTGAGGAAGGAGGAAGTCTCCGAAAGCTTGTGGAATTTAAAATAAATTTGTTGGACTACAACTTGGTGTTGTAAAATTGTTTACAATTGTCAACCCCAGTCCATCACCGGCATCTCCACATCATAGCATAACATAGAGGGATCCCCATTGGGAAATCAATGTCTCAGTACTTTTTGCAGAGCTGACTCAAAATAGCAGCAAAAGTCCTGACAGTACTTTCAAAATACCAAACAGTTTGATATGCAGGCAAAGTAACACCAGCCTTCAGTTGCACCAAACAAAATGGCCTCCTAAATGCCACCTTTACCTCAGGGACACCTTAATGGTGCTCATACCGCCACTTATATAGTGGTGATAAGATTTTGGGGTGGAAGTTGGGGAAAACGGGTCATCCATATGCACATGACCCCATTTAAATATGGTGGGACAGAACTGGTGATTTTTTGGGAGAATAGTTCTGGCATAATTTTAGACTGACGGTTTTGAGGCGGTCAGCATTACTGCCTCATTTTAATCCATTTATCCAAAACCACCAGTAGTTTTTAATAAAACTACTTATTGTCACATGATACCTTAGTTCTTTTCAAGATAAAGATTCTGTAACAGACTCATATCTCTTAATTGTGACTCCACAACATTTGCTGGACTTTTGGCACTATGTCCAAATAATTTGAGTATTAAATAAATTCACTGGGATCAGATATTTGTGGGAGGTAATTTTAATAACTTTATTATGCTTAATATTAGTCATTTTATGTATAACTAAGGATTCAACTGTAATGTTCTCTCAAGATGCAGAAGATGTTTTTGACTAAATTGTGTAGTCTTTCGAAAAATGAAATTGACTTTAATGAATTCATTAAATGGATTTGTTTCATATACACACCAGCCTCAGATCCTCTATGGTCACCGATGGAGTAGTTTTATAACCAGTTACCATATATAAGGTGACCCTTGGAAAGATGACCCTCCAAATACACCCCCCAACCCACCAGAAAAAAAATCACAACTCTTATGATGATCCTTGTCTAATATTACAAAGCTTCTGTCTATGAAAATTCTTACCTTTATATTAGCTGGCATCCACAGATACATTTCCTATCTATTGTTTCTTATTTGAATCAACATATCCCTCCCTATCTGCTGTTACTTTGCTCCTCCAATGCTAAAGCTGTGATATTTAAATAGCAACTATCCTTCTGATTTCAGTCCTGATTCTCACTGCGGATTTTAAACCTACGCTCTCTGTATCTATCCTGCCGGGCTGTCTGTCATTTTAAGCCAGCAGTGAAAATTTGGTTGAATGTGGGATGATATGTTTCCACATAGCAACAGCTAACGTCAGTGGCTAATAGGAATGCACTGTCATTGTGGTGCAGCATAGTCTGCAGGCTTTGGTGAAATTGCTTTGTAGAAGGCAAACAAGCCAGGAGGATAATTTGAAGGAGGATGTAACTCATGAAAAAGACAAGCCCTGCCCCTACTTTTAAACAGGGGCATAAATTTCTAGTCATACGTGACTACATACAGAAATCTGTTCACATGTCCACGGTGTACATACAAATAGCTCATCCATGGAACTGTTGTGTCATTATAGACTGCCTAATGTTGTTTATTTCTAAGCCCCTTTTTTCTTTGCCTAATATTAATACAGACCATGATAGGAGACCATAAGTATTATGACCTGTCTGGGCATAAGGTTTGCTATATCAAGAGAGAAGCCATGGTTTTTGGTCCTCTTCTTCCTCTGGATATTAAACCTATTCTGCCCTCCAAATCAACTATTCCCTGCTTTGGGTGTTTGGGATTGTTGATCATTCACATCCTGTAATTCCCATCTTGCATGTCGTTCAAGAAGACATCTGTTTTTCTCTTATTCCTCTTAGTGTGAGTCAATGTTATCAGTCAGCTTTAATATTTGAACACCCCACAGTGCAGGGCAGAGTTTCTCTTCTTAATTGTTTATTTTATTTTTAGTTTTCCTGCATTCAATTTATGCTGGACTGGATTTATGTCCCTGGAGACATAAATGGATGGTGATGCAACAGCAGTTTTTCTATTCATTCTACCTAGTTTTCTTTGTAAGGCAGCAGTCCCTAGCCTGGTATAGTTTCATCCTCTTGACTTGGTAATCTTGCACAATAAGAGGGACTTATGTCACTTTCCCCATATCGCAATCGACTTCACCATCATTTTTATAGTGTAACACTGATATCCTCCGGACTGTGGGGACTGGGGCTTTCATCAGCTGGTGGAATAGTGTCTCATGCAATCTTTCACAGCTTCTGCAGAACAGATTGGCTTCATCCCATGAGGCATGACACTACAAATTTTACGTTGAAGGAACCAATTTCTTTTGGTGCCTCAAGGTGCAATGCTGTGATATTAATGTATTAAACATCACTACCTTTTATGTAATGCCAGTTTTCTTCATTTCTTGCTCTAAAAAGCTGTATTTTCCCTTGCCTGCAATTTTCTCCCTCCCCTGAAATAGCAGACTCATTGGGATGTCAATCCGCCTTGGGCGGTAGTGCAAAATGGAAAATAAAATTGGGTGGAGTGCAAAACGGGCTACCTATTCGTTATTGTCCAAGACAAATTTATACTCTAGTCTGTTTTTTCATCTAGGTAGCCATTCATCTTGTGTAAGCATGGATAGAGTGTCAGCAGTTTATTTGAAAGATGGGTATGGGTTCATAGTAGACCCAATCCTGTTCTCATCTTAAACCAAACATGATCAGGAGTGGAAACCTTGACTGATTTTTTTTCTCCCCATCACTAGCACAGGGATTCTAAGGCTAATTTTTTTTTAATCACTTCAGCAGCTGCACTAATGAGATTAGAGAACTCAGCGCAGACCAGTTGGTATGTGTGGCAGAATATCTGCAATCATTCTATCTGTATCCTGCTATGTACATTTAACTTTAGATTGATTTTGTTTCATCTCTGTTAGTAAAGTTTTGGCCTTTTCCCTGAATGGTAGATCTTTCCAATAAGATCTGCTAAAATATTATGTGGACCTCCAGAGAATGATAGAGACTTCAAGTGACCCTTAATCTCCACAAATAAATGAATATTAATCTAAACAGGCTCTTGGTCGATATTTGGAGGGATTTAGCTCAGTGGAAAATGCCACATTTTTTATCTTCTGGGGACATGAATCCTTCTAAAATTAAGGTGGTGCCTTGACTTAATTATATATTCTGATGAAAAAAAAATCAAACAAGTGCAGTAAGTATACCTTTCTGAGATTGGGGGTAAACTATATTGTTGGATCAGGATAAAGAGAACTTTGCCTCTGATCCATGCTATACCTGACTTGGGAATTTTGTGTTTGTATCCTTTTCTTATCTATAAATCAATTACTCTGAAACTCATTTTGTGTAGTAGTCTGGGAGATATTATAATTGTCATTGAATTCACAGATCCATCTCTTGAGGGGTCTGGGAGATACTGCTATGGAAAAATAAAAATTGGATTAGAAAATATACATTCCACACTACAGTTTTCATCGATATTTCCTGACAGATCCTAGATTGGAAACCCCTGGTCCATCCCTTTGTACGTGGAAATGTACTGGCTTTGATTATCATTAGCTAGGTTATAGTATCTGTATTGCAAATTAAAAGTACATAGTTGTGTTTTGGGTAGGAGAAAATCATTGGTCCACCAAGCCTACTCTTCAAATCCACCCATCAATGTCCTTACTGTGATTCTGGAACTAGTAGCCTTGCATCCTCTTTCCTAATAGAATTGCTCCGGTTCTTTTTAAAAAATCTTCTATGGCTTTTTGTTCCACCACACCAGCCTTTGGTAATCTGTTCCACAATTCTATCACTTTCTTACTAAAACATGTTGTGTAAATTTCCTATTTCTTTGATACCCCTTTAACTTTAAATTGTGCCTCAAATCCTGTGCCCATTAGAAGAACTTTCCTGAATCCAAATTTTCCATACCCGTTAAAATCTTAAAACCTCTATCAAGTTCTTCCCTCATCCTTCTCTTTTCCACAGAGTAAAGCCTCAGAATAGACAATGTTTTTTCCTCATAATTCAGCCCTCTATTTTTAGCAATCAGCCACATTGCTGTCCTTTAGAGTCCCTCTACATCTTTCTTCTAATATAGAGACCAAAATTGAACACCAAGGCTAGATATATCTTCAACATTAACTCCCTAGACTTATAAGTCACACCCTTAACTACATATCACATTTTATTCGTGTTTTTCATCACTTGTCAATAATAAAGTTGGTTTTAATGACCTAGTCGCTAAAACCTCATGCACTCTTTCCTGCTCTGTAACCTCAAGATTAATATGTAATCCATATTCTTGATTTTTCTACCTAATCTCGTGACTTTACATTGATCCATGTTGAACTCTCTCTGCCCACTCAGCTAGCCTGACCAGATCCCTTAGGATTTTTGAACAGTGGTTATCATTATTGGCCACTTCATCTGAAAATTGAGACATTTTGAACAAATTTCCCTCCTCTAAGCCACTTCTAAAAATTATAGTGGCTTCAACTCTGACTCCCTTGGGACTACACAAACATCTCCCCATGCACCACCACCCTTTGTTATCTATCTTTCAGCCATGCATCAACCCAGCCGAATAATTTATTGTCTGTTCTCTGAGCACACCTTTTGAATCAAACGGTTATGTGGGACAGTTTCAAATTCCCTCCTGACATCCAGATAGATAACATCCACCATCTCACCCATATCCACCAGACTTGTAACTTACTCAAAAAAGAAATCCCGTAAATTGGTTAGACACAATTTACCCCATGCTGGATCTCTCTAATCAGACTAATCAAGTGAAGAAAAATCTAATCAAGTATAGATTAAGCTATCGTTCAAGGCATCATTCTTTGAACACAAAAGTATTACTTTTATTGGCCTATATAGATCACTGCAGAACATTATGTTTTAACTACTTACAATTTACTATGTAAATTTTAGTTTGTTTTGCATACTGCCAGACAAGATAAACATTATAGCTACAGAGGGTGAATTTAATCATGTTTAATAGTATATTTTAAAATATATGATAGAATCATACAGCACAGAAGGAAGACATTCAGCCCATCAAGTCTGTGCCGGCTCTTTGAAAGAGCTATCCAATTAGTTCCACTCATCGAATTACATAAAGTCTACAGCACAGAAACAGGCTATTCAGTCCAATTGGTCTATGCCAGCGTTTATGCTCCACACAAGCCTCCTCCCACCCTACTTCATTTAACCCTATCACCATATTCGTTTATTCCTTTCTCCCTTGTGTGCTTATCTAGCTTCCCCTTAACTGCATCTATGTTATTTGCTTCATCTACTGCTGGTGGTAGCACATTCCACATTCTTACCACTTTTTGGGTAAAGAAGTTTCTCCTGAATTCCCTATTGGATTTATTGGTGACTTTTTCATATTTATGACCACTAGTTTTGGATTCCCGCACAAGTGGAAACATGTTCTCTATGTCTACCCTATCAACATCTTTCATTATCTTAGTGGCCTCTATCAGGTCACTCCTCAGCCTTCTCTTTTCTAGAGAAAAGAGCCCAGCCTTTCCTGATAAGTATATCCTCTCAGTTCTGGTATTATCCTTGTTAATCTTTTTTGCACCTTCTTCAATGCCTCCATATCCATTTTTATAATATGGAGACCAGAACTGTGCACAGTACTCCAAGCGTAATCAAGGTCTATACAAATTTAACATAACTTTTCTGTTATTCAATTCTATTCCTCTAGAAACGAACCCCAATGCTTGGTTTGCCTTTTTTATGGCCTTATTAACCTGCGTCGCAACTTTTTGTGATTTGTGCTTCTGTACCCCTCCATTTAGACTCTTATTATCCAAGCAATACCTACCAAAATGAACCACCTCACACTTGCCCATATTGAAATTCATTTGCCAATTACATGCCCATTCTGCAAGTTTATTAATGTCTTCTTGCATTTTGACGCATTCAATCTTTGTATTAACTAGACTCCCCAATTTGGTGTCGTCCGCAAATTTTGAAATTGTACTTCCAATTCCCGAGTCCAAATTGTTAATGTAAATTGTGAACAACAGTGGTCTCAAGCACCGATCGCTGTGGAACTTCCCACCTTTTGCCAGTCTGAATAGCTACCCTACCCTTAACCCCTACTCTCTGTTTTCTGTTTTGTAGCCAGCTTGCTATCCATTCTGCTACCTGTCCCCTGACTCCACATGCTCTGACCTTAATCATGACTCTACAATACGGTATCTTATCAAAGGCCTTTTGAAAATCCAAATATATTACATCTACTGCATTATCCCGTCTACTCTTTCTGTTACTTTTTCAAAGAATTCAATAAGTTTGGACAATCATGACTTTCCCTTCTGAAATCCGTGCTGACTACTCTTTGTTATACTTTTGATTTGTAGATGTTTTTCTATTACATTTTTGAGTTAAGATTCCATTATCTTTCCCACCACTGACGTTAAGATAACTGGTGTACAGTGCCCTTGACTTGTTCTGTCTCCCTTTTTAAATATAGGAATAGCATTAGCTGTCCACCAATCCTCTGGCACTATTCCCTTTTCTAATGAATTTTTACATATTTGTAATAGTGCTCTGCTATCTCTTCCCTAACTTCTTTTAATATGCACGGATGCAATCCATCCAAATCAAGGTTTTTATCCTCTCTAAGTTTGATTAGTTTATCGATTATCTTCCGCCTTTCTATCTTAAATGTCTTTATACCTTTTTTGATCTCCTTTTCTAATGTCATGCCGACCTTGTTAGTCTGCCTGGTAAATAGTGAGGCAAAGTAACTATTCAATATCATGATTTTTCTCTTGTTATTTATGTGTCTGTAGGATACTTTACTATTTCTTTTTATGTTCCTTGATAATTTAGTTTCATAGTTCCTTTTTATTTTCCTATTTTTTTTTGCCCTCTTTCCTAACCTCTTCATATTCCCATTTGTCATCCTATCCTTTAGTTTCTGTGTACTTAGAGCAAAGAAGGTTTGCTCTTTCTGCCCTTTCCTGTACTCTTGCAAATTTATAAGTATGTATACACTTCCCTTTTGAAAGTTACTATTGAATCTGCATCCACCACCCTTTCAGGAAATGCATTCCGGATCATAACAACCCACTGAGTAAAATAATTTTCCTCATATCCCCTCTGACATTTTTACCAATTATCTTAAATCTGTGATCTCTGGTTACAGACCCTCCTGCTAGTGGGAACAGTTTCTCCCTATCTACTCTATCAAAATCCCCTCATAATTTTGAACACCTCTTTTAAATTTTCCCTTAATCTTCTTTGCTCTAAGGAGAACAATCCCAGCTTCTCTAGTCTCTCTGCATAACTGAATTCCCTCATCCCTGGTACTGTTCTGGTCAACCTCCTCTGCACCCTCTCCAAGGCCTCGACAAGTTTTCTAAAGTGTGGCGTCCAGAATTAGAAACAATACTCCAGCTGAGGCACTGCCACCGCCACCACCAAACAACAAACAACTTGCATTTAGATAGCACCTTTAGTATAATAAAATGTCCCAAGGCGCTCCACAGGAGCGTTATCAAACAGAATTTGACACTGAGCCATATAAGGAGATAGTAGGACAAGTGGCCAAAAGCTCGGTCAAAGAGATAGGTTTTATGGAGCGTCTTAAAGGAAGAGAGAGAGGTGGGGAGGCAGAGGGGTTTAGGGAGGGAATTCCAGAACTTAGGCAGATGAAAGCACGGCCACCAATGGTGGAGCGATTTAAATCGGGGATGCGCAAAAGGCGAGAATTGGATGATGGCAGAGATCTCGGAGGGTTGTAGAGCTGGAGGAGGTTACAGTGGTAGGGAGGGGCGAGGCCATGGAGGGATTTGAAAACAAGGATGAAAATTTTAAAATTGAGGCGTTGCTGGACCAGGAGCCAATGTAGGTCAGCTAGCACAGGGGTGATGCGTGAAAGGTGCTTGGTGCAAATTAGGATGAGCTCAAGTTTATGGAGGGTGTAAGGTGAGAGGCTGGCCAGCAGAGCATTGGAATAATCAAGTCTAGCGGTAACAAAGACATGGATGACGGTTTCAATAGCAGATGAACTAAGGCAGGGGCAGAGACGGGCAATGTTACGGAGGTGGAAGTAGGCGGTCTTGATGATGGAACGGATATGGGTTCAGAAGCTCATCTCAGGGTCAAGTAGGATGCCAAATTTGCAAATATTTTGGTTCAGCCTCAGGTCGTGGCCAGGGAGAGGGATGGAGTCGGTGGTTAGGGAACTGAGTTTATGGCGGAGACTGAAGACAATGGCTTTGGTTTTCCCAATAGTTTGTTGGAGGAAATTTCAGCTCATCCAGTACTGGATGTTGGACAAGCTGCATGACAAATCAGAGGCAGTGGATGGGTCGAGAAAAGTGGTGGTGAGATAGAGCTGGGTGTTATCAGCGTACATGTGGAATCTGATGTGTTTTCAGATGATGTTGCCAAGGAGCAGAATGTAGATGAGAAATAGGAGGGGGCCAAGGACCTTAGGGGACTCCAGATATAATGGTGCAGGAACAGGAGGAGAAGCCATTGCAGGCAATTCTCTGGCTATGATTGGATAGATAAGAATGGAACCAGGCGAGAGCAGTCTCATCCAGCTGGAGGAGGATGGCGTGGTCAATCATGTCAAAGGCTGCAGACAAGTCTGGAAGGATGAGGAGGGATAGTTTACCATGGTCACATAGGATGTCATTTGTGACTTTGATTAGGGCTGTTTCAGTCATTTATAAAGGTTTACCATTGCTTCCTTGCTTTTATACTAGATTAAACATTAATGTTCACTAGGTTAATTCCTGGGATGAGAGGGTTGTCCTATGAGGAGATGTTGAGTAGAATGGGCCTATACTCCCTGGAGTTTAGAAGAATGAGAGGTGATCTCATTGAAACATATAAGATTCTGAGGGGACTTGACAGGGTAGAGGCTGAGAGGTTGTTTCCCCTGGCTGGAGAGTCCAGATATAGAGGGCATAGTCTCAGGATAAGGGGCCGGCCATTTAAGACTGAGATGAGGAGGAATTTCTTCACTTGGAGGGTTGTGAACCTGTGGAATTCTCTACCCCAATGGGCTGTGGATGCTGAGTTGTTGAGTATATTCAAGGCTGAGATAGATAGATTTTTGGACTCTAGGGGAATCAAGGGATATGAAGATCCGGCAGGAAAGTGGAGTTGGAGGTTGACGATCATCCATGATCTGATTGAATGGCGGAGCAGGCTCGAGGAGCCATGTGGCCTACTCCTACTCCTATTTCTTATGTTCTTATGTTCTTATACTCTTTGCCTCGATTCATAAAGCCAAGGATCACGTACGCTTTTTTAACAGCTTTATCAACTTATCCTGCAAAGATTTGTTTATGTGAACCCCCGGTCTCTCTGATCCTGCACCCCCTTTAAAATTGTAGCATTTCATTTATACTGCCTCTCCCCATTTTACCTTCCAAATTGCATCATTTCACACTTCTCTGCATTAAATTTCATCTGTTCCTTTTGCACATTTCACCAGTATGTCTATGTCTTCCTGAAGTCTGCTACTATCCCCCTCACTGTTTTACTACATTTTCAAGCTTTGTGTCCTCTGCAAACTTTAAAATTATGCCCCCTATGCCCAAATCCAGGTCATTAATATATATCAAATAGAGCAGTGATCCAAATACCGACCCCTGGGAGACACCACTGTACACTTTCCTCCAGTCTGAAAAACAACAGTTCACTGCTACACTCTGCTTTCTGTGTCTTAGCCAATTTCATATCCACACTGCCACTGCCCCGATAATCCCATGGACTTCAATTTTGCTAACAAGTCTATTGTGTGGCACTTTATCAAACGCCTTTTGAAAGTCTATATACACAACAACAACTGGTAAGCCCGAAGATAGGGAAAACTTTAAAAACCAGCAAAGGATGACTAAAAGAATAATAAAGAGGGAGAAAATAAATTATGAGAGTAAACTAGCAAGAAATATAAAAACTGACAGTAAAAGCTTCTACAAGTATATAAAAAGGAAGAGGGTAGCTAAAGTAAACATTGGTCCCTTAGAGGACGAGACTGGGGAAATAATAATGGAAAACAAGGAAATGGCAGAGGAATTGAACAGATATTTTGTATCTGTCTTCACAGTAGAAGACACTAATAACATACCAATAACAGTAGAAAATCAAGGGGCAATGGGGAGGGAGGAACTAAAAACAATCACTATCACCAGAGAAAATGTACGAGGTAAACTAATGGGCCGAAAGGCTGACAAGTCCCCTGGACCTGATGACTTGCATCCGAGGGTCTTAAAGGAAGTGGCTACAGAGATAGTGGATGCATTGATTGTAATCTTCCAGAATTCACTAGATTCTGGTAAGGTCCCAGTGGATTGGAAAACCGCAAACGTAACACCCCAATTCAAGAAGGGAGTGAGACAGAAAGCAGGTAACTATAGACCAGTTAGCCTAACATCTGTCATTGGGAAAATGCTAGAATCCATTATTAAGGAACTAGTAGCAGGACGTTTGGAGACTCATAATACAATCAAGGAGAGTCAACATGGTTCTATGAAGGGGCAATCATGTCTGACAAATTTATTAGAGTTCTTTGAGGAAGTAACGGGCAGGGTGGATAAAGGGGAACCAATGGATGCAGTATATTTGGATTTCCAAAAGGCATTCGATAAGGTGCCACATAAAAGATTACTGCATATGATAAGAGCTCATGGTGTTGGGGGTAGTATACTGGCATGGATAGAGGATTGGCTAACGAACAGAAAACAAAGAGTCGGGATAAAAGGGTCATTTTCAAAATGGCAATCTGTAACTAGTGGGGTGCCGCAGGGATCAGTGCAGGAGCCTCAACTATTTACAATATATATCAATGACTTGGATGAAGGAACAGAGTGGCTTGTGGCCAAATTTGCTGATGATACAAAGATAGGTGGAAAAGCAAGTTGCGATGAGGACACAAAGAGCTCGATATTAGGAGGGAGGCGGGTTGGCAGCGGGGGGTCGACTGGGCGCGTGGGTAACACGCCCAGTGAATTCGGGGTGCTCTGCATGCGATCGCAGCCTAATTGAAGGCACTTACCTTGGCTTCCGGGTTTCGCACTGGAAAGCTGCGCAGCGGGCGGACTGCACACCCGCATCATAGGCTGTCAGCTGGAGGAGCCCTATTTAAAGGGGAAGTCCTCCACTGACTGATGCTGCAGAAAATAGGCAAAATTACAGCATGGAGCAGCCCAGGGGGAAGGCTGCTCCCAGTTTTAATGTTGCCTCACTCCAGGTCCTACTGGATGGGGTGAGGAGGAGGGGGAGGACAGAGATCTTCTCCCCGGTGGACGGGAGGAAGTGGCCTGCCTCTGCCACCATGAAGGCCTGGCTCGAGGTGGCAAAGGAGGTCACCAGCATCACCAACATATTACACACCTGCATGCAGTGCAGGAGGCGCTTCAATGACCTAACTAGGTCAGCCGAAGTGAGTACACTTAATCATTCCCCTACACACCGTCTGCCACATCACTGCCCCCACCCCACATCTCCTTCTGCACTGCCAACACTACTCTATCACATCACTCCTCACACCCACTCAAAGCTCATCCTCATCTTATCTGCACTTACTCACCTCACCAGTACTCATCCCACCACTAATACTCAACCCAATCCTCATACAATCTCATGGGTCTATCTCATACTCACCCTCTGATGTATCTCTTTCACGGTCAGCCTCACCCAACCTGCCACTACCTGTGCTGCAGCCACAAGGCATGCATCACATATGTGTAGTAGGAAGCGTAAGGCAAACATGTCGTGAGCATGAAGGGGATGCACAAGGTTGTTTGAGGGTTTGTCATGGTTTTTACTTATATTTGATTTCTGATCAACTCACATAACATATTATATTGTCACCACCACTTTTTTGCAAATCTTGTCTGGTTTGTGCAATAATGCCCTTTCCTGAGGATCACCATGAAGACCCACAACTGATGCCACCCATTGTGTCACTGCAGAGTGGGTGTAGGTGTATTTGCAGGGCTCTTTTGTTCTGACGACTGAGATACGCCGACGATGTCCCCGGTGGCACACTGAAAGGATGCGGAGGAGAAGTTGTTGAGGGCAGTGGTGACTTTGACAGCGACAGGTAAGAAGATGGTGCTCGCGCCAGACGGGAGCAGCTTGGCATGAAGGAGGCTGCAGATGTGTACGACTGCATGTCGAGTGAACCTGAGCCTCCGTGTGCACTGCTGCTCAGAGAGGTCCAGGAAGCTGAGCCTCGGTCTGTAGACCCTGTGGCAAGGGTAGTGCCTTCTGCGACACATCTCTCTCTGCGGTTGCCCTCCCTCCTGCTGTGCAGGTGGATATGTCACAGCACTGTGTTGTGGAGCTCCACGTGTCAGAGGTGGACGGTGTGGCCAGCGAGGCTGGTGATGCTGTTTCTCCTCCGAGGAGGTCATGACTGCATCTACGACGGCCCCCATCCGGAAGATGTACGTTTGAGGGGGTCTGCAAGGTAGGTAAATGTGTCTGTACACCAGGGTTGAAGTTGCAAGTTTGTGAATTTTATTGTTAGGAGGAGGGTGTTGGAGGCCAAACTTTGTCCAAAGTGATAGAGTGGCCTCCTGCAATAAGTGAGGGTCTCCCCCCCCCCCCACCTGTCAAATGGACCTTTGCAGCTGCCACAGGCTGGTGGCTGCAACACGTCCATTTCAACTGGGAGTGTTTCCCCCAGTAGGGGAAACACTCTCAGTTTAGTTGAAAATCCCACCCCTGCTAAAATATCCTAAAAATCAGGTCTGCTAACGACCTGAACTATCACGTTAATTGCCTTAAGTGGGATCCCGCCGGCTTTAATTGCCTGCGGAAGTCCCGCATGCGGGGGCTGCGCCCGTATCTAAGCGCGTCACTGGGGAACCCGGAAGTGGGCAGGTTGGAGCCGGGCTTGGGAATCACCAATTTTCGGAGCCCCCCCCACCACGAACCCACCCGCTCGGATGTCCAAAAATCGAGCCCAACGTGTCTGCAAAGGGATATTGACAGGTTAAGCGAACGGGCAAAAATTTGGCAGATGGAATATAATGTGAAGTCATCCACTTTGGGAGGAAAAATAAAAAAGCAAAATATTATTTGAATGGAGAAATAGTACAAAATGCTGCAGTGCAGAGGAATCTGGGGGCTCGATTTTGGGATCGTGTTTCCGGCGGGTTCCCAGCGGGGTGGCCCCGAAAATCCCGATATCCGGTCACGTGACCGGATCGCGACGAAATCCCGGCCACTTCCGGGTACCGCGCTGACGTGCGGGGCTGCGCGCGCAAGCCCCGCTGGTGGGAATCCCGCAGGCAATTAAAGCCAGCGGGGTTCCACTTGAGAGTACTTACCTTGCTCGTTGTGGTCAGTTAATGAGCTGAAGCAGCTGTCAAAAGAGGAAGTGTGGGATTTTCGGTTCAAGGCAGTGAGTTTCCCACACTGGGGGAAACAGTCCCTCCTCAACCAGGCGTGTTGCAGCCAGCAGCCTGTGGCAGGTGCCAAGGTGCGCTCCACGGGGGAGAGCCCTCACCCACGCAGGAGGCCACCGCGTCACATAGGGCAACCCCTGCCCTCCACCACCCCCCGCTAAGCCAGAGGACAGACCGACACGAAACCGCAGCCCCAGTCCGAGGAACCACCCACCTACCCTGCACAACCCCTCAGACCAACACCTGCCAGATGGGTGGTGTGTGGACACCCTCGGAGGATGAAGAGCATGACCAGCCCCAGCAGCCTCGCAGTCCACGCTGTCCGCCGCAGAGACGTGGATCCCCCCAACACGGTGTTGTTGCACGCCCACCTGCACAGCAGGAGGGAGGGCTACCGCAGAGAGAGACGCATCGCAGAGGGCACTACCCTCGCCACAGGGTCCACAGACCGAGGCGCAGCTCCCCGGACCTCTCCGAGCAGCAGTGCACAGGGAGGCGCAGATTCGCTCGACATGTAGTCGTGGAGATCTGCAGCCTCTTTCATGCCGAGCTGCTCCTGGCTGGCCCCAGCACCAACTGCTTACCTGTCGCTGTCAAAGTCACCACTGCCCTCCACACCTTCTCCTCCACATCCTTCCAGGGTGCAGCCGGGTACACCGCCGATGTCTCTCAGTCGTCTGCGCGGACGAGCCCTGCAAATACACCTGCACCTACTCTGCAGTAACACGATGGGTGGCATCAGTGGTGGGTCCTTATAGTGATACCCAGGAGCGGCCATTATTGGACACAACGGACAGGATTCGCGGAGACATGGCAGTGGTGGTGTCAATATAATGTGTGCTGTTTGTTGCTCTGAAATTCAATGTAGGTAACACCCATGACAAACCCTCAGACACCCTTGTGCACCCCCTTCATGCTGATGACACGTTTGCCTTACGCTGCCTACTGCACATATGTGATGCATGCCCTGTGGCTGCAGCACAGGTGGTGGCAGGTTGAGTGAGGCTGGCCGTGAGGGAGATGCACGGGAGGGTGAGTATGGGATGGAGCAATGAGATTGTATGAGGATTGGGTTGCGTGTTAGTGGCAGGATGAGTACTGGCGAGGTGAGTAGGTGGAGGTAAGATGAGGATGGGGTTTGAGTGGGTATGAAGGGTGATGTGACAGAATAGTGTTGGCGGTGCCGAAGGAGATGTGGGGTGGGGGCAGTGTTGTGGCAGACGGAGTGTAGGGGAAAGACTTCATGTTCTCACTGCGGCTGACCTACTGCGGTCATTGCAGCGCCTCCTGCACTGTATGCAGGTGGGCCATATGTTGGTGGCGCAGGTGATCCCCTCTGCCACCTCGAGCCAGGCCTTCTTGGTGGCAGAGGCAGGCCGCTTCCTCCCGCCCGCTGGGGGGAAGATCTGTGTCCTCCCCCTCCTCCTCACCCCATCTGATGATACCTGGGGTGAGGCATCATTAAACTGGGAGCAGCCTTCCCCCTGGGCTGTTCCATGCTGTAATTTGTTCCATTGGTTGCAGCATCTGTCAGTGGAGGACTGCCCCTTTAACTAGAGAGCCTCCAGCTGACAGATCGTACTGCGCATGCGCAGCCCGACCGACGCGCAGGCCAGCGCCGTGGACCCCGGAGGAGCAGGTAATTGATTCCTATTAGTGGGTTGCCTGCTACGATCGCGTGGGCAACCCACTAATTTCGCCGAGCGTGTTGACCACGCTCCCAGAGGACCACCCGCTGGGAACCCGCAGGCCTGCTAAATTCGAGCCCTGGGTGTCCTCATACATGAAACACAAAATTCAACATACAGGTGCAGCAGGTAATCCGGAAGGCAAACAGAATATTGACCTTTATTCCGAGGATGATGGAGTATAAAAGCAGGGAAGTCATGCTATAACTGTACAGGGTGCTGGTGAGACCACACCTGGAGTACCGCATACAGTTCTGGTGCCCTTATTTAAGGAAAGACATACTTGCATTGGAGGCAGCTCAGAGAAGGTTCACTAGTTTGATTCCGGGTATGGAAGGGTTGTCTAATGAGGAAAAATTGAATAGGTTGGGTCTATGCTCATTGGAGTTTAGAAGAATGAGAGGAGATCTTATTGAAACATACAAGATTCTGAGGGGACTCGATAGGGTAGATGCTGAGAGGATGTTACCCCTCATGGGGGAATCTCAAACTAGGGGGCATACTCTCAGAATAAGGGGTCACCTGTTTAAGATGGAAATGAGGAGGAATTTCTTCTCCCAGAGTGTCGTGAATCTTTGGAGTTCTTTACCCCAACAAGCTTTGGAGGCTGAGTCATTGAATACATTCAAGGCTGAGTTAGACAAATTTTTGATCAGCAAGGGAATCAAAGGATATGGGGAAAGGGCGGGAAAGTGGAGTTGAGGTAAAAATCAGATCAGACATGATCTCATTAAATGGCGGAGCAGGCTCAAGGTGCCCGAATGGCCTACTCCTACTCCTACCTCTTATGGCACTACTTTCATCAACCCTCTCCATTATTTCATTGAAGAACTCAATCAAGTTAGTCAGACAAGATTTGCCTTTAATAAATCCGCAATGGTTGTCATTTATTAATCCATGTTCTTCCAAGTGACAATTAATTTTGTCTAGCATTATTGTCTCTAGAAGTTTCCCCACCACCGCTGTTAGGCTGACTGGCCGATAGTTACCTGGTTTATCTCTCTCCCCTTTTTTGGACTGGGGCGTAACGTTTGCAACTCTTCAGTCTTTTGGCACCATTCCCATACCCAAAGAGGATTGAAAGATTGTGGCTAGAGCTTCCGCTATTTCCACCCTTCCTTCAGTAATCTCGGATGCATCCCATCGGGACTGGGTGACTTTTCTACCTTGAGCACTGCCAATCGTTTTAGTACCTCCTCTTTATCTATTTTTTATCCTATCCAATTTCTCTACCTGCTCTTCCTTTATTGTAACAATGGCAGCATTTTCTTCTTTCGTGAAGACAGATGCAAAGTACTTATTTCGTAATTCAGCCATGCCCTCTGCCTCCACAAGAAAATTTCCTTTTTTGTACTTAATCAGCATCACTTTTCCTTTGACTAGTATTTCAGACCTCTCAAAGTCTAAAATTACAACTGCACCCCAGAAATTAATAATATGAATGTCTTTTAATACTTTGATTAATATTTTTACTATCTCCGGGCCAGGTTCCTATCCACCACCCTTCATAAACTTCAGCTCTTGCAAACACTGCTGCCCGTATCCTATCATGCACCAAGTCCTGCTCACCCATCACCTTTCCTTATTGACTTACATTGGCTCCCAGTCCCCCAATGCCTCAAATTTAAAATTCTTATCCTGGTGTTTAAATCCCTTCATGGTCTCACCCCATCCTCTCTATGTAACCTTCTCCAGCCCTACAATCCTCTGAGAAGACTGTGTTCCTCATCTCTGGCCTCTTCTGTGTCCCCCACTTCCTTTTCCTTGTCCTTGGTGGCTGTGCCTTCAGCCATCTAGACCTTACATGCTGCAATTTCCTCCCTAAACCTCTCTGCCTCTACACTTTCCTCACTTCCTTTCAGACCCTCATTGAAACCCACCTCTTTTACCAATCTTTTAGTCATCCTTCCTGATATCTCCATCTTAGGTTCAGCATCAATTTTTGCCTGATTATACTTCTGTGAAGTGCTTTGGGACATTTTTTCTATGTTATTGGTGTTATATAAATGCACAATGTTGTTGAACATGTGCAATGTGCATAATCTCCGACCACAAAGTTGTAGGATTTTCTCATAGCTGTTTGTCATGTGAGAAGATTTCTGATTTCCTTCCAAATGATTCCAAAAAGACTGAAATACAAATTTTAAATTTTCTTCTTCAGATATTGTTTACATTTTAACTATTATCTCTGGCTCAATTAAACTGCTTAAAAATTTACCTCGGAATTAGGCAGACAACAGCTATCCTTTCTCTTATTTATACTTAAAACTAAACAATTAATGAATTAATTTCTATCAGTGGAAAGGCCCTTTCCTCTTCATTTTGGCTTCACATTAATTAAGAATTTTTCTCTTTTCACTCAGACTGAAAAACCTGGAAGATTGTGAAATAATTGAATTTTTAAAATCAAAACCTGAAAAGAATGTAAATCTTGAAATATGAGGGCTTTAAGGTAACATTTGCAATTTTCCAACCAGTAATAAGACAGCTGTGTGTCTGCATCTGTACATGAGAGAGAAAGACAGAGAAAGTTGTGAGTGAGAGTTTGTGTGACCTGTTGCTGCCTGCTCCCATGTTCTATCCATCTGCAAAGCTTTCTGAGCCCAAATGAAAACCGGTTCAGTTCTAGAACAGGAAGGTGATCCACTCTGCCAGGTTACCGCTGAGGTGCTGACACACTGTGGTACCTGGAACCCAGAAGCTCCACTATTGCTACACGAATCATCCAGTAAACCAAACTCTGCACCCCAGTGCTACCAAACTTCATGCCTCCCCTCTGCAGTACCGCAGAAACACCTCTAATGATTCCTACATTACAACAGTGACTACACTTCAAAGGTACTTCATTGGCTGTAAAGTGCTTTGGGACATCCTGAGTCTTTCTTTGATGCTCCCAAAATCTCGCAACGTTCATAATGCTGCTAAACCCTGCAACCCCTGCTCCTTTCACCACTAGGGCTAAACACCACAGCCCTACGTTCAATCAGCTACATGTTGTCTACCATCTTCTTGAGGTTTAAAAAAGGAAGGCATAATCATAATCACAATCTAGGCCACTCATTTATGGCTTTTATGGGAAAATGGCCAGAACTGTGGAATTTGTTCCCCGAAATACCAGTAAGAATCCCTGGATCCCAAGTAATAAAACATTTTATGACTTACTTATCAGTGGTCCTGATAATACATTCCAACATCCCTATTGTTATTTAAAAATACTATTGCGGGTAAATCCTTAAAAAATACACTTGCTTCTCGAATGAAAAAAAGCGAAATCACTCAAGTTGTTTGACAGCTTTAAAAATGAGAATTAAAAGGGGATGTTGCGCCTTTTAAAGAGAGGCGTTTTTTTTTGTTTGCAAAGAGTCGCACATGCGCAACCCGGTGAGCACTGCCCCTTTAATTAGCAGCTTTGTGGCAGCTGAAGGAAGGAAAGAGGAGGGGGGGATTTGGGAGCTGGAGCTGGGCAACCGAGCGCGTGCCCCGGGCTATCGTTCTGGAGTGGAGTGTAAATGAGCTCGTGGCTTTTTCTGCAGAAATACAGAGCGCAGCCTCTCTCCATCAGCTGAAGTTGTTTCTTAAGGTTTTATTTGATTTTTAAAAAAAAATCAGACATAGAATTTTCTCATTATGTGCAGACTTGGACCTCCTGGCTATTACCACTGTCCCAGCGCCTGTGTGTTCTGTTGTTGCTCTCAACACAGCTTCTCTGACTTTTTCAGACGCTTTAAAGCTCGGGACCTAACGCATGGTTTACTTGAAGCCTCTCCAATCTAATTGAGCGGCTTTTCTTATTACTTTAAAAAAAAATAAACACAGAGTCCTCTCCCGTTTGGAGGATCGCGATATTGTTTTATTCAACGCGCAGTCCCGAGGAGTCCCAGCTGGAAGGGGGGGGGGGGTGTGGGTGGTAGGTGTTAGTAGAAGGGGGGGCGGGGGTTTCCGTACAATCTGAATTATATACAGGTTAAAATGGCGGCTGCAAACAGCGGTGGGAACCCGAAAAAAAGACTGAGTTGGAATCAATGCAACTCGAGCAAAGGGTCCTCGGCGGCCCGGGACGGACTGGATACTTGTAGGTACTGTGTCTGCTACGCTTTGCTGTACCTCGTTCTCTCGGCCCGTGTGGGTCTTTGCCGAGAATGCGACAAGGCGACGTGTATCTACGGGAGATGTGTGAATGGGAGCTGCATCTGCAACCAAGGATGGGTCGGCGAGCAGTGTCAACACTGCGGTGGTAGATTCAAGTAAGACGCATTTGATTTAAAAAAAATGTTTCCAATGGAAAAAAAATCGTGGCTCATTCATTCTGTCCAGATGTTTTCTCAGTTAAAAGTGCATTTTCAACATTTGACTTTTTTTTGTTTTGACAATAACCGAGTCAGGTGAACATCATACCCTTCCGCTGGCCATCAGTTAGATTTAAATAATACCATTTTAAGCGATTATTTTCCTTGCAGCAAGGTTGTGATGTCGAGCAGAGTACAGATCTTGGGCAGTCGAACTGCTCGGAGCTCTAATCTAGGAATAACTAAGTAGCATATAGTGCATTCCTGAACTATTTGTAAATTCCAGCGTTGACACTGATACATTATTTCCATTGCAGTAACAAGATTTTACTCTTATCGCCGTGGTGTAAACGCGTCTTACGACAGTTGACATAAGATATTTCATTACAATCCTTCATCTTCAAACTACGTTAACTGTATTCATGATGTGCAAGGCAGATTGTTGAGGCCTTTGCGATATGTGAAATATTGTCAAGTAGCCTTGACGTATCATTTGAAACCTCTCGAACGACATTGAGAAATCAACCGTCTTACAAAGCATCCTGTCTTCGTGTCTCATATCACGCGACTGCAAAGTTTATTGTAGTTTTTTTTTCTTGGAATGGCGTTTGCTTTTGATAATTCATTACATCGGGTTCCTCTGTTATGTTTTTCTTTGCATACTGCATCTACAAATGATTGGTTTACCTAATAATAAATAACATCCCTTTTTAATTTGGCGAAAAGATCTCATCCCTTAACAATTGGTTTTTGTATTTTTTTCACAACAATGAACTTATTAAAAAATCTAGACTTGGCGATTGTAGTATCGCGCTACATAAGATATTTTAGGAATGAGATGATTAAATGAATTTCCGTGTTGCTATATATAGAAAATACAAGCTTTTTTGTACCATCTAGGACGACTACAATTAAAGTCTACCACTTTCCATTGCTACCCTTTTTCAGCTTAGTTTGTATTGTCCCACAAAACCTTTTTCATTCTGATCGAGATTGTATTTCCCATAATTGTAGGTGGCATATACTTTTTTAAAAAACCCTCATTTTTGATTATTGAAAAATGAAAACAGCTGAAATGCCTGAGCTGTTACATTCCTTTTTGAAAGTGTGCTTAACCTTTACATACAATTGATTTCCTTCTCCACCACCACCACCCCCCACCAAAAAAAAAATTATCTTCTCGTGTCATGCAATCTCCCTGGGCAGCTGGGTTTGCAGATGACCTGCTCCCAGAGTTTTGCCAACACTAGTGCCTAGTTGGCTGCTAGAAAATGAGAAGCATGGTCATGCTCGATTTGGTCCTTTGCTTGCACTTCTTCCTGTCTCACCCTGAGATGGGGAGTTCCCTGAGCATGGAAATTACAGGCATAATGCCCAGTTCTTCCACTCTGTGGCATAGTGTCTCTCATTTTGTTTTAAATAAAAATTGTGTGTGTGTGTATAATATATAGTGTCTGTAATTGAGAAAATCTGTCCCATTTCCCACCATTCTGACTCCAGCAGTGACTGTGAGATCCTCAGTGTTGCATCTGATTACTGTGCCATACTAGGAAATTGGGTCAAAATCTATATGCTACAATCGTCAGTATTAAAAATAGCAACACCAGTGGGTTCTGGGAATGTTTTATTTATAAAGGTGGGGGAGGGGGCAGAGAAAGAGTACTTTTACAATGCAGTGTTGGTAGAATCACGGTTGTCATGCCAATTACAGTGTAATTATTTAAATACAATTTCAAATTTGGATAAGATAGCTGTACATTGCTATACAAGTTGAAAATTAATATCAAAAGATAGTCATGTAGTACACTGTATACAGATGATTTATCACCATTTTTGCATGGTGTTCAGCATGAAAGCTGTCATGTTCGAGGGTGGGGTGGAGAAGAGATTATTATAGCTATATTGAGGGGGGTTTCAACTGAGGAGTGTGGTGTGAGTCTCTGAGAATCTGTGGCAAAATATATATATAAAATTTATATAGCGACTTTCATGACCTCCGAATGTCCCAAAGTCCTTTTATAGCCAGTGAAGTATTTTTGATGTGTAGTCACTATTGTAATGTAGGAAACATGGCAGCCAATTCATGCACAGCAAGGTCCCATAAACAGCAATGTGTTAATGACAAGATAATATGTTTTATGTGTTGATTTGAGGGATAAATATTGTCCAGGACACCAGGGAGAACTCACCTGCTCTCCTTCGAATGGTGCCATGGTATCTTTTCCGTCACCTGAGAAGGCAGACCCGGCCTCGGTTTAAAGTCTCATCCAATAGACCGCATCTTGGACAGTGCGGCACTCCCTCAGTACTGCACTGGAGTGTCAGCCTAGGCTATATGCTCAAGTCTCTGGAGAGTTTAATTGGTTCTCAAATTGACACTGATTAAGTCTTTTCGTTGGCCTCAAAGGTTCATATTTTGACATGTACAGTATTGAGCTGATCATCAAAAGTGATAGTTTGAGGAAAATATTTAATAATGAATTTTTAGATACTGCAGTTCAATTTTGAGAAGAGGGCTATATTACAAAGGCTTGCATGGCTTGACTTTAAAAAAAAGTACCAATGTTGCTGAATTATTTAGTAAGTCCAGCTTCTGTTTCTAATCTGTTCTGTCTCTACAACGCAGGAAGCTATTTGCTTTTATAGAGTTTGAGTTATAACTAACAGAAATTAAATAAAATACCTGGTGTCTCTCTTTCTATTTTTTACGTATAATTAATAGAAAATATATTTGTTGTTTATCGGCTTGATGCAAAGTTGGTTCAGAAAATACTTCTCCTGTCCCATTGGTTCCATTGCTGGTATATGCATCCATGGGTGGAGTGACAATCTTACTGCGGTATGCTTCAATGGGTGGCATTCAGTTATATTTTTGGATTTTTCTTTTTTACTCCAGATATTTTTTGGATTCAGCATTAGTTGGTGAACCTTCGCTGCTGTGTCCAAGAATGTGCTTTCACTTGCTCAGATATCTCTAAACACTGAGTAAGCTACAAATTTAAAGTGAAGAGGACCCTTTTCACTTTGTTTTTGCATACTGGTTTTATCACCTGCCCTCACGTGATCTGCCTTGATGTTGGCAGGTGAGAGAATAGCAGTATACTAGATCACGATTTGGGTTTTAACTGCCAAACAAATTTATTGAAACATCTGACCTGTGCTATACTTGAAGCAGTCACAGAAAATCTATTCTTGATTTCACACTTGTTTCTGATGTTTGAGAGGCCATGCTATACTAAAAGAGGAAAGTAATGCTGCTGCAGTTCATCTTTTTCTTGCCACCCTACTCAGATAGTATATGTTTCTAATGCTTGTACAGTTAACGTATTGCAGGTGGGGGGGGTGGGGGTTGGTTGTTTTAGATTTAACTTGCGTTGTATGTAACCGTAATGCTGCAATTCAATACACGGTGATAGTGTTCTGCTTCTCAGTATTGTCGTGTGTGTGTGTGATAGTGTGGTTTTTTTAAGTGGCTTAAGTGTAGCTCATAAGAATGGACTTAAATTTATATAACATATTATTGTGTCTTGGGGATGTTTGCTTTTGAAGTGTAGTGCTGGTTGTTATGTGTGTCAATCAACTTGCGTAGGACAAGAACTGACACACAAAAAATGAAATGAATAACCACTTAAACTGGTTTTGGTGATGTTTATTGAGGGAGGAATGTTGGCCAGGATACCAGGAGAATTGTGTCCTCATCTTTTAATAGTGCTATGGGGTCTTTTATGTCTACTTAACAACAAATGAAATTTTGGCTTATTGTCTCATTTTGAGAGATGGCAATTCTGACAACATAGCATCCCCTTAGCATTGTACAACCCTCTGACTGAGGTGAAGATGCTATTACAAATTTTGATTCTGCCTTAGATATTATTTCAGTTTCAGTACTGCTGGTCACTCCCGTAAAGCTGTCCCTGTATTTTGCATTCAGAAGTGTTCCCGTGCTGCCCAATATTCAATATAACAATAGCACTCCTTTGAATTGATACTGTCTTTTGCATATATTCTCAGGTGCGCTTCTCTAAAATTCAGTAGGTGGACTGGTAGCTCTTTAGCAAGGAAAGGCCAGATACAAATCCTTAAGTTGTTTTTATTTTACAGACAGCAAGTAGATGTCCCAAGTAACAGTTATAATCAAAATTTAAATTCAAACTGCTTCTGCCCAGTTCGCGAGCTAATTATAATACTTTTAGTCTGTCTTAGCATTGAAACAGACCAAGATTTACATGAGCAAAAATCTCCCAAGGTTTTTCCTTGCCTTTCACTAAAACTGGCTGCCTTTCCGCCTGCCCCCCCTAGGGGTGGAATCTTGGCAGACACCCCATGCTTGAATGAATAGGGACATCCCAATGATGGATGTGGATGCTTGTAGAAAGTCTGAAACTTAAGTAACAAATTGCCTATAGGGTGTTCTTGATGATGTCACTCAATAACTTCCGGTAGCCATGTTGGATTACAAACATTTAACTGTTGCTGTCAGATTGACACAATCTCATTCCCAGCACGAAATGGTGAGTGCTGAGATCAGCAACAAAATTTAACAACTCTGAAGCAGGTACAATTCTAAATATGATATATTTAGTACTTTGGAGTAATATAAATTGTTGGTCAGTGTAGCTTTACCCTGACTCTAACACTCTTGACACTGACTTTCCCAAAGTAGAATATACTGTTGACATTTAGAATGATTCCATGCCAGTTCTGTATTTTACCTCAAATAATTCTGATTTCATTCTAATTTAAAGATGCTAATTGAACTTTAGTGGTTGCAAACTCTTTTTTTTTCCCCCTGATCTTTGGTGGGGAACGTTTCCAATACTTGTCTTTTTTTGTGTTCTTAAACTCTTTCCATTGCAGTTGGCTTCAAAGATATTTTAAGTTGAAGCTTCTCTGTGTTCAGTCAGTAAGTGTACCATGCGGTACAGTACTGAACCTCCTAGGTGGACAGCTTCAATTGCCAGTCTGTAGTGAGTTGCTGGATCTCCTGTTTCTCCCCTTTCCTTTTTCTCACTGGGATACAGCACCATAGCTGCCACCCCCCACCTTGCTTTGCTACTTCTAAATGCGCAGACTTTGTGTTTGGGTGTGGGTTCACAGGCACAGAGTGCCCTCTGGTACCTCCATGCCTTCTGTTCATCATGTGAGTTTAGATAGTGATTAGTGGCAGTCGTTTCAACCAAAAGGGAATCTCAGCCAAACACTTTCACGTCCCCCTGAGCCCTTTTCCAGCAGGAGTGACTGGACAATAATCCCTTCCCTAGTCCAATCCAGAGTCCAAATATAGCACCAGTATTACGGCCCTGGGTGAGACCGATAACTCTTAATAACCTACCACACTCATTGTCAGCGCTCACACATTAATAATGGCTGCTTGGGATGCGGTATCTTTGGCAACCGGCACCGATGGAACAGCAGCCTGCCACGGAGTCGACACCTTGAGGAGAGGCGGGATGGGGAGAAAACTGGCCAGAAGAAAAGGCCACTGCCCTTTTACCTCTATAACCTGGATTCAAATTCTACCTGGAACTGGATTCAAATCCTGCCTGAGCTGACGGAGTGGAAATCTCTCCGTTGGCTGCAGGGGACCCATGGCGAATAAATTTTGACAGCCTGAACTCAATTCCTACTTGGTGCCCTACTAAGGCTGAAGTTAAGACACGCTCTTTTTTTCTCTCTAATGGTGTCCCCTCTTTTTTTTAAGAAGGTCCTGACTCATATTGGGGTATGTTTTCATGGACGCTGTTTGCTCTACCTGCCTGCCAGTCCCACAGCCTCCTCCTGTGCCCTGGCCAAAGCTTTCTCATAATCTCTGTGAATCTTCTTTCTATCCACGTCCGACAATTGTTACATCTTCAAAAGAGGAAGATGCCTTTTGTTTTTACTCCTTCTGACCACTTGATTCTTTCAATTATTCAAGGACTGTTTCTTCATGTCTGGCAAGTCTAACTAACAGCTCCCACCACTTACCTTTTTAAACAGGTCTGTCGCTGTCCCCCTTCACCTAATATTCTTGGCCTTGCCATCGATCTCAGATGGCACTCGCATCTCCTCCATCACTCACACTGCCTCCCGGAACCTTAGTTTTCTCTTGTATGCCAAACATTTCTTTTCCCTTCAACAACTCTTAACTTGACTTTTATAAAAGGAGTTAATTTAATACTTGAATCATGCTCCCATACCTGGCAAAGCTCCTCTGATGCCTCTCTTGTGGACCCATCCACTCCTGCACAGAATGCAATGAAAAAGCACCACTTCAATGTAACTCATTTCCAAATCCTGAAATATGACAGACACTATCTGACGAACTGATTTCTAAATGCTAAGCACTGGGGCTCAAAACCCTACTTGAATGTTATTTCCTACCCCAGTTTATACTGCTTCAATGTCAGTCGTTCCCATCCTCTTACTGGCATGATGATTAAAGGTACAGTAATTGTTTGCAGGACTGTTTTGCTTCAGGCTATACAAACTATTGCACTAAATTCAAGAAATTTGTGTAGTAATAGATATTGAACACTTACATGTGATACTGTCTAATTTCATTTTTGATTTATTACATTATTGGTTCTCATTTTCAAAATTACTTTATTTCCCCCACATTGTTTTCCAAATTAATGATGTGATCAAGCAAGCTCAACTCTTGTCACTCTTATCACCCTTGTTATACTCCACTTTGGGAATCAGAATGATTATGAATCTGACTAAAATCCAGTTTCACAAAAATGGTATAACTGCTGAGATTTATTCTAAACTTGCTTGAACCAGAACAAATTAAACAACTTGCTTGGTTCTGCTTTCTTGGGAATCAGGTTTGTGATCCACAGTATACCACACAACAATGTGCTTAATATAATTGTGTAGTTCAGTGAAGCATTCTTGGGTGAGACACGCAAATGCTTGTAACTTTATATGTATTTTAGCAGAGCCATGAAAAATGTCTTGAGGTGAAATCTGGCTTTTGTGTAATGTGAACTGAGCACTAGAAGCATTAAACTAAAATATGTGAAAACCTTTCCTCAAATTGGACGATCGTGTGGCTTAGCTCTTTTTTTATAAATACGTTTTTTGAGACAATTTTTCTGACTTGAGCTAGTTTTAGTTGGTGCTTAATTTTTCTTCCCCGTCACCACCACCACCCTGGAATGGAATATTCCTGCACTATACAGGTGTTGCCGAGTCATGACTGAATTATGTAATACTAGTTTTCTTCTCCCTACAGTTCTAAGACTTGGAGATAAGAGAGTAGTTCTCCCTTTCATCCTCCTGATAGCATTATTGCAGAGGAATGTGGCCAGAGATTTTTGTACTGTGGTGCAGTTGTCCATGTCCTCTCATTACTGATTCCTTTGTATGTATAGACACCGCACCCTACCTGCCGACCTGATGTCTGGTCACTTTAATGGCTATTGAGATGGGAACCTACCTGTCGTAGAGGTCTTTGTCGAGAGAGAAGTTTCAGAAGCTAGGACATGCCCTGGATCCTGATCTCTTTGGGAACTACTAGCTCTTGATTTGAATATGCTTTCTTAGTTTGTCCGTATGACCTAATCCCTCTACTCTCATGTTCAGTATCTTCTTTGTATTTCACAGTCTTTTCCAAAAGTTGGTGATATGCTGGGTATGGTTCCATAAGTGTGGCGGCTGTCCTCTGCATCAAAGAAGTGCTAATTCTTCATGTGTGGACTGTGAAGTTGTCATGCTATAAGACCAAGTGAGTTGTCATAGCCAGGTCCAAATCTTTCCTGAACCAAATCACGTGCACTTCAAGCAGGAATTGCTGGATATCTTTAACTGTTTCTAAATGGAAGAGAAGACTTGGGGTCTTGGTGCAAATTAGATCTCTTATAGTTTGAAGGCTAAGCCTCTTTTATAAGCATGAATTCTCCATTAGCTGTTAAGCTTTTGAAAATCAGTGAGCTTTATTTCTGTTTGTTTCCATACTGCAGATTTGAAAAGGACTTGATGAATTTGGCTAAATTTTGAGCAACATTTCTTTTGACAGTTAATTAGGTTGCATTTAATGTGTAAATTATTCAAATTCCTAAATAATCTGGTGGCTGGTCGTGTAATGCAAGACAATAGTTTAGTTGAGTAAGTCCAACTCTACAGATGTTGGAAGTGCAACTTGAGTGATTCACACATGTAAGCAAAATTATATTTTGAATTGCTGTCTGTTTCCCCAGCCACCGACTCCACCCTTCTCTCTGGCCACTGTCTAAGGCTGAACCAGACCGTTTGCAAACTTGGCATCCCGTTTGACCGTGAGATGAGCTTCCGACCACGTCCGCTCCATCACCAAGACTGCCAATTTCCACCTCCGTAACATCGCCCGTCTCCGCCCCTGCCTTAGCTCATCTGCTGAAACCCTCGTCCATGCCCTTTGTTACCTCCAGTCTCGACTATTCCAATGTTCTCCTGGCTGGCCTCCCATCTTCCACCCTCCATAAACACGACCTCATCCAAAACTTTGCTGCCTGTATCGTAACTCTCACCAGGTTTTGTTCACCCATTGCCCCTGTGCTCGCTGACCTACATAGGCTCCCAGTCTGGCAATGCCTTGTTTTTTTAAATTCTCATCCTTGTTTTCAAATCCCTCCTTGGACTCGCCCCTCCCTATCTCTGAAACCTCCTCCAGCCCTACAACCCTCCGAGATCTCTGCGCTCCTCCAAAATTCTGGCCTCTTGTGCATCCCTGATTTTTTAATTGCTCTATCATTGGCGGCCATGCCTTTAGCTGCCTGGGCCCTAAGCTCTGGAATTACCTCCCTAAACCCCACCACCTGTCTACTTCCCTTTCTTCCTTTAAGACGCTCCTTAAAACCTGCCTCATCTGTCCGAATATCTCCTCATGTGGCTTGGTGTCAAATTTTGTTTGTTAATGCTCCTGTGAAGCGCCTTGGGACATTTTACTACGTGAAAAGTGTGATATAAATGCAAGTTGTTGCCTCAGTGATTCTTAGTCTCTGCTGAGTTAGTTGATCTCATCTGGAGGAACAATTGTGGTACTACCATTGCGTGCGTGCGTCAATTGTAGCAGGTGCCCTGTCAATGGATTGCACTGAAAAGCAAGCTTTTGTCTGTATGTTGAAATCTTCCAATATTTGCACATCTAAAAATAATTGGATTGTATGAACGTTCCAAACTTGATTGTATTGTGCAACTTTTAGAGCATTTTTGTTTGTCTTTGGTACAACAGGAAGCTTTTAAAAAAATTAGTTTGGAGCATTAATAAATTGCATATGAATGTTAGCTTACAGGACCCAGCCTTTTTGATATTTTTCCAGCTACTTTTCTCTGCCAGCTTCAACACCTTCTGGTACTCCATCCAAAGTGGCCAGTATTCACTTGATTCTTAGCTGTTGGTACTAGCAGACTATCTGACCATGAGGAACACAGTTTAGCCAATTTTGCCCCTCTTGACGTTCTCTTGCGTGCTTGCAGCAGAGGTCACTGGATGGCGATCGAATTTATTTCTCCCTAACCCTGGGGCACTGAGTCAAATTGTAACCACTACCTTGGCTGAGATCAACACAAAGTAGGATTGAACCTGGAACTCTACTGATCTGCATCACTCATTCACTCATGGATAAACTTGTTGAGCCATTAGAATAGCTGCTCTGTTACTTTTTAATGAGTAGTTGCTAATTCTGCTGTCTTGTCCTCGTAGGACATTAGGACAAACTGTGTATAGGAGGTCCAAATTGCATGTTGGTGCAGCAGGATTATTTCTGAGCTATGGTTTGGGGTATATTGTCAGCGATTATGAAGGAGAATGTTGTTTGCTTGTTGTCACTTGCTGAAGTGATCTATGAAGCTAAAATTGGCTGTATTATCTCTTAATTTGGTTGCATGAATGCTAAAAATATGCATTTTAAATTATATTGGCATTAACATTTTTTAATTTTCATATTTTTTCAGAAATTGTATCAGCATTTACAAAATAGTTTTAATGCAGCATATCATTCCTAATACCTTTTTTAAAAGGAAGGGATTGATTCATCATTCCAGATGGTCCTGTCTCTTTCCAGGTCAGCTGGAGCTGTAATCTTAATAAGCTTGTCGTATATGCGAGTGTGCCGCGTGTTGTCTGGGAAATGCGGTTGGGCTGCAGTTTAGGAATGTGCATCTGCTGTCAGTTCAGCCTATCTAGGCAAGGTAAAATAAAAAAGAACCACTGCAAATGTTGGAAATCTGAAATTAAAATGCTGGAAATACACAGCAGTCAGTCAACTTGTGTAAACTATATATTTACATCCTTGACATGCATTTGGGCAAAATCTTAAACTAGTTAGAGGCACCTCCTTTAGCTTTTCCTCTCTGGGAAGGTATCTAATTGTATTAATTTCCCAAAGACTCTAGTCTTTGGCAGAATTGGTGATGTGTCCTTGACTAAGGCTGTTGGCATTGGAAATATGATACAGGGATCATTTCAGATACTAATTTTATGCAGAACTATCTGGTTAAAAGTAGCCTGCCCAACCTGATAGACAAGCCTATAGTTGATTCAGATAATATTGTTCCATATAGGAGAGGATGGAGGTTTGTGGCTGGAGTAGAATTGGCTTGGTGGGCAAGAGGGAGGGGTGGGAAGCAGCTGAATTTTGGTTGCTATCTTCATGACAAAAAAAAATTGATGAGCTGCTTGCATTTGTTAGAGGTGAAGATTAAGAGGGAGAGTGGTTGAAGGAGGTGATTGGTAGTGGAGCAAAGAAACCAGGGCTTAGCTTTGCTCTCCAGGATGATCCTTGAGTAGTGGTTGATTTTTGGAAGAAGAGTGAGGTCCAGCCAAATGTGTGCCAGATGCACTCCAAATTTGTACTGCTTGGACTGAGGGGGTGAAGATGGTGGCTATACCAAGGGAAATGACTGTGATGGGAGACTGAAGGTTTTGCTGGCGATGAGGGTATCAAAGGTGTAGGTGAAGGAGTGGTTGAGCAAATCAACAGCTGCAGAAGTATCATGGCAAATGATGGACTAAAAGCTAGGAAGTTGGAAGTTTGACAGTGCAATTGCAACTGACTTGGGTGAGGTTTTTTTTCCGGGGACAGATGCAGAGAAAAGTGGGGTGATGGGTGGTGAGCAATACAAGGTGGTGGAGGAGATTTCCTGTGGTTATTGACCAGGCTTAGAGACACCCTGGGAGATGGTGAGGTTGAGGGCGAGGCCATGAATATGGGTGGGGGAGGTTTCGACAGGACAAGTGGATAGTGAATTCAGAGGAAAATGAACATGGAGTTAAGATGGAGATTGAAATCACCTGAGAATGAGGAATCTTACGATCTGAAACAACTTGTCTGGTTCACCACAGATTATCAAGTCTGCAACAGACTTGGTTCCAATCTCCTAAAGCTAGGGCTGTTGTTTTGGAGACCGCTTTACTTCAAAGCAACCTTGATTACTCTCCACCACTTTTTAAGGATACTTTGCTCAAACATTAGCTTTAAGCAACAAAAAGCTGCAATAAATGTCAAAATATAAATAGTGACTCTCCTTGTAATTGCAGTGGAGACTTATTTCTTCCCCTTGCTCGAAAGAAATCATCTTGCCATGTTTGTTGTTCAGTGCTCCCTCGCTGTTCTTGCACTCAAAAATGGCAAGCTTAATTGTAAAGGAAACCAAAAATGAACTTGAGGTGGTGTCATTGGTATTGGGTAAAATTTTACAAATTATTCCTTTTTTATTTGATCGTTTCTATCACCTATACCAGACGACAGATAGCTCCATCCACTTTTAAAGGCAAATCAAATACTGGCTTTGTATCAGTATAATTTAATTGTATTGGTACATATCAGTATATCTGCAGTATCTCTTGCTGTGCACATTTTATGCTGAGTGCATTTCAGTCTAAAAGTGCAGTGCTTATCATGAATTCACTTACTCTGTGATTACATGATCCAAAACTAAAATTCCTCAATAGGAATGTCATTTTTCATCCAGATGTTCAAAGGACCAATGATATGTCTTGTGGCCACTTTCCAGTGCTATTCATTGGTTGGTTGGTCACATTCTGTCAGTTGAATGAGATCTTTCAGTAGAACTGAGTACTGCAATCTAGAACTGTATCTTTTTATCAATTTGAATCAGTACAGCAAAGGACAACCGGCTTGGAAACGGGACAAAATTGCAGTTGTGATGCTTGAAGAAACTGAGTGCCAATTAGCTGTGTGTCTCTTGAGCATACATCATTTGATGTTAGGTTTGCATGGGGGTTCACACATAATATTGCCATTCACTCATTCTGTTGATTGTGGGTCAGTCTCCAACTCTTCGATCTACAATCTGTAATGTTCATAATCTTTCCTAGTTATTTTTGAGTGTAATTAACTTACTATGAGCAGTGATTGCATAATCCAGTGGCAAAAATAATTTATCTGTTGCCTTTGATAGCTAAATGCATAATACTTCTAATAGAGTTTTCCACTAAATCTATTGTCGGCTAACCAGTTAATTAGTCCAAGCATTTTGCATTATCAATTAGAAATTCTGTGTAGTATTTACTCTGAATTTCATTGGGAAAATGCAAATTCATTGTGGTGGAGTAAATATAATTGCTTGTACCATTTTTGTAAGAAATCTATTTTGGTTGAAAAGTTTTGATTAGCCATGATCTTATCAAATGGTGGAGTGGGCTCGAGGGGCTGAATGACCTACTCCTGTTCCTATTCCTATGTTCCTAAAGCATATTGTTGAGCAAACTAATTGGGAATACAAGTCACCTTGGCTTGGGTTTAATATCAACAGAATGCATTGATTTTTTTTTTGCACTGATGCAAAGCAGTTTTTGTGTGTCAACACAAAAAAAAAGTAGCGGTATGAACTTGGGTGTTGGGTTTTGGCTTAGTGCCCAAGTGCACTAAAGTTGAGCTGCATGAGATTCCATCCAAGTGTGTTTCTCACATCCCTTTTGAGCTTGTGTTGGCTGTAGTATAGTTTCTGCCTGGTATGAAGATCCATTTCTAAAAGTTTGCAGTGGTCAGTTAGCCATTCCATTTTAAAGCATTATGACACTCCTTGCAGGCAGAAGAGGTTGCTCCTGCTGTGCCCAAAAATAAATTAGCTGCAGGTGTGTGCAGTTTTGTACATGGGTCAAATCACACATGCAGAGAGTTTCATTACTTCCACACCTGGGTGCTGGTCAAACTCTAGTAAGTGTGCACTTACCAGATAAGGATCCAGTGACTTCACATTACAACTGGACAGAACCAGCCTCTGTTAGCTACAGTTATACTGCAGCCGTGGACTGATCATTTGAGTGGTGGGGGGGAAAAGAAAAACTTGTCGGAAGAATTTATAACCAGCACTCGTGTCCAGTGGGGTGCAGAGGATTTGAATATTGGAGTGCAAGAGATGGGCACTTTCAGTAGCACACCATCCTATTTGCAAACATGGATAGGAATTTTTTTTTTTAAAGTTTGTTCTTGGAATCTGGGTGATACTGGCATGGCCTCTCCTTAGTTGCCCAATGTAGGTGGTGATGGACCACCACCTTGAACTACTGCAGACCTTGTGGTGATGGTACTCCTGTGTTAGTCCCACTTTAGAGGAGGGGATCCTCCACCTCACACAAAAGTGGTGATTTCTACTAGGACACTTCCACAGCCATCAGCAGCCAAGAGGCTATTCATGTGTGAGCCTAGACAGTGATTGTTGGCAGGCTTTCAACTGTGGGAGTCTTACCGCAATGAGTCCGATTCTTTCCTTAGCAGGGATCAATGGATAGGAGGGAGAGAGATCACTGTGGGCCCAATCCCATCTTTGGTAGAGATAACTGGAAAGCTGCCTAGGCCGTAAGCTCTGGAATTCTCTCCCTAAACTGTTAAGACGCTCCTTAAAACCTACCTCTTTGACCAAGCTTTTGGTCACCTGACATATCTCCTTATGTGGCTCGGTGTCAAATTTTGTTTGAAAATGCTCCTGTGAAGTGCATTTGGATGTTTTACTATGTTAAAGGTGCTATATAAGTGCAAGGTGGTGGCGGTATTTCTCCTCCAGTCTGCATTTGCTGAGGCCAATTTTATTGCCTTCCACAATCAAGAGATCAATTAACTCAGCACAGGCTACACTTGAAACAGGGACCTTACTAGTCCGTATGGCTCAGTACCACACTTCAGGAATTATTTACACACTGATCCATCAGAAGAACAAGCCTTGGATAATTGCTTATAAATGTAATGCAGTGTGTAATTGCTGCCTTTTTCATGGTTCCTGCTTTCCCCATGGTACAACCAAAGGCAACCGAAACCTTTTTTTCCCCTCCCCCAAAAAATGAGGCAGTTTAACATTGCAGTTGTAGCATGATGCTGTGCACTTAATGAATATACTGCTAGTTAAGATGCTTTGTAAAGGTGAGACAATTGTGCTGTTATGTAATAAATGTAAAGATCCTGTGGGACAGGGGCGTGAGAAGATGGAGTTGTGGCTCCTTTCACTCATGTAGGGGAGGGAGGGGGAAACTGGGTAAACAATGCAAGACATAGAAAAGTGCTGATGCAGTTGCTGACTTGTAACATTATTACTGGTTATTATTCAAATATCCTCTCCTATATGCATGCCATGTTTGGTTCTTTGGAAGAAGTTGAAGAATCTGTTAATTCAGAGGTTATTTCAGTCTAACAGTTGATGACAGAACAAAAATACCTTTTTAGTTGGTGGGGAGAGAGAACCAAGCAAGAAATGAAGGCATATCAAAGCTGCATTCTCAGCTTTTACCCCAATGTTCTATTAAATCGTATCAGAATGTCAGTTTTGCATGTTTAATATAGGATACTGAATGTTTTTTCCTTTTTAAGAGAGACCAATTCCTGTCAAATTTGTAAAGCCTTTTAAGAGGATTAGTGTTTGGTGAAAATATTAAACCATTGCCAGTGGAAAAGTGACTTAAGTTACGGGCATACAAAATTGTGACACATCTGTTACAAGCTACATAGAGTGGGGGGTGGGTGAAATGGTAAATATACCCCATTGATAGGTTGTTTTGAATTTGTTTGGATTTAAATTTTGTCATCGTAGGATCAGCTTCAGTTCTACTGCACATAACCAGAGCTGAAATTGATTTTTAAAATATTGTTTAATCTTTTTATGTAAAGTTAAACATGAGAGATTTCTCTGTTTATCTTCCTACAGACCTATTCACTGACATGTCAGGAAGGATGCATAAATCATATGGAGCAGTTGCAGGGAGGGGTTTGAAATACAATCTTACATCCAAGGCGGAAGGTGCAAAACTGTAGCATTAGGATTTGGCAACTCTAGAAAGAGGAGTTAAATCAATGACCAGGACTGGTAACTGAAATGTTTTTGATATAGTGTACCCAATTTCAACAACTGTACCTGCCCATGTCGAAATACAACTCCCTAGAAATCTCTTTGGCCTCAAGGAAGAGTTAATTTACAGCCAAGAAAGTTACCAGTGGGAAAGAGCAATGACTACATTAGGGGTTTCCGAGAGACAGGGCACCAATACAAAATTGCCACCACTCTGATGGCTGGAACAACAGAATTCATATTTATTTGTCACCTTCAGGGAAAAAGATGACTTTACAAACAGGAGTCCATCCCTGACTATCCAAGTTAATAGACAATTTGCTGCTCTACTGAACGTGGGCCACATTCTGAGTATAGAGGTCATCCAACAATATTCCAGGATTGATCATCAGACTTTGTGTAGATCCAGCAATGGCAATTTTTGAATGCAAGACCAACTGATGCATTCAAATTTGACACTAACTGCCTGTGGTTTGCCTATTGAGAAATTCGCTTTCTCTGCCAGGCTGTGATTTCAAACATTACGTTTACCCAAAGGGAAACCCTATTTATTGAGTCTAAAAGCTTTCTTTGAGAAATTTGTTTATACTAAGCCTTTCCTATTAAATGAATTCATTTATATTGCACCTTTCACATCCTATGGATGTCCCAAAACACTTGACAGCAGCGGTTCAAGAAGGCGGCTCACCACCACCTTCTCGAGGGCAATTAGGGATGGGCAATAAATGCCGGCCTTGTCGGCGACGCCCACATCCCGTGAACGAATAAAAAAAAAGCCAATAAATTACTCCTGAAATGTAGTCACTGTTATGTAAACAAACACGACAACCACTGTGTACAGCAACTTGGATAAACAACCAGTTAATCTGTTTTGGTGGTGTTTGAGGGATAAATATTGGCCATAACAGCAAGCGAATTCCATTTCCTCTTCAAATAGTGCCGTGGGATCTTTCTTGTCCCTGCACAAGCCGACTAGGTCTCTGTTTGATCACACCTGACAATGCACCATTCCAAGTGTCATAGATTATAGGAGTAATTTTCACCTTCACTGCCCAGGCTTGATACCAGACATGTTATCCAGAAATCCTCTGGTGGATGCAAAGGAGGAATGAGACATTCTACCCACGAGAGGAGTTACGGCATCGATTCATCTTAGTCAAGATCTAATTGTTCCAACCTAATGAATTACCACACTGTGCAGAACAGGCAAAGAATGAAGGCAGCCCTGAAGCTATATGTGCTAGAAATGTTACGTATCACTTGGGCAAAATGAAAACTTGCTGGCTTGAGAAGATGTGATTTACATAGTCATGTCAGATATGCCAATTTTCAAAACTATCCCAGCAGGGCCAGTGATCTTCATGAAGCCTACAGTTCCAAAGAGTACCTGAGGATATACTTTGTTGCTCTCATTCCTTGATTCAAGAAGGGTATTTGTTACTTGTACTTGTTGACTTCTCCAGATATGTAGAAATAGTTAAGTAGCTGCTGAGAAGCTGCATGAAATTTTTGTATTTTGGGGCCCTGACTCGTCTGGTGTGTGCCATTTACTAGTGCAGTATTCAAAAAAAAAAATGAGCTACTGGGAAGTATGTACCATATAAAAGAAACGTTATGACAAGAAGACACTTAGTTTGCTTTTGATATCAGTGACTTAGTGAAATTAAGATCCAGTGCTAAATCAATGGCAAAATTGGCCCATGTTTATAAGGATCCAAAGATGTTACTTGGAAAATTATCAGACATAAATTATAGGCTTTTGAAGTTACTGGAAGACAATGGCTGGTGTTGTCCATGTGTGTGACAGGCTTTCTATACTGGAAGGGGGGCAGGGAAGAGTTCATGTGGGATTAGATGCAGGAGGGATTAAAAAATCTGGGTTACAGAACAGTTCTCATTTTCATCCTCATCTACATTAGGTGACAGAAGATGACGATAATAATGTTCAGAGATCGAACAGGGAACCCTTGTCACTGCCAACCTAATGGAATGTACCATGTAGGGTCATTTGATTCTCCACACTTTTGATGGGAGGATTGACTATAGTCAAAGACTTGGTTTCTAAACTAACAGGCCACTTATTTAACCTAGGATGGGCAAATAAACAGTTTTCAGTGCAAAACAATGAAATGACAGTAATCTATAAACTCCACTGTATATTCAAAATAGATGCACATCTCCCTGAGCTACTTCTCGACATATGTTGAAAATGGATGTTCATTTTTTACATGGTGAAGCACTGCCACAGAGTTCCTGACTTAGGGCTAGCTTCAGGCTGTAGACTGATGAGCTAGGTGTGGATAGCCCAATATAACTATAATTGGAACCCCCTGGCCACAGTTGTACATCAAAAGGAGTACAAAGAAGCAGTGGTTCCACCCTTGCTCGTAGGCCTGACCCATGTCTTCACCCCATACACAGCTGTTAAAATTCTCATTTTTGTGTTCGGATCCCTCCATGGCCTCTCCCCTCCCTAGCTCTGTAACCTCCTCCAGCCCTACAACCCTCTCAGATCTCTGCACTCCTCCAATTCTGGCCTCTTGCACATGCCTGATTTCCTTTGCTCCACCATTGGTGGGTGTGCCTTCAGCTGCCTAGGCCCGAAGCTCTGGAATTCCCTCTCTGCCACTCTACCCCTCCTTTTAAGTCGCTCTTTAAAACCTACCTCTTTGACCGAGATTTTGATCACCTATCCTAATATCGTCTCGTGGCTTGGTTTAAAATTTTGTTCACGCTCCTGTGAAGTGCCTTGGGACCTTTTTTTAAAAGATGCTATATAAATGCAAGTTATTATTAAAGAGTCAGTGCCCCAGCACTTTTTTTGATCTGTGCCAGGTGACTTGCAACTACTGGTTCAAGAACCTGTAACATATTAACAAACTGGCACTTTTAATCTCACTTGACATTTGTATTTTTGATACGTCCTATGTAAAAGAACAATAAACACAGGTGCACCCCAAAGCATTAGCATTCAGTCAACATTAGCATATTAAAACCACCTTTGTTTGACAAAATAAGATGCAGATGTTTATTAACTGAGTTTTGTTTTCCTAAACAAAATGTCTATTTTCCATAATTTGCAAGGAACAGTTGCCTGAAGGCATAATTAATCCTGAATACGCCAAGTAATAAATTTCAGTAATCCAATATAGACAAAAAAAGCCCTAGTATCCATCTGTCATTATTAAGGCTGCATAATTTTTTTAAAAAGTGCTACATATAATGGCCTATAGTATAACTTCATTGTAACAAGCTTTTATTAAGATGGATGGTTAATTTTTAGTGTTCTTGGCTAAATCACAAAATTCAATAAAAATCCATCAGTTTTGCTGAAAAACTGTTTGTGAGCAGGTAAATGGAATCTTGAAATTTTTTTTAAAGACCTCTTCGGTAGAAAGGTTGTACTAGAATCCTGTCTGTACAATACAGTAGTTAGTTACAAATATACATTACCCACTAGTATATTTTTAACACCAACTACTGAATTGTACAGACAGTATGCTGGTGCAACCTTTCTACTTTTTTTTAAATTGTATTTTTGCATTGTACATGTTGAACTGAACCAGTGGCTTCAAAGTAGAATATTCAAATTGAATGCAAATTTCAGAAAGCATTTTGTCGCCCATCATTTATTTTTAATTGGTGCTTTTGTACAAACTGCCCAAAGCACCACATAAAAGTAGCTGCCAAAATTCTTCACAATATTGAAAGGTTCAAGGTTGGCTTTTTGCAAGTTAGTAATGCTGAGAAAAGACACTTGTACAGCTGCTACTGTGGGTGAAAGATTGCACACATTTTTCAAAAATCAATACAAAAGCAGTACCATAGGATTGGTTTCACTCATAGTGCATCCATTTGTTGCACCAGTGTGTTAGAGCTAGTGCGTTTGGTACTCTGCTTAAAATCTGCTGGTTGTAGCAGTCTGATCTTTGAGTGAAGCCCCGTGCACAAGGGAGACAGATGTACTTTGGATCATGTGGAAAACACCAACAAGCGGCTGTGCAGAAAACATGGCAGTGTACACGTGACAGTTGCTTGTGGTACTGTAGCCCTAATTTTTTCCATAATTTCATGAATTTTGATATTCCAGCACTGTAGAACAAAGCAGTTCCCCACTTTCAGGAAATCTGTTATTTCTCTGTTGACCTGTGTTTTTTTAGGATTTGCTTCTTAAAATGAGTTCTGCTTGCTATTGATGTGGCTGTCTATCTTGCTTTCAATTTTTTTAAGCAAGATGGTCTGGGGTAAACTTCTGCACCCTCCTACAGAAAGCATCAGAGAATGTACATTTGCTTCTTGTTCATGATTGCCATTCTGTCTCCTAACCTTGACTAGCTGATGTTACTGTTGACCAGAATGCACCGCACCTTTTTCCCCATTAAAGGTTGTTGCAATAAGAATGAGGTTTCTTTATTAAAATAGGAAATGTTTTCATATTTTACATCGATCTGATAAATGACTGCTTAGACCACTTTTACAGTTGAGTAGTAGAGAATAGGATAATCCTTCAGCTGTTTAATTTCTAATTTGTTGCAGCATCAATTACCATTTAAGACAGTTGATGGATTTTTCAGAAGTGTTCATTTTAGCTCTCATGGTTACTCTTTGTGAGAGGCTGCAAAGCTAAATGTGAAAACGCAATGAAATTACATACTTTGTTAATCAGAAATAGCAGGTACGTGCACTATAACTCTGGAATGATATACAAGTCGTCACCAGCCATTCGCCAAATAATGAGCATGCAATCTTGGCTCAGTAGTGGAATTTCTCTCTCTCCTCAGGATGTGGATTCAAGCCTCATTTGAGAAACTTGAGCACATAATCTAGGCTGACACATCAGTGCAGTAGTGAGGGAATGCTGCATTGTTGGAGGTGCCGGCTCTTGAAATGAGACGAGACACCAAGGCTTCACCTGGCTTATCGGCTGACTCTGAAGATCCTATGACACTATTTGAAAAAGAGCATGGGAGTTCTCCCGGCATCCTGGCCAACATTTATCCCTCAGTCAACATCACTAAAAAGTGATTATCTGGTCCTGTGGTTGTGAAAGGTGCTATATTAACGCAAGGTCGGTTGTACTTTTTTTAGCAGTGTGCTTCTGAGCAAGGTGCCAACTGTGGGCTTCCTGGGAGGGGGGAAAAGGAGAGAAGGAATAGAGTTACAACTTGGTACTGGGCTATCTGTATACCTGGATGGAAACACTATTATGTGAGATGATTGGGGGAGAGTAAAAGTACTTTACTGGTCCTATTTTAAAAAAAAATAGGAAGAGGAGGAATGCAAATCTTTTTGAAACTAACATTTTTCCTACAAAATATTGTAATTTTATTTGTGTAGCCACATTTTCCTCTGTATAAATTTATTTTTGTCTTTTTTTAAACAAGTAATTTCCTCCGTGCTTTCTCCACTGGGTTTGTTAGAATGACAGTGATGACATCTGTCAGCCTGTGAGTGGAATATGCAACTGCAGTCTGCTCAGTCCATCCAAATGCAAAATATAACTGATGCTAATTTGATTTTTTTTATTTAAAAAAAAAGTCTAAATTGTTTGAAGAATGATTGGAACATTATATAAATTTATTACAGTAATTGTGTCAAAGATAGATATGCAACAGTATGGCCAGTGCAGCACCCTTGCTTTTAAGTTGTAGCCAAATGTTTTGTTTCAAAACTTAATGTTTTAGAAATGAAATGGGTTTGGCCAATCTCCTTTTTAATTTCATGTCTCTCCCTGTCCTCAAACTTCTCCCTCCATAGAAACTCTCCTACCCGTATTCACAACCATTCCCTCCACCATGCCATCACTTGTGGTCTTTCTACTTCCAAGGTCATCACAGAAAAGGCCATTTATGACCATTCCTTTGTATCTCTCACGACTCCCTTCCAACCTCACCTTCCTCCTGTGCCCATCCCTGGGGGGGAAAAAAACCGTTCTTTCTCTCCCTGCACCCCCCCCCCCCCCCCCCCTCCCCCAAGTCACTTAGAACTGCAGTTTCTAAATCACAGCTGCGTAATCTTTGGCCCTTCATTCGCCACAATACCTCTGCAACCATTTGCTTAACCACTCCCTCACAACCACCTTTTGATGTTCTTGTCCCCAGCTTAACCTTTACTCTGTTCCATTCAGGTTGCTCCCTCTGGTGTGGCCCCCATCTTCACTCCCTCAAGTCCAAAGGGAGCAAACTTAAGCATATATAGCGCACACCATATTTGGTTGGGCTATATCGCTATCAGACCTCGCTCTCCTCTGCCAAAACGGCCCATTACTCCGGTGGTATCCTGGAGAGCAAAGATAATCCCAGCTTGTTTTCTCCACTATCGGATGTCTCCTTAAACCCTTCTCCCTGCCCGCTCCACCCTCAACTTCAACAATAAGTGCGAGGAGCTCTTGCACTTCTTTATCATTAAGTTTGAGACCATCCAATCAGCTGCCTCAGCCCGAGCCTCAAACCTGGGTCCCTGTCTCTCCCTGCTCCATGCCAATTTCAGACTCATCTTGTCCATGAAACCCATATTCTGTTCTTTTGACTCCTTTCTCACTAAACTGTTGACCACCCAACTATGCTTCCTGTGCCCCAATGTCATGAATGGGTTCCTCTCCTTGGGTACTTTTTCCCCCCCCTCCAATCCCCTCATTTTTGAAACCACTGACATCACCTCCTCCTCAAAAAAAAACACCCTTGACCTCTGTGTCCTTGCAAACCACCACTGCATCTTCAATTTCCCTGTTCTCTGCAAAGTTCTTGAATGTGTTATTGTCTCAAATCTGTGACCATCTTTCCTGCAACTCCATGTTTGAATCTCTCCGTCCTTATCACAGCACTGAAAGGGCCCTAATCAAAGTAACAAATGACATCCTCCAACTGTGTCCGTGCTACATTATATTTTGTTGTCGTCGTCCTCAACCTCTCTGTAGCCTTTGATGCGGTCGATCACACCAGCCTCCTTTCTTCCGTTGCCCAGCTCGTTGAGATTCTCCTTGCTTGGCTCCACTCTTAACTATCCAGTTGTAGCCAAAGCATCTCCAGCAATGGCTTCTCTTCCCGCACCCAAACCTTTACTCCCTCCTGTTCCTTATCTACATGCTGCCCCTTGGCGACATCGTCAGCAGACATGGCATCAGCTTCGACATGAGCGCTGACGATGCCCAGCTCTAATTCTCCAGCAACTTTCTCTCGGCTCTTCCGTTGCCTCTGTGTTGTCAGACTGCTTGTCTGATTATCCAGTCTTCGATGAGCTACGATTTCCTCGAGTTAAATATTGGGAAGACTGAAGCCATCGTCTTCAGCCCCTGCTACAAACTCTATACCCTTGCCATTGATTCCATCCCCTTCCTCAGACTAAACCAGACAGTTTATAATCTTGGTGTCCTATTCAACCCTGAGCTCATAATTCCTCTCCAAGACCGCCTGCATCTACCTCTAACGTTGCACCAGATTCTGCTCCATAATAGCCCCTTTCGTTGCTGACCTACATAGGCTCCCAGTCCTCCAATGCTATAAATGTAAAATTCTCATCCTTGTATTTAAAACCCTTTATGGTCTTGTCTCTCTTATATGCCTGTAATGGCTTCTGTTCCTGCAACCCTCCCAGAATTCTCAGCTCCCCTGATTCTGGCCTCTTGTAACTCATTCCTCCCTTCACCTCACCATTAGCGGCCGTGCCTTCAGCTGTCTGAGCCCCGTGCTCAGGAATTTCATCCCTAAACTGCATCTTTTTTCCCCTTCCCTTCTACCCGCCTACCTGCCCCCCCTCCCCCCTCATCTACTTCAAGGCCTTCCTTAAAAACTACCTATTTATTGAGCTTTTGGTTGCTCCTCCTAATATCTCCTCCTTTGGCTCGACATCCATTTTGTCTGATTACGCCTCTGTGAAGCACTTTGGGACATTTCCCTGTTAAAGGTGCTGCATAACTGAAAGTTGTTTTCTCTTCTCTTCCTGCAGAACATATTTGTCTGTCTCTCTTTCTCCCCTTCTCTCTTACGACCCCTTTATCCTTCAATATAGAGCTTCTCAATCTGAAAAAAAAGACTGTTTGCTGTTCCCAGGAGCCTGAAAGATTTTCATTACGAACTCATGTTAAGCTGAAGCAGTATGTATTTTCGACAACAAACTCCTCCCCTGGCCCTCCTCTCTCTCTCGGTGGTGTGTGTGTGTGAAGCAAAAGGGAGGGAACAGACCTGGGTTTGGAACGGAATGGGAAAACTGCAGAATAGGTGCAAGGGGAGTGAATGCTGCTTTCACAGGATCTATCTGTGTTTGTTTATCACTGACCAATCATAGGGATGTTTTTAGCGGTAATTTGATGTGCACAGATGAACAAAATCCATGGAACATGCTGGCTAATGACTGGGCATGATGGGTCTTTACTTCTGTAAATGTACAATCTGCACCACTTATGTCGGGCGTGTTGGTGTGGATGTGATTTGCCAGCTATACGTGGTGGACGCTGTAACCAAGAAATTTAAAAAGTACTTTGGTGCAAAAGCATCGGGGGCCAGGGTCCTCGAGTACCTGACGGCCGAGATCCTGGTGCTGGCGGGCAATGTGGCGTGGGGGACAGCAAGAAGTTGTGCATCATCCCCGCATCTAATGAGGAGTTCAACATGCCAACAAGAAGGGCTTGCGGGAGTTCGAGGTCCTGGGTGGGGGAGTGACTGGAGGTGGTGGGGCTGCTGTCGCATATTTGAATGTAATTGGAACTGCTTGTACAGTCATTTTCTTCTCTTGTCCCTAAATAATGTAATCTTGAAGGGCTCACCAAGAACTATGAAAGGACTTAATAGTAATTGCACTTTAACCAGGTGCGAACAGCTGAGGCAAACAATTATTCTTTTTGAACTGACGGAAATGGTGTGCTTAATACGTTTTAAGCGGCACCTTTTGTAATTGCTGTCTATGGCGAATGGTTAGTGGCATTTGCCTGATCTTAGGCTGCTGTTTGGGATAAGTGTGGACGGTGTAAGTGGTGGGGATTATATATAAGTTTGTGTCAAAAGTAATGAAATTCATGAGGAGAAATGTGATCATAGTGCAGTGCTGTCCAATATGTTAGCTACTTGCCACATGTGGCTAATTGGGAATCCAGATGTGACTAATTGCATTTCTGATTAGTATCAATTATTCACATTTTTATTTACTATCATTGGGCATGTGATGCCAATGCTTATATTTGCATAGCATGTGTACTTTAACCTTTTTGTGTATTTACTGGTAATGTGGTAAGACAACAAGCAGAATATGTAAGTGTTTTCTGATTGAGTGTTTTACTTGCTTGGTTACTGAATGGTGGTAGATGTTTAAGTGAATACAAACATTGTGAATTAGTTTTACCTGTTGAGTATGTAAGGTGTTTTCTACGAAAATTATTGCATGTGGCTAAAACGGTGTTATCCCTGTGGCTAATCAGCAATTTCTATTGGATAACATTAGAGGAAATTGGGGTATTGGACAGATTCAAATATGCTGTGCAAGTTTAATTTCACAGTAAATAAACTTGTTCTATATTTATTGTAAACATTATTTGCCAGTTAGACAGAAAACATGCTAAGATTTTACTAATTTCTCATTTTTTAAAATCTGGATACATTGGAAGGCACATTTACCTCCTTAGGAATGTCTTTTTTTCTTGTTTCACTGACCATTATTGTGTTGGTAGTCAATAACAAATCACCATGGGTGTATAAACAATGTAAATTTTGTTTTAAATATGTTTTCATTTTCTAGCCATTTGTAAGGTGGACCCTTTTGCTTCACAGAATACAGATTGGTGCCTCATTTTATACTTAAAATTTTCAATTTTAATATTGGCTTGGATCCCATGTTAAGTGATGTCAACACAAGTTTAGGCAGTCTGGAATCATTGCTGAGTAAAACAGCCTTTAAACCAAAAATCATTTCAATTTAGATGAACTAGTTTAGTTTGTAGACAGATGCACCATATGAGGGTGGAAACTGCATCAAAGTAATTCCATTACCCCAGTGCACCAGAAATGGTGCATGGTTCATACATCAATTCTCCTTTCCCAAATTAAGGTGGTTTTAAACGCTGTTTTGTAAAGATGATATCCCTTTTAAAGAAGTGATTGCTCAGAGTTGGTTGAAAGAGATTTCAGCTTGTTTGGGATTGTCACATTTCTGCATTCCAGCTTTATCAGGCAGAAATAAAAAGTCTGAAGAAATAAACAAAGGCAGTGCTTAGCTGCATCTGATTTTAGAGCTTTCAGAGAATACTGTTATTCAGAGTCATATGTTCAGCAGAAAATATACTACACTGAGCCATCTGCAGTATTTAACATCTGTCTTGTATTGATGCATTTCCTGTGTTTTTTTGGAAATTGTATTCCACTTTGGCTGTTTTTCAGTTTTGACTCATTCACACCATCCTCACATTTTGTTTGTTCAAAATTGCATGTACATTTTTCCAAATGGAAGCTCTTGGAAAATATTTTTTTAGGCTAAATAAAAGTGAGCCACTTGTTTCATATGTAATGCCACTTAAGGAATTGACTGACCATTGTTGTTGTCCTGTAAAAATGGAGGTTTGTTTTATGCATATGAAATTGAGTCTTTTAAATGAAAAACAATTGTTGAACCTATAGTTGCCTCACTGGCTACATCTGTGGTTTATGGAATGATTGGCGTAAAGCAATGTTTTTAATGAAAATGCTTTTTTAAAAAAAATGCCTTTTTCTACTTTTAATAAGCTGCTTTGTGAAAAATCATTCTTTTGATCCTAGTTTATATTACGTGCAACATGATTCTGTATTTTAATGGCCACTGGCATGCATGAACAGGAACAAATTACTGCTTAATTTACAAACCGGGGTATAATGGGCAGAAGTATTAAATATTTCTTTGCTTAGATTCTACAGAACCTGTGCCAATATTTTTATTGGTACTATACTCGCGGCAATAATTTTCTGTAATGGATTTGAATTTTTTCCTATGCTGCATGTATTTGTGTTTTGTGTATTAATTTCTTTGGTTTTCTAGTTTGTTCTATTTTAGTATTGCCAGTGTGGAGGAACAATTAATAATTGTGTGCCTATAACACTGGAAGCAGTCACTTTTACTGAGTGCGTGCTGCCTGACTGGGGGGGGAAAGTGTAGAATGTGATCTGTAGTATATGTATACATGCTCAGCAGAAGAATGAATTATAAAATAAGTCACAAGCTCTGGCAGAGGACAAAAACAGAATTCTCTCAAAGTCCACATTTCATTTGTATATTCCTCTACTGTCTCTTTTCCCCCCCCCCCTCCCCCCTTGCAGATTTGTGGGAAATTATTGGCAGTAAGATCTGGACTGTGCTTATCTGATGACATGCATATGTTCTGCAGACATGTTTTTCTAAGTGGGGAAGATTGTAGCTTTCCGTCATGTGTGGACGATCCATAAACCTACAATAGTAAGGCTTGTGCCAGATTTCCTTTTTTTTCCTGGTGCTGCTGGAGGCTGTTTCACTGAAGTGATTCATGTTTTTGGCCAAAGTTTAAATTTTTCCTTTTGTGATGTGTAAACACACCTTTTATGGTTTTACTGTGTAAAACCTATGTACTGTGATGGCTGTTACTTATCTGTACCACGTGGTAACCTGGTAGATGGGTGGTTGAAAATGGCTGGAAAAACTGGTAGGGGCAAGTCAAGAAAACTACTTGTTACTGCCTGTACTTTCGATGTTCTACAGAGCTTCTGTCCAACCAGTGATGGAGTATTGTAGCATGTGTGGCAGGCTGCAGAGAAGATTCTTGTTAAAGTCCTGGAGTAGATCAGGGTGGCCTATTTCATGCCATACTACACTGTCTACAAGAACATTGTAAAGAAGTGACTGAGCGGCTAATAATGCTACTACTGGAGCAGCGTTGCTGAAGTTGTCAGCGCTTGAGTCGAAAATACAAGCCCGACTGTAGCTGTACCCCGATCCTCGTCTCATGTCTCAGCTCTGCAGTCAACCTCTTGGTTCTGCTCTTAAGTTCTGCTCAATTCATGCGTTATATTTCTACCAGTGGTTCTTCCTCTGACTGCATGGCCACCTGTATCCCAGGAGTCTGGCCTTGGCTCCATCCTCTTCGCTATCTAAATGTGACAATATTATACAGAACTATTTCCACATGTATACTAATGGGACTTTTTTATAATTCATTCTTGGGATTATGGGCATCGCTGGCAATGCTAGCATTGATTGCCCATCTCTAGTTCGAGAAGCTGGTGGTGAGCCGCTGCCTTGAACCACTGCAGTCCATGTGGTGAAGGTACTCCCGCAGTGTTGCTAGGGAGGGAGTTCCTTCATCGTTTCTGGATCAAAATCTTGGAATGGTGATAGTATGTCCAAGTCGGGATGGTGTGTGACATGGAGGTGAATTTGGATATGAGGGTGTTGCCATGCACCTGCTGCCCTTGACCTAGGTGGTGGAGGTCGCAGATTTGGGAGGTACTGCCGTAGAAGCATTAGTAACTTGCTGCAGTGCATCCTGTAGATGGTACGCACTGCAGTCACAGTACACTGGCGGCAGGAGTGGATGTTTAAACTGATCGATCGGGGTGCTGATGAAGTGGACTGCTTTGTCCTTGATTGTACCGAATGTCTTGTGTTGTGGCTGGACCCATTCAGGCAAAAGGAGAGTATTCCATCACACTCCTGACTTGTGCTTTGTAGGTGGTGTAGAGGCTTTGGGGAGTTGGGAGGTGAGCCACTCGCAAATTGACCAGCCACGTAAATGCCATGACTACTAAAGCAGGTCAAAGGCTGGGTAATCAAAGGTGACCCTCAGAATGCTGATGAGGGATTCGGCGATGGTAATGCCATTGAATGTCAAAGGGAGATTGTTAGACTCTCTTGGGGATGGTCATTGGCACTTGTGTAGCAGGAATGTTACTTGCCACTTAGCCCAAGCTTGGTTATTGTCCAAGTCTTGTTGCCTGTGGGCATGGACTGCTGCTTCATATAAGGAATTGAGAATGAAGCTGAATATTGTGCAATCATCAGCAAACTTCTGACCTTATGATGCAGGGAAGGTCATTGATGCAACAAGACAGTTGGGCCTAGGACACTGCCCTGAGGAACTCCTGGGGCTGAGCTGATTTGCCTCCAACAACCACAACCATCTTTGATTGTGCTAGAATGACTCCAGCCACTGGAGAGTTTTCCCTCTAATCATTAACTTCAGTTTTACCTAGCTCTGTCTTGATGCCTCCTCCTATTGACAAAAAGATTATTGCGACGCGCAAGTTGCCTGTCTGATATCAAGAACCGAATAAGGCAATACTTAAACCAACTGAGTGTCATCAAAAACTGAGACCGTCCCCTTTTGGCTTTAATCAGCACTTCCAGGGCCCTAACCTTAAGTTCATCCACCTTCCTGGCTATCACCTCAAGCTAAACCATGAATAGCAGAATGTACGTGTATGGCTTTGATTCGAGTTTAGCTTCCTTCCCACACATGCTCTTGTTACCAGAAGCTATTTCTTCCACCTCCCATAACACTGCCTATTTCTGCCTCTTCTGTTGCTAAAATCCTAGTCCATGTCTTAAGTCACCTCAAGGCTTGACTTCTCCAATACCCTCCTGGCTGGTTTACTTGCGTCAATCCTCAATCTTTAACTCAAACAAAATACTGTGTTCTCTCCTGCATTAAATCTCACACTTCCATCACCTGATCTTGTTCCAAGCTGCACTACCTCCCAGTGGCCTAACATTAATTTTTCAAAATTAACTCTATTGTTTTCAAATCCCTCCATGATTTTGCCCATCCTACATTATTGATTTCCTTCCTTGGTTCTTTCACTCCTTTGACGTGGGACTTATGAACATACGAATTAAGTGCAGGAGTAGGCCATTCGGCCCCTCAAGCCTGCTCTGCCATTTGATAAGATCACGGCTGATCTGATTGTGACCTCAACCCGACTTTCCTGTCTACCTACTATAACTTTTTTGACTCCCTTGCTGATCAGGAATCTATCTAACTCTGCCTTAAAAATATTCAATAATCCTGCCTCCATTGCTCTCTGGGGAAGGGAGTTCCACTGACTCATGACCCTCAGAGAAAATTTCTTCATCTTAAATGGGAGACCCCTTATTTTTAAACTGTGTACCCTCGTTCTAGTCTCCCACAAGGGGAAACATCCTCTCAGCATCAACCCGTTCCAGTCCCCTCAGGATCTTATGTTTCAATACGATCACCTCTCATTCTTCTAAACTCCAGTGTGTACACATCCAACTTGTCCAACCTTTCCTCATAAAATAACCCCCTCATCCTAGGGATCAGTTGAGTGAACCTTCTCTGAACTGTCTCCAAAGCAATTGTGTCCTTTCTTAAATAAGGAGACCAAAACTGTACACAGTATTCTAGATGTGGTCTCACCAATGCCCTGTACAACTGTAGCAAAACACCTCTACTTTTATATTCCATTCCCCTTGCAATAAATGGCAACATTCCAATTGCCTTCCTAATCACTTGCTGTACCTGCATACTAACTTTTTGTGAATCATGTACTAGGGCACCCAAATCCCTCTGTACCTCAGAGTTCTGCAATCTCTCTCCATTTAAATAATATACTGCTTTTCTATTCCTCCTGCCAAAGTGGACAAGTTCACATTTTCCCACATTATACTCCATCTGCCAAATTTTTGCCCACTCACTTAACCTATGTATATCCCTTTGCAGACTCCTTATGTCCTCTTCACAACTTACTTTCCTACCTACCTTTTGTGTCATCAGCAAATTTAGCAACTTTAGGACCCTTCATCCAAGTCATTGATATAGACTGTAAATAGTCGAGGCCCAAGCACTGATCCCTGTGGCACTCCACTTGTTACATCTTGCCAGCCTGAAAATGACCCAGTTATGCCTACTGTTTTCTGTTAGCTAACCAATCCCTTATCCATGCTAACATGTTACCCCCTACACCATGAGCTCTTATTTTGTGTAGTAGCCTTTGATGTGGCACCTTGTCAAAAGCCTTCTGGACATCAAAGTGCACCACATCCACAGGATCCCCTTTATCCATGTTGCTTGTTACTCCCTTAAGAACTCTAATAAATTAGTCAAACACTATTTCCCTTTCACAAAGCCGTGTTGACTCTGCATCGAGATTTTCTAAGTGCCCTGCTGTAAACCTCCTTAATAGATTCTAGCATTTTCCCTATGACAGCTGTTAAGCTAACTGGCCTGTAGTTTCCTGCTTTCTGTCTCCCTCCTTTCTTGAATAGAGGAGTTACATTTGCTATTTTCCAATCTGATGGGACCCTTCCAGAATCTAGGAAATTTTGGAAAATTAATACCAATGCATCTACTAACTCTGCAGCCACTTCTTTTAAAATCCTAGGACCTGGGGAATTGTCAGCTTTTCGTTCTAATTTTCTTTCAGAAACGTTGATTAGGCCACGGGGAAGCTAATTAATATGCCCGTACAATACACTTTCAGTGAACATGGTCAAATTCTTGTTACCTTTGCCCTTGAGAGCTGCTTCTAGCTCTGCACAGTTATGTCACCTAATATTGAGATGTGTCTTTTGATAAGAGCAGCAAAAGGTCGTACTGCTATATGATTGAAATTGTGCTCAGTCGAAAAAAGAGTCCAGGGGTCCTTGGAGCTTAATTTTCTTACTTTGGTAGAAGTAAGACCAGGTTCCAGTGGCATGGTCTCCATGTTTTACCATCACCTTTTAGGGTGAGAAAAATTAGGTAGTGGAATAGGATTTCTGATCTTACAAAACAGTTGCAATAATTCCCACCTGCAGGAGTTTTATCCTCTGAGTAGTAGGTTGGAATGTCAATTGTACTGAGAGCCGAAGTGGGCAACAGTGCTCATTCTCGCTCCCTGTGAAGTGCGTGCAAATATGTACACTTGGCTCTGCTCAGGAGAGTTTGCACATTGTTGAGGTACAATTAGCGGTGTTTTTTTTTGCATTTGGACCATTCTGTACTTAACTTTGAAGTTGTTGCTATGTGACAAAATGCAAATATTGTTATGGTGCAATGATTCAAGTCCAGAAGGTTTTTTAAATATAATTTCAGAGGATTGGACTTTTACATTAGTTTTGTGATTTTTGGTGTCATGTTTAGTGGGAAGATGTGTATAAATTGTTTTTGTGAGGCATTGACATTCTTTCAAGTAACATTGGATGTGGGGGCAGTGGAGTTTCTGAGCTTGTTTCGTGAATAGCTATCAGAAGATTTATGGTAGTGCATCTTAGATTATTTTTGGTAGCTATTTTCAAGTTGCTTTTGAAAAAATTGGATATTAATTAGTTCTTGTAGATGATTTATCAAATGTACACGAGTGTGGTATTGTCATCTTGGCATCATTTTGTAAATTTGCAAATGAGAACACATACAGGGTAAAAAGACAACTTGGTAAACTCGGGCAAGCAAAAGAACTTAGTTGTGGGTGCTGATCAATGGAAATGTCTGCAATGTGATGTGCCCTGTTTTTAGTAAGTTCCACTGCCAAAACCTGAAAATGTAAGTTTCAAGCTCCTGGTTTTTCAATAACCTATTTAGTGAGACCTTGCTTAAAATTGCTCCTTTTAATTCCAGTCACCACCACTCCAAAAATCACCTTTTGAACTGTAGAATTATAAGGTAGTTGTTGAAAGTCCTAGGTTCAATTGCAACTCTGCTGATTTATCCGATCTCAACCGGGACAGCACTTGGGGCATGGTTGGGAAAGAGAAAAATCAGACTGGCTCTCGTGAGGACATGAAGAATGGCCACTTTGGCAAGATATTGCTAATGCTGCGGAACTGTATCCAACTAGAGTCTGTAAGTTGGGGGGCGGAGTGTGCGAGCAGGCTGCCAGTGACGTTGATAGGATTGAGATATTGTGTAATAAAGATTTGTAATTGACAACAATGGCCGGCATGTCACTTCAGGACCTGTCAAGGTTGGATTAATGGACCGAATAATCCTTCATTTCCTAGGCACCTATGTTATTATCACAGTGGATTTGTTGCCTGACATGTTCAACTGACGTGCAATTAAAAAAAAAATCTTGTTACTTTTTACAGTATCAATTATAATGGGTCCTGCCAGCATGCAGTCCTTCCTTTAGGTTTGTTCATAATACTCTTGGGATAGCAGTAAGTTCTGTCTTTACATTGCTAATGTAAAGTGGGAGGGAGGGAGAAGGGTGTTGAACCCAACAACAGCAACTTGCATTATATAACACCTTTTTTAACGTAGTAAAACGTCCCAAGGCACTCTACAGGAGCATTACCAAACGAAACTTGACACCGAGCCACAAGGAGGTATTAGGACAGGTGACGGTCGAAGAGGTAGGTTTTAAGGAGGAGAAAGTGGTGGAGAGATTGAAGTTTAGGGAGGGAATTCCAGAGCTTAGGGCCTAGGCTCTCACATAATGAAGCAGTCCGAGCCCGCATGCAGCAAGACCTGGACAACATCCAGACTTGGGCTCATAAGTGGCAAGTAACATTCACGCCAGATAAGTGCCAGGCAATGACCATCTCCAACAAGAGAGAGTCTAACCACCTCCCCTTGACATTCAACGGCACTTCCATCGCCGAATCCCCCACCATCAACGTCCTGGGGGTCACCATTGACCAGAAACTTAACTGGACCAGCCATATAAATACTGTGGCTACGAGAGCAGGTCAGAGGCTGGGTATTCTGCGGCGAGTGACTCACCTCCTGACTACCCAAAGCCTTTCTACCATCAACAAGGCACAAGTCAGGAGTGTGATGGAATACTCTCCACTTGCTTGGATGAGTGCAGCTCCAACAACACTCAAGAAGCTCGACACCATCCAAGATAAAGCAGCCCGCTTGATTGGCACCCCATCCACCACCCTAAACATTCACTCCCTTCACCGCCGGCGCACAGTGGCTGCAGTGTGTGCCATCCACAGGATGCACTGCAGTAACTCGCCAAGGCTTCTTCGACAGCACTTCCCAAACCCGCGATCTCTACCACCTAGAAGGACAAGAGCAGCAGGCACGTGGGAACAACACCACCTGCACGTTCCCCTCCAAGTCATACACCATCCCGACTTGGAAATATATCGCCGTTCCTTCATCGTCGCTGGGTCAAAATCCTGGAACTCCCTTCCTAACAGCACTGTGGGAGAACAGTCACCACACGGACTGCAGCGGTTCAAGAAGGCGGCTCACCACCACCTTCTCGAGGGCAATTAGGGATGGGCAATAAATGCCGGCCTCGCCAGCGACGCCCACATCCCATGAACGAATAAATTTTTTAAAAAGGCAGCTGAAGGCATGGCCCCCAATGGTGGAGTGATGAAAATCAGGGATGCGCAAGAGGCAAGAATTGAAGGAGTGCAGAGATCTGAAGGTTATAGGAGACAATAGAGATAGGGAGGGGTGAGGCCATGGAGGGATTTGAAAACCAGGATGAGAATTTTAAAATTGAGGTGTTCCTAGACCAGGAGTTTCAAAGGAAGAGATATTAAGAAAGGTGACAAAGCTTGGTCAAGAAGGTGGGCTTTAAGGAAAAGAGGAAGGTTAAGAGGCCTAGGAATTTAGGGACGGATTCCGATTGGATCTAGGTGACTGAAGGCAGTGCCGGCAATGGTGTTGGATGGGGGAGAATACCCATGAAGCTGGAGTCCGAGGGGGGGTGTGTACGCGTGTGTACAGAGGTGGCCAAGGGTCATGTCATGGATGGATTTAAACAGGTATAGATTTTTAACTTTGAGATGTTGGATGACTGGGAATCAATGTAGGTCAGTGAGGACAGGAGCTATTTGGTGACTGGAACTTGATATGGGCAGCAGATTTTCGGATGAGCCAAAGTTTACAAAGGGTGGAGGATGCATGGACAGTCGGGAGAGCAGCACAAGGAAATCATAGATCTCCATTTCAGTGGCACTGACTTGGGATTCCTTTTAGGAATTATAAAAGCGCCTTACATACCTTTTATTGCATATTTGAGGAGGAGCAGCACATTGTGGATGGCATGCTAAACCTGAGTGTTTTGTGTGCACTGCAACCTTTGCTCTTCTAGAATTCTAGAAATAAATACAAAGAAAGATGTGCATTTATACAGCACCTTTTCATAACCTCGAGACGTCCTAAAGCGCTTTATAGTGAATGAAGTACTTTTTGAAGTGTAGTCACTGCTGTAACACTGCATCCAATTTGCACACCATCAATTCCCACAAACAGCAATGGGATAAATGACCAGATCATCTGCTTTAGGTGTTGGTTGAGGGATAAATGTTGGCCAGAAGATCGGGAGAGCTCCCCTGCTCTTCAAATAGCGTCGTAGAGTTTTTTTTACATTCACCTGAGAAGGCAAATGGCGCTTCGGTTGAACAACTCATCCGAAAGACGACACCTCCGACAGTGCAGCACTCCCTCACTGCGCTGAAGCGTCAGCCTGAATTATGTGCTAAAGTCTCAAGTGGGGCATGAATACACACTTCTGACTCCGAAGCAAGAGTGCTACCACTGAGCCCAGGGACAGAAAGTTTAGCAATACATCAGTGAAAGTAGTTTGTGACTAGCCTGAGGGGTCAATAATTATTCTGTAATGAAAGTACATGATCTAGTGATTGTTTTTAATGAGCATTTAATCTGCATCATGTTCTGTCAATGTGAATTTTTTGTTGTCATGTCACATTGAGGTTGCCTCTGGCTTTACAAAAAAAAACAGTTTTTGAATTTTTTAATGTTCCTTTTTTCAAAAAAAAATGCAACTTCAGATATGTAAAATTCTCCTGCAAATTTTGTTTTTGCCTGGAAAGTGCTAAATTTAATATTGTGTGTTAGTCTTGAGATTTGAAACTGTTTGAATCTGAGTTATTTTTCAAAATTTGCCATTTTGTGTATATTGATTATCCTGAATGGTTTTGCTTAGTGGCTTTAGTTAGTGATACTGAGGCACACAAACCCTCAAAATTTAGGATGGCTACAAATCAGGAAAGTGCAGTTATTTTGCAGATTTTCCATGTTTGACTGCTTATGTTCTGTGGGAAGCAAATGGTAACGACGGTCCAAATTAATCCATTGTAGGTACTAGTTAACTTGACAGAGAAATGTTTTGATTATTTCATAGGCCTTACTAGATTCCCAGGCACTTTATTTGAATGACTACCTGTTTGTCACTGGACTAATTTTTTTTTCTTGGTACAAATATGGTACAGATAATATCAAAATTCTGCTTTTTATATACCATTACACTTTGACGTGTGCTACTCTTAATTCACCATTTAAAATTGCTCCCACCACCAGTGACCTGACCTATAACCACTAGTAATTCAAGCTGCTGTAATTTAGCTAAAATTGCTCTTTCATAGACAGCTCAAGTTTTGAAGGTAGAAAAAATCTTGTGGTGCTGTTGCACTTTTACGTTGAAATGCATGTTTTAGGAGAGCAATGCTGTAACAGACTCCTGGCACCCCTCTAGTGCTGGGTGGCAAGGTAAATATTCTTCAGGCCTTGGGCAGAGGTGGAACTGGCAGAAAATCAAAGGACTCATGAAAAAGTTGATAAATGCCACCAGGACAAGGTAAAGAAAAAAAATCATGCATTTTTATAATGTCTCAAACATCCCTATCTCCTTCACATACAATGAATCACTTTGAAGTTAGTTGTATAGGCAAACGTAGCAGCCATTTTGTGCTCAGCAAGGTCTCGCAAATAAGAATGAACTGAATCACCAGTTTTTCTTTTTATTGGTGGTATTTATTTAGGATAGCAAGTTGGTCAAGATACTGAGAGAACTCCTTGCTCTTTTCCAAATAGTGTCATAAGATCCACCTGAACCACCGGAGTAGACAAATGGGATCTCTGTTTAATGAGTGATCTGAAGGACAGCACCTTTTAACAATGTAGCACTGTGTCAACCCACAGTTAGGAGCTGAAGCTCCAATCCCCACTGGTCAAGACCCTGTGGAGCAGGGCTTGAAACTTACACCTTCTGACTCAGATGGGAATGCTCCCACTAAGCCAAAGGCTCAAACTGTGCTGTTGATAAAACAGGGGTTGTACTTTTACTTCACTCTAACCATTGTTTGCATTTTGTTCAAAAGTCAAAAAGGCAAGGATACCTTCTGCTGATTACCACCTACCGTCCTCCCTCAGCTGATGAATCAGTCCTCCATTTTGAGCACCACTTGGAGGAAGCACTGAAGGTAGCAACGGCACAGAATGTACTCTGGGTGGGGGACTTCAATGTCCATCACCAAGGGTGCTCAGTAGCACCACTACTGACCGAGCTGGCCGAGTCCTGAAGGACATAGCCGCCAGACTGGGCCTGCGGCAGGTGATGAGCGAACCAACACGAGGGAAACACCTGCTTGACCTCGTCCTCACCAATCTACCTGTCGCAGATGCATCTGCCAATGTCCGTACTGGTAGGAGTGACCACCGCACAGTCCTTGTGGAGACTAAGTCCCATCTTCACACTGAGGACGCTATCCAACGTGTTGAAATAGATTCAGAACAGATCTAGCTGCTCAAACCTGGGCATCCATGAGGTGCTGTGGGCCATCAGCAGCAGCAGAATTGTATTCCAGCACAATCTGTAACCTCATGGCCCAGAATATTCCTCGGTGTATCATTACCAACAAGCCAGGAGATCAACCCTGGTTCAAGAAGGGGTATAGAAGAGCATGCCAGGAGCAGCACCATGCGTACCTAAAAAATGAGGTGACAACGTACATGCTAAACAGTGGAAGCAACATGCTATAGACAGAGCTAAGCGATTCCACAACCAACGGATCAGAAAATAGATTCTATGATTGTCCAGGTCTTGCTGCATGCGGGCACGGATTGCTTCATTATCTGAGGGTTGTGAATGGAACTAACACTGTGCAATCATCAGCGACCATCCCCATTTCTGACCTCATGATGGAGGGAAGGTCAATGATGAAGCAGCTGAAGATGGTTGGGCTGAGGAACTCCTGGGACTGAGATGATTGGCCTCCAACATCCAGGATTGGGCTGATAAGTGGCAAGTAACATTCGCGCCTGGCAATGACCATCTCCAACAAGAGAGAGTCTAACCACCTCCCCTTGACATTCAACGGCATTACCATTGCCGAATCCCCCACCATCAACATCCTGGGGGTCACCATTGACCAGAAACTTAACTGGAACAGCCACATAAATACCGTGGCTACAAGAGCAGGTCAGAGGCTGGGTATTCTGTGGCGAGTGACTCACCTCCTGGCTCCCCAAAGCCTTTCCACCATCTACAAGGCACAAGTCAGGAGTGTGATGGAGTACTCTCCATTTGCTTGGATGAGTGCAGCTCCAACCACACTCGAAGCTCGTCACTATCCAGGACAAAGCAACCCGCTTGATTGGCACCCCATCAACCACCCTAAACATTCACTCCCTTCACCACTGGTGCATTGTGGCTGCAGTGTGTACCATCTACAGGATGCACTGCAGCAACTCGACAAGGCTGCTTCAACAGCACCTCCCAAACTAGTGACCTATACCACCTATAAGGACAAGGGCAGCAGGTACATAGGAACAACACCACCTGCACGTTCCCCTCCAAGTCACATACCATCCCCAATTGGAAATATATCGCCGTTCCTTCATTGTCGTTGGGTCAAAATCCTGGAACTCCCTATCTAACAGCACTGTGGGAGAACCTTCACCACACGGACTGCAGCAGTTCAAGAAGGTGGCTCACCACCACCTTCTCAAGGGCAATTAGGGATGGGCGATAAATGCAGGCCTTGCCAGCGATGTCCACGTCCCATGAACGTATATTTAAAAAAAAATCTGGTCCTAAAATCCTCAGTCAGCCACTGCCTTTAAATATTGATTCAATTTTCTTTTTTACACACTCTGCCTCCCCTGCTCCCCGGGCAGTCAGTGCCACACATTCATCACCCTCAACGTGAAGTAGTTGAATCTAAATTTTTTGTATATTTGCCCTCCTAAGCGTGAGCTAGTTTTCCTTGGCTCCAGAGTTTGTGGTGAACTTGAACATGTTATTGGGTTTAGTTTATCTATTCCCTCAAGCATTGGCCTTCACTATAATGGCTTTCAATTGTCTGCTGACCGTGATTTCACTTGGTCGTGTGCTGTAACATGGTACAGCATTTTTATGTAGAGAGGCTCAAAGTTGTAATTTCAAAATATTTGATCCAAAGTTCATGAGTTCAAATTATCATTCTGTTCTGGTGACCTGCCAAGATCCTAAGCAGTTGCTCTTCTGGACCAAATTATTGTCTCTTCTGTGCACTCGTCTGCTTGGCATGCTGTGATGTTGGTTCATAAACTGAATCATCTTTTGCAATGGATCTAGTGGAGCTAGATCTCTGAAAATCGCTGAATATTTGTCCACCATCTGGAATAATAAAAATGTGTTGTGGAGTAAGAATTTTTATTACGGGAACTCATCTGCTGACTCTTGGCTTGAGACGTGTTTTGATTCATGATGGCAGCTTTTACTAAGTGCTGTTGTAGTGACTCAATAACATATCACTTTTTATTGAAAATGTACTGATACCCACTCCACTCAAACAGGAAATTGCATAAGCCTGTACTTATTTTGTTGTAGGAAGCCCAACCTACTTTCTCTGGTTAATTTCAGCTGTAGTACGTGAAGCATTTGTTGGATTTACTTGAAATTTAAGTTGAAATTCACAATCTGTTTCTCTCAAACTGAAGCATTTTATTCATTTACAGAATTCGGTGTGTGTGTGAGAGATATCTGGTGGAGCCCTTTTTAATGGTTTCCTGTGGAACATTAAAAATAACAGCAGTATTGGGGATTTGTATATACAGTTTTCACTTCAAGAGCTGCAACACTAAGGAAAAAGGGAGTAACTTCCTTTTTGATTTCTCACCTCTTCCGCTTTGCATTTTGGTGGTGGTGTTCATATTTTCACTCTAAGAATGCAACGTAAAACTACTATAAGTACTGGTTCCGATGTAAACTTAAGTTTTAAAACTTAATCATAAAACAAAAAAGTTAACATAAAAGAATTATGATTATTTTTCTTCAAACCATTGACTTGTGACATCACTGTTTAAGTGAGCACTTCCAAAAAGTCAGAACTATAGCATGCAACCTCTAAAAGACAGATTATTGAACAACATATTCTGTTAAACAAATGCTAACTATAGAATATATTGATCTACGAAACATTTGAGCTTGTTCTATTTATTGAAACTTAATTAGATTCAATTACAGTTGTAAGTGGTCCAGTTTACTTGACCACCTGGATGATTGAAACAGCTTTTTCCTTTTCTCAATGTATTGCATCCTTGAGTCGAGGAATGGGGGGTGGGGTTACACCCTTAGTACTAAAGTTTTTTAGTACTTGGAAGAGTCAAAAGTTGAAGTAGCTTTTGAGGGAAAGTGGCCTGAAACTTAATCAAAATAATAGTACACTGGCACTAGTGGAAGCAATTAGGCTAATTGAACGTTTTTTGTAATATGTTATTAGGATATAGACAATGCTGGCAAGACTGCATTTGTTGCCCTAAAGGTGGTGATGGGGGGGCACCTTGAACTGCCACTTCAGAGGATGTTGAGTGTCACCCAAGCAGGCTTGGAGTCCATGTGTAAGGTAGATCTGGTTGGGGTGAAGGGTTCCCTTCCCTGAAGTTTTTTCTCTGGTACTGCTCTGACCGGTGGAGTCAGAAGCATGGGCAGGGCTGAAGAAAGAAGGCCAGCAAATTTTTGGATAAGCTCTAAAGGAGCAACAAGGCAGCACTTTAAAAGTAATTGATTATCATTCTGTCCATTTAATCTAGGGTTCTAGTATGAAGCCTGCACTTTCTGCAAGCATACTGGGATAGCCTGGTAACATCCCCAAAGTAATCAATAGACATTAACGGGAAGGCCCAAAAAGTTTCTCCCTCCTCCACCCGGAGTGCAATTTAGGACAAAGGTTATGTGGGCAGAAACCCAACAGATCCCCTCGTTGTTTTGTGCTGTCTTCCACTGTGTGAATTTCGGGCCCTTAGAATCTAGGAATTTATAGCACGGAAGGAGATCATTTCAGCCTGCTGTATTTGTGACACTGCGCTTTTCAACTGGAGATTCTGCTGTAGTCTCATTTCCATTCCCTTTCTCTGTATCCTTCCTCTTTAAATACTTATCCAATTCCTTTTTTGAAATTATGTAGTTTGTGTTGCAATGGGCACATGTGGGCCTTGGCTCAGGTTGGCAAGGCCCAAGGCTTAGACACTGTCACTTATTTGTACACGTACTGCTGGAATTTAACTGGCTAATTAGTACAGAGCACTGGTAAACTTCCTATACTTGCCCAGCAAGGACCACCCTATGCGTTACAGATTCTCTGTAGTGGGAGGTGAAAACATTCTATCCTACAGGGACTAGTCTACTCCTTCATATTCCCCTAACAATCTGTTTAATAATCAACTGTGTGTTGCGTACTGCATACTTGCCTGGTTCAGGTATGAGATTACTAAAACTGCCACAGAGGATGGCCTAAGTTCCAATCTCATTCCCAGCTGTGACCTCCCCCACTATGGAACTGAGTGACAAGTCGGTGTAGGTCGATATTCCCTTTCTCCACCAGTTTCCCTTTTCTGTCACAAATCCTCCTCACAACTTTGTGCTGCATATGGGCTGCAGGAAGCCCTTTCATTGGTTATTTGTCCAAGATCTCCAGAACAATCTCCAAGCTAAAATTGCTATCCACTTCAGCCCCTAGGTGCTGATTTCAATTAATATTTGTGAGATGCACGCTATATTTTTGGGTTACTACCTAGAGCCTTGATACTTGGGAGCACCCACCAACATATCCCTCTGGTTACCGCATTTTTATAGCTGATGGGTAGATTGTACTAGATCCCTAGGCAAGTCAGCCAACAACGCTCTCATCTGTTTTGCAATTCTTTCAGAAATACCGTGAGACATTCTGAGACAGTCCCTTGCATAGCCATTCAGTGTATAATTGAGAAGATGTTGATTAGGTTAGGGGACAGTGGACTACCTTGCCTCACTTCTCTTTCAAGGAAATAAAGAAGCTGAGTGTCTACAATCTACCCTGTACAAAAATCTATTCTTCGAATAGATATCTCAGATAAAGTCCAAATTTAGGCCCTTTACTGCCATATTTTCCATTTACTTGGTGAGATTTGCATGAGCAGTTAGGCTGAAAGTCTTGGGGGGGCGGAAATTGTTGAAAGAAATGTCGGTGGATTTGTCCTTGGTTTTGAAATTCTGCAATCTTGCATAAAGCTACAAACTGCCTCACACGTTCCTCATGAGTGAAATCCAGCCTGTTGCTTTTTTGATTTCCACTGGGCCTCCAACACTTCTCATCGGTGTTGAGATGCTTGAAGCCAATGACATCATCATCGGATTTAGTTCATCGAGGGATGCCGTTTCTTGTGGTTAGAAACCTCTATTCAAACATTGGGGTGCCTTAAATAGAATTGCGTTCAATGACTGCTCCAAGACAAGTGGGTTACTCAGCACTGATTTCCAAGCGCATTACATTTACCTCCTTTGCTTCCCTCCCCGCCCCCACCACCACCCCCTGCCAAAAACTCAGACTTAGAGTAGCTTAAGGAATTCAGCTGTATACTGTGTGTCTGCTGTTCTACCAGTAGCTAGGCAAAGCAGTTTGGAGTCTACTTTCTCCTAGTAGCAGGTTCATTTAAGGCCTTCCGCCTGTGTCGCACGCTCTGGTTTTTCCAACCTTCGTGCAAACCAGTTCTTGCTACAGAATGTTCCATTGAGTTGGATGTCAGTTCAGTGTAGTGATATTTCCAGACCAACAATATGTCCTTGTTTTTGTTGAAGTGCGGTGGACTATTGGCACTAGCCCAGAGGAACCCTTTAGACCCTGATGACATTTTTGTCATTGGAAAAGTTACATGGTCATTTTATATTTAATTGTGAACCGTTACAGATGGATGCAGCCCAATGATCTCACTCCATCTCCCTAATTATCTCCGCCTCAATATGCATGAAATAATCATCGTCCCCCTCCCCGTCCCGTCCCCCTCCCCGGTCCCCCTCCCCCGCATCGTCCCCCTCATCATGATGCTCCATTAAAGGGTTTTCTACCAGCAGCAGTTGTTTGCACCTCCACTCCAAAGGCAAGAAAATAGTAAGCCCATCATCATTGAGTCTTCCCTAGCCACAATCAGAGACCCAGTTCCACCCAGACTTCATGGTCAGTAATATCCTTCTTGTGCCTGAGCTTCTTAGCAGTGGCGTCAAACAATACAATTAGAAAGCGAAGTATGTGTCATGATTGATTGCCATGCTGCTCTAAACCCCATACCAAAGGCATCGGATTAGTGAGCTTCAAAGGAAGCAGTGAGCCCTTCTGGGGAATTTGCACTGGACCTGATTCATTTTAATTGCTGTAAGGACTTGGAAGAGCTTGGATTAAATCACTTGCAGTTGTTTAAAAGGAATGAATGTATAGACAGTCACTGTATTAAAACCTGTTCAAGCTGCACAAGCTAACATTGCATTTGAATTCAGTACACACTTGTGTTAAATGGAATTCTGAAAATTAACAAAGGTCTAACCACTTTTTTGTTCAGATTTGATTTAGAAGCAGCTGTAGAACACTGCGCTGTTTGTTAGACTAGTAAAGTGAACAAAATATTGACATAACTCCTGAAATGTCTGCATGATGTTTTCAAAACAGCTCTTGTTTAATGTGAGAACTTTTTAATCTTTTTTTATTCGAAGGATTGTAGCCTAATGGTAATTGTAAGTAACATGTTTTACAGCACTGCACTGCTGGCTAGGGGAAGGGCATATGAAAAGAGTGTGAAGGTGAGATCTGGTGAGGATTTGCTCCGTAGTCTATTTGCCAATACTTGATCATTTGAATTTGAGTATCCTTGGGTGCATTGTGTTATTTAACTCTTGTGGCTGTTGTCTTGATATTCTTTCATTACAGTGCAATGATGTTGACCATTTCCAATCTAACTTGTAATGGAACATCGAATCATACTGGTAGTGGTAGAGGAAAAAAATTGGCATCTGAAAGAGAACAACTTATTGCTGAATTACTGGGTTTGCATTTATTCTGTTCACATTCATTTTGAAACTGGACCTCTTCCCATTTCCAGTGGAATATAGTTTGAAAATGACTTGCTTCAAACCTTTTGTAAAGCAGATTTTGAGACCTCTGTCACATCTCTGGAATTTTGATTTTGATTTTTAATTTTTTCACTCAAAAAGGATTGAGTTGTGTTTAAGGGTTGTTTTCTAAAACCAAATGAATTCACAAGTTTTAAGAGAGGCCACGGGCCGCATTGAAAACCACATTGACCAATTTATTGCACTCACAACTGATGGATATAATTTGGGTCTATTGTCTCATTTCTGGTCCATTAACCAGGATGGGCCCATTCATCTCTGCCATCTCCTGTTCTGTTTTTTTTTAAACTCACACACTCCAAGAGGGGAGAAGAGGTACCTGGTTTTATTGACTGACCTCCTGGGACTCACTGTGGGGAGGAAATTGGCCTCTCTGTCCTCCCTCTGGCTGGAAACACACAAGGTGACAAAGTGCCAATTGGTTGGTCAGATTTGGAACCAAGAACTGACTGTGCCATCTAGGGCTGAGGCTGATTTTGTTTGGGTAGCTGCCACTTTTTTTGAAAGTTAGGACAGGGGGTTGCCAAGAATAGATCACTATTCATGAGGGTCCCCATGGGAGTGTTAGTTTTGGTACACTGCCCCTGGAAGTGCGGCAATATTTGAAGGGTTCCCTCAACACAGCAAAATTAGAAAACCACTGCTGTAAACTAGTTTGGGTGAAGTCATGTGGGACTACCGTTGTCCATAATTTGTGTTAGTGAATATAAATGAAGTGTCTACAAAACAAGTAGCCGAACTGAGTGCCAGTGTCCTGATTTTTTTTTTTAAATTAATTTTGTTTTGCTTATTTCATTTCAGATACAAGAGAGAATTGTGCCTTATTTCATGGAATTTTGATTAATTGAAAGATGGTAATTAGTCACAGTTTGTACAGTTATTAATTAGAGGTAGCAAATCTTAATCATTTTGTAAGATTCTTTAATGCATATTGTATGTGGCTAGAGATGTCTTATTGATTTATTGCACAGAATAAGTAATTATTTTGATCCCGGTAATTGGGGCACAATGTTACACTTGGTGTAAAATCAGTTTACTCACTGTCAAAGTTGTAGGTGACTTTTGTTGGTGTAGAAAAGAGGTTTGTGCCAGATGAAAGTTCTTTGGAGTAAGATTTTGCACAGCATGCTAACTTGATTCATGGAAATTCATGATTAAGTAGGTGCAAATAAATTTCAAAACTAATTCTATGGTGCAGAATTTTTTGAAATAAAAATTTATTCTTTAAAGGGATAGTACCATATTTGGACTGGATTCAGATGTGTAGTCAGATGGTTCCAGTAATCTGTGCATAAATGGACAGAAATGCTATTGGTCCTGGAAACTGCTTGAAATTGAAAAGTGAGCTAATGCTCTATTTGGATTGTTGTAGGCCATTCACATCTTAATACATTCACAAGCAAAAAGTGTGCTTTCTTTTGCTTACTAAAAAAAAAAGCAATTGAGTTTTTAGATACATGAAGTGGTATTTGAACTTTTTAAGATTTTTTTTTCAATTTCAATGCTTGAATTTGGTGCTTTTTGTTTGCAGTGGAGTTTAGTTGGAAGGACCTTTTTTATAGAAAGAGCCGTGAGCGCACACAGGAACTGTGTGCATCAGGAGGTGGTCTCATTGAAACGTATAACATTCTTAGAGGGCTTGACAGGGTAGATGCAGAGAGGTAGTTTCCCCTGGCTGGAGAGCCTAGAACTAGGGGCATAGTCTCAGGATAAGGGGTGGGCGATTTAGGACTGAGGTGAGGAGGAATTTCTTTGCTCAGATGGTGGTGAATCTTTGGAATTCTCTACCTCCCAGAGGGCTGTGGATGCTCAGTCGTTGATTATGTTGGGACATCATCTTATTGAATGGCAGAGCAGGCTCGAGGGGCCATATGGCCTATGCCTGCTCCTATTTCTTGTGAAGTGTAAGCCTGAAATAACAGCTAACATTTTGAAATTAGTTGCAGTTTGCTTACTTAAATGGCACACACAATCTTGTAAAACACTTTTTGTGAACAGTATGTGCCTGTGAGGGGAGGAAGGGAAGAAGCTGGTGTTTTAAACAGATATTGCCAAAACAATTGGTCCTAACCTAGCCATCTGGATAGACAAAAAGTGTGATGCAGAGCCCATTGACTTCTAGGTTTATTTCTAATTTTCTATTGCCTCTACGAATGTGAAGCTTCTGCTTTCAGCTATTCAAGCTTTCATCCCCCCCCCCCCCCCCCCCCCCCCCCCCCCCGTTTTTGAAAGCCATTTTATCCACTTTTCTGATTTAAGGGTCCACACCTGAAACATCATAACCTGCCTTTTCTCTTCACAAATACCGACTGACCTGATCTGCCTGTGTAGTTTTAATCCTCCCTTTTTGTCCTTTCTCCTGTAGCTTAACACTGTTACAGCAGTTTCTTTTTGCTGCCCCCTGCCTTTGACACCTTTCTCAAACTTGTATGCTACATCTTCACCTAGTGAAGCATCTTAATAATCGGATCTCCAGAAGAGGATTGGAGGGATTTGCAATGTTGCTTTTGAACTGAAAGCAATTGGCTGTCCAGACTGTTCGCATCCGTGGCGTCCTGTTTGACCTTGAGATGAGCTTCTGACCACCTAGTCACTCCATCACAAAGACTGCCTACTTCCACCTCCGTACTACATCGCCTCTGTCTGTCCCCTTCTCAGTCCATCTTCTGCTGAAACCCTCATCCATGCCTTTATTACCTCTAGACTTGACTATTCCAGTGCTGGCCTCCCATCTTTTAATCTCCATAAACATGAGCTTAACCAAAACTCTACTGCCTGTATGTCAACTCACACTGAGCCCTGTTCTTCCATCACCCCTGTGCTTGCTGAGCTACATTGGCTGCTGGCCGGGAATGCCTCAATTTTTAAAATTCTTATCCTGGTTATCAAATCCCTCCATGGCCTCGCCTCTCCCTATCTCTGTAACCTCCTCCAGCCCTACAACCCCCTGATCTCTGCGCTTCTCCAATTTTTGCCTCTTGTGCATCCCTGATTTTAGTCGCTCCACCTTTGGCGGCCATACCTTCAGCTGCCTAGGCCCTAAGCTCTGGAACGCCCTCCCTAAACTTCTCCGGCCCTCTATCTCTCCTTTTTAAGATGCTCCTTAAAACCTACCTCTTTGAGCTTTTGGTCACCTGTCCTAATATCTCCTTATGTGGCTCGGTGTCAAATTTTGTTAACGCTCCTATGAAGTGCCTTGGGACGTTTTTATTCTGTTAAAGGTGGTTGTTGTCTCGCTTTGCTTAGCTTTTGGTTCTGGATTGTGTGGTAGAGAAGATTTGTACTTTTCACAAATTTAACTGGTACCACTCTACAAGGCCCCAAAAAAGCAAAACATTTTAAAGTTTTACCATCTCAGGAAGCACTTAAAATACAGATTTTATGGCCTGCTGTCACTTCATTTCTATTCTCTTCCTCTCCCATAAATAGATAGCTCAATTCAGGTTGAGAAGGCGGTTTAAAAAAGGATACGGGATCCTGGGCTTTATAAATAGAGGCATAGAGTACAAAAGCAAGGAAATCATGATGAACCTTTTTATAAAACACTAGTTAGGCCACAACTGGAGTATTGTGTCCCATACTGGGCACTGCACTTGAGGAAAGATGTGAAGGCCTTGGAAAGGGTGCAGAAGAGATTTACTAGAATGATTCCAGGAATGAGGGACTTTAGTCATGTGGATAGACTGGAGAAGCTGGGGTTGAGAGGAGATTTGATGGAGGTATTTAAAATCATAAAGGGTCTAGACAGAGCAGATAGAGAAGCTGTTTTCATTGGCGGTAGGGTCAAGAACCAGAGGGCATAGGTGATTGGCAAAAGAACCAAAGGCAACGTGAGGAAAAACTTTTTTACGCAGCGAGTGGTTAGGATCTGGAATGTACTGCCAGGGGGATTCTAGAAGCAGATTCAGTTGTGGCTTTCAAAAGGGAATTGGATAAGTACTTGAAAGGAAAAATTTGCAGGGCTTCGGGGATAGGATTAGCTGGATTGCTCTTGCGTAGAGCCAGCGCAGACTCGATGGGCCGAACGGCTTCCTGTGCTGTAACCAGTCTATGAAATTGAAGTTGCCTTATAGAGAGAAGTGGATAATAGAGAAGAGAGTGGTTACATTTTAATGGATGCTGGAATGTTTTGATGGTAATAAGTTTTGGTTTGGCAGAGAATAATCTAATGCCACATTGTCATAGTTTGCATTTTGCTTATTTAAGATAATTGCCAGCGACGCCCACACCCTGAAAATAGAAAAACAAATCAATCTGTCATGTGTTAGTCAGCTGTTGAGTCGTCATAGTACTATCCCACATTGGTGTAAAGAAAATATCGTTGCATGTCCGTATTAAGAATTGCTGACTGGAGCTGTTTGAAACTAGAACACTGCTCCGGTTATCAGATGAATTTCTAGTTCCACATAAAGCTGGCTGTGTGTTACATCACATTACTGCTTTCAGAATGTGTAAAACTTACGATGTAGATTGCATTGATAGATGTAGGATGGCTTTCTAGTCACTTCCTAATGCTCCTATCTGACTGTATCGTATGGGTCACTCCGCGTACTGCTGGTGTTAAGTTGGAGCACTTCAAAGTTTGTGCAGCTGCAGGTCTTGGAGCTCAATTCTCTCTTAGGAGGAACAAGCCTAGTGATGTCAGCACATTGGTATCCCCTGCTGTCTTGAGACCGATTCCTGTTTTTTGGGACTGTTATATGAAAAGAATAATATATGGGCCATGCCTATGGACAGATGGTCAAATTCTGCACCTAATATGATCATGTTGTGTTAGGTTTATTTGAAGTTTTATGCATAAGTATCACTTGAGCAGAATTTCTATTGAGATTATTTTTGAAGGTAGCTATTCCTGGCATTTTGAATATTGGAATGAATGAATATTCAAATTGATATTTTGGAATGTTGAGTTTCTGAATAATTCTGAATTCCACAACTGGTTTACAGGTTTTAACACTCCTCCTGCTAGCTTTTGATACAATTTGGGAGTAAAAGCTTTACAGTTATGCTTTGGGAGTTTGGTTGGCAGGAACAAGATAATGGCCGATCGTGACATTTTGCCTATTGGATCGTTTTCAATTTCAATCTTCAAAATGCAACTGATTTTATATATAATTGTGTTGCAGCAGTGAAACTGTTTATGAAGAGGATCATTGCAGAACTAGTGAATGTAGTTGATTTCCAAAGTGGACTTTTTCCTTGGGCAAGGTGTACGGTCAAGTGGTACAAGTGAAATTTTGGGTTTTAGGGTCCTAACACACTCTCCAAAATCTTAGCAAACATCCCTCTTATAAAGGTTTTTTTTTTTAAGGTTGCCTATTTCCAGTAACTTATAAAACTGTGTTGGTGTGAGCCTTGTGTGAGTGAGTTGAGAATTTTGAATTTCTGATAGGTCAACTGCAAGGAATCAATATTTACCATCTGCCAATGTGTTTTATGAAAAATCAGGTGGCGACCATTTGGAACCACCTCAGCTGGCCAGAGTTATTCACTAAATAATCCAAGCATAAGCAATAAGTGCCAGGATAACTAATGTTTCTTTCGTGATGAGGTCAATTGGGAAACCTTTTAAAGACAAGACTAGCTGTGAAAGCTTTTTCATGGCAATTCCTGAGGAGTGCATGCTGACTTGTTTATGCTGGCGGATGATTCACTTTGCACAGAAGCACAACAGTGCACATGAGAACATTAATGATAAAATAGAGAGTGCCTACGGCTGAAGAATTTTTGACTAGTCCGTCTCATCAACTGGATGGCAACAGCTAATGAGAGGTTATGGGATGTATGGAGTAAGAAAAGCCACAATCTCAAAATATGTAAACTGGAAGTTGCCTTGGGGACAGTAGACTCCACTGGGAAAAGATCACTGCCCCTTCTGAAAGAAACTGATGGGTGGTAGAAACTTGGATAAGGGTTGTAATGCATCATTGTTAGGAGCGGACAAATGTGAAGGGTAATTCCTTGCTCCCAGCAGGAAAACAGGGCTACCCCGATTCTCTGACCTGCATTCCTGTCAAGTATGCATGCTCGGATGGAGCAATAACCCTTTTGCTCTAAGGAGACCTTGTGAAGCAGTGTGTATTTGTGGAGGCAAAAAAAATTGTGCTGGAACATTGCCCAGAATATCTAGTAAGCACAATAGTGGGTGACATTTCTACCAAGACATTCAGCCTGATCCCTTCAACCCTCTGTACTCTGACCCATTACATCTCATGCATAATATCTTCAGGCTGACCCCGTAGATGAGATATTATCACAGCTGTGAACAGAGCACTGACAAATTGGGTGTTTGGAAACCAGTATGCTCATTTTGTAATGGGAAGTGAATCAATCTGTGACGTGACTTTGTGCCTGCAGAGTCATAACCCAAGTTAATAACATATATATTTGTATGATTTTTATTGTATTGGAAAGGAATGAAAGTTTACATACATGCCAACCAACAAAACTATGAACAGCTTCAAAAAGGCCGACAACTCGAATAGCCCTAAATATAGGCCTTACAAAACATGACTACAAGGGGTTCGACTGAAATTGCATTGGGCTACCAGAGTGTCGCAATTTAAGCTGCAATTCTACCAATATTCAATTACTTTATTGACTGCGAAAAACCAGAAGTGTACACAAGCACAGTTGCAGCAGCAATGAATTTTAAAATTATTCAAGTGGATGTGAGCGCTGAAAGGAATGAAGTTTATTTTCAAGTTGGGTATGGCCCATCCCTTTCCCAGGAAATTTTGATTTTTTTTAAACACTTTGTTGCATTTTCTGGAATTTTGGAGTCTACTTTAATTTTGCCTTTTATACCAGAAATAATTTCTTTTGGTAGGTTTACAGATATTTTGAACATGAAAGTAGTATAATTATTTGTAGGTCTTTCAAAACAACTTTAAAGGACCAGGTTTTTTTTCTTTTGAATGTTAATACCGGGTATGTTAATTTGTGAAGTGAAATCTTTTTATAACATCCATCTACAATATATCCAACTAGAGGTGTATTCTACATGCACAAAATAAAGCCAGCTTACTACCCTATTTGTCCTTGTTTCGGACACTCGGAGGCTGATGGGAAATTGTCTGAATTGAGGCTGCTGCTGATTTAACTATTTTAAATTAACTTTCATTTTTAAGTAGCTTTAGAGGGACAAGGGTGAATCAGCATCATGGAACAAAACTTTAGAGCTGAGCTCTGGTGAAAAGTCACATCCAAAGTGATTTGTCCCTTTTTTTCTGATCAGCCTGCAATGCACTACAGCATTTTCTGATTTTAAAACCTTAAAATACCTGAGCCTTCAGTTGGCTGATAGCAGATAATGTTTAATAAATTTGTATGGGAAACCTCTGTCTGCTATTTTAATAGACTAGAGCTGCATTAAAATATCAGATCAAGGAACATCATACAAATGCATTGTGTTCATCTGCTATTACCACCAATTGTAATTTATAGTTTATATTCTTGTCAGAAAAGCTTATTTACTTCTGAAAATAGAAATTATTATATGCTACAATTAAAAATAATTAAATAAAACTTTTAAAGTGGTCTGCAGGGACGAATGGGTTCTCCTTTCGATCTGATTGCAAATCCTAGACTTCAGTCAATCTGTGAAACTCCTATTGATCATTGATGACACTCCTCACATTTCCCGTGCTCTGATTTGGATGGCACATGCTCTCTCCTTGGATACAGCACTGTAACAAAAGAACATTCACCATGAGCACATAAATTGAATGAGCCACCAGCCCCCCAACCACAAACCAGCTAATGGCCCACATTGTACATCACTGTAGTAAAGACCTAAATATGGGATTTTGGATTTTTTTATATATATAATAGTAAAATTCCAAACCCTTCCAAAACCTGGCAATTCTGCAAGTGTAGTGAAAGAAATGTTCAAATAAAGCCAGTTGATGCATACACATCAGGGAATAGCCTCCTTTATTGGAAAAAACACAGCTGCAATCAGTCTTGAAGAAAATCAACTTTCACATAAGACAACAAGCTGAGCATGCCCCAGAACAGTACTTTTTGAGGAAAATGTTTATTACAGTTGCATTTAAGTAGTTAAGTAAGATATAACATTTTCTTTTCTTTGGGGACAAACACTTAATGAATGGACCTGTAATCTTGATTCGTAGAAACCATCAACTCATCTTAAAGCTTCTCTGCAGTCAAGTCCTACTTTTCAACAAGTCTAATTGGTTGATCCTGATGACCTCCAATCTCAGTGACAAGAAGCTGATTTTTTTTTTTGTGAAATGCTAACAGGCTGGCACATGGGTTGAACTGCTGACTGCCAGCTTAAAACACTGGTTGACATACGGGAGTAGATGATGGATACTACCTAACCTTTTCATTGTCTGTTTTCTATCTGTTTCACATTCATGAAAGTTACTTTTTACAGTTCAAAAACTAGCACATAATTTAAAAACTAACTTGTAAGTGGATTTTCTTTTTTCCAAATGCTGGAATTCCAGAGCAGACACATCAATTTTCAAAGAGGGGAAAAAAATAGACAAATTACTTTAAAAGCGTATATCCTTATGATGGTTTAGGGATAATTGCATTCTGGTGAAGGGTATATATCTGAAACCTTAACCTATCTTTCCTCTTGTTGGATGCTGACTGACCAGCCATGTATTTCCAAAATAGGATAGTAATTGATGTCCTGAAGCTAAATCATCCCTTCCCTTTCTGTATGATGTATTTCACTGAAGCCATGTTATCTTTTATGATTTATAACAGACTTTATACTTGCATATTGAGATACTTAGAAGCATTAGCTAGAGTGTAAAATTGTTGGTTTAGGTTACAGATTGCTTTATATGAATAAATAAATGGTAATGCATCAGCAACCCAGATGTCTGTGTTTTTAATAGAATATAAAAAGCGCCAGACTGAAGACAGAATCTGTGATGTGAAGCCCTGCCAAATTTGTTTGGTTATATAATTAAAGAATTATTATATAGCAATTATTTTATAACATTTCAAACATTTTTAATGTATAATGAAGTTGGACAAAAGTATTGTAAACTTAATCTTGAAAACTTCACTTAGTTCACTTTAAAATCAGCTCTTTTTCACAGAAAAGCAGTCCAGTTTACTTAACTTTTCCTTGCATCTTAAATTCCTGATCCCTGGGATCATCTTTGCTTTTTTAAAAAATTCATTCTGGAGATGTGGGTGCTGCTGGCAGTGCTGGCATTTATTGCCCATCCCTAGTTGTCCTGAACTGAGTGGCTTGCTTGGCCAATTAAGAGTCAACCATGTTGTGTGGGACTAGAGTTTTATTTTTTATATATATATAATATATAATCATACAGACATAAATATATATAGTGAAGCAGTATGATTACTGACTCCATCTTTTTATTTCCAGATTTTTAAAACTGAATTCAAATTCTCAAACTGTGTGGGATTTGAACTCTGACCTTTTACAAGGGTGTCAAGTTGCTGCTAAACAGTGTGGAAATAAAATCACATTTCATGGTCCTTCATGATGCATTCTGTTTTTGTTTTGGTGATTAGATGTTGTTTAAAACTTAAATAATTAAGAATAATTATCTTGGCCAAAGTGATACTGTCTATTTCCTTGCACAGCAGACTGTATTTTATCCATTCAAATATTAAAAAATAGTTTTTTTAAAAAGTATATCTGTTTAAACTAACCTTTATCAATCTAGTAGAAGAAAAAGTATTGGAATTCCTTCAGTTTGAACTCCCAAGTGAAAGGAACATCAAAATATTTTTTTTAAAATGTTACTTTAGTAAAAAATTTACAATATCAGATATGGAAACTATGTCCAGCAAACTCTAATTCTTAAACATTGGCTAGTGCCACTGTTGTCTCTGGAGCCCATCTCTCTTCTCCTTTCTCTGGGAAGTTAACTTATTCTTCCTGAGGCCATAAAATAAATCATGTTCCTGTGTGTTGACTATGTATTGTGCATACAATATGTTTACCACTGCCTTCAATATAAAAACTAAAATCTTAATAAATACATAAGACAGCTGATGTGCTCAGTGGTGCTCCAGTCCCTGTATTACATTATAATACTTGTCTGCTTTTCTCAGTTTCTTTCCTCTTTTTTCCCCCCACCCCCCCAATTCCTTTTGTTTAACATAATACCATTTCTGGAGATATAGTAAGTGTAATTAGTGTGCATGTGAAAAGACTTGCATTTGCATGTGCATAAAATATGCAAGTGTTGTATGTCTTTTTTTTCCTCCCCATGCCCAAGTTTCATTTCTGCCATCCTATATGTTTCATGTGTGCAGGCTGTTCTTTGCTACCTCATCAAAGTGACTATTCTTCATGTGAGCGTTTGATTAGTGAATGGCAGTGAAGGCACTGGGTGACCACTTTTCAACAAAGCTCACTAGGTAATGAGCAAGAATTCTAGCAGATCTCTCTTCTCTTTCCCCCCCCCCCCTGCCCCCACCAAAACCCAGGGTCAGTTAAACCAATAATAGCCTGCTGCTGCTCCAGCTAAGATCATCTGACTCACCAAAAAAAAACTTGCATTTCTATAACACTTCCTGTGTAGGAAGATGTCTCAAAACACTACATTAATTAGGAAAATTGGTGCATGCTCAAGAGGGGGAGAGATAAAACTCAACTGTGGGCTGAAGGCACAGTCAATGAAGTTTTTGAAATCTGGAGGGAGGCTGCAAGGCAGAGGGAACCAGGTAGTGTTCCAGAGAACAGGGGCATAGTGGCTGAAAGAGCAGTTGTGAGTTGGTGGGTGGACAAAGAGTGTTGGAAGATGTAAAGCTGGAGGAGATCACTAAAATTGGGGTGAGACCAGGGAAGGATTTTTTTTTAAAGTAAGGATGAGAATTTTGAAGTTAATGTGCTGGGTTACTGAAAGCCTGTGGAGCCTGAAGACGATGGGTTGATGTGCGTATGGGATTTTGTGCGGGTGAGGATGTGGGCTGTAGCATTTTGAATGAGTTGTCATTTGTGGTAGGTTAAGGCCAGCTAGAGAGGGTTAGAGCCTCAAAGTGATGAATCTATGAGGTAATGAAGGCACTGGGTTTTGGCAGCAGTGGCAGAAGTGGGAATTGCCGCTGTGGTGGGAGAAAGTGGTCTTGGTAACAGAGCGAATGTGGGGAGGGAGCTGAGCTTGGGCTCTAGCAGTACACCAGTTTCTCACTTCCTGCCTTGATCTGAGGAGGTAGCCAGGAAGGTTGATCGAGTGAAGGTCAGATGCACAGTGTTGCTTGCAGGAGCCAAAGAGCATGGCTTTGGTTTTGCCAGTAATAGCTGGGTGAAATTTTGATTCGGCACATATTTGTTCCTTACCAGTCTTTATGGCTCAATTTTGTATTGGACCGTTCATTTATCAACTGAGATATAGGCGCTCCTCTGCCATTCTTCTATTTCTATTCCCAATTCCGTGAAATATTGTTGAATTAATTTTCAAAGATTGATCTAATACGTTGATGTAAATATTTAAACTAACACAACTGTTCAGTATCTATATAGTGTGTTTTACACAAAACTAGCAAAAACTTTTGTCCCCTTTTTCATCCACTATTATGACTTGCCACCAGGTGGTGTAATATAGCTGCCCAGAGTAGTAATCTCCCATTTAAAAAAAATAAATCTTTTGTTTTATTAGATACCTCCTTGTAATTGTACAGTTGCCATTAATGGTTTCTAATTAATTGTGAGCAAAAACCAGCATGGCACTTCATGGCACAGGACTTTGGTGCTCTATGGTGGTGTCTTCCTTGCAAGTGTAAAGTCATTTTAGGACATTCTGATGCTTGGCAGCCTGTCTGGATGCTTTACCAGTGTCTAGCATTGTAGGAAATACGTGTAGACGACATTCCATGGTTCCCAGACGGACCATTCAAGGAGAAGCCAGAAAATTCTTGACATGAAGGAGTGAAAATTTGGAGAGGGTTATCTGTGGACTGCCAGTGTCATTGGCAGAAGTAATAGTATACGTTGCCCACCCCCTCAGTTCTAGGTGATGCATGGCAAGGGAAGAAAAAAAAAGTGAGATTTATACTGGGGGGGTAGTTTTAAACAGACTTTTAAAACTTTGTTTTCTTTGCATATGTCTGTGTATTTGTCTTAACTGTACAGATTCTTTTGTGATCCATTTTGTGTTTTTCTAATTTATTTTGTGCTAAGTTTTTGAAAAGACACCCATTGAAGAGAAGGAAAAGGTGGTCTGAGGAGAGGACAAGAGTAGAGAGCATATGCATTAGTCATACAGCAAGGGTATGAGATGTACAGGAAGTCAAAGACAAGAAGCGCCATACAGAAGAGAGAGCAAGGCATTGGAAAAAGACAACATAACGAGGTAGACAACAACAGAATGACAGTTGTCTTTGAGCATCATGATCGGAGATCCAACTATTTTACTAACACAATATTGTTATAAATCAATGAATGTAGAGTTGCTTCTGGCATTCTACAGCTCTGTGCTAACCAACTGGTTAGCAAGGAGCAGTCAGGTCCCAGATTCATAAGACTTACTGGAGCCAGACCCCTCATTTCCAGAATAAATCTTCTGGATTTTTCTGGTGTGTGTATATACTACTGTACAAATGTTGAAGCATCAGTAATTTTTGAAATGATGTGGCTTATGCAGATGGAACAAATTGCGACTCAATGTGCAAGGTTAAAAGTATCCAAGAACGAGTGACGCATACACCAGATTTTTTTAGTATATATTGTCCTTGCATGTTTCATTGTTATGAGAAGCATGTGGAATATATGAGGACTGATCCAGCTGTGTGGGTGTTGTCATAGTGGTTGATTTCTTCCCAGCCTCTACCATGGCTGTAGTCACCAAAGTAATATATCCTTCCTGGTCTATCAACTTATTTCACTGACTAATTTAAATATAATATTGCTATTAATAGCACTTTGTTCGTTCCTTCTGTCTCTCATTTTATGCTCTGTTTCTTTTGTGATATTTTTAATTCTCTGTGTATGCCCTTGGATTCACATTCCTTGTTTTTCTGTGCCAATGCCACTTTCTGATGTGAATGCTGCCTGCACTGCTGTCAGTGTTTTCTCAGTCTTCCAGCTATTACAGGCTGTGCGACATGATCACTTAATTCATTGTTGCAAATAAGTGGATCTGTCTTTGGGGGGGGGGGGGAAAGCAAACTAAAAATGCTATAAATTTAAACAGAATGCCTCAATAGTTCTGGTGCAGTAATTAAAAACCTCATTATTAATAATTGCAACAAAGGGCCCAAGTGGACATCATGCAACCATTATTTGCATCTGTTGTGATGCATACATGTTTGATGTTCAAAATGTTCTCTTGTCCCATCTTTTATAGTATCTACAGTTATTGTACAAGCCATCTCCTTGCTTAAAATAATTGTAACCTACTGTGCATGGTTGCCAGGATTCATTCATTTACTGCGGCAGAAATCTTAAAAGCCAGGCCACAGCCTGCATCAAGAGGATACTGTTTTTTTTTCTTTTTATGTGCTGTGTACACTTGTGTGTTCAAGTCCCACTCCAGAGACTTGAGCACCTAATTCAGGCTGACACCTCAGTGCTGTAGTAAGGGGTTGTTGGGCTCTTAATGTCTCATCCAAGAGACAGCAACACTAAGCCGAGGCCTCGTCTGCCCTCCCGGGTGAATCTAAAAGGTCCCATGGCACTATTTGAAATACAGCAGGAGAGTTCTTCTGATGTTCTGGCCAATAATTATCCCTCAACCAACACTAGTAAAACAGATTATCGCATTGCTCTTTGTGGGATCTTGCTGTGTGCAAATTGGCTGCTGCATTTCCCTACATTACAACAGTGACTGCACTTTAAAAGTACTTAATTGGCTGTGAAGCGCTTTGAAAGGTCATGAAAGGTGCTATAAAGATGTACGTCCTTTTTCTTTAAAGCATTTAACATGTTATTTATATAGTTTCCTTTTGCACTTACAGCTGTTGGAAGGTTAAGATCACAAACTAAGAGCGAGAGACATACATAATACATAGAACGCCAGTGTACCGCTGGGTACACCATAAACAGTGGCCATTGCATAGCAAATGAGCCACATCACGCAAATGTACATAGTTGAACGGACATACGTTCCTTTAACGAGTTGCAAAATTGGCAGGGCTATGTGGAAAGAGCAGAGTAGTGGGATTGATTGGACAGCTGATTCAAAGACGATGGGCCGAATCGCTTTGTTGTGCAATTCGATGAGCAAAGCATCCCGTTTTTAATTTGGCTATTTGAATGAAGTTTGAATCTTCAGTGTATGTAAAAGTGGGAGGACCAGTTGATGAAGCTATTTTTTAATAAAAAGCATATGCGATCCTAAGTTTTATAAATAGGTGTGTAGAGAGTAGTGTTGTCCAATACTGATAGATATGATGGGCCAAATGGCCACACCAATGTGCTTGACTCTTAACTACTCTTTGAAGTGGCCGAGCAAGCTATTCAGTTATCAAACCGCTGGAAAGAATGGACTGCAGCAGTTCTAATGGCAGGCCAACCACCACTTTCTCGGGGCAACTAGGGATCGGCAATAAATGCCATCCTTCCCAGCAACGCCCACATCCCAAGAATGAAAAAAACATTTTTCAATTTTTAGGAACTGTTTTCCCTTTCAAAATCAGTTTGAGGATGTTGAAAACGTAAACATTTTAAGCCTGAATTGATGACCTAATTAGTACCCTGCCTCCATTTGCGTTGAAATTGAGAAACAAAGAACATAGTGCTCCATCAAACCATTTGTTTTTATCTGTTTACACAATTAACTTCACCTAATTCCTTACCAGATTAATTTTTAATGGAGCAATATAAATCGGATTGATCATAAAAATTTGCATGGCACTGAACATAGTTCTCTCCTGAGCTGTGGGGTCAACTGTCTTGCAGGACATAAATCGCATCCCATAGGTCTTTGTAACATATTTTCTGTATCTTAAATCTAAGAGCAGTGCTGTAATTCAACAGAATTGTATTGCTATCTTTTCACTTTAAGGAAAAGTTATTGCCCTCTTTGTTCTGTTTAGATTTAAATTTGTTAAGTAGCATTTCTGCAAGGTTTCTTTTGACCTGGTGGTTGTTTGTAATCCTAAAACCATCTAGGCCTACGTTAAAATGGAGAAAAAGATTTCTTGTGCATGAAGTGGAGTGTTTTTTTTGTTCTTTGTGTTCGCTGGGGTGAAGAATGTCAATGGACTATAAGTAGATAGCAAAATTAAAAATGAAGAGGCAGGTATGGATATTAATACAATCAGAAAAAGGGGAATGGACAGAAACATTAGGACATTAAAGAGACAAAGGGCGTGTAAATAGTCAAGGAAGGAGGAGACCTAGGGAAATGCAACCAAATGGGAGAGATGGAAAGTCTGGGGATTCAAGTGTGGAATTAAAACAACTTGCATGCATATAGCACATTTAATGTAGGAAAATATTTTTAGGTGCTTTACAGGTGTGTAATGAGACAAAATCACTAAGCCAAAGGAGGAGATTTTGGGACAGGTGTCAAAAAGCTTGATCAGAGAAGTTTTAAGGCGGGTCTTAAAGGAGGAGAGAGAGATGGAGAGGTTCAGGGATAGAATTCCAGAGCTTGGGGCTGAAGACCTGGCTGCCAATGATGGGGCAAAGGGAGTGGGGAATGCACAATAACAAAACAGGTTTGGAAATAATGGATTAGATTTCTTCAGGTGTCCTGTGCCCGTATCAAATAATCCTAGGTCAGATACACAGCAGCTAAATGCACTCTTTCTGCTCTGCTCAATGGAAATTTTTTTCCAATTTGCAAAAGAGGCAGATATTAGTCTATTAATACTCCCATACCCTAACATTTCATTGCTTTGCAGTGGAGGGTGTGCACCAACTGTGGTATGCTATGGGTAATGCCTGTGCCAGTAGGTGATCTGTAGTTGGTTGGACACAGCTTTCAGAAAACGGTCACTCTGCTCACCACACTGTTGTATAACAAGCAAGACGGAACATTCTTTTTCTGAAATCTAAAGAGACTTTTTTGTTTTGAGTATGGGTATTCTACTGTTTAATTTCCACTGTTTATCATTTGCACAAAACTAAAAATATGCCACATAATCATCCCTTCAGTTGCACAAACTGCCTCAGACTATAGTGAAGGTAACTGCAATTGACTAGATTTAAAGTTTAAGAAATGTTGCGCTTTTTCCACAAAATTGAGGTTGTGATTCAGAACAAATTTATTAAAAAAAAATTATAGTAATTTACTGATGAGGCAAACTCAAAGTTTCCACTGCTGAAGATGCCATGTCCTGCCACTGCTTAATGAGCATCGTTGCTTTGTGTTAACATTGTGGTGCCATGCCAAGTGTAGCAGCTCCATCAGCGTGGGACCTCTGCTATGGGATCTTCTGATTTGTCTGCATTGCTCCTGGAATCATCCTAGACTTTCATCTGACAGGTGGTGTCCTGGTTGCTTTCAGATACAAGCCACTCGTTGACATTTTTTGCTTCTACAACAGTTTGGAAAATTGGATTAAGCTAGCGTCACTTTTAAACATGAGATTTATCCACATCTATCGCCACCATGCAAGAGTTTGCAGGCTTGAATTTGCGAGTTTGGGTAATGGGCCACAGCTGTTTCTGTAAACTGATAATATGAACACACAAAATTGACAGGCAGGAAAAGGTCAGCTGGTCATCAAGCCTGCGACAAAATACGTAATTCAACAATAAATTATACATTTGTACAAGGCAATGGTTAGGCTACAGTTAAGAGATTTGTGTGGAGTTTTGAGTGCTCCATTATAGAAAGAACATTATAACCATAGAGCCTGTACAATGTAGATTTACCAGGATGGCACCTATAGGCATGAGAAACTATACTTATGAGGAGAGACTTGTCAAACTGGACTATTTCCACTGGACCAGAGAAGGCCAAGTGGAGATTTTTTAAAAAAAAATGAAGGGTTTAGATTGGGTGAATAGGGAAGTACTTTTTCCTCTGATATGGAAGTCACTGACAGGGGGTCATCGAATAATAAAAAGTCACGGTGGGTGAGGAGAAGTAAAGAAGGAAATAGCACCTTTCACAACCGTAGGACGTCCCAAAGTGCTTTACAGCCAATGAAGTATTTTTGAAATGTAGCCACTGTTGTGAAGTAAGAAATACAGCAGCCAATTTGCACACAGTAATGTCTCTCAAACAGCAATGAGATAATGGCCAGATAATCTGCTGTAGTGATGTTGGCTGAGGGATAAATATTGGCCGAGACACCGGGGAGCACTCCTGCTCCTCTTCGAATAGTGCCCTGAGATCTTTTACGTCCATTTGAGAGGGCAGACGGGGTCTTTCTTTAATGTTGCACTTGAAAGACAGCAGCATTCCCTTGGTACTGCACTGGGAGTGTCAGCCTAGATTTTGTGCTCAAGTCTCCAGAGTGGGACTTGTGCACAAAAGGCCAGAATGCTACCCACTGAGTCACGCCTGATACAAAAGTTGGGAGAAAACTTTTTATGCAGAGTTGTGAAGAGCATTGAATGCTTTGCCATGGGTAGTAATTGAGACTGAGGCTGTTAACATCTTTTAAGGAAAGAGTAGCTAAACATGAGAAGCAAATGATACAGGGAAATGGGAAAAGACCAGGTCAGTGGGATTAGTTTTGGATTATGTGGGGTTCAAAACCCCTTTAACGAAAGACATTTGAAGGGAAGGGTTAACTGCACCCCTTTTAAACAAAGACATTTGAAAACCTGGTAATGTGGTAAATTGTGTTCTCTCAAATCCTGTTTTTTTTTTCCCTCAACAAAGCTGATGGCATTGGAGAAGTTTGAGTTTCGGGATCGAAGACATTGTACTGCGAATAGATATCTAGATTATTAAATAAAATAAGCTAGATGGATAGTATTTGCTTAAAGCATTGTCAGGCTTTCAAAACACAGGCTTTTGGAAGCACAAGCTTTTCAACACAGCGGGAGTAATGTAAGAAAAGGCAACAAGGGCATACATCAAAGGGAAAGCAATGATAGATGTGAAAAAAGCATGGGCCTTATACCTATCTGGTAATTTGTTCAAAGAACTGGGGTTTGTAAAACATCAAATAGTATTGCATCCAGCATATGGTCAAATGGTACAAAGAATGGATTTGAAGCTATTGAAGCAATCAAAATCGTTAGACGTCAGGACCATTAAAAATGTCCGGGCATAGAAATGTAAGGGGCTATCTCTACATGAAAAGCCATAAATAGAGACAGTAAAGGGGCTTTTTAGAATCCATGGTTCGAGCACATGGTCTTTCTACATCAAAGGGGTCTCTGATCATATGATCAAAGCTTAAACTGTCAATCATTAACATACCTCCAGTGAGGCATAGCATCAGGGAGCGATTGGACAAAAAGAATGACCCTCCCCAATCCTACGTCCTATTGGTTTTAAAAAAAAATGAAAAGAAGACTTTGGGAGAAGAACAGCCTCTTCACCACATGGCAGTCACAAGGAACACACTTAAAGGTTGTATATGTATTAATGACTTTTCTGTTACGTATATGAATTGTTAAGTCATTACATAATGTTGCAAATTGTTAAGTGTATAATGGGATTTCATAGAGGAAAGTCATACGTATGGTTTGATTTTTTTTTTGCTTCATGAATGCTCATATGAATGATAATATCATTAAATAATTACTTTTGATTAACCAAACTACCATGAGTGAGAGTGACTTTCTTTGCTTGACTATTTGCCCCGTTTCCAAGAATCTCTCAAAGTAAGGAATTCCCTACAATTGCTCGAGCAAAGAGCCAGCACAGACTGATGGGCTGAATGGCTTGCTTCCTTTGATGTAAACTTCCACGGCTCAAAACTTTTAATATCCTTGGAAAAGAAAGGAAGTCTTAAATCATCTTGAAGAGGGATGACAGCAGTTTGTGCTCGTACTTTGTGATATTCTCTAGTAAACTTGGTCCATTGTCTTCATTGCTGTTAATAAGGGAAGATGATATCCTGATGCATTTGCAGTGAAGGAACTCATCTGCAGGCTGTGCTGGAGTATTATCCATGAGGATGACCTTGGCAGGAACTTTCTGCTACTGCAAGTGACATATCTCACACTGTATAAACAAAGAGAGTTTATCATGAAATAGTTTCAAACATTCAAGCCAGTGTTGGATTGAGCACTGAGGTACTGGGTGAGGAGCAAGTTGTGGTTAAGATTCTTGAAAGCTTGGCATTTGGCTCATGTTCTAATGATCATTCTGTTGGTGTTTTTGTATGTCATTATCTTAATTTAAGTTCCTTGCTCTATACTTCAAGCTTTTTAACATCAGCTATACTTGAAATGAATGAGAACTTTTTTTAATTTGAAATCTTGATTTTTATGATCAGGCTTTTAATTGCACTCAACAGAACATGCCATCATAATAAACATGCCATCATAAAATTGTTTTTCATTTTAAAAAGACAAATGAGGTGTGTGTGTTTGAAGCTTAGTGTCTCGTATACTATTTCATTGATTTAGAATTGTCTCTTGAATATTGTCTTTATTATACCTAATTTTTAAAAAAAATCTGATTCTCTTTTGGCCTAACAACAATGTCTAGTTTGCAGAACTGTAATTCCAATGGAGTCTAAGGTTGTTATTTAAGCATTAAACTTTTTTTTAATACTTTGATAATGGTTTTTGTGCTAGGCAGTGGAGGTAATCTTTGTAGTTTTCTTGCTATTTTTGTGTTTATGTAAACTGTTGTTTGCTTTCTCTGTCTTTAGATATTTTGCCCTTTGCAAAACTCCCAGCCTATCATGACTGGTGGGCAGATGACCTGCTCTCAGCCTGCTGCTTTGATATGCTGTGTGCTACTAATATGCCATGCCACTGATCTGCATTAATTAACAGCTTTGCACCATTTGCAGTAGTTCAACAGTGCTGTGTTTATAGTACATTGAAACAGTTTAGGGTTTGTCTAAATTAAAGGATTATCATTCATTACGCAAGATACCTATGCTAAATCCATTCTTGGATAAAGGCTAACCTTCCAGTGCACTTGATTGATTTTTTTAAAAAAAAGCTGGACAAACCAAGCCATTAGGGCAGTCCTAAGTGGCACTTTCTTCGCAAATTCCTTTCTCATAAAACAAACTACAATCTGTCAGTCTTCTATTTGCTGCTTTCCCATTAGACCTCTGCTTTCAACTGTTTTTAAAGGTACTAGTGTGACCTGATTACTTAATTGCTGCTATCATGTGCACATTTTTGCTTTGAAAGCTTTTATGCAAATGTACATTATCATTTTAAAAATTACATATTGGGCAGTCACCAAACTTGTAATTTATTTACCAGTATCTAATATACTGTGCTACAAAACTGTGTTCATATGCTGTAGTGTAGACCAATTTTTGGTAACCAACCTTGCATGCAATTTAATACAAATGCTGTAGAAATTCTCACTATAGGAGGTTTATTTGTCACTGGTGAAGTCTCTTCATTCTCATGCAATTTAGTCATATTGTACCCTCCCTGTTTTAGGCCACCACATATCATTTACCTACAGAGGAGAGGATGGGTTATCTGCTCTTTAGAAAAGAGTAATGGTAGCTAAGGTCCTATTTTCTTGCCTGCCTCCATGTTGGTGAACTCTAAGACCGCTTCAATGTTAAGTAACTTTTAAAATGTTTTATTGCAGCAGAATCAGTCTTCTCAGTGGACAAAGGACAATGGCAGATAAGAGAGCCCTCAAGCTTTGATCTTACACCTTCAATGTAGCGATACCCTAGGCATGGGAATGAAGGCAACCACCATACAAATAATGCAAATTGAATTCAATCTTGGGCTGGGAGTTTTATTTATGTTAGGCAGAAGGTGTTACCAGGCTGTGCAATGAGGCAGTCTTGTGCAAGTGTACATCCTGTGAAAATTGACAGAGAATGGAGCTGCTGCTGCGTGCAGCTTATTTTCCTTAGTTTTGTGGTATGCATCAAATTAACCAAAGATGAGCCAGACTGAAAGGAATCTTTTATTTTTCTGCCAAGTCATATTTCAGTATTGTGTGTAATTACTTGTTTTTCATAAGCATTGAAATATTGCGGGTGATTTTAACTCCCTCTGTCTGGGGCTGTAGCACAGTGAAAAAGGAGGGGTTAGATGTACTTCCCGGTTCCCGCTCTGCCGCCATTTTTCCTGGAGCTTTTCACTGGGCAGCCGAGGCGTCCATCTGAATCAGACGAGAGCCTCACTAATCTAGACAAATTGGAGTCCAATGACGCACGTAGGCTCTTGATGCAATTTTAATGGCCTTTTGGGCGGAGTGTGCACCATGGATACACTTCTCAGTAAAACCTGGCAGTACAGCAGAAGAGGCCCAAAAAGATAAATGTTAAAGTTAATTATGGAGGAGCAGGAAAACTCCTCCAGGCTTTTCAAGAATAACGTGGGTCACTGCCACCCCAGCTTCCCATCCTGGATTTACCTTCCTGCTGGCTGGCTCTGAGCTGCCCAATATTGCGTTAGCCTGGGAATGGGGAGCAGCAGCGGGGCACCCATACGTTGCTGTCGGTATGGTAATAAAGTCCTGCCTTCAAAATGGACAGGCCTCCCGCTGTCGTGATCAAGTGGGCAGCTGCTCCACTGGTTGGCCACAATATTTAAAATGTACCCTTGTATGTCTAAATAAATGAGCAGAGCTATAGATGCAAACATATATGGCCCCTAACTCTCTCACTGTTGAGGATTAGACCAATTTATATCCATCTCAAGGTTGCTTCCCTACCCAAATGGAATATTGATTAAAGTTTAATTTTAATGTAGAAGAAACTTGGTTGGAGAAGGAGTGCACTTGTAGAGTTGGATTTTTTTTTTTTTCCCCCTCTTTGAATTTCTCAATGAAGGCAAAGCTTTGCAAGATACTTGAGATTATCTAAGTTTTGCACCTCCTAAATTTGAGAATTTAATTTATGTCAACATTTGTGTGGTGCAGATATAAAATGATTCAATATTTTATTTAGACAGACTGGTACCTCCCTGAGTTCAAAAAGGCGATGTTACCGGGACTTGATGGTTTGACTTTTCGGGAGAGGTTGGATAGACTGAGACTTTTTTCCCTGGAGAGTAGGAGGTTTAGGGGTGATCTTATAGAAGTCTATAAAATAATGAGGGGCATAGATAAGGTCGATAGTCAAAATCTTTTCCCAAAGGTAGGGGAGTCTATAACGAGGGGGCATAGATTTAAGGTGAGAGGGGAGAGATACAAAAGGGTCCAGAGGGGCAATTTTTTCACTCAAAGGGTGGTGAGTGTCTGGAATGAGCTGCCAGAGGCAGTAGTAGAGGCGGGTACAATTTTGTCTTTTAAAAAGCATTTGGACAGTTACATGGGTAAGATGGGTATAGAGGGATATGGGCCAAGTGCAGGCAATTGGGACTAGCTTAGTGGTATAAACTGGGCGACATGGACATGTTGGGCCGAAGGGCCTGTTTCCATGTTGTAAACTTCTATGATTCTATGTGCAAGTTCCCCCATCTCTGTCTACCACTAGATCCATTTTAATGCAAGGGTTCAGATTTGGCAGCTATCCTCCGTACTCTGTGCACGGTTGAAGTAAAGCGACTGTTGAGCGGTGTGAAATTTTCCTCTTGGCAACGGGGGTTTTGAATTCACTAGTTTTGTCGATTAAAGTTCTGTTGTCTCAATTTTGCACACTGTGGATGGGTGACTCACCATTGAGCTAGATGTACTATAATGCACAAAAGTAGTATATTTAGAAGTAGTCACTTGATGCCTCCCTATGAATAATACACTTGGAAGTAGCTACAAATCAAAAGCATCACTGAATCTGCAATAGATATTGCCTTCCATTGCCCAAAGTGAAAGTATTGCTTTTTTTCCATTACAGCTCAGAATGATTTAAAGCATTCTTTTCAATACTGATTTGAATCTTGCTTTCATTAGACATCAGCTGCCAGGTATGACAATGAAAGCTGTTTCAAGACCCAATATTGAATTCATTTTTACTTTATCTTTTTCTTTCTTCTTGAGTTGCTGTCATTAACAAGCTATCTGAACTCCGCAACAGACAGTTTGCTTTGAAAGGTAGATAATTAATGTCTAGTGTGTGTTTACATGGTCCAGGGGTCAGTCTTGTTCACTGCTAACAGACTGTACGTCAGCTATTTATTATTCTATGCATTTTAGAAACAGTCAGTGTTGTTTCCCTTGAGGAGTCATGACAACCTGGCTGCCTCTCAAATGACAATGAAGGCAATAATCGGTGACACCTAAATTAGAATTTCATTCTTATCCATCCAGTCGTAGCCAGAAAAGCACCTGCAATGGCTTCTTTTCCTGCTCCCACACTGTCACATCTGGAGTTCCACAAGGATCTATCCTTGGCCTCTTTATTTCTCATCATACATGCTGCCCCTTGACGATGACATCTGAAAACACATCATGTTCCACATGTACGCTGATGACAGTAGCTCTACCTCACCACCACCTCTCTCGACTCCTCCACAGTCTGATTTGTCACACTGCTTGTCTGACATCCAATAGTGGATGAGCAAAAATTTCCTCCAACTTAATATTGGGAAGACCGAAGCCATTGTCTTCAGTCCCCGCCACAAACTCCATTCCCTATCCAGTGAATCCATCCCTATCCCTGGCCACTGTCTGAGGCTGAACCAGACCATTTGCAACCATGGCGTCCTATTTGACCATGAGATGAACTTCTGACCACGTAGCTACCTGTCACCAAGATCACCTACTTCCACCTCTGTAACGTCGCCCGTCTCAGCCCCTGCCTCAGCTCATCTGCTGCTGAGACCCTCATCCATGCCTTTGTTATCACTAGATTTGGCTATACCAAAACTTTCCTGACTGGCCTCACTTCTTCCACCCTCCATGAACTCTGCTGCCCGTGTCCTAACTCGCACCAAGTTCTGCTAATCCATCATCCCTGTGCTCGCTGACCTACTTTGGTTCCTGGTCTGACAGCACCTCAATTTTAAAATTCTCATCCTTGTTTTCAAATCCCTCCATAGCTTCGCCCCTCCCTATCTCAGTAACCTCCTCCAACCCTCGAACCCTCAGAGCTCTGCGCATCCCTGATTTTAATCGCTCTACCATTGGCGGCCATGCCTTCAGCTGCCTAGACCCTAAGGTCTGTAATTCCCTCGGTAAACCTTCCCGCCTCTCTACCTCCTGCGTCTCACTACCTCTCCTCCTTTTTAAGAGGCTCCTTTTAAAACCTACCTTTCAATTGACCTAATATCTCCTTTATGTGGCTCGGTGTCATGTTTGATAACGCTTCTGTGAAGCGCCTTGGGATGTTTTACTATGTTAAAGGTGCTATATAAATGGAAGTTGTTGGTGTTCTGGCTGAATGGGGTCTGATTTGTCAGAAGGGATGGTGAGCAAGCAGTAATGTAGTGTGTGGGTGGGGACTTATGGCTATAGAATATTACGCAAATATAGGTGAGTCAAGCTATGAGTTGAAAATGAGTACAAATCTTATGGTACGGTTCTAAGTGAAACAAATTTGAGGTAGCCTCCACCCAGTTCTTAATGGGTGTGGGCCCATTACATGGAACTGTGCCGAAATTGGCATTAAACTGTCTGTCTTGCCTTGGAGAGTTCCACAAGGACATGGGGAGTGACAAATGAAATGTTGTAATGGCGCAGTGGGAGTGCTTTCATGGGAGGGTTAAAGGACATTGTTTGGAGTGCTACGAGCTTTTCTTGGCATCTGGCCCATTCCATACTTGATCTGGGAATATTTGATGTTGACAGTGGGTGTCTAAACTTATAAATGTTCCATTCCTGAGCACTGACATCCCTTGCTTTGATATGTGTGAATAATTACTCAAAGCAAAAACTGGACAAATGGCCTTTGAAGGTGCTAGAGTGTAAACAGATGTTCATAATATTGTAACAAAAGCAAAATACTGCGGCTGCTGGAAATCTGAACTAAAAACAGAAAATGCTGGTAACACTCAGCAGGTCAGGTAGCATCCGTGGAGGGAGAAAGAGTTAACATGTCAGGTCTGTTCTGACGAAGGGTCATCGACCTGAAACATTAACTCTGTTTCTCTCTCCACAGATGTTGCTTGACCTGCTGAGTATTTCCAGCATTTTCTGTTTTTAATTCATAATATTGTACTTGCCTTAGTGAATTTCAGTTTGCATTCAGAAATAATCTCTCTGCAGAAATTTGCCTTGCTATTTAAGCGACATTAAAATAAATTCTGACACCACAGTTGCCCAAATGCTTACATTTAGAAGTAGTGATCACAGTTAATTCCATGAGAGAAAAACTATTGGTGTATTCTTCCAGTATTGCAAGTATATAACTTCAGCTGTGATAGTAGAAATGCAGTAAGGTTACTATTGTCTGTGAAGCTTTATTGATATCAACGATTAACCACAAATGAGTGGATGTAGTTCATGTACTTGGTTTCAGCAGACCTGTATAAGTCAGACCATCCAGATGTGTGTATGTGTTGCATGTTATTTATGATGTTTTTAGTCATTCCTTTATATTAATGCTACATTTTTTGTGTTTTTCAGATTAACAGAACCGTCAGGATATTTAACAGATGGACCAATAAATTATAAATATAAAACTAAATGTACATGGTTAATTGAAGGATAGTAAGTATGTCTTTATTCCAAAATTGATTTTTAAAATGCATCAAATAGTTCAAAGTTTGGGGAGGCATTAATCCTGATTTTGATACAATGATTTTAATTAGCTTGGTGAAAATACTTTGAGTTTTTCATGGGTGATCTCGATCAGTGGCAACTTATACATATTTTAAATACTTGCAGTTTGTTTTGGTCTCTTTAAATAGTTTGTTCTTAAAATGCAGTTTTCAGGTAGAAGTAGATTTCTCAATTGGCAGCCTTTTAAGCAAAGGAATTTGTGCTGAAAGTAATGTGGATTGGAATTACGTTGAATTTAAATTGAGAAATTCATAATTAGGTATGTAGTGCATAGAATAAAATGCACTGAAAATTCTTACTCCGTTTACATCCATTTGTTCAATTTTCACAAGCGTAAAAATCTAAGGGGAATAAAGTATACAATTTTCTCTCAACTGGGAAATAGTGACCATAACCTAGTTGGATTCATATTGAAAATAGATTAAAAAGAGGAGTCAAAGATGAAGGTGTTTGAATGGAAATGAGTTCACTTACCAGGCTCAAAGAGATGGGTAGAAAAATGGCAGATCAAACAACACAGTGGCTGGGAAGTACTTGATATGAGATGGCTAGGGTACAGGTTAAATACATTTTGACTAGGAGTAATGGTGTGTCTGAGGCAGGCAATCCTTGGATAAATAGATTAGAATAGAAATGCGGTTTAAGAGGAGGCATATGATAAGTAGAGGGAGAATAGTACAAGAGAAAACTGAGAAATATAAAATAGATATGAAGCAAAAGGGAGATTAAGAAGGTTGAGAGTTATGAATGAAAACTGCCTGTCAACATAAAATGAATATCAAAATGAGTGCATAAGTAAAAGGATAATCTCAGAAGGTTTGGGACCATTTAGAGATAGAGGTCCTCTTGTAGATGAAGAAATGGTGATGTTTGAATATTTTGCTTCAGTTTTTACAGAGGAAGGTAAAAGTGGGATTATTGGATTAACTGAAGAGGATAGGGAACAGTCACTACTGGAGATAAATATGTAAAAGGAAACTATTAAAAAATTAATAAGACCTAAAAGTAGAAAAGTGATCTGGCTTAGATGGCATGCATCCTAGAATACAGAAGGGCTTTGGGGATGAATTGGTGGAGGTAGTAATCATAATTGTTTAAAAAAAATCTTTGAAATCAGGCATTGTGCTGAACGACTGCAAAATTCTCACTTTTAAAACAAATAATTCTTTTTCTTTTGTAGTCCAAATGCAGTATTAAGGTTAAGGTTTAACCACTTTGCCACAGAATGTAGCTGGGACCATATGTATGTATATGATGGCGATTCAATATATGCACCTTTGATAGCTGTATTCAGGTAAGTTTGAAGAACTTTATTGTATTAGATCTAAGATGGCTCACTTGATATGTGAGCTGCTGTAAATTTTGTGCCGTTTTCCAGTTTTAACACATTGAACAGTGTTGTAGCATAGCATTAACTTTTTTAAACCTAGATTGTTTGCAGTATTAGTGTATGAATGCTCAACATGCTTGACATTCCTCTGTTATTTTAAATGGATTAATACCTTTGCTCAGTGGTAACACTCACCTTTTGAGTCAGAAGATTATGGGTTTAAGTCCAACTTCAGGAACTTGAGCACTTAATCAAGGCTGACGTTTCACTGCTGCACAGAGGGGTTGCTACACTGTTGGAGGTGCTGTCTTTTGGATGAGATGTTAGACCAAAGTCTCACCTGCACCCCCCCCCCCTCCCCCCAAGGTGAATATAAAGATCCCCTGACACTATTTAAAGAGGAGCAGGGAATTATCCTTGTGTCCTGGCCTGTATTTATCCCTAAACCGACATCAATAAAACAGGTTATCTCATTGGAATATGGGAGGCAATTTAATGTTTTTATTGAAAGCCTGTATGTATTTAAAAAAAAACTATTAAACAGAAGAGTGGAAGGAGAAACATTGCAAACTGATGTCCTGGCGTTTGTCACTTTCAAAACTTGTGTATTTTCTGTTGTATATTTTGTTAGTTTATAATATTGAACATTGCAACGTAGAGAAATATGAGACTTAGGCATTCCTTCTTTCTCAACACTGAAGTGAGATCTTCAATTAATTTTTTGACTAAGGTATTGAAGTTATGCTTTGGTACTCGAGTGGATCTTGGTCCTATACAATTCTTCTAGGCAAAATAAATGTCATAATTGCAGTGTTTTGTTCTGTTTTAATTAGTTTGATAGTTGCATAGCGGTTTCATTACTGTCTCTGCTTCTACTCAACTTATATTGTGATGACGATGGAGAGAGATCAACATTTGCACGTGAATGTTAAAAATGCTGCTTTACATTTGTAAAAACTGTCAGTTTCAGAAACTAATGTGAGAGTTAATGAATGTACCAAAGTTAACCTATATAATTCCCTCTCCCTTCAAATCTGAACACTTCTTTGTATATTTAAAATTCATGTGCAACAGGTACTGTGTTCTTGTATGCTTTTCTAATCTTCCTTTTCTGGGTCTTGAAACAGCCTCTCCACATGAGCACTAAGCAATTGAGGACAAATGGTCAAAATCAGGGCCAATTGTTTTGTTTTTCTTTTTAAAAACTGTGACTCATTTTATCATTTCAGCTGGTATGAAACATGTTTGCTCTGCATTGTTGTAGTTCAGAAAATGTTACACTGTGGCCCCAATATTAGCTTGGAGCCAGGAAGAGAGCAGGGGTGGGAGAAGGAGAGGGGTTTGAAGACGGAAAACCCAGAAGTAAAGGTTTCCCGCAGGTCCGACCGAATTTAATGGTAGGGCCTGCTTTAAAATTTTACTAAGGCTTCCCGCTTGATTGTGGGTAGGCTGCCTGTGGGATGGGAAAGCAGGCAGGGAGTAGATAGATGCCAGGAGGGAGATCACTACAAGCAGATGCTGGAAGGTGGGAAAATATTTATAATTTGTGCAGTTAGAGGTTGGGGTTGAACATTGTCTGAGGGATGGGGGGGTGATCTTGGACATCGGGGAGTGGGGGGCTTGGCCAATTGGAGGTCTGATTGCAGCAGTTGAGCTTGTTGGGCCTGGAGGAAACACTACTATTCTCCTGGCCCACAAGCAGTGTAATAAAGGCACTTACCTCATGATCCAGCCCCTCTTGCCTCCTTTTCATTGGTGAGATTCACAAGCCGCGGGAAACCTGCGCTGGAGATGTTTAAATTTAAAGGATTGTGAAATTCAATTTAAAAAGACCTAATTAATGCCTCCGTTGGAGCCGGGTTGCGGTCGTGCTCGAAAAATCAATTATTTAAAGCATCCACCCGCCACCAACCCACCCGTTCTTGGGGGTTAAAATCCCCCCACTCCTCCTGTGAGTCTGAGAAACAGACGCCTGTGATTGGTAGCTCCTCAATACATAGCAATATAACCCACTCGTTTTGTGACTAGGAGATGTTGGAAATGTTGAGAGCAGTGTCACCCAGAGTCAGGGGAGAGGAATGCATCGTGCTAGTGAATGTTGAACTGCAAAACAAGTTAATGATTGCGCGTTTCCTTTTGTCGCTTCTCAGTTTCTATTTTGGTTTGATATTTTGATCTCATTTTTGCACTTTATTTCTCCCTGACGAGTGAAGGTTTTTTTTTGTTTTGTTGCCTTTTTTTGATATTCTGGAACCACTTTTTTCTCAGTTTACCTATAGGTTTCCTTTTCCTGCTAAACTGTCAGCTGTTTCTTTTCAAGGAGATGCTGGCTGCTTTATGCTAGTATTGAACTTGCCAAAATCCCACCTCGCCACAGACACCGGTATGCGGTGCTGTGATTATGCTGTGACTCTACTGAATGAGCTTTCATATTGGTGCACATGTGCAGTGCTTGAGTAGCAATAAATACAGAAAATTCAACAGCATTACCGGGTAAACAGGACAGTGTGGTTTCTCAATGATGAAACTGGGCTGTCATGCACAATCTGAAACATTTGAGTTGCATTGGGAGATTTGTCCTGGTGATATAAAGTGCAGTAGTGTTGTAAACTAGGAATGTGAGCGGTTTTATTATATCACTGTTTTAAATATGTATATCTGAATATGAAGTGGGGCAAGTGAAGCATGTTTTAGTGAGAGCATCTGGGAAACAGTGATCACTTCCATTAGGTTTATGGAAAGGGACAAAGAACAATCAAAGATGAAGACACTTGACTGGAAGAGAGCTAGTGTCTGAGTTGAAAAGGAATCTGGTGTAGCTGGGTTTGGAACAAAGATTGGCAGGTAAAACAGTACATGAGCAACGAGAGAGTTTGGGTGCAGACTAAACATCCTCCCATGAGGAGGAAAGGAGGGGCATCCAAAGCTAGGGCTCCCTGGATGACTAAAGAAATTGAGATTAAAATGAAACACAAAAAGGAAGTTTACGATAAATGTCAGGTTCATAATTCAGTGGAGAATTGAACAGAATACAGAGTTAACAAGAGAATTGAAATAGGAAACGAGGGGCAAAGGGATTGTAGGAGAGAAGATTAGTGGGTAACATAAAAGGGAACACAAGTCTTTTATAAACTTATAAAGTGTAAAAGGATAGTCAAAGAAAGAGTGAGGCTGATTAGAGACCAAAAAGGAAATCATGTTTTGGAGGCAAAGGGCATGACTGGGGTACTGAATGAGTACTTTTTGTATCTGACTTCAAAAGAGGATGCTGCCAATCTCAGTAAAGGAGGAGGGAGTAGAGAAATTGGATAGGATAAAAATAGATAGAGGAGGTACTTAAAAGATTGACAGCACTCAAGGTAGTAAAGTCACCTGGTCCAGATGGGATACATCCTAAGTTGCTGAGGGAAGTAAGAGTGGAAATTGTGTCGGCTCTGGCCCCAATCTTTAAATCCTCCTTGGATATGGGAGTGGTGCCAGAGGCCTGGAGGGTGTTACACATGTTACACCCCTGTTGAAAAAATGGGAGAGGGATATACATGGTAACTACAGGCCAGTTAGCCTGACGTCTGCAGTGGGGATACTTCTAGAGACCATAATCTGGGACAAAATGAATTGTCACTTGGAAAAAACATAGGTTAATAAATGAACAGCGAAATACCGTGGATGCTGGAAATCTAATAAAAACAGAAAATGCTGGAGAAGCTCAGCAACTAAGGCAGCATCTGTGGAGAAAGAAAAAGAGTTAACGTTTCAGGTCTGAAGAAAGGCCTTCGACCTGAAACGTTAACTGTTTCTTCCTCCACAGATGCTGCCTGACTTGCTGAGTGTCTCCAGCATTTTCTGGGTTAATAAATGATTGCCAACACTGATTTGTTGAAGGCAAATTGTGTCTGACAAACTTGATTGAGTTCTTCAAGAAATAATGGAGGAGGTTGATGAAGATAATGCAGTTGATGTTGTGTATATGGACTTTCAAAAGCTGTTTGATAAAGTGCCACATAATCGACTTGTCAGTAAAATTTAAGCCCATGGGATTATAGGGGCAGTGGCAGCGTGGATACGAAATTGGCCGAGACAATATATATATATAAAACCTGGACTTGGGTATAGAGGGCAGAATTTCAACGTTTGCAGATGATACAAAATTTGGAAATGTAGTAAACAGTGAAGTGGATGGTAACAGACTTCAGGAAAACATAGATAAACTGGTGAAATGAGCAGACACGTGGCAGTTGAAATTTCGTGGCGAGTGATTCATTTTGGGTGGAAGAATGAGGAGAGGCAATATAAATTAAATGGTACGAATTTAAAGGGGGTACAAGAGCAGATAGAGACCTTGGGGGTTCACATTCACAAATCTTTGAAGGTGGCAGGACAAGTTGAAGCTTTTTTTAAAAAAAAAGAGCATATAGGATCATTGGCTTTATAATTAGAGGCATAGGGCCTGACATTAGGAGGGAGGCAGGTTGGCGGAGGGCGTTGACTGGGCGCGTGGGTAACGTGCCCAGTGAATTCAGGGTGTTCCGCACGTGATCGCAGCCTAATTGAAGGTACTTGCGCATGTTTCCGGGTTTCCCGTTCCAGACCTGCATGGCAGGTGCACTGCGCACCTGCATCACAGGCTGTCAGCAGGAGGAGCCCCATTTAAAGGAGCAGTCCTCCAATGCTCCTCCTGCAGCAAAGAACCAAATTGGCAGCATAGAGCAGCCCAGAGGCAAGGCTGCTCCAAGGTTCTCAGACTCCTCACTCCAGGTGCTGTTCGATGGGGTCAGGAGGAGGAGGGAAACGTTTTTCCCAGCGGACGGGAGGAAATGACCTGCATCTGCCACCAAGAAGGTCTGGCTCGAGGTGGCGGAGGAGGTCAGCAGCAGCAGTAACATCTCCCGAACCTGGGTCCAGTGCAGGAAGCGCTTTAATGACCTAACCAGGTCAGCCAAAATGAGTATACTTACGCATTCTCCCATACTCAGTCTTCCACATCACCTCCACCATCACCCAACTCCTTCTGCACTACCACCACCACCACAAGGCTCTCGCATCATTCCTCACATCCACTCAACCATCATCCTCACCTTGCCTGCACTTACTCACCGCCCCAGTTCCCATTGGAACACAGCCACGAGATTGTATGAGGATTGGGTTGCGTGGTAATGATTCACACGCACCCTCCCATGCATCTCCCTCATGGTCACTCCCACCCACACCAATGCATGCAGCGGGTCACTATCACACCTGTCTTTTGCCTTGATAGGAGAAGAGATGCCAGAAGGCCCAGGAGAGGGATGATGACTAAAGTGGACATGGAAGTGGGGACGCCATTCAAAGTGCTTCCACATCTCACCTGTTGCCCCCCTCAACCAGTACCCGCAATGCTGCCTCCTCCTAGGTGGTCGAGTCTGCCCCTGCACAGGTGTAGGTGGAGCAGTCTTTGGAGGGGTCCTCACGGGCACTGAAACCCAGAGGGCATCTGTGCAAAGCATCTAATTGGTCAGGGCATGGACAAGAGCAACCTGCCACTACCTCTGCTGAAGCCACAGTAGTAGCACCACGTAGGGGTTCCCGTAAACCTAAGGCTAAGGTTTTGTGAGCACAAAGGGGATGCACAAGGGTGTATGACAATGTCATGTTTTTCATTTAGTTTTTTGTTTTGCCAAGCGCATTAAAATTTGTTATCACCACTACTGCCATGTCTTTGTAAATCTTGTCTGGTTTGTGCAATAATTCCCTTTCCTGAGGATCACTATGAAGACCCACACCTGATGCCACCCATTGTGTCTCTGCAGAGTGGGTGTAGGTGTATTTACAGGGCTCTTTTGTGCAGACGACTGAGAGATGCCGACAGTGTCCCCGGTGGCACCCTGGAAGGATGCGGAGGGGAAGTTGTTGAGGGCAGTGGTGACTTTGACAGCGACAGGTAAGAAGATGGTGCTAGGGCCAGCTGGGAGCAGCTCGGCATGAAGGAGGCTGCAGATGTCCACAACTGCATGTCGAGTGAGTCTGAGCCTCCGTGTGCACTGCTCCTCAGAGGTCCAGGAAGCTGAACCCTGTGGCGAGGGTAGTACCTCCTGTGGTTGCCCTCCCTCCTGCTGTGCAGGTAAATGTGTCACAGCACTGTTGTGGAGCACCACGTGTCAGAGGTGGACGACGTGGCCGGCGAGGATGGTGATGCTGTTCATCATCCGAGGAGGACATGACTGCAGCTATGGCGGCCCCCATCCGCAAGATGTACGGTTGAGGGGGTCCGCAAGGTAGGTAAATGTGTCCGTACACCGGGGTTGTGGCTCCAAGTAAGTGGGAGTCCTGCATGCGGGGGCTGCGTGTGCATCTAACCCGAAAGTGGGCAGGTTGGAGCCGGGCTCCGGACCCGCCCTGGGAATCCCCAATTTTCAGAGCACCACGAATGGACCCGCTCAGCCATCCTAAAATCGACCCTATAGAGTGCAAAAGCAAGGAAGTTATTCCACGCATTTCTGAATCACTGGTTAGGCCTCAGCTGGAGTATTGTCCAATTCTGGGCACCATATTTTAGGAAGGATGTCAAAGCCTTGGAGGGTGCAGAGGAGATTTATACCAGAATCAGACCAGGGATGAGGCCCTTCAGTTATGTGGAGAGACTAGAGAAGCTGGAATTGTTCTCTTTAGAGCAAGGTTAAAGGGAGATTTAATCGAGGTGTTCAACATTAGGAGGATGTTTGATAGAGTAAATAAGGAGAAACTGTTTCCACTGGCAGGAGGATTGGTAACCAGAAGACACAGTTAAGATATTTGGCTAAAGAGGGGAGATGAGAAGAAATTTTTTAATGCAGCGGAATGTTATGATCTGGAATGCATTGCCTGAAAGGGTGGTGGAAGCAAATTCAATAGTAACTTTCAAAAAGGAATTGGATATACACTTGAAAAGGAAAAATGTGCAGGGCTAAGGGGAAGGAGCAGGGGAGTGGGACTAATTGGTAGCTCTTTCAAAGAACCGACATAGGCATGATGGACCGAAAGGCCTCCTTCTGTGTTATATGATTCTTTGAAATACAGAGCAGGCACATCAGTATGTGACAAAAATGAGGTATTTTTTGGCATCTTTCGAGTTGTCCCTTTTGCATCCAGTCATAGTACATAAGCAATTTAAAAAAAAAACGCGGTTCAGAATTCTGTACTAAGCTTAGTTCATTTCTGTGTAGCAGATTTTGTTGGTAACGGGCTTGGAGGGGGACGGGGGGGTAGAATTAAGTCAAGATATATTCCTGCCAACTTTAGTGGGTTTTGTTCAGAAAATGCACAATATCGCACACCTATTAAGACTGAGTGCATCAATGGTTCTTGACCTTAATGTTTATTCTGGTTAATGCAGTATAATAGTGAGTCTGTGTCTTTTGGTTGGTAGTGAAAGTGTATGATTCATTTGTCTGATTTTTTTTTTATATATATCGTGGGCTTCAGTTCCACAAAGCTTTCTTATTTAAAGAATTCTGTAAATTATTGCTACTTTTAAATACAAAAAAATCACCAATAGTGATGAGTGAATTCAAAGATATAATAGAACATGGACATGTTTTGAAAGGGCAAAGGACATTCAATATATAAAAGGTTAAAGGACTTGAGTCTTAAACATTTTTTTGTTCCTGGAAGTGTTAAAATATAAAAAGAACTCATCTTTAAAGTTCTACATGTCTTAAAATTTCAGCTACTTTTCTGTCAGAATTTCAGGTTATCATGAACTGTGTTTCAGCGTTACTGAATTAATTATTGAAATTATGTGAATTGCTTTTCCACAATTTGTCACTAATCTTGAGCAAGATTAATGTTCTAGCATTGGTATCTTTGCCATACTTCAGTGTGTGTTTTCTGGTGAATATGTGTATTAAATTATAGTGCTATTATCTCGCATGCTGATCTTGATGTACTACTTTATTTTCATTCTCCCCACAGTGGCTTAATAGTTCCAGAGGTACGTGGAAATGAGACTGTACCTGAAGTAGTTACCACGTCTGGCTATGCATTGCTGCACTTTTTTAGTGATGCTGCTTATAACTTAACTGGATTCAATATTTTTTATTCGTAAGTACAATTAACATACAGCATTTATACTTAAGCACATTGTGACAAAATGGGAGATTTGTGTATTATATTTTCTATGACTTCAACTTGCATTTATATAGCACCTTTTTAACATAGTAAAATGTCCCAAGGTGGTTCACAGGAACGTTATAAAACAAAATTTGACACCGAACCACACGAGGAGGTATTAAGATAGGTGACCAAAAGCTTGGTCAAAGAGGTAGGTTTTAAGGAGTCTCTTAAAGGAGGAGAGAGTGGTAGAGAGGCAGAGGGGTTTAGGGAGGGAATTCCAGATCTTAGGGCCTCGGCAGCTGAAGGCATGGCTGTCAATGGTGGAGCGATTTAAAAAAAAAAAAAAAAAAATCAGGGATGTGCAAGAGGCCAGAATTGGAGGAGCACAGAAATCTGAGGCTTGTAGGGCTGGAGGAAGTTAGAGATAAGGAGGGGTGAGTTCCTGTGAGTAAAGAAGGATGAGAATTTTAAAATCGAGGCGTTCCCGACCAGGAGCCAATGTAGGTTAGTGAGGACAAGGGTGATGGGTGACCGGGACTTGGTGTGAGTTAGGAATCAGGCAACAGTTTTGGATGAGCTCAAGTTTATGGAGGATGGAAGGTGGGTGGCCGGCCAGGAGAGCATTGGAATAGTTGAGTCTAGAGGTAACAAAGAAATGAATGAGGGTTTCAACAGAAGATGGGTTGAGATGGGCATGTTATGGAGGTGGAAGTAGGCGGTCTTGGTAATGGAGCAGATATGTGGTCGGAAGCTCAGCTCAGGGTCAGATAGGATGCCAAGGTTGCGAACAGTCTGGTTCAACCTCAGACAGTGGCCGGTGAGAGGGATGGAGTCGGTGGCTAGGGAATGGAGTCTGTGGCGTGGACCGAAGGCAATGGCTTCGGTATTCCCAATGTTTAATTGGATGAAATTTCTGCTCATCCAATACTGGACAACGGACAAGCAACGTGACAGATATTCTTTTAATTTCCTTCCATGATTACCAACTGATCTAAATATTCGTGAGTTTCTATGTATTTGTACCCTTTTCCCTTCCCCTTGCTCCCGCCCCCATTTTATTTTCATGGCCTCATTGCCAACGACAGTGATGGATGCCTATTCAGAAGGGCTGAGTAATTTTCCAAAGAAACACTCTTTTTCAATTCCCATTTTCAATAGTGAACAATTCTCTAACTCTTGTCTCCAGTAACAAATTTCTCCATCAAGATGGAGTCTCCATTCTCATGGCCTTCCAATTGCAGAACAAGGCTACACATTAATGTCTATATAATGTGGGAGTGGGAGGTGAGGGGAAAAGTGTGCAAATACATAAATTGCGGTGGTTCTATCGGATACTCACAACTATTTAGATCAATTGGTAATCATGGAAGGCAACTTAATGAAGAATACCTCTGCCTTTTTTCCCTTTGCAACCTGAGAGGAATCAGGAGTATTATATTCAGTCCTGTTGCATGTTCTATCTACCATTGCACTTTATACACAAATCATTCAAGTGACCAATCAAATAAACTATGTTCAGTACTATATTTATCAGTGGTTTTTAATTTCAGATCAAGGTCAGTAACTTTAATCAATAGGAATTCTTTTTTATGTTCTAGCAAACCAAATTTAGCAAAGGCATCTGATTAAGAAAAGTAAGGTAGTAGCTGGCTTGTTTAAATTTGTGTAACTTTTTTTGAATAAGATAATCTAATACTAACTAACTATACATTCATCATTTCTTCAAAGATTAGGTATAAACACTGTGTCAATGGGCAGTCATATGCTAATGCAGCACACAAATAATTGGGTTTTTGATAAGTACATTAAATTCTATGTGGCTCTGATAAGGCATTCCCTGTCGAGTGGAGAAATGTTAATAGTATCCTGAGTGGCATCACTATTTTCTGCCAAAGCAGCTGTTTACCAGAGGGATGTGACTGGAGATGAGTCAAATATGCATTTGTGTATGGAGTGCAAATCATAGTTGAAACACTACAACAGAATTAATTTTAACCATGCATGGGAATACAGCAGCAGTTTAGTTGGCTAGATGGTTGTGTCCTTGAATATGGGTGATTTTGTCGAATGTAGTGGAACTCATTTAGGATTTAAATTTTAAAGCCATTACATGTTTCAATCAAAAATATTAGATGATAAAGATGGTGTTGACGTGGAGATCAAGTTTCATTATTGTCAGTTACATTCAGTATGCACAGACCAGCACTTTTCCACCAGTAAAATTTGATTAGTTTGATCAGAGTTGGTTTATCCCATTGTTCATTTTTTGTAAAATAAAATTATAAAATGTGGCCAAAAGATAAAAGTTAGTATTGTTGGCAAACATCTTGAATTTTATCGAATCCTAAACCATTGCCAAAGAAAATAACATCAATCAATCTCACTTGTTATGCTGGTTACAAGAAAAGGGAGCTACTTGGGGCCAGTGAGAGGACACTTTTTTAAGATACCAAGTCTGCATGTTGAGTTTCAACAAGGGTGAAATTTACATTTGTTTTAAAAGGTCAGATGTTATTTCTGTGCAACCGCATTTTGTGACCAAATAACTCACTTGGGTCAGTTTACTGGGGAAACTTGTTGCAATGAAGTCAGCCTTCAAGTAAAAATTAAAATTTTCACGGACCAGGTTATGAAAATATGTGATGGTACAAACTGAATTTCTCTAACACAGTTCAGGAAACTTGAGTTGAAGTTCTAGTGAATTTATTATTGAGACTTAAGTTTTTTTATTAAATATGATTGTTAAAGAATTTGCATCTGCCACAGAAATCTACTTTAATTCAGTAGTGTCACTTGCTTATCATGGAAGCTAGCTCCCACTGCCCTATACCCACTATTGTAAACAATTTTACAACACCAAGTTATAGTCCAACAATTTTATTTGCAAATCACAAGCTTTCGGAGGCTTCCTCCTTCCTCAGGTGAATGTGGAAATGAAATCCTCGAACCTTTCGCATTTATAAATCACAGAACAATACCTGGTGATTGCAGATAGTCTTTCCAACTGCCCGTTGCCAAGGCAACCAAAGTGTTCAGACAGAGAGGTGTTACCTACAGGGCCACCGAATATACAAAATCCTCTTTTCAAGCTTCCACCCTAACCACGTCAAAGAGGCCATCCCCTATGGACAGGCCCTGCGAATACACAGGGTCTGCTCAGACGAGGAGGAACGCGATGGACACCTACATACGCTGAAAGACGCCCTAGTAAGAACGGGATATGACGCTCGACTCATCGATCGACAGTTCGGACGGGCCACAGCGAAAAATCGCATAGACCTCCTCAGAAGACTAACACGGGACGCAACCAACAGAGTGCCCTTCGTCGTCCAGTACTTCCCCGGAGCGGAGAAACTACGCCATGTTCTCCGCAGCCTTCAACATGTCATCAATGACGACGAACACCTCGCTATGGCCATCCCCACACCTCCACTACTCTCCTTCAAACAGCCACCAAACCTCAAACAGACCATCGTTCGCAGCAAATTACCCAGCTTTCAGGAGAACAGCGTCCACGACACCACACAACCCTGCCACGGTAACCTCTGCAAGACATGCCAGATCATCGACACAGATACCACCATCACACGAGAGGACACCACCCACCAGGTGCACGGTTCATACTCCTGTGACTCGGCCAACGTTGTCTACCTCATACGTTGCAGGAAAGGATGCCCCAGAGCATGGTACATTGGCGAGACCATGCAGACGCTGCGACAACGGATGAACGGACACCGCGCAACAATCGCCAGACAGGAGGGTTCCCTCCCAGTCGGGGAACACTTCAGCAGTCAAGGACATTCAGCCACCGACCTTCGGGTATATATTTTTTTGGGTTGTTTGTATATTCGGTGGCCCTGTAGGTAACACCTCTCTGTCTGAACACTTTGATTGCCTTGGCAACGGGCAGTTGGAAAGATTATCTGTAATCACCAGGTATTGTTCTGTGATTTATAAATGCGAAAGGATCGAGGATTTCATTTCCACATTCACCTGAGGAAGGAGGAAGCCTCCCAAAGCTTGTGATTTGCAAATAAAATTGTTGGACTATAACTTGGTGTTGTAAAATTGTTTACAGTTGTCAACCCCAGTCCATCACTGGCATCTCCACATCATCTATACCCACTAGGCAGTGGGACCTGCGAGTGCAACAATTAAACTGTCTTCTGCACATGTGCTTGTTCATTCTGTCCAAATGCAAACCATAAGGCGAGATGACATTCTGCTTTATTTGCAAACTCCTTTTATTCTGCAATAAACATAACATAACTGAGTCCGATGAGACCACCCTGGTGCAATCAATATAACTTCTGTTTGAGTGCTATTATAAAAATAAAGAACGTGCATACACTAGTCTATGCTGGCGGGTCATTTAACTCTATTTAAAAGCATAATCTCGTTCTGCATCTTGACTGAGCCTGGGCAGAGGTATTTTCCTCTTTGCAGCCTTTCTGCTGCTTGTCTGACTTATGTATCCGTGTCCTCATTTTTAACAGCCTTTCTTTGGAGACTAGTAGAGATCAAAAGAATTTGACAATACCAAGGTGCTAATTAATAGGTGGGATGGGCAGTTGTTATGCATAGATTCCAAATAATAGAGTCATAGAGTCATAGAGTTATACAGCACGGATAGAGGCCCTTCGGCCCATCGTGTCCACGCCGGCCATCAGCCCTGTCTACTCTAATCCCATATTCCAGCATTTGGTCCGTAGCCTTGTATGCTATGGCATTTCAAGTGCTCATCCAAATGGTTCTTGAATGTTGTGAGGGTTCCTGCCTCCACAACCCTTTCAGGCAGTGAGTTCCAGACTCCAACCACCCTCTGGGTGAAAAAGTTCTTTCTAAAATCCCCTCTAAACCTCCCGCCTTTTACCTTGAATCTATGTCCCCTTGTTATAGAACCCTCAACGAAGGGAAAAAGCTCCTTAGTATCCATCCTATCTGTGCCCCTCATAATTTTGTACACCTCAATCATGTCCCCCCTCAGCCTCCTCTGCTCCAAGGAAAACAAACCCAATCTTCCCAGTCTCTCTTCATAGCTGAAGCGCTCCAGCCCTGGTAACATCCTGGTGAATCTCCTCTGCACCCTCTCCAAAGCGATCACATCCTTCCTGTAGTGCGGCGACCAGAACTGCACACAGTACTCCAGCTGTGGCCTAACCAGTGTTTTATACAGCTCCATCATAACCTCCTTGCTCTTATATTCTATGCCTCGGCTAATAAAGGCAAATTTCCCATATGCCTTCTTTACCACCTTATCTACCAAGTCCGCTGCCTTCAGGGATCTGTGAACTTGCACACCAAGATCCCTCTGACCCTCTGTCTTGCCTAGGGTCCTCCCATTCATTGTGTATTCCCTTGCCTTGTTAGTCCCTCCAAAGTGCATCACCTCGCACTTTTCCGGGTTAAATTCCATTTGCCACTGTTCCGCCCATCTGACCAACCCATCTATATCGTCCTGCAGACTGAGGCTATCCTCCTCGCTATTTACCACCCTACCAATTTTTGTATCATCAGCGAACTTACTGATCATACCTTTTACATTCATATCCAAGTCATTAATGTAGACCACAAACAGCAAGGGACCCAGCACCGATCCCTGTGGTACCCCACTGGCCACAGGCTTCCAGTCACAAAAACAACCTTCGACCATCACCCTCTGCCTTCTGCCACTAAGCCAGTTTTGTATCCAAAGTGCCAAGGCACCCTGGATTCCATGGGCTCGTATCTTCTTGACCAGTCTCCTGTGGGGGACTTTATCGAAGGCCTTACTGAAATCCATGTATACCACATCCACTGCGTTACCCTCATCCACACGCCTAGTCACCCCCTCAAAAAATTCAATCAAATTAGTCAGACATGATCTTCCCTTGACAAAGCCATGTTGACTATCCCTGATTAATCCTTGCTTCTCCAAGTGGAGACTAATTTTGTCCTTCAGAATTTTTTCCAATAATTTTCCTACCACTGATGTTCGGCTCACTGGCCTGTAGTTCCCCGGTTTTTCCCTACTCCCCTTCTTGAATAATGGTATTACATTAGCGGTTCTCCAGTCCTCTGGCACATCCCCTGTGGCCAGAGAGGTTCTGAATATATGTGTCAGAGCCCCCGCAATCTCCTCCTTTGCCTCACACAGTAGCCTGGGATACATTTCGTCCGGGCCTGGGGATTTATCCATTTTTAGGCCTGCTAAAACCGCCAATACCTCCTCCCGCTCGATGTTAATATGTTCGAGTATATCACAGTCCCCCTGCCGTATTTCTCTGTCTACGTCGTCCTTCTCCATAGTGAAAACAGATGCAAAAAATTCATTTAGAACCCCTCCTACATCTGCCGGCTCCACACACAGATTGCCATTTTTGTCCCTAATGGGCCCTATTTTTTCCCTAGTCATCCTCTTACCCTTAATATACTTATAAAACATCTTAGGATTTTCCTTTATTTTGCTCGCCAGTGTTATTTCATGGCCCCTCCTTGATCTCCTAATTTCTTTTTTAAGTATCCCCCTGCACTTTTTGTACTCCTCTAGGGCTTCCTCCGTCTTTAGCCTTTTGTATCTGCCAAAAGCCCTCCTTTTTTTCCTAATCCATTCTCGTATATCCCCTGACATCCAAGGTTCCCTGGAGTTCTTGGAACCACCCTTGACCTTTACGGGAACATGTTGCCATTGTATGGTCTCAATCTCCCTTCTGAAAGACTCCCATTGCTCCGATGCGGATTTTCCTACAAGCAGCTGATCCCAGTCCATTTTGGCCAGATCCTGCCTTATCGTATTAAAATCGGCCTTCCCCCAATTTAGAACCTTTATTTCCGGCCGCTCCCTATCCTTTTCCACGACCACCTTAAATCTCACCGAATTATGGTCACTGTCACCAAAGTGCTCACCTACTAGCACTTCTTCCACTTGGCCGGCCACATTCCCTAGAATTAGGTCCAGTACCGCCCTCTCTCTTGTAGGACTTTCTACATGCTGGCTCAAAAAGCTCTCCTGGATGCACATTAAGAATTTTGTACCCTCTATGCCTTTTACACTGAGTATCCCAGTTAATATTGGGGAAATTGAAATCCCCCACTATTATTACCCTATTATTTGCACAATTTTCTGAGATTTGCCTACATATCTGTTCCTCTATCTCCCCCTGACTGTTTGGGGGCCTATAGTACACTCCCATCAAAGTGCTTGCCCCCTTTTTGTTTTTAAGCTCCACCCATATGGCCTCATTAGAGGAACCTGCTAATATATCATCCCTCCTTATGGCAGTAATTGATTCTTTAATTAATATTGCGACCCCCCCTCCTCTTGTACCTCCCCCTCTGTCTCGCCTGAAGATTCTGTACCCCGGAATATTGAGCTGCCAGTCTTGCCCCTCCCTCAACCATGTCTCTGTGACAGCAACAATATCATACTCCCATGTGTTTATCAACACCTTCAGTTCATCCACCTTATTCGCAAGACTCCTTGCAGTAAAATAGATGCCATCCAGCCTTGCCCTCACATATTTGCCCTGTCTTCCAAGCTGACTTGTTTTTTTTCTCTATATTTGGCTGCACATCACCCCCTATTGTAGCTCCACTCTGTATCCCATCCCCCTGCCAAGTTAGTTTAAACCCCCCCCAACAGTGCTAGCAAACCTCCCCGCAAGGATATTTGTCCCGCTCTGGTTCAGATGCAACCCGTCCGACTTGTACAAGTCCCACCTTCCCCAGAAGCAGGCCCAGTGATCCAGGAAACTGAAACCCTCCCTCCTGCACCAACTCTTTAGCCACGCATTCATCTGTTCTATCCTCCTATTTCTATACTCACTAGCCCGTGGCACTGGGAGTAATCCAGAGATTACAACCTTTGAGGTCCTGCTCTTTAATCTGCTACCTCGCTCCCTAAATTCTTGATGCAGGACCTCATCTCCCTTCCTACCTATGTCGTTGGTCCCAATGTGGACCACGACCTCTGCCTGCTCACCCTCCCCATTGCTAACAATTTGGCCATTGTTTGTAATCTAGGCAAAACAACTGCCCATCCCACAGAACCCTTCATCATATATGGAATCCCAATTTAGCATGGGGCATTTTAGGCAGCTCTTGCTCAGAACATATTGTGAAATTGCTTATGTCTAAGTCTTTTCCTGTGAGGAAATTACAAAAGAATCCTGAACTGTGACAATGACTGAGAAGCCACCCTGTGTAAGGAAGGGTGTAGAAGAACACCGCAGAAGTTTCAGTGAAGGCAAAAACACTTTTTTTAAATGCCCTGCCCCTAAGATAAACTTAATCTTAGAATTTAACATCACTAGTACAATGTTTGTCATTGTTAGATGAATACTAATGTCTTTGGAGTAGCAGAATAGTTTGTGTGTAGCAGTGCCTAAAACTAGTCATGCTCTCAACTACTTCAACGACAACTTGCATTTATATAGTGCCTTTAACGTAGTAAAATGTCCCAAGGCGCTTCACGGGAGCATTTTCAAACAAGATTTGACACCGTGGCACATGAGATATTAAGACAGAAGACCAAAAGCTTGGTCAAAGAGGTAGTTTTAAGGAGCATCTTAAAGGAGGGGATGCGCAAGAGGCAAGAATTGGAGGAGCACAGAGATCTCGGAGGGTTGTAGGGCTGGAGGAGGTTACAGAGATAGGGAGGAGTGAGACCATGGAGGGATTTGGAAACTAGAATGAAACTGGTCCTTAATTTTTTTGCTAAAACCCTCCACGGTAGTCAATATTGGAATAAAATATGGGCAGAAATTCCCCTTAATGTTATGAGCTGTGGAGAGAGAAATTCTTTGTGAAATTGTTGGGTTTGTTTCATTGAAGGCATCTATGAATATAAATTGCTTTTCGTAAGTATCTTGTTATATGAAAAGCCCAATAGAGTAAGTGCTGTTTATAATAGCTTCTCCTTTGGAGAGTATTCTTCTTTTGATTCTCAGTGTATTGTTATATTCTGTTGTAAAATTCTATTTGAAATCAATAGTTGTTATTGAAAGGAACTATATGTGCAACATATAAACATTAGCTCCTGTGATGGCATGATATTATCTGCATCTTTTTCATTGTTGTTACCAAGCATTTTGGGCAGTGTTCATCTTCAAATCTCACATCTTTTCTAGCTATGTGTCTCTGTCTGCACACTCAGCTCATCTGACTCCAGATTATTCTTTATTCCAATCTCCTTTTTGGAAAGCTGACAATTATCTCAAAGCATTTAGCCTTCAAAAACTTCCTAAAATGCCCTCCTCTTTGATCATTCCTTTGTTTTGCCTCTTCCCCAAACCCTCAAATGTTGTGAATAATCAGCATTTGCAATAATATTTGGCCTGTGCTCTACACTGGAGCACAGAATATTTTGGCTGTTCCTTGAGAGGCTGCAAAACAGCCCGCGTAATTAAGTGTATAAATCGTGATTTGAATCAGTATCTTGAACATTTTCTTTTTAATGTGTTCCTGGTCATTTTTGTACCTTTTTAGAATAAGAAAAACACTTCTCTTTAAAAAAAACTTATTTGTAATATAATCGTGGTTGTGAGGAGAGCTGCAATGTTCATAATTATAGTGGTGTGCATTCTCATTATGCTATAAGCAAGCTATATTATTTGAGGATTTTAATCTATCTTTCTTTTTTTTTAAAAGGATTAATTCCTGCCCAAACAATTGCTCAGGCCATGGAAAGTGTGTTACTGGAAGTACCATTGGCAGGGTGTTCTGTGAATGTGATAAATATTGGAAGGGGGAAGCTTGTGACATTCCATATTGTAAGGACAACTGTGGGAGCCCAGATCATGGCTACTGTGACCTAACTGGAGAGAAACTCTGTGTCTGCAATGATAGCTGGCAAGGTGAGTTGCTTGATTTCACTGCAGGACCACTATGAAATGAAAATATGAACATAGGAACAATGATGGACAGCAAAAGAACAACTGGCCTATCCAGCCTATCCCACACAACTTCAGGACAAACTTCTTTACTTGGAGAGTGGTGAGAATGTGGAACTCACTACCGCATAGATGCATTTAAAAGGAAAGTAGATAACTAAGTGAGGAAGAAAGGAATAGAAGGATATATTGGTAGGGTGAGATGAAATAAAGTGGGAGGAGGCTCATGTGGAGCATAAACACTGGCGTAGACCTTTTGGGCCGAATGGCCTGATTCTCTGCTGTAAAATTCTGTGTAACTGCAATGCCTTGTGCATACAATATATATATACTCCCCATCCCACATGAAAGCCATTTAATCTCCTGGAAGAGGTTATTGGTCTCCTGGAGATTAAATAAGATTGGGAGAGCACATGACTGTAATATTGATTTAATAGCAAGCATGGGCTATTTGGCCGTTTCTTTATTTGCATTGTGTGGCCTTGGAATTTGAAGGAATACTCCAGATTGTGTGTCTAACAGTTAAATGTTTCTTACCAGTAATCCAAATTGAGTCTACTTAAAACTGGCAAATGCTTATTTCCCTTCTAAATAAAAATACTTCTAAAGATGCAGATGTGGATCGCATCATTGTTGGTTAACATCATGAAATCTGATTTGACCAATTTGTTCTGCTCAAATATGCAGATCACATGCTGATGCCTGCCAATCAGTGGTGTGAATTTGCATGGCGTGACCAAATATCCAACTGCTATTTTGAATGGAGTAAGCTGAGATTTAACAATGGTGTCCATTGTAGATGTGATCTACAAAAATGTAATGTGATTTTTGTTAATGAAAGAAATGTGCTGTTAGTGTCTGGGGGATTAAGCAGGCTTGATTTTAATAAGTAATGTTTAATATTTAGCAAGCAGTTGGGTGTGTTTCTTAATTACTGATTATTGGTTTATACACTTAAGTCAAATGGAAGTGCTCTCCCATTACCGTACATTTTCACCAGCTCCAGGGTTTTCCCTTTTGAAACATTTTGTACTAAAAGCAGAAATGCATTGCATATGTTCTTTGGAAATTCACTAAAAATACCTTGCCTAATCTTTTCAATCTGGGAGAAAGATAAATCTTTTTTACAATTCAAGATTGTCATTATGTTTATTTAGTAGTACTAAAACACTGCAGGAAAATTTATGTTTAAGCCAGTGTGCTTTAATGTCCTTTTGTGATTACTTATTTCATCACCTCAATTTTCTGCTGCCATTACCACCAGTGACAGACTGTAACTAATAAAACGAATAGTAATTTATACTAGTGTTACCCAGCTCCAAATGCTTTCTCCAGATGCAATCCCAGATCCATAGCTTAATAGGACAGGATGTGAAAATCTCGCATGCCCACCATTATTTGTTGCTAAGGGACATTACAGACACTCTATTGCCAATTTGAAAACCCAGGTTTTATTTTTAGTGTAGAAAACTGGGGGGAAAAATTGGACCCTTAAAAAAAAAACACAGGTAAATTCAGAGAGAATTAATTAAAAATATATATTTTAAATATTGTTAAAATTCAAGAAAGTAAGCAAGTGACTTTTTTTAAAAACAAGTTAAATGACACTTATGGGGCCTACCATCAGACTCTCGCCCGTAGAGTTTTTAAAAAATTAAAAGTGACATTTAAGAACCTGTGTTTATTGTTATGGCTCTAGCCTGCCACTGATTTTGGGATAATAAAAGAAAAAATTGTTGGGGTTTACATGAAAATAATTGTGATCTTGCTTTTAATAAACAATGCCTTGGTGTGTAACTTCAGTCAGACTTTGGTGACCTCAGTCCAGGGGACTATGTCAGTACACTGACATAACTAGGAATGAAAGAATAACAGTTGCTGCAGTATAAGGAAAATAACCCTCGCAGCAGTACCTAAAAAGAAATTCCAGTTCCCCCTTTTTAAAAAAAAAAGTCTGAAGTGTGATCTTTGTTTCTTGTCCTGCTGAAAATCAGGTCCATAGATGCTTGTTTAAATTTTTAAACCTTTTTTTTAGTTTTCCTTTCTGTCTCTCTTATTTCTCTTAATCCAATCTTTCTTTCCCCCTCTCTTTTATTTCTCCTTCTCCATCCTTCCTCTATTTCTTTCTCAATCCTTAAATCTTTTGGTTAAGGAGACGATTGATGGTCCCGTCGTTCACCGATGACCCAGATATGCCGTTGCCCTCGCCATGCCATTATCAGCTTCCACTTCCAGCAACTTAGAGGATAAACATTTTTCGAGCTGGAGAGTGTGGGAAAAATTCTAACTAGCAGGACACGCTGTGAGCTGCCCTGCTCCAGCAAATTCTGAGCCATTCATTTCTACAACATTGTTTCTTGAACAATTTTTTTTTCCTCCACATGGCTTATCTACCTAATCTTTCCTCTTGCCAGAAAAGTTTCAGTATCGGCTATTGTTAATTGTAATTTACTTATTCGTAGTTAGTCTTCACTTTGTGCTTTGGAAAAAAGAAGTACCTCTGGTGTGTCTGTCTCTGTTCCAGTCCGTAGAGACTGCAATGATATGTCATGAAACTGCAAGGGTCAGTTGCACCATCATGTGGACACAGATGCCTATAGCAGAATATCTCGCATAGAAGTTGTTTTTTTTCCTTCCTGCAAGCATCATTAATCTCATATTTGACTTCACTTAACCAATTGCCAGAAAATACTCACGCTCAATAAAAGTAGTCAGACTGAAATTTTCTGTAAGGCCATTGCTGATTAAATCTGTAGTTGACATTAGAATACTGCTTTGAGAAAGGATTAAGTTCTATTTTTTGTTTGTTTAAAATAATAAATGCATACCAGCACAATGTTGACTTGAGGCTGCAATGGCAAAGCCTGTCCAAAAAGAGCCTCTCTAAAAAAGATAAACACACCAAACAGATATTTTGATTGGAACTTTGGTCTCTGATGTTGAAAGCAATGCTGAAAAAGCACGCTTTCATCTTCAGATTTGAGCTATGTCTCATTGGGAAATGTTCCACTAAAAATATAGATAATTAAATGAAAGCTGTTGAGTGACAGCAAAGACTTAAAATAACTTTCCGAGAGCTTTGAGATCTCTGAATTGGTTTATAACTGTTATTCAACCATACTTTAATACAAGCAATTCTTAATTGGAGTCGACTGTTTGAACACAGGCATTCCTGCTTTCTTTTCTAGATGCGCTTTGATATGGGTCTGGATGTATTAGACAAGTTGTGGTACTTCTTGATTGATTTTAATTTTAAATGTGACGAGAAAAGATTACTAGTGACGACAATGCTTTGTTCCGTGAAAATTTGGACATTGACAGAATTTTCTCCATTGCTTCCTGTTCTAACCTTAAGATACTTCAGTTAATCAAAAGAATGCTACTTTACTTGGATCTAATAACCCAAAGTTTCCTGGAACTTTTTGGCATAACTACAGTGCAAGAACAGCATAGCGCTATTTCTTTACAAGTGTGTAAATGATTTGCATTAGCTTTACATATGCGTGAATTTTCTTGATTGCATCGCTTCCAAGCTTTATCTGCCGAAACCCTCTTCCACTCATTTATAATAGCTCCGCCTGCCACGCAAAAGACAAGCTCACATGAGTTTGCTACATTTATGCCAGCAATGCTCTGCGTAGATTTACACCCAAGCCCGAAGTCACCTGATATTGGTGATTTCCAGAGTTTGAAATTCCTAATTTTTTTTTCTCCGTGTTCTGCATTGTACTTAACCCAGGTGCTGTCAGTCTTGGTGTACTTGGAAGTTTACAGCCCCCCCCCCCCACCCCCATACATATTAAGATGATCTAAGCAGCTGGAATGGCCTTTCCAATGGACATACACCTGTAAGGCATAATAGAGGAAGTGGAGCAGCAGAGACATGAGGCGCCATGGCAGCACACTTGTCATCCCTATTAGTGGCGCTGCATTTGCGCTTGTTTTACATCTGTTTTAGCGTTCTTGTAGGCAAATGAGCTCCACAGAAAATTTGGGCACAAATTCCTATCAACAAAATCGCCGTAAAAACGGGCGTAGTTGTTGGGATGAATGTGATCAAGGAAATTCCGAGCCAATGTTTACTTATCAAAATCTTCAAATCTGTTGCCTATTTAATTTGCAGGGTATATGGTGAAAGTAATCCAGATAATAATGTAGTTCCAACTGTGTAGTACAATAGGCTTTTCACTTCAGTTCAAATCACATAATTGGTTCACAGGAGCTTCCTATCTGCCAGGTTACCTGCCCATGAGCAGAAAAAAAGTAACAACTCCTCTGAGCTAGAGGTTGTACATGTTTTGTTGGAGTGTCTCAAGGATGAAGCAAGTTGGACGACAGATGAGGAGGAGTCATAAAAGTGAGGCTTAAGCAATTTATAGTTTTTTTTTGTCAGCTGAGTATCAGATGTGCACAGAAACCAATTGCTATGTTTAAGTCTCCAAACCAAACTGCTGAGAAATCCACACACTTAGCTTTGTTTCCCTGATATGGAGTGCACATTCTTTCTCCACTTACAAAATCAAGAAAGCTTAGGTGCAGGTTAGTAAGAGCCAACGCCTGGTGGCCCCCATATGAGTGTAGGGTATTGCTGGAGTTTACCCAGCTAAAACTGTACGACCTACCAGTACAGAGCACTGGTTAACATCCTGTTGGCTGTCTATCCAGGGCTATCCTGCCAGTCATGGCATTAGTTTAGAAGTCTCTAGAGCTTAGAGGGGGAAAACCTCAGCTGCCAATGATGGGGTCTACCCCCTTTTGTGTTTCGTTAGTGTCTGGTCAATAATCAGTTCCCAGGAGTGCTGAGGACTTTTCTGACTTGGGATTGGGGGTACCAAGTCTGCCTCAAGTGATAGTGTCTGAATCTGTGGTAAATAACCTCGAGGCTCAGATGTTATCATAAGCCCTCAAGGAATATGCTTCAGCCTTTCTATATTACAATATGTACAGTAAACCAAGAAATATTAGCGCAAAGAATATTTTGTGCAGCCCTAGGCCCACAGCAATTAACTTTTTTTTGCCAACCAGTGGAACATTTTTTCAATGCTTACCCTCAAAACCTTTCATAATTTTGAAAATCTCTATTTGATCCTCCTTATGAATGGGAGAATTTTTTTTTCTCCTCACAACCATAACCTCTTATTCCTGGTAACATTCTAGTGAATCTTCACTGTACCCTATCCATGGGCCTAATACCCAGTCTATAATAGGATGCTCAAAAGCACGCAGAACTCCAAATGTGGCCCAACGAGGGTGCTGTATAAATGAACACCACCTACTTGCTTTTGTATTCAATGTTCCATACCTAAAACCCAGAATCTCATTTGCCTTTCTTATGGTTTCTTTTAAGCCGACATGTCCACCTTTTAAAAGATTGATTATTCGTCCCCTCCAGAGTATATTTCTTTGCACTGTACCTTTTTCAAGCTACCCTACTTTACATTTCTCTTCATTGAACTGCATCTGCCTGCTAACCTGTCAGTATTTTCTTCAGACATCTTACATTTTTCCTTAGTTTGCTATGCCCACTAATTTGATATCAGCAAACTTCAATATCATTCCTCTTGTGCCTACATACTAATCATTTGTATAAATGGAAAATAAGTGGTTCTAGTTTAGATCCATGGTGCATGTCACTACCCAGTTTCACCAATCTGAAAAACATCTATTTACTCAGCTTTCTGTCCCCAAGACATCTCGCTATGCTACATTCGCTTTAAAATGATCTGCCTTGATGTTTGTTACCAAGTCTTTTATGTGGCACCTTATCAAACACATTCTGAAATTCCAATTCTATAAACATCCATTGCATTCACTTTCTACACTGCCTCAAAAAAAATCATTAAATTAGTTAAGCATGACCTGCCCTTTCCAAGTCCATGCTGAAAGTCTCTGATTAGTGCATGTCTTGGGTTGTGGGTTCAAGCCCCACTCCAGGACTTGGAACACATAATCTAAACTGAAACTTTATGCTGTAGAGGGGAAGTGCTACATTGTCAGAGGTGCTCATGAGAGTTAAACGGAAGCTTCTGTCTGCCTGTTGCTATGGACTTCGATCCCATAGCATTATTCAAAGAAGAGCAGGCAGTTCTGCTAGTGCCCTAGCTAACATTTCTCCTCCAAACACTCCTCTCCCATATACTCGAAGATTTCCCCTGTTTGACTAGTTTAAATCCTCCACTAATGTTTTATTTATCCTTTTCTGTGAGGACATAAGTACCAGTTTTGTTTGTGAACCCCATTCCATTGTCACAGAACTTGTGACAATATCCGAGGAATCTGAAATCCTCCCTCTTAAATCATCTTTCTAGTCATGGATTGAAATATATAATCTGTTTTTTGCGGACTCATCCAGTGCATGGTATCGCGAGTAATCCTGAGGTGACTACATTTGTGGTCTTGCACTTTAGAACCTAACTCCTTAACCTCCTTCTGGAAGACCATCATCCTACTCCTTCCTGTGTCAGTCGTTTCAATATGATCCATGATTTCCATTTGGTTTCTCTCCCTTGTTAGAAATTTTTCCATCCATTCAATTGTGTCCCTTACACAGGTGATGCAGCATGCCATTCAAGACTCTGAGTGCAGACAATTTTTCAATGTTTAGCCTCAATTCAAAACTGGCTGTTATCCCTCTAATTGTGGATCCTTGACAATGACCAGCAGCCACTTCTCCTGGATAGCTTCTCCTTTTTTTTTCCCCATGGGTACACCTTTATTCCATGGTGTATTGGTATAGCTCTTGATTAACCTTCCCTGTGCCTCCATCCTTATCCTGATATTGGGGGCAAGCTATAGACCTATTAGACAAGTCCAGACCCAGAGGGTTTTCCTCCTTGCTCCCATTGTGGGCGTTCACCACTTTCTCTCCTCTGGTTGACTGTTCCTCTATAACTACAGGATGTACCTTTTCAGAAACCTTTCCTCTCTCTACATACATTGCAGTGTGCAGCCAGCTGGTCCTTGGACTCAGCACAACTCTAATTGAGCAATACAATGTTGTAGTGTGTGCACGCATGTGGTGTGTGCCCCTCCTGAATACGCAAGCTCATGATATCACTTCCGATAATATGTTTCTCTACAACATTTAGTAATGGATCCTCAAGTGTTATGATAAACTGCAAAGGTTATCTGAATTAATCATTATCAATAAGTGTTTTCAAACATGCATGTACATCTAGTTCCTTTTTGTTTAAGCCTTTTTTTCCAGAATCTATATTTAGTTCAACAAACGAATGCTTCTGAAACTAAATAGTCAATTATATATTTGTAATTTACTGTTGGAAAAATAGCTTTTTTTAATAACATTGCTGTCTGCCTTTTAGATCAGCAGCCTATATATTGATGATATTAGCTCCACTAGGTGTCAACGTAGAACAATAAGTGTTGAAGTGAGGTAATTGTAGTTGATTCTTACCTGCTGCACTCATTTCACTTTAATTCCCATAGGGAGTAGCTTTGTGATCCACTTATATTTTTATAAGGAAAACACAACTTACAATCTTTTGGTCAAGGTCATAGATGGGGAAAATGAAAGTGCATGAATAATTATTCATAGTCTTTGGAAAGCTATCTATAAAGCTGGAATATATTACAACTAAGTTTAATGCTTTTGTTTTAATCACCAGATATGTTTTGAAACCGTACATTTCAAAGCCATCTTATTTTTATACCAAGGATTCAAATTCTCAAATGTGTTTTGTGCATCCAGATTCTGTGGTTTTAATTCTGCTGATCTCTAAATCTGGAACTAGTGTTAATGAGTGATGATCAGCATCATTTGTAAACACGATTATTAACTTGACTATGAAAATATTTCTCCAGAACGAATCCTGTTTCAAAACATGATTTGGTGTGATTTTAATATGATTGAATCTCATTTACTTGTGAGTTGCTGCTAAAAATCTCTGGGTTGTGTAGGAATGCACGCCATAAAACAATTGAAATTTTTCACTCTGTTCTAGGACCAGACTGTTCTCTGACTGTCCCATCTACAGAATCCTACTGGGTACTGCCAAATATTAAACCCTTTAGCCCCAGTGTGAGCCGTGCATCCCACAAGGCTATTGTATATGGGAAGTTTATGTGGGTGATTGGTGGATATACCTTCAATTATAGTTCATCGCAGATGGTCCTTAAGTAAGTATTTGTCTGTAATTTAGTCTTTGCTGCCATAGCTCATATTGTGAAAACTTACACGTTTACTTACAATTAATCCAAGCCACTGAAGGCTTCTTCAGCAAACTGTTGGCTCTACTTATTCAGTTTCTTCTAACTGAACAACTTTGGGATTTGGAAAGAATTTCAAACCTCAGTGAAATTAATCTCAAATTTTGTTGAGTTTGTAACAAGATTCTACTAATACTGTATATGTTAGTATTAAATTTGCTGCATTTAAGTCTCCATGTCTGGCATAATTGGAAACGGGGAAAATTCAGAGACCTAAGTTAGGAACATCAAAATATAAAAATATGTGAACAAGATAAGGCCACTCGCTATTTTTCTTTTTCACAATGATGTTTGGAGAAAATAGGCTGGAGGAAGCTAAGGTCTCTGTAATCAATGCAATTTATTCACAAAATATATATAGTTTTTCATGGAGATCGCCCCTACTTCCTACAAACTAGCATGTTGATTTTTTGAAAAGGTAAGATCTATTGTGTGAAATTAGAGAGTTTCATCAGTCTGTGCACTCCAAGCAATTACATAGGCTGGTCCTTTCTGCAACCAGACCAAGTAACTAAAGCTTGAAGATAACTTTGAGAAAAGCCTCTGAAGGCTTGAAATAAGGAATGGTGCAGTGTTTTCATCATTTTGTCGGATTGTCACATGGCAGTTTATCCGCACAGTTCTGAAATGTCTGGTGTTTCAAGTATCCAGATTTATTAAAGGCATTGTATAAACTGCCCCTAGCTGCAGCATGAGATTTAATCTGATTTTGCACATTCAAATGCGCTCTCGTCTTGAATCAATGTAACATTGTTCTTGATAAAATGTCTTTTGATTTAGTGTCTGTCAGAAGAACAACTAAACTGCATGTCACTTTTACTTTTGCCAGTTTTCTTACCCAACTTTGCATATTTTCTTTTCTCCTCCTGAAAATGTTGACTCTTGACAGGGTACAGTTTCATGGGTGCCATTGCTCTCCAGTACCTCAAAGAAATGATGAGTGTTGGCAGGCTATTTGACTGCGGGCTGCTTCACAGCTGAGCCTGCTCTTGCCCAAATCCAATGTCCACATGCGTACTTTTCAGTAGAGGTCTCTGGATAGTGATTGAGGACATAAGCCCAAGCTGATTTGGCACTCCCTAATCCAGGAATGCAGAGATCTACTGCCACTGTGGCTGAGATCAAATAGTCCTGCACAGATCAGGAATCTAACCTGGACCTTCTGGTCTGTATGGCTCATTTAGACACTGGTTTTACCAAGTGAATACTCTTTTTTTGAGGATATGGCAGTGCTTATATCTAATTGAACATTTGTACCTAATGTTGCCAGATGGTGTACAGACACAAGAAATATACATTATCTGCCTTTTTTCCCCCATGTATAAATCTGAAATGGAATATAGTTTCAGCATCTAGATGCAAGAAGAGCTGTCTGTAACTACAGTTGGCATTATTACCTTAATACTGTACTGTCAGCAGCAGGTGCAGCATCACAACTAACTGTATAAAAGTGATAAATACTGTGCCTGTGACAACCAGGGCCAGAGTTGTAGTGGGTCCTGGCATGAAGCATTGGAAGCTGTGGAAAACACAGACAGCCTCCTCATCAATCTTTCAATAGGCCAAATAAGGCTCACATGACACTGCAGAAGAAAATTCAGTCATGTGGCACTTGTGGGTCACAGGTTTAAATGAACTGAGAAAGATGGAAAGGGAAAGTCATTTGATGCAACAATAAAACCTCTTTAAAGATAGTGTGGTGCCACTGTGCATTAGAGCAACCACAGGCAATGATGAGGAATGGGCGGATGAAGCTTTGATTCCACTTAGCTCAGTGCTTGCTCTGAACTATGAATGATGAAGAGCTCCGCATCTTCCTACAAGACAACAGAAAATTAGTGATGGTATAATTGCTCGGTTGTGGTAGCGAAGAGCAAAGGACTGGAAGCAAGCTGTCTAGCCACTGTCTCAGTCAAAATTCTGGATATAAAAACTTCGGAAAGAAAATTATAAATTGGAGGGTAAATACCTGTGACTCAGAATATTTTTTTAATTAGTTTTATTTCCAGTTGGTTATTTAGTTTGTTATAAAAACTGACTGGCAAGACTACACTTTCAGTTGTGCCTGATGTTGCTAAATTGTTGAATGAATGTTGAATTAATTTATACCAACAAGGAATTGGAAATCTTGTACTCATTGAATCTAATTGCTGAAAAGCCAATATTTGTATTTTGTCTACATTGGTTAACATTGCGTAAGATACAAAACAAGGACTGGAATGCTGCATATTTTAAAAGTGGAATTAAATGCACGTTTCACTATAGCTCAGAACATTGATAAATTTTATTCATTTTGTTTCAGTTATGACTTGGAGAGCAGTGGGTGGACGGGAGTACCCATAACAAGTGTCGTGAGACCACTTTCAAGATATGGACACTCGCTAGCATTATATCAGGTAAGAATTAAACTGACTTTAATTATTTTTTGAAAACTATATTTACCATCTGAGCTTCATAATAACATTCGGATACTCCAGAATTCAGAACAGTGACTTCAGATAATTCATATGCTTCTATAAGTATTTTTTCAACTTTTTATGTAGCCTGGCAATTGTTAAACTCTGAGTGCAGTATATATTTTTCTTCATTCCAGCATCCTCCACAGATTGCCGGAATGGGCCATGGTTGACTCTGAAGAAAATCATGAATCATAGGTCCCTTTTTAAGATGTTTTTTGATATGGGGACATTGTCACTGTAATCTTTCCTCCCCATGCCGCCTTATGGCATCTCTCTGACTTTTCTCTGTCAGCATTTTCAGATTCCTTGCTGTCATTCTGTGTGGTAAAATCAACTTGCATTTTCTTGCAAACACAACAAAAAGTTGTTTGTAAGATAATTATGAATGAGCAAGGCCATTTGGCCCATCTTTGATCATCCATTCAAAATAACCTTAAAGACCCCCCCCCCTTCCCCCCACCCCAATTGCAGCATCCAGTTGATTCTTGAAGGATTACAAGGATTTGCTTCCGCTAATACCTGGAATTTCATTCAGTGTGTTGATTACTCTTTTGTATGAAGAAAAACTTCTGAATGTCACTCCTAAATTTGCCTTTTATTGTTTTCATTCTGTGACCCCTGTTCTATTCTGTTTGCCCTGAATCTCTACAGTTTTGAACCTACCTAATGGCCTTTCATGTGGAACTTTGCCAAATGCTTTCCGGAAGTCTACATATACAATACTTCGTAGGACATGCCACAGTCCACTTGGGATGTCACTTCTTCAGAGGTCCAGGAAATTGGTCATGCAGGATCTCCCCATTAGAACCCAAGTTGACTGATGTTAACTCAGTTGTTGTTGTTATACAGATAATTTTCAAATTTGCACCTGATAATTGATTCCATTATTTTATGCAGGATTGAAGTAAGACTAATGGACCTGTTGCGTGTTTCCTTTTTGTCGCCCTCTTTTGAATATGGGCACCATGTGGGCTTGTTTCCAAGCTACTGGTACCTCCCCAATGTCATTGAAAGATGATGTCAGAGGTACTTAGTTTCAGTCAATGTGCCAAGCATCCACTGACTCCTCACCATCATTGGCAGTCACTGAAAATGTCCTTTCATGCTTTTTTTGACACATTACAGCGTTATCTTCTAATTGCTTGAGTTTCTCAGTTCAACATAATGAAATTGCTACAAACGTGGGAAATCATCCTCCAAGTTAGCATATGACATGGAAATAAAACCAAATAAATTCTGTTCATTAGTACTGGTATTTTACTAACTCTAAAGAATTTGCTAGTACTGGTGGCACCAAACAAGCTTCACAAACCTCCGAGCATGAATAGTCTGGGCTGTTGCGTTCTAACTGTTAATCAGGATTAGCAACTTCTATTTCATGAGAATGGGGTTGATCTTTAGGGGGGCACAGCACCATATCATGGTGGTACGCATCAGATGATCTGATGGGAAATTCATGCATTTTAATTAGTTTGCAGTGCAACACTTGTAGGATTTGCCACCCTAGGTTAGTGTCAAAAGGAAAGACTCTCTACGTGCGCCAGTGCTAAGTCTTAAGAAAATGTTGGTGTCGGTGGTTACTTATGGTTCAATACTTCACATCTCAGGGATTTTGGACTTTTTAGATATGGACTTTTTGATGCCTGCTTTTAAGGAAGACTAAGTAAGGCCAATGGAGTGAGAACTCTGGGCAGCGCTCACCCAGGAACCGAGAGATGGATAAAAGAATGGGCAAAACCCTGGATTAGCAGGATGAATACTTCGTCAAAGAACGATGGATTAAAGTGTGAACAGTAAATGAAGGATAACTCGTGTGCAGTCAATACAATCGGGATGAAATTACAGATAGACTACTTTGGGATCAATAGCCTACTGAGGAACGGAGCTATCGTATCGAAACACCAAATGGAGCAAATGACTAAGGGCCATAATTGCTAACTTGACCAAAATTAGAGAGCATGTTGGATCTTGTTCAAAACTTACTGTATCTTTCAAAGATAAGCCGAGAATAACAAAAGGCAGCTGTGCTGAATAGTGAGAAAGAGCAAGGAGAAACACTAGCAAGCTGTTTTCCCAGTAACAGTAGAAAAAGATATAAAGCCACAGGCTCACTTTTTTTTAAGGAGACCATAAAAAGCATTCAAAGAAGTCATCGAATTAACCCTCGCCTCTCCCAAAATGTGGAACTGATCACTCTTGGTTTTGAGTTGTACTCCCCAGATAACATTGTGTGGTAAAATTATCTGGAAAACTGTGTCTTAATGTCAATTAAATTCTTTTGAGTTCGTAAAATAACTGGAGTGTCTCACTTGATCCATGACCTTTTGTACCCTAAAGAGATAAATCCTACGGATTTTTGTTTTCTGAGTCAGCTGAGTAATCCCCTTCCCATTCCATAGCTCGGTTGGAATTGGTGGTTATTCAAGTGTTACTTTTACAACCTGATGAATATTCTTCTCCTTATTCTGTGGAACTTTATCATTAAACTGTTGCTGACCAAGAATGAAAGTTAAGATTCTGTTTCTGAAGAGCATTCTTCTCCCTCTTCTGAGCCCAACTTACACCAACCCGCCTAAATTATAGCACTAATCACGTAGCAACATCCCACCAAACTGGTCTTGCATACATATTGTAAATAATTAGGTACTTTGCCGCCTTTCATTTTTTCAATAACTTTTTGCTGCCTCTTGAAAAAGAACTAATGCTTCAGCCCAGGGGAGATGCCTTTACTCTGTGGAAAAGGAAGATCGTGTGGGAGATTACATCAAAAGCATTTTAAAGTACTATGTCTTTTGTGATTTTTCTCTTTCTCAATCTGGATTCACTTGAACAATATGTGTAAAGGATGATTTCATTCAAAGAATAAAGACCTGATTTGGTAGGTAATTAACTTTCTCAATGAACTGTTAGGTTTTTGAGTCCTCTAATCAGTTGGAAATACCTTTTTTTGTATTCAGGCTGGATCGAAGATAGGAACTTCCCTTAAAGTTCCTATTTTAAGGGAAAAGTATGGTGATGAGTGGGGCACAATGGACTGGATAGATTTTCTTTTTGCCCATTTCAGCCTTGTCTAATAGGATGGAGGTATCGTTCCGTGACTATCTGTAAAGGGTCTTGTGCGAAATAAATTTGGGAATTCTCAACCAATTCCAGAGAATGGATGGTGGCACCATGAATTTGCCCACTCGGGCTGCAAGATGATTGGTATGGGAAATTGAAATATCGTGTTGCAGTATCACTGCTCTCATGAGGCTGGGGCTAAGTTGCATTATTGGGCAAAGTGGAGGGAACTTTACCTAATGTGTGGCTTAGGAGCACCTGATGTTAACACAGCAGGGCCTGAAATGGGAATGGTGCTGCAATGCTTAGTGTTAATATCCCTCATCTGATGCAAGCAAGGAATTAAAAAAAAACTGGAGATGGCTGGACAAAAAACAAAGCCCCACAATGTTTTGAATGGATAACATCAAGAACTTCAGCAGCTAGTCATGTCAATAGCTTTAAATTCCACTGAATGAATCCCCACTCTAATTTTATGTTGTCTATTTTGAAAATCTACCATGTACACTAGGATTTGCTTCAGACTGTTTTGACACATAGTTCCACCAGAAGGCAGCAAAGTACCGTACATGCAAAACTTTGCAGAGCAGCTTTAGGAAGACTTTGTGACTGAAAAGTGGTTGATTTGTTAGTTTTTGATAGTTATACATAAAGTGAGCAGAAACTTTCATAGCTTGACTAAATTACAGTAATTAGCAGCTAGTACTTTATCATTTCATTCTTGATAAATTAAGATTTGCATCTCCCATAGATTTATGTGCACTGTATTAGAATGTTTACACATGGGGCTACAAATTCAGCTTTGATTAAATTTGCAGTAATTTTCTTTGTTTACTTTTATTGTGGAGGAAAATGCTCATGTTGACAGTTTTAAGCTAACTGGAAATTGGACAGAATTATATTCCCCCCCCCCCCCCCCCACCCCCCTTACCCTCTTCTGGAGCACAGTACATACAGTGCTATACTGTAATTTGCTGTCATCCAGGATGCATCCATTTTTCCTTACATTACATTCAAATTAATTGTCATAGTTTTTATTTATCACATTCATTTTAAAAAAAAATTGCCCCACCTTTCCTTGCACCTTTTGTCTCCTTGTTGAGGAATGGATCTATGGGTATGGATGTTTGCTTCATCAAAGTGCCCATTATTCATGTACCAACATTGACGATGGGTGCTGGCAGATTATTTCCATGGAAGCGCATTGCAACTGAGCCCAATTTTGTCTTCATCCAATGCCCATACACATGTACTTCTAGTAGGAATCATTGAATGGCAATCTGGAGTGGGATCTTGGCTTTTATTATTTCCCTCCTCCTAATCCAGGGAAATTGAAGCAAAGTGGACTGCCCCTACTGCTGCCCAGCTGCAAGATAAGTTAGTACAGGCTGGGGATGTAACCTAGATAAACTCAGAAGTAATTTTTTTTCAAATATGCTAGTTACAAGTATTTGCCAATGTTCCTGGTTAACAAAATGCCATCCTATTATTTGATTTAAAATGGTGGTATTTTTGCAACAAATTAGTGCTATTCGAAGAGTAAATAGAATCTTGTCAAAAATTTGCTGTTAACCAAAATGACCAAGAAAAACTAATTTATATCTTGCTGAAATCGTAAGAATCGCTGCAGAAATAAAAGAGCACAGCATGTTGTTGTTTTCACTATTTATGACTTACCAGACTGCTGATGGGTTAATAACTTGGAATGACTTAGTTGTGACTATCAATCCAAGTTAAAGTCTTGCATTTTTTAAGAATGTGCTTTAAAGTGCAAACATTGTTACCCATGGGCATATTGATTGATGGTGGTAATGAACAGTTCTTCAGGTTTTGTGTTGGAGTGGGCGACCCAAACTGAGTTAAAGCACTCACCTATTGTTTTTGTCTTTTAATCATCTTCTTGTTCTTTATTCCAGCGAAGAACTAAATGAATCACTGTAGCCTTATTGACATGTTTGCTGTGTCATTCAAGATCATTATTTGTTTTCCTGTTCTGCTTCAGCACACCTCATAAGAGGTTTTTTGATAGTGGCTCACAATTGTCTTGTATCATAGGAAATCATCAAATAATACATAGGCAATTTTTTAAAATTATACTGTCAGAATTCCTCCTTTCTCTTGCCACTCCCACATATGCAACCCCAACTAACCTGTTTTGCTTTTCCTGTATGCTATCATTCTAAGCATTCCAATCATTGCCTCATTTCTTCTCAAGGTTATAATAGTTGTTGAGCTATCTTCAGACTTTCGGAGTGGGCAACTCGGCATTAATTCAGAAAATGTCATGCTGTTAAATTGATTTTTTTTTCCCCATACCACTGCATTTTTACTTACTGCTGGTAGTAAGTAAAGCTAACCAAAGGTCAAATTAATTGAAATTATTAACATTTATTAATTTAACACTCAAATGAACCATTTCATCAGTGAATCAGCAAAAATAAATTATTCTAGTGACAAGAAAAAAAAAGGATATCTCAAAGCGCTTTACAATCAATGAAGTAAAGTGCGACCTCTACCACCTCGAAGGACAAGGGAAGCAGGCGCATGGGAACAACACCACCTGCACGTTCCCCTCCAAGTCACACACCATCCCGACTTGGAAATATATCGTCGTTCCTTCATTGTCGCTGGGTCAAAATCCTGGAACTCCCTTCCTAACAGCACAGTGGGAGAACCGTCACCACACAGACTGCAGCGGTTCAAGAAGGCGGCTCACCACCACCTTCTCGAGGGCAATTAGGGATGGGCAATAAATGCCGGCCTTGCCAGCGACGCCCACATCCCGTGAACGAATAAAAAAAAAGTACTTTTTGAAGTCACTGTTATAATGTAGGAAACGCACAGCAATGTGATAATGACCAGATAGTCTGTTTTTAGTGTTGATTGAGGAGTAAATGTTGGCCAGGATACATGGGAATAACTCACCTGCTCTTCTTCGAAATAGTGCCATGGGACCTTTCATCCACCTGAGAGGGCAGACAGGGCCTCTGTTTAACGTCTCATCCGAAAGATGGCACCTCCGACAGTGCAGGACTCCCTCAGTACAGCATTGGAGTATCAGCCTGGATTGTGTGCTCAAGTCTCTGGAGTAGGACCTGAACCCACAACCTTCTGACTCAGAGGCGAGAGTGCTACCCACTGAGCCATGACTGATACAAGGAAAGTGACATTAAAAGCAAATTTCAATGCAGATCCACAAATTGAAGAATCAAAGAAAAATTTAATATTTTTCATGGCATCATAGAAATTACAGCACAGAGGAGGCCATTGGGCCTATTGCATATGTGCTGGTGCTAGATCTTTAATTTTAGCTGTATGCACTAATTGTATTTCCCTGCCCTTTCGTAATTTTTTTAACACATCAAAATAAAACTTATTGCACAGGGCTTTCTAAGGCCTGTGCTCTATAGTTTGTCAAATTGTTGAAATTTCAGAAGTTATTCATAATATAGAGGGCTGTAGAAAATACATCTAAAGTGTCTTGCTAGATTGAAAACCATGCCTAATAAGAAAAGCTCATCGATCCCTAAAGATGGTGACGTGTCTTCAGGAAAAACAAATGCTGCCATGGGTCAAACATTGATCTAGGCAAGTGCACCATCATCTTTGATTGGTAAGTGATTGATTATATATGCTGTGTTTTTCCTTGTTTTACTCACTTTTTTTCATAACTACTGCATGTTGATAATGTATTGCAACAGTTTGGAAATATGAATGTAGTATGTTCATTGCCTATAATTGCTTGATGTGCATGAAGTAAATAAACTAATTACTGGTTGTATGTCTCTTAAACAGACTTTATCTCTATGAATTGACAATGTTTTTACAATAATCACCTTAAAGATTCTCTCTTATATTTCCATAGATAATTATTCCATAGATATGCCATCTGAGTTTGCAGCATAAGATGGCATCATTCTTTTGGACGACGTGAAGGAGGATGACCTTGATTAGAGTATGTTGAACCTACTGAAGAGACTGCTGCTGGAGGACTTTCATACCTTTGGCAGGAACCTCCTCTGTGCCATTTTGGGATTACCCCATGTGAGCCAGAAAAGCTAGTGACATTAGTCACAATGGACATGTTCTGACCTTTTGTCATCTCAACCACACACCTAGAAAATGAAGGAGGAAGGCATTGAACTGATGCCATAGGATGTTCAAAATGTCTTTGAAGCTCTGCACTTAGTGCCATTTTTTTTGGCTGGTCAGCAACCAGTCAGTTACCTTCCTACAGGTCTTAAATATTGCAATTCACAGCTCCAATGAGCTCTTTGACGACCATTCTGCAGCAGCCATCAAAGCATGATCCTGTTTCGGTGCACTTGACATGCACTTCTTCCAAAGCGTCACCATATGGAGGGTCCTCCCAAAGCTTAATGGGTGGTGCGGTGTAAACTCTAAATAAATTAAATAACTATTAAAATATACTCCATCCGTAAGTTTGTGTCATTTTTTTTACATTATTTTGTGATAACACTAATTGCTATTGCACAGAATTTCTGAAAATCCAGTTTATTTGACATTTTGCATTTGGTTTTATTTGAAAAGTAATTTATGAAGTTAACTGTACCTTGATGCAATTTGAAATATAGGCATTTTTTAATGTTACAATACTCCCAAGGTTCCTCCTTGTAAGTGATGGTTTTAATTTGTGAGCAAAAATCATTTAATGCTGTATGTTTACACCCTGATCAGAAAGTGCAAACCAAGTATAATGCTACTAAAAGTACCCTTGCTGCTTAGTGCTATTTTCCGATGGGAATTAAGTTGGCTGCAAAATTACTTAAAAATATAAATGTCTCTCTTATAATTTTAGACACTGCTCCATCACCCCACAGAGCAGTATGGATTACTAAAAGGTGATTGTGCATGCCACAACATAAAATAGGACAAGGTCAGGATATTTCAAAGCCTATGCTGAATATTTTTCTTAAAGCAAACTCACTTTCTTGCAACAGGACTTTAATACCATTGCTCTGAAAAGTGAAAGGCTTACACATCAAAAGAAAAACTTGTATTTAAGTAGAATAGCCTACTTTGGCTTGTATCCCTTTATTTAAACTTTTCGAGTTTGAATTTCGATGGGGGATTCTCCCAATTGTCTGCAGTAACTTTGGCGGAAGATTTGCAGAAATTCTGGAGAAGTAGCAGTGATGCTTTTGCTCCAGGGTTTCTGTAGCTCTTTTGACATACGATTGGAAGAACCTCCATGGAAATTCAGGTGCTTTGACTGGCAAATCAAAGAACATAAAACATAAAAAGGTTATTTAGCCCATCTGATATGCTGTCTTCACATACCATGCACAGCTTGCCCAATCATGTATTCCACCTAAAGGCAGGTTCTGCAAAATTTTCTTTCATCCATTCTAAAGACAACAATATGCCAGAACATCCATCAAACATTGCAACTTTTAGTATTCAACTCTGATCAGTGTTTTCCGTGATACGACATGTCCAAGGTCGCAGCAGCTCAGCAACCATTATGTTCCATGGAGTAATTTTGATAATCTCTCTCTGTACTTTCCCTTTATAACCTTCAATTCCCATTCCTGTTCAATCTATCAATGGTCCCAGTTGATCTATTCAATAGTCAAGAAAAAAAAGCTGATTCTGTAACATTCCTCTCTTTTTAAAAAAAACAAAACCTATCATAACAGTAGAACAAAATGAAAAAGCTGCTGAGTTGAAAACCAAATGCTTGAAAGGAAGTCAGAATTGAAAGTTATGGGCTTTGTTTATAAAAATGCATCAAAATGGGCCATTGGGACTGTAAATGGAATTTTAGGCAAGTGAACTTGGAATGCTACCTGGTGCACTTTTAAACGCCAGGCCTTAGTTCCTGAAACAACCTGTGCAAAACCAGAATTTTAAAACTACCATACAGGCTGCCAGGGAAATCTGTGCTGCAGCATGAATGAGATCTGATCAGTATGGATGTTTGCATATATTCAAAATGTATGCTAGAACACAGAGTGATAGAATGAATGAGTAATTCAAATTTATTACTTTTTCATATTCAAAAAAGTGACATTTTTGACCATTTCTAAGGGAGGATTATTAATCTGAAATTTAGGCAATGCCATTCCTTTTTCTTCATTACAGATAATCATTTTGATTTCCTTTTTTTAAAGAAAATTGCCTGTGACAATTAGGCAGCTAATGTTGATGCCCTTGCAATTAAAAGTGTCAAAACTGCTATAGAACTTCATGTGCCTAATATTCCTAACTGCTAAATGAATTTATGTAAACCACTTTATAATGAATGTCTGTTTATATACCAGTAATGGGAATATATTTGTGGCTGAATTTTGCTTCTTACAATAAATGAATTTAAAAAAAAAATCAGTTTTTGCCTCATGGACAGTTGTTTAAGAAGCACTTTACTGTTTTTTGTAAATTTTAATATTCAGAAAAATTGCATTAGGAACAAGAATAGTTAGGCAACTGACTTCCAGAATTGTGGAAAACATTGTAAGAGTTTTGCTGAATGTGGGAGGTAATTATTTAGAAGATAAAATGAGTCAGTAGTTACTGTGTAAAATTTACCTTGTTTTCTGATATTTGCTATTTGAGCTTTTTCATTTAACATTTCAGAACTTGTAGAATTTTAATCTGTTAGCGCTTTAACTACTATGCTTTTTGACATTTTCTTTATATGTATAAGAATTTAACAATAGAATTTTGTCAAAATACACTAAATTGATTAGAAAATTTCATGATTCTACAATAAATAAAGTGGAGTGGAAATATTAATAATGTTGTGTAAAATTCTATTGTAACCCACACATGTAAGTGGATGCTGTGGTCAAATATAATTGAGCAGTATTGGGGTAATCCTTGGCTCAACAATGAGGCTTGTGCAAAGTGGTTTTGATTTGAATTTTGAGTCGCATTTTCTTTCTGGTGTTCTCAAATTTCTTTTACGAAAATACACCCCTTAATCTTTTGTAATACTGTTGTAAATATGCACAAAGGCTGGCAATTATTGGAGAGATTTCTTTTTTAACCTTGGGTATGATGGTTACAATTGTAGTGAATAAAAATGACTGGATTCATTTTAGGGTTTGATGAAATTGTGTTTGAACCTGATAGCACAGGTGTATATTCTTGGCAATGATGTACCAGCATTTGTTGCTGTCCGGCAGTTTAATGGTTCTCTGCTTTGTTGATTACTGGGCAAAGTTTTTTTTTCTGTTATTGTGGACTAGGTTTGTTTACCAGAACCATTGCTGCAACTAAAATCCGGCTTGAAAATGGCTCCGATCCTAACTCTTCCTCTTTCAACTACTTTGGGAGCATGACCAATGAAATCTGGAGAGGAATATATGATGGAAGTTAGAATGCTACTGAGGTGCAGTAGCCTTTGCTCTTTCGATGGATGAACGTTCTTGTCCTGAAAAAAAGTAACTTTCATTACAGCAGTACGAAAAAGGCAGCCAAACAATATATTGACCATCCTTTCGGGCATTTGCTAGAGCTTAAATTGACGTCAGCGGAAGCAAAAAGCACGAGTAAACTTTGGATGGAAAACTGTGCCATTTGAAATTTCTAAAAATTGGGGGGAAAAGTACCTGTTTACTATACAGAACATAAGACTCTGATTTAAGCTATGGGCTGTACTGAGTTAGCTACTCTCAGCAGGGCCACTAGGATTGACCTTTTATACCCTGGATTAGGGAGGGCAACATGAGCTAGTATTTATTCTCCTGTTTGCTAGCCAGTGACCTCTGCTGGTAATGCATGTAGGTAAGGACAGGACTAGACTGGACTGATACCTCTGTGGTTAAATAACCTGCTGATACTCACTGTCAAAGCTTACACATGAATGGCTAATTGGAGGGCAACTGCCCCAACAAGGAGCCAGAGGGGACGGTTTTCCACTGTTGCTCTCCCATTTCTCACCTGAAAATGAGTGGCCAGCAGTGGAGAATATGGAGTGGGCTTTGGGTGTGGGGGGCACCTCGCCTGACTCGTGGACACAAAAAAACCTACCTGTTACAATTTTCAGGTTAGCCTGTAAACAGGCGTACAAAACCCCCGTCCAAAACCGGCAGGAATCAACTTACACATGCAAATTTGGGTCCTATGCCAGTTGTCGTATTCCATTTGCAATTTTCAGATATAAATGCACGGAGCGTCTGCCATTTGTGCCAGGTAGTTTCATTGCACCTTACCTGTGATCAGTCAAGGTACTGCTGCAGGCCGCTCCGGAATAGGAGAATTAGGGGATCTTTTGTGAGGCCAGGAGAAGCCTGGATATTGTGGTCTATTGCCAACTCCTGGGTAGGCCCACACTTAACCCCACGCCCCCCTCTTGCCCCGCATCCCAATTACTTCTGGCTTGGCTAACTCATAAAGCTGCTGGATTTCCTGTTACCTTTCCCACCTCCCCCACCCACCCCCAAGCTTTGGGAGCTGCCCACTAACACTCATTTAGTGCTCACCAGCTCACCCAGATTAGGCGGATGAGACTCGATACTAAAAATGGTTTGAGCTTGTCGACGCTGGCTTTGGACAGGCGTTACCAACACTTCGCCAGTTTCTTGCCTGTTTTGGCCTGAAGTTTAAAAACCGCAATGTCTTCAGCAGGGGAGAGGAAAAATGATAAAATAAAAAAACAAGCTCTAATATGGAAAAATATGTGTATCTCCATCTCCAACCACTCCCTCTCTCCCCTTACCCGCACGCTGTTGCTCTTTTTCCTCCCATCTCGCTCTCTATCCCTCTCCATCTCTTTCTCTCTTGCTACCCTGCTCCTGCCCTCGCCACCCAGCCTCCCTTGCCTATCGTCTTCTATCCCTGTCTGTGTCTCCTTCCAGTCCTGCTCTGTCTTCCTTCTTGCTCGCTCTCTCCATCCATCCCCTTCTCTTGTACAGCAAGCATTTCTTGTACTAGCCTCACTTACTTCCATAATAGTTTTTTGTTCATGGTGTATAAAATGGCCATGAACGATTTAACATTCTGAATATTTGAGAGGCTTTGGTGAGTGGGGACAGAGATGAGGAAAGAAAGGAGAAATCCTAAATTGAATAATAGGTCTGAATGTATTATTTTCTGTGATATAGTACTGTAATTTCAACTATGCTGGAAATACACACAGCCGGACAAACCATATTGGAAAGAGTTATTTTCTTTATTTTAGACTACTTAGTTACAAAATTATGCAAATTTATCTTCCACTTATATTTTGGTTTCAGTTTGATTTGTTGGCACTTCTAGGAAATAAATCCTGTAGTGACATAAAGTTAGTGACTTTCACACATTTGAGTTCAGGAAAAATAATTACACTCAAAGCAGCTTGTCAAAAACATGGAACCATGTGTGCAGTCAAGCATACAGACAGATAGCTACATCGCTAGATGGATAAAGAAGGTAAATAAAACCAAATCAATATAGATCTAAAAAGAAATGGCCAGAAACCAGTTTAATTCCTTACCTATATATCTTGGGACGTTGACAGCTCAGCACTATTGTCAGCATGTATTATTTATTAAAATCACTTTTCAGAGTCAATGTAATATTGCAGCTTTGTTTCCAGTTCGTTAGAATAGCTGTGAACTTCTTTCTTTGGTTGACTTTCACATGCAGAGCCCTGCTATTATTATTTATGCCTAAATGCTACAGCAACTTCAGGCGAGGGGCAGATGGGCAAAATCCAAAAGTTGCTGTCCAAGATGCACCGCTCTGTCATTAGTTTCGCAAAAACGGCATCTTGCTGTCTGCCTCACCATTGAAATGCATTGATGGCTGTGAAGTTGTTGTATTTGCAGGGTCGATACGAACTAAACTCGCCATAGAAAGTTAAGTCATTTCAAGTCTAAGTACCCTTTTAACTATGTGATGTGTTAATTACTGCCAGTCAACCACTCTGGCACTGAAAATTAACTATTACATGTGTGGAGTCTCATTCCTTCAGGTTTCCAATGTTGTTGGCGATTTAAAAAAAAAACATTTTTAATTACATTTAAAAAAAATTCTCTCTGTACCTGATTTGACGTTGAATTCACCCATTCTAATTTACATTTCCTGCTCAGTCCTTGCACTGTTAGTTTCTCAATCCTTCAATCTGATTGGTTGAGGAGATAATCAGTTGTTCCTGTTTCCCTCGCTGCGACGTTATCACCTCTCATTTTCAACAACTTGTAGCGCAAAATGTTAACAGGACAAGGGCAAGTCTCAACTAATGGTGGAAGCTGTTCTTTGCCCTGCTGCAGCATATCCTGGGCTGTTATTCTAAAAATAATTTTCCAAATTAATGTACTGGATATAAAATTTCCTTTATGCTTGAGTTACTTATTAATTATGCACTGCCATGGATCTATCCATGTTGAATTTCATTACTTAAGCAGTCACTTACCTCTGCAAAATCTTTTGATTTTCTTTCCAATGTCCTTTCCCTTCTGAAAGTACTGACTTATGCTGGGACAGAGGAGTCGTCTGGCTGTTACCGATGCGCAAGCCTGAATGCTAAATGTCAGCATGCCATTTTGACTTCTGATGATATTTTACCCAAGTCTCATTCTACCGTACCTCTACATTCACAAGTAATAATTTTCCAGAAGGGGCTACTTGATTGCGATGAGTTAAGTCAGGACAGATGCGATAGGCCCAGAACTGGCTGGTATGGTGCATCTCACAGCGAGCAATGTGAATTGGACTTTTTACCTTCCCCTTCAGAGATCGCATTGTATTTACCCTGCGAATTGCTTGAAATGCAAACTGATGATGGTGCAGCGACGTCAGCGCACATCTGGGAGCTCATGAACATCATGCCCAATTATCCATCATCTTAAACAATAAAAGAAATGGTTAGAGAGAAACAGAGCAAATGACGGAGAAGGACATAGGCTGAATTAGTCTCAAATTTGATACAGAAAGAGAAATAAAGAGGGAAAACAGTAGATTAAGAAAGAGAGGGGAAAAAAACAAAGGAAAAGTAAGAAAGAAAACAAGCAGAGAAGAGGATATTGTAACCCAGTTGTGTTTGGGAATTGTATTCGCCCTTGAAGTTAATGAGGGAATGATAGGGTAGGTGTGCGTAATGCACAAACATTCTTGACCCAGGAAGTATAGAACCAGCGGCCCCATCCATCATGATCAGGAACAGTGGAACTGTTTACATAGGAATTGCTGCACGAGAAAAGACCAAGGTCCAGCTAGTTCGCCTTCTACCATCCTGGTAGTTGCATGATATAATGATAATGGAGTTGTTGACTAATCATAGCAATCTATTTCTAACAATTAGTCTACAACAGACCAAGAAATGACACGAGGAAAACCCCAGTGGTGGAGAGCTTTGGGATCCACTGGTCCTAAGCCACCTTTTCCTCCCAAGCACACTACACTTAACCACGTCATATCTGAAATTTCTTGTACTGTACCCCAATATTATTTTTGGAAAGAAAACAATCTAATTTGCATTTGTGTGTGGAAACAGCTTTGCATCCTGAAAATTATTGACTTCCCATACTAACAGGAGTGTGGATGGCAAGACAAAGTTTTTTCAAAAAAAACTATAGGAACAATTCACTATCTGCTGGATTGAGACTCCACAGCTTCTTTAAGGACCATAAATCGTATCATTAAATGGGTCCTTATGACATGAATTACCAGCCCTAAATGGTTGCAGTGAGATTAATCGCATTAACGGCGTAAATCCAGCAATTTCATAACATGCAATTAATTTCAATATAGAGGTTCACGACGAGGTTTCAGTTTTTTTGGTTTTGTCGGAGCTAACAGCAGAAGCTGGATATCGTCCAGCAATTTGTGGAGAATCGGAATGCATCTCTTCCTCGCCATAAATTGAGGTATCTTTTACAAACTAATAATGGTGAGTGCTGTTAATTTGCCATTATTTTTGCAACAATTTGTGGGCCATAATCTGGGATTGTGTGTGTGGCTCAACTATACACAGGAGGTGCAATTACTAATAATTTATTCGTAGTGCTTTTCATACTAGGATAGACATTTCAGTCCTCTTTATGGCATTCTACCTGTACTCCTTTTTTAAAAAATGAGCATTATTTGTTTCACCCTCTTAAGTCAGCAAGATTAATTAATTTTTTCAGTTAGATTTAGAAATACTTTAATTCCTCCCCAACCAAATATAATTAAAATTAATTCCACTTGTTTTCATGTTTGAATTACTTGTCAGAAAGAAAACCAAATATAAAATCCAAGACATCTACAAAATCAATACCCTCCTTTTATGTCATATTGAAGTAATCGCTCTTGCTTTCTTTGGACACATAGCACTGGAAGCAACTCAAATACAGTACAATTGATATTTGTTTGTATATTTGGAAAAATGTATGTAATTGAAGGTAAAATTCTTGTTGTAATTTAGTATTTAGAAAACTGAATGTAAGGAATGTTATAATGGCCATTGGCATCTTGGTAATTGCTTTATGTTCTGTTTTGCCACCAGAGTGCAGTGTTGTTTTCTGTTAGCTATATGATTTGAGTTGGAACAATTATTATGCACCATGGGTTGGTAATATGAATAAACATCTTGGGCAATATCTAGTGGCAGTATAGAAACTGGTTTTAAAACATGGGGAGTTGGCACCGTTGTAATATGTCAGGAGTGACATTTATGATCAGTAAGAGTAAAACTGTATGAAAACCTGTTTAAACATATGGAGCTCTGTTACTTTTAAGAGAGACAACATCAAAATGGATTATGTATTTGAACCAAAATGGATAATTGGCAATCATAATGAGTGATACTTTGTAGGTCTTTATGCACTGTAATACTATTTACCACACTTGAGAATTGTAGTATAATACTCTTGCAAAATACACTTAAAGCATTTGCTAGTAGAAAAGCAAAAAAAAAAATTCCTGCAGTGAAATTCCTAAACTTGTTGCATTGACTGAGCCGTGAGTTTCAAAAATAAATTACCAGATTTTTATTGCCAATTAGTGCCATTGAATTGTTAACGATGGCAGCATTGTTTATGTGAGTCTGCTATTCTTTATTGAAATGGTTTGTTGCTGTATTTCAATGGTAGATATTTTAATATTTATGATTGTGATTACAGAATTCCTGTAACAGCTCAACATTTGTTTCTGTAAAGTATAAATCAGGATAACAAAGAAATACTGGGAAACACCTGTCAATGATGCTACAACTGTAGATATTAGAAATTGTACAGATACATGGTGATTGAGTAGTGCAATGGCTAGACCCTGGCATTCCAACTCAGGGAGCTGGTTTTGAATCAAGCCCAAATTGATGGGTTGAAAGCTTAATCTTTGCTGGGAAAGTGCAGCATTTGCCAGCACTAACATCCTCACCTTGATTGCCAATTTTAAATACACCAAAAAATGTATAATCTTGATGTCATGCTTTGTTAGATGAAAAACAATCTTAAAATGTGTGATTTTCAGCTGTAACCTGAAACCGATGAGTACATTCCAGTTCTCTATTCTGTACCAAGGAAATAAACTGACGTCACCCCATGTTTACTTAATAACGAGTGGACTTTGTGTCTTTCGAAGAGACATAGCTTCTCCATAGCGACAGAATAATGCAGTGTGGTGTACGATCCTGTCCTCGTAAAATGGCTTATCATTCAACTTACCATGAGCAACGCCATGGGAAACTCGCTTAATGTTATAAAAACAGTATGGCTGTGCTTGTTTCCTATTGGCCAGTGCCATTTCAATGTTACATTTTTTAATTGGCTCAAATTTCCTATTCCTAAACGAGCAACTAGAACTTTGTAAATGGTGAGAAAAATCTATCACTTAAAGAGCAGAAACTGAACCAGTTGATTGCTCAATTTTTTTACCAAATCATTTTGGCCAGCATATTGTTTTAGTAGCCTTAGAAGACACTTCATTTAATATAAATATTATAAATGATTGCATTTTATGTATGTGTATTATTACTCATCGATTCCCTGCATGCTTTTATAAATCCCTACAAAATGTTTTCCATGAGAGGCTTACTCCTGCTTTGGTATCTTGGTCCTCGGTTTCAACTCATAGGAACATAAGAATGTGCAGGACTGGAAAATATCATTGCAGTCCATCTGGCCAATCCCAGTTTTTAGTAAATATCATATCTCATGATACCTCTCATACCCCTCTATTGGCAGGTACTTATTTGACTTTTTCTTGAATTTGCTGGTACAGTTAACCCCAATGCCTCTTTTGGCAGTCTATTTCATATATTTATCAACCTCTGCTTAAGACAGTTAAATTTAAATTCTCTTTTCACCTTTCCTCTACTAAGTTTAAATTTATGGCTATTCCCTTTTGTGGAATCTGTAACTATGTTAAATATGTTGATGTTTATCTTGCTTATGCTTTTTAGGATCTTGAATACTTAGAAAAGATCATCCTGGAGTGTAAGCATTCCTAGATTCTGCAGCCTCTTCTCATAGCTCATCACCTGCATCGGCTTTTCTTTCTAGAGTTTGTCCAAAAATCATATTCACTCATTCCATAACTCTGCTATACTAACAGCAGCTTCGGACTGCCTGAACTTATGCCTCCACCATCCAGTTCAAATGACCCATGTAATCTAAATTGTGGCCCAACCAAATATTAATTGCCATAATCAGTGGACTGGAGGGAAGCTAAATAAACAATGTTGGCTCCCTATCTTGCCTTGTAATAGGAAAAGGCTTCTTATGGTACATTTAAAACTTTTATGCATGTGATTATTTGTGTTTATATAATTTTGTTCTTCTATGGTTGCAATACATTATCTTTTTAAAATTGTTGTTGGTGTGTAACTTTATGATGTAGGCTCAGGCACTTGAAACTTTGCAAAATACTACCCAATATAATCTGCATATAACAATATGATGTAACTTTATTTCATCTAAAGTTATGAATGTTTTATATAATGTACATTTATTTTTGAAATATTTCAGTAATATAACTAAAATGTTATACCATTTTAATATATAACATTTACATGTATAATTACATACAATTATCTGAGTTACTGTGAGCAATGACCCAGAAGATCTGCTAGATTAAAAGAATAAATTGCACAGATGTAATCTCTCTGTAATAGTACAGCAGATTATCTGTGATGTAATACATTAGACCAGACTCCCTATCAGAGGTGTCTGCCTTGCTTGGTTTGAGTTAGTGAGCTTTGAGGTTGCTTGTTGCTCTTCTGGTTTTCTGGTTAAGAATATAATTGACATGGAAAGAAAAGAGGAGTTAACTCTCCTGCATTAAAGTTAGAAGAAATCCTATACTGGATCTGTAAGTGAAAAATGTTTTAGGAGATTAGCTGACAATATAGTTGGTAATTATAAGAATAAAAATACAGATTGTGTAATCATTTTTCATTTGTTCTTGGAATGTGGGCGACACTGGCAAGTCCACGTTCATTGCTCGTTCCTAGTTGTCCTGAGAAAGGTGGTGGGCTGTCTTCTTGAACTGCTACACACTGAATTCGGTACATTAAAATAAAACCCTCTCGAATTGAATAAGGTTCTTTTAATTATTTTCAGATCTGTACAAAGTGAACAACTTAAACCATGTGGTTTTAAAATATTGCCCAAAGACTCAGTTTTTCCTGTTAGCTATCATTTGTTCTCCTGATTCTGTTTTTGGATTATTTGACTGCTGCAAAATGGTGATACAGTGGAAGCATTAACTGTATATCAATAATGTAAACTATTTCAAATGTTTCTTTATTAAAATTAAATAGCCAGTGAGATGTGGTCCAAAATATGGTTTTATCATAGCTTCCTGAATATTACTATTAACAACTGGTTAAATAAGTTATCTTCAAACTTTCCTAATTATCATGATTTGCATACCATACCTGCTGTAAAACCTACAGTATTGTGTCATAGTGAGTTTTTGAAAGGGCTGCATCAGCAATGCTGTTATGCAACATGTTGGAGCTCTAAAGAAATGTCAAAAAATTATAGGATGTGGGTTTGTTTGCATCTGTAATTCTTCACAATGAATTCTTAGTCAACGTGGTAGAAAATGCCCCCATTTGGGACCAGTGAGGGCTTGGGGCCAAAGTAATAAATTTCTAGTTTGAATACTGATAGTGGACATTACTGTTTAAATATGCCCATGAATATATATTTTTTTATATTAACTTAATTTTAGGTAAATGTTAAATTGCAGAATATTTACCTTTGATGTGAATTAGTAAGTTTTGAACTATGTAATAAAGTGAATCTTTGATTTAACTGAATAATATTTGATTTTATTTTCTTCAAATTAACAACTCCTGTTTGTGAACTAAGATACGATCCTTGAACTCTGATGTTTAATTTGATTCAGTGGTTTAACCACATTGAATTGATTGGGTATTGCAAATGGAAGTTAAGGCAGAAGCTCAATGCGATAATTAAAAATGAAACTTTGACTTGTTCATTAAAAAAAAAATGCAACATGATGCACATAAACAAGAGTCATTGATGTTCCCTTTAATTCATTTTATTCAGTGATATTTCTTCCTTTCCAGGATGATATTTACATGTATGGAGGAAAAATTGATATTGATAATGGAAATATCACGAATGAACTATGGATCTTCAACATCCCCACTCTATCGTGGACTAGAAAAACTCCAACAGTTCTAGCCCATGGCCAGCAGTATGATGTGGAAGGACATTCTGCACATATCATTGAAATGGATAGTGGAGATGTTATCATGATCATCATTTTTGGATATTCTGCACTTTATGGTTACATAAACAGTGTTCAGGAATACAATATAAGTAAGTAATTTGTACATGTGTTTTGAGTGCCCAAAATGCATCATGAAATCAGTTCATCGGAACAGGCTCACAGGTTTTGAGAATGAAGCAAAATTTTGTAATGGAAATATATTACACACTAGAATCTTTTAGCAGTTTAGAGTTAATGGGGGTGATTTTAACCTCCAAGAATGGGTGGGTCGGGGGCAGGTGGGAGTTGAAAATTGTTTTTTTGGGTCGCAACCACAAAATTTTTGGACTTTGCATTCCCAGTGGGAAGCCAGTACTTTTACGCGCCTACGTTAAACCTGGAAATAAAGCCGGGTTGCAGTTGCAACCCAAAAAACAACTATTTTCAACTCCCACCCGTTCTTGGGGGTTAAATCATCCCCAATGTCTTATTTCGAACCAGTTCCTTTCTTTTAGAGCAAACCTTAGATATAGGACTCCTATCATCAAATGCCCTGTAGTTTGGTCATTTTATAAGCTGATTGATTGAGGAAAAATTATTAATATATTCACTGTGTGCAAAGCTACTAATAGATTTTGCCTTTAAAAAATTTCCCTGGATCTGTCTGTAAAAATCACAAAACTGAATCCTTTGCTACTAAGTGGATGGGCTGTGTAAAGAGTCCCATGTTAGACATCATTCAAGCATATTCATCTAGGAAGTTCAATTTGCTGAGCTCTGCACATGAGCCCAGCAATTATATCCTACAATGGAAGAGGAGAGCTGCTACCAAATAATAATGTGAAAAAAACCTCAAGAACCTTTTTAGTTTTAGTATGACTTAACATCGTGAATCTTGTGCTAGCAGTTATGCTCGAATTTCTCAAATAGATGTTTTCTTTATCCATATTCTTAATTGTATCATCAGATACAGTATAATTCCAAATAACATGATTTTGTTTGAAAATGTGTGAGCTGTAGATGCAAGTTACAGAATAATATGGCACTGTGTGGAGGTAGCTAAGCACGTTACTGTTGGCAATCGTCTACGGTTGGTGTTATGTTACAGGTACAATCATAGAGCAGTGGACCCAAGCTCTGCATCACTCTCTGAGGGAAAACAGCTCTGTGCAAGCTGAAAAGACAGTCGGCTGTTTGCTAACATTAAAATGTTTGAAAATGGCACTTCAACTTTTTAAAGTTCGTTTTGTAACGGTGCCAGATATACTGCAGTAGGTATGAAGGTGAAGTAGGCTGAAAGTACTTTCTTGAGGGCAATTTGGGTGATTTCACTTCCAAGTTATACTACACATTCCGTGTCGGTGCAAAGCAGTTTTACTGCTTTACACTGGTGCAAAAATTGTAGCATAGCTGCCTTATGAAAGTGATGACAACAAATAGTTTATTTCCTGAGTAGGCTCTTTCAGCAGTCACCAGTACACTTATTTTATGGAGAATCTTAGCTTAAATCAAATATAAAACAGCTTTGAGTGTCTTTTTGTCAACTCCATTTCAGTTTAGTCTTCATTAAAACCCTTTAATCGATTTGTCATAAATATAAGGTAAACTTTAGGTGAAATGTGGTAAACTTAAACTTTAGAATACAAAGTAGGTTAATTTGTGTTATAACATATATACTAGAAAAGAGTTACTCATCTACATTCAGTCTTAAATGTTCTGGAAACTGGTGAAATGATGTTTGATGCAGAGGAACAGTTTCATAGCTAGCTGAACTGTTGTCAGTTTGAATCCCATTTGAGTCAGTTTCTGCAGCCAGTTGTCTTGACTCTGCAATATCATATGAAATATCTGGTCAGGGATGAGATAAGGCTATTTGGCTCATCAAGGTTCATCTTTTAAGTACTGTAACTCTCTCCCATCATAGCATCTAACCTTATTTTGAACCAAACCAACATTTTTGTCTTTTCTAATCTGCCTGGCAGATTACTTCAAACATTTATCACTCTTTATGTACAGAAAGAAATACTTGCATTTACGTAGCACCTTATCACATGGAAACTACTCAAATCACTTGACACAATTAATTACTTTTGGAGTAAGTGCAATGACTGTATGTCAATGGGCAAATACAAGCACCGTTCTCTGCCAACAGTGTCCTACAAGTTGTAATAATATGAATGGTTAATTTTTTTTTGCGGTATTTAAGTATTGGTCAAGACACGTAGGGAACTCATTGCTTTTCTTTGAATAGTGTTATGAGGTCATTTAATGTTCACATGAACATAAAGATAAGATCTTGATTTAATGTTGCCCCTGAGGGACAGCATATTTAACAATGCAGTACCCTCTCAGTACTGTAGCTCAGATTGTGCACTTAAGTCCTTATGTGGGACTCAAACGTAGAGCTTTCTGAAGTAGAGGTGAGTATGCTACCAACTGAGTCAAGCTAAGTAAAGCTGACTCAGTTGGTATCTGTTTTAAATTTAATTTCACTAATTTCCATTTATGTTTCCAGGTTCTACTATTCTGACTTAATTTGAAATAAAAACCTGAATTTACTTAGTGCTATCTTATAAACTTTGAAGTTCCTTCTCTCCCTGCCCCTTCCAACTGCTTTCTTTATAGACAGTAAAGCTTAAGCCTTTCCAGTCTTGTCTCATAGCTCATCTCTTTTACATTTGGTTGCCAACCATCTGCTTTTGGAGTGGAGAGTCAGCTTTTTCTTCCCCTATTTGCACTATTAGCACTGTGTTGGATGAACAGCTGTTTTTGGGCTGGCTGAAATTGTTCCATAGTTCACCTCTTCTGCTTGTACACAATTCTTCAGTGCATGTGCAAAAGAGATGAACTGCAGTAGATTACATGCTGACATATAATTGCATTATATATTCAGTAGATAAAGTTAACCTTTGTTTTTGTAAAGCTGTTAACTTTATGATTTGCTAGAAGCCCTTATAAATAATCCAGTCAAGATCAGTAATTTCTGTATTGGGGACATAAATAAGTAATGTATATATGAAAAGGTTACAAAATATGGAGCAAGGTATTAATCTTGATTATAATTACTTGGCCACTATGGAGGTTGCCTGGATCTTGACTTTTTAAATTGATTTTTCATACCTACAGAAACCAAATTATGTTGAAAGTGAGTACCTTGAAGGTTTGGAAAGCCAATGATTTATGTTCTTCAAGGATTAATTTAGATAATGTGTGAACAATAGCTTGATGCGTAGTCATCAATTTATTGCATGTTTATATTTGTTTCAAAGAAGAATGAGAAACATAATGAGGACAGGAAACAGTAGAGCGTTCCAACAGTGTCTAAACTTGACATTCTGTTAGTAAAATGTATTATGCAGTAAGCTTGGCTTCTAAACCAAGACTGGAAGATGACCTAAGATGTGGTTTAGTAACCAGGCTGTCTATTTTGCAGATGACACAAAACTTGGAAGTGTAGTGAACAGTGAGGAGGATAGTGATAGACTTCAAGAGGACATAGACAGGCTGGTGGAATGGGCGGACACGTGGCGGATGAAAATTAACGCAGAGAAGTGCAAAGTGATACATTTTGATAGGAAGAATGGGGAGAGGCAATATAAATTAAAGGACACAATTCTAAAGGGGGTGCAGCAACAGAGATACCTGGGCGTATATATGCACAAATCGTTGAAGGTGGCAGGGCAGGTTGAGAACGTGGTTAAAAAAGCATACGGGATTCTGGGCTTTATAAATAGAGGCATAGAGTACAAAAGCAAGGAGTTATGAGGAACCTTTATAAAACATTGGTTTGACCACACCTGGAGTATTGTGTCCAATTCTGGGCACTGCACTTTAGGAAGGATGTCAAGGCTTTAGAAAGAGTGCAGAAAAGATTTACTAGAATGGTTCCAGGGATGAAGGACTTCAGTTATGGGGATAGACTGGAGATGCTGGGGTTGTTCTCCTTATAGCAGAGAATATTGAGAGGAGATTTGATAGAGATGTTCAAACTCATGAGGGGTCTAGACAATGTAGATAGAGAGAAACTGTTCCCACTGGTGGACTGGTCGAGAACCAGAGGACACAGATTTAAGGTGATTGGCAAATAAACCAAAGGTGACATGAGGAAAAGCTTTTTTTACGCAGCGAGTGGTTATGAACTGGAATGCACGGTGTGGTGGAGGCAGATTCAATCGTGGCTTTCAAAAGGGAACTGGATAAATACTCGAAGGGAAAAAATTTGCAGGGCTTCGGAGAAAGGACGGGGGAGTGGGACTAGCTGGATTGCTCTTGCACAGAGCCGGCAGGGGCTCGATGGGCCGAATGGCCTCCTTCTGTGCTGTAATCATTGTATGACTATATGATTCTATGTTCTGATTTGCCATAAGTGGAAAAAGCTAAGAGTTGCTTACTCAAGATCCGCATCCTAACTTGATTGAATTTTTTGAGGGGGGTTGATGAGGATAGCGCGTTTGATCTAGTCCGCATGGATTTTAGCAAGGCTTTTGACAAGGTCCCACATGGCAGACTGGTCAGAAGAGTAAAAGCCCATGGGATCCAAGGGAAAGTGGCAACTTGGATCCAAAATTGGCTCAGTGGCAGGAAGCAAAGGGTAATGGTTGGGTGTTTTTGTGACTGGAAGGCTGTCTCCAGTGGGCTTCTGCAGGGCTCAGTTGTAGGTCACCTTGCTTTTTGTGGAGTATAGTAATGATTTAGACTTAAATGTAGGGGTGTGATTTAAAAAGTTTGCAGATGATACAAAAATTGGCCGTGTGGCGGACAGTGAGGAAGAAAGCTGTATACTGCAGGAAGATATCAATGGACTGGTCAAGCGGGCAGAAAAGTGATAAATAGAATTCCATCTGGAGAAGTGCGAGGTAATGCATTTGGGGAGAGCAAACAAGGCAATGGAATATACAATAAATGGTAGGATACTGAGAAGTGTAGAGGAACAGAGGGGCCTTGGAGTGCATGTCCACAGATCCCTGAAGGTAGCAGGACAGGTAGATAAGGTGGTTAAGAAGGCATGCGGGATACTTTATTAGCCGAGGCATAGAATATAAGAGCAGGGAGGTTATGCTAGAACTGTATAAAACATTAGTTAGGCTGTGTAGAGTACTGCGTACTGTTCTGGTCTCCACATTACCGGAAAGATGTGATTGCACCCGAGAGGGTACAGAGGAGATTTATGAGGAAGTTGCCAGGACTGGAGAATTTTAGCTATGAGGAAAGATTGGATATGCTGGGCTTGTTTTCTTTGGAACAAAGGAGGCTGAGGGGAGATTTAATTGAGGTGCATAAAATTATGAGGGACCTTGATAAAGTGAATAGGAAGGGACCTATTTCCCTTAGCAGAGAGGTCGATAACTAGGGGGCATAGATCTAAAGTAATTGGTAGAAGGATTAGAGGGGCATTGAGGAGAAATTTCTTTCACCCACAGGGTGGCGGGGACCTGGAACTCACTGCCTGAAAGTTTCTGCCTCTACAACCTGTCATCGCATTTAAAAAGCACTTGGATATGCACTTGAAATGCCATAACCTACAAGGCTACAGACCAAGAGATGCTCAAAAGCGGGATTAGGCTGGAAAGCTCTTTTCAGCCGGCACTAGATGGACTGAATGGCCCCCTTCTGTGCAGTAAATTTCTATGATTCTATGTGTTTTGTAGCAGGAGTCACTCAATAACAAGCAAGTTCATTATTGATGGTTGGAAGCAATTAGAAGCTCAACCACTGACCCCTGGAGGACATGACAGCATTTCTTTGCCTCCCCCCCCCCCCCCACCCCCCCGCCAAAGTTAAACATTTCTTTTAATCTATGCAGCCCCAAGTTCAACACAGGATCCTTGTGGCTTTTAGTTTAACTAGAAGTCTTACATGGAACTTTGTCAAAATCTAGATCAACGACCTCCTAGTAAGTGCCACTATTTATTTTATCTATAAATTTGGCAAAGGAGGTTTGTTGCACAGGATTTACTAAACCAATGTTGCAGGGTTACATTATTTAAAATCTGTCTTTATTTCAACATTTTAAATTACCCAATGCACATGGATCTAACGTATAATTTCTAACTTCTTTGAACGTCTATTTTTCATGGCTGAAATTCTAAGAACAGGCTGTTCAAATGAACTAGTCTCAAATATACGATCTGGGAATAAATTAGTCTTTTCAAGATGATCAAATTAATTTTCAGGTCACTGGCTGACCCAGTATTATCAACTTTTTAAAGTATGCTACACTATGATCAGTACATCCAGCACACTTCAAGAGACAGGAACACAAAGAACCAAAGAAATAAACCAGTGGGCTCCTGCTGGTAGTCTGGGGGTGGGAGACAAACCCTGGGACGGGCCGGCATTGAACTGGATTTTTTGGGGGGGCCCAGGAGTGTACTCTTGCGTCTCCTGGGCCCACAAAAATAAAGATACACTATTTCCTGGGCTGTTTTCTGAGCAGCCTCTATCAGTCTCTTTAAGGTTAGGTTGCTGAATGCCTGGCACAACTAGGTGGAGCAGATTTGTACCTGAACTTTGCAATTGGGATCCTACATCTGACGATGGACCCCAAGTTGCACATTTAAGCAGCCGTACACCTGTTTCAGGCAGGTTCGCTGCTCGCAAACATATTGGCCTGCCTGAATATTGCATCAGGCGGACCTGAAGGGTCAAAGGGGCGACCGAGATGCCCCCACCTCCTGATTTGCAACTATTCGCTGCCTGTTTTTGAGGCACAAAACAAGCGGCCATGAGTTGAATTGCCCCCCCCCCCCCCATTCTCCTTTTAAATATCCCCATCCCTTTTAAAGTTCATCTACTTGCAATTGTCCACTTCCACTACCAATGTGCCCCCTGCACCTGTCCAAGTCTGAACTTGAACCTGTGATTAATTATGCAAATGAGCTTACTTCTCAATAATTGAGCCAGTTCATAGTGCTTTACTCTTTTTTTTCCCACTTTTTAGTGCTTTACAAGAATGTAGAATGTTTTTGCATAGCATTAAATTATAATAAAGTTATTACTCATTTTTTATTTGCTATGTTTTGTCAATGTGCTAATGAAATGATCCAAGCAGGTTTTCTTTGCTTACACTTATTTTAGAGTTTTGGAGAACATGTATGCTCATGGGTTTGATTTCCTGTTGGACAATTATGTGAATACACAGAGATGCATTATAATTGTCTATCACAGTGAAATATAATTACTTTATTGTACAAGATGGTTTAAATATCTTGCTTAAATTTAAGCTAGTGGCTGGTAACTGACTACAAATATTTTAATTGTAGTGCTGATTTAAATTGACCAATAATGCATTGCATCACAAGAAAACAGATTACATTTATAGAGGGAATTGAAATGGGACAAATTGCAGTAATTAACTGTACAAAGCACTATTTTGTTTTCATGATTTGGAATTTCCATTACCAGATTTTTTTTATTAGTACTGAAGAGGGAGATCACGGGAGAATTAATATTTATACTATGTGAGTAAAGCAATAGAAAAATCTAGTATTGATTAGCTTGAGACTTGATTTAAATTTTTGTGGGAATGCTGGGCAATGTATGTTAACCTGTTGAGGACTTATTAGAAAGGATTAACCCTTAAAATACGAGTTAAACTTAAAACAATTTTTGTTTTGTATGGTAGGTTTAAAAATGATCTTTTTTGTGGCTAGAAAACACCAGAAAGTATTATGTGCTGATCTCGATGGACTTTTAAACTAGTTTCATTTCTTGTCTAGAGACCAACACGTGGTTAGTTACAGAGACTAAAGGTGCGATAGTCCAGGGTGGATATGGACACAGCAGTGTTCACAATGCAATGACAAAATCAATTTATGTGCATGGAGGATACAAAGCATTTACAAGCAATAAGTATGGCTTGGTGGATGACCTCTACAAGTACACAGTAAATAGCCGTACCTGGTAAGTGGAACAGTCACGCATCAGTTCAATTGATTTTGGTTGCAGTAGCATCTTGTGTAATTGATTTGAAATGGAAATGATTAAATTGTTGTGGGGATCTTAATGGAGTTGAAACAGCTATTCCATTGTCTGTTCTTTGTTCCTTAATGTCTAAGAAGGGAAAGTTGGAAATACTTTGCTTATGGAAGCTTAATAATTTAAGGCTTTTTCAACAAAGTATTGCATTTGGCTCGCTATATTAGTTGTACATTTTCCAATTGATTTTATTTTAGTAGTTTGAGAGATTTCTCAGTTGTTTGATGAGAAAGCAGTTTGCTGCAAAACCCACAAGCAATGTTTCTGCATTCAGGGAGAAAAAAACATTTTTGAAACATTCTTAATTTCTTTTTATTCACAAGCATATTTAGGAGCACATAGTCTTCCTCATTAGTTCAATTTTTAAATACAGATGGGAACACAAGGAAAATGAGCGAGAAAGGGTCCATTAAGATTTTATGATTTCAGCTGTGCATTTTTAAAAATCGAGGTACAGTGCTGAAAATCCAGAATTCCTGTACGATATGTATATATAATATGACTTGTTCAGGGTTCTTTTGACTATTTAGTATGCACACTATTTCAAAGTGCTTTCTGTTTATATGTTATCATGACTCTAAGGTCCCAAAGTACTGCACAGCTGATGAATTGTTTTGAAGTGCAGTCAGTGTTTGTTATGCAATGTGTTTACTTTTTAATTAGTCATTATTTTGAATTACTTTTGTGAGACGTTGCAATACTTTTAGCATGTCATAATTGTATTTCCATTGCTGTGTGTGAGAACAGATTGTTCTGGCACATATTGATATTTCTGGTGAATTGTCTTTGTTTTGTTCACTATGTACGAATCTTATTAAGTTTTGAACCATTTGCAAGTCCCTAAACAAAGATCATCGAGAGACGTTGATATCCTCAAGAAAGATCTGCTCACTTAACAAGAACTCCCTGATAATGTGGGAGAAACTGCAGCCTTTTACGATATTAGGAACTCCATATAGAACTGGTTATGATATCAGAGACTTAACAGAATTTTATTACCGAAAAAGTGAGCAGTGTGGTGCTGAACACAAAAGTTACAGATCTTTTAATCAAAATGGTTTAAAACACACAATTTAAAATGTGGCTTGTGTAAAAGTTGTTCTTGTGACATTGCTATGAGTTAGATTTTCCTGAGCTCTTAGTTCTTTGCGCCTGAAGTGTGAGAAAGTACATTAAAATCAATTTACAGGAGGTTTGCAAATCGATAATATTTATTCTCACAAAACCTGAAAATTTTAAGAAGAGGTTTGTAAGTTTCTATGATGCTCCACATATTTTAATAGCAAGCTATTCAGTTAGGCTATTTCCAATATTTTGAAATTATAATTTAAGTTTAATTTAAGGAATACAACCGTTTTTAAAAACAGTGGCCCTGAAACCGGCAGTGTTTTTGGGGTCTTTATAATGCTGGCTAGAGGTAGATTCTGCAGTAGGACCGGTTTATGCCGGGCCTCTGCTCTGTTTAATTAGAGCAACGGTTTCTTGTGAACGGGGGTGGGGTTCCTGCTTCTACTCCCTTTCAACCTAAAGTCATGATAGGAGGAGAGACTACTAGGATGACATCACCTGCTGGAAATCTTGCCAGCCTTGCCTCTGGTGGCTCTGGGTGGAGGGCCCAGAGGGGCAGAGTGGTTCATCGAAGGGGCGAGCTTGCTGGGTAGCAAAGTACCTCAGTGAAGTGAAGGTGGTGGGATTTTCAGGAATGAAATGTGCCTCAGTGTGTGGGGTAAAGAGTTAGGGATTAAAGGAGTTTCTTTAGTAGGCCTAGGGAGAGGGGGAGGTTAAATGCCTCATGGGGGGATTGGCTGTTAAGTGCTGGGGAGGGAGGAAGTTGAGGATTACACGGGGAGAAAAACTGAAGCCTTGGCAAGAGTTGGCAAGTGATGACAAGAAACCTGAGTTCAGCCAGTAGATTAAAAGAAAAGTTTAGTGGCTAAGGTGTTTCTTTTCTCTGTGAGCTGTGGTGAGGGGAGGGGGGAGGGAGTGATATCTACCACACAGCATGTTTTCATTATTTTGAGTGGTTGTGGTTTTTGAGTCAGTATGGACAACCTTCCATGAACAGTTTTGTGAAGAATACAGGCTGTAAATTTACATTTCTAGTGTGAGGATCGCCATTTGAACTCTCCATAGTTAACGTCGGCTGAAGAGCCTTCTGCGCAGTGATAAAATTTGGCAGATCCAGAAGGATTGAAGGAAGTCATTGCATTATCCAAACCTGGGGCTCAGTCTAGAACCATATGTAATGGGTGCAAACATGACACAAAATTTACATGTAGAAAAGTGTAAGACCTTAAGTGCAATGAGGAAAACATGTGCTTGCTCCAGTGAGTTTTGCCTATCACATGTGAACCTAGTAGGCTCAAATTCCATATTATAAAATTGTGACCAATGACAACTGAAGAAGTAGGCGACGTATCAGTTGAATTTGATAATAGGTAGATAAACCTCTAATTAAAAACTCCTAAGGATTAATTCAACAGCCAACCCAGAACGATCAGTCAGCAAACGTGCTTTTTAAAAAAAATAGAAAATAAATCTTTAAAATGGCCCAAAAAATTTCTTGAAAATTCTTTGTGTCGTTTTTTTTTAGTCCTGAAAATAAGGCTTATAACATAAGAAATAAATTAATTTTTTTTACAAGTGATTAGATTGACTATATGTTGCCTATTGTGCGTTTGAAAAGTCTAACAATGTTTTCAGAGGCGGTGTCGAAACTTAACACTATACCAATGCACTAACACACTCAGACCAGTATCACAAAGGGAAAAGTTTTACTTTAATTGACTTGTATACAAGGGAAGCTGTACTCTGAACAATGGTCAGAATAACCTCTTCACTGAACAAAGGAAACAGTTCACATTTATACACATTTAATTAGTAATGTCCACCTGTCATATAATATGGGCGTACATGTACGTTCTTTATTGGTTCAGGTAGTTGGTCAATCAAGTAGTGAGCCTGCCCCCTCTGGATGTCCATAGCTCATTCCTATATTGGCACGTAGGCCTTGTAGGCCTGAGCACATTTATCCTCCCTACATTCTTGAGCTGGTTATCAGTAGGGCTGAAGTCAGCCTCAAGGCCACATGGCCTCTCAAGAAACTGTATTTTCATTATATTTTATAGTCAGCAATATCCTTATCTGCTAAGGGGGGCAGACGGCACTAAGCACCTGCACAGCCAACTTAATTATCAACATACCAAGGCTTAATGTCCAAAAATCTCTCTCAATCTTGAATATACTCAACGACTCAGCATCCACAGCACTTTGGGGTAGAGAATTCCAAAGATTCACCCCTCTGAGTGAAGACATTTTTCCTTATCTTGGTCCTAAATGGCCAACCCCTTATCTTGAGACTATGATCCCTAGTTCTAGACTCTCCAGACAGGGAAAAAAGCCTCTCAGCATCTACCCTGTCAAGCCCTCTTAAGAATTTTATACGTTTCAATGAGATCACCTCTCATTCTTCTAAACTCCAGAGAGTATAGGCCCATTCTACTCAATCTCTCCTCATAGGATAACCCTCTCATCCCAGGAATCAATCTAGTGAACCTTCATTGCACCCCCTCGAAGGCAAATATATCCTTCCTTAGGAAAGGAGACCACAACTGTATACAGTATTCTGGCGTGGACTCACCAGAGCCCTATATAATTGCAGCAAGACCTCCTTATTGTTATACTCTAACCTCCTTGCAATAAAGGCTAACATACTATTTGCCTTCCTAATTGCTTGCTGTACCTGCATGTTAACTTTCTGTGATTCGTGTACAAGGACACCCAAATCTCTCTGAATATCAACATTTCTTAGTCTCTCTGGCTTGGGGAGTTGAGGCCAAGTGTAGTCTTTAGGTGTCGTAGGGTTAAGAAGATGGGAATAACTGAACAAGGTGCGCTGATGTAATTTAGTCCCTATTTTAAAGTCACACATTCTGTTTTGAATTTTGTTCGACACTCTATTTACTTATGGCAATTTGGGAATCAGAGTGGTTGGGATAGTTGGAGCATGGGAGTTTCTCTGCACTACAGAGTTGCTGGGAGAGGTAAAATGGTGCGTTGTGTGAGCATCATTACTGGCAGGAGTGTGTAATTACAACATGATAAGTTTACTTAGGCAGTTGCCATTATTAATGTGGACATAGTCATTTATAGAAAGAAATAGAAAATCATAATAGAAAACGTTGACACAAAAACCTGACAAAAAAAGTGAGAACACAAAGTTAGGTTTTGTAGACAGGAAGCATGCGCAGATGTAGGATTTTTAATATGGATATTATTTAATAAATAGATATTACTACCTCTAGTGAATAAGGAAAATACATTATTTATTTTCCAGGAACTAATTTAAGATGTTTACTTCACATCTGTTTCTCAAATTTCTTTCCAATTTCTTTGTTAACTGCTAACTCAGCGTGTGTGTGTGTCCGTGCGTCCATCCATGTTCCTTATATGCAATTACAATAGTTACATTTTTCATAGTAAATATGTATATTTCAGCAACAGAGGCTAGGATCAAATTGCCATAATTCTTGGGTAATATTGTTTTTGCCACATATTAGTAGGATACACTCTTGAGTTGACAATTTTTCACCTCATAGATGTCTTGAGTTAGAGATGTATCTCAACTAACATTTTCTTCATTCAATTTAATATTTGCCTTGGGCAATGTATAGTTGAAGGTTCAGCTCATATTTTAAATGTTACAAATGTGTGTGTTGCTTTGGGTGCAAAGTCTTCATTTTAAATGCCACTAGCTTGTAGCAATTTGGCATTATTTACGTCTATTTGTTTTGATTTAAACATTAAGTTTTAGATTGAAAGCTCAGGAATGCAACCTCTTAAGACCTGTACAGCATTGATGTACTGTACCTTTCTAAAGCTTATCAATAAAGCCTAACTGTGGTATATACAAAAACAATGCGTACAATTGCTATGTATTGCAGTGTCAACTTGACCACATTGCTTAAAATTTTCTATTAGCTTTAGGTTGATTGCACTTGCCAAGGGCTTTGCTGTTTTGGAGGTGGGGAGGGAGAAGATCGGGAAGAGGGAAAGCATAATTGAATTAAAACTTCATGATGTAATTGCATTGGATATTGCTGGATATCTGTGTGCATCAAGGTTAACAAAAACGAACTTTGTATGTGGCTGCACGCCTGCCTTTCCCCTGGCACCCAGTGATCAAAGAATGATGCAGTACAGAAGGAGGCTATTCAGCCCATTGTGCCTCTTTGAAAGGGCTATTCAATTAGTCCCACTCCCCTGCTGTTTCTCCATAGACCTGCAAATTTTCTCTTTTAAAGTATTTATCCAATTCCCTTTTGAAAGTTGTTAATGAATCTGCTTCCACCAGCCTTTCAGGCAGTGAATTTCAGATCATCATAACTCGCTGCATAATTTTTTTTTCCCCATGTCGCCTCTGGCTCTTTTGCCAATTACCTTTAAATCTGCACCAACTCTTCTGCCACTGGAAACAGTTTCTCCTTATTTACCTTATCAAAACCCTTCATGATTTTGAACACCTCTATAAAATCTTCCCTTAACCTTTTCTGCTCTAAGGAGAACAACCTTAGGGTTTCTGAGAGTTTTTTTGAGGGTGTAATAGCAGGGTAGGCAAGGGGGAACCAGTGGATGTAGTATATTTGGATTTTCAAAAGGCATTCGATAAAGTCATATTCCCCTTGTGGGAGAGACTAGAACTAGGGGACACAGTTTAAAAATAAGGGGTCTCCCATTTAAGACCGAGATGAGGAGAATTTTTTTCTGAGTCTTGAGTCAGTGGAACTCCCTTCCCCAGAGAGCGATGGAGGCAGGGTCATTGAATATTTTTAAGGCTGAGTTAGATAGATTTCTGATCAACAAGGGAGTCAAAGGTTATAGTAGGTAGACTGGAAAGTAGGGTTGAGATCACAATCAGATCAGCCATGATCTTATCAACTGGCAGAGCAGGCTCGAGGGGCAGTACGGCCTACTCCTGCTCTTAATTCGTATGTTCGTAGGTGTCACACAAAGGGTTGTTACACAAGATTAGGGCTCATGGGATTGGGGGCAATATATTAGCCTGGATTGAGGATTGGTTAATGGACAGAAAGCAGAGAGTAGGAATAAATGGGGCATTTTCAAGTTGGCAGGCTGTAACTAGTGGGGTGCGGCAAGGATCAGTGCTTGGGCCTCAGCTGTTTACAATATATATCAATAACTTAGATGAGGAGACTGAGTGTAATGTATCCAAGTTTGTTGACTGTACAAAGCCGGTGGGAAGGTAATCTGTGAGAAGGACACAGAGGCAGCAAAGGGATATCGACAGGTTAAGTGAGTGGGTGAGAAGGTGGCAGATGGAGTATAACGTGGGGAAATGTGAAATTATCCACTTTGGTAGGAAGAATAGAAAAGCAGAATATTTTTTAAAAGGTGAGACACTAAGAAATGTTGGTATTCAGAGGGATTTGGGTATCCTTGTACACGAATCACAGAAAGTTAACATGCAGGGACAGCAGGCAATTGGGAAGGCAAATGGTATGTTAGCCATTATTGCAAAGGGTTGGAGTATAACAGTAAGGAGGTCTTGCTGCAATTCTATAGGACTCTAGTGAGACCACTCCTGGAGTACTATACAGTTTTGGTCTCCTTACCTAAGGAAGGACATATTTGCCTCAGAAGGGGTGCAATGAAGGTTTACTAATTGATTCCTAGGATGAGAGGGTTGTCCTATGAGGAGAGTGAGTAAAATGGGCCTATATTCTCTGGCATTTAGAAGAATGAGACATGATCTCATTGAAATGTATAAAATTCTTAGAGGGCTTGACATGGTAGATGCTGAGAGGCTGTTTCCCTGGCTGGAGAGTCTAGAACTAGGAGTCATAGTCTCAAGATAAGAGGTTGGCCATTTAGGACCGAGATGAGGAAAGATTTCTTCATTCAGAGTATTGTGAATCTTTGGAATTCTCTACCCCGGAAGGCTGTGGATACTCAGTCAGTGAGTGTATTCAAGATTGAGATCGATAGATTTTTGGACTTTAAGGGAATCAAGGGATACGGGGATATCAACAAGATCAGCCATGATCTTATTGAATGGTGGAGCAGGCTCGAGGGGCCGTATGCTCCTAAGCTCCTTTTTCTTATGTTCTCCAGTCCCTCCATGTTACTGAAGTCTTTCATCCTTTGTACCATTCCAGTAAATCTGCTCCGCACCCTCTCTAAGGCCTTGACGTCCTTCCTAAAGAGTTATGCCTAGAATTGGCCCACAATACTCCAGCTAGGGCCTAACCAGTGTTTATAAAGGTTTATCATAACTTCCTTGCTTTTGTACTCCAAGCCTCTATTTATAAAGCCGAGGATACCGTATGCCTTTTTAACAGCCTTCTCAACTTGTCCTGCCACCTTCAAAGATTTGTGCACGTACACCTCCAGATCTTGTGACTTTGCTTAATCAACCAGAAGAATTTGCACCTCCTGTAAGCATATACTGGTTTACAAGTTACATTTATCCACATAATGAACTTCTGAAGACTGAATGATTCCTAAGAAGTTGTTGAAGGTGTCTGAGGATGTCAGTAATCTGAATGCAAGACCTGCTGTCCGTTACAGCTGGATCTATTTGAAGGTTTCTGCTATTGTGCTATGCTATGTGGCATAGACAGTAATTTGTGACCTTCTGGATAAACCTATTTATGGGCCATAAATCCTACTCTACAACTGCTTGACTTTGTCTTCCATGAGTGCTCTAGGTTAAGGCTATACAGTGGCCATAGGTTTAAGTGTGTATACATAACAAAAAAAATCCCCCTATCTCAAGACCTTCTAGTGAGGGCTGACTTTTTGTGTAATTTTGAGGCTCCTCGCGGAAACGTTATATTTTGCTGCCTAGCCTTTGCTCCCAGAAAGGAAATCGTTCCCAAGCTACCCTCTGACATCCTGTTGGCTAGTTCCAGTGTAGCAATGGCTGAAGATAGGGCATAGCATGGGGAGAACAGTGTTGGGAATGGTGGGAAAATAACTTGGAGAGTTCACTCTTAGTACGGAAATGGCTGTTATGGCATACACTTTGAGGATTCCGCCATTGTACTGGATTTTTCCCGGATGTACCGTTGTAGGTGCTGTGACACATCTGTTCATATATATATTGTTTGGCCATGTATGTAGCGTAAACCCGTTTCTATGGGGCTGACTGCCCAGACAACACACATAAAATGGGCTTTGCAATGGGGGTTTCCATCAGCGTTCTATAATCCCTTTTACTAAATGTATTCATGTGTGCAATTGTACTTTGCAGTCACAAAGAAAAAGATTCATTGAAATTGTTGTCAGTTTAGGGGGTAGATTTGATAATGGACATCATGTACAATAATGTTTCATTTAAGATAGTTGCCTAAAGAAATGGTCAATTGTACACAATACTACAGAGACTGCCTTTCCAGGTCCATTCCTCCACTTAAATGTTAATCTGGTTCTCAATTTTGCCAGGCCAATAGGCAAAATAACAGGTCTTGGTTGATTGTCATGTGACTGTAAAAGCATATATGACCATGGTGAGAATCCCTACGTGGTCAGTTTTCGGTAAAATATTAAAATGCCTACGTGGCAAAGAAACAGAATGCAAAATGGTTAGAAAGGGTTAATTAGTTAGTAACTGAGATTGATACAAGTGGCCTGGCCCTCCTGCTGGGCCATATGTTTGCTTAGTCAGCAGGCCTGCATTGTCTTATCAATGATAGGTCTTTGATGTGAGTCAAGGACTGGTCTGAATGTCTCCATGTTTATGGCAGATCAATATAGGGAACGAGCTTAGCCAAAGTTGAAAGACATTCCAGGTTGGGAGATAAGGAACAGAAGGAACAGGGAAGAACATTCTAAGTTGGAAAGTGAGGAAGTTATCCCCTTTGATGTCTAACAGCAGCATGATCAGCACATGGACGATTTATGATTGGTCGGAAATAATGTAACCTCGCATGGCAACCTGTGCCCGGCTTATGATTGGTGTTGACCCTCGTTAAGTATGTTCCAACCCTATTGATTTGTATAAAAACGTGTGGACTTCTGTATGTTGTTGTTCTTGCTCTGCCAGCATAGAGGGACTCTATCAGGAGTCCAAATCAATGCTGCAGACTAAGAACCCTGCTATTAAAGATGTGTTGAACTTTAAAATGTATTCGACTTCAGTTATTACTGAACCAGACTGAGGGGAAAGAATCCGGATCGTCAATGGTACAGAGTGTTTTTTTAATGATTTACCTCAATTTCAAAGTGGAAAAAGAATCATAATAGCAAAAAAAAATCGTGGAACAGTTTACTACAGTTTTTTTGCTGGTGCATTTCTCCTCTGGGTTTAGAGTCTACATTTGAGATTGGAGGCTTCCTTTGTACCCTTCTGGTGTGATGCACTACATTTCCAGTTACTAATCTTACTGATGGGCTCTTATTGAAATTGTGAATCAAATCAGGTTTACAGTGTGTTTCACACTGACAATACCTGAGTTCTAAGGCCTCAGCTTGTTTTCAAATCAACTTCTTGGTGGGGGGAAATTCTTCTTTTAATGAAAAATGCAAGAAAGCCTGCTTTTCACCATAAACATGATGCTTTGAAATATGCCACTTCTGACTGTTATTTCAGTAGTGGGTTGTTAATTAATCACAGAAAGAAGTTGCATTTATATAGCACCTTTCATGTCGTCCAGATGCTCCAAAGTGCTTCACAGCCGATAAAATACTTTTGAAGTGTAGTCACTTTTTTATTCATTCGTGGGATGTGAGCATCGCTGGCAAGGCCAGCATTTATTGCCCAACCCTAATTGCCCTTGAGAAGGTGGTGGTGAGCCGCCGTCTTGAACCGCTGCAGGCCGTGTGGTGAAGGTTCTTCCATAGTGCTGTTAGGTAGGGAGTTCCAGGATTTTGACCCAGTGACGATGAAGGAACGGCGATATATTTCCAAGTCGGGATGGTGTGTGACTTGGAGGGGAACGTGCAGATGGTGTTTCCATGCGCCCGCTGCGCTTGTCCTTCTAGGTGGTAGGGGTCGTGGGTTTGGGAGGTGCTGTCGAAGAAGCCTTGGCGAGTTGCTGCAGTGCATCCTGTGGATGGTACACACTGCAGCCACAGTGTGCCAGTGGTGGAGGGAGTGAATGGTTAAGGTGGTGGATGAGGTGCCAGTCAAGCGGGATGCTTTGTCTTGGATGGTGTTGAGCTTCTTGAGTGTTGTTGGAGCTGCATTCATCCAGGCAAGTGGAGAGTATTCCATCACACTCCTGACTTGTGTCTTGTAGATGGTGGAAAGGCTTTGGGGAGTCAGGAGGTGAGTCACTCGCTGCAGAATTCCCAGTCTCTGACCTGCTCTTGCAGCCACATTATTTATCTGGCTGGTCCAGTTAAGTTTCTGGTCAATGGTGACTCCCAGGATGTTGACTGTGGGGGATTCGGTGATGGTAATGCTGTTGAATGTCATGGGGAGGTGGTTATACTCTCTCTTGTTGGAGATGGTCATTGCCTGGCACTTGTCTGGTGCGAATGTTACTTGCCATGTTGGTTGTGGGATCACGTAGCTCTGTCTTTAGCATGCTGCTTCTGCTGTTTAGCATGCATGTAGTCCTGTGTTGTTGCTTCACCAGGTTGGCACCTCATTTTTAGGTATGCTCTTCTACACTCCTCATTGAACCAGGATTGATTCCCTGGCTTGATGGTGATGGTGGTGTGATGGATATGCCGGGCTATGAGGTTACAGATTGTGCTGGGATACAATTCAGCAGCTGCTGATGGCCCACAGTGCCTCATGGAGATCTGTTCTGAATCTATCCCATTTAGCACGGTGGTAGTATCACACAACATGATGGACGGTGTCCTCAGTGTGAAGATGGGACTTCGTTTCCACAGGCACTGTGCAGTGGTCATTCCTACCAATGCTGTCATGGACAGATGCATCTGCGACAGGTAGATTGATGAGGACGAGGTCAAGTAGGTTTTTTCCTCATGTTGATTCTTTCACCACCTGCTGCAGGCCCAGTCTGGCAGCTATATCCTTCAGTATGAACATTGAAGCCCCCCCACCCGGAATACATTCTGTGCCTTTGCTACCCCCAGTGCTTCCTCCAGTTGGTGCTCAACATGAAGGAGTATTGATTAATCAGCTGACGGAGGGCAGTAGGTGGTAATCAGCAGGAGGTGTCCTTGTCTGTTTGACCTGATGCTATGAGATTTCATGGGGTTCAGAGTCAATGTTGAGGACTCCCAGGGCCACTCCCTCCTGACTGTATACCACCTCTGGTGGGTCTATCCTGCTGGTGGGACAGGACATACCCAGGGATGGTGATGGAGGAGTCTGGGACATTGGTTAAAAGGTATGATTCTTTGAGAATGGCTGTTGTTTGACTAGTCTGTGGGACAGCTCTCCCAATTTTGGCACAAGTCCCCAGATGTTAGTGAGGAGGATTTTGCAGGGTCGACTGGGCTTGGTTTGCTTTTGTCGTGATCCGTTTTATTTAGTGGGATTGTACAACTGAGTGGCTTGCCACGCCATTTCAGAGGGCAGTTAAGAATCAACTACATTGCTGTGGGCCTGGAGTCACATATAGGCCAGACTGGGTAAGGACAGCCTTCCCTAAGTGAACAAGATAGGTTTTTACGACAATCTGGTAGTTTCATGGTCACCATTACTGATGCTAGCTTTTTTTCCAGATTTTAACTGAATTCCCCAGCTGCCGTGGCAGGATTTGAACTCATGTCTCTGGATTATTAGTCCCAGGCCTTCTGGATTACTAGTCCAGTAACATAACCACTGTGCTACCGTACTGCACTATGTTGTAGTGCAGGCAAACATAGCAACCAATCTGCACACAGCAAGATTCCACAAACAGCAATGAGATAAATAACCAGTTAATCTGTTCTTAGTGGTGATGGTTGAGGGATATGTGTTGCTCAGGACAATGGCAGAACTCCACAGCTCCTCTTGGGATCTATTGTGTCCACCTGAGAGGAAAGATAGGGCCATGGCTTCATGTCACATCCAAAAGACAGCACCTCCAACTATGCAACATTCCCACTGTACTGCAATGAATTGTCAGCCTAGATTATTGCTCTAGAGTGGGGCTTGAACCTTCTTACTCGGAGACAGGAGTGTTACCACTGACCCAAGACTGAAACTTACAAAGAATTGAGGAATTTTACTTTGTGCATTTACACTACAAATCAGAAAATGAAAATGCTAAAGCTGTTGTATTTCTTTTTTAATGGCCTGTTTGTCAGTTTACTTCAACTTAAGTTATAGACTCAAGCCAATTATGGAGGCTGAATTTTAGTCAAGTTGTCAGGAGGTATATTAATGTGATAACATTTGTGAAAGAAATATTAGGATGAAAGAATTCCAGAATTTTAAGTAATGATGATGCAGTTTCAGACCTCTTCAGTTTCACTCAAGCTAACTCTCTTGTACGTCAATTGTCTTAAGCACAGTACTGTTCACTATTTTAATTTCATTTCATGGCAGAAGATCTGAAAGACATTTTTAAAAAAAAAGTAAACCTATTGATCAGTGTTTTTCTTGTAATATCCTTACTGCACTAGTAATCCAGAGTACTGGACTAATAATCCAGAGAATGAGCGCTCAAATTCCATCATGGCTGTTTGAGAATTTCAATTCAGTTTTTAAAAAAATTCTGAAAATAAATGTGGTGTCAATAAATGTGACCGTGAAGCTGTTGGATGTTCGTAAAAACCCAACTGGTTCACTAATGTCCTACAGGGAAGGAAACCTGCCATCTTTCTTGCCGGGTCTGGCCTATATATGATTCCAGTCCCACACCAATGTGGATGACTCTTAACTGCCCCCTGAAGTCGCCTAGCAAGTCACTCAATTGTATCAAATATAAGAGGGCCCACCACCACCACCACCTTGGAACAGTTAGGATTGGACAACAAATGCCAGCCTCGCTAACGAAGCCCACATCTCGAACGTGTTGAAGCGTTTTAATTTACTTACCAGTGAAATTTACTATTGAATTCTAAGGTTCCATAAATAACTAACACAATTCTTTAAAACTTCTTGGTAATATTTTGGTATTTTCTATAGTTTGGAAGTAGTGATTTTTATTCTTTTTTTTAAATGTAGGACAATCCTAAAGGAAAGTGGATTTGCCCGCTATCTACATTCAGCTGTCATCATCAGTGGGGCTATGCTCGTTTTTGGAGGGAACACTCACAATGACACATCTCTGAGCAATGGAGCAAAATGCTTCTCTGCTGACTTCCTAGCTTATGATATTGGTATGTACAGATAAAACTATCCTTTGGAATGCAAAGTATGATACATTTTGGTGATTCATTTTAATTCTGATTTTTCAAGTACAGTTATAAAAAAAACTCTTCACCAAATTGCTACAGAAATAATGTTGAAATTCTGATGGGTTTTCCATGTAATGTTACACACCTCAAGTCCAGTATGACTCGGCAGCAATTCCCTTGTTCATGTGTCACAAGAATCCTTTTACACGCTATATCTATCTATCTATTTTTATATCCCTTTGTCTCATTCTCCCCCTCTCTCTGTCTCATACCCCTCTCTCTCACTTTCTCTTGTTCTCTTACTCTCTCTCCCTTCCTTTCTTTCTCTCTCTTTCTCATTCTCTCACTGTCCCCCTCCCTCTCATAGACTAAAAGAGAGGGGGATAGAATATCACCCGCTCTCATTCTTCCTGTCCCCACCCAGCATATTTGATTAGTTCATTCTTTTTCTACGTACTGAACTGTCCAGCTGCCAACTTCCCGAATCAAAATGGTACAGCAAACATCGTACCACTTCTAGCAACTTTGTTTTTTCTCCCAACCATGTTCTTTCACTGCTCAATAACTGCCTGTCTGTAGTTGGCTTTCCCTCAGAAGTAAAGCAAATCTCCATGTGAAAGAAAGAAAGGCTAGTATTTATACATAAGAGCCATTCACAATAGAAAGTACATACTTCACCTTTTATAAAGATACTGGCTTATTGATGCTGGAAGCGCTTTTCGTAAGTCACCATTAAATAGGCTGATGTTACTTGTGCTGCCTTCTATAGACTCGAGTGTTAATTTGTCTAAGAGCCAAAAATAACCAGTGCAACTCAGAGTTTATGTTTAAGAGCATATACTTATGCATGGAATCTTTGGTCTTTAACTGTTGTTATTTCAGATGGACATATACTTTTATTTAGCTTTTCAGTGTTTTTGATCCATTGTTTTTTATGTGTGTCTACATTTAATAAATATATTTACTTGCCTATACGTGCCATTCGAGCTCCCAGGTTTCTACTAATGCCACTCTTATTCCAGTTATTATTGACTTCTTGCTGGGGTGCAGTTCTGCAAGTACTAATTGCCCTCAAGTATGTCACCCAGGTCGCTATTATTCATGTGAATTTCAGTAATGCATCTTGATGAGTTATGCCATTACATGGGGCATCACAGCTGAGACCCATTATGTTCTCAACCAAGATTCTCACACACAAGCAGTTGCAGTGAGGTGTAGTGGATAGAGGTTAGGCATATGAACCCTGGTGGATTTTCGCCTCTCCAACCAAGGGTCATGGGCCAATTGGCTGAAATTAGTTAACTCAGGACAAACAGGAAAGTGAACCTTTCATCTGTTCAATTATTTTTAAAGAGCATTGTAGGCAAACAATCAAAATCACTGTTGCCTCTTCAATTTCTATTCACTTACTTCGATAGCACGTCATTTCTGTGCACCCTACCCTCACACCAATATTTATTTGAAGAATCATACAGTTGATATACCGGAGCGGTATTATTGAATCATATAGGCAAGCATGTTGTTATGGGAAAGGAGGTAAATATATAACCAAGACACATTATTATTTGTAGCAGTGTTTTTATGATGTGGGATGTAGAATAGTCAGAAGTGCCGAGTAGATGATCCATCTCGGCCTCCTCCCGATATCCCCACCGTCACAGAAGCCAGTCTTCAGCCAATTCGATTCACTCCATGTGATATCAAGAAACGGCTGAGTGCACTGGATACAACAAAGGTGATGGGCTCCGACAACATTCCAGCTGTAGTGCTGAAGACTTGTGCTCCAGAACTAGCCGCGCCTCTAGCCAAACTGTTCCAGTACAGCGACAACACTGGCATCTACCCGACAATGTGGAAAATTTCCCAGGTATGTCCTGTCCACAAAAAGCAGGACAAATCCAATCTGGCCAATTACCGCTCCATCAGTCTACTCTCAATCATCAGCAAAGTGATGGAAAGTGTCGTCGACAGTGCTATCAAGCAGCACTTACTCACCAATAACCTGCTCACCGATGCTCAGTTTGGGTTCCGCCAGGACCACTCAGCTCCAGACCTCATTGCAGTCTTGGTCCAAATATGGACAAAAGAGCTGAATTCCAGAGGTGAGGTGAGAGTGACTGCCCTTGACATCAAGGCAGCGTTTGACCGAGTGTGGCACCAAGGAGCCCTAGTCAAATTGAAGTCAATGGGAATCGGGGAGAACTCTCCAGTGGCTGGAGTCATGCCTAGTACAAAGGAAGATGGTAGTGATTGTTGGTGGCCAATCATCTCAGCCCCGGGACATTGCTGCAGGAATTCCTCAGGGCAGTGTCCTAGGCCCAACCATCTTCAGCTGCTTCATCAATGACCTTCACTCCATCATAAGGTCAGAAATGGGGATGTTCGCTGATGATTGCACAGTGTTCAGTTCCATTCGCAACTCCTCAGTAAATTAAGCAGTCTGTGTCCGCATGGACAACATCCAGGCTTGGGCTGATAAGTGGCAAGTAACATTCGTGCCAGGCAATGACCATCTCCAACAAGAGAGAATCTAACCACCTCCCCTTGATATTGAATGGCATTTCCATCGCCGAATCCCCCACCATCAAGATCCTGGGGGTCACCATTGACCAGAAACTTAACTGGACCAGCCATATAAATATTGTGGCTACAAGAGCAGGTCAGAGGCTGGCTATTCTGTGGTGAGTGACTCACCTCCTGACTCCCCAAAGCCCTTCCACCATCTACAAGGCACAAGTCAGGAGTGTGATGGAATACTCTCCACTTGCCTGGACGAGTGCAGCTCCAACAACACTCAAGAAGCTCGACACCATCCAGGACAAAGCAGCCCACTTGATTGGCACCCCATCCACCACCATAAACATTCACTCCCTTTACCATCGGCGCACTGCAGCAACTCACCAAGGCTTCTTCGATAGCACCTCCCAAACCCGCGACCTCTACCACCGAGAATGGCAAGGGCAGCAGGCACGTGGGAACACCACCACCTGCACGTTCCCCTCCAAGTCACACACCAAGCCCGACTTGGAAATATATCGCCGTTCCTTCGTCGTTGCTGGGTCAAAATCCTGGAACTACCTACCTAACAGCACGGTGGGAGAACCTTCACCTCAAGGACTGCAGTGGTTCAAGGTGGCAGCTTACCACTACCTTCTCAAGGGCAATTAGGGATGGGCAATAAATGCTGGTCTTGCCAGCGATGCCCACATCCCATGAACAAATTTTTTTTAAAAATAGGACTTGGATGCAACATTAACTAGCACAGAGTTGTCTTTTAGGATTAGGGAAAAATTGAAGTGATACCTATTGAACATTTCATTGTTTTTAATAACTTTTGTCATAGTACTTTCCATTTTAAAATAAAATCACTGCATTGTATATTGTGTTACTTCAAATGTGTTTGGATAGCTATAGGGTTCAGAGGTATTTTCCAGAATAGCCATTTTCTGAATCTGCGTTCAAGCAGTTTTATTGGATTTATGAAGGTTTGCGATGTGGAGAATTTATTCATTGTTCTAGCATATAGTTTGATGTTAAATCGTAAAAGTTCAAAGATCTGTTAGCAGAATTGCAAAGTTTACAACAAGCTGCATCATTCAGATTTTTAATTTTATACAGCACTTTTTATCTTGTAATTTCAATGCAAAGAAATGTTTTGTATGATGTCTAAATTACTTTGGAGAACTTGTACCACTTAGCAGTTTTGAATTAGATATTGCCCATTGACGCCATTGACAGACCATTTTATGTAATCATCGTTTTAAATTCAAAGTAAAAAGAGAAAAAACAGTTCCTTGCCATAAGCATCTAATTTTCTTATTTCTTCAGGTTTTATAAAAGGATGCAATCCTAAAATTATAATTTTTTTCTGTGATGATGAAATTCAAATAGAAGCAATGAGATACAATATATACTTTACTCGCTGTATATTGTGAACATAATATTGTTTTGACATGAAACCAACCCTATTTATTGAGATAAATTTATTATTGCGGATCAAAGCCCATTGTCACCTAACAATGATACTATAGCTCTGATCTTATGGAGCTCTGCAGGTTGCACGTAACTTTGTAAGGAACCTAATTTGCGAGTCACGATTCTTGGGGCAGAAAGGAAGCAGCAGTACAGGCAAATGCAAACTATTGCAAATTTATTCAACTTAAGTCCCATGAGGAATTTCATAACTTTGGATGAAACCCTGCCCCCTGTGCACACTGTAACCATATTAAAGTGGTGCATGTCTATAGAACAGGTCCAGCTGCCGTGGCCTAATTCTTAAATAAGATGGTTGCTGTTGTTTCATTGAGTATTAAAGTGTAGCGTCTTTTTTGGTAGTGAGCGTTTATTTACTTCTGATATGAGCATCTTATATATCTTAAATGTTGTCTGTATGTTACCTCGTGTGATTTAGGAGATGAACACTTGTACTGGGGCTACAGTCCCTGTGGATGAAAAATAATTATGTATGCAAACATATACATTTACCTTGGCACTTCTGATGCCACTGAACCTCTTTTGCATTTGCTCCCAGGTACGACAGACCTGAGAGACTCCATATATTTGCTTGGCTACTTCCACCTGTCCAGTTTGCACTTTGGATTTAACAGGTGGTCTTTGGCAGCAAAGAGTGTCACTCCCCTTTGCATCTCTTGTAGCAAGACATCGAAGGAATCATTCCTAAATGAATGAATCTTAGATACAGCCCACATTATGCATATTTCTCAAACTCTCCATTCTTCACACCTCCCTTCAGCATAAGGCAGAAAAATACTGAATTCCTGTTAATGATCGTAGCAGCCCTCTTGATATGTTGGCTCACTCAATTTTACAACTCCCAACTGATGAAAATGCAGGCTGCCTTTCTGTGCACAATTTTACCATTTGCAAGGAACATATGAAATGAAGGGGAGAAACTTGATTTCCAAAATTTGGTGAGCGCTGCATTTCCTGCAGCTGGAGTGAGTTTGCTTTCACTTCGGCCAGGTGGAGTCCACATTTTCTATCTTGCAAAATCAAGGCCTAAGTTGGCCATTTGAATATGTTATATTGGACACCTTAAGGGAACAATCTCCTTTCATGTCCATTTAAGATTAAATTAAACAGTCTATTAAGTAATTGTAATTCTTTTTTCAAATTGAGTTTTTAAAAATTTGAGTCTAATATTTCTTGTGCAGATTATCATAAGCAATTTTGTCCCATTTAGGTATGCTGATGTTTTGACTTTACGTTTATCAATTATGAATCGTGGAAAATTATTTGTTGGCCTTGTTCTGTTTATATTTGTTGCAATGCATATATTATGATTTTATTGTAAGATAGCACTGCACCTTTAACAAATGTGGGTTTATACCAATGTATGCCATTTGGGTTTAGTAAGGCAAATTCACAGAACTGTTAAAATATATACTTCAGTTTTTCATTTTGAAAATAATTTTTTTAATGACTTCATACTATCAAGTGCATAATTTCAATTATTAAAAAGGCTTCAGAGATTCCAGCTTGAGAAACTTTATTCTCAGTTTATTGTTTTCACTGAGCTGCAGATTCTTCACAAGTTTGCAGACAGTGGTGTATCTTAGGGATAATTCAATTTAATGATGTGATTTTATGGAATAATGGCTGCAATAATGTACCTAAATGTTGTAGTCTTTGCACTGTTCATATGGCTGTTTGTCCAGCCTTGAAACCTACTTTAAATGCGCAAGTGGAGTAACGTACAGATCCTACGCTGCTTCTGAACTAGAATTTACAATTCCATAACACTGCACAATACAACAATTTAACCAGCTCCCCTCTGGTCTTATCAGTCTCGGTTAGCCACAGTGAGAACTGCTCAATTCTCAAATTATGTTTTATTTAAGCAAGGTTCAATGTATTCTGACTTTCAGCAAGTAACTGAATAGAAGCCCTAGAATTGTTTCTTTCTGGATGCTAATTGACAAGCCAGAGAGAGTAGGAGGCTGTGCTGCCACCTCATTAACAGCAATCAGCTACTGGCTTCAGAATAAATCAGACAGTTGACTTGTGATGTCCTTGATATCATGGCCAGGTATCACGGCTTTAGAAACAACCACATGAACAGTGCAAGGTTTATTCTCTCAGTGCCTAGACTTGACATTTTTGGAGTCTTTGTTGTGTACGGCCTCCTGTGGTCTGTCTGATGAGATTTTGAACTTGATATGTGAGTTCTTTAGAGGGTGAAAACATTGGTACAACTTGGCATTTGCCATTTCATCACTCACCCACACTGCAATCCCTTGGATAATCGTGTTAGAGTGCACTCTGTTTTTCTTCATCAAGAAACTGGTAGATGTCATCTAAAGTGACATTGTCATTTCTGATGACACTATCCTCTACAGAGTGGCCAACTCTTCATCTGAGCAATGAATAATGAATGGACAGAATTTGAAATCAAGCAAAGAGTTAGCATATTCTTTTAGAGGACGAAGTTGATGACTCCGTCCAGGAACTATGATGTTACCATTCTATCAGTCCTGCATAAGAGTGCTCTCTTCAACTGCAAATACCTGAGTTACAAATTACAGCATAACTATCCTAGGGCAGAAAAACTGTGATAATGGTTGGGAAAGTTGTTGTAGTAGTGGAAATCTTTATGAATACTTGGTCCTTCTTTTCACTGTTGGTAGCTTCAGTGTTTTACAAGGTCTATGTCTGCCTAGTGAAACAACTGTGAGAATCCATCTCTTGCTCCTCGACACAATACAGTTTAAAGCTGCAGAGAATGGTTGAGTGTGGCCTAGCCCCATGCCAGGTTTCACACTGTACAACATTGGAGTAATGTGGCAGGGCTGTCAGTTATCTATAACATCATGACCAGAGCTGCCCAAGAGTTGCTCATGCTGGCACCAGAGTTCTATGTTAATAGCAAGAATGCAGGAACTATCATAACTAAATCTTGGCCCCCTGCATCAACCCAAAGTTGGCATGAAATTATAGCAGTGAGTTTTTTTGCACACGTATTCTCCTGCTCGTGGAATAGCTGTAAAAAAAAACACTTCTGAATAAAAATTGAACATTTTTTTGTATAAACAAAGTTGCTTACTCTTCCTGAAGCACATCTTGTTTATTAGCATTATTGTTTCTCCAGATTTGCTTCCAGAAAAGTAACATGGGAAATTATTGTTTGATAAACAGGTCTGGGAAATTCTAACTATAAGATTTCTATGTGCAGCTGCTATGGATCATAACTTTGATCTAAGGTACTAAAACCATATGTATCCTCTGTATATGCCAGATAAATAATTATTTGCTTGCTTCCCAAATAATTAAATGGTGAAATCAATAATGAACAGTTAAGGTCATACAGTAAATGCAAAGAGCAGTAATTGATGGAAACTGGGATTTTTTTTACAATAGAATCAACTGCTTGGTTTATCCATGAATGAAAAAAACATACTACTGTAGCCTCTTAACATTCTTAAATTAATATTTTCAGATTATTCAACTAAGCATTGATTTTGTGGAATTTTAATTATTATAAGGGTATGAACAATGCTGCAGTTTGTGAGTAGAATGTTCTATTTGGAGATTAAACAAAGATGTTGTGGTAAGGTATCCTACATGTTCATTAGTGTAACTAAGCAGCTTAACTACTGCTTCTGCAGAATGTCCATTATATGCTGGTGTTGCTTTTCTAATTTTAAATCTCTCTGTCCTTAATGGCTTCTATGAGTGACCCAGTTGATTCCCAGTTGAACCAAGCCTTGTGAGCTCCTCCTGCAATGGGATTGAGACTACCCAGAGGACCGTTGGCAACCACTGGGGAGGGAAGCCTTTTATCTATCTTCACTTGAGTCAGATCCAAATTCCAGAAGCAAGAGGCTACATTTTTAATCCACTATGAGCTCAACATAAAATAGGATTCTCTGCTTTGCTACAAGCCCCTGACAGCATTGTTGTGTTAAAGATATAGGAAACCAGAATTGAAATGAGTTATTTATTAAACATAATATTAAAATGCAAAAGCTAAACTACATATTACATTTTGAATCTGTGGCCTACTGTATATTCACCCCATCCATTCCTTCACTCCACCATGTGGAGTACATTTTGCTATGTCAAAGGTGCTATATAAGTACAAGAATCACAACAACAGAGTATGGTTATGTGTTGGAATAATTGTACTCAATGTTTTACTGTTGCTTTTTGTGATTAAACCCGCTCCAATTTGTTGTTATGTATTTTACTTTATGTTCCAATAGCATTTGAATAATTTACTTGGATCAGGGCAACCTGTTCCAAAAATAATTTAAAACTCTTAGGTTTGTCATTTGCTATAACTGCACCTGTACACAATTCCCTGATAGTGGGTGATGTTTTGCAGGTGCTAGAGTCTGGACTTGCGGCATAATGATCGGCATCACTGATGCTCCCATGGGTACATCATAAGTTCAATGGAGGAATAATAAGATTAACGTAGCCCATCAAACTATGCAGTTGTGCAGAGCTTTGTATTCATGTTGGAGAGTCTGACCCTGCATCCCTCAATAATCCAAACCTTGGTAGCTTGCAGGGATCTTTCCAAAAGATGTACAGTGATCAGATGCTGTTTGTCGTCTGTATTCCTGTATCAGTATGATCATATCTGTATCTTGAGCACTATAATGCTGCTATTCTTAATAATTAGATGGCTTTGGTTTGTAACTCTGCAGTATTTTCTGTTGTACTTTCAATTAAGCTTTAAGCAGGGGCAACATATATATGGCTTTATACACAAGTTAATTGATCATAGCTCAGTTGCTGTATTCACTTTGTGATGGTTCAGTCTGAGGCATAATTTGTATTCCAAATATGTTGGATTGGCTGGAGAATCTGATTTATGTCAATTTGCCTTATGGCTGGCTGACTTAGATGTACTTGCACAAAATTTACTTACTGATATTGTTTGGAATGTTATGTGCATCTCCTGGTTAATTTAGCTTGTACAATATTGGACAGCTGTGGGCAGGTTCATAGGAAATTTTATTTTTATTGGTTTATTATGAATGAATAGTAATTATGTATGTGTCTTAGAATAAAACCATTGAAAATCCAGATGAATCTTCTCCTTCCACATCCTTCACACTGTGTGCGGGTGTGTGTGCGTGCGTGTGCTATTTGCTAAGCATACACTTAAAATGTCATATTCTGGAATATGTCTAGTATCTTTAATATTTGTTTAAAGCCCAGTTCTATTTGGGTTAGTGTTGTGACTATTTACGTCTTTTGTGACCTATTTCATTGGATCATTATGTATCCCATTTTATGCCAGCTATTTGGAAATTGTGCTCAGTTAGACATTCACTGTTTTTCATTTGGGATTTTCAATTAGTTCTTCATAGGTTCAAATAATGAGTACATTAACTTATTTGAATGTATGAGTTTAAGTTTCTTGTGTGAAAATTGCACAATTAGTGTTGGTTTCAGCATGCAGAATTAGTGAACTGCAAATTTTTGTTTCAGATCAGTTTTATTTGATTTTATCCAAGGTTGCTTCCTAGTTTCATTTGAGTCAAGAAATTCTTGTGCAGTTGTTTTGCCTGTTACTGCCCGAGTCAGAATTAGAATCCCATGTTATGTCTTTTCAAACAGAACAATTTAGGCAGTCTTGACCATTATTAATTTCCTGAGGTACAAGGACCCAAGGCAAAGTGATGCCCAAATAATAGATGGATTAGTGTATCCTACACTACTGCCATCTTACAGGGAAGAAGGGTAGAGGGCAGGTTAAGACTCATTTCATTTGTTCCACGGCTATTTCTTGGCATCACTGTTGGGTTTCAACTGATGGCATATGTAAGGCTGCCAGACAGAATAATTTTGAAGCATTTACTAAAGATTGTCTAGACTTAACTGCAACGTAAAAGGCCATTGTTGGATCAGTTCTAACATCTAATGTTAATGGCTTCTCCTCTGACAAGTATGCACTTTGGTATCATCCTTGGTGTGTAAGATGTGGAATGAAGAAGAAAGTTTGATTATTGACTGACTTGCTAGGGTCTTTTTCATTCTTAGAAGGATATGCATCCTTCTTAAATCATAGTTCTATCTAGCCATCCTTGCAGACCTTTCGGTGGCATTTTTTTTCAGGCTGGGGTATAATTTTAAGTGGCTAACTAGTTTCACATTAGCTTTAGGTCAGAATGACCTGGCACAACAGTTGAGAGTAGGAGACCATGTGCGGCACTGCCAATCTGCAACACCATTTTAGTGTGAGTTCTGAGCACATGGTTTCCCCAGAACCAATCAAGCTAGACTATACTCTGTGGACGAGGCATATCATTTGAAGAAGGAAGATCATCCTACTAGGTAGATTATCTACTTTTTGGATTCTTGGTTTGACTTGTGTAATGATCCTGATCATGAAGAAGCAAGCAAATAAATAATCCAAATTTATGCCCTAATAGAAAGCAATTAAATTCTAAATTGTTAAGTGTATCTATATAGAAAATTTTCTATTTTTGATAGTGTATTAGAAAATACACAAACAAGTTAATAGTTAAAACCATTGCTCTATACTTATGTTGTGAAGATGATGAGAACTAGTTATGTCTTTGCCCTAAATTAGTACAATGATTATAATGAAAGTGTGCTCTAGTAATTTGGAATGCATAGGTTTTTTTTTTGGTTCCTGTTTGCTATTCAGCAGCTAGATGGGAAGCAATGATTCATGCCTCCACTATCATGTAAGCAACTGCAGCTTGGCATGGTTGCTGGGAGCATCCTTAGTGGGCAGGATTCCATTTATGCCACTCCTTTAAATAAAGTGCAGAGGAAATCTTATCTCTATCTGAAACAAGATGCTGAAATCCTGAAATTGAATTATGTTGTAACACCCTCAAATCAAGATTTTAAAGCACGAGCGCCCAGCTCAGTGAAGGGTTTTGTATTTTATGTTGCTGATTATTAAATAACTATCTGTATTTTTCATCTTACACGTGAAATGCTATTTACAGCTTATATTACTACAATTATTAAACTGATAGATGCTGTCTGGATACACACATGGCTCATTTCCTCATCTTAAATTCATTATTATTCTTTTTCTACAGCATATTGTAAATTTAGAAAAGCTGCTTATAAAAGTTTCTGAACAAATTATAAATCCACTATCTTAGCATTTGGTCTGAATTGTTTTATTATCCAAGATATAGGCAACAAAAGCATATAAAACTTAATTAAGCAGGGTAAAGAAAAATAGCTGTGTCTCCCTGAGAGAGGAAAAGAAACATTTCATAAATGGCCTGTTTTCTTTTACTACTTGTCCTTTCATATAGGTCAAATGTGGATGTATAGAGCTGCCATCGCTACACCAAATAAAGTTGTATGTTCATAATGCATTTTGTAAAATAAAACATTTAGACAATATAAATGTTTAATTCTGATGGTGCTTGCAGTAAGCATCATGCATCTAATTACCTTGTAATTATGTTCTGAAATCTGCTAAGTAGTGACAGGATTTCCAAAGAGAATTCAACTGACAGTTTAGACATTGGTGCCCTAAGTTATACAATTTTTAATTCCCCAAGAAGTTGTCATTAAGGTGTGATGTGTTATTTAATATTACAGTGCCCACAATGCAGAACTTACGGTCCCAGTTTGTACCTTTGCCGCCTCAGTAATTAGCTAATGCTCTGAATTGTAAATTTTGGATTCCCACAGTGTCATCTGTTCTTGTGCAAGAGAAATGAATAGTCAGCTTAGCACTAAATTTCTGTGCTACAATGTCCCCTGTCGAAACATTTTAAAATTAATTTTCAAATTTGGTTTCTCACAGCACATTTGTTAGTTTTATATTCCTTTTCGTCAGTGGTATGCTTTCTTGTTTAAAGGAGTTGAAGGCTATTGTGACCTCTCTTGTTTGTAATTATGTGCATTTTAAAGCTTGCTTACATTGTTTGACCAAAGAAAATGACTCTTGTGTGCATTAAATGAAGTCTTTTTTAATACGTTCTCTGGATGTGGGCATCGCAAGCAAATTGCCCAACCCTAATTGCCCTTGAGAAGGTCATGGTGAGCTGCTACCTTGAACTACTTTCAGTCCATGTGGTGAAAGTACTCCCATAACGTTGTTAGGTAGGGAGTTTCTGGATTTTGATCCAGCGCCGAAGAAGGAACAACGATATATATCCAAGCCAGGATGGTGTGTGACTTGGAAGGGAATGTGGAGGTGATGGTATTCCCATTCACCTGCTGACCTTGTTCTTCTAGGTGGTGGTTGTCCCAGATTTGGGAGGTATGTCAAAGAAGCCTTGGCAAGTTACTGCAGTGCATCTTGTAGATGGTACACACTGCATCTTTTTGATAAACATTTGAAGCATAGAGGACAATGGAGAGAAAGCAGGGATTTACTTATGGATTACTCTAGTAAAGAATTGTCACTGACGAAATGGGTCAAATGGCCACTTTCTGTCTTTAACCTCAATGCTCGATGGAAATATATTTAATATTCACGAGGCAGAAAGCTGGTAAATGTAGGTGCAGTTCTTCATTAATTCTGTAAACCACAGTGAAATAGATACATGTTAACTAAAATCTGAATAATGCTCCTAAAAAAAAAAGTGTGGTTTTTCTATAATACTAATTTCGTTCTTCACCATGCTATTAAAAGAATTGCTGGTCATTTTTCAGTTTTGATATATATATAGATTTCGAAGCAAATTTATTATAAAACATACTTTATAGGAAAAGAAATACCCTTCCACATGTTATACTGCTTCCTTATCAACTTCAGCAAATGACCATATTCACACTGATATTTGTATTTTAGCAGGTGATCTTTTCAGTTTCTCTTTTGTTGCAGTTGGCTTTATATGTTTCATCAGGTGACCTATTTGTTTCACCTGCGGTTCTACTTGGAAAGTTAATACTTAAACTGCGTAGCTCTTCCGATTTTGCTTTTGTTTTCAATAAGCAATAGAAAGAAAAAATTGACATTATTTTAGTAACTATGAAGTTATTTGCTATTGACCTTTGAAGTTTTGCTACGCCTTTTGAATATAATCAACACTCTTCTTTTATCTAGCTTGTGATGACTGGAAAGTTCTTCCAAAGCCCAATTTGCACCGTGATCTCAATAGGTTTGGACACTCAGCAGTTGTAAGCAATGGGTGAGTCCATCACTGCCTCTGGTTACCTATTTTGACATCCAGTTTATTCTGCTGGTCAAAAAAACCTTTTTCTTTAGTGCTGCATTACCCTTCCTGGCATTTGTCAATAAACAGCTGAAATTCAGTAACTTTCCTTCAGTTTAAATTGGTAGCAAAAGTGAAATGTGTGAAAACATCTGTACAGCACATCAACTTGGGAACAAAAAATATTCGGACTATAACTTATATGTGACTGCTTTTCTTAGTGTTTTTCTGACTTTTAAAAAATGCAATTCTGTCCTTATGTGGTTTACAGTGCTCATCATGCTCTGGGTGAGAGGGTATCGGGTGTTAATTGTATGATTTGTATCTGTTGGGGTTAATTGTATTCAGGTGGTAGGTATCGAATGGGGACTCTCTTGGATTCTTTTTATCGGAGAGCTTAGCTAGGGTGTGGGGTGTGCAAGAGGAAACTCTGTGAATAAAGGCTCGGAAGCAACTAAAGACAAGGCTGCAGTATTCTTTCCTTCACCACATGGCTATCCAGTTTTAACATTGAGGAATCTACTTTTTGACTCTCTTAGTACTGCTTAGGAAGTACTGCCAATGCTGAAACTGACAACTTTAACCTACTCCCACATTGCTACTGATTTTTCACTTAGTACCTCCTATTTGAATGCATAAATTTGAGGCGAGGAAATCACTGTGTGGGAAAGATGGCACATACCTGAATCCTATTACTCTGGGTTAGTGCTATCCTGACTAATACATTTTTTGTTAAAATTAGGTAATGATCTGTTAAAATTTGCAGAATTGTGAATAAAATTAAATTGAAAGGTAGCAATAAGTTTACATGTTTAAGCTTAAACTTTTGTTTTCTGCTTTTTCCAGGTCTGTGTATGTGTTTGGTGGTTTCTCCAGTATGCTTTTGAATGATGTCCTTGTATACAAACCTCCAAACTGTGAGGCCTTCAATGAAGATCTTTGTTTAAATGCTGGTCCAGGTATTAGATGTTTGTGGCAAAAGCATCATTGTGCTCCATGGGAACTGGGCCACAGTAATAGTAGTTTCCACAAGGTGAAATGTCCCCTCAAAACCAGTAAGTACTGAATACACATGAATAACATTAGCTAAAACTTAACAATTTTTCTCAAACTAGAATTTATTTTATACAATTCTTAACATATATATATATATACCAGGATTCTAATAGTTGTGATCCCAGTAACATATAATTCAGAAAAACATATGGATATTGGATGTAAATTAATTTATAGTTTTTGTTTTGTCCTTTTTTTAACCTTCTGTTGAAAAAACTTAGCTAACTTTAACAGTTTTAATTTTTTTTAAATGCCTATGCTGAAGAATATGCATCAGCACAACAAAACAAATGTTGGAGTTTAACTGTGTATTTCAAATCTTCTGGACTTCTGTAGTAGTATAGTATAATGGAATACTATGCAATGGAATACAAGTCATTAAATTAATGATAGCAGCTGAATAACTTGAAAGAAAACTTACCAGTACTACAAGTATTCTGAAAGCCTTTGAGCGATAAAGTCATGATGGAATAGTCATCAAAGCACAGTGTCTTCAACTCTCCTTTGATGCATGAAAAATACTATCCAACTAATTCTTTTACACATGGCAAAGAACAAAACTTACTTTGAGCTGAAAGTCAACTACTGACCTAACTAAAGTCAGAATTTTTCCTTTTTTTCCCCAATTTTCTCCTCCTAACCTAGGAGTGCGGAAGCCAGTTATAGTGTCACAACTGCTTAGTGAAGCAGCTAATTCAGCACAGTTTGGGAATCAAACTTTGAGCTGGATGGCATAGTGCTGCATAAGTGGTGCCCTCACCCACTGGAACCTAAAACATAACCATTTGAATGCTTAAATATATAATTCTTATTTGCAAAAAAAAAACTGTTTTTCTTTATCATTTGTAGGTGAAAGAAAGACAGACAATTCCAAATGGATTTTATCCATAAAATAAATGTTTTGTATATGTAGGTACCTGTCAGATCTACATATATTAATGTTACCAGTTGATGAAATAAATAATGGAGTACTTGTTGCTTGCCATGCTTCAAGGTGGTGTCATTGCATTATCTCTCCTTATCCTTGTTAACCTCTCCACAGCATTTGATAAAGACAACCATTCCAGTGCTTCTCTTTAATTGTCTAGCTTAGTAGTTTCAGTTAGTTACCAAGATAGCTGAATAGATGTAGCACACTTCTACTGGTCAATATTATGAGGACCATTACACTGTGTCAACAGTTGGCCAACTTATTTAAATACAACCTGAAGACATCCAAGCAAATCTGATAAATAAAGGGCTATTTTCTAATGGGAAACAGCTCTTTGGGAAATAGGTTGTGGAAATGATACTGTTTTAAGAACTACTATTAAACCTCAGAGCTATTTCAGGCATAGCCTTTTAAGTGTAGCTAGTTCCTGAAATAGCTGACTTGTAAGGCATACTGGGGCTATTTACTTGGATTTAAGTGACCTAGGCAGCAAGACAGCAGAATAATAGAGGAAATCTCCCACTTTGCCCTCTACTATGACGTTCCAATAATTACATTGTGTCAGTATTTACAGTAGAAAAAGAGGATAGCAATCCCAAGAAAACTAATATTGAATCGGGGACAGGGACTCGATAAAATTAACATAAGTAAAGCAACAGTAATGAAGGAAATAATACCACTAAAGAGTGACACATCCCCAGGACCAGATGGTTTCCATCCCAGGGTTTTAAAGGAAGTAGGTGAGCAGATTGCAGATGCCCTAACTATAATCTTTCAAAGTTCTCTAGATTCAGGAATTGTCCCTCGAGATTGGAAAATTGCACATGTCACTTCGCTTTTTAAGAAAGGAGAGAGAGGGAAACCGAGGAATTATCGACCAGTTAGCCTAACATCTGTTGTGAGGAAATTGCTGGAGTCTATAATTAAGGATAGGGTGACGGAACACCTCGAGAATTTTCAGTTAATCAGAGAGAGCCAGCATGGATTTGTGAAAGGTAGGTTGTGCCTGACAAACCTGATTGGAATTTTTTGAAGCAGTGACTAAAGTAGTGGACAGGGGAATGTCAATGGATGTTATTTATATGGACTTCCAGAAGGCATTTGATAAGGTCCCACATAAGAGACTGTTAGCTGATTTAGAAGCCCATGGAATCGAGGGAAAAGTACGGACTTGGTTAGGAAATTGGCTGAGCGAAAGGCGACAGAGAGTAGGGATAATGGGTAAGTATTCACATTGGCAGGATGTGACTAGTGGAGTCCCACAGGGATCTGTCTTGGGGCCTCAATTGTTCACACTATTTATTAACGACTTATTTGAAGGCATAGAAAGTCTCATATCTAAGTTTGCCGATGACACAAAGATTGGTGGCATTGTAAGCAGTGTAGATGGAAACATAAAATTACAAAGCGATATTGATAGATTAGGTGAATGGGCAAAACTGTGGCAAATGGAATTCAATGTAGACAAATGTGAGGTCATCCACTTTGGATCAAAAAAGGATAGAACAGGGTACTTTCTAAATGGTAAAAAGTTAAAAACAGTGGATGTCCAAAGGGACTTAGGGGTACAGGTACAGAGATCATTGAAGTGTCATGAACAGGTGCAGAAAATAATCAAGAAGGCTAATGGAATGCTGGCCTTTATATCTAGAGGACTCGAGTACAAGGGGGCAGAAGTTATGCTGCAGCTATACAAAACCCTGGTTAGACCGCACCTGGAGTACTGAGCGCAGTTCTGGGCACCGCACCTCCGGAAGGACATACTGGCCTTGGAGGGAGTGCAGCATAGGTTTACCAGAATGATACCCGGACTTCAAGGATTAAGTTAGGAGGAGAGATTACACAAATTGGGGTTGTATTCTCTAGAGTTTCGAAGGTTAAGGGGTGATCAGATCGAAGTTTATAAGATATTAAGGGGAACGGATAGGGTGGATAGAGAGAAACTATTTCCGCGGGTTGGGGATTCTAGGAGTTAGGGGGCACAGTCTAAAAATTAGAGCCAGACCTTTCATGAGTGAGATGAGAGAACTTTTCTACACACAAAGGGTGGTAGAAGTTTGGAACTCTCTTCCGCAAATGGCAATTGATTCTATCTCAATTGCTAAATTTAAATCTGAGATAGATAGCTTTTTGGCAACCAAAGGTATTAAGGGATATGGGCCAAAGGCAGGTATATGGAGCAAGATCACAGATCAGCCATGATCTTATCAAATGGCGGAGCAGGCACGAGGGGCTGAATGGCCTACTCCTGTTCCTATGTTCCTATGTAATGGTGATTGTGAGTCTTTACTGCCACCATTACTGGTTGAACGATCTATAGGAGCAGAATAAATTGTGACTCTTGTATTTGTTGTTGAGTTAAGAACAACCATGAAAATTAAAAGCCTGGTTACCTGCATTATGGCCAACGCATGTGCTATACTTGTGGTTCTTTTTGCACACTCTTGTCAACCTCACTGGGGTATTGACATAACATTCTACCCTTAAGCCTCAAAACCAAGCACTCTTGTTCTCTATGGTTTGCATGGCAGAGCTTCAGAAATGCTGAGAAGGTAGCAGGCTCAAGTGAGAGATCAACCAACCAACCCACAACAGGTTGAATTTGTTGTGTTTTTCTAAATGATATTTTTTCAAATACCTGTAGACACAGCCATTGTCGGGTTTATCCTGAGGAATATTCCTACAAGATAACTTTAAATTTATTTTATAGAAACTTATTTCAGATTTATAAATAACCAAAATTTAAAAATCTGTGTTTTGAACAAACTTAACATCATAAATTATGTAGGAGGTCTATTTTCACTGCTAGAGAATGCAACGTGATTTGAATTCATTATGGATCATACATAGACTGTAAATGCACCACAACAATAAAATCAACCAAGATTTTTGCATCCTCAATACTCTTGGATGTAAGCAAGTGTCAAAAAGATTAGCAAGTTCTGCAGGGGTTGTTTTATGCATCTTTAATCATATGATTCTTTTAAATAGTACCCTGCAGTTTAGTTAGTGTCCATCACAAAGTGCAGATGACATCCCACAGGAAAGCAGTCTGGTTTATAGGAAACTTGCCTGAATGGTTTAAATTGATTTCACCATTTCTGCATGGAACAAAGAGCTAAATGGAACAAAGAACTAAATCATCCCAATCCAAGGAATTCTTTACAGCAAATAAGGCGCACAATTGTTTATTTCATAACATTCAAATGATGCTGTCTGTCTTTTCAATCAGTACTCTAGTATTAATTCAAAATACAAGCAAAAAGAAACTTAAATTAGCTGGCGCGTGAGTTGGCCATAACACAGGTAAACAGGCTTTTAATTTTCATGATGTGGAGATGCCGGTGATGGACTGTGGTGGACAAATGTAAGGAATCTGACAACACCAGGTTATAGTCCAACAATTTTTTATTTTAAAATCACAAGCTTTCGGAGACTATCTCCTTCGTCAGGTGAGTAGTGAATGAGAGGTTCTCAAATCGCATATCTTATATTAGGCTGGGACACCATCACACCAATCAAAGGTGTCGTTGGTGTTCAGACAGGTTAGCCACGGAAAACAGTAGGTCCCAGTATACTGAATACACATTGTGTCAAATTACACAGACAGAGAGAAAGAGACCCGAAAGGCAGAGAGAGAGAGAGAATTTCCAGTTATATTAAAAACAGATAACTTTTTTCTCCCTGCTGGTTGGTTTACGTGTAGCTTGACATGAACCCAAGATCCCGGTTGAGGCCGTCCTCATGGGTGCGGAACTTGGCTATCAATTTCTGCTCGACGATTTTGCGTTGTCGTGTGTCTCGAAGGCCGCCTTGGAGTACGCTTACCCGGAGATCGGTGGCTGAATGTCCTTGACTGCTGAAGTGTTCCCCAACTGGGAGGGAACCCTCCTGTCTGGCGATTGTTGCGCGGTGTCCGTTCATCCGTTGTCGCAGTGTGTGCATGGTCTCGCCAATGTACCATGCTCCGGGGCATCCTTTCCTGCAACGTACGAGGTAGACAACGTTGGCCGAGTCACAGGTGTATGAACCATGTACCTGGTGGGTGGTGTCCTCTCGTGTGATGGTGGTATCTGTGTTGATGATCTGGCATGTCTTGCAGAGGTTGCCGTGGCAGGGTTGTGTGGTGTCGTGGACGCTGTTCTCCTGAAAGCTGGGTAATTTGCTGCGAACGATGGTCTGTTTGAGGTTTGGTGGCTGTTTGAAGGCGAGTAGTGGAGGTGTGGGGATGGCCTTAGCGAGGTGTTCGTCGTCATCGATGACATGTTGAAGGCTGCGGAGAACATGGCGTAGTTTCTCCGCTCCGGGGAAGTACTGGACGACGAAGGGTACTCTGTTGGTTGCGTCCCGTGTTCGTCTTCTGAGGAGGTCTATGCGATTTTTCGCTGTGGCCCGTCGGAACTGTCGATCGATGAGTCGAGCGTCATATCCTGTTCTTACAAGGGCGTCTTTCAGCGTCTGTATGTGTCCATCGCATTCCTCCTCGTCTGAGCAGATCCTGTGTATTCGCAGGGCCTGTCCATAGGGGATGGACTCTTTGACGTGGTTAGGGTGGAAGCTGGAAAAGTGGAGCATCGTGAGGTTGTCCGTGGGCTTGCGGTAGAGTGAGGTGCTGAGGTGCCCGTCTTTGATGGAGATTCGTGTGTCCAAGAAAGAAACCGATTCTGAGGAGTAGTCCATGGTGAGCTTGATGGTGGGATGGAACTTGTTGATGTTATCGTGTAGTCTCGAGTGATTCTTCGCCGTGGGTCCATCGAAAGAAAATGTCGTCGATGTATCTGGTGTATAGCGTTGGTTGGAGGTCCTGTGCAGTGAAAAAGTCGTGCTCGAACTTGTGCATGAAAATGTTGGCGTATTGGGGTGCAAATGTGGTCCCCATGGCTGTTCCGTGTGTTTGGGTAAAGAACTGGTTATCGAAGGTGAAGACATTGTGATCCAGGATGAAGCGGATGAGTTGTAGGATGGCGTCTGGAGATTGGCTGTTGGTGTTGAGTACTGAGGCTGTTGCAGCGATGCCGTCATCGTGGGGGATACTGGTGTAGAGTGCTGAGACGTCCATCGTGGTGAGAAGTGTTCCTGGTTCAACTGGTCCGTGGGTGCTGAGTTTTTGTAGGAAGTCTGTAGTGTCGCGACAGAAGCTGGGGGTTCCCTGTACGATGGGTTTCAGGATGCCCTCGATGTATCCAGAGAGGTTCTCACACAGGGTTCCGTTGCCTGATACGATAGGACGTCCGGGTGTGTTGGCTTTGTGTATCTTTGGGAGGCAGTAGAAGTCTCCCACGCGGGGAGTACGTGGGATCAGAGCGTGTAGGATGCTTTGAAGGTCTGGGTCGAAGGTCTTGATCAGTTTGTTGAGCTGGTGGGTGTGTTCTTTGGTCGGATCTGCGGGTAACCGTCTGTAGTGTTCCTAGTTGTCCAGTTGTCGGTATGCTTCTTTGCAATAGTCCGTTCTGTTCTGTATGACGATGGCTTCTCCTTTGTCGGCTGGTTTGATGACGATGTTGCGGTTGGTCTTGAGAGCGTCAATGGCGTTGCGTTGTGCTTGGGTGACATTCTGGACTGTCTTGTGAGTGCGGCTGATGAATCTGGCGTAGACGCATTTCCTGACAGCTTGAGCATACATGTCAAGCTTAGGGCAGCGACCCTCCGGAGGAGTCCAGTTTGACTCTTTCTTCTTCGGTTGCTGTACCGCGGATCCCTCTGTCTGCTGTTCCGGATCGTTGATTGTCTCATTGGGTTCGCTGCTGAAATCTTGGGATTTGTGGAAGAATTCCCGGAGCCTTATTCTCCTGATGAATTCCTCTGTGTCTGCCGCGAGACCGATGGGGTCCATTTTGATAGTGGGGCAGAAATTGAGCCCTCGGCTGAGAACTTCGATTTCGTCTGGTTGAAGGGTGTGGTCGGACAAATTGACGATAGACTTCCCTGTGGTTGCAACCGTGTACCAGGGGAGGTTTGGTTGATGCTGGTGGTGATGCCAAGTTTCTCAAGTTTCCTGCTCTCGGTTTTCATGTAGGCAGCGTAGTTCCGTTGCCTCGTCTGTTTGGCGGTGTCTCGTAGCTGGTCTGCTGTGTCCTGAGTACAGGTTGAGAGTATGGACTCTATCTTGGTTTTGAGGTTGCAGCGTCTGCTGTAGAGTTGGTGTACGAGATGGTTGCGGAGTGTGCGAGAGGTACGACGGCAGAGTCTCTCAGCGTAATCTGAGTTGTATGTCGACTTGAGTGAGTTCGTGATCTGTAGTCCTTTTGGGATCTTGTCTGCTTTCTTGCAGCTCTGTAAAAACTTGATGTCTGTGTCTATATGCGTGATCTTCTTGGATATCCTCTCCACTGTGAGCCGGCAGTTTGTGGTGTCGATGGTAGCCATGATGTGGAGATGCCGGTGATGGACTGGGGTTGACGAATGTAAAGAATGAGCGAAATGTTCAAGGATTCCCACATTCACCTGACAAAGGAGAAAGCCTCCGAAAGCTTGTGATTTTCAAATAAAATTGTTGGACTATAACCTGGTGTTGTAAGATTCTTTACATTTGTCAACCCCAGTCCATCACTTGCATCTCCACATCATATTTTAAATACAGGGAAGTAGTTTCCTAATTCTTGAAAGGTATGACCTTATCCTGGAGTATCCTTTTAAGTACACAGCTTTGAGGATTTTAGCAACATTGCACAAAGATGGTTCCTGATTGAGATGATTATCAATCAACACTATTATATAGGACGAAGAAGTCAAGTAGCATAACAATTGGCATAGCCCAGCTTGCTTTTTCACACTAGTTTTACTGATTTCAGCTTCAGCAGTGAGAGCACTCTTCTGGTTGTTTAATCAGGTATGCAGTGAGTTTAATAAATTATTTGCAAGATTGAAAGATGGAATGACTGACCATGAACAACAAAAAGTATTTCTTGAGCAACATCATTCATAAAGTAACATTGGTGTTCAAAGACTTGGAGAAGTATGAAGCATGTCATACAAGCCCATAAGAATTTCAGAATGAGAAAGGGCAATTTGGTTTTCCAGACCCTGTTTGAGAATTCATTCTGACTTATCCATTTTCCTCACTAGTGGAGGGTCAACAAAAGTTGCATCTGCAAAGTTGAAGTCTAAATAGGATTTTATTTACTTTTGTTTTGTCATTGGTAGGATTACTTGGCAAATATCAAATATGGAAAATAACTCGAGAGAAACCCATATAATGCTAGGTAAATAATGTCCTGTGAAGATCTATGTCTCTGGAGCATACTGTGGGATCAAATTTAAACGAAGTACATGCTGCACCCTTTTTCTTTCAATTTTTCCTACCCAGAGAGCCAAAAACTAATGAAAATCCTTATAAAATTATAAAAAAATAATGACTTACTTAATGGAAATCCTTCTGTCTGGGAAATGGGTAATTAAATCTACACAGTTTTATCAACAAAGACTTATTTGCTGTGCTCTGTGTTTTCACGTTTAAGTCTAATATTTAGCATATCTTATTTGGCACAATATTGTGCAGAAGTTTTGAAATGAAAAATCCATAAGTTTGTGAGAAACTGAAGTACTCAAAGGATTAAATTCTAACAGAGTTAAAATCCCTCAATTTCTAAATGTTAATTTACTTTTGCAAACTTCTAATCACTGATAAATCCTTGCAAAATATATGCATGGTTCTATTTATTTTTTCTGGAAAAGTTATTTTTTTTCACCAGTGTATAAGTTTTGTGCTGTTTGGGATTTAATACTGATTAATGCGCAAAAGCTTTGAACAGTAAAAATAGGAAATCAAAATCCACTGTATGTGGGGGGAGGAAGGGAAGGGAGAGAGGAAAGACTTCACAGCATGATACCTATTTTAAAAGCTATTAAAAGTCTGAAACAGTCTACTGAATTGAATGTCTGCTTTAGTCGGATTGCAGTGTAGTAGCTTTTGTAATGAAGTTAAATCCATACCAATCCACCTTTTGTAGAATGACAGAAGTGATTACAGTCTATGAGAAGAACAAAGCTCGAGATAACATTTTAAGAAATCTAGAGACCTTTACAGAGCCCAATTTAAGATTGATTTCTGATTTGATCTTCACTTGTTTTCTGCAATATTTTCTGAATTGTATTCTCCCTCTCCCCTCCTTTATAAAGCCTGTAAATTCTGCTTAGCCTTTTATAATTGGGATCATAGAAACATAGAAAATAGGAGCAAGATTAGGCCATTCAGCCCTTTGGGCCTGTTCTGCCATTCAAAATGATCATGGCTGATTGTCTAACTCAGTACCCTGTTCCTGCTTTTTCTCCATATCCCTTGATCCCTTTAGCATTAAGAAATATATCTATCTTCTTCTTGAATACATCTAATGACTTGGCCTCCACTGCCTTCTGTGGTAGAGAATTCCACAGGTTCACCACCCTCTGAGTGAAGAAATTTCTCCTCATCTCGGTTCTAAATGGCATACCCCGTATCCTGAGACTGTGACCCCTGGTTCTGGACTCCCCAGCCATCGGGAACATCCTCCCTGCATCTAGTCTGTCTAGTCCTGTTAGAATTTTATATGTTTCGATGAGATCACCTCTCATTCTTCTAAACTCTAATGAATATAGGCCTAGTCGACCCAATCTCTCCTCATACGTCAGTCCTGCCATCCCAGGAATCAGTCTGGTAAACCTTCGTTGCACTCCCTCCATGGCAAGGACATCCTTCCTCAGATAAGGAGACCAAAACTGCACACAATACTCCAGATGTGGTCTCGCCAAGGCCATGTATAACTGCAGTAAGACATCCCTGCTCCTGTACTCAAATCCTCTTGCAATGAAGGCCAACATATCATTTGCCTTCCTAACTGCTTGCTGCACCTGAATGCTTGCTTTCAGCGACTGGTGTACAAGGACACCCAGGTCTCGTTGCACCTCCCTTTTTCCCAATCTATCACCATTCAGAAAATAATCTGCTTTTCTGTTTTTACAACGAAAGTGGATAACCTCACATTTATCCACGTTATACTGCATCTGCCATGTTCTTGCCCACTCATCCAACTTGTCTAAATCACATTGGAGCCTCTTTGCATCCTCCTCACAGCTCACATTCCACCCCAGCTTTGTGTCGTCTGCAAACTTGGAAATGTTACATTTAGTTCTCTCATCCAAATCATTGATGTATATTGTGAATAGCTAGGGCCCAAGCACTGATCCCTGTGGTACCCCACTAGTCACTGCCTGCCACCCGGAAAAAGACCCGCTTATTCCTACCCTCTGTTTCCTGTCTGTCAACCAATTCTCAATCCATGCATTTTGCACACTAACCTCTTGTGTGGATCCTTATCAAAAGCCTTCTGAAAATCGAAATGCACCACATTAACTGGTTCTCCCCTATCTATTCTACAAGTTACATCCTCAAAAAACTCCAGTAGATTTGTAAAGCATAATTTCCCCTTCATAAACCCATGCTGACTTTGTCCAATCCCGTTAATGCCCTCCAAGTGTTCTGTTATCACATCTTTTATAATAGACTCTAGCATTTTCCCTACTACTGATGTTAGGCTAACTGGTCTGTAATTCCCTGTTTTATTCTCTCTTTTTAAATAGTGGGGTTACATTTCTCACCCTCCAATCTGTAGGAACTGTTCCAGAGTCTATAGAATTTAGGCTCTGGGATGTAGATTATCAGGCCCTGGGGATTTGTCAGCCTTTAGCCCCATTAATTTCCCTAGCACTTTTTTTTTAACTAATACTGGTTTCCTTCAGTTCCCCCCTCTCACTAGACCCTTGGTTCCCTAACATTTCTGGGAGGTTATTTGTGTCCTCCTTTGTGAAGACAGAACCAAAGTATGTGTTTAATTGTTCTGCCATTTCTTTGTTGCCCATTATAATTTCCCCCATAAGGGACCTACATTTGTCTTCACTAATCTTTTTCTCTTGACATATTTATAGAAGCTTTTACAGTCAGTTTTTATGTTGCCTGCTAGTTTACTCTCATACTCTATTTTTCCCCTCTTAATCAATCTCTTTGACCTCCTTTGCTGAATTCTGAACTGCTCCCAATCCTCAGGCTTGCTGCTTTTTCTGGCAATTTTATATGTCTCCTCTTTGGATCTAATAATATCCCTAATTTCTTTTGTAAGCCACGGTTGAGCCAGCTTTCCTGTTTTATTTTTGTGCCAGACAGGAATGAATAATTGTTGTAATTCCTGCACACGTTCTTTAAATATTAGCCATTGCCTATCCACTGTCATCCCTTTTAGTAAAGTTCCCCAATCTATCATAGCCAACTCACACCTCATACTTTTGTAATTTCCTTTATTTAGATTCAGGACCCTAGTTTTGGATTCAGCTACTTCACTCTCCATCTTAATGAGGAATTCTATCATGTTATGGTCGCTCTTCACTAAGGGACCCTGCACAACAAGATTGTTAATATTGATCATGTTGATCATGACTGAGTAGGCTGTAGACTCTTCCGTGGATTGCTGATCATGTTGCTCTGCTGTGAATTAGCTGGTGGTTGTTCTGCTGCTGGTTGACTTTGTTGAACAATCCTGGAAGTGCCATTCATTCATCCTGCCTTAGCACTCCAGAAAATTTATGTTTCTTCATACCAGTGTAAGCTGATGTATCACCCAAACTCTTGGGCACTTCAAATAGCAGTTGAATCTAACAATCAAGCTTTTATTTTTTTCAAGCCCTGCTACTGCCACCTAATTTAAAATATTAGGCTGAATGCTATGTTCTCCACACTGGGAGAGCTTGACTGGTTACAAATCTTTTAGCCACTGGTACACTCCGAATTTTCTTAAAATAATTTAATGAGGCCACGTGACTGATATAGAATCCAGTGCCACAAATATCACAGTTATCTTGAAGTTCCTGGCAAGAGCATGAGGCTGTAAATGTAGTCATAAGCTTACTGAGAAGTAAAATGGATTCTTGAGTCAAAGTCCTCTGGAATTTATGATATTGCTGCAGCCAAGGTTAAACTACCTGGTAGGATATTGGGAAGGCTTACTCCGACCTTGGTGTTCAAGCTCTTTTTTGTGCTGTGCAGTGCGTCAAGCATTATGATTGGCAGAATAATGCAAGACGCAGCTATCTGGAGGATAAATATTGCTTGTGTTGACCATTGTTGGATCAGAGTTTCCCAGTGATTACATTTTCCACAAGGGGTTTGTTAGATTACTGAGAATTCAGTGATGTGCTAAATAGACTTCATTGATGTCAGACAGGAGGAACTCCAGCCTTGCTACACACAATGGAGAATGAATACATACCTATTTTGGGACCAGCTGTCTCAAGTCCATTGGACTCGGTCAGTTGAAATCAGAAGTTTATTTGGGGCTGTGGGGAAATAGGAGTATATGGTTGCAAATTATTGGGGGTGGGAGGGAAGGGGAACAGAGGCACAAAATGGGTAGTAGGGTAAAATAATATAATACCTGTACATCTGGCAGAATTAGAGGAATTGGTAATTCATACACAGTGCACACACAGTTCACCACTCTGCTGAGTTCCTGATTTCAGCTGTGTTGTGTGGTCAGGTGCTGAGCTGAACCCAGCAATTCCCTAAAAGGAAATTATGGTGCCCCCAACTTGACAGAAGAAAAAGCAGAGGGGAAGGAACAAGTTCATTCCAGTTGGTATCCAGCATCACAAGAACATAAAGAAGGAAAGGGGGGAAGTGACTCATTTGGTATTGAAATTCCAGAAATAGAACAATTCCGTCCATGCTTTATTACAAAGAGAGCCATTTGTTGACTGACCTGCAACTTATATGAACTGAGCACTTCTTTTCCAGCATTTAGAACCAATATGCCAGATCTCAAAGTACATTGTCAGTCAGGGTTTTGGAATAATCATGCGCACATGCATATATACATCCACTCGGGAAGGAGTTCTTTTGCAGTTATATTTTTTGTTCTCTAATTTCTTTTACATTGAAACTATTCTCCTCCATGGTAATGTTCCCTGTAAGCCTACCCTGTAAGACCAGGATCACAAACTCTGAAATAATTTTAGAAAATAAGGAAGAGATGCTAGGTGAAGTTGTTGGAAACTCTTGTGAAATGAGTAGTTATGATGGTGACTGCAGATTTATTAATTAGTTGCCTGCTCTTTTTGTTAAATGGTGCACCAGCTGAACAGATGAGTGGCCAATGGCATTCCAGTTACAGCAAGAATGGCTTCTGTCTGGATTAAAACCTTTTGTTTTGCAGTTCCTTCTTCGAGGTTATTAATTTTCCCACTCATTTATATTGCAGTGGCTACAGATGACCGATGTTTCAAATATACAGACTGTGCCAGTTGTACTGCCAATACGAATGGGTGTCAGTGGTGTGAGGATAAGAAGTGCATTTCTGCTGGCAGCAACTGCACTATGGTGAGTTGAAGTAAAAGTTGCATCGCCTATCCGTAAATATTAACTGTGTTTGCATACAGAGTTTAAGGGTTGCTTATCTTTATGGGCCAGTTAAATTGCATAGTTTCCATTTGATGTAAAGTGGCTTAGGCTTTACATAGGTATAAACTGTGTAGTGTAATGCAGTTGGGATGTATTCTTGAGGGAAATGTGAGTTAACCTCAGGTAATCTCATCCTGCTTGGATGTTGCAAGGCTTCATTGTCCCTGGGCACAGCATGCTGCAGGAGCATGCCAACACTGCATCACTGTATGCAGGTACGGGTCTGACTGGTTTCTGTAGTATAATGATTCCTTTAAATAACTTGTGGTTAATTGCTTCCTTTGATTTTAAGCAACTTTCTAGTGGCTTTCTTTTATCAGATGATCTATCCTTTTAGCAATGCGAAGGTGGCTAACTATATGCAAGTGTATCTGCATCTATGAACCCTGACAAACTCAATAACATAATACATATGTTAACTAAACATTAGTGGAATTCATCTCAGATAGTGAATGAGTTATGTAAATGGGTCCATTTAAAAAAAAAATCAATATTTTAAATATAGTGACAGCATGATACTTTGTGTGCAACAGCCAATCGAGCAGAGTAAGACAAGAATGCAGTTGATTTAGGATTATTACTTTACATGATTTATTTTAATTAATTTCAAAGAGTTTAATGGTCACCTTCCTGTTGCCCTCCCAAGTTTTTTTTAAACAATATAACAAGTTATTGGGGGAAATTGAGAACTTGATGGTGCAGTGCATTTGCAACCAATGCTTTCACACTGGGGCCTGGGTTCAAGTTCAGCTTATTGTAATATAATGGAAGTCTCTTTGTGTTCCCAAGACCTTCTATTTTGTTTGAATTAGATCATTTCCGCACTCCTCTGGTTGTGGAGTCCATGGCGAGTGGTTATCAATTTAAAATCTTTACTGAGAGAATGAGGAGATAGTTTAGGAGAAATATCTATATTCAGAAAGTTACTGGAGCAAGAAATACTTTGCTACAGTGAGTGGTTATGGTCGAGACTATTGGTCTTTTAAGGGGTAAATTAGATAAATAATTCAAGCAGAGGAAGATACAAGTCGATAGGGAGACTGGAACCGTGGGATTAGTTATGGATTGATTGTTCTAGCAAAAAGCTGGCACATGATTGGCTGAATGGCCTCCTTCTGTGCTGTTAACTTCTGTGGTAAACTGAGTACTTTTAACAGCAGCTAAAGAAAAATTGGGGTAATGATTGCATTGGTCCAGAAGTTCAAACTTATCTGAACTTAGCTAATGTGACTTAGGCTACAACCAGGGTTTAATCAGCCTAGTCTTGATATTCCTCCTGCATTTATTTTAAGATGCAATTGTTTTTGACAAAATAATCCAAACTTAATGATAAATTTAAGAGGTGGAGAAAATTTTCAACTGTAATAGTGACTTTAGCTTAGCAATTTCAGTGCTCTGACCCATTGAAATTACTGGCAAGTTCAGAAGACTGTGATCAGCTTGAGTTGAACTGAATCAAAAATACATGTGCAGATCATGCTTGCTCTTTAATACAATATATTTTTCATGCAACTTATTGTATTGTTTTTCTTTCATTCTCCATCGCATGCACCCCCACTCCACCAGTTTCCCAGCCCATAATTTTTCTTTCTAACAGTGTAGGCTTGGTTAAAATAGGAAGTGACTATTGAAAATTGTGAGATGGAGTCAGTGTTCTATCGCTCTATGGCACGGCAGGTTCGAACTCTTAATGCACCATGCTACCCCTCATAACTTAAACCAACTGTGCCCTTTCTTACCGTAACTAGAAGCCAATGTACGCCCAGATTGTAATAACTAATAACTCCAGCTTTTCATCTTTCACTTTTACTAGTAACAGCTTGAAGTGTTGTCTCCCATGATTCAAAAATATGATATTTGAAATTAAGCACTTTGAGATTCTAAACTATTCCAGTTGACATTTTAATATCCTTTGACATTTGCAACAGTTGTACGCAACTGCCTTGTGTCTCGAATACATTTTGTTTATATTGATCATTAGTAAGTAGTACTAGATATTAAACAAGGAGTTACTGTATTTGATACAGTGGTTGTGTTTAAAAAGTGGTAAGAATTCCAGTGACAATTTTAAACTTTTCTTCCCCTAGTCTGTGACAAACTATACTAAATGCCGTGTGCGAAATGAGCATATTTGTAGCAAACTTACAAGCTGCAAGACCTGCTCAATAAGGCTAAACTGTCAGTGGGATCAGCGGAACCAAGAATGTCAAGCTTTGCCAGGTAAAAATCTGAACAAACCAAAGCACACACTTGAAAATTACATACTTTCATTGGACTAATCTTATGGTTAAGATATTACAATAATGTATAGCTTTTAATGTATTAACAGACCATTTATTGACTGATTCCTGTAATTGTTTGTTTCAACTTCAATTTTGTTGTCTTCATTGCAATAATTTTTTTTAAAATAGTGTGGTTACCAAATACAGTACAATCCACTTAAGTATTTAAGAACGTGGAGAAGAGAAAGACTGTTATTGTCACTTATATTAGCCAGGTCCAACTTTGGGATTTGATTTGACTATTTTATTTGTTCTTCCTGCCTCAGATCTAGATCCTTCTACTCTTTGTGTTTGATGGTCCACAACTTGAGCACATCTTTCTGGAGAAGATGTTGTAATAAAAATGCAGTGTGTTAAAGGCACAGCAAACTGTTTTTTACTTTTCTTTCTCGTCGTCATTCTTAAACACAAAACACACTGTTAAGAAAAAAATTGTTCCTTTTTAAATTGATTAAAGAATTGGATTACACTCAGAAAATGATTAAATTAAATTTCACACAAAAGAATTAGACATGGTTGCGTTGAATGAAACGGTTGCATATTTAATTTATTTTAAACTTAAAGCTTCTAACTCCATCCACTTAGTTTAGCAGGTTTTTCAGGAGCTCATCATTTTAATGAATACTTGTGATGTGGGGGAAGGCAATTGTATGGAAGACAACTTTGAAGTTTGTTTAAAAGGATGATTTAAGAAAAAGGCAGTTATTGACTAAGTGAAACAAAATTTTCTTTTTGATATCTTTGCATAGAGAAAAGATATGGCTGTAAAATGAAGTTATAGAAAAAAAAATTAGACCTTTCAACTCACCGCATTTTGCAGTTGGCGTACTGTCACCTGCCACTAGGATAATCCTCTAGTTTTTTTTATTCATTCATGGGATGTGGGCGTCGCTGGCGAGGCCAGCATTTATTGCCCATCCCTAATTGCCCTTGAGAAGGTGGTGGTGAGCCGCCACCTTGAACTGCTGCAGTCCATGTGGTGAAGGTTGTCCCACAGTGCTGTTAGGAAGGGAGTTCCAGGATTTTGACACAGCGACGATGAAGGAACGGCGATATATTTCCAAGTCGGGATGGTGTGTGACTTGAAGGGGAACGTGCAGGTGGTGTTGTCCCCATGTACCTGCTGCTCTTGTCCTTCAAGGTGGTAGAGGTCGCGGGTTTGGGCGGTGCTGTCGAAGAAGCCTTGGCAAGTTGCTGCAGTGCATCCTGTGGATGGTACACACTGCAGCCACAGTGCGGTGGTGAAAGGAGTGAATGTTTAGGGTGGTGGATGGGGTGCCAATCAAGCAGGCTGGTTTGTCCTGGATGGTGTCGAGTTTTTTGAGTGTTGATGGAGCTGCACTCATACAGGCAAGTGGAGAGTATTTCATCACACTCCTGACTTATGCCTTGTAGATGGTGGATGGTGGAAAGGCTTTGGGGAGTCAGGAGGTGAGTCACTCGCCACAGAATACCCAGCCTCTGATCTGCTCTTGTAGCCACAGTATTCATATGGCAGGTCCAGTTAAGTTTCTGGTCAATGGTGACCTCCAGGATGTTGATGGTGGGGGACTCGGCGATGGTAATGCCGTTGAATGTCAAGGGGAGGTGGTTGGACTCTCTCTTGTTGGAGATGGTCGTTGCCTGGCACTTGTCTGGCGCGAATGTTACTTGCCACTTATCAGCCCAAGCCTGGATGTTGTCCATGCGGACACAGACTGCTTCATTATCTGAGGGGTTGCGAATGGAACTGAATACTGTGCAATCATCAGCGAACATCCCCATTTCTGACCTTATGATGGAGGGAAGGTCATTGATGAAGCAGCTGAAGATGGTTGGGCCAAGGACACTGTCCTTAGGAACTCCTGCAGCAATGTCCTGGGGCCGAGATGATTGGCCTCCAACAACCACTACCATCTTCCTTTGTGCTGGGTATGACTCCAGCCACTGGAGAGTTTTCCCTCTGATTCCTGGGTGGCAGATGATAGTCTGTGCGTGCGATAGCTTGGCAATGCAGGTGACTTGGAAGGTCCGTAAAATTCATAGTTTCTTCATGTCATTTCACAGTACGTCACTCTTTATGTTTCAAGATCTTGAAAGAAATATGAAAACTGGGTTTGTTCCTACAATTCCAGCTCATCTTTGCGGAGAAGGCTGGAGCCATGTTGGGGATGTCTGCCTCCGGATCAATGCAAGCCGAGAAAATTATGATAATGCAAAACTTTATTGCTACAATCTTAGTGGAAATCTTGCATCTCTTACCACATCTAAGGAAGTTGAATTTGTTTTAGATGAGCTGCACAAATATACAGTTCAGGTAATCGTGGTTGAATATTTCTTCTTCCAATCTGTCCAATTTTGCATGTTTAGGGAATGCATTCTGTGAAGCATTAAAAAGAAGTTAATAATTTAACGGCTGTAGTTCTATGTAACAACAAAATGGTGTAATATAATTTACAGACCTATCTTTGATAGACCATAATTTGCAGGATCTTGAAGCATAGGACCCAGTTTGTTCCGGTATATTGGAATATGTAGTAATGGCCTGTAGTAATAGACAATTAATACTTTAGCCAATCATTTATAACTTAGGATGGATGATTTTATGCCCAGCCCAATTGCCAATAGACAGTGGTATTTTATCACAGCACTAAGTTCTCTGCTATTCAGTAATCCGTTCTTTACCATCTTCATTTCAGGATGTTTAAGAACTCAGTTATTTTAATACGAGTAGAATATTGGCATTGTAGCTTGATGCTAAAATACTTGTCATCTCATACTGGGATTGATACTGTTGGCATAATGAAGGGCATGAACAATGCACAGTTTAAAAAAAAAATGAGGTACTTTCATGTATAGAAGTAGGGGAATCTTATCCATAGAAGTTGTGGCTTCAGACATCTAGTTAGAGGGAACTGTTATTCTCCAGTGTAATATTACAGCACGATAACATTGTGACTAGAACCACTTCTCAATCTCTGTCTGTTGCTGTAAATCTGGCATATTCATGCACGGTGTAGGTGTATTACTGCTTGTTATGTGGAATCAAAGCTGAAAGTAACAGTGATAGACAGTAAATTTGGCAGCTAACTTCAATTTCTTGTTATCATTTGGAGTTGCGAAGCTAAATTTTCACTAGTATGAATTTATAATGAAAATAACAGTTAGGGCTGAAACAGTGCAGTGAATTTAATACCTCATTGCGTTGAAGACAATTTACACAATAACACCTTATCTCGCTTGGAGTGAAATGGAGGTAGCTCACATGATATAACTGGGAATATTAATCCTCTTTGAAATAATAATATCCCCCAGCTGCTTATGTGACTAGAATGCAAAATAGAAGCACTGATATACCTAGCATTTCCACTTAATCGAGAGTCTGCTCCTTGCTTGTTGTGGTCGATAGATTTTTTTCAAAACTAATAGTCAATTACACCATAAACATTATTGTCCAGCATGTGGGAGGTCTGATTCAAATTCCTGTTTTCCCAAGATGGGAAACCTTGTTCCTGCATGGTACTGCATCTAGAGGTCTGGCCAAGAACTTAAACTTGCTCAAGTATGTTGAGTTTGAATGTCAGGTAGCCAGTGGACTTGCATTTGCACTTTCACATTTGAGAGTCAGCTGTTCGATCGCTTGAGCTGTCAAGACAATCCAGGAGCTTGTTTATTATTCATCTGTCTGTCCAGTTTAAAGAAAAGAATTGTTGGACCTCATCGTCAATGTGGCGATCATACTCTCTGAAATCTAAAGAAAATATATTTTATTTTGTATTTTCCTGTCTGTTATTTGAAGACAATACATGCTTTCAAATGTCTACCTAAATAATTGTAAACAATTTTACAACACCAAGTTATAGTCCAGCAATTTTATTTTAAATTCACAAGCTTTCGGAGGCTTCCTCCTTCCTCAGGTGAACGATGTGAACATTTTCACATCGTTCACCTGACGAAGGAGGAAGCCTCCGAAAGCTTGTGAATTAAAAATAAAATTGCTGGACTATAACTTGGTGTTGTAAAATTGTTTACAATTGTCAACCCCAGTCCATCACCGGCATCTCTACATCATGACTACCTAAATAAAGCTGTCTTTTGTGTACTGTTACTTGTGATTTTTAGGAAGCGACCAGAAGATAGTACATGACCAATCACTGTATGAAACAAACGGTATCAGCTTCAACCTTGTTCGACCTATGTAACAGGATTTTTGTTTTAATAAGATTGGTGACAGAAAACTGAGAAGGGATTCACTAAGATTATATTTTAAGACTTTCTTTTCCATTCAGTCTTTGGATTTAGAGCAAAGTTGTAACTTAGTTATTTAATATCGAGCACTGAGATTTTTTTGTGAGGCATGAGTTTATTCTTTTGAGAGCTACCTGAATGTGATTGGACTGTAAACGTGTGGTGTCGTGTCTGACATTTATGAAATGTAACTGTAAACTTAAAACAACTGTCTGCTCCCTCCTCCCCATCTTTGGGAATAGTTGTGCTTATAAGAATGAGGGAAGTTCGTGTCCAGAATGAAACATTTTTTCCATTTTGGCTCCCAGTTCCAGCATTGGGCTCATCCAAGTATGGTATATTACAACTAGATATAGAATAAAGCTCCTACTACTCTGGACAAACAATGTCACTTATGCTGTTTTTATACTATAGTCTTTGCGTTAAGTTTTCATGAAATTTAACTATACCCCTCATCAAGAGCTCACCCAAGCTGGACCAACATGGAAGGAATCGGTGATTGTGTTTGAGCTGCACTCTATCAGCACGAGCCAGTTCAGTGTCCCAGTGTGTATCATATCACGTTTATGATGTGCCTTGAAGTTGTTCCATAACTGCCAAGCAGTATAAGTCCATCCCCCTCAAGCAGGTAGATTTGTGCCACATGTTGGATGTAATAAGTTTTCACATTACAGACTATGTGCTCTGCTTTGCTTGCTGTAATTCAGCAGTGCCTATTCATAAACAGTGGTGCTTTGAGTTTTGAAGGAAATAGATGTTCATATTCTGCCTGGAGTGGTGCAGCATAACTTAGTGTATCTCAGTTGTGCCAGACAAGTAAATACATAAGTGACAGTAACCTCTTAAGAGCATTCACTTCTAAACTAATGTGAAAAATTTCCATTTTTCACACGAATCTCTCTCTGATGGAATTTGTGAATTTAATGCCAGCAGTGGGCAGTTTTGTATGTGGTGGCTGTGTCCACTAGGAATTGTTTTGATCTTTAATCCCATTTAGTCTGGGCTGGATTCTAGCCAGGGTTCAAGGTGAACAATGTTCTAATTCCACTGATACATGTTGTTTCTCCGCCTCTAAACATGCACAACTTTTAGTTTTACTATTTAAAATCTTGAATAGCACTTAATTCATAACCAGTGAATATTAAATATTACATTCTTATTATATAATGGAGCTTATTTTGCTTTTTTTCTCATTTGAAAAATCTGATATTCAACTTGCTAGATCTTTTCTGTGGAAGAATATTCAAGCATTATGCATGAAAGAAAGAATGATGTATTACACCTGTGTTAAAGATTGGGGATGATGTATTTAATTTAGCTTGTAAGCAGCTTTGTTTGAAACAATAGTTTTAACAGATTTGTGAAGTACCAAACATGTTTGTCAATGTTACTGAACTCCAAGAAAATTATAGCAGCTTCTTTTGTGATGGAGCTTTCAGTCGTGTGTAATGGTACTCAATGGAAATAGCCTGCTTTTTAATGTCTATTTCATAGTGGAATAGAAGAAATAAACTAATAACTGGAATGCGTTCAGAATATTTTCCAACAATTTACAGTAAGAAAAGATCAATGAAACTAAGCATAATCGGAATGGTATTGATTTCAAACAGGAGGAAATGACTCTGCTGTAACCGAAGGACTAATTGTTCCATTTTTGCCTTCATTATGATAGAAAATATCACCTTGGGTTGGATTGCGCAAGATCAACATCTCCTACTGGGGCTGGGAAGATATGTCGCCTTTTACAAACACTACTCTGCAGTGGCTTCCAGGTGAACCCAATGACTCCGGTTTCTGCGCATACCTAGTAAGAGCTGAAGTTGCTGGATTGAAGGCTTATGCATGCACTGAAATGGCGGATGGCCTAGTCTGTGAAAAACCAGTTGGTAAGTTTTTATTTACATCAATATACAAATGGTCACGGTGAAATTATTTCTATATTGTTAAAATAAGTACAAGCGATATTAGAAAAATGAACAGTAAATGGAGTACCTGATACATGTGCAATTTCTTTCAGGCTGTGAAACCACAAGGGAAAGGTTTCTACTGCTTGCGGCGATGTTGTAAACTGATGTATAAAGGACCGATTTGTGATTTTGCTATAAATAGCAAACAATGGAAATCTTTCTCCTAGATCATTCATACTTACATTTATGTGGTGCATTTGTGATGAATTGTATCTTTATGTATCATACAATTAATTTATTTTTTGCAGTGACTATTGTTAAGTGGCAATGCAGTAGTTATTCTGTACCTGCATTTCCCCACACAAATGACCATTAGACCAGTTAATCTACATTTAGGTATTGGCCAGATGATAGATTCCGTTGTTGGTTCTGGATATCACTAGCACAGAACTTGAAGGTGTCAGAGAAAAAAAAATTCCATACCAAATATTTTGTTGCCAGGCTATTCTTAGGGTTTTGTAGCATAAGTAACAAAAACAAAGAAGGGTCATGAAATATCAGAAATTTATAAATATCTTGCTTTTTCTCAACAATAAACTGCCTCCTCTGATCCCCATTCCTGTGCACTCCCATTTTCACTTTTAAACACCAATTATAAGGAACTCATGGATTTCAAAGATCGAGGCTATCTGCTTGACCGCCTCAGCCACCTCCACCCACATCCTTGCACTTGACCCCATGTCATTCTACAGCTTCTCCCTTACCTCACACCAGGCCCTCATGAAATTGACCTTCTCTGAGACCCACGCTTTGTGCCCTTGCCTGCTTCCTGACTCAACTCCTCATTACCTAACTATACCTGCACGGCCCAATGCTCTCTGACATCCTCAATGCCTCCCTGTCTTCTAGCTATCTTCCTTCACCTTTCAAAACTGCTTTAATACCCCTCTCTTCATAAAGTTTCCCTTGATTCCTCTGCCCTTGTCCCATCTTCAACCTAGAGATCTTCATCTCTAAAGTCCTCTATTGTATTACAACCCAACTCCATAACCCCTTCTTCAATATCTCCCTCCCTGAATCCTTTCAATCCTGTTTACATTTTACCCGCAGCACCAAGACCACCCTCATCAAAGTTACCAATGACATCCTATGTGATTGCAACCACATTGCACTATCCCTTCACTTCCTCCTTGATCTTTCTTTGGCATTTGACACAATTGACCATTCCGTGATTCTCCACCATATCTGCGGTCTACCTCCACGTCACCAGCCAAGCTTGCTTTAATTTCCAGCTATCTACTCCTACCGTGACAATATCATTCATAGGCATTGAGTCAGCTTTCACGTGTATACTGGTGACCCCTAGCTTTGTATCTGTCACTACTTTTCTCTCTTTGCTCACAACTGTCCTAAGCAAGAATTTCCTTCACCATAAAGTCAGAAAGACCAAAGCCATCCTGTTTGGTTCTCACACCTTAGCTCCTGACTCTAGCAGCTCCTTAGACAAAGTGTGCAACCTTAATGTCCTGTTTGATTCTGAGCGAAGAAGCCTCTTGGCTGCCTTAGCTGCCTGCTCCCCAACCCCATACTCTCCCAGCCTTCCTGCACTCTTGCCCTGAACCTGTCATCACTCTACAGCCACCATCAAGTCCATTTATTTTCACCTCCACAACATTGCCTGCCGCTAACCCATCTCTCTCCTACTACTACTGTACCTTTTATCAAGTCCCAACTCATTTACTCTAGTGCCCTCTCTACTAGCCTCCTGAATTGTGTCATTAACAAATTGCAACTCATCCAAAACTCACTGCCTACACCCTGGGGATGATTTTAAACCCCAAGAACAGGCGGTTTGGGGGCGGGTGGGAGTTGAAAATAGTTGTGTTTTTGGGTCGCAACCGCAAAATTTTTGGACTTTGTATTCCCTGTGGGAAGCCTGTACTTTTACACGCTGACGTTAAACCCGGAAATAAAGCCGGGATGCGGTCGTGACCTAAAAAACTACTATTTTCAACTCCTACCCACCCCCAACCCACCTGTTATTGGGATTTAAAATCAACCCCCCATCTCACACTAAGTCCGATTACCCGATTACTCTTGTGATTGCCAACACTCAATGACTACCAAACCACCTATGCATTAATTTCAAAATCCTTGTCCCCATTTACAAATCTCTCAAAAGCCCCATTGCTCCCTATCTCTACAATGTCATTCAGTCCTATGTTCCTCTATATGGCCTCTGCTCTCCTGATTCTGGCCTTCTTTGTATTCTTGTTTCTCTTCACTCTCTATTTTCAGCTTTTTCAAGCTGGCACTCTGGAACCTTCTCCATAAGCCCCTCTGCCTTGCTAACTCCAACCCTCTTTCAAAAGCCTTCTCAAAGCCTACCTGTTTGATCTTCCTTACGGTTACCACCCCAATCGATTCTCCATTTCTTTTGATCTCCAGTGTTCTGCCTTTTGACCATCAACACCCTGGGGGTCACCATTGACCAGAAACTTAACTGGACCAGCCATATAAATACTGTGGCTACAAAAGCAGGTCAGAGGCTAGGTATTCTGCGGCGAGTGACTCACCTCCTGACTCCCCAAAGCCTTTCTACCATCTACAAGGCACAAGTCAGGAGTGTGATAGAATACTCTCCACTTGCCTGGATGAGTGCAGCTCCAACAACACTCCAGGACAAAGCAGCCCGCTTGATTGGCACCCCATCCACCACCCTAAACATTCACTCCCTTCACCACCGGTGCACAGTGGCTGCAGTGTGTACCATCCACAGGATGCACTGCAGCAACTCGCCACGGCTTCTTTGACAGCACCTCCAAAACCCGCGACCTCTACCACCTAGAAGGACAAGAGCAGCAGGAACATGGGAACAACACCACCTGCACGTTCCCCTCCAAGTCACACGCTATCATGACTTGGAAATATATCGCCGTTCCTTCATCGTCGCTGGGTCAAAATCCTGGAACTCCCTTCCTAACAGCACTGTGGGCAAACCTTCACCACATGGACTGCAGCGGTTCAAGAAGGCGGCTCAGCACCACCTTCTCAAGGGCAATTAGGGATGGGCAATAAATGCTGGCCTCGCCAGCGACGCCCACATCCCATGAACGAATAAAAAAAAAGTTCTTGGGACATTTTATTGTGTTACTTTATAAGTGTAAGTTCTTAATGTAGAATTTTGTGCCATTTCAGATGAATACACTGATTTAGGGTTAGTTTTGAAGAAATTCCATGATTGATTGTACCATGTAATAATAGTCTTAATATTTTCTTATCTAAGTTAAAATCTGACAAATTAGAACTTCTTCAGACCTTACCTTAAAGATGTGTCAATTTGCCACTCACTAATTGTTTAGCAGTTTTCTTCACTTGATATAAAACAAAATCTTGATAAATTGAAATATGCCAAAGGTGTCATGTGCTTTCAACAGTGTATTGGAACATTTAAATCTACATTTTGTACACTAGAGGGCAGACTTACACTTCAATTAAGGAATCTTGAAACATTTTTTAAAAATTGTTTTCTGTTTTTTCACTTCATAAAAGTACCATTCCTTCCTTGTCTAAGCCTGTTCTAATTTGGTAAATATATTGATATCATCATCATCATCATCATCATCATCATCAGAAAGGAAAAAATGGAAAAGCATTTAATGCATTAAACAAGAATTAAAAATAAATTTAAATTGCATAAAAAATAGTATCTAAAACACAGGATTATTTTTTGGTGTTCTGGTCAAATTTTCCATTGATAATTAATTAATTATTACTTTGTGCAGCAGTGTACATTATGTGTACGATCAGCAGATATGTTGGCTGCCATACCTTATGTCTGCATTAGTAATGCAGCAATCAGATCCATATGCTATTACTCTAAAGATTGAGAACACAGGGATCTTTTTGTACACAAAAAATGTCAAGGATGAGAAAAGGCCATTTCATCCATTCAAGCACATTACCTCCAAACATGGACAAAAGAGCTGAATTCCAGAGGTGAGGTGAGAATGACTGCCCTTGACATCAAGGCAGCATTTGACTGAGTGCGGCACCAAGGAGCCCAAGTAAAATTGAAGTCAATCAGAATCGGGGAAAACTCTCCAGTGGCTAGAGTCATACCTAGCACAAAGGAAGATGGTAGTGGTTGTTGGAGGCCAGTCATCTCAGCCCCAGGACATTGCAGCAGGAGTTCCTCAGGGCAGTGTCCTCGGCCCAACCATCTTCAGCTGCTTCATCAATGATCTTCCCTCCATCATAAGGTCAGAAATGGGGATGTTCGCTGATGATTGCACCTTGATCAGTTCCATTCGCAACCCCTCAGATAATGAAGCAGTCCGAGCCCGCATGCAGCAAGACCTGGACAACATCCAGGATGGGGCTGATAAGTGGCAAGTAACATTCGCGCCAGGCAATGACCATCTCCAACAAGAGAGTGTCTAACCACCTCCCCTTTATGTTCAATGGCATTACCATCACCGAATCCCCCACCATCAACGTCCTGGGGGTCACCATTGACCAGAATCCTAACTGGACCAGCCACAATAAATACTGTGGCTACAAGAGCAGGTCAGAGGCTGGGTATTCTGCAGCAAGTGACTCCCCTCCTGACTCCCAAAGCCTTTCCACCATCTATAAGGCACAAGTCAGGAGTGTGATGGAATACTCTCCACTTGCCTGGATGAGTGCAGCTCCAACAACACTCAAGAAGCTCGACACCATCAGGACAAACCAGCCCGCTTGATTGGCACCCCATCCACCACCCTAAACATTCACTCCCTTCACCACCGGTGCAATACGTGGCTGCAGTGTTTACCATCCACAGGATGCACTGCAGCAACTCGCCAAGGCTTCTTCGACAGCACCTCCCAAACCCGTGACCTCTACCACCTAGAAGAGCAAGGGCAGCAGGCACATGGGAACAACATCACCTGCATGTTCCCGTCCAAGTCACACACCATCCTGACTTGGAAATATATCGCCGTTCTTTCATTGTCGCTGGGTCAAAATCCTGGAACTCCCTACCTAACAGCACCGTGGGAAAACCTTCACCACACGGACTGCAGCGGTTCAAGAAGGCGGCTCACCACCGCCTTCTCAAGGGCAATTAGGGATGGGCGATAAATGCTGGCCTTTTCAGCGACGCCCACACCCCATGAATGAATAAAAAAAAAACTCTCCCAAATGGCATCTAATTGAATGTTGAATAACTCCAGTTCAGTCTCTATAAAAGAACTGGAAATGCCAATTCTTAAATACCAAGAATGTAATAAATAGGATATTGCATTTTTAGGGAAAGGGCGAGGCAAGGATATTTATACTAATGGACTATCTCAAAAATATCATCCACTGATAAAAATATTTTTTATATATCATCTCACTGTTCTCTGTGCATATTATTTAAGACAAGTAGCGTGTCAAATCCTACTATAAGTATGTGGTAAGTTTTTAAAAAAAGCATTGAAGTTGCCTACGTTACAATGGCAACTACACTTCACTTTAGCTGTGAAGTGCTTTGGAATGTCCTGAGGTGGTGAAAGATGCTTTATAAATGCAAGTTCTTTCTTTCTAGTTTCCTCATGAACTGTATATGTATATATCTATCTACTGATGTAATAAAAATGGTACATATATACTCAATACCTGTCTGTCACATTTCAGGCAACACACTTCCTGTGTCATGTATTCTGTCACATGGGACCCATAGGTCAGCGCGAGGTGGCAGCAGGTGAAAGAAAAAGCTTTTGTCAAATGGCGAGCTCCTTACCCAGCATCCATAGTGGCGGAGAAGCCACTCTATCTCTGGGATTGAATGCTTGCACACCTCCATCCCAGAGATAGAGCGGTTTCTCTGATGCTAGGGATGTTGGGTAAAGAACTCCCCATTCGACAAAAGTCTCAAACTGCACCAGGCAACACTACATCTCATTCCACCAGTAAGTCAGGTACTGATGAGCTGCTAACAGCCCACACTACCCACCCCCCAGCACTTCAAACATTAACAGCTGCAACACATGGAGGAAGGGGATCCCGGAGAGGGGTCTGCAGGACAATAGTACCCCCAAATTTGGCTGGGATCTCCCAGGTACTCCGGCCCTACAGCAGCCACCTCGCCCTGTGCAAGCTGCCAGCATAGCAGATCCCAGTATCATGACATCCCTCCCTCGATGGAAAAGGACCTCGGGATGGCAATGAACTGGGAAATCCAATGAATAGAAAATGTACTGAAATCACATCCCGCTGGCAGGGCTCCAGAATTAGATATGATCCCAGGTGAGGGTGAAAAAAGGGTAGGAGATACAACCAATCCCGGGATATTTGGTTCATCTGGTTTACTGTACATACAATGACCGTTTTGAAAATGAGGACACCTGCAAAAAAGGATACCTGATGCAAGTCCCTTAGGTGTCCCTAATTTATAGGTTTCACTGTACTTCCTCAGTACTGTACTGAACTCAAATAATAATTTTCTTAAAATTTCTATCACTGTGACTACATTAGAGATTTGTGGTTGTATTGCCAAAACACTCTCAACCATTAACTAAAGGGAGACCACTTCTCTGTCAAACTGGATTAAATTTGTACCTTCAGAGGCAAAGGAAAGCATTTTTAAATTTTAAAGTTCAAAATGGTGCTCCAATCTAATAACTTAGACAATTTTAAACTATATTGGATAAAGTTTCAAGTTCTTGTAGCAGGATCTCTAGGCAATATATTTTTCTTTCAAATTTTATATTGCCAAATCATTGGATTTAATGTCAGGTTAACCTGTTACCAGGCATTGGTCAAAATACAAGTGGTTAATAGATAGAAACCCAAAAGCTCTCCTACAAGTTCAAACTTGCAAAATACGTTTGTGGTCCAATACAATAGAACTTTCCACTAAGTTTCTGCAAATGGTCACGTATAAACTGATTACAGAAAAAAAATTCAAACTGTTTATGTATGAAAAAGGACGTTATAGTATGTCGATGGTGGGGAAGTTTATAGGAGCTTTCAAATCTGAATGAAATTTCATAACTGAAAAGTTACAAAAAGTAATGCTATGAATTATTATTTAACTAATTTCAAGTAAAAGACTTTTTTGTTTCTTTTGCAGTCAGTCCAAATCAAAATGCCAGACCATGCAAGACTCCTTGTTCCCTCAGAACAACTTGTTCGAACTGCACAAGCCAAGGTGTGGAATGCATGTGGTGCAGCAGTGCTAAGCGTTGTGTGGATTCCAATACATATGTAATCTCTTTCCCATATGGACAGTGCATGGAGTGGCAGACTGTGAGCTGTCTTTGTAAGTATTTGAATTTTTTTTAAACTGTTGGATAAGGCCTCTCCTGGTGGCTCAGCATGTTTATCCAATGATTAACTAGGCCATGTAGCCCAGCAGGGTCCTGAATTTGATTTCTGGCCTGTGTTAAGATAGTTGATCTCGGGTTGACATACCACGGTTGGCCGCAGCCCCCTCAATTAGGATAAAATTGACCAGGGTCTCCACTTTTGCGAGCTATCCAGTAACCCGTGCTAGAGGCATACGTGTGCAGATGTTATATGAGAACTAAATATGATACGTTCCCATGGTAAAATAGCAATAGTCTTGTGTGAAAGGTGGCCACCTGGATGAGGTACCAGAGGGTGCCCGTGTAACTGCACTGCAGCAAAGAGCCAACATGTTTAGGAAAGGAGGGGATAAAATTGGCAAGGGAAAAATACAGCGAGTGATTTCTCGTTTCACAAAGTAAGTCCAGAACCTAACTAAAGTTAGGTGTTTATATTAGCTTTTCATAGGTTTAAAAATACAATTTGCACATTATCAGAACAAACTAAAGGAGAACCAAAACTGTTTTTTTAAAAAAAATTCTACAACAGATTTTGTATTTCCCCACTTTCTGTAATTGGCTGTAGGATAAATAAAGGTCAGTAGTAGTTTAGAATTTGTTATATAGTTCCTCAAACATCTGCCGTTTAGAACTTACTATATTATTAAATAACGAAATGTAAGCAAAATTGACGCTCTTTTGACAACTTTCAAGTCTTTTTTGAGGTAAAGGCTGTATGCAGAATCTGATGCTTATTTTCTGAAGCAACATGAGCGAGAAATATAGGGACTTTTTGGATCCAAAGCCACCAAGTAATACAACAGTTTATAACAGAGTGCACCCAGAGGTAGTTATTTACTTATTTCCACAGACAAAATAATTCCATTACATTGACTTAACGATATTATTGTAGATCACCACAGTTCATTGGATACTATAAAGAGATATCTGAATGCCAATTCCAAAGTTGTTTTCCAGCAAAACATTCAACAGAATTTAATTTTGATACTAGTAATTTTATTATATGCCACACAGCAGGTCATTAACTCTGAATAAAACTACGAATTGAAGTGGATTAAAGTCATGTTTCATGCCTGTGTGTATGACTTTGTAATAGTGGCTATGCTTCCTCCAAACTGAGACATTAATAAAAACTGGAGACTTGTGTGAATCTAGAATGTTGCATTTTGAGGCATCATGTTGCCTGTAGGGCAAAAGAAAATCAGGATTGGCCTAATCACTATAGAATTATAGAATTTTACAGAATAGAAGACCATTTGGCTCATTGTGTCTGTGGCGACTCTTGTTGGAGCAATCGAAAACTAATCCTACTGTCCCATTCTTTCCCCTAGTCCGGTCTCTTCCTCCACTTCAAACATGTATCCAGTTTTTCCCTTAAAAATACAATGGTCTGTGCCTCAATCACTCCCTGTGGCAAAACATTCCATCCTCCAATAATCCTCTTTTTTTTATATAAAGAAAAAGGAAGCTTTCTTCTCACTCTGTGACCATTTTAAATTGACCCTGCTCACCGACTCCCCAACCAAAGGAAATCATCCATATTCACTCTAAAAGCCTTTATGAAATTTCCTGTTAGCTTTCTTTGCTCCAGGGTAAATAGTTGCAGTATCTCAAGTCCCATCTCATCACTATAATTTTGTATCCCTGGCATCATCCTGGTGAATGTATGCTATATGCTCTCTTTGGCTTCAATGCTCTTTCTATAAAGGGGCACCCAAAACTACACACAGTACTCTAACTGTGGCCTGACCAATGTTTTATGTAAATCTGTTCTTGTACACAATGCCCTATCTATAAGACCTCAAATGCTGTTGGCCTTTTCATGGCTTTATCTACCTGCACTTGCATTTTCAGGGAGGAGCTGAATGCTAACGAAGCAAGTGTAGCTGCCCTTGACATCAAGGCAACAATTGACTCAATATGGCCCATTGTTGTGCCCAGGTCTATGTTATACTTCTGAATTTGCTGCTTCTCTGTGGAACCGAGCATTCCTGATTGTTCCTGCCACCACACCCAGTGTTCTCCGTTCCCAGCCTCTTTCAGTGATCACTGACCTTAGCCCCTTCCCTAATCTTATTTTATAGACACACACAATGCTCCCAGACCCTTGCCCCACTGAGTACTTAAAGGACCCACACCACTTGCTCCAGTTCTAACCCTCAGCCTTGGGCCTCCCACTGTCTGCCGCACACCAAATCTAACCTCCTCTATGCCTTTCTGCCCTGAAGCCCCAAAATTTTTGTCCCAGTTAATCTGTCATCTGCATTTATTACACCAGTTCTCACCCAATCCCTCTAGGTTATTGCATGTTGGCTGGCATCTTCCCTTTTCTCAAGGGCTTTAACAAAAGGTACAACAGAGAAATTGACTAAATCAGTGAAGGAACATTTGTAAGAGTCATAAGACTGGATTTTCCTTGGATTTAAATTAAATGGGTTATCACGGCATTAAAGTAATGCTGATCAGAAAATCCCGGCTATATAGAGAGATTGGGAAATATGGAATGAAGGGCAGAATTCCTGGGGGTCGATTTTAGGATGGTCGAGCAGGTGCGTTGGCGGCAGGGGGGCTCGTAAAATTGGGGAATCCCGTAGCGGGTCCAGAGTCCGGCTCCAACCCGCCCACTTCCGGGATCCCCAGTGACTCGTTCGGGTGCGCACGCAGCTCCCGCATGCGGCACTCCCATCGGCAATTAAAGCCGGCGGGATGATAATTTACATACTTAGTTGAAGTCCTAGACAGACCTCATTGACAGGAGATTTTGGCAGGGGTGGAATTTTCAAGTATTCTCAGCGTATTTCCCGTGCTGTGGGAAACACTCCCTGTTGAAGCAGCCGTGTTTCAGCCAGCAGCCAGTGGGAGATGCAAAGGTTTATTTGACAGGTGGGGGGAATGCCTTATTTATTGCAGCAGGGCACTCTGTCACTTCAGACAAAGTTTTGGCTGCAACACCTTTGTCATTCCACTCAAAATTATTAATTGATACCCTAAACTCTGCTGTGCAAACACGGTTACCTACTTTGTGGACCCCCTCAAACTCTCACCGTCAGGATTGGGGGGCACCATAGCTGCATTCATCACTTCATCCGAGGATGAGCAACATCACCAGCCTCGCCAGGGACGCCGTCCACCTCCGCCACGTGGAGCTCCACAACACAGTGCTGCACCACAGGCACCTGCACAACAGCACGGAGGGCAACAACAGAGAGAGCGGCGTTGCAGGAGGCACTACCTTCGCCACAGGGTCTACAAACCGAGGCTCAGCTTCCTGGACCTCTCTGAGGAGCAGTGCATACGGAGGCTCAGACTCGGTTGCCAGGTAATTGCGGACGTCTGCAGCCTCCTTCTTGCCGAGCTGCTTCCAGCTGGTCCGAGCAGCATCTTCTTGCCTGTCGCTGTCGGAGTCACCACTGCCCTCAACTTCTTCGCCTCTGGATCCTTCCATGGTGCCACCGGGGACATTGTCGGGGTGTCTGTCATCTGCACACAAGTGCATAAGGCAGGTCACCGACTGCTTGTTTTGCAGGGCCTCGCACTATATCAGCTTCCTCATGGATGACCTCAGCCAGATGGAGAGGGCAGTCGGATTCCACGCTGTGGCTGGCTTCCCACGGGTGCAGGGTGTAATCGATTGCACCCTTATAGCAATACGAGCACCTCCACACGAGCCAGGACTGTTCGTCAACAGGAAGGGCTGTCACTCCAACACTCAGCTCATCTGTGACCACACAAGAGATTCCTTCACGTGTTCCTTCACCCTGGCAGCTGCCACGATTCCTTCATCCTCCAGGAGCCCAACATCCCGCCCCTCTTCCACGCACCCAACACCTGCAAGGGCTGGCAGGATACCCCCTGCACACATGGCTCATGACACCTCTGAGGAACCCAACCACCGAGCAACAGCCTCGTTATAACCACAGCCACATCGCTACCAGACCTACAATTGAGCAGGCTATAGGGCTGCCCCAGCGCTCCCCCAGAACGATCAAGGCATCTGAAGCGCATCAATACGTACCAGACAGAGTGGGACGCATTATAGTCTGTTGTGCCCTGCACAACAGAGAGGGGTGCCGCTGGAGGAGGCCACATCCACATCTGCTAGCCGTATTGAGGAGGAGGAGGAGGAGGAGCAACCCATGGGCAGAACAGTGGCTCACCTGGCTGCTCGTGAGGCCAGGGTGTCACTGATATGTGAACGGTTCTTCTAACATCAGATAGTGTGAAGAGTCCAGTGCTCACCGCCTGGACAGAGGAGCGGCCACACCAGCCCCCTCCCCCGCCCCTTGAACAAAATAGTCGTGCAACTACACCTACACCCACTGTAGACTGACCCAGTGGGTGGCATCAAGTGTGGGTGTTCATGGTGAACCTCATGAAAGGGAGTTATTGCACAAGCCAGTCAAGAATGGGCAAGATGTGGCAGTAATGGTGATAAGATTTATTGTGAGTGGAAAACAAAACAAATGTAAATTTAAAAAAAACATGACAAAGCGTCAAACACCCTTGTGCATCCCCTTTGTGCTCACAAAATCTTTGGCTTATGCTTCCTACTACTCCTATATGGTGCTTCCCCTGTGACTGCAGCAGAGGTAGTGGCAGGTTGCTCTTCATGCCCTGACCGATTAGATGCTTTGGGCCGACGTCCTCTGGGTTTTGGTGCCCGTGAGGGCCCCTCCAAAGACTGCTCCACCTGCACCTGTGCAGGGGCAGACTTGCCCCCCTCTCAACCAGTACCTGCAATGCTGCCTCCTCTCCAGGTGGTCAACGGGTGAGACGTGGAAATGCTTTGAGTGGCGTCCCCACTTCCATGTCTCCTTTTGCCATCATTCCTCTCCTGGGCCAGGCCCACATCACTCCTACCACTCTGCTGGACGACAGTTTGGAGGACATGTGTGAAGCCGTGTAAGGCCAGTGCTAATGTATCTGCTTGCCTGTTTAAGGCGGCAGAAAGCTGCTCACCCTGAGTCTGAACGGCGTTGTCAGGGCCTCAATGGCCTCATTGTTGAGCCGTGTTTGAAGCTCGATGGAGGCTAGCCTTCCCTCCATCGCAGACATTCTCGCACTTACCCACGATACTATCTCAGAGATGCCTTCATGTCCCTGTGACGGTATTCCACTCATGCAAGAGTCGGAATCCTCTATCCTCTGCACGATTGTGGAGAGCGTGCATGACACCTGTTCTAGCACCTCGCAAATGTGCTGCTGCCCCTCGATCAGTTTCGTTTTCGTGGATGGCCCCCAGGGTTCAGCATCTGTGTCTAGCAGAGCAGAGCCTGGAGAAGAAGCTCCCACCGACTCGGACTCTCCACAGCTGCCCCGTCACCAGTGTCTGCTCGTGCTCAAGTGTGTGGTGACTCACCATGTGCAACCCCAACTAAGTGAGGACGGGGACCCACCGAGGTGTGTGTATCTGCGCTGGTGGATGGCTCGCTCAGATGTGACGGTGCCCCCTCAGAGGCCGGCAGGTCCTCTGAGGAATTGCCCTCCACAGTCATGGCAGTCGCTGAAGGCACTGTAAGAGAACAGAAGGCAATATTAAGCATGATGACAGATGTTGAGGTGCTGAAGATGGCAAGGCATGTTAACATCATTTGCTATTGTGAGTGCTGAATGTTAAAGTTCTGTCACCAGCCGTCGGGTGCCAGTCTCGGTGTCCCCCACGGACAGGCACTTGAGGGTGTGGCTCAATTCGAGAGCCTCCTGCTCTGCGTCCGTGAGGACCACCGGATGTTGCGACCCCCCCCCCCCATCCGGTCTTTGCCCTCTCCCGTGCATTCTGGGCTCTCCTCCTATAAGGGGAGAAAGTAGAGAGGCATGAGTGAGTGATGGTGACATGGCCAACCGCCGAATGCATTGGTTTGGGTGAGGGTGACTGTGAAAGTGATGCATCAGAGGGTGAGTATGAGACAGAGCCATGACATTGTATGAGGATTGGGTTGAGTGGTAGTGGTGGGATGAGTACTGGGGAGGTGAGTAAGTGCAGGTAAGTTGAGGATGAGGTTTGAGTGGGTGTGAGGAGTGATGTGAAAGAGTCATGTTGGCAGTCCCGAAGGAGTTGTGGGGTGGGGGTGGTGATGTGGAGGACTGAGTGTAGGAGTATGAGTAAGTGTACTCACTTTGGCTGACCTAGTTAGGTTATTGAAGCGCTTCCTGCACTGGATCCAGGTGCGCGAGATGATGCTGCTGCTGCTGCTGACCTCCTCTGCCACCTCAAGCCAGGCCTTTGTAGCAGAGGGAGGCCACTTCCTCCCGTCAACCGGGTAGAATATGTCCCTCCTCCTCTTCCTCCTCCTCACCCCATTCAGTCACACCTGGAGTGAGGCATCACTAAACCTGGGAGCAGCCTTTCCCCTGGTTTGCTACATGCTTCTGTTTTGGTTGTTTGCTGCAGGAGCAGCATTGGAGGACTGCCCCTTTAAACAGGGCTCTTCCACCTGACAGCCTGTGATGCTGGTGCGCAGTCTGCCCGCTGCGCAGGTTTCCAACGGGAAACCCGGAAACCAAGGTTCGTGGCTTCAATTTACTCGCTATCGCGTGAGGAACCCACCGATTTTTTTTTTAACTGGGCGGAGTACCCACATGTCCAGTCGACCCCCCGCTGCCAACCCGCCTCCCTGGTAATATCGGGGCCCTGAAGAGTGTTAGAAAACAGAGAACAGATATCACATGGAGAAAAATGTATGAGGCCTTGTCGAGAGAATGAGAAAAGACTGGAAGGGAAAAATACAGAGAACACCCAAAAAAATGGGAGCAGAGAAATAATGATGAAAGAAAGGCATAATTTTTACTTTCAGTGAGCAAAATCACAGGACATCAGCTAATATACATTGTGTATTGGAAATCACGTTGAAACAGAAATGGGAGTCCTTACACTTCACCTTTCTAAGTGGGTTGCGTTGTATAATCTGACAGTTGCTTGCCTGTAAGCAATTGCCAATTGTACTCTGGTCAGAGGTGACTTTTACACGTGTATTTTATGAAAACTATTCACTTTTGATATTCCTATTAGGATTAAGTTGCTAAGTAACTCTGGCACACGTGGTGGGGAGATTATTTCTTTATTCAATTAACTATCTAGTGCCTTAATCTTCTATTGTATTATCATTGTAATTTTCCTTTTCTCTGAAATAAGTTTTCTGTTTCAAAGATTGAGTTGATAGTCCTACCTAATGTGACTTAGTGTGCTACCTACAAGAAATTTGTAAATGAATGCAATAAGGCTATTGGATAGCACAGATTAAAACCGTCTATGAATGAACTGATAGAAAACCACCTTTGATTACAACCTGTGGCCTTGTGAAAAAGCCAGTGCAGTAAACTGCATGCTCATCTGAGGTCTAGAGGACAGTGAAGTGAGTGCATCTGAAAAACTTTCCATTTAAAAGTATTTTTGAAAAGATTAATGTTGAGAACCTTTTTTTCTCATCAAAAGACAGATCTTTTGTAATAAGTACTGTAGTGACAGCGAACATTGTTGATGTGTCACATGCCGAAACTTTGATGTGACATAGAATGGCCTTACATTGTAGATTTCTATTCTTTTAGATTTCCTGTTTTTCCCTGGAGCCTAAGATATTTTTTGTTGTGACAGCCGTAAAATTACATCAAGTCTGCAGCACAGGAACAGGCCATTCGGACCAACTGGTCTATGCCAGCGTTTATATTTCACACAAGCCTCCTCCCACCCTGCTTCATCTAACCTCATCAGCATATCCTTCTACTCCTTTCTCCTTTGTGTACTTACCTAGTTTCCCCTTAAATGCATCTATGCTATTTGTTTCAACTACCCCTTGTGGTAACGCGTTCTACACTCTTACCACTCTTTGGGTAAAGAAGTTTCTCCTGAATTCCCTATTGGATTTATGAGTGACTATTTTATATTTATGATCTCTAGTTTTGGACTCCCCCCACAAGTGGAAACATTTTCTCTACGCCTACTCTATAAAACCCTTTCATTATCTTAAAGATCTCTATCAGGTCACCCCTCAGCTTTCTCTTTTCTGGAAAAAAGAGCTCCAGCCTGTTCAGCCTTCATGAGTATATCCTCTCAGTTATGGTATCATACTTGTGAATCTTTTTTGTACCTTCTCCAAAGCCTCTATGTCTTTTTTATAATATGGAGATCTGAACTGTGTACAGTACTCCGTGTGGTCTAACCAAGGTTTTATACAAGGAAACCTTAAATCTTGTAAGAGTTAGAAAAATACCTATCCCAACAGTATTTTCTACATCTACAATTTAGAAATAAGTTGTAAACATTTATTGCACAGCCATTTTGGACATTGTTTTGCAGCTTTAAAGAATCCAAATATATTTGGTCTAATTTGTGCCCTTAGGGTTGCTGAAGTTTTCAGTATAATAGAAAATGAATTGGAATATGCTGGTTTGTTGAGAAACTTGGGGTCATAAAAGTAATACATTTAAACGTTTATAAGTTTTAGATATTTTTAGTACTAGATCTGCTGTCACAAAATGTAATTGTATTTGGAAACGGAGACCATTAAAGTCCATTTACATACTTGATAGAATATGTAGCGTTCTCTTTCGAGTACACTCTGACTACTGCCCTTTTACTTTGGAAATTGTTTTAAAAGGCCACAGATGAAAGAAGTAAAAGGTTCAGTGACTTATCCTGAGAGGGAAGGAGAGTCTTGGGTAGGAAAAAAACATATTAGCCCAGAATTTGCTGCAAAAATAATGGCAGGTTCACGGCACACGCCTTTTATCAATGTGTAAAAAAAAATGCAACAATTTGTGGTGAGGAAGAGGTACGGCGTGAGTTGCCAATTGCCACAAATTGCTGGATGACTTGTGCCGCTCTGCCTTTAGCCTAACAAAAACCGGAGCTCATCATCCACCTCCACATGAGTGTCAAGAAATTGCTGGATTTGTGCTGTAAAAACGAGTTAAACTCGCCCCAGAAAGTTAGGGCTGCTATTTCACGGCGTAAGGACCCTGTTAATGTGGTAATTTATGATTCCAGTGGCCTTCCACTTTGAATTCAGTTAGCAATTAATGATAATTGTTCTGCAGGTGCCACATAAAGCATGCAACCAGGATGCAAGTTAAACTGGGGAAATTATAAAAGGAAGTAAATTCTTCACGGAGAAAAGAAATGCATTAGGGAATACCACTAAATTTAAAAAAAATTTTTTTTTATTCGTTCACGGGATGTGGGCGTCGCTGGCAAGGCCGGCATTTATTGCCCATCCCTAAGAGGGCAATTAAGAATCAACCACATTGCTGTGGGTCTGGAGTCACATATAGGCCAGACCGGGTAAGGACGGCAGGTTTCCTTCCCTAAAGGACATTAGTGAACCAGATGGGTTTTTACGACAATCCAGTAGTTTCATGGCCATCATTACTGATACTAGTATTTTTAATTCCAGATTTTTATTTAATTGAATTTAAATTCACCAGCCGCCGTGGCGGGATTTGAACTCGTGACTCTGGATTTTAGTCCAGGCCTCTGGATTACTAGCCCAGTAACATAACCACTACGCTACCGTAGAACTGAAAGGAAACAAAGAGCACAGATTGGAAAGTCCTTTACTGGATGCGAATGTCGTTGATTGAGAATGCGCGGGCTCGTATCTGGCTGGAAAAGCAAGAAATGTTTCTGACCAGCAGGGAGGAAGATCATCAAATTTGATTTGTTCTGAATTGCTATAAAATACGTAGCTTTCGCCTGAAGGCAGCAGCTGCCTTCGGTTCCTGAATTTCATGAATTAAAAACTTCTGAACCCTAGGCAGGAGACTGTTTGTTTTATTCATCTGTTTGTGTCATGTTCCATAGGCAAAAAAACTTAGAACTACACATTTTCCTGCATGTAATTTGATGACATTTTAATAAACTTTGTTTAAATAATCAGATGTTCAAGCTGCCACTTCAGATCCTTAAGTTCCATTGGGTTAAGGAGATAGACTATTGGTCCTGTCATTCACCAAGGTCTCAGATGCCCCCCCCCCACCCCGGTTATTAATTCACACTTCCAGCAATTTGCAGCGCAAAATTAATTGTCGCTGAAGGGTGAGAGAAAAATCCAACTCACCGGCGCTCACCACAAGATGCCCCACTCCAGCAAATTCTGGGCCATTTTTGATGAGAATAAAAATCTATTGCTTCACTTTGTAAAGACATTGCTTGATGGTAGTGTATAGGGGCCAATGTGTGGTAGGTTGATATTACAGTAAGGTTGTGCTAGGTTAGATGATTGTATCTTTTAAAGGATTAAACAAGATTCGAACACAGAAAAATCCAAATATTTAATGATTAGAAGTAATTTAAAGGGAGTATGACGTAATAAAAGGTCACATTGACTTCCTTGACATCAGTGCCTTGATTAGATAACTACTTCTGGAATCTGGCAAAGCAGACCAAGTAATTGAGAACAGTTCATTTACTGTTGCTTAAATATATGTAATTTTATCTGAGTGCAGACAATCAGTTGCAATCCCGATTTCCTGCAATTAGAATACCATACATTTCATACCAGTGGTGTCTAATAGCACATTTGTACTGCATGAACGTAGCTACTATTTCACCTTTAGTTCACTAGATTGTTCTATGCTTTGTCATTGGTGGACACAGTGTTAGCTGATGCAATCACTTTGAACATCTGCATTTCCTCCCAAATTAAGTACCTACTACCTCCTTTTCTTTTCTGGTTCTAAATGTTGCCGTTTTTGTTTTGTTGCTCAGTTTGGTTTAACATGATTTGTCGATGTATGCCTTTCATCACAAATTGAATGCTAATGGTTTCTCGTGATTTATTAAAGCTGGGTTTCTAAAATATTACTCTGTGTGATGTACAGCACAAGAACAAGTGCTGACGCCAAAGCTGATATTGGAGAAAGTACAATTAGATTTTCTATTCTTGAGAATGCATTTAATGAGAAATGTAATTGTAGGACTGCCTCTACATTATAATGCCTGAAAGATCTCCTGTCTGCACTGAAAATGTAGATATCTATTGTAGAATGATCATGGAAAGGAGTACTGAGACAAGGAATGCTGTCAGCACAAAATGGATTCATGAAAATTGCACAAAATGTCTAATAATTTGCTAAAAGTTTATTATATGGCCTGGCCATTATAACAAAATTTCACTTTACACTCCCTGCTGAGTTGACAATGTTCTATGTGATGGAGGATTCATTTGAACTTGGTATATGTGAGAATTTTCATATAACAGATGCTATTCACAACTGCATCTGAATGCCCAGTTCCGACTAAAGGTCATCAACTTGAAACAATAACTGTTTCTTTCTCCACAGATGATGCCTGACTTGCTGAGTATTTCCAGCATTTTCTGCTTTTATTTCTGAATGCTATGCCTGTGATTTTTTTGATTTGAATGAAGATAATTTAATGTAACTTTCTTTTTCTTGTATTTTTCTTTTTGCATAGCTCAAAATTGTTCTGGACTTCGTACATGTGAACAGTGTTTGGAACACCCTGGTTGTGGTTGGTGCAATGACCCTACCAATACAGGAAAGGGTCAATGTATAGAAGGCTCTTCAAGGGGACCAATGAAATCTACTGGGAAGAATATCCAGGAAATGACACTTGATACAGGCCTTTGTCCAAAAGACAAAAACAATGAATGGGCTTTCATTCAGTGCCCAGGTAGGCATTATTGCTGCACCACTAATCTGTAGCTTTATGTTAGCTAAGAATAGTTAAAGAACACAATATTGAAATAATCAATTATAAAATGAGCCAAATTAATTTTAAATAATACCATAGGCGCTACTAATGCTGTTATTAGACAGACACAACTTATACTTTAGTTCACTGTTTTAGTGTAAATGTTCATGTTCTGATATCAATACAGTAATTTCTGCAATTATGTATGAAATGACCCAGTGTGAATTAAATACTTACGTGGTCCTGAATTGGCTTTGTCGATGTATGCCTTTAGTCACAAATTGAATGCTAATGGATTCTCGCGATTTATTAAAGAAAGAAAAAAAATCACTATATACATGAGAATCGTATATATAATTCTTTGACAGATTTTGTCTGATAACATTCCTGTGAAGCGCCGTGGGATGTTTTTACTACATTAAAGGCGCTATATAAATACAAGATGTTGACAGTTAAATGATTTTGTAATACGGAACTTTTAGCTCCTTATTTTCTTTCAAGAAAAATGTCTGTCATGTCCAATTGAGAAGATTGGTGATGAGAAACAATGGGGGTCCTCTGCAGTCACCATCTTTTCCAAAATTGTGTGCCTTTGGAAATTTATCCAAGCCAGTCCCAAGTGCAGATTTCTCGATAGTTTTGTGGAGATACTCCCCTGTACATCAGTCACCTACTTTGTGGCATAGGGGAAATCGAAATGGCAGGTCACTATTTAGGGAAGAAATTCAATAATTTTAAAAAAAGGACAATATTTGTGATTTGTACCATTTTCTGATATTCTATAGATGGAAAAAGTACCTCATAAAGAAAGTACTGCATGCTGGATGATCCTTCTCCTTTAACCAAGTGCCTAACTGTCATAAGACTCAACTACTACCTGACCTAATTAGCTACTAGCACTTTTAGTATTGGAAAAGGATGTTGATTTCCACAGAATTTGCTTCAAAATCTGTTCTTGTGCTCACCAGTTCTTAAAATCATCTACATAATCTCCAGATAGGTTTCAAAAGGGCATGTAAAATGACTTTTTTCTTTAAATTGACTTATCTTTATCTTTCACTGCACAGTGGTCATTTATAAATGGGAGAAAATTGCTGCATAGATGTTTGAGCCAGCTACAGGAGGGTACTGTTACGGTTTTAGGCATGCGGGATTCAGGAGTGAAGTCTGACCAAAGATTTAGTGTCTATAAAATGGCTAAATTCAGAGTTAGTTGACTGTGACTGTCTCGGACAATGGTCCAGGCTTCTTTTCAATGATTGCTGAATTTCCATTTTAGGAGTTAACGGCAGCAACAATCGTTGAACGACAGTTAAAGGTTAAACGGCTACCATGCACTACATGCAGCAAATAAGAGAAAATTTAAATGATACAACTGTAACATTGTGAATAAGTTCCATCCCATGCACTAGGGAAGGAGAACCAGAGCGAGATGTATTAATTGACAGTTTTGAGATCTCCGTTTCCTACTGCTGCCAAAAGAGATATGTGAACTATTCATTGAGTTTTTGTGGTGAAATTGGAGATAGTATTATAATCATCTTTATTTGGGCCATTTTATGGGATGTGTCAATCATTCCATGTTGTCCCACTAGGCAACAGGACATGATGCCTTAACATTGGATTACATCAATGCCTCATGTAGCAAAGAGGGTCCAACAGCCTGCCTGTTAGTAGGTTCAGTTGCACCCGAGTAAATAATAAGAGTTAATTTCATATTTGTCTCCGCAATGTCCCATTTGAAAAGATGAGGCTTAATAAGAAGCAGATTTATAAAGGACAGGTCATGCTTGGCTAAATTAGTCATATTCTGAAGAAAATTGATGAGCTTGTAGACAGTGAATTCAGCAAATGTTGTATATTTCAATTTTCATAAACCATTTGACAGTGTACCACACAAAAGACATATTCTGAAAATTAAGGCCCATGACATTAAAGTTAAAACGATGGCAGCGATGGAATAATGCTTGAAGGATATAAAGTTGAAAATAGGACAAAATTAATGTTTCTCTACATTGGTAGGTTATACCCTGGCAATCTGTATTGGAACCTCTGTTCTCTAGATACAGGGACAATTCAGACATGTGCACAGATGGAATAATATCAATATTGGCTGATGCTATCAAACTGGCAAGCTGTGAGGAAGGATGTGGGAGACTGCAGGAGGACAGACAGCTTAAGGGAGTTGGTAGGTATATGGCAAATATTTATCAGTGTATTATACAGTGTAGATAAATGTTAGCTAGTTCATTTTGGGGGATAAAGAACAGAGAATAGAAATGAACTCTAAATGGTAAAATTATCAATGGGGTGGAAGAACAAAATAATGCACAGAGTGTTTAAAGGAAGATTGCGAGTGAACAGTGTTCTAGGAATGAGAAACAAGATTCTGGGTTTATATATGGGGACATTGAATACAACAGTCTGGAAAGGTCACAGTTACAGTTGCAATAGTGTGTGTAGTTTTGGGCATTTTATTATAGAAAGGTTGTTGTGACCATGGATAAAATACAAAATAGATTGATATCAGTGATGAGAAGATATAATTCTGATGAGAGAATTGGAAAAACTAGAACTGTATTCGCTGGACCAGAGAAAGTCAAGGGGGGTCTAATAGAAGTGTTCAAATAGAAGTGTTCAGAATTTTTAAAGCAGGCTTATCGTGAATTGCACAGTTTGTTTGTCAGGATTAGGATTAATACTAAAAGCATAAAGAGCGAGGTTAGAAGAATTTTTTCATGCAAAGTGTTAACAACAAATGGAATGCAGCACCACAAGTGGCTTTTGAAGCTGAGTCAATCACATCATTTTGAAGCAATTAGGTAAACACATGAAAAAGAAACATATTTAATACAAAAAGTATGGAGAAGAAACATGGAAATGCAAGTGAATAGTTTTGATATGGAGTGATCACAGTCTAAGCAAGATGGCCAAAAAGCCTCTGTGCTGAAATGTCTTTGATTCTCTGCCTTTGATTCATTTTTGGATCAGACCCTAATACTTCTGTTTTGGGAGATACATGCAGAAGGTTTCCATCTCTGACCATTTGGGGAGTTGTGGCATAGGATACGATAAGGAGATTGAAAGAGAAATTCACTCTGCAAGCTTATCTACGCATGTATCCATTCAAGTACAGAACACAACGTTTTTGTGACCCCTAAAGGTTTTTTTGTTTTAATTTATTTTCTGTTTCTTGTAGCAATGTATTGGGCCATGAATGCAGTCAGATCATCTGTTTCCAGGCTAACACTCCTGTAACTGACTGCTGTGAGGTATACAAGAACAGCCTGCATAACTCCCATTGTGCCTCTTCCTTCCCTCTTTGAATTCTCCTCTCTTTCTTTGAGGAATCCCCGAGCTTCTGTTTGGTAACCCGCCACTCACTACAGTTTGGTTGAGAACAGAACTTATCATGGGGAAATTGCAGACAGATATGTACTTTCTAACTCTCTGTGGCACAGTGCTCAGGGATCCATTTTACTGTGCCAATTAGTTATAGTATTTGTGTTGATCACACTGTTAATACTATTGTTATATTGTACTATTACTATAAACTGCAGAAAACAGTTCAACCATTTTATTCCATAAAATTCTTGCAGCATAGCCATACTTGTACCCATACATAGCTCTCAATATCAACTATGCCAACGTGGTAGGTACTGAGCTGGAATAAACATTTACCCGCAGAGAAAATTGAGAGCTAGTCACCCGAGGGCAGTCTTGTGCATCTCATAGCAGCTGGTTACAGTGTGGTATTGGCAGAGATCTGAGATCAGCAAGAGTTGACACTCAGCAAGCCAGATGCTTTTAAATGAGATCAAAATAAAAGGGCCCTGGTCCTTGTAAAATTTTTGACAGGATAGGAGCTAAATTGTCCTTCTTCCTGCTTGACTAACAAGGCTATAACTTTTTTGTTTTACTAAATATTTGTGAGGAACTGCCCATTAAATTTATTAGTTTTATTAATTTTGTTTAAGAACAGTATAATGAATATTATATATGTTCAATTTTATTCTGTTAAATACCTAGCTTATGACAAATTCTGGACATTGTTTGCAGAAGGCAGGTTTAAATCTTTGCTCTTTTATCCAAGGTTATATTTATGCTATGTAATTTTTGCAGAAATCCACAATGCCAAGATTTAAAGATAATGATTGTAAAAAAAAAATCAATACCACACATTTTTGCACCAGACAAGACACTGTGCAAATGATTTTACAATGAGGTATTTTGTGCATTTATAGGCTGATGTCATTTTATTTAAAGTCGTTACAGAGAAGAAGCAACATGTTTTGTTTTATGTAATTTATCCTCATGTTTTCAAGTTGTGTCAAGAGGCAGCCTATTCCCAAAAATGTTTGTTAGCACTCCATGTTAGATGGTAACATGGAGGATTGTGCCATTTATCTGTGTATCAAAGTATGCATTTTCCATACTTTTTCCCTCTTCATGCCCAACCAGTTTTATTTGGTTCTTTATTTCTGGTGATTAGAACAAAAGGGAGCAATTGGCAGGTGAACTACATCATCTCCTTTTATTGCTGGATGTCGTAGCATTGTGGGAGTTTTGGGAACTCAAAAGTGTTGGAAATGAAATTGAAATTTTATTTTAAAAGATCACCTTGGCCTCAATTTATGTAGCTATCCAGTTTGGGATTGGACAGAAGCGGCTTCTATTTTTAGGTCTTTGTTTGCCTCGAGACATTGGGCCCGATACTAGGAGGGTGGCGGGTTTGCAGCGGGGTGTCGACTGGGCGTGTGGGTAACGCGCCCAGTGAAATCTGGGTGCTCCGCACGGAAATGCAGGCTAATTGGATCCACTTACCTGTGCTTCCAGGTTTCGCACTGGAAAGCTGTGCAGCGGGCGGACTGCGCATGCGCAGCATAGGCTGTCAGCTGGAGGAGCCCTATTTAAAGGGGCAGTCCTCCACTGACGCTGCAGAAAATAGGAAAAATTACAGCATGGAGCAGCCCGGGGGAAGGCTGCTCCCAGGTTTAATGATGCCTCACTCCAGGTATTATTGGATGGGGTGAGGAGGAGGGGGAGAAGAGAGATCTTCTTCCACCCCCCCCCCACCCCGCCCCCCCGATGGGCGGGAGGAAGCGGCCTGCCTCTGCCACCAAGAAGGCCTGGATCGAGTTGGCAGAGGAGGTCACCTGCACCACCAACATATCGTGCACCTGCATACAGTGCAGGAGGCACTTCAATGACCTAAGTAGGTCAGCCGAATTGAGTACACTTACTCATTCTCCTCCCCTCCGTCTGCCACATCACCGCCCCCACCCCCCATCTCTTTCTGCACTGCCAATACTACTCTATCACATCACTGCTCATACCCACTCAAAACTCATCCTCATCTTACCTGCACTTACTCACCTCGCCAGTGCTCATCCCACCACTACCACTCAACCCAATCCTCATACAATCTCATGGTTCTATCTCATACTCACCCTCTCATGCATCTCTTTCACGGTCAGCCTCACTCAACCTGCCACTACCTGAGCTGCAGCCACAGGGCATGCATCACATATGTGCAGTAGGAAGCGTAAGGCAAACGTGTCGTGAGCATGAAGGGGATGCACAAGGGTGTTTGAGGGTTTCTCATGGTTATTACCTATATTTAGTTTCTGATCAACTCGCATAACATATTATATTGTCACCACTACTGCCACGTCTTTGTGAATCTTGTCTGGTTTGTGCAATAATGCGCTTTCCTGAGGATCACTATGAAGACCCACACCTGATTCCACCCATTGTGTCACTGCAGAGTGGGTGTAGGTGTATTTGCAGGGCTCTTTTGTGCAGACGACTGAGAGATGTCGGCGATGTCCCCGGTGGCACCCTGGAAGGATGCGGAGGAGAAGTTGTTGAGGGCCGTGGTGACTTTGAGAGCGACAGGTAAGAAGATGGTGCTCGGGCCAGCCTGGAGCAGCTCGGCATGAAGGAGGCTGCAGATGTCCACGACTACATGTCGAGTGACTCTGAGCCTCCGTGTGCACTGCTGCTCAAAGAGGTCCAAGAAGCTGAGCCTCGGTCTGTGGACCCTGTGGCGAGGGTAGTGTCTTCTGCGACGCATCGCTCTCTGCGGTTGCCCTCCCTCCTGCTGTGCAGGTGGATGTGTCACAGCACTGTGTTGTGGGGCTCCATGTGATAGAGATGGACGGCGTGGCCGGCAAGGCTGTTGATGCTGTTCGTCCTCCGAGGAGGTCATGACTGCAGCTACGGTGGCCCCCATCCGCAAGATGTACATTTGAGGGGGTCCGCAAGGTAGGTACATGTGTCTGGACCGCGGGGGTAAGTGTGCAAGTTGGTGAATTTTATTGTTAGGAGGAGGGTGGTGGAGGCCAAACTTTGTCCAAAGCGACAGAGTGGCCTCCTGCAATGAGTGAGGGTCTCCCCCCCCCCCCCCCCCCCACCGCCCCCCTCACCTGTCAAATGGACCTTTGCAGCTGCCACAGGCTGATGGCTGCAACACGTCTATTTCAACTGGGAGTGTTTCCCCCAGTACGGGAAACAGTCTGTCAGTTGCAAAATCTCACCCCTCCTAAAATAACAGGTCAATCAGGTCTGTAAACAACCTGAAGTACCTGTTCAATTACTTTAAGTGGCACCCCACCGGCTTTAATTGCCGGCGGGAGTCCCACATGCGGGGGCTGCGTGCGCATGTCAGCGAGTCCCTGGGGAACCCGAAAGTGGGCGGGTTGGAGCTGGGCTCCAGACCTGCCCCGGGAATCCCCGATTTTCGCAGCCCCCCCGCCACGAACGCACCCGCTTGGGGGTGCGAAAATCGAACCCATTGATTGCACCCCCTCCCACCTCCTTGCTGAAGCTGTGTAGGTTGTGTTTTGTTAGATTATTGCCTTACAGATAATCCTTAAGTTCACTGCTGATAATCAATTCTGTTATTTCACCTACTACTGATATGACTAATGTTTCTGTATTTGCCTGGGCCTATTTTGTCAGCTTTTACTCCTTTAGCTGGTTACCAGTTTAGCAGAACTTCCCAATCATTCACTGATTCTCTCGTGATGATTCTCAGCACCTCACAAATCTCATCCCATGTGTCTCTTAGTACCCTGTGATAACTATCATCCATCCCTGTGATTTGTTGTTTTGAGCTTTCTTGACCTGTCTTTGGACCTCAATTTATTTATGTTAAGGCCTATTATCTCAGTTATAGAGGGCACTTTGGTAGTATCATGTCTCCAGATTACTTGAGGAAAGTAACCATTGTGTATATTACCTATTTTATATTGTGAGGGGAGAAAGTTGGATGAGAGCTAGTCTTTGCAGGCTCAAATTTTTCAAAACAAAACTTCTCAAATGGCATTTTGAAACAGCAAAAACTTTGAACGCAGGAGCTGTTTGTATGCATATTATGCTGAAAGATGAACTTTTTATCTGTTTATCAAGTGCTGTACAAAACTATTGCATACTAGTTGAACAAAAAAAATTACACTTTTGCTGAAATATTTTGGATATTCTTTGCAAATTAAGAAGGTTGCCTGAGTGTATTTTGTCATGCTTTTGATGCCTCTATATGTTAATTTTGATGTACATTTTGCTGAGCACAAGTTCAAAATGTTTATGCATTATGAATGCAGAGAATGTGAGTCATGTCAAGAGAATTCTCCAAATTGTCAGCATCTTCCACTTCAGTTCAGGTTTGCATGTACTGTATGTCTGAAATTTAATGTCATTCAAATATTCAGTGAAATTAAGTGATGTGTGACAACATACATGTTTGAATATTTAAACTGTGATTTGTTGGTATGCGAAAGATAAAATGTTGGCACTGTTTAACAGTTTGAAGTGATTTTAAGAAAAAGGGTCACAATTGATGTTGCATGTTGTTTTCTTTTTGCAGCATGCCAGTGTAATGGACACAGCACATGCATCAATGGCAGCATTTGTGAACAATGTAAGAACCTCACTGTAGGAAAACAATGTGAAGCTTGCATGAAGGGATACTATGGAGATCCAACGAATGGTGGCAGATGCCAACGTAAGTACTGGTACAAATATGGTGCAATGCCTAATATGAAATCACTGGTGCACATTTTAGATACACTTTTTAAATCTTAAGTTTGTAACAGACTGAAGTTGTGTCCTGTTTAATATCACTAGAATGCCTACATTTTTTAATAAGTAGTTTGTAACTTGGTTGTGTTATGGCCACTTTAATTTAATTATTGCTTGCTGGAAGCAGCCTGTGTATACAAGAAACACACATTATCTGTCTCATGCTCATGCTACTTCCATGTCCTGAAAAAGCAGGACTGGCCAGCCCATCAGGAGAAAAGCTATGATTTTCAACACGAGAATTGCTTTGCTTCACGGATGTAAACATTATATCAGGAAAACCTGTCGGGCATTTTCTGAGAGACCTATTTTTAATTGACAGCTTTATTTAATTGTGAAAGATGTTTTTGATCTTCCTTTGTCTTGGATTGGACTTGAAAGCAAGTGTTATGTGTTAAGGTGTCTTCAGTGAATCTCTGCTTAGGCAGGCTTCTGTGTTTAGTATTATTTAATAGATATGGTTCAGAGTTTGTAGCCTGAGATATTTGGTCTGTCAGAATATATAATGTCAGTTGGAGTGATCAAGAGGTTATACTAATAACCCATACTATTTCCAGTGAATACCCAATCAGTAGAAAAGCAACTATCCTAGACTTTATGCATAATGTCAGATTTTGGTACAGAAAGAGAATGGGCTTGCGTATGGAACTGGACCTTTGTGTTGGGTACGAGAAAAAGTATCTGGAGTGTGCCCAAATTATATTGAAGTTGACTAAAATAGCCTTGTGAAAGTCATGGGACTATGAGAGAGGGAAGATACTTTTTTTATGTATGAAATGTGCTGAAGTTTTTCATAAGATTTGCATATTTATCATTTTAATAAACTGCATTACCTACCTTATTTGCACAAGCTAAAGATTAAAAAATTGCCATTGGTAATGTGTAATGGCTTGTAAAATATTTTAAGATCTATAGATTCAATTTTACTTCAGCTGGATTACATTATAAAATCAACATTAGGTCAGATAATAAAAAATTCCTGAATGCTAGCATTCAGTTCAACACTAGAGCTGTGTAAATCTTCACTGTTTAGATATCTAACAAAGTTGTTTAGTCTTTATTCATTCCTCAATTAAATCAGGTTGACAATACAAATATTGATTGAATACAGAGTTCAGAATTTGATCTGAGTGCTGAATTTCCAAGTTGGAATCCAAATTGGGTTGCCTGTTTTTCTTGGTGAATATTGTCACTATGGTAGAGAATTTATGCTTTATGTGGAAATTGAAGCAGACTTATGATATCACAGTAATTAACTTGAAATTTCCCACATGGTTTTAAAAAAAATACTTAAGTGTGTTGTTCTCATAAAGAGATTGTTGCTGTTTTTAGAACAACAACTGAAAAAAGCAAGCAGACCGGTTGTGTGAATTGCTAAACTCTTGAGGGTTACAAAATGTGTTGAGTAGGTTTTTCTGCTGCTGCCTCATGTCAGGAATTTTGGCTTGGTAGGGGTAGAAATGTGTGAACAGTGGCATAAATTTGGGGATGGAGAAAGAGGCTACATTGTGCAAACCGCTTTGGCTAACTGTTCAGATCAGCAGTGACTCCAAGGTCAGCTACAGAACAGTTCAGTGACGGAAATAATTACAGGTAGTTCTGGGGTTCAGCATTTATAATTTCATCAGTTTTTCATTTGCACCAAATTTGGTATTATTTGTGCTGTTATTTTTCCCTCATTTTAAAAAAAAGGGTAAAAATTGGAGCAAAATTGAGTGAAAATTACATACACTAAATATTGGCCTTGCATTATACAGTTCTTGGGAGTAAGCATTAAAACCACAAATGCTGTGGTAGAGGACTGTGGAGCATTCAAAGGATGCATTTTGTGATTTTTTGATGTTACTGAAACTGATTTCACAATTTTCAGTACGGGAAGTTGGGGGGGAGGAACATGAGAAAATGGGTTTATCAATTTAACCGAAAAACACAGAATGCCTAATTTTATGTGACTTTGGCAATTATTCTGGGTTTCAAAAATTATATAGCTGTAAGTTTGATGCCCTGATGTTTGAATTTGCCTGACAATGGACCGATGAGATGTGGTTTATGCCCTTTTTTTTCAAAAAAAAATCTTTGCCAACTCTCCTGATGGTTGAGCGGGTTAAGGCACTGTGCAGCTAAGCCACATGCACAGTGTTCCCAATTTCGATCCATGGGGCATGATTTTGACCCCGAGCCGGGGGTCAAATTGCGGATGGGAAACCCAGAAGTACGGGTTTCCCCAACGTCCTTACAATTTTAGCGTAAGGATGTCTTTTATTTTTTTTTGTCGGTTTGCTGTCCGACCGACCGGCCTGATTGACAGGACGGGAGACCAGCTAGGGAGAGGATATATTCAAGTAAGTCTTTGTTTGTATGGATGGTGTGGAGTCATGGGGGGAGGGATCGGGGGGTCAGTCACGGAGGGGGTGTCAGGATCGGAAGTCATCACGGGACTCCGCGATCGATGGGGGGTATTGGGGATTGGGGTCAGGAGTCCGCAATCGTTGTGGGGGAGTCGGGGGTCGGCGTTCTCGATCGTTGGGGGGGATCGGGGTTAGGGGTCCACGATCATTTGGGGGTCGCTGCAGGTAAGCTTGTTGGGCCTGGGGGAAGTACTCTTGCCCCTCCGGGCCCACAAGCTGTGCCAGAAAGGCACCTGCCTGTTCGTCTCGGGCTTTCTCGCTTCCTTCCACGAGGCAGGAAAGAGAAGGCCCGGGAATCCCGGCCCCCTAGGGTTGAAGTCGGAAATTGTGGGGAAAATGGAGGCCCGAAGCCTTCTTGAAAGGTTATAAGACCCAACCCGCCTCCTGGGAGCGGGTTGGTTGCACGCCCCTCGTCCCACCCTGGTGAAAACCGGAAATGGACGGGTTGGGGGCGGGTCTGAAATGGTTGCAACTTTGAATGCCCTCCCTGCCCCCAACGCACTTGTTTTTCACATTTAAAATCATGCCCCTGGTGTTTGCTGTGTTAGCTGATTTCACCAGGATGATTGTATGGGTGCTACAGTTGGCCTCAGTTCCTTGCATTGAGTAGGTGAAAATCAACCTGATTGCTGTCACCACATGCCAACCTAAAAAGCTAGCAAAAATAAACACAGTCCCAAAAGAAGAGTCCTGATTAGGCCTTATGGCACATAAAGCAGAGGCGTTGCACTGAAAGTGAAATGAAACATGGGCAAGTCATAACTAAAGCTGCAGGTATATCCAACATTTAATTACTTTAATTATAGGGGGAAAATCCTAAAGTACAAACAGCACAGTTTTGGTGAATATAGAAATTACTGAAGGAGAATGTGAGTGGTGAAGACGTGATGTTATTTTCTAGGCAGGTCTGTGGACATGCCTTCCTCCCACAAGGTCTTGATTTTTGACATTTTTTGTGCATTTTGGAGCCTAATATAATTCTGCCTTTCAAGCCAAAACTAGTTCTTTCTTGGAGGGTTAGAGATATTTTAAGTATGAAAATAAAAGTAGTTGTATGAACTTAAATATAACTTTACAGGTAAAGTTAAAATAAATGGGTTGACAACTTCCCGTTAAAAATAATGGACAGAGGAATGTCAACTGAACTATTATTGCCAAACATAATTTCTCACGTATGTTGGTGTTTTGAACCGGTTTATTTTCTTCCACTGGGCAATAAAGATCATTACACACTGCAATGATTTTGTTAAAAAAAATCTTAAATCTTGTACTCTCAGGCACACCTAACTGTTTCCAGTCTGGGAGTGGCCATCTATTCTACTCATTGATTATTAACGTCACTGCTCATACATCCCAATGGATGTTGACTGCTCTAAAACAGATGGTGTGGGCTCTCTCCCTGCTAACTCTGAGAAGAAAATGACCTCAATCATGTGTGCATAAACAAAGTGAAAACAGCTGAATTACAGAACTTATACAGAAACTGTGCCTCGCACCCTAAAAGCCAATGGTCCACATTATACATCATAGCAATACACTGTGGTAAATCCTAAATATGGGAATCTGTTTAAATTAAGTAAAGCTCATCACCATTTCTACTGCATTCTTTATTTCCAAACCCTGGAAATTCACTAGTGCAGTGACTGGAATGCTCAATAAAGCTGTTTAATTTAATCACATGAGGGATCATCCTCCTCATCTCAAAAGAGCTGCTGTAAATAGTCTTGAAGAACTAAATCTCTACATAAGATAACAACCTGGCGTGCCACAGAAAGTTCCTTTGAGGAAAAGTAATAGGTTATTAGTTATATACTGCTTCTTCTAACTCCAAATAAAAACACCTGTAACTGTGACTCTCAGAAACCATCAGCTCATCTCAAAACTTTCCTGCTTTAAGTTTCTCCACAACCAACAGGAAAATTGGTTTTAACAGCCTCTAGTTGTACTTTCTGACTGATCTGATTGGGATTAGAGTTTGTCAATATGAACCAGTGGAAAAAAGCTGACTTTTCTTGTGGAACACTGACAAGTTGACACATGGGTTGTAAAGATGATGGTCGGCCTATATTACTAGCCAGGGACCCCCTGCTCAAAATGCATATGTTTGAACATTGCATGAGGTCATGACTGAGCTCTGCTGCAATAAGCTCAAGTAGTCGAACAGCCTGCAAGCAATGACTGCTTGAGCTCACCCATGAAGAATGTTCACTTGGGCAAGATACTGGAGGGCACCATTGCCCATGGAACTATATCCCAACATGCAGTCAATGCCTTTGGGAAGAAAACAAAAACCTTCCCTGATTCATTCAGTAGCACATCTAAAGCTATGGTTATCTACTGCTCCTTTGTTGCCACTGCCAAAAAAAATGCAGCATTTTGATGCAATGCTTGCTGCAACAATTGTATTATTTTCATCTTGCACCAGCTACAGTGGAACTATCACAAGTACAATGCCCATCTTTGTAAAAATTTTAAACCATATGCTGCCATTCATTCACAGATTATAAAGACCTGCCTGCCTTGGGAGTCAGTGGCAATTTGGGGAGCTTCATGTATGTGTTCAAGAGCACGTATGTTGAGCTTTGCTAGTTCCCCACAGTAATGAGAGCAGGCAGTATAACTGCTCACAGCATTGATAGGTGCAGTGTAAGGATTGCATAAAGAATACTAGGATTATACATTGCTTCAAACTTTTGAGGAGCAAGAGGGAATCACCAGGGCTTTGCTACAAACTTATTTTTTTCACTATGACCATGGAACTTGCAGGGGCAATAAGGGAAGCAAAGAAGTATGGGGGAAGTAAAAGTAAACGAATAAAAATCCTCCAAGTTTTATATTTCCTAATTTTACAAAAATATATTTCAGGCCTGAAAATGTGTCTCAACTAAACTGACTTTTTTTTATTCGTTCATGGGATGTGGGCGTCGCTGGCATGGCCAGCATTTATTGCCCTTGAGAAGATGGTGGTGAGCCACCGCCTTGAACCGCAGTCCGTGTGGTGAAGGTTCTCCCACAGTGCTGTTAGGAAGGGAGTTCCAGGATTTTGACCCAGCGATGATGAAGGAACGGCGATATATTTCCAAATGTAAGGAATCTTACAACACCAGGTTATAGTCCAACAAATTTATTTTAAAATCACAAGCTTTCGGAGATTATCCCCTTCGTCAGGTGAATGAGTGAAAAGGTTCTCAAATCGCATATCTTATACTAGGCTGGGACAGCATCACACCAATCAAAAGGTGTCGTTGTTATTCAAACAGGCCAGTCACGGAGAACAGCACGTCCCAGTCAATTACACAGACAGACAGAAAGAAACCCAAATGGCAGAGAGAGAGAGAGAGAATATTAAAAAAAAAAGGGGAAAAAAAAGTTATGTTTTTAATATTCTCTCTCTCTCTCTCTCTCTCTCTCTCTCTCTCTCTGCCATTTGGGTTTCTTTCTGTCTGTCTGTGTAATTGACACAATGTATATCCAGTGTACTGGGACGTGCTGTTCTCCGTGACTGGCCTGTTTGAATAACAACGACACCTTTTGATTGGTGTGATGCTGTCCCAGCCTAGTATAAGATATGCGATTTGAGAACCTTTTCACTCATTCACCTGACGAAGGGGATAATCTCCGAAAGCTTGTGATTTTAAAATAAATTTGTTGGACTATAACCTGGTGTTGTAAGATTCCTTACATTTGTCCACCCCAGTCCATCACCGGCATCTCCCCATCATGGATATATTTCCAAGTCGATATCCTGTGCATAACACAGGATATGTAATAGTTTCAAATAGCTTGAATTAAAAAATTGCCTCAAATTTACTGCAGTGCATCAAGCGTTAAATTAACATTTACTACTGATTTTGGTATTTCTCAGTCATTTCTAATATCCTGCAGTCTCAACAAAAAGAATATGCAGAGCTTCAATGCTGTTTATTATATGCGCTATTACTGAATAATCCAAAAGTACAGACTCGGTGTCGGGATATTAAGCTGTTGCAATCAGCGTTGTGGTGCAAATGGTGTTTAAATAATACAAAACCGTGTTTTCAGTTTTGCCTTAGCTCTAATATCTGAGACACTTTGGGAACACAACAGTTATTAAATGCAATGTGCAGCTATGTTTGAATTGTATTTTAGTAGGTAAGATTTATAATACCTGCTATTGACAGTTGGCCACTGAGTTGTGTTTTATGATGCCTTAAATAATTTCAAATAGTTTTCCTATTTCCTGACATTGTCAGATGGTTTTAGTGCTGTCAATAATAAAACGCTGGTGCTTTGATTTAATGAAGCAGTTTTATTCTTCTGGGATGCATTTAGTTTCAGCAACCAAGTTGGCATTGTATTTTTTTTTAAAATGTTTAGGAAGTGGAGGGTAAGTTGGTGTGGCCTTGATAAATTCTGAATTACAGCATGTCTTTTTGAGGTTGCTTAATGATTTCTTAAAAATCAGAATCAAATTAATTGATTTACATTGCATATTTAATGTAATTAATACTTGTCAAATGCATGCAGCTATATGTTGATTAAAAGCCTTGTCGACACCAAATGAAATAAATTGTGTTGTCCTTCAAAATAGTTTTGTTTAAAATATATATCTATTTGTAATCCACAAGCTCCAGTTCTCTAAACTAGCCTCTTATGTTGTCATGTGTTTCTAACACAATAGTCTGTATACTGATACAGAAAATGCAGGTTAAGATAGTCTGATGTAAAACTATAATTGTGTTGGCCTAGCTGAGGTGCAATCATAAAGGTAGAGATTGTAGCTGGTCTAGACCATGGGGTAAATTTTAACAGGGAGCTGGGAAGAGGGCGGGCCGGGGGGAGGGGAAATCCTGCCAGAAAACCTGGAAGTACAGGTTTGCAGGGGGTCCTTACGGAAGGACATCTTTCAATTTTTTTCTGTAGGTTTCCAGTCCGACAGGCCTGCCAGATTGACAGGCTGGCTGTCAGTCAGACGGGAGAGCAGGTAAGTCTCAGATGGGGGGGGGTCCTTGTGGCATCAGGGGTCGTGGTGGGGGCGGGGTCGATCATTGGGAGGGTCATCATGGGCTCAGTCATGGGGGAGGGGTTGCAGATCGTGAGGGGGGTCAGACATGGGGAGGGGATCGGTTGATCGTGTGTGTGGGATCATGGCAGATAGGCTTGTTGGGCCTGGAGGAAACACTCCTGCTCCTCGTGTCCCACAAGCAGTGCAATAAAGGCACGTATCTGCTGAGCCGGGCCTTCTGGCCTCCTCTTACGTGGCGTGAAGCAGAATGCCTGGGAATCCCAGTCCCCAAGAGTTAAAACTAAAAAACCTGTCGAAATAGAGGCTGGCATGCCTCCTTAAAAGATTATACTGATCGACCCGCCTCCTGAGAGTGGGTTGGTCACCTGCCCCTCGACCTGCCTCTGTTAAAACCGGAAGTAGGCGGGTTGGAGTCGGGTTCTACTTTTTTACAATTTTTACCTTCCCACCTGTTCGTGGGGTTAAAATTTATTCCCATGTGTCTAATGGGGAGGCCATGATATTGCATGTTGCTGGAAATGGAAAATTGACCACACAAGTAAATTAGAAATTAAGCCATTTCTGCTGTACGTACAACTCACTTGTATCTCTAAGTCTAAACAGTCTCACTATACCATGGCAGCAAGATTGCTACGTGCCTTCCTTGCCTCTGTCTAAAGCCTAGACATTGCCATCAGTATAAAGGTTGCAACAGCATATTATTTATTGTGATGTGCCAATAAAATCAGGAGTGTGGCACGTTTCTTGATTGGTGAATGCTGAACCTCAGATGGCTTCTGTCCACTAAGGCGCATAAACTGTGAATTGGTGGAACTAAGCCCATTAAAGCTGGCATAATTGTTGCTGAATGGGGGAGATACACCAGTTGCAGAGCTTCTGTATTGCATGTGCGATGCTTTCCTGTCATCCATATAACTTGGTTGTTGCAGCTAAAACAGCATTTCTGGGGATTGAGGAAACTGCTACTTTTAGGAATTTTTACATTCACAATGATGTACAGTGGCATAAAGAATACCCTCTGGACTTGCCATTAATGTCCAGGTCCACTGCTGCACCATCTATCGGGTGCACCGTTCCAGACACGGCTACCTGGGATTGACCAAAGGCTAGTGCTTTAGACTAAAGTTTAGCGGGGAGGCAATGACCAAGTTGCACCATCTCCTACAGGAAAACCTTCAGAAAACATCTGTAATCCCGATGGCACTGCTTACTGGCTGTCGATTTTTATGCTTCAGGCTTCTTCCAGGCCAGTACTGGGAAACCAACAGTTTCATTAAGATTTTTGCCCACCGATGTATTATGGAGGTGACTGGTCCACTTGAATAAACCATCACCGTGATAACTTCAGCCACTGAGCTGCAACAACATGAGTGAACTGAACAATTCTATAAACTGTGGGGTTTTGCAGAGTATAAGGGATAATTGACTGCACCTGTCCCAGCTTTATTTGAAGAGGAAGGTAGAGTGGAAGGATAGATTCTGGAATACCAAACCTACCCCTTCTCATCTGGATAATGACACCATTGCAGTAGCTACAGACGGAGTCTGAACGTTGATCGAGGTAACAGAGGATTGTTATTGAACATGCCAATGTTCTGAAATATTGTTTTGAAATATGTGATTTAGATATCTGGACAAGCCTGGGCTACATTACAGCTCTCCAAGGTCTGTAGGATCAATGTAGTGATCTGCATGCTCTACAACATGGCTCTGCCAAGAGGCCTAAGAACAGTAGAACTCAGAAGATGTGCATGCACAAGAAGGAGGCAGTAAAATAAGGAACTAGCTCAGGGAAGACAATGGGTACAAGATATGTTCAGCTGCCCCTTTGAGGAGCCCTCCTATCCACATTTACCAAATAAGCAGGCCCAAAACATCTGCAGTAACACTGTCCTCAGCTCCACCACTATCAATGTGCACACTGAAAAAGATGGGCAATCACAAAGACGTTCTCAACACAATATACAAATCAAGGGCATAAAAAGTAGCAGTTTCCTCAATCCCCAGAAATGCTGTGTTGAATATATGTGTGATGTGAGGACAATGTCTGTTTTTCCATTGTACTTTCCCTTTGTGCTGGTCACAACTTATACATGATTCCTTTGTGGAAGGATGCTGGATGACTGCAGGTTTTCACTGGTAGCCTTCTGGGATTCTGGTAGCCCTAGTTCTGCTTGGACTTTAATCATGAGGGCCTTGCGTGTGAGTCAGCAACGTATGGTCGCTGGCTGATGCTGCTTGCTTTTTATGCTTGGTGCACCAAGTGCTTTTGAGGGTTGGTGGCCATCAGTCTCATACCATCCATGCCTCCCATCCCTGAGTCCTGGCAGGAGAATTTGCAGCACCTGGCCATTAAATCTGCGTTCTCTCTTTTACATCCAATTCTATAGCAATTTTGTCCAATTAACATCTATGCTGACCTTCAGTTATTTCAATATCTCATTCACAACTCAGTTAAGATGATTAGTGCTTCTCCATTTTCATTACCTGGATCACTGTGTGAGAGGCTACAGACTCAAAACAACAAAACTGTGTAAACTTCTTTGAAGATAAAGAGGAAGAACATTTAGTTCTGTGACAACTTAAACATTGCTTTCCCAAACTTCTCTTCCCCGTTCCAAAATTTGCCCGATGAAGAAAGAAGAGTGACTGCGGCAGGTGATAGCTTATTCACAGAATGAAAGAGGTTATGTGCTCGGGGAGTAAAACAGAATGTGGTTGAAACCATCACAGCAACCAGACAACCTCAGGCTTTATGCAATATCAGATAAAAGCGGTTTACGATCTGCTATTGAAACCAAAATTAAGAACCCATTATGTGGTAAATCTGAAGGGTTTTTTCTTACCTCCAGAGTTTGCTAGGTTAAGATCTGAAATATAGTTTTACTCTTGTGCTTGCAGTGTCCATATTGATCTTTCATGCCTCCATTAGAGATAGCTAACATTTCCTGCTGTCAAAGTTTATGAAAGTGGTGTGCAAAAATATTCTTAAGGCTATAACTCCCATGAAGATGATGAATTTCGAGCTACAGGAAATGCTCTCTCTTGCTTGTAAACCCACATCCTTCTTTGTTTTTAAAGTTTTAACCTGGAAGTTTATGGCTCCAGGTTCAGCTGTAAGCGTGAAAGAAACCTGTGCTGTTGTCGCTCACATTGTCTGCATGGTTTGGCAGATTTTATATTTGTATTACTCACCAACTTGGCATTCGGTGTGTTACCCAGTGAAAATCGTAAGAAAATGGAGGGATCGTAATCCTTAAAGCAAAACAAATGAAGCGTAAGCTTTTAAGATATGAAGTGCTGTGACTTGTAAACCAAACTTGGGCCTCTTCTTGAAATGCCCGAGGGGTAAAAATTTTCAAGAGTTGGTTTCAAAAAATGGGTGTGGGACTTGGACGAGCCTATAGGGTAGTGAGGCAAACACTTTTTGAAGAGCCAGGAAGGCTATGACTTGAGCCAGAGTGGTCAAAAGTTTGTATAAACGAGGTTGAGGCATGGGCTAGGATGAATCTGTGGGGTGAAGAGGCTGATAATTTTTAAATTGTGGCTGGCGTTAGTCTGAACTTTTGGGTTGGAGAGGAGGGGATTTTTTCCTTTTTGAAAAGCTGTGTTGGGAAGCTGCGGGGAAGTAAGGCTGAGTATTTTCCAAAAGCGTTGCCAGGAGGGCCAAGTCTTGTAGCTGGGTTGGCAGCAAAGGCATGGGACTGAGTTGCAGGCAACCAGAAGTTAAAAGACACAAAACTTACAGGCAAAAAGATAGGTCGGCAGCTATGGAAATTCAGGCAGGCAACCAGAAGAGGCTGAATAGTTTGGTCATTGGATGTGGTGGCTGAACAGTGTAATTTGTGGTGTGATGCGTGCAACTACAGTGTGACAGGGAAAATTGCCACTACAAATGTTTACATAGGTAGTTTCCATTCTAAGTGTTGGCATAAAAAGCATTACTCAAAATTGTGGCACAGGAAGTTAGATGGGAAGTGCATCCACAGGCAAGAATTTTGATAATGTGTTTAAGATGCTTATGGGCATTAAATCAAAGCTCTATCCTGGCATGCACTTTCCAGCAGGAATGACAGGGTAGTGATCCTGAGTGGGAAGCTTTTCTGATTTTTTTTTTTCCCCTTCTGAACCTAATTATAGTGTCTGACCACTATTCTATCTGAGATCAGCTAATTCATCAGCGATTGGGAATTAAATTTGGGCTCTTCTCATTATGTGGTTCAGTGCTATTGACCCCAAGATCATCAGGAGAGCTTTGTGTTGACACTTGCAATTTCAGCTACCTGTTTCTGAAACACATTTGTCAACTGTTGTACCAAATGTCATGTTGTAGTGACATTAACAGTTAGGTGTTCGCATTTTGGGTTGGAGCTGGTCACAATTGCTGCACCCTCCTATGCTGGAGCCTGTTTTTTAATTTGATTGATATCATGCAGGATGGTTTTATAGAAGAAGGTGTTTCTTGTGAGCAAGCAGCCTGTGCTGTCAGAAATCTGTTCTACTCAGCATTTTTACAATAATCGATATAAACGATTTCAGGTTCTTCAGTAGAAATCTCTAATTTTGTCAGTTTCTTTCCCCCCAGTATGGACTTTTATGTTTGAATATTAAAAAAAATAATGTTTAGTTAAAGGTTTTTATCGCTAAAGGATAGACCTTAATTGGTTTACTAGAGTACTATAATACTTAGTAAATATTCAGTCAATTAATGCTTATTTATTCTTCGTCTTTTTGTATTATAATAGTTACTAGGGAGTATAAATTTCAGACTGTGTGCGCATAAAAGAGCATCAGTTTTGAAGCAAGAAAACATCAATGAATAATCTGGAGTACAAGTGCACATTTATCTACAAAGTGTGATTGCACTGTATTGACAAATGATGGTGGAACAGCTGTGGCTGAAATGCTTCATGATATAAAACCTAGAACTTCCTTAAAGATGTAGTATGCATTTTAATATTGGGCCAGATTTTTGCTGTCAAAATAATGGTGAGGCTAATGGCGCTCGCTGTTATTTATGCATCAATGTTCCAGCAACTCCAGGCGAGGAGCAGATGCGCGGTTAAATGCGAATATCCAAAAGTTACTGACAGAGTTGCACCGCACCGGCATTTGCTTCGCGAAAACGGCATTTCGCTATCTGCCTCACCATTGATGTGCACTGAATGTCATGACGTTGCTGTATTTGCGCGGTAGATACGAACTAAACCCGCCACAGATACTTAGGGTTAGTAATTAAAAGCGTAAGTAACCTTTTAACGATGTGATTAAGTATTAATGACTGTCAATCAATCTCTCTGGTACAGAATATTAACTGTGGAGTCTCATTCCTTCAGATTTTAAATTTTTCAGGGAGATTTTAAAAATGTCAAATTTTACATTTTTACATTTTTTTCTTACTTTTTTCCTTTGTGTTTCTTTTTTCTCTCAAACCAATCTTTCTTCCCCTCTCTTTATTTCTTTTACTAGACCTGATTTGACATTGAATTAACCCCCTTTAATTCACCCGCCTTCTCAGTCCTTCCGCTGTTTATTTCTCAATCCTTAAATCTCACTGGTTAAGGAGATACCCCGTTGGTTGCCCGATTCACTCAGGTCCCAGATGCCCCGTTTCCCTCGCTACGCCATTATCAGCTCGCACTTTCAGTGACTTTGTGGGCAAAAATGTTTTGAGCTAAAGGGTGCAGGGGCAAGTCTAACTAATGGCAGAGGCCCTGCTACGGCAAAATCTAGCCCCTTGAAACAATGTTAGCTGATCTTTTTATTTCCAAGTGTAATACAAATCCAGAATGTGCAAATTTTGAAGTAAGCTATCTTATCCTGTTTAATTTGGACCAAAGGTTATGGACCCTGCATTTCTGCAGGACTTTCAGTATACTCTTTCCCTAGGTCAGGCAGGAATGTGGCAAAAAGCCTGCGCATTAGGCCAGAATCCAAACGTGCTGGGTCTTGGCCTCCGCTACCAGTATTGGGCCCCTTGTTTGGGATGAAATGCTGGTATGCCAGGACGCATACTGGCATCCTGGCCAGTGAAAGTGGTGCCCATCTACAGGTCCAGGCCTGCATCTTGGCTCAGACCCCTGAAGAAAATAGCAATTTCATTGCTTGATTGGTGCTCCCTTAGAAGTGGGCTAATAGGCCCCAAACAAAAGGATTCTGGGTCTGAAGCTGCTGGGCAATTTGGAATGGTGGGTGTCCACCGCAATATCCACCCCGATGAAAGGTCATCGATCTGAAACGTTATCTCTGTTTCTTTCTCCACAGTTGCTGCCTGACCGTCTGAGTATTTCCAGCATTTTCTGTTTTTATATACAATATCCATCCCACCTGTTATTGCGGGTGCTCGAGATGTGCCCGTAGTGACCTGGGTGCTCGTTGGAAATATTTAAACCATTGAACTTCTCCCTAACCCGACATACTCTGGTACGATCATCGGAAGAGGTTCCTGGCAGGTGTATCCCAGCACTCACCAGGATTAAGGGCCCACAGATGTTCAGACCCATAAATGTTAAATGCAAAAATGATTTTTTTTAAGCAATAGACTTTTATAATTCGCAATCTCAGGATTATTTTTATTTTTAACTTTTAACATACATAGCTTAGTCCAGCACACCATGTCTTGCTTGCACAGTTTTCCGGGATGGGGTAATGGGCATATGTAGTGGTGAATTTATTGTGATTATTCTCATACAGTTCTACCATTGGGGTTCAGACTGCAGGCAAATGGGGATGTGCAGCTGAGGCGAGTACATTTCCAGGATGGTGGGCATTGCAATGTTGAAAGCAATGATTCTTCCTTTGCTGCCATTTTTGAAAGATGTTTTTATTATATTTTTGGTAAAGTAGAAACATTTTAACTTTTGAGTCTACAGCTGTAATCATCACTGATATAGGATACTTTGTTGAATGGAGAAGTACCTGCTTATGACTATTTTTCTTTGACAGTTATGCTGCATTTGCACATGAATCTAGTTATCGACAGGATACAAAGTAAAGGTTGGTTCTCTTTACACTTATTACTAATGACACAGATTGAGCATTCTGTTTCTATAAGGCATTGCCGAAGCCAGAGCCACATAACACTCAATAGCGAACTCAGTTTCTTCTCAACCTTCATTCTTTAAAACATAGAATGCATCATTTTAGTCCTGTTTGTGGTAAAGATTGCTATATATGTTAGTGACCCTTGGTACATCATACAGAAGAGAGAAAAATTATATATTGGCCAGTCAGGGTTCTTTTACGCTAATCCAAATGACACATGTATTTTATTTAACTTTTTTCTGGGAGGGACTGTTGAGGAGGAGGTGCTGCAAAAGCTAAAGTTACACTGAGACTGCTTACTGTTGTCTTTATATAAATTGAAAACAGGCCTGCATTGAAAAGTTCAGACTTTTGGGTATTGCTCAGTAAGAGGATGGTTTTTATTTATGATTAGATGTTCTATCTATTCCTCAAAATCAATAAGGTACTTGAAACATTGATGTCAAGCGTTCAAAGTTATATGAAGCAAAGCACATGAAATAATACTTAGGCATACATTTAAAATATACTACTTATAACCACACCTGATGGTTAGGGACTGAAACGCATCAAAAGGTAAAAACAACTCCATATAATGAGGAACTAATTAGCACCTATTCCTAATCTTTCCTCACTAATGAGCTATTTTTTCCGTTGAACTAAAAAGATCAGTATAACTCACTACTTCTGTTATCTTAATCATATTCCTTTGTTATTTTATGCATATTCCTTTCCTGTTATATTTACATGTAATTGAAGTTTAAGAATCATGCTTCTCTATTTAACAAACAAACATTATTTAACAAACATTACCACAATATGAAGAAAAATTAAGAGGCATTACATGATTACCATTCAGTTTGGTCTGATTAACCCTTTCCTTACACTCAAAATAGTAAAATTCATATGACCGTGTCACAAAGCAAATCATTTTTTTTCTCTGCTTATTTCAGCAATAGAACATCACATTAGCAGAGAGGATGTAGGATTTCAGCTAGTTGGTAAATCGATGATATGTGATACATTGTTGCATTGAGGAATTGAGGAAATCCAGCTGCTTGATATCAAATATTTTTCTGTTTCCTACAGGATTAATGATCTCATGATTGTTGTCAGTAATTGAAGCTGCCCATGTGCTATTGCTTAGATATGTTAGATTAGGTGTTTTTTTTATTATTGGGACTGTCCTTTGTGTTTTTAGGTAGTTAACAGATATTGCTGAAGGACATGGCAGACGTATCCTTTCTAGTCTATACCCAACCTTTATACATATTGCTAGAACTATGATACATAAAGAAAGGAAAGCAGGTATTGACAATTGCTGTAGACTCTTTTATAGATCTTTTTGAGCAATGAGATTGTTCTGAGAAAGGAAGAGTTACTAAATTTGGATGATTTCAACTACGTTGAATTAAGTTGGATGATGAAAGTAAGCTCTTAAAAAGGGGAAATATATTCATGGATGCAGTTCAGGATTGTGGATATTTTACTCAGCAGATGAGGGCAGAGACCAGAGTACATCTAATGGGGTAGAAATTGCTTGGAGCGGCGAACCAACACTGCTCGTCGCTCCAAAGATTTATACCAACCCACTAACTTTTCGTCAGCCACTTCCTCGAATAGGAAGTGGAGAAGAGCCCAGCGTCAGTTCAGGCGAAGCTAGGACCCTGGGAGAAACAAGAGGAGCGATCTCTCCCCTCGACCAATCAGATTGCAGCATTTTTGACAGCTGCATTTATTGTCTCTGCAGGCTTGGAATGTTAAAACCAGGAAGTGAATGGTACAACATTTTAAATCAATGTAAAAACAGTTATAGACAGCGAAAAAAGAGAGAATAACAAATAATTGAATTAAATAAGAGACAAGGGAAAAGTTTTTTAAAAATTAATTTTTTTTAATTTTAAATTTTTTTGATGACCAGAAACTATTAAAATGAGCAATAATGAGACTCCATGTTTTTAAAAGTTAATTTTTAGTTGTTTGGCAGTCATTAAGACTCAACACGCTGCTAAAACTTAGTTTAGACCTGTATTTTTAAGCATTCCTGTTTTGTGGTGTAATTAGTTACTTCCCAGCTGGGCAGATAAGCAAGTTTGCACTTTTTCAATGATTTCCTTGACTGCAGCGTGCAATGTCCCTTTAATTCAAAGCTGTCATATCGCCGGCGAACCATTAGGGGGAAGTTCCAGATTTCACCGTTTCACTGCGCATGTGCGAATGCCTGAACTTGCTCTTCCATTTCGCCACTAACAATGAAAAGTGCTGTTGAGCTCACTGATAACTGGACCAGCCACATAAGTACTGTGGCTACAAGAGCAGGTCAGAGGCTGGGTATTCTGCGGTGAGTGACTCACCTCCTGACTCCCCAAAGCCTTTCCACCATCTATCTACAAGGCACAAGTCAGGAGTGTGATGGAATACTCTCCACTTGCCTGGATCAGTGCAGCACCAACAACACTCAAGAAGCTCAACACCATCCAGAACAAAGCAGCCTGCTTGATTGGCATCCCATCCACCACCCTAAACATTCACTCCCTTCACCACCGGCACACAGTGGCTGCAGTGTGTACCATCTACAGGATGCACTGCAGCAACTCGCCACGGCTTCTTTGACAGCACCTCCCAAACCCGCGACCTCTACCATCTAGAAGGACAAGGGCAGCAGGCACATGGGGACAACACCACCTGCACGTTCCCCTCCAAGTCATGCACCATCCCGACTTGGAAATATGTTGCTGTGTCAAAATCCTGGAACTCCCTACCTAACAGCACTGTGGGAGAACCTTCACCACACGGACTGCAGCGGTTCAAGAAGGCAGCTCACCACCACCTTTTCGAGGGCAATTAGGGATGGGCAATAAATGCTGGCCTTGCCAATGACACCCACATAATTGTTTTTTATTTTGGGAGTGATTTCTGCCCCAATATTTACTTCTGAGTTCAAGGTGATGAATTTTGTTGATTGGGGAGCACTTACGTACCAGAAATCGTAGTATCATAAATGTGATATAGTAACGTGGGTACAAGCAAGGCAATGAAAATGTACCTGATTTCAAAAGAGGTGATTTTTAAAGTTACGGGGAAAGAATTGGACTGGGAAAACTAATAAATGAAACAATACTGGAGGGGCAAAATTATAATGGGTTAAGCAATGCACATATCATGACTGAAGCAGGTGGCTAATATATCAATATCAAGGCCTAAATAGTTAAATCGGGAGATAAAATTATACATGAGAAACATTTTTTTATTATAATTTAATCAAGCCAGGAGAAATGAATACTGGAAAGAATCCAAAAGTAAATTAGGAGATACCAAAAACATAACTGAAGTGTAAATGGAAAAACAAATTGTAGTGGACATCAGGGAAAACAGCAACAGGTTCTTCAGGTGCGTTCATAGCTGCCAAAGTAATGATGAACAAATAGGGTCCTTAATGAAGAGAGAGCAGAAATGCTGATCGATGAGGTCTTCAATAATTCGTTCTCGTCAGTACACACTGTAGAAAATGTCAGTATTTCCAGTTCTGTAAACAAATTGTCAGGAGATGCATCTGAGTTCATGGCTAGTTCAAGTTAGAAATGAAATAGTTATTAAGAAACTGGAATGAAGATTCATAAAACATTCTGTTCAGATGGAATGCTTCTGAGAGTACTAAAATAAATTAAGGTAGTAGGGGGTAGTGTACTAGAAATCGTGTATAGTTATTCGGACACACGGGTAGTATCAGAAAGCTTGAAAATATGTAACGTGATTCCATTCTTCATAAAGTACAAAAGCATAGCCCTGGGAATTGTAATCTAGTTAGCTTGACATCTATATTGGCCAAATACTTAAGTCTATTATATAGGAAGAAATTCAAGAGCATCTGGTGAAAAAAGTAATACATGTATGAAGGAGGGTTTGTGGCAGTTATACTTATTGCAGTTTTAGAGGATGTAGCTAGATTAGTAAATCAGACTAGCTTGATTAATATTTCGTCTCTTGACTTTCATGGCATGATCTCTCACAAATGTATATGTAGCTGATTTTATAGTTTACAGAATGTAGATAATCCATTGGCAAGATAATAGGAAGTGGGGATAATCTGCAAGCAATGGTCAACAAAGTCCTATTATTTACAGTATTAATGAGCTTCAAGAAGGCGTTGTAAGCAGAATCTCGAAGATTGCAGGTGATGTCAAATTATGTGGAAAAGCAAAACATTTTGAGGATAGGGATTTCGTGAAAAGAGACTTAACACACAAGATGAGCGCCAAATACTTTTGATGTATGTAATATTTATTGGTGCCGAATATAATAAATACTAGTCAACCAAATATAGTCTTGAGGCAAAGTGGGTTGGAGAGTGAGGGGTATTTTGACTGGGGCTTGTAGACATAATGCAGTCCCTAATTTGCAGTCATACACCTGTCCTTATATTTATATTTCCATTATAAATTCCTATGTTCATATTTGTAATGGCAACTGCCTATGTAATATTGTCATGCTGCAATTGCAGCTTCCCACCAGTGATGGCGCCATAGTAGCTCCACTGGATATAATTGAAAGGAAGGGTATGCAGGCAGAAGATTTTTACTATATGATATATATAGTTCAGTGTATGGTAGGTATATCCTGCAATGTGGAACAGGATAAAGACTAGGTGTGAAGGTTGATCAAATGTTGAAAAAAATTGACTTCGTTTAATAACAATTGCCAATGCAAAAACAATAGAAGATCCATAAAGTCTAAGGAAGTGATGTTAATTTCTCTATTATCTGTGTATTTGGTACACTTACTATATCACCTTTTACAGTAACACTGTCATATATCTTTTAGCTAATTTGATTGATAATCTTCAAGAGTAATCAGTGTCAGTGGAAGAGAATGAGCAACATCTCTGCCTCCAATTCCCAACATACCTCAACCTTAACATATGCAGTGGAATCTCCCATAATGCATCAATATGATTCTGTCAAAAAATTAGTGCAACACCTCTAAGTGTGTTTTTGTTTGGGCTATAAGGGTAATTGAGTTTCTTTTTGCCAAAATGATTTCAAGAGAAATTGTTGATTCAAGTTTAGAATCTTTTTGAGGTAAGTTTTGACAGGAAAACTATTTTCAAGTGTTTATTTTTATTTGAGAGAGGGAAGTTGACTGAGAGAGAAGCTGGCATTCAGAAAAACAGTTTGAAACGCTAACAGCACTTACATGGACCATGATATTTTTAACAGTTGATGTCGCTTTTGAAGGACTATTTTGGAACAGGGGGCAGTGGCTCATGCCTTGGATTTGGAAGGAACATTCACAGTGCTGTTTCTTTGTGTATGTACATCCTTACGTTCATGTCATTTCCATGGAAATTGCAAGCTTTCAGAGCCAGTCTTGAATAAGATAGATATTTCTGTGCGGACAGGTAGAGAAACAGCCAGAATCTTTCTTAAAAACTAGCAAAATTTGTATACAATGACCAGGGCAGACTCCTTTTAAGAATACCCACTCACTCAAGCATATAACCATGCCCCTTTTTGTGACATTGTTGAAGGTTTCTAGGCACTGTACCAAAGATTGTTCCACAGCTAAAGTGATATTCACAACCCGAAATTCCCCCTGGCTGCCTTATGCCTATCATCAATGACTTATTGGATACCACCTTCTCCCTCCCGCTTTCCTAGATGTGTACCAAATACACAGATAATAGGGAAATTAACATCACTTCCTTGGACTTTATGGATCTTCTATTGTTTTTGCATTGGCAATTGTTATTAAACGAGGTCAATTTTTTTTCAACATTTGATCAACCTTCACACCTAGTCTTTATCCTGTTCCACCTTCCAGGATATACCATTCACTGAACTATATATATCATATAGTAAAAATCTTCTGCCTGCACACACTTCCTTTCAATTATATCCAGTGGAGCTACTATGGCGCCATCACTGGTGGGAAGCTGTAATTGCAGCATGACAATATTACAGATAGAGGGTTGCCTGCCAAAATTTGCAACCATATGGGAAAATTGACAGATTTATGGATCTTAGAAATTATTGGAGATGTATTGCTTTCATTTCATGAGTACACCCCAAGGATTCTATGGGGTAAACAGATGATGATATAAGGGATCATTTCATGGTAGTGCACTGTTACCTGAAATAGATAAACTACTAGCATCAAAGGTAATATAATTTGCCCTGATAAGAAGACGACAGGCTTCTACTCCAGATATTTTGCAGTCCCCAAATAGTCAGGAGACTTTACTCTATATCAGACCCCAGAGTCCTAAATCAATTCTTTATACAGGAAAATTCAAAATGTTTCACAAGAAATAAGCCCAGGAAATTGTTTAGCAGCCATAGACATAAAAGATTCAATTGCGTGGAACTAATGTTGGTAATTGGAACATTTCCAGACCAAAATGTAAGGTGATCAATACGTTACATCCGTGGGTCTAGAAATTATCACAACACTTTATCAGCCCCCACCATATCAGAACTAGAATTTAATTTTTGTTGGTAGATGCTCACCAAGCTCTAAGTTCTGAAGCTCCTCAGACTGAGTGATTTTGGAAGTCCCAAAAGTGGGCAGTTAAATGGACAGTTGAGTGCCTTCCACGCTACCATCTTGCAGGCAATATGTTCATGGGCAGGTTAAGTTCATTGCATGCATTGCATATCTTCTTCCTGGCCCTTATTCAACCAGGTTCAAATTGATCACATTTGAAAGGCTGTCATATGAAGAAATCCTCACACATTTGCTCAGCATTACCATCCAGATTTAACTTCAACATAACATAATCGTATTGGCAGATTAGTCCTGAGAGCTTATATGAGGGCTCCCCTTCACCCTCCTGAAGTATACTACAATGGTATACTCTTCTGGTGTATGGTGTATGGAGAATGGGTAAATGAAGAGGAAAAGTATATTATCTACCTTGTAAATTCTTCATTCTTTGAATGATGTGCATTCTGTACAAACCCTCATGATTATCTCCCGAGTCCTGCAATTTTGCATGAAAAGACCACCCTTATAGGCCCTTCAGAAGTATAATTTTAGGGAGGCAGTGTGATTTAGAGGTCGACAGTTGGTCGAGTTCAGTTTAATTCCAGGTTGAAATGAAACTAGGCTCTGGTGCAGGTCCTGCAATTTTATACAACACTAGACTTGACTGTTCCAACACTCTCCTGGCTGGCCTCCCATCTTCCACCCTCCATAAACTTGAGCTCATCCAAAACTCTACTGCCCATAGCCTAACTCTCAACAAGTTCTGTTCTCCCATCACCCCTGTGCTTGCTGACCTACATTGGCTCCTGGTCCGGGAACGCCTCGATTTTAAAATTCTCATCCTTGTTTTCAAATCCCTCCATGGCCTTGTCCCTTTGTAACCTCCTCCAACCCTACAACTCTCTCAGATCTCTGCACTCCTCCAATTCTTGCCTCTTGTGCATCTCCGATTTTAATTGCTCCACCATTGGTGGCCATGCCTTCAGCTGCCTAAGCTCTGGAATTCCCTCCCATAACCTCTCCGCCTCTCTACCTCTCCTCCTTTAAAACGCTCCTTAAAACCTACCCCTTTGACCAAACGTTTGGTCACTTGTCCTAATATCCCTTTATATGGCTCGGTGCTACTGTGAAGCGCCCTGGGACATTTTACTGTGTTAAAGCTGTTCTATAAATACAAGTTGTTGTTGTTGTTGTGACATTGTCTGCAATGTACATGCATGTGTAGTTTTTTCCAGAACCAATCAGGTTAGGGTTTATTCTTGTGCTGTGTCGAGGCTGCATATCGTTTGAAGAATGATTTAAGACTTTACAAGGTAGGCTTATATAAGGATTTTAATCTGGGTTGAACTACAGTGCAAATATTACCTTCTACTGTTTTTGCCCAATCTATAGGACTGAGAATTATGCGATAACAGAAACTGTACTTCTCAGATGATAATGCATGATTATTTCTATTAAGCCTTTACAGCGACGTACAAATACAGATGGCTGAAAGATTTTTGTGTTCCCTTCACTCCCATGGGCTTTATTTTTATGGAGTTTACGTTTTGAAGTCTGACCGTATTTGAGACTTAAGAAAAAAACCTAATCGCATTCTATCCATGGGTTCCTCTTCTTGCTTGTTCCTCATTAAAACTGCATGCTTGCATTAATCAGACTTTCACTTGTTACATCCAAGTGCTCAAATAGCAAAACTAAGTTGTATTACTGAAGCTCTTGGCAACAGAAAGCAACTATAGTGGATTTTTGCTAAGACCAATGTTTTCAGAGAAAAAAACACTAACTTTCCCTCATTAGTGAAGCAATAAGAGCTGTGATGCGCAGAGTCCATTAACATTTAAGTTGTTATTTTTGTTGCCAAAGGCTCCAGTAATATTTCCTGGCCTAAAAAAAATCTCATAAGAATCACAAAAGCGAGGCAGGCAAATTTACTAACAAATTGTGAAACCCAAGTGTATCAACTCAATCTGCAAAAGCATACATTTTGAATCCAAGCTTACTGTGCTGCACTGCCAGGACAGGTCAGCTGGTATCAGATGGCTTTCCAGGTGAAAATATTTGAGTCAATTAGGGACCAAGGAGGCAAACAGCCCTTGGCAATGTTTGATGAATCGTACAGTGGGTTTGGTTCGTAATGCTTGATGAATCATTTGCTGAGTTTGGGAGTTGAGTCAGCTTCTGCTTTTGTCCTGTGATCACTGCATCAGCCTAACTCCATCTTTTGGCTGTCAGTATTCCCTTCTTTTGTACAGTGGCCATTTATCCCCAGTAGAGAATAGCAAAATCATCAATATCCTGAATCTCTGGCATGTCTCTGGCTCCTTTTTTGTTTCCATAAATTGGCTGCTGGACAGATTACCTATTTATTTGGGCAGCTGTGGCATAAGTAAAACTGCTGGAAGGGTGCAAAGAATTAAGAAAGTTCCAATTTTACTTTGCTGTGCATGAGTCTTTTCAATTAAGCCATTACAATCAACAGCTACCATAGCAGTGCAATGCATCCCACTTTATGGCTGCTGAAGCCTTTGTGGTGCTCGATGAGCAGCGTGCATAATAATTGGAGCCAGAAGCACCTGGGGCACTTGCAGCCTGAGCACCAGTTGTGTAGCAAGCTCACTGAGGCCCCAGTTATATTGCAAATTAGGGGAGGTCTCAATAATGTGACTGGAGAGCCTGAGCAGTGTTCCTAGGCTCAATGCCCAAAGAAATTGGCGCTGTATGGGACGCTTGCTCTTTTCAATTAGATCCTTGTTCTTAAAGGTACCTTATTTTTTGTGTAGCTTTTGCAATTGACTGCTTCTCTATTGTCGAGAAAGGAAGGTAGTGAAAGTTATTTGACCATTACTGACAGCTGTACTTAATGCTGTATTACGTTTGTAATTTGACCCAGTTGACCCTGCAAACAGTCTTTGTTGCTTTGAGAAAAGCTATGGGCATCTCTCTCTCTTGCTCCCTTTTCGATGGTTCTGAAGGAATAGGATTGCAGGCATTCTAGACAGGTGCATTTGTACCGTAGCTACTCAACTAGGGCAGTCCTTACGCCTTCAGTTGTGTGTACAGAGCCAGATTAATGTACCTGGACGTGTCCGAAGATACTTCCATGCTAAGACTACAATTCCAGAAGGAGACAGCCATAGAAAAAAATGTGCAGTCCTGCAGACAATGAAACCACTTCCAGGTGGGGTAGCTCTATCAGTGACTGTGAAGGTAACAGCTGTGTTGAACCTTCGCATAGCAGGTTCATTCCAAGCACCCACACGCACTTTCTACCACATCTTCCAAACTTCAGGTCACTGCATTGTCATCAGTTTCCCTTTGCAATTGTGGCCATACAGGCCCTTACCTTCAATGACTTCATTCAGGAAGGGAAAGGGATACGACTTTGTGAATGTAGACCTGGTCTGCAACCAAAGGAATCAAATTATCTTCATGAATTCCTGTTACCCTAGCAGCTGCCACAATTCTTAGAGACACATGGTGCAACTGCTATTTAAAGTACCACAAAGATGTTCAATTATAGCTGCTGGGGGTACCAATGATATGCACTACATTTGTGGCAGATGATACCACTGTGAAGCTCCGGACAAGACCGGAGGAGAGGTACAGTGCAACACATGCTTCCACCAGGGTCTTAGTTGGCATATGAATGGCGTAAAGCAATGATTCAGATGACTGGATGGAGCAGGGGGATGCTGCAGTAGAGTTTGGCCAAGTTGTCAAAGGTTATTATAGATGTTGTGTTCTGCTCAACTTTACCCTACAAAGGGACATATCTGTGGCTCACGCAGGAAAAGGCAGCAATAACGAGAATCAGATGAGGTCCTGACCATGATGCACAATATTTATCTGCACAGCTGATGACAGTTCACTCAGTGAGGCATCAAACAGGCACTAATGCCTGAAACCTCAAATGCACAACAGTCATCTTCACATGTACCCAAAAACAACATCATATCTAGCCTCACTTTCATTAACATCAGCCACACCTCAAAACCCATGAATGCCACATCACTTCTCTCCTGCTCTTCAACGGTGTTTTATACAAAAATAATTATTGGGACACCTTCCAGTATCAGATGTCACAATTATTCTTAACTTTTACGGTGGGCAGTGCAGGTACATTCAGTATGTCTTCCCCAGTACGTCCCATTAGTGGAAGTACATGGGGCATATCTTCAAATTCCTAGCTATCTGCTCCTGTCCGTATTATTTCCATAGCAGGAGGAGGAAGTGAGGTGGATGGCTGTTGTGTCTCTGTCTGCCTTTAGGGATGGAGAGGGCTCAGTAACTCCTTGTGCTGGCTCAGTCAATGGCCTTGCAATTATAGGCACCACAGAGATTGGTGCAGTGGTTGCCTGGGCCTATAAGCTATAAGGCTCACGAGTAGTCATTTGAGTAGGGTGACTGGGGCTTCTAGATGTGGTATTAACCTGAGATACACTCTTATCACCCGTGCCGAATCCTGCCATTCCCTTGCTGCAGGACTGTCCCTCAGCTTGGCTCCAGATATATGTGTGAGCAGATTGCTGGCAGCATTGAGGTTACTGAACTCTTCGTTACCCGATTGGATGATTCTTGACTGTCAGTTAAACAACCTTTTTTCCCGATCTCCAATATTTTTATAACTAATAAACGAAAATGTTCAAAGAAAATAAAACTTTTTTTTAATGCCCCTATAATGTATCTCCTGGGTTGCTCGCAGCAGTGTCCTGTAGATTAATCTTTGATTCCTGGAAGACTCTAGGACAATCCTAGAGGGTTGGCAGCCCTACAAGAGAATAAGCCAAGACCCTAAAATTATGAAAGGTACCACTGATGTTGTCAAGTATATTTAGGAGGAACTAGACTTGAGGTATTTTTACGTTACATTTCTTTGCAGTTTGGATTAAGGAGAGTGATGCCCAAACAAACTCTCTGCATTATTTCCTTTTTTTTTATATTTATATTTATACATGGCACTCTCATGTATGCCTATTGGAGGCTTATTGGATGTATGGAGGCTGGTTCATATCAATTGCAGGAAATATCTTGTCCATGAAGATTTGTGAGAGTCTGCCACTTCAAAGCGTAAATGGATCATGGCCTTGGAGGTTTCCCCAGTGTTGTTTAAGTATTCCTTCATTTTACCTTCGTAAGTAACTCAGGAGTTTCCCCAAAGTATAAGATTTTTTGATCATGTTTTACGTCTTATTTGTTGTTTTGGTGACCTTACCAACATTGAGCCAATCCTGTGCATTATTGTGCTTACATCATGATGCTATTTTGGTACACTGCAGAAACATATTGATGCAGTAAACCAGTTCAGAGCTTTTAGCAGACTGAGTGATGAGGCCATTGTTCAGATAAAAAAAAAAGTGGGCCTCCACCACAGAGATAAATCGGATTGAAAATGGCTGATTAATAGGATTTACTATACTCTTTGCAAAGTAACAATGCTGTCTTTTATAGGTTATCCAGTATACTTTTAAATTAAATTTAGTTTTTGCACCAGTGTTGGTATCGATTCAGAGGCTAATTCTTGCTGTAAGGAAGTTATTTATTTTTTCAAAATATCAAGTCATTGCTGACATTTTTTTGCGCAAGAACATAGTTTGGGCCACTAACATCATCCTTTGATTCTGTAGCGGTCGGTCAGTTTTTACTTGCAAGTGCTGTTGTTGACATGAGACCCGAATATCTACATTTGACACCAATCTTTTAAAAGTAAAATAGCTTTCAGTTTTCCTCTTTGTTGGTATTGGTGCAAATATAATTCAGAGTTAATATTATCATTACAAATTCATATACTTGAGAGCAGTCTTGATTTTTTTTTAAAGTTCTGCTTAAGAACAAATTTAATCCATGTACTTACTGATTTTTTTTTTCAGTTGATCCAAGTGAGTTTTTGTTCAAATCCAGTTGTATTTTTTCTTCCTACTTCCATTGCCAGACTGTGATGGAGAAGGAACTACGATAAATTAAATATGATACAAAGAATATTCATGAATTCCAGAATAAAAGCAAAAAATGCTGAGAATCTACTTCCAGGAGAAAGATTGGTTAATGTTTCAAGTATATTCCTTCAACAGAACCATTCTGATGAGGAATTATACCTAAATATTAATTCTCTTTAAGGTGCAGATTGACCATCTGTGGATTTCTGGCATTTTCTGTTTTTAGTTCATCTAAGTAAGATGGTGAATTGCTGATTGATAGGATTTCCTGTAAAAGAAGAAATAACTTGTATTTATAGAGTGTCTTCTACATCCTCAGAAGATCCCAAAGTGCTTCACAATGAACAAATTACTTTTGAAGTGCAGTGGTCTTCCGAATATAACTTGTAATTTCTGGGATATTCAGTATGCTTTTGAATTAAATTAAATTTGTGTATCAATTCCGATATTGATAGGTTAGTTCTTTGGCATAAGGGAGTTAATTTCAAAATATGAATTTATTGCTGACACTGCTAGTTTTTTTGCATAAGAAAATAGTTAGGACATGTGCATCATAGAAGGGGGCCATTTAGCCCATTGTGTCTGCCACTTTTGAAGATTTGTGCATCATTAGCACAGTTTTGAATTGCATGCCTTCACATGCAGCTTCATCTGCAGCATTAGTATCCTACTGCTAATTTTGCAGAAATACTATTGGTACTTGTAACAAGAGGGAAACTCCCTTAAACAGTTCAACATTTTCACTGAATTACTTACATATAATAAGAGAAGATCATTTAAAAAAAAATACACTTGGCAACCTCATTGCAGCTTTGACACTTCTATAAAATATATGGAAAAGTGTTCTCTGCATTTAATTTCCTTCATCGTTCTTGTTCATTAAATCACAATGAATGTGTCTTCTGCAATTAGTAATGGTAATGAAACATTTATTAAGAAATACATGATGGTATAATATAAATGATGGTGGTCAGCAATAGTATTATCATTAGACTTTTAATGGTAGAGGTATCCTTTGCTGAGCTGCACATTTCTTCTCCACAGGGAAAATTAACTGACTAGGGCAAGAATTCTTCTGGAATATTGACTAATTAAAGTTAGCTATCATCTGGAATTGAGGACAGATTTCATTATACTTCAATTGAGCTGGTTTGAAATTCACTAACACTGCAGTTTTGTTAATTTGTTGGTGTGAAAATTTCTTTCCTTTTATTGATCCAACCAAATTATGTTTGTATGGTCAGAAGTCTTCAGAAACTCCAAGATTAGCTTGTATTAGTTAATTTCTCTGTTTTTCATGTATTTAAAGAAGAAAATTAAGTCATATTTATTATTTTAAATCTATAAATGGAAGAATTGTGTTGGTTGAAATTTACTGCACTTAGATGTTACTGAACTCTGTCATACTCTTTTGAACTGTACAAAAAAGAACATTTATCTCCTGGCCTCATTTTCTGTTTGTTTTTTAATTTTGCATTAATTCCTATAGTTACTATGGATAATTACACAAGAACATGCAAGACTGGACAGACCATCTCGCTTGACTGGTCCCAGAATTCAAAAACAGAAAACACAGTTTACGACCTATATTCTTCACCTGATATTCTTAACAAATGCCTGTCCAACTCCCTCTTAAGATTACCAATGTTATCAGCCACAATTGCCTCCCTGAGCATTTCATGCCAAGCATTCACCACCCTTCATGTGAAATAGTTATCTCATCTCTCCATTCACCTTCCCTCTTCCGAGCTTAATACCATGGACTCTTGTTGCCTTTTTTGAGGCATGATAAATAGTTTCTCATGATTCAATTTGTCGCTACTCTTCAGAAACGTGACTATCTCAATAAGATCCCCTTTCAGTCTTCTCCAGTGTTTAGAAACTCAGTTTCTGCAGTGTCCTTGTAGCTCAGGTGTCTGATGCCAGATATCAGATAGGTAACTGTTTTCTGCACCTTTTCCAGCATCATAACATCCTTCCTGTAATATAGTGCCCACAACTGCATACAGTACTCCAGATGGGGACAAACCAATGATCTGTATTAGCTTAGTATCACACACTGTGATTTGTGTGCTATTCAATGAGCTATACAACCCAACATCCTATTTTCTTTATTTACCTTTGTTGACTTTAATCTGTCGACCAATACCCGAAATCCCTATCCTGTGCTTTATCCTATAGATTAGCATCCTTTAATTTATAGTTCCAATGTTTATTCTTCTTAATTTAATCGCTTTGCACTTGTTGATTGTGAATTTCATCTTCCATTTCTAAGCCCAGTTTATCAATCCCCTGCTCTACCCCCCGCCCCACCATCACGATCTTCCTTTCCAAAATCTCTTCCTTCTTCTAATCCATCCATTGTCTAGGACTTTAATCTCTGCTTGAGCTGTTGCATTTTAATTGCCCACTTCTGCCAACTATGTTGCCCTAATGGTCTTCCCTCAACATTACTTTCCACATTTGTCCTTCCACCCACACACATGGCCATGCCCTCAGTCACATTGTTACATGTGGCCTGTGGACCTCAGATCTCTATCATTGACCAGGTTTTTCTCAAACCGTTTCCACATCTGTCTGCCCCAGACCCCTCTTTTGTAATTTTCTATTTCTGTAAAAGCTACAAAATAACACTTTCCAGCAACCTTTCTAATTCATACTTTCCTCTCCTCTGGATTGCCACCCACATCTGGACTTCAACTCACAATGGCATCAAAACCGCTACGTCTTCCACAACTGTCTCATCTTTACCTTCGACACTGTTATTGCCCATCATCTCAGATTGTCTCCCACCTCCAATGTGCCCTCTGGCACAACAGCCACTTCCAAAGCCGCAAATCCATGGATCGTGACCTCAAACACGACTGCTAATTGACCAGCTAGGTTACTCAAACTGGCAAAAGGTGGGAAGTGGTTTTCTGCAGGGATCGGTGCTGGGACCACTGTTGTTCACAATTTACATCAACGATTTGGACTCTGGAATCGGAAGTACAATTTCAAAATTTGCAGATGACATGAAATTAGGGACACAAAATTGGGGGGTGTAGTTAATACAAAGGAAGAATGCATTAAAATGCAAGAAGACATTAATAAACTTGCACAATGAGCCTGTAATTGGCAATTTCAATATAGATAAGTGTGAGGTGGTACGTTTTGGTAGGAAAAATAAGGAGGCCACATATTGCTTGGATAATAAGAGTCTGAATGGCGTAGAGGAGCAAAGGGATCTCGGGGTGCAGTTACACAAATCACTAAAAGTAACGATGCAGGTTAAAAGGCCATAAAGGCAAAGCACTGGGGTTCATTTCTTGAGGGATGGAATTGAAAAGCAGAGAAGAAATGTTAACCTTGTATAGAACTTTGGTTAGACTACACTTGGAGCACTGAGCACACTTCTGGTCTCCATATTATAAAATGAATATAGAGGCATTGGAGAAGGTGCAAAAAAGATTTAAAGGATGATACCAGAACTGAGAGGATATCCTTATCAGGATAGGCTGAACAGACTGGGGCTCTTTTCTCTGGAAAAGAGAAGGCTGAGGGGTGACCTGATAAAGGCCTTTAAGATAATGAAAGGATTTGATAGGGTAGATGTAGAGAGAATGTTTCCACTTGTGGGTGAGTCCAAAACTAGAGGTCATCAATATAAGCCACTAATAAATTGACTTGGGAATTCAGAAGAAACTTCTTTACCCAAAGAGTGGTAAGAATGTGGAATGCGCTACCATAAGGAGTAGTTTAGGCAAATAACATAGATGAATTTAAGGGGAAGCTAGATAAGCACACAAAGGAGAAAGAAATAGAAGAGTATGCTGATAGGGGAAGGGAGGAGGCTCGTGTGGAGCATAAACGCCAACATATACCTGTTGGGCCGAATGGCCTGTTTCTGTACTATAGACTCAATGTAATTCTTTCTCATTGTGACAAACATAGTCTGAAGAATCAATCCAATTTTGTCCTGATAGTGATTAATCTTTCAGTATTGTAAACAGAAATTGGCTGTCTTTTAAAACTAGCTCCTATACTCCAGTCTAACTCCTATGTGTTTGCCTCTAATTAAAAGGCTATTCAAGACAAACAAACTAGCAAAATTTATCATTAATATATGGAGTTCTTTCAGATAGGAATATATGTATTCACTTAAAATTTTATAGGGTATGCCTTATTTCTTGTGTTTCTGGGAACTGGACGAATAGTCAAGCAAAGGAAGTTACCCTCATTGTAGCTTCGTTAGTCGAAAGTAAATATTTTATATAATTCATACGAGCATTCATGAAGCAAAATCAAACCATACATTTCCTCTATAAAATCCCATTATACACTTAATAATGTGCGAAGTTATTATGTAATGACTTAACAATTCATATACACATCAGGCAAATCACTAATACATTTAAACCAAGGATTTTGCTCATCGAGGGTGAAGGTTGATCAGCTTTTCAGTCCACGAGGTCCTCCTCTTCTGCGATGTTCGACTACAGTGCGCGTTCCTTGTGACTGCCGTGTGGTGAAGAGATAGTTCTTCTCAATGTCTTTTTATATTGTTTTTACCAATAGAACATAGGATTGGGCAGTGTCATTCTTTTTGTCCAATTGCTTCCTGTTGCTATGCCTCAATCATTAACACACCCCAATGATTGACAGTTTAGGCTTTGATCATGTGACTGGAGACCATTTGATGTAGAAAAGATCATGTGCTCGAATCATGGAATGTAAAAGGCCCCTTTACTGCCTCTGCTTATGGCCTTTCATGTAGAGATGGCCCCTTTCATTTCTGTTCAGACATCCTTGATGGTCCTGACGTCTCTAATTTTGATTGCTTCAGTGGTTTCAAATCCATCCTTATACCATCTGACCATGTGCTGGATGTAATACCATTTGATGTTTTACAAATCCCAGTTCTTCGAACAGATTATCAGATAGGAATAAGAGGCCCATCCATGCCTTTTCACACGTATCATTGCTTTCCGGATCCAAAACTTTTGATGTATGCCCTTATTGCTTGCTCTTAAATTGCCCCCTGCTGTGTTGAAAAGCTTGTGTTTCCAAAAGCCTATTTACTTAATAGTCTAGATATCTATCCGCAGTACAATGCCTTCGATCCCGAAACTCATACTTCTCCAATGCCATCAGCGTCATTGAGGGAAAACAGGATTTTCAAGAACAAAGTTTTACTACATTTCAGTGCTTGCAGCTTTTCAAATGTCTTTGTTTCAAAGGGCCACAGTTAACCCTTTCCTTCAAATGTCTTTTGTTAAAGGGGTTTTGAACCCCACAAAGACATGCACACCCACACAAAGGCAGAATAAACCTTTCCAGACAGCAGTTTAAAAAAAAAACTAGTTTAAATTTGATTTACTTTAGTCCAATTAAAATCTGATTGAAAAGATATAACAGATTTTTTGTATTTTGAAAGAGGACAGATCTCAGTTGTCACAGTCTCCGACATCCTTGAGCACCCCACGCACATTTTGCATCTCCTTGACCTCCGTCCCCCACTTCGCCGTTGGAGGCCACTCATTCAGCCACTACACTCCTATTATCTGCAACGCCTTGACACCTCTCTCCCTGATTTTGAAACTTCAAATTTTTCTCTTTGACTGCCTTTTCTTTCCCATGCTAATCCTCTCCATTTTCCATTTATTTCCCCTGCTCTGGGTCCACTGTTTTTTCCTGCTTAATATAATGCTCATTCTAACATCAGGCATGTAAGAGTGCTGTAGAAATGCAAGTTATTGTCTATTGCACACAAATTATGGTTTTTGAGCTGCTCTATCCCCTCTGTTATGATATTGAGTTCTGTTGAGTAGCTTTCTGGCTTCCATTGTATCACAGGAATGCTTATAGTGGATATGGAGAATGCCTCAGTTCTCTTACCATTACTCTTTCACTTTGTGTACTGCCAACAGCAATTTTCTTGTTTGATAGTCTAAAACCTAGCTACCTATTCAGCCATTTTCCAGTCTGTTCTGTAATTTCTTTTACTTTGTTCTTCCATCTCAGCGCATGGCAACATCTGTGACTACTGCAGTCTATGACTTTTGTCTTATTGATTCTTGTTAATTGGTTGTACGTAGCTTCACATTCAGTTTCTTTTAACTTTTGTCATTCATCAGCTTCATTGACTGCTTTATTGATCGAGATTCTTCTTTTTTCCTATGGGATTCCAGTGTAAAGGCAACTCTAATTGAAATCCTTGAGAAAATTTCTTAAATCCTATTATCAAACCCTATTGTAAAGTATGCAGTACATTGGCCTCCCTTAAATTTCTGAAGGGCTAGTATTTGCAGACTCTTTTGTTGACTTCTGAGGCAGTTTATGTTCAAGTTATTTAGAAACAATTTTACAACACCAAGTTATAGTCCAGCAATTTTATTTTAAATTCACAAGCTTTCGGAGGCTACCTCCTTCCTCAGGTGAACGATGTGGAAGACTACTCTGAACTACAGTCTGCTCTTGAGAAGTAAATGAGATATCCAAACCCATTCTTCATTTTATTCTCCTCCCCTCTCTCCTTCATGGTTATTATGGCACCCTTTTGTAAAATCAAGATTATATATATATGTGTGTGTGTGTGTGTGTGTGTGTGTGTGTGAAAAAACAACAGCTTGCATTTATGTAGCGTCTTTAATGTAGAAATACTTCTCAAGGTGCTTCACAGAAGATTAATCAGACAAAATTTATACCATGGCAAAAAAGGAGATATTAGGAGTGGTTACCAAAAACTTATTCAAAGAGGTGGGTTTTAAGGAGGGTCTTAAAGGAGAAGAGAGAGGTGGAACAGTGGAGAGGTTTGGGGTGGGAATTCGAGACCTTAGGGCCTAAATGGCAGAAGGCACAGCAGTCAATTGTAGGGCAAAGGGTTGTGGGGGGGGGTGGGGGAATGCAAAAGAAGCCAGAGTTAGAGGAATGCAAAGTTCATGAAGGGTTGTAGCGCTAGAGGAGATAAGAGATAGGGAGGGGTGAGGCTATGAAGAAATTTGAACACTAAGATGAGAATATTAAATTGCAGGCACTGGGGGAATCAGGTCCCAATGTAGGTCAACGAGCACAGGGTGATGGGTGAGTAGGACTTGGGGTAGGTTAGGATATGGGCAGCAGAGTTTTGGATGAGCTGACGTTTGTGGAGGATGGAAGGCCGGCCAGGAGATCATTGGAATAGTCGAGTCTGGAGGTGAAAATAGCATAGATGAGGGTTACGGCAGCAGATGGGCTGAAGCAGGGCAGAGACGGGCGATGTTACAACTATTATGTTTATGGAAAAGCTAATGATTAATATGCAAACACACAATATGTTGACCATACATTACTTCACTTGTACATCATTTAATTTATATCAACGGTCAAGAGTTGCAGTAGCTTGTGAAAATAGTTATGATTAAGAAGGAACTTGATGAATATAGTCATGTTTTTAATTAAATGTTTCAAACGTTAAAAACATGTTCAACGCTTAGTGTGTAAACTATTTGGCAGGAATATGTAATACCATTATTATGGGCACCTGTTTCTATGTGCTCCATAAGCTGACTTAAAACCATGATACATACCACCGGTATATTAGAACAAGTTTTATAGATTCTAATTTAGCTATAAATCATAACAAAATCCTGACTTAGGGCTGGCTTCACAGCACAGTTTGGATTTGCATGCTGTTTTCAGTTTTTTTTCCCCCATGCTTTATTCTGAATGATCACCATTGGATGTGCATTTAATTATTTGCTTTATATTATTATGCAAAAAGAGCATGTTTGTACTAACCCAAAGTCCTAAGGTAAATTTTATTTTAATAATTTGTACTATGTTAAGACCAGTTTTTAAATCATTGTTTAGCTTTATTATATTGAGCCTGTTGTTTCCAAAAGAAACATTATACAACCAGCTCTGCTAAAGTAGTATAAAATTGAGTAAATTAAAGTTTAAGTTTTGTTCTTTCAATTTCTTACAGAAATATTAATTTATCTGCCCCAAAAAATCCACGTTAATTAAAACAAATATTCTTAGCAATCAGCAGTGCTTATGGATGTTCCTTACTCTAAGTGAAATTTAATCTGTAATCTTGTAGAACGATTTCAGAATGTTAAGAAATATGGATGAAAGCCACTGACATTTTTCATGTAAAAACATCATTTATATAATGCATTTAATGTCTCAAATATTCCAAGGTACTTGACGGAGATGGGAGAAAAATAAATAGAAATAGATAAGTGAATAAATACGGAGTGATGGAGGGAGAGATCAGGAAAGGTGCCCAGCATCTCAGTAGAAACGATGGACTTTAATAAGGTTTATAAAGGTGGGGAGCGAAGACGACAGACAGGGGTTTAGTAACTTGACCTCCAGTCTCCATCGACTTTAATTGTTTTGTCCCCACGGTACATTCATCTGGTGTTAACACATTGCACTTTGTATAGTTGGTACCAATGAGGTTACAGAACAGTTTCACTTACAGTAAGGACCATGGCTAAATGCAGCTGATGTTTTAAGTGTTGAACTCGAGGGAAGACTGGCAAATAATATGCTGCTCAAAATTCATTATGGGTGAAACCACTAAAGTTACATATGGTCATTTCCTCAGGATGATGGAATGAAAATCTCCTTTGCTGATGTAAGGCTCTTGTGTGAATTCAGGTTGGATAATCCCAGTGCAGTTCCCAATGGGCTTGGGCCACAGCACAAAATTGTCCCTAATTTGCAACTAATTGGCACTTTCACTTAAGAGCATGCAGCAGCTGGATGGAAAATGGAAGTGTGGCAATGTTCTTAGGCTGAAGAAGTAGAAGAAGAAGAAGAAGGAGTGGGGATTTTATTTTGCATTTAATTGTGCTGTACCTGATATGAGACTGCTTGGATGCCTGAAATATAAAATGTCCTCCCCCACTAACATCCCTCACTTTAATGAACATAAAACAGTTAATAGTTTAATCTACAGGAACAACAATGGATACCTATTATTGCTATTTTGACTAGCCTACTATACAGGATAAATCTTCAATATTTGGTTCTAAAAGCTGGAGGAGGATTTGTTGCATGTACAATTGTGATTTGCATATATCTTGAGTTACATACAAATGGACTTGAATGCATTTATATTAAAATTAATTTTGTTAGAACAAATCTCTCTGTCGAAGGAAGAGAGGAAGGAGGAATACTTCTTCTAATCTCTAGTCTCACTCAAGATTTGCTAATTTAAAACCTTTTGTTCTTCAATTATAATCTATTTACATCTATATCATTTATACCTCTCAACATTTGAAAGAACTGAACAACATCTTCCTTTTAGTCTACTGTTCTCCAATGGAAAGGCTTAGCTCTGTAAGTCTCTTAGATCCTTAACTGCCAGAATCACCCTTTTGTTTAGTGTACTTTACTAAATACGTGAGACAAATGGGAAATATTGTTTGAGTGGAAACATAATTAAATTGACCTGAAAATTGCTTAGAGTTACAATCCTGGCAGTTATACTGGCATCACAACTGTTGGTGCCCTTCAAACCATCTGTTTGTAGTGACCACTAATCTTCATTTCAGCCATGAAACAGATCTGAAATTTATATCAGGAAATCAGTGGCCTGTACAGAACACCTGATGACGAGGAGTTGCGTAATAGACTGGTTTGAGTGTGCATAGATTCCTTATGGCAATAAGGAATTAAAACTGGACAAATGTGAATTGAACACAACCATATGTGTGGTAATTGCTCACCATGGTGAATATTCAACTAATCAAAAGACTGATTTATTTTCTGTTAGCAGTAATACATTTAAATGTGTATATATTTTTTTAAAGTCTGCAACTTTACGTGCTACAGACACATTTTCTTCATCCAATCCCAGGGAGAACACAGAAAGCAGAATGCAGTAATTTTGATTTGTACAAGAAATATATATATTTTAGATTTTTTTCAATCGACCTGACTTTTCAAAAAAAAGATTGAGCACATCCAACAATAATGGTTTGTCATGAAGAAAGAAAGAACTATATCGATGGTAAAGGAGACAAAATTGCAGTCCAGCTGACCTTGTTTTGGCACTGAGTAAAAAGTGAAAATTAGGCAGTTGATTGATAGTACCACTAAAGCCTGCCCCTTGTGCCAACCCTCACTGTTGGTCACTACAAAATGGAAGAAAAATCAGAAACATGACACTGGCTTATATTTAAAACACTGCTGGGAAGTGGGAAATTAAGCCCCTGTTGGTGGTCCATGCTACTGCTGACATCTTTGTGAATATGTATTAAAAGTAGACTTGAATTTTTTTAATGAACCTAGCCTGTGATTCTTGATTTTTTTTGTTGTCAATTTTTGTGTTTATTGTGGTCTGTATCGACCCTTTGGGAACACAGAAACAAAATTGATTATTATGTTGCAAGTGAGCACCAGGTTCTCTGCATCCCCTCTCAACACAGTTGTGAAGATGGGTGTTTTTGAATTTTACGCCAATAACATATCCATTTAAAAATATAAAAATAAGGAAAAGTATGCACTGGTTCTGTGTGTCCCTATAGACTTTCTTTCATGCTTGAACCAACAAGGAAACTAATAGGGTATTTTTTTTTCTTCATTATGTTTGAGGAAATTATGGCTTTTTGCCAAAGCATGTGTTCCTGCATCATCATTTTGTACTCAATAGAAAAGCACTACACAAAATTGACACCATGTGAATGTGAAGCAATCCTTTCATACTCTTTTTATGAAGGAAACAATTCTAATCACAATGATTGCTTTCAGCCTGTAAGGGGTAATGTTTGTTAGTACAAAATATAGGTCTCAAATCATTGAGACTGTGTCAGGAATTTATACTGTGAAAGGAGGGGATAAAAAGATTCTGTACCCTTTATTGGTGGTTGTGCATTCTGCTCATTACCAACCTACAGATCTGGTTTCCGCTACTGCGGGTTTAAATTGATTGCAATATTTTGAATTTGTATTCTCAATATTAATATGGTGGGGATTATGATTTTAAACAAGTAGGGAAAAATACTTTGCACACATTTTAGAATATTTGTTGAGGGAGTTCTCCACTTTTTCTAAAGTTTAGTCTGTGAAGTCCCTTGGACATGTAAACTCCTGGTTATTAATTTGGTTCTGCTGTTGATACATTCTCTGGTTCAGTGATGTCAGTTGCTTTGTAAGTGGATTCCATGTCTTTTGCTTCCGGAGTAGACTACCCAACTACTTATCCCACTAGTTATCCACATGACATTAAAAAGCAGCTGAGTGCATTGGACATGCCTTTGCTAACATCCTGGCTCTAGTGCTGAAGACCAGTGCAGCAGAGCTAGCCACTCATCTAGCCAAGCTGTTTCAGTACATTAATGATATTGACATCTACCCGACGATGTGGGAAATTGCGCAGGCAACTGGGCTCATTCTATCCACAAAAAAAGGGATAAGTCTGACCCAGCCAATTATGACCCGATTTGCCTGCTTCCAATCATCGTCTAAAGTTATGGAAAGAATCATCAATTGTGTCATCAAACAACATCTCGCTAACACCCTGCTCACTGATGCTAAGTTCAGGTTCTGCCAGAACCATTCAGCACCAGACCTCACCACTGCCTTAATACAGGCAAAATTTGAATGACAAGAGGTGATAGTATCAATTCTCTTGAAATCAAGGCAACAAGGGTGGTTGTAGAGGGTTGTTTCTCAGACTGGAGGCCTGTGACCAGCGGTGTGCCTCAGGGATCGGTGCTGGGTCCGCTGTTATTTGTTATTTATATTAATGATTTGGATGAGAATTTAGGCGGAATGGTTAGTAAGTTTGCAGATGACACCAAGATTGGTGGCATTGTGGACAGTGAAGAAGGTTATCTAGGATTGCAACGGGATCTTGATAAATTGGGCCAGTGGGCCGATGAATGGCAGATGGAGTTTAATTTAGATAAATGTGAGGTGATGCATTTTGGTAGATCGAATCAGACCAGGACCTACTCCGTTAATGGTAGGGCGTTGGGGAGAGTTATAGAACAAAGAGATCTAGGAGTACAGGTTCATAGCTCCTTGAAAGTGGAGTCACAGGTGGATAGGGTGGTGAAGAAGGCATTCGGCATGCTTGGTTTCATTGGTCAGAACATTGAATACAGGAGTTGGGATGTCTTGTTGAAGTTGTACAAGACATTAATAAGGCCACACTTGGAATACTGTGTACAGTTCTGGTCACCCTACTATAGAAAGGATATTATTAAACTAGAAAGAGTGCAGAAAAGATTTACTAGGATGCTACCGGGACTTGATGGTTTGACTTATAGGGAGAGGTTGGATAGATTGAGACTTTTTTCCCTGGAGAGTAGGAGGTTTAGGGGTGATGTTATAGAAGTCTATAAAATAATGAGGGGCATAGATAAGGTAGATGGTCAAAATCTTTTCCCAAAGGTAGGGGAGTCTATAACGAGGGGGCATAGATTTAAGGTGAGAGGGGAGAGATACAAAAGGGTCCAGAGGGGCAGTTTTTTCACTCAAAGGGTGGTGAGTGTCTGGAACGAGCTGCCAGAGGCAGTAGTAGAGGCGGGTACAATTTTGTCTTTTCAAAAGCATTTGGACAGTTACATGGGTAAGATGGGTATAGAGGGATATGGGCCAAGTGCAGGCAGTTGGGACTAGCTTAGTGGTATAAACTGGGCGACATGGACATGTTGGGCCGAAGGGCCTGTTTCCATGTTGTAAACTTCTATGATTCTATGATTCTAACATTTGACTGAGTATTACAATTTTAACTATGTTTTGTCATTGTGCCTCTTTATAAATGTGTGAATACACTTTGCTTTAAAATGCAACCCTTAAGTGTAGTTTCTTTTTTAGAAAAATGGTCAAGTCCTGAAATATGGCACTCCTCAATTCGCTCTAGATGAAGAAATTTAGCACTTGAGCACTTGGGAATACCCATTTAACATTGGAGCATTCACGTTTCATTTACATGCTACATGCTGCTTTTCTTTTTAACCCTGTGTTTAATACATCGGGCATGACTTTGACCCCGAGCTGGGAAGGGGGCGGGGTGGGGATCAAATTGCAGACAGGAAACCCAGAAATACGGGTTTCCTGGACGTCCTTACGATTTTGACATAACGACGTCTTTTTTTATCGGTTTGCCATTCAACTGACCGGCTTGATTGACAGGCTGCTCTCAGTCGCATGGGAGAGCAGCCTGGGAGAGAACATGTTCAGGTAAGTCTTGTATGGATTTGGGGGGGGGGGGGGTGGTCACGGGGCGTAGGTTGGCACGGGGGTCATCAGTCATGGGGGGAGGGATTGGAGATCAGTCACGGGGAGGCAGGGGTGTCGCGATTGGGGGTCATTGCAGGGGTCCATGAGTATTGGGGGGGTTCAGGGATCGGGGCCAGGGTCTGCAATCGTTGGAGGGGGAGTTGGGGGTCCGCAATCGTTGGGGGATCACTGCACGTGGGCTTGTTGGGCCTGGGGGAAGCACTCCTGCTCCTCCAGGCCCACAAGCTGTGCCCGAAAGGCACCTACCTGTTAGTCTCGGGCCTTCTCGTCTCCTTTCACAAGGCATGAAAGAGAAGGCCCGGGAATCCCGGGCCCCCGGGGTTGAAATCGGAAACTGTGGGAAAATGGAGGCCCAAAGCCTCCTTGAAAGGTTTTAAGGCCCGACCTGCCTCCTGGGAGCAGGTAGGTCACCTGCCCCTCGTCCCCCCCCGGTGAATACCGGAGAAGTGGGGGTTTGAGGGCGGGTCTGAAATGGTTGCAATTTTGAATGCCCTCCTACCCCCGCCCCCAACCCACCCGTTTTTCACTGTTAAAATTGTGCCCATTATCCCCATGTCAAAAGTAAGAGATATGAGAAAACATTTGATGTGGCAGATCTCCTCAGCCTTGAAAAGAGATGTAGCAGTGAGACCTTATAGAATCATTGGGGGTTAAATTGGATAACCCCCAAAACCGGGCACGGGGGTCAAGGTGCGAGATTAACTCGCGCCTGGTTGTTGACATTCGTGCTGCCTGGTGATTTACATGCTTGCTGTGAGCAGCCAGGCCTACCTGCGCTGTTGAGTGGCTGCTCATCAGCAGGGGGCCCCAATATCGCGATTGGTTAGCACCACTTAAAGGCAGTCTGCACCTCTTATTTGCAAAATATAAGATGCAGGTCCGCACAGAGTCTGGACGGAGATTGGACGTTGCACACGTAAAACACAGATGCAGGTCCTGTCCCTATGTTTACAAAATGTTGAATTATGTTAAAACATTGAATAAAGGTTGCGCACTAGTAAATCCCACATCCTCCAATCTGCACGCCAGACCTCACCAATCTGCTGATTTGAGTTTGTACCAAGCCTGCGAGAGAGCATGCAGCAAGGTTCTCTGATGACGCAGTAGAGGCCTTGGTGCAAGAGGTGGACAGAAGGAGGGGCATCCTATATCCACAGTGGGGGCAAGAGGCATCCAGACTTATGCCCCCGAGGCAGTAGGGGATGAAGTCAATGCCAGGTGCATAGCACCACTAACATGGATGCAGTGCAGGAAGTGGTCAAGGTGAGTGAGGTCATCTGTCAAGTGGCATCTCCTACCAATTGTACCACTAGCCGCATCCATTGCTCCACGCACTAAGCCCTCCATCACCCACCTAAAAACAAACTCTTTCAATCAGTGCTCAACTCTTCCAATCAGATGCTTCCTCTCACCCTCACACATTACCACTGTTGCAAGCTGCACACCCACAACTCTCAGGTCATACACACCATGACAGGCATATCACCCAAACATCTTGCAGGTCACTCACTGACACAAATCCTGCTTTCTTGCAGGAGGAGGAGGCAGCAGGTGGCAGTGGCTCCATGGCACATGAACCAGCTGTCCTCTCTCAGGATGGCAGCATTCCTGTCTCTTGCTGTTGCCTGTCAGCTAGTCAGCCCGCTCCTTGTAGAGTATTGAAACTTTTTTATAGGAACATAGAAAGATAGGAACAGGAGTAGGCCATTTAGCCCCTCCAGCCTGTTCGGCCAGCCAATGAGATCATGGCTGATCTATGACCTAATTCCATATACCTGCCATAGCCCCATATCCCTTAATATCTTTGGTTAACAAAAATCCATCAATCTCAGAATTAAAATTAACAATTGAGCTAGCATCAACTGCCATCTGCAGAAGAGTGTTCCAAACTTCTACCACCCTTGGCATATGAAAGCATTTCCTAACTTCGCTCCTGCAAGTCTTCGCTCTAATTTTTAGGCTATATCCCCTAGTCCTAGTATTCAAGTCTGGGGGACCCCCAAAAACAGGTACATAGAAGCATGCGTGCATTCCGGATGCCATTTTGGGTCCTTTGGAGGCCGTGTCGCGCCTACAAAATGGGCGCGACATGGCCCAATTTATAGCTCATAGAATGGTTACAGCACAGAAGGAGGCCATTCGGCTCATTGAGCCTTTGCTGGCCCTTTGTAAGAGCAATTCAGTTAGTCCCATTCCCCCGCTCTTTTCCCCATAGCTCTGCAAAATTTTTCCCTTCGAGTATTTATCCAATTCCTTTTTTAAAGCCAAGATTGAATCTGCTTCCTCCACCCTTTCAGGGAGCGCATTCCAGATCGTAACTACTCGCTGCGTAAAAAAGTTTTTCCTCATGTCACCTTTGGTTCTTTTGCCAATCACCTTAAACCTGTGTCCTCTGGTTCTCAACCCTTCCGCCAGTGGGAACAGTTTCTCTTAAATTACTTTATCTAAACCCTTCATGATTTTGAACATTTCTATCAAATCTCCTCTCAATATTCTCTGCTGTAAGGAGAACAACCCCAGCTTCTCCAGTCTGTTCACGTGACTGAAGTCCTTTATCCCTGGAACCATTCTAGTAAATCTTTTCTGCACCCTCTCTAAGGCCTTCACATCCTTCCTAAAGTGCGGTACCCAGAATTGGACACAATTCTCCAGTTGTGGCCAAACCAGTGTTTTATAAAGGTTCAACAAAACTTCCTTGCCTTTGTACTCTATGCCTCTATTTATAAAGCCCAGGATCCTGTATGCTTTTTTAACCGCTTTCTCAACCTGTCCTGTCACCTTCAAAAATTTGTGCACACATACCCCCAGGTCTCTCTGTTGCTGCACCCCCTTTAGAATTGTACCATTTAGTTTATATTGCCTCTCCTCGTTCTTCCTGCCAAAATGTATCACTTTGCATTTCTCTGCATTAAATTTCGTCTGCCCGTTCCACCAGCCTGTCTGTGTCCTATTAGAATCATAGAAAGGTTAAAGCACGGAAGGGGGCCATTCAGCCCATCGAGTCCGCACCGGCTCAATGCAAGAGCAATCCAGCTAGTCCCACTCCCCCACCCTTTCCCTGTAGCCCTGCAGATTTTTTTTCCTTTCAAGTACTTATCCAGTTCCCTTTTGAAGGCCATGATTGAATCTGGCCTCCACCACATCCTCGGGCAGTGCTTTCCAGATCCTAACCACTCGTTGAGCAAAAAATGTTTTTCTTCATGTCACCTTTGGTTCTTTTGCCAATCACCTTAAATCTATGTCCTCTGGTTCTTGACCCTTCCGCCAATGGGAATGTTTTCTCTGTATCTACTCTGCCTAGACCCTTCATGATTTTGAATACCTCTATCAAATCTCCTCGCAACCGTCTCTGTTCCAAGGAGAACAACCCCAGCTTCTCCAGCCTATCCACGTAACTAGAGACTCTCATCCCTCTTGAAGTCTATTACTATTCTTCTCACTGTTCACTACACTTCCAAGTTTTGTGTATCTGCAAATTTTGAAATTGTGCCCTGTACACCCAAGTCCAAGACATTAATATATATCAAAAAAAAAAGTAGTGGTCCTAGTACTGACCCTTGGAACACCACTGTATACCTTCTTCCAGTCCGAAAAACAACTGTTCACCGCTACTCTGTCACTTTCTGTCATTTTCCTGTCACTTAGCCAATTTCGTATCCATGCTGCCACTGTCCTTTTTATTCCATGGGCTTCAATTTTGCTGACAAGCCTATTATATGGCACTTTATCAAACACTTTTTGAAAGTCCATATATACAACATTAACTGCATTGCCCTCATCAACCCTCTGTTACTTCATCAATAAACTCAGTCAAGTTAGTTAAACACGATTTGCCTTTAACAAATGTGTGCTGGCTTTCCTTTATTAATCCACATTTGTCCAAGTGACTATTAATTTTGTCCTGGATTATCCTTTCTAAAAGCTTCCCCCCCACCGCCGAGGTTAAACTGACTGGCCTGTAGTTGCCGGGTTTATCCTTACACCCTTTTTTGAACAAAGGTGTAACATTTGCAATTCTCCAATTCTCTGGCACCCCCCCATATCTAAGGATGATTGGAAGATTATGGCCAGTACCACCGCAATTTCCACCTTTACTTCCCTCAGCAACCTCGGATGCATCGCATCCAGACCGGGTGACTTATCTACTTTATGTACAGCCAGCCTGTCTAGTACCTCCTCTTTATCAATTTTTAGCCTATCCAGTATCTCCTTTTACTGTGACTTTGGCAGCATCTTCTTTGGTAAAGACAGATGCAAAGTACTCATTTAGTACCTCAGCCGTGCCCTCTGTCTCCATGCGTAGATCTCCTTTTTGGTTCCTAATCAGCCCCACCCCTCTTACTACCCGTTTACTATTCATATGCCTTGAGAAGACTTTTGGGTTCCATAAGACCATAAAACCAGAATAGATAGGAGCAGGAGTAGGCCATTCGGCCCCTTGAGCCTGCTCCGCCATTTAGTGAGATCATTGCTGATCTGATTTTTACCTCAACTCCACTTTCCTGCCCTTTCCCCATATCATTTGACTCCCTTGCTGATCAAAAATTTGTCTAACTCAGCCTTGAATGTATTCAATGACTCAGCCTCCACAGCTTTTTGGGGTGAAGAATTCCAAAGATTCATGACTCTCTGGGAGAAGAAATTCCTCCTCATTTCAGTCTTAAACGGGCGACCCCTTATTCTGAGACTATGCCCCCTTGTTTTAGATTCCCCCATGAGGGGTAACATCCTCTCAGCATCTACCCTATCGAGTCACCTCAGAATCTTGTATGTTTCAATATGATCTCCTCTCATTCTTCTAAACTCCAATGAGTATAGACCCAACCTGTTCAATCTTTCTTTCCTCATAAGACAACCCTTTCATACCTGGAACCAACCTAGTGAACCTTCTCTGAACTGCCTCCAATGCAAATATGTCCTTCCTTAAATAAGGGCACCAGAACTGTACGCAGTACTCCAGGTGTGGTCTCACCAGCACCCTGTACAGTTGTAGCATGACTTCCCTGCTTTTATACTCCATCCCCCTAGAAATAAAGGCCAATATTCCATTTACCTTCCGGATTACCTGCTGAACCTGTATGTTGAATTTTGTGTTTCATGTACGAGGACACCCAGATCCCTCTGTACCGCAGCATTTTGTAGTATTTCTCCATTCAAATAATATTTTGCTTTTTTATTTTTCCACCCAAAGTGGATGACTTCACATTTTCCCACATTATATTCCGTCTGCCAAATTTTTGCCCATTCGTTTAACCTGTCAATATCCCTTTGCAGACACTTTGTGTCCTCATTGCAACTTGCTTTTCCACCTATCTTTGTATCATCAGCAAATTTGGCCACAAGACACTCTGTTCCTTCATCCAAGTCATTGATATTTTTGTAAATAATTGAAGCCCCAGCACTGATTCCTGCGGCACCCCACTAGTTACAGATTGCCATTTTGAAAATGATCCTTTTATCCTGATTCTTTGTTTTCTGTTAGTTAGCCAATCCTCTGTCCATGCCAGTATATTACTCCCAGCACCATGAGCTCTTATCTTGTGCAGTAATCTTTTATGTGGCACCTTATCGAATGCCTTTTGGAAATCCAAATATACTGCATCCATTGGTTCCCCTTTATCCACCCTGCCCGTTACTTCCTCAAAGAACTCTAATAAATTTGTCAGAAATTTCCTTCTTATGTTAGCCACCAGTCTATTCTCATACACTCTCTTTGGCCCTCTTATTTCCTCCTTCCCTTCTCCTCACTTTCTATATTTAGCCTGGTTCTCACTTGTATATTCAACCTGACATCTGTCATCTGCCCCTTCTTCTGCTTCATTTTACTCCCTCTCTCTTTCACCATCCAGGGAGCTCTGACTTTGGTTGCCCTACCTTTCCCCCTTGTGGGAATGTACCTAGACTGTACCCGAAACATCTCCTCTTTAAAGGCTGACCATTGTTCGATTACAGTTTTGCCTGCCAATCTTTGATTCCAACTTACCCAGGCCAGATCCGTTCTCAACCCACTGAAATTGGCCCTCCTCCAATTAAGTATTTTTACTCTAGATTGCTCCTTGTCCTTTTCATAACTAATCTGAACCTTATACTATGTTACTGTTCCCAAAATATTCCCCTATTTACACTTGCTCCACTTGATTCCAGAACTAGATCCAACAACGCCTCTTTTCTCGTTGGGCCGCAAACATACTGATCAAGAAACTTCTCCTGAACACACTTCAGAAATTACTCCCCCTCTTTGCCCTTTACACTATTACTACCCTGTCTATATTAGGATAGTTGAAGTCTCCTATTATCACTACTCTATAGTTCTTGTGCCTCTCTGTAATTTCCCTGCAAATTTGCTCTTCTATATTCTTCCCATTAGTTGGTGGCCTAGAGAATACACCCAGTGGTGAAGTGGCACCTCTATTGTTTCTTAACTCTAACCAAATAGATCCTGCCCTTGATCCCTCAACGACATCTGCCCTCTCCAGCACTACAATTTGCTCCTTAATCAATACTATGACTCCCCTCCTTTTTTTTCTTCCCTATCTTTTCTGGACATCTTGTATCCAGGAATATTTAATACCCAATCCTGCCCTTTTTTGAGCCAGGTCTCTGTTATCACTACTACATCATATTCCCATGTGGCTATTTGTGCCTGCAGCTCCCCAAACTTATTTGCCATGCTTCGTGCATTTACATACATGCACTCAAAAACTATCTCAGACCTTCTTGTATTCTCTCTTCATCTGATCCCACCAAATACTGTACTATTCCTTATGCTTGTGCTATCTGTCTCTCCCAATCCTTTGCGCCACTTAAGTTACACCCTAAATTCCATTGGAAGTAAGGGAGGGTGTAAGAGGCGCCCACTTTGGCAAAGAATGAAGTTGTGCAAATGATGGGTTTAGGCCATGATTATGTCATCTGTCCTAAATATCATAATTTTCTTCCTAAGAACTGCCCCTGTAACTTATAGAATCATAGAAAATTTACTGCACAAAAGGAGGTCATTTGGCCCATCGTGTCCGTGCCGGGACACGATGGGCTGAATGGCCTCCTCCTGTCACTATAAAACAGGGTTACTTAGAACAGCAGCTGAGGAAGGCTGTCAGTTATGATTAATTGTGCTGTTAAATAGAAACTCAACTTTACTTTGGTTTGGTCTGTTTCCAAATTTTATTTTGCTCTTTATTTTTAAGGCTCCTTGATTCATTTTGAAGTCCCCCTCAAGACTTTTATTTTTGTTTGGGAAATTTCAGTAAATATATAAAAAGGATGGAATATGTGTTTCCCAGTGGGGATTCCTGTCTATATGATTTATACGTTGGAGGAGGAACAGCAGCAGAAACCCTGAAAAGTACCAGACTCTGCAGATACCCAGCCTCCATGGTCTGTGGACCCAGAAGATTTTTGAATATCTCGCAGGAGTTATGTATAATGAGGCTGTGTTTCAGCCTGGAAGCCCTAAAAGAGCTCTGCACCATCCTACAGGGAGATCTGCTGCAAGAGAAAAGCTATTTTAGATACTTTTTTCCACAGGTATATAAGGTTCAGCGCCTGAGAAATAAGAAGCACTAACACAGGATTGTTCCTTTTTACTCGTGTATTATAACTCAAACCCAGTTATAAACAAATACAACCTTTAAGCAGGGAATGAGACGCGACCTCAGACGGTAAACAGTTCTCGGAGCGGAAGGAGAAACTTTCTTCACCGGTGTTGCCTGACGTCTCTTCAGGATCTGGATCCTGGGTGTACCCAGGCACGATGGGCCGAATGGCCTCTTCCTGTGCTATACCTATTATGATGTGATACACCTTCTCCAGGCAACACACCATCTTATACGTTTGCTCTTCTTATCACAAAATCTTTAGCTTTAATGCAAACTGCCTTAAGAGACAACATGGTGCTTACTGTGGCTCAAAGTTAAATACTCTGTGCAACAAGATGGTTCATGTGTTGTGGGTTGATGGATGAAGTCATCTGTAGAATGCAGCTGAGTTGTAAGAGTGAACTCAAATTCTAGATACTCATATGGCCTGTGGAAAATTGAATGAGGCTTTGTTTTCTTGAAGGGTGAGTGGTTTGTGTAGAGTCCTTAATTGGGTGAATAGTATATGGCCTGTGGAGAGAACATTCTTAATGGGCCAAATGGCCTTTTCTCATTCCATACTTGTGTTCCAAAGCAGTCTTGATTGACTATGGGAAGTGTATCACCAAAATCAAAGTAGCTGAGGGATTTCCTTCTCCCTCATTTTTACATTTAAGGGCGAAATGGTTTGATTTTATTAAAATTGTAACTGTTGCCAAGTTAATTATGATTATCTTCCTTTCTCCCAGTGATTCCAAAGAGCTGTTTAAAAAGATTAACTGGTTAATGTCTGATCTTGAAAAGTACGTACCTGTAAATTAGCTTTAAATTGTTCACTGAAGGTGCATTTTTGGGAATATTAGCTTCGCCAGCTCTGCACTTTAATTTGCCCGTTCTATGTAGTCAATCTGTAGTTTACGTTTATACCAGCTTTTAAATTTCAAACTTCTACTTTTAATTACATTGAGCAACTTGTTCCCTGGTGACTATTAAGCAAATGTTTTTAATGGCTTTTATTTGGTGATTGTCATTTCATTATTTTTGTGCGCCAGTAATGTTATTGCACAAATGAAAGGAGTTGACAATTCTCATTGTTGTAAAACGAAGGTGTTTTTGAAATTTATTACCAGCACATATTTTCCTTATGTTTACTTAACCATGCATGAAAGAGATGTAAATTAACAATACCTCCTAGGTAATGCCTTTCGTTTTAAGTCCTTACAGGTATCCACATTTCTTGTAACAAAAGATAATGCATCTTCCAGAAAACTTCTTTTTGTTTAGAATGTAGTTATTATGATGCTGTCTACTGTTGACATTTGCTTGACATCTCATTAACTTTAAAGGGGACTGCTTTTACTCCTGTAAATAGCCAGAGGAGCCACATGTCCTGTCTGCTGTGATGTCATGCACAGGTGACATAATGATAATTTTGGTTTAATTTACATCATGGTGTGAAGTGTTTGGAAAACATTTTTTTTCTGTTTTTTGAACACTTTTTCGAGAAGATGATGCATTATCTTTAGAGGCTTAGGTATGTACATATGATGAAGTTAAATAGCTTTCTTACAGTGCCAAGTAGGAAATTGATACTGTATCTGTCACTCTGAATACAAGTATATCTGGCTAATCTATGGAGCTACATTATTGCTGGAAATATAGGGTCAGTTTGTCTGGTGAGAATGCTGACAGAGAATGGTACAGATACACAAGAGTATGAAACAAAAAGTTTTGGAGTATAGATGAATTTGGGACGATTGACTTGGAAAATATATAGAGGTGATGCTCTTGACTCAGCATTCAGAGTAATGAGCAATTTAGGCTTCTATCTCTGTATATTTCAAGAAAGTTACGGATGGCTTTAGGATAATTATATCAGATGCAAGATGTTGACATTTAACACCTAGACTATTGACTTAGTGGAAAGACACAACCACCCCCTCATGTTTCTTGGGTATAATGCAATAGTGCGTTCACAATATGCAACAGAGCAGCTAAAATGTTCTGAGTGTTTATTTTTTAGGAGCTCTGGACCATACGTATTGCACTAATCTGCACAATGCCAGTTTATTCAAATGCTAAAGTAATGTAGATTAATAGAATAATAGTGATCATTTCAACAACAGTTTGCATTTATATAGCACCTTCAATGTAGAAAAACATCCCAAGGCACTTCATGGTAACATAATCAGACAAAAATTAACACTGAACCAAAGATATTAGAAGGGTGACCTAAAAGCTTGGTCAAGGAGGTGGGTTTTAAGGAGGCCCTTAAAGAAGGAGAAGGAGGAAGAAAGGCAGAGAGGCAAAAGGGAAGGAATTCCAGAATTCAGAATTCCGTTGGAAGACACAGCTGCCAATGGTGCGATGCACAAAGGGCCAGAGTTGGAAAAATGCAGAGCTCTGTAGGGCGGTTTGTAGGGCGGGAGGAGGTTACAGAGTTAGGGAGGGGTGAGACCATGAAGGGATTTGAACTCGAGAATGAGCTTTTAAATTTGAGGTATTAGGAGACCAGGGGCCAATGTGGAAGTTGGCAGATGGGAGCGTGGCTAGGAGAGCATTAGATTAATCAAGTCTGGAGATGTCAAAGGCATGTATGAGGGCTTCGGCAGAAGATGGGTTAAGCCATCTTTAAATGTAACTGAATGAAAACAACTTGATGAGCTAGCTTACCTAAATATTTCTCTTTATATAAAGTTTTTTAAAAAAAACCACACTTTAGTAGCATCAAAAATATTTTTAAAAAGAGAAAAAAAAGGCATTCATTTCTTACTTCAAGCTGGAAAATTACAAGCACCATCTAAACTGCAAACCTCCTCATCAACAACAATTAACCTCAGGATGTCCTGTACAGGCAGCAATTAGATTATGTAGCCTTAAAGAAACCAGCCAAATTAAAAACAACTGCACTTTAGCAGAATGCATTGTACAATACAGAAATGATATGCTCCTGTCATTTTAGAGCAATGTGTTGTCAGATTTATTGTGACCAACACCATGGAGGATCTACTTGTGGTTTTTATCTCTAGGAAACTTTGTCTACTGGATCATATAGATTTTTTAAAAAGTTATATTAAAAAAAAGACCTGTTACAACAGAAATGAGACTGTAAATCTGTTGTAAAAGAGATGCAGAACAAGTTTTAGGAAATGTAATGACCTACCTGAATGGCACCTTACTTAATTACAAGATGATTTGGTAAAAATGCTGATCCGCTCCAATACATTTAGAACTTCAAATATCAAACTGATTATTATCCCAGGTCACTTTATATAAAATATTTTAAAATTGTCCTTTAGTCCCCAACCCATTTAGCTCTGAATCTGATAAAAGCGCATTCTTGAAAATAATAGTTCAATATGATTCTAGAAGTAGGATCAGATTATAGATTTGCATTGTATGTGAAACAGTCATCCACTCCACAAGCCCATAGATGTGTGGTTAGTTAAATTGCACTTCTTTTAAACTTGAATTGATTCCATTATGCCCCATGCCACTGAAACCAGGCTGGTTGTGCAAGCAGCAGCACTCGAGTCGGGAAACAGCTGCAAAAGAACAAATTGCGCCGATCCAGATAGCGCAATGATGGTCACCAGGCGAGATTGCAAATTTTTCGCTCTGGTTGCTCAGAGCAGTGCCCTGGAGATCAATCCGCATTGCCAGGAGACTCTCGGACAATACATGAGGGGTGGTAACCCTAACTGCGATCGGTACTTTTTAATGTTAATGGTGTGATACACAACAGCTGTTATTTTATAGTGAATAGTATATTAACCCGAATTGTGAAATCTTGCCCCGGGCACTCAGAATTCTCAAAATGCTATCTGAAATTTTCTTTCATCTGCTATTTTTTCCTCAGTAACTCATATACTAACGCTCTAAAATAAGTGTTTAAACAAAATAAAATATTTCGCCATAACATAGAATCATAGAAAATTTACGGCACAGAAGGAGGCCATTCGGCCCATCGTGACTGCGCCGGCCGAAAATGAGCCACCCAGCCTAATCCCACTTTCCAGCACTTTGTCCGTAGCCTTGTAGGTTATAGCACTTCAAGTGAATATCCAAATACTTTTTAAATATGGTGAGGGTTTCTACCTCTACTGCCCTTTCAGGCAGTGAGTTCCAGACCCCCACCACCCTCTGAGTGGAAAAAATTGTTCCTCAGCTTCCCTTTAATTCTTCTACCAATCACTTTAAATCTATGCCCCCTGGTTATTGACCTCTCTGCTAAGATAATAGGTCCTTCCTATCCACTCTATCTAGGCCCTTCATAATTTTGTACACCTCAATTAAATCACCCCTCAGCCTCCTCTGTTCCAAAGAGGAGGCTGAGGGGTGAATCTGTTCGTAAATCTCCTCTGTACCCTCTCGAGTGCAATTACATCCTTGCTGTAATGTGTTGACCAGAACTGTACGCAGTACTCAAGCTGCAGCCTAACTAGTGTTTTATACAGTTCTAGCACAACCTCCCTGCTCTTATATTCTATGCCTCAGTTAATAAAGGAAAGTAACCCATGTGCTGCCTTATCTACCTGTCCTGCTACCTTCAGGGATTTGTGGACATGCACTCCAAGGTCCCTTTGTTCCTCTACACCTCTCAGTATCCTCCCATTTATTGTGTATTCCCTTGCCTTGTTTGCCCTCCCCAAATGAATCACCTTACACTTTTTCGGGTTGAATTCCATTTGCCACTTTTCTGCTCACCTGTCCAGTCCATTGACATCTACCTGCTTTCCTCCTCACAAAAATTGGCCGTGTAATTGATAGTATCATCTGCAAACTTCTTAATCATGCTCCCTACTTTTAAGTCCAAATCATTAATATATACCACATAAACCAAGGGACCTAGTACTGAACCCCACGGAACCCCACTGGAAACAGCCTTCCAGCTACAAAAACACCGATCGACCATTATCCTTTGTTCCAGCCACTGAGCTAATTTTGGATCCAATTTCCCTTGGATCCCATGGACTTAGTTTTTTGACCAGTCTGCCACGTGGGACCTTGTCAAAAGCCTTGCTAAAATCCATGTAGACTACATCAAATGCGCGACCCTCATCAAACCTCCTTGTTACCTCCTCAAAAAAAATTCATTCAAGTTAGTGAGACACGATCTTCCCGTAACAAATCCATGCTGACTGTCCTTGATTAATCCGTGCCATTCTAAGTGACGGTTTATCCTGTACCTCAGAATTGATTCCAATAATTTGCCCACCACCAAGGTTAGGCTGACTGGCCTGTAATTACTCGGTCTATCCCTCTCTCCCTTTTTAAACAATGGTACAACGTTAGCAGTCCTCCAATACCCCGGCACCACGCCCGTATGCAGAGAGGATTGGAAAATGATGGTCAGAGCCTCCGCTATTTCCTCCCTTGCTTCTTTTAACAGCCTGGGATACATTTCATCCGGGCCTGGTGATTTATCTACTTTCAAAGATGCTAAACCCCTTAATACTTCCTCTCTCTCTGTTTATCGCATCCAATATTTCACACTCCTCCTCCTTAACTACTATGTCTGCATTGTCCCTCTCTTTTATGAAGACAGATTCAAAATATTCATTAAGAACCATACCAACATCATCCGCCTCCACACATGGGTTACCTTTTTGGTCCCTAACAAGCCGTACTCTTTCCTTAGTTATCCTCATGCTCTTAATGTATTTATAAAACATCTTTGGGTTTTCCTTGATTTTACTTGCCAATATTTTTTCATGCCCTCTCTTTGCTTTCCTAATTACCTTTTTAATTTCGTCCCTGCACTTTCTATACTCCTCTAGGCTTTCTGTAGTATTAAGCTCTCGGAGTCTGACAAGCCTTCCTTTTTTGCCTGATCTTACCCTGTATGCTCTTTAACATCCAGGGGGTTCTAGATTTGGCAGTCCCACCCTTTTTCTTTGTGGGAACATGTTTACTCTGAACCCCTTGAATGCCTCCCACTGCTCTGACATTGATTTACCCTCAAGTAGCTGTTTCCAGTCCATTTTTGCTGAATCACTTCTCAGTTTAGTAAAATTGGCCTTTCCCCAATTGAGAACTTTAACTCCTGTTCTATCTTTGTCCTTTTCCATAACTATGCTAAATCTAACTGAGTTACGATCAGTAGTACCAAAATGCCCTCCCACTGATACTCCTGCCACCTGCCCAGCTTCATTTTCTAAAACTAAATCCAGAACTGCCCCCTTTTTTGTTGGGCTTGCTACGTATAGGCTAAAAAAGTTCTCCTGAATGCAATTGAAGAATTTTGTGCCCTCTATACCCTTCACACTGTCTGTATCCTAGTTAATATTAAGGTAGTTGAAATCCCCTATTACTGCCCTATTGTTTTTGCACTTCAGAAATTTGCATACATATTTGCTCTTCTATCTCCCTCTGACTGGGGGTCTATAGTACACTCCCAGTAGTGTGATTGCCCCTTTTTTGTTCCTTAGCTCAACCCATATGGCCTCATTTGATGATCCTTCTAACATATCACCCCCCTCACAGTTGTAATTGTTTCTTTAACCAAAATTGCCACCACCCCTCCTTTTTTCATCCCCCTTTCTATCTCATCTGAAAACCCTGTAGCCAGGAACGTTGAGCTGCCATTCTTGCCCCTCTTTAAGCTATGTTTCTGTAATAGCTAAAATATCTTACTTCCACATGTCCATCTGGGCCCTCAGCTCATCTGCCTTATTCACTATACTCCTTGCATTGAAGTGTATACCTTTTAAGCACTGCCAAACTCCTTTGTTGTTTATTTTCTAACCTTTGAGTTTGGAAGGCAGAGGAAACACTTACTAATTTTCTGCCTTCCATTTCCAGTTCTGTTTCTCTCCCATCTGAATCATCACTCAGGTTCCCATCCCTCTACCAAGCTAGTTTAAACCCTTCCCAACAGCACTAGCAAACCTTCCTGCAAGGATATTGGTCCCGGCCCAGTTGAGGTGCAATCGATCCGGCTTGTAACAGGTCCCACCTCCCCCAGAACTGGTCCCAGTGCCCCAAGAATCTAATGCCCTCCCTCCTGCACCATCCCTCCCTCCTGCACCATCCCTCCAGCCTCACATTCATCTGCTGTATCTTCCTATTTCTATACTCACTACCGCATGGCACTGGGAGTAATCCGGAGATTACTACCTTTTGAGGTCCTGCTCAATAATTCCTTTCCTAGCTCCTCAAAATCTGCCTGCAGGATGTCATCCCTCTTTCTACCTATGTGATCCATAACTTGATGGAATCTATTTATTGAATTGTCTTTTAATGTCTTCAATACAGTTTTTACTTAAAGGCCTCAATCTCTCCCAAATCTGAGACACTGTGAGCTGAATTTGGATTGTGCAATCTGAGCATGTACAGTGTAGCTAATTTCCAAGGATGCATCAGTGCTGTTCAGTCAGTGGATCTAAGTGAAAATATTTTTTTTAGCTTGTAGTATTTTCTGGGCAAATGTTTTTCAAAATTATTTGAAGAAAAGCCAGTGGATAAATTTCAAAAGCTTTACTGAGGTAAAATTCATATTGATTTTTTTTAAAAGAGAGGCTGTGTCTATGTGTGTGAAAGAGAAAAAAATGACTGTTTTGATTAGACACATGTTGTAGCTTTTGTGTTCTATAAATTTTAGAATGTGAGAGACAGAGGGGTCAGGGAGAGAGAGAGAAATTGGGGCCAGAGGGAGTGAGAGAGGTAGGGTTGCCAACTCTGGAGTATTCCTGGAGGTTTCATCACATCACATGACAATTGGGAGGTGGGAATGGCTGAGACAGTAAGACAGGCTCCTCGAGCACCACCAGCTATACAACAGAGGATGGTGAGGTGAAGTTCTGCAAACTGCAAATCCAATGCACTTTTCTCCTCGATTGCTAGCAGCAATACCTAGGAGAGCAACCCTCAATTCTGGGAGACTCATGGACAATCCAGGAGGGTTGGCAGCCCTACCCAGCCTTCTGACAATGCTGCTATGAAACCAAAAGTTAGAAGCTGCACAAGAGAGGCCCAATGGTGGTTGTTCAGTTTTTCCTAATCTCTGCTTGTCACTTCCTACAGTAATGTGAGCAATCATTGGTGTAACCCAACATTCAGCTATTCTGTGGCAGTTTTTAGGCTCTAACCCATTTAACCATGTAGTACAGTGCTAGTAAAATATTGTTTTTATATACACACATACCGGTACACCTGCAGTTATTGCAACATTGTAATCTAATCAATTTATTTCAATTTCAGTCCTGAAGTTTATAATATCATCTGAACTCCTTGATAAGTATTAAGCCTTGTAACTCCCAAGTATTCTGTTATGTTTATTTTATTCTAGTTTATTGCATGTTACCTAAAAGAATATCTCTATTCTACAGCTTGTAAATGCAATGGACATGCAAATGCTTGCCACGCACAAACAGGAAAATGCTTCTGCACGACAAAAGGAATCAAAGGAGATCAGTGCCAGTTGTGAGTATTTGAAATCCTCTTGATTTAAGTTATTTTAATCCTTTTTAATTACTGTTAGAAATATTATTCATTATATTGGGTTCTGAAATCTAAATCCAACTGAGCCATGAGCAATCTAGCAAAATGAATAAAAGCTTAAGGACGTGAGCATGCTTTAGCATTGGGTTATATGAAAAACAAATGCTAACAGATAAATCAATGGAAGGAACACATATTTGTAGTGTTAAATCTGAGACAATTTTTCTAGCACTACTGTTATAAATATTTTTAAATACAAGCACCAGACCATGGACTTATTTATCTAGCTGCATTGAAAAACACTTAGCATTTCAAATTGATTACCACATAAATCACCACCTCTACTCAAATAATTTGCAGATTTCTATTTTGGAATGTGCTACCAATAACTAAATTATTCACAAATTATGCAGCATTGCTTATAGATTGTGATGTACCTTGACCAATAGCAGAATTTTTTTCTGGTCCTGAATTAATCTAATAGACAAGAGAAAATTAAGTTACCTTAAATTAAATGTTATTGACAAATGATTCTAGCTTCTGGCTAGAGTAAGTTAAATGGTGCATGTATCTGACATGTTGAATTAAGTAAAAATAATTCAATTGCAAGAAAAAGGAAAATGGGTTGCTACATTAATGAACCAAATTGGTGACTATGTTAAATAGAGTTTCAAAGTAATAATTTGTGATATTTTAAGTTGTTCTAAAACCCAATGTTTATTGTGTATTGGTTACCTAATCATGTGTGGTGTTTTATTCAATAAGAACTAATTGTTACTTACACCATAGATTTTCTCTTCCTAATTCTGCTTATGTACAACAGAGGAATTTTACCCATGGGTTTTTAAAAATGATTGCTAACTGAAATTTTAAAGACCACATACTGGAGACCCGTGAGAATTTTAGCTTCATCTGGCACAGTCAGCATCAGGTCAAACAAAAGGCAGAAATTATACCAAACCAGGACCCAACAGGCATAGATATCATAGCTATATGATGGGCACAGCATGATATTGCTGGTGGGGGTTTATTAAAATTCCTGTGAGTGACAAAGAAATATTAATAAGAGTTCTTAAAATTGGTTGTAGCTGGCTTGACTCTGTCAACAATTATTACAAATAAGTTTTTAGTACAATATCAGGCATTTAAAATTGTTTCTTTTTTTTTAAACTATGATTTTTCTCTGTTGCTATTGACTGCTTCAGAATTCAGGATTACATTTTTAGTGCCAGTGAACTACAACAACAAAGACTTACCATTTTTTTAACCTGAAACCCTATGATTGATTTTCTGCTAAAGCAAACATTTATTCATGCACCAATCATTAAGTGGAATCTGGTATGAGAACTTAGAAAATACAGTTTCTGGATAGACCATTCACCATAAGGAGATGCATTTTATGCACTTATGTCCATTAAGCAGTTTATGACTGACTCATGATTTATTATAATCTTTCAAAAAGCAAGTAACTAAGTGATGAAAATTAATTGTGTTGAATGGGGTTTCGATGCCTAATTGAGTGAGGATTTCAGAGACAAATGCCTGTAATCTTACTACTTTGTTACTGAGCATTCAGATGCTGAATGTGGTGCTGTCCAACAGTGAGCCGTTAATAATATTGAAAGAAATTGCAACTTTAAAAAAAAGTTGCTTATTTCTAAACACTGAATCCCACACAGCATAACCTCTGCCAAATGAATTCAATATCAGACAGTTGTAGCTAAACCACAATTATAGGTTTTTGAAATGATGCATACTATTCACCTTTCTGTGTCTCTTTTTTTTGTAACAGAAATTTCTTAGGTTATGGTTTCATACAGTAAAGACGTGATTTTAACAGCCTACGGATTATGCAATAATTGCAAGTACATACAATGAGGATTGTATATGGTTATATAGTTGTGTTCATTAAGATGAGGTGCTTAGGTCATTCCTAGTCAGGGGAACTGGTCTTCACTCCATCAATAGCTCAGTCTGTAAATGAATTGTGTAATATGTTATTTAACCACACAGGCTAGGGAGGTTTTGGCTTTCATTGCTAACCTGTGCGGAATTAGCTGATTGCTGCTGTGTTTGCATTGAAGAAATTACAGTTGGCCTCATTGTCTGCAGCTAGGGAGATGAAAAAGTAGTCACAATTTCCATTCCCGATCACTATCCAAAGACCCTTGGTGAAAATACTGGACAAGATTGATTTGGCTGTGATGCTCCTCAGGCTTGAATTAGCTGCTGACACTTACTGCCTGGCTCACAAATGGTGAATAGTCGGTTGGTCAAGGTCCTGGTGGGCTTTTGGTGCTTGTGCACTGTAGCCAGAGTCACAACATCAGGAGAGAAGGCGAGGAGATTTTAGTGCATGTTTGTACTTGATAAAGCATGCAAATTTCTGTCCTTTAGGATAACGTAGAAAAATGCTAAAGCCAGATAAGGGGATAATAAGATTACCATCTAGAGATATTTTCTGAAATGTATGTACTTGACTTGTTCATCAAAGGAGATCATTTCTGGGGTTTATTAAAAGGAAACCTATGTGGATCACTGCCTAGGCTGAAAGTTGTCAGCATCCATTTTTTTTCTGAAGGGTGAATAGGTGGAAGTTTAAGTTTACTTTAACTTCATGACGCAAGTTCAATCTGTAGTGATCCATCTATACATCTCTTGGCTACAGCACAAATGGAAGTGCTGGAGCTTGTCAGGCAAGGTAGATTAATAAATAAATGGTAATAATGCAAATTAGATGTGGCTTGAAAAATGTGAAATACTATAAAAACAGCAAAAATCTATCAAATGTAATTAATCAAGGATTGAAGAAACGTTTCAAGGCTAATTTTCATGTCCTTGTTCTCAGATAAATTACAGTGTGATAACTTTACACAAGCAGTCAATAAATGTAGGTTTTTAAAAAAATGGAAAATGTTGACAAGTTTGACAATAGATGCCAATTCCAGTTAGGCCATTTGAGGTCCTTCAGAACTTGGTGATTTTTTTAATTGAGTGAAAGTTCAATTGACTATTGTGCTTTTTATTCTATGTACTATTTCTAGTAGCAAGTAGGTAGTATGTGTACATAGAGCATCTATGTGTTAGTTTAGCATAAATTATCTTGGGTGGTAACACTTTATTGGGATCATCTTATATGGCTTACTGATTTAGTTTAATTATCTGTGTGCTATAGACCTTGACCCTCCAATAGGTTTTCCCAATTTGGAAAAAAATACCAGACAAAAAGATAAATCATAGGCTAATTTTAATAAGTGGTTTTTATTTGCAAGAGATAATGTAATTATCTTTAATTTTCTAAAAATATTGATTTCTGGTATCCTTAACATGCTGATTTGTTTTTTGTGTTTTGTGATTTATATTTCCCTGCTAAGAATATGAGGTGAAATTAATGACTCACCAACCAAATCGTAACCTCCGGAATAGCATGTTTCAAAACCCCGTGCTCCAACAATTATGTTAGTGGGCCATTAATTATGGAGAAAACCATACATTCTCTAATTTTAGATCAAGAGGAATTTCTCACGCATGGTGTTAAAACTGACGGCCTGAAAATGACCCTACAATCGTAACAAAAGATGGTCATAGGAAGGACTATTGGGTCATTCAATGTTTGCTCTTTGCACTAGATGATTCAATTTTATGCACCACCCTCCCCAAACTCGAGTAATGCTAACTTCTGAAGGAAGCAAAAAAAAACCTGGTCAATTTCAGGAGAAACTTGAGGCAATCTAACAAGCTCCATGAGACCGTGGTTGCCCATGTCATTTTGATGAGTTCAACCAACTCCCCACACCCCCACCCACCCTGAAAATATGTTGAAATGTTCTCCTCACTCAGAAATGATCAAGCCCCTTATTAGAGGACAGGAGTGTTCCCATACTGAGAACATCTAGCAATATCCTGTTTGAGAGGGTGACAACTATGGAAGAAAACAAATACTTCTTGGTATCTAATCTTAAATATGTCATGGTATCATTGCCTACATTTTTTTTATAGGTAAGCCTTCTATTCATACTATTGCTCTTTATTTCAAATATCTTGTCCAAATGAAATAAATTTTGTCCTTTAAGAACAGTGTTGTCCAATAAAAATCACTGGTGTGGCTATATGCACTAATTTTGGTAGAAAACTCCTTACATTCACTCACACAATACAGGTAAATATACTTCACGTATATATTTCCTGAACAAACATCGACTGCCATTCAATGTGAAATGTTGCAGTCTTTCCCTTTCACTAAAGTTTGGAATTCTGACATGAATTTGTCAGAAACAGCACATCTTAGCGCAGTTTCTAGTATTTGCCCAGCATTTGCGAGCAGTACTTTGACTTCATCAGGGTGATTGCTGAGAATGTGGACTTGCACAACCAACTTGAGCTGAACATGTAACTGACCAAAGATATAAGTTCTGAAGATGAGAAATTGTTTCAGAACCTTTTCCTGATGATTGAGAGTTGATTTCAGTCGCAACATTTCATGCAATCTTTTCTGTGAATTGACTGGAAATTTTCTGTCAATTCAGAATGTACATGTTTGAAATGTTTTTTTTCAAATTATCCATGTTATTCTCAGCAAACGACTGCACATTGTGAAATTTCCATCCAACTTTCGCCTAATTTTGACCCCTTTTGACTGGAGGTTCCACTGGAGCATCAGTCAGCTCTCCGAAAGAACTATTGGTGGAAACTGTTGCCGTTTCTCGTTCTCTTGTGACAAATCTATCCATTTGAAAATCTGTTCAAATCCAACTAAATGTGCAACAATAATGTTGTCTGCTTTACATTTGCGCACAATTGCTGTGTTTCAAATTGGTAGGTTGCTTTTCCTTTCACCTGTAACCAGAGTAAAAACGCTGGATTTCAGAGGCATGAAAACACCATCAATATTGTACGGAGAGGGGAGCTGGCATTAGGGTCTGCTTGACCAATTGGAATAAACACTCCAGGTTAGCAGAAGAAAGCAAACCCAGCCAATGATGAGCAGCTCCAACAGGGCACGTCATCGCAAAGGGCAAGCAGCATCCAACCTGTATGGAGAGCAGCGGCGGGGTCTTTTTATTTTTCTTTTGTGAGATGTGCCAGACCTGCTGCCCATGACTGACAGTTCCCCTCTCCGTATATTGTTGCTGATGTTTCCATGGTGCTGAAGTCTAGCGTTTTCACCCAAATTGCATACTATTTTAACAGATAACCAAGCAGTAACCATGGAAGTAAAGCACACAGATTGATCAAAAACACTCTACTTTTTGTCATACATTTTGCCTACAAATGTACAAAAAGGTTGAAGTACTCCAAAATACGCTGTGCGAATATTGAATATTGAGATCACATGCCCAACGATGTGTCTATTACTCATTTTTATTTACGAATCCGAAATGCAATTGGCCACATTTGGCTAGTGGCTAACATGTTGGTCAACCCTGTTTAAGAATTTTAGAAAGCTTTACTGTGTCTCCTCTGATCCTTCATTTCTTCAAAGTGTAAAATCTTAAGCCTATCCTCATAAACCATGAGGTCTAAGTTTAAGCATTCTCTTTGTTGCCTTCCTTGGACTCTCCCCAGAGTATCAATATTCATCACCAGATGTTGGGACCAAAACTGGGTACTATACTCCAACTGGGTACTATACTGCTGTATATATGCCTTATATAACCCAAGTATAGTCCTTTTAGTTTCATACTTTATTCATTTTTCAATACTCGCTAGAATCCTATTTGTTTTTCCTATAGTCCACATTTTTGTCTTTCTTTATCAGAAAGGTTAGAGGCAACAGCAGACTGATATTGGAGGTAGATGAGGAAGATAAATGTCATTCAGACAACGGATTTAGCTCATATCCCTTATTTCAAGTTTTGCTTCAGAAGAGATAAAATAAAGGTGATATGAGGAAATCTCATTTAACTGTGCAGCCTTCAATTAATATTTGCACTGAGCCTGAGCTTTGTTCTTAATTCATTGTCTAGTAACAAGGAAAATGTAGAACATTGGAACAACAATTGTTGAGTTCTGGAATAATTATTCAAGTAAGACCGTTATTTTTTTTTATGTTTGAGATACTGAATTGTGGGTTGCAGTACATCGCTGAACCATAATACAGAATTGAAGAATGATAAAATGTTCTCTTTTTGGTCAGGAAGCAAATTAGGGAGAAGGAAGAAATGGCAGAAAAGGCACCAAGACGAAATAATAATTGTTAACTAATGTCTATTGTATATGTGTAGTGACAATGATAAAATCCAAAGTAATCAAAAAGGGAATACAGGGTGATTAGCATCACTATGCTCATTTGTTGATATTACAGTTGTTTTAGAATTAAAATCCTGAAAAAATAGATTCTGAATAAAATACGTGACTGGAAGTGGAATCTTTCCGTCTGTTTTCTTCCTGAGCACATTCTAATATCACAATCATGTTTGCAGTGGTGCATGTAAGTTTGTGACTTTCTTACTCCAGTTAGCCCACCCCTCACTATGTATTATCTCTGTTTAATTGGTGTAATGTGGTATTTTTTATAATTTGGTACAGCCAAATTTCCCTATTGAATTCGTCTAGTCAAATTTGGAATGGAGCAAGTTAAGAAGATCCACTTCATGTTTTGTATGTGCAAAATGCTTATTTAACTATGTGCTGCACGTCAAATGGTTAATCATTGATATAGTCTGCAGTATGGCTTTCTGAAGGTGATTTCTTTTTTATATATAGGTGTGAATCAGATAACCGTTACCTTGGCAACCCACTCAAAGGAACCTGCTATTGTAAGTATTTTGGTTTGTCTTTCAGGCTTTTGTGGGCAGGGTAGAAGTCTATTGACTATATAAGTACCCATTAATCATTAATTAAAGGAGAAGCAAAGGGTGAGTACTTCTTGTTCAAAGGGCTCCTCCCCTTTTTTATATAAGGAAATTATACTCCAGATATTTCTTTGCTGTTTTCGTAGAATCATAGAAAGTTACGGCACAGAAGGAGGCCATTCGGCCCGTCGTGTCCATGCCGGCCGAAAAAGAGCAATCCAGTTTAATCCCACTTTCCAGCAATTGGTCTGTAGGTTACGGCACTTCATGTGCATATCCAAGCACATTTTAAATGAGTTAAGGGTTTCTGCCTCTACCACCCTTTCAGGCAGTGAGTTCCAGACCCCCACCACCCTCTGGGTGAAAGAATTTCTCGTCAACTCCCCTCTAATCCTTCTACCAATTACTTTGAATCTATGTCCCCTGGTCACTGATCCATCTGCTAAGGGAAATAGGTCCTCCCTATCCACTCTATCTAGTCCGTTCATAATTTTATATACCTCAATTAAATCTCCCCTCAGCCTCCTTTGTTCCAAAGAAAACAATCCCAGCCTATCCAATCTTTCATCATAGCTAAAATTCTCCAGCCCTGGCAACATCCTCATAAATCTCCTCTGTACCCTTTCTAGTGCAATCACATCTTTCCTGTAATGTGGTGACCAGAACTGTACGCAGTACTCAAGCTGTGGCCGAACCAATATTTTATACAGTTCTAGCATAACCTCCCTGCTCTTATATCCTATGCCTCGGCTAATAAATGAAAGTATCCCGCATGCCTTTTTAACCACCTTATCTACCTGTCCTGCTACCTTCAGGGATCTGTGGACATGCAATCCAAGGTCCCTTTGTTCCTTTGCATCTCTGTGTCCTCCCATTTATTGTCTATTTCCTTGCCTTGTTTGCCCTCCCCAAATGCATTACCTCACATTCTTTAAAATTTGAATTTTAACACCACCATACAGAACTTTTGAAAGGATCTATCGCTCTCCTCAATTATAAGAACCATCCCAAAATGGCTGTGTTGCAAGCAGCAGGGGGCAGGACTTCAGATCAGTCTGGGGGATGCTCTGGAGCCAGTTAACTCCAGGAAACCATGCTACAAACTGGGATTGTAAATTTCTCAGCCTGCAGTATGGTTTCCCAGGTCAGGTAACTACGAAATATACAGCTGCACTCTCTGCTGTTTGTAAAGGAGCAACTCCAGGATGCATGTGGTGCATCCCCTTAATTGATGTCATTGGAGAGGCCTAGCAGAGAGGGAGTCCTTTACAGTACTATAACATTCATTTTCTCATTTTAAAAAAAAATCAAAAAGAATCTGGTGAGGGTATAATTTTATTATGTATAAAGGGCGGAGTTTGCACAAAGCGTATTGTCCCATACCACTTTCTTTAAGCCAACATCCAAAGCAGATATAAATGAACTTGTAGCAATACTATTAAATTGTTCGGCTGCTCTTGTGAACAAATATAGCATTGTTATCATAGAATTATAACTGTTCCATTGAATGGTCTGATATTGGGCAATTATTTGTTGACATTGTTAATGACTCTTTCCTCATTTAACATGTTAGATGGTATATGAAGAGAGGATAATGTATTTGATTTAGTACTTAGAGGCCAGATATTATCTTCAGATCGTTACTATGTGGCGGAACATCTGGGTAATAGTTATCATTGGTATTGTTAGATTTCAATTGCTGAGGTGACATAATAAAGGTAAGGGGAGATTTGATACAGGTGCTCAAAATCATGAACCGTTTTGACAGAGTAAATAAGGAGAAACTGTTTCCAGTGGCAGAAGGGTCCGGTAACCAGAGGATACAGATTTAAGGTGATCAGCAAAAGAGCCAGAGGTGATATGAGGAAACATTTTTTCATGCAGTGAGTTGTAATGACCTGGAATGCACTGCCTGAGGGGGTGGTGGAAGCATGTTCAATAGTAACTTTCAAAAGGGAATTGGATAAATATTTGAAGGGAAAAAATTTACAAGGCTATGGGGAAAGAGCAGGGGAATGGGACTAATTGGATATCTCTTTCAAAGAGCCAGCACAGGCACAATGGGCCGAATGGCCTCCTGCTGTTCTTACTATGAATACTGCTGATGACTTAATGTTAATACCCAATTTCAGCAGGGCTAAATTTTCAATTTATGAGGAACAATTTCGGGGAGGTACATTGGGGTATGCTATTGAGTAATAATAACTGTGATACAAAAGAAACATTTTTTAAACCATTGCTAAAGGACAAAGAAGCCATTTATATCCCAAGGAAAAAAGGAGGGCTCAACATAGTGAGCTCTAAATGGCTAAATAGGGATCTTTATAGTGAAATTAATCTTTAAAAAAATCACTATATGCAAAAGGTGCAATTGTCAATCAAATAGAAACTGCTTTAAAAAAATGAGAAGGGGAACTATTGTGAATGATTAGGAATGCTAAGATGAGATCAGAAAAAAAAGGGAACAATTGCATTAGGGATGGCAAGGCATTTTTCAATTCCAAGTCAGAAAACAATCCAGGACCATGTTCACTGAAGGATTTGTCAGGACATTTTATCTGCAAAGATAAATACATGGCTGATAAACTAAGTAAAAAAACCTTTGCACCAGTTTTCACTTCTGAAGATGATGCCACACTCCCAGTGCTACAGGATAGGTGTCTAGCTAAATTTACTTCATTTGAAGTAATGCGGAAACTCAGGCAAGTTAATACTTTGTGAGGATACCTGTTAAAGATAATGGATCAAGAAAGAGACCTGGGGATAGCAGCTGATCACTTGTTTCAAGGTACACAAATGGTGTGAGGTGGCTGTAGGAAAAGCAAATTGGGTTTTGGGTGATATCACTAAGATCATTGAGTATAAAGTTAAAAGTACTATATTCTATATAAAGCTTTGTCCATACTTTGAGCATTGTATCCTTTTTGGTTCCTATCAAGTCTCTAGAGAGGCTGCAGAGGGAGGCAAATGGAATGGTACCAACTCTCAGAGCAGTAAGTCATGAGGAGAGACTCCAAGAAGTAGGCTTGTTTTTATTTTGGAGAAACATAGGCGTGGAGGCAATATGATTGAAGTTTTCAAATTGATGAAGGAATTGGTTACAGTGCAGTTAGATAGGTTATTTGAAATGGATAGAAATAGTAAGCCCACAGCTGTTGCTTGTTTGATTGCCTTCAGGGATGAAAGGAATTTCCCAAAGTTCCTCCCTGAATTATGCTGCAAGTTCTATACTTTATTCTTTTGCCTCTCCCAGGAGACAGCATTGCTGGGGGGTTAGGTGAATGATGTGATAGAGCAGGTTTGATGGTCCTCATGATCCTTTCTTTCATTTTCATACATCCTTAAAACAACAATAAAAACAACAACTTGCATTTACATAGTGCCTTTTAACAAAGGAAAACATCCCAAGGTGTTTCACAGGACCATAAGCAGACTAAAATTGACATCAAGCCAAAGAAGGTGATATTAGGATGGGTGACTGAAAATTTGGTTAAAGAGGTAGGTTTTACAGAGGTTCTTAAAGAAGGAGAGAGAGGTGGAAAGGTTTAGTGAGTGAATTCCAGAACTTAGGGTCTATATGGCTGGAAGCCCAGCCACCAATGGTGGGTAGGGCTGCAACCCTCTAGAATTGACCTGAAGTCTCCAGAAATTGAAGATTAACCTCCAGGACACTGCTGCAAGCAATCCTGCAGAAAAATCATAGGGGCATTAAATAAATGAATCTATTTATTACGTAGGAAAGTTAATTATATGAAAATATCTCCAAAATTGTCAGACCACATGTAAAACATTCCTGGGCTTAATTATGCTAAACAGATGTCAAATTATATTCGTTTTTTTTTTAAAAAATCATTCAAAATATACCATTTACACTGAAAATTGGAAATGGAACAAATAAGGTGTATGAAACTTAACATTTTTCATTGTAGTATGTTATGATCATCATTTGCAGTGTTTAGACTAATTGTGTTTCTTTTAATTTTATTTGAATACTTACGTTTATTAGTTATAAAAATATTTCAGATGAGGGAGGAAGGGTGTTTGGATGATTCTTGACTGTCAGTAAATCGGGTAATGAGTCTTTACGCTTTCCAATTGACGTAGGAAGACATGGCGCCGGGAGGGTGAACATGTTGGGCAACCAATGGCGGGAGCGTGGGGGTGGTTGGAAGTCACGTAATGGAAATCTCCTGGAATACGTCCAACCAGAATTGGCAACCTTAATGGCGGGGCAAAGGGAGTGGGAGATGCACAAGAGGCTAGAGTTGGAGGAGTGCAGATTTTTTAGAGGGATGTAGGGCTGGAGGTGGTCACAGAGATTGGGAGGGGCGAGGCAATGGAGGGATTTGAACAAGAGGATGAGAATTTTTAAATCACGGCATTGGTGGATCGGGAGTCAGTGTAGGGCAGCGAGCACCGGGGTGGTGGGTGAACGGGACTTGGTGCTAGTTAAGAGTTGGGCAGCTGAGTTTTCGATGAGCTCAAGTCTATGGAGGGTGGAAGACTGGAGGCCGGCCAGGAGAGCATTAGAATAGTCAAGTCTGGAGGTAACAAAAGCATGGATGAAGGTTTCAGCAGCAGATAAGCTGAGGCAAGGGCGAAGACGGGCGATATGGAGGTGGAAGTAGGTGGTCTTTTTGATGGAAAGCATATAAACTCAATATGATGTGACTTATACATAATATATTTGTAAGTTCATCTGGACTCATTCTGTAGTAAATAATATTGAAGATCCATTTTTGATATATTGAGCTAGCACCACTTTCAGATTCAATTTCTACCCATGAAGGATAATTCTGCAGAACAATAGACTCATGTAATGATGGGTGCAAGCTGATAACCTACTCAGGTCAAGAGTCATACAGTGGAACAGTATAAGTTTGTCACCACCTTCCTCTACATTGTCCATTTCATTAGTGAGTTAACCATACAAAAAATGCAGCACAAATGTTTTTCAGTTGTCAGTGTCCACTAACATTGTTGCATAACCTTCAGAGTTAACACTGCATAGACATTTATATGCCCCACCTGCAGAATCCCCAGTAACTAATATTTGTGCTGTTGATTTGGAATATAACACATCTTTCTCAACTTGTTATATACTTCAAACAGTAACTTTTTATGTTTAAGATATAACATAATGCAGAATTAAAAAGATTGGGAGTCCTTTCATTGTCATTTTTAATTTGTCAACCAGAATAAATAAGCAGCAGCAGGTTACAGAGCATTATTTACTTAAGATTTAGGAACACGTATATTTACATCCATAGAAGATGGAGTAAGGAAAAACTAGTGCATGAGTATTATACAGCAACACAATTATGAATTAATAGCAAAAATAGAAATTCTATACCCTAAGATCATGTTTGTAGTTTTGCTCACATGATCTGGATGGCACTCTTTTTCGATAGATTAATTTTTCTCACAAGCCAAAAACCTTTCAAATGAATCAGTAAAATATGATATTCTTAATTAAGGCTTGGAAAAATCTTCATTTCATTCGTCTTTTCATATGAGCAGAGAACAGTAATGCATAGTTTTTGCATTAAAGGTGATTTTAAAAAGAGACCTAGATCAAAAATGAACAGGGATTCATAGAAAATAATTGGGGGGGTCAATAGCAATAAAAGTGATGCCAATGATGACCTTTATAAAGTTACAAACTTACAGCACAATTACAATAACAATTCAAGTGTAAATAGTGAGGAATTATTTATTTTGACTTTTGAATTTAAAAACTCCTCTGGCTTTCATTCTTACTGTCTTTCTGTAGGCACTTATGCCATATTATTGACTTAGCATGCCAAAATACATCCTGTATATAAAAACAAATATTAATGATTTTGAATTGTTTTAGGCTAGTTTGTTAGCTAATGCTAGAGATATGTGATGATAGACCGTCCACAACTATTCTTGAAGTGCCCACCTCATTTCCTTAACTATTCTCGACTACGGATTTCAGTGAGTACAAGTTGCATAAATACTTCTAGAAAGCATTTAAAACCTGCTGTTGTGCTTTTTGTTGCCTTCACACAATGCTGTGAAAGCATCTAAAATTCCATGTTGCCGTCTAAAACTAGAAAAACTTTTTTCCCGTCTTTTCTTAGATAACCCGAAAGCTTGTCACCCCATTCTGGCCTTGTAAAAAGCATGGCGACCAATCAACCTTTTGCATTTTTGAGGATCAAGGACATCACACCTGCTTATACTAATTGGTCTTGGGTTTCTCAGTGAAACATTGACCTCTCCATCAAAGAAATTAAACATGTATGAAGTTGGATAAAAACATCTGTCAATTGAGTAGACATCAATGTCTGCATTTGGCGATATCAAGAACATGCATCAGTGTCAATCTTTATGCCTCTTTACAACTTGAGTTTTCATTTCTTGGCTAAAAATATCATTTTTGTTGGAATAAGCAGATGTACCAGACATAGCAATTAATTTCTGCTTGCCTTGCGTGTAACCAAGAGTTTATCTGTCAGATATTTAGTAAGCTGCGCCTCCGTTTCAGTACATAAAAGCAGGGTTTTCATTGACACAAGCTTGAAATTTGGCAAATCACTAATACTGAACTTCACTGACTTTGTGGCTGCTGTTCTTTCCCTTTTTGCATACTCTTTGATTTACTAAAGTGCCTGTCAAAAATGGGACTCTTTCCAAATGTCCAGATAAACATTTTCTTATGTCAATGAAGGTATTGGTTAGATCAGCAGATGTTGTAACTTTAGATTCTTTTATACCCGTTCTGTAAACAATGGCATTCTTTAAAATCCTGTTGTACATCATCTACAGAAGAATTCACTCATACCTCTCCATAACCTTGTCAGCCTTGGCTCAGTGGTAGCACTCTTACCTCCGCGTCAGAAGATTGTAGGTTCAGGTTCACTTCAGATACTTGAGCACATAATCTAGGCTGACACTTCAGTGCAGTACCGAGGGAGTGCTGCACTGTCAGAGGTGCCGTCTTTCAGATGAGATGTTAAACCGAGGACCAATCTGTCCCCCAAGTGGACATAAAATTCTCATGGCACTGTTCGATGAAGAGCAGAGAAGTTCTCCCCGGTGTCCTGGCCAACATTTATCTCTCAACCAACATCCTAAAACATCTGGTTGTGTGTGGGACCTTGCTGTGTGCAAATTGGCTGCTGTGTTTCCTACACTACAACGGTGACTACGCTTCAAAAAAGTACTTCATTGGCTGTAAAGTGCTTTGGGTACCCTGAGGTTGTGAAAGATGCTATGTAAATGCAAGTTCTTTCTTTCTATAGAATACTTCATTAATGGGGATCAGCAAGTTGCATGCCAGAAAAAAATAAGGCAACAAGAGACAGCTGAAAATTTGTAAGCTCTTTTGCATTCCAGAAAGCTGTCAATTCTCTAGGCCATGACAGCTAGACAGCCAAGAAATGAGAAAGGAGTTGCCTTTCTTTGAGAAGGTTGATAACATTTGCTTCCTAGTTTACATATTGTGCAGGTGCTGAAGATCTTCAATTTGAGTTTTCAAATTGGTCTCATAAAGATTATTTGCAGGACTTAGGTAGCACCTTAATGGTAGATTAATTGTACTTCATCTATTTTTGTTCATCCCTGAAGAAGAAATGTCATTTCTGTCTTTTCTGTTACATCACTGAGGAAACCATATTCACAAGTTCTCAGCCATTGACAAATGGATTTCCACCACAATGCTCAAGATTTATTGATATTGCTGAAAACTCAGACAGACATTGATCCTGTCAGCTGTTAATTCAGCCACTATAATGATCTAGATGTAGGCTCATTCTACATTCTAACAATGATATATCTCTAAAGTTTCATGATATTCAAATCTTTGATCTTTTGATCAAGATACTAGTCCACAAAAAGGCTGAAAAGTTATCCCAGTTTTTGTAACCACATAATCTCCATTTCTAAGAACATTCTATGACTCTGGATCATTGAAATTTCCCTATGATGTTTTATTTGTTCTTCTGAATTAGATGTAGTTCCCATTTTCCTGGCTGATCAGCATATATAAACTGAACAGGGGCTTGAATTGCTGTGTAATTTTGAAAACGTAGTGAGTTTGCTAAGGTTTTCCTCTCTGCTGTGATCAAACTTTGAATGTCAACTGAACCGATGAGATCATAGATGTGAAAGACTTTTACATATCATTTCCATTCTGCTGTTCTGTCATGTAGAGGAAAAACTACAAAATGCAACTGAAGATGCACACCAGATCCATCAGAATTTTAAAGAGGAAAAGATTAACATTGCATGTAGAGATCATTTTTTAGGTTGGAAAAGTAAGGTAAATGAGCATTTTACAGGATTAACAAAAACAGAGGGGAGGACAACAGGTTAGGCGTGCATTAAATATGTTGAATACTAATATGAAAATAGCTGCTAATGGGTTAAAAGCACGTGAATGGATTTTCTTCTTAACTGGAAAGAGGTGAAAACTGCTGGATGACGTACAAAGGCCATGAGAAAGACAAAAGATGAGTAAAGTATTTCCAGAATGGAAAGAATCAAAATAAAATTTGAATGGAAGAAACTGGCAGGAAAATGGGGAAGCATCTAAGGCTAAAGTTGATAAATTCACTGTTCAGAATAGAGGGCAATTGAATGCCTAGGAGGAAAATGAGATACTAGAGCCTTCTTTCCGAATGCGCACTCCAAATATGGAGCGTCACCCACCAGCAGAACATGTTGGAAAATTGCGGGCAGGTTTCCCATATATAGCCATAATTCGTTTTAATGGATGGAAAATGAATGAATAGCATTGTCCTATTCTAACGATGTACATCTAAAAGTTAATTCTGACTTCCAAAGACCTGCATATTAACATGCTAATGAAATAAAATGATGGATATTAAAAGGTGACCTCTTGGACAGACTTTAATCTGGAAATAATTCTGAATCCTTGGTCATGGAAGCGCTAGGTGGTGCACATATATATATATATATAAAACATTTTCAATAAAATGTTGAACAATGTAAAGTGTACTCCTTTGCCAGTGATTTCAGCTGATTTACAAGCTACATTTTTTTTTTGTAATTAATATGAAATACTTCTATGGAAGCACTGACAGGTGGTGGCTATTAAAATGCCTTTAGTAATGTCTGTAATAAGTTTGTATAGGATAAGCTTAATGCAAAATTGGAAAAGCCAGTTGAATAAAGAAAGTATAACCAAAACTACAGGATCTGAAGAAATTACCGTTTGGCCAGGTTGTGATAGATTTTCACAAAGGATTTGATTGAACCAACAGCCAAATTATACTGAGCAATATCCTTTTTGATCTTATCGTCAAGGTATGGAGTGCAGGCACTTATAAGCTTCAGCTACCAAATATGATACAAAATGCATCACAAACTAGTAAGGTTTATCAGAAAATGGTAATGCATAAGGAAGGAAAGCTTAATCCTGGGGTAAACCAACAAAATAGCACAAAATAATTCTAGCTCTTCATTTTTATTTGGGAAAAGCATTTCTTGGATATTCTTCCAGCTCCTCATGAAACATTTGAATGAATCATTTTGAATTAGGGATTCAGACATCTGCATGGTGAGTTCTGCATTTTAGTGTCGGCCATTTTCTTGACTCAAGTCAAAACTAGCCCGGATAATCAATTTTTTTAAAAATGTTTAAAGTCTACATTGAACATACTGGTCATGCTAATCAACTAATCCAAGAGTTGTCTTTGCCATCAAGGCTTACTAGTGACAAATCCTTGAATTGCCCAGAGCTGTATCTCTCTGCAAGATCTGTCCAGAGTGACATTGCAGCTATTCTCATAATCGGAGGGGCAGAGCACACTTGAAAAGAATTAAGCCACCTCAGAGGGGAATAATGTTACTAAAGTGATCCACAGACATTGACTTTAATGAGTTCTTTGTTTTCTATATACATCTGGTTGTTTCAGATTTCTCTTTGCATCCAATGATAAACGTTTGGGCTCCTCAAAGGCTCAATTGGTAGAACCATTTCATTCTGCAGTCAAATAGAACAAATTTAGTTCCTGGTTGTTATGTGCTGCCATCAGCTATGGTAGTGCTGGACGCCTCAACATCTCCTGGCTCCTGATCACTATCCAGAAGCCTGGTGTTGGAAGTGGATAGATTCAGGCATTGGGTAAGAACAGGGTCTGGCTTGGCTGTGCTGGTCTTCATGGTAAATTAGCCTGCCAGTGCTCACTGTAAACAATAGTATGGGTACTAGGTTGATGTGCCAGAGGGAAACCACAGCAACGTTTGTCCTCTTCAAGACAAAAGATTAGAGGAGAAAATTGTAAGAATTACTGTAGAAAAAAAACATATAAATTATTGAAAGAAAACTGTACTTTTGAGATGGCACTGCCTCCTTGCTGCTCATGATTGCTTAACATTCTACTTGAATATTTCATATTTATCCCGCCTCATTCTTTTATATCTTATGAGCCTCTCAATCAGACAGATGTATTTCTTGGATCACACTGATGTCACACTCCATTTTGCTAAACCTCTTGCTACTTTTATACTTTTATTGGGCTCTTAACCTTTCAAGATATTGATTCCAATTCCAGCAGCAAAAATAATCCATGGGTGTTCAAAGCACAAAATATAGTTTCTTATTTCCAGACGTTTTGGATGTTTTCCTATCGCAGAGGCTATTTTAGAGAATGTCCACTACCTCAAAAGTTAAAATATTTCTACTCCTAGCAAAATCTAGTGTTAATTTCCAAAATACTTTTGAAAAGATTAAAGAAGATATAATTGAAAAATATTACATTGGTTTTTATCCCCCTCTCTTCTGTCCCTCCTCCTTCTTCCACTCTTCCTCTTCTCAATGGCTACTGCTCCCTTCTCTATCATTCCCATACTCTCCTACCTCCTCTTCCCCTTTACCCTACCCCCTCTTCTCTTTTCTTCTGCCCGCTGTTTCCCTACCTCCTCTTCCCCTTTTCCCTACCGCTCTTCCCTTTTTTTTCCCCCTCTTCCCCTCCTTTTCCCTCTGCCCGTCCTGCCTCTTCCCCTTGCCAACCCCGCCCATCCCGGTCTCCTTCCTCTTACTTTGCTTCGCTCTCTACTATACCACACCATATTTTCCTCATCTTCACACATCCTCTCCCCTCCCCCTATTTGTTTTCACCCCCTAAGCTTTGTCCTTCCCTTTCGCTCACTGCCTCTCCTCTCCGCATGTCCTCCTCTCTACAATTCTTTTCTCCCCCTTCCTCTTCCTCCCTTTCCCCCCCTTCGACTTCCACTTTCCCCATCCCACACCCCTTCCCATCCCTTATCTTCCATCTCCCCTTCTCACCTCCCACTTGCTCTCCAGTATTCCCTTACCTATCTCCTTTCTGTCTGTCTGTCTTTCTCTCCGTTTCCTTCCTCTCTTCCGTCTCTTTCTCTCTCTACCTCTCTCCTCTTCCCCTATACTCCTCCTTTTCTCCCCTTCCTTTCTCCCCCATTTTCTCGCCCCCACTCCCCTTTTGTCTCTCCTCTCCGCCCCCACTCCCCGTTTGTCTCTCCTCTCCGCCCCCACTCCCCGTTTGTCTCTCCTCTCCGTCCCCACTCCCCGTTTGTCTCTCCTCTCCGCCCCCACTCCCCGCTTGTCTCTCCTCTCCGCCCCCACTCCCCGCTTGTCTCTCCTCTCCGCCCCCACTCCCCGCTTGTCTCTCCTCTCCGCCCCCACTCCCCGCTTGTCTCTCCTCTCCGCCCCCACTCCCCGCTTGTCTCTCCTCTCCGCCCCCACTCCCCGCTTGTCTCTCCTCTCCGCCCCCACTCCCCGCTTGTCTCTCCTCTCCGCCCCCACTCCCCGCTTGTCTCTCCTCTCCGCCCCCACTCCCCGCTTGTCTCTCCTCTCCGCCCCCACTCCCCGCTTGTCTCTCCTCTCCGCCCCCACTCCCCGCTTGTCTCTCCTCTCCGCCCCCACTCCCCGCTTGTCTCTCCTCTCCGCCCCCACTCCCCGCTTGTCTCTCCTCTCCGCCCCCACTCCCCGCTTGTCTCTCCTCTCCGCCCCCACTCCCCGCTTGTCTCTCCTCTCCGCCCCCACTCCCCGCTTGTCTCTCCTCTCCGCCCCCACTCCCCGCTTGTCTCTCCTCTCCGCCCCCACTCCCCGCTTGTCTCTCCTCTCCGCCCCCACTCCCCGCTTGTCTCTCCTCTCCGCCCCCACTCCCCGCTTGTCTCTCCTCTCCGCCCCCACTCCCCGCTTGTCTCTCCTCTCCGCCCCCACTCCCCGCTTGTCTCGCCCAAGCTTACAATCTTAGTAATCATGTCTTCCAATTTCTAAATAGCCGTGTATTTCCTTCACAGCTTAAAATTTGTATTTTATTAAAGTTAAAGTAAGGCTAAGGGCCAAAGCTGAAAAGAATAAAAGAGATAAGCTAAATCAGGATTAGGAGATACCAAACTTGGGTTTTAAAAGCCTGAACATTGCAAGAAAAAGGAAAGACCGAGGAAGGCAAGAAATTCCATAGTTTGGACATTCTGTGAATAAATTAGTCTGACTAGGTGACTGCACAATTTTTTTAACATTTCAACATAATAAGGATATATTAAGGAGGAAGAGCATACAGCTTTGAAAAAACTAGAGGAAAATTCAGAGGAGAACTGGCAATAGAAATATTGATAAAATAGAAAAAGACGGGAAAGGTTTCTTATAGCCTGTGCAAGAATGTGACATTGTAAAGTGGTTCTCCAAATTTGATTAACTTGGTCTTCCTACAAAGTTAAAGCCGTTGAAGGGAAAAGAGGTGTTTGTTGCAAAGAGGAAATCAAACGTGTTGCGAAAGCTTTAGCAATAGAGATGTACAAGTTCCATTTGAAAGGAAAGGAGATTGTGAGGCATGAAGTATTCAGAGATGAAGAACAATTAAAGGTGAGATCAAAAATAGGGTGGTAGCTGATGGCTAAATTTGCGAGACATGAAGAAACAGTGTCTCTGAAGATTTGAAAGAAACAAGATTTTGCATTACATATTTGAAAGGCGTGGACACATTCACAATGCAGTGAATTAGCCACTGTGCCAAGGACTGAAGGATATGAGCACACCGGACTTGTGATCTGGAGAAATTTAATGAATGTAGTGGTGCCATTAGCGAGAGAGTCGATAGGATTGGATTTTGAATGGAAGAGGTCATTGATTTGAAAAAAGAATGGCATGGGTCAGAGGATAGAGCCCTGGGGAACATCTGAGTTATGCAAGGAATCAAAGGATAAGCCTCTGCCGAGAGAAATCAACTGTAACACAAATGCAGCAATTTGAGATAATCATGAACATAGCTGGTAACTTGTTCAAAGGTGCATGATGCTGACCCTGTCAGAGGCTTTGGAGATATTCAAGGCACGGATAGATGGTTTACCAAGTTGTTGTTCACCAGTGCATTTAACAATGTGTACCATGTGCAGTAAGATCATCAGTGGAATACCCATGCCACAAACCATATCGAAGATGGAGATTAGGCCAGAATTTTCAAGAAGATTGATAACTTGAGGGTTAATAACAGCCTCCTTAACTTTACAAATCATCGATATAAGGGCAATAGGGAGGTAATTAGAAAAGTAAGAGTGATTGCTTTTCTTGGAGATAGGGTTATCTCTTCCCTAGTATCTCCTCTTGAAAATATAAGATCTAATGGCTCAATCATTTAATTCCTTGAATAATTCTTGTTCTCCATTTTACCATTTCCAGTGCCCTATGATTTTCTACAGACATGATCAGAATTTGAAGCAATACCCCAATTTTGTCAATCGTATCAATTATCTTTGGATTTATACATACGCTGAAGCAATGCTACGTTCATGTTATCAAATTCTGCAAACTGACCTCCTCTTGTTATCATAATTATTATTTTTAGCAGGTACATACATGCGTTGCCTAAGATATTATGTAATGTTGCAGTGGCATCTTGAAATCTTGAAAAGTATGTCAGTATAGACTCTGTTGATTCGATTCAACTCGACTGACTTCACCACTTCAGTTCACTGTGCTACAGTGCTATTGTCATAGCCCTTGCACCCTAGATCCTAGAAAGCATTTGCTCTTGCCCTGATATCTAGGTAGAATGGCATAATGCACCCAGGATAATGAATGGAGGACAGTTTGTTAGATTATTCAAGCTACTAGGTCTATCCTGTGCTTCTGTGGGACTTTTGAAGTCTTCATAAGCAGCAGATAACACAGTGCTGAATATTGTTTTGGGCTTTTACATGTCAGATAATGTTATCAAACTGTAATAGTACAAGAGAATAGTAGTAATAACAAAACATTTTTTGCCATAGTCACTTTACTATCTTCCCATATAGTAAAAAATAAATAGATTGCAACTCTTGCGCCAACTTTTTAGTGTGGTAATTGTTGTTTGTTAACTAACTCTCTTCAGAAGTGCAAACAAACTGCCTTTGAAGGCTCCCGATCAACTTTATTGATTTGAAAAGCACAGGCTAATAAGTATCCCCCAAAACAATCACTGGAGCCAAGCAGTTGTTTAAGTACCTGCATGTTAAATTTAAAAAAAAACTCCAAGCAGATTTGAACAAATCACATAGCATGTTTGTATTTGCATTTGCATTGAGTTGCTTGGCTTCTCACTCAATCAAACTGCCTGCAGCCCAAACTGACTAGTCATCTATCGAGTTAAGCTGAGACATGTGAAGCTGGTTTTTAAACTCTTGGAGCAAACTTTTGGCCTCCGCTTCCAACCGTCATGTAAAGGCTCACCACCCATTCCTGTTGTCCTTTGTGAAATGTCTATGTTAAAGGTGCTATATAAATGTGAGTTGTTGATCCTTTGCAGTTATTGTTCATTAGTAATGGTTCCCTATTGAGGGTATGACAGGCAGTAAAACATAATTTTAACATTGCAAATGATATTGCTTAGGTAATCCACCGCTTGAGTGTCTACTGTCCAGAAATAAGTTGATGTGGAAAGTATTTTCCACTAGAAAATTGTTGTTTGCTTCTGCGTAATAGCACTTGCCAGACATCTCTTGCAGATGAAAACTGTCAAATTTCACTTTTTCCTTCTAGTTAGGAAATTGAACATAACCTAAGAATTTTGGTACCATACATAGTGGTTAATTTGATTGCACCTCATTTTGTAAAGTTATTCTCTAGATGTATTTGCAATGATAGTTTCTTGGTTAAGGGTTAATGAGGAAAGAATAGAATTACATATACTTACCTTCATCCTGCAATGTGACTGCAATGATAAGTCAGTTTATGTCCACCTTGTTACAGAACATGAAACTGTTAATCAATGGTATTTATGCATCCACATTTTTCTCAGTGTTGAAGTAGTATGTGGCTTAAGGTTAGAATAATTAAGCTGTGAACTTTTTTCATAGTACAGTGGAACTGATAAATTCAGTTTCATCAGGAAACTTGAATAACTGCAAAGTTTAAGGAGTTTATGTGAGGCATATTAGAAGTGCTATGGACATACTCCTAATTTACAATTTTTATATGACGCCTGAAAATATCTAAACGGAACTTTTTAAGAATCAGTAATTAAACCTAAGTGCATTAATATTAAACCTATGATTCATATTGAAAATAATTACTTGGTGTATAAGTTTCTTTATTGCACCTCATTCTACTTTTGATGAAGATCAACAGATAGGACTTATCAAAGAATTTTGTAATATGTACATTAAAATTCTCTACTTACAGCAGTAAAACATAATGGCTCAGAATTTGCTGGAGTGGGGCATCTTGTGGCATGCCCAGTTTTAGATTTTTTTCCCTCGCACTTCAGCTCAAATTTTTTGCGCTGCAAATTGCTGGAAGTGCGAGTTGATAAAAGTCAACAGGTTTGGGATCTTTGTGAATGACGGGGCCAACAGTCTATCTCCTTAACCAATTAAATTGAAGGATAGAGAAAGAAACAGAGGAGCGACAGAGAAAGAAATAGGGCGAATTAGAAACAAAGAGCAAAAGAGAGGGAAAGAAAGATTTAATTAAGAGAGAGAAAAAAGACACACAGGAAAAATAAGAAAAAAAGTATTCAAATTTTAAATTTAAAAACCTCTAAGAGCAATTTACTACCTGCAGGAGTGAGACTCCACTATTTCAATTGTTCCCTTTCTAAGCCTCTGAGGTTGAGTGGCATTGCATGAACATAAATCTAGTTATTAAACGGATCCTTACATTGTTAAATACCAGCCGTAACTTTCTGCAGCAAGTTTAATTTGTGTGAACAGCGCAAATGCAGCAATTTCTTGAAACTGACGGGGACGCTAACGGCAGAGCAGTGCAAATCGTCCTGGAATTTGTGATGATTCGCAACTCACTGGGTATCGCTTCCTTGCCACAAATTGCTTTTTGTTTTACATATTAATAACAGCATGTGCATTTAACTCACTGTTATTTTCCCAGCAAATTCTGGGTCAATAGTTACTACCAAGAAAAACTACTTACTCTACAGTTTTTTAAAAAAAATCTCCAGTGTCCCATTATGTGTTTTATTTAAAAATACAAATTAAAGTTCTTCAGGAAGTATCTATCTCATATCTTAAAATTAATAACAGAATACCCTGATGGCCAGTAAGAATTTTAATAGTTTGAAGAATAGTAAGATGATGATTATAAAAAGGCTCAGTAAAATCGATAGTCATAAAGTATATTGTCTCTCTTATTACTTAACCCTAGGGCCTATAAAGAGCTAAAACAGTCGTGTCAGTCAATACCCTTTATCTCAGAAGACTGGAGTTCAGATGCATTGCAAAGGAAGAGTAAAGGTCTTTTCTTGGTGATGGCTATTCAGCATAACAAGTGTATTGACTCTCTCAGCCTAATTCCTGTTGGACATAAAGCACAAAGTGAAGTGAAGTGCAGAGAGTTTCAGTTTTGGGGTTGAGATGTTTTGCTTGATAAAAAACTACTGTCATTATTGGCTATTACATTTTAGAAATCAAAACTTCATAAAGAATTACGTTTAACATCTTTCAGTTTACTTCAACCCGTCCTATGATTTTCAGTATAGTTATTTAAGCAGTAATGGTGTTGGCACCATTAGCAACATTGACTTGAAGGATTTACTGAGCCTGACCATGTCTAAAGAGCTGAATTAATGTGCACAGTTGAAGCAAACTGACTTTGGCTATGTCTGGGCTTCATAGCTTCTGTACTTCCAGCAATTTGCAGCGCAAAAATTTTTCGAGCTGAAGGGTGAGGAAAAAAATCTAACAAACGGGGCACACCACGAGATGCCCCACTCCAAATTCTGAGCCATTATGTTTTACTGCTGTAAGTAGATAATTTTAATGTATGTATCACAAAATTCTTTGATAAGTCCTATCTGTTGATCTTCTCTACATGTAGAATGAGGTGCAATAAAGAAACTCATAAACCAAGTAATTATTTTCAACATGAATCACAGGTTTAATATTGGTGCACCTAGGTTTAATTACTGATTCTTACAAAGTTCAGTTCAGTTTAGATATTTTCAGGCGTCATATAAAAATTGTAAATTAGGAATATGTTTATAGCACTTCTAATGTGCCTCACATGAACTCCTTAAAGTGCAGCACTCCCTCAGTACTACACTGGAGTGTCAGCCTGGATAATATGCTCACATCTGTGGAGTGAGACGAACCAACAACCTTCTGACTCAGAGGTGAGCATGCTACCACTGAGCCACGGCTGACACAAATCAACGGAAAGGTAGAAATAATTTTTACCTGAATCTTAATGGTTCTCTGGTCACAACAGTACTTCACTGAGTACATTTATAATATCTATTAGAGGTTGATTAACCCCATCATGGGGTGATTTTCATCTGACTACCACCTCATTCAAGGTGAAAAACAGGTTGGCCAGCAGACAACATTTAAAAAAAAAATCTCCTGGGCATTGGCTGCCTGAAGCCTGCCCGACTTGATTTTCAAGCTGGCCTCGAAATGGGTGGCCAGTGCTCTTACCCAAACCAGTATCCTATTTCAGTATTTAAATTGAAGTCCTGTGCCTGTTGTAGGACCTGAATGGCATTTCCACGTACCAATGGGCAGGGCATGCAGCGCGCATGCTCTTCCCAGTGGTGCCGAGTGGCCGAATCAATGGTACTGAAGGCTGCTCCTGAAATAGGTAAGTCTACGGTTTTTTGAGATTTTTGTGGGACCAGGAGGCGCATTAATGCATTTTTCAGTCCATTTACGCACCCCTGTGATTCTCTTTTCCCCACCCCACCCCCCCCCCCAATTCACCTTGAATTTCTGTCTTGGCTCCACAGATGAGCTAGCAGAATTCCTAACCCCTCTTTCCCCCCCCAACTAGAGAGCTGCTGGTGAGCGCTTGCAGCTCACAGATATTATGCATGAGGCCACTCACTTTTGTGATCAGGCAAGGAGTGCGATTGCTCTTCTCACCAACTCCCGATCTGTGCTCTGCATGAAAATCTTTTCTACACTATCAAACCCTGTCTTGCCCTATAGAGCCACAAGGGGTAAATCTAGAGTCTGAAATATCAGTACAGAGTTGAGAAGTAGGATGCTTTTATGATTCTATATATCTGGACCTGGAGTTTCTGCTTTGGGCGCAATTGGTGCAAATTGCACCCAAAAATTGCGCTGGCTCAAATTAGGCTGAGAATCGCCGAGTTTCCGCTAAACTGCATTAACATAATCACAAACGTTAAATCTGCCATGTATCAGTGCAATTCAGCAGCTTAACATAGTGTAATAATCTATTTTTTCAATAAAAATATTCATTGATGTATTTATTTAAGATTGGTAACCTGATGTAGTTTTATTAATACAGCTGAAAATTAGTTTATCATCAAAAATAAGCATTTTTAATAAAGGTGTCCAGTCCTCTGCGTCTGAGTAACCTAAACTAAAATGACTGGAAATGACTCAAAAAAAAACTACTGAAGCATTTACTGTTTTCATTGGGTGTAAATTGCAGCTGGTGCAAAAGTGTTTTGCACTGATCTGGCTCAATTGTGTTGAAAAAGCCCACACAATCGAGTGGAAATTCTAGGCACTGTTATTTCCCATATAAATACTGAAAGCACAACAATGCAATACGCACATCTTATAAGTGATATTGTGTTTTTAGGTTGTACATCACTACCCACTGTTATGCCCAAATATCAATGTCATTGTACATGATGCAAACCCTCTCAAAATGCCTGAGAGTGAGATAGAGGTGAGTAATTCCCTCAAGTAGCTCTAAAAGTATTCAAATTTATTTTTTATGAGACACTATTAAATCTTTTGATGAGCAAAATCCTGATTGGCACAGGATACATGTGAAAATCCCCCATGATTTGCTTTCCCGATGGCCCTGGCACCATGAATGTTCAACTTTCGATCTTTGGTCTTGGCTGCGTGAACTGATTTCAGCTGGGTCTGGGGGAAATACAGCAATTGACGTGTTCCTGGGATAAGGAGGGGAAAATAGGCCAGGATATTTGCTTCTGGCCGCTCGCATCATTCCAGTTACGGGTGCATTGAGATTGGGTGAGGGTAGGCTCAGCTTTGGCTTTGAAACCCTCGCCTCCTTGACAAAGTTGAATTGCCTGAATGATATTTGCACTGTCTAGGCAGATACAATTGGCCACGTTAATAAGATACTGGAGGGTTGCTCTGTCTGTGGAACCATGCCTAGCATGACTCACTGCCTTTGAAGGGGGTAGGGGTAGAGGCTTCAAATGATGAGATGTTCTACAGTTTTAAAATCTCTTATCTATGCATTTCTGTACCACTTAATCAAATTGAGGCAATTCCTGCACAGATGAGCAGGTTGTTTCTAATGTAGAGAAATGAGCATGTTTTGCAGAAAACAAAACATATTCTGACATTAGAAAGTACAATTTTTTTTTTTTGTTTTTGAAAATACCACAAAAGATGATTCAATGGATATTATAAAAACGTAATAGCCTAGAAATTACTGTCTGTAATATTAATGGATGAATGCGTAACGAATTCTTATGACCTTTTATTGTCTATTATTTTAGTGGAGGCATAATGGCATGTTAAAATAGCAGACAGAGGAATGTCATATGAATCCATTAAATGTTCGCCCACTAATATACCCAGATATAATTTCTAGGCTAAAATGACTTGAGTAGGTGATGCTTTTAAATCACCTTATTTTATGTTCTGTATATTTCATCAGTAAAGGCCAGGGAGAATAATATAGGATCACTTTTACTTCACAGGTGAGGTGTTTTTCACTGCAACTATTTATATCCGATTTTATTACATATTAGTTAGCAAACTCCTGGATAGTTTGGTTATACTTAATTCCTACTTGCAATTAGTTCATATTCTCATTGATATTTAGGTGTAAAATTTACCCCAAAATAAGTGTGATTTAAGCTCTGATGAGCTGATATTTTCATACGACTCAACAGGCTAATGATGGTTTCAAATACAAGTCCTAAAAGTCAGTTATAACTTGCACAAACATTTCAACTGAGAATGGTATGGACATTGGCATGTTTTAATATGTCTGTATGCATATTGTTGTCAGCCAGGTGTGAAGAAGCCATCTTTAGGATAATGTTTTGATTCCTAGGCCATTGCAGCATAAGTGAATTGAGTAATATCAATTTAAAATTGCAAGTGCTGGTCAAAATATTTTATACATCGAAATCTTGATTCAAGTTTCCCTTTTATTTGCAAACAAGTTTTATTTTGAATAATGTTTTGGATCATAGAGTCATACAGCACAGAAGGAAGCCTTTCGACCCATCGTGCCTGTGCTGGCTCGGTGAAAGAGCTATCAAATTAGTCCCACTTCCCTGGTCTTTCCCCGTAGCCCTGCAATTTTCTCCTCTTCAAGTATTTATCTAACTCCCTGTTGATGGTTATTATTGAATCTGCTTCCACCACCCTTTCAGGCAGGGCGTTCCAGATCGCCATAACTCGCTGTTAATACTTTTCATTTCGTTTGATACATTTTTGCACTGCTTTTCCTTTTGGCTTGCCTTGTCAGCTGCTCAGCACTCTCACATTCTCCTGTGCAGTGTAGGATGGTCTGGAACGTGGACTTCTCTGTGGTCGCTGTCTGTGGTGTCCCATGAGTTGGAAGATGTATTGTTTTACCTTCACCCATTACTGTACCACTTGCCACCATTTGACTTTGAAGTTTATCCAACTGATTCAAGTTTGAGAGACGGGGAGGGAAGATAAAGAGACAAATTACTTTTAAAATTAAATTGAGCAGCACTGAATTGCTTTAGTTGTTGAGGGCACATTATTAAGAGAAAACAATTTAAAGTTTAAATGTTGCAGCACTTGTCAACATGTTAGCCTACCTTTTTATTGGTGGTACGTTTTGGAATAATGAATGTTGGCACAATTTACTTAATCACAAATACAAAGTAAAGGGGTTTATTCTGCAAATGTCACAACATTAGTTGTATCATAGGATCAATATGGATTCATCACCCTGTACTTGAACATTGGAAATTGTAGATTGATCCAGGCAAATTAATTCAGCAAGGAAAAGGTGCCTAGGGTATTTGAGTTTTAAAAATCTATAACTTAAGCTTATATTTTTGTTTTCTCTTTTTAAATAAATGTTATTGATTTTTGGATGCTAATTAAAACCTAATAGTTTTAAAAAATGTTATAAATTCTACCGTGTATATGGATTGAATAATAAAGGTCTTTTAAGTTCATTAATTATTTCTTACATACTGTGTACAAGAATAGTCAAACAATGAAAACTCAAAAATGCCTACCCTTTTTGCAGCCTTTGGAACTGATCTCCATATGACTTTCCATTCCTGTGAACTATAAGAATATCCCCTTGTTTGACCACTTTCACTTCTCTTTCTTTTGCCACAACATAGGCTTGAAAAGAATGCTAGGGTCTGGTTTTGTGCTTTCTGAATGATTTCTTTATGTTGGAGAACTGTTGGTTGATTTCGTTGCCATCCATTTACCTACCCCTTTATTGCCAGTCATTTTCCTTTTTTCACTGTCATCCACTTCCCCTCACTGCCATACGTTTCCCCTGTCCCTTTTCCATCCATTGCCCCCCATCCCTATGCCATTCATTTTGCACCGTCTGCTCTGACCCAAGTCTGGAGGTTAATACACTGGCCAGGTCCTCGTCCTTCCCATACTGTGCGCCCAGTGTTAACAGCCAAGATTGTTGCCTCTGTTATACTATAGGCGGCATACAAATCCTAGCTATTAGCGTTGGGAGTGTGTTAAAAGGAGGAATGGGACCTGTCCAGTGTATGAGCCACCAGACTCTGAAAAAGGACTGGGATACAGGAGAGGACCTTGTGCTGATTTTTCTCAGCAATCAATGACCAGCTGACAGTATGAAAGTTGTGTACCCTAGAAAATTAGATGCTTCTCCTGTGCCTCTGCTGATATTACTGTATTCTGGCTGCTGAGAAGTGTGTGAAAGTGATGATGGGTGATCATTTAGTGCTTCCCATTTACACTGTGGCTGAGACCTCTGTTCCTACTCCCGATCACTCCATGGAGCCCTGATAGAAAAGTATCTTGCAGTTCATTCCTGCTACAAGTTTAGTGTTGGTGCCCAGCAGTTTGGGCTTCGAAAGGACACTAAATGTGTTTGTAGATTTGGTGTTGAGGCCCAAACTGACTATGAAGCAAAGAGCACCTTCTCTAAGGAGTCTCACTCTTTTCACAAGTGTCAGGTTGGGTCCTGAGTCTGGATTCAGGCTGCATTCACACTGTAACTACAGCATTGATGCGAAACTGCTACACACCACACTACTGTGAACGTACTGTTAAAGTGAAAGTTGTGTCTCTGTAAATACTTCCATAATTTACTGCAGGCATTGTTTTACAGAACATATCTTTCATCTGAAGGATAATGATTATTATACCTGAAGCTGGTAGAGTACCCTTTTCCATACTGTTATGTTTTATTGTAAAGATTCTTTTCAGTAAAGTAGGCTTCTAAATGTGTAAGCTTGTATTAAAAATTTATGAAGTGAGTTTTAAGATCAGCAATAAAGAACACAATTCTATTTTTTCTGCTGTTGAATTGATGAACATGTACTGCAAACAAATACCTTAAATCAGGATTTTTATAAACTTCTTTGTAACAGCCCATTTAATAATTTTAATTTGAACAAGAAGGCAAGGAGCAAAAGTTCAATAAGTTAGATCTTAAATACATCGGAATGTGTAGAGGAAACGCATTAATGTCTGACGTTTAATGATCATTAAACATTCAAAAACTGAGGAGCCTTTATGTATGAATCAGTAATTCTATGAAATGGGAGTGAAAAGGAAGTGGGTTGGTGCATTATGTTCCTGTGCTTGGATTGGGTGCTGTAGCCCACAGTATTTTTATTTGCATATAAATAGAAAATGTCAAAATTGACCAGATGATGAGGCAGAGATTTGACTGTTTAGTTTTGTGCTTACCCTGGCCAGGTACTATAAGCCATGTTTATGGCCAGTAATCATGCAGTTGTATTATTGATCTGTTGATGACAGTTGACTTTAAAGATCAGAGTTGAGCAGTGTGTGATCATTATTGTAGATGTGTTGTTTACTGGAGAATTCAATGAGTGGATGAAGGATGTACATTTTAAAATTGCCCTTTAACAACGTTACATGCGACAGAAATGTTTTTTCTTGTACTGCTATTGATTCCATTATTCTACCATGGAATGCCATGTGCCAGCAGGTGAGCTGTCGTCAGCTTCCTGTAAATGAGGAGAAAATAATTTTTATTTTCAATTGCTTTTGCAGTGCACACATGAAGAGAAAATTGCACTTTCCGTGTGTTCAATATTATTTATGGTCTACTTTTGAATCTTGTCCACAGACAGTCTTTTGATTGACTATCAGTTCACCTTCAGCCTCACCCAGGATGATGACCGCCATTATACAGCTATCAACTTTATGGCTACCCCAGAACAGGTTGGTCTTGTTTGCAGTTTGACAGTTTGTACTAATAGCTTTCCCTTTCTTTCATGCAAACTTTTTTTTAATGTTTGTTTTTTCTTTTTTCCATTTCACTTTGTGGACCTTAAGCATTTGTGTTGCTTGGTACTGACTAAATGTAATCATGAAGGGATAATCAGTTTGTCCCAAGAATTGTATACTTCCACTCTTCAGAACTTTTTCTCACTGCTTCTATGATTTCTTTTCTTATGATTTGCACATTTCCAAATTATTTAAGGAGAGCTGGTTTGACCTCTCCTCTTCCCCATCCGTTTAAGTACTGCATTGCCTTTCCATTTCCTTGTTGTAAATCAGTGGTGTCGCTCATTGTTGGAAAAAAATGGTAAGCATAAAAGTAAGTCTACAGTGGTTATCATATCTCTAAGTAGTACAGATGAGGCTGATGTGCAGTAAATTGTGTGAGGCAGGCAGAAAGAAATCTCTCCTGAAATGGGTCATTTTTAATAACCTTTCTTGAATGACATAACTGCACCCAAATATATAATGTAATTAACATTATTCCATTTACACAAAGAACACTGGATTAAGAAATAATTATGAATCTGTAATTTCTGTAATTCTATTTAAGACTAAGTACTTCAATATTTTTAGAAATTTGGTTTTGGAGTTGCTATATGGTAAAAAATGCATTCATGTTTTGAAAGTTGCAATGAACAGTCAATACTCAAGTGAATAAACATTTAATTTTGAAAGGTCCATAAAGACGAACACTCAGATCTCCAGACCAAGCAGCAACCTGCAGCGTCCCAGAAACAAATATCATGAGGATTAAATCCTGCTTTTTTATTGTGTACCCGGCTTGTGCCATTAACTTCACATAGATGTCAAAATTAGTTTAGGCCAGGTAATTATAACCATTAATGTCCCATGGGCTCACCAAAATCAAAGTTGAGGAACCTGATGATATGAAGGTTTGCTCTTCATGTGAAGTTAAGCAATTTAAGATTGAAAACTTGTTGCAAAATATAAAGGCTATTATACAAAAATCCAGGATTTCAAGCTTTGCATATGCAAGTCTAACCTTTATGTTCCTGAATATTTCAAGGAACTCATTTCACACAATTAGCATGATTATATTATGGGTCATTTATACACCTGTTTTAATGTTGATGCAAAACAATTTCTGATCTGTTTTGACCCAGAAATGGTTGGGTAACTCTGGAGTCAGATTGCCAAGAGGTATGAGATAATTTAATTGTGGTACTTTCTCACTGCCAGCATTTCACAGTGGATGTGGAATATTTTAGCAATCCTTTGCACCACCTGGAAACTTTTTAAAACTTAATTTTGAGTATTTTTATTTACAAGAGGAGACCTAATGCTTCCATTGGCCTTCTAATAAAATGTAACCGGCCAGCAAACAAAACTTTACGCATGCGTTAATTCTCTTGTCCTTGGCAGTGTGTGATGCAGTCAGTATGCATTTTTAGTCAACTTTTTGGATTTTGCATTGAGAATATTAGTCTTGTCTCTCATTGGTCTCCTGTTCTGAAGCTGAAGTGCAGAAATGCCTGCATTTACCAGACACTGACCATGCAGAATTAAAATTACTTATCGTGCTGGATCAAGGGACAGAGTCTGAAAATTTAATTAAAATGTCTATTTGCATTTTAGTTGATTTATGGAAAACTAACCCCTGACTCCCATTAAAAACTCTTGTGAATGATCAAGTTGTGAATAATAGAAGTGCAAATATTTGAGGCTCCACTATATTGAGCTATTTTCAGTGGTATTGTTTTTCAGCACAGTGGAAAAAGTATGATTTTTCACCTTCTATATTATTTGGGTTTATAATTCTTTCTCTTTCCCAAAGACACAAAACCGATAGAGTAACACAAAACTAAAAACATTTTTGTAATATTTTAGTTTTCAATATTTTATACTTATGAAAATGCAGTTATCTGCTGCTTTTCAACACTGCAGAAGCCACAAACTTGGAATGAATAGAATGTATAGGTAACTTTTTAATTTTTTTTTAAAAATGATGATCACTTGAGGGCAATTTCAATCAACAGTTATGTCTGTAATATAATGTATGTTAAAGTTTTCTCCAGTGGAAGGTGGTTTCTATGTTAAAATCATAGAATGGTTACAGCATAGAAGGAGGTCATTCGGCCCATCGAGCCTGTGCCGGCTCTCTGCAAGAGCAATCCAGCTAGTCCCAATACCCTGCCCTTTCCCTGTAGCCCTGCAAATTTATCCCTTCAAGTACTTGTCCAATTCTGTTTTGAAAGCCACAATCGAGACTGCTTCCACCGCCCCCCCCCCCCCGCCAGGCAGTGCATTCCAGATCATAATCACTCGCTGTGTAAAAAAGTTTTTCCTCATGTTGCCTTTGGTCCTTTTGCCAATCACCTTAAATCTATGTCCACTGGTTCTTGACCCTTCCGCCAATGGGAACAGTTTCTCTCTATCTACTCTGCTTAGATCCTTCATGATTTTGAATATGTCTATCAAATCTCCTCGCAACCTTCCCTGCTGTAAGGAGAACAACCCAAGTTTCTCCAGTCTATCCACGTAACTGAAGTTCGTCATCCCTGGAACCATTCTAGTAAATCTTTTCTGCATCCTCTCTAAGGCCTTCACATCCTTCCTAAAGTGCGGTGCCCAGAATTGGACACAATACTCCAGCTGAAGCCTAACCAGTGTTTTAGAAAGGTTTGCATAACTTCCTTGCTTTTGTACTCTATGGGCTCAATTTTCGGACCTCCGAGCCGGTGGGTTCGTGGCGGGTGAGGGGTTGGGGGGGGGCTCTGAAAATCGAGGATTCCCGGGGCGGGTCCGGAGCCCAACTCCAATCTGCCCACTTCCGGGTCCCCAGTGACGCACTTAGATGTGTGCGTAGCCCCCGCATGTGGGACTCCCGCTGGCAATTAAAGCCAGTGGGATGCCACTTAAACTAATTACGTAGATACTTCAGGTCGTTAGCAGACCTGATTGACACTGATATTTTAGGAGGGGTGGGATTTTCAACTCAACTGAGACTGTTTCCTGTACTGGGGGAAACGCTCCCAGTTGAAATGGACGTGTTGCAGCCACCAGCCTGTGGCAGCTGCAAAGTCCATTTGACAGGTGTCGGGGGGAGACCCTCACTCATTGCAGGAGGCCACTCTGTCACTTTGGACAAAGTTTGGCCTCCACCACCCTCCTCCTAACAACAAAATTCACCAACTTGCAACCTCAACCCCGGTGTGCAGACACATTTACCTACCTTGCGGACCCCCTCAAAGTTACATCTTCCGGATGGGGGCCGCCATAGCTGCAGTCATGACCTCCTCGGAGGACGAACAGCATCACCAGCCTTGCCGGCCAAGCCGTCCACCTCTGACATGTCGAGCTCCAGAACACAGTGCTGTGACACATCCACCTATACAGCAGGAGGGAGGGCGACCACAGAGAGAGATGCGTCGCAGAAGGCACTACCCTTGCCACAGGGTCTACAGACCGAGGCTAAGCTTCCTGGATCTCTCTGAGCAGCAGTGCGTAGAGAGGCTCAGAGTCACTCGACATGTAGTCGTGGACATCTGCAGCCTCCTTCATGCCGAGCTGCTCCCGGCTGGCTCGAGCACCATCTTCTTACCTGTCGCCGTCAAAGTCACCAATGCCCTCAACAACTTCTCCGCATCCTTCCAGGGTGCCACAGGGGACATCGCCGATGTCTCTCAGTCGTCTGCACAAAAGAGCCCTGCAAATACACCTCCACCCACTCTGCAGTGACACAATGGGTGGCATCAGTTGTGGGTCTTCATTGTGATCCTCAGGAAAGGGCGTTATTGCACAAACCAGACAAGATTTGCAAAGACGTGGCAGTAGTGGTGACAATATAATATGTAATGTGAGTTGATCAGAAATCAAATATAAGTAAAAACCATGACAAACCCTCAAACACCCTTGTGCATCCCCTTCATGCTCACGACACGTTTGCCTTATGCTTCCTGCTGAACATATGTGATGCATGCCCTGTGGCTGCAGCACAGGTAGTTGCAGGTTGAGTGAGGCTGACCGTGAAAGAGATGCATGAGAGGGTGAGTATGAGATAGAGCCTTGAGATTGTATGAGGATTGGGTTGCGTGGTAGTGGTGGGATGAGTACTGGCGAGACGAGTAAGTGCAGATAAGATGAGGATGAGCTTTGAGTGGGTGTGAGGAGTGATGTGATAGAGTAGTGTTGGCAGTGCAGAAGGAGATGTGGGGTGGGGGCGGTGATGTGGCAGACGGAGTGTAGGGGAATGAGTAAGTGTACTCACTTCGGCTGACCTACTTAGGTGATTGAAACGCCTCCTGCACTGTATGCAGGTGCGCGATATGTTGGTGGTGCAGGTGACCTCCTCTGCCACCTCGAGCTAGGCCTCCGTGGTGGCAGAGGCAGGCCGCTTCCTCCCGTCCACTGGGGAGAAGATCTCTGTCCTCCCCCTCCTTCTCACCCTATCCAGTAAGACCTGGAGTGAGGCATCATTAAACCTGGGAGCAGCCTTTCCCCTGGGCTGCTCCATGCTGTAATTTTGCACATTTTCTACAGCATCAGTCAGTGGAGGACTGCCCCTTTAAATAGGGCTCCTCCAGCTGGCAGCCTATGATGTGGCTGTGCAGTCCGCCTGCTGCGCAGCTTTCCAGCGCGAAACCCGGAAGCCAAGGTAAGTACCTTCAATTAAGCTGCAATCGCGTGCGAAGCACCCCGATTTCACTGGGCGCGTTACCCACGCTCCCAGTCGACCCCCCTCCCGCCCCCGCTACCAACCCGCCTCCCTCCTAAAATTGAGCCCTATGCCTCTATTTATAAAGCCCAGGATCCCGTATGCTTTTTTAACTGCTTTCTCAATCTGCCCTACCACCTTCAACGATTTGTGCACATATATCCCCAGGTCTCTCTGTTCCTGCACCAACTTTAGAATTGTAACCTTTAGTTTATAATTCCTCTCCTCATTCTTCCTACCAAAATGTATCATTTTGCACTTCTCTGAATTAAATTTCATCTGCCATGTGTCTGCCCATTCCACTAGCCTGTCTATGTCCTCTTGAAGTCTATCCCCCTCGCCGTTCACTACACTTCCAAGTTTTGTGTCATCTGCAAATTTTTAAATTGTGCCCTATACACCCAAGTCCAAGTCATAGAATAGAATCATAGAAAGGTTACAGCACGGAAGGAGGCCATTCGGCCCATTGAGTCCACGCTGGCACTATGCAAGAGCAATCCACCTAGTCCCACTCCCTGTCCCTATTTCCGTAGCCCTGCAAATTTTTTCCTTTCAAGTACTTATCCAGTTCCCTTTTGAAGGCTATGATTGAATCTGCTTCCACCACCCCCTCGGGCAGTGCATTCCAGATCCTAACCACTCGCTGTGTTTAAAAAAAAGTTTTCCTCATGTCATAGAGTTATACAGCACGGATAGAGGCCCTTCGGCCCATCGTGTCCGCGCCGGCCATCAGCCCTGTCTACTCTAATCCCATATTCCAGCATTTGGTCCGTAGCCTTGTATGCTATGGCATTTCAAGTGCTCATCCAAATGCTTCTTGAATGTTGTGAGGGTTCCTGCCTCCACAACCCTTTCAGGCAGTGAGTTCCAGACTCCAACCACCCTCTGGGTGAAAAAGTTCTTTCTCAAATCCCCTCTAAACCTCCCGCCTTTTACCTTGAATCTATGTCCCCTTGTTATAGAACCCTCAATGAAGGGAAAAAGCTCCTTAGTATCCATCCTATCTGTGCCCCTCATAATTTTGTACACCTCAATCATGTCCCCCCTCAGCCTCCTCTGCTCCAAGGAAAACAAACCCAATCTTCCCAGTCTCTCTTCATAGCTGAAGCGCTCCAGCCCTGGTAACATCCTGGTGAATCTCCTCTGCACCCTCTCCAAAGCGATCACATCCTTCCTATAGTGTGGCGACCAGAACTGCACACAGTACTCCAGCTGTGGCCTAACCAGTGTTTTATACAGCTCCATCATAACCTCCTTGCTCTTATATTCAATGCCTCGGCTAATAAAGGCAAGTATCCCATATGCCTTCTTTACCACCTTATCTACCTGTTCCGCCGCCTTCAGGGATCTGTGAACTTGCACACCAAGATCCCTCTGACCCTCTGTCTTGCCTAGGGTCCTCCCATTCATTGTGTATTCCCTTGCCTTGTTAGTCCCTCCAAAGTGCATCACCTCGCACTTTTCCGGGTTAAATTCCATTTGCCACTGTTCCGCCCATCTGACCAACCCATCTATATCGTCCTGCAGACTGAGGCTATCCTCCTCGCTATTTACCACCCTACCAATTTTTGTATCATCAGCGAACTTACTGATCATACCTTTTACATTCATATCCAAGTCGTTAATGTAGACCACAAACAGCAAGGGACCCAGCACCGATCCCTGTGGTACCCCACTGGCCACAGGCTTCCAGTCACAAAAACAACCTTCGACCATCACCCTCTGCCTTCTGCCACTAAGCCAGTTTTGTATCCAAAGTGCCAAGGCACCCTGGATTCCATGGGCTCGTACCTTCTTGACCAGTCTCCTGTGCGGGACTTTATCGAAGGCCTTACTGAAATCCATGTATACCACATCCACTGCGTTACCCTCATCCACACGCCTAGTCACCCCCTCAAAAAATTCAATCAAATTAGTCAGACATGATCTTCCCTTGACAAAGCCATGTTGACTATCCCTGATTAATCCTTGCTTCTCCAAGTGGAGACTAATTTTGTCCTTCAGAATTTTTTCCAATAATGTTCCTACCACTGATGTTAGGCTCACTGGCCTGTAGTTCCCCGGTTTTTCCCTACTCCCCTTCTTGAATAATGGCACTACATTAGCGGTTCTCCAGTCCTCTGGCACATCCCCTGTGGCCAGAGAGGTTCTGAATATATGTGTCAGAGCCCCCGCAATCTCCTCCTTTGCCTCACACAGTAGCCTGGGATACATTTCGTCCGGGCCTGGGGATTTATCCATTTTTAGCCCTGCTAAAACCGCCAATACCTCCTCCCGCTCGATGTTAATATGTTCGAGTATATCACAGTCCCCCTGCCGTATTTCTATGTCTACATCGTCCTTCTCCATAGTGAAAACAGATGCAAAAAATTCATTTAGAACCCCTCCTACATCTGCCGGCTCCACACACAGATTGCCATTTTTGTCCCTAATGTCACCTTTGTTTCTTTTGCCCATCACCTTAAATCTATGCCCTCTGGTTCTTGACCCTTCCACTAATGGGAACAGTTTCTCTCGACCCTGTTTAGACCCTTCATAATTTTGATTAATATATATCAAGAAAAGCAGTGGTCCTAGTACCGACCCCTGGGGAACACCACTGTGTACCTCCCTCCAGTCCGAAAAACAACTGTTCACCACTATTCTGTTTCCTGTCATTTCGCCAATTTCGTATCCAGGCTGCCACGGCCCCTTTTATTCCATGGGCTTCAACTTCAATGACAAGCCTATTATGTGACACTTCATCAAATGCCTTTTGGAAGTCCATATACACCACATCAACTGCATTGCCTTCATCAACCCTATCTGTTACTTCCTCAAAAAACTCAATCAAGTTAGCTAAACATGATTTGCCTTTAACAAATGCTTGCTGGCTTTCCTTAATTAAACTATACTTGTCCAAGTGACTGTTAATTTTGTCCTGGATTATTGTTTCTAAAGGTTTCCCTACCACCGAGGTTAAGCTGACTGGCCTGTACCTCAGCCATGCCCTCTGCCTCCATGCGTAGATCTCCATTTTGGTTCCTTATCTGCCCCACTCCTCCTTATACTGCCCGTTTACTATTTCCATGCCTATAGAAGACTTTTGGAATCCCTTTTACAATAGCTGTCAGTCTATTCTCATACTCTTTCTTTGCCCCTCTTATTTCCTTTTTCGCTTCCCCTCTGAACTTTCTATATTCAGCCTGGTTCTCACTTGTATTATCAACCTGACATCTGTCATACGCCCCCTTTTTCTGCTTCATCTTACTCTCTGTGCTCACCGCATATGGGAGATAATGTAATGATGAATTTGCTTCTTATTTAATTTTGTCATGTCTCAAGATGGCATAGTAATAGGCAGAAGTGGATTTGTCAAATTCTCCTTGGTACCTGATGAGACCATGAGAATTCTAGAAGAGTTTTGAATGGGTGTTGACAGGCAAACCCATAGCGTTCTCTTGATATGCGCGTGCTCCAAGAACCTGATGATTTGCTTGAACTTCTGTGTAGTGGGGACAGAGTTCCAGCAAAAACAGTGTCAAGGAGTGCACCCAAGTCAAATAATGTGAGGTGCTTCATTACTCAAAATATGTTGAATCTTTTTATATTAATAGAGAATATTGAAATGAAGCAGCTGTTGTGTTCTTGGCTAAGATTTATACCTTAAGAAATCATCACCGTCAAATTCAAAGACGTTGAGAAAATGTGCTAGGGTGCTAATAGATAAGCCAGAGTTTTTCTCACTTAGTGCATGCTACACAACCACATTTAGAATAGTATGTGCAGCCTTTGGTGTCTTGTCTTCAAAAGCACATCCATATATCTGATGGGGTTTTTAGAATACTGAAACTTAAAACTCTGATGTTATAAAGGGATGCTGAAAGAGTTTTATATGTTTTAATTGGAAAAGAAAGAGGGATGATAGTCTTAGTGTTCAATATACACTAAAAGGCATAGATGACATAGGATTTCTTGACAATCTGAAACTGCAGAACTGGAGGATATAGGCACAGTTTTGAAAAGCTGCAGTTGAGACAAAGAAGAATGTTTTCAACCTTGGTGTTAAATATCTGGAGTAGACTTGCATCAAAACTAGTTAATGCTACTTCGATGAAGTCCTTTAAAAAGGAGATTGATGAATATCTGCTTTAGAGAGAAATTGAAGGTGATGAGTATAGACAAGGGTGGTGGGGGGGGGATAAATTACTGCATGAAACACCGGTTCCAATCCGGTTGGAACAAAGTATCACGTGCAGAATATAACTGGTTAAGCTTGATTAATGTTAGATTGATATTGTGGAAATTTAGTCAAAATACTTTTAGGGCAAGGAAATGTTTCAGAATTTTATTCTTCCTTCGACAATTAAAATAAATTGAGGAGAATCCATGATAGTACATAATGGTTTCTTGTTATCTTCTATGACCCAATCATGCTTCAGCAAATAACCGATACTTCTGGTTTTGAAATTCTGCATAAAAAGACCAACTTGGTGATCACTGCTTAGAAGAGAGTTCCATGGAAATGTGTGTAGTTTTGCTGCTGGTGTTTCTGGCAAAATGTTTGGATTGATCCAGAACTTTGGGTTGCAGCTGCAGTAATTCTTTTGTAACCAACGTGATCACTGAAGAATACCTTAAGTTTAGCAAGTCTTGTAGTATTGCTATTGTAATCTTGTAGAGGACTGGCTGCCTGACCACATGTTTCTGATGATAGAGGATGGCACATGGAGTAGACAATCCCCATTCAGTTCATCATTGTACATCATTATTCTCAATCAAGGAATAAGAGATGTGTTTTTTCAGTAGTCTACCGAGTAGGAATGCCAACATTTTCGAATTTAACAAGTGAAACTGAAATTTCTTTAGAATTCCCAGTCTTTCATCATTTTTCCAATAGTTTTCGCTACCTATTTGCCCCAGAAAATCTTGGTTATGACTATGGAGCTCAATATTTGGTGTTGAAAGGGGCTTGGATCTCCATATAGAGGAACAACAGGCAGGCAACAATACTGTCTTTTTCAGGAGTTATACACAAGGATAAATGAACTCGGAAGATAACTCACCATTTGTCTGGCCACTATCCAGTTCAGTTTCTAGTTACCTGCAGCGGTTGCAGTATTCAATCGGTTTATTTTTTTCAAACTGGTTGTTAGCAATTTGTAGAGGACATGATGTCAGTTTTAAGAAAAACAATTTTTTGATGACATTCACCAGATTATTAAGATAAGTTTAGAGAAATAAGCTTCCCCGAGGCATTCCTGCTTAGGTGTTCTGATGAGATGTTGATAGTTCATTTATTATGGTTCAGTAGTCGAAGTAGTTTCTGTCTTCTAATTAGAATAAAGGCCTGTGAGAGTAAAGTGACATCATCTTGCACAGGGCAGCCATGCTTACTTGGAACTGTTTTTTTTTCCCTGTTAAAATCTTTTTATTGTTTGAACTAACTCCTAGCCCATTTCTGTTGGGGAACTGTTTCCTGAAGCTTTTACAATGGCCAGGTTGAAAGACAATGAAAATATATGATTTCTACTGGGCTGAGCAGCTGACATGCTTGCCTTTAGAAACACAGCAAAGCAGTTTTGCTAGCAGTTCTATACACTTTCACAGCTATTGGGAGGAAGGAACCAGCACTTAAAATAAAATTGCGAAGAATTACTTAAAAATAATTGCACATGCCTCAGATGTCAACACTGCTTGTGGTAACAAGCTCCTAATGTAAATGGGAATATTGGTCTAATATCTCTCATTGAAATTTCAATGCAAAATCAACATTTCCCTCATTTTATTGCTATTTGAATACATCGCAATTATGTGCTTTCATTGTTGCTATATGGTCCAGAATCTGATCTGTAGCTAAGCAACTAATAGTTTGTGTTTTGTCCATTTATGTAAATCTACCAGACGTGCAAAGTAAATGTTTATTTCATCTTTATAATGCGCTATAATCCTGCCCTGTGAGTTTCCACTGAAAATAATGGAAATCTCAGAAGCTCCTTAGTGCCAAACGATTTGCTGCATATATGTTGAACATTGAAATGAACTGTATCTTGGTCAGTACAAGAGAACAGTGATTCAACTTTTTATTGTCTTAGTCACTTCAGTATTTAACAAACTGTTCGGATTCCAGTACAGATTAAAATTGCACTTTCATCACATCACGTGGACACAAGTTAAAATGGTGTTTAGACAATATCAAGTTGACCTGGTTAATAGAATTGATGTGAGTTGAAAATGCAAATGAAGACACATGTAATATTTTCCTTACAGGCTAATTGTAATTACTTTCAGTTGAAAGTGTACAAAGAGGTCCATTATGATATTCACTGTGAAAAGTTCGTCTCTTAATTTTACTGTTAACTCTTCCTGCATTTTTCCTAACTACCAAGATTTTAAGAGCTCTTGTTTTTATCTGCGTCTAATACTATTTGACTCTAGCCTGGCACTGCATCTGACTGCAATTTGGATTCACTTTGGACACATTCGCAGTGCTCAAGAAACAACTGGATTTGTATCTAAATGGGTATGCTTGCTGTGACATACCCTATTGGCTTACCCCCAAAGGATTACTTTTTGTCAGTAAATCATGTCCTTGTTTGTCTAATTGTAAATTATACTATAGTAACAGATCTACCATCACATTGCTCACAGTAAATTGGAGGATATACTTTTTTAATATATCGGAACAGGAGCATTATACTGTGTAAATGCACAACGTTCTATTCTGTTGAGGTGGATCTGTGTCCCTTTAGGGCCGCAAGCTCTAATCACTATAAATAGGCATATCATAAGATCAATTAGAAGGCAAATGTTTCTTTGTAGATTGACAGCTAGTCATGAATCCTCGGCATCTTTCCAGAAAAACCAGCAACAGGTTTCTTGTTCCTATTTAAGATTATTTTGCCTTTCTAACAAATTGTGACACTTTGAAGTATGATGGGCTCAACGCCTTTACATATAAGTGGATCTCCTCTGATGTTGCTCAGATAATATGCAATCTTATAAGGACAGAAGGGTTATACCAGGTAATATACAAGATATCATTCTGCTGGTAAAGTGAAGCTGAGTCCCTTTCAGACCATAAAGTCTAATTGCTAAGTTAAGACCTCAGGTCATTTAGTTTAATTACTGTTTTGTTAAGGAACTTTGCAAATTGGAATGTGCTTTTCAGTTTCAAGCTCCGACTTAGGAAATTGCATTACATTTGTTTCAAAGTAAGATGTCTACAGTGTGATCTTTGTGAGCATAAGCAATTTGTATTCTTAGATTTAAAAAAAATAAATATATAATTTATATGAATGTATTCATAGATTAGATGTAGTTATTAGATTTTGTGCATTCTAGCTTTTTACAGCTTTCAAACCATTGCAACAAGAGTTTTCATGATTTGGGTTGAATTTTTTGGGAGAGTTTAGATTCATTTCCCAATTTCATTTTCCACCAGTTGTGGGCTACCTCACGATATTATGTTATGGTAAAAAGTGAATTAAAAATTAATTAAAAGCACCTAACTCAAACATATTGTATAAAAACCAAAAAATGTTTGTGAATGGCAGTTTATCCAAAATATTTTCACGCTGTACCATCTTGATTGGCAAATCTCATTCATGTTATGCTGATAACGGTTCCAGTTATTTTTTTCTTCTCCCTTCCCTCTCCTTCCCTGTCTCTCAGTGCTCATTCTATTTTTCAACCCTAAAAGCATGAACTGATAGTCCTCTGTCAATGATATAAGTTGCCTGCTAAGAAGTATGTCAAAATGGCCTCAGTTGACTCTCATTCTGATCTATTTTTTATTATCACTTTCACCCCAAAAGGTTGCTCTCCTTCATGATCTGCACACATTCAAAATATGATAAACTTTTTTGTGCTAGAAGTGAACTTCCCAGATCCAGCGTGAATGGTATCCAGCAGTTGGACATGAGCAGCTAACCGCTTTGTGGGGCTAGTTCACTTCCAGTGCTGCTAATGTGAACAATTGGTCCCTTTTGTGATAAAACAAGGTTCTCTTGTTTGTATAGTATAAAGTATATAAGTTTGTATTCTGCACTGTTTTCTTTTCATTTCAAATATTCAGAATGATGCTGCTGCTGAATAATTGTGGCTTGCGTTCAGTATGCTTCCCACAAGTTAGAAAGGAAAATTTAGTTCGTGAAGGATTATTGCTAAATTTAGAACTGAATCTTTGACTGACTATCTGCTTGTAATTTTATTATAAGTAACTTGTATTAAAAAGGATCATGTTTTTCATCAGAATTTGCCAATTACAGTTGTTGCTTCAGTAAAAATGGATGCATAATATAAATAATATTTGCTGATTTAGAGATTAACAATGTGGATGTTTTTACTTCCAGTTATATATTTATGCAGTATAAAAAAACAAAATTCTCCCCCAACATGTGCATATTTTTCCAGAAATGTTTTTGAACACTCTACCTTGCTGGTGCTACCATACAACTCATGATTTCACTAAGTAACTTTTATTTTGTTTTTGTGCAGACAAACAAAGATCTTGACTTGTCTATCAACGCGTCAAACAATTTCAATTTAAATGTCACTTGGTCCATAGGATCTACAGGTGAGAATTTTTTAAAGCAATTTGAGTTTTTGATTTTCAGTTGCACAACAGGATCAATAATATCTGAAATATAACAGAACATCAAACCAAAATCCCACTAAACCATTTTTCTATTAAAACTTCATGTTTTTAAAGAATTGTTTTACGGAAGAGTGTGTATCAGAACAAAACTTTGTACTGATCTTTGCAAAGCAACTCAATAGGTCTTTATCAGATGCCCAGAGGGACCTACAATCTAAGTCCATTGTTGCCATGGTATAATATAAACTGCCTTCAAGATCTAGGCCCTTCTGAGTTTATTTTTTGTTTACGGTTCAATCAACTGTTATTCTTTCTAAATAGATAACCTAATTTAGAGTTTTACTTTGGTTATCTGCTCCAAATTGTTGCAAATTTTGGATTCAAATGGGTCAGAAATATAGCCTGTGCATATAAACATGTCAACTTTAGCTGGGTGCCAAGTACAGAAAATTAAGTCTAGTCCATATTTACTTCAGCTGTGTACACAATCCAAATGTGTTTATCTAATATATGCTTGTTTGGTGCATCATCCTTTTTAACCACCTTTTTTTGTTCAGCCTGCCCGATCACATGCTTTCTGTCTTTCTGCAGTTGCATTCTGACAGAAGGATGAGGCTTAACAGATTATTGGCTCTACTTTGACCTCTAACAGTGGTCCAACATGGTTAGCCTGGAGCGTTGACATTCAGAGGGAGATGAGACTTAACTCTCTTTTATCCCCTGCTCCTAATGCACCAGAGCTTAAATATTTTTTTCCCACATGGCACTATCCAACCTAGCTAACAACTGACCAAACTTGTCACAGGTATGGGCAACTAATTTGTGCATCTTTTACCCCAGGCTTCAAATAGATAACCAGCTGTGAAACTTTTGCTGTTATTAAAATAATTGCTGGGAGGATTTAACCCTTTGGAGATGGTACTAGGGTTTCATCTCGGGGAAAAAAAAACCTTTTATGCTTGAGGTGTGGTTCCATATAGACCAGTGGGGCTCCAGGATTTGCCTAAGTGGGTACTCGTTTTGTCTGAATGGTATAACAATGATAATTAACCAACCTTTTATGCATGAACATTAATTGGCTTCATGGCAGGCGGGTGGCCATCACATCTGAATATGATCCTGTTTTCCCCTGATATGTACATGCACAGTTGTAGTGGGCTTATTGGATAGCAACCAGGGGTAGGAACCCTACCTGATGATTCTCCTCTTTCTCCTCTCCCTGCCCCTCTAGCCCATGAAAACAAAGAGCAAATGTAAGGCCCCCTATTGCAAGCTCGATTGATATTGACCAGGGATTGAACTGGGGGCTTTTCTGATCGATGTGACGCAATGCCACAACCTTGGGTCATTCACCCATTGGGCTATCCCCTTCCCCAATATTATGGATTGGAACTTCCTTGAGACGATTTCCGCCAGTTTCTACACCGATCTTGCCAACGGCAACTTAACCCAAAATTTCCTGGGAATCTCATTAGCATACGCTGAAATGTAAAAACTGGCATAGAACAAGCGGAAATCAGCATAAAGAATCGGGGCCCAAGGAAAGCATGAGCACACGCCCTCTTCCATCTGATTGATGTTATGAAAATTCAAGTTTGAAGCTAGGATACCATCAATTATGCACATTATGCACAGCATGTTTAAGGAGATCCAATTGTGGGAGATTTTCTTTTTTCAATGAAACAGATTCTGATACCTTAAAAAAAACATTCAAAGTTGCAGAAAATAAAGTGCAGGTCTCAGTAAGGAGAATTTTTTTTTAAAAAGGCGATAAAATGCCAGAAATAGTGACCTCAGGTCCTGCTGCCCCTAAAATGTTGGGGATAAATTTATGCCCATTTAGAACTGCCGTGAATACAGGAGACTCGCGTTCTCCATTCTTTTGCATGGGGCGGAGCTATGTTAGTGAGTTAAGTCAGGATTCGGCGGACGTAACTTGGGAGAGGTCCAAATGGTCAAGGAAATTTGCGTGTAATGAGGTTTTAGCATAAAAGCAACGTAAGTCACTTAAGCACGAATTTCCTTTGAAATATCTGGCGCAACTTGGCTCTTGCGCTGTTCTGTGCTGAAAATTCCCTGTAAATTCTGGGCCTATGTGTTTAAAGAGTATTTGGAATTAAAATCATCTTTAGTGTTGTGCAGTTCTTTGATTTTGCTTTATCAAATTTATCATTAGTAATTTATATAAAAACATCAGATGTTCTGTGGAAGAAAAGATGTATGTGTTTTTAAAGCAGAAAAACTCTTTCTGTACTTTAATGATTGAAATGATTTAAATCCTGATTTTTATGATGAGGTTCTGTGACTATGGATTCTATATACATAACTCAATTAACAGCATTGCTTTGCATTTCATTTCAAATTAAATTGTTTTTCAAATGGAACAGCATTAATATTTCTGAAGCTACAGCAAAATGAAGTAGTAGAATTCCAGTTAAAGTAGCTTTTACCTAACAGCTGTTCCTTCTGAAGGTTGAAAGTCTTTTTTGCCAGGCATTCTGAGTTACAGTTAATGTTCAAAGCCAGAATGCTGTCTGATAAATTACATTGAATTTATATTTCATGTGGACCAGATAAAAAGAATATAGATTTTTAAAGATGGATTTATCATCTAGCAGTGAATATAGTGCTCTTTACCATGGCTGTGGTCTTTGGAGTATAATGTTGTATGAATAACATTCTTTTCACGCAAAGTCTTCCATGGTGAAAGGCAATTAGACCCTTGAGCCCTAAGCCTGTAACTCCACAGAACTATCTGCCTGTATTCATTGCCTTTTCTCTTACACCCTCCCAGTTACCTTTTTTTAAAAGGCAAAACTAATGTTTCTTTTCAATTATTGAAAATCCAAGCTGAAGAGCCAAGGCCTATAGTGCAAGCACCAGGGTTGAAAATATTTTTTTTTAAAAAAGTAATCAATTGAATAAATTAATTTATTGATCTAAATAATTCAAATAAATTAGGCATCAGTGAAAAACTGGAACCCAAATTTAACTGAATTTAACAAAGCAAAAAAAAAAGCTGCAATCCCAGCTGCTCGCAGAAAACAGAATAGCTACGCACAGCAGCACTCCATGTAAAGTTCACATTGCTTTCAGTCAGTACCACTTCTCCTTCCAGCCTGCTTCTCTCTCTGACCAGTGGAGGTGGCAATTTCTGCTCCCTCTTTCATAGCGAGTTTCTGGTGTGTTGCTCCTTTTACTGGAGCAAGCTGCAAGGAGTTCAGGAACTGCTCTGATGCAGAATGCTAAAACTGGACAGGCACTGCCCCACCTATACATAATGCTGTGCTCAGGTTATACTCGATGTACAACTTTTCCATATTTAGATGTTATCACAAGATGGCACTAAAAATAAGAGATACTTTTTCCCTTTCAAGCTTCCCATATGTTGAAACCGATATACCTTGTGCCTCATTCTTGCCACCATTCTTGACAATTCTGGGGTATATTCAGTATTGATGCATCATTTTTGTTTATCTTCTCAATACCTTGGATAATTTCATCATGCACTTCTGAGAAATCACTCAGATAGTATCCCTCCAGGAGTTCTGTACTGTCTGGAGTCATTTGATCTTCCACATTTCAATTTGTAGTTCACAGGTTTTTTTTTGATGATAGCTTCTTATTGCTGTGCCAATGGGAAAAAAAACTTTAAATCTTTTCTGCTTTATAATTGGCCGATTCTAACTTGTGAAGCTTTGGTGGCACCTGCAACTGAATTAAAAGTAAAGGCAAAGTTGAAGTTGGCTCTGCAATATCTTCAGTTGATGGCAAGGCTTCCTTTCCCCTAATAAATTCCTTACTGTTGAGATTTTGTCTCAGTTTTGAGAGTTATTAAAAATTCAACAGCAATTTTGGTACAAACTTGTTCTTTAAAGCAATTTATTCTCTATGTACTTGTCCCACTCCTTCCCCAGTGTTTCTCTGACCTGGAGTTTTGGGAAATTTTTATTTAACTTTCACATTATTTTGTTTGCTACATAAAGACAGCAAGACACCTTAATTCAAAACAACAGATTGGTCTGCGGGGTAAGTCTGTTGCGTAGCATGGGTTTAGGGGAAGGTCATATGATTAATATGACTTCGGAGAATAAAAAACTACTAGAAGGACACTGATAGTGAATTTTGATCAATTGATTCAAGACCTCAACTAAGGTATCTATTTGGATTTAAAAAAAAATCTGTTTAATAGTGCTGTTTATGCTTCATTCAACTAAGCAAATCAGTGCATTTGTTTTATAGATTATTAAAACTCAAAATTCTCATTTTGCAGCTGGAACGATATCTGGAGAGGAAGTACCTATAATCTCAAAAATGAACATTAAAGAGTACAGAGATGGTTTTTCCTATGAAAAGTTTAATTTTCGCAACAATCCAAATATCACATTCTACGTATATGTTAGCAACTTTAGTTGGCCCATCAAAATACAGGTGAGTGATTTTAGAAAAGGTACAATTATTATCTTTAATATCTATTCAAACCAAAAGTGAAAAAATGGATTCTCCTGAAATAAATTGAGTTAATATTCTAAACACCGTAAACTACTCTCTAACTTTGATTTTACAGAATTGGGGTTTGCATTTTATGCCCCAGGGCTGTAAAATATTAGGCATGCAGATCATAAGATCAGTGAAGTTTCAACATGTTCAATAAAAACTGCTGCATATTAATAAATTATAAAGACCAATTTTATTCCTCCATCAAATTGCCTTTATTCATAAATTGTTCCCAGACCCAGTTATCTATTGCGTTGATTTGTACTGTGGCTTTTTGTGTTCCCTGTGAGTAGGCAGAGTACAGACTGGTACCACTTAAGTGTTCAGCTGAGTTAATGTAAATCCGCTGGTATGTTAAGCAACTTGCTTAGTAGTAAAGGATGAATTATGGTGGAACTTTTATTTGATGACTCTGAAAGGTGATGACATTGACAATTTCAGTAGTATTTGCAGAGTATGGTTTTATAATTTAAACCACTAAATTAGTAAAAGGACATATGAACTGCTGTGTTCACAGTTGTATAATGTAATTTAATTATTGTTTTATTGTTTTGTAATATCAAATTATGACCTGACATAAGCTGTTTTAAATGTCTGGTGGAATCGAGCAATCTGACGAATAGCCATCATTTATTAATGAAGTACCACACACTTGGTTACTGTGACTTGAAAGAATTACAAAGCAACACTTAAAAAAAAATCTTTGGTTTATATGATTGCTAAAAGATATGTAAATATAGAGGAAGTTTTGTATCTTTTAATGTTATATTTTTCTTTGCTAATGCGCATAAAGCCAAAGCTGAAAATCATGTTTGTTTATCATTTTAACAGAACAAAGCCCTGTGTTTAGTGTTGTGTGGAGAACATTAGACACAGGGCTTTGTTCTGCTAAAATGATGGATAAACATCGGAGATATGGTTGTGCAGTGCTTATGTTACTGGACTAGTAATCCAGAGGCCTCGACTAATCCGGAGAATGTGAGTTTAAATCCCACTATAGCAGTTTGAGAATTTTGAATTCAATTTTTTTTTAAATCTAGAAATAAAAAGCTGCTATCAGCAAAAGTGACTTTAAAGCTGTCAGATTGTCGTTAAAAACCCAACTGGTTCACTGATATCCTTTAGGGAAGGATACCTGCCGTCCTTACCTAGTCTGGCCTATGTGTGACTCCAGTCCCAGTAATGTGGTTGACTCTTAACTGCTCTCTTAAGTGGCCTAGCGAGCCACGCAGTTGTATCAAAACCGCTGTAAAGAATAACAAAGGACTGCAGCAGTTCAAGAAGAAGGCCCACCAGGTACAGAGTAGACACATTCCCACAAGGAGGAAAGGAAGGGCATCCAAAGCTAGAGCTCCCTGGATGACTAAAGATACAGAAATTAAAATGAAACAGAAAAAGGAGGCTTATGACAAATGTAAGGTTCATAATACAGGAGAGAACCAAGCAGAATACAGAAAGTACAGAGGAGATCTAAAAAAAGGAAATAAGAGGAGCAAAGAGAGACTGAGAGAATAGATTAGCGGCTAACATGAAAGGAACCCAAAAGCCTTTTATAAACATATAAATAGTAAACGGGTAGTCAAAGGAAGGGTGGGGCTGATTAGGGACAAAAAAAGGAGATCTTGTGGAGGCAGAGGGCATGGCTGAGATAGTAAATTAATACTTTGCATCGGTCTTCACTAGAAAAGAGGATGCTGCCAATATAGCAGTAAAGGAAGAGGTAGTAGTGATAGTGGATAGGATAAAAATAGATAAAGAGGAGGTACTTGTAAGATTGGCAGTATTCAAAGTAGAAAAGTCACCCAGTCCAGATGGGAGGTATCCTAGGTTACTGAGGGAAGTAAGAGTGGAAATTGGGGAGGCTATGGCCACAATCTTCTAATCCTCCTTAGATATGGGGGCAGTGTCAGAGGACGACAAATGTTACACCCCTGTTCAAAAAAGTGGAGAGGGTTAAACCCTGCAATTACAGGCCAGTCAACCTAATGTTGGTGGTGGGGAAACTTTTAGGGACAGTAAGCTGGGACAAAATTAATTGGCACTTGGAAAAGTATGGGCTAATAAATGAAAGTCAGCATGGATTTGTTAAAGGAAAATTGTGTATGACTAACTTGATTGAGTTCTTTGATGAAGTACCAGAGAGGATTGATGAGGGTAGTGCGATTGATGCTGTGTATATGGACTTTCAAAAGGCATTTGATAAAGTACCACATAATAGACTTGTTAGCAATATTAAAGCCCATGGGATTAAAGGGACAGTGGCAGTGTGGATACAAAATTGGCTAGGAGACAGAAAACAGAGAGTAGTGGTGAACCATTGTTTTTCAGACTGGAGGAAAGTATACAGTGGTATATCCCAGGGATCGGTATTAGGACCACTGCTCTTTTTGATATATATTAATGACCTGGACTTGGTTATACAGGGTATAATTTCAAAGTTGGCAGATGACACGAAACTCGGGACTGTAGTAAACAATGTGGTGAATAGTAACAGACTTCAAGAGGATACAGACAGACTGGTGAAATAGGCAGATGAAATTTAACGTAGAGAAGTGTGAAGTGATACATTTTGGTAGGAAGAATGAAGAAAGGCAATATAAACTAAATGGTACGATTTTAAAGGAACAGAGAGACCTGGGGATGTATGTGCACAAATCTTTGAAGGTGGCAGAACAAGTTAAGAAGGCTATTAAAAAGCATATGGGATTCTGGGCTTTATTAATTGAGGCATAGAGTACAAAAGCAAGGAAGTTATGCTAAACCTTTATAAAACACTGGTTAGGCTTCAGCTGGAGTATTGTGTCCAATTCTGGGCACCACACTTTAGGAAAGATGTCAAGGCCTTAGGGTGCAGAAGAGATTTACTAGAATGGTGCCAGGGCTGAGGGACTTCAGTTATGTGGAGAGACTGGAGAAGCTGGGGTTGCTCTCCTTAGTGCAGAGACGATTAAGAGGAGATTAAGATAGAGGTTTTCGAAATCATGAATGGTTTTGATAGAATAAATAAGGAGAAACTGCTTCCAGTGGCAGAAGGGTCGGTAACCAGAGGACACAGATTTAAGGTGATCGGCGACAGAACCAGAGGCGACATGAGGAAACATTTTTTTACGCAGCGCGTTGTTATAATCTGGAAGGCACTGCCTGAAAGAGTGGTGGAAACAGATTCAATAGTAACTTTCAAAAGGGAATAGGATAAATACTTGAAGGGAAAAAAATTACAGAGCTATGGGGAAAGAGCAGGGTTAGGGTTGGATTGGATAGCTCTTTCAAATTGCTAGCAGAGTATGATGAGCCAAATGGCCGCCTCCTGTGCTGTACCGTACTATGATACCACCACCTTCTCGGGGCTTTGAACTACGGATGGGCAGTAAATGCCTGGCTTGCCAGTGACGGCAACATCCTGAGAATGAATTTAAATTTTTTTCATAGTGTCCCAGAAAACCAACTGAAGTATAACTACACTGTTGGTGTTTTAAACGTTTACTATGTGAACTCTGCAGCACAATGAGAACATTTTACTTAAATTTCGGGATCCGAGGTATAATCCAACTGAATACGATGGAATAAAGTTTTCTCTTACTAACGGTGATGTGGACGCTAAAGTCTAGATTACAGTGACTAGAACTTTAAAGAACAAGATTGGGCACAATTCATCACTAATTTGTACTAAATTGGACAGTCTTATTGGGAAATGCTTCCAGAATTGTTGTTATTGGACATGGAAATTTCACATCGATGAAGAGGTAGTTACTCTTTTGAGATTTAGGTCTTGGTTATGATGCATTGTTGGGGCAGTGTAGAAGGAATTTTACTCTCCGTTAAGCCTATGCTACATGACCTTGGAATGCTTCTTGCCAACAAAACATTTTTTTTATTCGTTCATGGGATGTGGGCGTCGCTGGCGAGGCCAGCATTTATTGTTCATCTCTAATTGCCCTTGAGAAGGTGGTGGTGAGCCGCCTTCTTGAACCGCTGCAGTCAGTGTGGTGAAGGTTCTCCCACGGTGCTGTTAGGAAGGGAGTTCCAGGATTTTGACCCAGCGACGATGAAGGAACGGCGATAAATTTCCAAGTCCGGATGGTGTGTGACTTGGAGGGGAACGTGCAGGTGGTGGTGTTCCCATGTATCTGCTGCTCTTGTCCTTCTAGGTGGTAGAGGTCGCAGGTTTGAGCGGTGCTGTCGAAGAAGCTTTGGCGAGTTGCTGCAGTGTATCCTGTGGATGGTCCACACTGCAGCCACTGTGCGCCGGTGGTGAAGGGAATGAATGTTTAGGGTGGTGGATGGGGTGCCAATCAAGCGGGCTGCTTTGTCCTGGATGGTTTCGAGCTTCTTGAGTGTTGTTGGAGCTGCACTCATCCAGGCAAGTGGAGAGTATTCCATCACACTCCTGACTTGTGCCTTGTTGATGGTGGAAAGGCTTTGGGGAGTCAGGAGGTGAGTCACTCACTGCAGAATACCCAGCCTCTGACCTGCTCTTGTAGCCACAGTATTTATATGGCTGGTCCAGTTAAGTTTCTGGTCAATGGTGACCCCCAGGATGTTGATGGTGGGGGATTCGGCAATGGTAATGCCGTTGAATGTCAAGGGGAGATGGTTAGACTCTCTCTTGTTGGAGATGGTCATTGCCTGGCACTTGTCTGACGCGAACGTTACTTGCCACTTATGAGCCCAAGGCTGGATGTTGTCCAGGTCTTGCTGCATGCGGGCTTGGACTGCTTCATTATCTGAGGAGCTGCAAATGGAACTGAACACTGTGCAATCATCAGCGAACGTCCCCATTTCTGACCTTATGATGGAGGGAATGTCATTGATGAAGCAGCTGAAGATGGTTCAGCCTAGTACACTGCCTTGAGGAACTCCTGCAGTAATATCCTGGGGCTGAGACGATTAGCCACCAACAACCACTACCATCTTCCTTTGTGCTGGGTATGACTCCAGCCACTGGAGAGTTTTCCCCCTGATTCCCATTGACTTCAATTTTACTAGGGCTCCTTGGTGCCACACTCGGTCAAATGCTGTCTTGATGTCAAGGGCAGTCACTCTCACCTCACCTCTGGAATTCAGCTCTTTTGTCCATGTTTGGACCAAGGCTGTAATGAGGTCTGGAGCCGAGTGGTCCTGGCGGAACCCAAACTGAGCATCGGTGAGCAGGTTATTGGTGAGTAAGTGCCGCTTGATAGCACTGTCGACGACACCTTCCATCACTTTGCTGATGATTGAGAGTAGACTGATGGGGCGGTAATTGGCCGGATTGGATTTGTTCTACTTTTTGTGGACAGGACATACCTGGGCAATTTTCCACATTATCGGATCGATGCCAGTGTTGTAGCTTTACTGGAACAGTTTGGCTAGAGGCGCAGCTAGTTCTGGAGCACAAGCCTTCAGCACTACAGCTGGGATGCTGTCGGGGCCCATCGCCTTTGCTGTATCCAGTGCACTCAGCCATTTCTTGATATCACCTGGAGTGAATCGAATTGGCTGAAGACTGGCTTCCGTGATGGTGGGGATATCGGGAGGTGGCCGAGATGGATCATCCACTCGGCACTTCTGGTTGAAGATGGTTGCAAACGCTTCAGCCTTGTCTTTTGCACTTACGTGCCGGACTCCGCCATCGTTGAGTGAGAAATTTTATTCACCAGTTTGGGGAATCCCCAGTTTGAGCAAGAAATTTGACCTGGGCATAAAACAGTAGTGCAATACCAATTTAAGTTTTTTCCAATTATTTATTAGTAGTGGTAATTGTTTGTTCTGAAATTCAGTGTTATTCAGAATTCTTATTTACAATTCAAGTTTTATTGATAATTAACGTAACATTAATTCATTGCTGAAATCTCTTGTGTAATCTCTGCAGCCGAGAAATTATTGTTGCAGATGTTAATGGATGAATGGTTAACACGTTTGCTGATTTACTCTTGTTGGCTCTTTTAATGAAGCTGTTGACTCATTTGTTTTAAACTGATTAATACCTTTGTTAAAATAGGGGACAGAGGAATGTCATAGGAACGCATGAAGTGTTCATCCACTAAGATCGACACAGTAATTTCCAGGCTGACATATGAAATTCTTAAGAGTACTTGCCTCTCAAGCAATAGAAATACATTAGTAGAGTTCTGTTTTGTGTGCAATTTAAACAGAGACCTGCAACAGATCGATGTAAAACCTTTTGGCTTTTTTCTTGCTTTTTTTTTTCTCCTCTTCCACCTTTCCCTCCCTTTAACCCTGATGTCATGAATGTGTTGACTCAAGCTGGTATGCAGTTTTGGGGAATAGTAGCAGCCCTCCAGTAACTCTGCCAAGTAGCCATGAGCCTAATTATGTCTATAATCAATATTTATACACATGCACTTATAGCAGGAGTCACAACAGTGGACAGTGATCAAGAACAGTCGATGCTGTCCGTGCCAAGATCATGCTGTTCTGGATAAGATTGGCTAATTCAGTACAGATCCGGGATCAAGGCTTAGGTGTTCCTGGCCAGGATGACTTCAGTGTCATGCCATACAATGGAAGTATCTGTTTAGCCACTGTGAGCGCTGTTTTTCTTTTATTTTGCTATAGTCGAAAATTTGGGAAAAAATGATGCTCGTTCTATATATTGGGAAGTAGAAAATGTTTAAATTCTAAGCTTTTCATACTAGAAGTACACTAAAATTTTGTTGTACCTTGAACAAAATGGCCAGCATTTATTTAACACTCAAGTAAGCATATTGTTAAATATGTACAGAATGCACTTAAAGCTTGAAACTGATGTTGATCTTTCATGGGGAATAAAATGATGAGACCAGTAAGTGTAATTGTTTTGTAACCTTATCAACACTGGTTCTGCCAATGTGATTAAAAATGTAAAATTAGTGGCTGTTTCATGGATTGTGTCCTCCCTTAATCTGCTGAAAAAAGTGGCTGAGTTTGTTGCACATTGATTCTGTCACCCAGGTAACTTCTCGGTACAGCATCATTAAAGGGGAAGACCCCTCTGCATGCTGTAATGGAACTGACCATACAGAGGACTGTCTAAGTTCATTCTGTTTTCTTGTCTAGTTTCACAAGCTTTGTTGCTTTTATTGTATTTTAATTGCTTTGGTTTTTTAATCATGATTTTGAACATTCATGAGGAAATGAAAAGATGTTTACACTGTTAGAGTTGGATATCTTCAAGCAGCCTTTATAGATTAGCTTTTCTCTATCATATTGAGTTAGGTGAATGTTTTCATACATTGCCCAAATTTGTTGTATATGTGCAGCTTTATTTAAATGGTTTAAAGTTTCCTGTGAACATATTGTTTCTTCTATGTGGCTATTAATTGGGAACAAGGATGATGAAAAGAATTCACGTTCTGTGGGTACTTTGGCACAGGTATCTTTTAAACATTTATTCCTGTCTCATGCCTTGGGAAAGCTTAGGGCAAAAGTCTGCTACTATAGTATTGACTTATTTGAAGCCTACCTGGGGAATTCATTGAAGTTGATGGGCCAGATTTTGCTGTGAAAATAATGGTGAGGCTAAAAGTGCCCACTGTTATTTATGCGCAAATCAGACAGCAACTCCGGCGAGCAGAGATGTGCAGTTAAATGCGAAAATCCAGAAGTTGCTGTCCTTTGTAAGCTGTGCAAAAATGGCATTTCACTGTCTGTCTCCCCATGAATGGTGTGAAGTTCCTGTACTTACCTCATAGATACGGACTAAACTTGCCACAAAAAGTTAGGGTTTGTCCATTCCAGTCGAAGTACCCTTTCAATGACATGTTAAGTCTTAATTACAGCCAAACAACCTCTCTGGCACTGAAAATTATCTTTTACAATTGTGGAGTCTCGTTCCTTCAGCTTTTAGTTGTTGGAGATTTTTTTTAAAAATTAAATACATTTTTTTCTTTTTTCTTTGTCTCTTTTATCTCTCTCTCTCAATCCAATCTTTCTTTCCCACTCTTTATTTCGCTTACTGTACCTGATTTGACATTGAATTCACTATTCTAACTTACACTTCCTGGTTCAGACTCTGTGCTGCTCACTAACGATTCTTCAATCTGATTGGTTAAGGAGGCACACAGTTGCTTGCGCTGTTCACACAGGTCCCAGATGGCCTGTTTGGATCTCCTGCTGACGGCAACTTGCCGTGCAAAACCCCATGGAAAGTCTATGGGCGAGTGTAAGTCTAACGAACGGTGGGCGCTGTTCGTTTGCCGCTCACATCAAAATCTTGCCCAATAGCAATACACCATCACAAATATTCTTGATATATAAATATACATCATCAATATTAATTTAAGGGGAACAAAGCAGTCAAAAAAATTGATCACTGTCAATAATTACCTATCAGTACCAGTTATTTCTGTGGTTGAATTTGAAGAGTTTCAGGATTTGGGATGTTTATTTTATCTTTAGAGCACAAAGATTCAGTTTCAATGAATTTCTTGATGTGCGTACAAAAGGATGCAGCTTCGGCTTTCTCAGATGACATCTAAGTCTATAGTGTGCAGTAGTATAGTCAGTCTTATGCAGAATCACACAAAGAAGGAATGGATGTATTTTATTGGCTTAATATTATGACTATTGCACATTTTTAGTCAAATCCATATTTGTGTGATCAATCTGTACAGGCAAAATGTATTTTCTTTTTAAACTTCGCCAATTTGCCTTTGAGTTAGTCATTCTTCTTGTATGCAGTCTGGTTGCAGGCATTTTTAGCAATATGATGTGCTGTGCTGCTGAGTGTTAGGCCACAGGTTATATGGGAACATAGGAACAGGAGTAGGCCATTCAGCCTCTTGAGCCTGTTCCACCATTCAATTAGATCATGGCTGATCTGTATTTAAACTCCATTTATGCAAGGGTTCTCCATACAAATTCCTGATCTTCAGAGATGCAGTAATCAGAGGCAAGACATTTGATCAGATGCATGATTTGCTCTGAGCCACTCTTGTGGACATCTTAGTGGCGAGAGGCCTGAGCATATGTCACTGCTTGCTCCCACAGATGAGAATGGTGCACTACATGAGAGACATGAAGAATACGGAAAATAAATGTGTGTGTTTGTGCGTCATATAAATCTGTTTTTACTCACCTTGCTCTCTTACAAAAATTCTAACTTGCCCCCCTCCAATGAAAAACAGATGTGTTTCTTGTTCAACAGAACTTGCATCGACTGTTGAAATAAAAGCACTGGGAAATCAAAAGTGGTGAAGTATATCTGTAAACTTAGATTGGCTGCATGCTGTTAAAAAGCAATTGCAAGTGAAAAAGAAACAATATTATAACAATTGGAGATGTAATACAAAGCCGTTTTCATTATTTTCTAATGCTTTAACTCTTTGTTGTCCAAGACCTAAAATTAAGCTGTGTAAACTCATTGTCCATTGAAATCACAGTCTTGTATCTGAGTCATAAGGTTGAAGATTCAATCCTCATTTTAGGGCTTGAACATATAAACTAGGTTTCAGTGTAGTACTCAAGATTGCTATATTGATGGAGGTGCAGTCCATCAGATGAGATGCTAAACCTTGACTGGCTGTCTGTGTGGTTCATGTGGATGTTAAAGATCTTGTGGCAATTTTTGAAAAAGAATTGGGAATTGTCCTGGTGTCCGAGTCAATATTGGTCCCTCAAACAACACCACTAGTTTTTCTTCCAATTGTTGTTTGTTTGATCTTGCTGTGAGCAACCTTGCCTGCCATGTTTGCCTACATAAAAAAGCTATTGCACTTCAAAGTAATTAAATGTTTGTGTAGTCCTTTGGGACAAGATATGTGGCATGGTGCTCCATAAGTGGGAGTCTATCTGTGTTCTCTTCTCGAAAAATAGCATTAAGCCTCTGCTGTGACTGGCTACTGTCTCCAGACACTTTTGATCTGGTCAGAGATGTACCCAGAATGGTGCTTGCTATCTGTTGTTTGTATTATTTACCACATGCGCTACTTATATAACTTGCTATTCTGCCTTTAATCTGTGAGTAAACCCTGCATCTTTGTTTCAGTTTCTGTTATCTCTGCTGTTAAAATACCTATTTTAAAAAATGTGGCATGGCTAAAAATACTGTATTGATTTTGTTTATCAAAATACAGTAGTACCTCCCATTATCTAGCCATAATGGTGGCATCCCGGTAGCTATTTAAATTGTTGGATAAATGAAAGTCCCAGATTATGGTCGTGCACACTTGATACCTTGGACACAAGAATAAAGATGCGACACAAATAGCATAAACTGCATTTAGTCTTTCTTGCGCTATGTGGTTGGTGTATATCAGACATTAGAAGATTAATGCATGTGGGGTGGGCAAATGCATCACAACTCCTTGCAGGGCTTTCTCCGTCAAATATTATGCTGGGCAGTCACAAAGACAAATTCTTGGAGTTCAAATCATAGCAGCTTTTTAATGGTTTCAGTGATCATTGCCTGCAAGATTCTTTTTTTTGGTATGGTAAAACTTTTAAGTTTATGAATAATTTTTCCCCATATAAGTCGGAAAAAGACAATTGATTCTCCAAGTAAAACATTTCTAAAGGAAATTGTGGCCACTTTTTCTTTAATGTGTGTTATATTTGACCAGAGATGTTCTTTTAATTTGACTAACCATTTTTCCTCACCCTCCATTTATCAAATTGAATGAATTCCCCCCCCCCCCCAACCCCGGCTTTAATGTTAGGCCTGCTTCGATTTAGTTCATGTACTTGTAAGTATTTAATTATCTGCCTAACGCATGCACAAAGTTTTTCTTCGCGGCAAAAAAAACTGACAGATTTGTATGGGCCTCTTGCAATAGCCTCGTAAATAAATTGGCACAATTCCGAGGTGACACAATGGGAGCTTTTATCACTAATGGCAAAGGCAATTAATATGCATTTTTAAACTCCAACGTTAGCAGTGATTTAGCTACAGTTTCACAACAAATGGGAATTTGTAGCTGTGGTGTAAATAGTGCTATCAAATCGTTCACCACCAAAGACACCATTTAATGTGATCTCCATCAACATTTCTAGTCTTGCAAAGATGCCAGATAGTATCACTAATGTAGTGTGTAGGGGATATAGTTATAGCAAGTGAAATGCTATTGGATGGTTTCACTATTTGGCCACCTACTGATGCAAATAAACTTGGGAGTTACACATATTCCTAAAACTCTTCCCCTTCAATCAAATCACTGGCTATTTTACACGTACAGTAATAAAGATAATTTGGGACAGGATAATATTGTATTAGTCCGCACTATCCTAACTGCCTTTGCAGGTTTTAATTCTAGAACTTTCCCATCTGTTGTGAACACTTTTGATGCTGTTTATTCCTGGAGGAGTCACTAACTTCAACACCTCACAAACAGTGGTTCTTCCTTCCATGGGATAGGGGGAAGAACAGCAAACATGATATTGTCTGCTGTGAGGGGAATTCAGAGTACGTTCACCCAAGAGAACTGAACTGCCCAGCTCAAGACTCGGGGCTTCCATCTGCGAAAGGATCAAGTGAATACAATTATGCCTTAATATATAAAAGGAACTATATAAATCAAAATTACATAGCTTACATAAAATCTAATTAGTCTAAATTGTTTTAAATGGGTTGACGATATGAAATGACCGTCAAGTATTATATTTTCCAAGGAGCTAGATCGTTAAATAACCCTTTCCTGAAGCACATGCTGTTTCCTAAAAGAATGCTTCAGTCATCCAGTCTACCGAGTAGTTATTGTGACTACCTCAATCTACTGCGACCAGTAATCTGTCTTAAATCCAAAAGTCTAAATAAGTTGAAAGATGTCATATTCATGCGTCACTAAATGATTTGCGAATTTTTTTATCTTGAGTTTCAAGGATGTTTTATTTGATCAATATAAAAGCTGCTTGTGTCAGTCAGGCATGATCCTGTATTTGCTTATGATTAAGCAAGCAATCGTGATTCAGCAAAATGCAACAGAACTTTTTAATACCCTCTCTGTTGTGAATCAGCGAATAAAAGGAATTTTAACATTATGTATTTTAAATCTGTTGAAAAGCAAATGAAATTTAAAAAAGTTAAATTAAATGGACTCATGATCATAACAACTATCTGTGTACATCCACAAAATTACTTTCTCTATACTAATAGAAAAATATTTTTCTCACATTTATAAATTGTAGCTTGTATAATTCAAATATTTTTCGAAATGTTTAATGAGTAGCAACAATTCAGATAGATGATTTGCAGTAGTCTAAAGATGATATATCACATTGTTTAGAAAAAAGCCCGTACTGATTGTAATGTGATATTTATGAGCAAATTCACACTCCCAGCAGGGCATGGGTTGGAGATGATGCCTCGACACTGTGGACCAATTCACTGACTTGCGATCTTTTTGATCACATCTCCCCACTATTGAATTCATCCAGTACTGAATTTTGTAAGACACAACACTGAATTAAAGATTTTAAAAAATAATTTTATTGGTAAAGTGTCTGACAAAAGCTGACACCCTCTATTTTTCCCCCAGTCAGTATTAAACATCTTGCAATTTAGAATGTGGGGTTTAAGCATTCCAAATGTAGTCTTGAAAAGAGGCTTCTACATAGTAAAGTATCTTTATTGCATGGTTTTGTATGATGTTATGCTTATGAAGGGGATTGTATCGAGCTTAAGTGGTTGCTTTGTGTGTCAAACTATTACCAGTCCATATGAACCACAAGGACTTCTATTCAGTGTTCAGACTGCATCCATGATTCATTTATTTTACCCCAACCTATGTGCCCAGTACTTTGCTGATACCGAGCAAAAAGAGTTGGGTCTTGGGTGACCAGGGATACCTAATTTGACTTGGCTTATGACCTTTGTGCAGCATCCTCAGATTCTGAATGAGTCTAGGATTTATCTGAATATTACTCCAAGTACCAACACCAAGCTAAATGTCCACCATGGATTTGTTATCTTGGTACACCATTACAATCTGTTCATAGTATCAATAAAAGGTCCTTTTGTGCCAAAATAATGAGATGCTTGCCTCCACCAGATGCATTATAGAGTACACCATAGGCATTCTGAAGCAGCACTTCCTGTTACCTTGAAAATTCGAGGGGCATTTTCCTGTATTACCTAGCCAATGTTTCCCAGACTATTGTGACCTGATGCATTCTGTGTAATGAGGCACCCACGTGGAGTAGCTGCAGTGAGAGCCCTTTGAAGAACAGCTGGCGGATGAGCATGAAGAGCCTGAAGAAGTAGAGCATGCAGCAGGTCAAGGAGTTGCAAGAGCTATTCACCAGACCCCAATTCAAGATATTTCCTCTTAAAGATTGCAAGAATCCTTACCATTTCCAGTCTTCTAACCATCCTGCAATAAATCACAATAGCTAATATTTGAAAGCCACCCTACTTATCTATCAGCAAGACCACACCTCTTCACAGCACATCTTACAAAAGCCATACAAATAAAACACTGTGCAACAGCAGTAACTAAGTAACTATCGTGGCAAAATAATTTATTGACTAACATCATAAGTGTACCTTAACCTGTTGCCTGCTACCACAGTGCTTCAGTTCCTGTGTGTTGTGTTTGACTACTTAATCTGGTGGAGCACCTCAGTAAAAACTCCATGGCTGGCAACTGAGTGTCCCTGTGTCTGAAAGGCTCTAGGGATTGAGGTGGCTCTTGACTTTTGTGAGCAGAGAGTCCAAGCTGCCTTGCATTTTTACTTGTGTGGGAATGGTCTGGTTCTGCCCACGTTCTGGCTCCTCTGAAACTGTTGAACCCTAGTTCCACAAGCGTAAATTGCCCTCTAGTGCTCCACCCAAATGGGCATTCCTAATATGTGAGTCCAGTTGGTGAGTGTAAGGAGGTTATTCAATTGCAACCAAGTCCAATCCTCTGTTCATCCGATGTCCACATACAAACACTACCAGATGAGGTCACTGCATGCAAATCTGTTTCAGCTGACTCAGCACAGACAAGGGACCCCAACTCAGGACCATTCTAGTTTGTATTGCTCAGCCTTAATCAGCAGATGTATTGGAAGAGGCATAATTTATTTTAAAAGAAGCACTTTGGGGGCCTGATTTAATTTGGCTGAAGTAGGATTAAATTTGCTATTGAAGAAACATATGGAAAACCTAACTGACAGAAAGTTCCATGTTAGTGATTAACAGACAACTATTCCTAATAGCTGCATTCATTAAGATCTACAAAACCTTTTATAAAATGAATGCAGTGATAACTGTAGTGCATATTCTGGAATTTATGGTATGACATGCTAAGGTTTATTGACCATCCCTTCCGCTAAAGATAATCTGGCCCTGTAATTGTGCCTTAGCGTACGAATGCTCAACATATTTGTCTGAAATTTTTGGTTCAGCTATTTTAGCAGAGATGTTAACCCATTTATTTTAAACTGGTTATGCTGCTGCTAAAATAGCAGAGAAGAGTTTCACACGAATTGTTAAGCATTTATAACGTTGGTATCCAATGCTTTAATTTTAGAGCCTCTGCGAGCAGTTAAGACTATTATTTTCAATCTCAGTTGATCTGTTCTAAATGACATTTACAAATCAGTATTAATAATTCATGTTAAAACTTACAACTAAGGATATATCTCCAAATTAAATCTTCTATGAAACGCCACACCTTCTACTTAAAATAGCCAGAAAATTGTGCAATGGAAATAGTGCAATTTGAGCATAATTCTGGGGGGGTGGAGGAGAAAAGATGATTATTGCAGCATTCTGGGAGGTATTTCAGGAATTCTAAAGAACACCTGGTTACAGAGGCTCCACATGGGCTTGAAGTGGAAAAGGCAAAAGGCAGCCGATCCCTGCTTTCCAATTGGAATCTTCTCACTGATGCATTAAGGGGTACCCGTCTGAAATTGAAAGGAAAGTACACTTTTGTTGTGGAGTGGAGGGAGCTCTGCATTTGGGTGCCAAATTGGGAAATTAATCCATTTTCCAGCTTTGATGAGAGAGGAAAAAAAAACATTTAAAAAAAAAGTTGATGTCTAATCCAACTTTTTCTTTGCAATTGGTTCAGCTCTCAGAAGCCTAATTTCAAATCATCAACCTGAAATATTAAAATTTGACTATCTGAAAGTCAGCTCTAAGTTTCAATCAAAGAAGTTACTTGTGTACAGGTAAAGAGCGGATGTAAAAATTCTATCGGTTTATATCTGTGTTAACTTCAGAATTTCTACTTCTTGGCTTTCCATTGACTCCAATGGAAAAGAAAATCAGGTGTGGTGTAAAACTGGCTGCCTATTCACTATCAGCCTGTTTTGCACTACTGGCATTAACCAATTTCATCCCTCCTGCCCTAATGTCAAAGAGTTAGGGGAGTTCTCCTGGTGTCCTGGCCAATGTTAATCCTTCAATCAGCACATCCAAAAACAGGTTAACTGGTCATTTATCTCATTGCTGTTTGTGGAATCTTGGCTGTCGTGTTTGCCTACAAAACAACAGTGGCCACACCTGAAAAGCAATTCATTGTCTGCGAAGTGCTTTGGGAACTTCTGAGGATGTGAAAAGCAACTAAATGAAATGTCTGTGAATCAGCTCTTCTGAATAATCGAGTTAAGCTTCTAAGTAGAAGATTGGTAGGGATGTTCATTTAATAAGAAAAGGAATTAATCATTTTCCTGATAACCATTTGAGTTCCTGCTCAATGAGATGCATCTTTGTCATTTTGGTAACACAAAAATTGAGAAGTTAGGTGAGCGGTTTTGCTTCACATTCAGAATGTGCCTCACTGTGACCAGGTTATAAGCTGGATCACAATTGTGTAAAAAAGTAATTTATTTGTATATTTGGTGAAGACTGTAATTGTTAGAAAAGATATAATGCTGGTATTTAAAACTTTGATATAAAGGTGAAAAGCTACAGTAAATCGCATAATTGCTTAAGATTCTAAAAATCCTCATTTTCTGTTAGTTTCCATGTAAACATCGCACGTACAATTGAATAGATTTTTACAAGTCTAAACTGCATTAATTTTTGGCCATTCTGATTGATTGTTAGACGTTTATTTGTTTGGAACTTACTCTCTTGATCTAATGGTCAGCAATTTGAATCCTCATTAATCTGAAGAGGCAGCAGAGTGCATCAATTTGTAAGGTCAAATTGCAAAAATCAATTTAAAATATATGTACAGTGTTGCTTCATTAGTTTGTGCTGTTTATCACATTTTCTCTTTTGAGATAAGTTACCAAATACAGAAATGTAAATCTGTGCTCAAGACTGCAGTTTCGAACTGATCCATGTTCATGGCCAGGGTGGTTTCTTAAAAGGACGTTGTCTCTTGGTAAACAATTTTTCAGTTTTATAGGTACACAGTTGCATTGACATAACTGAATTGTGTCAGAACATGTCGTAACATTATTTGACACAAATTCTGGTGTTTTCCCCTCTCTTCAAACAAAAAAGGTTTGACGAAAGCATGAAGGCAATGCCCCTTTTAAGCAGATACCATTTAATATCCAAAAGGTCACCAGCCTCATAATTACAGTTAAAGAGGAGGTAGTTCTGTTTACAATGATGTTTTGTAAACAATGGAAGGATTAATTGTAACGTATACAAAACTAATTGTAGCAGTTATAATGCAAGCAACAAATGGAGAAAATAAAGTCAAGTAATTACAATAGCCGGAATAAAGTATTGTTCATAAATGCATCTGTTTGAAAAGTAAAGGACAATGTGATCAATGTAAATGATTTTGTTGCTTGGTACAAATTCAATAGTGAAGGACATATTTAGCTGGTTCCCTATAACACCCTGTGCATAATTGATCAAATTATGTTTGCAAAAGATATGCCCAATTTGAAATTGACTTAGTTCAGTCATGCCCAACTTTCCATTTTTAATTGCTGAAAATAGCTCACAAGAGAGCAGATGTGCAGGAACAGCTATTTAGATCAGTGCACAGATGTGAAACATGCAGTAAATGGTAAAGAATCTGGGAATGAGTCCATCTTTGAAATTTCAAAACCAAGGCACTGTAATAGGGGCCATTTATTGTATTTGATTCGACTTTCAGGATCAGCACTAAAGTATGTAATCAAGTTATGATAACAATCAATATCGAAGAACGTTCTTTGAATTCATTCAGTAGCTACCTGTAAGAACAGTTATATCCATTACTGTTCTTTGGGTAACCTATTTGCTCAAAGTCATAAATTGAATGGTTCATCCAGCTCTAATCATCCTTCTGTCCTTTTCCAGTCATATTACTGCTCTAGTTACAGAATATGTGACAATTCTGTGTTTTTCTTGAAAGTCAGCTTTCTTTGCCTTGCACGCTTCAGTAAAAATTCACTTCACTCACACAGCATCAATCATGCTACCTTTTTTTCAGGATGCAGCAGAAAACTTTAATAAAGAAAAGCGACAAAAGGCAACTCATCTTTTTATTGGAAGCAAATATTATATAATTTTCAAATGCCAAATGACTCTCTTGATTTTATAGTAAATAGTTAACCGATACAAATACTAGATCCATGTTAGTACTAGCATTGTATGTTTGGTGTTCAGTAACTTGCAAAAAACAAAAATTATGATAAAGCAGAAAATGAGACTCTCCAGAATTATCTTTGTATCTCTCCATTAGAAACTGTTTGGTATCAGCTCTGTAGCGGCCACTAAATCCTAAAGCCAAAGGCTTGTCAAGTCCTGATTTTTTTTTTTGTAAAATTGTGTTTGGCCTAGCGCACCCATAATCATTTATAGCAAGTCTAAATGTTCAGAATTACATACTCTGTGGAAACTGGAAGTGAAATCAGAAATCAGAAAAGCTTTCAATTTATTCACTGACTTTCATAGTATGCTGCTATTTTAGTGAGTACAATGCTCAATGTAGGACAAGTTTTGAAGTGAACAATTACTTTTTTCTCTGCATATTTATTCAGAATGATAATCGGTAATGCTTGTACACCAGTATAATTCTCAGCACATGAAGGAAGCGATTGGAGCTATTGCTGAGGTGAATGTCAGGCCCAGGAGCTTCATAATGGTAGCAGGGTCAGCAACATATCCAAAAGTGTCTGTCATGCTTTGCTACTGAGAATTTCAATGCTATACAGACAATAGCAATTATAGACTGCAGCATAATTATTTTGTTCATGTTTCATGCTGTCCATAATGGTTTAGCCAAAGTAATTCACCAAATCATAAACTATTTATATCTCCAAGGAATGGGATTTTAAAGGGCCAGATTTTTTTTTGTTAAATTCATTTGGTTCTTTGAGCCTGCTGTCTCAGTGTAAAGGGATGTGATAAGAAGGCACAAAACAACAAGATTATGACTTGTTCCCACACCCTCACTGCAGGACATGAAACAGCTAATTTAACACTGCCTAAATTTATTTATTCTTTAAACCATTAGTAAACTAGTGGGTAAGACACTTTTAGTATTATATAAATCTTGGTGATCTTTTTTGTAAAACAAACATTGCTTCTTTTTTAAGAGATTATCCTCCTTGAGTAGGAACAAAGGACTGCAATGTTTTATCAAAACATGATTTTATAGAAGTCATTCATATTTTGTAAAGAATCTTGATGTAGGTTGGAAAACATAAGGACCAAAATGTGAATATTTTGTGGAGCAAGTGAGAATTATTGTTGATTCTCTTTTGAGAGGAGGGTGAAAGTGAGAAGACATGGAGATAACTGATTCCTCTCATAAAAGTGTAGTTTCACTGATTCACCTTGAATGAACACAGTTGTTTCCATTTGCTAATATGGAACTTAATCCTCAGCATGAATGATGCAAGACCAATACATGCATTTTAAAATGGGTGAATAAATGGTTTCTGTGCAAATCAGCTGGAGTAGATTGTAGGGCTCTATGTTTCCTGTTATACATTTAGACATTAGTGACAACAGTACATTTCCTATTAAGTGCAATCTTTCAGCAGTGCCAACATTGATCGATGTGATACTCATTTCGCTTCCTGGATAAATCATGCTGATAAAATGAATTTTTATAGAGCTGAGTTGTATTTTGTAACCTAGCGAGTCACATTTAATGGGTTTTTATTAGATTTCAGAATACGAAGTTACTTATTTACTCTCTGAATAGACATGATTAAATTGAATGCTTTTTGTAATGCAGTTGATGCTGCTTCATGTATTTTAACTTAGTTTGCAAAAAGGTACATGAATCAAATGACTATTTTTGTCTAAATGTAATAAAGGTCAATTGAGACTTCAAGTCGTTAAAGGTTAAATCAACTAATTTCAGTCAGCCCAGTCATTTCATACTTAGTTGAGAGATGGTGTCAAAACATACTGTACTTAATTTAAACAGAAGTTTCAAATTAATGTTTTTGAAAAATAAAATAATGTTCAAAATAGTCGCTTTAGTCTCAATTTTACACTTGATTATGTGCAAAGTACAATCAAGTGTGGTGAACATGAAATCCTGTTTATATTGTTCCAGTTTGATGTCTTTGTTAGTTACATCATGGACACAATGGAAGATATGAAAGAGAATAATCTAGATTTATGTGATGGACAAATAATAGGCCAGATTTTGCTGTCAAAATAACAGTGAGGCAAATGGTGCTCACTATTATTTAGGAACAAATGGTACAGCAATTTCAAGTGAGGGGCAGATATGCGGTTAAACTTAAAAACCCAAAAGTTGCTGTCCGAGTTGTGCCACTCCGTCGTTAGCTTCGTGAAAATGGCATCTCGCTGTCTGCCACACCAGTGAAATGCATTGAATGGCGTGAAGTTGCTGTATTTGCGCGGTTGATACGAACTAAATTCACCACAGAAAGTTAGAGCTGCTCTGAAGTGATGCAAGGAGCCTGTCTTGGAGCCATTTAAGGTCTGTGCATATTTAATTACGCCTGGATTAGCTGTCATTTTTTTAACAATGTGGAGAGTGTTTATTACTTCCAATCAACCTCTCTGACACTGAAAATGAACTATTACAAGTGTGGAGTCTCATTCTTTCAGATTTTAATTGTTTTTTGAGATTTAAAAAATGTCAAGTTTAAAATTTAATTTTTTTTTTACTTTTCCTTTGTCTCTTTTTTTCTTTCTCTCCCTCAATCCAATCTATCTTTCCCTCTGTCTTTTTGTACCTGATTTGACATTGAATTTACCCATTCTAATTTACACTTCCTTCATAGTCCTTGCGCTGTAAATTCGACAATCCTTCAATCTTATTGGTTAAGCTGCGACGTTATTACCTCGCACTTTCAGCAACTTGCCCCGCAAAAAGTTTAAAAACCTAAACATGCAAGGGTAAGTCTAACTAACAGCAGACATTCTAGAGGGGGAGGATGAACAGCCAGTAGCCGTGGTCCATATCGGTACCAACGACATAGGTTTAAAAAAAAGGGATGAGGTCCTGCAAGGTGAATTTAAGGAGTTAGGAGATAAATTACAAAGCAGGACCTCAAAGGTAGTGATCTCAGGATTACTACCTGTGTTACATGCTAGTGAGTATAGGAACAGGAGAATAGACCAGATGAATGCGTGGCTGCAAGGATGGTGTAGGAGGGAGGGATTTAGAGTCCTGGGACATTGGGACCGGTTCTGGGGAAGGTGGGACCTGTACAAGCGGGACGGGTTACACCCGAGCAGGACTAGAACCGATGTCCTCACGGGGGTGTTTGCTAGTGCTGTTGGGGAAGGTTTAAACTAGAATGGCAGGGGGATGGGAACCTGAGCAGGGAGACAGAGGAGGGGGAAACAAGGATAGAAACAAAAGACAGGAAGGGAAGAAGCAATAGTGGAAGGCAGAGAAAACAAGGGTGAAAAACAAATAGGGCCATAGTGCAAAATAAAAGTAAGATGACTTGCAATTTTAAAAAGACAAGTCTAAAGGCATTGTATCTTAATGCGCGGAGCATTCGCAATAAGCTAGATGAATTAACAGTACAGATAGATATTAACGGTTATGATATAGTTGCGATTACGGAGACATGGCTGCAGGGTGACCAAGGATGGGAACTGAACATCCAGGGGTATTCAATATTTAGAAAGGACAGGCAAAAAGGGAAAGGAGGTGGGGTAGCGTTGTCAGTAAAGGAGGAAATCAATGCAATAGTGAGGATGGATATTGGCTCGGAAAATCACAATGTGGAATCTGTATGGATGAAGCTAAGAAACACCAAGGGGCAGAAAACGTTGTCTACAGGCCCCCAAACAATAGTGGAGATGTAGGGGAGGAAATTAGAGACGTGTGCAAGAAGGGTACAACTATAATCATGGGTGACTTTAATCTACATATAGATTGGTCAAACCAAATTAGCAATAATACTGGGGGGAGGAATTCCTGGAATATGTATGTGATGGTTTTCTAGACCAATACGTTGAGGAACAAACTAGAGAACAGACGATCCTAAACTGGGTATTGTGCAATGAGAAAGGATTAATTAACAATCTTGTTGTGCGGGGTCCCTTCGGGAAGAGCAACCATAACATGATAAAATTCCTCATTAAGATGGAGAGTGAAGTAGTTGAATCCGAAACTAGGGTCCTGAATCGAAATAAAGGAAATTACAAAAGTATGAGGTGCGAGTTGACTATGATAGATTGGGGAACTTTACTAAAAGGGATGACGGTGGATAGGCAATGGCTAATATTTGAAGAACGTGTGCAGGAATTACAACAAATATTCATTCCTGTCTGGCGCAAAAATAAAACAGGAAAGGTGGCTCAACCGTGGCTTACAAAAGAAATTAGGGATAGTATTAGATCCAAAGAGGAGACATATAAAATTGCCAGAAAAAGCGGCAAGCCTGAGGATTGGGAGCAGTTCAGAATTCAGCAAAGGAGGACAAAGAGATTGATTAAGAGGGGAAAAATAGAGTATGAGAGTAAACTAGCAGGGAACATAAAAACTGACTGTAAAAGCTTCTATAAATATGTCAAGAGAAAAAGATTAGTGAAGACAAATGTAGGTCCCTTACAGTCAGAAATGGGGGAAATTATAATAGGGAACAAAGAAATGGCAGAACAATTAAACACATACTTTGGTTCGGTCTTCACAAAGGAGGACACAAATAACCTCCCAGAAATGTTAGGGAACCAATGGTCCAGTGAGAGGGAGGAACTGAAGGAAACCAGTATTCGTAAAAAAAGATAGTGCTAGAGAAATTAATGGGGCTAAAGGCTGACAAATCCCCAGGGCCTGATAGTGGGGATGGAAGTGGCCCTGGAAATAGTAGATGCATTGGTGATCATCTTCCAAAATTATTGGAGGGTGGCAAATGTAACCCCACTATTTAAAAAAGGAGGGAGAGAAAAAACAGGGAATTACAGACCAGTTAGCCTAACATCAGTAGTGGGGAAAATGCTAGAGTCTATTATCAAAGATGTGATAACGGAACACTTGGAAGGCATTAACGGGATTGGACAAAGTCAGCATGGATTTATGAAAGGGAAATCATGCTTAACAAATCTACTGGAGTTTTTTGAGGATGTAATGAATAGAATAGATAGGGGAGAATCAGTGGATGTGGTGTATTTGGATTTTCAGAAGGCTTTTGATAAGATCCCACACGAGGTTAGTGTGCAAAATTCAATGTAGAAAAATGTGAGGTCACCCACTTTGGATCAAAAAAGGATAGAACAGGGTACTTTCTAAATGGTAAAAAGTTAAAAACAGTGGATGTCCAAAAGGACTTAGGGGTACAGGTACATAGATCATTGAAGTGTCATGAACAGGTGCAGAAAATAATCAAGAAGGCTGATGGAATGCTGGCCTTTATATCTAGAGGACGAGAGTACAAGGGGGCAGAAGTTATGCTGCAGCTAACAAAACCCTGGTTAGACCGCACCTGGAGTACTGTGAGCAGTTCTGGGCACTGCACCTTCGAAAGGACATATTGGCCTTGGAGGGAGTGCAGCATAGGTTTACTAGAATGATACCCGGACTTCAAGGGTTAAGTTAGGAGGAGAGATTACACAAATTTGGGGTTGTATTCTCTAGAGTTTCGAAGGTTAAGGGGTGATCAGATCGAAGTTTATAAGATATTAAGGGGAACGGATAGGGTGGATAGAGAGAAACTATTTCCGCTGGTTGGGGATTCTAGGAGTAGGGGGCACAGTCTAAAAATTAAAGCCAGACCTTTCAGGAGTGAAATTAGAAAACATTTCTACACACAAAGGATGGTTGAAGTTTGGTACTCTCTTCCACAAACGGCAATTGATACTAGCTCAATTGCTAAATTTAAATGTGAGATAGATAGCCTTTTGACAACCAAAGGTATTAAGGGATATGGGCCAAAGGCAGGTATATGGAGCTAGATCACAGATCAGCCATGATCTTATCAAATGGCGGAGCAGGCACGAGGGGCTGAATGACCTACTCCTGTTCCTATGTTTCCTAACATTAAAGCACATGGGATTGGGGGGAATATACTGGCATGGATTGAGAATTGGTTGACAGACAGGAAACAGAGTTGGAATAAACGGGTCTTTTTCTGGGTGGCAGGCAGTGACGAGTGGGGTACCGCAGGGATCAGTGCTTGGGCCCCAGCTATTCACAATGTATATCAATGATTTGGATGAGGGAACTGGATGTAACATTTCCAAGTTTGCAGATGACACAAAGCTGGGGTAGGATGAGCTGTGAGGAGGATGCAAAGAGGCTCCAATGTGATTTAGACAAGTTAGGTGAGTGGGCAAGAACATGGCAGATGCAGTATAATGTGGATAAATGTGAGGTTATCCACTTTGGTTGTAAAAACAGAAAGGCAGATTATTATCTGAATGATGATAGATTGGGAAAAGGGGAGGTGCAACGAGACCTGGGTGTCCTTGTACACCAGTCGCTGAAAGCAAGCAGTCAGGTGCAGCAAGCAGTTAGGAAGGCGAATGGTATGTTGGCCTTCACTGCAAGAGGATTCGAGTACACGAACAGGGATGTCATATTGCAGTTATACAGGGCCTTGGTGAGGCCACATCTGGACTTTTGTGTGCATTTTTTGTCTCCTTATCTGAGGAAGGATATCCTTGCCATGGATGGAGTGCAATGAAGGTTTACCAGACTGATTCCTGGGATGGCAGGACTGACGTATGAGGAGAGATTGGGTCGACTAGGCCTATATTCACTAGAGTTTAGAAGAATGAGAGGTGATCTCATCGAAACATATAAAATTCTAACAGGACTAGACAGACTGGATCCTGGGAGGATGTTCCCAATGGCTGGGGAGTCCAGAAGCAGGGGTCACAGTCTTAGGATATGGGGTATGCCAATTAGAACCGAGATGAGGAGAATTTCTTCACTCAGAGGGTGGTGAACCTGTGAAATTCTCTACCTCAGAAGGCAGTGGAGGCCAAGTCATTAGATGTATTCAAGAAGGAGATAGATATATTTCTTAATGCTGAAAGGATCAAGGGATATGGGGAAAAAGTAGGACTGGGTACTGAATTAGACGATCAGCCATGATCATTTTGAATGGCGGAGCAGGCCCGAAGGGCCGAATGGCCTACTCTTGCTCCTATTTTCTATGTTTCTAGATGCCATTAGATGTCCTGCTACAGCAAATTGTGGCCCAATACTTGGTACAGTTGCCCAATACTGGTGCATAGTTATTTAGTTTTAGGTGCTTCGCTGCCTGTCTATCAATGTCAAGTTGGGGATGAGTTGGAACTTCCTCCAGTTGAACGTTAACAAGACCAAAGCCATTCTATTTGTTTCTTGGCATAAACTCCACACCCTTACCCACCATTTCATCTCCTGCCTCAACTGTTCACTTTCGGTACTGACATTGCATGTGACGTTGGTGTCCTACATATGTGAGTTAAGCTTCAAACCCCACATCCATTCAATCACAAAGATCATCTATTTCATCTCCTAAATATAGCCAGCCCTTGTCCTTACTTTCAATCCTCACCCTATGCTGAAATCCTCAGCCATACGTTTGTCCTCTCCAGTCAACTTTTCCAATGCCTTCCTAACCAGGGTCACCAGCTCCACCCTTTGCAAGCTCGACTTCATCTAAACTCCTCCGCCAGTGTCCTTTCCTATATTAAGTTCTTCTTGCCCTTTACTCCAGTACTTCTTGGTTGATAGGTGAGCAAAATGGAGTACAGAATAGGATATAGGTTGTGGAGTTCTGGATGGATTGAAGTTTGCACAGGGTGGACTTGGGAGGTTGGTGAGGAGCGCACCCAAAGTCACTCACTCCCTTTCTCTCATTGCATTGATTTGAAAATCCTTATCCTCATTTACAATAGTCTTAAATCCTAGTGACATCAATGTGTGGCTACTTTTCTCTAGCTTTCCTGGATAATAACGGTAATACAAAAATATGCCAGAATTACCTCATGAAATTGCCCGTGTTTTCACACTTCTCTGATCTTTTGTCTTATTACACTGCTGTGAAGTGCCTTGGGATGTTTTCCTACGTTAAAGGTGCAATATAAATGCAAGTTGTTGTATCTATCGACTCTATCTTTGGAATATTGAAATCTAAATATGATATATATACAGTATGATTCTTTGCAACCCCTCGTTCGCTTAAACACCATATCTGCTTTTTCACCTTGAACCCCTAGTTGTTAGTTGGTAATTATTACTTTGATGCCCTTATCATTACTAATTGCCCAAATTGCTTCTGCCATGTCACCATCTGCTCTTATTTCCACCCTATTGATAGCTGTTGTTATCCTTTAGCACAAAGGTTACCCTCATTGTACAGAGTACTAAAAAAAATCATACCATGAGCATTACATTATTAAATGTTTATAAGTTCTTAGAGCAGCCCAGAATAACTGAGGCTAATGGTCCAATAAAAATGCAGGGCAGTTGTGGAGGGTGTCATGTTCTTTAAAATGTGCAATTTTTTTTCCCAACAAGATGATATGGCTTGTAAACCAAATGACAGAAATCTGCATTAACTGTTCTTGCATGCGTTAGGTTGTAAGAGTGGCTGTGATACTATGATAGTCTGATATGCAGTCAGCTGGAGGACTTGCCAGACGCACAAGTCTGTTTTCGGAGTTTTATAATGTGGATGTTCTGTAAACTGAGACTCATTGTGTCCTGATTTATTTTGATCATTCTGTCTCAACCTATTTTTTGTTTGTATGAAAAACCATTGTCCAATTGTGGTACTTCTAGGTAACTCTACAGCCTCTAGATTAGCTGAGTTCAAACTGTATCAAAAGAAAATCAGAAAATACTGGAAACACTCAGCAGGTTATGCAGCATCAGTAAAGAAAGAAAAATGTTGGCGTTTCAGGGATAACCCTTTATCAGAACTGGAAAATACTATGGTAAATACTTGTAAGAAGGAAGACAGCAGGGAGAAAGGAGGATACCATGTGCACAAGAAAATAAAATAAATGAGCTGTGAAGTGACTAGGTGGAGAATAGGAGATGGTTAACTGACAGAAATGGCAATAGCGCAAGACAAACTGAGGCATGATGAGAGAAATTAAAGAAATAAATGTGGTAAACAGTGAGGAGGATAGTAGCAGACTTCAGGAGCACATGGACAGACTGGTGAAATGGGGCAGACACATGGCAGATGATACTTAATGCAGAGAAGTTGGAAGTGATGCATTTTGGAAAAAAAACAGGAGAAGCAGGATAAACTAAATGGCACAATTTTAAAGGGGGTGCAGGAACAGACAAACTTGGGGGTTCACATACACAACTCTTTGAATGTGGCAGGACAAGGTGATGAAGCTGTTAAAAAAGCATATGGGATCTTGGGCTTTATTAATAGAGGCATAGAGTACAAAAGCAAGGAAGTGATGATAAACCTTTATAAATCACTGGTTAGACCTCAGCTAGGGTATTGTGTCCAATTCTGGGCACCACACTTTAGAAAGGATGTGAAGGCCTTAGAGAGGGTGCGAAGGAGATTTACCAGAATGGTACCAGGAATGAGGGAATTTAGCTATGTGAAGAGACTGGAGAAGCTGGGATTGTTCTCCTTAGAGCAAAGAAGGTTAAGGGGAGACTTTAATAGAGGTATTCAAAATTATGAGGGAATTTAATAGAGCAGATAAGGAGAAATTGTTTCCACTAGCAGGAGAATCAGTTACCAGAGGGCACAGATTTAAGATACAGTAATTGGCAAAAAAACAGGGGGAGATGAGTTTTTTTTTTACTCAGAGCGAGTTATGATCTGGAATGCATTGCCTGAAAGGGTGGTGGAAGTGGATTCAGTAGTAACGTTTAAAAGGGAAGTGGATATATATTTAAAAAGGAAACATTTGCAGGGCAATGGGGAAAGAGCGGGGGAGTGGGACTAATTGGATAGCTCTTTCAAAGAGCCGGCAGAGGCACATTGGGCCAAATGGCCTCTTTCTGTGCTCTATGATTCTATGAAATGACATATACAAGACTCAGAATGTATGAATAGTTAAAGCAGGTTACCCAAGTTAGAGAGGGAGTACGAAAACCTGGCAAAACGGAACAGGCTTCAGTAGCCCAGAAGTCTGGTGGAAGAAAAGGGCAGGTTGACACCAGGCGTGCAGCCGCTGGCAGTGTACCGATGGGGGTTCCCTATCTCAAGCACTAACTACTCTCTCGCTTATCCCCAGAAGCATTGGTATACCCATCCTACGTTGTCAGCACCTACTGTCAGAGAGAAAATGGGAGCTGTGGTTAAGGTCTGAAGTTGTTTAGTTCAATATTGAGGCCAGACGGCTGCCAAGTGCCTAGTAGAAAGATATGGTGCTGTTGCTCGAGCTTGCATTGCGAATCGCTGGAACGATGAAGATGGCCAAGCACAGAGGCGTCGGCATGGTAGTGGGTTAGATAATCTAAGTTGCAAGCGACAGGGAGCTCTGTGGACAGATCATAGGTATTCAGCAAAATGTGTCCAAATCTACATTACGTCTACCCGAAGTAGAAGAGATCACATTGTGAGCAGCAAATACAGCAAACAAAGGTTGCAGGAAGTACAAGTAAATGGCTGTCTCATCCAGAAGTGTTTGGGACCCTGGACGGTGGTGTGGCAGAAGGTGAATGGGCAGCTGTTGCATCTATAGTGCTTGCATGTAAATGGGAGCAGGTGTTAGGGGTGATGGAAAAGTGAACCTGCATGAAAGGTGAGGGGAGAGATGATGTGTTTGGTGATTGGGATCATATTGGAGATGGTAGAAATGGCGGAAGATGATCTGTTCAATGCAGAGGCTGGTGGGATGGAATGTGAGGACAAGGGGGACCTTACGACAGTTCTAGGAGGGGATGGGAGGAAGAGGGGGTGAGAACAGAAGTATGGGAAATGGGACGGACTCAGTCGAGGGCCTTGTTTACCATGATGGAGGGGAATCTTTAGCTGAGGTAAAAGGAAATTTCGGAAGCTCTGGTGTGGAAGGTGGCGTTGTCAGAGTAGATACAATGGAGATGGATTAGGAAGAAGGGAAAAACTGAATTGACATTGCTTTCACATTTCTCCCCTTACTATGAAATCTGTTTGTGTCCATGAGGGTCCAATACCCTTTTTGTGGAAGTGTGTTTAATATTCATTTTTTTTACAAAGATGTTATTTTAAGTCCCAAAAAAAAACTTGTTATAATAAAAGTTGGAAAGGGTGCAATAAAGCAAGCCACTACCTTGCCTTAATTTTTCTCTGAAAATATTTCTTTTGTTAATCTGTACATGTATAATATTATTGCTTTATTTCAATCAGTTTGAGTCTAATCTATACCATGGATTATTGGCAACTGTAAGATTTTTGCACAATCATTACAAACTAATTACTGTATTAATTACATATGGGGGCACTTTTTATAAGTGCCAGAAAATCAATTTGTTGGGAGTGAGACCTACATATGAGTTAATTTTCTTCCCTGGATTGAGGGCTAATTTTGGAGTTTGACCTATTTGCAGGGTTGACCTATATGCACGGTATCCCATTCCCTAACACTGATCTTTACTTATACCTGTATAACATGAAAGATTCTTTGTAGCATAACTTATAATCTTTTTAAGGCTGTTCCAAATAGACAATTGGTTAAAATTAAATTGGTGCAGACTTCACTGGAACGGTGATCGTTATTTAATGATGCCGCATCTAATCCAGACTTGAACTAAAATATTAATGCTATTTAGTCCTGATTGACGACACAAAGATTACCAAATAAAACTATGCATAATGACTCTTACAATTACTTGAAGCAGATATCTAATTATTATGTACCAATTACTTTACTTGCAAGTAAATAGCTTAGAGGATGTGCAGAATATTGCATAGATTTGCGAATTATTATTTTTGAAATATGGTAAGTTCAAAATGGGTACTTCTGAAAAACAATTGCAGGAACACATCAGGATGATCAACTTATAATAGCCTACATTCTACATTTCTATTTGCCATTAACTGCTAATTAGAAACAAACTTACAAAAATATTTAATTAGACCTTGTTAGACATTTGTAATGTTTCTTGCCAAAATTTGCAAATTTAAAGTTCATCTTAAAGGGTAAATTTTGCACAGTCAACACAAAGAAATGACCACATTAACTTGCATATAGAGGCAATTTTTAAAAATAAAAAAAATCAATTTAAATTGGGTTCGGGCCTATGTACAAGTTAATTTTTCTTCCTTGGAGCAAGGACAAGAGTGATGTCTTAATTACGGGAGAGTTAAGAACACTACAAATCTGGTGTGTTGCCTCTACACTCAATCTATGCTCCTGTTGAGTGAAGCTGTGTACTGGGAGCCTTACATTGTAAAATTTACTCTCAGTTTGTCGTGACTCATGTGTGTTTGGGATTTTCTTGGCAAAGTCCAAAAAATATTTACAATCTCGACGTTTGCAATTATAACCTGGATACTAAAACAACTTGTATTTATACAGCGCTTTTAACATAGATAAACATCCCAAGGCACTTCACAGAGCCATAATCAGACAAAATGGACGCTGAGCCAGAGAAGGAGATATTAGGAGGGGTGACCATAAGCTTTGTCAAAGATGTGGGTTTTACAGAGGGTCTTGGAGGAGGAGAGGCAAGTGGAGATGAGGAGGGGTTTATGGAGGGAATCCCAGAGAGTGGGGCCTAAATGGCAGAAGGTACTGTCGCCAATGGTGGGGCGAAGGAAGGGTGTTGACCAAAAAGCTAGAATCGGAGGAATGGCGAATGTGGGTGGTAGTTGTAAGACTGGAGGAGGTTACAGAGATTGGGAAGGGCAGGGCCATGAAGTGATTTAAACACACGGATGAAAATTTTAAATTGGAGGCATTGTGGGATCAGGAGCCAATGTAGGTCAGTAACAACAGGAGTGATGAGTAAATGGGACTTGGTGCTGGATAGAATATGGATGGCAGAGTTTTGGATGAGCTGAAGTTTACAGTGTGCGGAGACTGGCCAGGAGAACATTTGGAATAGTCGAGTTTAGAAGTGAGAAAGGCCTGGATGAGAGTTTCAGCAGCAGATGTGCTGAGCAGGAGCAGAGGTGAGTAGTGTGATGTAGTGAATATGGGGTCGGAAGCTCAATTCATTATCAAATAGACACCAAGGTTGCAAACAGTTTGCTTCAAACTGAGACGGTGGCTGGGGAGAAGAATGGAATCAGTAACAAGAGTATGGAGTTTGTGGCAGGGGCGGAAGACGACGGCTTCAGTTTTTCAATACTTAATTGAAGAAAATTATGACTCATCCAGAACTGGGTGTCGGACAAAACAAAGGCAGTGGAGGGGTTGAGAGATGTGGTGGAGTTTTAGAGCAGGACGTGGTCAGTGTTCATATGTCTTCTATGTCCTAAGATGATGTTGCCAAGGGGCAGCAAGTAGATGCGGAAGAGGAAAGGGTGAAGGATAGATCCTTGGAGGATGCACTCCAGAAGTAATTGTTTATGGGAGGAAGGGTAGGTTTTTTGAGGTGGGGGTGGTGCCAGTTTTGAAAGGGAGGGGGAAGTACCCAAGGCGAGGGAATCATTTACAATGTAGTTAGCATGGAGGCCATGAAGTTGGGTGGTCAGCAGTTTAGTGGGGATGGGGTCATGGCAGCAGGCAGTGGGTCTCGTATACAAGATGAGCTCATAGAGGGCACGAGGGGAGATAGGAGAGAAACTAGAGAAAGATGCCAGATCAGGGCTAGGCCAGAGATGGACCCGTGGGGAGATTTGGCTTGGGGTGAAGGGGCAATGAGGGGAAAACAGCAGAGACAGTTGAACAGATGGTCTCAATCTTAGTGATAAAGAAGTCCATGAGCTTTATGCACTTTATTGATAAGGGTGGAGGTGGCAGGGGTTTCAGGAGATGGTTGGTAGTGGAGAAAATAAGCCAGGGGTTATCTTTGCTTTCTAGGATGATCCTGAAATAGTGGATGGTTTTGGCATTGGAGAGTGAGGCTCAAAAGCCCTTGATGTGATCCAGCCAGATTTGGTGATGGATGGTTCAACCAGTTGAGTGGCATTTACTATCAAATCTGCACCCCTTGGACTTGAAGTAACAAAGATGGGAGCCACAATAGGAGGCATGACCAGAATGGGAGAGAGTAAAAGCTTTATTGGAGACAAGGGAATCACAGGTGAGTGGTTAAGCAGATTGACAGCTGCCAAAGTATTGTGGCCAATGGAAGTCTTTAGGTTTGGCAGTTTGAAAGTGCAGTTGTAAGTGACGGGGGAGAGTTTTTTCCAGAGGCGGACACAGAAAGAAGTGGGGTTGGAAGGGGGTAGGGGGAATGTGGGTGGCGAATGATAGAAGCAAGTGGTCGAAGATGGCCCTGTCTGTAATATAGGCCATGGGAGTAGAGAGGCTACGTTAGATAGTAAGACTGAGAAAGTGGCCGTGAATATGGGTAGGAGAGTTTATATGGAGGGAGAGGTTTCGGGAGGAGAGGAGGGCAGTGAAATAATTTTAGTGCATGATATGTTAAAATATTGAATTTAATGTAAGTTCCACATACATGGAGAAAAGGCAAGCTGTCCAGGATTATAAACAAGTACTGCAAATCATTGTTTAGAATCACATAACCAGTGAAGAAACAGGGATGAAAAGGTTTTCATCCCTACTGAGAACTTGCTAGGAATTTGCTTGCATAGGTTTCCGTACATGAACATATGACTGTAATTGTATTCAATACAGATGACTGAATAAGGTGTATGAAGTAATTGCTTCCATAATCAGTCAATCAGTTGTCTATAGTGTGCTGCATTAACCCTTTCAGTCCCCTACTTAAGGGATATTCTGAGAATGGAACTAGGGAAGGTAAACTGGAAAAAAAAAATTGACAGACAGAACAGCAATGGGAACTATTTAAAGCGGTGATCAATAGAGTTCAGGAGAAATATATTCCTCTTCAAAAAAAAACAAGAACAAACTAACCAATAAAAGAGTATTTTCAACCCTGCTGCAATAACCTCAATAGAGGAGAGACAGTTGATCTCAAAATATCATTGAAAGTCCCCTGCGTAGTGATCTTGAAAGGTAATCTGTGCTTGACTGACTTTGTATTCTTTCCAGTGAGAGTTACTTTCATACATTGCTAAACTACGTCATGATCCTGACAGAATATTTCTTAAGCAAATCAGTAATTGCTGTTGATGAACAATGAAGCGAAACAGTACAGCTTGGAGTTCAGTGAAATAACCATCTTATGAGTCAGGGTGTTCCAACACTTCTATGTTGTAAGTGGGAATCTTGTTGTCTTTTTACCTCTCTTCTCTACCCACTCATTCCTACTGATTGTTACAATCAGAGCTCTGCATCTGCTGTCTCTCGTTTGCAGAATGGATCAAAATAGATTGTTTCCCGTCAAAGTATGGAGGCCAAAATTGAGCTATATATTTTGCATCATAGTGAATGTTTAAGAAATAAAACCAGAAAATGCTGGAAATACACATCAGATCAGTTCTGATAAAGAGCCCCCCCACCCAAAATGTTATCCGTTTTCGTTTGGAGGCTGTTCAACCTCCTGTGCATTTTCAGACACTGTTTTATTGTGAGATTTATAGTTTCTCTTTTTATCTTTGGTTGAGGGAGGCATTAAAATGGGAATAATTGGGTATTCTGCTGTTGCTCATTGTACTATTATATTCAAAATTGGATCTATTCATATAATTTTATAGACATGACTATAAGTACAAATGCCGTTTCTGTGCTCTCTTTTATGCCATTTGAACTGTCTCATCTTTTTCAACCGTGGTTAAATTTCTCCATCCAGGAATTAAGCAGTAAATTAATGGGTGCCAAATACTGCCAGAGTACAGTCATGGGGCTTGTAGACTCCTGTAGCTATATACAAAGACAAAAATTAACTTATCTTGTCATGTTCACAGTTGGATGTTGAATGGAATGGAAGGATCAACATGGCACTTCAGTTTTGTATAGCAGTTTGTAATTGTAATTCTGCTGTAAAGTCCCAGATTACTGCAGTAGTGAGGAATGGAGAATTTATTCTGCCCATGAAGTTATTACACAACATGATTAATCTTTTACAAACGGACATAAGGTCAGAATTAGGGAAGGCCGTTTAGTTTATCCTGTTGCCTTTGAACTGTTGGATAGTGTACATAACCCACTCAGACCATTTTCATCAGCAAGCTGAATTATTCTTGATGAATCTGAAATCTTTTGAATGCATCACAATGCAATAGTCACAGCACAAAAATCTCTGTAAAATGTGTCACTGGTTTCTTTTTTAACCGCTTTACAATGTGGGAACAGAGCTGATCAAAGTTGCAATATAGATAAGTTAGTACATAGAACTAGGAAATTATAGATGTACAGTAAAACATACCAGCTTTGCAGTGTAATGAAATTAATTTAGCACATGGAAATGTTAATGAACTTACTTTGGCTGTGTACATTTCAAGGTAAAAATGTCAAATAATATAGAATCAAGCTTATTTCTACACATCTCAGAACATAGATAAAAGTTAGGAAAAATAAATTTTAAAAATACTTTCAATTAATTTGTTTCTCATTGATCAGATTTTAGATGTTATGATTTTATATTTTTTTTATTGCATACTAAAATATTTTATTGGCTTTATTAAGATGTTGGCCTCAATTTTACCCGCCCTGAACAGGCAGTGTTGGGCGAGGGGTTAAAATCTTGAAAATCGCGATCCCACCTCCAAACCGGTACTTTTCTGGCCACCGCAATATTAACGGTAGTAATTCAGGCCATTTACGAGGCTCCCGCTAGAAGCGGGCAGAGGTCTACTTAACATGTAAAAGTCCCTGCCCGATGACATCATCGGTGCCACAATGTCATATTGACGTCATGCCAGAGGGAGTCCCGCACTGTCTGCTGCACAGCAGTAGAAACACGGCAGGAGGAGCCGACTGGCCAGAAGAGGCCAAAGTAAGTTCCCCGCCGCCTTAAAAATCAAGGCCATTGCATTTAAAAAGGTTTGAGTTTATAAAGTGCCTTATCATGGCTCTTCAAATAGCGCCATTGAATCTTTAATGGCTACCCGAACTACCAGAATACGCAGATGAGGCCCTTGGTTTAATGTCTCATACAAAGGACAACACTTCCAGCAATGGTGCACTCCCTCAGTCCTGTGCTGGACTGTTGCCATAGATATTGGGCTGGATTTTGCTGTGAAAATAACGGTAAGGCTAACAGCGCTCACTTATTAATGCGCAAATTGGACAGCAACTGCCGGTGAGCACACATGCGCAGTTAAACGCGAAAATCTGGAAGTTGCTGACGAGATGCGCTGCCCCTCCGTAAGCTGCGCGAAAACGGCATCTTACCGTCTGGCTCCCCATTCAAATGTATTGAAGGGCGTGAAGTTCCTGTGCTGACGTCGTAGATACGGACTAAACTCACCACAAAAAGTTAGGGCTTTTCCATTCCAGTCTAAGTACCCTTTCAACGGCATGGTAAGTCTGAATTACTGCCAAACAACCTGTCTGGCACTGAAAATGAACTTTTACAAGTGCAGAGTCTCATTCCTTCAGCTTTTGATTATTGTTGGAGATTTAAATAAATTTTTAAAAACTTTTTCTTTGAGTCTTTTATCTCTCTCTAAATCCAATCTATCTTTTCCTCTCTTTATTTTGCTTTCTGTCCCTGATTTGACACTGAATTCACTCTTCGAATTCACTCTTCCTGGTTCAGACTCTGCGCTGCTCATTAACGATTCTTCAATCTGATTGGTTAAAGAGATACACAGCTGCTTACCCTGTTCACTCAGGTCCCATATGCTCTGTAGAGGGCGCCGCGCTGTTTGGATCTCTAATTTACAATAACTTGTCGTGCAAAACCGCACGGAAAGTCTATGGGCAAGTGCGAGTCTAACAAAGTGCCGCTCACAGCAAAACCCGGTCCTATGTGTTCAAGTCCTGATGTGGGAGTTAAACCCTCAATCGGAGGTAGGAGTAGTATGCCTGAACCAGGTTGCATTTTGGAACAAGTATGACCTAAAGTAGGTGTATTTAACATTACAAAAGATTGAGTATATCTATGATAACAGCAAATATAGTAATGTTTTGAAATATAATTGAGATTAGGCAGCTTTCACTGTACTACTTGAGTAGAGTAATTATGCAACAGGAGTAGGTTAATTGCAATTGAATCACTGTCATTATCTAGTATATGCATATTATGAATTGTATTTGTATAATCTAAATGTTTTATTTTTGTTCTAATCTAAAAGATTCATAGCAATAATGCACAATTTAACTAAAATATTGCTATGTTCTTTTTTATTGCCTTGTGTATTTATGAATTATGTGCAGTTTTTTCAGTAGGACGCTCCATATCTGAATACAATGCTTTCTTACATACGAACATACGCATTAAAAGCAGGAGTAGGCCATTCGGCCCCTTGAGCCTGCTCTGCCATTTGATAAGATCATGGCTGATCTGATTGTGATCTCAACCCTACCTTCCCGTCTATCCACTATAATCTTTGACTCCCTTGATTTGTCTGACTGACTCATACAATCCTTTAGAGTTCAACATTTGGGTTATGTATCTGATTGCGTTAGAGTACAATTTATATCTCTAAAGCAATTTTGATGTATACTATTCTACTGTACAGGCATATTTAAGCTAAACAGTACAATTTAAGGAAAAGCTTGATGCAATATTCTAGTACAGAGATGAATTTGAGATTTGGTAAATGATTATATTTTGTTTAATATTTTAGGAACTTTTGAATATTTTAGAAGGATAGTACATAATGTAGAAAAGGTTTGAAAGGAACTGGATCAATACCTGTAGCGAAAGGGAATTGAGAGCCAGAGGGATATTAACACACCAATATGATTCACATGTGGGTTAGGAAGAGAGTATGGAGACCTTCATGAGATGGGGCAGAGGGAATTCAGATGGTTGTGCATGGAATGTGGAAGGAGCAGGCGTGACGGCTGAATAACCTATTTTTCTGATCTAAGCTTGCTTATGTTATCTTTTTTAAATAGGAAAGGAAATCTGCAGGCAGTGTCGCACATGCCTCTTTCATCCTGGCCTGTGCTAATTCTCCTCTGGCATTCTTTTCACCCTTTGCAAATATCACCTACCACCTTCCCACTTCTACTTCCACATCCCTCTTTCTATTGCCCCAGAGACACGTGCTCCAAAAAAAATGGTGAGATCTTCCCTCCTCTCTTTACTCAGCTGTTGACTGAGCGGCAATTCATCCTCAACAACTTCTTCTTGCACCTGAACTCACCCTGACCTATCCTCTCTGAATTCTATGTCATCCTATCCTCTCTCAACCTCACCCTCTAGTTAAACTCTGCTATTGACATCTGCAGTCTCCAACTTGTTATCACATAAGGCCTCACAATCTCCAACAGGACTATGATCAATTATCATCATCTCTTTCTCTATACATATCCCTTATCCATTTCAAATGCGTCCACTCTCTTTCCACCCCTTGGGGGGAAAAGAAACAATTTGCTAACTCTCACACCAGCATCATTTCCAACTCCCAACTCTTTCTCCTGTGGCTTGCCACACACACTAACTTCAACCCCTCCAATGATCTGGTCAACAGCACCCACACTATCACTTAATGCCTTAAGCACAAAAATGTTTTGCATGCGGTACAACAAAATGGACCATTTACGTTCGACTTAACCAGAAAACCAATCTTTGGTCAGTTAGGTCACTAAAACAATATAACTGGGAAGCATGCAGCTTTATAATTTCATTGTTGAGCTTCAGACTCAGTTCATGCAGGGCAACTCTTAAACTCTATTCAGCAGATAACCAGCCCAGGAAAGGGACAGTTTCTATGTAGAAGAGACAAAGGGTATATTTTCTTCTGAATGTAGTTAAATATTTTCTACTAAGTTGTTGGTTTATATTAATTTAGTAGGATAATTTTTCTTCAACATTGAAACAGAGGAAGCTATTCTTCCATGTTGTGTCTCTCTGCCTAGGGCTGCAGAAATTTCTGAGGCAAAATCAACTCCTCTGAGGCATGATACTAGAAAAGTTCTGTAACACGGGACAGTTTAAAGATTTCACTTGAAACTCCAAGATGAGTTGAAACAGCTTCTTGCCTTCTAGTTAGAGACAAAAACATATTTTCTGGGACAGATTAGTGAAAACATCTTCAAGATTTGGAACTGGAAGAGTGGAAAAAGAGGAGTTGACAATTGTGAAGGTGATAGGTCAACCCTATATAAATGTCTGCAAAAAGCTTACCTTGTTATGGATTCTAAAAGTAACTGATTTGCTCGCAGAATGAAGTTCAGAAATTCTCATGAGAATTCAGTAATAACTGCTTCTGTATTGAGGAAAATCTTGTCAGGTTGAAGCACAGACAAGACATCTATATGTGTGAAGTGAAGCAAGAATAATAAGTTGAGTATGCCCCTTTTTAAGATCTGTTGTTACAGCAAATTCTTAACCATTTTCGGTTTAAAGTTATTGTTATCAGGGGTGAGAAACCACAAAAACACAAGTTTACATATTAGAATAAATGAATAGTAAGAGGTGGTGACTTCATCTTTTAAACTCTACCCTTTCTCAGATTAATAATTGAATCATCATGTGACCTGAAACAAATGCATATAATCATAAAGTTTGCACCTGATTTATATAACTGTCATTTGTCAACGCATTATAAGAGAACCTGAAATGATCCACATCAGTTTTCATGCAATCGCGAGTTCTTCACTGTTTATATTGCTCACTGAGGGCCTCACCCATGTAATAATTTCAAATTCTGGATCATTAAACAATTTTGTTTTAAGAAAAGTAGCTCAAGAGGAATTTATCCTCTTAATAACATGGTCAAACCTTTACATTGAGTTGGCAATTTCTAGCTTGCCATAGTTTGTGTTGCTCAGTAATTTTTTTTTTCAAGGGCCACAATCCTAAGAACTATCTTGCTCTTAGGTTCCTCAAGCACAAATGCTCCAAAGAGCTGCATCATGTGAGCACAGTTTCCCACATGGTGAGATCCTGATCTCAACTATATTACAAATTGCATCAATATAGCATCTTTTGTGTCCTCAGGATATCCTAAAGCACTTCGTTGCAAGTGAAGTACTTTTGAACAGTTGTAATGTAGGCAAGTTGCAGAGTGGAGCCCAGGCAATTGCTGGGGATTGGAAGAAATATTGTGCAGCCAAGCTGCTTAAGCTACTTGTGCATTTCCTAGCAGCTGGCAAGAGAGTGTTAATAGACACCAATGAGTAGCTTTCCAGTCTATCCTCCAATATAGAAATGCCTGGTGGTGAAAAGGAAATAGAGGAGAAAAATAAATGACTGGAGTATGGGATGTCTGTCTGCCTGTTTCTCTGATGTGGAGATGCCGGTGATGGACTGGGGTGGATCTTTTGTGTTGTTGGACTATAACCTGGCATTGTGCGACTCCTTACATTTGCCTGTTTCTCTGTATCTCTCTCTCTCTCTGTCTCCTGATGCTGCATGGCTGTCAGATATTGCTGATGCCAAGATTGATTCAGCACTGCTCTCACTATTTCTTTCACTGTCACTCTCTCTGTTTGGAGGTGGGACTATCCCAGCATCAAGAGCAAGTGAAAGGCTTCTGTCACCAATGATACCACAATATAATTTTCAGTTCAGCTTAAACATATTATCGACATAAACATTAGACCTAGATTTATTCAGCATTGCTTTTATGTAAATATTTTGTTCAATCACTAAGAGAAATTCAAATGGTCAAATCATAAGTGTGGCAATGAAAGCAAGATGCAGATGCCTTCACCATATGATGTTATAAATAATTAATGAGAAATCAGGGGATTTTAAAGCAGGAAACAAAATGAAGGTAAATAGTGATTCTTTTTATCCCCAAAAGATTTTTTTCCCCCTTTGGTTTACTACCTTTAATGGATTACAATGCCTCAGTTGAGCTTTTAGTTTTTTAATCAGAGATGATACACTTTCAGTAACTGGGAGGAAAGAAGCCATGAATGCCTATACCATGTCCAGACTTTGCAGAGCTGGGAGGAATGGTGATACTGATCACAGATGGGTTCTGTTCTCTCAAAAATAGCAATAGATCTAATACAGGTCATGTTTTCTAAAGATATCATCATAAAAAGTTTATCACAAGCATTTGATAGCAACATCAACTTGAGCAATATTTTGTGATAGATTTTTAAGTAAAAATGGATGAATAGTGACAATTGACATATTCAGCTATTGCAACTCTTAAGCTGTGCCAAGAACAATAAATGAGAGAAACAGAGACATGGAATACATTACATATATTCTACAGCTCTTTAGGACTTGGAGGCTGATATTGACCTGTTCTTTGAATCTTAGCAAATAAGGTTGATGTGAATTTTAAAAAAAAATGGAAATTCAGCAGATGATGTCAAAGTATTATTAACCATTCTGACAAAAGGTCTTCGACCTGAAACGTTGGGCCCGATATTAGGAGGGCGGCGGGTTCGCAGCGGGGGGTTGACTGGGCGCCTGGGTAACGCGCCCAGTGAAATCGGGGTGCTCCGCACGGAATCGCAGGCTAATTGGATCCACTTACCTGTGCTTCCGGGTTTTGCGCTGGAAAGCTGCGCAGCTGGCAGGCGCAGCATAGACTGTCAGCTGGAGGAGCCCTATTTAAAGGGGCAGTCCTCCACTGACTGCTGCAGGAAATAGGAAAAATTACAGCATGGAGCAGCCCAGGGGGAAGGCTGCTCCCAGGTTTAATGATGCCTCACATCAGGTATTATTGGATGGGGTGAGGAGGAGGGAGAGGACAGAGATCTTCCCCCCAGCGGGCGGGAGGAAGCGGCCTGGCTCGAGGTGGCAGAGGAGGTCACCTGCACCACCAACATATCGCGCACCTGCATACAGTGCAGGAGGCGTTTCAATCACCTAAGTAGGTCAGCCGAAGTGAGTACACTTACTCATTCCCCTACACTCCGTCTGCCACATCACCGCCCCCACCCCACATCTCCTTCTGCACAGCCAACACTACTCTGTCACATCACTCCTCACACCCACTCAAAGCTCATCCTCATCTTACCTGCACTTACTCACCTCGCCAGTACTCATCCCGCCACTACCACTCAACCCAATCCTCATACAATCTCATGGCTCTATCTCATACTCACCCTCTCATGCATCTCTTTCACGGTCAGCCTCACTCAACCTGCCACTACCTGTGCTGCAGCCACAGGGCATGCATCACATATGTGCAGTAGGAAGCGTAAGGCAAACGTGTCGTGAGCATGAAGGGGATGCATAAGGGTGTTTGAGGGTTTGTCATGGTGTTTACCTATATTTGATTTCTGATCAACTCACATAACATATTATATTGTCACCACTACTGCCATGTCTTCGTGAATCTTGTCTGGTTTGTGCAATAATGCCCTTTCCTGAGGATCACTATGAAGACTCATGCCACTGATGCCACCCATTGTGCCACTGCAGAGTGGGTGCAGACGACTGAGAGACGTCGGCGATGTCCCCGGTGGCACCCTGAAGGGTGCGGAGGAGAAGTTGTTGAGGGCAGTGGTGACTTTGACAGCGACAGGTAAGAAGATGGTGCTCGGGCCAGCCTGGAGCAGCTCGGCATGAAGGAGGCTGCAGATGTCCATGACTACATTTCGAGTGACTCTGAGCCTCCGAGTGCACTGCTGCTCAGAGAGGTCCAGGAAGCTGAGCCTCGGTCTGTAGACCTGTGGCGAGGGTAGTGCCTTCAGCGTCACATCTCTCTCTGCGGTTGCCCTCCCTCCTGCTGTGCAGGTGGATGTCTCGTGTCAGAGGTGGCCGGCGAGGCTGGCGATGCTGTTCGTCCTCCGAAGAAGTCATGACTGCAGCTACAGTGGCTCCCATCCGGAAGATGTACATTTGAGGGGGTCCGCAAGGTAGGTACATGTGTTTGGACACCAGGGTAAGTGTGCAAGTTGGTGAATTTCATTGTTAGGAGGAGGGTGGTGGAGGCCAAACTTAGTGGCCACCTGCAATGAGTGAGGGTCTCTCACCCCCCCACCCCCCAACCTGTCAAATCGACCTTTGCAGCTGCCACAGGCTGATGGCTGCAACACGTCCATTTGAACTGGGAGTGTTTCCCCCAGTATGGGAAACAGTCCCAGTTGTTTGCAAAATCCCACCCCTCCTAAAATGTTATGTTAATCAGGTCTCTAAATGACCTGAAATACCTTAATGAGTGCTTTTAGTGGCACCCTGCTGGCTTTAATTGCCAGCGGGAGTCCCACATGTGGGGGCTGCGTGCGTATGTCAGCGCGTCACTGGGGAACCCGAAAGTGGGCGGGTTGGGGCCGCGCTCCAGACCCGCCCCGGGAATCCCCGATTTTCGCAGCCCCCCCGCCACGAACGCACCTGCTTGGGGGTGCGAAAATCAAACATGTTAACTATGTTTCTTTCTGCGCAGGCGTTGCCTGACTTGCTGAGCTTCTCCAGCGTTTTCTATTTTTATTTCAGATTTCCAGCATCTGCAGTATTTTGCTTTTGCTTTTGTATTATTGATCATCCATTTGTAATGCTGAAAAACTGCAGATAAAAACAAACACTAGTGAGATACTTTTTTATTAAAAAGGAAATACTTAACTTGTCACGGCATTCTTAAAAGTTATTGATGGTTGAGAACTCCACGGCTTCAGAGACGCATGGAAAAGTGAGCACTTAACTGTTAAACATGACGTGAATGGGAATAACAAAAGCCAAAAGTGATGAGGGCAGTGAATACTACGAGGCTTTTTTGACCAAGAGTATGGATATAATAACCATTATCAACCATATTGCGGTGGTGGAGGAAGAGAGTTGGGTCCACAAATGCTCAGCAAGGAGCTTGTGACTGAAGTGCGCCCCTGCCAGTACACCATCAAGACCTGTAAGGATGATCAACAATCTGCACTGCACCAGTGGCCTTAAGTTTTCCAGACATCCACAGGATTTAAAATCATGGAACCGGCATTTAATATCCCTGTTCAGTTTATGTTCTGTACCAAAATCATAGAATCGTACAGCACAGAAGGAAACCATTCGGCCCATCATGCTTCTTAGAAAGAGCTACCAATTAGTCCCACTCCCCTGCTCTTTCCCATAGCGCTGCAAATTTTTCCGTTTCAAGTTTATATCCAATTCCCTTTTGAACGTTACTATTGTATCTGCTTCCACCATCCTTCAGATTTTATTAGGCTTTTGACAAACTGGGCAGCATTTTTTTTTTGTATGATTAAACAATGTCAGACTGGAAGATACAGTACAAATGAATTAATTATATTAAGTGATGCCATAATGATGGTGTGCATGTTAAATGTGTTGTGCAGCCATGTTTTCCTCCAGTGTGGTGAGAACTTTGTCATACTCATTGTGGATGTGTTATATTACTAAGTACTTCCCTAGTTGGGGGAGAAGGTCTGGTGGAAGGCTAGGTAATCGACTGTGAAGCACCAAGGATTAGGAGGCCTGATACCTCTATCTGTGATTAACTCTAATGGCCCTCCATTAGTCCCAGGGTGTCTGGTGCTCTAGTGCCCGTGGCTTCCATGCTTTCTGTTGCAATACCTGCTGTTAGTTGTGCAGGGCTATATGATGGCACAGAACTACTGCTGAAATAAGTGCCTACAAGTTGCATCGGTGCTATTTTACATGATGCTGGAGGGCATCTGTTCACGATCCTTAATGAATTGTGTGAATATAGTAAAGTGGGCACCTTTGAGGTCTTAGAAGCTCTTCTTTATAGTTGGCTGTAACAATTCCCCAAACAAGTTGAAGTTACATCTTGGAATGTGAACCTCATGACTGATGCTTCTACTGTACTTGTGGCCTGCATAAGTGAAGGCAGATGTTCTAGTATTGCCACATACTTGGGGGATAACCAGTACTCTGTTACATCCTCTAAACTATTCAAACCATCTTCCAATACAGTATTCAAGGAGAGAAGTGACTCCTCAATACCTCAATATGGTCCTGGTGCTCTAACTACCTCCATTTAAAGCAGGCTCCTCGTACAATTTAGCAAAGGCACACAGTATGCTGGATATCCATTTTGTACCACTGGCTCCTCATCAACCATTATCTCTGCAGTTCCTTCCTTGCCAATGCTGAGTGGTTAACCCTGTGATTTTCTATTACTGCTCCTCCTGTAATGTATGTAGCTCAGCTGGTGCCTGCTTCAAGTGGGGGTGCTTTTCAGCAGTGTGGCACTCTTCAGATACAGTGGGTTTTCCTTGCTCTGTAAAGACATCTTGTAATTACATAAGTGCACTTATTCATATGGGTATTATAGGGTAGTAAAATTTGCATTAGACACGAGTATGGTAATGTAGTGGTTATGTTGCTGAATTAGTCCAGAGAAAGCAAGTTCAAATCTCACCATGACAGTTTGAGAATTTAAATTAATTTTAATAAAACTCTAGGAATAACAAGGTGGTATAATTGGATAGCTCTTTCAAAGAGCTATGATGGGCTGAATGGCCTCCTGTGCTGTACGATCGTATGGTATCAGTAAAAGTGACCATGAAGCTGTAAAATTCCAGTAAAAACCCTCGTCCTTTCAGGAAGGAAACCTGCTGTCCTTGCCTGGTCTGGTCTATATGTGGCTCCAGTCGCATACCAATTTGGTTGACTCTTAACTGCCCTCTGAAGTGGCCTAGCAAGCCACTCAGTTGTAGCAGGATGTGTATCAAACTGCTAGAAAGCATGACTACTGTGGTTCAAGAAGGCGGCCCACTACAACCTCCTCAGAGCAAGTAGGGATGGGAAATAAATGCTGGCCTGGCTGCATCCCGAGAATAACTTGAATTAAAATGTATGCTTGTGCACAATCGGTATGTTTGGATAGTTCATGTAACATGGAAATCATGGAATGTTCAATTGGCGTGATATTAGCCATTAGTTCTGTTCGCTGCTCCAATTTTCACAGACCTAATGATTTCATTCACTCCCTCTTGAACAAATCCACCATTGTTGCCTCATGTGATATTTTTTCATCATTGCTAACAAAATTACACTTCTCACAGCAATGGTTTCTTTGAGGTTTTGTTAAAATGGAAGAAAAACCTGTTTTCTGGCTTTTTTATTGAGCAGAGGGATGTTAGCTCCCTTGTGTGCTTGTAGATACGTAGGTCAAACCATTACATTCATCTTGATGGTCTATTAAAGAGAACAATTCTATAACCAGTTCCTCACAATGAACTGAATTTTTATTTTTAAAATTTCTGTTTCCCACAACTCATCGTTGGCTGAATATGAAACAGCTGTCAAACAATTTCTGCTGTCAATACTTTTCAGCCACAAAGTAGAAAAACTTAAAATCTGTAAGTTAACAGATAAGGCAGACCTGTAAAATCTCTCAAATCTTTTGCAGCAGACTAACAACAAGGAACTTTTATGAATGCTTGTCAGGATGCCATGGTTTGAGGAAAGTAAACCATTGAATGGCACTGAGCTCAGAACTTATGAGAATCACTGATATGCATGAGCTGTCCTGGTTCCATTGCATGTGATTTATTTATTATAATCCACTGCTTTGCACATTCTGCTTACAATATGCAGTGACTTTGAGAGTGCTATGCTGAGTTAGCTAATCACAGTCAAGGTGGCAGTAGGGGCTTAACGCCCTGCAATAGAGAGGCGATCAGGTTTCCCACTCCTGATATAGCAGGGTCACTGGGCAACTATGTGTGGGTGGGTATCAGAGGAAGACAGGATTCAACTTAGTTGCGATTGCCCCCCCCCCCCTCCCTTTTCCCAGTCATGTACTTGCGGGTGATCATTATTCATTGTTCATATAAGTTATCTTAGCTGATTTGATACTCTCCATATGCGCTATTTTGTATTTTGTGGCCTCTGAATGGAATTCATAACCTAGTGTGGAATTTTGGCATGTTTTGTGCTTTGGATCTGTATCCATTAAATACTGAATAGAGACTGCCAAATTCAATCATTCACTACCCTTACAGCTACCATAAGAAAGACTACTTTTATTCCTATCGATTTGGACTAGATTAAACTGAGGTCCTAGAGCTGGAAGTACTATGCCAAATTCACTGTGCCACAGAATTCTTTCCCCTTTCCCCTTTCCATCCTAGAAATAGTTTTTTTTAAATTTTGAATGGTATCTGCACACAGGTGTTGCACCATTTGTTGTTCCCTTTCTTGCAGGGCAGTTTATTCTGCTTGGTTCTGGAGGCCCTTGTATTTAAATTTTCCCACCAGATTTATCCAAATAAGTGTATGATCAGTATAGGCCTAAAGCAGAAAACAAATGAAAAGGATGCCAATGAATTTTTTCTTTTAAGATTACAGTCAGAAAATGCTCCATAGCTAATTGAAGATGAAAAATTGCTTTAAAAACATAGAGTGACCTAGCTTCTCCTTGTAGATTCATTAGTGTTCAGCCTAGTGACCAAACACCTCACCCAGATGTTCGTTTAGCAAGCCTGGACCTCAGTTGAAACAGTAGTACTAAAAATGCATTCTCAAAATTAATGCTGAAAATCCTTTGGAATGAAAAGTATTGCTTAAAATTCTCCCTCGACGAAGAGCTTATTAATGTGCAGATGCATTTTAATTAGGTTGCAAGCAATCATTGATCCGGTATGGGCTCATTTCCAATCGTAAATAACAGATTTTGTTGACAGTGTTGTCTAAAACATTTACTCTTTGCTTTGTTAATTGTCATACTGGGTGAATTAATATGTACATTGTTTATGTGACAAGCTGATTTCTCTGAGGTAATAGCGCTGAGGTGTCTCGTGTGTCTGAAATATTAAATACGTTATCTAGTGTTTACCATTACACAGATATAAACACTTGCTTTACAAATCACGAGCCTATAAATGATGTTGTCAGAACTCCGATTTTTGACATGAAAACGACATCAGGACCAGTATAATAAAAAAAAAGCCTGTAACACTGGCTGTAGCTATTGAAATCTTTGTATCATAGTAGGCACAGCACAGGAGGAGGCCATTCGGCCTATTGTGCCTGTGCCGGCTCTTTGACAGAGCCATCTAATTAGTCCCATAGCCCTGGAAATTTTTTCCCTTCAAGAATTTTTCAAGTTCCCTTTTGAAAGTTACTATTAAATCTGCTTCCACCACCCTTTCAGGCAGTGCATTCCAGATCATTACAATGCGCTGAGTAAAAAAATGTTTCCTCATGTCATCTTTGGCTCTTTTGCCAATCACCTTAAATCTGTGTCCTCTGGTTACCGACCCTTCTGCCACTGGAAACAGTTTCTCCTTGTTTCTGTATCAAAACCGTTCTATCAAACCTCCCCTTAACCTTCTTTGTTCTAAGGAGAACAACCCCATCTTCTCCAGTGTCTCCACATAACTGAAGTCCCTCATCCCTGGCACCATTCTAGTAAATCTCTTCTGCACCTTCTCTAAGGCTTTGACATCCTTCCTAAAGTGCGGTGCCCAGAATTGAACACAATACTCCAGCTGAGGCCAAACCACTGTTTTAATAAAGGTTTAGCATAATTTCCATACTTTTTGTACTCTGTGCCTCTCTTAATAAAGCCCAGGACTCCATATGCTTTTTTAATAGCCTTCTCAACTTATCCTGCCAACTTTGAAGATTTATGTATGTGAGCTCCCAGGTGTCTCTGTTCCTGCACCCCCTTTAAAATTGTACCATTTAGTTCATATTGCCTCTCCTCATTCTTCCTACCAAAATGTATCACTTTACACTTCTCTGCGTTAAATTTCATCTGCCATGTGTCTGCCCATTTCACCAGTCTGTCTGTGTCGTCCTGAAGTCTGTTATTATCATCCACATTGTTTACTACATTTCTGAGTTTTGTGTTATCTGTAAACTTTGAAATTATACCCTCTATACCCAAGTCCAGGTCATTAATATATATCAAAAAGAACAGTGGTCCTAATACTGACCCCTGGGGAACACCACTGTATACTTCCCTCCAGTCTGGGGGAAAAAAACATTCACCACTACTCTCTGCTTTCTGTCTCCTAGCCAATTTTGTATCCACGCTGCCACTGTCCCTTTAATCCCATGGGCTTTAATTTTGTTAACAAGTCTATTATATGCCAGTCAATGCCAGTTAAACTATTTTACAGTGCATCAGTTATAGCTGTTTCATTGCATCTCAAGTGTATCCATATTTCAGCACAGCATGCATTTAAGTTGAAAGTTTTGCTATATTCGGATTTGAAGGGCTTCTCGTGTCAAACCATTGTAACATAAACATGGTCACTTACTGCCACTCAGGATGAGCTTGACTTTGGCCAAAAAGCAGCTATCAGTGATGCCCTGTATTTTGGGAATCCGACTCAAAATGACTGCAGAAGGAAAAAAAAAGCAAACCCAAGGCAAATGCTGCAAAATTGGACTAGGTGGTCATACGAACATACGAATTAAGTGCAGGAGTAGGCCGTTTGGCCCCTCGAGCCTGCTCTGCCATTTGATAAGATCATGGCTGATCTGATTGGGACCTCAACCCTTCTTTTCTGTCTACCTACTATAACTGTCGGGTACAGTTGCATAGTGGTTATGTTACTGGACTAAAATCCAGAGTCATGAGTTCAAATCCCGCCATGGCAGCTGGCGAATTTAAATTTAATTAATTAAATTCAATTAATTAAATAAAATCAGTAATGATGGCCATGAAACTACCGGATTGTCATAAAAACCCATCTGGTTCACTAATGTCCTTTAGGGAAGGAAACCTGCCGTCCTTACCGGTCTGGCCTATATGTGATTCCAGACCCACAGCAATGTGGTTGATTCTTAATTGCCCTCTGAAATGGCCGAGCAAGCTACTCAGTTGTAAAATCTTGCTACGAAAAGTCATCATAAGAATAAAACCGGACGGACCACCCGGCATCGGACCACTAGGCACCGGACACGACAACGGCAAACCAAGCCCAGTCGACCCTGCAAGGTCCTCCTTACTAACATCTGGGGACTTGTGCCAAAATGGGGAGAGCTGTCCCACAGACTAGTCAAGCAACAGCCTGACAGAGCCATACTCACAGAATCATACCTTTCAGCCAACGTCCCAGACTCTTCCATCACCATCCCTGGGTATGTCCTGTCCCACCGACAGGACAGACCCTCCAGAGGTGGCGGTACAGTGATATACAGTCAGGAGGGAGTCCTCAACATTGACTGGACCCCATGAAATCTCATGGCATCAGGTCAAACATGGGCAAGGAAACCTCCTACTGATTACCACCTTCAGTCCTCCCTCAGCTGATGAATCAGTCCTCCTCCATGTTGAGCACCACTTGGAGGAAGCAAGGGCACAAAATGTACTCTGGGTGGGGGACTTCAATGTCCATCACCAAGAGTGGCTCGGTAGCACCACTACTGGCCGAGTCCTGCAGGACATAGCTGCCAGACTGGGCCTGTGGCAGGTGGTAAGCGAACCAACACGAGGGAAAAACTTACCTGTCGCAAATGCATCTGTCCATGACAGTATTGGTAGGAGTGACCACCGCACAGTCCTCGTGGAGATGAAGTCTCGTCTTCGCACTGAGTACACCATCCAACGTGTTGTGTGGCACTACCACCGTGCTAAATGGGATAGATTCAGAACAGATCTAGCAGCTCAAAACTGGGCATCCATGAGGCGCTGTGGGCCATCAGCAGCAGCAGAATTGTATTCCAGCACAATCTGTAACCTCATGGCCCAGCATATTCCTCACTCTACCATTACCGACAAGCCAGGGGATCAACCCTGGTTCAATTAAGAGTGTAGAAGAGCATGCCAGGAGCAGCACCAGGCGTACCTAAAAATGAGGCGCCAACCTGGTGAAGCTACAACTCAGGACTACATGCATGCTAAACAGCGGAAGCAACATGCTATAGACAGAGCTAAGCGATTCCACAACCAACGGATCAGATCAAAGTCCTGCCACATCCAGTCATGAATCATGGTGGACAATTAAACAACTAACGGGAGGAGGAGGCTCTGCAAACATCCCTATCCTCAATGATGGCGGAGTCCAGCACATGAGTGCAAAAGACAAGGCTGAAGCGTTTGCAACCATCTTCAGCCAGAAGTGCTGAGTGGATGATCCATCTCGGCCTTCTCCCGATATCCCCACCATCACGGAAGCCAGTCTTCGGCCAATTCGATTCACTCCACGTGATATCAAGAAACGGCTGAGTGCACTGGATACAACAAAGGCTATGGGCCCCGACAACATCCCGGCTGTAGTGCTGAAGACTTGTGCTCCAGAACTAGCTGCGCCTCTAGCCAAACTGTTCCAGTACAGCTACAACACTGGCATCTACCCGACAATGTGGAAAATTGCCCAGGTATGTCCTGTCCACAAAAAGCAGGACAAATCCAATCCGGCCAATTACCGCCCCATCAGTCCACTCTCAATTATCAGCAAAGTGATGGAAGGTGTCGTCGACAGTGCTATCAAGCGGCATTTACTCACCAATAACCTGCTCACCGATGCTCAGTATGGGTTCCGCCAGGACCACTTGGCTCCAGACCTCATTACAGCCTTGGTCCAAACATGGACAAAAGAGCTGAATTCCAGAGGTGAGGTGAGAGTGACTGCCCTTGACATCAAGGCAGCATTTGACGGAGTGTGGCACCAAGGAGCCCTAGTAAAATTGAAGTCAATGGGAATCAGGGGGAAAACTCTCCAGTGGCTGGAGTCATACCTTGCACAAAGGAAGATGGTAGTGGTTGTTGGAGGCCAATTATCTCAGCCCCAGGACATTGCTGCAGGAGTTCCTCAGGGCAGTGTCCTAGGCCCAACCATCTTCAGCTGCTTCATCAATGACCTTCCCTCCATCATAAGGTCAGAAATGGGGATGCTCGCTGATGACTGTACAGTGTTCAGTTCCATTCGCAACCCCTCAGATAATGAAGCAGTCCGAACCCGCATGCAGCAAGACCTGGACAACATCCAGGCTTGGGCTCATAAGTGGCAAGTAACATTCGCGCCAGATAAGTGCCAGGCAATGACTATCTCCAACAAGAGAGAGTCTAACCACCTCTCCTTGACATTCAACGGCATTACCATCGCCGAATCCCCCACCATCAACATCCTGGGGGTCACCATTGACCAGAAACTTAACTGGACCAGCCATATAAATACTGTGGCTACGAGAGCAGGTCAGAGGCTGGGTATTCTGTGGCGAGTGACTCACCTCCTGACTCCCCAAAGCCTTTCCACCATCTACAAGGCACAAGTCAGGAGTGTGATGGAATACTCTCCACCTGCTTGGATGAGTGCAGCTCCAACAACACTCAAGAAGCTCGACACCATCCAAGATAAAGCAGCCCGCTTGATTGGCACCCCATCCACCACCCTAAACATTCACTCCCTTCACCACCGGCGCACAGTGGCTGCAGTGTGTACCATCCACAGGATGCACTGCAGCAACTCGCCAAGGCTTCTTCGACAGCACCTCCCAAACCCGCGACCTCTACCATCTAGAAGGACAAGAGCAGCAGGCACATGGGAACAACACCACCTGCACGTTCCCCTCCAAGTCACACACCACCCCGACTTGGAAATATATCGCCGTTCCTTCATTGTCACTGGGTCAAAATCCTGGAACACCCTTCCTAACAGCACTGTGGGAGAACCGTCACCACACGGACTGCAGCGGTTCAAGAAGGCGGCTCACCACCACCTTCTCGAGGGCAATTAGTGATGGGCAATAAATGCTGGCCTCGCCAGCGACGCCCACATCCCGTGAACGAAAAAAAAAACCTTTGACTCTCTTGTTAATCATGAATCCGTCTAACTCAGCCTTAAAAATATTAAATGACTCAGACTCCACCGCTCTCTGGGGCAGGGAGTTCCACAGACTCATGACCCTCAGAGAAAAAATTTCTCCTCATCTCCGTCTGAAATGGGAGACCCCTTATTTTTAAACTGTGGCCCCTAGTTCAAGTCTCCCACAAGGGGAAACATCCTCTCAGCATCTACCCCTTCTAGTCCCCTCAGGATCTTGTGTTTCAATAAGATCACCTCTCATTCTTCTAAACTCCAATGTATACAGGCCCAACTTGTCCAACATTTCCTCATCAGATAACCCCCTCATCCCAGGAATCAGATGAGCGAACCTTCTCTGAACTGCCTCCAAAGCAATTATGTCCTTTCTTAAATAAGAACACCAAAACTGCTCACAGTATTCTAGGTGTAGTCTAACCAATGCCCTGTACAACTGTAGCAAAACATCTCTACTTTTATATTCCATTCCTCTTGCAATAAATGACGATATTCCATTTGCCTGCCTAATCACTTGCTATACCTGCATTCTAACTTTTTGTGATTCATGTACTAGGACACCCAGATCCCTCTGTACCTCGGAGTTCTGCAATCTCTCTCCATTTAAATAATATACTGCTTTTCTAGTCCTCCTGCCAATGTGCACAAGTTCACATTTTCCCACATTATACTCCATCTCCAAATTTTTGCCCACTCACTTAACCCTTTGCAGACTCATTATGTCCTCTTCACAACTTACACTTATTTGAAGATATTTATAGCAAATCTGCAGTCTACATGAGGATAAGGCACAAAATGGGGCGCAAGCACTCTTGCATACAAAATACATCAGACCACAGGATTTCAGTTCTTTAGGAAATGGGTGCAGAGCCTGCTGTTCCAGTTGTTTAATTTCTCCTTTTACACATGATGCAATTGTTCCAATGCACAGTACTAATAAACATGCTTCATTTACCACTACTTCCATAAAAGCAACAGCAGTAAACAATTGGTCAGTCTCCTTTTTCCAAGGTGCAACATTATAATCCAGTAGTGATTATACTACTCGTAACTAGGTTTATTTTGTCTGCATTTTGAATATTATTTAAATGTTTATGTTACATAACATGCATTTTATTTGTTCTCCGCTTGCAACTTCTTTAAATTAATATTTCAGTGTTTTACAGTCAGAATCTCAAGCAATTAATGTTTCAGTTATTATTATGAAAAGCATTTAACAGGACCAGGATGCTGAATCAGTATGATGACAGGCTAATGGCCTTTTTCTAGTACAGTACTTAAGTCTTGTATCATATCCTCATATAACAGATTTCCCATATGTGCCGAGAAGACTTTTTTTTGCCATCCCTACATGAAAATACTTTTTAATATGTTACTTTTGTTACACTATTGCTATTAATACTGATCATTTTACTGATCAGCACTTTTTCTAAACTAATGTTAATGTACCGATCAATGGTAAAATCAGCACTTGTGTTGCTTTAGGCACAGCATCTTTTGCTTCTCTATATATGCAATCGGGAGTCCTGACCAACATTTAATACAGGGGTTAAAGTGAGCCAGAACGATCCAGTAAGCCATTCCAGTTCTTAGATTTTAATGCTTTTTTCTAGGCAGCAGCAGCATCTGTGTGTTTTTTTATTGTGTTGTTAAAGCCAGCACCTGCATAGGTGGGTGAGGTGGAAACTCTTGTACATGTGAATTGGAGTGTAGGAAATCAAGAGCAGGAAAGTTAGCATCGGAAAAAGAAAAGCAATAAAAAGGGCATCAACAAAAGCTAAAAGAATAATTGAAAATATAATGATGGTGTCCAGGGGGAGATTGTAAGGAGAAATGTCAAGCTCTGCATAGGATAATGGGAGCCAGGGAGGGGAAGGAGGGAGGGGAGGAAAAAGCTGGAGAACCGGAGAGTGGCTAATTTAACATCTTCGTTATTGAATGAAGAGAAGGATAAACTGGGTAACTATAGATCAGTTGTGAGAAACTCTTAGAATCCATAATTTAAGATTAAATTAGTAAGCATTTAGAGATGCATGAGATAATCAAGGACAGCTGGCTGGATTTGTTAAAGGCAAGTCATGTCTGACAAAGTAAATAGAGTTTTTGAGTAACTGACTGATTGTATAGAAAATGGAAGTGCAGTAGATATAGTTTAGATGGATTTTCAGAAGGCATCGGATATTATGTCTCACAGGAGGCTTGTTAGAAAAAGTCAGGTATATGGTGTAGGAGGAATTGTAGCCGAATGGATAAATAGTTGGTTGTCAGACTGGAAACAAAAGGATCGGATTAAAGAGGGCTGCTCAGATTGGAGAAAGTTTGGAAACACTGTACCCCAGGGGCCAGAGCTAGGCCCATTTTTGTTCTTGATTATATGTAGATGATTTCTGTGCTATAAACTTCAATGGTCTTCTAATGCCATCTCTAATGCCCTATCATTTGGGAAAATCTACCACATGGAAGAAGTGCAGTACTCTCTCATGTTGCTGTCAGCTTTCCATGGGGAAAGTGATGAAAGCATTGTCCTGGCAAGCAAAGCATATCTGCTGTACACATTGATGCACTCCAGATTGACTGATATGATACATGTCCCCCTTGAGGTGGCTTGGCATGGTCCAGTTACAAAAAAAAATCAAAGCTGTGGTCAACAGCAAGATGAAGGAGACACATAACTCCATAATTGCCTCCCTCCTGATGTGTAGCTGGCAATGGTAGATCTCGTCAGACTAATCTAGTTTGCTGTACTGGGGTCTGCACATGACTGGCTGGGTTAAGGGCAGGTGCAGGCAGTCCACCTCGGGTGTAAACAAACCTGCCTCTAATCCCTTTTTCAGATCCTCCTCCTCCTTCAAAACAAATCAAGAGAAAAGAATACTCACAGTAATTCCCATCATTCTGATTTTTGATGCTGCTACTAAGATTTTAGTTCACTGAAAGCCAAAGATAGACAATGCAGAAGCAAAAAGAAATTGCAAGAACTGAGGCAAAAACAAATGAAAGAACAAGTAATATTGAAATATAAATCCAGAAATGCAGCTACATACCTTTTAAGAGCACAAACTTTGAAAGTGCAGGGAAAGTGCTTCCCAATATTGCCAATTTTCAATGGGTGCAATAAACTGTGTGCATTTCCAGCTAAAAATAAACTGGGGAATTGTGCATTCACATCACTTAAACAAATTAAAATAATTTTTAGGGACTTAATGAGGCTATTGCAAAATTTGTGTGGGAGGAATTTGAATATGAAAAATTGTGTGGCCAGGAAATTACTGGCAGAAGGAATCAGACAAGAAAGAGTCCTAAGGGCTACATGCCCAATCTCCTGATGCCTGTTGGCATAGACCTTACCAGTGAAGACCGTTGCAAAATCTACCCCATGTTCCTAAGAAATCACAAATCCTTCAGTGCTTGTGTGTTACTAGTAATTTTGTGCCAAATTTATGTCTATCGCAGTGCAAACTTTTGGACAAAAATCTTCACTATAGCGGAGCTGAATCTGAAACCAACTTTCACTGAGATGCAGCAAACCTGTAGCTCAATGCTTCAGTAGTCTAATATCTGGATTATAATGCACCTCGGGATGACATGGGATGTCATGACCTGCACTGAAACCATCCTATCTGCTTATCAGCACAGATCCCCCAACCCTCTTGGTCCAATCAACCTTTGCCGATAAATAGACAAAGTATGTGGAACTAGATAAAATAGGTTACACACTACCATGTTTCGATGAGACGCTAAACAGAGGCCCTGCTTAGGTGATACTTTTTTGAAGTTAAAAGAGTTCTCCCAATGTCCCTCAGCCTACAGTACCAAAACAGGTTAATTGGTTATTATTAGAAATACAAGAACAGGAGTAGGCCATTCAGCCCCTCGAGCCTGTTCCGCCATTCAATCAGATCATGGCTGATCTGTTCCTCAACTCCATTTACCCGCCTTTGATCTATATCCCTTGATACCCTTACCAATAAAAATTTGTCGATCTCAGTCTTGAAAATTCCAATTGACCCAGCATCCGCAACCTTTTGAGGGACAGAATTCCACATTTCCGCTACCCTTTATGTGAGAAAGTGCTTCCTGATTTCATTCCTGAATGGCCAAGCTCTAATTTTAAGATTATGCCTCCTTGTTCTGAATTCTCCCACAAGAGGAAATAGCTTCTCTGTATCCACTCTATCAAATCTTTTTATCATTTTAAACACCTCAATTAGATAACCCTTCAACTTTCTAAACTCAAGGGAATACAATCCAAGTTTATGTAACCTGGGCCCACAATTTAACCCTTTAAGCCCTAGTATAATTTTGGTAAATCTGTGCCAATATATCCTTCCTGAGGTGCGGTGCCCAAAACTGAAAGCAGTACTCCAGATGGGGTCTCGCCAAGGCTCTGTACAACTGAATCATAACTTCCTCCCCATTGTATTCCAATCCCCTTGAAATAAAGGCCAACATTCCATCAGCCTTTTTGATTACTTTTTGTATCTGTGCACTATCTATAAATGATTTGTGTACCTAGACACCCAAATCCCTTTGTTCCTCTACAGTTTCCAATCTCTGTCCATTAAGAAAATATTCTGATTTGTCTTTCTTGGATACTGACACTTCCCCACATTGAACTCCATCTGTTGCAGTTTTGCCTACTCACTTAATCTGTCTATGTCTCTTGTAACTTCCTGGTCCTATCTACGTAATTTACAGTTCCTCCTAACTTAGTGTCATCTGTAAACTTGGATATACAACTCTATTCCTTCATCCAAGTCATTGATATATATGGTTAAAAAACTAAGGCCCCAGTACAGATCCCTGGGGAACACCACTTGTCACATTCATTAAGCAGAGTACATTCCCTGTATCCCTAATCTCTCTCTCCTACCTGCCAACTAATTATCAACCCATGTCCTAAGGTTACCTTCAATTCCATGTGCTCTCATTTTTGCTAATAACCTCTTGTGCGGAACCTTATCAAATGCATTTAGCTCCCTGCTGTTTATGCGACCTTGCTGTGTATAAATTGATTGCTGTATTTGACTACATGACAGCAGTGGCTACAATTCAGAAGTAACCCATTGGTTGTAAAATGCTTTGGAATGTCCTGAGAATGAGAAAGGCACTAAATGCAATTTCATGGTAGTAGTACTATTAGTACTTATTACCACAGAATCCTCTGACTAGGCTTGTGCCTTATTGACTTCAGACAGACTGGAGAGCAACCAAGTATAAGTCTACAGCCAAAGCTGCTGATTACAGACCTGTCCATCAAAGATACTACAAAAAAAATCATGACCATCGTTTGTTAGACTTGCACTTGCCCATAGGCGTTTCCACTGCAAGCTCCTCTTATCGGGCCCTCAATCAAGTGCAGCGCCCTCTCCCGGGCATCTGGGACTTGTGTGAACGGGACAAGCTGTTGTGAATCAGATTGAAGCACGTTAATAAGCCACGCAGAATCAGAACCAGGAAGTGTAAGTTACAATAGTAAATTCTATGTCAAATCAGTTACAGAAAGCGATATAGAGAGGGTAAGAAATACTGAATTAAAAGACAGAGATAAAAGAGACAGAAAGAAAAAGTAAAAAAAAATATGCCCAACAATTAAAATCTGAAGGAATGAGACTCCGGACTTAAAAGTAAATTTTCAGTGTCAGAGAGGTTGTTCATCAGTCATTAAGACTTACCACGCTGTTAAAAGTTTGCTTAGACTTTCACGCTGTTTGTATTCATTTTAACAGTGAGTTAGCCGGCGAGATGCAGTTCTCGCGAAGCTTACGGAAGAGCAGGGCATCTGGTAGAGGGACTCACGGATTTCCATGTTTAACAGCGCACATGCGGTCGTTGGAAGTTGCTGTACCAGATGCACTGAAATAATGCTGAGCCCTGTTAACCTCACCATTATTTTCAGAGCAAAATACAGTCCATTACTTTTTTAAAAATTCCCATGATGACAACATTGGATGTTTTAATTGAATGGGTAAATATCCTACTTTTGAACAATATTGCAGCAAGAATCCAATTAGCACCTTTCAGTAACTGCATTAAACATGTTGAACTAGGTAATCAGGGCCAAAATACCAATTTGCAAATGAATGTGTGGTATAGATGCCAGCGAGACAGTCACAGAAATTGCAACAGGGAAACAGGCCGTTTGGCTGAACCAGTCTGTATTGGTGTTTATCCTCCATATGAGCAGTAGTCCTAATCGCATGCATCTCCCTGTTCTCATATCCCTTTATTCCTTTCATTCAACCATCTATCTAACCTATTACATGTTGACATGGGCTCTGCATCAATCACTAACTCTGGGAATGTATTCATACTTACCAAAATGCCTGTGCTAGTGTTATTTGTAACCAATGGGCCAGATTTTGCTGTGAGAATAACGGTGAGTTATTTGTGCGCAAATCAGACAGCAACTGCCGGTAAGCGGACATGCACAGTTAAAAGCGAAAATCCGGATGTTGCAGTCCAAGATGCACCATTCCTCTGTAAGCTCTGCAAAAATGGCATCTCGCTGTCCGGTTCGCCATTCCAATGTATTGAAGTTCCTGTACTGATGTCGTAGGTACGGACCAAACTCGCCACAAAAAGTCAGGGCTTGTCCATTCCAATCTAAGTATCCTTTTAATGGCGTGGTAATTCTTAATTGTTGCCATACAACCTCTCTGGCACTGAAAATTAACTTTTACAAGTGGAGTCTCAGTCCTTCAGCTTTTGATTATTGGAGATTTAAATACATTTTTTTAAAACTTTTTCTTTCAGTCTTTTATCTCTCTCTTTTAATCCAATCTTTCTTTCCCTCTCTTTTTCACTTTCTGTTCCTGATTTAACATTGAGTTCACTATTCTAACTTATACTTCCTGGTTCAGACGCTGCACTGCTCATTCACGATTCTTTAATCTGCTTGGTTAAGGGGATACACCTTGGCTTGCCCTGTTCGCTCAGGTCCTAGATGCCTTGTAGAGGTCTCCTGTAGAGATCACCCGCTAACAGCAACTTGCCGTGCAAAACCCCATAGAAAGTCTACGGGCGTGTCCAAGTCTAACTGACGCCGCGTACCGTTCGCTGGCCCTATGGGTCGTATGACTAGCAATACAAAATCCATCAGTCAACGAAGAGCACTTTTGTGATGTGGTATAACTTTCCTGTTATTATCAAACAATGCATCGATCAACTTACTGTGAGCAATTCCATGGGTAATCTGCTGATTGTTTATAAATGTTTCTCAAGTACTTGATACAAATATACATGCCATTTTGGAAAAGAAAATCTCCATGCATGCCTTATCTCCTTCTCTGCCCATAATCCCTCTCGAGCTTGTACTTCAAATTTGTGATTTAGTGCTGCTGTATTACTTGTGTCTGTATGATAATGCTATTAAATGGATGATTAAATAAATAAACTGCATATAGTGAGACAAACACCTGGAAAAGTCAAAATGAAGAATACATGTAAACAATGGATTTCTTCGTTCTGTGTTTTCACGGAAGTTTTAATTTGATTAGTTCATCTACATCGCTGTAACACCATAAATGGTAGACCCAGAGTTTGCAAAAATGACGCAACTCTGATTTCATAAATAAATTATATTAAAAAGCAGAAATAGATGTGCTCACAAATGAAAGCATTTAATTTGCCTTGGGAAAGTTACTCAAAAAGTCTGTCTCACACAGCTCATTTCAAATATGTGTTTTAACATTGCCCAGTAGTTTTCAGGTGAAGTTAGGACACTTTCTTTCACAAAATTACTTATGCAGCACATATAACTCACTTTGCAACTCTACCTGTCCAGCTTTGGGAAATTAATATTGCATTTTATTGCAGATTTAAATGGAATATTTTCTTGAGAGGAGTCAGTGATGCTTTGGAAATTAGGAAATATTTATGTCGGTCTAAACTGAAATCATGAATGTAATCCTAAAGAATGGTAAATATGTTATAATGCATATTCATTTTCTAATTAGTGCTGAAACGCTAATTAGTGCTGATTTTTTATGGCATAGGACTTGGAACATGTCTCATTTCTGCAGTACAAAAGAAAGAACTTGTATTTACATAGCGCCTTTCACGACCTCAGGATGTCCCAAAGAGCTTTACACCCAATGAAGTACTTTTGAAGTGTAGTCACTGTATGTAGGAAATACAGTAATGTAGGAAATGCGGCAACCCATTTGTAGATAGCAAGGTCCCACAAACAGTAATGACATAATGAACGGATAACTTTTTTTTAGTGCTGTTGGCTGAGGGATGAATATTGGCCAGGACACCGGGGAGAAATCCCCTGCTCTTCTTCGAATGCTGCCATGGGACCTTTTAAGTCCACCTAAAAGGGCAGACGAGACCCCCTCATCCCTCTTATTAATGTCTCATACGAAAGACGGCATCTCCGATTGTGCAGGGTTCCCTTGGAAATGTACTGAAGTGTCAGCCTGGATTACGTGCTCAAGTCTCTAGAGTGTGACATGAACCCACAATCTTCTGCCTCAGAGGTGAGAATGCTACCACTGAGCCAAGGTTGACACACTGGAGAGTAGAACCCCTACCCCAGTAACAAGAGCATATGAATCTTTCCATTATCAATCTAACAGTAAATGCCTTGATATATTTATGATGTGAGCAAACCTGTTGCCAGATAAAATTGTTTGCTACGCTTTGCATATAAAGAAGTAACATCATTAAGAAAGTCAGCCAATTCAATCTATCATACCACAAACAATTAGAGCTTCATCTCTAAGTAAGAATTGATGAAAACTAAAAACAGTTAAACTGTTTTTACTGTGTTAAGGATTTTGTGTGTAGTATCCACTCCCATCATAATCTAACAGAGGAAATGACAACATATGTTTTGTGTATGCCAACTCAAAAATCATTATTTATAGACTATTGAGATTGTTATTCCAATTTGATTGTATCTCTAAATGCTATGAAGGCACCTTCTGTTGTATTTCTTCTGAAACTATTTGATTGTGTTTATTTCACATTATTGCTACCATAAATTCCATTGATAACTATATAAGCTTAACAGCAGAATGTTAGCATTACCTCAGCCTATCAATATTGCTTGAATCTCTTCAGTCATGAGTTGATTAATTATGAAGATAATTTTCATGTATATTGCTGAAAGTGCCAGGCTTTCTGTATTGAAGATGGTGCAATTGTGAACAATAAACTTAGACATGTAACAATGAGGAGTATGTATCACAGCATGTCTCATCAGCATTTTCTTAATCATTGTCAAGACAGTTCCTGCTGAGTTTAAAACGAGCTATCAGGCAGTCCGAACTCTCTTAATTAAGTATGGTGAAGTAACTTTTTATTGCTTTTTTTTAGTGTAAACAATCTGTTTTTATAACATGTCATTTAAAAAAAACAAGTCATTTAATGTGCAAATAAATAATCAACTTGGTAAAACGTTTATGCAAAGTCATTTCTGTTTGATTTCGTTTATAAGCAAAATCCTTGTTTTACAACAATCATCCCATTCAGCCCTTTAAAAATTTAAAATACACTCAATATAATTCATCTTACCATGAAAAAAATAAAACAAATATTGGTTGGTTGATTACAAAAGAAAGAAATAACCAGAATATATGTATAGCGCCTTTCATATCTTTAGGATACCCCAAAGCAAATTAATTACTTTTGAAATGTAGTCACTGTTGTAGGCAAACATGGCAGCTAATTTGCTCACTAAGATCCCACAAACAGCAATGAGATAAATGACCAGCTCATTTGTTTTTGTTGAGGGATAAATGTTGGTCAGCAATGAAGCTGGTGATTTATTGTTGGGCGAACTTGTGGGGGGATTAATATTGTGATCACTCACTGACATCCTTTCCTCTAACATAAAAATTAATGGGTGATAACACGTATGTGGTAGTAGCGTACAAGAGCTTAATACATTTGAATGAACTTGCTTTGTCCACTATTGAAATACCCGGTTTAAAAAAAAGTGAGCAAAAGACAATATTTTATGATAACTGAACGTCTTGCATTTCTGCTTCTGACTGCAGCTGTCTCACATTGAACTAGGTCATACAAATGTGTAAACAGATATCAACAGTTAGGATGATGCAGAGAATTAAAATGACTATGTAATGGATTCAGTGGCTGAGAGGATAAATGTGCCATATGGTGGCTGACCCATACAGACCAGGAAGGTGCCTGGTTTTATCCATTGTTGTGCTGAACGAATTGATCTCAGGCTGGGTGTCAGTGACTATTACATTGGCCTTTTCCATTCCCAGACTGAAGAAAGAAAATGAGTACCTACTGCTGATTTTAGCCAGTGACCTGTGCTTAAAATGCATGTTTGTACATTTGTGTGTGCATGTGGTGGTTGGTTGATTGTCCAGCTTATGAATGATGAATTTCTCCTTGGTTGAGATACCAGAGGGTGGATGCTACCCATGGAACTATAGTGATCTTGACTTAAAAGCCAATGGGACTACTGCACAAAACCTAAATTGCATTACTGGCAGAATGATGAGTAGGCCTTTCCATTTCAAATGTTTACATTGGGCATTTCTAATATACATGACATAAATGTGCCAGGGAGGACTAAGTTAAGCAACTCTTGCCGCAGTGCCATTACTTTTGGGAGGACTGAATAGCAGATGTTATAATGTAATCTGTTAAAATTAATAGAAATGGGTGATCCAAAAACATTGCTAAATGGTGACAACAATAGGCAGGAAAAAGAGCAGCTATAATGCTTTCCATTTGGTTGAGACTATACTGTAACAAGTAGTCAGTGCCTGCAGGAGAGAGAAAAAATGGGGAGAAAGTAAAAATTAAAATATTATTATCCGGTCACATGTGCAAGTAGCAGTAAACCATTGTAGCTACAAAGTGTGTTTGTTACACATGATATTAAGCCTGTATCTGGCACAGCACTTTATGGGTAAATTTTATCAATGTGAGCTAATGGATAGAAAATCGTGGATAGTGTTTTCCCGGCTGTTCTCACCCAACCCCTGGCCTTCCAATTCTGCACCACCTCACCTCTATGCCTCTTGCATAGACAGATTAGTGCAAAAATCACATATCACACATGGACAGGAAAAAAACACCATCACCCACAGTTACACAACACCTCAAATTGACTTAACACATCATACCAATAAGCAAAACAGATCATAGAGGTAGAAACACAGGTACACATGATCGATAAACATGACCCACAAAAAATGAGATTCTGCACATAGACGAACATGAATCTTCAACATAGGAAACATTGCACATACTGATAAACGTACAGTAACAGACATCAGCACCAAAGAGAGACATATCACAGGACAAAGAAAGACATATGAGGGAAACAACCAGAGAGAATGCCCTCACACAAACATAACAAAATAGGCACAAAAATCAAATTTACCCAAGACTCATCGTGAATAACGACTTGGGAGAGTCACGAGTAAAATTTTTAAAGGGTAAGAAAAATGTCATATGTTTTGCCAGCAGATATTTTTATCAGCATAGCTCAAGCTCTAGTTCTTGTTACAAAAAGATGGTACGCTGTTTATTGAATGTTTTTGTAAAGCAGGTCCCAAGGCCTCACATCTCAACTCTCTAAGCATAGCCTGACCCACTTTTTGTTTCTAAGTTTGAATAAATGCTAGGCGTAGTTGAATAAAACAAAATCAGTTGATGAAGATGCTGACACAATGCAGGAGGCCATTTGTCATGCCATAAATGCACTTAACAAAAACAAAACCAGTTTTATCCGCCTTTATTCTGTATATAACTCAAAGGCTTAAATCAAATTAAGTAATTGAAATCAAACAAGGGGGGGGGGGTGTTTTGTACACTGTAGCATCTCTAGTGACTGCAAGCAATCTATTTATTGCTGTATTAGCCTACATAATAGTCACTTCAAAAATAATTTGAGTGAAATGCTTTCAGAGATTTTGATATGATAAGGTGCTATGAAAATGTCATTATTATTCATATATCTTGTACCTTTGCATCTTGGAACAGAATCCGCCCTTTTATTACATTCCATTATGTGTGTGAGGGAGGGAGACAGACGCACTCCTGAATCTGAAGTGTAATCCACAATTAAAGGCTGCCTTTGAGTTTTTACATCAAGTGTGCTGTAAGCTGTCAATCAAGCTACCAGGGCAGCCAGTACAATGGTTACTTTTTTTCATAACCCTGACATCTTTGAGACACCTATGTGTTTTGACAATAGGTCTTTAATTGGCTTCCGAGTAGCTTTATGGAACACAGGATGTTGGGTTTGTCTGGGTGTCCTGCTCAATGGATGCCTTCATACGGCATCCTCTGACAATTCTTCATTGTTAAATGGAATATTTCTAGATGTTATCATTAAGGCTAGTTGGGTGATTTTGATTTGTTCTATTTCTTACAATCTTGGTTCCATAATATTTGTGTTTTTTATACTTATAAATATTCCCAATCCATCCAGGCTGTTATATTTTACATAATTATGTTCAAAATTATGAGGCGTTTGAATAAGGTAAATAGGGGGGAAAATATTTCCACTGATTGATGAGTCGGTAACCAGAGGGCATAGATTTAGGATCATTACCCAAAAAAAACCGAGAGATTGGTTAGGGGATGTTTTTTAACAGAGTTGTTAGTAAATAGAATGCCCTACCAGAAACAGGGAGTGTAAGCAAAATTCGTAATAGCTTTTAACATTTGAAGAAGAAGAAAAAATAAAAGGTTACGTGGAAAGGGAAGGAGAGTGGAACTAAGTGGATAGCTCTTTCAGAGATCCCAAAGAGATGTGATTGGCTAAATGGTCTCCTGTGCTGTCAAATTCTATAATGCAAATTTACAGATATATTTACAACAGTTCTGCTGCATATCCTGTAACTTTACTGAAATATGCAGCATCTGGCCTTTACTCAGCACATTGCAACAACTGCGGATGAAATCAGGAATTCTCCACATAGAGGATCATAGGTATCAACCTGTGTCATAAGAACATAGGAAAACCTGGAATGAGAACAAAACCATTTGGCTTTTCAAACCCATTGCTTTCATGGATTATGTACAATATGTCCCAAACATTTAATTTCTCGAGGGAAAGTTCTGCATAAATACTCCCAATGCCTAAAGTTAATCCAACAAAATTTCAGCATATTCATCCATCCCACCATCTCCTTGCTTACTCTCATTAGCGTGCACAACGGATTTGTGCACTGACTTGATTGCTTCCGAGCTGTGGTAACACATCACTGCATTATATTAGTAGTATTATTACTATACAATTCTAATGTATAATGAGAACTTGAAGAATAATTTTATGCAACTTTGCTAACTAAGCACATTTCAAGACTTCTTTCACCTCTCTGAAGTTTTCTTCCATTTCTTTAAGGTGCTTGCTGGCTACAAACCAGTGGTTTTCCTCCAGTATCTTTCCAAAGTAGTTGTTCATGGTAACCCTAGATAGTGAGTGTTAATCGGCTGTGATCAAGGATCACCATAACTGTTATCACCTGGCTCCATGCATGTGCGTTTTCCAGCAGAAGTTACTGGCTAACAGTTGGGTACAGGCTAATTCTTTATCCCCTCTAGCCCAGGAGTACAAAGGCGTTTTGTAGGATCCCTTCTGGTGCCTTGGCTGAAATCAGCTAACTAGCTGGGGATTGAACCTGGGTCTTCTGGTCCGTATAATAAATTCACCGTGCCCATGATCCCAGTAGGGAGCCACGCTCGAAGGTTGTGTGGGTCCGAGATGTGGCTACAACACTTGTGTTGGATTCCTGACGTGCTTCCTTCGAGCACAGTTCCCTGCTGGGAGTTTAGGATCAGTGAATGTTTACTTGTACGCCTTACTGCATTTTACTACTAAGTGTGGGGGAGCTGTTCAAACGTTTAATTTTTCATATGCAATAGTCGCATATGCAATTTTTGTTTATGGTTCTATGGAGAACAGTGAATTTATAGAAAAGAGTTTTACTTATGAATATTGTTTTCTACTAAGCATAGCAGAAACATGTAATTCAACTATCTGATTGCCTGAAGGGTCAGTTTGGCATCAATGCACTCAAGTACTTCACTCAATAGCTGCAGTGTCTAAAAGACATAGAGGGCAGTTTGATGCAGAATTCGGGGATAGAATAAAGCCATGTATTGTAACAGAGACCTAGTGATTGACAGTTTTGACACTGAGTGGCAGTCTGAAGAGAGGGAAAGAAGGTTCCTGGTAAATGGATTGGTTACGGTAGGAACAGTGCTCTAAGGGAGCTGCTTTTTTTAAAAAAAAAATATCTGCCGATGGCTTATTTCTCTTCACTTTTTCTAAATGTCAATGGCGTAGAAGCACAACTGATGACATCGCAGTTAGCAAATTATTATGGTAATCATTAACTTTTTAACAGCCACATTGCATCCACTCTTCTATCAGTAACTATGTGGAACAAGAAAACATTTAATCAGCTTCGTCATCTCAACAGTTAATGGTTTAAGGGCTGCACAATTAACAATAAACCTGAAAAGGCTAGCACAAAGGGCAAGTTGTTGGTTATCCAAAACTGCTGATATGAGTTACCGTCTCTTACCAGGTCCAAACTAAACGGGAAGAGGCAGTGCAGGGGTTGGGATCGTTTAAATGGTGTCCCAGCAGTAGTTCTATAGTCCCGCATTCCCGGCAAGTGGAATTACAATTAATGGATGGAAAATCACTGCCTCTGTGCCCACAATTTGCACAGAGCACAGATTCCCACTGCTAGTGTGGACTCAACCTTGTGTATTGTTTGCAGTTGATGAAAATTAATTGAAAATCTTAATAACTAATTGCTCCATATTGCAAAGCACTGAACTAAGTGGGGGGAGGAGAGAAACAAACTTTTATTTTGAAAAAAAACTAGACCTTTAGTCCGTGGTTTGCACTCAGAAATTTCTGGACAGCCTGCTCGAAAACAGGACGGGCGGCGATCCCAGCTACTATAAATTAGGTAGAGTTCTTCTGGTTCAGATTTCTCCAACTTTACTTTATAATGCTTAAATTTGATAATTTATGTAGAAAGTAATCTTTGCAGATGTTCACAATGAGAAAGATGAAACAGGCCTTGTACTTTTTTTTTTATAAAGCTTTTTCTGACGGTTCACTTCACTGTGGTTTCATAAAAGCCGACCTTTAAACATGTGAAGCTGAATCATACAATAAATTCAAAGAAATACAAGAGAATAGATCTGCCAATAGAACGCAATATATGTGGGGAAAAAGAATCTCTAGTTCCAATGGATTTTTGTTCTGGAGTGGTTTAGTTTTGGTGTTGTGAAATGTATGTGCTTGATATTTGGTTTGCTGTGTTCTGTTTGCTCTCAATTCCATGCATTTTAGTTAATTAGAAACACCAAAGACTCAATGGGGTAGAAATTAGTCTGGCCCCATTTTTTGGGGCTCAAGCTCATTGCCACCTGAGCAGTGGGCCCAAACAGAGGCCCGAGGCCGGCCTGAAATTGGGCCTCATCTATCCATCCTGGGCGAACTGCCGGCGCCTGTTGCCTCTCCACAGGTAGCTCGCCACATGATGATAAAAATGAATTTCAGGTCACCTGCAGCAGTTGTGGATTGGGCAACGGGAGGACTATCGCTAGGACTGGAGTCGGGAGGAGCACTCTTGCTCCTGGTTCCACAGAAAATATTCAAGAGTTATTTTTTTAAGAAGCACAACACTTTTCTTTTTGTTGGCAACCATGGAAGCTGCTGAAAAATAGTGAGTGGGCCAGGTAATTCCTCAAGGTCCTTTAACAGGTATTCGGCCCCCAATTTACATATTCAAGGAGATGAAAGCTTGATGGGCTGTCCCACTGCTACAGTGGTATGCTTTGCACCAGTTTTATACCCAAAAAATGGGTGCCAAATATACCAATTTCTACGCCATGTCATGTTTGGGTTTATGCAGACACCAGTATTGACATTCAGTCACATGCATAACATATGTATCTCTGTATGCTTAGCTGAGCTCGTGTCATTTAAGCACCATTGCTACCAGGCAGCCTAGGCTGATGCAGTTTCCTGTGCATCTCAAATACCCAGCAAGATAATTTTGGGTTATTGGGCCATTCAGTCTGTTTAGGCTAGATAAAGAAAGAATGACCTTGTGTTCTTTAAGTACTGCGCCTTTCATATCCTCGGGATGTTTATAGCACCTTAGAGCCAATGCATTACTTTTGAAGTGTGGTCACTGTTGTTTTGTAGACAAACATTAGTACTGCCTATATGCATATGAGACTTTGGTGATGATTTATAGCAACTTCAGTCATTTTGGAGAAGTACATTTTTTTAAAGCTTTGTTTTTGTTGAGTAACTTGTGCCATAAGAACATAAAAACATAAGTAATAGGAGCAGGAGTAGGCCAATCGGCCCCTCGAGCCTGCTCCGCCATTCAATAAGGTCATGGCTGATCTGATCCTAATCTCAAATCTAAAGAACACAAGAAGTAGGAGTAGGACCCGGCCACTCAGCCCCTGGGCCCGCTCCGCCACCCACAGGGCCTTGACCGATCCGAACTCAGCTTCATGTCCAATTTCCTGCCCGCTCCCCGTAATCCCTAATTCCCTTTACTTCTAAGAAACTGTCTATTTCTGTTTTAAATTTATTTAATGATGTAGCTTCCACAGCTTCCTGGGGCAGCAAATTCCACAGACCTACTACCCTCTGAGTGAAGAAGTTTCTCCTCATCTCAGTTTTGAAAGAGCAGTCCCTTATTCTAAGATTATGCCCCCTGGTTCTAGCTTCACCCATCCTTGGGAACATCCTTACCGCATCCACCCGATCAAGACCCTTCACAATCTTATATGTTTCAATAAGATCGCCTCTCATTCTTCTGAACTCCAATGAGTAGAGTCCCAATCTACTCAACCTCTCCTCATATGTCCACCCCCTCATCCCCGGGATTAGCCGAGTAAACCTTTGTACTGCCTCGAGAGCAAGTATGTCTTTTCTTAAGTATGGACACCAAAACTGTATGCAGTATTCCAGGTGCAGTCTCACCAATACCTTATATAACTGCAGCAATACCTCCCTGTGTCAAGGGTCAGCCATATAGCGCAGGACACCACTAAAGTTGAGAAGATTAAGTAAACCAGGAAATAATGTTTACCTGAACCAAAGGCGTATGGAGAGAAGAGAAATTGGGATGAAGTTCAGAAAACTGACAAAAACTGAATGAAAGTTTGAGGATTATAAGAATGAGGTAGCAGTAGATCAGGGAGATGTACAAAGTGTTAACAGAAGAGGGTCTGGCACCTTTCCCAGAACAATCAGCATGCTTGTGGGCCTTAGAAAATGTAATATTACATTATTGCAGAATAGTAAAGAAGTGTACAATAGTCAATAGCATTACTGTCTTTTATCTCTCCAGTCAGCTCTGGACAATTGCATGCCTGGACCAAGGATAGAACCATTTCCCATTCACTTCCACTATAAGCACTGTCTGATCCAAGTTTTCTTTGTTGGCCAATTACCTTTTAGAATCTGGAGACACTAAATATTGTCATTTCTGATTACTTTCCCCCAAAAGCAGCATCTCATTTTAGAAATGGCTTTGTTGTTACATGTTTTCTGTTTTCACTCTGATTGAATTGTTGAATTATAAAAAATTCCAAGTTATCTTATTTCCTAATCATAATTTTGATGTAACCATAAAATTCACACCAGGCCAGTTGTGTGTTTATCAAGATTCAAATGTATTCGGTTCAGCACTTAAGTATTATTTTATATAACAAATGTTTAATGTTATATAACTTGCAGGTAAGAGGGTCAAATGTCACAGAATACATTGTTAGAAAATAATAACTCACTTTTGTCTCACATTTCCCCTGCCCCAACCCAAGCCATTAATTGGTCACTTTCAATGTAGCAAGATTCGCCCCTAAATGGAAACTAGGTTACAGATGGCGAGGAGCCAGGTATCTGATTGGCTGCACTTTATCATATAAACTAGCCATGAAAACTTTGGATCAAATTCCTCTTGATTTTCTTGTGAGGAAAGTAATATTTTTTTTAAAAAATCATCTTGCTCATATAATAGTGAAATGCATCATGATATTTTAATCCCAAGAGAAATAGTTTCAATGCTACAATTTCCCTTATGTGCACACATTTTATGAAATATCTTTTCTTTTATTATATAATTCCATTTTACATGTGTTTTAATACTTTTTATTTAATAAACCCCTGATATCTCGTATTGTGTGGTACCAAATCCAAGGCTCTTTGTGATGCTTTCTACACTCTTTTCTCACTCCCAGTCCTTATTGACCTAGTTTAGGATGAATTTATACTGTAGCTACCAATCGGTGATACCGTATTCATTTGTATGGTTGTGACTCTGACTGTCAGATGCTGAAGAGAGCTTTGTGCTCACATGCTCCTGGCTGTTAAATTTTAAATGTATTGAGACTGCTCTGGATAAGTTAATGAAGTGTACAGGAGATCCAGCAGACCCTGTCAGGCTTTTGGAAACTCAATTGGACTCTGCATTGGAGTCAAACTCTGTGCAGCGTCAAGCTTGACCAAACCGAAACTGTATTCTCCAGGAGGATTCACACTGTTCTCCTAGAGAATTCAGGCTGCTGCTCTTTGGAATCAGATGGTGATCCGACTCCGGAGTCACTACAATTTCTGCATCATTGCAAAATAAAAATCACTTTGCAACAATGCGAAAGTTTCAGTATAGGCACGCCTTTAGTTTCTTAAAACAATTCTGCTGGCATGAGAAAGCCCTTTGGAACACACTGGTGAGTTACTGGGTATTTTTCTCACTCTGGAGTAAACTTGGTGCTTTACTGCCGACATTACAAAAGCACTTAATTGGCTGTAAAGTGCTTTAAGACATTCTGAGGTTGTGAAAAGCAATAAATAATTGCAAGTCTGTCTTCTTTCTACCGTTCATCATTATGTGTCCTCGGTGCATAATTTTTGTAGCCGCAAATCAGAGGTGCTGATCTCTGCCCCTGAATTCCCAGCGTGCGTCCTACCACGTCAAGCTCTGCGCGGAGTGTTACATCGGAAAATGTACCTTAACAACACAAACGCTGGTTTCCACAGTTGTTTCACTGAAAAAAACTATAAACAAGTTAGCCTACAGTAAAGCCCATACGGTGTCCTTCTGGGCTACTGCAAGTATTTCAGGATCACAACTTTATGTTTAGTAATGCAAAACTGCATTTGATTCCCAACACTCAACAGTCATTTTTTTTAGGATTTCATCTTCAATGGAGAAACTTGTTTCATTCACCCCACCAGTGTTTTAACTGCTGAGAGAGCATCTATTGTATTGTTGAGGTAACACTAGGTAACATTCCCAGTGGTGAAATATAGAGGGGACTGTCTAATGACTAAATAGAGGAGCTGTTTTTCATGTGGGAAATGTAATAAGGGCTCTGCTATTATAAAATGTTTTTTTTCTATCAGGTAGGTCATTCCAAGACCAACCCGATTGATTTTTTTTTTGAAGAGGTGACGAAAGTAGTGGACAGGAGAATGTCTATGGATGTTGTTTATGTGGACTTCCAGAAGGCATCCGATAAGGTCCCTCATAAGAGACTGTTAGCTGAAGTTGAAGCTCATGGAATTGAGAGCAAATTATTGACCTGATTAGCAAATTGGCTGAGCGGCAGGTGACAGAGAGTAGAATTAATGGGCAGGTACTCAAATTGGCAGGATGTGACCAGTGGTGTCCCACAGGGATCTGTGTTGGGGCTTCAACAATTCACTATTTATTAACGACTGAGACGACGGGATAGAGAGCCACGTATCCAGGTTTGCCGATGACACAAAGATAGGCAGCATTGTAAACAGTGTAGATCGAAGCATAAAATTAGAGAGATATTAATAGAATAATGAATGGGCAAAACTGTGGCAAATGGATTTCAATGTAGGCAAGTGTGAGGCCATCCACTTTGGACCACATAAGGATAGATCAGAGTAATTTCTAAATAGTGAAAAGCTCAAAACATTGGGGGTCCAAAGAGAATTAGGGGTCCATGTACATAGATCATTAAAATGTCATGGACAGGTACAGAAAATAAACAAAAAGGCTAATGGAATACTGGCCTTTATATCTAGAGGACTAGAATAAAAGGGGGGTAGAAGTTATGCTACAGCTATACAAAGCCCTGGTTAGACCACACCAGGTGTACTGTGTTCAGTTCTGGGCACCGCACCTTAGGAAGGATATATTGGCCTTGGAGGGAGTGCAGCATAGATTTATGAGAATGATACCTGGACTCCAAGGGTTAAATTACGAGGCGAGATTACACAAACTAAGTTTGTATTCCCTGGAATTTAGAAGATTAAGAGGTGATTTGATCGAAGTTTTCAAGATATTCAGGGGAACTGATAGGGTAGATAGAGAGAAACTATTTCCGCTGGTTGGGGAGTCTAGGACTAGGAGACATAGGCTAAAAATTAGAGCCAGGACTTTCAGGAATGAAGTTAGGAAACACATCTACACGCTAAGGGTGGTAGAAGTTTGGAACTCTCTTCCGCAAATGGCGGTTGATGCTAGCTCAATAGTTAATTTTAAATCTGAGATTGATAGATTTTTGTTAACCAGAGGTATTAAGGGATTTGGGGCTAAAGCAGGTATATGGAGTTAGGTCACAGATCAGCCATGATCTCATTGAATGGTGGAACAGGCTCAAGGGGCTGAATAGCCTACTCATGTTCCTATGTTTTTTTCTGTTTTACAAAACATTTTCTACATATTCATGAGAGCAAGTTAAATCAGGATTCCAAGCAAACAGTAAATGGCCTGATGGTCATATTGCCAGCAATGAATTCAGTATTCCTCTGGGAGAAGTTGAGATATAAATTTTCCTTTTTAGCACATGAAAGCTGTAAATATAAAAAGTTAAAACAGCTGGATTTGTATTCTGTCTTTATTGATAAAAAAATAAAATTGGATGGTGGGTTGCTTGTGAAATTGTTCCTTTGCTTGCATATAAAATTGGGAACTGTCATTCTCAGATCATGTGTGTTTGAAGCCTCAATGTTATATTTCAGGAGTGCTGAGGAAATGTTGTCATACAGAAAATAATGACTGGATTGCATGTGTGTCTTAATTAGTGTCCCTAATTAAATCAGTTCCTCTAAATTAATTCCCAAAATTCTGCCACCGTAATAATCAAGTTAGCTGACTGTTCTGATCTTTCTATTGTAGTTACTGCCAGTAATGGCAAGATAATGGCAGGAATTTTGCAATTGTTTCTTCTGTGAAGATTAAATGTGTAAAAGTGAATGCTAAAATAGTGGAAATTAGTATTTCTATTAGCTTGGAATTCTGAAATCTTTGTTTAAAATATCAATGCCATTAGGGTTAATTATCTTTGGAAGGCACTTCAGCTTGCTTAGACAGAAAGGTGTAACATTGTAATTGAGGCCACAATTATGATGATGTGCCTTCTGCTGATTTAGCTATTTTATCAAAGATAAGAATTAAAGTAAACATTTTCATAGCGATGGGGAGTCAGCCCTCCAGTGAAATTTTCAAAGTGGCCTAGTGGGCGGAAAAGTGGCAAATGGAGTTCAACCCGGAGAAGTGTGAGATAATGCACTTAGGGAGGGCAAACAGTAAAAGGGAATACTCAGTAAATGGGAATATATTAAGAGGGGTAGAGGAAGTGAGAGACCTTGGAGTGCATGTGCACAGGTCCCTGAAGGTGGCCGTACAGGTAGATAAGGTTGTGAAGAAAGCATACGGAATGCTCTCTGTTATTAGCCGAGGTATAGAATACAAAAGCAGGGATGAAATGATGGAACTGTACAAAACGCTGGTAAGGCCATAGCTGGAGTATTGTGTGCAGTTCTGGTCATCACATTACAGGAAGGACGTAATTGCTCTGGAGAGAATGCAGAGAAGATTTACAAGAATGTTGCCAGGGCTTGAAAATTGCAGCTACAAGGAGAGATTGGATAAGCTGGGGTTGGTTTTTTTTGGAGCAGAGGAGGCTGAGGGGAGACTTGATTGAGATGTACAAAATTATGAGGGGCCTTGATAGAGTAGACAGGAAGTACCTGTTTCCCCTAGCGGAGAGTTCAAGAACGAGAGGACATAGATTTAAGCTGATTGGCAGAAGAATTAGAGGGGACATGAGGAAAAACTTTTTTACCCAGAGGGTGGTGGGTGTATGGAATTTGCTGCCCAAATTGGTGGTAGAGGCAGGGACCCTCAACTCTTTTTAAAAGTACCTGGACCTGCACGGGTGCTGGAAGGTGGGATTAGAATGGGCACCTGGTTGTTCTTCGAGCCGGCGCGGACACGATGGGCCGAATGTCCCCCTTCTGTGCTGTATCTTTTCTATGGTTCTATTCCAGACCCATTCTTGGAGTTCAATTTATGTAAACTCCAAATCTTTCATTTAATTGAGTTCATGTAAGTGGTTAACAATATATAGTAATGGGCACACCTTTAAGTGAATCTGTACATTTATTACTGAAAGGTACACAGTGAAAGAAGTGTGCAATTTGATAATTGCCAAATCATGTTTTAATTATTAATTCATCTTCATTAATGCTTTAATTCATCGGTTTAATTAGTAAACTATTGTTTTTAATACTCAAGCCTCTAGATATACTGAATTTGGCAACTTTTCATATCGGTTTAAAAATAACACAATCAGAGATGGAATAGTGGCACAACAGATTGGAACATCGACACACTGTGCCATCAAGTGGCAGGATGTGGGTTCATGCCCAAGATTTCCCAGATGGTGAATTTCCAGTCTGAACTGGAAGTGCTAAGCAGAGGACAACTGCTTTCTTATTTGGAAAGCAGGACATTTTTGAGGAAGAGTCACCCCAGGCTTCACTTGCAAACCTCCAGTCGCCAAGTTGAAAAAAACATTGGTTGAAACCTAGGAGTGACTTTCTCAAGTGAGATATATACACACAAGGAGAGAGGCAAAAAGGGACATTCAGCCTAGGCTAGGCTCACACAAACCCTAGCAAACTGCCTTTTAATTGTTTTGGTAAAGGCTGAAGAGTAGGCTTCCAGGCTGTCATCTTAACTACAGAAGATACACGGTGCAGGGCGAGTAAACAACCAAAAAAAGATCATGTCAAATTAGAAAAAACTAATAACTTGCATGTCACAACATGCATAGAAACAGTTAACTGAACTCTACTGGGAATAATATCACATAATGACCAGAGTTGTCAATTTTCGAATAATGCTAGGGTGAGATATAACAATCATGAACCATATACTTGAGGCATCCATTTGCCCCAGAAGTATAAACATAGCTAAAAGTGGCAAACTACATCTGTCACATGCAGAGCCGTTCAGCTGCAGAAACATAAACCACCAATTAGCTCAATGTACAGAAGCAACAAGTATTGGTTTTTTAGACATGGGCTTTAAACTGTAGGAGTTGACCAAGTGGCATTCATGATTCTTTATTATCCTCTGCATCTCCTTTTTCCTCTCCCATTCCCCATCTCCCCCTTTTTCAGGATTTCTTTTTCTCCTCTTCACAGAATGCCTGGCTCTGGAATTTGCAGATTTTGTTTTGCTACAAAATTGAGAGAAAACAGTTGGCAGCTTTGGGCCAAGGGCCATTGCAGTTTATAGCAGGTGTGAAAGCTCTCTATTAAAACCTATGGAGGTTATAGTTTTCGTAGTTTACTAATGCCGTGACTGCTTTAACAGCACGAGCTCCATGATGATCCTTTTCTTTCTCTCACTCTCCAGAGGAAGAAAGCAAAGGAAATGCTACAGCATACAGAAGTGGTAGATTGTGATCCAAAAAAAAAGGGCATTGAGATCGTGAATGCAGGAGAGATGGTAGCCCTGAATTGTAACTTTATGCATGTTCTCAGCAGAAAATATTCTCCTGAGCTTCCAAGAATGGGTAGCAGGTCACTTTGTGCGGTCAGTTCACAACCCATGTCTGGACAGCCAGTACACATCCTGTTGTTTTTGTACATAGAGCTAATTAATGATTTATGTTTTTGTGGTTGAATTGAAAATTTGACAGAATTTTGAAAGAGATAAATTGACCATTTACATTTGTTGCTTTTAAAAAAAAAAGCTCCACTGATGAATAAGTTGAACATGATTTTCTGTAACATTTTACTAGTTATTTTTTAATTTTATAATAAAATTATTGAATACTTGGATGCAATGTAATGGACTTATAAACAAAGACATTGTAAGTAATATGTTTAGTAAGATCCTTCAGGAATTGATCCATAAATGTCTAGTACTGACAAATTACATTGTTGGTTTTTGGGCAGATTTGCGACCATGAATGTTGAGATTTCAGACAAAAAATATAACTGTTCAGTAATGGTATAATTTAGTGAATCCATTATTAAGGAAGTAGTAGCAGGACATTTGGAGACTCATAATACATTCAAGGAAAGGCAACATGGTTTTATGAAGGGGAAATCATGTCTGACAAATTTATTAGAGTTCTTTGAGGAAGTAACGGGCAGGGTGGACAAAAGGGAACCAATGAATGCAGTATATTTGGATTTCCAAAAGGCATTCGATAAGGTGCCACATAAAAGATTACTGCACGAGATAAGAGCTCATGATGTTGGGGGTAATATACTGGCATGGATAGAGGATTGGCTAACCAACAGAAAACAAAGAGCCGGGATAAAAGGGTCATTTTCAAAATGGCAATCTGTAACTAGTGGGGTGCCACAGGGCTCAGTGCTGGGGCCTCAACTATTTACAATATATATCAATGACTTGGATGAAGGAACAGAGTGTCTTGTGGCCAAATTTGCTGATGATACAAAGATAGGTGGAAAAGCAAGTTGGAATGAGGACACAAAGGGCTCAAATTTCGTAACCCCGAGCCGGCCGGTTCATGTCAGGGGGCTCTGAAAATCGGGGATTCCCGGGGCGTGTCTGGAGCCCGGCTCCAACCCGCCCACTTCCGGGTTCCCCAGTGACGTGCTTACATGTGTGCGCAGCCCCCGCATGTGGGACTCCCGCCGGCAATTAAAGCCGGCAGGATGCCACTTAAGGTAGTTATTTTGATAGTTCAGGTCATTAGCAGACCTGATTGACCTGATCTTTTAGGAGGGGTGGGATTTTCATCTCAACTGAGACTGTTTCCCGTACTGGGGGAAACACTCCCAGTTGAAATGGACGCGTTGCAGCCATCAGCCTGTGGCAGCTGCAAAGGTCCATTTGACAGGGGGAGGGGGGGGGGAAGACCCTCACTCATTGCAGGAGGCCACTCTGTCATTTTGGACAAAGTTTGGCCTCCACCACCCTCCTCCTAACGATCAAATGCACAAACTTGCACACTTACCCCGGTGTGCAGACACATTTACCTACCTTGCGGACCCCCTCAAACATACATCTTCCGGATAGGGGCTGCCGTAGCTGCAGTCATGACCTCCTCGGAGGAGAAACAGCATCACCAGCCTCGCCGGCCACGCCGTTCACCTCTGACACGTGGAGCTCCACAACACAGTGCTGTGACACATCCACCTGCACAGCAGCAGGGAGGGCAACCACAGAGAGAGATGCGTCGCAGAAGGCACTACTCGCCACAAGGTCTACAGACCGAGGCTCAGCTTCCTGGACCTCTCTGAGCAGCAGTGCACACGGAGGCTCAGAGTCAGTCGACATGTAGTCGTGGACATCTGCAGCCTCCTTCATGCCGAGCTGCTCCCGGCTGGCCTGAGCACCATCTTCTTACCTGTCGCTGTCAAAGTCACCACTGCCCTCAACAACTTTTCCTCCACATCCTTCCAGGTTGCCACCGGGGACATCTCCGGGTCTCTCAGTCGTCTGCACAAAAGAGCCCTGCAAATACACCTACACCCACTCTGCAGTGACACAATGGGTGGCATCAGGTGTGGGTCTTCATAGTGATCCTCAGGAAAGGGCATTATTGCACAAACCAGACAAGATTCGCTAAGACGTGGCAGTAGTGGTGACAATATAATGTGTGATGTGAGTTGATCAGAAATTAAATAGAAGTAAAAACCATGACAAATCCTCAAATACCCTTGTGCATCCCCTTCATGCTCACGACAAGTTTGCCTTATGCTTCCTACTGCACATATGTGATGCATGCCCTGTGGCTGCAGCACAGGTAGTGGCAGGTTGAGTGAAGCTGACTGTGATAGAGATGCACGAGAGGGTGAGTGTGAGATAGAGCCATGAGATTGTATGAGGATTGGGTTGAGTGGTAGTGGCGGAATGAGTACTGGCGAGGTGAGTAAGTGCAGATAAGATGAGGATGAGCTTTGAGTGGGTGTGAGAGGTGATGTGATAGAGTAGTGTTGGCAGTGCAGAAGGAGATGTGGGGTGGGGGCGGTGATGTGGCAGACGGAGTGTAGGGGAATGAGTAAGTGTACTCACTTTGGCTGACCTACTTAGGTGATTGAAGCGCCTCCTGCCCTGTATGCAGGTGCGCGATATGTTGGTGGTGCAGGTGACCTCCTCTGCCACCTCGAGCCAGGCCTTCATGGTGGCAGAGGCAGGCCGCTTCCTCCCGCCCGCTGGGGAGAAGATCTCTGATCTCTGTCTTCCCCTCCTCCTCACCCCATCCAATAAGAGCTGGAGTAAGGCATCATTAAACCTGGGAGCAGCCTTCCCCCTGGGCTGCTCCATGCTGTAATTTTGCCTATTTTCTACACCATCTATCAGTGGAGGACTGCCCCTTTAAATAGGGCTCCTCCAGCTGACAGCCTATGCTGCGCCTGTGCAGTCTGCCCGCTGCGCAGATTTCCAGTGCGAAATCCGGAAGCCAAGGTAAGTACCTTCAATCAAGCTGCAATTGCGTGCGGAGCACCCCGATTTCACTGGGCGCGTTATCCACGCGCCCAGTCGACCCCCCGCTGCCAACCCACCACCCTCCTAATATCGGGCCCAAAGTGTCTGCAAAGGGATCTTGACAGGTTAAGCGAATGGGCAGAAATTTGGCAGATGGAATATAATGTGGGAAAATGTGAAATCATCCACTTTGGGAGGAAAAATAAAAAAGCAAAATATTATTTGAATGGAGAAATACTACAAAATGCTGTGGTGCAGAGGAATCCGGGTGTCCTCATACATGAAACACAAAAAGTCAACATACAGGTGCAGCAGGTAATTGGGAAGGCAAATGGAATATTGGCCTTTATTTCTAGGGGGATGGAGTATAAAAGCAGGGAAGTCATGCTACCACGGTACAGGGTTCTGGTGAGACCACACCTGGAGTACTGCGTACAGTTCTGGTGCCCTTATTTAAGGAAGGACATACTTGCATTGGAGGCAGTTCAGAGAAGGTTCACTAGGTTGATTGCAGGTATGGAAGGGTTGTTTTATGAGGAAAGATTGAATAGGTTGGGTCTATACTCATTGGAGTTTAGAAGAATGAGAGGAGATCTTATTGAAACATACAAGATTCTGAGGGGACTCGATAGGGTAGATGCTGAGAGGATGTTACCCCTCATGGGGGACTCTAAAACTAGGGGGCATAGTCCCAGAATAAGGGGTCGCCCGTTTAAAACGGAAATGAGGAGGAATTTCTTCTCCCAGAGGGTCGTGAATCTCTGGAATTCTTTACCCCAACAAGCTGTGGAGGCTGAGTCATTGAATACATTCAAGGCTGAGTTAGACAAATTTTTGATCAGCAAGGGAGTCAAAGGATATGGGGAAAGGGCGAGAAAGTGGAGTTGAGGTAAAAATCAGATCAGCCATGATCTCATTAAATGGCTGAGATGGCTCGAGGGGCCGAATGGCCTACTCCTGCTCATATCTCTTATGGTCTTCTGGTGCTGTCACCAATTCTCTAGAAAGGAGACATTGGATAACATTTTAAACTGATGCTGACCCTGAAGCAACCTTAGGAATTCTTTTCTATTTAATCAGTGTGTTCCATGGAAACTAAATGAGATACATTATCTTAAGTCAGTAGAGAGCTGCATAGAACTTGTTGATATCTTTGTGTTGTTTTAAACTGTATGACCTATTCAATATACTGCGAAAATAAGTTAGAATCATAGAAGTTTACAACATGGAAACAGGCCCTTCGGCCCAACATGTTCATGTCGCCCAGTTTATACCACTAAGCTAGTCCCAATTGCCTGCACTTGGCCCATATCCCTCTATACCCATCTTACCCATGTAACTGTCCAAATGCTTTTGAAAAGACAAAATTGTACCCGCCTCTACTACTGCCTCTGGCAGCTCGTTCCAGACACTCACCACCCTTTGAGTGAAAAAATTGCCCCCTCTGTACCCTTTTGTATCTCTCAAATAAGTTGTCAGTAATTACTTTTTCTACTATTACTAATTTGCCTTGTAGCACAAGCTATCCAGTATGTCTGAGTACAATTTAATAATCCAGAACTACACAATATTCTGCTGGTGCTGACCAGGCTTTTTCCTCACCAAATGATTACTCAGACCAACCACCACAAAATCAATATTCTTCAAACCTCTTTGCCCTGCTGTTTCAGTCTTTCCTATCGACCGTTTTGGACCTACCCCTGCTTGTGTCTCTCCTTCCTCCTGCTAAAAAAACAGACAATATAGAGTTTGGAGCTAAAATGAGCAGCTGTTACAATATAGTTCTTTGAAGGAACCTAATAGTAACTAGATTTAAAAATTTAGAAGGGTGGAAACAACACCTTTGTTCAGTAATATTGCAGTTAAGGCCATAATGAGACTAAAAAAGAGATTTAGGCCCAGAAATTGGATTGTGCTGTGCCCGTTTTGCAGGCATAAAATGGATGCCTAAGGGTCCATATTGGTGACGGCACCACTCTAGGCAAATGCAAAGGGGTTAATGGCTTTTCTGAAGGCTCAGTTGCAAAATTGGATTGCACGTATCCGCATATGCACTGTGCGTGCTGCGGTCAGTTTCATCAGGCACTTAGTAGCCAAATCAGCGGTCCTTAAAGGGACCGCTGGACGTTGCCACCCGACGGGCAAGATTCAACTTTTGTACTTACCTCGTTGTAGAGGAGTGCCCCTCCCGGCTTGACATTAAATCTCCTGGCTGCTGCTGGCCACCACTTGCCCCCCTCCCAATTGCCTCTTGTGGACTCACCTGAGTCTCTCTGTTAACATCCAAGGCGGCTGAGTTCACTCCCACTCTGTGTCCAGCGAACCTCTTCCGGGGCCGTGACTGGCGCCCGCACCAGTGGACCAATTTGCCATGACTCTGTCTGATTTGGCATGCGCTGTGTCGGCTTTGTGCCCCAGTTTGGGCACAATGAAATTTCTAGACCTTGTTCTTTTTACATCTGTCTCTCAATGCAAAGTAATGTCATTAATTTTGCATTCTATTGACACATAGGCAGCTTATTTCAAAACCAATGCTCTTTGATTTGAAATAGTGAAATGCAAAAGATGTTTACTGAAAGTGAAAACAATGAAATGGTGTTGACAAAATGTTTCATTTCAGATGTAAATGGAGATTAACAATATTTTGAATAATGAGTGAGCCTCATTAAGCAGAATTATTTTATTTTTAAGGACTTGTATGTACAAATAATCAGTTCCTTAATTTGTGTTTATTTTTAATGGGTTTACCATCAAAACTGTAGCAGAGTATAGGACAGTTGACTGATCTTATATTAGCATGTTACAAATTAAGTTCATCCTTACAGATTTGCTTTTGTATGTAGGTGGAAGGCCTCAGAGGATTCTATTTAAAAATAAAACTGGAAAGCTTCTGCTTTCTTTATCCCCTTCCCTTTTAAACCGGTGGATTCCAGAGTTTTTCAGTGAAAGTGGGCAGATCTAGCCTGTAGGCATCTTTGGTGATACAGTCAAAGATGCTCCTTGGGGGACCTGCTTGGAGGTATGTTTGAGCAGCATGTGAAGTTCTGGACAGTTCTTCTTTCTCCCTCCCACCCAGATGGTACTACTGAGAATGGTGAAACTTGGTCTTTAGTGCATTTATGCACAATTTGTCAAGGCTCAGGAGTCACAGTGAATCCTCATTAAGGGAGTCACATGCAATGCAACAACAGTTTGCATTTATATAGTGCTTTTAACATAGTAAAATGTCCCAAGGCACTTAACAGGAGCATTATCAGACAAAATATGAAACTGAGCCACATAAGGCGATATTAGGACAGGTGACCAAAAGCTTGGTCAAAGAGAGAGGTTTTCAGGGGCGTCTTGAAGGAGGAGAGAGAGTTGGAGAGTATTAGGGAGGAAATTCCAGAGCTTGGGGCCTAGACAGCTGAAGACACAGATGCCAGTGGTGGGGTGAAGGAAATAGGGGATGCCCAAGAGGATAGAATTGGAGGAACACAGGTCTCGGAGGGTTGTAGGGCTAGAGGAGGTTACAGGGATACGAAGGGGTGAGGCCATGGAGGGATTTGAACAGAAGGATAAGAATTTAAAATTTGAGGCATTGCATTCAATCAAAATCCGCTATCTGTTCAATATTGGTCGAAGCAATGGTATCTATCCTATTTTACATATTACATCACATGTATCCTTCTTATAAGTATACCACTTCCTGTGATACTTTCTCGTTGCAGTATTGCCATCATGCTTTTTCTGTCACTCTATTTCCATCATGCTTAAACTTACCTTTTGATTTTATTTATCTCTAATTGAGGCCTGTAAGGTAGGTGTGTTGTTGTATACGTACCTCTGCAACATCTTAGCTCTGTCTCAAACATTTCCACATCGTTCACCTGAGGAAGGAGGTAGCCTCCGAAAGCTTATGAATTTAAAATAAAATTGCTGGACTATAACTTGGTGTTGTAAAATTGTTTACAATTGTCAACCCCAGTCCATCACCGGCATCTCCACATCAAACATGGGTGTTATTGATATCCACAGCACAGCAGGTAGTTTGAAAATCAGGCTTTTGACCTGATATCGCCTCAGTTTCTTTTTTGTCTGCTGCTATCTCTCACCACTCCTGTATCGAACCACTCCCACCTCCACCTTGAAAACCAATAACTTTCCTCCCCTGCTTAGACCCTAAGTGCTTCTCTTTTTCTGCTTCCTTCCTGTCTGGCTCAGACCCCTCTAGGCCGTCAGGAATTCCCAAATGTCTTTGCCACCCTTCAGCTGGTTCTTCTATTTCAGTTAGTTTAAATTGCAAAATGTCCTCTTGTGATATTTGTGAAGCGTATTTGTATTCTGTAACAATCGACAAATATGGTAACAGCACATTTTCTGCTTTAAACTAAATAAAACAGAAGAGTTGGCAGAAGGCTGGCGGCATCAGTTGGAAAATTCTGATGACCCAACAAAGGCCAAGGTGGGGCACAGACAGACACTGGCCCTAATGTTCACTCACCCCACCCCCCCCGAAAACTTGCAGATTCTGCAACAGTCCTCCCACTATTCAAATTCCTCCTTAGCCTTGCCCCCTCCTATCTTGCAGTGGCCATACGATGTTCTGAACTCTTAAGCGGCGTCTGGCAGCACACTTTTTCTTCATGGGGTTCCTTCTGGAAATTCCACTGTCAGGAAGAAGAGCAGGAGCGGGAGGAATGAGCTGGCAATAGAGCAAGTAGAAGGATGTATGCTTGGTTAGAGGAATCCTTACCCTACCAACCAAATTTAGGCCCAGGACAACATACCTACCGTTCTCGGAGGAACAGTGCGTTAGAGTATGTGCTTCTGTAGGGAGGCTGTCGCTGAGTTATAACACTTCCTGTAATGAGATCTGTAACCAACTATTAAAGCAAGCACAACATTGCCTGTTCCAATCAAGGTCACTGCAGCCCTGAACCTTATTGCCTCTTGGTCCTTGCAGGCTGAAGCAGGGAATATCTGTCCTATCGGTCACAATGCAGTTCATGCTTGCATTAAGCAGGTGATTGCTGTTATGTTTGCTAAAGCAAACACTTTCAACACTTTCCCCATGGACATCAGGAAGCAGCAGGATAGGGCTCTGGGGTTAGCACAGTTTGCAGGTTTCCCCAAGTCAAGTGTCTCATTAACTGCATCCATGTCACCCTATGGTCTCCTTCAGATGACCCCACTGCCTTCATGAATCGCAAGAGCTTATAATCCATACCACAGAATCAAAAATTGCCCCCTAATTATTTTCCAGGAACCAATCAAAAAACACTTCACTGCCTCCTTTCTGAACATTTTTGACCAAATTCGTTCAGTGAAAATGTGCATCTCACACCACTGCAACAACATAACATTTGAGCAATGCCATGGGACATCTAATATATTTTTATAAATTGGTGCATCTGGCATGCATTTTGTCTGTTGCAAATAATTGTCCAATATTGTATAAATGTGCTCTGGAATTCCCTCCCTATGCCTCTTCGCCTCTCCATCTCTTTCTCCTCCTTTAAGACTCTCCTTAAAACCTACTTCTTTGACCAGGCTTTTGGTCGCCTGACCTAATGTCTCCTTCTTTGGCTCGGTGTCAATTTTTGTTTGATAATACTCCTGTGAAGTGCCTTGGGACATTTTACTACATTAAAGGTGTCATATAAATACAAATTGTTGTTGTTTAGCACTGAGAAAATGCTTCAGGCTGGCAATTGTCCCTGAGTCTGGAAGTATGCTGGAGAAAAATGTCAAACTGATGGAAGTGAGTTAGGGATGGAACCACAAGGTGGGGGAGTGTATTAGATCACCTTTCCCCACTGCTGCCAAACTCCAGGACCATTCCCTTAGTGTTAAACCCCGGACCCTCTCCACTGATGCAAACCTCAGGATTGCCACCATAGTGCTCGAGGCCCTAGCATCATTCTCCCAGTGCTACCAAAGTGCAGGTTTTCCCGCACCCCCATGTTGCTAAATGCCACGATTCTGCACCCCTTCCCAGAACTATTCACCTACCTCAAACCATGTATATATTGCCTACCATCTTGCTGTGTATCCTGGACTTTTTTAACAAAAAGTTAAGCTAAAAATTGGATCATGGTTAAAGAAATACATAATAATCAAGGCTACTAAAACATTTTTTTATAGAAAACCAGAAAGACTTGCCGACTTTGATCCCCCAAGGACCAGAAAGAGTCCCAAAATACTATTTAATAAAAATGTAATTATACTTATTCAGTCACCATAAATCAGTGGCCCTGATAATACAATGTAAGTTAATAGTATAATCCCCCTTGCTGTTATCAAACAGCATATTCTCTGACTCATTATGCGGAATCGCAGAGGAGCTTCATGTATATAAATTAATCCATCATGCATCTGTCACAGTTAGATATGCAAAACAATCTTTTTTAAAAAATGATTGTAATTGAATTCCTTGCTGGATCCAGGAATGTCTATGCATCTATGGTTGCTCTCTCGTTAATCTCAGGAGTTGACGAGCGCCAACACTTACCTGGATTTTCCAATTTAAACCACCACCACATGAAATACTTGAGCAGTGGCCTTAAAAGGAGAGAAATGTTTAAGCATAGGCCTCATCTCTGCAGCTAAGCAGCCAGCACAACTATGCTCCAGACAACCAGTTAGCAAAATCACAGGAGATTGACTAGTATTATAGTATTGTGCAATGCTATAGTAGTAAGGATAACTTTACACTCGATTATTTTGGGTAAAGATTGTGTTGTTGCCGCATGGAGCATGGTGGTGTCATTCATCATTACTGCGATTCATACTGCTGTCTGTCATGAGTTTTGATACGAGTTTGTTATGCTAAGTGTTGAGCTGGTGACTGCACTTGTGCAATTTGAATTAAACTACTACGTTGGAAGAGATATTTTCAAGAAATAATTTGTGGAAAGGTAGAGTTTTTTTTTAAAAAGACATATTTCACAATATTTTTGGACTGCATGTGTGACTGAAATATATAGTCAGTCAAGGGTAACCCATTCTTCACCTAAAACAAAACCATGCCCTGTCGAAAATACCATCTATAAACCATAAACAATGCTTTAGTTTAATGTTTGTCAGTGTTCTATTACACATGCTACAGACATAACCTTTGTTTGCATCACAATGAAATAGTCACCGTCTAATTAATACAGATGTTTCCTTTGGATAATTCTTAAACATTATCTGTCACGGGTATTGTATATTTTTTTTTATTCGTTCACGGGATGTGGGCATCGCTGGCGAGGCCAGCATTTATTGCCCATCCCTAATTGCCCTTGAGAACGTGGTGGTGAGCCGCCTTCTTGAACCGCTGCAGTCCGTGTGGTGACGGTTCTCCCACAGTGCTGTTAGGAAGGGAGTTCCAGGATTTTGACCCAGCGACAATGAAGTAACGGCGATATATTTCCAAGTCGGGATGGTGTGTGACTTGGAGGGGAACGTGCAGGTGGTGTTGTTCCCATGTACCTGCTGCTCTTGTCCTTCTAGATGGTAGAAGTCGCGGGTTTGGGAGGTGCTGTCGAAGAAGCCTTGGCGAGTTGCTGCAGTGCATCCTGTGGATGGTACACACTGCAGCCACAGTGCGCCGGTGGTGAAGGGAGTGAATGTTTAGGGTGGTGGATGGGGTGCCAATCAAGCGGGCTGCTTTGTCCTGGATGGTGTCGAGCTTCTTGAGTGTTGTTGGAGCTGCACTCAGCCAAGCAAGTGGAGAGTATTCCATCACACTCCTGACTTGTGCCTTGTAGATGGTGGAAAGGCTTTGGGGAGTCAGGAGGTGAGTCACTCGCCACAGAATACCCAGCCTCTGACCTGCTCTCGTAGCCACAGTATTTATATGGCTGGTCCAGTTAAGTTTCTGGTCAATGGTGACCCCCCAGGATGTTGATGGTGGGGGATTCGGCGATGGTAATGCCGTTGAATGTCACAATTTTACAGGGTTTTTTTTTTAGATATTTTAGTGGAGTTTTGTTTCACAGGATTATTTTTTAAAATGTGCTTAATAGGCAACCCAATGGTGGGGAATGGAACATTTTTTACATTTTCGGCAGGAACTTCAAGTACTCCCAGATCAAATCTAGAATGGTCATTTAGGGAGCAAATTTTCTGAATTCTGTCCCATTCATTTTAAATTGCTACTTTCCACACCAGTCATCCTTATAACCCATCTGAGAGTTTCTCTGTTTGCACAGCGGGCCCATACCCATTAAATGGGCTTGCACTGCCCAAACTTATTTCATGAAGGATTCTTAAAACTGGCAGAAAGTGGAGACTTTTATCCTGTCATGTTAAACTAGATTTGATCCCAGGCCTTAGTGGTGAAAGAACATCGTGTTAACCCTCTCCACAACCCAGTCCTCTCAGTTTCTTTGTTAATATGGTGAAAATTCAGTTCACAATTGTGAAAATTCACAATTCAGACAAAAGTAACGTAACTGCCTTCCTTGCTTATCCATGTAAGAATGTGTATGAATAAAGCCAAGGATGAGATTGATGCTGATCAGTCATCTACTTTACGAGATAGCCGTAGAATTCCTTCTGTTTTAGCAATCCAAAAATAGGTGTAAAACATAACTTGGCAGAACTCTACAAAAATGTGTTTGAGTGCTTTATTATAATTCAGTGAATTTATTGAAAGAGAAATTTGGTGCTGACCTTCCTTTAAAAATGTTTGGAGGTTAATTGTTCATTTACTCACGGTCCTTTCTTGTGAAAATTCTGACATCACTTATTTATGATAGGAAAGGGCAGAGTTAAGGATTGTAATGGTTTACTTGACAATGATTGCTTTTGAGTGAAAGAACTTTCAACTATTGCTGACATTACAGTATCCTTGAATAATTACAATAATGTTATGTGTACAAAAGCAGCTTTGACAAATAGCGCTTGATTGTGTTACTTCAGCAGAAAATCTTTTAAAATGGCAGTGTAATTCTTTGCCAAGTGATTTTGTTTCCAGGAACATGACCATGGTTGCTTGTATGACTTCCTCCACAACTGTGTTCCCTTTGTTTTAGCAATGATCAGTCTTTTCCTTTTAAACATCTTTTCTTCCTCCCCAGCACACATTTTCAAAAGCCAATATTAAAAATCTGTAAATGGCACCAGACTAATCAGCATTCATTTTGTAATGACTTTCGGCTTTGAGTTTTTGCAATGGATGGCATTCCAATCTGCTCTGTATACACTTACACCATTCTCAATTGTCAATCATGTGGCTAGTTAGGGTGTCCAATTGTGGAGGAAAAAACGAGCACTGTCTTTGCTATTGCTTTTAGGAGCATATTTGGCAATATTAATTCATGCATCAGAACTGATGTTCAAAGACTCGAGAAACCTGCAGTCCATTCCTCAGACTGGCCTATTGTGAGGATTACAGCAGTAAATACAAACCCATAGTAAATACTGAAGTGTTTAAGCAATAGTCCACTATATCGTTTGTAAGTGGAACCTGGTTACTTCCTGCTTTGGAGGATTGATGCTTTTTTGTCATGCAGTGATACAGGGCATATTGGGATGGACTGATCCACGTATGAAAGCTACACCATCAGCTTGGTACAAGATGCCCAGTTTCTATACTCTGCTACTTTATGCCTGTGTTGGCAATATTTCTGACAACATTAAGGTGTGAGAAAATGATTTTTTCCTCCTTTACTTTTGAAACAATATATTGGTTCAAGAGACACAACTGCAGAATTATAAATTGAGTTATAATTTGATTTTTTTCTATTTAACTTTAGCATACTTTGAAATAACGACAGAAAATATGAGCAAAACTACATCAATATGTATTAAAGCCTCATTTATTTTTACAAATTTGTTATGAGGACAAACGTGGCCAATTTATGCTCAGCAAAATCTCACAAATTTGATAAATCGGCATTTAATCTGTTTGGGTGGGATGAATACTGACCAGGACACTGGGAGAATTCTTCCACTCTTCATCATATGCTGGTCGGGATCCTTTACATCCACTTGAACAGCTAAGCGGGACCTTGGTTTAAAGCGGCATCTGAAAGATGGCACTTGCAATGATGCAGCACTGCTGTATTGGTCTAGATTATGGACTCAAGTCCCGGGGAAAGGATTGAACCCACAACCTTCTGATTCAGAGGTGAGGGTGTTACCACTCAGCCATACTGACACTTAGTTAGAAGACTTTGGAAAAAAGGATACCAAAGATTCTGAAGCGTTTTGTTTTTTGTTGGTCTAAATATCAGTAAGTTAAATACTGCACAGTTAATAGATTTTTTTTTGATTCTGTATGAATTTATATCTTACAATAAATGTATATTTAGACCTTAGCTTGAAATATATAGTAGGTTTGTTTTTCTGCCTATCAGAGGGATCAGATTGTACAGAACATGTACTTTCCGGTTTAATGCAGCAATAAAAGGATAGATTGTTATCCATCACATTCACTACACATATTCACCTAACTTCATTGGAGGCATGGGGCTGCTCATGGAAGCTACAGTTTATGGTGAACGTGAGTAGCGTTGGAGAGGGTCTGAATTGTAACACCTTCAGTACTTTGCTTAATCATACGAGGAAAAAAACATATGTCTAAGTCAGATTAATTGGATTCCAACTTCCTCAATGTTATACGAAGAAAAAGTGCCTAGGGGCGTTTTTTTTTACAACAAAAGCAACTTGAATTTACTTAGCACCTTTGGTAGTGGAGAAAAGAAGCCGGGGGGTTATCTTTGCATTCCAAGATGATCCTGGAGTAGTGAGTGGTTTTGGCAGAGGAGAGCAGGGCCCAATAGTGCTTGTTGTGGTCCAGCCAGATCTGGCGATGAATGGCTAAACAATTTGTGCACCATAAATGTTCAAATCTGCATTCCTTGGACTTAAGGGAGTGAAGGTGGGGGCCATTCCAAGGGGACTAACCAGGGTGGGAGAGAGCAAGGGTTTTACTGAGGACAAGGCCATCAAAGATGGAGGTGAGGGTGTGATTGAGCAGATCAGAAGCTGCAGAAGTATCGTGGCAAATAGAAGGCCAAAGGCTAGACAGTTGGGAATTTGAAAGTGACTTGAGAGATTTTTCCAGGGGCAGACACAGAACAAAGTGGGGTTGGAAAGGGGAAGGGGATGTGAGTGGTGAGAGATACATGGATGTCATCAAAGATGGCCGTATCTGTGATTGAGACGATGGGAATAGAGAGGGCTTGTGAGATGGCAAGGTTGAGGGGATGGCTGTGAGTATTGGTAGGTGAGTTTATATGAAGGGGGGGAGGTGCGGTGAAGGCAATACAGGAGGGCAGTGATGGCAAGGTGAGTTGAGATGGAGGTTGAAATCACAGAGGATGAGAAGATTCAACCTGTATATGCTATTTTAATACAGATGTTAAACCTTTTATTTCAGCAGGTTAATGCCTACGCAAAAATAATGCATAGAGGAATGTGGTATGCGCATGTCGTGTTTGTCTGTGAACTTTGCCAATCAGAATTTCTACCTCCTAGTTTCCTCATACAGCATAGAACTGACTGAAGAAACATGGGTGCAAATTTGCATCCTAACACAATGACAAATGTGTTGCTTTTCAATGGCCCTTCAAATTTTTCAAATTGTGCTTTTTGGTGCTATAATGAATTAGAAGAGGATACAAGTTTGTCCAACAAATGTATTACAAATATTAATAAGTTTTATAGAACCATAACACCAGAAGCAATCATTATATCTGAGTGATTTCCAAACTGTTGAAGTATTCTAGATATGAGAAATAGTTTTACAACCAATAATGTCATTGTTACAAGAAGTTCAGGAATGTGCAGTTGCTAATTAACACATGGGTTGGGAGAGGGGAGAAAATCTCCAGAAGTGAATATAATGGAATTCACAAATACTTTCATGTTCACCACCTGCTCATGAAGGATGATCTCTGAAGGAAACATATCTGGAGGGAACTGACAGAATGTCTTGATCTCTTTCTGTTCTTCAAATCTTTGGTTTTCTTTGGTTACAGTTGCAGCAGAAAAATTAATCCCTGGTTATTTGAGCTCTTGGCAGAAAGAATCACTTCATACTGCTTTCATTGGCAATGACGGATACCCTCATCCCACTCAACTGTTTTCTACTGGTCATATGCCACTTTAACGCACACATTTTTGTGCAGCACATGTGCCCAGCGGTATTGCAGGCACTTTGCAATGTGCATGTACTAATGAAAATCTGTCCATTGCTCAAAACAAATTATTTACAATTAATACATTTCAAGAGTTTTCTTGGTAAATGTGTTTTTGCATTTAGGCAAAGATGTGTAAATAGTCATTGCAACAGGTGCTCTTTGTAACACTACACTGCCAAAAAAATTACAGTGCAGAGCAAACTACGGAGAGGGTATCTAATCTCTATGGGCAAGAAAATTGTAAACCATATGTAATATGACAAAGTTGTGCTATTTTAGTGAGGGATTACTGGATTCTTAATTTTCTGCTGTTTATTTTATCAAATAATTTGACAGCCTGCATATAACAGAATAATTGGCCTTCATGCAGCTATTATATAGGCACACAGTTTGCTTAAGAAGTGATGCATAAATGTAAATTTAAAATTGCATACTAAAAAACTGTTCAAATTTCTTGTTGGTCTTAAAAGATTTTTCAAAATTTCAATTTATTGCTGCAGTAGAACATTCTTAATCCACTGTACCTTGTATTGCTGCATCAGGATCACAAGGCTGCACGATGATTGCGGATGATTACTTTCATCCAGATATCTTTAATAAATCCCCAGTGCTATGAACTACATTTTAAATACGCTGGAGATTCACACCCAGCTTTCGTAGTTTTAGCATCTTTTGCTGTGTTCATACTATCCATCCAAATCTAGTTGTACTTGGGTCTAGTTTGGCTCATTCAAAATGTGCAGTTCCCACTGTAACCAATACCTGTTGTAAATACGATGAATAACAGTTAGTAAAACCTTTGAGGCATCCATTTTATCATTGGTGACATTGTAAGCATAATAAAATATCCAAAGCAAATGTTTACCTTATTTTAACTCAGTTGTGCACAAATGGCCGGAATCCATGATATGGGATGAAATTAGTGAACATTTAGAGCACGGACTAATCAGGGGCCATCAGCATGGATTTGTAAAGGGCAAGTTGTGGTTAACTAATTTAATTGAATTTTTAAAGAAAATCAGGGAAAGGGAATCTGGTTGATGTATATATCAATTTTCAGAAGGTGTTTGTAAGATACCACATAAGAGACTTGTTATGAAGACTGAGTCAGGGAACATAGTCACATGGATAGATGGATAGTTGGTGGATAGGAAGCTAAGAGTAGAGGTAAATAGATGTTTATTCAGCTTTGCAGGATGTGGGGAGTGGTGCACCCCAGGGATCTGTGTTGGGGCCTGTGTTTGGGTTTTCCATTTAAATTCATGATTTGCATATTGGCAGAAAAGGAATGATATTAAAGTTTGCTGATGATGCTAAATCAGGCCATGGTAAATTATCAAAGAACGTTAATTAATGGAATGGAAGGATTGGTGACGAATGCAGTTCAATGCAGAGAAATATACGTTTTGGGAAAGAAGAGTTAAAGGAAGTATATCCAAAATGGTAAGATTCTTATTAATTTGGAGAACAAAAAATATCCAACCAATTTTAAAAAAAACCCAGATGATGTGAGCAGAAATCAGATAAATCAGAAAGGGCAGTGTAGAACAAGCATACTCATTCCCCCCCACCCCACCTCCTCCACTACCAATGCCTTGACCAGTAAACTCAACCCACCTCGCTCAGAGGGTTAATTAATAATTTTCTGAATTATTTAGTGTTAGCAAAATGGGAACTTGGATTAATACCTTTTACAGACATTCTAGTGACAATATTCCCATTCGTAAAGTCACCCTGAATTGCTTTTGGAGTGCCGTCCAAATACAGTATTTGTAGCGGATATGGCCTTGTTCCACGTCTTGTGAATAATTGCAAATGGAAATATGGCATAGGCTGTTACAAGTGCCATTGTAGCTGCCCAATGTTTTCTACTTGACTAGCTTCAATTTTAATTTAATATCTGACATTAAAAGAAAATTATAAAATTGAAGCTAAAGAAAGAGGAGATTTTTCTTTCATCAGTCTATGATGTAGGCCTCGGTGATGAAAGGCCTGCATGGAACCCATATTGCTCAATTCTCATCTCTCTAGAACAAATACGCTTTAAAATTAAACTATTGTTGCCCAACCCTCCAGTGGCTCAGTGCCTGAATGCATTGAATGGTATGACATGGCAGTGTCCCATGTAGCCAGAAAGGTTCCATAAACTTCACCCATTGTCCCCAATTGCTAGAGAGAGGGTAATTCTTTACACAATCCAAGTCAAAACTTAATTGTAGTACTGAGGGAGTGCTAGACTGTCGGAGGTGCCGTCCTTTGAACGAGATGTTAAACCAATGTCTGCCCCCTCAGGTGGATGTAAAAGATCCGATGGCACTATTCGGAGAAGAGCAGGAAATTTTTCTTGTTGTCCTGACCAACATTCATCCCCAAACCAATAGCACTAAACATATTATCCCTACGTTACAACAGTGATGACACTTAATTTAAAAAAAGGAGTAGTACTTTGACTGTTGCTTTGGAGCATCCTGAGGATGTAAAAGGTGCTATATAAATTGTTTGGAATCACGTTCGCATAAGGTCTTCTCTTTCCCTTCTCCCAATAAAATGATAGTATCGTGATTTGAATAATTCATAAAAACGATCTTATTTTCCCCCCATCTCTCTCAGTGAAGGTACCGGTGTACTGTTCCATGGACACTGGAAAACCTCCAGTAGTGTCAAAGCTCACAGGTCATGTAAAAGAGCACGTGTTAGTATGGTGCTCAATGGTTGGGGGGCATCACAGATGAGCCTGATCCCGTCCATGCCTGATGTCTGTGCACTCCAGGACCATTGACTAGCTATCACGAATGGAAATTATAACTGACTTTTCCTCTCCCTAACTTAGGACATTGAGGCAAATTTTAATGTTCCTATTGCTGCCCCAGATCCTAGAATCTTCCCTTTCTGTATGACTCAGTAATATAGTATGTGGTTCAATTCACCACCGGACCATCTTCATATAAATGATTTAGACCCGAAAAATAAACTTTTTTGATGTATCAGTAGATTTTGTTTTCTCATATGAACATCGTTAGTGGGGGGTGGATTGGCGAGTCTTCAGTATAGCAGCAGAATTGTTCTTGGGCTAGTGAAGTGAGAGGGGCCTACTGCATGTAAACAATGGAGTTCTGTTATTGTCACTTTATTTGCCAGATAGTCATAATAGTTTGGCGTCACTCCAAATTTATTTGGCTTTTCTGTGCAAAACATTGCAGATGAATTGCTTTGTGAGAGAAACCAGTATGAAGTAAGAGAGCTATTTACTATAGTTTTGCTGCAGCATTTTGGTGGAGCCCATGATTACGCTTCTGTTTTAGAGGAAGCTGTGAACAGCTGTATCTGACTCCTACAGGGTGGCTTCACAGCCAGGTATGGATCATAATCTGTTGAGCTCACAAAGTTCAGGGTTCCAATTCTAGCTGTAAATTTCCTTTTATTATATGTGTGCAACATAGGGTTGCCAACTCTGGTTGAAGACATTCCTGGAGATTTCATCACATGACATTCTGACCACGACATCTGACCATGTGATGCCTGATCACATGACATCTGATCACGTGACTTCTGCAAACATTTTTGCATTTACCTTATAAAGATTAGGTCCCCTGTAGTCGAGTATTTTTGCTCAGGATATCGCACCAGCAGCTGTTGTGCGAAAAGTTCCAAGAACCAGAAGGCCACACGTGAGCGGGGGAAGAGGAGAAACCGGGGGGTGGGGGGGCGCGCCAGGGGAAGAGGGGAAACTTGGGGGTGGCAGCGGCAGGGGAAGAGGGGATTCCTGGGGGTGGGGTGGGGGGCGCTGGGGGAAGAGGGGAAACCTGGGGGTGGGGGGGGGGGGCGCTGGGGGAAGAGGGGAAACCTGGGGGTGGGGAAGAGGGGAAACCTGGGGGTGGGGGGGGAGCGGTGGCGGGGAAGAGGGGAATCCTGGGGGTGGGGGTGACGGCGCCGGGGGAAGAGGGGAATCCTGGGGGGGGGGGGGGTGACGGCGCCGGGGGAAGAGGGGAATCCTGGGGGGGGGGGTGTGACGGCGCCGGGGGAAGAGGGGAATCCTGGGGGGGGGGGGTGACGGCGCCGGGGGAAGAGGGGAATCCTGGGGGGGGGGTGACAGTGCCGGGGGAAGAGGGGAATCCTGGGGGGGGTGACGGCGCCGGGAGAAGAGGGGAATCCTGGGGGGGGTGACGGCGCCGGGAGAAGAGGGGAATCCTGGGGGGGGGGGTGACGGCGCCGGGGGAAGAGGGGAATCCTGGGGGGGGGGGTGACGGCGCCGGGGGAAGAGGGGAATCCTGGGTGGGGGGTGACGGCGCCGGGGGAAGAGGGGAATCCTGGGTGGGGGGTGACGGCGCCGGGGGAAGAGGTGAATCCTGGGGGGGGTGACGGCGCCGGGGGAAGAGGGGAAACCTGGGGGTGACGGTGCCGGAGAAAGAGGGGAAACCTGGGGGTGGGGGGGTAGCGGCGGCGGGGAAAAGGGGAAACCTGGGGGGGGTGTTGGCGGGGGAAGAGGGGAAACTGGGGTGGGGGGGTGCGCTGCGGTGGAAGAGGGGAAACCTGGGGACGAACTTTGATTCCACCAGTAACTAATGGTAACTCACTGAAATTGCACTGATAACTAATAGTAAAGTGGTAACACTCAGATTCCCCTCATAACCAACAGTAACATAATAACTCACTGATAGTCCAAATGTAAATGGTAGTAATAGGTGTAATGCTCCGATATCCTACCTGTCAGTATGGTAGTAATCCTGTAACCCGCTGATATTCACCCTGAAACCTTGGATAGTATCCCCCTGCCCTACACTGCACAAGGTGTGGTCAGGCTCCCCAGTCGATGCCACTTTCAACAGGACCGATTTCTTTCCCTATCTCCTTGGACTCTGGTTCCATGTGAAGGTGACAACTTTGAACTGGGAACCTCAGTCAGAGATGATCTGTACTTGGACTTCACACGTCAAAACCAGCCAGCACAGACTGCCAACCAAACCAAGAGATCGCACATAGGGCAGTGGGCTCAGTGTTTGAGGCAGTTCTCAGAGAGCGCATCGTCCTAAACTCAGCTCAACACCAACATTTCTAAACCACTCGATAAAGGAAAATTTTCATCGAATTATAGAAATTACAGCACCAGAGTTGGCCATTCAGCCCGTGGTGCTGGCTCTCTCTCTTGTGACCCCAGTCCTTTTCGAATATTTATCCCATTCCCTTTGAAATGAAGTTTTAGTCTCTACCTCAATAGCCACATGTGGTGAAGTATCCCACTGCCTAATAGCCCTCAGTTCTTTCCTCCTCCCTTCCCCCTTATTTCTTTCAGTGCAAATCCTTGGTTTCCATTCCCTAGTTCCCCATTTGCCCACCAGTGGAAATAATCTTTCACTATTTAACCGCAGTAAGGTCCCCAGGTTTCACTTACCCTTTTACTGGCCGCTCCTCTCTGTCGCTCCTACTCACCACCATGCTGCTGCTGCTCCTGGCTCTGCAGGAAATGCTGGTCCACATTTTCCCCGCCCCCAGCTTGAGTCCCAATCCCCTGACCCCTAATCCCCCATCCCTAGTCTCCTTTGTTCCCCGAGGCCCCATTCCCCATCTCCCCCACAAACCCCCATTCCACAGGTGCTCTCTCCCCCTGAGCCCCCATTCCCCATTCCCCATTTCCCATTTCCCATTTCCCATTTCTTTTTCACCCCCCCCCCCCCCCCCACTCTCGAGCCTCTCTCTATTTCAGAGCCATGCCCCTATTCAGAGCCCCCCTCTGATTGCTCCACGCAGTCGTGATTCTGCGGCGGTGGTCGGGTGACGTCACTAAACGGGAGGCTTCTCTACTAGCAGCCGGTGATGTCACAGTGCGGGGGGGGGGGGGAAAGAGGGGGGCACACTGCAGCGGGAAATTTAAATCGCTGATCTCTTGGGCTGCTGAAGGCAGCGCTCGAGGGAGGAGACCCCGATTCTGGGAAACTGCCGGTCATTTCACAAGGACTGGGAACCCGAGTGCAACAGCAGGTCTAAAAATTCATAACTAATATTTTTTGGCATTGTTTTTCAGATTGGCAGTGATGCCATAGTATATCAATTTTAGTGCCATTTGTGATTTCACCAATATCCATAGCAAACTTAAGCCACTAGATAATTATGGCAAGTAATCTATTCCGGGATGTCCCTTTGATAGCAATGAACACTGTGAATTTGGTAGTTGTGGTTCTGGACTTATCGCAATTTTGTTGAACAATTTTCTTTATGTCCTGCTACAGTTTTGTTAAATGTAAGTGATACGAAGTTCAAAAAAATGTTTTGTAGATCATGGTCTGATTAAGAAAGGAACCTGATGCAAAATGATTCTGGAAATGTTATTAAAATAGATCATATTTTAGGTATGCCCCGCTCACTGTCTTTAAGGTGTAATAATTTTTTATTTATAATGTCTCCTCCACAGATCTCCTTTTCACAACACAGTAGCTTTATGGACCTGGTCCAATTCTTTGTCACATTTTTCAGGTAAGTTGATTTGCATTTAAATGTGAGCATATTTTTAATCTTTGAATTATATGAAATAATAACTCATTATTATGTGGAATGCATAAGAACCTAGAAAGGAGAAAAAGCCATTCAGACGATCCAGCTCACTCCATTATCCACATCCTTTTTCAGGATCCAATCCAACTTTTTTAAAACAATAATTTCCTGTCCCATTCCAGATACTTCCACTCTTTAACATTGAATAAAGAATTACTCCATTTTTTTTAGTTCTAAAGCATTTCATATTTATTGCACTGCTGGCTGATTTTCCTCCTTTCTATCTTAAGGACACAGGGGGCGATATTGTACACTTGCTACCTCCCCAACAAAGATAAGCTACCTTAGCAAAGGTCTGGATTCAATACAAGACCTTCCTGGTCTAAATAGTTCAGTATCTCACCAAATGGTGACACTGCAACATTTTTCTCTCTTATGTAACTGCTGTTACACATTGTGATAATACTGTTAATGTTTAGCAATTGTTACCCCTATGTCTTTCTCTAGACTCATGTCATTTGATTACTGGCCCTTCATCTTGCTATTTTTAGTACTATTTTTTATCTTAAATTTTTCAATATTAAATGTAATTTACAATGTATGTATCTCATTTTTATGTGTCTCTAAATTTTCTTGGAACCTCTTGCTTTTCCATGCAAAATTCTACATTTATTATTAATACTTAGTATTTTGAGTAATCTTAAAAAAAAATCAGCAGCAGAGTTCTGCAGCTGAAACATGTCCAGCAAAAACTATTGTCATTCTTTGTTTTCTATTGTTTAGCCTCTTTGCTGTCGAGCTTGCTGTCTCTTCCTCTTTTGCTTCAATCCTAAAGCCCTTTGCAACAGCAGCTCAAGTGCCTTTTTGAAGTTCTAAAAATCTTGCATCCACCACATTATGCTTTTCCACCTATTCTATAATATCGTCAAATAATTTCAAAAGTTGAATTGCCTTTCATAAATCCAAGGTGGGTGAAATGATTTTTGTTTTCCTTAGATGCTCCTGAATTGTTTCCTTTTATAGTAGAGGCCTGTTTCCTTACTGTCGATGACAAGCTAACAGGCCTATAATTCCCAAGCTCATGTTTCTGATTTTCAAAACCTAAAACATTAGTTGTGATCTGTCACTTTCATGTATGTGCTAATGTATGAACAATTTCAACCACACCTCGTCTTATTTCTATCCTCATTTCCTTGTGTACAACAACAACAACTCGCATTTACATAGCACCATTAACGTAGTAAAACGTCCCAAGGCGCTTCAGAGGGGCGGTACCAAACAAAATTTGACACTGAGCCATATAAGATATTAGGACAGGAAGCTTGATAAAAGGGGTAGGTTTTAAGGAGCATCTTAAAGGAAGAGAGAGAGGTTAGGGATGGAATTCCAGAGCTTAAGGCCTAGGCAGCTGAAGGCACGGTCGCCAGTGGTGGAGCGATTAAAATCGACGATGCGCAAAAGGCCAGAATTAGAGGAGCACCAGAGATCTCGGAGGGTTGTAGGGCTGGAGGAGGTTACAGAGATAGGGAGGGGGCGAGGCCACTGAGTGATTTGAAAACAAGGATGAGAACTTTAAAATTGACGGCATGGCCGGACTGGGAGCCAATGTAGGTCAGCGAGCACAGGGGTGATGGGTGAACGGGACTTGGTGCGAATTAGGATATGGGCAGCAGAGTTTTGGATGTGCTCAAGTTTATGGAGGGTGGAAGATGGGAGGCCAGCCAGGAGAGCATTGGAATAGTCAAGTCTAGAAGTAACACAGGCATGGATGAGGAATTCAGCAGCAGATGAGCTGAGGCGGGGCAGAGACAGGCGATATTATGGAGATGGAAGTAGTCCATCTTGGTGATGGAGCGGATATGGGGTTGGAAGCTCATCTCAGGAATAAATAGGACACCATGGTTGTGAACGGTCTGGTTCAGCCTCAAACAGTGGCCAGGGAGAGTGATGGAGTTGGTGGCTATGGAACAGAATTTTTGGGGGAGACTGAAGATAATGGCTTCGGTCTTTCCTGATATTTAGTTGGAGGAAATTTCTGCTCATCCAGTACTGGATGTCAGACAAGCAGTATGACAAATCAAAGGCAGTGGAGGGGTCAAGAGAGGTGGTGGTGAGGTAGAACTGAGTGTCGTCAGCGTACGTGTGGAACCTGACATTGTGTTTTTGGATGATGTGGCCGAGGGACAGTGTGTAGATGAGAAATAGAAGGGGGCCAAGGATATATCCTTTTTTTTTATTCGTTCACGGGATGTGGGCGTCGCTGGCAAGGCCGGAATTTATTGCCCATCCCTAATTGCCCTCGAGAAGGTGGTGGTGAGCCGCCTTCCTGAACCGCTGCAGTCCGTGTGGTGACGGTTCTCCCACAGTGCTGTTAGGAAGGGAGTTCCAGGATTTTGACCCAGCGACAATGAAGGAACGGCGATATATTTCCAAGTCGGGATGGTGTGTGACTTGGAGGGGAACGTGCAGGTGGTGTTGTTCCCATGCGCCTGCTGCTCTTGTCCTTCTAGGTGGTAGAGGTCGCGGGTTTGGGAGGTGCTGTCGAAGAAGCCTTGGCGAGTTGCTGCAGTGCATCCTGTGGATGGTGCACACTGCAGCCACAGTGCGCCGGTGGTGAAGGGAGTGAATGTTTAGGGTGGTGGATGGGGTGCCAATCAAGCGGGCTGCTTTATCTTGGATGGTGTCGAGCTTCTTGAGTGTTGTTGGAGCTGCACTCATCCAGGCAAGTGGAGAGTATTCCATCACACTCCTGACTTGTGCCTTGTAGATGGTGGAAAGGCTTTGGGGAGTCAGGAGGTGAGTCACTCGCCGCAGAATACCCAGCCTCTGACCTGCTCTCGTAGCCACAGTATTTATATGGCTGGTCCAGTTAAGTTTCTGGTCAATGGTGACCCCCAGGATGTTGATGGTGGGGGATTCGGCGATGGTAATGCCGTTGAATGTCAAGGGGAGGTGTTTAGTCTCTCTCTTGTTGGAGATGCTCATTGCCTGGCACTTATCTGGCGCGAACGTTACTTGCCACTTATGAGCCCAAGCCTGGATGTTGTCCAGGTCTTGCTGCATGCGGGCTCGGACTGCTTCATTATCTGAGGGGTTGCGAATGGAACTGAAAACTGTGCAGTCATCAGCGAACATCCCCATTTCTGACCTTATGATGGAGGGAAGGTCATTGATGAAGCAGCTGAAGATGTTTGGGCCTAGGACACTGCCCTGAGGAACTCCTGCAGCAATGCCCTGGGGCTGAGATAATTGGCCTGCAACAACCACTACCATCTTCCTTTGTGCTAGGTATGACTCCAGCCACTGGAGAGTTTTCCCCTTGATTCCCATTGACTTCAATTTTACTAGGGCTCCTTGGTGCCACACTCGGTCAAATGCTGCCTTGATGTCAAGGGCAGTCACTCTCACCTCACCTCTGGAATTCAGCTCTTTTGTCCATGTTTGGACCAAGGCTGTAATGAGGTCTGGAGCCGAGTGGTCCTGGCGGAACCCAAACTGAGCATCGGTGAGCAGGTTATTGGTGAGTAAGTGCCGCTTGATAGCACTGTCGACGACACCTTCCATCACTTTGCTGATGATTGAGAGTAGACTGATGGGGCGGTAATTGGCCGGATTGGATTTGTCCTGCTTTTTGTGGACAGGACATACCTGGGCAATTTTCCACATTGTCGGGTAGATGCCAGTGTTGTAGCTGTACTGGAACAGCTTGGCTAGAGGCGCAGCTAGTTCTGGAGCACAAGTCTTCAGCACTACAGCTGGGATGTTGTCGGGGCCCATAGCCTTTGCTGTATCCAGTGCACTCAGCCGTTTCTTGATATCACGTGGAGTGAATCGAATTGGCCGAAGACTGGCTTCCGTGATGGTGGGGATATCGGGAGGAGGCTGAGATGGATCATCCACTCGGCGCTTCTGGCTGAAGATGGTTGCAAACGCTTCAGCCTTGTCTTTTGCACTCACGTGCTGGACTCCGCCATCATTGAGAATGGGGATGTTTGCAGAGCCTCCTCCTCCCGTTAGTTGTTTAATTGTCCACCACCATTCACGACTGGATGTGGCAGGACTGCAGAGCTTTGATCTGATCCGTTGGTTGTGGAATCGCTTAGCTCTGTCTATAGCATGTTGCTTCCGCTGTTTAGCATGCATGTAGTCCTGAGTTGTAGCTTCACCAGGTTGGCACCTCATTTTTAGGTACACCTGGTGCTGCTCCTGGCATGCTCTTCTACACTCCTCATTGAACCAGGGTTGATCCCCTGGCTTGTTGATAATGGTAGAGTGAGGAATATGCCGGGCCATGAGGTTACAGATTGTGCTGGAATACAATTCTGCTGCTGCTGATGGCCCACAGCGCCTCATGGATGCCCAGTTTTGAGCTGCTAGATCTGTTCTGAATCTATCCCATTTAGCACGGTGGTAGTGCCACACGACACGTTGGATGGTGTCCTCAGTGCGAAGACGGGACTTCAACTCCACGAGGACTGTGCGGTGGTCACTCCTACCAATACTGTCATGGACAGATGCATTTGCGACAGGTAGATTGGTGAGGACGAGGTCAAGTAAGTTTTTCCCTCATGTTGGTTCGCTCACCACCTGCCGCAGGCCCAGTCTGCGGCAGGTGGGGTCTCCAGAGGTAACGGTGCGGGAGCAGGAAGCGAAGCCATTGCAGGTCATTCTCTGGCCACGACTGGATAAATAGGAATTGAACCAGGCGAGGGCAGTACCACCCAGCTGGACGACAGAGGAGAGGCGTTGGAGGAGGATGGTGTGGTCAACCGTGTCAAAGGCTGCAGGCAGGTCGAGAAGGATGAGGAGGGATAGTTCATCACGGTTACAGTCACATAGGATGTCATTTGTGAATTTGATAAGGGCCGTTCCACTGCTATGGCAGAAGCAGAAACCTGATTGGAGTTGCTGAAAAGATGGGCATGGATTTGGGAGGCGACAATACGTTCAAGGACTTTGGAGAGGAAAGGGAGGTTGAAGATGGGGCAGCAGTTTGCAAGGACAGAGGTGTCATTGTTGGGTTTTTTGAGGGGGTGATTACAGCAGATTTGAAGGGAGGGGAACAGTCCCTGAGGAGAGGGAACCGTTGACAATATCAGCTAACATGGGGGCCAGGAAGGGAAGTTGGGTAGTCAGCAGTTTAGTGGGAATAGGGTCGCGGAAGCAGGAGGTGGATCCTTGATGCATTCCATTGTCTTGCATCAGTACTCAAGCTCCAATGATTTGGGGAGTTTATCTCGAATAATTGAATCGTTGGCCTAGAAATTGGATTGCGCCATATTTGGGTGCAAACCTGGTGCTGCACACACGTAATGAGGCCGGTGGCAGGATCATGGCACTTTGGTCCGCTGGCCTCTTTAGGATAGTACCAGGTGAGCTGCGGGCACCATTCGCCAGAGGCAGATTTCTGGTTGCGAGGTGGGGGCAGCAAGATCAGCCTTAGGAGAGTCGGCAGGGAGCCGGGGGGGGGAGCTGTGGCTGGCAGTGGCCCACGGTATTAATGTGCAGCCAGTAGGAGCACTCCTGCTCCTCATGGTTACACAATAACGTAAGTTTAAAAAAAAAACTTGAAACTTACCTCTTTGGTAGCAGCTTCCAGCAATCCCCTTAAGGCCTGAAGAATTTGACTGTAGCATGCACAGTGCACGTTGCAGTCATTCGCAGACCAGTTTGTCAAAAGGGCCAGAAACAGAATGACCGCACACATGCCGCCTGCTAATTTGGACCTTAGCTGCATGTTTTACCTCTGGAAAATGAGGGCAGTGCAGTCCATTTTCTAGGCCGTAAGAGTCTAGAAAGATCTCTGTTTCAATGCGCACTGCGTGCTGAATTGGTTAATCTCAGCTGGGGCTCAAGTGAAGAATCATCACATTTGCCAGGTAGCAGAAATCAACTGAAGTCCATAGATCCAAACACCAGCTGAAAGTCACTCTATTTACTTCATCTCACCCTATCGATACATCCTTCTATTCCTTTCTCCCTTAAATATGCTTGATACACAAACATAATATCAAGCACTCCTTCTCAGCAGATTTTTTTTTGCAATTTAAAAACAGAACCCAATGTACTCTAAGTAACAAGGGGTATACAAAACAAATGGAACAGAAATGAAAAGGTAATAGTAAAAGACTATGATCAAACCTGAAAACAGTTCAAAATGTGCAAATATCTAGAAAAGAGTGGAGAAAGGACTAGAACAGATAAATATATGTAATACTTTATGCAGCTAAATACTTGTCTAGCTTCCCCTTAAATGCATCTATGCTATTCGTTTCAACCACTCATGTGGTAGCGAGTTCCACATTTTCACCACTCTGAGTAAAGAAGTTTCACCTGAACTCCTTATTGGATTTTTTAGTGACTATCTTATATTTACAGCCCCTACTTTTGGACTCCCCCACAAGTGTAAACATCTTCTCTATATTTACCCTATCGAACCGCTTCATAATCTTAAATACCTCTATCAGGTCACCTCTCAGTCTCTTTTCTAAAGAAAAGAGCCCCAGCCTGTTCAGTCTTTCAAATCTATCTATTCTAAAATAAAAACAGAAAATGCTGGAGAAGCTCAGCAAGTCAGGCAGCATCTGTGGAGAAAGAAACAGAGTTACCGTTTCAGGTTGGAGACCTTTCGTCAGAATATTCTAACCCTTTTTCTCTAACAAAGCAACTTTAAAACATTAAAGGCATCAAGGGGTGTGGGGAGAGAGTGGGAATATGGTATTGAGATAGAGGATCAGCCATGATCATATTGAATGGCAGAGCAGGCTCGAATGGCCTACTCCTGCTCCTATTTTCTATGTTTTCTATTTTCCTTATCTATTTTCCTCTACCTGACTTTTATCATCCATTCAGAGGACTAAGCTTTGATAGTAATTGTATATTTCTGCGTGGTACATAATTAATTTGTTATTGTTTGGCGTCCCTCTCCCCTACGGCAGCATATTTTCCAAATTTCAATTCCTTTTCTTGCGCTTGTGGTTTTAAAATCCAGTTTCCTGTAATATGGTGTATGACTGTGGAAAAATATAGGGAAAACATCAACTGTGCGAAACTCTATTATAAAACTTCATTATTTGGAAATAAAATAACAGAGTTGACATAATATTTAGCTGCATAAGGTATTACATTTATTTATCTGTTCTCGTCCTTTCACCACCCTTTTCTAGATATTTGTACATTTTGAAGTGTTTTCAAGTTTGATCATAGTCTTTCACTGTTACCTTTTCATTTCTATTCCATTTGTTTTGTTTACCCCTTGTTACTAGGAGTACATTGGATTCTGCTTTTAAATTGCAAAAATAAATCTGTTGAGAAGGAGTGCTTGATATTATGTTTGTGTATCAAGCATATTTAACCCACCCCACCTGTCGGGAATGGGGCGACGCGCAGTTAAAGTAGCTGTGCAAAGACTCACTGCCCCATTCCCATTCAGAATGTATTGCACTTCTTCATTGCAGTTCTTATTTATTCAGCAGGCTAAAAGTTACAAAAAGTCTAGTAAAATAGAGCCCGAATGAAGAGTAGATTCTAAATGGCTATCTATCGTTTTATTTTCCCTCCTTTTATGGCTTCCTTCATATCTGTTTGTTACCAGCTCACTGGTCCTCCCTGCTGAGAAGTAGCGGTAGGAAAGCAAGTTGTAAAGGTGATAAATAATTGCCATCAATGATTGTTGACAAAAGACAGAAACATGTGCAGTGGAATGATATGGATTTATTTAACCAAAGCTGTAGGGAGATTGTTAGAGTAGGGGGAAACAATCTCTGGCAGGATTCTGACTGAAAATTGTTGTATAAATGCATTGCTCACATATGTGCAAGGAATCCAACAAATGCAATTCGCTGTTTCAATACATCTGTGGTTTGTGTGCACGGAATGTGAAAAAGATGTCGCACCGTGCTCGAAATAAAAGAACCTGAGATGTACAAACAACAGCTCTATTGCTAACCCTTTATTACGTGCACTCCGCTTTAATGTTGGTACGTATACATTGGCAGGACAAGATAGCCTTAGTCATGTTGGGATGTAAAGCAAACCTATTAGAGCACAACAGTTTTGGATTGTTGCTGGAAACAATCCATTAATGATAGTTGGGATGCAGAGTTACAAAATGTCCACAGAATTAAAAGATTTTTGGCATCCAAAAGGAGCTGACGAGTCTGCTAAAATGGTGTAAAATAGCAAGTCTTAGCTTCAGGCAATAATATCTTTGGTTATATGAAATGACAATCTGCCTTCCAAACCGCTCTTGCCAGTCTCTGCATGAAGCAAGCCAGCAGAGGTCTCTGTGAAATGAGTGACATCAAAGAAATGAGCAACCTGTTTACAGCTGTGAAGAAAAATTACAGCTCCTCGTTCTGAGTTGCAATAATTTTTAGACCATAGAGAATTGTGTATACGTCCTAAAGATTAGATCCTTTACTGTGCTTTGCGCAGTTATTACAAATAATAAAAAAAATTACTAGCACAGAGGGGCTGATGAAGGCAGATTATTTCAATTAATTAAAAATGGTATTTGTAAAGCCTGCTTCTGAAATGTCATTATAGAATATAACACAGATTTAAACGGGTGAAACACTTGAATATTAGTTTATGAGCAAAGGTTTTCAGAGGTCATTACAAGAATAACATTCTGCTTCAGTCAGGATTTTTTCTTTTGATATCTTAGTTAAATCTTATTTGTGCACATAAACCGGAGATAAATGAATATAGCAAATAGCCAGCCACAGAATTGTTCAGCACTGATAATGGACATGATAAATGTTAAGTAGAAGATGCTGTAGCGTCCTGTCATACAAGGCCACAGTGTATCAGCTTCAGATTATAAACTCTCCCCTTGAAACTTTTCTGCTGGAGGAATTGATGCCCCCCCCCCCCCCACTACCTCCACCCCTTATAATTGCAGAGCTGTTTCTTCTTGAAGCAGTTACCCAATTTAATGACTGATTTGCCAGACTGCAAATTCCCGAGCACCACTAGCAATGGAGAAGCAACTGTGCACAGAAGTTTAGACTTGAACATTTCCTCAAAGAGTCCCAATTGTGACTTGCGTTTTGTAACTGGAGATGTTTCCCTTTGTTGAGAAAGGTCTGTCCGTACATGGGCCAACAATTCATAAATGCATTATTAATCTTTACGGGTGGGCTGAGTGCGGCTACAAAAAAATGGAACACAATGTTCTGAGATAGTTCTTGGCTTCTCATGTGATACTGCCACTGCTTTATTCATAGCACAATGCTGCACCTGAAGTGGAGGCTGCCAGTGCCGATCGCACTGCAACATAAGGGGGGCAGAAGTCTGACATTGATGTGTGTGCGACACAGGACTGCCGTAATAACAAGCTACCCATTTTCATCAGTTCTTCTGTCATTTTTGGATGCAGTGTATTTTCTTTTTTGCAGAATCTTTGAAGTGTCTTGAAAGTTGTGGAGGGTCCTGATACAGTTCATAGAAGTTCTACATACACTGCAAGAAACATCTATAATATATATAGTGACCCACTTTATGAAACAGATGCACCGCAGAGGCTGTGCCTGCTGTGATACCGAGCCTTATAAACCAGGGATATCCCAAGTTCAATACCTGGTCTTCACTGAATTAGCTGATAATTAGCTTGGAAGGTATACAATTAGCTTCAGCATTGCTGGGCTTGGGAGAGAAGAATCAGCTTGGACTTCTGCTTCCAAATGCTATGTAGTAATCCCTACTGGAAAGCTGAAATATATGAACATTGGCTGGGACAGGATTAGTTCAGCTATTCTCACAGTTCAATAATCTGCTTGTGCTCAGTGTCCAGGTTCACACATGAAGAATGGCTGCTTGGACAAGTTACCACAGGGGTAACCATAGGCCAGCATGAGCCAGTATCTGTAGGAAAAGAGGGGAGAACATTTTGGGGGATTATGTGCTGGGGGAGGGCATGGGGGAGAAAATTTTACCGATAATTAGGGAGAGGAAAAGTGTGGAGAAAAATTGTTGAAAGTATTTTTTGAACTATTAAATAATTATTGGTATGCACCATTTAGTTATCGGCCCCTGCAGGTTTTAACGGGAGTGCTAATTGTCAGACCTATACCTTTTTGCCTTGGTCTATCTCTGCCTCATGCCACTAAACATCCTTTCACCATCTGCTTTTCTGTGGAAGAATCAGAAATGCATTTGCCCAGCAGTATGGATTTAGTACTCTTGTATTTGTGGGGCATTCAGTCATGGTGATGTAGTGCAGCATAGTCTTTTCCTCTGTAATGGTCAACAGTTCCTCCTTTAGTTGCTCCGTGTGCTGTACAATTATTAGATTACATTTGGAACCTGTCATTTTCAGCCAGAGCCAAGAATTTATACCTAGATTCATATCTCTTCTCAGAATAAAGGCCTTTTATAACCTAATAAATTTTAACCCAAGACTCTAACTGCAGTGGTTTTTCTGTAGGCAGACATGTTGTTACTTTAAAGTTTCAAAGTAGTTTCAAGCCAGGCACAGAAATGTGGACAGATTTGTGCCCCTTTTCAGGGGTACGATTATAGGGCCTGGCCATTACAATCCTCCAACAAACTTGTCAGGTTGCCAAATGTAATCTAACAATTGTCTGGCATAGCTTCAGATGCTTGTATGTTTGGATGTTGGTAACTCCTGAATTGTAGTAAAAATCTGCATATGCTTTGCAGTTTTCTTGTTATAATACCATATGTCAGCCAGCAGTGACTGCATATCATTATGCAGCACATTGCAGGCTTCGCTGGCTGTAAGATGTGCAATACGCTACATGCTGTGAATGATTGACGAGGTTGCTTTCTGACTGGGGCAACATACTATTTCTCCGTAGTCTTACTGTTTTATCTATCCAAATATTTTTATAAGGGGCATTGCATTCCGACTCTGGTCTTCATGGTGGCTGTACAAAGCATTTCATTATTTAGTAGTCTGTCAAGTAATGTTATTACAACATTTACGTCTTTAAGTCATAAAAGTAGACGCCAACCAGATAGATAGACGTACCACAACAGCTGCCTGCTGCAAAGTAGTTTGATCATTACTTTCACCAAGAACGTATGCAGAAAAATTGCAATGTAATTCTGTCACTGATCAATTTTTTTTTAAAATTGGTTACCCACTAACATTCTCTGTGAAGACTTTGGACTCCCTTTCCTTTTACATGCACCTTTGTAGCTGTTCGACAATTCATAAACAGGTCCCAGTAAATAGATAGCAAGTGATGCTCTGCAGCAACTCATGCCTAAAATCATACAGCGTCAACAACATCTTCATCCAGTCACACATATGCAGCAGTCGACCAAGCATTTTTATTGCAAATTAGAGTGTATTAATTTCTGTCTCTCCATATAACCGTGGCACGGAGGTCTTCATGCTTCTACATGCTTGAAGCAGCCATGAAAAGGAAGATTTTAGTGAACGTATGAAAACAAAACAGTACGTTACATAACAATGATGCATATAAAATAAGCAAACGTAAAGCAGGCTGGAGGATGGCTGAATGAAAATGTAAATGCACATTGAAATTATAACTGCTGTCAGAATAGAAAATGCTAAAAATTCACAGCAGGTCTGTTAGCATCTTAGAGAAAAGCTGGTTAATGCTTTGGAAGAGATCCTTTATCAGAACATTTATTTTTTAAATTTCAGACTGCCAGTTTTCTCAATGTTTATTTCTCTCTAAAATGCAACTGATTAACTGTATAACCCAGATTACATTTGGTGGAATTATATTTGTATATTTCCTTTTCCTTGTCACTTCTTTACAACATGTCTTTGTGCTGGTTGAATTCTAGTTTTGTTTGTATCTCTGGCGACAGTGGATCCTCCCAACTGGTGATGGTGTTGTAATAGTGGATGAAACTGGTGCGAACAATGCTTGTTTCAAAACAGAGAAAATCAAAAGCTAGTAGAAATTTTGCAGAGACTCCTAGCAAACTTCAGAACAAGTCAGAATGAGCTGCAAAGAATTCAATTAAAAATCAACAATTAAACTTTAATACCATCAGCAGCTATTGAAAAGTGCTAAAATTAAGAATGTTTAAGATGCAAGTTAGTTTTCAAACAACTGCATTATTTAAAAAAAATGAATTCAGCTATTCAAATTTCATTAGGCCCCAGCAAATCAGAGCAGTTCAGCAAAGAAAGAAAGTGGAAGTAACAAGCTTCATAGATTTTAATCATAATGCCACGGTCTTTACTGAGTTAGGCTGAGATATCAACCATTTCATGTGGAACGGCAACATAAATAGAATTTTTTTTAAACTGCAGCTACCCAAAAGCAGAGGAGGACTTGCCTTCCTCAACTGACATATTATTACTACAACTACTACTTGCATTTATAAACTGCCTTTAACTCCCTGAGGCATTTAATAAAGGCGTAGTCAAAAATATTAGACACCAAACCAAAAATTAGGATTGTCAACCAAAACCATGGTTAAAGAGGTGGGTTTTAAGGAGATCTTAAAGGAGGAGAGGAAGGTGGAGGGGTTTAGGGAAAGTATTCCAGAGCATGGGGCCTAGGTGGGTGAAGGCCCAGCTGCCAATAGTAGGTTGATGGAAGGGGGAATGCACAAAAGGCCAGAGTTAGAGGAGTGCAGAGTTCGCGCGGGGCGGGGCGGGCAGTGGTGGGGGGGAGACACGATAGGATCACAGTTTTTGAGGTTACAGAGATAACAAGGGACCGGGACACAAAGAAATTTGAGTACAAGGATGAGAATTTTAAATTTGAGACCTTGTGGGACCGGAAGCTAACGTAGCTGAGCGAGGACAGGAGTGATGGGTGGACCGGACTTGTTGTGGGACAGGATATGAGCAGCTGAATTTCAGATGAGTTGAAGTTTATGAAGGGGGGAATGACGGAAAGCTGGCCAGAAAAGCGTCCGAATAGTCAGGTGTGGAGATGACGAAGGCACAGATGAGAATTTCAGTGGCAGATGTGCTGAGGCAGGGTGAAGGTTGGTGATATTAGAGGTGGAAGTAGGCGATCTTTATGGTTGAGAGGATATGCTCAGCTGGGGGTTGAATAAGATACCGAGGTAGTGAACAATCTGGTTCAGCTTGAGACAGTGGCAGGGCTGGAGTTGTTGGCATGGGTACAGCGAGAGCCGAAGACAATGGGGCAGAAATTTGGGAGCGCTATTCCCTGTGCCTGAATGGTGGGGCCTGGGGAGGGAGATCGGAAGGCAGAGGTGGGGAGTCAGCATGACCGGAGGCTGGTGGGGGTGGGGGGGTGGAATCGGAGCGGTGGCAATTGTGGTGGTGATGGGGTGGAATCAGGGAGCGGTGGCAATTGTGGTGGTGATGGGGTGGGGAGGGGAGCGGCAGCTGCCTGCATTCTTTAAATGTGGGTTCGAGAAGTGCACTCCTGCAAGAAAAAAATAAGGACAAATAAGGTAAATTTAAATCGAGCTTTGCACGTACCAATCCCGCCTCAAAGCCTCAGCAAATGCTGTTGAGATTGTGATGGGGAGGGTTCAATCTTACACATGTTTTGATTGTGCCCAAAGATTGAACCCTGTTGTCAAAAGGTGCTGCATAGAAACTTAGAAACGAGGAGCAAGAGTAGGCCATTCGGCCCTTCGAGCCTGCTCCACCATTCAATATGATCATGGATGATCCTCTATCTCAATACCATATTCCCGCTCTCTCCCCAAACCTCTTGATGCCTTTTGTGTCTAGAAATCTATCTAGCTCCTTCTTAAATATATTCAGTGATTTGGCCTCCACAGCCTTCTGTGGTAGAGAATGCCACAGGTTCACCACCCTCTGAGTGAAGAAATTTCCCCTCATCTCAGTCCTAAATGTCCTACCTCGTATCCTGAGACTGTGACCCCTCGTTCTGGACTCCCCAGCCAGGGGAAACATCCTCCCTGCATCCAGTCTGTCTAGCCCTGTCAGAATTTTATATGTTTCAATGAGACCCCCTCTCATTCTTCTAAACCCGAGTGAATACAGGCAGAGTCAACCCAATCTCTCCTCATACGACAGTCCTGCCATCCCAGGAATCAGTCTGGTGAACCTTCACTGCACTCCCTCCATGGCAAGTATATCCTTTCTTAGGTAAGGAGACCAAAACTGCACACAATAATCCGGGTGTGATCTCACCAAGGCCTGTATAACTGCAGTAAGACATCCTTGCATGGATTCCAGATGAACACCAAACAAACAATCAAGCCTGTGCCAGTGCACTGCCTTCTGGATCTTTGCCGATTGGCACCCTTGTGCTCAGATATGGGTATGTTTCTGGGTTCACCTCCTTACTCAACCTGACAGTGCAACCTACTGAGAAGTTGACAGGTGTCACTCTCTATCCTCCACTCAGTCAATGTGGGTTGAGGCGCTATGAAAAAATGTTTACTCTGGATAAAATAATCTGCACTAAAGAAATCCTCAAATTTCATTGACTTGCTCATAAAGCAATAGTGATACAAGCATAAAGATCCAGTGGACACTGACATTTCTGAAACAGATACTCACGACAGTAAAAACCAACGCAACTCATCTGAACCACAGTATTGGGCAGCTACAGTACTTTTTCAGAGAAACGGTCAAGAACACCAAATCCTATAGAATGGTAGACTTTACCATTTTCCTGGCTGTTTCACGTTGAAGATCTGACTCTTGTTAATTTTAAATATTCCAATGATATGAGAGCATTTTCTATATTCGTGAAACTGGGATAAATGTAAAAGTAATTCTTTCCTATGCAAGCATTATTTTCCAAACAATATTGGACGCTCACAAATACAGCACATATTTTGTCACTTTCAGACCTCACTAGCTAAACTGAAAGCAAGAGGCTCTCCTCCAATTAATTAGTTTGTTAATGTGGAATGCAGCTAAACTATATAGACCAGCACATTTTCTGATTTGTACGGGGTGAGCTAGCCTCAGCTAGAGTGGTGCAGAGGCAATGGCATAACCATGTATAATGAGTTGGAAGGAAAACACCGGTTGGTTCTGGGATTTTGAGTAGGAGGGACATGACACATCCAAAAAATATTTGGGAACAGCACGTCCTCAGTGTTTGTTTCATTCATGGGATGTGGGCGTCGCTGGCAAGACCAGCAATTATTGTCCATCCCTAATTGTCCTTGCGAAGGTGGTGGTGAGCCGCCGCCTTGAACCACTGCAATCCATGTGGTGAAGGTTCTCCCACAGTGCTATTAGGAAGGGAGTTCCAGGATTTTGACCCAGCAACGATGAAGGAATGGCGATATATTTGCAAGTCGGGATGGTGTGTGACTTGGAGGGGAACGTGTAGGTGGTGGTGTTCCCATGTGCCTGCTGCCCTTGTCCTTCTAGGTGGTAGAGGTCACGAGTTTGGGAGGTGCTGTCGAAGAAGCCTTGGCAAGTTGCTGCAGTGCATCCTGTGGATGGTACACACTGCAGCCACGGTGCGCCAGCAGTGAAGGGAGTGAATGTTTAGGGTGGTGGATGGGGTGCCAATCAAGCGGGCTGCTTTGTCCTGGATGGTGTCGAGCTTCTTGAGTGTTGTTGGAGCTGCACCCATTCAGGCAAGTGGAGAGTATTCCATCATACTCTTGACTTGTGCCTTGTAGATGGTGGAAAGGCTTTGGGGAGTCAGGAGGTGAGTCACTCGCCACAGAATACCCAGCCTCTGACCTGCTCTTGTAGCCGCAGTATTTCTGTGACTGGTCCAGTTAAGGTTCTGGTCAATGGTGACCCCCCAGGATGTTGATGGTGGGGGATTCGGTGATGGTAATGCCGTTGAATGTCATGGGGAGGTGGTTGAACTCTCTCTTGTTGGAGATGGTCATTGCCTGGCACTTGTCTGGGGCGAATGTTACTTGCCACTTATCAGCCCAAGCCTGGATGTTGTCCAGGTCTTGTTGCATGCGGGCATGGACTGCTTCATTATCTGAGGGGTTGCGAATGGAACTGAACACTGTGCAATCATCAGCGAACATCCCCATTTCTGACCTTATGATTGATGGAGGGAAGGTCATTGATGAAGCAGCTGAAGATGTTTGGGCCTAGGACACTGCCCTGAGGAACTCCTGCAGCAATGTCCTGGGGCTGAGATGATTGGCCTCCAACAACCACTACCATCTTCCTTTGTGCTAGGTATGACTCAAGCCACTGGAGAGTTTTCCCCCTGATTCCCATTGACTTCAATTTTACTAGGGCTCCTTGGTGCCACACTTGGTCAAATGCCGCCTCGATGTCAAGGGCAGTCACTCTCACCTCACCTCTGGAATTCAGCTCTTTAGTCCATGCTTGGACCAACGTTGTACCTATGAGTGGAATGTGCTAGGAAAGAGGAAATCTGGAAAGATACTTGATTCAGATCACTACCTAGTGACCCTTACTAGAAAATTCACGTATGGATGTTGGGTGAGGCCAGCATCAGGCTGAGAAGTGATGCTCTCCAGTCCCGTGCTCTGCCAACACTATCCTGGCGTGCCCATAAATACTGCTCAGTTGGGTGAGGTAGAGGAGAGTGAGCAACACTCATCCTAACAAGGGCATGTGTATATGTGTGTGTATATTTGAGTTTCCATTCATATGGAGTCTCTGATATCTTTTCCTTCCTGAGCATATGAATGTTAGTAAATTGTATCTGCTGTTTTCTCATGATACCGGTTCTGTCGCTGCGAACTTTGCCTTAGACTTGCGTGATGAGAAATTAAGTTTAGCTAGCCACTAATCATAAATGAATCTGCTTTTTCACTGCAATTACAGTGCAATTATAATTAACTAAGGAGGATGGGTAAGCTCCATCTCCAATGGCATTAATTTAACACAGATGGCAGGGAGTGCCAGCCAAAGAAAAGGGATGGCGCTGAGAATCATGGGTCTGGAAAAGCAAATTACTGAGCTATGAAGGTTGTGTGGACATTGGGAAACAGTGGTTAGTGAAAGCGACTGTAAATGGGTAATATGGTGAGGAAAGTAAATCCATCCAAGAAAACTGTTGTGCCTTTACAGAGATTATTGGCGACTTTTCCGAAGGCCAGGTGTTAGTGTTTAAATTTACGGTGAACATTGCAGCTAAATTCCTCTTCCAGCAGTAACAAGTGTGTTCTAAATCATTTAATTTTATAGTGACATTATTGAGACATTATTGAGAAATCTCTGCGGTGCTGCTGGTTTACTTGCCAAGATAGACATCTGGCCCATGAGTGAAATATTGGCAGAATAGTTTGAAAAAAAAATCAAGGAATTATGAATTTCTCCTCCACCTTATTTACCAAAATTTCACATGGCTAGATTCCTGGCCCTGTGAAAACATGACTCCTAACTATAGACAGGGAAACAACACTGTCTAAAATATTTACTGGGTGGTTCAGGGATAAGAGTAAACACGGCAGTCTTTATCACCAACCCTCCTCCTGAAATAGCATATTTGAGACGAGGCCTAAATCGACACTGACCCAACTCTCTTCGACATAGTCCTCTCAGAGTGGTAGAATTGGAAATCTGGATGGTATTGGTATACTGCCCTCTATAGTTTAAATAAATTAATTCTGATACTTTCTTGAGTTTGAATGAAAATGATGCTATGTGCAAGAATTGAAACACTTGGAACTAGCAGCCCGAACTGTACTATTATCTTGTTTACTATTTCAATAAAAATCTCCTTTGTTCAAGACTATAATTTTAGGCAATTTGGGTGAGATAGCACAATGTACTTCATAAAGCATGCACACAATAGGGTTAGGGTTGCCAAATCTGATTGGCGGTATTCCTGGAGGTTTGATCACGTGACCTATGTGACATCTGATCATGTGACATCTGCAAATGTTATTGCCTTTATCTTATAAAGGTTGGGTCCCCTGCAGTTGAGTATCATTGCTTGCGGTTATGCAGCAGCAGCTGTTGTGTGAGAAGTTCTGAGAACGAGGAGGCCCCCTGCGATCAGGCGAAGAAGGGAAACCGAGGGCGGAGAAGAGGGGCAACAGAAGTTGGGGAAGGGATTCACGGGAGATGCCAGAGGTGGGAGGAAATTTGATTCAAACAGTAACTAATAGTAGCTCACTGAAATTGCACCGATATTGGGGTGGGGGGGAAAGCCGGGGGGGTGGGGGGGGAGCCAGGGGTGTGGGGGGGGGGGGGGGGGGCAAGCCAGGGTTGGGGGGGAGCCAGGGGTGGGGGGGGGGAGCCGGGGGGGGGGGGGGAAGCCAGGAGGGGGATGAACTTTGATTCCACCAGTAACTAATGGTAACTCACTGAAATTGCACTGATAACTAACAGTAAAGTGGTAACACTCAGATTCCCCTCATAACCAACAGTAATATAATAACTAACTGATAGTAATAGGTGTAATGCCCCGATATCCTACCTGTAACTAGTCATAATCCTATAAACCGCTGATATTCATCCTGTAACTAAACCAGAATCCCCCTGCACCATATAAGGTACAGTCAGGCTCCCCAGTCAATGCCACTTTTAACAGACCCCATCTCTCTGCCTATCTCCTTGGACTCTGGTTCCGTGTGAAGGTGACAACTCTGAACTGGGAGCGTTCGTCAGAGACAATCTGTACTTGGACTTCACACGTCAAAACTGGCCGGCACAGACCAACCTGAAACAAACCGAGAGATTGCACAAAGGGCTCTTTAATGCTGCCTCAAAGGACTGAATTTCTCATGATATTCCTGGCCCTATGCCCAGTAGCATGCCTGCAGTAGTGCCTGAAGTCCCCACTTATTCATTGTAATGAAAGCCATCAGTGTGCTGCACTCTCTTTGCCCCCAAATAATGCCCGAGAAATTTGGCCCCTTTATTTGGTGCATTGTTCAAGCCTTCTGTATTCCAGTCCACTGTGATTTCTCCGACAAGGTTTACAGATATTTTAAAAATAAAAGTAGGTGCAGAGGGTTCAGTATAACTTTACAGGGCCCAATTCTTTTCGTTGGCAATCTAACCTAGATACATCATATTAATTTGTGAACTCGAACTTTTTACAACATTCGCCTACAATAATCCCAACCAGCAATGCACTCTGCACTCACAACATGCCACTAGCTCATGATTGAATCTCTCCATGTCCTGGATGCCATCGTAGCTTGGTGGAGGTCAGCGGATTAATTTTATTGGGGCAATGCTGATTCAACTCTTTAAAGTAAAAATATTTTATTTTTAAGTAGCTTCAGGAAAGATAAGGGGCTCAATATTAGGGGGCATTTGGGGGCGGGGGGGCTGGGAAAATCGCGTAAATCCCGTTCGGGTTTGGAAGTCGGCTCCAACCCGCCAACTTCCGAGTTTCCCAGGGACCCACCTGAGTCTGTGCGGCCGACCTGAAACCGGAAGTCCCGCTGGCAATTAAAGCCGGCGGGATGACAGTTAAAGAGCCAAATGTACTTAAGGCACTTTATCTGTGACAGAGTAAGTGATTGTAATGATTTTTAACTTACCTGGGTGGCTTGCCCACTGCTTTTGATTCTTGCCTGGTGAAGGAAAAAAAAACGAAATAAATTAAATTAAAAAAAAACCATAGAAGGAAGTTAAAATACAAAATGAACCTACCTTTGCACCCTGTTCAGATGACCATTGTCTCCCTCTCCGATCTCCCCCTCTTCACCGCCCCCCCTGCTCTTCCCTGCACGCGTCCCCTGCTCTTCCCTGCACGCGCCCCCCGCCCCCCGGACTTCCCTGCACGCGCCCCCCGCCCCCCGGACTTCCCTGCACGCGCCCCCCGCCCCCCGGACTTCCCTGCACGCGCCCCCCCCCCCCCCCGGACTTCCCTGCACGCGCCCCCCCCCCGGACTTCCCTGCACGCGCCCCCCCCCCCCCCCCGGACTTCCCTGCACGCGCCCCCCCCCCCGGACTTCCCTGCACGCGCCCCCCCCCCCGGACTTCCCTGCACGCGCCCCCCCACCCCGGACTTCCCTGCACGCGCCCCCCCACCCCGGACTTCCCTGCACGCGCCCCCCCACCCCGGACTTCCCTGCACGCGCCCCCCCCCCCCGGACTTCCCTGCACGCGCCCCCCCCCCCGGACTTCCCTGCACGCGCCCCCCCCCCCCCCCCCCGGACTTCCCTGCACGCGCCCCCCCCCCCCCGGACTTCCCTGCACGCGCCCCCCCCCCCCCCCCCCCCCCCGGACTTCCCCGCACGCACCCCCCCCCCCCCCCCGGACTTTCCTGCACGCGCCCCCCCCCCCCCGGACTTTCCTGCACGCGCCCCCCCCCCCCCCCCCGGACTTTCCTGCACGCGCCCCCCCCCCCCCGGACTTCCCTGCACACGCCCCCCCCCCCCCGGACTTCCCTGCACGCGCCCCCCCCCCGACCTCGTGTTGCAGCTCCTGACGGCAGCCAACCTGTCAATCAGGCTGGCTGCTGGGCGCGAAACCTGGTGAGGACGTTAATCATCAGCAATCACCATGCCATCATGTCGGAAACGGTGAGTTTTGTTCATGAGGGTTTGCCACATGCACCTGCACCCCCCCCTCTCCGCTGCCAACCCACCACCATTGCAGAATCGACCCCAAGGTGACTGAATTTAATTCAAACAAAACGTTAGAACAGAGTTCCACCCAAGGGTCACACCCAAACATTAACCAGTCTCTTCGTGATAAAGCTGCTGTACATTTCAAACTGTTTCAGTTTTTAAGACTTTTAAGCATATGATACTAGAAATTGCTGTTGCTGATAACATTGGACAAATACATAATGCATTTGTCTGACGCTCATCTGATATTTTAAAATAGATGGGGTAGAGTAACGTTATACAATATATTGATTGTCCGCTCTCATCACCAACAGTAATTACCACCCTATATTGCCCTTCTGAACCTGACTCTGCACCCTAGCAGCCAGAGGTGTATGGTGAGGAGATACTCCGGAAAAGAACGTGGAGGCAAAATTGAAGTTAGTTGCCTCAGTTTGAATTCATCTTAACGTAGAGTCAGTGTACTACAACTACACACTGTTAAGTAATACCATTGGCTCCATGTTTTTCTACTATGAGATAAGAACTGAGGACTAAAGGGACTGGGAACTTCTGTACGCACAAACAATACTTGACTTACTAAACTCAATCAATTCAATTTGGAGTGGAGATCAGTAATGAAAAAGATGGAGAGATATAGCTGAAACTGACTCACCATCAACTGTTGCAAAATATCTAGCTGGGTAAAACTGTATTAACAAAGGAGAGCTTCAGCATCCAGGGATGGTTTTTCACTGGGAGAAAGAAATTCCCAATCAGAACTGTAGCAAATCTTGTAGGATTTTGAGAGGGCATGGATAACCAAGTACTGGGTTGGAAAATTCCATTTGCCAGAGTGAATTCTAACTTTGACAAACTGGAAAACAAATCATCTCACTGTTCATCATTGTTTTTCAGTTTTTTGCCAAATGATTCTAGCTTCTCACTTCGACCAGAGATTTATTTTATAACCCCTGTGGGAGCCTAGGTACAGTCCCATTGAATACTAATTATACACATTTCAATTCCAGCTGCTGAGATAAAAGTTTTTTAAAAATCAACTATTTGAGATATACAGGCCTGAATTCTCCTCCATGATCTGCTGCAGCAGATTTCGGGGCTGTGTACTGACGTGGTTCCCTTTGCTAGCGAGAATCCTGCTGGGAGCCCACTGTGCATATCAGATGACCTCTGACTCGGGGAAATGATTCAGGGTTGAGGCCAAGTTAGAGGGGCAGCCGTAAGTCCTGACCCACCGAAATTCCACGCTGAAGAGGAGAATCTAACCCATATACTGGAAGAAAAATTCTTAAATGTGGAATAATAATAATAGATAGATAGATAAATCACAAGAAAAGAGATAAAGATTAGAGTACACTTGAAAAAGACAAATGTTAATTATATGTTTGCACTGGACAATCACAATTTGAACATCTAGCAAAAGAGAGATGGTACTATTGGGTTGAAACTGTGTTTTGAGCTATTGGTAATGCACACACTAATGTTTTCATATGACATTCTCCTGTTTGCTATTGTAGCAAAGGCATTAACCCAGTTAAAAGAAACTGGTTAATGCCTTTGTTGAAGTACCAGACACAAGATTTTCACAAACATATTAGCATGTTCGTTGTCAATATCACCTCGAAAAGAAAATGACCACAATGTATTGAGTGAATGAAATGCTTCAGAAGATTGCAGATTCATTAAGAAATGCCAGAGAGCTGACTAGTGGTGGATCAGATTGGAGGAAGCTGAAAATGCATTAAATGATGGAATTGACTATCCAAAGCAAACTTGAGGATTATCTAGTGAAGCCAAATTGGCTGCTGTTTACAAGGGGAATATTCCTCTTTGAGGAATGATGATTTTGAGGAAGTAGTATCCCAAGTGGATAGAGGAATGGCTTTTACAACATGGTGTGCTTAGAATTCCAAAACTAGTTTGACAGAATTCATCATGAAAGACAGTTGCATAAGCTTAAAATGATGGAAATGGATAAGAAATTGGCTGAATGTTAGAAAGTGGTAGATACTTGTTAGGCGAGTGTGTTGGGTTGGGTTGGGGAAAGTACAGAGTGGAGTGCCCAAGGGCTTGATGTTGGGCTCTCTGATGTTACCAATTTATATTAGTGAGCTGGATTCAGAAACTAAGAAAATAGCCCAAATTTGCAGACAATACCAAACTGGAGGGAAAGGTAAGCAATCAAATTTTAAGGAACAGCTAAAGACTTGCAAAAAAACACGTAACTGGCAGATGAAAATGGATAAGGATAAAGTATTGCCTGGTGGAGAAAAAAATACTGGGGCAGAAATCACTTGGGAAATAACGGTGAACTCAACAGCGCTCTCCGTTGTTAGTGGCGAAATGGAGGAGCAGGTTCAGGCGTTCGCACATGCGCAGTGAAACGTGGAAATCCGGAATTTGCTCCTAGTGATTCGCCGGCGATATGACAGCTTCGTATTAAAGGGCCATCGCACACTACAATCAGAGAAATAATTGAAAAAGTGCAAACTTGTTTACCTGCCCAGCTGGAAAGTAACTAATTACGCCACCAAACAGGTATGCTTAAAAATTCAGGTCTAAACTAAGTTTTAACAACGCATAAGTCTTAATGACTGCCAAACAACTAAAAATTAACTTTTCAAAATGCGGAGTCTCATTACTCCTTATTTTAATAGTTTTTAATCACTTAAAAAAAAAAATTCTTAATTAAAATTTTTTCTTACTTTTCCCTTCTGTCTCTTTTATTTAATTCAATTATTTCTTAGCCTCTTTTCTCGCTATCTATAACTGTTTCTACATTGATTTAAAATGTTGTACCTTTCACTTCTTGGTTTTAACATTCCGAGTCTGCAGAGACAATAAACCGCTGTCAAAAATGCTGCAATCTGATTGGTCGAGGGGAGAGATTGATCCCCTCACTTCTCCCAGGGTCCTAGCTTCACCTGAACTGACGCTGGGCTCTTCTCCACTTCCTATTCGAGGAAATGGCCGACGAAAAGACTGCGGTAAGTTGGTGGGTTAGTATAAATCTATGGAGCGGTGAGCACTGTTGGTTCGCCACTCCGAGCGATTTCTACCCCGATGAGAAAGATGTACCATGAATGATAGATATGTTGAACGTGATCTAGATTTATTTGTAGACTTGGCATTTAGCAAGTATGTCACTGCAGAGCAGCAATGGACAAAGCTACTAAGCTACTAGAATGTTGCAGTCTGTAGCCAAACCAGTAGAGCACAAGCTGGAGAATGTCATTCTAAAATTGCACAGTAGTCTGGTCAGAGTGTATCTTGAGTATTATGTCCAGTTCTGGTCACCAAGACACAAGGGAACTTGGAAGACTTGGAGCTGCAAAATTGACTTTTAGCATCAGAGGGTTAAGTTGTGAGGAAAGACTGGGGAAACTTGTGCACTTTAGCCTTGAAAGCAGGTAACTAAGATATAAATTTTAGAAGTAGATAAAATAGTGAAGTGTAGAATATGTAAATCCAGGACACTATTTCAAATTAAACTGTGATAGTATGACTATGGCCAGTGAATGAAACGGAAACGGTTAAATGATGTCCAAATCAAAAGAGATTGGACTTGCTTTAGCAAGGCTAGCAGCCCAAGAAAAAATGAGGGAGAATTTTAGCCAAATGAGTGAGAATTTCAGTTGAGAGAATGAGAGCTTCAGCTTGAGAAAGAACAAGGGCAATATAGACAGGAAGAAGGTAAACAAATAAAGGATGCAGAGCATTCCCAACACAATGGGTGGAGATGTTCATTGAGTGCTGAGGTGGACTAACAAATTGCTTATTGTTCAGTCTTTGGTTAAAACAAGGCCACTAGCATATTGACCATCTGTCATCGAGGAGCATTTTTATTCCCCATATGTTTTGTAAATACATGTTGCTTTAAAAACCCAACATTCTAAATGAACATTTTTCCAAAGCCTTTCTGTGGGGGAAAAGAAGGTTTTAAAGAAAATCCCAGAACACGATACTAGTCTATTGGAATTTTTTCATTATTAAGTTGTCATCAGTGCTTCACAAATCTCATCTCTTGACTTCCTATGTACCCTGAGGGTATAGTTTATTTCATCCTGGGTCATGTATTCATGATGCTAATATCAAAGTACACACCATGTTTGCCATTGCATGGTATATTGTTACTGCCCCCTCTCTGGTTAAAAACTTAAAAGGAGTATCATTTAGCATGTTGACTATATCCTGTTCTCCATCATTTTTAACTTCATTTGGGGTCCCTTAGGGTTTTAACCTCTTCACTGAGCATCTTCTTTCTGTTACAATGTTAAACAAAAATTCTTGAATTATGTTTCACTTCTGCTGCTATGTCTATATACAGTTCTATTTTGACACCTTGATCTCTCTCTTTTGTCCTGCTTCTGTATTGTCTCAGCCCAATGGTTGCCTACCCCCACCACCCCCCCACAACCTCAATCTCCTTATTTTTCTGTTGATGTAAAGATACATTGTTTTAATTGAAGATTAATGGCCCATTTGTGTTGATACTGTTTTAACATTGGGTATGGGACTCCAACTGTAAATTGGCACCCACCTTACACAGTAAAATAATCCCATTTTAGATCATGACAATTTTTGTTCCAAAAGGAGCATGCGAAAATATTTTTGTTGATTTAAAAGTTTGCTTTCAAGAGCTATATAGATTTGAATATTTAAATAGTTTTACAGCATTGAAACAAATCTTGTATTACTTGATTAAAAATTATTCACACTGTTTTGAGCATTTACTGATTACAATTATTCTCAGGTTCTTCATATTAAATTTACTTTTGTGAAGACAGAATAAAACCCAGCATTGCTGAACCGCCAGGGAGAAGTGTAATATATATCTGGGATGATCTGCTTCTGTATCCTTGGATGCCAATGGTATCTTTTGTTGCTAGCTGTTGAGGAATCACTGTTTTCAGCACAAAAATCATGGAGTTTTATTACATAGCTCCCTCCCTAGAGTATCTAGGATTATCTTTATTGTACCAGTAGGTTAAGAATGACAGGTTCCTTTTTATGGTGCATTCAAAAAAAGTTATTTTCCTGCAGGCAAATCTTTATCATTTAAGAAAATGTTTATTCTTAAAGGGCCACACAACATTTCACTTTTAAATGCACGACCACATTTAGGCGTCAGCATTGGCCCAATGGCGGGACTCTTGCTTCTGAGTCAGTAGATTGTGGGTTCAAGCCTCATTCCAGAGACTTGAGCGCATAATTCGGGCTGGTACTTCAGTGCAGTATTGAGGGATTGCTGCTCTGTCGGAGGTGTCATCCTGCGGGTGAGGCGTTAAATAGAGGTGGACATAAAAGATCCCGCAGCACTTTATGAAGAAAAGCAGGGGAGTTCTCCTAGTATCCTGGCCAACATTTATCTCTCGACCAACACCAAAACAGATGATCTGGTCATTTATTTCATTGCTGTTTGTGGGGCCTTACTGTGTGCAATTTGGCTACTACGTTTCCTACGTTGCAACAGTGGCTACATTTCGAAAGTACTTCATTGGCTGTAATGTGCTTTGGGACATCCTGAGGCCGTGAAAGTCACTACACAAATGCAGGTTGTTTCATCTTTATTAATTACTATAACAGTGAAGCACACATACAGCGTCTCACACTAAGAAATGTAATCCATCATTTACAAATTATAGTCATTTTTATTGGAAATTGAATAAACAAGCTTAAGAAAGTATTACTGTCACACAAAGCAATTCAGACATAAGATAACATCTTTCAAATTAAACATAATCCAGCATGTCATGCATTAGTAATGCACAATATGGCTTTTGAGATTTTTTTCTGTCAAAACATATTTGTTAAAATCGGAGAAAACAGACTTGTACTTAAGTAATGGATCTACTGAGCATAATACAACAGGGAGGCATTTTAAAACATTTTAGTCTGCCTTTACTTTGTGGTTGTGTGCTTTTAAGGCAACAACTGCCTGTATTTATATATTGTTTTTAAAGTAGAAAACATCCTAATTTGCTTCACAGTGCAAATAAGTGAAAATGTCATAACAAATACAGAGAAAGAATATTTGTTGGGTATGAGAAAGTACAGAGGAACTTGTGGATTCATCACATTTCAAAATTTTGCGGATGGGAGTCGGGGCCAGTAAAGCACTGGAATAGTTGAGTCTGGAGGTGAAAAAAGTATGGATGAGAGTCTCAGCAGCAGATGAGCTGAGGTGCGAGCGAAGCATGGAACTATGAAGTTTTTGTGATGGAAAGTATATGGGTCGGAAGCTCAACTCACCATCAAATAGGATGCTGAGGTTACAAACAGTCTGGTTCAATCTGAGACAGTAGCTGGGAAGAGGAGAGAATCAATGGCAGAGGTACGGAGTTTATGGAGGGACTGAAGACAGTGAATTTGGTCTTCCCAATGTTTTATTGGAGGAAGTTGCGGCTCCTCCAAGACTGAATGTTGGATAAGCAGTCCGACAGAAATAATGGATAGTTTGAGCTGCGTGTCGTCAGTATACCTGTGAAAGCTAGCACTATGTCTATGGATGATGTTGCCAAGAGGAGGGGGAGAGACCCAAGGATAGATCGTTGGGGGCAGGAAGAAAAGCCATTTCTGGTGATGCTGTAGCTACGATTGGATAGTTAAGAGTGGAACCAAGCAAGGGCAGTCCCACTTAGCTGTACACCGAAGGAGAGGCATTGGAGGAGGATGGTATGGTCAACTGTGTCAAAGGCCGTAGAGAGGACGAGGTGTGTCATGATCGCAGAGGATGTCATTTGTGACTTTGATAAGAGCCGTTTCAGGGCTTTGCCATGGAATTACAGGAAAGATGGGCATGGATTTCAGAGGTGATAATACGTTCAATGACTTTGGAGAGTAAATGGTGGTTAGAGATGCGGCAGTTGTTTGCAAAGAGAAGGGTTGAGGGTGTTTTTTATTGAGGAGGGGGGTGATGAGGTGGTTTCGAAAGGGAGGGGAATAATGCAGGCTGGGGCTCATTTCTCTAGAAAAGAGAAGACTGAGGGGCGACCTGATAGAGGTCTTCAAGATTATGAAAGGGTTTGATAGGGTAGACGTAGAGAAGATGTTACCACTCGCAGGGGAGACCAGAACTGGGGGCCATAAATATAAGATAGTCACTAATATATCCAATAGGGAATTTAAGAGAAATTTCTTTACCCAAAGAGTGGTTAGAATGTGGAACTCGCCACCACAAGTAGTAATTGAGGCGACTAGCATAGATGCATTTAAAGGGAAGCTAGATAACCAGATGAGGGAGAAAGGAATAGAAGGATATGTTGATGGAGCATAAACACTGGCATGGACCTGTTGGGCCGAATGGCCTGTGCCTGTGCTGTACATTCTATGTAATACCTGGAGAGAACCAATTACAATGGGTGGCTGATGAGGGAATGTATACCGTCGTGCAAACTTGATTCCAAACTGTTGTAAAAGCACTGTTTTTCTTTTTTCCAAATAATAATAGACCTTTTTTTATTCGTTCATGGGATGTGGGCGTTGCTGGCGAGGCCGGCATTTATTGCCCACCCCTAATTGCCCTTGTGAAGGTGGTGGTGAGCCGCCTTCTTGAACCGCTGCAGTCTGTATGGTGAAGGTTCTCCCACAGTTCTTGAATTTTAAGTTTTTTTTCTCTGGAAAGTTATTTATTGACCTATTTAGCAGCTGAGGGGTATTTCTTACTGTATACTCTTCACAGCTAATTGCTGTGTTAAAATAGAATATTTACAAATTGGTATGGTTGTCTTGTGGTTATGGTACTGGACTAGCAATTCAGAAATTGGTTCACTACAGTTCTTCAGGGAACTTGAGATGGCAATAAATACTGCCTTACCAGTATCACCCACATCCTACGAATTAAAAAAAAATAAATTTTAATCAAATAGCAACTGGATGCAGATTTTTGCCCTACAATAGTAACATGAAGATACTGCACAGCTGAGACACATTAAATTAGTTAGGCTGCTGGATAATATATTAAAAGCCAGTCAAATCATATGAGTGGCATTCATATTTTGACAGTTTGATTATTAGCTGTGCAAGTGCTAATGTCGTCAGTTTTGTAGCAGTAAAAGAATGCGATCGGAAAACAAATTTGTGCTGTGATATTTTCACATATTGGTGACCCACTAAACTTGAAAGCTTCATCTAAACATATCCTTTGTAGTCAAAACAGCTTTTTTAAAAAAAAAACTACATTTTCCATGACCTATATAGAGGCTCAAAGCAGACCTTCCTGTATGGCACGTAGAAACAGGATGAGGCCATTCAGCCTCTCAACCCTATTCCCCCATTCAATTAGATCATGGCTGATCTGTATCTTAACTCCATCTATTGTCTTGGTTCCATAACACTTAATATCCTTGCCTAACAAAAATCTATCAATCTCAGTTTTGAAATTTTCAATTGATCTTGCCTCAACAGCTTTTTGGGGGAGAGAGTTCGAGATTTCCACTACATTTTGTATGAAGAAGTGTTTTCTGACATCACCCCTGAGCCGCCCAGCTCTAATTTTAAGGCTATGCCTTAAATCACATTTCAATAACTGGACGGTAAGGGAGCCCAGCCCACTCTGCTGTGTACCATGAAATTAAAGAAAAGAAAGTCTTGTATGTACATTATGCCCTATCATGGCTCTCAGAAATGTCTCAAAACACGTCACATTCAATGAACTACTTTGGAATGCTGTGGGTATGCTTTTAGACAAATTTGGGAGTCATTTTACACACAGCAAGATCACACTAGTGCACCTAGTAGTTATGGTACTAGACTGACAACCCAGAGATCATGAGTTCATAACCCCACCATCGCAAATTGTGAAACTGAAATCAAAAAATCTGCTGATTTGTGGAATAGAACCAGAGACTGACCATGGAAGTTTACAGATTTTCATAAAGATCCAACTGGTTCAGTAATGTCCTCAGGGAAGGAAATTTGCCGCAACTAACTCATGTGTCTCCACTCCCATACTATGTAGTTAACTTTTAATGCCCACAGAGCAACTATAGGTGGGCAATAAAAACTGCCTTGCTAGTCTGTCAGCCACATCCTAAGAACAAAAAAACCCCACCTAGATGAACGACCAATGAATCTGTTTTTGATGGTGCTCGTTGAAGAGGGCCACAGGAAAAGTCCCTGCTATTTTTCAGATAGTAGCATAGGATCTTTAACATACAACCTGAACCACTGGAAAAGGCAGATGGGTCTTTGGCCTCATGTATCAGTCATAGGACAACATTTCTAACAATGAGTACTGCACTGGATTGTCAGGCTAGATTGTGTCTTGATGGTGGATTTTGAACTTTCTGACCACTTTCCACCAAATAGGCACAATGATGAACTACAGTAAATCCTGCATAGCTTCATGGCAGAATTACATATGTGCCCACATCCTTACAAACCCCAGTGAGGAGACATTACCAGTAAGTCGCTACTGATCTACCAGGCATCATATGATGAATCAAAGAAAAAGTTATCCGCAGAGAAAAGTGAGATTCTTTCCTGGAGCACAACAAACAGATTTGTGCAATTACTTTGAGCAATGCCAATAAAAGGTTATTCTCCACGTGAACTCTTTCTGTATATATTACCTTTTGAGTTGTCAGTCTCAAGAGTATGTCTCCAAAGTGCATTCATATTTTGAACTAACGTTTTGCAAGGCTAGGAAAGTTTGACTTAATTTGAAAGCAAAAACATGTAAGTCCCTAATTTTGGAATATCATCTATTCAATTGCATTTCATAGTTCCACAATTCCTAGGCTTTGAGATCTACATTAGCTTTCATACCTGAGGATAGGCCATGAATCTTGTCACATTTTTGGTAATACTTGAGGTTCTAAGAAATGATTTACAAAATGTTCCATCTAGACTATGAGGGTGTAGAAATTAATCTGGGCCTGTTTTGGGGCAAACACCGTGTGCCGAACAGAGAGGCCCGAGGCCGGCTGGAATTTGGGCCTAGGGCCTTATCTGAATGTTTTGGCTGAGCCTGTCGTGCCGCCACCCTTCTCCAGGGTTGAATTTTTGGCTGCTTGTCTCTCCGGCAAGCAAATAATTTGACTTAATGAAGAGGTCTGAGATGCAAGTTATTTTCAATGATCATTTGAGATCATTGAAGACAATGGCAGAGGGTGGTTGTGAATTGACTGGAGATCAACAAACACAGTACAAACTCCAAACATTCTCTGAAATATTTTTCTCTGTTAAAGCCATCAGTGAACACAAAACTGCAAAGCATCGATCATTCATTGAACTTCCTGGTAGAGATTCACATTCACATTGTCGAGCGCTTCATAAAGTTCAGCTGCAACAAATGCTTCCCGAAGTCACAATAACATCAGGAACTGTCCTTCACACAAAATATTACCTTCTCTCCTGACTGTGCAGAGTTTGATAGATTAGTGGATTTGTCCCTTTGTAGCATGAAAAATTGCCACACTATCAATTACATGCTCCCTGAGTAATGGAACTCTGCTTCAATATATTCTGTAACATGAGATTATTTTAAACTAGGAGTCATCTTCATTTTGATAGTTTCTTTTCGTAGCACCGCTTGAAATGGTCCAACTCCAGGAAGAGGAATGAGAGCCTGCCATTTGCATGCAGCTTTTATGTTTGAGCAATACAATGGACTATTGAGCAAGGTGATTTTTGAAAAGTCATGTTCGCTTTCAGAATGTTTTAATAGACCCTATCTATGGTGCTTGAAAATGGATCACGAGACAACATTTATTCTACAGACACATAAATAACAAAAGAAAAATCAGGATAGGGATAGGGCCATTAAGGGATGCACAAGATAAACTCACAGATAATGACAGCGTAATGGCTGAAATATTGAATAATTACTTTGCCTCAGTATTTACTGGGGAGACTAACAAGGTGGGCATGACATTAGAAGAAGAGATCAAAAAAGATAAAAAGACATTTAAGATAGAAAAAATGGAGATGATTGATAAACTAATCAAACTTCTAGAGGATAAAACCCCATGTCTGGATGGATTGCATCCGCGCATATTAAAAGAAGTTAGCAAAGAGCTAGCAGAGGCATTATTCCATATATATAAAAATTCATTAGAAAAGGGGCTAGTGTCAGTGGACTGGCGGACAGCTAATCTTGTTCCATCTCCCTTTTAAAATATAGGAGTAAGTCCAGGGAACTATAAACCAGTTAGCTTGATATCAGTGGTAGGAAAGATAATGGAATCTTTACTCAAAGATGTAATAGAAAAACACCTAGAAAATGAAAATATAATAGAAGGGATTTCAGAAGGGAAAGTAATGCTTGATCAATCTTATTGAATTATTTGAGGAAGTAACAGAAAGCATAGACAAGGGTAATGTAGTAGATGTAATATATTTGGATTTTCAAAAGGCCTTCGATAAGGTACCACATTGTAGACTCATGACTAAAATCAGAGCATGTGGAGTCAGGGGACAGGTAGCAGAATGGATAGCAGGCTGGCTCAAAACAGAAAAGAGGGAGTAGGGGTTAAGGGTAGCTTAAAGACCTCTACCAGGTCACCCCTGAGCCTTTTCTAGAGAAAAGAGCACCAGTCTGTTCAACCTTTCCTGTTAAAAATCCCACTATTTCCCATTGTCCTGACCAATATTCTTCACTCAGTCATCACCATAAGAAATAGGAGCAGGAGTAGGCCATGCGGCCCCACGAGCCTGCTCTGCCATTCAATAAGATCATGGCTGATCTTCGACCTCAACTCCACTTTCCCGCCTGATCCCCACATCCCTTGATTCCCCTAGAGTCCAAAAATCTATCTATCTCAGCCTTGAATATACTCAACGACTCAGCATCCACAGCCCTTTGGGGTAGAGAATTCCAAAGATTTACAACCCTCTGAGTGAAGAAATTCAAATGCAAGTCTTTTTTGTGAATCTTTTCTGTAGAAAGATGGTCAAAAATTCCTGAAACATAACAATATTTCAACAAAATAATGTAGATGGAACTACTACAGTCTGGTTGGACTCAATTCAGCTGTTCTTTTCCCAAAACTAGAAGTTATTTGACTACGTGTTTTTTTGTATAATTGGAAAATCCCCTAGCCCACAATTACATAAGTGCAACTAAAGCTTACTCTGTTCGGGATTTCCAGCTGTTTGCAGTATATATAAATAGAGAAAGTGATTAATTATTCCTCAGATCTGCCCAAATACCAATATTTTTACTGCCTCTGAGACTTTTGTATAAAATTGTGATACTGAGACAGCATGTTCCATCACACACAGTGAGTACAGAAATTTGTGGGATGATATACTGCAACAAATCACATGCCCTATTTATAAGTTATATGGAGAAAGATTATTTGAGTAATATTGCAACATTTACTGTATGGCCACATGAATGAGTATTTTAAGAGATTGATGACATTCAAAGGGATCTGGTCCAAATAAGCAGATGGGTTAGGATAGATTTTGGTATTCGATAAATGTAAGGCAATATACACTGGAATGTGAAATATATTCTTGTTAAACAACTTTCCATTTTAGATAATGGACAAGACTTCGGATATGATTATTGGCCATCCATATACAAATAATTGGTGAAGCTACATTTAGCGCATTGTGCACTTTTTTTGGAAAATGCCTTATATAAGATGCTGGTTCATTGGAAAGGATTCCCCGAGAAGTAACAACAATGACTCTTGGGTTTGGGCTTTAGATACTCGGAAGTGATCTTGTGTTCATTGGAGAAAAGATTGAAAAGGGACATGTGATCTAGGGACATGTGCGGAGAGGCGTGGATAATGCAGATGTTTAAGTAGGTCACTTAATATGGATTGTGAATTCAGAAATAGAGGAATTCAGTACAATTTGCAAGGCTCAAGCGAGACTGCAGATTAGAATTAACATTTTCCCTAAACAGTAATGGATCTGTGGAATAAACTGTGAGCAAAAGCAATTAATGCCATATTGATTAACCCCTGCTCCAAAGGCATTGGATAAATATCTGACGAACACTATTCAGGTGAGAAAAATGGAGACAGACAATTTAGAGATTACCAAAATTCCACAGACTGGTGGTTTTATGGAAATATCATCTGTTGGATGCAAACAAGATTGAATATGGAGATATTCAAATTAACAAAAGCTCTAATAGTTTGTAAAATAATTAAAATATACAAGGATGTTGATAATTACTAACTTTGAAAAACTGAAGTGAAAATAAAAGCAAATAACTAATTCTACTTAATTGTTCCTTAGTGCTTTGCACTATTTAACCAAATTTCATAACCTCTTTAAAACAAATCTGTAGAATATTGCATCACATACATTGTTTTAGAGAAATTTCATTGCTTCTGTGAAAAACTGTCATAACTCACTCACAGCTCCCATATTTGTAATTTATTGGTCTTTCATACTTAAGAACTCCCATAATGCCCCAGTACAAGGATGATATCTTATATTTATTATTTTAGGACCAGTAGCAGTAACAACTCTGTCAAAATTCCATGGTCACTGTTGAGTTCCCTTTATAGTTGACATCGAAAATCTATCAGCCCAAATGGGTGATGAGTGGAATCATTTCTCAGCTCAGTTACTTGATAAGATGCATCATAGAGAGAGATTATATCTCAGGTTTGAAAGAGCAAAATGCACTTGCCTGATTCATTTCACATCAGGGATGCTGAAGTTGAAAGCGTTAGCACAGCATTGCTGTCAGCAGTTGTTCATACAATCCACATTCTGTTCAACTGGGAGGAAGAGGAATTGATGCAAGAAGTACCCTCATGGTGAGAGGGAGGAGGAGGGGTTGCAAAGCCATTTTTCGGTATGTAACTTCTAAAAAAAAAATTGAATTTCACAAGTAATTCTTCCAGTAAGTAACCTTTTCGAAAATAGTAGCCGGTTAGTGTGTTGCTGGTGGAGTTGGACCCTGCTGGATTATGGGCACAGAATTGTAGGGTGTGAAATTCCCATCAGGTCGCTCCACCAGTGCAAGTGGGGTGGAGGGAGCCTCAAGTCTAACAATATTGGGAATCAAGACCTGACCCAAATTGCAGGGTTGGGGACATTTGAAAGGTTGGGACAGGGGCCCATATCAGTAAGGGTGAATCAGTGGCACCCACTCCAATTTACCAGCGTAACAGGGAGCTACCTTACAAGCATTTGCTAGGTGGACCCTGAGGTCCTTCCTGGGCCAAAGAATAAAGGTCAGCAACATTATACTAAAGCTTCTAAGCGAGCTATACCTTTGTAACTTAAAGATAATTGATCCTCTCTGGGATTGATTACCTTTGCCTGCAAAAGTTTTGATGCTTTTCCTGGGTCTGCACCTGTACTCATGCCAGCTCTCAGCTGGTGAGAGTTCTGTTGAGGCCTACCTTAACATAGGGATTGTGGGCAGACAGAAGATTTGCCCTCTCCATGCCTCCCCCAACCACAGCTTAAATGGGCCGAAATTCCAGTGAAACCAAGTTTCAGCCCAATTTCTTTGGGTGACTCATCTGAATACTGCTGAGTCTTATCAGAATTTCAGGCTCATAAAATTTTACAGCATTGAAAGAAGCTATTCAACCCATCGTGTCTATGCTGGCTCCCTGAAAGAGCCGTTCACTTAGTCCAATTCCCCTCCTCTTTCCCCATACCCTTTTAACTTGTGGTTTATCAAAATATTGATCCACTTCCCTTTTGAAAGCTTTTATGGATTCTGCTTCTGACACTATTTCTGGTACGGCATTTCCTCTCCATAAACAAAAATTCTCTTAAGTTCTCCCTTTGTCCTTTTTCTCTCCTTTACCCAACTCCCTATCCATGCTGACATGTTCCCTTTAATATCATGTGCCTTAATTTTATCAACAAGCATCCTATGTGGCGCTTTATGAAATGCCTTTTGAAAATCCATTTACACAACATCCACTGCATTTCCTTTCTCAGTATACTCTGTTATTTCCTCAGAAGAACTTTCTTAAATTTGTCAGACACTACTTTCTTTTTATAAATTTGTACTGATCCTCATCAGTCAGCCCATGTCTTGCCATCCATTGTAAGGAATGAAAGAGCAGGAAGGATGTCTGAGGGCTTTTCATGGGCCAGCATAAATATGCAGCACTCTGTCGTTCATACTTGAGCCATCTACTTGATATATGGTGCTGATGCTCCTTTGCTAACTTTCTTGAGATCTTTCATCATCTTCCACATCCTTTCCAAGGTACTTAAAAATACTGTACACGACATTAACCATGGTCATTACTTCCTGATAGCATGTTGCACTACTGTCCTCTGATGATGGTGCCAAACAGGAAATCCCGCTTGCATTCGCCTATTGCAGCAGCATTTCTACTTTGAGAGCAATCAAATGGAGTTCAGGTCCTGCAACAGTTCATCGCTTGCCCAGAAACTCTTGTTCCTTCCATTCACATTTTTGTTGTCATCCATTGTTCATTTTTTGTTAATTTCTTTTTGCCATTCTGATTGTTTCACCAGCCAAAATGTTTTTTGTCCCCCATTCTCACCTTTTAAATGGCCCCTTCCCTTTAATTAGCTGCTGTAAACCTTAATGTTACTGCAGTAGCACATAAAATCTCTCACCCTCATTGCACAAGCTCAAAGCACTACAAGCATTTCAGACAGGGAACTTGCATTGAAACTCTGCTGACCGTATCCTGACTCGCACCAAGTCATGTTCACCCATCACCCCTGTGCTCGCTGACTTACATTGATGCTTCGATTTTAAAATTCTCATCCTTGTTTTCAAATCCCTCCGTGGCCTCGCCCCTCCCTTTCTTGGTAACCTCCTCCAGTCCTAGAACCCTACGAGACCTCTGCGCTTCTCTAATTCTGGCCTGTTGTGCAGTCCGATTTTAATCACTCAACCATTGGCAGCCTTGCCTTCAGCTGCCAAGGCCCTAGCTTCTGGAATTCCATCCCTAAACCTCTCTGCCTTTCTACTTCTTTCCTCCTGTAAGACGCTTCTTAAAACCTACCTCTTTGATCAATCACCTGTCCTAATATGTCTTTATGTGGCTCGGTGTCAAATTTTGTTTGATAACGCTCCTGTGAAGCGCCTTGGGATGTTTTGCTGCATTAAAGGCGCTATATAAATGCAAGTTGTTGTTGAATATTATAAATGCAGGATCCACAATGTTAGCATGTGCTTGGTTATTCGCAATTCAGGTGAGTGCAAAACCTGCACTTCTCCAGTTTTGCCATCTCTGCGCCAACATTAGAAATTCACTTCTTGGAAAGAACTTTATTAGAGATTTCCCCACAGACAATGAAGTAAGTGTTTTTTTATTGATTCCTGGAAAATAAATAAGTACTATTTCTTTAGCTACTGCAAACTGATAAATAAATAAACAGATGAGATCCCCCTAGACATTATGGTTAAATAAAAATGTGAATAGTAAAGCTTTGCATTTAATATGAGGGAGCATTCTTTACTTACAGTGTCAATCTATTTAGGGAGTGGCTTTTCATAACCAAGGCATAACAATGGATAAAACTTATGAATTTTTCTCTTTACCATGGTTCTCAGCAACAGTATTTAATATTTAGATTTTCTACCCATTCATAGTCAGTGGGCAGAAAAGCTAGCCCCTAGTTACCAAAATGTTCTGCTTAAACGTTTAAATTTAAGACTTAATTCAGAACCTTCCTCCAAACTTGAGTAATGGTTCAGTTCTTGCAGAACTTAATCAACTATAGTTGTTTAGCTGGTGTAATGATTTAGAATACATAACAAAATATAACGACCCACTCTGAATTCTTCCTATCGAAGTCCTTCTCCACGAGTCAATTTTCTTCTCATCTGTCTGTGTTCAGCTCTACTACTATACTTGCTCACTCTAGTTGTGAGAGATCAGTACAATGCTTTCAAGGTTACCTCAGAAAAAGTTGGAGTGCAAGTTTTACCTTCTTATGTTTTATACGAATAAAAGCACAAATTCCAGTTAATTTCGCTGCTTCTAAAATTTGTTTTGTCAAATTCTACAACTTCAATCCAGCGTCAGAAGACAGAGGGGCATTGGCTGGAACGCAAGGATGGAAAAGATTGTGAAAGGATGGTGGGGTGGTGCTGCGGAGGGATTTGTAGACTAGGACAAGAATTTAGAATTTACTGCATTGGAGAGTAGGAAGCCAGTGGAGATCGCTGAGGATAGGAGTGATGGAGACGGGGCTTACAAACTGCAAGTCCTAGCACATTCTGAATGGCCAGTCTTGCAGTCAATCATAAAATTTTCCAGAAGTGTTAGACACTGGTGCATTTTAGGATTTGTAGACCAATACCTTGTTGAGTCACTTCAGCTGATGGTGATATGTCCAGGAACCTGAGGCACAGGCCTCCAATGGAAAACATTATAAGACAATTCAAACAGAGAAAGTGCTATTGCATAGGTAAGTTTAATCATTTTCTTGTATTTTTTTATAACATTTGATATCTTTATTATGTTACAAACTTTATTTCCAGTCGTGACTGTGCAGTGTAGTGGAGATCCCTCGGTGGCAGCTGAAAGAATTTATAAAAATGTTTGGGATGGCTTTTTTATTGATAGATTTTGATGATTACTCGTACTTGATTTATATCTGATTAGCAGTTTCTCAAAAGTTAATGTACCCACTTTTCTTGTGTCATTTGGTAAGTTCAGTTGTGATTTGTCACTGGTACAAATTTCATATTCATAAAACAATCAGATGTAAGTGTTTTGCAAAATTTGCCTATATAAAAGCATGATGCCTAAAGTTTGATAGCGAAATGTGTGTCTTCACAAGACCTTTTATATATAGACATAGACGCACTTGTGCTACTGCAAATCTTAATAAGCTAACTTTAGTACACTGGATCATTACTATGTAAATTCTGCTGGTGTTGCAAGGGGAAAAAAAATCACATATGGTTGTATTTGATTATTTCCTTGTAGCTGCTTCCTGTCATTACTCTTGGTGGCTGCTGTAGTGTGGAAAATCAAACAAACCTGCTGGGCATCCCGAAGGAGAGAGGTAAGAGATAACAGTGTTACTTGTACTCCAGTACAACTCATGCATAAATAGTATTATTAATTAAATAAACCTTCTTACGTTTAGCCTGGTTATCCTATCTTTATTACTGCACAGAAGGAGCAGACACATTGTTGTCAATTTGTTAATCACTGGCCAGAATTAAATCTGTAACTGGCTCACAGAAACTAATGTAATTTATTTTGAATTCTCAAACTCATTAGTGAACTTTCTATGATTAGTGATAGGTTTTTAGTTTTAAAACTGTAAAGCAGTAATATTAGATTCGGATATTGTTTTTACTCTTCGTGGTTAACTGGAGTTTTTGAATTTTTAGCAAAGGTGTACAATTAACTTTTTGACTTGCCTTTTTCCTAATATTTGACCAGTGAGCAAATTTAACAAAACAACATTGTGACCTGATGCCTAGGTTGGCCTGCTGCAATATTCACTGGGGTGCTAACATATTTCTTGGTTATACCATGGATAGATTCTTGATTATACCATCAATAATTAAAGACAGATGTACAGTTGATTTTATTATGATATGGTGCAAAGCGATATCATGGTATCCTGGAAGATGTGACATCACAAGTTTGCTTTTGGGGTTGTCAGGGAAGCATTTAACTCTGCAACTTGCAGGTACTTAATAAATAATGGTCAGACTTCAAACCATTAGTGTGATCTTGTATGCCTATATTTGATTTAAAAGTAATGTAGCCAATATCATGTGGTGCTTTATGCTATCCATGAAATACACTAAAGTGACTTATGGAGAAACTTTGTCACAATGTATTAGAAAACAAAATTCAATTAACTTTTGTCCTAATTCAGAATAATCATCCAGAGGGGTTTCTTTGCTGACAAAAGAAATTGAATTGCTGAACCTTTGATGTGTCTTGTTTTGTAGTGCAATAAACCTATTGACAATTGGGATATATCTTCTGCATGATGTTGAAAAGTAATAGATGATTTATAACCTTTTATTTTCTTCAATGAGGGTTATACTGTGATATTGTGCACAATATTTGCAGAATATGATTTTGAGAACAAAAATTACATCATTTTCTGTCCCTGTTGGTCCTTCAAACACCTTAAAAGTTTCAGAGCCTTTGAAGGATTTTTTTTATTCGTTCATGGGATGTGGGCGTCGCTGGCAAGGCCAGCATTTATTGTCCATCCCTAATTGCCCTTGAGAAGGTGGTGGTGAGCTTAGTGTGCGATAATATATTGGAGGACCAGTCTTGGACACTGAATGTTTTTGGACTGCTTTTTGGCGGAAACCAGCAATTCACGTCTGTAGATGCAATTTAGAGGTGATAGGGCATATATACAAAATGCCACATATTTTGTGCAGTAAGTGTAGAAGGTACACACACACATGTTAATATTAATAGTAACTTGGGAGAAAAGATGAATGTTTGATGCAGTCAATTTTTGGAAATATATCTTTTTTCACTGCTCCAATGAGCACATTTACATCATGGTTTTCGGTCCTAAAGGATTTCAAAGTTTATCAATGTACACATCAGACACTAATTTAGATTTTGCAAGAATCTTTGCAACTCATTACCTCCTGATTAGAAATCCTCTTTCCCAACCTATTAGCTTGAATTTGAAGATTGTTTGTCTGGATATAGTAGAAGCGTAAAAGAGTAGCTAAATCTTGACAGAAAAAAAATCTGTTACAATTCTCACTGTTGGATACTTCCATTTTTGCCTTTGCTCATAAACAATGGCTGACTTCTGAACTGTTTTAATATGCACAGAATTTAAGTGAATGTAATGCAACTAAATGCTGCTAACTGCTTAACAATTTTTATGCTTAGCTTAGAAATATGCTTTAATAAGGACTTGTGTAAAAGGAAGGGATGCAAATGTTATCAGGATCAGGTAGGTAGCTCCAGTATCCATAATAATTGGAGATTGAATCTGAATGTGTTTGTTTGTGTTGTTTTTTTCTTTGTAATTGTATTCTGGAGCTAATTTATGGTTGGGATTGTTAAAATAGTGATATTGTATGATATTGAGCACTTGCAAATGATTCCAGATCCTAGGCAATGGAGCAGTGAGTTAACACGGTCTCAGGTATGGGTTTGCATCCCGGAATTGTTTTGCAAAGATCTCTCCATGTGGAGAATCTCATCCATATAGCAAGGTGAAATAATTCACTGAGAATCCAGGATGGGATTCTTCTAGTTACCATGATCCACATATATAGGGCTGGAAATTGCTCGTAAAATAATGGTGAGTCTAACAGTGCTCACCGTTATTAATGGTCAAATCGAAGAGCAAGTACCGGTGACCGCACATGTGCATGAAATCAATGGAGGAGCATGAACTTGTTGCTGGAACGCGGTAAGCAGCCAGTAAAATAGACTGAAAAAGTTAGGGCTTCTCTAAACTGGCACTAGGAGCCTATCCTCCCGCCATGTTAATCTTGCACATGATTAATGAAGCCAGGATTCAGCTAGAATTTTAGCTATGAGAAAAGATTGGATAGACTGGGGTTGTTTTCTTTGGAACAAAGGAGGCTGAGGGGAGATTTAATTGAGGTCTCTCAAATTATGACGGGACTAGATGGAGTGCATAGGGAGAACCTATTTCCCTTAGCAGAGGGGCCAATGACCAGGGGCCATAGATTTAAAGTAATTGGTAGAAGGATTAGAGGGGAGCTGAGGAGAAATTTTTTCACCCAGAGGGTGGTGGGGGTCTGGAACTCACTGCCTGAAAGGGGGTTGAGGCAGAAACTCTCAACTCATTTTAAAAAAGTACTTGGATGTGCACTTGAAGTGCCGTAACCTACAGGGCTACGGACCAATTGCTGGAAAGTGGGATTAAACTGGATAGCTCTTTTTCGGCTGGCATGGACACGATGGGCTGAATGGCCTCCTTCTGTGCCGTAACTTTCTATGATTCTATGATAGGAGCTTTTTAGTTGTTTAAAAAGCCTACGAGCCAGGTGTCAGAATTTTCAAATGTGGAGTCTCATTCCTCCTGATTTTAATAGTTTTTGGACAATTTTTAAAAAATTTATAATTAAAAAATTGAACATTTTTTTACTTTCTCTTTCTGTCTCTTTTATCTGTCTTTTAATTTTACCCTCTCTTTATTTCACTTTCTCTATCTGACGTTATAGTACATTTACTAATCTTATACTTACACTTCCTTGTTCTTGGTTTGCGCGGTTTGTGAATGAGATTCACTTCCTGGTTCTCAACTAGGACCTGCTTCAAACTAATTAGTGGAGGGGACGTAGAAATCCTTTCCGCCTCTCACCACTCAGAGAAGACCCGGGAACAATCGCTGCACTTCTTGCAGCTCCCAATTAAAGCAAGTTGATGTCCAGAAGATCACGAAAAGTTTGTCGGTGAGTTACTTACTTACCAGTGGGGAGCGACATGTGTTCCGGCCCATAGTGTATGTGTCAGCCTTTTCTCCACCTTCATCCAACTTCAGTCCTTCAATGTGTCTGGTTACTCAGAAATATGAGAAACAATTGTTTTTTTTTGCAGATACAAATAGCAGTGTAAGAGAAAATGACAATGAATGTTTCTTTAGGTTCTTTTTAGGAAAACTTTTAATTCTATCATTGTCAAACAAATGCAACTATGCAAAAAATTTAATTAATTGCCAGTAGGCCCCACAATTGAGCATTTTGCCAGCCATAAAGTATTTTCTATGGCATTATTATGTGGTGGTAAGTGTTTTAGTCATTTTTGAGGAATGCTCTTATTGGGTGAAATATGCATTTTATTATTTATAAACCTTATCATTTAGTCATAAATCAGTGTATTGGTTTGCCTGCCCTTTGCTTAACATATTTATCAGAATTTAAGCAATGCTTGGTATCAGAGCACGTGTATGTATGTAATAGTCACTGGTACTAATGCATACATTTCAAACTAGAGAGATTATTGTGATATTAAAAAATCGCACCTATGTGAAAACTATTTATTTTCAAGTAAAGATTTTCCAGAATGATAAATCACCTTTCCTGAAGTTTGACATTTTAGAGTCAGTGTTGGAATATTCATTGCTTCTTTGTTCATTACAATTTAAAATATAACTTGTCATGTATGACACTTAATCGGTGAATATCGATCAACCTGTGGTAATATAATCCCTTTCCTAAATGCATACATTTGGTTGTTTGAGGTAAAATACAGAATTATCCTTCACTCCATTTAGTCTTTTTAAAACAGCATATTTTCCTCTATTGACCCATCTTTAGATTTCCCCCTTCTACCGTTCTGCAGCATTCTCTGACCAATGAGCAGTCATCTGCTCCCAGACCTCAACTTTATGCCGTTATTGATCCACTTGCTAGGAGGTACTCAGGCAACAGTTGTGTACGTTGACCTAATTTTCTGTTTGTGGGGAAGGACCGTTTTCATCACAATTGCTTTGGAATCAGTTCTACTGCCAACCTTTCAACATGAATTTTCTGCAATTACACAAAATTAAATTCTCTTTTTTTAAAAAAAAGTATCGTTGGTGTTTCTCAGAGGCAAAGTGCATCTGTGTGTGCAGATTATTTTTGGTACATATAGGTTGAAGGCACAGCTGCTGATGGTAGGGTGAAGGAGGAGGGGACAACAACACACAAGAAGCTGAATCAGAGCAGAATTGTAGGGCTTGACAAGGCCACAGATAGGGGTGGGGGACTAAGGATGAGCATTTTAAATTTGGGGATTAGGGAACCAGAAGCCAATGTAGGTCAGCGAATATGAGTGTGATGAGCGAGCTTTGGCTCAGTGGCAGTAGTCTCGCCTCTGAGTCAGAGACTTGTGAGTTCAAGCCCCACTCCAGAGAAGTGAGTACATAACTTGGGCTGGCATTTCAGTGCAATACTAAGAATGCTGCACTGTTGGAGGTGCTGTTTTTCAGATGAGACATTAAACCGGGGCCTCATTTGCTCTGTCTGGTAGATGTAAAAGATTCCATGTCACTATTCAAAGAAGTGCTGGGGAGCTTGCTTGGTATCCCAGTCAACATTTATCCATCTACCAGTACCACTAAAAGACAGCTGACTTGGTCATTTATCTTATTGCTATTTGTGGGACCTTGCTGAGTCCAAATTGGTTGCCACATTTCTCTACAACAGTGATTATACTTCAAAAATACTTTATTGGCTGTGAAGCAATGTGGGATATCCTGAGGTCGTGAAAGGCGCTATATAAGTTATTTTTTTCTTCTACGGGCAAGCATGACTTGGGTCCTGATATTAGTGAGGAGGCGGGATGGCAGCGGAGTTGGGGGCTGCGTTTGGGCACGTGGCAAACCAGCATGAACCAAACTTACTGTTTCCAACACGATCGCACGTTGATTGATAGTGGTTAATGACCTCTCCAGGTTTCGTGCCCGATAGCTAGCCTGATTGACAGGCTGGCTGCCATCAGGAGCTGCAACGCGAGATGGGGGGACTAGAAAGAGAGAGAGCCAGACATCATCCAGTGTTGGAACAGAAGACTGGGGTGGGGGGGAGGGGAATGGAAGATCCGGCGCTGGGCTGGAAGATTGGGGGGTTGGGGAGAGGGGGGATATCGGAGCGGGAAACATCAGAGCAGGTTTCAAAGGTAGGTGTTTTCACTTCCTTGCACCAGGTGTGAATCAGAAGCAGTGGGCAAGCTGCCCAGGTAAGTTCAAAAAAAAAATCTTTTTAATCTCTTCATCTGTCACAGGTAAAGTGCCTTAAGTATCTCAGTGAGGTACATTTGGCTCATTAACTGTCATCCTGCCAACTTTAATTGCCAGCGGGACTTCCGTTTTCGGGTCACCCGCACGCACACAGGTGTGTCCCTGGGAAACTCGGAAGTCGGTGGGTTGGAGCCGGCTTCCGAACCTGAACAGGATTTTCGGAGCCCCCATGCCCCCAACGCACCTGCAATTGCCGCCTAAAATCACCCCCATGGTGTGGGATATGGTATGGGCAGCAGAGTTTTTGATGAACTGAAGTTTATGAAGGATGCAGGATGGGAGTCCAGCTAAGAGACTATTGGAAAATCAACTCTGGAGATGACAAATGCATGAATGAGGGTTTTCATAGAGATCGGCTGATTTAAGGATAGAGAGATGCTGTGGATGTGATTGAATAAATAAGAATGAAACTAAGCAAGGGCAGTCCCACAGAGTTGGATAACAGAGAAGAAGTATTGGAGGAGGATGGTGTTATTAACTCTGTCAAAGCAGGGATAATACACATGGTCACAGCGGATTTCATTTGTGGCTTTGGTTAGGGCAATTTCAGTGCAATGAGAGGGGCGAAAACCTGATGAGAAAAATGCAAACAGGGAGTTGCAGGAGAAGTGGGCACAGATCTTGGAATTAACAACACATTCAAGGAGGTTGTAAATGGGATGGCAGCTTAGGCGTTTTTGTGTGAGTTTATACTTTTTTTAGATCTTGATAACTGCTCAAACAACAGACACTTTTTGAAGAACCCCTGAAGCAGTTACAAATAATTTGTTACCACTTCATTTTATATGAAGCGGAACGTAGGTGGCAGCTGATCTTTCAGTCATACATAATTGATGCTTTTCAGTGTTGTTTGAGAATGTGAATCATCGATATGAAACATTATGGATAACAATTATGGATAACACAGAATAACAATTATGTACTGCTACTTGGAATCCAAGATTCCTGGACTTAAGTCAGTAATCGACCTAAAGCTGACCTGCACGTATATTAAGTTAAAACTATCAAAGAATTTTCAATTACAGTGGCAAAGGCCCCTTGTTCGAATGAGCATTGAATCTCTGACACTTAGCTGTAGTCTCCATAGATTTTCCTGTGTAGTTACTTTAGTGCCCCACTACTTTTACTGGTTCAGCAAAACACCTCTGCATTATACACTAGTATTGCTATGTTATGTCAAACATCAAGAATTCAGTATACAACTTTGTAAAAGCTATTGAATTGACATCAAATGTGACATGTTTTGTGTAGCATAATTTTGCAAGTGACATTTTTCAGGTTTCATTTTTTTCAACCTTCCCACCCGTGACTCCTATTCTGCCAAAGCTGGAATAGATTTGAAAGAAAGAAAGACTTGCATATCTTTAGCGCCTATCACAATCTCAGGACGCCTAACACAATTTACAGCCAATGAAGTACGTTTTATAGTGTAGTCACTGTTGTAATGTAGGAAACGCAGCAACCAATTTGTGAACTGCAAGGTCCCACAAACAGCAATGAGATAAATGACCAGATAATCTGTTTTTTAGTGATGTTGGATGAGGGATATATATTGACCAGGACACCAGGGAGAACTCCCCAGCTCTTCTTCAAAATTAGTGCCATGGGATCTTTTATATCCACCTGAGAGGGCAGACAAAGCCTTGGTTTAACGTCTCATGCGAAAAATGGCACCTCCATCTGTGCAAAGCTCCCTCAGTCCTGCACTGGGTGTGTCAGCCTAAATTATGGGACTTGAACCCACAACCTTATGACTCAGAGGCAAGAGCGCTACCTCCGAGCCACAGCTAACACTGGAATAGTGTCCCTCCCTCCATCCAGCTAAGAACTATCAACTGCCTACGTGCATGAATTTAAAATACCCCTCTGAGTAATCATAAATACAGCAGCAATCCAACAACAAAATGATGCTAAGGAAATCTGATGGGACTATCTGAGACTGCACCACCATAGATTTTCAGTTACTATTTATCCCTCAACAAACATGACTAAAATAGATTATCTGGTCATTTATCACATTGCTGTTTGTGGAACCCTGCTATGCACAAATTAGCAGCCACATTTCTTTAAAGCATTGACTACAGTTTGAAAGTATTTAGTTGGCTGTGAAACACTTTGGGATGTCCTGAGCTTGTGAAAGGCGCTTAGTAAATGCAAGTACTTGTCTTCTTTCTTTTAAATGTTAAAATGTGAAATAATGGCCGGGAAATTGCTCATGAAATAACGGCGAGGCGAAAAGCGAGTTCCGGAGAGCGCACGTGCGCAGTCAACCGCGGAAATCCGGAAATCGCTCTACCATTTTCCCTGCTCGCGTTAAAGCGATCTCGCTGGCTGAATGAATGCACCAGTGTGAACTTGCTGCACCACCCAGCTGGAAACAAACTAATCTCTCCATTTTAAAAAAAAGGAACGCTGGGGAGTTTAGGTCTAAATTAACTTTTAACGGTGTGGTAAGTATTAATGACTGCCAAACAACCTCTCTGGCACTGAAAATTAACTTTAAAAAATGTGGCGTCTCATTCTTCCCGACATTGGGGACATTTTTTTTTAAAATTGAGAAATGTAAAACTTGTTACTTTTTTTACTTATTCTTTCTCTCTCTCTTTTACCTCAGTCTTTTAATCTTACACTCGCTTTATTTTGCTTTCTCTAACTAATTTTATAGAGAATTTACTAATCAACCTGACGCTTCCTTGTTCTTAGTCAGTGTGGCTTGTGAAGGAGGCTTTCACTTCCGGGTTCTGACTTCACGGCTTGTCAGTAATGCTTCAAGCTGATTGGTTGAGGGGAGTGCAAGATCCTTTCCCTGCTCTCACAGCTCAGAGAAGCCCAGGAAAGACCGCTGCACTTCTTGCAGGTCTCCGTTGAAGCAAGTTGGCGTCCAGAAGCCCGGTAAAAATTTGTGGGTGAGTTAGTTACTTACGAGAGGTGGGCGACGTCCGTTTGCCGGTCAGCGCAATTTCTGGGCCATTATATAAAACAAGCAATTTTAAACTGAAAAAAATAAATGTGGAATTGTCCATTTTAAAATCATTGTTGTGAAATGTGAGGTCAATTCCATTCCAATTCTTACCTAAATCTTCCCCTAAACTCACTCTTCCCCACGCCCCCCCCCCCCCCCCAACAACTGATTTTATTTTACTTCTCCCCTCCTTCAAGCTAACCCTCCGTATTCCCCACCCATACATAGCCACCTACTCTATCTTCTGGCCTCCAGATCGCTCAGGTTTCTATCATTGATGGTGTTCTCTTCTACTAGTTCCTCTTCTCCATTTGCTTATCTGCCCCAAGCCCTTCCACTGCCACTTACCACCCCTGCTGCCTTCGACACCATTGACCAATACATCTTCCTCCACAGTCCAGCTCTATGGTACTGCTCATACCTGTCACAATGAGAGGCACTTGGTTCATTTACCATTTTTACTGTACATATTTTTGGCTTTTGTGTTTGAGACTACTTGTAAGTGAGCCCTAGCTCCCATGTTCTTGAGTGTTTTGTCTTGGCTGAACTTCATAATAAATCCAGGGTAATGAACAGAGTATCCTTTTTTAGATTATTTCAACTCCCATGCCTCCACAGGGTCTTCCTTATCTTCAAAAGTGCCACAGTAGCACTAATATTAACCTTATTTTGTGCTTTAACTGACAAAACAATGTGTTAAGCAATAATAGAACAAGTGGATATTAGTGGAAACAAACCATTTATTTACCCAAATATTCACGGGGAATCTAGAAGAGAAAGGTAGTGTGTGCCTCCCTTGCCTTGCCAGCTATTCCTCTTAGATCCTTTGAATGATGGGGGCCAGGCACAAGGGCCAATGTTAACTTCTTCTGGTGTCCCTATGTCTGGGCTCCCTCCCTGAAGCTGGAGGTAAACGAGGCGGGAGAACTGGAACCACCCTCTCCCACCTCATTTCCACAAGCGCCATAGCCTGCATCAACTGTAGGTGCAGAAAGAAGAAGAGAAATAGAAAAAAATATATAGGATAAAAAACATTTAAATGCAACACTATTTTTGTTATACATAATGGGGTTTACCTTTCTTTGTCATGGGTTTTGCAGTTGTACAACGGGAAGCCCTGGAAATCCTTGGGCAATGTGAAGGGGGCATCATGAACCTCTGTCCGTTTTTAATGCTTTGCAGCTGATGAATAGGTAAGCCGCAGAAAAATTGGTCCCATATCCACAAGTTTGATTCTCTTTCATTTCTCAGGGTGTGTAAATTTAGGATTTTTTTTGGTGGTTTTGTGAGAAAAACAAAGCAGAAGGATTGTTGGTCAGAATTATTTTTAGGCAGTTTTTTATCACAAAAAAGTAAGCATTTTAAAGAAAAGTATTTTTCAATGAGATTGGGAGAGAGAAGAAAGTGGAATGCATTTGGTTCCTGGTTATATGCACAGGCCACACCTGCACTAAAGCAGCTGCACGAAACACACTGGAATAAGTTAATGGAAATTTACATTTTCACCTAGCACAATACAATCGCACAGTTCTGCTTTCCCCTAATTTGACGTGAAATTGCTATCAACATCAATGCTGGTGTGACATGAATCTGCTTTTTGCAGAAATGCAAAAACCATGACAAAAAAGTTAAACCTCATTAGCTATGACAAGAATAGTGCTACCATCACATGTTATTTTATTCCCTTTTTTTCCTATTTTCTCCTCTCATTTCTTCATTTCTGCAATATTTTATGGCCAGGCAGCCAAGCTATACCAAGTTCTCTGCCAATGCCACTCTAACTAGTCACCAGGGCATACACAAGAATGGTGCAGGCTGACTTATCCCGCTTTTTCTCCTCTTCTTCCTGTGAAAAAGTGCTTAGGTTTCTTGTGGTGCCTTTTCCTGTTGCCTTGACCAAGATTGGAATTATCTGTAGGAGCCAATGATCAAAGTTTGATAAAGTGCCACATGGTAGGCTTGCTATTAAGATTGCGGCCCATGGAATAAAGGGGGCAGTAGCAACATGGATACAGAATTGGCTAAATGACAGGTGAATGGTTGTTTTTCGAACTGGAGGGAGGTATACAGTGGTGTTCCCCACGGGTCGGTGCTGGGACCACTGCTTTTCTTGATATATATTAATGACTTGGACTTGGGAGTACAGGGCATAATTTCAAAATTTGCAGATGACACAAAACTTGGAAGGGTAGTGAACAGTGAGGAGGATAGTGATAGACTTCAAGGGAATATAGACACTCTGGTGGCATGGGCGGAAACGTGGCAGATGAAGTTTAATGCAGAAAAATGCTAGGTGATGCATTTCGGTAGGAAAAATGAGGAGAGGCAATATAAACTAGAGGGCACAATTCTAAAAGGGGTGGAGGATCAGAGGGATCTGGGAGTATATGTGCAGAAATCATTGAAGGTGGCAGGGCAGGTTGAGAAAGCGATTAAAAAAGCATACGGGGTCCTGGGCTTTATAAATAGATTGTAAACAATTTTACAACACCAAGTTATAGTCCAACAATTTTATTTGAAATTCACAAGCTTTCGGAGGCTTCCTCCTTCCTCAGGTGAATGTTGTGGAAATGAAATCATCGAATCCTTCGCATTTATAAATCACACAACAATGCCTGGTGATTACAGATAGTCTTTCCAACTGCCCGTTGCCACGGCAATCACAGTGTGCAGACAGAGAGGTGTTACCTAAAAGGCCACCGAATATACAAACCACCAAAAAAAAAGAGAGAGAGAGGCAGAAACAAACATAGAAAAGACAGCAAATGACCCGTTATATTAAAAACAGATAACATTTGTTCGCTGGTGGGGTGACGTGTAGCGTGACATGAACCCAAGATCCCGGTTGAGGCCATCCTCATGGGTGCGGAACTTGGCTATCAATTTCTGCTCGACGATTTTGCGTTGTCGTGTGTCTCGAAGGCCGCCTTGGAGTATGCTTACCCGAAGGTCGGTGGCTGAATGTCCTTGACTGCTGAAGTGTTCCCTGACTGGGAGGGAAACCTCCTGTCTGGCGATTGTTGCGCAGTGTCCGTTCATCCGTTGTAGCAGCGTCTGCATGGTCTCGCCAATGTACCATGCTCTGGGGCATCCTTTCCTGCAACGTATGAGGTAGACAACGTTGGCCGAGTCACAGGAGTATGAATCATGCACCTGGTGGGTGGTGTCCTCTCGTGTGATGGTGGTATCTGTGTCGGATGATCTGGCATGTCTTGCAGAGGTTACCGTGGCAGGGTTGTGTGGTGTCGTGGGCGCTGTTGTCCTGAAAGCTGGGTAATTTGCTGCGAACGATGGTCTGTTTGAGGTTGGGTGGCTGTTTAAAGGCGAGTAGTGGAGGTGTGGGGATGGCCATAGCGAGGTGTTCGTTGTCATTGATGACATGTTGAAGGCTGCGGAGAACATGGCGTAGTTTCTCCGCTCCGGGGAAGTACTGGACGACGAAGGGTACTCTGTTGGTTGCGTCCCGTGTTTGTCTTCTGAGGAGGTCTATGCGATTTTTCACTGTGGCCCATCGGAACTGTCGATCGATGAGTCGAGCGTCATATCCCGTTCTTATGAGGGCGTCTTTCAGCGTCTGTAGGTGTCCATCGCGTTCCTCCTCGTCTGAGCAGACCCTGTGTATTCGCAGGGCCTGTCCATATGGGATGGCCTCTTTGACATGGTTAGGGTGGAAGCTGGAAAAGTGGAGCATCGTGAGGTTGTCCGTGGGCTTGCGGTAGAGTGAGGTGCTGAGGTGCCCGTCTTTGATGGAGATTCGTGTGTCCAAGAAAGAAACTGATTCTGAGGAGCAGTCCATGGTGAGCTTGATGGTGGGATGGAACTTGTTGATGTTATCGTGTAGTCTCTTCAGTGATTCCTCGCCGTGGGTCCATAGAAAGAAAATGTCGTCGATGTATCTGGTGTATAGTGTTGGTTGGAGGTCCTGTGCAGTGAAGAAGTCCTGCTCGAACTTGTGCATGAAAATGTTGGCGTAATGGGGTGCGAATTTTGTCCCCATGGCTGTTCCCTGTGTTTGGGTAAAGAACTGGTTATCGAAGGTGAAGACATTGTGATCCAGGATGAAGCGGATGAGTTGTAGGATGGCGTCTGGAGATTGGCTGTTGTTGGTGTTGAGTATTGATGCTGTCGCAGCGATGCCGTCATTGTGGGGGATACTGGTGTAGAGTGCCGAGACGTCCATCGTGGTGAGAAGTGTTCCTGGTTCAACTGGTCCATGGGTACTGAATTTTTGTAGGAAGTCTGTAGTGTCGCGACAGAAGCTGGGGGTTCCCTGTACGATGGGTTTCAGGATGCTCTCGACATATCCAGAGAGGTTCTCATACAGGGTTCCGTTGCCTGATACGATAGGACATCCGGGTGTGTTGGCTTTGTGTATCTTTGGGAGGCAGTAGAAGTCTCCCACGCGGGGAGTATGTGGGATGAGAGCGCGTAGGATGCTTTGAAGGTCTGGATCGAAGGTCTTGATCAGTTTGTTGAGCTGGTGGGTGTGTTCTTTGGTCGGATCTGCGGGTAACCGTCTGTAGTGTTCCTGGTTGTCCAGTTGTCGGTATGCTTCTTTGCAATAGTCCGTTCTGTTCTGTATGACGATGGCTCCTCCTTTGTCTGCTGGTTTGATTACGATGTTGCAGTTGGTCTTGAGAGCGTTGATGGCGTTGCGTTGTGCTCGGGTGACATTCTGGACTATCTTCTGAGTGCGGCTGATGAATCTGGCATTGACGCATTTCCTGACAGCTTGAGCATACATGTCAAGCTAAGGGCAGCGACCCTCCGGAGGAGTCCAGTGTGACTCTTTCCTCTTCGGTTGCTGTACCGCGGATCCCTCTGTCTGCTGTTCCGGATCGTTGATTGTCTCATTGGGTTCGCTGCTGAAATCTTGGGGTTTGCGGAAGTATTTCCGGAGCCTCATTCTCCTGATGAATTCCTCTGTGTCTGCCGCGAGACTAATGGGGTCCATTTTGGTAGTGGGGCAGAAATTGAGCCCTCGGCTGAGAACTTCGATTTCGTCTGGTTGAAGGGTGTGGTCGGACAAATTGACGATAGACTTCCCTGTGGTTGCAACCGTGGTACCGGGGGAAGCTTGGTCGATGCTGGTGGTGATGCCGAGTTTCTCAAGCTTCCTGCTCTTGGTTTTCATGTAGGCAGCGTAGTTCCATTACCTCGTCTGTTTGGCGGTATCTCGTAGCTGGTCTGCTGTGTCCTGAGTACAGGTTGAGAGTATGGACTCTATCTTAGTTTCGAGGTTGCGGCGTCTGCTGTAGAGTTGGTGTATGAGATGGTTGCGGAGTGTGCGAGAGGTACGACGGCAGAGTCTCTCAGCGTAATCCGAGTTGTATGTGGAGGCACAGAGTACAAAAGCAAGGAAGTCATGATGAACCTTTTTAAAACACTGGTTCAGCCACAACTGGAGTAATGTGCCCACTTCTGGACACCGCACTTTAGGAAAGATGTGAAGGCCTTAGAGAGAGTGCAGAGGAGATTTACTAGAATGATTCCAGGGATGAGGGACTTAAATTACGTGGATGGACTGGAGAAGCTGGGATTGTTCTCCTTGGAACAGAGAAGGTTGCGAGGAGATTTGATGGAGGTATTCAAAATCATGAAGGGTCTGGACAGAGTAGATAGAGAGAAACTGTTCCCATTGGCAAAAGGGTCATAAACCAGAGGGCGTAGATTTAAGGTGATAACAAAAGAACCAAAGGCGATATGAGGAAAAACCTTTTTACCTTTTAAGATCTGGAATGCACTGCCTGAGGGGGTGGTGGAGGCAGATTCAATAATGGCCTTCAAAAGGGAACTGGACAAGTACTTGAAACGAAAAAAAAGTGTAGGGCTACAGGGATAGGGCGGGGCACTGGGACTAGCTGGATTGCTCATGCATAGAGCTGGCGCGGACTCGATGGGCCGAATAAGAACATAAGAAATAGGAGCAGGAGTCGGCCAATCGGCCCCTCGAGCCTGCTCCGCCATTCAATAAGATCATGGCTGATCTGATCCTAACCTCAAATTTAAATTCATGTCCAATTTCCTGCCCGCTCCCTGTAACCCCTAATTCCCTTTACTTCTAGGAAACTGTCTATTTCTGATTTAAATTTATTTAATGATGTAGCTTCCACAGCTTCCTGGGGCAGCAAATTCCACAGACCTACTACCCTCTGAGTGAAGAAGTTTCTCCTCATCTCAGTTTTGAAAGAGCAGCCCCTTATTCTAAGATTATGCCCCCTAGTTCTAGTTTCACCCATCCTTGGGAACATCCTTACCGCATCCACCCGATCAAGCCCCTTCACAATCTTATATGTTTCAATAAGATCGCCTCTCATTCTTCTGAACTCCAATGAGTAGAGTCCCAATCCACTCAACCTCTCCTCATATGTCCACCCCCTCATCCCCGGGATTAGCCGAGTGAACCACCTTTGTACTGCCTCGAGAGCAAATATGTCTTTTCTTAAGTATGGACACCAAAACTGTATGCAGTATTCCAGGTGCGGTCTCACCAATATCTTGTATAACTGCAGCAATACCTCCCTGTTTTTATATTCTATCCCCCTAGCAATAAAAGCCAACATTCCGTTGGCCTTCTTGATCACCTGCTGCACCTGCATACTAACTTTTTGATTTTCTTGCACTAGGACCCCCAGATCCCTTTGTACTGCAGTACTTTCCAGTTTCTCGCCATTAAGATGATAACTTGCTCTCTGGTTTTTCCTGCCAAAGTGTATAACCTCACATTTTCCAATATTGTATTGCATCTGCCAAATCTCCGCCCACTCACCCAGCCTGTTTATATCCCCTTGTAGGTTTTTTATGTCCTCTTCACTCTCTGCTTTCCCTCCCATCTTTGTATCATCTGCAAACTTTGATATGTTACACTCGGTCCCCTCCTCCAAATCGTTAATATAGATTGTAAAGAGTTGGGGACCCAGCACCGACCCCTGCGGAACACCACTGGCTACTGGTTGCCAGTCTGAGAATGAACCATTTATCCCAACTCTCTGCTTCCTGTTAGATAACCAATCCTCCACCCATGCCAGAATATCACCCCCAATCCAGTGATTCTTTATCTTGAGCAATAATCTTTTATGTGGCACCTTGTCGAATGCCTTCTGGAAGTCTAAATACACTACGTCCACTGGTTCCCCTCTATCCACCCTGTACGTTATGTCCTCAAAGAACTCAAGCAAATTTGTCAGACATGACTTCCCCTTCATAAAGCCATGCTGACTTTGTCCTATTAAATTATGTTTATCCAAATGTTCCGCTACTGTCTCCTTAATAATCGACTCCAAAATTTTACCCACCACAGATGTTAGGCTAACTGGTCTATAATTTCCAGCCTTCTGCCTACTACCCTTTTTAAATAAGGGTGTTACATTAGCAGTTTTCCAATCTGCCGGGACCTTTGCCGAGTCCAGAGAATTTTGGAAAATTATTACCAAATCATCCACAATCCCTACTGCCACTTCCCTCAAGACCCTAGGATGTAAGCCATCAGGTCCAGGGGATTTATCTGCCTTGAGTCCCATTAATTTACTGAGTACCAATTCCTTAGTGATTTTAATCATATTTAGCTCCTCCCCCCCCCCCCCCCCAGACCCTCCTGTTTGTCCAGTGTTGGGATATTCTTAGTGTCCTCTACCGTAAAATATTTGTTCAGCATTTTTGCCATCTCCATGTTTCCCACCATTAATTTCCCGGTCTCATCCTCTAAGGGACCTACGTTTGCCTTAGCCACCCTTTTTCTTTTTATATAACTATAGAAACTCTTGCTATCTGTTTTTATATTTTTTGCTAATTTACTTTCATAATCTATCTTCCCTTTCTTAATGACCTCCTTCCGTGCTGTAACCTTCTATGATTCTATCAAAACAGCAAAAAGGTTCAGAAAAATGATAACAAAACACTTGCCCAATGAAAATAGGAATTATAAATTAAAGATCAACAGTAACAGATTCAAGTGGAGAACACTTCCAGCAACCCAAATGATTAGCCATTAATATTAATCCTGAGGGCCATCCATGGACAAAAGGTGCACCACCACTACCTTATTTAGGTAAGGAATCTTACAACACCAGGTTATAGTCCAACTATAACCTGGAGTTGGACTATAACCTGGTGTTGTACGATTCCTTACATTTGTCAACCCCAGTCCATCACCGGCATCTCCACATCATGGCACCTTATTTAGGGCCAGAGGCCACTGACATTAATCTTAAGAGATCCCATAGGAAACAACTGTCAACATCTTATTTAGGATAGTTATCCACAGAAACATCTACAATTAAACCAGACATCAAGGGTGTTAATCAGATATTAACACCAGCTCACAAAAGAATGTTAAAAGAAATAACTGATTTAGATGGCTTGATTGAAATTAGATTAGAAGCTGAAGGTGACTTGAGGCAACCTCATGGAGAAATGTACACCCAGGATATAATGAGAGGAAAACATAATTTGCTACATGTATATGATACAGTATGGATATTGTAGACCAGGTTTAGATATTATGGTGCATAATTTTTTATTTATATTACACTGCTTTTATTTTATGGTCTGTCCGTTAATACAGAGAAAACACCATATGTGCAGGAAGTACCTTCAGTTGCTTGAGCTCCAGCTCAGGGTTTCTGAGCTTGAGGAGCGGCTGGAGTCACTGCAAGGCATACGGGAGGCTGAGAATTTCCTGGAGCACACGTTCCAAGAGGTGGTCACCCTGCAGCTACAGAGTTCAGGAGGATAGTAAGTGGGTGGCCATACAGCAAGATAGGAAGAGGCAGGAATCCTCCAGAAATGTGGCACTCTTAAACCAGTTTTCAGTGCTGAATACCAGTGAGGGTGGCAATACCTCAGGGGAGTGCAGTATAGAGCACATCCATGGCACCGTGGGGCAAATGACTGCACAGGGTGCACAACGAAGTGCAGAAATGCAGTGGCCATAGTCAGGGGGATAGACGGGCGTATCTGTAAACACCAACTTGCGTCTCGCATGGTGTGTTGCCTCCCTGGTGCCAGGGTAAAGGATATCACTGAATGGGTGCAGCACATTTTGCGGGGGGAAAGGAAACAGTTGGAAGTCGTGGTCCATGTTGGAACCAATGACATAGGTAGGAAAAGGATTGAGGTTCTACAAACAGAGTTTCAGGAACTAGGGAGGAAGTTGAAGAGCATGACCTCAAAGGTAGTAATCTCTGGATTACTCCCAGTGCCATGTGCTAATGAGTATAGGAGCAATAAGATAAGACAGGTTGACGCGTGGCTGGGGAAAGGGTGCAGGAGGGAGGGCTTCAGATTCCTGAGGCATTGAGACCAGTTCTGGGGCAATAGGGATTTGTACAAGATGGATGGGTTGCACCTCAACAGGGCTGGGACCACAGTCCTCGCAGGGAGGTTAACTGGTGCTGTGGGGGAGGGTTTATACTAATTTGGCAGGGGGAGGGACACCAGGTTGAAGCATTAGAGAGGAGATACAAGGTGCACAGAGGATTGGGGAGACAAACAGCAGAATAAAGAATAGCTCATAAATAGGAGGGATCAGACGGGAGAAATGCAAGGCAGACTAAGATGGATTTGGAGTGCATTTTTGTAAATGCACAGAGCGGTAAATAAGGTTGGTGAGCTGCAGGCACAAGTAGCCACATGGGATTATGTTATATTGTCAATAACAGAAACCTGGCTCAAACAAGGGGAAGATTGGGCATGATCTTATTGAATGGCGGAGCAGGCTCGAGGGGCCGATTCTCCTGCTCCTATTTCTTATGTTCTTATGTTATGTTCTTAATATTCTTGGCTACAATGTATTCAGGAAAATTAGGGAGGGGAACAAAGGAGGTCGGGGGGGTGGCAGTATTGATCAAAGAAACTGTTGCAGCACTAGAAAGGGATGATGTACTTGAGGGTTTAAAGACAGAATCTGTGCTTAGAATTAAGGAACAGTCGAGGAGCTTTTACTCTGCTGGATGTATACTATAAGCCATCAAATAGTGGGAAAGAGATAGAAGAGCAAATTTGCAGGCAAATTACAGAAAGATGCAAGAATTTTGGAGTAGTGATAATGGGGGACTTCAATTATCCTAATATAGACTGGGAAAATAGCAGTGCAAAGGGCAAAGAGGTGGAGAAATTCCTGAAATGTGTATAAGAGAACTTTCTTGATCAGTATGTTTCTAGCCCAATGAGGAAGGAAGCAGTGCTGGATTTAGTTCTGGGGAATGAAGTGGGGCAAGTGGAGTATGTTTCAGTGGGGGAGCATTTGGAGAACAGTGATCATAATATTATTAGGTTTAGAATAGTTATGGAAAAGGACAAGGAAATACTTAACCGTAGGAGGGCTAATTTCAGTGAGTTAAAAAGGGATCTTGCCCAGGTGGATTGGAATCAAAGATTGGCCAGTAAAACAGTAAATGAACAATGGGAGGCCTTCAAAGAGGAAATAGTTTGGATACCGACTCGACACATTCCCACGAGGGGGAAAGGAAGGGCATCCAAAGTGAGAGCTGCCTGGATGACTAAAGATATAGAGATTAAAATGAAACAGAAAAAGGAGGCTTATGATGAATGCCAGGTTCATAATTAATTTAAAAATAAAGCTGAATACAGAAAGTACAGGGGAGAACTGAAAAAGGAAATAAAAGTGGCAGAGAGAATGTATGAGAATAGATTAGTGAGAAACACAAAAAGGAATGCAAAAGTCTTTTATAAACATATATACAGTAAAAGGGTAGTCAAAGGGAGGGTGGGGCCAATTAGGGACCAAAAAGGAAATATTTTTGTGGAGGCAGACGGTGTGGTTGAGGTACTAAATGAGTACTTTGCATCTGTCTTCACTAAAGAAGAGAATGCTACCAATGTCACAGTAAAGAAGGCGTTAGTAGAGAAATTAGATAGGATCAAAATAGATAAAGAGGCAGTACTTAAAAGGTTGACAATAATCCAGCACAAAATTAATTGGCACTTGGAAAAATAGGGGTTAATAAATGAAAGCCAGCACGAATTTGTTAAAGACAAATCGTGTTTGGCTAATTTGACTGAGTTCTTTGATGAAGTAATGGAGAGGGTTGATGTGTATATGGACTTTCATAAGGCGTTTGATAAAGTATCACATAATAGACTTGTTAGCAAAATTGAAGCTTGTAGGATTAAAGGGGCAGTGACTGCATGGATACGAAATTAGTAAAGGGGCAGAGAGTGGTGGTGAACAGTTTTTCAGATTGGAGGGCAGTGTGCAGTGGTGTCCCCCAGATGTTGGGACCACTGCTTTTTTTGATATATATTATTGACGTGGACTTGGGTATACAGGGCATAATTTAAAAGTTTGCAGATGACACTAAACTCGGAAATATAGTAAACAGTGAGGAGGATAGTAACAGACTTCAGGAGGACATAGACAGACTGGTGAAAGGGCAGACAAATGGCAGATGAAATTAAATGCAGAGAAGTGTGAAGTGATTCATTTCAGTAGGAAGATTGAGGAGAGGCAATTTAAACTAAATGGTACAATTTTAAAGGGGATGCAGGAACAGAGAGACGTGCGAGTGTATGTGCACAAGTCTTTGAAGGTGGCAGGACAAGTTGAGAAGGCTGTTAAAAAGGCATATAGGATCCTTGCCTTTAATATTAGAGACATAGAGTACAAAAGCAAGGAAGCTATGCTAAATCTTTATAAAACACTGGAGTATTTTGGCCAATTCTGGGTACCACGCTTTAGGAAGGATGTCAAGGCCTTGGAGAGGGTGCAGAAAAGATTTTCTAGAATGGTACCAGGGATGAAAGACTTCAGTTACATGGGGCGACTAGAGAAACTAGGGTTTTCCTTAGAAAAGAGGAGGTTAAGGGAAAATTTGAAGGGTTTTGATACAGTAAATAAGGATAAACTCTTTCCAGTGGTAGAAGGGTTGGTAACCAGAGGACACAGATTTAAGGTAATTGACAAAAGAACCAGAGACAATATAAGAACATAAGACATAGGAGCAGGAGTAGGCCATACGGCAACCTCGAGCCTGCTCCACCATTCAATGAGATCATTGCTGATCTTCGATCTCAACTCCACTTTCCTGCCCGATCCCCATATCCCTTGATTCCTTAGAGTCCAAAAATCTATCGATCTCAGCCTTGAATCTACTCAAAGACTGAGCATCCACAGCCCTCTGGGGTAGAGAATTCCAAAGATTCACAACCCTCTGAGTGAAGAAATTTCTCCTCCCTCATCTCAGTCCTAAATGACCGACCTGTTATCCTGAGACTGTGTCCTCTAGTTCTAGACTCTCCAGCCAGGGGAAACAGCCTCTTACCATTTACCCTGTCAAGCTCTCTCAGAATCTTATGTTTCAATGAGATCATCTCTCATTCTTCTAAACTCCAGAGATATAGGCCCATTCTACTCAATACTCATAGAACAACCCTCTCATCCCAGGAATCAATCTAGTGAACCTTTGTTGTATTGCCTCTAAGGCAAGTATATCCTTCCTTAGGTAAGGAGACCAAAACTGTACACAGTACTCCAGGTGTGATCTCACCAAAGCCCTGTACAATTGCAGGAAGACTTCCTTACTCTTGTACTCCAACCCCCTTGCAATAAAGGCCAACATACCATTTGCCTTCCTAATTGCTTGCTGTAAACATAGAAACATAGAAAATAGGAGCAAGAGTAGACCATTCGGCCCTTCGGGCCTGTTCCGCCATTCAAAATAATCATGGCTGATCGTCTAACTCAGTACCCTGTTCCCGCTTTTTCCCCATATCCTTTGATCCCTTTAGCATTAAGAAATATATCTATCTGCCTCTTGAATACGTCTAATGACTTGGCCTCCATTGCCTTCTATGGTAGAGAATTCCACAGGTTCACCACCCTCTGAGTGAAGAAATTTCTCCTCATCTCAGTTCTAAATGGCATACCCCGTATCCTGAGACTGTGACCCCTGGTTCTGGGCTCCCCTGCCATCGGGAACATCCTCCCTGCATCTAGTCTGTCTAGTCCTGTTAGAATTTTATATGTTTCAATGAGATCACCTCTCGTTCTTCTAAACTCTAGTAAATGTAGGCCTAGACGACAGTCCTGCCATCCCAGGAAACAGTCTGGTAAACCTTCGTTGCACTCCCTCCATGGCAAGGACCTCCTTCCTCAGATAAGGAGACCAAAACTGCACACAATACTCCAGATGTGGTCTCACAAGGCCGTGTATAACTGCAGTAAGACATCCCTGCTCCTGTACTCAAATCCTCTTGCAATGAAGGCCAACATACCATTCTCCTTCCTAACTGCTTGCTGCACCTGAATGCTCACTTTTAGCGACTGGTGTACAAGGACACCCAGGTCTCGTTGCACCTCCCCTTTTCCCAATCTATCACCATTCAGATAATCTGCCTTTCTGTTTTTACAACCAAAGTGGATAACCTCACATTTATCCACGTTATACTGCATCTGCCATGTTCTTGCCCCCTCACCCAACTTGTCTATAAATGACATTGGAGCCTCCTGGCATCCTCCTCACAGCTCACATTCCACCCCAGCTTTGTGTCATCTGCAAACTTGGAAATGTTACACACCACATCCACTGGTTCTCCCCTATCTATTCTACTGGTTACCTCCTCAAAAAATTCCAGTAGATTTGTTAAGCATGATTTCCCTTTCATAAACCCATGCTGACTTTGTCCAATCCCATTAATGCCTTCCAAGTGTTCTGTTATCACATCCTTTATAATAGACTCTAGCATTTTCCCCACTACTGATGTTAGGCTAACTGGTCTGTAATTCCCTGTTTTTTCTCCCTCCTTTTTTAAATATTGGAGTTACATTTGCCACCCTCCGATCTGTAGGAACTGTTCCAGAGTCTAAAGAATTTTGGAAAATGATCACCAATGCACCCACTATTTCCAGGGCCACTTCATAGAATCATAGAAGTTACAACATGGAAACAGGCCCTTCGGCCCAACATGTCCATGTCGCCCTGTTTATACCACTAAGCTAGTCCCAATTGCCTGCACTTGGCCCATATCCCTCGATACCCATCTTCCCCATGTAACTGTCCAAATGCTTTTTAAAAGACAAAATTGTACCCGCCTCTACTACTGCCTCTGGCAGCTCGTTCCAGACACTCACCACCCTTTGAGTGAAAAAATTGCCCCTCTGGATCCTTTTGTATCTCTCCCCTCTCACCTTAAATCTGTGCCCCCTCGTTATAGACTCCCCTACCTTTGGGAAAAGATTTTGACTATCGACCTTATCTATGCCCCTCATTATTTTATAGACTTCTATAAGATCACCCCTTAACCTCCTACTCTCCAGGGAATAAAGTCCCAGTCTGTCTAACCTCTCCCTGTAAGTCAAACCATCAAGTCCCGGTAGCATCCTAGTAAATCTTTTCTGCACTCTTTCTAGTTTAATAATATCCTTTCTATAATAGGGTGACCAGAACTGTACACAGTACTCCAAGTGTGGCCTCACCAATGCCCTGTACAACTTCAACAAGACATCCCAACTCCTGCATTCAATGTTCTGACCAATGAAACCAAGCATGCTGAATGCCTTCTTCACCACCCTATCCACCTGTGACTCCACTTTCAAGGAGCTATGAATCTGTACTCCTAGATCTCTTTGTTCTATAACTCTCCCCAACGCCCTACCATTAACGGAGTAGGTCCTGGCCCGATTCGATCTACCAAAATGCATCACCTCACATTTATCTAAATTAAACTCCATCTGCCATTCATCGGCCCACTGGCCCAATTTATCAAGATCCCGTTGCAATCCCAGATAACCTTCTTCACTGTCCACAATGCCACCAATCTTGGTGTCATCTGCAAACTTACTAACCATGCCTCCTAAATTCTCATCCAAATCATTAATATAAATAACAAATAACAGCGGACCCAGCACCGATCCCTGAGGCACACCGCTGGACACAGGCATCCAGTTTGAAAAACAACCCTCGACAACCACCCTCTGTCTTCTGTCGTCAAGCCAATTTTGTATCCAATTGGCTACCTCACCTTGGATCCCATGAGATTTAACCTTATGTAACAACCTACCATGCGGTACCTTGTCAAATGCTTTGCTGAAGTCCATGTAGACCACGTCTACTGCACAGCCCTCATCTATCTTCTTGGTTACCCCTTCAAAAAACTCAATCAAATTCGTGAGACATGATTTTCCTCTCACAAAACCATGCTGACTGTTCCTAATTAGTCCCTGCCTCTCCGAATGCCTGTAGATTCTGTCCCTCAGAATACCCTCTAACAACTTACCCACTACAGATGTCAGGCTCACTGGTCTGTAGTTCCCAGGCTTTTCCCTGCCGCCCTTCTTAAACAAAGGCACAACATTTGCTACCCTCCAATCTTCAGGCACCTCACCTGTAGCGGTGGATGATTCAAATATCTCTGCTAGGGGACCCGCAATTTCCTCCCTAACCTCCCATAACGTCCTGGGATACATTTCATCAGGTCCCGGAGATTTATCTACCTTGATGCGCGTTAAGACTTCCAGCACCTCCCTCTCTGTAATATGTACACTCCTCAAGACATCACTATTTATTTCCCCAAGTTCCCTAACATCCATGCCTTTCTCTTTAGTACTCTGGGATGTAGATTATCAGGCCCTGGGGATTTGTCAGCCTTTAGCCCCATTAATTTCCCTAGCACTTTTTTTTACTAATATTGATTTCCTTCAGTTCCTCCGATTCACTAGACCCTTGGTTCCCTAATATTTCCGGGAGGTTATTTGTGTCCTCCTTTGTGAAGACCAAACCAAAGTATGTGTTTAATTGTTCTGCCATTTCTTTGTTCCCCATTAGAATTTCCCTCATTTCTTACTGTAGGGGACCTACATTTGTCTTCACTAATTTTTTTCTCTTGACATATTTATAGAAGCCTTTACAGTCAGTTTTTATGTTCCCTGCTAGTTTACTCTCATACTCTATTTTTCCCCTCTTAATCAATCTCTTTGACCTCCTTTGCTGAATTCTAAACTGCTCCCAATCCTCAGGCTTGCTGCTTTTTCTGGCAATTTTATATGTCTCCTCTTTGGATCTAATACTATCCTTAATTTCTTTTGTAAGCCACGGTTGAGCCAGCTTTCCTGTTTTATTTTTGCGCCAGACAGGAATGAATAGTTGTTGTAATTCCTGCACACGTTCTTTAAATATTAGCCATTGCCTATCCACCGTCATCCCTTTTAGTAAAGTTCCCCAATCTATTCTAGCCAACTCACACCTCATACTTTCATAATTTCCTTTATTTAGATTTACTTGTACTTGCATGTTGACTTTTTGTGCTTCGCGTAACAGGACACCCAAATCTCTCTCTACACCAACATTTAATAGTTTCTCACCATTTAAAAAATATTCAATTTTTCTATTCTTCCGACCAAAGTGAATAACCTCACATTTCCCCATATTATACTCCATCTGCCACCTTCTTGTGCACTCACTTAACCTGTCTATATCCCTTAGAGGAGGCGTTCATGGAGTATATTAGGGACTGTTTCTTAGACCAATACGTCGGGGAACCAACCAGGGAACAGGCCATTTTGGATCTGGTAATAGGTAACGAAACAGGATTAATTAATGATTTCAAAGTAAAGAATCCCTTAGGAAGCTGTGATCATAACATGATAGAATTTCACATCCAGTTTGAGAGCGAGGATCTTCGGTCTGAAACTACTGTTTTAAACTTAAGTAAGGGCAATTACAAAGGAATGAGGGCGGAATTGGCTAAAGTGGACTGGATAAACAGATTAGATGGTATGATGGTGGATAAGCAGTGGCAAAGATTTTAAAAGATATTTTATGACGCTTAACATATCCCCGTGAGGAGGAAAGACTCCACAAAAAGGGTGAACCAACCATGGCTAACTAAGGAAGTCAAGGATGGTGTCAGGTTAAAAGAAAAAGCATACAACATGGCAAAGATTACAGGTAAGCCCAAAGATTGGGAAAACTTTAAAAACCAGCAAAGGATGACTAAAAGAATAATAAAGAGGGAGAAAATAAATTATGAGAGTAAACTAGCAAGAAATATAAAAACTGACAGTAAAAGCTTCTACAAGTATACAAAAAGGAAGAGAGTAGCAAAAGTAAACATTGGTCCCTTAGAGGATGAGACTGGGGAAATAATAATGGAAAACAAGGAAATGGCAGAGGAATTGAACAGATATTTTGTATCTGTCCTCACAGTAGAAGACACTAATAACATAACAATAATAGTAGAAAATCAAGGGGCAAAGGAGAGGGAGGAACTAAAAACAATCACTATCACTAGAGAAAAAGTACTAGGTAAACTAATGGGTCCCCTGGACCTGATGGCTTGCATCCGAGGGTCTGAAAGAAAGTAGCTACAGAGATAGTGGATGCATTGGTTGTAATCTTCCAGAATTCACTAGATTTAAGGAAGGACGTACTTGCATTGGAGGCAATTCAGAGAAGGTTCACTAGGTTGATTGCAGGTATGGAAGGGTTGTCTTATGAGGAAAGATTGAACAGGTTGGGTCTATACTCAGTGGGGTTTAGAAAAAATGAGAGGAGATCTTATTGAAACATACAAGATTCTGAGGGGACTCGATAGGGTAGATGCTGAGAGGATGTTACCCCTCATGGGGGAATCTCAAACTAGGGGGCATAGTCTCAGAATAAGGGGTCGCCCGTTTAAGACGGAAATGAGGAGGAATTTCTTTTCCCAGAGGGTCGTGAATCTTTGGAATTCCTTACCCCAAAAAGCTGTGGAGGCTGAGTCATTGAATACATTCAAGGCTGAGTTAGACAAATTTTTGATCAGCAAGGGAGTCAAAGGATATGGGGAAAGGGCGGGAAAGTGGAGTTGAGGTAAAAATCAGATCCGCCATGATCTCATTAAATGGTGGAGCAGGCTCGAGGGGCCGAGTGGCCTACTCCTGCTCATATCCCCTATGGTCTTTGCAGACTCTTTGTATCCTCCTCACAGCTTACTTTCCCACCTTGCTTTGTATCATCACCAAACTTGGATACATTACTCTCGGTCCCTTTATCTAAGTCATTAATATAGATTGTAAATAGCTGAGGTCCAACCTCTGATCGTTCCAGCACCCCACCAGTTACAACCTGCCAACCTGAAAATGACTCGTTTATTCCTACTCTCTGTTTTCTGCCCATTAACCAATCCTCAACCCATGCTAATATATTACCCCCAACCCCATGAGCCCTTATCTTGTGTAACACCCTTTTATGAGGAGAAGAAATTTTAGGCAGCGAGTCGTTATGATCTGGAATGCACTGCCTGAAAGGGAGTGTGGACGCAGATTCAATAATAACTTTCAAAAGCGAATTGGATAAATACTTAAGATGGAAACATTTGCTGGGCTATGTGGAAAGAGCAGGAGAGTGGGACTAATTGGACAGTTCTTTCAAAGAGCCGGCACAGGCACGATGGGCGGAATGGCCTCCTTGTGTGCTGTATCATTCTATGATTTTATGAATCTAATAATATTTAAGTTACAGTGGAAATTAAATGAGATTTACATCTATTTTCTTTACCAAACCAGAGGTTACAATAAAAATTCAGAAGAAAGGTCAGGCATCTGCTGCAAGATCATGAGGTTAAGTCACATAATGTCTACAATAGACACAGGACAAAAGTGATTCCATTCATGAAACAGTTTAATTTTTTTTTTAAGTACAGTGGAAATATGGGGAGCTGGACAGCCCTTTTAAAAAAAAAATTGAGAAATATTGGCGAACCTTCAGGCCTTATAGTGTGTGACACCACCAACATTGGAGACAAGATGAGGTATATCAGAAAGTAATGGTTGAGCGATCCCAAGCTTGGATTTTAAAATTCTGTTCATTGAAGCAGATAAAGTGTTCCAAACAAGGAAGGTTAAGCCTACAAAGTTTGTGTATGTTTTCAAAACAAGGAAAGCAAACGTAGGTCATTCACATGTTGTTCCCTCTTTTTCTTGGATATATCTTAACTTGATCGTGTCAGTGTTACAAAAGGGACTGATCATGTGCTGCATCTTTCAACAAATGAGTCCATTTTCTACATCTTTTTGAGCAACCTGGAGCAGCTAGTGGAGAATGGGTAACAGTGCATCTCTGACATCGCTACAGTCCTGTGTGAGGGATTTACACAAATGTAAAGTACCATGGAGCCACCCGCTTAAACACCTGAGAGCTGACTTTTTCTCTGAGGCAGTTTCCCTTCCAGTGGAAAATTGAGGTTGGACTTCCACTCACTGCCGTGACCTCAACTCATCTTCCTAGGTTGGGGCTGATTATCTATATTGGGCAGGCTCCCAACGGGATCTCCATCACCAAGAGGATGGAAGGAAGCAAAATTCGGCAGTTCCTGAAGAAGAGGGAACGACAGTTAAATGTACTTATTGAAATATTGAAATAACATCTTCGGAGATTTTCTGCCCATCTAATTGTAGGAAGGGAAATTGGTTGGGAACTGGGCCCCACCTCCCTCCTGTCCTTTACATGCATCAGGGTGGGATGGTCTGTACACAGGCAGCCTACATTCCTGCAGCAAGGGAGGGAGGGAATTGCAGGTCAGCAGTGGTATAGACTGGGATGCAGTGATGGGCTTTCCCATCTGATTTTCCTCCGTTATGGTGATGGAAAATTCAACTGTGGGTCTTCTCATTCCATTCATTCAAAAGCCTGCAGAATTGTAATTACGTTTCGGCTCAATTTAAAATCCTTCTGTCAAAATGTTGCCCACTGTAACACCATTCTTTTTAAGTGAGAGTGGGGGGAGAGATTCAGAGGAAAACAAGAAAGTTACGAGTCCAAAGAAGTCGAGCAGAATTTTTTGACCAAAACAGTAATGTTATGTGGAGTAAGTTACCAGGGCAGATCACTGAAGCAGACAATGTGAAATGGGCTTAAGAGGCAAATGGCGCCTCTCTGGAGATAGAGGGATTGAGTGATATGGTGAGAAGACAGATATGTGGGTTGATCCATCAAAAAGGGTCCTGATTGGTATTTCTGTTCCTAAAAAGTTCTATTTCTAATCACATCACACATCAGTTTTCTGATCTAGAAAAGTAGCATTTCGATGTGAAAATATCAGGAAATATAGTTTATGTCAGAATTGTCTGATGGTTGGGTCTGAATGCTTTTTCTGGGATATTGTAGAAATTAATATTTTTATGCTGCCCTCCTGCATCCAGGTACAAAATATCTAATTCAGGCATTTGTTCATAAATTGCACTGATTGCTCAATTAAAAGACCATATCTGTCAAACACTCTTGGTTTTTGTGGATATCATAATGTACGTACAATTAAAGCTTGAAAAAATAAAGGCCAATAGGCCAATAAAAACAAATTGATGAGTTTTCTGTCACTTGCTTCATTGCTTTTGTAAATGACTTTCATTTTAAAACAACCAGGAAGTGCATAAAAAATCATGTTATTTCTCTTGTTCAATTATATTTCTTTGGGGAGTTTGCAAAATGATGTTGCAAAACCTTTGAGTTTTCTAAAAAAAAAATATGGCTGCAATGTAAAAGTGCAACCATTTTACTAAAACTTCTTAAGCACATTCTGCCTTAATTTTAAACTTTTGCTTTTGTGTTCTTTGGCTGTATACATTTCAGATTATATTTTTTGAAATCTCTTGATAGGAAACCAAAGCTATGTCAAGTATAAGTTACCATTTGGTTGTGTACAGGCACATATTTATACTGAATTTTTAAAAGTAGGCCATAAAAAGAGAATGAAAATGTGTCTCCTTTTTTTTATATCTGAACAGCTTTTCATTTGCAGCTTCATTAATATGACTGCAATTAAAGCTCTCTAGTACTTGTCATATCTACTCTTTAATTATTCTACATTGCCTGTTTTCCTACCTAAGTGCATCAATGCAGTCATAATGTGCATCACTGACTGTAAATGGAAAATCTAAATAAGGGATCTAATGGGTATATTTGGTGCATGTTGACTGAGCAGCTCATAGCACAAAAGAGCACTATAATATGTATTCATTATTACCACATGTTGTAATCAAGCACTCCAGAGGAAAGGGCGTGGGGGTGAAAGTGCCAATACTGAAGGGATTTAGATTTAGATTTTCTTTGTAAAATTATTTACTTTTTGACTCATTGTACAATCTCAATTGTTCGTAAGTATTTGCATTATGAAATAATTAATGTAAACAAATGTGTCCAGTAATTAAAACAAAATGTGATCTTAATTTAATCACAAACTGGTAATGATCATGTGGTTATTTAAGTGTTGGGGATTAATGTTCAAGAATTGCTCACAAAAAGCACTTCTGTGATTTGAAGCACAATAAGTATACATTTCTTATTAAAATTTGTCTATTTAAAACACTTCCAATGGGTGTCCTGGGTGTCTCAATTAATGCCCTGATTCTACTCTGATTTCAGGAGAGTTCCAACGCATGAAGGATAATGTGACATATTTAAGTGCTGAACTCCTGCATCTTTCATTTATAAAAATCTAGTGTCTGAGAAACATCATCATTTAAATGTAGGTAGCCTGGCTGATTGTCCAGATCCACTTTCATCTCTTTACTAAACACTGCTGCACAAATCAGGGTTGGAAGATGTTGGGACATATGAAATAATTCCTGGGAAAAACAAAATTATAATGCAAATAAAAACTTACAAATTTTAAGAACAGGAGCATAGCATTTGTGGTTATTAAGTATGCTTCCTCTGAGTCATTGCTGGGGTACTTTGTTAATATGCATCACTTTGACAGAAAATGTATTTTGAGCAACCAGATAGCTGGAAAGCTACATTGGAGTCTTGACTAGATCTGAGTTTGAATTCTGGTCTTACCATTTGCTCTTTGATCTCCTACAGAAAACCATAGCATGCTTTTAGAGGGCTAACTTGGAGAGAATGCCAAAACAAAAATCACCATGAAGAAAATATTTTAAAGATATCGTGAATAACTAACTATCTGCCACATATTCAGGGAGTAAGAATAAAGTTTACAGAGATGGAAATAAAATTTATGTAATCACTTTTCAGTATCAAAGAATTTGACAGGAAAGTAACACACAAGTGTCACGTATTATGTTTCTATAACATGCATACATGTTTCTGAATATCTAAAGCTCCGGAACATGGCAATTGTTATTGAAATTTTTGATACCGATGCATTTTTTATATAGGTAAGAAGGGGTCAGTGGACTTTAGCAATGAACCCTGCATTAATTCTGTGTGCACAGAAGGAAGAGGGGAACTGAACTCATGGCTACATTTTCCAATGTGTCAGATCAGATCTGGCACAGACTGGGTTTGGAGGTAAAGTATGTCAGCTTGACTAGGATAGTTTTTTTTAAAAAGTGTTATTGTGTGGCATATGTGAAAAAATAGAGCTGTATATCTGTCTCTGTGCAGTGGAGCAGAATCCACAACAAAGTAATCACTATCGCAAGAAGCAGATATTGCTGAAGCTTCAAAAGCATATTTACACTATAAAGGGGTTTTTCTAACAAATGGTAGCAGCTTGATATTTAATGTATGATTAACACAGTAAGATTAATTCAAACTATTAATATATAAACCAAAGATGCTATCTGTACATGTCACTGAATTAGTCACATATTAATAGAGCTATTTCTTAACGTAGAGAGACAAAAATAGAAGTTGCAGGAGATGAGAAGGATGACAAAAAAGGACGAAGTTTTTAAAACATATTAAAAATATAGGCAAGTTTTCGATCAGCAGGTAACAAGACAACCTACTGGAATTCATTGGAATGCCAAGGTTCTGAGAACACGAATGTCTTTTGAGAAATCTAAATAGGATTCTACTGCTGAATGAGCCGAAGTGCAATATGCAATGTGTCTACCATGCTTTGTACATGTGTATCAATAATTTAATTTGCTTGGATGAGGCAAATAAAACCACTATCAGCTCAGAACAGGTGGCTGGACCATAATAACTCCTCAACGAATGAATTTTATCAAAAGCCTCTTCGATTACCTTCACACCGAATGAGAGTCGTCTTGAAAATATTGTGGGTAACTTAGAATCATAGAAAGCTTACAGCACGGAAGGAGGCCATTCGGCCCATCGAGTCCGCGCTGGCTCTATGCAAGAGCAATCCAGCTAGTCCCACTCGCCCACCCTGTCCCCGTAGCCCTGCAATTTTTTTCCTTTCAAGTACTTGTCCAGTTCCCTTTTGAAGGCCATGATTGAATCTGTCTCCATCACCCCCTCAGGCAGTGCATTCCAGATCCTAACCACTCGCTGTGTTTTTTAAAAAAAAGTTTCCCTCATGTCACCTTTTGGTTCTTTTGCCAATCACCTTAAATCTATGCCCTCTGGTTTTTGACCTTTCCGCCAATGGGAACAGTTTCTCTCTATCTACTCTATCTGGACCCTTCATGATTTTGAATACTTGGAGCTGTAACTATGACTTCTGTGTTTCTTGAGTATGAACAAAAAGATATCTGTAAACCAGTTTATGTGTTATAAATAACTAGACTGTAGCAAACATATCAGAATTCTTTACAATATCTATATCCCATTTTCATTGGATTTTTAGTGACCCACCTCTAAAGGGGCTTACTAATAACCTTGTCTGTGGTGAGTGAATATACATGTCCCAGAAACGTGTATGCTGCCTGTTGTTTGAATAGAGAAGCCCAGAAGGATCAAATTGCGTAAATTTATTAGTTACTATGTGGCGTTGAAACCATCTAAACAGTTTTCAATTATTTTTCATACACCCGAAAACCGGTCTAAGGCTGTAACTGGTTCATAACTTCCAGTTGTTGTGCCATTCGACCAAGTCACCCAATCCTATTCTCCTCTCTTATGTATGGCCCCTGTTATCCATGTTATTTATTGTAAATGATTATTGGTATCCAGGTTTACGCATATAATTAGACTACAACCCCCACCATGCACAACAGACTTCACTGAAGCATATGATAGTTAGAAGTCATAAAAATTCCTCCTCACTCATTTTGCCTTCTACATACACCAAAAAAAGGCATCAGCCAAACAGTCATGTAAAGTCCCCCAGCTTGGACTGTGGATAAGGCCTGTTCTGGGTTGCCTCCTTGGTGCTTTTTCTTGCATCAACAGTAAAAGTATTGGTACTCCACACGAGGAGGAAAAAAAAAATTCAGATGTTATCTGAGATGTCCTTTTCCACATCTTCTCATGTGAGTTGTTAGTAACATAAGCCCCGAGTTTAACCTAACCTAGCTTGCCCGGGTTTGTGTCTGATGCCTGATTTACACCCCGCTTGATGTTACACTCCATTGAAGGTGTAAATCCGGCATCAGAACCGATCCCACTGGATGGATTATGTTAAAATCTGGGCTTCAATCACTGCAGATTTCTTTGTGAAAATTTTTGCCGTTCATTTCTGGAGAAAGGCAGGTCTTTGAGGCAAAAGGGGTTCTTCACATTTGGGAAGCCTGTAGGCAGCCAAAAAGAAGTCTCCTTCTGCAGTACTTCTCACATCTGTGTTAACTGTCTTTAGATAGTGGCAAACTTGCCAGTAGGCGGAAGAATCAGATGCTCTGTGGATAAGTGGAATCTTGTCCTGCAGATCTAAAGCTGAGATTGCCATGGAAGGATTGCTCCTATAATTTTCATGGAAGCTTTCTGTAGTTCAGGGGAGTAACTTTTATTGAGGTTAATTGAAGACTGCTCCGCTCACAAAGCCTTCAATTTCTATCTCAATTCATAGAAAAGGTTCCCTTACAGAAAAAACTCCCAGTACTATTTCTATCATCTATTATCCTTAAGAGAGCTGGCAGTTTCTGATTCTCTCTGAGCCTGAGTTTTTAAAAGTTTCATCCTTAAGGAGAAAATGAAGATGTTAATGTTAACATACATTAATTAGGTGGTATATCTGGGAGACTGATCGGAGCTGTAGAAGAATAAGACCTCATTTACACCACGAATGTAGTGACTACTTCTCACTGTTGTAATGAAAATGCAGCCAAAGATGAATGTTTTGTGTGTATATGAGAACATTTGCATCATGTATATTTGAGGTTCAAAGCATTGGGATTAAACTATTAGCACCAAGTATTCCCATTTGTGTCCTTGATGGCAACTTTTCCTCAATAACACTTGTGACTTACTTGCTATTCCCATGTTCTGTGGATAATCTACAAATTCTCATGTACAAAATTCCTCAATACGTGGGACTCGCAAGTAAATTGTTAGTTTTGGCAATGCTGCAACTGCAATACCTTCATGCGTACCCTTAATTAGACACTTAGGCATGTCCAGAATCATACTAAAACTTCTGCCAAGACCCTATTCCAAAAGGTTCTAAATCTTTCCTGAGAAACGTGACAAATCAATTTCTTCTGTTTTTCAAACACTGTAATATAATGACTCAGTTTACATTGAATTGTGTTGTTGAGACATTGTCACAATGAAAACGATGCGTAGGAGTTCTGAATGTTCTCCGTCCCTAATGCTCAAGACACCTGCCCCTTCACTGGTGCCTCTTCAAAAAATTGTTTCTACCAACGGGCCTCATTCATAACAGAGGACGTGGAGCTGGGCTGATCAGATAGTGAACCTGTATGAATTTATTCAGTTGGACCCTCCTGTACAAAAGCCAAGAAATAATAACTAAAACAAAAGCAATATACTGCAGATGCTGGAAATCTGAAATAAAAACAGAAAATGCTGGAAATACTCAGCAGGTCAGGCAGCATCTGTGGAGAGAGAAACAGACTTAATGTTTCAGATCGATGACCTTTCATCAGAACTGGAAAAAGTAAAGATTTAACAATTTTTAAGTAATGACAGAGCCTGGGAAAGGGGGAGGTGGGAGGAGAGGGGAGGGGAGGAAAGAAAAGAACAAAATGGAAGGTCTGTGATAGGGTGGAGGGCAGGAGTGATGAAATAACAAAAGGGACGATGATGCGAGACAAAGTGGGTGGTAAACGGTCCCCGGCTGCGGCCCTCTACCGCTGGCTTTCCTGCCTGGCAGCCGGCCATCCTGTCAAATTGGCTGGCTGCCGGGCGGGGAAAAAAGGGGGAAAAAATGATAATCAGGTTCTCCCACTAAATTCAGCAGGACCTCTGAGTTCCCAGCATTTCCAGGTTTCCCCCACCCCGCCAACACGTGCCCCTGCTCCCTCCTTGTAAACATCAAATACTAGGAGTTTCTCTGCAGTACTGGCTGAGGAGCTGGGATATATAATGCCAGCACTGGTGGGAGGATGTAATTGTAGCGTGACAAGTTTACCGAGGCAGTGTCCATTATATATGTGGACATGGAAATTTATAATGAAACAAGTTGGCAAGAAGTGTCTACAGATTTTTTATATATATATATATATATATATATATACACACACAGAGATTGTATATCATGCAATGTTCACAACTATCATTTCTTCAGGCTATATTTTATGGCATACCTGCTTCCAAACTTAGAATATACTAGCATGTTCAGGACTGGAGCACTTCATAGAAAAACACGTTTAATTTAAAACATCACCCTCTCCACAAACATAGAAATTTTTTCAACAAAAACAGAGAAGGCTGAAAAGATGGGTTAGCCTTTAGATTGGAGCTTTTCATCAGAAAATATATACTTCTCATGATCTTTAATCTAAATTCACCAGAGGGACCCTGGATCGGTTTGGAAAAATGACAGCAGAGCACACGCTTTCACTAGAGAAATTAAAACTAAATTAAATTTTCTGTAAAACTTTTGGGCTCCCTGTCAATCTAAAACAAGTGCTGTTTGCACCGAGTTCATCATTTAGTTAGTAGTGAAATAACTCCAACTTCGAAGTTTTTTTTTTCTCTCTGGTGTTGATATCCTTTCTCTTCACAGATATAAAGTATTTAAGATAATGCAAAGAACTTATTAAATCACCATCTCTGTGCATCTGTTGTTTTGAAAGCATCAATAAAAATTGAAGAAAAAAAACCCATTGTTGATTCAATAGCAACAAATGTAAGAAAAATCAGCTGGACAATACCTGACCATTCTTGTGAAATATTAACTCCGATTTTAACTTGTGGCAGGAATCAGATGGGCGGGGAGCACAGCGAGCAGCAAGCCTCCATAATGTCACCAGCGTGAGGCCCGGGCGATTTTAACATTATTTTCAATGCCTATTTTCGCGGTGCAATTTCTAGCGGGCCTCCCGAGACCTATTTAAAGTGAGAATGGACCGCTCATCCTTAATTCCCTGACACCAGATTTCTTTGCAACTTTCTGGAGAGAATTATCTTCATGGTAATGAGTCGCAGGGCTGCCAACAGTTTTTCCGATATTTCCTTGGAGGTCCTCAGGGAGGAGGTATGGGGAAGGAGGGTAGCTACTGTTCCCCAGCATCCCCACGGTGACTACCCAGCAGACCTGGACAGAGGTGGCTGAGAGGATCAATACCAGCAGTGTGACCCCCTAGAACCTGACTTTGGTGTAGGAAGAGATTCAATGACCTCACGAGTAGCAAGGGTGAGTACAGCTCTTCATCTCTCTATTCCTCTCAACAACACCTACCAAAACTCCTTTCACTCCCTCCCCCACCGCTCTCAACAATTGCCTCCCCTCCATTTCATCCTTCAACATACAATCACAAGGGCACACCTCTCTCATTCCAAACACACTCACTTCTTCTTTTCCTGTCTTTGCACTACTCGCTAACGGCATTCCCTTCTCACATCCTAAAACTTGCAGAACCCAGCGACTCTTTCCTCACTTCACACTCCACACACTTGGTTTTACATTCAATACCTCCACATCCTCATTCCATCTTGCTTCTTCTCCAGCTCTTAGAACATGCACTTTTTGCACAAACCCTATTCTCCACTTAACTTTTTGCTAATCAGCCACGCCCTTTCTGCAGGGCAAAACAGCACATAATGCCAGAGAGAACTGCAAGACGGGGAAAGGGGCACCTAACATCATAGCCCTCACCTAAATGGGGCAAGAAGCCCTGGAGATAGTGACCCAGATCATCGGCGAAGGCAAAGCTGGTGTCTTACCTGAGCAGAATGCCTGCATATTACTTCTGAACCTTAATTCGCCTCAGCAAATATTCAGCAAGCTTCATGGTTTCAAGCTTTATTCTGAAGACTCTCACCTGCTAAGGTCCAGCTTCTCAGTGCCATTCTAGCTCTTGTCCCTTTTCTCTTTCCTCTCGGTCTTCTCAGCAGCAAGAGCTTCCTGAAGAAGACACCAAAGTAGGAAGACCATCCTCCTGAAGATGCACCATTACACACTCCGTCCCTTCCAAGCACCAGTACAGAAGTTGGCACACCGCTTGGGTTAGATAGTGAGCCAGAGGGGTCTGAGTGTGGTGAAACACCCAGAACAAGTGAGCAGCAGCAGGTATTGGGACAGGGAATGTACAGGAGACAGTCTCACTGCAGGGCGAGGTCCTCTCCCAGCTCTGCTGTTATTTTTTTTATTCGTTCATGGGATGTGGGCGTCGCTGCCAAGACCAACATTTATTGCCCATCCCTAGTTGCCCTTGAGAAGGTGGCAACGAGCCGCCTTCTTGAACCACTGCAGTCCGTGTGATGAAGGTTGCTGTTAAGTAGGGAGTTCCAGGATTTTGACCCAGCGACAATGAAGGAACGGCGATATATTTCCAAGTCGGGATGGTGTGTGACTTTGACGGGAACGTGCAGGTGGTGTTGTTCCCATGTGCCTGCTGCTCTTGTCCTTCCAGGTGGTAGAGGTCACGAGTTTGGGAGGTGCTGTCGAAGAATCCTTGGCGAGTTGCTGCAGTGCATCCTGTGGATGGTGCACACTGCAGCCACAGTGCGCCAGCAGTGAAGGGAGTGAATGTTTAGGGTGGTGGATGGGGTGCCAATCAAGCGGGCTGCTTTGTCCTGGATGGTGTTGAGCTTTTTGAGTGTTGTTGGAGATGCACTCATCCAGGCAAGTTGAGAGTATTCCATCACACTCCTGACTTGTGCCTTGTAGATGGTGGAAAGGCTTTGGGGAGTCAGGAGGTGAGTCACTCGCCACAGAATACCCAGCCTCTGACCTGCTCTTGTAGCCGCAGTGTTTATGTGGCTGGTCCAGTTAAGTTTCTGGTCAATGGTGACCCCCAGGATGTTGATGGTGGGGGATTTAACGATGGTAATGCTGTTGAATGTAATGGGGCGGTGGTTAGACTCTCTCTTGTTGGAGATGGTCATTGCCTGGCACTTGTCTGGCGTGAATGTTACTTGCCACTTATGAGCCCAAGCCTGGATGTTGTCCAGGTCTTGCTGCATGCGGGCACGGACTGCTTCATTATCCAAGGGGTTGTGAATGGAACTGAACACTGTGCAATCATCAGCGAACATCCCCATTTCTGACCTTATGATGGAGGGAAGGTCATTGATGAAGCAGCTGAAGATGGTTGGCCTAGGACACTGCCCTGAGGAACTCCTGCAGCGATGCCCTGGGGCTAAGATGATTGGCCTCCAACAACCATTACCATCTACCTTTGTGCAAGGTATGACTCCAGCCACTGGGGAGTTTTCCCCCTGATTCCCATTGACTTCAATTTTACTAGGGCTCCTTGGTGCCACACTCAGTCAAATGCTACCTTGATGTCAAGGGCAGTCACTCTCACCTCACCTGTGGAATTCAGCTCTTTTGTCCATGTTTGGACCAAGGCTGTAATGAGGTATGGAGTCAAATGGTCCTGGCGGAACCCAAACTGAGCATCGGTGAGCAAGTGCCGCTTGATAGCACTGTCGACGACACCTTCCATCACTTTGCTGATGATTGAGAGTAGACTGATGGGGCGGTAATTGGCCGGATTGGATTTGTCCTGCTTTTTGTGGACAGGACATACCTGGGCAATTTTCCACTTTGTTGGGTAGATGCCAGTGTTTTAGCTTTACTGGAACAGTTTGGCTAGAGGCGCAGCTAGTTCCGGAGCACAAGTCTTCAGCATTACAGCCGGGATGTTGTCAGAGCCCGTCGCCTTTGCTGTATCCAGTGCACTCAGCCATTTCTTGATATCACGTGGAGTGAATCGAATTGGCTGAAGGCTGGCTTCTGTGATAGTGGGAATATCGAGAGGAGGCCGAGATGGATCATCCACTCGGCACTTCTGGCTGAAAATGGCTGCAAACGCTTCAGCCTTGTTTTTTGCATTCACGTGCTGGACTCTGCCATCATTGAGGATGGGGATGTTTACGGAGCCTCCTCCTCCCGTTAGTTGTTTAATTGTCCACTACCATTCACGACTGGATGTGGCAGAACTGCAGAGCTTTGATCTGATCCGTTGGTTGTGGAATCGTTTAACTCTGTCTATAGCATGTTGCTTCCGCTGTTTAGCGTGCATGTAGTTCTGAGTTGTAGCTTCACCAGGTTGGCTTTTCTTTTTTAGGTACGCCTGGTGCTGCTCCTGGCATGCTCTTCTATACTCCTCATTGAACCAGGGTTGATCCCCTGGCTTGTTGGCATATTCCCAGGCCATGAGGTTACAGATTGTGCTGGAATACAATTCTGCTGCTGCTGATGGCCCACAGCACCTCATGGATGCCCAGTTTTGAGCTGCAAGGTCTGTTCTGAATCTATCCCATTTAGCACAGTGATAATGCCACACAGCACGTTGGATGGTGTCCTCAGTGCGAAGACGGGACTTCGTCTCCATGAGGACTGTGCGGTGGTCACTCCTACCAATACTGTCATGGACAGATGCATCTGCGACAGGTAGATTGACGAGGATGAGGTCAAGTAGGCTTTTCCCTCGTGTTGGTTCTCTCACCAACTGCCACAGGCCCAGTCTGGCAGCTATGTCCTTCAGAGCTCGGTCAGTAGTGGTGCTACCGAGCCATTCTTGGTGATGGACATTGAAGTCCCCCACCCAGAGTATATTCTGTGCCCTTGCTACCCTCAGTGCTTCCTCCAGGTGGTGCTCAACGGGGAGGAGGACTGATTCATCAGCTGAGGGAGGGCAGTAGTTAATAATCAGCAGGAGGTTTCCTTGCCCATGTTTGACCTGATTCCATGAGATTTAGACAGGCTGGGTGAGTGGGCGGAGATTTGGCAGATGCAATATAATATTGGAAAATGTGAGGTTATGCACTTTGGCAGGAAAAATCAGAGAGCAAGTTATTTTCTTAATGGCGAGAGACTGGAAAGTACTGCAGTACAAAGGGATCTGGGGGTCCTAGTGCAAGAAAATCAAAAAGTTGGTATGCAGGTGCAGCAGGTGATCAAGAAAGCCAACGGAATGTTGGCTTTTATTGCTAGGGGGATAGAATATAAAAACAAGGAGGTATTGCTGCAGTTATATAAGGTATTGGTGAGACCGCACCTGGAATACTGCATACAGTTTTGGTCTCCATACTTAAGAAAAGACATACTTGCTCTCGAGGCAGTACAAAGAAGGTTCACTCGGTTAATCCCGGGGATGAGGGGGCGGACATATGAGGAGAGGTTGAGTAGATTGGGACTCTACTCATTGGAGTTCAGAAGAATGAGAGGCGATCTTATTGAAACATATAAGATTGTGAAGGGTCTTGATCGGGTGGATGCAGTAAGGATGTTCCCAAAGATGGGTGAAACTAGAACTAGGGGGCATAATCTTAGAATAAGGGGCTGCTCTTTCAAAACTGAGATGAGGAGAAACTTCTTCACTCAGAGGGTGGTAGGTCTGTGGAATTTGCTGCCCCAGGAAGCTGTGGAAGCTACATCATTAGATAAATTTAAAACAGAAATAGACAGTTTCCTAGAAGTAAAGGGAATTAGGGGTTATGGGGAGCGGGCAGGAAATTGGACATGAAGCTGAGTTCGGATCGGTCAATGCCCTGTGGGTGGCGGAGAGGGCCCAGGGGCTATGTGGCCGGGTCCTGCTCCGACTTCTTGTGTTCTTTAGATTTGTGGTTGGGATCAGATCAGCCATGATCTTATTGAATGGCGGAGCAGGCTCGAGGGGCAGATTGGCCTACTCCTGCTCCAATTTCTTATGTTCTTATGTTCTTATTTTATGGGGTCTGGAGTCAATGTTGAGGACTCTCAGGGCCCCTCCCTCCTGACTGTATATCACTGTACTGCCACCTCTGGTGGGTCTGTCCTGCTGGTGGGACAGGACATACCCAGGGAAGGTGTTGGAAGAGTCTGGGACGTTGGCTGAAAGGTATGATTCTGTGAGTATGGCTATGTCGGGCTGTTGCTTGACTAGTCTGTGGGACAGCTCTCCCAATTTTGGCACAAGTCCCCAGATGTTAGTGAGGAGGACTTTGCAGGGTCGACTTTGTCGTGTCCGGTGCCTAGTGGCCTGATGCTGGGTGGTCCGTCCGGTTTTATTCTTATTATGACTTTTCGTAGCGAGATTGTACAACTGAGTGGCTTGCTAGGCCATTTCAGAGGGCGATTAAGAATCAACCACATTGCTGTGGGTCTGGAGTCACATGTAGGCCAGACCGGGTAAGGACGGCAGGTTTCCTTCCCTAAAGGACATTAGTGAACCAGATGGGTTTTACCACTGTTATACCAGTTGGCGGAAGGCCTGCCCCAACGAGTTTCAGTACTATGGCTGAAAGAATGGCAGAGCCTGCTTCCAGCCTGTGTGGTGTCACCTCATGTGTCATTAGCACTCTGCAGTCTACCTTGGACAGTATGATCACCTCCAGGGATGCTGCAGCCGGGCCTTCACAAGATGCGTCAGTGTTAACAGCATTTGCAGCTTAGGTGGAAGCTCAAACAGCTGCCATGCAGGTTCTGGGCTCCACTTCAAGAGGTGTTCACCTGAGACAGATTGGGGACTGAATAGATAGGCGCTTTCAAGGAGTCACATCAGTACTCGTTGCCCTCTCTCAGGATGTTAGCACGTCTGCTCCTTTGCCACCCCCTCAACCAATACCCATCTAAACAACCAAGGTGCAGTAGTCTGCAACTGGGCCCTCAGGCTCGAACATCTCAAGGGTGCCAACAAGAGCAACAGCAGTTTTCCACCAGCTTTGCTGTGGCCACTAGGGGAGCATCTTGCAGGAGTAATAGAGTTAGGAAACCTTCTTGTAAGAAAGGCACCCTGGGTTGAAATTGATAATTGACAATGGGGGTGATTTTAAACCCCAAGAATGGGTGAGTTGGGGGTGGGTGGGAGTTGAAAATAGTTGTTTTTCGGGTCGCGGCCGCAACCCGGCTTTATTTCCTGGTTTAACTTTGGCACGTAAAAGTACAGGCTTCCCACTGGGAATGCAAAGTCTGAAATTTTGTGGTTGCGACCCAAAAAAAAAGTATATTCAACTCCCACCCGCCCCCAACCCACCTGTTCTTGGGTTTTACAATCAGTCCCAATGGGTGAGAAATGAATGAAAGGCAATTACTGTGATGGGAATTAAATTCATCACCTTTACCACATTTCGCACTTTGGTCTGCGATGTAGTTTTTTAGCAGCTTCTGAGTCTTCAATGTCAGAATGTCATCGATTATAGAAGTTGACTGGTTTCAGTGTTCTTTAGCGTAGGATTAAGGGAGTCGCGAAGGATGTATCAAGGGATGCGGAAGGGCTTTGTGTAAGGTTTCAGGGCAGGGGAATGAGCAGGTCACTGGAATTGCTAAGCAATTAACTCATTCCTCACATGTATTGCTGCAAGGTGTTAAGGTGGCCCTCCTTCTTCTGCTGACTCCTCGCCTAATGACCAATGAGGACTGCTGCTGTTGCTGTGCCTCCTTCAAATGCAGTCCTCTCTGTATGGCTAGGTTATTTTCAAGGGACCAAGTTTATGGCAGGGACTGAAAGTGATAGCTTTGATCTTCCTGAGGTTCAGTTGGAGGAAATTTTTACTCATCATGACTTCATGTGGAACATGAGTACCATCGGGCTAACTGCATCACATTCAATTCTTGTCATACTCGATGTATAATTTCCATACAAGCATTCTGTGTCATCGTCATATCCTTCACAATTGAGATGGCTTTTGCATGCATCATCAATTCAAAAACATATCGCTGACTATTCTATGGAATGACAGTGACAGAAATACTAATTTATGCGGTGCAAACACGGAATAGTAAGTATGTCTGGGCCATGTCTGAAGAATGAATAGCAGTATTCCCAGGGAGCGTGGTAGCATATTCACTATTATTTTCTGCCTTTTCTTCTAAAGACATTGACTCCTTGCTCGGGTACACTTTGCTTTCTTATGTATTGCAAGAGGCCATTTTTCAAATGTGAGAATACTGTTGAACCTTGTTAGCTGAGCAAAATCCTGTCCTTGCCCAATGTCTGCACACAAATGCTTCCAGTAGGAGTCACTGGATAGCAATCAGAATTAAGAACTTTGGCCAATGTTACTCTCCCAAGACCATGGGTGCAGGGGCCAATTTTAGAACATGCACACGCTCAGCACAGGCTAGGGATCAAACCTGTGATTTCCTGGTATGTATAACTCAGCTGTTCACTCATTTAACTAGCTAAGCCATCAGGGAAGCCCAGTTCATCACTGTTCAATGATTGTTAAATAGGCATTGTACTCGGACCAAGCTACGCTATGGCGACTGTTTATTTTAGTGAAGACGAGGTTAAATAACTTAGATACAATGAGGACAGCAAGCAATTATTTATGCTTTTGAGCAATGCATTGCTTTATCTGGCTGTTTTCCAGCCAGAAGGTTTTTAATAACCTTCCTATGAACAATGTGTAATGTATTGGTTTGGATTGGAAACTTTTATTGCGGCTTTATTAGAATTGACAAATTTATTACAAAAGGTTTAGATTTCACTTGACTAAGAACACATTTTTCATTTCTATGATACTGGGTTTCCTGTTGCTTAACACATTATCTAGTCCTCGTAGTTAAAGTCTGAAAGTTTTCAATATTTAAGACTGCTGTAAATTGTTATCAAATCCTCTGTGGAATGCGTTGATCTTATCTGGCAGCTAGCTGATGGAAGTGAGATTGAAGAGATATTCATGCAGTCTTGATCTGAATTTTTTTAGTGGTCTGTGTGTAGCTTACGACTGATTTATTGTTTGGAGGAGCAGTTGGTATATGTATCAAGTGCCTCGCAACAATTTGGTTTGAATGTAATCTGTAGACATTTTCTGTATAATGTATTTCTGCCAGTTGAGGTTTCTTTCTTACTGTATTACTCACTATTTACAAGCCTGAAGCCATTGCTGTCTCCACTTACTCAGAGAGGCTTGTGTTTGAGATAGTTCTGTACTGTTTGCATCATGCTCAATTGATTGCTTAGCCAAGGATGAAGCCAAAAGAGACTTAGTTAACTCAATGCTAAACATGTCCAACCAACGCAAAGCGTCAATCAGCAATGCCAATAGAATTGAACCGTAAACCAAAACAGTAGAATACAAGTCAAAGGAGGTCGTGACTAAACTGTTTATTGCTTTGGTAAGACTATACCTTAAGCACTGCACCCAGTTCTGGTTGCCAAAACACAGGGGAGACATTAAAGTGCTAGAGACAGTTCAGAAAAGAGCCACGAAGCTCATCCTTAATATCAGGGTTCTGAGTTTAAAGGAAAGATTGGCAAAACGGGAACTCTTCACCCTGGAAAGAAAGCAACTTGCTCTTTCAACACCATTTGTGAAGTACGTGTGTTTTTTTTTTGATGTGCATACTTTATTTTATCTGTAGTAGAGGCGGGTACAATTTTGTCTTTAAAAAGCATTTGGACAGTTACATGGGTAAGATGGGTATAGAGGGATATGGGCCAAGTGCAGGCAATTGGGACTAGCTTAGTGGTATAAACTGGGTGACATGGACATGTTGGGCCGAAGGGCCTGTTTCCATGTTGTAACTTCTATGACTCTATTGTTCTCTCAACATAATTATTTGTCCAGCTCGTGCTGTAATTTCTGAGGTGCCTCCTCCATTGCCCTTTATTGGTGTCATCCGCAAATTTGACCACTTTGCACTGAGGTTCTGAATCCAAGTCGTTCATGTACAGATATGTAAGACAGTTATGGGGATGGAAAGGCTAGATCGAGAATATTACTTTCAAGTTAAATTGTGAGAGTAGGACAAAAGGACACAGGTTTAACCTAATAAAAGGGAATTTTGGACTTATGAGTTTTGGACTTGAGTTGTGGAGATGAAAATCCTGGAATGATTTAAGAAACAACTGGATGCTGAAATAGGGGGAATTTAGGATCCCTTTGGATGGATGGATAAGTTAAGGTGGGCCAAATGGCCTGCCTAATTCATAATTATTTTGTGAACTGAGAGATTCCCAAAACTCTACCAATACTATTTTTAAGCACTAATCGGGAATATCCCAGAGTGACTGACTCTCAAACATTCCTTCCTCCTTTATCCTCTGATGACATGACCAAGATTAGGAAACCACCATTTCATCACTGCGCTGCCAAGTTAACTGCTTTAAAAGAAATGGAGGTGTGCCCATTCAGGTAAACATCGGAAGCTACTAATTCTTGCTTGAAATGCATTAAAGTTTTGTAATCAGAGCAATTCTAAACAGGCTTAATTAGCTAAGTTTTTAATTTTTGCTATTAGACTGGTGCAAGTGCATTGGCAATTTAAAATAAAAGTTTGAGCTAAAAGGCAATTGCTATTTGCAAAATGAACTGTAATTGGTAGATTAAATTGAAAGCTGATCATTTATTTTATCACATAGTGATAACTTGATTATGGAAAATACATAGAGGAAGTTATTTTTTCAGGTTTATATAACTTTAGCCTGGGTTATAACATGTTACTCTCTTTGTATTTTCGAGCATATTTAGGTAAAGCATCATGCAATAGAGTGCAGTAAAAATGCTTGTATGTTTCAAGTAGATGCATCCAGTGTGAGGTGACTGGATTTTTTTTAAGAGATTGTTTTGCATTTGTAACAAGGTATATAATGTCTGGTGGGTTATATATACCGATCTCCAGTGGTATTGCTTATGGTGAGTTCGAAGTTCACACTCTCCTCCTCTCTTGCTTCACCTTTTAGTCACTCTCCTTCAATTCTCACACCTTTGCTCTTCTCCTTTAGTACTCATTTTCTCACTCCTGTGCTGCTCACTGTTCTCTTAACACCTCTTGTCAGGCTAGGAAGCGCTTGGGCTGGGTGGCAAGTGAAGAAGCAGGCCACAGAGCACTGGGCAGGAGGGCGAGCGAGCAGTTGGCCTGGGAAGCACTCAAGATGGAGCGGACTAGCTGGAGGCTGGAAAGGATTCAGAGCATGTGGACCAGCAGTCAGCCTGGGAAACGCTGGGTGCAGGCGACCAGGTCAGCTGGGAAGGAGTTGGAGTGGGCAAGCAACCTGTTATACTGCAGAGCCTTGGGTGAGCACAGGGAATCTCAAAAAAATATTTGGAGCAATTTGATTGATTTTGTCTTTGTATGTAAAATACTTTTACTGTTCAAGTCCTTAACCAAAAGGTCACGAGGTGGTTTGTTCCAAAGTATAATGGCTTTATTAAAAAGTTATAACAAGTATCAAAGAGGTTAAAATACAAGAATACAATCAAAGATGCTGGTCACATTGATACAACCTGACACAAAATTGGTCACTTTCCAAGGCTTCGAAGCGCACTTTCAAAGGTCTTGATTAATTGGGCAGTCCAGTCCTGCCCTGATAATACTCTGGGAAACGTGTGGAGAAGCAGCCAACTTTATACAGATTTTAGACAATTAGTTCTGTATGTGTCTCCCATCAATCATCCCCTCTGTCCCGTGAGGCTGCTATCAGTCTTCCCCCTTAGGAACACAACATTTTGGTGCTAACAACTCCCTGATGATTAGTGGCCTTCTGGATGGTACTAACTCCATCGTCAAGGAAATCATAACAGGGCTAGGAATGACTCCCCTTCTAACTGATAGCCACGGATGGCGCCCAAATGCATGATTGCCCATGGAAGCCTTCTCTTTCACAAGGTTGTAAACAACAGCTTGTTTGAACAGACTAAAGCCTTTATTCTCAGCAAAGCTAACATAATGCTTTTCCTTAACAAGGTTTACAATATTATACAGAAAGCTTGTATAGTGTTTTTTCTTACAGTCCCTCCTTTTGAGCCTATGGGAGAAATCCTTTAGGCTCATACTCCTGTCCCATCTTTTAGTTCACAGCTTGGTAGCACATTACATCCATTTGCATGTTCAGCTGTTCATACATTAAGAATACTACACAAAGCATTATGATAGCAATTACAGTTAAAACAAACTAAATGAGGATTAAAACCTGTGCGAATTCTAGCCCAAAGATGCTGTCCTACTTATATATATCCCCACCATTTAGGTTCCCTTAGCTGCCCTATATCATTTTCTATGGCCGCATTTCGTTGTTGTAGATCGATTAGGTGATACTCTGATGTGACTGTCAGGTCAAGTATTGTTTTAAGACTCAGTGACAGTGGTGGAATCAGATGTCCAAACCGTATAACCGCTTTCTGGGCTTCCTGTTTTAAACTGATTTCCACCTGAATTTCTGTAACATTATGAACATTCACTGGGATCAGGACTGAACTTGCAATTCTGGTGGGTAACTCAGGAGTGAAGCAAAACAATGGAGTTAATACAGGACACTCTCATTTCCCATGGCGGTAAACCTTTCATAATACCCTTTAATTGCTTTTGCATGGCTTCGTCGTGTTCCCACATGCTTTCTATATCTATTCTGTTCCAAGCGGCCGTTCCTGCAGTAGCCCCTATACCCAACCACTTCGTTCCTTCTCATTTTCCTTTCTCTCTAATGAGGGGCTGTGGTTTTATTTCTTTGGACTTCATCTATATCTCGACCTGCGCGTCTCCCCATAAATTGCCTGAATTTCTTAGACAACATCTATTGGTAATGTCTCTCATAAGTTTCATTACACAAACCTGATAGCAAAGCAACCTTTGAAAAATTAAACAAAACAGGGAAGATTTCAAATCTCACATCATTGTATAGGGTTTGATATGTTTTGAAAACCAATAAACCATTGGTGGGGCCCTTGTCCGAAACCGGGCATCCGGCAGAGGCCGAATGGGCGGTGGCTTCTGATGACTTTGCATTCTTGATTACTTTAAAGCAGAAGGACCAGGATGACGCCACACTGGCCCCTCTAGGTATGCACCTATAGTAACCGGCATGTCGCTCCCAGACCTGAGGGAAATTGAGAGAGCTAGTTATTGCCCGTGTCCCATTAGGGAACGCAAATATGTTCTTAGTATACCCACATGGAGTATACCAAAAGGCTCAATGTCACTGTCTTTACTGGTGGAAGCACTCATCCGCTACCACTTGATAGCAATCGATTCTTTTCCCTCGCCAATGCACGTACACGTCAATCGAAGCCCTTTCCCTGCTAGTACGTATGCGAAATAGTCCAGTTTTGACAGTGGCCTGGCCTCCTTGGTGGTATAATTTGTGATGACATAGTCCCAGCTGTCCCGAGGTTGTCCAGCTTCACCAGCAGGCAAGGCACAGCTCAACACGACTACTAGCAATAGGTTCACGGTTCAACCTTGGTAATATGTAATATACCTACAAATGTATCATACACTCTTGGTTAATACCGGACACAATTATTTATTTAATTATATTGCACGCGTCAAATGTATAATCGCTCGACTAAAGCTGTACTACTATATTAGTAATTTTCAAAGAATAATTCCTTTGGCTGTAACAAATTTAGAAAACAAATGTGGGAGAGATTGCCTGGCTTCTCTGTCCTATTTCTCTTTTTTATTCTTTCTCTCTCTCTCTCTCTCTCTCTCTCTCTCTCTCTCAGCCTGTCTGAAATTAACCCTGTCTATATAGACAGGCTGGTGGCATGGCGATATGTGGCAGATGAAATTTAACGCAGAAAAATACGAGGTGATGCGTTTCGGTAGGAAGAATGAGGAGAGGCAATATAAACTAGAGGGCACAATTCTAAAAGGGGTACAGGAACAGAGAGATCTGGGGGGTATGTGTACACAAATTGTTGAAGGTGGCAGGGCAGGTTGGGAAAGCGGTTAAAAAAGCATATGAGATCCTGGGCTTCTGTAAATAGAGGCATAGAGTATAAAAGTAAGGAAGTCATGATGAACCTTTTATAAAACACTGGTTCGGCCACAGCTGGAGTATTGTGTCCAGTTCTGGGCACCGTACTTTAGAAAAGATGTGAAGGCCTTAGAGAGTGTTCAGAAGAGATTTACTAGAATGATTCCAGGGATGAGGGACTTTAATTACGTGGATAGACTGGAGAAGCTGGAGTTGTTCTCTTTAGAACAGAGAAGGTTGAGAGGAGATTTGATGGAGGTATTCAAAATCACGAAGGGTCTAGACAGAGTAGATAGAGAGAAAGTGTTCCCATTGGTGGAAGGGTCAAGAACCAGAGGGCATAGATTTAAGGTGATTCGCAAAAGAACCAAAGATGACACAAGGAAAAGCTTTTTTATACAGCGAGTGGTTAGGATCTGGAATGCACTGCCAGTGGGAGTGGTGGAGATATATTCAATCGTGGCTTTCAAAAGGGAACTGGATAAGTACTTGAAAGGACAAAATGTGCAAAGCCACGGCGATAGGGCGGGGGAGTGGGACTAGCTGGATTGCTCTTGCATAGAGCCAGCACAGACTCGATGGGCCGAGTGGCCTCCTTGCATGCGTTAACCTTTTAATGATTCTATCCCACACACAGATCGCTCGCCCTTTCTGTAACTGCATGTATGCATCTCTGCTGTTATCTTCTCGTCATAAATTATGCCACGCCACCCCCCTCCCCGTGCTGATTCAGTGTCAAACAACTTTAGATGGACCGTATAACGTGACTACCCCATCCTTCATCTCTGCTGTGTATTTACAAGCTGTTTATGTTCACACAGAGACAGCACCTCATCTCCCACAGCATCGCCCTATTGCTAAACGCCTAGAAGCTATGCGTTTGGAATAATTGACTGTGTTTAGATCTCCAGATCTTCGGACCCACAATCCTCATCGCCCCATGTTATTAAAGGCTCATCACACTGGTAACATAGGAATGTCCTTCTGGAGTCAGAGGAAGCGGTGTCGTCCTCTTCAACTTGCACATTGTCATCGTCCATAAGCCATAAAAGGATTATAGGAACGATGGAATGTACCCTTCCAGTCTCCTATCCCTGCCACTTCTTTATCTGGTTAATTTGTACCCACCAATCCTTTTTATCAGTCTGAATTTTGTACTCAATCTGTCCATTATCGGGAAGGGTCCTTCAAATTTCTTTGCCCACTTTCCTGTGACATTGTTCAGTTTCACCATCACCTTATCCCCCACTTCAAGACCCTTTACATAAGAACCAAACTTGTACCAACACTTATTATTGTGGCCAATTGATAGGGTGGAACTTAGGTCCACCGGTCGTAAATGGGCATGTAACTGCTCCATATATGTGTCCATGGTCACGCTCTCGTGTTGAGGTCCAGAAAGGGCACCGCCTAGCCAGAGCTCTGGCAACCGCATCCGTTGTCCTGTCATGACCTCGAACGGAGTATGTCCCGTCGCTCAGGAGGGGCTACCCGAATTGTCGTCAATATAAGTGGCAGTACAACACCCCAGGTCTTACCAGCCTCTCCCACTGCCTTGATAACTTGCTGCTTAAGCCCAGCTGCCTGAGGGTTATATGGAATGTGGAAGTTTTGCCTGATTCGTAGGAACCTTAATGTGTCTCCTTCATGACCTGACCAGTGAAATGAGTCCCTTAATCAGCCTCAATTGTATTTGGCAATCCCCAGCGAGTGAAAACATGTTCGATAAGTATCTTTGCAGTTTGGGTGGCAGTAGTGCGTCTGACAGGGATAGCCTGCACCCATTAGAGAAACAGTCAATTATAACTAAGACATACTGGTTACCCCTTTGAGTCCTCTGAAACGGGCCAACGTAATTAATCTGCAAATTTCTCCATGGGCCATCGGATGCTGGCACATGGCTAGGATGTGTTTTAACTTTAGGCCCGGGGCCATACTGGGCACATGTGAGGCAGTCATTAATAACGGTATTCACGGTCTGATCTATACAAGGCCGCCACATCTGCTGCATTACCCTTTGGACCAGGCTGTCACCCTTTTGGTGTCCACTAGAGATGTGGGCCCAATGTATCACCTCATTACAAAGTGACTGCGGTACTACCCATTGACCCTGATAAAACAGTAAGTTATTCTGTACTGTGAAATTGTCCCGTCTATTAAAAGCATCTTTAGGCCATGAGCCTTCATCTTTGATGGCCACCTGGACTGATTTAATCCAGGGGTCCTGATCCTGTACTTCTGCAATATCCACCAGGGGTGTTTTGCTTTGAACTTTAGTTATCTCGCCCTGCAAGGTTACGGGTGGTTCCCACACTTTTAGAGCATCCTTGAACATCTTGGCTAACTGATCTGCCTTGCCATTTTCACTAGCCCAGATGGCAGTTTTAGAATGGGCTCGGACTTTGACCACAGCCAAGGGCTGCTGCCTCCTTTCAGCCTCTGCCAGTATCCACTGGATCAGCCCTGCCGAAAGCAGCGTCTTGCCGTCCGCAGAGGTGAATCCCCATTTATTCCAAATTGGAAGGTAGTCAGTTAAAGACGAGCAAGTAAAGTGAATGTCGGAGAATATAGTGAGAGGGCCCTCAAGCTCCGACATCTGTAACACACGTTATTGCTGCCAGCTCTGCTTGTTGTGCGGAGCGACCTCCCTTGAGCCGCTCTGATCTTTCAGTTCCCAACCTGGGAACATAGATCCCAAACCCAGCTATCGATCCTGCTGCAGTGAGGTGACTGGATCCGTCCACAAAAAATGCGTGGACTCCCTATGGGACCTGGGACAAAGGGTCCTTCGCCGGACTCAGGGATGGTTATAGCATACCCGTGGCTTTCCAGGGAGCAACAGTCCAGCTGCCAGATACAAAGGAGTGCGGACATGCTGGACCTCTAAATTTCACTCCTGCAGTCCTAAAGTCCACCTTGCTACATGGCTGTTAGATACTGCCCCTTCCCTGAGGACCCCTGATGATAACTCCGAGGGGTGTGAGCGGTTAAAAGAATGATCTTATCCAGTCCCGTGATGTAGGAGAATTTCATTGTCCTCCAATACACTGCCAACAGATGTCTCTCGCAGGCAGTATATGTCTGCTCTACCGGTATCAATACTCGGGAGGCGTAAGCCATGGGTACCAACTTATCATGGTGCTCCTGGAGGAGGACAGCAGAGAAGGACATGTCCAACGGCCCGACCTCCGTGGAAAAGGGTCTACCGTTCTCTGGAGTCTTTAATGCCAGTGCCTGTGCCAGAACCTGTTTTAAATCTTTCACTGCTTTGCATGTTGCCCCTTTCCTCAAGAGAACATATAAGGGTGCTGCAAAATTCTCTATAAATTTTCAGCAGTATCCTATCATTCCTAATAATTTTCGGAGGGAGGAAACATCTCTGGGAATCGGATTCTGACTCTTGGCCTTAATTTTATCTTCACTTACCTTACGTACACCATATGCTATAATCACTCCTAAATACTGTACTGTGAGCTGTGCTATCTGATCCGACTTTTATCCCGCTATCCTCTAAGTGTGTCAAAAGTTCTTGGAGCAGGGTGTAATGCTCTTCCATAGTTTCCGTATGGAGTAATATATCGTCTGTATACTGGACAAGGGCCTCCGGTCGGCTGAACCCTTGTAACACTTTATTCACTTTATTGGTGGAATATAGAGGGTGAGTTGTGAAACCCCAGAGTAAACATTTCTGAGTATACTGTTGTTCGCGAAAGGTAAATGCAAATTTGGACTGATATTCAGGGGTTAAAGGCACTGACCAAAAACGATTCGATATATCAAGGACTGAAAATATCTTGGAGCTGGCCGAGGTGCGCATGAGGGTGTCAGGTGACGAGGAGACTGTCGGGGCTACTGAGGGCGTGTACTTATTTACCTCTCGATAACCAATAGTCAGTCGCCATGATCCATCTGTTTCTTTTAACCGGCCATATTGGGGAGTTATTAGAACTGACTACCTCTCATAGAACCCCTTTTTCCACCAGAGACTGTATACTCTCGGCTACCGGACCCTCTGCCTCTTTTGTGAATTGATATTGTCAAGCAGGCCGCAGAGGGTCGGGTTCCTGAACTATCACCTCCTGTTCTATCTTCTCACAATCATTCTTGTGAGCAGCCCAACATCTTGCCTGTAGGAGGACCTCTTGTACCATCGGATCCTCATGGATTAATAGGGTCTCCAAATTATAGCCCTTGTGAATTCCGACTAAATTAACACATCCTTCTCTATTTTCGCACATCCCACACCATATACTCCTAACTTCCACAAGCGGTGGTTAGCCATGTCTACTGCTACACCGTATTTTTCCAGCTAGTCTACGCCCAATATTCCGTCCATACCTTCTGGCTTACCCCGTATCCATGCTGCCTGAACTTGACTTTCAATATTTCCTACCTTCAGGGGTGTTTCTGCCAAAATGCCGATATTTACCCCATTAGCAAAACCGCCTAAATCAATAGTTCCCATGACTTCACTCCCATTAAGAGGGGATCCCCATATGCAGGTATGGGACACCAAAAATCGTTCTTGGCAGCCTCCAACCAGAACATTCACATTAGGTCTTCCGTATGTGTCATATTGCAGTTGTTCAAGGGATCCCTCCAGCTTTCCCGAGGCCTGTCCCCGTCAGCAGGAGAGAAAGTTTCCCTCCTGCTGTTGGGACTGGTTTAACCCCTCCTGCACTGTTTTTAAACAGCAGCTTCTGCAATTCTTGTTGTAACATTCTGATCGTAATGTACTTATTATCCTCAAGGGGACTTGTCAGGCATTTCCTTAGCCATTACCCCTCTTTGTCCCCTGCTGCCATAGTGTGACAGAAGCAGGACAAATGTCCTTTTCCTCCACAATTCCAACATTCTGTTTCTCTTCCTTGCCCTCTATTGCTGCCCTCATTTCTCCACCGTTGCCTGCGGTCAGCAGCCCCTTGTATTGACTTTCCCTTTTCTTTCCTTACTTTATCCATTCAGGCCAGAACCCATTCCTCGGTGTGCGAGTTACTGGTGGGGTCATATATGTCCCCAATTGCCTTGTACAACCGCCCATGTGTGCCCTTAGCTACCTGTGCAGTTCCGGCCCGCCCAAGGTGTTCCGTTCAGATACAGCAGGTCCAACTGTGAACACATGCTTATAATGATTCCACAGCCATGCAGCAAAAGCACGGGGTGGCTCCTTTTTCTCTTGTTTTCAACTCATCAGGGCTTGCACAGCAGCTGGACCTCCAGTACCTCCTATCCTCACTATTTTCCAGACCGCAGTTACAGTATCCGCCCATTTCTGCCTGCCTTCTCGAATCCCTTCTGGTAGACACTTGAATACCTCGGGGCTAAAGGCATATAGTATCATTCGCACCTTCCCTCTGCCGTCAGTCATTCAATTGCGCAGTTTGATCTACTGCTGCTAATGAAGCTCCTGGGTCATCCCTGACTTTTATTTTAGGAATAGCTTGTACTAGTTCCTGTAATTGCATACCCGTATAGGGGATCTCTATGGTCTGTGTCACCTCCCCTTCAGCGTTTTGCAGCATTTGCATTTGCACCCTCTTGTGGCTGAGCTTCCTCCCCAGCCCTAACTCTCCCGACCTCTTGTTTGATCGTACTTGTGGAGGCCAGTCTGAGTATCGAGTCCCTCCGACCTTGATCATGATGATGATCTCGATTGTCATCCCTTTTCCAGTAATGCTGTGCCTTTACTGAGAGGTCATCCCAATCTATACCTTCGTTCCCACTATCATTTCCCTCAGACACACCATACTGATTTATGACATGTACCATCCCTCTGTGGGATTTCAGCTGTTATTTAAGCTTCTCTATCTCTTTATTACATCTATCGTGATCAGGCCCCTTTTGGGCCGTCTCTTTTTCTTTCCTCATAATGTCAGCCATAGTTTTAATGGCTGCATCAATTCATTTGTTTTAGCCTTTAATTTTTCTAACATGTATCTAAGTTCCTCTAACTTTGCCTGTCTTTGAGTAACCTCGTGGGTTTTGCTTGATACCTCTGTTTGCAAAAATGCCACTGATCCCTGCAACATCTCTGTATATTTTCTATTGTCATTGTCAGTCTTGCTACATTCTTCTTTCATTTCCTGTGCTTTATCTTTCAGCATTTTGTTCTCATTTTGAACTGCCTGCAGTTCGTCCTTTAATCTTTCCAATTTCTGAAGCTGAAATAGCAGCATCACTGCTTTCCAGCCATCATCTTTGATCCTTTTTTTCCTTAGTTAACTCCTTCACTCGACTGTCTATCTCACACAAAGTCTTACCAAGAAAGCATAAGTTCCTAGTTTCTCCTGAATATATCTCTTTGTCTTATCTACCAGAGTTGTTTTTATTGGTGGCTCTTCCATTTTTGCACAATTATCAATCTCCTCTGACATGGCTAAACATTCCCTAAAAAAAAATTAAAATGAACCATGAGCACCAACGCACCTCCACCTCACAAAATCTGTGAGCACACTAGCCCACCTCACAAAATCTGTGAGCACACTAGCCCACCTCACAAAATCCGTGAGCACTCTAGCCCACCTCACAAAATCCGTGAGCACACTAGCCCGCCTCACAAAATCCGTGAGCACTCTAGCCCACCTCACAAAATCCGTGAGCACACTAGCCCGCCTCACAAAATCCGTGAGCACTCTAGCCCACCTCACAAAATCCGTGAGCACACTAGCCCGCCTCACAAAATCCGTGAGCACTCTAGCCCACCTCACAAAATCCGTGAGCACACTAGCTCACCTCACAAAATCCGTGAGCACACTAGCTCACCTCTCAAAATCCGTGAGCACACTAGCCCACCTCTCAAATTCCGTGAGCACACTAGCTCACCTCTCAAAATCCGTGAGCACACTAGCCCACCTCTCAAATTCCGTGAGCACACTAGCTCACCTCAAAATCCGTGAGCACACTAGCCCACCTCTCAAATTCCGTGAGCACACTAGCTCACCTCTCAAAATCCGTGAGCACACTAGCTCACCTCTCAAAATCCGTGAGCACTCTAGCCCACCTCTCAAAATCCGTGAGCACACTAGCTCACCTCTCAAAATCCGTGAGCACACTAGCTCACCTCTCAAAATCCGTGAGCACACTAGCTCACCTCTCAAAATCCGTGAGCACACTAGCTCACCTCACAAAATCCGTGAGCACACTAGCCCGCCTCACAAAATCCGTGAGCACACTAGCCCACCTCTCAAAATCCGTGAGCACACTAGCCCGCCTCACAAAATCCGTGAGCACTCTAGCCCACCTCTCAAAATCCGTGAGCACTCTAGCCCACCTCTCAAAATCCGTGAGCACTCTAGCCCACCTCTCAAAATCCGTGAGCACTCTAGCCCACCTCACAAAAATCTGTTAGTGCATTAGCTCACCGTGAGTCCATGTGATCAGCACATTAACAACTCACAACCGTGGGTAACCAACTCACCCCGGTACCGCCACTAGACAATTAGAGGTCTCCCACGGCACAAACCATGATCCCAACTTTGCCTGTTTACCAAGTACAACAACCCAAATGCTTATACCTTGTACCAAACAACACCTCACGTCCCACGTTGGGGGCCAATGTGTAAGTAAAATACTTTTCCAGTTCAAGCCCTTAATCAAAAGATCACAAGGTGGTTTGTTCCAAAGTATAATGGCTTTATTAAGAAGTTATAACAAGTAACAAAGAGGTTAAAATACAAGAATACAATCAAAGATGTTGATCACATTGATACAACCTGACACAAAGTTGGTCACTTTCCAAGGCTTCGAAGTGCACTTTCGAAGGTCTTGATTAATTGGGCAGTCCAGTCCTACCCCGAGAATACTCTAGGAAACGTGTGGAAAAGCAGCAAACTTTATACAGATTTTAGACAATTAGTTCTGTATGTGTCTCCCATCAATCAATCCTGTCTGTCACATGAGGCTGCTATCAGTCTTTCCTCTTAGGAACACAACATTTTGGTACTAACAACTCCCTAATGATTAGTGGCCCTCAGGATAGTACTAACTCCATCGTCAAGGAAATCATAACAGGGCTAGGATTAACTCCCCTTTTAACTGATAACCACGGATGGCGCCCAAATGCTTAATTGCCCATGGAGGCCTTCTCTTTCACAAGGTCGTAAACAACAGCTTGTTTGAACAGACATAAAGCTTTTGTTCACAGCAAAGCTAACATAATGCTTTTCCTTAACAGGGTTTTCAATATTATACAGAAAGCTTGTATAGTGCTTTTATTACAGTCTTCAAATTTTTTTTAATAAAATCATTTTATTTCACAAAGCCAATCATTACAAATAAATTACAAAGCGAAGCGGGGAGGTGTAAATATTTAACAATTAAAGGTCCAGATATTAAATTTTTAAAATAAATATTTTTTCCACGTGAGAGAAATTGTACACTGATATTCTCAATATGACATTTACAGCAGGGTATATTGATGGTATGGTTGTGCATATTTGTACAGTTGTGTAAAATGCTTCAGGTCAGAGTGAACTTGAGTAAGGATGGTGCAGCCAGACAGGGTTGACGCTTATACGTACACACCATTATTGGTCCTCAGCGCTACAGTAAAAACGCCCCTCACTCCTCAGACCTTTGCTCCATACATCGTCCACATCCCCTACACTCACATCCCCCGCCAAACCCAAAGCCAGTTTAAACCGGAAATTTGAATTTTAAAGCACTTCAAATATTTAAATTGCCAGTGCGGAATACAGGGCAGCCTCAAGTTGGGGAGACGAGTGTGCAGCACCAGCGGGCGGGCTGGCAGCCAGCAAAATGCCTGCCATCTGAATGGATAGAGGAGAAGGAACAATGGGGCAGGTATGCACTTAAGGCCTTAAATAAACTTAAACTTAAGCACTGAGGCTTTAAGTAAACTTTAACTTAAGCTAAATTTAAATACACTTTATCCGGCAGCAGTGGCATTTATTTGGCCCAGGGAATAAAATTTAAATGAAACTTACCTACAGTGTCAGCTGAACAATGGACCTGAAGGAACAACAGCACCATCTAGCATTGGCACATGTCTCCTGGGCTGGCTTGGATAATTATTTGTACAAGAGCGAGAAAGGACACTTCTGTGAAATCCTGAGGGAATGCATTGTTGGAAGTGTTGTCTTTCAAATGAGACATTAAACCAAGACCCAGTCTGCCTGTACAGATAGTCCCATGACACTTTGAAAAAGAGCTGCGAGTTTTCTCAATCTCTTGGCCAACTTTCCTCCCTCAACAAGCACCACCAAAGATAGATTAACTGGTCATTCATCTCATTGCTGTTTGCAGAGCCATGCTGTGCGTATGTCACATTCAGCTACATAGCAACAGTGACTAATTCATTTTATGTCAAGTACTTTGGGACATCTCAATACATGATACGGTGCTAAATAAATAAAAGGTCTTTACCGGATAAGAATATTTGTTTTGACGACTTCAATACATGCACCCTACCATCATGCATCTTTTTGCTTTCGAGATGATAATATTATCATGAAATGGTCATTTCTATCCAAGTGAAGCAGAACAATAATTCTATTGCAGTTAGAATTGCTGACTTGCTTGTGTTTGGCACCATTAAAACTGAATCTGAAGCCCAGCATAGAATAATGATTTGACAATGGCAATCCTTGCTGAAGACATCACTGAGCCAAGCAGCATGTGAGCTGAATGAAAGATGAGAATTGTTATTTCTTCATATTAAGTACAAAAGAAAAGAGAAGCTATATCAAATATATCATTGTCTTTATATTTTAAAGTTATTACAGTTTACTTTTATGTCTGTATTTTTCCTGTTGAAAGATTTATAGCTACCCCTGACTGGTTTAACTTTGAAGGAAAATGATTTGTTCTTGAATGTTTGTGCCATAGGAAGAAGAATGTCTGCTTTGTGTTACCTGTCTCTGTTGATTTTGCACTTAAACAGAAACTATTTTTTAAATTGTTAATGAGCATCTTGCATTTCATAGTTCTACTGTCCCTTTTAATAAAAAGTCCTGTTCTGATAATGTTGAACGGTGGTGAGAGTCTAAAAGAAGAATTCACCCGTACCACTTCTGTGAAGTTTTCACTTTGATTAATCGCTCCCTGCTGAGTGATTCTTCTTCTTTAGTATTTCCATTCTGAAATTAATATTACCAATTGCTATGCACCAGTACCCTGGATTCCGGTCCCAATGTTCTACCAGTGATTTGTGATTATTGGCATGCAGTTTTAACAATGAGCATCAGTATTCATTACTTATCATCATTAGTTGTTGACTCTGTGTCCTTGTCAACACTATTTGAACTGCCTATGTGATTCAAATAAATTAAATTCAGATTTGTCACAGGACATCATTTTTTTAAAATGGAATTGTTACTGCAGAACATTCCAACAGCTGAGCAAAACCCAGTTTACAGTGCATTATTAGAACCAAAATATATGGGATACAGGGTTCATGATGATACACAGAAGCTGATATTGTGATGTTTTTTTTCCTCCAAATTCTGTTTATTGTCTGAAAGCAATGAGATATGTTGGGGTGAACCTCTGAACGGTGCATGTGCTCTGGTGAATCTTAGTATATGAATCTATGCAAGGAATCTTACAACACCAGGTTATAGTCCAACAGTTTTATTTGAAAATCACAAGCTTTCGGAGCTTACCTCCTTCGTCAGGTGAGTGAGTGAAGGGTTCTAAAATCGCATAGCATATATTAGGCTGGGAGACAATCACAGCAATCAAAGGTGTCGTTAGTGTTCAGACAGGTTAGCCACAGAAAACATTACATCCCAGTATACTGAATACACAATGGGTCAGATTACACAGACCGAGAGAGAAAGAGACCCGAAAGGCAGCGAGAGAGAGAGAGAGAGAATGTCCAGTTGTATTAAAAACAGATAACTCTTTTTTCCCCGCTGGTGGGGTTACGTGTAGCGTGACATGAACCCAAGATCCCGGTTGAGGCCGTCTTCATGGGTGTGGAACTTGGCTATCAATTTCTGCTCGACGATTTTGCGTTGTCGTGTGTCTCGAAGGCCGCCTTGGAGAATGCTTACCCGAAGATCGGTGGCTGAATGTCCTTGACTGCTGAAGTGTTCCCCGACTGGGAGGGAACCCTCCTGTCTGGCGATTGTTGCGCGGTGTCTGCATGGTCTCACCAATGTACCATGCTCCGGTGCATCCTTTCCTCCAACGTATGAGGTAGACAACGTTGCCCAAGTCACAGGTGTATGAACCATGTACCTGGTGGGTGGTGTCCTCTCGTGTGATGGTGGTATCTGTGTCGTTGATCTGGCATGTCTTGCAGAGGTTGCCGTGGCAGGTTTGTGTGGTGTCGTTGACGCTGTTCTCCTGAAAGCTGGGTAATTTGCTGCGAACGATGGTCTGTTTGAGGTTGGGTGGCTGTTTGAAGGCGAGTAGTGGAGGCGTGGGGATGGCCATAACGAGGTGTTCGTTGTCATTGATGACATGTTGAAGGCTGCGGAGAACATGGCGTAGTTTCTCCGCTCCGGGGAAGTACAGGACGACGAAGGGTACTCTGATGGTTGCGTCCCGTGTTTGTCTTCTGAGGAGGTCTGTGCGATTCTTCGCTGTGGCCCGTCGGAACTGTCGATCGACGAGTCGAGCGTCATATCCCGTTCTTACGAGGGCGTCTTTCAGCGTCTGTAGGTGTCCATCGCGTTCCTCCTTGTCTGAGCAGATCCTGTGTATTCGCAGGGCCTGTCCATAGGGGATGGACTCTTTGACGTGGTTAGGGTGGAAGCTGGAAAAGTGGAGCATCGTGAGGTTGTCCCTGGGCTTGCGGTAGAGTGAGGTGCTGAGGTGCCCGTCTTTGATGGAGATTCGTGTGTCCAAGAAAGAAACCGATTCTGAGGAGTAGTCCATGGTGAGTTTGATGGTGGGATGGAACTTGATGATGTTATCGTGTAGTCTCTTCAGTGATTCTTCACCGTGGGTCCATAGAAAGAAAATGTCGTCGATGTATCTGGTGTATAGCGTTGGTTGGAGGTCCTGTGCAGTGAAGAAGTCGTGCTCGAACTTGTGCATGAAAATGTTGGCGTATTGGGGTGCAAATGTGGTCCCCATGGCTGTTCCGTGTGTTTGGGTAAAGAACTGGTTATCGAAGGTGAAGACATTGTGATCCAGGATGAAGCGGATGAGTTGTAGGATGGCGTCTGGAGATTGGCTGTTGGTGTTGAGTACTGAGGCTGTTGCAGCGATGCCGTCATCGTGGGGGATACTGGTGTAGAGTGCTGAGACGTCCATCGTGGTGAGAAGTGTTCCTGGTTCAACTGGTCCGTGGGTGCTGAGTTTTTGTAGGAAGTCTGTAGTGTCGCGACAGAAGCTGGGGGTTCCCTGTACGATGGGTTTCAGGATGCTCTCGACATATCCAGAGAGGTTCTCACACAGGATTCCGTTGCCTGATACGATAGGACGTCCGGGTGTGTTGGCTTTGTGTATCTTTGGGAGGCAGTAGAAGTCTCCCACGCGGGGAGTACGTGGGATGAGAGCACGTAGGATGCTTTGAAGGTCTGGATCAAAGGTCTTGATCAGTTTGTTGAGCTGGTGGGTGTGTTCTTTGTCGGATCTGCGGGTAACCGTCTTTAGTGTTCCTGGTTGTCCAGTTGTCGGTATGCTTCTTTGCAATAGTCCGTTCTGTTCTGTATGACGATGGCTCCTCCTTTGTCGGCTGGTTTGATGACGATGTTGCGGTTGGTCTTGAGAGCGTCAATGGCATTGCGTTGTGCTCGGGTGACATTCTGGACTGTCTTGTGAGTGCGGCTGATGAATCTGGCGTTGACGCATCTCCTGACACCTTGAGCATACATGTCAAGCTTAGGGCAGCGACCCTCCGGAGGAGTACAGTTTGACTCTTTCTTCTTCGGTTGCTGTACCGCGGATCCCTCTGTCTGCTGTTCCGGATCGTTGATTGTCTCATTGGGTTCGCTGCTGAAATCTTGGGATTTGTGGAAGAATTCCCGGAGCCTCATTCTCCTGATGAATTCCTCTGTGTCCGCCGCAAGACCGATGGGGTCCATTTTGGTGGTGGGGCAGAAATTGAGCCCTCGGCTGAGAACTTCGATTTCGTCTGGTTGAAGGGTGTGGTCGGACAAATTGACGATAGACTTCCCTGTGGTTGCAACCGTGGTACCGGGGGAGGCTTGGTCGATGCTGGTGGTGATGCCGAATTTCTCAAGCTTCCTGCTATTGGTTTTCATGTAGGCAGCATAGTTCCGTTGCCTCGTCTGTTTGGCGGTATCTCGTAGCTGGTCTGCTGTGTCCTGAGTACAGGTTGAGAGTATGGACTCTATCTTGGTTTCGAGGTTGCGGCGTCTGCTGTAGAGTTGGTGTACGAGATGGTTGCGGAGTGTGTGAGAGGTACGACGGCAGAGTCTCTCAGCGTAATCTGAGTTGTATGTTGACTTGAGTGGGTTCGTGATCTGTAGTCCTTTCGGGATCTTGTCTGCTTTCTTGCAGCTCTGTAAAAACTTGATGTCTGTGTCGATATGCGCCATCTTCTTGGAGAGCCTCTCCACTGTGAGCCGGCAGTTTGTGGTGTCGAAAGTAGCCATGATGTGGAGATGCCGGTGATGGACTGTGGTGGACAAATGTTAGGAATCTTAGGTCGCTGCCCTAAGCTTGACATGTATGCTCAAGCTGTCAGGAGATGCGTCAACGCCAGATTCATCAGCCGTACTCAAGACAGCCCAGAATGTCACCCGGGCACAACGCAACGCCATCAACGCTCTCAAGACCAACTGCAACATCGTCATTAAACCAGCCAACAAAGGAGGAGCCATCGTCATACAGAACAGAACGGACTATTGCAAAGAAGCATACCGACAACTGGACAACCAGGAACATTACAGACGGTTACCCGCAGATCTGACCAAAGAACACACCCACCAGCTCAACAAACTGATCAAGACCTTCGATCCAGACCTTCAAAGCATCCTACGTGCTCTCATCCCACGTACTCCCCGCGTGGGAGACTTCTACTGCCTCCCAAAGATACACAAAGCCAACACACCCGGACGTCCTATCGTATCAGGCAACGGAACCCTGTGTGAGAACCTCTCTGGATACGTCGAGGGCATCCTGAAACCCATCGTACAGGGAACCCCCAGCTTCTGTCGCGACACTACAGACTTCGTACAAAAACTCAGTATCCACGGACCAGTTGAACCAGGAACACTTCTCACCACGATGGACGTCTCGGCACTATACACCAGTATCCCCCACGATGACGGCATCGCTGCGACAGCATCAATACTCAACACCAACAACAGCCAATCTCCAGACGCCATCCTACAACTCATCCGCTTCATCCTGGATCACAATGTCTTCACCTTCGATAACCAGTTCTTTACCCAAACACACAGAACAGCCATGGGGACCACATTTGCACCCCAATACGCCAACATTTTCATGCACAAGTTCGAGCACGACTTCTTCACTGCACAGGACCTCCAACCAACGCTATACATCAGATACATCGACGACATTTTCTTCCTATGGACCCACGGTGAAGAATCACTGAAGAGACTACACGATAACATCATCAAGTTCCATCCCACCATCAAACTCACCATGGACTACTCCTCAGAATCGGTTTCTTTCTTGGACACACAAATCTCCATCAAAGACGGGCACCTCAGCATCTCACTCTACCGCAAACCCAGGGACAACCTCACGATGCTCCACTTTTCCAGCTTCCACCCTAACCACGTCCCCTATGGACAGGCCCTGCGAATACACAGGATCTGCTCAGACGAGGAGGAACGCGATGGACACCTACAGACGCTGAAAGACGCCCTCGTAAGAACGGGATATGACGCTCGACTTGTCGATCGACAGTTCCGACGGGCCACAGCGAAGAATCGCACAGACCTCCTCAGAAGACAAACACGGGACGCAACCAACAGAGTACCCTTTGTCGTCCAGTACTTCCCCGGAGCGGAGAAACTACGCCATGTTCTCCGCAGCCTTCAACATGTCATCAATGACGACGAACACCTCGCTAAGGCCATCCCCATGCCTCCACTACTCGCCTTCAAACAGCCACCCAACCTCAAACAGACCATCGTTCGCAGCAAATTACCCAGCTTTCAGGAGAACAGCGTCCACGACACCACACAACCCTGCCACGGCAACCTCTGCAAGACATGCCAGATCATCGACACAGATACCACCATCACACGAGAGGACACCACCCACCAGGTACATGATTCATACTCCTGTGACTCGGCCAACGTTGTCTACCTCATACGTTGGAGGAAAGGATGCACCGGAGCATGGTACATTGGCGAGACCATGCAGACACTGCGACAACGGATGAACGGACACCGCGCAACAATCGCCAGACAGGAGGGTTCCCTCCCAGTCGGGGAACACTTCAGCAGTCAAGGACATTCAGCCACCGATCTTCGGGTAAGCATTCTCCAAGGCGGCCTTTGAGACACACGACAACGCAAAATCGTCGAGCAGAAATTGATAGCCAAGTTCCGCACCCATGAGGACGGCCTCAACCGGGATCTTGGGTTCATGTCACGCTACACGTAACCCCACCAGCGGGGAAAAAAGAGTTATCTGTTTTTAATACAACTGGACATTCTCTCTCTCTCTGCCTTTCGGGTCTCTTTCTCTTTCTGTCTGTGTAATCTGACCCATTGTGTATTCAGTATACTAGGATGTAATGTTTTCCGTGGCTAACCTGTCTGAACACTAACGACACCTTTGATTGCTGTGATTGTCTCCCAGCCTAATATATGCTATGCGATTTTAGAACCCTTCACTCACTCACCTGACGAAGGAGGTAAGCTCCGAAAGCTTGTGATTTTCAAATATAACTGTTGGACTATAACCTGGTGTTGTAAGATTCCTTACATTTGTCCACCCCAGTCCATCTCCGGCATCTCCACATCATGGCTACTATATGAATCTAGGTAGTGAGTATATACTATATGAATCTCGGTAGTGAGTATCAACAAGCTGTTCTATCATGGCAGCATTAGAGCTGAGCCAAATGCTATCTTTATCCATTATCTACACATCCACAGCAATAATTTGCATTATCTATACATGAGCACTTTCCAGCAGCAATCACGTGATATGAATCCACAGCTTGATTGGCTGATAATTTTTTTGTCTTTTCTGTAGCCCAGGGATAGATTGGCCAAAAGCCAGTTGTAGCATTCCCAAAGTTTAAGCAGGACGTACTTCAAAGTGATGAGAAATAAGTAAATTGACCACAGTAAATTGGGCTGAACTCTTAATGGGTAAAGCTACAAACAAACAGTGGGACGTATTCAAAGAAGTATTTGGTATGATACAAAAGCAGTACATACCCTTAAAAGTCAAAGGCTCCACTTGTGTAGTTAATCAATTATGCTCAACAATTGAGGCAAGAGACAGTATCAAGCTAAAAGAAAAAGCTTGCTTAAATGCAAGGAAAAGTAGAAATCCAGGGGTCTCGGACAGCTATAAAAAGCAACAAAGGGATCCAAAGAAACCATTTCCTTTGGTTGGAGGAATCCTGAACAAGAGGGCATAATCCTAAAATTAGAGCTATGCCATTTTGGAGTGAAATCAGGAAGCACTTTTTCACACAGAGTAGTGAAAATCTGCAATTTGCTTCCCCAAAATACTTTGGTTGCTGGGTCAATTGAAATTTTCAAGACTGAGATCAATAGATTTTGTTAGGTAAGTATATCAAGGGATATGGAACAAAGGCAGATAAATAGAGTTGAGGTACAGATCAGACATGATCTAATTGAATGGCGGAACAGACTTGAAGGGTTGAATGGCCTGTTCCTGTCACTGCCCAGGCTGAGATCAGGAAACCTCGTACGGACAGAGATTGAACATGGCATCTTCTTGTTTTGTATGGCTCAGTACATCACCAAATTGTGCATTGTACTCATCAAGACATTGATGAGCCATTGAGAGCACATGACATTTTAATTTTATGTGAAGTATGCAGCAACTCAGTTGGCAGAGATTAACCTGACTGGAGACCAAAAATTGATTGAGTTCAATCAACAACATCAAAATACCTACATTAAATTTGGAATGGTAATTGTAAGAATGATGATTTGAATTTGAATATTATGCTCAAAATTCATTCACAAATTGTTACTTGAAAGTTGCTTACAGAAATCTTTTCTCTTTGTTTCCTGATGTGGGCGACACTGGCAAGACTGCATTTATTGCCCATCTCTAGTTGCCCCAAGGAGGTTGCACTATTTAAATGCAAGTTCTTTCTTAGCTAAATTATAAGGAATAATGCCAAGGGTGATCTAGAATATTATTTTTACATATAATTTCTAAAACAATTGGTATATTTGAGATTTTCTGCAGTTAATGATCTGAGACTGGAGGTGATTCTGTAAACATGTCGTCAAAATTGCTCATTTGGATTTACCTTCTGGAAAGGTGAGTTTTAGTTTAAGGCCTTTATGTATAATTATTTTCTTATGTTGCACAGTTTCTAATTTTGTGCCCATATATCCGGCAACTTGAAAAATTGCTGAGATCTCAAAGGCATCAATTATAGTTGTAAAATATTAATCTTTTGAACATCCTCAAATGCAAGTTGCCACCCACAATTCATGGAAATGGGCACCTCGAGGTGTTTTAGTGAGACACCAAAGTAATTCATTGCTTTTTATATATCGGGACCTGATGTAGGTCCTTGTATTAATAATATTGGCTTTGTTTCGTGTGTGAGTGACTATCTATGTAACACAAGTAAAATAAATAATGGAATTTGGTAATGAAGACAGAACATGTTAAACTATCCCAATAGTCTTGATGAACTTGAAGTGATCAAATATTTACATCTATATTTAATGATACTGAATTACAGTTCCAGTCATTCTAACACTGTTTGAGTGCTTCTTTAACTATGATCACAGAGGCCAAATTAATATTAATATCTAATTTTGCAAGTCAGGTAATTGTGAATTGCCAAAGAAAAGTGTGAATAATGAAATCAACATATATCCAAGCAGTCATAGTAAATCACTTCAACATTACCGTCTAGAACGATTAACATCATCATGTATCTCCTTCCTATTTCACATTGAAAGCTCTAGTGTAACACATACAGTGGAAGTGGCCAGTTTCTTAGATCAATGCTGCCCCTGTTGAAAAGGAATATGAAGGTCTCTGACCCTTGGCTCAACAGCTGGCAAAAAGATCTGCATGTCTCAAGAATATTTAACTGTTAAATGATTCCAAGGATCCGCAATCCTTCGGCCATACAAATTAGAATTGTTAAATGTTCTTTTCAGAAAGTGAGTCAGACAGTAATTTTGCATGGATGCATAACCTAACCAGATTAGCTAGCTCATTCAAGCATATGAATCAGGCTTTTGTTAAACTTGTCAAGCAAGCTTGCAACTACCATGGTCTGTATATTAATCATAATTTTGATCAGTTCCAGCAAATAACAGGGTTTTTATCTTTTTCCTCTATTTGCTTTTTGCAATCGTTTTTAAACTTTAAAAAACACAATTTCTATAGACTGTTTTTCTCATTCAGTATTGTTTCACAATTTTTGTAACCATTATGGGAAGCTTAAAAAGAAGCAACTATAATTCATTTGCCAATTCTAGAACAATGTATTTTGTTTTGTAAAGCAGACACACAACTTGTTTACCAGTATTATGCATTGAAATGAATCAAAGAAACCTTTTTTTAGTAATCATGTCAAACATTGAATTTGCATGACTGTATCAATGATAAATTGCTAATTGTAAAGTATTCAACCCTTAGCTCTATTTTATTTGATTCTGGCATGTATCATTCCTCAAAAATGCCTTCAGTTACATCTGCAACAGTTCTTTTCGCAAGAATAGTTAATGAGCTGTTTAGAAAACAAAAACTTTATTTGTGTGACTTTCAAACTGAAAAATGTCAACTGCAAATTCTTCTGTGCCTCTTATTTCTGGGAAGAGAGTTTAAAAAAAAATTGTAGAACAAAACTACCCATTAGATGCTTGGCAAGGTTATCATTTTACAGCATTGACACTTTTGTTATGTGTCTCAAATAGGGTCGTGAACCTCTTCCTAACCAACTATTCCAGAGGTATATAGGAAAGGTTAATTAAACATTCAAAGCACAAAATCTGGAATCTACCCTTTTAGAAGTCTTTGATGGAAAATATTCTAATTATCCTGGTTCAGTAGCTTTTAAGCAAGTTATTAATCCAGCAGCTGCTCAGATGAGGTGCCCAAATGTCTCACTCATTCAAAATAGGAAAAAGTCTGGAAATTCTCAGTGCTTGCTGAGTTCCTTGTTTAGTGTTTCCTCTACATCCTGATTGCGTTCATAATCTTCTTCGAAATATTTCAGTCCATTTTTGAGTACATTGAGGATCATATTATCCACTTGCAGCACGACTGAATGGGACAGACTTGATGGATCAGATCCTCTTTTTCTGTCCATCTTTTTCACATGTTCCTAAGAATACAGTTTCAATACAAATGGCAAAGAGGAAATTAGCAGAAGAGCATAGATGTTTGTTATAAAAACAAAAAATGCCGGAAATACTCAACAAGTCAGGCAGCATCTGTGAAGAAAGAAACCGAGCTAATGAAACTTTCTCCACAGATGCTGCCTGTCTTGCTGAGTATTTCTAGCATTTTCTGTTTTTATTTCAGATTTCCAGCATCCACAGTATTTTGCTTTTGATAGGTGTTTGTTAATCTTTTTTAGAGTTTCACAGGAATTCAGCACGAACTTGGAGAGGAAAGAGACCTTTATTCCAAATTCTAAAATCTTTTTACTGTCGAGAGGAATCAGTGTTGAGTCTTGCAACAACATATGAAAAAGTCAAGGAGGAGAAAATGCTCTTCGCCTGAAGCTTGTCCCTCTATCACTCAACTCAACCAACAAAGAATGCAATTGAGTTTTGACTCTTGGTGGATTATTCCAAACGTTTAGCACTTTTTGACTAAAGAAATATTTTTTTCTGATTTTTTTTTTTTTCCCTAATAGTGATGTTACAAATTTTGGGTCTGCATTAGGTGTTCTCTTGGATTCAGTAGCTGGTTATTCCCATAAGTGGTTCTTGCATTTAGGAGTGCACCCGTATTACCCAATATCTAATCGTAACCCAGGGATGTAAAAATTAGATCCCTAGTGATCCAAACTGGATATTGTGACTTTTGCACGTGCCCTCACATGCACTTCTCCAATCCTTAAGTAGCAGACTAATGACTCCTCAGTAAGACCAGGCCAGATATGAACCATTAAGCTGCTTTATTTTACAGACTCCAAGCAAACGTAGAGTAACAGTTGTAATTGAATTTCACTGTGCTTAACTTCACTTCCCTCTGCATACAAAAACATAATAAGCCATGCCACACTACCCATGTTATTGGGCTAACTTGACTTATTCTCTGGTCAGACTTCTTGTTTGACTGGTCTGAGCGTAAGATGAGGAATCTTTCCCTTGCAAGGTGGGGCTCCCTCCCCAAACTTAACTGGACTGACTGATCCAGAACCTTTGTTTCTCCTGACCACCGGAAACGAGATCATCCCCTTGACTTTTTCCCTGTTCAGTGGTTCACCATTAGACAAGTGAATAAAACCAGCTACCTCACTTCACCCCCCCCCCCACCCCCGCACCACTCTGAAAGAGTGGACACCCTATGCTGGGCTCAAATGAAGGCCATCCCAATGATACAAGGTGTGAACATTCTCTGGAATTTCCATTGTCTCAAACAATGGTTCATTTGCTTCAATTGAATCCTAATCCACATTTTGTGGCTCTGCAACTATGTGAATTTTTTCCATTGAAAGCCAAATTTAACTTAATTGTGGTGTTTTTAACATAAATTATGCCAAGATCCTCCTGTGAAATGTACTTTCCACCAGTTTAGCTCTATTCCTCCTTGTTGTACTGGCATCACTAGTCTTGACGTCTCTGTTTGGATTCATCTTCGTGACAAACATGAATATTTTTGTGTTTGATTTTATCCATAGATTTAAAAGCAAAAGAAACTCAGTTTTTCAAAATGAAAACTATGCCTTCTCAAGATTCCAAGAGGCAGCCAGTGTTTTCTCGCGTGCACGATCTAGGCTGCTTGTTTATTTTATATATCAGAAAATCAATTACATTAAATGTGTTTTGAATTAGGTATGAATTCAATATATCTAACCTCTATTGTGGCTTGAATTATGTTGAACTGCCCAAACCCAGTTAGTTGCAGTCCTCATCAACATCCCAATTGGTCATCTTCATGACTTTGTGTTAAAAGATTATAAGCATCATTGATATTGTTCAGCTTTATTTGTCAGACTAAATTTCAAAGCTAGTGCCTGTTCTTCAAAGGTATTATTAGTGTAAAAAAGATGTAGTACAATACTACGAACTATCCACTGTCAAATTTAAAGTAAAGCATAGGTCGTCCACTGAACTGCAATATTCCACATACTTAAATGTATCAAGGTTAAGTTTCAGTTCAGTGAGTTTACCTATGGAAGCTGCCTGTTGAAATGAGTAAGAGTAAGAAGTATTGGGAAAGACAGCCCAAATTGTGAATTTTATCTATGTACCTTTTAATATTTTCTATCCCTGGATGAATTCCCCTTTAACCTTCTTTCTAGACTACAAAGTTCAGCCTTCTCTGATCTTTCCTTTTAGTTTATTGAGACTGTCATTGCTCATCTACACTCTTTTTCTGTAACATCTGATAACTCTTTAGCCAGCTTGCATATCCTGTACTTCCAACACTAATTTTGCCTCAAGCTATCCCAGTATATCTGTTTTCTCCCCAAAGAAAAACTCTTGTACCAAGGTAGATTTTGTTTTTGAAGATGCGTACACAAGTATCTAGAGTTGTTCTGCCAAGATCAGTGAAACAGCAGTAACTTTCTTGGGGATGTTAAATTGACCAGTTTCCTGCGGTGTGTGTGTGTTTTATCTACTTATTGTGGTATTGTTACTTTAGCAACAACGTGGCTGAGGAAGACAAAGTCAGTGGTGTTTTTTTATATCAGTCCATTGTGGAATTTTACTTGGAGCTGTTGTACTTGGTCACTGCCTTTGTCCTTTCTGATGTGGAGATGCCGGTAATGGACTGGGGTTGACAATTGTAAACAATTTTACAACACCAAGTTATAGTCCAACAAATTTATTTTAAATTAATTTCCACACCGTTCACCTGAGGAAGGAGGAAGCCTCTGAAAGCTTGTGGAATTTAAAATAAATTTGTTGGACTATAACTAGGTGTTGTAAAATTGTTTACAATTTGTCCTTTCTGACACGGCGTGTTTGGCCAGCTCCCCGGGCAACAGCAGGCGCACGGCAGTCTGGCTCTCCCGGGAGCTGATGTTGCAGCGTTTGTTGTAATGGGCCAAGCGGGAAGCCTCACCCACGAAACGCTCTAAAATATTGTTCACAAAAGAGTTCATGATGCTCGTGGCCTTGGAGGAAATGCTGGCATCAGGATGGACCTGCTTCATCACTTTGAAGACGTAGATCGAATGTCTTGCCTTCTTAGACTTTCTCCGCTCCTTACTGCCCTTTGCTGGTGCCTTGCTTTTTTTCTTGGCGCCCTTCTTGGGAGATGTTTTCTTCTCAGGCATTTTCAGACTCAATTTCAGACACCGAGATTAGTTGACCTGTAGCAGCTTCAAAGTGATTCTGCAGCTTTACCAGGCCAACAGGTGTGTGCATCTTTTATTTGCCACCTATCTAATGATTGATTGCCATGGCATACAACACATGTTACTGTTCCACTAGGCACTGCAGCATAACATTTGCAGTATCAATTCATTTGAACAACTTGTACAAGATGTTGAGAAGACTTCTGTTGAAGTTTTCACTGCCTCAGTAATTGTTTCTCTATATGCAGAGGCAAAAGTGATGTGTAAAAGCTACTGTTTGACACGTTTGAAACTGACAGCAAAATTTAGAGTTAGCAAAAAAAAATGCAGTTTATGGCAATTACCAGCTTGCATAATAATTTCACCGTGTGCGTGATGTTATCACTCAACTATTCTCAAACAAATGATGGGATAGGCCCACTTATTGAAGAGGCGGTGAAGAAATGATTAAATATTGTTCCTTTCATGGTCACTCTTTGTATCATAAAATATACCATGTGACTGCCACTATTGTAGGCTAAATATTTTTGCAAATTAGCTGTCCCTGAGCCAACCAGCAGCTGACATCCTCTGTTACAGGTTATACGTGTTCATAGCTAGGCCTGAAGAATCTCTACCTCCCTGACTAGAATGTGAGATCTCTCTCTGTCTGCCTCTGCCACTCCAGGGAGAGATAGTGATAGAGTCATACACAGACAGGCAAAAAATACTCTGCCACCTCCCTCATCATTGTGTCTCTCGCTGCCCCAGAATGCCACCCCAGAGAAAGATAGTGAAAGAGACACGGATAGACAGACAAAAACTACTCTCTAACATCTTCCTCAACATGCCGAGTTACCACTTTGAATGAAAAACTGTCCCCTTGGTGTAGAGGCTCTTGGCATCTGTATTATCTGTTCAGCTAAGCCCCCTTATTGGACATATTGAATGAAAATTCCTTCTAAAACCAGGGTGCGAACCGCTATGGAATGTGTTCAAATGATTTCCCAATGCCTTAAAGTTGATATTTGTTCTACCTGGTATTCCACCCAGTTCAACATTCTAAATGGCTTGCATATCTCTGGGAGTTAACACTGTGTAAGCTGAATCTGATCTTGTATCAATAACATTTATTTAAATTAAAACAAAATCATATCCAAGCCATTTAGGTAAATGTTCCAAAGTGTTACATTTTGTGATGCAAAGCTGTTCTATATGATATGCCAGTGATGAGATTAATTAACCCCCAAGCACCACCCCTAGCAAGGAACTCGCTCTAATACAGCTTGATAGGTAAAGGAACTAACTGAACATGACATGTAAAACATAAGCAGGATTTTTGAAATTTTTTTTCTGAATTACTTTTGATGAATTTTGTGGTTATTAAAATGCTGGATGTGAATATTTGCGAATACAATATTTTTCCACAATTTGAACTCAATGCCAGGCTATGTGTAGCATGAGTTGGAAGTGAGATGCAGCTTCTTCTCAACTACCACAACAGTGTGCTTTGACCTAAACTTCGAAAGAGCATCCCTGTCGCATCAATATGACATTTTTATTTCCTACAGCAATAGTCCTTGTAGTCGCTGAGCTGAGTCTGACGACTAGTACGCAGCTAGGGCAGTTTTCTGTCAAGAGAAAGCACTCTCTATGAATTGAACTGAGAATTACCAAACACTCTCACAAGCAGAATCACCCACAGGACTTCTGTCTCTTTATGTAGAGGTTTAAGCACTGATGGGATGCATTCTAGGTTACTGAGGGAAGTAAGGGTGGAAATTGCAGAGCTGCTGGCCATAATCTTCCAATCCTCCTTAGATATGGGGGTGGTGCCAGAGGACTGGAGAATTGCAAATGTTACACCCTTGTTCAAAAAGGGTATAAGGATAAACCCGGCAACTACAGGCCAGTCAGTTTAACCTCGGTGGGGGGAAGCTTTTAGAAATGATAATCCAGGACAAAATTAATAGTCACTTGGACAATTGTGGATTAAAAATGGAAAGCCTGCACGGATTTGTTGAAGGCAAATCATGTTTAACTAACGTGATTTAGTTTTTTGATAAGGTAACGGAGAGGGTTGTTGAGGGCAATGCGGTTGATGTGTATATGGACTTTCAAAAGGCGTTTGATAAAGTGTCACATAATAGGTTTGTCAGCAAAATTGAAGCCCATGGAATAAAAGGGGCAGTGGCAGCATGGATACGAAATTGGCTAAGTGGCAGGAAACAGAGAGTAGTGGTGAACGGTTGTTTTTCAGACTGGACGAAGGTATATAGTGGTGTTCCCCAAGGGTCGGTACTAGGACCACTGCTTTTTTTGATATATTAATGACTTGGACTTGGGCATACAGGGCACAATTTTAAAATTTTTAGATGAGACAAAATCTGGAAGTGTAGTAAACAGTGAGGAGGATAGTGATAGACTTCAAGAGGACATAGACAGGCTGTTTTAATGGGCGGGCACATGGTAGATGAAATTTAACACAGAGAAGTGCAAATTGATACATTTTGACAGGAAGAATGAGGAGAGGCAATATAAACTAAATGGTACAATTCTAAAGAGAGTGCAGGAACAGAGAGACCAGCGGGTATTTGTGCACAATTCTTTGAAGGTGGCAGGACAGGTTGAGAAAGCAGTTAAAAAAGCATACGAGACCCTGGGCTTTGTAAATAGTGGCATAGAGTACAAAAGCAAGGAAGTCATGATGAACCTTTATAAAACACTGGTTCAGCCACAACTGGAGTATTGTGTCCAATTCTGGGCACCGCACTTTAGGAAGGATGTGAAGACCTCAGAGAGGGTGCAGAAAAGATTTACTAGAATGGTTCCATGGATGAAGGACTTCAGTTATGTGGATAGACTGGAGAAGCTGGGGTTGTTCTCCTTAGAACAGAGAAAGTTGAGAGGAGATTTGATAGAAGTGTTCAAAATCATGACTGGTTTAGATAAAGTAAATAAAGAGAAACTGTTCCCATTGGCGGAAGGGTTGAGAACCAGAGGACACAGATTTAAGGTGATTGGCAAAAGAACCAAAGGCGACACGAGGAAAATCTTTTTTATGCAGTGAGTAGCTATGATCTGGAATGTGCTGCCTGAAAGGATGGTCATGATGTGGAGATGCCGGTGATGGACTGGGGTTGACAATTGTAAACAATTTTACAACACCAAGTTATAGTCCTGCAATTTTATTTTAAATTCTTGTGAATTTAAAATAAAATTGCTGGACTATAACTTGGTGTTGTAAAATTGTTTACAATTGAAAGGATGGTGGAAGCAGATTCAATCATGGCTTTCAAGAAAGAATTGGATAAATACTTGAAGGGAAAAAAATTGCAGGGCTGCAGGGGAATGGGACTAACTGGATTGCGCTTACAAAGAGACAGCATGGGCTCGATGGGCCAAATGGCCTCCTTCTGTGCTGTAAACCATTCTATGATTTAGCTAGTATTTACCCACTCATACCAACCGAGAAAGCTCACAAAAGCTGATACCCCCCTCAAAGATTACAATTCAAATAATGACCAACAACTCAAAAACTGCAGAATATCAGCCTATGATAAGGTCCACTTTTTTACAATGACTAAATAAATTAAATTATTTTTATTACATGGGATTCCAGGACTTTCACCAGTATACCACCATCTTTCATTCTTAATGCTTATCATCAACTTAACTACAATGCCCTTACCTCTGGAAATCCTTCCCGACACTTCTCTGCCTCTCCTCCTCTCCTCTAAAGCTCACAATTTTTCCATATTCCCTGAACCCCAAAATGAAAGAAGTGTTCTAACCCACTATACGACCTAGTCTCAAAGAGTGAAATATAGGTGTAACTCAGGTGGTTAGTTAAATTATCTGTTAGGGGGTTGGATTCCACATTGGATTTAAGAATATTATTTCAGTTCTGGAACCTGACTTTGAATCCGTCCCAGAGTAAAGGATAAGTGCCTTCTCTGGTTGCAAAGGTATAGTCTTCATGAATCAATTCAGATATTCATAACAGTTTTTGATACGAGGGAACCACAACACTGAATCTTTTATAATTTGGTAATCTCAGTCAGAGGCCATTAGTGAGGGAACATTGGAAGTGCAGTTCTGAGGTTGGGGCAAAGACAAATTGGAGTAAAGTCGAGAATGCATTGGTCTTAATTTAGTTATTATATCCGACCCGAGTGCTTGATGCTGACTTTGGACTCTAAGGGCTCGATTTTCGCACCCGCGATCGGGTGCGTTCATGGCGGGGGAGGCGCGAAAATCGGGGATTCCCAGGGCGGGTCGGGAGCCCGGCTCCAACCTGCCCCATTTCTGGGTTCCCCACTGATGCGCTCACATGCGCGCGCAGCCCCCGCATATGGGACTCCCACCGGCAATTAAAGCCGGCGGGGTGCCATTTAAAGTAATTGAACAGGTACTTCAGGTTTTTACAGACCTGATTGACCTGTTATTTTAGGAGGGGTGGGATTTTGCAACTGACTGAGACTGTTTCCCGTACTGGGGGAAACACTCCCAGTTGAAATAGACGTGTTGCAGCCATCAGCCTGTAGCAGCTGCAAAGGTCCATTTGACAGGTGGCGGGGGTGGGGGAAGACCCTCACTCATTGCAGGAGGCCACTCTGTCACTTTGGACAAAGTTTGGCCTCCACCACCCTCCTCCTAACAATAAAATTCACCAACTTGCATACTTACCCCGATGTCCAGACACATTTACCTACCTTGCGGACCCTCGGATCGGGGCCGCCGTAGCTGCAGTCATGACCTCCTCGGAGGGCGAACAGCATCACCAGCCTCGCCATCCACGCCGTCCACCTCTGACACATGGAGCTCCACAACAGAGTGCTGTGACACATCCACCTGTACAGCAGGAGGGAGGGCTACTGCAGAGAGAGATGCGTCGCAGAGGGCACTACCCTCGCCACAGAGTCCACAGACCGAGGCTCAGCTTCCTGGACCTCTCTGAGCAGCAGTGCACACGGAGGCTCAGAGTCACTCGACATGTAGTCGTGGACAACTGCAGCCTCCTTCATGCCGAGCTGCTCCCGGCTGGCCCGAGCACCATCTTCTTACCTGTCGCTGTCAAAGTCACCACTGCCCTCAACAACTTCTCCTCCGCATCCTTCCAGGGTGCCACCGGGGACATCGCCGACGTCTCTCCATCGTCTGCGCAAAAGAGCCCTGCAAATACACCTCCACCCACTCTGCAGTGACACAATGGGTGGCATCAGTTGTGGGTCTTTATTGTGATCCTCAGGAAGGGGCATTATTGCACAAACCAGACAAGATTCGCAAAGACGTGGCAGTAGTGGTGCCAATATAATATATAATGTGAGTTGATCAGAAATTAAATATAAGTAAAAACCATGACACACCCTCAAACACCCTTGTGCATCCCCTTCATGCTCACGACACGTTTGCCTTACGCTTCCTACTGCACATATGTGATGCATGCCCTGTGGCTGCAGCACAGGAAGTGGCAGGTTGAGTGAGGCTGTCTGTGAAAGAGATGCATGAGAGGGTGAGTATGAGATAGAGCCATGAGATTGTATGAGGATTGGGTTGAGTGGTAGTGGCGGGATGAGTACTGGCGAGGTGAGTAAGTGCAGGTAAGATGAGGATGAGGTTTGAGTGGGTGTGAGGAGTGATGTGACAGAGTAGTGTTGGCTGTGCAGAAGGAGATGTGGGGTGGGGGCGGTGATGTGGCAGACAGAGTGTAAGGGAATGAGTAAGTGTACACACTTTGGCTGACCTATTTAGGTCATTGCAGCGCCTCCTGCACTGTATGCAGGTGGGCGATATGTTGGTGGTGCAGGTGACCTCCTCTGCCACCTCGAGCCAGGCCTTCTTGGTGGCAGAGGCAGGCCGCTTCCTCCCGCCCGCCGGGGGGAAGATCTCTGTCCTCCCCCTCCTCCTCACCCCATCCAATAAGAGCTGGAGTGAGGCATCATTAACCTGGGAGCAGCCTTCCCCCATGCTCCATGCTGTCATTTTTCCTATTTCTTGCAGCATCAGTCAGTGGAGGACTGCCCCTTTAAATAGGGCTCCTCCAGCTGACAGACATTACTGAGCATGCGCAGTCCGCCCGCCGCGCAGCTTAGCAGCGGGGAACCCGGAAGAACAGGTAAGTGGATCCAATCAGCGTGCGATTGCGTGCGGAGCAGACTGATTTCACCGGGCGCGTAACCCACGCGGCCAATCTACCCCCCGCCGCCATGGTAATATCGGGCCCTAAGAGTTGGAAAATGTTTCATTCCCCTGCATTAGCATTAGCATTGAGTTTGGTTATAATGCCATTGTGATTGGATAGTTAACATTATCTAAGCTCATACATGGAGAATGGTCACTTGGGCATGGTGTCTGAAAGGTGGAGGCAAGTACAATGAGTTTGTCCGGGCACAAAATTCAACTCTAGCTTCATCCAATAGGGTCCATAACAGGAGTCAACTTTACAAGCAACTGAGAGTGCAGGAATTACCAGGAGAGAGGGCAATTTTATTAGGAATAAAATAAAGTGGAGTGGATCCTTGAAGGAGTTCCTGCATAAAAGCAAAAAGTCATATTCAGAATTTCTCAAGAGTCCTCTTCAGAGATTTTAGCAGTAGCTATTGTAAACCACTCTGGAGTTATTCACATACACCACTAAATCATTTTTTTGAATTTTTAATGTGGCAAAACTGCTGTGACTAAGGATTGGTCCAAGAGGCATGTATGAATGGGAAGGAGGTTAAAAATTTGAAATTCTAGATCTGGTTAATACTTGTACAAGGGTATTGTTACCAGAAGTCTTTGTAGAACTGCTGGCATTCCATCTGTGCTGTGACTTACCTTGAGTTCTGCTAAGTCTTTCTATTTCAGTCCTCATTAAGATTTTCTCATCAAAATCTTCAATAGCACAGCTGCACATGATCAGTGTGCAGCAATACTACAGTGATGTGCTAGTGCCCAAATATATTTTATAATTGTTTTGATTGATGCTAGCTTTCAGGCATGCACAAATAGCTTTAAGTTGCTTGTTGGAATCACTGGTAAAATAATACCAGGGAAGGGAACATTTCATATGTTTTCTTCTAATAATTGAGGTAAGAAGGTTGTATTGAAATTAGTGTAATGTTACTTATGCTGTTTCTCTAATTTGCATTATTGGGACCATTTTTGTAGAGGATGTATTACTGCTCAGGGATACAGGACCATGGAAGATGAAGCGCATTGCCTGCCCTGTCCCTGAGCCCTTTCTACTGTAACCCTTGTCTTTCGCCTGTTAGGAATTGAAAAGAGTGAAAATTAGCTCTGGATCAGATTTACTATTCTCAAATTGAAACTGAGGAGATAATCTGATAAAAGATAAAAGCTCACATTGGGGAAAATGGAAGGAGGAAGGACCATTAGCTCTTTACATTCCCAGAAAGATAACTGGAAATAGAGCATCGAATGGGAGCTATCTGGGGGTTTCTAGATAACTGGATTGGGGTAAACAGCTTGATGTATTATGGTATATAATTTCAGTACCGTAAATATATTTTATCAATTGGGCACATCTATGTTAGTGGCATGGCAACTGGTTTCAGAATTGGTGGTGGTGGAATGAACATTATCAAGGGTTTGTTATCTAAATATTCGGATCTGCCATAAACATCTTGGGCTCGGTAGCGTCATTTGCTCCTATCAGCGGTGTGAGCGTCTTGTTTTTTTTTATGGGATATGACTCTGATTGTCCTATATATACTTATACGATAGGGTAATCTGGTGGTGTAACAATAATGTCCCTTGAGACATGTACCGGATATTCATGTCTTTTGCACATGTACGTCTTCATTTTCTCCAAAGGTGGATCAAGCAAATACCTGACGAGCTGAGCTGATATCAATCATTAAGCTGCTTTATTTCGCAGCAAGTGAATATACAGGGCAACAGCTCTGATCAGATCCACTTAGATCAATCAGTACAACTTATCTTCACGTAATGAGACAAAATTTAAAATACAACAAGCTTCCCCACTTCAAGGGGTTGTCTTCCTTGACATAAATAAGATATCTTCTAACTCACCTTCAGTATTCCTAACCTCTTCGCCTTAGCAAAGGCCTTCAGTTCTCCTTTTAACAAAATCTGTCTGCTCACGTGGGTCTTTGGTCAGCTCTTTTCTGTTCCCATAGGAAGTTGGGGCTTGGTTCCTGACCCCCCTTCCCTGTCTGAAGGTTGTCCAGAAGTGCTGCTAATCAAACTTCCCACTACACCCTCTCCCTTGGAAAAAGCTTCATGTGAAGCTCAACAACAAACAACATTGCATCCCCATACTGTGTGAATGTGGGGAGCCCCTGGGATGAGATGACAACTCCCCTGTTCCCAATTGTCCTAGGTAACAGCATCTGTGTCTGGCTTTAATACACACACTCCAAATGGCCTGCAGCCTTTGGCCTTCCTATTTAAACTGATACAAATCCACTTTGTTTTAAACCCCAACACTTAAAAGTAACTCTTATTTTCAAATCCTTTCTGTAACAAAATGGTTAAACAATCCTGAAATGTAACAATAGTACTGAAAATGAAATGCTGTACTCTGCCATATTTTGCCCCTAGGCCAACATTGAATCTAACTGCCATCTAATTCATCATTTTAACACCAAAATATGATTTTCCTTAATTAATACTTCTCCTGATGCTATCATTTTGGCCTTGGCTCTTAAACTTTAGTCAAGGTAGAGCTAGTAGGCCAAATTAATAATAAGCATTTGCTGTCGATTAGCAATGGTGGCCACACTCCTAATATCCTGAATATAACAATAACGTGTGTACCTTTAATTGTAGTTTGAAAGAAAACATTACTTGACTAATGAGAAGAAATGTCAAGGTCTTAAAGCAGTGAGTGCCTTTATCATGTATATACTGTAAATCTGTATTGATTTTCTTGAAATTATAGCAACATTTATGTTGATTTTCTTCATGCAATACTAATAAGCACGCATGAGCAGTATTGGTACAGCGCCCCACAACTCTGTAAATTATGTGATTGTCTCACATAGTCTTACCCAAAATATAGCAACTCCTGCTTTAGTGATTGTGAGTTGACTATGTTTTTTGAAACATTCGTAAACTTAAAGCCATTCTTCCATTACCTATCTGAAGTTTTACTAGTAGTCTAATATTCACAAATGAATAAGACTGCTAATTTAGGTATAATTGTAAACAATTTTACAACACCAAGTTATAGTCCAACAATTTTATTTTAAAATTCACAAGCTTTCGGAGGCTTCCTCCTTCCTCAGGTGAATGTCAAGAAATCCTCGAACCTCTCGCATTTATAAATCACAGAACAATACCTGGAGATTACAGAGAGTCTTTTCAACTGTCCGTTGCCAAGGCAACCAAAGTGTTCAGACAGATAGGTGTTACCTACAGGGCCACCGAATATACAAACGGCCAGAACAAAAAAAAACAGAGAGAGGCAGAAACATAGAAACATCCGGAAGGAAAAGACAGCAATTGACCCGTTATATTAAAAACAGATAACTTTTGTTCGCTGGTGGGGTTACGTGTAGCGTGACATGAACCCAAGATCCCGGTTGAGGCCGTCCTCATGGGTGCGGAACTTGGCTATCAATTTCTGCTCGACGATTTTGCGTTGTCGTGTGTCTCGAAGGCCGCCTTGGAGTACGCTTGCCCGAAGGTCGGTGGCTGAATGTCCTTGACTGCTAAAGTGCTCCCCGACTGGGAGGGAACCCTCCTGTCTGGCGATTGTTGCGCGGTGTCCGTTCTTCTGTTGTCGCAGTGTCTGCATGGTCTCGCCAATGTACCATGCTTTGGGGCATCCTTTCCTGCAACGTATGAGGTAGACAACGTTGGCCGAGTCACAGGAGTATGAACCATGCACCATGAGGACGGCCTCAACCGGGATCTTGGGTTCATGTCACGCTACACGTAACCCCACCAGCGAACAAAAGTTATCCGTTTTTAATATAATGGGTCAATTGCTGTCTTTTCCTTCCGGATGTTTCTATGTTTCTGCCTCTCTCTTTTTGTTCTGGCCGTTTGTCTATTCGGTAGCCCTGTAGGTAACATCTATCTGTCTGAACACTTTGGTTGCCTTGGCAACGGGCAGTTGAAAAGGCTATCTGTCATCACCAGGTATTGTTCTGTGATTTATAAATGCGAGAGGTTCGAGGATTTCTTGACATTCACCTGAGGAAGGAGGAAGCCTCCGAAAGCTTGTGAATTTTAAAATAAAATTGTTGGACTATAACTTGGTGTTGTAAAATTGTTTACAATTGTCAACCCCAGTCCATCACCGGCATCTCCACATCAATTTAGGTATAGCAAGTGTCATGATAACATCCATATGCTGTCTCAACTACAAAATAAGCTAACTTTAGACTCTTGAGTCCTGATCATTTTTAGTTTTCCTTAAATTGGAAAATAAATTTTTACAGTAAAATAATTTCAGCTGAAAATAAAATCAGTAAAATCTTTGGTGATGTTGAACCTGGTTCATTCACCCCCACAAGTAAACAATATGGGAACAAACAGCAAGCAGTTGCTAAGTAACATAATGCATGATATAGGTCAAAAACGGGATGAGGTCCTACAAGCTGAATTCAGGGAGTTAGGAGTTAAACTAAAAAGTAGGACCTCAAAGGTAGTAATCTCAGGATTGCGACCAGTGCCACGGGCTAGTCAGAGTAGGAATGACAGGATAGCTAGGATGAATACGTGGCTTGAGAGATGGTGCAAGAGAGAGGGATTCAAATTACTGGGCCATTGGAACCAGTTCTGGGGGAGGTGGGACCAGTACAAATTGGACGGTCTGCATCTGGGCAGGATTGGAACAAATGTCCTAGGGAGAGTGTTTGCTAGTGCTGTTGGGGAGGGTTTAAACTAATGTGGCAGGGGGATGGGAACCGATGCAGGAAGTCAGTGGGAAGTAAAGTGGTGACAGAAACAAAAGGCAGTAAGGGAGAGTGTACAAAACATGACCGGACAGATGGTCTGAGAAAGCAGGGCAAAGACCAAGGGAAGTCTAGATTAAACTGCATTTATTTCAATGCATGAAGTCTGATGGGCAAGGCAGATGAACTCAGGGCATGGATGGGTACATGGGACTGGGATGTTATAGCTATTACTGAAACATGGCTAAGGGAGGGACAGGACTAGCAGCTCAATGTTCTAGGGTACAGATGCTATAGGAAAGATAGAGCAGGAGGTAAGAGAGGAGGGGGAGTTGCGTTCTTGATTAGGGAGAACATCACGGCAGTAGTGAGAGGGGATATATCTGAGGGTTCGCCCACTGAGTCTATATGGGTAGAACTGAAAAATAAGAAGGGAGAGATCACGTTGATAGGATTGTACTACAGACCCCCAAATAGTCAACGGGAAATTGAGGAGCAAATATGTAAGGAGATTACAGACAGCTGCAAGAAAAATAGGGTGGTAATAGTAGGGGACTTTAACTTTCCCAACATTGACTGGGACAGCCATAGCATTAGGGGCTTGGATGGAGAGAAATTTGTTGAGTGTATTCAGGAGGAATTTCTCATTCAGTATGTGGATGGCCCGACTAGAGAGGGGGCAAAACTTGACCTCCTCTTGGGAAATAAGGAAGGGCAGGTGACAGAAGTGTTAGTGAGGGATCACTTTGGGACCAGTGATCATAATTCCATTAGTTTTAAGATAGCTATGGAGAATGATAGGTCTGGCCCAAAAGTTAAAATTCTAAATTGGGGAAAGGCCAATTTTGATGGTATTAGACAGGAACTTTCAGAAGTTGATTGGGAGAGTCTGTTGGCAGGCAAAGGGACGTCTGGTAAGTGGGAGGCTTTCAAAAGTGTGTTAACCAGGGTTCAGGGTAAGCACATTCCTTATAAAGTGAAGGGCAAGGCTGGTAGAAGTAGGGAACCTTGGATGACTCGGGAGATTGTGGCCCTAGTCAAAAAGAAGAAGGAGGCATATGACATGCATAGGCAGCTGGGATCAAGTGGATCCTTTGAAGAGTATAGTGATTGCCGGAGTAGAGTTAAGAGAGAAATCAGGAGGGCACAAAGGGGACATGAGATTGCTTTGGCAGATAAGGCAAAGGAGAATCCAAAGAGCTTCTACAAATACATAAAGGGCAAAAGAGTAACTAGGGAGAGAGTAGGGCCTCTTAAGGATCAACAAGGTCATCTATGTGCAGAACCGCAAGAGATGGGTGAGATCCTAAATGAATATTTCGCATTGGTATTTACGGTTGAGAAAGGCATGGATGTTAGGGAACTTGGGGAAATAAATAGTGATGTCTTGAGGAGTGTACATATTATAGAGAGGGAGGTGCTGGAAGTCTTAACGCGCATTAAGGTAGATAAATCTCCGGGACCTGATGAAATGTATCCCAGGACGTTATGGGAGGTTATGGAGGAAATTGCGGGTCCCCTAGCAGAGATATTTGAATCATCGACAGCTACAGGTGAGGTGCCTGAAGATTGGAGGGTAGCAAATGTTGTGCCTTTGTTTAAGAAGGGCGGCAGGGAAAAGCCTGGGAACTACAGACCGGTGAGCCTGACATCTGTAGTGGGTAAGTTGTTAGAGGGTATTCTGAGAGACAGGATCTACAGGCATTTGGAGAGGCAGGGACTGATTAGGAACAGTCAGCATGGTTTTGTGAGAGGAAAATCATGTCTCACGAATTTGATTGAGTTTTTTGAAGGGGTAACCAAGAAGATAGATGAGGGCTGTGCAGTAGACGTGGTCTACATGGACTTTAGCAAAGCCTTTGACAAGGTACCGCATGGTAGGTTGTTACATAAGGTTAAATCTCACAGGATCCAAGGTGAGGTAGCCAATTGGATACAAAATTGGATTGACGACAGAAGACAGAGGGTGGTTGTAGAGGGTTGTTTTTCAAACTGGAGGCCTGTGACCAGCGGTGTGCCTCAGGGATCGGTGCTGGGTCCGCTGTTATTTGTTATTTATATTAATGATTTGGATGAGAATTTAGGAGGCATGGTTAGTAAGTTTGCAGATGACACCAAGATTGGTGGCATTGTGGACAGTGAAGAAGGTTATCTAGGATTGCAACGGGATCTTGATAAATTGGGCCAGTGGGCCGATGAATGGCAGATGGAGTTTAATTTAGATAAATGTGAGGTGATGCATTTTGGTAGATCGAATCGGGCCAGGACCTACTCTGTTAATGGTAGGGCGTTGGGGAGAGTTATAGAACAAAGAGATCTAGGAGTACAGGTTCATAGCTCCTTGAAAGTGGAGTCACAGGTGGATAGGGTGGTGAAGAAGGCATTCGGCATGCTTGGTTTCATTGGTCAGAACATTGAATACAGGAGTTGGGATGTCTTGTTGAAGTTGTACAAGACATTAGTAAGGCCACACTTGGAATACTGTGTACAGTTCTGGTCACCCTATTATAGAAAGGATATTATTAAACTAGAAAGAGTGCAGAAAAGATTTACTAGGATGCTACCGGGACTTGATGGTTTAACTTATAGGGAGAGGTTGGATAGACTGAGACTTTTTTCCCTGGATAGTAGGAGGTTTAGGGGTGATCTTATAGAAGTCTATAAAATAATGAGGGGCATAGATAAGGTAGATGGTCAAAATCTTTTCCCAAAGGTAGGGGAGTCTATAACGAGGGGGCATAGATTTAAGGTGAGAGGGGAGAGATACAAAAGGGTCCAGAGGGGCAATTTTTTCACTCAAAGGGTGGTGAGTGTCTGGAACGAGCTGCCAGAGGCAGTAGTAGAGGCGGGTACAATTTTGTCTTTTAAAAAGCATTTGGACAGTTACATGGGTAAGATGGGTATAGAGGGATATGGGCCAAGTGCAGGCAATTGGGACTAGCTTAGTGGTATAAACTGGGCGACATGGACATGTTGGGCCGAAGGGCCTGTTTCCATGTTGTAAACTTCTATGATTCTATGATATTAGCATTGATAGACCTGTGCATTGGTTGCACTCTTGCCACTGTGTCAGAAGGTTGTAGGTTCAAGCCCCATTCGAGAGACTTAAGCACATAATCTAGGCTGATACACGAGTGCAGTACTGAGGGAGAGCTGCACTGTCAGAGGTTTAACATCTCATCTTTCAGGTGAGATGTTAAACCGAGGCCCTATCTGCCCTTTTAGGTGGATGTAAAAGATTCCATGCCACTTTTTGAAGAAGAGCTGGGGAGTTCTAGCTATCCAAGTCAAATTTTATCCCTCAACCAGCATCACTGAAACAGATTATCTTGTCATTTAACTCATTGCTGTTTGTGGGACCTTGTTGTGCACAAGTTGGCTGTTGGGTTTCTCTACATTACAACATTATGCTTCAAAAGTACTCAATTGACTGTCAAGCACTTTAGGGTGTCCTGAGGTCGTGAAAGGTACTATATAAATATAAATTTGGACTTTTCTTATATTTTATAGAACCGAACATTCTCATTGTAATATTCTTCAAGGCAAAGGAGGGAAGGATAAAATCCTTCCTAGAGCCAATAGTGGAGGATCCTATATCAGGTTTTTGCTTTTCTGTTCAGATGTCCCAGCCTGAGGAGCAGCAATACCCAATTCTGTGCCTTAGAGCTCTTTCAGCATCTGCTGTTCTCCTTTGATTGCTCTCCTAGTTTGTTGATTGCACAGATCCTGCTCCTTGGATGTCCTTTTTGTATAATTCCACCTTTTTTTTGCAGTTCTTGCCAGGTTGTTTTGTTTGTGGAGATTGCACAAATTCTCTTCCTACTTTGGAGAGAGGTAAAAATGTAAAACAGATTTAGTTTTATTTTACATAAGAGTATTCTCAATTAACACCACTTATGTGGCAATTAGAGACATAGGATGCTAAATGAGGCCATGTAGCGCCCATTGTTTCGGCGCTACACCGCCTCTCTGACATCCAAGATGGCATCTTGGATCCGCACGCACGTTTCCTGTGTGACGTGCGCCAGATGCCATCTTGGTATAGGAGTTTGCGCAGGCGCAGATTAGAAACGCTGGAATCATGTAAAGTAGGGAGAAAATGGCTTCAATCAGTGTGCAACGCTGATTTAAAGTGATAAGTCCCAAAATGGTGTGTATCGCTCAACTCAACACACAGTCTTAACCCCAACCATCTGAACGTGTCTTAGAATGCCTTGAGGACCCCCCCCCACCAGCGCTATTTAAAGGGATTTACAGGTTAGTGGCTGGATTATTGCCTCTGGCTGCTGAGACATTTGTAACTGTTTTTGGAGGTCTCCTAGACTTCAATACTAGGACACGGGGACATAGCTTAACATTTAGAGCCAGGATGTGCAGGAGTGAAGGGTGGGAGATGTTTGGAACGCTCTTCTACAGACGGCAGTTGATGCTAGCTCACTTGTGAATGTTAAACCTGAGATTGATAGATTTCTGTGAACCAAGGGTATTAAGGGATATGGGGCTAAGGCGGGTATATGGAGTTAGGTCACAAGTCCAGCATGATCTCACTGAATGGTGGAACAGACTCGAGTGGCTAATAGCCACTGCCACTTGCTGCCTCTTGATGTGCACCACCTTCTCCTGCAAGAAAGCGAGACGTGTGCCTGGATGATGTGCCTGTCATGGTTGAATAGCTGCCAGTGTGGCCTGTGAGTTGTGGGTGGGCGGCTTGAAACAGTGGTAAGGGTGGGAGGAAGCATCTGATGGGAAGAGTTGAGTATTGATGGAAAGAGTTTGTTGGTAAGTGGGGGATGGGGGGTGTGGTGCTTGGTGCAGATGGGAGGAGACGCCACTTGACAGTTGACCTCACTCACCTTGACCACTCATGTCAAAGCATTGAACTTCTTCCTGCACTGCATCCATGTTCATGACGCTCTGCGCCTGGCATTGACTTCGTCCCCTACTGCCTCCCACTGTCTTTTGAGTATATATCTGGAGGGCCTCTTGCCCCCACTCCGCCCCCACTGTGGATATAGGATGCCCCTCCTTCTGTCCACCTCTTGCACCCAAGGTTTCTAGTGCATCAGCAGAGAACCTTGGTGCACGCACTCTCGCCTGGTACCAACTCAGATCGGCAGATTGGTGAGGTCTGGTGTGCAGATTGGAGGATGTGGGATTTAGTAATGCGCAACCTTTATTCAATGTTTTAACATAACTCATCAGTGTGTAAACATAGGGATAGATCTGCATCTGTGTTTTACATGTGCGATGTCTGATCTCTGTTCAGACTCCATGCAGACAGTAGACTGTTATTTTCAGCAAGTAACAGGTACAAGCTACCTTTAAGAGATTTCTAAGAAACATCTTCCCTTTAAGAGATGGAGCTCTCTCTGGTGGTGGAAAGTGCAAATTGCATTGATTCCACATGCAAGGCTTGGAAAGGAATGCCGATTGCAGGTAAGTGCTCCCTTGGGACCAAACTTGCGTCTTGCCTGCCTAGGGTCCGTCGGGTGCGGGGTGTGCTAACATCGCCCAGAACGGACACTTAACCAATTTTTCCCCCATACTGTGTTAAAATAATTCTTTTTACACAAATATACATTTAAAATAAAACTAAAAATATTCCATTATTAATTAAGGGTAATAGATTAACAATCTGAAGAAAAAGGTATAAATTATAATAATGCTTGTAGAACCCTTTTTTAGCTGGTAATGATTCATTTATGCTCCACTCCCTTTTCCTACATTATCCCACTTCATCATCTCGCATAACTACTACAGCTTAGTGAATAAACTTGAAGGAGATGTCGTTTGTCTTGCACAGTACATCCACTGGGATGGATGACACTGAATCATACAGTTAATGTATTGAGACAACATTACTAATGGCTGTAAGTTTTAGGGTGCTCACCAATAAATCTAAATGTTGCTATTTGCACAAAACATGATCATCAGTCTTGTGTGTGACTGATTCTGCCAATGGCTGTGGATAATGCATATCAAAACTAGTTTTATATTTAACAGTTTGCAAATATTTTTCTTTTTTTCTAAATGCCCTTCTTGGAGGCATTTCTGAAAATATTGTAGTGCTCCTTTTTACAGTTGATATTGTGGTGCTAACATCTCACCTGGGGATCTACTGCAGTCCACTTAGCAAGGACTCAAACCTATGCTTGTCTATTGTCTAAAAAAACAATTAGTGACTATCGTCCTTGGGGTTTCTTTGAGGTCGAGATTGGAAGTTGGGAAACAAATCACCCCTCTGTGGCAGATGGTAATCCAATACCAGAGCCAGGAGAGTTCATAGTAATATAGGGTACTATTGATGAACAAGCCAGTCTAACGCACCAATTAAAGCTGGAGTGCTGTCATTGGGGGCTGGGATTCTTCATACTCAATTCCAAGTAACCCGAACCAATAGGTTGGTCCTCATTGGACAAGCAGTGAGAAACTTACATGTGATCTGCTTTAATAAACTGTATGGCATTAGCTGGTTAATTTCCAGTCGTAGATTTGCTCACACTGAGGCAGGGTGGGGTGGGGTGCGGGGTGGTGCAGTGTCCCATACTTTGGCTCTACCAACCTGCACCTTAGTTGTCTAAACTAACGTGGGATGTGTTCCCACAGGGAGTGAGTGTGAGCAAACAGAAATGGTGCAGGTGAGTGTATATTTCTCGGTTGCATGTTAAACATGCTGATGTTTTCCGTGTGTGTCAGATATCCAGCTGACCCCAAAAAAGCCCTTAAAGTATCTGTAAGATATTGTGGTAATTAAATGGCTACTTTCTGACTCTAGTTGCAGTACTCTAGAATACTGATTCTTACGCATGTTCAATAACATTCTCAGCACCTCCTATTTCTTTTGACTTGGTATTGGAGTGTCAATCAGAAAGAGACAGTCATATGCTTGAAACCAGTCTCTAGTGACATTTTAATGTTCTTTCCCTAGTTTCCTAGATGTGATTAGGATGTAAAAGGAAAAGATGATAGGTTCACCTCTGGAGCACAGAAGTGTGCCTCATATAAGTCATGATGTGGAGATGCCGGTGATGGACTGGGGTTGACAATTGTAAACAATTTTACAACACCAAGTTATAGTCCAACAATTTTATTTGAAATTCACAAGCTTTCGGAGGCTTCCTCCTTCCTCAGGTGAATGTTGTGGAAATGAAATCCTCGAACCCTTCGCATTTATAAATCACAGAACAATACCTGGTGATCACAGATAGTCTTTCCAACTGCCCGTTGCCAAGGCAATCACAGTGTGCAGACAGAGAGGTGTTACCTACAAGGCCACCGAATATACAAACACCCAAAAAAAAACAGAGAGAGAGAGGCAGAAACATAGAAACATCCGGAAGGAAGAGAAAGACAGCAAATGACCCGTTATATTAAAAACATAACATTTGTTCGCTGGTGGGGTTACGTGTAGCGTGACATGAACCCAAGATCCCGGTTGAGGCCGTCCTCATGGGTGCGGAACTTGGCTATCAATTTCTGCTGCGACAGCATCAATACTCAACACCAACAACAGCCAATCTCCGGAAGCCATCCTACAACTCATCCGCTTCATCCTGGATCACAATTTCTGCTCGACGATTTTGCGTTGTCGTGTGTCTCGAAGGCCGCCTTGGAGTATGCTTACCCGAAGGTCGGTGGCTGAATGTCCTTGACTGCTGAAGTGTTCCCCGACTGGGAGGGAACCCTCCTGTCTGGTGATTGTTGTGCGGTGTCCGTTCATCCGTTGTCGCAGCGTCTGCATGGTCTCGCCAATGTACCATGCTCGGGGGCATCCTTTCCTGCAACGTATGAGGTAGACAACGTTGGCCGAGTCACAGGAGTATGAACCATGCACCTGGTGGGTGGTGTCCTCTCGTGTGATGGTGGTATCTGTGTCGATGATCTGGCATGTCTTGCAGAGGTTACCGTGGCAGGGTTGTGTGGTGTCGTGGACGCTGTTCTCCTGAAAGCTGGATAATTTGCTGCAAACGATGGTCTGTTTGAGGTTGGGTGGCTGTTTAAAGGCGAGTAGTGAAGGTGTGGGGATGGCCATAGCGAGGTGTTCGTCGTCATTGATGACATGTTGAAGGCTGCGGAGAACATGGCGTAGTTTCTCCGCTCCGGGGAAGTACTGGACGACGAAGGTACTCTGTTGGTTGCGTCCCGTGTTAGTCTTCTGAGGAGGTCTATGCAATTTTTCGCTGTGGCCCGTCGGAACTGTCGATCGATGAGTCGAGCGTCATATCCCGTTCTTACTAGGACGTGGTTAGGGTGGAAGCTGGAAAAGTGGAGCATCGTGAGGTTGTCCGTGGGCTTGCGGTAGAGTGAGGTGCTGAGGTGCCCGTCTTTGATGGAGATTCGTGTGTCCAAGAAAGAAACTGATTCTGAGGAGTAGTCCATGGTGAGCTTGATGGTGGGATGGAACTTGTTGATGTTATCGTGTAGTCTCTTCAGTGATTCCTCGCCGTGGGTCCATAAAAAGAAAATGTCGTCGATGTATCTGGTGTATAGTGTTGGTTGGAGGTCCTGTGCAGTGAAGAAGTCCGGCTCGAACTTGTGCATGAAAATGTTGGCGTAATGGGGTGCGAATTTGGTCCCCATGGCTGTTCCGTATGTTTGGGTAAAGAACTGGTTATCACGATGCTCCACTTTTCCAGCTTCCACCCTAACCACGTCAAAGAGGCCATCCCCTATGGACAGGCCCTGCGAATACACAGGGTCTGCTCAGGCGAGGAGGAACACGATGAACACCTACAGACGCTGAAAGACGCCCTAGTAAGAACGGGATATGACGCTCGACTCATCGATCGACAGTTTCGACGGGCCACAGCGAAAAATCGCATAGACCTCCTCAGAAGACTAACACGGGACGCAACCAACAGAGTACCCTTCGTCGTCCAGTACTTCCCCGGAGCGGAGAAACTACGCCATGTTCTCCGCAGCCTTCAACATGTCATCAATGACGACGAACACCTTGCTATGGCCATCCCCACACCTCCACTACTCGCCTTTAAACAGCCACCCAACCTCAAACAGACCATCGTTTGCAGCAAATTACCCAGCTTTCAGGAGAACAGCGTCCACGACACCACACAACCCTGCCACGGTAACCTCTGCAAGACATGCCAGATCATCGACACAGATACCACCATCACACGAGAGGACACCACCCACCAGGTGCATGGTTCATACTCCTGTGACTCGGCCAACGTTGTCTACCTCATACGTTGCAGGAAAGGATGCCCCAGAGCATGGTACATTGGCGAGACCATGCACACACTGCGACAACGGATGAACGGACACCGCGCAACAATCGCCAGACAGGAGGGTTCCCTCCCAGTCGGGGAACACTTCAGCAGTCAAGGACATTCAGCCACCGACCTTCGGGTAAGCGTACTCCAAGGCAGCCTTCGAGACACACGACAACGCAAAATCGTCGAACAGAAATTGATAGCCAAGTTCCGCACCCATGAGGACGGCCTCAACCGGGATCTTGGGTTCATGTCACGCTACACGTAACCCCACCAGCGAACAAATGTTATCTGTTTTTAATATAACGGGTCATTTGCTGACTTTCTCTTCCTTCCGGATGTTTCTGCCTCTCTTTCTCTTTTTTGGGTGTTTGTATATTCGGTGGCCTTGTAGGTAACACCTCTCTGTCTGCACACTGTGATTGCCTTGGCAACGGGCAGTTGGAAAGACTATCTGTAATCACCAGGTATTGTTCTGTGATTTATAAATGCGAAGGGTTCGAGGATTTCATTTCCACAACATTCACCTGAGGAAGGAGGAAGCCTCCGAAAGCTGGTGAATTTCAAATAAAATTGTTGGACTATAACTTGGTGTTGTAAAATTGTTTACAATCATATAAGTCAGATACAGTGTGGTACTGATGGTGGCAGTAGAGAATTCTCCAGTCCAGATCCCAACGTCTCAGCTGAAGGTGTCAATATTGTGTCAAAAGGCACGACAGGAGGCACAACTTTTTTTTAAAACACGCACAAACTTGAGAATAATAAAATAACGTACTAATTTAAAATCACTGATTAGTCAAAACTCTCCAAATTCATTAGCATTATAGAAGTACATTTTCTAAAAAGTACAGCAGCTTAAGATAATGGTGGAGGCATGCCTTCTGGACAGTGTAGTTCTTGAATAGTTTGACAAAATTATGACCTATTGCCATAAAAGTCTTGCAGTATTTTAAGAGAGATGCCTCACAGCTGTCAGAAGGAGTTGCAGTCTGGTGATGCATATGGAAGTGTGAGACAGCCAACACCTCTGCAGCAGTATAAAGAAGTTATGATCATACCTCAGTGGTGACTGGCAGAGACTCCACTCTCAAGGACAGTACTGCTCTATTGTGTTTCGAAATCCATTATTTATTAAACTTTATTTTAAAAATTCCTTTCCAATACAATCCAATAAAAACTACAAGGTTTTTATATTAGGACACTTTTAAAAAGTCTTTCATCAACAACATCATCGATACAGATTTAGTCCATATTATGTTACATAGCCCTGTCTGATGAAAAGATTAAAAGAGTAGAATTTATAATCGGATGGCTTCAACAAAGCTGGCAAAGAAGCTTCAAATTGAGCAGATTTAAAAGCAGATTTTCATTAGAATTGCTTTGTTGGATTTTTGATAAAGTGCTGTAGGCCAAATAAGAGCTCAGTGAAAAAAACAGTTGGACCAAATATATTGAATTATACAATAGACAAGGTAATTAAGAACTTGCTATATTGCAATTTATTGCTGAACTCATTTAGTGATGTTCAGCCAGAAAATTATAATGTGCTTCAAAATAATATTTCACAATAATCTCTTCCCTGCAGGAAGGACAGTTTTGAAGAATTCTTCAAATTGAACTTTTAGAATTGCTACAAGCCATTCTTTAATGTTCTCTCTGGCAATGCTTTCTAAAGAATTTAAATGTGGGCAACTAAATTCCTGTACTATATTTTAATTAGTGTCTATCCATTAGTAGTTGAAGTGCTGAACGTCAAGACTCTACAAGCATTGGATAACGTTACACTTAATTCACCGTCTACATGATTGAAGCTGGCAAGATTTTTTTTTGTGTTACTAATTTAATGCAGAGTCAAAAATTCCAACTGACAAAATACTCACCGTCTAACAAATATGATAAAGGAAGAAGCATTTTAGAAATGAAACATTTTGGTACTACTCAGTGCCATAGCTATGTGGAGAGTCAGAAAAATTGCACCAGTATCCAAAATGTATTTGTGATTGGTTTCCTCAACTTTCAACAACACTTCCACAATGTTGAGAGTGGTGTAAAAGACTGCGCTGAATAAGTATGTATAATTGGACAAAAAGAGGTCAAATATAACTTGAAGTCCAAGTTAAAATATTGTTACCATTAGACCCCCGCATATCACAGCGTATAACAACTTTTGATTTAATCACTTCGGAATCTAACAGGAAGTACAGAGCAAAACTGGGCTATCATGACCAATGGGATATATTCTCCACCCACCAATGAAAACAATAAAAGTCGGTGTGAATATGTGCTCGTGCCAGTGAAAAGCTCCGTACAAGTATAAAATACGGAAACATGTTTGTATGCTGACATCAATAATTTTGATCATGTTTGCGATAGGAAGGAAATATTCCCAAATATATATTAGACCAGATGTAATGAAGACAATAGCAAATTTGTTGGAATATGGATCTCCTCTTTCTACTTGTTTATTTAACATGTTCTATAACTACATTATGATCCATTATGCAAAATTATTTGTGATCGAAACCTTTCTAAGGTAGCTAGCAATTGCCCAATTGAGTAATGGTAGAAAATTATGGCCCAGAATTTGCTGGGAAAATAACGGCAAGTTAAATGTGCACGCCATTATTGGTATGTAAAAGAAAACAGCAATTTGTGGCGAGGAAGAGATACGCCGTGAGTTGTGAATCACCACAAATTGCTGGACGATTTGCTTCACCATTAGCCTCACAAAAACGGAAGCTCGCCATCAACCTCTCCCTGAGTTTTAAGAAATTGCTGCATTTGCGCTGTTAAAACAAATTAAGCTCACCGCAGAAAGTTAGGGCTGCTATTTAATGACATAAGGACCCTTTTAATGATGAGATTTATGTCCCTGCAATACCACTTAACCTCGGAGGCCCAGAAAGGAAACAATCTTCCTAGAGGTTTTTGAAATTGTAAATGTTTAATTTTTTCTTACTTTTCCTTTGTCTCTCTTTTCCCCCTTTCTTAATGCAATCTTTCTTTCATAAGAACATAACATAATAAAGAGGAGTAGGCCTTACGGCCCCTCGAGCCTGCTCCACCATTCAATAAGATCGTGGCTGATCTTCGATCTCTACTCCACTTTCCCACCCGATCCCCATATTCCTTGATTCCCTTAGAGTCCAAAAACCTATCAATCTCAGTCTTGAATATACTGAATGACTGAGTATCCACAGACCTCTGGGGTAGAGAATTCCAAAGATTCACAATCCTCCGAGTGAAGAAATTTTTCCTCATCTCAGTCCTAAATGGCTGACCCCTTATCCTGAGACTTTGCCCTCCAGTTCCAGATTCTCCCTTTATTTCTCTTTCTGTATCTAATTTGACTCTAATTCACCCTATTTCCTTCTCCATCATTCCTCTGTTTCTTTCTCTAGCCTTAAATCTCCTTGGTTAAGGAGATAGATTGTTTATCCCGCTGTTCACCAAGGTCCCAGATGCCTCGTTGACCCGTTATCGGCTCGCACTTCCAACAATTTGCTGCGCAAAATTTTTTTGCGATGCCAACAAATTACTCCAACAAATTCTGGGCCAATACCTTCTGCTTGTTTTGTTTTTTTCCTTTCACCATTTAAAGTTATTATCTTATGTATCTGTTTCCCATAACTTTTATGCCCCGAATAGAAAATAGGTTGTTGTGACAATTTTTTAAACAGTGTTTTAAACAGCCTGGTAATTTAGGATGTTAAGTGCGAAACATCCAATCAGAATGTCGCATGATCATTTCCTGTGGTTGCCTGTTACTTCAGTGATTTGTAGACAAATTCTTTCAGGTTTCCCCCTAGCCACCCAGTGATAGGCAATGTCAAAATCAGGTGTTTACATCTTTGGAAAAGAAAAATTGTCAGTTCCTGACTTGTTCCATATAAATTGTAGCTGCTGAAAGCCGATCACAGAGCAACTGTTGGGCTACTATGGAAAAATCTACTGCCTAGACAATGCCATATTTCCTTTTTCAGGAGGATGTATAGCGAGAGGCAGAGTTAATAAATGCACTATGCCGCCTTCATTTCACAGTTATGGAAATCAATCGAATAAAATGTGCAGACAGCCTTTTATTGACCTTTATTATCTCAAAATTTGATCAGTAAATTAGTGTTTTAATGTTTGTAAACATACTAGAGACTAACATAGGAATATACAGCACTTGTAAAGACCATTTTGGTCCACCTGGCTGACCACCAAAGTTCTGCAAAAGCCACTGCAAAATAAATTCATTATAATTAGCCTTTTGTAATGTCGAACAGTTCTGCTCCCGACATTAGTTGACTGTGATAAATCTGACTTCAGATTTAAGTATTAATTTTACTGGTTCTCACGTGATCCAGTACACATTATCCTTGAATACTAGTCCCAAAATTTTGGGGGGAGCTATTTTCCTCCTTTATCAGTTCTCCAGTTCTGCCTCCCACTACCATGGTTCATCTTCTAGCCAGAAAGAGGGTGAGATGGTGTGAGCTCCAGATTACTCAAATGCCATTCTTGTTACTGTTTCATAATCTGTTCTCAGCTTATGCATTGCTGAGGTTAGGACTGGTCTTGTCAGTTATTTTCCCAACCTGCTCTAAGGATTGAGCACTCTGACGCTGCATAGCTCTTCACAACCCTCAGTCTTACAGTTAGCTGAAAACTATCAAAATGAAGTTGGGTTCAAATGTCACATGAAGTTGGCAGTCAAACTGTGCATTCTCAGGGCTGTATGCTGAAGTCTGTTTTGATAAAACTAAAGTGGAAAAGTTCACATTTCATTTCTGATAGCATAAACTAGCTGTTCAAACTCCACTCAAGTATCAATTTTGTATACCTTTTTCTTTTGAAGCAATTTGTACCCAGTTCTTGATTATGGGTAATAAGAGTCCCATCTTTCTTCCAATTTGTGCTTATGAAATATTGGGCACAGGATTAATTTCATTTACTTGTTCTTTGCATTTTCAAAGTTCAAGGGCTCAATTTTAAAACGGAGTCGGGAAGGGGGTGGTGGGGGGGTCAAATTGAGGTTGGGAAACCCGTTAGTATGGGGGATGGGATCGGGGGTTAATCACGGGGGGGTGTCCGGATAGGGGATCCGTGATAGTTAGGGGGGAGGATTGAGGTTGGAGGAGCGGAGTGGGGGGGGGAGGATCGGTGTCTAGGATCGGAAGGGGAGGGTCGGGTGTCCACGATCGGGGGAGGGGGGTCTGCGGTCGTTGGGGGGGGGGGGGGGGGGGGTCAGTGCAGGTAGGCTTGTTGGGCCTGGAGGAAGCACTCCTCCTCCGGGGCCACAAGCTGTGCCTTTCTAGGCACCTACCTGTTAGCCTCGGGCCTTCTTGCCTCCTTGCCTGCTTTCATGAGGCGTAAAACAGAAGGCTCGGGAATCCCAGCCCCCCAAGGATTGAAATTGGGAATTGGAGAAAAATGGGGGCCCGAAGCCTCCTTGAAAGGCCCGAACCGCCTCCTGGGAGCAGGTTGGTCGCAAGCCCCTCGGCCCGCCCCAGTGAAAACTGGAAATGGGTGGGTTGGAGGCGGGTCTGAAATGGTAGCAATTTTCAGTGACCCCCTGCCCCCAACCCACCCGTTTTTTACTTCGAAAATTGAGCCCCATATGTGGCACTGACTGCTGTTTACTGGTCATGTGTTACATATCTGCATTCTTTAAAGTTTCAATTGATGTACTTAGTCTTGATTATTGTATAAATTGCTAACAGCAATTTACTTTCGAATTAACTTTTTCCATTGAAAATTGGAATGGATGCAGTATTTTTTGGGAAATAATCACTGCATGTGCTAGACAGTACTAAATTTTGTAAGCCTGTAAGTGATGCCCTTATTTAACAAAAGTGCGTCTCCCATAATTGAAGAACAGACATATTTTTCTGTTTACATATATTATGTCATAGACAGAAATCTGATCTGTCTACCAGAATCTAGTACTGTGCTGCAGCTAACTGCTTGTGCAGTTTGCTCATAGATTGCAAAAGAAAGACAAGGGAAAATATATTTTCATTACAAATTGTTTTTCACCCAAAAGCTTTTGAAGTTTTCTGCATTATATTGGCCAGAAAATGAGTTATTTTGGCATTTCTCTATTGAAGTGCATCATATGTACTGAACATATAAGGCCATAATTTATTATAGCAGGTCCTCTAACAGCATCTGGGACCTGAGTGAACAGGGCAAGCAGCTGTGTATCTCCTTAACCGATCAGATTGAAGGATTGTGAAATTAACAGCACAAGGACTGAGAAGGAAGTGTAAATTAGAGTGAGTGAATTCAATGTCAAATCAGGTACAGAAAGAGAAATAGAGAGAAAGAAAGAAAGATTGGATCAAGAGAGAAAGAAAAAAGAGACAGAAAGGAAAAGTAAAACTTTTTTTTACAAAGTTTTACATTTTTAAAAAATCTCCAACAAAAATTAAAGGTGAAGGAATGAGACTCCACACTTGTAATAGTTAAGTTGCAGTGGCAGAGAGGTTCATTGGCAGTAATTAACACTTAGCACATCGTTAAAAGAATCCCTGACAACTAATCCAGGTGTAATTAAATAGGCACAGACATTATATGGCTCCAAGACAGGCTCCTTGTGTCACTTCAGACCAGTTCTAACTTTCTGTGGCGAGTTTAGCTCGTATCTACTGCGCAAACATAGCAAATTGACGCCATTCAATGCATTTCATTGGTGAGTCAGGCAGAAAGGCGCCGTTTCACGAAGCTAACAGTGGACTGGCGCAACTTGGACAGCAACTTTTGAATATTTGAGTTTAACAGCGCATCTGCCCCTCGCCTGAAGTTGCTGAACCGTTTGCACACAAATAACGGCGAGCGCCATTAGCACCACCATTATTTTGACAGGAAAATCTGGGCCATAGTTTCTTCTGTAAAATAACACTATGCTGCTCTTACTTCGTGTCCATTATTTGTGTGCTCTGCTTAGAAACGTAGGAGAAAGATGCTGAATTCTCCTCATGAAGTTTTATGTGGATTTTGAATTGGTGAATGAAAATGGTTAGATCCTGTTAGAGAACTTCTTCAAATCTAAAATAGTGTTGAAAAACAAATGACCAATTTGTTTTATGAATGCCAGTGTACAACACAATCTGAAATGCATAACAGTAATGAAGCAGTCCATGTCCGCATGCAGCAAGACCTGGACAACATCAGCTTGGGCTGATAAGTGGCAAGTAACATTCGCGCCAGACAAGTGCCAGGCAATAACCACCTCCCCTTGACATTCAACGGCATTACCATCCCCGAATCCCCCACCATCAACATCCTGGGGGTCACCATTGACCAGAAACTTAACTGGACCAGCCATATAAATACTGCGGCTACAAAAGCAGGTCAGAGGCTGGATATTCTGCGGTGAGTGACTCACCTCCTGAAAATCCTCACTCCCAAAGCCTTTTCCACCATCTACAAGGCACAAGTCAGGAGTGTGATGGAATACTCTCCACTTGCCTGGATGAGTGCTGCTCCAACAACACTCAAGAAGCTCGACACCATCCAGGACAAAGCAGCCCGCTTGATTGGCAACCCATCCACCACCCTAAACATTCACTCCCTTCACCACCAGTGCACTGTGGCTGCAGTGTGTACCATCCACAGGATGCACTGCAGCAACTCGCCAAGGCTTCTTCGACAGCACCTCCCAAACCTGCGATCTCTACCACCTAGAAGGACAAGAGCAGCAGGCACATGGGAACAACAACACCTGCACGTTCCCCTCCAAGTCACACACCATCCCGACTTGGAAATATATCGCTGTTCCTTCATCATCACTGGGTCAAAATCCTGGAACTCCCTTCCTAACAGCACTGTGGGAGAACCTTCATCACACGGACTGCAGCGGTTCAAGAAGGCAGCTCACCACCACCTTCTCAAGGGCAATTAGGGATGGGCAATAAATGCTGGCCCACATCCCGTGAACGAATAAAAAAAAAAATCTTAATTTAAAAATAGTTTCAAGTTTTCAGCAGATTTCGTGAACTACTTTTTTATTCTATTTTCAGGAGTTTACATTCATACAGATATTTTATGAAACCATTGTACACCTTCATTGTGTATTGCTTGCGAGAAGAGTACAGGATGCATTAAGGCTTCTTGGCCTGATAGTGCTTGCACTGGAAGTAGTGCAGGTTATGCATTGAAGTAATTTGTTCTTGGTCTCTGGATTCAATTGGGTTGGGGAACAGGTAGATTCTGTCTATTAGAGGTCCTCTTGGCTGGGATTAATGTCATTCCTGTTTAAGGATTTTTTTTTGTTGCTCTGCTCTCCACTCTTTTTGGGAGGTGATTTAGATGCATCACAGGAAAGAGAGGAGGAAGGTCGCACTAAGTTAGCTTCCAAGAACGGGTCACCAAATGCATAGTACTTATGCAGTTCCAGACAGAGCTGAAGATCATTTGTTCAGAATGGGATATATTCCATTTGTATGCTGCGTGTGGTAGTGCCAAGGGTCAGTCACCACAACTCTTGCCATTCCTCTTCTGATATCTGTTGGCCCACATCTCGTTCTTGGGTGCCCCTAAGGTTTTCTGGGTTGTCTTTTATCATGAGGATTAGCATGGTGCTAAGGATGGAAATCTATCTACAGGGGCTTGTTGGGAAGTGATTGAAGAGTTCCATGGAGAAGGAGTTGGCTCTGGAGACTGCAAAGTATTGGTAGCAATATAGGTCATATTGGATGAGGTGAAATTTGTTAGCTAACTGGCGAAAGGGCATAATCTGGCTCTTGTGGAGGAATTAACCAACTCCTTTCTTGTTCCAGATTCTGAGTCCTCCTAAGGTGAGTACTCCTGGGAGCTTGCCATTGTTCCAATTGGGGAGCGGGCTGACAAACCTGCATAGTTCTTCAAGGAGATGCAGATTTCTCTCTAGGGAAAGATTAGTGTGAGAATGGAGTGCTTTTTGACTTGTGCTATTTTTTTTGTGGGTCTACGAATGGTAAGCTGGGGGAGCATTATATGGTGAACCTGGCCCATTTCACTTGCCTTGGGTTTTGCTTGAATCTAGGCCACCCAGGATACATTATGTTAGTGTGACTAAGTCTTTCTCCTTGTTTTGGAGTTTCATTGTTCCAAGCCCAGAGTCACTAGATATTGGACAGTAAAAGTCATCATAGGGGATAGGGAGTCCACTTGTGGGAGAGACCAGTGATACTGAAGTCAGAGGGATATCTACTGAAGACACAAATTGTGTAACACTTGACTACTGCATGTACTATCACAGCATATCTCAAAAATGGAAGTTCCCCCATGCATATTCATGTATTTAATGATTTTGGCATTGTTTATGCCCATCACGTTTTGTGATTCTTCTATCATTTTTCCACAGAAAGGTAAAAGATTAGTAAAACTAATTTCACTTCGGATTTTATTTTATAATAAGATTTTTTTTAAGACAGAAAAGGCCATTAGGATGAACAAGCCGTACCTCTTTTTTGGTCAAATAACCCCACCTGATTACCATCCCACCGTATCCCTCAATCCATTCTCTCTCTGGAAGATCATTTAATCCCCTCTCAAACCTTTTTAGACTGCCAATTTCAGTGGCCTTTTCCAGTACAAATTCAAGTGAACTTACTTTAACTTTCTAATTTTTAATGTGTGTCCCTTCTACTTGAACTCTGTACAAAGGTAAAAAATCTTTATAATCTTAAAAACTAGAATTGGGTCACCTCCAAATTTTTTTTCTAAGGAAAACACACAAACTTCCTGAAACTTTCCTCATAAATTCCTGATACTAGAATCATCTTGGTCACTTGCCTTTGTACCCTTTGAAGTGCAGCAGTATCCTTTCTATGATTAGATGTCTAGAATTACACACAGTGCTCCAGAAGCTGATTTGGCCAATGGAATATATAGCAACAATGCAGCTGCTTTTGATTTGTGCTTAATCCCTCTGCTAATGCAACCTGCCATGAGAGCAGGCTTTTACACGACCTGTCTAGACCCATAGATGACAATGATTCTTTCAAGAAAATGAAAGAATAATGTTGGAACCCATAATTTGGGGTAAGCAGTATTTTTTTTTATTGGCTACTAGTTACCTCTCCATCAGGAAATTTAATGGACTGACTCACAAGATAATGTGCAAGTTTATTCATCGAGAACAGAAGAGATTAAGGGGTGATTTGATGGAAGTGTTTATAATTGTGAAGAGATGGGACAGGGTAGAGAGAAGTAGACTGTCTCTTATAATTGAGAGGTCTAGAATGAGGGGACAGAAATATAAGATTAAATATATGAGATTTACGACAGACAGCAGGAGAAACTTTTTTGTACACTAGGGTTGTGAGGCTGTGGAATGCACTACTGGAGTTAGTAATTGAAGCAGACTATGTTAAAACTTGAAAAATAGGCTAGATAGCTCATTAAAGGAAGGGCGAAGAAAGGGGATATGTGAGCAGATCAGGCACATGGATTAGAACTACTGCTTACGTGGAGGATAAACACCAACACATATTGGTTGGGCCAAATGATAGATATCAAATGAACGTTCACTTGAACAATAATTCTCACATTTAAAGAACTTAAATATTGGTAGAATGCTACATCTGGAATATAGTGCAAGCTGCCTATAATGGCCTTGCTTGTATATGGATAATTTGTCTATTTCAATGGCTAGCCATTATACCCCCTGCAGTGACTGAAGTGCAGCTTTTAGTTGTGTAAATTGGTCCAAATAGCCCCGAAATTGCAATAGCACCATTTCACCAATGGAAGTGAGATAGGGTTGGACTTCTACCTCCAACGACGTTCTGGTTCTGGCTTCATCCTAAATTGTGATGTCAAAGTAATTTGAATATTCAGAGGTGCGAAGGCTGTCTAAATCCAGTCTACAATGCTGCAGATACACTGGTGGAAACTGCATGAGGCGGGAGTTAGACCCCAAATAGACTTAGAATGGTTGGCAGGGTGAGATATGCTGCTTAAATGGGCAGTGGTAGCACTGGAGGAAGCAGGCAACCTGGGCAAGGAGGATGGCAAACTTCAGGGAATCGGATGTGGATGTGCTCCTTAGAGAGATACAAAGCGGGAAGGACTTGGTGTTTGGGATTGGCCGCAAGACAAGTGCCAAAAATGTATTCTATTGAGGGAGGTTACTGTGGCAGTGAGTGCCACTTCTTTACCCTCAAGGCTTCCTTGCTGGAAGAAGTGCTCTCAGGAGCAGCCAAGGTAAGCCACTTTCTTCACCTGATTTGTGACCCTCAAATAACCTGATATGTCAAACTGTTGCAACAAAGGACTCTGCCCAGCCTTCAATTCAATACTCATGTCTTCTCTTGTTTCTCACTGGAGAAGGTGGCCCATTGCCATTTTCATTGTTTTTGATGTATGTATCATGAACAATAGCAAAGTTTGTAAACACACTTGTTTTTTTTACTGATGTTTATGTGCGTACTTTATTTAATTAAACTGCCTGTTGGTCAATAGGCTGAGGCTCGGTGTGATAGTGTATATTCAATCTGCCTGCCAAAGAGAGCAGTATCACATGATACATTAAAGTATCCAGCTTTCTAAGGGCTCTCTGGATCTTGCTATCATTTACCCAGAGATTGGGCAGGTCAAGGTACACTCCAGATCGTAAGGGACCTGAGGTCCATTTACAGGAGGGGTCATAGAGGCTGAACCCAAGTAGAATATCTGGTGTAAGATCCAAAAATTGTGACTCCCAGTTTCTAAATTTTGACATCTCACAAAAAGGTATTTTTTATACATAGTAATATTTATATGTCTCTGCAGAAGATTGGTGTCAGCTCGTAATTAAGGTAAAGTGTTCAATAAGTCCCGCCCTAAAGAGACGAATCTCCCTTCCCCATCCTTGTCTCTGCTCCAACACTGCTCAATAAAAGCCCAACCCTAACACCTCCTGTCTGGCAAAGCTAATGGTTATTACAAGTTTAGTATGGAAACATTTGCATTTCTACTGCACTCCTCATATGCAGAGAGATATCTGAGTGCTGTGCAGGACACTGGATATATTGGATACCAAGCAAGGGAGGAAAAAGAAAAAAAGTTGGGGAAGTGAGAGCATGATTGAAAAGATGGGCCTTAAGAATGCTTTTGCGGCTAGACAAGGAGATAGCAAGATAGAGCTGCTGGAGTAGAGAGTACCAAGGGTATGGCCATTATGGCTAAATGTGTAGTCACCAGTCAAAGAACAGAGTTCACAACATAGAAGGAGGCCATTCAGTCCATTACACATGCCCTAGATCTCCCAAAGAGTTTAGTCTCATTTTAATTTTTCAAATATTTATCTACTTCCTTTTTGAGTGGGTTGGTATTAGAGGAGTGGAAGGTGCATTTAGCGACATTTGACTCAAGGAGATTGCTGATGGGATGAAGTAATGGAGAGGGACTTGAAAGCAAGGACAAGGATTTTGAAGTAATTTTTAGGGGGGTTGTGGAGCTGAGTAGAACCTTGAATTCTCAGAAGAGGAACGCCCTGACATGGAACAAGACGATGAAGAAGCAGCGAGGCCTTGTAATAATATTATCTTCTTCATATTGCAGGAAGAATTGCTAGATAGCTATGTGTTGTGACATTATAAAGACATGGAGAAAGAATTTATTTACTGTGTTGCCATTCATAGCAACCAGAGCAATTCTTCCTCTAATATGGCAGTAAAGCCTCCTAGTTGGTTTTATACATCTGAGAATCAAGCCATGAATAGAGATTCTGTCCTGATTTGATGGACCTCTTCTGATTCCAGACAGTTCCAGGTATTAAACTTTCGCCAAAATATTTAGGGAAAATTTAAGACTGCTTTGATGCAACCTGAGCCTGACAGATCCTACAGAGTTCCCTTAAATGTTTAACCAGCCTGCATGGACTTTTAAAAAAATTCATTCATGGGATGTGGGCGTCACTGGCAAGGCCAGCGTTTATTGCCCATCCCTAATTGCCCTTGAGAAGGTGATGGTGAGCCGGCTTCTTGAACCGCTGCAGTCTGTGTGGTGAAGGTACTCCCACAGTGTTGTTGGGTAGGGAGTTCCAAGATTTTGACCCAGTGCTGATGAAGGACTCCTTTATGGTGTCCCACATTCAGACAAATTACTGTTAATAGGTAAATCCCTCAAACCTAGGAGAAGTAATCCAAGAGATTGAGAAACTGAGTGAGATTGACTTCCAATCAGACCCATTAGATTAAATTCATACCTAAACAATTGGAGCTCATCAGTGCTTCTATAATTCAAGCATCTGCCTATATCGCGGACAGTGTCCAAATTGGTGTGGACAACATTATCGAGACTATTAAGTTCTTGCAATCATCAAAATTTGGAACTATTTCAAGTGCCACTGGTGTTCTGAATTCCTCCTCACAATGTAAACCAGGCATATTCAGAGCACCACAAGCTAAAACTGATTTCAACGATTTAGGATATTTGAGGGAAGAATTGTTTTGCATTTTGTTTGTTAGATCTACATGAAAGAAATGCTGAGAATGTGTGAGAATTTCCCAAGGCCAATGAAGGTCATTTGTAATACTGCGTTAATTTATGCTTTATTTCCAATCTGTGTTAATTAATCTTGCCAGATGGCCCACACTAACTTTGATTCGAAGATTTTCCAGATGCGTTTGTTGATAAAAGAAAAATATATGATAGCACCATGAGATAATTCTTTACTTTGCTCAAGCACTTTAACCTTGTATCCTTTTTGAAAAAAAATGGTTTAAGAATATTTCATTGCAAGCATAATAATTGGCAGATTATTGGAACCTTGCTGTTGTGTATCCAAAGCATGCAAACAAATGCCATTTAGGAAATAAAAAGAAAAACTTGCATTGAATCAGAAAATTGTGTTAGGGATATTTTAATTACAATCATCTGAAATATGGTCATTCTTTCATGCTTTGTCTCCCATACATTCACCAGACAGTTGTTAAGTGTAAATACATTTAAATAATAAAATTGTCCAAGAATGTTCTGTGGGTGCAAAAGTGTTATCGTTATTTGACACAAGCAGCTTTCTGCTAATTGGTTAAGTCTTAGGATTATAATACCATAGGTGCCTTTAACCAAGTATTTTTGGACAGACTTTGGACAGAAAGTTTTTGCACTGATTTAATGCTTGGTAGAAAATAGTACTCTTAGTGGAAATGCCACACCTCTTTTTTTGAATGTGGGTTTAATTCAGCAATAAATATTTACTGACATTGGAATTAAATATTTGAGCCAATTAATAGTGGTGGGTCCTATCAGGTTAACCAGTTTTGCTGTTTTTCAACATTTCAAAGTTCTTATGCCACCAGTTTTATAAATCACATTTGCAAAAAGGGTTCTAGTGTCAACACACCTAAATCAGTACATTTATTGACATTTGTTCTGTGGCCTTGTAAAAATGTATGATATAAAATAAGCATTGAAACTGTACTGATGCATGGCTGATGCATTATGAACAATAACAAATCATTTCAGAGAGCGTTACTAGTTTGTACATTAACTCACATTTGCTTTGCATTGCAATTTTGCAATGTTCTAAAAGAAAACTGGAATGAGGTTTGCATTTGCATCTTCGCACATCAATTAAATTCAATTTTCAAGTGGGAAAAATCCAAGCCACTTTCTGCATAAATACATAAATATCAGCAGGACCCAGGAACGCACAATATGGAACAGTTACTCACATGGAAGATTGTTGCAGAAACTGAGAGACCTGCACTCTGGAGGGTGACTATACTGCAGGTTTTGAACCTGAATAAAAAATGTGAATAGTAATTTGCATTGAGGAGGGGATGCTGGCAAAGGAATCAGTATTGCTAATTAAATAATTTATTTTCTAGTGTGGAGCCATTTCCAAGGCAACTCAATATAATTGATCAATAATTCAGTCAAAAAATGGCATTGGCAAGCTGTTGGGCAAAAGTCTATTGCCATATATAGTAATTACATACTCTACAACATAATTTCTCACTAGTTACACAACAAGATGTGCTGGTTGGGATTTGTTTGCATTAGATGTTACAGGAGCAGTTGCAGTAAGTCATGACATCTATATTGGTTGCACAAGTAGTAAATTGAGCAATAGTTTAGAGCAGTGTTTAAATTAGTACGGTACTGAACCAAGGTTCCTTTGCCATGTACATGAACTGTAAATATGGCAAACATCCAATGGCATTTTTCCTGGATATTCAACAGGAACTTGATATATTAACATGCATACCAAGCATACCTGAAAATGAGGTGCCAACCAGGTGAAGCTGCAACATAGGATTACATGCATACTAAACAGTGATAGCAGCACTCTATAAGTGATAGCGAAGCGAACCCATAAGCAGCATATCAGGTCAAAGCTCTACAACCCTGCCACATCCAGTCAAGAATGATGGTGGACAATTAAGCAACTAGCAGGAGGAGGAGACTCCATAAACGCCCACATCTCAAGAATTAGTTTAAAAAATTGTTTCCTTGAGTACTAGTTGCTTTAGCTCTGTGGTTGGGCAAGTGCGACAGTAAACTTTGGACTGTTACAAATGCTGACATTGTTTTTGTTTCAGATTTCTAGCATTCACAGTTTCTTTTCTCTTTTATTTATGCTTTGTTTGTTATGGCGACATTTCTAAGCACACTCGTGAAATCGGAAAGTCTTCAGTTTGGTACAGAAATGTAAAATGTGACTGCCTTCAAAATCGGCTGCTCCTGGTAGAGTGTAATAGGCCCTGATACAATCACCATCGATGTGTATACCTATATATTCTTTGGGTGTTGGACCTTATTCAATGTGAAATCATTTACTTTGTTTACTGGTGCAAAGTTGGTCAGAATGGTGCATAACTTCTATAATGTCAAAGTATTATTGCTGCTATCATTGTATGCCACAGTTTGTTGTAGAGTGAGCACCATGACTTCATAAGATCGACTGATGTACATTCCCAATTTATTTTGTATTATAATCATTTTGCTGTTGTGGACCATATCTGGTCCATGGTTTGCTAATATTTCCTCACAGCAACCAGGGTTAATTGCTTTATAGGATTATTGGTGAAATTTATTTATCTATTAAACTTCTACAAATTTAATTACTTGAATAAAATGTTGTACAGAACTTAATAGAATTATAATTTTAATTCTCTCTTTCATATTGTTCAGTTAATCATGTTTCAGGAAATTTAACATTGTGGGAATTTTTTCTCAGCCAATAGTTCTATTATTGTAGTGTTTAGTGGCCACCAATCAAAATAGCAGGTGCTCCCAATTTTACAGAAACTGACTTTGTGCAGCTTAAATTAGATAATGGGAGCAATAGAACATTAGCCCTTCACAATGCACCTTTATTTAACACTTCTCAAGTAGTTAACAAGCTGCTTAACTAGAGTAAAAGACAAAAATGGCATTAATCTACCTTTGTATTGAGGAAAACTGAAGGGTTTACAAATGACTGCATGAAATGTTTGTGAGGTCGAGCTTAATTACTGGGAATTGGAAGTCCTGTTATATATATTGAAAATTGCTGCATGAAATGTTTGCAAAGTCCAATTTAATTACTTGAAAAACTGCTGGTCCACATATTTGGAAAACAACTTGTCCTTTTTGGTGTGAGGAAGAGGCACACAAGTGATGTCTGGTGACATATTGCATGGTAATATGTAGAAGAGCAGGTTAGCACTGGGTTGACAACTCAATGACCTGGAGGAAGATCTTAAAGAGCAACAAGGTACAGGAGCAAAACTACTGCAAATTCAGCTAGTCTTAATAGGGAGATGTAGGGCACATATGGCTATAATCTTTGAAGTCTTATTACTTATAGATAGCTGCTAAAATGGTTTAATCACAAAGAATAAAATGAATAATGGATACGAAAGTCTTTAGGCACATGGTGAACAAGAGCTGCATTATGAGCGGCTCATGAGATATCTGCTTTTGGGTGCCTAGAAAGTCCCATTGGCATAAATCTTGAGGGCTGTGATTATATTTACTGCAGATGGATGATTGTCCGTGCAAGTATTTTTGAACCTGCTGCCACAACACAACCATATTACCCCATTCAGCTTTTACCTTCTCTTGCTTTGGTCCACCTTGAGGTCCAAATAGCTGTGTCTGATGCAGGAGGAAATCTCCCTCAGGTGGTTTATTCTGACTATGGTGTGTCTTCTATGTCGTTCACGATTCTAGCTGTCCTTTTCTTATTCTTCTTCTTCCACTGCATTATGTAATAATTGGCAAAGATAATTGTCGCATGACTTCAGCCTCCAAACTCCATTGTACTTCCGTCAGTGTCCTTCCTTCTGCTGACAAAAGCTGAGCCGGGAAGGGAGCGACGGTGGGGGGGGGGGGGTCAAATTGCGGACGGGAAACCAAGAAATACGGGTTTCCCGGACGTCCTTACGATTTTAACATAAGGATGTCTTCTTTTGTCGATTTGCCGTCCGACTGACCAGCCTTATTGACAGGCAGGTCTCAGTCGGACGGGAGTGCAGCCAAGGAGAGGACGTGTTCGGGTAAGTCTTTGTTTGTATGGATGGGGGGGACATGGGTGGGGGATCGGTGGTCCACGATCATTGTGGGGGGGGTGTCCACGATCGTTGGGGGGTCGGAGATTGTGTGGGGGGTCTGTGATCACTGTGGGGGTCCGCGATCATTTTGGGGGTGGGGGGAGAGGCCGGTGATCGGGGGGTGGGGTCTGTGATTGTTGCCGGGTCGCTGCAGGTAGGCTTGTTGAGCCTGGAGGAGCACTCCTGCTCCTCCGGGCCCACAACCTATGCCAGAAAGTTTTCGGCCTCCTGGCATAGAAGAGAAGGCCTGGGAATCCCACCCCTCAGGATTGAAATTGGAAACTCTGGAAAAATGGGGACCTACAGCCTCCTTGAATGGTTTTAATCACCAATCCACCTCCAGGGAGTGGGTTAGTTGTCTGCCCCTCATCCCACCCTGGTGAAAATGGAAGTGGATGGTTTGGTGGCAGATCTGAAATGGTTGCGATTTTGAATGCCGCCCCCAACCCACCCAGTTTTCTCTTTTAAAATCGTGCCCAAGGCGACTGAGTGGAAGTCCAGGGCTCAATTTCCATTTATAACCCCTTTCCTCCCCACCAAACAATTCCGCTTTTTTTTTCTTAACTGGTCTAATGAAGGCTTTTTACCTTAATTCCTTTCTAGACCTTTTATGGTGGAAAAGATGTACTAAAGGGAAAAAAAGGATCTTTTTGTTTCATTTTACACTCAATAATGCCTCTATATTTTGTAATTACAGTTTAATCTGTATTTTTCAATAGTTTTTCTTTAAATCTGCCTACTTATACAATATGTTCTCTTGATTGAATCTATAAATAGCCATCTTTAATATGTGCATATGAGATTTTGCTTCAACAACAATCAATAACATTATTGATTTAACCCTTTGAGGATTGCATTCCCTATTACAGACTAGAGTTCCATCATACGTACAATATCGTTAGCCCTCATTATGTTGACCGATCATATTGAAGTTTGGAAAAGTAAAGTACAGGTCACACAGAATGTCTTGTATTTTCTTTGTCTAATGTGCAGTTCATATTGTAGTGCCGGAATATGTTGCTGTAACTCTTAGGATGAATTGTCAACTCCTTTTTGACTTTTCAATATTGAATTTACATCCACAATTGTAATGTTTTTTAATGTTTTTTTTAATATTTTACTGTTTGAAATTTTAAATGCTGGTTGGACATAATTTTTCATACAGATCAATAATGCCTTTCTCTTCTCTCCCTTCCCCACCCCCCACCATTGTGCAAGATGCTCTGCTTGTTGAATGATATTGTTTCAGTCAAGGAGCTCCTCTGAGAATCACAGATGGTGTCAGATCACGAATCTTGTTTGTCCTTAGACCAACTTTGCCCTGGACTGGGTCTCTGAATGACATTTTTACCCATTAGACCTTAAGGAGGGTCATATCATTTATCATTGTCAATTGTGGGAGATGTTATTCACCACAAAAACAGTAAGGACTGCTAAAGTTTTAGGGTTTTGATATTTTGTTTCCATTGCAATTGTGACATGATTATTTTCCTATTAAATTATTCAGACAAGATGCGTAGCAGATCAAAGCTTTGGACAGATGGCTAGTTTGTATAGTAGTCCCAATCCGGTGTGCCCAACGCAATCATTGTCATATTCTTTAATTCATGAGCGTTAAATCTTGTAGAATATGGATTTGGTAGATTTGAAATAATGTTGCAATGCTGATGGCATGTCATGTGACGCGACGGCCAAACGATTAGCTTTCTGATCATCAGAAGGGGAAGCCAATTACTTTCAGACAGTGTTGGTCTCTACAGGCCTGAAATGCTGCCGTTTGCGTGCTTTGCCTCCACAGCTGTGAATTGATTTGCCAGTATTAATGGCATCGGGGAAAATATTTAATTAGCTTTGTGCTTTAACACAATATGAGAACATCTGGCTTCATCAAGACTGCTTTTGTACTGTAGAGGTATTCAAAGAGCTATAGGGATGTCAACATCTAGACCTTGAGTAGATTTTACATTGTTATCCAGAATATACTAAATATGCAATGATTTCCATCAAATTCAGAGTATGTGTGTTGTACAGAAATGATTCTAGATCAAAAGAATGCATTCCATGTGTTGAATGTACAACCATAAGATTTTTGAGCATTACATTTTTCGGTCTATTCTCTGTTTCAAGTGTGATGCAAGACATCTGCTTTATACTGGTTCTAAGCAGCACACTCTAAATGAAGGGGGAAATAAGGTTTATCTTAACAGTATTAGAAATTAAACTGTCTAAAATGAGCTCCTAGCTCCATGAGAATTTGGAAAATGAGAACTTAAATGAGTCTCCCATCTTTCCCCCTCAAGTAGTTGCTGGGTGACTCCATTGAGAATAATAGACAATTGGATATTTTCTAATTTCTTTGAAGTTGTCTCCCTGCAATCAAATTGGGAGATTATTGTGTCATGATTCATCACAACAATTCAGTGATAGCTTACTGGAGAGTTTTTTTCAAACTTCAATTCTCTAACTAAAGTGTGTATAACAGGAAGCAGCCCTAGAGTAAGAAGGCTGATGCATGCATCACTGACCATTGTCTCACTGATGTTGGATATGTTTAGTTAAGATGCTTGGTTGATGAGATTCGTGAATTGGCATTCACGCTGTTCAAGAATTTTCAAACCTTTCATGTGATTGTTTAGTACCATATGCTACTGGCATCATGTTAGATGTATTTTACACATATTTGCACAGTTGCACAAAACAAATTTGCTGTCGAAGATGCTTTCACAAATAGAACACATCTGTAATAAGTGTTCTTATCAAGGAAACCAGCTGGGTGACACTTATCTGCTTGGGCAAAAGCAATTGCACTTTTTGATTGAATTGGTAAAATCTCTCATAGGTAATATGGTATATTCCTTACATGAAACTCCCTCAGAGATGCTTTAACCTTTGCAAAAAAATTGAATTTTATAACAAATGCAGCATAAATATTATACCAATAAATTAAGAAGATTCAAAGTTCATCCGTCAGAATTGGTTTTGTATTTTTACAGATATTCTATAATTCTAAATTAGTAATTTGTTTAAAGCGATTTTTATTTTTGCTTTTGTATCCTGTTGCAGTTTTGTCTTTTGTCAGCAAGAAAATGAATAATTATAAAACATTTGCAACATAGGAAAAATGACTTAATTATTTTATGTATTAATAGCTCTGTGTTGCATTTTTGTAGATTTGCAGCTTTGTAGATTAAAAATTTTAAACTGGAATTACAGTAAAAATATTAGGATGTAAACATAATTAAAAACAACTGGACATGGAAACAGTACCATGTAGTAAAAGCAGGCTTTGCTTACCTTCTGAAAAACATGTAGTCCCTTGTTTTCTTTGTTTTGGTTGAGAATACATTTTGAATGGATTTTGACGTGTCTAACTCCATCAATAGATAGACCATTAAACTGAAGTTTATCTGCTGATTGGACATATCATTAATCATTTTTACCTCTGAATCAATAACCAAGAAGCTAGAATAATATATAAATTGTAAACTGTTATCTTTCACAAAGGGAAAATGCTGGAATTCATTATTAAGAACGTAGTAACAGGGGACTTAGAAAATCATAATACGATTTGGCAGAGTCAATATGGTTTATGAAAGGGAAATCGTGTTTGACAAATCTACTGACGTTTTTTGAGGATGTAAATAGCAGGATAGATAAAGGGGAACCAGTGGATGTAGTATATTTGGATTTTCAAAAGGCGTTCAATAAAGTGTTACACAAGATAAGAGCTCATGGGGTTGTGGGTGATATATTAGCATGGATAGGGAGCATAAGAAATAGGAGCAGAAGTAGGCCATCTGGCCCCTCGAGCCTGCTCCACCATTCAGTCAGATCATGGCTGATCTTCAACCTCAACTCCACTTTCCTGCCCGATCCCATATCCCTTGATTCCCCTAGAGTCCAAAAATTTATCTATCTCAGCCTTGAATATGCTCAATGACTTAGCATTCACAGCCCTTTGGGGTAGAGAATTCCAAAGATTCACGACCCTCTGAATGAAGAAATGCCTCCTCATCTCGGTCCTAAATGGCCGACGCCTTATCCTGCAAAAAGTTCTAGAGGATTGGTTAATGGACAGAAAACAGAGAGTAGAAATAAACGGGTCATTTTCAAGTTGGCAGGCTGTAACGAATGGGGTGCCACAAGGATCAGTGCTTGGGCCTCAGCTATTTACAATATATATTAATGACTTGGATGAAGGGACAGAGTGTAATGAATCCAAGTTTGCTGACGATAAAAAACTCGGTGGGAAAGTAAGCTGTGAGGAGGCTGCAAAGGGATATAGACAGATTAAGTGAGTGGGCAAGAACGTGGCAGATGGAGTATAATGTGGGGAAATGTGAGGTTATTCACTTTGGCAGGAAGAATAGAAAAGCAGAATATTTTTTAAAATGGTGAGAAACTATTAAGTGTTGGTGTTCAGAGAGATTTGGGTGTCCTTGTACATGAAACACAGAAAGTTAACATGCAGGTTCAGCAAGCAATTCGGAAGGCAAATGATATGTTGGCCTTTATTGCAAGGGGGTTGGAGTATAAGAGTAAGGAGGTCTTGCTGCAATTATGTAGGGCTCCGGTGAAACCACACCTGGAGTACTGTGTACAGTTTAGGTCTCCTTACCTAAGGAAGGATGTACTTGGCTTAGAGGGGGTGCCATGAAGGCTCACTAGATTGATTCCTGGGATGAGAAGGTTGTCCTATGAGGAGAGATTGTGTAGAATGGGCCTACATTGTCTGGAGTTTAGAAAAATGAGAGATAATCTCCTAAACATTTAAAATTCTTAAAGGGCTTGACAGGCTGAGAGGCTGTTTCCACTGGCTGGAGACTCTCAAACTAGAGGTCATATTCTGAAGATTTAGACCATTTAGGACCGAGATGAAGAAAAATTTCTTCACTCAGAGGGTTGCGAATCTTTAGAATTCTCTACCCCAGAGGACTGTGGATAATCAGTCGTTAAGTATATTCAAGACTGAGATTGATAGATTTTTGGACACTAAGGGAATCAAGGGATATGGGGATAGGGCGGGAAAATGGAGTTAGAATGATAGAATGGCCTTCTTCCGTGCATTAACCATTCGGCCTGTCAAGTCTGTGCCGGCTCTCTGCAATAGCAATCCAGCTAGTCCCACTCCCCTGCACTATCACTGTAGCCCTGCAAATTTATTCCCTTCAAGTACTTGTCCAATTCCCCTTTGAAAGCCACGATTGAATCTGCCTCCTCCACCACCCCCTCAGGCAGTGCATTCCAGATCACAACCACTCGCTGTGTAAAAAATTTTTTTTTCTCATGTCGCCTTTGGTTCTTTTGCCAGTCACCTTAAATCTATGTCCTCTGACCCCTCCGGCAATGGGAACAGTTTCTCTCTATCTACTCTGTCCAGTCCCTTCATGATTTTGAAAACCTCTATCAAATCTCCTCGCAACCATCTCTGTCCCAAGGAGAACAACCCCAGCTTCTCCAGTCTATGCACGTAACTGAAGTTCCTCATCCCTGGAATCATTCTAGTAAATCTCTTCTGCACCCTCTCTAAGGCCTTCACATCCTTCCTAAAATGCAGTGCCCAGAACTGGACACAATATTCCAGTTGTGATCGAACCAGTGTTTTATAGAGGTTCATCATAACCTCCTTGTTTTTGTACTCTTACGCATTTATTGAGGTAGAAGTTCAGCCATGATCTTATTGAATGGTGGAGCAGGCTCAAGGGCCTACTCCTGTTCCTATTTCTTATGTTTTTTTGCCTGTCACTCTCTTTTTCTCTTTTTCCTCCACCCAACTAAATGGATTTTCTGAAGATTAAACACAAAACAAAAACAACAGGTGCACTGTCATTCTTATCTAATTCTCTTACAGCTATAAAAAAAAATTTAAAAATAAAGCTTACCTCAATAAAACTTAAGGATATTTGTCCTCTTTTTCAAAATTGTTTGAAGAAAAGCTACTGAGTAGAAAGTACTAAAGAAATGTCTATCACTATAGTTACTGATACTAATTCATTCCTTGGAAATTAGGCACATTGCAGATGCTAAGACTGTACAATCCAAATTTGGCTACAGAATCACAGCACTGAGCAAAACTATCACATCCAAACGCGGGCTTAGGAGAGCCTGAGGCCTTCAAGTGAAATCTTGAATGAAGGCATTAAAAGGCACAAATGAAAAGTCAATGGTTAATTTGGTTGTATGATTGTGAAATATGTAATTTTTTTTACATTTCTTATTTTGTTTATACCCTTATTTTGGACATTAAAAAAATTAGTTAGAGAAAATAATGCAAGTCACTGTCACTATAAAACAGTGTTTGCTTATAGTACAGCATAACACCTTTAATACTGAAAAAGCCTATCACAGTGCCACTGTAACAGGTACTGCAGATACTTATGAGTTTTCAATTAAACATGTGCCCTGCATACCAGATAATATAAAATGGATTTTACATGTTTGTCCTATTCTCTGCTGCCAGCAGCTTTAATTCTTCTGCATTCTCCAGGTTCCAATATGTACCTGGTTTTTGCTGGAGTGAAGAGGTTCAATTGAGTATCAGACTCTGTGCATCATCTCACTCTGTGCATGTCAAACTGGTAGATTACAACATCCAGAATGCACCAGTGTCAAGGTGCTTGCTACTCTGATTGACTAGAATGTTGGAAAATTGGGTCGGGCTTACAGTCAGGGAATCATGCCACAGTATGTGAATGGCCAATCTCTCTGTCAATCTTAAAGAATTCTGGTGTTTTCATAGCAGGTACAGCACAGGAGGAGGCCATTCAGCCCATCGTTCCTGTGCCGGCTCTTTGAAAGAGCCATCCAATTAGTCCCACTCCCCTGCTCTTTCCTTAAAGCCCAGTAAATGTTTTCCTTTCAAGTATTTATCCAGTTCCCTTTTGAAAGTTACTATTGAATCTGCTTCCACCACCCTTTTAGGCAGTGCATTCCAGATCATTACAACTCGCTGCGTTAAAAAAAAAATGTTTCCTCATGTCACCTCTGGCTCTTTTGCCAATCGCCTTAAACCTGTGTCCTCTGGTTACCGATCCTTCTGCCACTGGAAACAGTTTCTCCTTATTTACTCTATCAAAACCGTTCATGATTTTGAACACCTCTATCAAATCTCCCCTTGACCTTCTCTCTTCTAAGAAGAACAACCCCAGCTTCTGCAGTCGCTCCACATAACTAAAGTCCCACATCCCTGGTACCGTACTAGTAAATCTCTTCTGACCCTCTCCAAGGCCTTGACATCCTTCCTAAAGTGTGGTGCCCAGAATTGAACACAATACTCCAGCTGAGGCCTAACCAGTGTTTTAATAAAGGTTTAGCATAACTTCCTTGCTTTTGTACTCTATGCCTCTGCTAATAAAGCCCAGGATCCCATATGCTTTTTTAACAGCCTTCTCAACTTGTCCTGCCATCTTCAAAGATTGGTGTATGTGCATCCTCAGGTCTCTCTTTTCCTGCAACCCCTTTAAAATTGTCCCATTTAGTTTATATTTCCTCTCTTCTTTCTTCCTACCAAAATGCATCACTTCACACTTCTCTGTGTTAAATTTCATCTGCCATGTGTCTGCCCATTTCACCAGTCTGTCTATGTCCTCCTGAAGCCAGTAACTATCCTCCACATTGTTTACTACATTTCCGAGTTTCATGTCATCTGCAGACTTTGAAATTATACCCTCTATACCCAAGTCCAGGTCATTAATATGTATCAAAAAGAACAGTGTGCCTATTACTGACCCCTGGGTAACACCACTGTATACTTCCCTCCAGTCTGGAAAACAACCGTTGACACTACTCTCTGCTTTCTGTCCCTTAGCCAATTTTGTATCCATGCTGTCACTGTCCCTTTAATCTCATGGGCTTTAATTTTGCTAACAAGTCTATTATGTGGTACTTTATCAAATGCCATTTGACAATCCATATGCACAACATCAACCGCATTATCCTCATCAACCCTCTCCATTACTTCATCAAAGAACTCAAACACGATTTTTCTTCAACAAGTCCGTGCTGACTTTCATTAATTAGTCCATACTTTTCCAAGAGCCAGTTAATTTTGTTCTGGATTATTGCCTCTAAAAGCTTCCCCACCACTGACATTAGACTGACTGGCCTGTAATTGTCGGGTTTATCCCTCTCGCCTTTTTTGAACAGGGATGCAACATTTGCAATCCTCCGGTACCATCCCCATATCTAAGGAGGATTGGAAGATTGTGGCCTGAGCCTCTGCAATTTCCACCCATACTTTCTTCAGTAACCTAAGATGCATCCCATCTGGACCAGTTTTAAAGATGCATTTGAATTATCTGCTTGGATAAACAAAAACAAAAATTACTTGCCTACAAAATTAAAAGGAATTGTAGAAATTCAGCAATTTCCATTGTTGCATTTTGAGCAGACAAACAAACTTTGGGCCCTCGTTTGAACTGCAGCTACAAAATCAGTGTTTCCAAATCTGGTTGAATTTGTTCCAGGAAGCATTATAATTTTCCTCTTGTGCACATTCACTAAAACATTGCTCATGGTGCACCATGCTGTGCAGCCAATGAAGTACTTTTGAAGTGTAGTCATTATAGAGAATCGTGGCAGCCAATTTGTGCACAGCAAGGTCCCAGAAACAACAATGCGATAAATGACATCTGTTTTAGTGATGCTGGTTGAGGGGTAAATGTTGGCCATGACACCGGGCAAACTCGCCTGCTCTTCTTCGAATAGTGGCATTGGATTTTTACGTCTACCTGAGAAAGCAGATGGGGCCTCGGTTTAACGTCTCATTCGAAAGACAACACCTCCTACACTGCAGCACTCACTCAGCACTGTACTGATGAGTCAGCTTAGATTATGTGCTCAAAACAGAAAAAATGTGTTTTAGATGGTTGAGGCTTTCCTCTTCTCCCATGCGCACATAATTTCCATGTAAGCTGAGATTCTTTTCCGCAACACTCAATCTCAAGCTATAGACAGCTGGGAACCATCGTGCTATGGATATTTGCAAATGCCTGTTTCAAAAAAAAACTACATTTAACAGCATCATTTGCAACATTCCAAATATATCAACAGCAGCAATTTCCTTGAAATTATTGGACAGACAAAAATAATACATGAAACTATGCAACAAAAATACATTTTTGTTTCAAACTGGTGGAACTATTAGGACAATCAAACATATCGACAAATAGGAAAGCTTAAGGAAATATGAGACATAAAGATAGCCAAGCCAAGGCCTTGTCTAAAGGAACTCACAGATTGCTTACCCAGCTGAGATTAGCTAACTGAGCACAGACCAAGAATTGAAACTGGGACTTTCTAGTGTTGTATCATTTACTCACTAAGCCAAACATATTATCTTCAATATATTTTCTATGTAATTCTAAATGCTACTTAATATTGTATTGAAGGCTTATATATATATATATATATATATATATATACTTATTCTCCTATTTGTCTCCAATGCCAGTCTCCTCTGCCAGATTTCCAAAACTATTTAATGTAGTTTTGAAGCCTTCATCACATTGCCTGTTGCAGCCTCCTGTGTGTAACAGTTTGTTTCTGAAGTGTTCAGGCACATGTCGTGCTTTTTTTCTTGTCTTGTGGACAGTGTTACCAGTAATATATTTCTGCGAAGGGTGTCACAGATAAATGCAAAATGATAGTAGAGCATGTTGTGTAATTCTTATTTATATTATATGCACCATACTTAGGACAGTATTGTAAACCATCTTTATTATATTTAATTGGATTTTATTGTACCACTGGACTACAATTCCTAAAATAATTGACTGTAATCTAGTTACATAACCTAAAGTGACATTTACTATTACTGATTCTCTGGAGAGTGCTACTGTCTTCACAAAGTGACATTAAAAAGCAATGGAGTTGAAGGCTTTGGTCTCTAAAGTGATGCAACAATAAAATAAGCTATGCTTTGAAATTTTGTAATGAAATAATGCCTATTTTGTTTCTGGCATTACTATACAATTAACCCTATTCTGAAAATCAAGACAATATTTTATTATAGCCCTCAAAATCAGTTTTTCATCATGATGCAATGGCATGAAAGGTACAGGATATTTTTTAAATTAAAAGATCAAAATTATACAAAGTACTTACACACAGTACTGATATGGAGCCTGTATTACATCATGAAGTGATAGATGTGCAGTTGTGTCCTTGACACAGTGCATTCTAAACCTGCCCAGGCCATTGGAAGAGGATATATATATTTTACTGAGTGTGAACAAAGGCACCAAGGCAAACAACCAAAATGATTCCAGCCGTAGGAATCTACATTATAAAGGAAGGGTAAATAAGTTAGGTTTGTTCTCTTTCTTTTATTCCATGTGTCAGTTTGGCTGCTACCCTCTTCACCAAAATGTAACAGAACTAATTTGACTGAGGAAAATAAATTGAGTGACACACAGCACTGGACTGTAACTCAAGGTATTTTACTTGAGAACAAAAATTTTCTCCCCCATCCCACCCCTTAGTCCCCCTCCTTCCCCCCCAACATCACCTTCTAAGTAATATTTTTCAGGGTGGCCCAGTGATACAGCATACTGTGTAGTGAAGTAATGGATATGGGATTGCATCTGTATTTCACAATGTAGTTAGCTACTGACCTTAGCTGTTTTCCTTATGGATTTCTAATTGACTTTTACAGTGAACATATATTTTTTTTTAAAACTTAAATATTTCAAATTAAAACACAAACTACAAGAAACGCAGTTAACATTGGCTGAAATATGGCCCAACACCTGCATCAGCATCTTATAATATGGTGCACAGTTCCAATTTAATTGCAGCTATGCATTTTCATTCTGCTTCCATGTAAAACAGTGATTAACGTGTAACTAATAGCATGTTAATACAATGATCATACAACCATCTGTTGTGGCTGTTGGCTAGACTTAAACATATTGTATGTGTAGTGAGTCACAATGTAAATTCTTCCCGATAAAGTGTTTGGTTCAAGTGCTGATGAATTCTTCAAGAACTGGATGCTTTGATCAGATTATGTACTATCAATTTGTCTTGTAAAAATTAGCAGTCTCTTGCAAGGCTAGTCAAGAAGAAATGATGTAGTAATTCATTAGAATTAAGACAGCAGATAATGGCAGTAATAAACCCTCATGCACATTGCTCAAATACATTAGATTTTATGAAAAGGTATTATTCAACAGAATAAGGATGCTCTTACACAAGATAATACATATGATTTGATTATCTATTTATATGGAATATGTTTTATGAATTTTTAATGAAGTATATTGTGATCCTCTTTAATCAGCAGCAAAGATCGCCAATGTAACAATGTAGATTGTCACTTGCTTTTATGTTTTACTCAGTACACATTTAGTGCAATGTAATGTTTTATAATATGTACTTAATGGATAATCTAAGATCGATTGTGTTTATTTTATGAAGATCCCCTTCTTGCCCTCCTCACATCTGTATATCTGATATTTTTAAAATCGTGTGTATATATAAAACAAAACAGACTTACTTCCTTTTTATGAAGAAGAAAATCCTACATGTACAAATATAATCAGTCACACTAAGAATGTAAGACTATTGTTAGACAAATTCCTGCTGCATGTGCATATGTGGTTTGCTGCTAAAGATGACGTACGAGTTGCAGACCAATGTGATGGAACTCCTAAGATTTGTTTTTCTGAAACGAATAGTGGAGTTACAGATGAAAGTATACCTCTGGATTCCTCCTTCATTCCTTTGATAATCAGCAAAGAGCAAAAATTAATCAAGAAACTGGATTCTGCACAGGAGTCATGAACCTAAATAAAGTCTACTTTAGAGCTGCTGCTCCAGGCAAGAAAAGGTGTACCTGCTGCAGAGATGGAGTCATGTGACGTTTCCACTGCCGTTATTTATAATAAATGTAATTTCCCGTCTTAACGATGTACACAGAGAGGTTTGATTTTTGTAATATGATTTTGTGATTCAAGACCTCTGCACTGAGTAAATGCTTTTTTACAGCTTAATATGAACCATATGGGAACAATGTTCCTCCCCTCCTCACCACCCTTATCCAGCGTAACTCAGATGGTATGCTTGCCTCATGTACCCAGCTTGATTTTGGCTGAACACTGCCGCTTTTTGGGGTTCAGCTACTTTAATATTTTTTGGGTGAGCATTGAGCAGGGTGACCACCTCAGAATCAGCACTCACTCCAGAGTGGGGGAGGCAAGTTTGCACTGCTGTAGGTTTTAAAGGCTGATCACAATGTAAATTCCAAACAAAATTTAGGCCTACTGGCTGCTATCAAACAGCAGCCTAAAATCTACCCCCACAGTGCTGCACTGAAGAATGCTAAAATATTCTTAAGAGTTCAAAGGAAGTTGCTTTCTGCATCTTTATGCATCATCTGATCTGAAGGAGCAGTCTCACAATGTCTCTCACCCAATTTGCATACTTTCCAACTAGCCACTCAGCAGAATCCCTGGAAAATGACATTGGAAGTGTTATGTCACTCCCAAGTCATTTGCATTTTATTTAAATGCTCCTGCCCATTTCATGTGAGAGTTTCCCTCCCTCGCCCTGTAAGCCTCAGAAAGCCTGTGTCAAGCATAAAGAGGGTAAAAATGCTGCAATACAGATCTCGGTTCCTATCCTCTCCTTGCACACACATATAGCATATTAGCAGTGAAAAATTGGTCCTATATATTTTATTAAATTGTAAAAATCAAGCCAAGACCGTAATTTGTATTCTAATCAATTGGTGGCTAGAAGTAAATGGTAAGACAGATTTCACTGTAATGTTGTACAGCGTATGTATTGTATGTACATTTATATATTGAATGAAAAATGTCTTGTGATTTTAATACTTGTCATATAGAGATAATGTTGGAGGGAAGTGGTACAATAGTACAATTATTCACAGTATATTCATGGCCCCATTGTGACTGCTGTGTTACCATGGTAGTTTTGGCCGGCCTTTTCTGCCTTGAATTAGAATTGATGAATCCCATCATTCCAAGCTAATGATGGAGGCTAATTTGAAGTGATGTAATTGATGAACTTCAAATTATCCTATTTCCCACTCACAGCTGCCTGACTATGCTTTAAACACCAGTGTCCTTTGATTCTGTCAGTTTGATGTTGGCTTTCTCAACGTTGAATAGCCACTATTAACTATTTGCAATCACTCGTGATCTGATGCAATGAAATGATTTAAACACATATGAGGTTTTCCATTTTTGGACACCATCTATGTACGGGGTGTTCTTAAATCCCAAGTTGCTTTGTTGCAGATTTGTGAGTTGTGCTTTTGTTTGCATATTGTATATGTTAATTAGCTGCTGTTCGAAACACACACTTCCCAGAAACGATCACTTTCGCTCTTGCCCCTATATATTCTATTAAATTTTAAACATTTTATAAACTATTACAGTAGATGTAATTTTTAAATGACATGAATATTGCATATATTAGGACAGCTACTTGATTCACAGATGATGTTTAAAAATGGTTGTTCAATTCTTTTTCATGTATAATAAGATTTGTAAAATTTATTGCATATTTATATTTAGATTTTTCTAACATTCTAGGTTTATTTTTGGAGTGATCATTAATCTCTAACATCTACAGCCCCCAATACAAATTTGTCACCGATTCCATCCCTCTTCCCAGCCACTGTCTCAGGTCGAACAAGACTGTTTGCAACCTCGGCATTTTATTGGTTCCTGAGCTGAGCTTCCGACTCCATATCCTCTGCATCACAAAGCTGCCTCCTTCCACTTCCGTAACATCCCTTGCCTCCCACTCCTTCACTCCGCCTCAGCCCATCTTCTGCTGAAACCCTCAATCATCACCTCCAGACGCGACATATTCCAATGCTCTCCTTATCAGCCTCCCATCCTCCACATTCTGTAAACTTTTTCTCATCCAAAACTGTGCTGCCTGTATCCTATCCTATACCAAGTCCCACTCGCCCATCACTCCTGCCCTTGCTGACCTGGCTCCTGGTTGTCTCCAAGTTAAAGTTCACATACTCCTATTTAAATCCCTCCACAGCCTCGCCGCTCCCTATCTCAGTAGCCTCCTCCAGCCCTCCAAGTAATCTCCCCAGCACTCTACGTCCCTGTGAACTGGCCTCTTGCGCATCCCCCCTCCCTTTGCCACTCCATTGGCAGCTGTGCTTTCAGAAAGCTAAGCCCCACACTTCGGAACTATCTCCCTAAAACCCCATGCCTCTCCACCTTTAAGACATTGCTTAAAGACCCTTCTTCAAACCCACCTCTTGGTCACCTCCTAATTTATCCTTCATTGGCTCGGAGTCCATTTTTATCTGATTTTTGCCTCTCTGAAATTCCTTGGAACGTTGTCTATGTTAAAGTTACTATATAAATGCAAGTTGTTGTAATATGCCCTTTGCAAATAGTGATCTAGAAACATATGCTGAATCAATTAATGTTTTCAATTTTCCCATAATAATCATTAGAATTTTAAATGTGTCTCTATTTCAGTCAAGCTTTCATGTCTTGTGAATGGTGTAACATCCAATTCAGCCATTATGTTGGGGAATGTTATTCCCATGAATGGGAATAAAAAGTATGTCATCGTAATCATCCATTGAAATGGATGCATGGCTGAAGTTTAAACAGAGCTGTGACCCATGGGAATTGTCATCTTATGTCAAAAAAACTTAAAGATAATCACTTATGCCCATAAGTCATATTCTTTGACTTTTTCCTAAAGTGAGGTATATTTTTAAAAAAACTCAAGGACAATTTTTTAAAAATGTATCTCTTTTTTGGAAAAAGTCAAAGAATTTGAGGCCATGGAGGAGTTGTTTTATACTCCTTAAAGTTTATTACTCCCTTGGCTTTTTTTTAATGAAAGGAAGCTTTCTCTTCATTTGTGGGAAAGGGATTAATATGAGCTGCATCTCATACAAGTTGGGTGACAATCCTTTTTGTGACTGAGGAAAAGGTGATTTATTACTGGACAATATTATGCCTCTTGTGACCTCCCTATCTGAAGACATACCAGATAATAGACTAATTTTGCAGCACTTGAAAATAGCAGATGCTTGTGCCATTAATCTTTTTATTTAATTCCAAAAGTGCTACACAATCAATACAAGCTTAATATTAAGTAGCCCTGAGAAAGCTCTGTAGTCCTTAAAATGGAAAGCTTTAAATTTCTAATTAGCCACTTTCTTGTGCTTGTGACACATATGATTCAAACAACTACATTTGTTTTCAAGGTAGTTGTTATTGAAAATGTCTGTGATTGCTAATAGCAAAATAATCACTTTTTGCTTAAGGATTTCCCTAAATCCTCTTAATTAAATGAAAGGAGCAGCAATGGGGTCAACTTTTGTCTTTTGGGAGAATTAAATACCTTTTTAAGGTAGCTTTGAAATGCTTAAGTACCTTTTAAGATAGCTTTAAAATGTTTAAGCACCTTTTTAAGGTAGCTCTAAAGCATTTAGTCACAAGCTACTTAGATGTTTAACATAAGCTCTTTTTCACATGTTAAATGAAAAATATTACAAGGATTTCATCCTGTTAAGATTCCCTACAGTACAAGTCTCTAAAGTAAAAAATCAACTCTTGCTTTATATTGATTCTGGAGGAAAAGAATCTTTCTTCCGTAAATTAATTCTTCAGGGGAAAAAATCCACTGAAAGATTGATCAGAGCCTTATTGTAACCAGACCTTTAAGTCACATATTACCAGCTTTCCAGCAAGTCAATGTGACATTTCTTTTGTAATAAGCTACTTTATAATCAAGTTCAAACACCATTAGATGAAATGTGAATAACTGTATTTCATCTTAATTTCAATCACTGCAAATATAATTGTGCACAATACCAAATCTTCCCATGAAATATGAAATGTGACCATTTATTGTCATAGTTTAAAGAACCTTGCCTATGTGGTATTATTTCCTTAGAACATTATAATTTGTGTGCACTTTTTTATAGGTTAAATGTAACTTTTGGTATAATATTTGAGCCATTATTGTTATTGGTAGTTCCACAAAAATCATTCAGTTGAGACTTGAACCCATATTGGTTGACCACTCTGTAAAACAACTGCTGCCAGTTTTTGTAGCGACTGTTATAAATATGTTTGTTTTATCACGCACTAATTTCTAAAATGAACTTTTCTGAAAACCTAATGCTAACTATTACAGAATATAGTGAAATGAAATCTAAAGCATATGTAGCATGTTTCTAGTATACTTGGCAGAGAATGGAAAAAGTAATTGATCTCTTGTTTATTTTTGATATGGTATGAGAATACTTTTGCAAGTCTGAAGGTTACACAAAATTGAAAATATAGTGTTTCAGAACTGTTAGATGTTTCCTACAGATATTATTTTGTGCCCCAATGTTTCAACAACTTGTACCTTTTTTTTAAAACAGCAACTCATGAGGGAAAGACAGCAGATGGCTAGTCGTCCTTTTGCATCTGTTGATGTAGCCCTGGAAGTTAGAAGTGAACAGCCTGATATCATAAGAGGACCACTAGAGGTAAGTACCATACTGGCAGTAACTATTCCCTGAATATCTGCATAGTTATATCAGAGCACACTTTACGTGCTTTCCAGGACTTTTGTGTCCATGTTGCATGGAAAACCTTGGTTAGATATGTTACGCTACCTCCAAAGCACGTTTTCTCACTAATGCAGCAGACCATTCACCTGAGGGATTATAACTTCAGAAGCAAAGGAAGAAATCTACTTGCCTTGCAGGCTTTAACATTTCTGGACAGTAACGTGAATGGATCAATAGAGAAGAGCTTTGTGAACAGAGTGGAAAATGCATGCATTTGGTCTTAGAAAAGATTATCTTTTGCCTAATTTGCATGCTAGTTTATTAACCAAATATAATGTAAGAGTGATCTGAAAAATGAGAGTGAATGAAAAATGATTTTAAAGTACAGAATTCAACTTAAAAAGATAAATTCAGCAATCCCATACTCCCAGTAGGGGTCCATGCTCAAAATGAGCGCAAGCCAGAGGTAACACTAACGCCAATTCTCTGATCTGTGTTCTCTTTGAGCATGGCTCCCTGCTGAAAGCTCCAAGGTGCTGAATTGATCCTTTTATTTTTGGCAAGGATCTCACTGATTTATTGCCATTGCTATTAATTCTATTATTGTGGTTATTCAGAACATTGCTCGCTTGAAAGATATAAGTTTGTCTTCACAGCCACATGCTTATAATCATAACTACCAAAATATTTGCTGTTTTTGTTGCATTTTGATTTTACAATTTGAAGTTTCATTACATTCATCTTAAAAGGTAATATGTAGGAGTTGTAACATTGCTGAGCAGCTACCAACAGCAAAATGTCATAGACAGAAGTATATTCTTTATGCAAATCACATTAATCTCATAACACTGAGTTTAAATTGAGCACATGTGCATGTATAACGGTGATGGCAACAGATTTATTTTAGCCTGCTCCTAAAGTCAACCATTCGGTGGGTATGTAGCTCTGATTTAAGTAATTTTATTATCCACTAGCATTTCTTAAATGATTCTGAAATAATTACCAAATGTTTGCTGTATATAGTTGACACTTATCCTGAAATCTGTGTACAAAGACTTTGAGTGGCTTGATTTACCATATCTCTCTACCAAACATTCATGTTCAAGCTTTTCTATAATTAAATAATACTTTTATCATGCAGCTCAAATGGTCAGTTCAGATGGTAGCGAGTTCAACTCCCAGGGTGCTTTTCAGTTGATCTCACTTTCCTCAGTTGGGTGAATTCTGTCAGCTCGGTCATCAGATGGATTGTCACAGGGAAGAACACAGCTCTGACATATACAGCAGGTTTAAGATTCAATTGTTTTTGTATATATGTTTTTTTTAACTTAATTGACAATCAGAATGAATATTTGTTGCAATTTTTTATTTTTTAAATCTTGGTTTAGTGACTGCTAATATGTTTCATAAGTTTTTTAATTAAATTTCAATTCTGGACTAATTAACCAAGAGAAGCAGCTCTGAGTTAAAAGTGATGTTAGCATCTAAAATTATATCAGTTACACTACCTGAATGTCTATTGAATAAAAATGAGTCATAAAACTAGCAACATTTGAAGGAACAATTCTGAAATTCACAGTACGTTTACAAATTATTTTCATTAAAATTTGTATCACCATATACTTGTTGAGATAATTCTTGAAGGTCAGATGGGTAAAGAAAGAAAGACTTGCATTAAATAGCGCCATATCATGACCTCAGGACATCCCAAAGCACTTTACAGCCAATGAAGTACTTCACTGTTATAATGTAGGAAACGCGGCAGCCAATTTACGCATAGCAAGGTCCCAGCAATGTGATAATGGCCAGATTATTGTTTTTAGTGATGTTGGTTAAGGGATAAATATTGGCCAGGGAGCGCTCCCCTGCTCTTCTTCGAAATAGTGTCATGGGATCTTTTATGTCCATAACGTCTCATCCAAAAGACAGCACCTCTGACAGTGCAGCACTCTCTCAGTAATGCACTGAAGTAATGGACTTGAACCCACAACCTTCTGACTCAGAGGTGAGAGTGCTACCCATTGAGCCACAACTAAGCAACCATGGTCAATAAATAAGGTAAGAGACAGTATCAAGCTAAAAGAAAAGGTTTATACACATGCCAATAAAAGTAGAAATTCAGCAAAATGGGAGACAAGTGTAAAGAAAGTAGTAAGAGGTGCAAAAGGAGAATAACAACAAATGTTTTCATAAATATATTAAGAGAAAGAGAGTGCTAAAGGGGAATGCGGGCTCATAAAAAAACAGATGCAGATGAGCTTTTTGAGCCAGCATGTAGAAAGTCCTACAAGAGAGGGGGCGGTACTGGACCTAATTCTAGGGAATGTGGCCGGTCAAGTGGAAGAAGTGCTAGTAGGTGAGCACTTTGGTGACAGTGACCATAATTCGGTGAGATTTAAGGTGGTCATGGAAAAGGACAGGGAGGGGCCGGAAATAAAGGTTCTAAATTGGGGGAAGGCCGATTTTAATAGGATAAGGCAGGATCTGGCCAAAATGGACTGGGATCAGCTGCTTGTAGGAAAATCCGCATCGGAGCAATGGGAGTCTTTCAGAAGGGAGATTGAGACCATACAATGGCAACATGTTCCCGTAAAGGTCAAGGGTGGTTCCAAGAACTCCAGGGAACCTTGGATGTCAGGGGATATACGAGAATGGATTAGGAAAAAAAGGAGGGCTTTTGGCAGATACAAAAGGCTAAAGACGGAGGAAGCCCTAGAGGAGTACAAAAAGTGCAGGGGGATACTTAAAAAAGAAATTAGGAGATCAAGGAGGGGCCATGAAATAACACTGGCGAGCAAAATAAAGGAAAATCCTAAGATGTTTTATAAGTATATTAAGGGTAAGAGGATGACTAGGGAAAAAATAGGGCCCATTAGGGACAAAAATGGCAATCTGTGTGTGGAGCCGGCAGATGTAGGAGGGGTTCTAAATGAATTTTTTGCATCTGTTTTCACTATGGAGAAGGACGATGTAGACATAGAAATACGGCAGGGGGACTGTGATATACTCGAACATATTAACATCGAGCGGGAGGAGGTATTGGCGGTTTTAGCAGGCCTAAAAATGGATAAATCCCCAGGCCCGGACAAAATGTATCCCAGGCTACTGTGTGAGGCAAAGGAGGAGATTGCGGGGGTTCTGACACATATATTCAGAACCTCTCTGGCCACAGGGGATGTGCCAGAGGACTGGAGAACCGCTAATGTAGTACCATTATTCAAGAAGGGGAGTAGGGAAAAACCGGGGAACTACAGGCCAGTGAGCCGAACATCAGTGGTAGGAAAATTATTGGAAAAAATTCTGAAGGACAAAATTAGTCTCCACTTGGAGAAGCAAGGATTAATCAGGGATAGTCAACATGGCTTTGTCAAGGGAAGATCATGTCTGACTAATTTGATTGAATTTTTTGAGGGGGTGACTAGGCGTGTGGATGAGGGTAACGCAGTGGATGTGGTATACATGGATTTCAGTAAGGCCTTCGATAAAGTCCCCCACAGGAGACTGGTCAAGAAGGTACGAGCCCATGGAATCCAGGGTGCCTTGGCACTTTGGATACAAAACTGGCTTAGTGGCAGAAGGCAGAGGGTGATGGTCGAAGGTTGTTTTTGTGACTGGAAGCCTGTGGCCAGTGGGGTACCACAGGGATCGGTGCTGGGTCCCTTGCTGTTTGTGGTCTACATTAATGACTTGGATATGAATGTAAAAGGTATGATCAGTAAGTTCGCTGATGATACAAAGATTGGTAGGGTGGTAAATAGTGAGGAGGATAGCCTCAGTCTGCAGGACGATATAGATGGGTTGGTCAGATGGGCGGAACAGTGGCAAATGGAATTTAACCCGGAAAAGTGCGAGGTGATGCACTTTGGAGGGACTAACAAGGCAAGGGAATACACAATGAATGGGAGGACCCTAGGCAAGACAGAGGGTCAGAGGGATCTTGGTGTGCAAGTTCACAGATCCCTGAAGGCGGCGGAACAGGTAGATAAGGTGGTAAAGAAGGCATATGGGATACTTGCCTTTATTAGCCGAGGCATAGAATATAAGAGCAAGGAGGTTATGATGGAGCTGTATAAAACACTGGTTAGGCCACAGCTGGAGTACTGTGTGCAGTTCTGGTCGCCACACTACAGGAAGGATGTGATCGCTTTGGAGAGGGTGCAGAGGAGATTCACCAGGATGTTACCAGGGCTGGAGCGCTTCAGCTATGAAGAGAGACTGGGAAGATTGGGTTTGTTTTCCTTGGAGCAGAGGAGGCTGAGGGGGGACATGATTGAGGTGTACAAAATTATGAGGGGCACAGATAGGATGGATACTAAGGAGCTTTTTCCCTTCGTTGAGGGTTCCATAACAAGGGGACATAGATTCAAGGTAAAAGGCGGGAGGTTTAGAGGGGATTTGAGAAAGAACTTTTTCACCCAGAGGGTGGTTGGAGTCTGGAACTCACTGCCTGAAAGGGTTGTGGAGGCAGGAACCCTCACAACATTCAAGAAGCATTTGGATGAGCACTTGAAATGCCATAGCATACAAGGCTACGGACCAAATGCTGGAATATGGGATTAGAGTAGACAGGGCTGATGGCCGGCGCGGACACGATGGGCCGAAGGGCCTCTATCCGTGCTGTATGACTCTATGACTCTATGAGTCTATAATGGATAATAAGGCAATGATATACTTGTTAAATGAGTACTTTCTATCCGTTTTAGGAACATTAGAAAGTAGGCCATTCAGCCCCTCGAGCCTGCTCCACCATTCAATTAGATCATGGCTGATCTGCACCTCAATTCCACTTACCTCCTTTTGCTCCATACCCCTTGACTAACAAAAATCTATCTATCTCATTTTGGAGCAGAGTTTTCCAGATTTCTGCTACCCTTTGTGTGCTTCCTGATTTTGTTCTTGAATGGCCTAGCTCTAATTTTATAATTATGTCGCCTTGCTCTTGATTCCCCCCACCAGAGGAAATTGTTTCTCTTTGTATACTCTATCAAATTCTTTTAACATTTTAAACATCTCGATTAGATCACTCCTAAATCTTCTATACAAGCCAAGTTTTCACAGTGGAGGAAGAAGACTGACTACCAGCACTAAAAGGGAACTTAAAAATAAGCAAGGGAAGTAACTTAATGGACTTAATAAAAGTAAAAATGGAAATGGAGAAAATAATGGGACTTAAGATAGACAAATCTTTCGGTCAGTTGAAATTTGCAAGACCGAGATTGATAGATTTTTGTTAGGTAAGGGTATCAAGGTTTATGGGTCAAAGTTGGGTAAGTGGAGTTGAGGTACAGATCAGCCATGATCAAATTGAATAGTGGAACAGCCTACGCTGCTATGTTCTTTGCCTTTTTTAATGTATCCTGGATATAAATGAGTGATGCCACAAAGAAAAATACGTAAATAATGAAACTATTAACTATTAGATATCAGCAGGTCCAGAGAATTCCAAGCTCCTGGGGAAAAAGAGTTTTCAGCTCACTGACTAGGTATTGAAACAAATCCTAACAAAGCCACTCACGAGCAGCTTTATTACTGTGTTTAACTCCGTGACTAAACACTTCACAAATAATTTCAAGTACAAAATTTGAGCACTTCTCTCTCTTCTTTTTCTCCCTACACTCTCTTCTTCCTCATTCCCTCTTCTATTATTTTTTTATTAACTTTTTTTATTTCTAGCTATAAAAGCCTATTCTAAATTTTTTTTTATGTTCTCTTTACCCCCAAAAAGGTGAAATTCTGTGCTTTGCTCCCCTGTGTCTCTCCGATCCCACCAATCTTTTTGGAGACAGAATGCATTTCATGAAAATTAGCCTCACATTGGCTGAGAACGGTCTCTTGGGCCACCTTTTTAAGCTTGCCGATGCTTAGAAGTCTGAAGTGATGCAACAGGCATGACCAGGTCACCCTTTGATGGGATTTTCAAAGATGAAACACTATTGTTCAATGACTTATCTTCTTGGTAGGTCTGGTAACCTGATTCGAGATAACTTTTTCTCTCTTTTCCCCACTGTCTCTCTGGTGTTCCATCTCTTTGCTTTTCCCCTGTCTTCCACTAACCCACTTGCCTGACCACCTGTTCAAACTAATGAGGACTTATTTAAAATGCACAGCCTTACTTTCTTAATGCGCTGCAAATCTGGGACCTACTGATGTTTGTGTTGATTTGGGAGATGTGGGTATACATAATTAGGAAATATTTTGAGGATGCTATATTCTGCAATTTGAGTTAAAGTACAACATGTTTGTGGTGAGGCAACTGGGTTAATTGTTTGTGGGCAGGAAAAATAGCACAAAATTAAGAGTTTGCAGTTTTCCTGCATGTAGAAATGTGGGAAACTGGAATTTTTTTAAAATTCATTCATGGGATGTGGGTATTGGTGGCAAGGCCAGCATTTATTGCCTATCCCTAATTGCCCTTGAGAAGGTGGTGGTGAGCCACCGCCTTGAACCGCTGCAGTCCGTGTGGTGAAGTGCTGTTAGGTAGAGAGTCGCAGGATTTTGACCCAGCGACGATGAAGGAACGGCGATATATTTCCAAGTCGGGATGGTGTGTGACTTGGAGGGGAACGTGCAGGTGGTGTTGTTCCCATGCACCTGCTGCCCTTGTCCTTCTAGGTGGTAGAGGTCACAGATTTGGGAGATGCTGTCAAAGAAGTCTTGGCGAGTTGCTGCAGTATATATTACTTTTAAATATGCAAATTACTATAGATGTTGGAATTCTGATGACCCTTTTTTTGGGTAAACCGGATCTCTGACACTTGCAGAAACCCATCACTGTGCTTAAGAGTTTCCAAGCCACTGGAAAATTTGCACAGGCAGATTTCTCGTTGCCCAATCTTGAGTGCACACCCTCTCCCCATGCAGAATATAGCATCAGAAAGGTCGTGTGGTAGAAAAGCTTTTATTTTCCACACGGTGTGGAATTGCTGTGTGGATGCAAATTTTCAAAAATAATTGAACATTCGGCAGAAGTTTGAGCTGTGAGTATAGTCGACCTTGCAGTATCCAAAATTAATAAATTGCTAATAAGTTCATTTAACTTTACCAACTGTGTTTCGTGTTAGGTCTGAGGAGCCATTTAGAATACACCTGCATTAGTGTTGCTGAAGCACTCACAATTATCACAATTGGAGTGAAACCAGTATAAATAGCAGTGAGTCAATCTAGTTGTACTGTGCACAAATCTGATCACCCAAGGAAGGAACAAGGAGATCTGAAAAAACCTACTTCATTGAATAGGCCTACATAGGAGAACGGCAAAATGTCCTCTATAGTGTGGTTCGCGCAGCCCACAGATAGAGGGTTCAGCAGGATTGGAGGCAATCACAGTGTCTTCTATTCTTGGCATGTAGCTGGATATATGCAAGGCCAATTTAAAGAAAGTGCCACGGTAAGCATCAAGGATGGCTGTTAGTTATCTTTTTTTAAATTCATTCATGGGATGTGGGTGTCGCTGGTGAGGCCGGCATTTATTGCCCATCCCTAATTGCCCTTGAGAAGGTGGTGGTGAGCCACCTTCTTGAACCGCTGCAGTCCGTGTGGTATGGGTATGGCTGTCAATTATGTAGCGTTTTCAAGGAGCCTGCAGATGTCATGTATTACTTAAATGCTTTCATAAAAAAGTATTGTTAACCTGAATTGATCAAGTAAAATGCTGGAATAGAGGGCAAAAAGAAGATATTGAGCATATTTCAGAAGTAACAGAATGGATTGGAAAAGCATAAATTGCACATGAGCAAGGTTAATAACTCGTCGTTCCACACAGAGTATTTATTCTCCTCTTCAAAGTTCAGGTAGCAAGTTATTTCACATTTTATTCTACTATGCTGGCAATATGCACATTGTGCTGCTGCTTTCTCTTCTCTCAACAAAAGTTACTTTAAAGCAATGTATATTCTTTTCTTTGCAGAAGATTACCTTCAAAAGACACCAGCATCTGAGAACTGGTGGTGGAACAGGACAAATAAAACCATTACCCACAGTGAGGAGGCTATCTTAGAGATCATAGGCTGGAAAACTGAGCAGGGTCTGTGGAATGTTAGTTTGTGGAGGGCCCTGGTTTGTGCAATGATAACCGCACCCATTCACTGCGGCAATGATTTTCACTTTCATCAGGTCAAAAGCAGCGTCTGTGCTTGGTTGAAAAATAAGCATTTTATTGCAACAACAATATACACAATAACACCCACGACACAAGATGTGCCATCTGATACATTAAAGCCACAATGTTGACCTTAGCACTCTGAAGCATCCACACCACTTGAAGGAAGCACTAGCTCAGATATTGAATTTTAGACTGTCTTTGTTGAGTTTGAGGAGGAAAGACGGTGTATTCTATAGGCCACCAACTACTGGGAAGGATATAGAGGAGCAAATTTGCAGGGAAATTACAGAGAGATGCAAGAGCCATAGAGTAGTGATAATGAGGGACTTCAATTATCCTAACATAGACGGGATAGCAATAGTGTAAAGGGCAGAGAGGAGAAGAATTTCTGAAGTGTGTTCAGGAGAACTTTCTTGATCAGTACGTTTCCAGCCCAATGAGGAAGGAGGCATTGCTGGATCTGGTTCTGTGGAATGAGGTGGGTCAAGAGGAACAAGTGTCAGTTAGGGAACATTTAGGGAACAGCGATCATATCATCATAAAGTTTAAATTAGCTGTGGAAAAGGACAAGGAGCACTTTAGAGCAAAAATACTTAATTGGAGGAGGGCCAATTTTGGTGGGTTGAGAATAGACCTGGCCCGTGTAAATTGGATTCAAAGATTGGCAGATAAAACTGTAATCGAACAATGGGCGGTCTTTAAAGAGGAAATGGGTCGGGTACAGTCTAGGTACGTTCCCACGAGGGGGAAGGTAGGGCAACCAAAGTCAGAGCTCCCTGGATGACGAAAGAGATAGAGAGTAAGATGAAGCAGAAAAAGGGGGTGTATGACAGATGTCAGGTTGATAATACAAGAAAGAATCAGGCTGAATATAGAAAGTTCAGAGGGGAAGTGAAAAGGAAATAAGAGGGGCAAAGAGAGAGTATGAGAATAGACTGGCAACTAACATAAAAGGAAATCCAAAAGTCTTCGATAGACATATAAATAGTAGAGGGGTGGGGCTGATTAGGGACCAAAAAGGAGACCAACTCATGGAGGCAGAGGGCATGGCTGAGGTACTAAATGAGTACTTTGCATCTGTCTTTACCAAGGAAGAAAATGCTGCCAAAGTCACAGTAAAAGAGGAGGTAGTTGAAATACTGGATGGGCTAAAGATTGATAAAGAGGAGGTTCTAGAAAGGCTAGCTGTACTTAAAGTAGATAAGTCACCAGGTCCGGACGGGATGCATCCTAGCTTGCTGAGGGAAGTAAGGGTGGAAATTGCAGAGGTACTGGCCATAGTCTTCCAATCATCCTTAGATACGGGGATGGTGCCAGAGGACTGGAGAATTGCAAATGTTACACCCTTGTTCAAAAATAGGTGTAAGGATAAACCCAGCAACTACAGGCCAGTCAGTTTAACCTCAGTGGTGGGGAAACATTTAGAAACGATAATCCGGGACAAAATTAACAGTCACTTGGACAAGTGTGGATTAATTAAGGAAACCCAGCATAGATTTGTTAAAGGCAAATTGATTGAGATTTTTGATGAGCTCAGCCATGATCTTATCAAAAGGCAGAGCAGGCTCGAGGGGCCGAACAACAGAGGGTTGTTGAGGGCAGTGTGGTTGATGGGTATATGGATTTCCAAAAGGCGTTTGATAAAGTGCCACATAATAGGTTTGTCAGCAAAGTTGAAGCCTATGGAATAAAAGGGGCAGTGGCAGCATGGATACGAAATTGGCTAAGTCACAGGAAATAGAGAGTAGTGGTGAACAGTTGTTTTTTGGACTGGAGGAAGGTATATAGTGGTGTTCCCCAGGGGTCGGTACTAGGACCACTGCTTTTCTTGATATATATTAATGACTTGGACTTGGGTGTACAGGGCACAATTTCCAAATTTGCAGATGACACAAAACTTGGAAGTGTAGTTAACAGTGAGGAGGATAGCAATAGACTTCAAGAGGACCTAGATAGGCTGGTGGAATGGGCGGACACGTAGCGGATTAAATTTAGCGCAGAGAAGTGCGAAGTGATACATTTTGGTATGAAGAACGAGGAGAGGCACTATAAACTAAGTGATACAATTCTAAAGGAGGTGCCAAAACAGAGAGACTTGGGGGGGGTATATGTGCAGAAATCTTTGAAGGTGGCAGGGCAGGTTGAGAAAGCGGTTAAAACAGCATATGGGATCCTGGGCTTTATAAATTGAGGCATAGAGTACAAAAGCAAGGAAGTTATGATGAACCTTTATAAAACACTGGTTCGGCCACAACTGGAATATTGTGTCCAATTCTGAGCACCGCACTTCAGGAAGGATGTGAAGGCTTTAGAGGGTGCAGAAAAGATTTACTAGAATGATTCCAGGAATGAAGGATGTCATATGAATATATGAACATACGAATTAAGAGCAGGAGTAGGCCATTCGGCCCCTCGAGCCTGCTCTGCCTTTTGATAAGATCATGGCTGAGCTGATTGTGACCTCAACCCTACTTTCCCATCTACCTACTATAACCTTTGACTCCCTTGTTAATCAGGAATCTATCTAACTCAGCCTTAAAAATATTCAATGACCCTGCCTCCACCGCTCTCTGGGGAAGGGAGTTCCACAGACTCACTACCCTCTGAGAGAAAAAAATTCTCCTGATCTCCATCTTAAATGGGAGACCCCTTATTTTTAAACTGTGTCCCCTAGTTCTAGTCTCTCCCACAAGGGGAAACATCCTCTCAGCATCTACCCCTTCAAGATCCCTCAAGATCTTATATGTTTCAATAAGATCACCTCTCATTCTTCTAAACTTCAGTTACGTGGATAGACTGGAGAAGCTGGGGTTGTTCTCAGAGCAGAGAAGGTTAAGAGGAGATTTGATAGAAGTGTTCAAAATCATGAGGAGTCTAGACCGAGTAGATAGTGAGAAACTGTTCCCATTGGCAGAACTGTCAAGAACCAGAGGACACAGATTTATGGTGATTGGCAAAAGAACCAAAGGCGACATGAGGAAAATGTTTTTTATGCAGCAAGTAGTTATGATCTGGAATGCACTGCCTGAGGAGATGGTGGAGGCAGATTCAATCACGGCTTTCAAAAGGGAATTGGTAAAGTATTTGAAGGGAAAAAATTTGCAGGGCTATGAGGAAAGGGCATGGGAGTGGGACAAGCTGGATTGTTCTTGCAGAGAGCCGGCATGGGCTCGACGGGCCAAATGGTCTCCTTCTGTGGAGTAACCATTCTATGATTCTTCTATGACTCTGAGTCATTCAGCTTGCGCGAGGAGTGACACTTTGCGATTCTGAGCTGCAGTGAAATGGAAGATACTTCACAAGCATGTGCTGGTGAATTAGTCATTTATTTAACTGGAAAAAAAGATGCAAGCTGGTGTGGGTGGTATTAGACTTACCACTGTCATGCAGCAAATGTACCCTGCTATACAGACTGCCATTAAGCAGCAACAAACATCAGTGGCATCTGCAAGGGACACTTCAAGAACACAGGTGGCAAATACAGTTGCATTGTAAGGAATGCTTCCATAGATGATGTATAGGCCCACAGTCCTAGACATAATAAAGGCTGGTTTGGATGCTAGAATAAACATCAGGGAGAGATAATTATTGGTAAAAGCAGCTGTGCCTTTTAGCCTCCTATGGGGCCCAAACAACAGAAGCATAATCATTGCCAGCATCAGAAGCCAGTACTTATAGTTAGTATATATGTAGAGAGGAAAAAGAAAAACTCTGAATGTGGGAAGTTTGAAATAAAACCAAAAATGTTTGAAATGTTAGAAAGAAATTGTCTACAGTTAACATCATGGGCATGTCCCTGCATCATAACTTGTTTAAGGTGAGTTGTAATGCAGTATCATACCTGTGTGTTTCTGGTATTTTCTAGTTTGGTTATAGTATAGCTGCAGGTTTTGCTGCTTTTAAAAATTTAGTACATATTGGGTTGCATGATCTTTGTTATTGTATAAAGGAATAGTTAATATTCTCAGTTTAGACCTGTGCAGACTTTTAGGCCTGGGCTTTCCAGTGGAGGTATCTGTGGTGGGGTGTGACTTCTTCCTGGCTTCTGATGCCCCCCTGACCCCAACCGGTATTCAATCCCTAGGGATATTTGCATGCACTGAACTGGGCCTGAAAACTTACTGTGGCAGAGGGAGCAAAAGGTCTGGAAAATTGGTATTTTTATGGGGGGAAATTTCATAAGCTGCCCTGCAGTGCTTCAAGATCAATTGCACAGGCCTCTCTGCAGGAAAAAACCCTGAGGCCCTCTCCGCCTACATTTGAAGGTTGGATGCCAGAGCTTAATGGGCAGCCCTGGTGTTGAGCATCCAAACAGAGCAAATGTTAGGAGACATTTGCTCATGCCGATTCACTGGGAAACAGCATTTTCTGCTGCTAAACCTACCTTCACAAAAAGGAGGGAAGGCAGGAATGTGTTGGAGTACATCACGGAGCACATTTTCGGCCTGTTGACCCCAGATCCAGCAGAAAACCAGTGAGATGGGGCCAGAAAGCCTAGACCTTGGAGTCTAAGAGATTGAATCTAAATGCAAAAGTGATGAGAGTGTCAGAAAGTCGAAGTGGTCGTTATAAAATTGCTATTGTAATATGGGAAGACCTTGTAAATATCTCTCTGATGCTGTTGTCATTGAAAGACTGATGAGGTCCAAAGCAGCTTATTGTCAGCTTGTAGTCCCTAGTGACTGCCCCTAAAGCTTTTTAATTTGGCTTAAATATCGAACCCAGCTGAAGCAAATAACTACAGCTATTGTTTCAGAAGAGAAGTAGAGTGCAATTATTCAGGGCTGATGTAAGCACCACAAAATGACCTTGCTGTGTTCTGTGGTATCCTGGAAATACAAACCAAGAAAACGAAACGAACAGAGTACCATTGACCCACTAGATTTTATATTCTTGTTCCGTTCTGAAGATTTTTATACTGATGTAAGATACAGGACAAAGTGGATATATTAAGTAGGCGATCTATCGTACTTTACAATTGTATTTATTCACTGATAGAAAGATTAGCTCAGGATAAAAACAATAAGTTGTGGCAAAGACAAAGAGAATGCCTAATAACAACGTACATATTTCTGCTGTTCACTTGTAGGTCACATCTAATCTACTAGGTCCTTGGCCATGATTGAACTGGTTAAGTTATTAAGCCTGCATTAATTTGCTAACAGTCGTCTCTAAATTATTTTCAAAGCAGTGGCCATTCAAGTCAGATTTTTTAAAGTTTGAAAATGTTTTTCTAAAGTCACCTTTGTGATATGAATTAGTAGGAGTGTGCATGACAGAAAAAAAATATGCTGCCAAACATCATGTTTTGTTCTAAAATGCTGGCAAAGAGCCACACCTTCAAAGAATTGTGCAGAATCTGAAACAAATAACTACAATTTAGTTGTTACTGGAAGACTCTTGATTGGCAGTGATATTTGTTTTTTTGTTTTAATGACCTAGTCAGACTTGCTTCAAGTGTGTTATCAGAAGTACTTCAGGCAGACTCTACTGGCACCATCTCTGTTGTAGCCCTAAATAAGCTGCTGGTTTTCCATACAGAGATGGTGATAGATATGATAGGCCCTTTAATTTTCAGTACCTTTAATCCAATTGCCTTTCAATTTTGGTGGAGAAAATTCAACACCCTTATTATTTGCATAAAAGGCTTCCAACAGATACAGGATAATGTGCACTGTTTTCCATCAGACCTGTTTTTTGTATGAATGTGATTTATTTTCTAGTAACTTGGGCTTCTTTCAACTTTTTTTCTGGTGAAATAAGGCACAAATGAATGAAGTACTTCACCAGGCAAGTTCTGATGGAAAATAAAGATCTTTTGTGTTCTATTACTTGCGATAAAAAAGCAGGATTGCAAAAATGCTAAAAACTATATTTTGCTGGTTATGCGTGCTTTCTAGAAACCTGAAGCTCTTTGCACAATATGGATAAGCAGTGTTATACTCAGTGCAATCTATCCAATTCTGAGCTTATTCCATTTTCTCGGTCAGAAATAGAATTTATCAACGATAGCAATAAACAATATTTGTCATGCTGGGTCTCCTCATTCTTCATATCCTGTTTTTTTCATATTCAAGTGTGCAATCTTATCTAGATTACAGTGTCAAAGATTGTTTTTATAAAATACACATAGCATGCATAGTCTTAGTTGACATGAATTTATGTGCTGCAATCTCGGGTATGTAAGTCATACTCACGTATGTTTTTATATTGTAATTACAAGATTAGGACCCATACACTAGCGCAACCTTTCCACTGGATTTTGTGGCAATTAGTGTTATTCGTTTAATATTTGCTTTGCTTGTGCTGTTGTCAAAGCAGTGAGGGAAGAGTTTTCTTTTGAGGTATGGCTCCCTGTTACATTAACAAAGCAGCATATAGTTTTGCTGTATGAAATATATTCAGGATTGATGATTTTGATGCAGAGTATTAACAAAGTAACTGGTATTGCTCTAGAGAGCAGGCATGAAGCTTGTACATGATCAGAGGAGGGAAAGCTTGGCCAAAGCATTGTGGTGGCTAGATTAGCAATAGATGCTATAATGGATAGATTTTATTTTTTTCTTAAACCCATATCCCTCCATTAGATCTATACGGCTTGTGCAGTCGTGTATGCTCTCTATGGTGCTATGAAATTGTGCACAATATTTGATCCTCTTAGTCCTGCTATTTACCCAGTTTTGTTTACCCCTCATAGTTTATGACTAAATGGGTATTCTGCATGAGGCTATTTAGTCAACCGAACAATAAATACTGGCAACCATTTATATGGGTGCTTTTTAAATGTTTTTTTTATTATTCTGAATAGCTTTTACTAGCCAGGCATTGATGGTCTCTTTCCTGATTAGAACAGACAGCAGGTAAATTCTAAACAAATCAGTCCACTTTAAACAGCTTGTCTGCTACAACTTGCCTAGCTAACATTCAGAAAATCTTTTGAAGATATTACCCTCTCCTTAAACTTACTGGAAGCATCTTTCCTCTTTATTATCATCTTAAGACTCCATAATACCAGAGGTTTTAATTCAAATCATCAGATGTACTAAATATTTTATCAGCAGCAGCTGTGGAGAATCCTGGACTACAGGGTATAAGAAGACAACTGGGAGCAAGTTAAGTTCCTCCTGTTAATTTTAGTAAAAAAAAGCATACAAAACAGGATTACCGGCTCTGTACTCATACCGGCTTTTTTACTAAAATATTTTTCAGGAAGAATTGCATTCCCTGAATTGCATTTCATACACAGCAGACCCATCAGCATCTGTAAAGAGAAAAAATGGTTTAGCACTTCTGGTGACCTGAAATATTAAGCTATCGTTCCTCTTTACAGGTGCTGACAGATTTGCTGTTTATTTCCAGCATTTCTATTGGAAAATAAATTAACTTTCTACACAGCACACAAAGATTTGTGTACATCATCCTGTAATTGTGTGTGGTAGGTCTGTTAATGCATTGATTTAGTAAATACACTAGACTTGTCCATGCCCAGAAGGACTTACATCTTTAAGAATGAGATCACCAATCTGTCTCTTCCTTTCTGATATATTTGTTGTTGGGCATCGAGCAAAAAATTACTTTGGAACCTCAGTTGCATGCACAAATACACTGTACTCTTCACATAATTCAGGTATAAATCTGACTTTTTTTTCCCCAATCGGTCTAGCCCAGGCATCATCACATCAACATCCAAGAAATCCTTGAATGGATGTCTGTTTGGAAATGAAACCATAATACTCGTACTTTGTCAATCACCAAACCCTGGTTTCCTAAAAAGCAAAGATCCTCCCTAAACTAAAAGGACCATCAGGCACAATTGATAAAAACTATTTTGGATCTGATTGGTTGTAAATTTGCTAGTATGGAATCCCACAATGCTATATTCAGTGGAAAAGGTGGAGTGTATAACACTTCCCCCACCCCCCCACCCCCAACCCCCTTTTTTTCATGACCATGGTGTCTGGGGAATAAGCAAGACGGAGATCAAGAAAATTAGCCCCCTGTTCTTCTTGAGATGGAGAAGCCCTGAATATCTCTAACATTTGGACTGAAAATCAGAAAAATTGGATTTTGGGGCTAGGGAACACATGAAACATAGCATGGCCTAGAAATTCCTTTTGGCCAGCTTTCAAGCGTCTGTCGCACCTCCACAGGCAGCTTGCCTGACTGAAGAATCGAATTTCAGGCCGTGTACCTCGCTGGCAATGGCGCGTAGGTAAGTCCCTGGGGCTATCAGGTAATACCTGGCTCCACATCATAGGAACAGGATTAGGCTATTTATCCATTGAGCCTGTTCTGCCATTCAATGAGATCATGGTTGATCTGTGACCTAACTCCATATACCAGCCTTTGCCACATATCCTTTAATATCTTTTGGTTAACAAAAATCTATCAATCTCAGATTTAAAACTAACAATTGAGCTAGCATCAACGGTCGTTTGCGTAAGAAAGTTCCAAACTTCTACCACCCTTTGCGTGTAGAAGTAATTCCTAACTTCACTCCTGTAAGTCCTGGTTCTAATTTTTAGGCTATGTCCTCTAGTCCTAGACTCTCCAACTAACGGAAATAGTTTCTCTCTATCTACCCAATCAGTTCCCCTTAATATCTTGAAAACTTTGATCAAATCACCCCATTCTTCTAAACTCCAGGTTTGTGTAATCTCTCCACGTAATTTAATCCTTGGACTCCAGGTATCATTCCAGTAAATCTACGCTGCAGTCCCTCCAAGGGCAATATATCCTTCCTAAGGGCCCAGAACTGAACACAGTATTCCAGGTGTGGTCTAACCAGGGATTTGTATAGCTTTGGTATAACTTCTACCCCTTGTATTCTAGTCCTCTAGATATAAAGACCAGCATTCCATTAGCCTTTTTGATTATTTTCTGTATCTGTCCATAACATTTTAATGATCTATGTACATGGACCCCTAAGTCTCTTTGGACCTCTACTGTTTCAAGCTTTTCACCATTTAGAAAGTACTCTGATCTATCCTTTTTAGGTCTAAAGTGGATGACCTCACACTTGCCTACATTGAAATCCATTTGCCACAGTTTTGCCCATTCACTTAGTCTATTAATATCTCTTTGTAATTTTATGCTTCCGGCTACACTGCTTGCAATACTGCCTATCTTTGTGTCATCGGCAAATCGTTAATAAATACAGTGAATAGTTGAGGCCCCAACACAGATCCCTGTGGGACACCACTAGTTACATCCTGCCCATTATCCCTACTCTCTGTCTTCTGCCACTCAGCCAATTTCCTAAACAAGTCAATAATTTGCCCTCAATTCCACAAGCTTCAACTTTAGCTAACAGTCTCTTATGAGGGACTTCATTGAACGCCTTCTGGAAGTCCATATAAACAACATCCATAGACATTCCCCTGTCCATTATTTCAGTCACCTGTTCAAAAAAAAATGTACCCAGGTTTGTCAGGCATGGCCCATCCTTTACAAATCCATGCTGGCTCTCTCTGATCAGCTGAAAATTTTCAAGGTGTTCAGTCACTCTATCCTTAATTATAGACTCTAGTAATTGCCGGACATCAGATGTTAGGCCAACTGGTCTATAATTCCTTGGTTTCCCTCAATTTAAAGAAAAATTGAACTTACCTTTTTGATGGCCAGGCCGCATCCATATCTAGCAAAACTTAGCAGAACAGGCCCGACGCCTGCTCTGCTCAGGCAACCCAATTTTCTCGAGTGTTCCTAAAACAGGCTTAAGGCCCCTCCTTTGCATATGCAAGGAGCCCAACGCCTGTTTTAGTCAGCCACCCGGATGCCTGAAAAATGGTCTGACCCAGTTTAGAGTTGGACAACTTTTGGACGTCCTTGAGCACAGGATGTTAGTCCTCAAAATTGAGCAATCGTTGCGATCCATTTTCTGCCCCCATATGTGTAATTAAGGCTAATTTCATTTTGCAAAAACAGTTTTCTTTGCAAGAAATATTTCCATAAATTTATTATTGGCTGGAAATGAAAACTAAGATTAAATATATTCGTTTTGCTCATTCTCAAACAAGTTTCTAGATTGTCCCAGTAAAGCAGTGCTGTATTTGTATACAAAATAATAAGCAAATTATCTAATTTCTTATGTAAATTTGTTGGTGACACTGCTTTTGCTTTAGTCCCTGAAAAACTATATAACACAGATCCTTTTAATTTGATATCCATATCTAGTGCCCTGCGCTCCTGTTTGTAGTTTTGAGATCCTTTCCTTATTGCATTTGCTGTAGCTCAGAGTAGAAAGTATTGATCTTATTTCAAATGTGACCATGGTATTTGGTTCATAATTTGAAGATTTGTACAAAAATGATACGATACTGTCAGTAGGAATAGTTTTATTTGCAATTAAAATGCATCCCAGCTTTAATGAGCTAAATAGATTCTCAGTGTTTACTGATGGTTTTTATGTAGTGAAGAAGTGCATGAACAGCAGTCTGTAAATTGAAGATATACATTCTGTGTACATTTGTGTTAGATGCTCATTTTAGCACACCATTTTTAAAATTGTGATATTAACAAAATCAACTGACACTGCGCCATGTTCAGAGATGTTAGTTTAGCAAAACAAGCAATGTGGCCTTCAGAATCCCTGTCCATTTGATACGTTTAATACGATTTCTATAGATGCAAAGTGATTTTCAATGACCCTTTGTAAAATATAAAATGCACAAAATGAAATGTACAAAAATGTGCTCTGCTCATAGGCTGTACTCCCTCAGGGCAGCTTGCATGGTGATTTTAACCCATAGTAAGCCTGTTGTATTGGGAGCATTTGCTGTGCTTCTACATCGCTAGGAAGAGCCCAAGAAAAGTGAGACAACCAGAATAAGCAGGGTGGCACAGTGTCACCTGTTTCTGCAGCTGTTCTTTAGTGATAGAGACATGTTTTAAAGACTTGCTGTCGAATTTGGAATCAAAATGTTCAACAGTGCTCACTACAGAAAACAACAAAAATCCCCTCTCTAAGATCATCATAGCTGTTCATATATTAGCCATTTATTTACACCTGGAACTGCTTTTATAAAGGTTGAATTTCTTTGCAAACCTGGCTATGATCACACTTGACAAATGTGAGCAATCATAGACTGTTACAATTTATTTTTCATATTTATTCTGAAATAGTTCAGAATAAATATGCCAAAAGGATCAACATTTGTGTGTTATAAGCCAGTAAAAGAACAAATGATTGAAATCTGCATGGCCTTTTAGGGGTGATTCATTAACGGTGTTTTATGGTTCTCATTGATTTTTGTATATCCAGATATGGTGGTGTTTTAGCTAATATAATTGTTTTTAGTATTCTGTAAGAAGTTTAATTTCTGCCAATGAAGGCACAGTAGTACGTATTTTATATATTTTTTTTAAGTTGCTTGCACATAACAATGATATTGAAGGGAAACATCAAGAGTTCATTCTTTGTGTGCCTGTTTCTATGGGGGGGATTGTAACTCCCGGGCGGTCAGCTGATGGGAACGCACACTCAGACCAACTGGGGGTTGCTGCGGGAAGACCGGTCCATTTTAATGGATGAGCCTCGTTTAAATGGAACCAGCGAGCTGCCCTCCCTGAGAGGACATCCAGAGGCACCTTGATGGGTTTGGCCAGCAGCAGGGTAAGTTGTAAAGCGGAGTGGTTTGGGAAGGTTTGAGACTGCAGAAGGGGTGGTGGGGGTGTGCAGACTACTGCTCCTTCTGGCCCTACAAAAGTAAGTTTTTTTTTAAACTTACCTTGGGGGAGAGGTGGGTGGGGCACTTCCATCCCTCGTCCCGATAGCTTCTTCAGCATAATGCCCCACAATGGATGATTCATCCATTAGGCCCTAAAAATGGCTTCCAAGTCCTAGCTACATAATAGAACCCCAATTATTATAAAATCGTGAGGATGCCGCCCAGCTTTAAGATTGATGGGTGGGGGGGGTGGAAAAAGAGCAACAAGTGCACCATTTTAATTTTATTTCCCGTACTGCCCAGTTTCCACCAGGCAGTGGGAGTTAAAATTCCCCCTTATGTGTCCAAAGGAAGAAAAACTTTGTTATACAGCTTTGAACCCAAGCTCAGCTTCTTCCCCAACATCTGATCTATCACCAAGACTGCTTTGATTCCCCTCTGCAACATTCTACACCTCCTACGATACCTTCCCCCACCTCCACAGCCAAAACCCTAATCTGCACCTTTAGCACTTTGCAGCTGAACTTCTCTGATACTCTCCTTGCCAGCTTCCCTGCGACTATCAGGCGTAAAGTACAAGTCACCTACAGTGCTTCGGCCCGTATCCTCACCCACACTAAGGTTTGAGTTCCCAGTAGCCCTTTCCTTGGCACACTGTACTGGCTTCCTCTATCCCAGAAAATTGACTTTAAGATTCTCATTCACCTTAAAATCTGTCCCCATCTCTACAATCTCTTCCGGCCCTATGTCCCTGCATGCAAAATCCGGCCTACTTTTTGTTCCCTCCTCCCACCACTTCATCATTGATGGCAACTCCTTCAGTCACCTTACGCTCACCCTTTTCAATTCCTTCCCTCAACATCTCTGCCTTGCCACGTTTTCTTGCCTTCAAAAACCTGCTTAAGAGCTCATCTTTGATCATGATTTTGCCCCTTGCTGATCATCTTTCTCCTCCCACTTGATGTCCACTTTCTATCTACCGCCCTGAAAAGCTTGCATGTTTCTATGTAATGAGCACAATAGAAATGTAAGTTATTGCCACTTTATGATGAATCTCAGGAACATCTCAAAGCATTTTGTATCCAATAAATTACTTTGAAGTGCAGTTACTTAAATAACCATGGCAGCCATTTTGTGCGCAGCAACAGCCTGAAAACTGCTTTGAGGTAAGTTAACCTTTTATTTTTATTAATCATACTTTTGTCAAATGCATGCTTGTGAGTGGGATACTATAATTTGTTATAACTGTAACAGGTATTTTAGTTTCAGGACATTTCCTTTAAACTGGTAAAATATCTGTGTGGGCGTATACATATATATGTATATATAATAAACGTGCACACATGGATGAAACTGCAGTCAACGAATTAAATCAAAAGTGGAGCATAAATCAAGTATAATCACAACTCTAATAAGCAACTTAAAAAATGTAGACCAGGATAATAGGGGAAGCACTTACTATAAGGCTACAGCAGTGCTGCTCACATCTGATGCTTAATTATACCACACTGATTTATCAGTCTGAGAATTGTGATTGCATATGCTGCCTTAAAAGAAGAGTTTGATTAGCATTTTCCATTCCTAGTATTTGTATCTGTGTAGAATATTATACTACTACAGGGATTAATACATTCATCTTATATACTTTTTACTGAGGTTTTCATGGAGTATTTCTATTCTTGAGTGTGTTTCTGATTTATTTCAATTTATGCTTATAATGGTTTGCATATATAGAATCAATTTGCTGAAAAGTTCAGTTGAAGAAATATTCCAGATATGGGATCCCATAAGCAATGCACCTTTGGCACATTTCTTCAAGTTTTTGAATGGGGATTCACTCGCTTTTCACACAAAAATAAGTGTATTTTATTGAACTGACATCAAGCCAAACAGTGATAAATTCCATGTTCTCTACTGACATCCCTAGTTTGCTGCATTTTAATCATTAAAAAGGCTATTCCTTATTTAGGTATGAGTGAACACAGTAAAACTGTGCTCCTAGAATCCGAACAAGGCTTCGTATTACATCCATTATCAAACATGAAAGATAACCGCAGCTGTAACAAAAGCCCTTTACTTGGGCAATTAGTTTGGGGGAAAAATATTTTGAGAATTTGAATATATTATTGAGAAAGGCAGCATCTGTAAATCCTGAAAATAATGCCCTTTCAACCGAGAATGCTGTGATTCTTATGTACCATTTTTTGAATAAAGAAAATAGCTGTTGACCCATTTGTAAGAACCAATACAGGTAGCAATTGTACTGATATTTTGGTAGCGTAACTCCATTATTCTCTGTCGCACACTAATCAAATGACATCACAGATCCACCATTTTAGCTATAATCATACTACAAATCACAACAGTAAATAGAAAAAGTGGAGTTTACCATACGTCTAATTGGAAGTTAGGCTGGGAAATGGAATACTATGTCTTGATGATGTGTTGAGCTTCTGTATAAATGCAAGGCTTTTTCTTCATTAAAGCATATGTATCTCAAGGCACGTCCATGTTTCAAAATGCTGTTGTTGTAACTATAATCAAATTGTAGCTCCCGCCTATGCTTGTAAGTTTCTCTTGTGATTACCTGGGCTGTACAGACCACTAAGGGCCTATGTTCAATGCCCGATCTCTGCTGAGGTAGCTGATCTCTAGAGCTATGGTGGTAGAGGGCTACAATGGCACTCAGCACCCCAAATTAGGAAGCGATAAATGACCAATGTGCCTATTCCATATTGGTACCCACCGATGCCTCCAAAGTATGTGCACACGTGGATGTCTGGTGAGGATCGTGCTTGGCTGTGAAGCTCCTCATGCTAGAATAGCCAGCTGGCACTGTCAAGATTCATGCATGAATAATGGCTATTTCGGCAAGATAGTGGAGGATGACTGCTACCTGTAATGCTATACTCCCAACAAGGAGCTGTAGTACTGACAGGAGAGGAATGTTGGGAAGGGAAAGAATAATATTGATAGAAGAACTAATAAATTCAGTTATGACAAAGCTGTGGGGTCTAACAAAGTTTTTTTTTACTGGGGTTCTTTTTAAATGTGCTTTTGAGTTCCTCCAGTGAAGCAAGAAAAAGAATCAGGAAGTTTATAATAGACTTTGCTCAAATGAGGTGTGTGTTTGTCAGCAGTGTTGTATCTTCCAGTGTCTAAACTCATCATACAATGGGTCCATCAGTTGATGCTTACACATCTGATACAGTTTGTATAATGAGGTCAAAAATGACAGATGAAGTCCTTCCTACTGTTTTATCCACTTTATCAGACTTGTTAAGTCTCAATATTTGGCATGATGCTCACTTATTTTGGTTTAATAATGTAATGTTTTTAATGTATCTCATTTTGAGAAATAATCACAACTCTATATTTAAATGGGTTTGTGATGTGTCTCATTCTTTTTAATCATATAAATCTTGCTCTGAACATTTTCTGAATGTTGATGAGTCTGGTTTCATGTTAGCCCTAGAGATGACACTTACTAGATTTATAACGGTATAAATCTGAAAATAACTGCAATTTCAGCCTTATTGCCAACACAGTGAATTTTTTTTTGTCCTATATACAAGTTCAGTGTATAGGATGAATAAGCCCAAAAAGTGGAATCCATGAAGTAATGAAGAGCAGAAATGAATCATAATTTTTTTTTATTTGTTCATCGGATGTAGGTGTCGCTGGCAAGGCCAGCATTCATTATCCATTTCTAATTGCCCTTGAGAAGATGGTGGTGAGCTGCCTTCTTGAACCGCTGCAGTCCGTGTGGTGAAGGTTCTCCCACAGTCCTGTTTGGTAGGGAGTTCCAGGATTTTGACTCAGCGACAATGAAGGAACGGCAATATATTTCCAAATCGGGATGGTGTGTGACTTGGAGGGGAACGTGCAAGTGGTGTTGTTCCCATGTGCCTGCTGTCCTTATCCTAGAGGTCGCGGGTTTGGGAGGTGCTGTCAAAGAAGCCTTGGCAAGTTGCTGCAGTGCATCCAGTGGATGGTACACACTGCAGCCACGGTATGCCGGTGGTGAAGGGAGTGAATGTTTAGGGTAGCGGATGGGGTGTCAATCAAGTGGGTTGCTTTGTCCCGGATGGTGTTGAGCTTCTTGAGTGTTGTTGGAGCTGCACTCATCCAGGCAAGTGGAGAGTATTCCATCACATTCCTGACTTGTGCCTTGTCGATGGTGGAAAGGCTTTGGGGAGTCAGGAGGTGAGTCACTCGCTGCAGAATACCCAGCCTCTGACCTGCTTTTGTAGCCACAGTATTTATATGGCTGGTCCAGTTAAGTTTCTGGTCAATGATGACCCCCAGGATGTTGATGGTGGGGGATTCGGCGATGGTAATGCTGTTGAATGTCAAGGGGAGATGGTTAGACTCTCTCTTGTTGGAGATGGTCATTGCCTGGCACTTGTCTGGTGCGAATTTTACTTGCCACTTATCAGCCCAAGCCTGGAAAATGAAAGGTAGTGGATAAATATTGTACAAATATCTTATATAAAAATGTATTTTTCACTTTCTTCCACATACCATGGTATAATAGTGAGCCCCACAGTTTTTCAGTGGTTGCCCATTTAAAAGTACATCATTTAACATGTAATTGCTGTGCTCTATGGTATACCCTACTGCTGTCCAATATCAGTTGCTGCAGGTGAAAGAGTCTATCTATGAACAGTACTATGCCCATGATTTTCAGGGGGTTCTTTTAAGTAATTCTTCCATTTCTTTGGTTTATGTTGACTTCTGGTTTGAAATATGCATAAAGTGTTCATATGTTCTGTTGCTGATGGCCACAAATCGTAGTTTCCATTTGATCTCGAGTTCATATTACAAATGTTGCCAGTGTTTTTTTTTAGAAAGAAAAAGGCACAAGGAAGTCATTGAATAATGGATAGGTGAAGCAGATACAAGATCATCTCACTCATTCCTGTCATCTTGTTCAGAGTGAGATGAATCATTGTTTGCACAGGCTAAAATCTTCATTTGCATCAACATGGCCATTCATGGTCATCGTCCACATCAGTCTTGTTGTCAGTTATATATCTCAAAGTGTTCATGTCAGAAGAATATTGGTCAAACAGTCCTGTGCCCTTACAGGTAGACAATAGAGACCTGAAAGTTACTAGCTTCTAGTGTGTGGCCCAAGGATTTGAACACTACTAGGCTTCTCGCGGGAGGAGGCAAGAGCTATAAGCAGCTCGGGGGTGGGGTATATTACAGTTATTTATGCAAAGTTAGATCAAGAAGTTTTGGGTGCACCTGAACCAGCTTCTTTGTCAAAGATGCAAGAACCAGTTTACTTTGTTTGATATTGAGAACAGTTTCTTATCTGTTGAAATGGAGGATTGCAGGACCCTACCCACTTGTAACGGTAGAAATGATTTTACTGAATACATAAATAAGTCTCAATACATCACTTCTCAGGTTACTTCAGAGTGTTCATCAGCAATTACAGTTGATTCAAGAGTCGATAGATAGTAGGTTTGGCTCCATCACAATCATCATGCAAAGAAAGGAAGATCTCCCTTTAGAGTATAAAGAGCTTTGCAGTTATTTGACACAAGACAAACATCCTTCAATGATTTTAATACAAGAGTGGAAGTCACTTGAGGCCAATCTGGAAGACAAAATTTCAGCTGGCTACTTTAGAAAAATCATCATGTCACAGGTGCCGGGCTTCCTGTGCCATCTCTTCTTGATACCAGCTCACTCATCTATTTTCAAGGCTAGATTTGATGAGCTTTATACGGCAATATTCAATTTGGAGGACATTTTACCAGTTTGACATAAGAGTCCTTGGTGCTGAACTTGGTATAGATAAAGCAGGTAACTATCCATAGTAAGGCTCACCAAATGCTGTTACCTTGACTAGAGATCAAATGGTAGAAACCCCCCCCCCCCCCAACCAAGATGATAGTCACAGTATATCAGGTGTATTGGGTATGTAAATTGAGAAGCATTACACAAACTCTCCTGCCAGAGAGATGCATTATTACAAGATGTAATGTATGCAGTCAAGGTACAGTCCATACAGCTTGAAATAAACTGTACAAATTAGCTTTTCCCACCATTAAGAGAACAGTCCTTTAAAGACATGCCCAACTATTCAGTTTTCTCTGGTCAAAGGAATTAAAAATTGCAATCTATGAAGCACTCTTTTAAGGTGTGGGAAGGGCAGATAAGATGGGTTCTAACAAAAAAAAAGGCCTTTTTAAAGGACAGTTATTTATTATGATTTGGTGTTTACTCAAACCATAGCATGTGGAGAATTACTGCATTCAAATAATGAGGGTTAATACAAAAGCTGAATAAACATTGAAATAGTGCAATTAATCATTGATGTGAAAGCCTTGTAAATTTAAAAATATTATAGGCAAAAGCACAAAGGATTTAAAAATTTTAATTGATTTTAGTTATTCCAGTTGTGCCTGCAAACTAATAGGATAAGAATATCTCAATCTCAATGCCAAATATGTTAAAATATCCATGTAAAGAAATGTTGCAGCTCAGCAATTGTAACTATCTGAACGCAGTAATTGTGAAGAGTTTTTTTAGTCATAGTAATGGTTACATGATTTTCCAGAAATATACTTGTGGATAATGAATGTATCAGGAAAGATTGAGCAGGCTGGGGCTCTTTTAGACCTGATAGAGGTCTTTAAAATTATGAATGGGTTCAATATGATGGATGTGAAGAAATAGTTGCCACTTGTGGGTAAGTACAGAACAAAAGGCTAAAAATATAAGATAGCCACTAAGATCAAATAAAGAATTTAAAGGAAATTTCTTTAGAGAGTGATGAGATTGTAGAACTTGCTGCCACATGAAGTGGTTGAAACAGATAGCATTGACATGTTTAAGGGGAGGCTTGATGCATATATGAGGGAGAAGGGAATAAAGGATATGGTGGCAGGGTGAGGAGAGGTAATTAGAGTGGTAGGCGGCAATTGTGGTTTATAAACACTGGCATAGACCAGTTTGGCCGAATGGATTGTTTCTGGGCTGTAGATTCAACGAATTAATTAGTTACAGTATTTGAATTTTCTGCACTTTCCTGTTGGAAAGGCAAATCTATAGTAATGGATAAAAAGAAAACCTGCCCATGCTGAAATAAGAACAGAAAAAGCTGTAAGCACGCTATCTATTATCTGACAGACCTGCTGTGTATTTCCAGCATGTTATGTTTTTATTTCTATAATACTAATGTCATTTAAACCATTAAGTATGCTGGTCTTGGATCTATTGTGTGGTACTCAAAAGGCAAGGTAGAAGGAATTATAAATAGCTGATGACCTGCGCTGAACTATTTGCTTTGTTGTCAGTCCTAACTATTTAGCATGATATGAGCAGTGAAAGACATGGTTCAATGAAGAAATGTGTTATGTTAAAAAGCAGTTCTTCAGTTTCCTGCCTTTCAGCTAATAAGACGTCTTTGATGTACATCTTTAACATTTATATGATCCTATAAAAGGATAGGAACACTGCAGACTCTGAGTAGGTTTGGAAATCTTGCTGTCTAGGGTTGAAGGTGGGAAGACATTTCTCCTCCATTCAACAATGCTATGAAAGTATATTTTTGAAGGAACTATTGATCATAAAAATAGATCACACTAATAAAAAAAAATCTTGAAAAAGAAAGCAATCCTCGAATTGTTTCTGGTGCTAAAGGAGAGCTCCGAGATATTACATGACATTTAAATTTTATCCACTGAGAATCAGAGTTGGTGGAATGAAATTAATGATAGCTTTCGTGACACTGATACTGCTTCTTCAGAATCCTGCAGTGGTCATGGAGATAGCTTCCATTAGATGCAATATTGCCTTAGGCATTAGAACAGCAAGCTTTCTATTGATTTTGGATTTCTAAAAGGTTTTTGTGTTGCATTCATCTCCTAGGGAAAAGTTAATATCAAAATGAATGCCTAAAAGTTGAGCAACATTTGCTGATTTAAAAAAATGTTATGCCACGGTAAGACACTGTGGAATGAAAACATGTCAAAAATTATTTTGGTAGGTAAAATATCGTGCTTATAAAAGTGTTGACAGAAAACCAAATGTGGATCTGTCGTAGTGATTTTTTTTCCCCCATAATGTTAGGTTTACTGAAATATCCACTAAAATAAATTTTGTAACGAACGTGCTGATATTGGGAAAAATGATTTTGATCAGAAGAAGTAATGTTCATCTCAAGTTCCTTTAGGGATGGAGCCCAAAAGGTAAAGAAATTGTGAATATTATTGCAGACATCAGTGTCTCTCTCTCAGCATTTAGGCTATGGCGGTCATTACAGCTCAATCAGGATCTATACTCTGATCCCATGATAATTACTGCCTTACTATCCATTGAACAGTGACATGTTAATGGGGCATTCCATCCAACAATTGATTTTTTTCTGTTTTGAAAACCGTTATATCAGACACAAATATTAACTACTTTTCTTCCATTTATCAGCAGTCATTCAACAACATGCACCTTACCTTATAATCAGACGTGTAATAGCTACCTTCACTGCAATTTTCAAGAAAGATCGTTCTTCATCTCCAAGAAGGAAATTGTACACATGTCCATCTCTGAATTTTGAAAACCAGCTGTATGAGAGGGTTTTTTCCTGTCACATAAAATAGCTCCTCACCTTCATTAAGTCAAATATTTAATGTTCAAATTATAAGATGAGTATCTATAATATTGCTCTTACCCTTTGTTTTCATCCTTTGTGTTTGACTGATCTAAGACTTTGTTCTTCTATGACCTTAGCCACGATCGTGAGAATCAACCTATTGTACAGCATCATGCTTTGTGTTATCATTTGTCATTTTCCTATTTCATTCACCCCAGCATTCATTCAGCTCCAGGACTAATCACATTCTGCCCTTTGTTCTAAAATAGATGGTCTGTTATGCTACTTCTCAGGAAACACAATTCAAGACAATATACTATGTCTTTTATTATACAAACTTAATAAATGTAACTGAATATAATCTTTTGGAGCCACAAACACTTCTTTTCAAGATGATGAAAGCATTCACATTTTTGGAGCAACCCAACACAAAAAGTAAAGCCCTATGGTCTGTTTTGACTTCTCGTTGGTGCCTGTATCTTCAAAAACCTTAATGCTTTACCACCTGAAGAAGGAGCCTTCATGGTCCTGAAAGCTCCTATTACTTATAATAATAATTGGTCAAATAAAAAGTATCATAAATACTATTTGGTGCCTTGTTCCATAAACTGTTCAAGTCTTTGTTGAATACACTGCTTTATTGCTTGATTTTAGATTTGGATTTGGAACCTTACTCCCTCCTCCTTTTATCTCTCCCATCCTCTTCCCCTCCTTTAACTGTCAGATAACTTATTTACTCCTGTTACTCCTTTGTCAGAATGTGAAAAGAACTCTAAAGTATTGATTCACTAGATCACCAGGGCATCAGAACTTCCCGCACCATAAAAAGCAAATGCTACAAAGAGAAAAAGAATATGATTGCAGAACATGACAAAACACCAACAATGGAAAGTTCTTCCACCTTTCAAAATAGGATGGGGCATCTTAATCCAAAGTTTCTTACTTGGCCAAAGTTTGGGTTTGGTATTTCTAATGCAATGTAAATTGGCACAATGCAGACCATTTTAGATTCTTAAATATGTTTGCTATCCTTTCCTATCCAAATATATTGACATACTATGAAATTAAGCATATCCAACTTAGTTATTCAGCTTGTATCAATAGAGCGGTGATACAGCTGAGCACAGTTGTGGAAGTAAAATACATATGTAACATCAATTTTACATTATATAATTAACTAATACTACTATTCCACATCTACAAATAAACTTTGACCCAACTTGCATTGATTTTTTTTTTCTCTAGCCATCACTCATCTGGCACTGCTCACTATGAAGTTCAATTAACAAGCATGCAATCACTTGTGTCAAAGTATTGGCAAGTACAGCTAGGACATATGCAGATTGGTGGTTTGACAAAATCAGATTTCAAATCCTTGACTACAACTTTTGAAAGTTAAAATGTGTATTTAGAACCAGCTTAATGAACTTGTCAACCTCTAACATGAAAAAACATGAACAATGATTTTTTAATTTGCAGTGCAAATTTAGATGTTATTAAAAGCAAGAAGTACCGAAGCTGAAAATTATTTGCCAGCTGTACTAATCTTTCCACAACATGAGACACTTAGAAAAAGGAACATAAGATATTACAATAAGGAAAGGCCATTCAGCCTATTAAACCTGTTCCATCTACAGTCCACATTCAATCTCAGACCTATTTAATCTTTGGAGGGAAGGTTCTGCATAGATCCACCATGATCTCTGAAGGCAAAGCTGCAGAATATTTGTCTATTCTCACATTTCCACTATTCAATCATGACCTGCTTTTCACTGAAACCCCCTCCCCCATCATTTTTGCAGGAATTGTCATGTCCCAATGATCAGCTCAGTCTGTATCTATCTCAAATTTCCAAACTTATTCTCGTGATGTTGCACATAACTCTAGCCTTTGCTTTGCAGGTGTTCTTGGTTCAAATGTTTATGTACCCAATTCTGTGCTGGTCTGATGGTTATGCACCTCATTCACTAATAGTGTTCCTTACTTTCCAAGGGCCCACCTCTTTAGCGGTTTAGTGGTGGATACACACAGATCTCTTCAATCACAATGGGAGACGCCATTATTTGACTTGCCGAGTGGTCTATGAATGTTTTCCCTTTTTGTATGCTGACGTGTTTTCCAAACCTCAGATCTGACTAATCTCAATAAATGAGCTCTAAATCTAAAATTATTCTAAATGCTCATCCTTATAACTCATTAGGTTCCATGTTCTTTCAAAAAACATGGACAAGGCTGTCTGTTGTTCTTTGCGTCACAAGATGTATACAAATGAGGAAGGCTCACCATTGCTCATCCTTCCAGAGAAAGAGGGCATCACCATCACAGCTTTCCACTGTCTAAATACTCCTTCCACTTGCTATTGTCTGTCTCCCCCTCCTCCTCTAATGCTAAAATCGACACCCCCACCAACCATTGTTGAAATCGCCGTGTCTCATTCAGACTTGATTTTTCCAATGCCCGGCTTCCTGATCTCTTAAACTCCACCTTAAATAAACTCCAATTTTTCCAGAACTCTGCCTCTCACATCTTGTCCCACACTAAGTCTTGCTCACCTATCTCCCTATCCTTGTCAACCTCTTATCAGTCCCCTGTTCCTCTGGGTATTACTTTCAAAAGTCTTTGTCTATCAATCCCTCCATGGCTTTGCTCCTCCCTACTTCCTTGCTCCCAGCCTCTGTTTTTCCAACTCTGGTCTGCTGAGTTTCCCCTACCCTCCCCACTGCCATTGTGGCCCAACTTTCAGCCAACTTGCCTAGACACTCTGGAGTCATCTCCTTAAATCCCTCCACCTTCCTACATGTACCCTGACCTTCAAAAGGAGAAGATCCTGTCTACCACAGGAAGTGATGTAAGGGAGCTGCACAGGCACAGCTCTGAAGGGCAAAGTGACTTCCTGTTATGTCCAAAGAGCCAAGTGTGTCACACACAGTTTCTCACCAGGGTCACTGTGCTCAGACTGACACAGACAGTAACCCGATCCCTTGGAAAGAGTCTGTTCAGTTTAGCCTCAGTGCCAATTCTAGTTGGGAAATGGCCCATTGAGCAGTTAGGCCACTATCCCATAGAACAGAGAAGAGGATGCACTAAAGGGGGAGGTAGTTGCGATTTTGGACAGGATAAAAATAGATAAAGAGGAGGTACTTAAAAGGTTGGCAGTACTCAATGTAGAAAAGTCACCCGGTCCAGATGGGATGCATCCTAGGTTACTGGGGGAAGTAAGGGTGGAAATTGCAGAGTCTCTGGCCACAATCTTCCAAACCTCCTCAGATATGGGGACAGTGCCAAAAGACTGAAGGATTGCAAATATTAAACCCCTGTTCAAAAAAGGGGAGAGTGATAAACCCGGCAATTACAGGCCAGTCAGCCTAATGTCGCTGCTGGGAAACTTTTAGAGACAATAATCCGGGACAAAAAAATTGACATTTGGAAAAGCATGGGCTAATAAATGAAAGTCAGCTCAGATTGTTAAATGAAAATCGTGTTTGACTAACTTGATTGAGTTCTTTGACAAAGTAACGGAGAGGGTTGATGAGGGTAGTGAGGTTGATGTTGTGCATATGGACTTGCAAAGGACATTTGAATAAAGTACCACATAATAGACTTGTTAACAAAATTCAAGCCCATGGGATTAAAGGGACAGTGGCAGCGTGGATACAAAATTGGCTGAGAGACAGAAAGCAGAGAGTAGTGGTGAACGGTTGTTTTTCAGACTGGAGGGAAGTATACAGTGGTGTTGCCCAGAGGTCAGTATTAGGACCACTGCTCTTTTTGATATATATTAATGACCTGGACTTGGGTATAGAGGGTATAATTTCAAAGTTTGCAGATGACATGAAACTCAGAAATGTAGTAAACAATGCAGAGGATAGTAACAGACTTCAGGAGGACATAGACGGACTGGTGAAATTGGAAAACACATGGCAAATCAAATTTAATGCAGAGAAGTGTGAAGTGATATTATTTGGTAGGAAGAATGAGGAGAGGCAATATAAACTAAATGGTACAATTTTAAAAGGAATGCAGGAACAGAGAGACCTGGGGTGTACGTACACAAATCTTTGAAGGTAGCAGGACACGTTGAGAAGGCTATTAAAAAAGCATATGGAATCCTGGGCTTTATTAATAGAGGCACAGAGTACAAAAGCAAGGAAGTTATGCTAATCCTTGATAAAACACTGGTTAGGCCGCAGCTGTAGTATTGTGTTCAATTCTGGGCACCACACTTTAGGAAGGATGTCAAGGCCTTACAGAGGATGCAAGAAAGATTTACTAGAATGGTACCAGGGATGTGGAGAGATTGGAGAAGCTGGGGTTATTATCCTTAAACTGGAGGACACAGATTTAAGGTGACCGGCAAAAGAGCCAGAGGCAACATGAGGAAACATTTTTTTACGCAGTGAGTTGTTGTGATCTGGAATGCACTGCCTGAAAGGGCGGTGGAAGCAGATTCAATAGTAACTTTCAAAAGGGAATTGGATAAATACTTGAAGGGGAAATATTTACAGGGCTACGGGGAAAGAGCAGGGGAATGGGACTAATTGAATAGCTCTTTCAAAGAGCTGGCACAGGCAAGATGGGCCAAATGGCCTCCTCCTGTGCTGTACCTACTATGATTAAATTCTTCTATTTAGCCACATCTTCATACACCTCCTCTATATTTCCTCCTATTCCTGCTCAAATCTGATCACAACTGTGAAGCACTTTGGGATGTCTTGCTACGTTAAAGGCACTATATAAATGGAATTTGTTATGTGATTCCAGGATTTTTGGCTCCATTGCTTTACCCAGAATTCCGTTCCTAGTGTTGTTCACTCATTGTGAAGAACTTTCTGACATTAATCCCAAATTCATGTTTGCCAATTTGAATCTGTGCTCTCTTATGTTTAACTTAACTAGTTTTTTTTATGCCATTTACTATCTTGTATAGAAATCTGTGAGATTCCCTCTCAACGTTCAAAGTTGAAAAGTGCATGCTTCTCCAGACTTTTCACATAACTCTACTCCAAGATCAGACTCCTGGCTTGCACTGCATTGCTCCAACTGATTTGTTTCTTGGAATGTTTCACTATGTTAAAGACGCTATATAAATGCATGTTGTTGCACATTTTTTTTGTGTCTGACTAACCAATACTGGACGCAGTACTCAAGGTATAGTCTGACCAGAACACTGTATGGTTTGGAATGGAGCTTTCTGTCTTGTACTGTATTGATTTAGCAATATAATTCATCATTCTATTCGTTTTGTTGACTACAAAATGACTGGGCATGTCAAGTGCTGTGTCTATTGACCCCTGCAGATCTTGACCCCTTCACCCTCAGTTATTTTGATGTATGTCATCCATTTGTTTCTTCCAATATGGATATTTTGCTTGTATGTGTTGAATTTCATCTGCCATAATTATGCCCACTTAATAAACTTTATCTAGCTCGAGTCCTTGGCTGTTTCATCAGACTCACTGACCTCTTCCCCAGTTTAGTATTGTCCGCAAATTTTACTACTTGCATTGAGGTTATCGGATGCCATGCTGGAGATCCTAGTGGAAAAAGTCAGGACAAGGACAGAGGTACTGTTCCTAAGCACCCACAGGAGCATCCCCAGGGCGATGCTCCAGCAGGCCTTGACAGAAGTGGCTGAGAGGGTCAGTGCCAGCAGCTTACCACCAGGACTTGGTTCAATATCCCCACAAAATCAGCAATGGTGAGTACGGCTCTTCAACTCTCAACAACACCTTTTAACACTTCTTTCACCGCCTCTCTTCACCACCCCCCCCCCCACTCTAAACAGTTTTCTCCCCTCCATCACATTCTTCAGCATAAAGTCACAAGGGCACACTACAGCGCTTCTCTTTCTCATTCCAAACACACTCACTTCTTCCTTTACTCTCTTCACACCACACACTAACAGCATTCTCCTTTCACATCCTAGCACTTGCACAACCAGCAACTTCTCCCAGGACTTCTTCCTTGCTTCACATTCCACGCACTTGGCTTTATATTCATCCCCAGGATGACAATCCATCAGGCCTGGATAGAGGTGGCTGAGAGGGTCACCTCCCAATCCTCATTCCGTCTTGTTTCTTCTCCAGCTCTCAACCCATGAACTATATGTACAAGCCCTACCCTCCACTTACTTTTTCATCAGTCAGACTCGCTCTTTATGCAGGACAAAACAGCAAAGGGAGCAGAGCAAGACCGGGGAGGAGTACCTAACATTGTAGCCCTCACCCAAATGGAGCAGGAAGCCCTGGTGATTAATGGCCCAGACAAAGCCATGAGTATCGGGGAAGGCAAGGTTGGCGGCTTATTTGAGAATGGTGTCTGCATATTACTTGTACTGCTTCATTCACCTCAGCAAATATTCAGCAAGCTTCACAACTTCAAGTTGCATTCTGAAGATTTGTCACCTGCTAATATCCAACCTCTCAGTGCCATCCTAACTCTTGTCTCTTTTCTCTTTCCTCTAGGTCTTTCTCGGCAGCTTCCTAAAGAATACACCTCAGACGAGGAAAATCCTCCTGAGGATGCACTGCCATGCACTCCATCCCCCCAAGCACCAGTACAGACTATTTCACTCTACACAGGCTAGATAGTGAACCAGAGGGGTCTGCACATAGTGAAATACCCAGCAAGAATGAGCACCAGCAGGTACTGGTGGCAGGGACAACCCAGGAGAAAAATCACCAGATGGCAATGTTGACCGGAAGTCACCGGTTAACGGTTTTAGCTTAGTACACAGAGGAAGAGTCAATTCTCTCTCCTAATTCTCAATTCGCTTTATTAACGTTATTAGATCATGTACATACCGCTTATACGTCTAGTTAGATATAGGCATGTAGTTTACAGCAGGTTATACAGGTTTATACTCAAACTAGGATTTAAACGCACACCCACTAGGTTTCTCTAGTAATACTCCCCGAGTATCAGGCTTTAAACGCACACCCACTAGGTTTCCTGACGACACTCCCAGAGTGGTCCCAGAATAGAAAGGATATTATATTACCCAGAAAGGAGAGACGCTGCTGGCCAGGCAATTCTCCCTCTTACTCCCGACGTCGTCTCCACGTCCTCGACGCAGTCTTTACGTCCCTGACGTAAGGTATTCACTTCCACGAGGGTTAGTCTCCAGAGTCTCCTTCACAAACAAAGACACACCAACAAAAACACAAACACACACACACACACACACGCACTCTCTCTCTCTTGCTCACAAACAAACAAAGTCACACACTGAGCCCAAGCCAGCAACTCCTCAGTTTTTATTCCCCAAGTCTGTCTTTTCGAACGATGCTGTCTTCTCCGGTTGGCTCAAAGTTGCTGGAGTGACCGATGTCATCCCCTGATTGGCTCTGTTCCAAGGGCTCAGGTAGCATCACCGTTCCTTTGTCTCTGTAAGAAGCGGAACGAATTCAAACCAGTTCTGGCCAGTTCAGACCAGTGACTGAACTCCAGGTCACCTCAGTTCAAAAGGTCAGTGTCTTTGTTAGCACTTTGAATTCAGCTCAGCAGTCTTCTGCAGCCTCTGGCCAACATCTCCCCCCTTTTGATCCAAAGATGCCTATCTTAGGATCATTATTCTCCCTTTCTAGGTACCACTCCTGAGGCCGTCATTGTCCCCCAGTGGGTATGTTACATCCGCGATTTCATATGATTATAGAAAAAACATTATAAATGGTTATATAAACAATACAAAAAGGAAGCGTATAAAATATACTTCACACACTGTTCTTATGTTGATAATCGCTTCTTCTGTTTCATTATAGCACTAACATTCAATTGTTGCAAAATTTCATTTTTCCACCTTCTAAGCTGATATACATTGAATATGACAAGTATTAATGCACATAAAATCACAATTACAGCAGCATGTGATAAAATCCTGACCCATGGATGTATTTGAACATTAGATCCCCAATTCCAAAACTTATTCCAGAACCCGGGGTCCCGTAACAGTTCACCTGCTTTATCAGCATGCGTTTTAATTATTTTAGTGTGTTTAGTCCATTGATGAATTATCTCATTGGCTTCCTCCGCTATTTGCATCCAATCTGCAGTCAGGTGCGGAATGGGTGGTAGTTCGGTAGGAACATATTTCCACAGATCTTGGTCTATATCGGTACGTTGGACTGTGAGGTTTTCGTTTATTACCATCCTCATTATTGGCTTAGGCAGAACTTGTCCACCGACAACCAAGTCTGAGGTCACATTGTTAATGGCCACATTGTGTCCCTCCAGAGGGCACTGTTTCCATCCTTTGTTATAGCTCATAGCCGCTGTGGCTATGTAATAAGTTTGTCCCACAAGGGTGTATTGTAAAAAGGACTGGTTGTTAACTGGCAAAATGGACAATGAACAATTTTCATAAGTACTGAACCCACAATTAGTAAGTCTCTGTCTCGTTATCTCTTCTGGACAGTGATTCCCTCCTTGGTGACACTTTGACAAATCTACCCCTTTCTCAGCACCATCCATTACAATAGCATGAGATGGTGGATTGCTCAAAGAGATCCAAGTACCCTCATGATACTTGCCCACGTTATGAACTCTTTTTAACGGATAGGTCAAATTGCCTCCGTGCCGGGGAATATGAAACACCGCCCCAACGTAATATGTCCCTTTATGAGTCACTACTCCAGTCAATATTTACATAGGTGTGGTCCCAGTGGACCATAATTTTACCTCGACCGTCACTCCCCGATGGTCGCTCCATAAATGGACCCACAAATTGATTAATAATATTTCCCTCTGGGAAATATTATTAATCAGGGGGGAGGAGCTAAATACGATTAAAATCACTCAAGAGATGGTACTCAGTAAAATAATGGGACTCAAGGCGGATAAATCCCCTGGACCTGATGGCTTCCATCCTAGGGTCTTGAGGGAAGTGGCAGTAGGGATTGTGGATGCTTTGGTGATAGTTTTCCAAAATTCCCTGGACTCAGGAGAGGTCCCGGCAGATTGGAAAACTGCTAATGTAACACCGTTATTTAAAAAGGGTAGTAGGCAGAAGGCTGGAAATTATAGGCCAGTTAGCTTAACATCTGTGGTGGGTAAAATTTTGGAGTCTATTATTAAGGAGACAGTAACGGAACATTTAGATAAGCATAATTTAATAGGACAAAGTCAGCATGGCTTTATGAAGGGGAAGTCATGTCTGACAAATTTGCTTGAGTTCTTCGAGGATATAACGTATAGGGTGGATAAAGGGGAACCAGTGGACGTAGTGTATTTAGACTTCCAGAAGGCATTCGACAAGGTGCCACATAAAAGATTATTACTTAAGATAAAAAATCACGGGATTGGGGGTAATATTCTGGCATGGGTGGAGGATTGGTTATCGAACAGGAAGCAGAGAGTTGGGATAAATGGTTCATTTTCGGACTGGCAACCAGTAACCAGTGGTGTTCCACAGGGGTCGGTGCTGGGTCCCCAACTCTTTACAATCTATATTAACGATTTGGAGGAGGGGACCGAGTGCAACATATCAAAATTTGCAGATGATACAAAGATGGGAGGGAAAGTAGAGAGTGAGGAGGACATAAAAAACCTGCAAGGGGATATAGACAGGCTGGGTGAGTGGGCGGAGATTTGGCAGATGCAATATAATATTGGAAAATGTGAGGTTATGCACTTTGGCAGGAAAAATCAGAGAGCAAGTTATTTTCTTAATGGCGAGGGACTGGAAAGTACTGCAGTACAAAGGGATCTGGGGGTCCTAGTGCAAGAAAATCAAAAAGTTGGTATGCAGGTGCAGCAGGTGATCAAGAAAGCCAACGGAATGTTGGCTTTTATTGCTAGGGGGATAGAATATAAAAACAAGGAGGTATTGCTGCAGTTATATAAGGTATTGGTGAGACCGCACCTGGAATACTGCATACAGTTTTGGTCTCCATACTTAAGAAAAGACATACTTGCTCTCGAGGCAGTACAAAGAAGGTTCACTCGGTTAATCCCGGGGATGAGGGGGCGGACATATGAGGAGAGGTTGAGTAGATTGGGACTCTACTCATTGGAGTTCAGAAGAATGAGAGGCGATCTTATTGAAACATATAAGATTGTGAAGGGTCTTGATCGGGTGGATGCGGTAAGGATGTTCCCAAAGATGGGTGAAACTAGAACTAGGGGGCATAATCTTAGAATAAGGGGCTGCTCTTTCAAAACTGAGATGAGGAGAAACTTCTTCACTCAGAGGGTGGTAGGTCTGTGGAATTTGCTGCCCCAGGAAGCTGTGGAAGCTACATCATTAGATAAATTTAAAACAGAAATAGACAGTTTCCTAGAAGTAAAGGGAATTAGGGGTTATGGGGAGCGGGCAGGAAATTGGACATGAAGCTGAGTTCGGATCGGTCAATGCCCTGTGGGTGGCGGAGAGGGCCCAGGGGCTATGTGGCCGGGTCCTGCTCCGACTTCTTGTGTTCTTTAGATTTGTGGTTGGGATCAGATCAGCCATGATCTTATTGAATGGCGGAGCAGGCTCGAGGGGCCGATTGGCCTACTCCTGCTCCAATTTCTTATGTTCTTATGTTCTTATTACCGATAATGTCACCTCTAGAACTGTGTTACATGAAAACCGTACTCCCGCTCCCTCCGGTATACCCAAAGTCTTTCCTACACACGCTAACCCATTCACTCCCGTATAATACAAATTTAAATCCCCTCTTTTCCCGTTGTTGGTTCGGACTGTCTTATTCTGCAGAGCAAAGTTGTCCCTGGCCTCGGGATATCCTTCCATCGTCGACACTGCTTCAGGCACGTTCACTCGTCGTGACGACTCCGAGGCAGGTTCAACCACAGTCCTGATGATGATCAATCCGATAGCAACAAAATGCATCATCCCCTTCATTCTAGGCTGGACCTGGAATAAACAAGCGTAATTTCTGCTCTTATGTACAGTTTCTTTTAGGTACTATCATAAGTCCAGTCTCTCCATATACTGAGCCAGACCGTCCAAATCCTGTTCCCAATTTGTTTCAGATTCTAACCGTCCGTTTCTTCGAACCCACTTACTCCCCCTTTTTGTTTTATGTTCCTTTCGTTTTGTTCCTGGATTCGCCTCTGCATGCGAACGGACAGTGTCAAATTTGTTTTCGATCACTTCCTCTTGGACCTGTAACTGGTCCAGTTCTTGACCTCCCTGACCTTCAGAATTCGGAACATCGTTAGCATCGAGCAGCACATGCCAATGATGATTATCTTGTTTTTCTCCTACCAACTTTAGCTGATTAATGTGGTACCAGCCACTCTTATCTGGTGCCGTTAATATCCTGTATACAGATGGGCTAGCTTTGTCTACTATCTCATAGGGACCGGCAAACTTTGGACTCAAGAATGAGGTGGGCTGGTATATTCTAATCATTACTCTCTGTCCAGGGCTCAACTCTATCGGGCTGGCTTTTGCATCGAAATAAGCCTTGCTTTGCTGTTTCTTCTTTCCCTGTCCTGTACTGATGAAGAGCCATCCACAAAAATTTTAAAAGAGGGTTCTTCCTTTCCTGTTTCCTTTGTCTTTCTGCTTTCAGGCCCCATCTTACCCCCTCCTTTTTGTTTTGATACAAATGGGCCCTTGGGGTCATTTGCTATCATCAATTGACACTCATGTTTTTCTCCCTGATACACTAAATTGTCTGATAACATAGTGGTGGTTTTTACCCCCTTTACGGATATATTTCTCCCTTGCAGCAACAATGTCCATCTAGCGATTCTATTTTGGCTAACTGAACCATCCTTAATCCTTCCATCTAACAGTAACTGTACTGGGGTGTGTTCTGTTAATATTGTAAGTGGATTTAGTCCCACTATATAAGTAAAATGCTGCACTGCCCAAAAGACAGCTAGCAAGTGTCTTTCGCATACCGTATACCCCTGCTCTACTGGTGAGAGCATACGTGAGGCGTACGCTACTGGTCGTAATTTCCCGTGTGTCTCCTGTAACAGAACCACCGAGAGGGTGGTGTCTGTGGTAGCCACCTCCAATGCAAATGGTTCCGTTGGATTTGGGGTTTTTAAAGCAGGCGCAACAGCTAGTGCTTGCTTTAAATCAGTCATGGCCTGGCTGTGTTCTGTTTTCCACTCCCAGGCCACATTCTTTTTTAATAATTCCATCAGTGGGGCCGCCTTTGTGGCGAATCCATCAATATGGTCCCTGCAATATCCCACCAACCCTAAGAAGGACCTTAACCCTTTCACATCCTGCGGAACAGGGAGTCTGCCAACTGTCTCTACCCTTCGCTTGTCAATGTCCCTTTGTCCCGGCGTCAGAATCACTCCCAAGTAAGTAACTTTTTGTTTCATGATCTGCGCTTTTTTAGGGTTAATCTTTAATCCCAAGTCATGTAACAACTGCAGTAATTCACTTAGCAGTTGATAATGTTCCTTCTTGGTTTCAGTTTGTAGGAGTAAGTCGTCTACATACTGCACTAGACATTCAGGCCTTGAGAATCCTTTTAACCCTTCCCTCGGCCGTTGGTGAAATATGGACGGGGAATTGTGAAACCCCTGCGGCAGGGCGGTCCATGTATATTGCTGTCCTTGGAAAGTAAATGCAAATTTATATTGACATTCTTTCTCCAGTGGAATAGACCAAAAACCGTTACTTATGTCCAAAACCGTAAACCACTGCGCATCCTCATTTTGTCGAACTACGGTCTCTGGGCTAGTTGCTACTGTAGGGGCTGTTAACGGGGTGACTTTATTTAATTCTCTGTAGTCTATCGTTAGTCGCCAGCTACCGTCGGGTTTCCTTACTGGCCAAATAGGTGCGTTATTAGTAGAAGCTATTGGTCTTAATATCCCTTGCTGCAGCAGACTCTGTATCACCTTCTCTATCTCTTCTTCTGCTTGTTTTGGGAAACCATACTGCTTCTGTGGTTTGGGGTCTGGACCTTGTATACACACACTCCCGGTCATTTTCCCACAATCATGTTTATGTCGGGCAAATACTATTGAGTTTTGTACAATAATCTGTTGTACTTCACGATCGTTACTCATTTCTCCTGGTTCTAGCCACATTTCCCCGATCGTGCATATCCTATCCTGATATTCCCCCACCGGGACGAGTGTGTGATTTATACTGCCCATGCCCAAAGGCATTTGCCAAATCATACAATTGCCAAATCATACAATTAACGGGGTCGAAGCAGAATCCCACTTTGGCCATATAGTCACTCCCTAATATATGTTCTTGTTCTCTAGGTAATTTAATAAGGACCACTGAATGCTCTATCACTATGTCTCCCACACCGACTTCCAACGGTACACTCACATATCCCACTTGTGAATGCCCTGTGAATCCACTTAGAATAATTTTGTTTTGAATTTTCCAATCTGTGTCATTGATCTGAGTGGTGTTAACGGTGGTTCGAGATCCCCCTGTGTCCCAAAGAAATGTAAGAGGGCGGCCTCCAACCCTACCATTTACTAGGGGTCTCCCCGTGTCATCCAACCGCGCGTCACACACCCATAACGGAGAGGCCTGACACCGTCATTGCAGTTCAGGGTACAACCCGGAACTCGGTGATATTTCTATCGTATCACACTGAGGACTTGGTCTATTCGGCCCTTCCACGGGTAGGCTCTGATTCCTTCCCCGACCTGCATTCTCTCGTCTTGGGTTCGGGCGGTCCCTTGCGAAGTGTCCCTCTTGGCCACAGTTATAGCATTTGGACACCTCGCCTTGAGTTCTCCCCGTTCCTGAGAAGTTTCCTTTGCCTCTACCTCTTCCCACTGTCTGATAAGCTGGAGGGGGTTCCCCCTTAGTAGGTCCCCTCCCTTCATTTCTCCAAATTATCACCTGATCTTTAACAGGCATTGCTCTGTCCCCGGATGCCTTGGATCGTTTGGGTATTTCCCTTTCCCATACTCTAACCATCTTCCTAATTATCCAGGGTTCCGTATGTGTGTCATCAGCGGGGTCAAACTGATCTAGTGCCTTCCTCGACTCCTCAGTGCCATGCGACACTAGTGTTCTCAGCCATCGGTTCCTAACCTCCCGCTGTAAATTATCCCTGTCTAAGTCTGTACCATAGACCCCCTGAAGCACCGCCCAAATGCGAGCTGAAAATACAGTGGGGTGTTCACCTTTCCTTTGATAGCATCTCATCAGCGCCTCCACTGGATCCCCTCTGTTATCGCCCATGACAGATAATACCTGGTCCTTTAAGGCTTCATTTGTGCCTCTACCAAGTTTTTGTTCCTCCGGTAGGGCGGAGTGTATATGTGGGTGTAGGCACATTAGGATTAATTTCCTTTCCTCAGCATCATCTAAGCCGTGTATCGCTCTCTGTTGCCTGACCGCTAGGAACAACTCCCTAGGATCATCCCCAGGCGCACACGTTCCAATATCTTTCGCAATAACCCTCAGTTCCTGTACCCCAAGTGGGGTGGAATATGTCATATCCTGACCATCTTCCCCCATCTGTGCTCTAGTAGTTACCAGGGGGGCCATTGGGGCAGACGTTTTTTTCTGCTCTGGAGCATATGCTGGCGGTGGGTCCCCTAGTGGAGGTTCCCTATCACCGCTGCTGTATCTATCCGCCTTGTCTGCTAAATCATCCCAGTCTACATCCCCTAAACCACTTTCTTCACCTCTCCCGGGTGCAAAAGCACACAATATGCCTCTCTGTGCGGCTAGCTGATCTTGCAGCCTCCCTATCACTTTCTGACACGTTGTGTGATCGCCAGTACTATTCTTCTCCTGAGCTGCTCTGTGAATCACATTCATAGCAGTTTTTAAATCAGTACATTGTTGTTTCCATCTCTCCACCTCAGCTTTAGCTGCTTGGGCTTCTCCCTCTCTCTTATTCTTTTCATTAGTCAATTTTTCGCACTGTAACTGATATTGGTTCATGTGCATCAAATCTGCACTTCTCTGTCCCTGTAGATCAGATACCTTCTCACTAAGGCGGGCTATCTCCTCACGGAGTTTTTTATTCTCTTCCCCTAATTCATCTTGGATTTTCTGAGTCTCTTCTTTCTCTCTCCTAGCCTGCTGTCGGCATTCTATCCATTCCTCAAGTAAACATCCAATCGCTACGGACTTTTGTATCTTTTTAAATTTCCTATCTGACATCTTTGTTTGCGCAATTTTCCAAAGGACCTCCCCAACAGGCGTTCCCTTGTCTCCAATGTGACCCGCATACTCCCCGTATTGCAGCCACTTCCCTATTACGTATTTTTGAAGGAGTCCCTTCCAATCAAAACAGTCCAAGTCCCCAGGGCTTGGTGATTTCCCTTTATTCGTCATCTTACGTTATTAACTATGAATTAACCCAAACTCCTGTTCTCTGTATACTTTGCCAAATTCGGTTCGCCTCGAGGCTCCCACTGACGCAACGGAGAGATTTATCCTCGAGCCCACCCAGGGACGCCAAATATGTTGACCGGAAGTCACCGGTTAACGGTTTTAGCTTAGTACACAGAGGAAGAGTCAATTCTCTCTCCTAATTCTCAATTCGCTTTATTAACGTTATTAGATCATGTACATACCGCTTATACGTCTAGTTAGATATAGGCATGTAGTTTACAGCAGGTTATACAGGTTTATACTCAAACTAGGATTTAAACGCACACCCACTAGGTTTCCTGACGACACTCCCAGAGTGGTCCCAGAATAGAAAGGATATTATATTACCCAGAAAGGAGAGACGCTGCTGGCCAGGCAATTCTCCCTCTTACTCCCGACGTCGTCTCCACGTCCTCGACGCAGTCTTTACGTCCCTGACGTAAGGTATTCACTTCCACGAGGGTTAGTCTCCAGAGTCTCCTTCACAAACAAAGACACACCAACAAAAACACACACACACACACACACACACACACACACACACACACTCTCTCTCTCTCTCTTGCTCACAAACCAACAAAGACACACACTGAGCCCAAGCCAGCAACTCTTCAGTTTTTATTCCCCAAGTCTGTCTTTTCGAACGATGCTGTCTTCTCCGGTTGGCTCAAAGTTGCTGGAGTGACCGATGTCATCCTCTGATTGGCTCTGTTCCAAGGGCTCAGGTAGCATCACCGTTCCTTTGTCTCTGTAAGAAGCGGAACGAATTCAAACCGGTTCTGGCCAGTTCAGACCAGTGACTGAACTCCAGGTCACCTCAGTTCAAAAGGTCAGTGTCTTTGTTAGCACTTTGAATTCAGCTCAGCAGACATCTGCAGCCTCTGGCCAACAGCAAGGTCCATTGATTAGGACAGAGATAAGAAATTCAGGGGCCCAGCCATGAGTAGAAAGCTGCTTGGCTCCCACAAGCAGTTATACTCGGTATTGGAAGGCCTGCCAAGGAGTTTCAGCACCATGGCTTCCAGCCTGTGTGGTGTCATCTCACATGACATCAGCACTCTGCAGCCTATCTTGGAGAGTGTGATCACCTCCAGGTATGCTGCAGCCGGGCCCTCACAAAAGGAGTCAATGTCACCGGCCTTTGCAGCTTTGGTGGAAGCTCAAATGCCTGCCATGCAGGTTCTCAGCTCCATCTTGGAGAGACATTTGTTCACCTTGACACTCTGCAGTCTGCTCTCCCCTAGTCCAGTGGAAGTGATGAGCCCCAGCCCTATGGGACTGGATGTAGTGAGATGGGAGCAGTATGTGGTGCCCTTTCTCGGGATGGCAGCATGCCTGTCCCTTTGCTACATTTAGCACTTTGGTCTACAGCGTGGTTTTATAGCAGCTTCTGAGTCTGCATTGTCAGAATGTCATTGATATAGAAGTTAACTAAATAGCTTCAATATTCTTTAATGCAGGATTAAGGGAGTGGTGAATGGTCTAACAAAGACCATTAATGCAGAGGGGCTTTGTATAAGTTTTCAGGGCAGGGGTAGTCATTGTTCGTATCTCTTGCTTCAAGATGTTGTGGTAGCCCTTTTCTGCTGTTTCCTCACCTTCCCCTGGCCGTCTTCATCCATTGAGGACTGCTGCTGTTGTTCTGCGTCCTCCAAATGCTGGCCTCTCTTTATGACAAGGTTGTGCAGGATACAGCACACCACAGTGATGCAGGAGACTGTTTGTGGGGCATATTGCAGGGATCCCCCAGACTTGTCCAGACACCTGAACTTCTACTTCAGCAGCCCTAAGCTGTGCTCAATAATCAAACTGGTTGTTCCATAGCTTTGTTTATATCTGTCTTGCTCAGGCATGGTGGGGTTGTGAAGAGATGTCATGAGCCATGTGTGTAGGGGATATCCCTTGTCCTCAGCAGCCATCCTGTCACATTGGTGGAAGGGTCAATTATTGAGGGGATGGTTACATGTCGCAGGATAAAAGCATTGCGACAGCTGCCTGGGTACCTTGAACAAACTTGCATGATCCTCTTTCTATAATCGGAGACTGGCTGGACATTAATGAAGTGGTATCCTTTCCTATTCATGTATGCTGCGGGTTGGTGTTCTGGTATCTGGTAACAGCACACCAGCTGTTCACAACATGTGTGCAGTCAATGACTACTTGGACATGAGGGAAGCCAGCCACTACAAATCCTTGAGCTCGCTCCTGTTGATTGTTGAGGTCAATGGCAAAGGTGATGTACTGGTTAGCTCTGGCGATCAGGCCATTTGTGACTTGCTTAATGCAGCTGCGTACTGCAGACTGAGAGATGCTGGAGATGTCCCCTGTAGTAGACAGGAAGAAGCCAGTGGCAAAGAAGTTAAGGGCTGTGGAGATTTTGAGAGCCACTGGCCAAGCATAACCCCTGATCCAGCAGGAGCAGGTCCTGTTGCAGGAAGCTGTAGGGTTCTGTGACAGCCTACCTGAGAAGCGCAGCCTCCTGAGGCACTGCTCTTCAGATAGATCCAGGAAACTGATTCTGCTTGTACACCCTGTGTGCTGGGTAGGGCCTCCTATGAGCAGCCCCCCCCCGCCGCCACGTCGGCTGTCTTCCAGTAGGCCCTGCTGCTGCTCGTGGTGGTTGTTGAGGTGACAGTTGCTGCTGCTCTTCTGCCTCCAACTGGCAATAATAGCTCCAATGATAAGCAGGTGGAGCTTAGTGAGGGTAAGTAATGCAAAAAATGTCAAGGAAGTGAACTGAAAACTGGAAACTCTCGTGGCAATCTAAACAGCACAATGGAATACAGATCCTGTGATCTAATTACCTTCAAGTGAATGTCCCTTTAAGTGGAATCTTTATACAGTCAATTTGAATACATTTTTTAAAAGAAAGATACTGTTAAACTTAACAGGGGAAGATGTTCCATGGTCTGTTCCCAGGTACATTGGATCACCTGGGCATAGCGAATATTGGAAAATTGAGCGGGTCAAAACCCACGTCTGTAAAGGAACCCAACCCATTGAAATGGTAGGACAATCAGGTGGGTTCCTTCACAGGCTTGCACTCAGACCTAACTTAATGCTCAAAATTCACTGCGATTCAGTGCTTCTGGGTGTAGACCCAGGATAATCTCTCCTCTTAGAACTTGAATTCGAGTTTGGGAGCAAAATACTTCAGCATTTGAAAAATGTTGCTGCAGTTCACCCACATTTTGACATCCAAACTCAAAGGCAAACATCTGAGGGTAGAAATCCCTGTTGCTCTGGGCTCACCCTTGTTCTCGCTGACCTACATTGGCTCCCGGTCCAGTAACTCCTCAATTTTAAAATTCTCATCCTTGTGTTCAAATCCCTCCATGGCCTCGGCCCTCCCTATCTCTCAGCTCTACAACCCTCTGAGATCTCTGCGCTCCTCCAATTCTGGCCTCTTGCGCATCCCCAATTTCCATCGCTCCACCAATGGCAGCCATGCTTTCAGCCGCCTCGGCCCTAACCTCTGGAATTCCCTCTCTAAACTTCTCCACCTCTCCTCCTTTAAGTCGCTCCTTAAAACCTACCTCTTTGACCAAGCTTTTGGTCATCTGTGCTAATATCACTATTTGGCTCGGTGTCGAATTTTGTCCGATAACGCTCACATGAAGCTCCTTGGGACGTTTCTACTACGTTAATTGCGCTATATATATGCACGTTGTCATTGTGATGCAATGTGGGACTTCCTGGCTAAAATTAATGATTTGCATGTTCTTCTTGTGCATGGTGAGTTTCTGCTTCCACAATGGGTTGCCTGGGTGAGTACTTGCATAGCTGCCAAGAATTTTGCAGCACTACTGCAGCTAAATAAGAGGGCTTCATTTTGGATTGAACCAGCAGCTTAGGTGACTGAAGATAAAGTCTGCAGTTAAATGGAGAATTCCAAACAGCACACTCCTATACTAACTAATAAAGCCCATAAGATGATGGTACATGAAGCAAGGCAAAGGAAGGCTGCCCTGATTGACACTCCAGCGCACCCTCCCCATAAAAGAGTCATACAAAGTGCTTGGAAACAGATAATGGATAGGGTGAATTCTGTGTGCAGCACTCGGAGGAACTCATAGGTTGCTAATGAGAGAGAAGATGGCAGACCTCAAGAAAGCTGCCAAGTTATCTGGTTGTTTCTTACAATAATTAGCTGTCCCAGGTATGCTTGTAACAACCTGTTTCCTTATAACTTGCTACTTATCACTTCCTCATGTAAAGCTCTCAGACCACCTTACAGCTCTTTGAATGCTCATCATCCACAGCCATACTACAGCAGGGCACATTCAAATAGCAACTCACAACTGGAACTCTTGTCTCACATTTTAATAAGACTTCAAACCTCAAATCTAACACAAATTGCTGTATGATGCATTTTATTCACACTGTGGGCTGCAGTATGGCACTTGGATGTCTCTCAAAACTAGCTATATCTCAACTATTTCTCTGCTCGCAGGCCTAGGGCTTGTATCAAGAGATAACAGATGTGCATGGAAGAAGAGCACTGCAATATCAAGCCCTTGATAGATTTGCCGAGGCCATGTTGAACATTATTGTCGTTAAGAGCATAGATGGAGTGGGGGAGGTTGAAGCCAGAAGTCTCCCCCAACCTCGGGGCTGTTACCATCTTTCTCTTGCTAGTTCTTTTCCCCCTACTTTTTTCACTCTCTAAGGCATGCTCTCCAATAACAAATCATCATACATGGTATATTGTCATGCAAACACTGTTTGGAGGGGTATATTATAGCCAAAATGGAACATATGTGCCTATTCTATTTTTATAGGCCAGAAAGAGCAACAGCCAGCCAACACTGCCAGTGACCCAGAACAAGTCAACACCTCACAGTTCCCTGCATTATTATCATTACTTGTCACAAGTACCAGTACAGCTACATCCACCCCAGAGGATTTAGATAGTGAGCTTGAGGAGGTTGCACCAGGTAGATCACAGTATACACATGAAATGGTGATGACAGCGGAAGAGGGGGAATCTGCCAGTTGGATGAAAAACTGGCTTCCTTTCTCAGTTATGGAGTCTAGGGATTCAAACTTTTTAGGTTCTGCTTATAAAAGAAAACTGCTTTCTTAGCAACATCATGCACATCATTAACTTGAGTTTGTCCAAAACATCCTGCCAGGTTTGGTTAGGATGTGAAGGAGTACACTAGCTGTACCTTTTGCAGTTGTGCAAGAAGGCTCCTCTACATCCCAATATACCATGGAGCTAGTAGAAAATCCATGAGCACCTGCAGTGGAGCCCCAGTGGCATAGGTCATAAGCATAGGGACATTAACAATAGAGAGAAAGGAAGAAAGAACTTGAATTTATATACAGCCTTATATCTTCAGAGTATCCTAAAATGCCTTACAGCTACTTATTACTTTTTTTAAAATACAGTTATTGCTATTCAGTATGCAAATGTAGCAGTCAATTTGCACACACCGTTTCACATACAGCAAATGAATGAATAATCTGGTGTTGGTTGAGGTAGGAACGTTGGCCAGGACATTCCTTCGAGTAGTGCTGTAGGTTTTTTTAACATCCGACTGAGCAAGCAGACGCTTTTCAGTTTAGCATCTCATCTGAAAAGTGGCAGCTCTGAAAATGCAGCACTCCATCAGTGCTACACTGAAATGTCAGCCTAGATTTTGTGTTCCATGTGGACCTTCTGACTCAGAGGCTACCATTGAGCCAAGCTAACACTTAAAGCCTTAGGCTCCAATCTGGATACAACTTGCTGGGGGATTAAATGAAGAGAGCTTTGAGGGGAGGGATTCAAGATTTTTGAAATAAGCAAGCTTAATGCTAGGTAGAAATGGAACAGGGAAATTGTAAACTGGCTCATTATGTCCTTTTAATTAAAAAAAATTCCCAGTTAAGTGAAACTGTCACACATGCTGTGGTACAGAGAGCACTGCAGGTGGCGAGGTGAGTCTGGAATCTTGCATGTAGATTAGCTAGGCAAGAAGCTGGTGACTTCATGACCTTGTATTTTAAGCCTCTTTACATGAATTTCCACCCTCTAGTGTGGGAGTTAGTACAGGAATTGAAAGATAGCCCCTACATCAATTTTTGTTTCACAGCAGTTGAAACTGTGATTGTAATCGTTACGGTTTGTTCATGGATCATACTCCGAGAATTTATTCCTACTGAGTATTTGCTATGTTTTAGTAAATGCTCAGCAGAAATAGAAATAATGGCTTGAGTACAGGCTATAAACATTGCAATCCCTTTGATTTTTATACTGTGGAGTAGATCTGCTGCACGGGAATCCTCTTGCGGTATGTCATGCCAATACACTTGCTCAATTAAAATGGATGGATACAGGGCTTCTCACACAAGCATTGTGCATATTCATATTTGTGGGGGAGGGGGGAAGGTAGAGAGTTGATGTAGGAGTAAGTGCCATGTTTGCTCAACCTTACACAAACTAAAATATTACCAGTGCACTGTTATTTTCAAATATCGTCAGACCCCGTGATCTAAAAAGGCAGCAATGTGTTTTTTTTAAACGATTGCTTTGACGTGCAAGTTGGGACTTTGGACAGATTATTGAAGGACTTTAACGTGTTCAGCCCTAAACAAAAGATTAGCTTTTGGTTTGAAACTGTTTTAGAAGACACAGCCTATTATCAGATTTTCTCCAACCATAAATATTTTATGCATTACTGCAGCAAATTCTTCTGTCTATCTGCCATTCATCTGCCCATGTGTCATCAATGTTCTCGATATGTGGCCCTGAAATTCCTTAGGACACAATCCCGGTGGAGCCCTCCAGTGCTGAACCTGCTGGAGTTTGTGAGGTCAGTTGGAGGGCATCTAATTTGCATAGGGCAGGCAGGCAGGCAAAAATGCCACAATGGGTGCATCTTTAGTGCCACCTGCCCCATGCAGCCAGAAATTCTAGGACCTACCCTACGTGGGGGGGAGGGGGGGAAGCTGACAAGAATTTTAAAAATCTTCTTATGGATTCAGGCCCACCCCCCTGACTCCACCCCCGATGACATTTGCTTTGTAAGGGGTGGGGAGATTCTACCCTTTAGCAAACCCATTGAAGTCCCAGAACCAGCAGAGACCTTAGTGTGTGGATTTATGGGTTATTTTGTTCCTTTACACTATGTACAATTATGTTAAACATAATGAAATACATTTTATAATTGATAAGTAATGGGTTTCTACCTTCATTGATATGTGTAGATCTATCTGCTTTGATAAATTTTATTAACTTCATTTTTTTCTTTAATTTCCTTTTCACCGCAGGGATGTAGTAGGTGTGAGAATCATTCACTTCCAAGATTTATAGTTTCTTTTACATTAGCAAGATAGGTTACACATCCTTTTTATGGCTAAGCAGTGTGTAAAATTGTCGTGGACATTAATATGACGAGAAACACACTGTGAGCAGAATGTTTTTGTTAAAACAATTCTCTCTGGAGATGTGAATTCATCACCTAAATGACTCGAGTCTTTTATGGAATTACAAAAGACATTCATAGACATTTTTTCTTCCCTGATTTGCACTCTATGGTTTTTAATGGAAAAACGCCAGGGGGTTTGTAAAATGATTTCATGGACTTATGAATTTTTATTCAAAGAGCAATTTTTTGTGTAACACCACTTTCTACTCAAAACAGTTTTGTGATTGCTTATCAATTAACATTCGGCAATATTTGAACTCCCTTTCTGGTTGATATTAGTAAGCAATTGAGAGAAAAAAAACACACATTTTAGATACTTTTAGGGGAATATTGTTACCTTAACCATTTTTAACTATGACTTATTACCATGCAGAAAATAGCAGTCTTGGCATGAAGATTCAGATTAGGTTTACAAATTTGGTCATGGTTATAACATAGTGGTAAATCTTTTTGTGTTGGAGGACTAAAGATACTAATTTATTCCATTAACTGCAAATTACAGAACATTATGTTGCATACTGTACTGTTATAACAAATGACACTCAGAACAAGCCTTAATCTACACCAGTAGAATGCGTCATTAAAAATGAGTCTCTCTACATTCTGGTGCATTTGAAGGCATCATGGACTCAAACTAATGATTAAATGTTGGAGAATTTTTTTTCTAGCCATAGTGTTCTGACACACTGCTCAAGCTTTTGGAGAGGAGTATCAATAGTATTTAAGCAGGCTTTATAGAGCTGAGTGAGCCCAATGTATAATCCTGAAGATGAGAGATGTATCTTCCAAAAGCTCAACTAATGTATCAGAACACTATGGCAGGAGAAAACTAGTGCCTCGTCAAGAATCATTTTATTTTGATAATATTGATGACTTGCATCTACATTGCTGTTCTTACCGTAAAGTGTAACAAGCTGCTCTTGTATTGAATTACATTGATGCATTATTCTGAATGTACATATTGTACAGGAATGCCAGTGCAATATTTGCTTTGGGAAAATTCTTAAATACTCTTTTGCAAGTACTTAATTCAAGCCACATACTACATGAATATATTAACATCAGGATCCACATTATAAAAGTACAGCATATGTGACTAAACATTGTAAAAACTGTTACATGCAGAATGAACTGACAACAGTCTGAAAGCTTCTTATCTACATATGGAAAAATCAAAGAGATGGATTTTGAGTAGGCTTTTCAAGGTGAGAAGCAATGAAATAAGACTGAAGGGTTTTAGGATAAAATTCCAAAGTGCAGGGCGGCGATGGCTGAAAGCTGTGTTAACAATTGTCAAGGCTTAGAAGACTGGAGTGTATGAGCTGGGATATAAGAGTGGAGCAGATTGCAGAGATAGAATGCAGTAGGAGCATGGAGGGATTTGTAGACTAAGATAAGGATTTTGAAATCACTGTGTTGGGGCATGGGAAGTCAGTGAGAACAGGGATATGTTAGGTGAGTGGTACCGAGTGTGGGATAGGATGAGGTTGTTGGAATTTTGGACGAGTTGCATTTTGTGTAGGGAGGAGCTAGGAAACCCGTTGAGAGAAGCAATGGAGAAACCAGGCCTAGAAGTGTTAAAGGAACGGATGAGGAGGATTTCAGCAATGGAAAGGTTGGAGATAGGCAATATTATAAGTGGGCAGAGCAGTGCCAAATAAAATTCATTCTTGATATGTATAAGGTACTGCAGATTGGAAGAAAATGGAAGATGATATATGTACTCTATGAAACATGACAACCAGCTCTCAGCAAAGTTGAGAAAGATCTGTGAGGTGTTAGTAGACTCAGTATTTAATGGGCCAGAAATTACTCAGCTCGGGACCCCGTTCCATAATGGCGTCCTCTCTCTCCGCCGGCAAATCCACGAAGCAAGTTCACAAATGCACACATGCGCACTAAAACCCGGAAATCGTGAACTGGCTCCCATTGGTTTGCCGACAGTTTGACAGCTGCGAATTAAAGGGGTATGGCGTGCTACAATCACTCAAATCGTTCAAAAATTGTAAACTTACCCATCTGACCAACTGGAACAAAAATACTTACGCCACCAAAAGATACGCTGAAAAATACCAGCTCCGCACTACTTTTTAAAAGCGCAATGACTCCTAATGACTGTGGAAAAAACTAAAAATTAAATTTTAAAAATGTGGACTGTCATATTACTCTTTAAAATTTTTTTAATGATCAAAAAATATTAATTTTTAAAAATAATTTTTTTTTTTACTTCTAACTTCTGCCTGTTTCATTAAATTAAATCGTTTACTTGGCTTTTTGTAAGAAGATATGTTAAATTTTTATTTACACTGACATACAGAAGTTTACTTTAAATGAACGATTTCTACTTGCATGCTTGTGGGCATGGCTTCCATTCCCACAGACATTTCCCATGCGAATCAACCTACGCTGTTCAGGGACTGAGCTTATGCCGTGATTTTTTTCAAAGCTTCAAAATCACACAAGTCTACGCCACGGATCTAGGGTAAGTAAATTCGTACATTTTAATCGCAGGAGCTGCTGCGAATGTTGTCACGCCGATGTGAGCAATTTCCAGCCCATTATGTCCAGTCACTGTGGAGCAGCACACGAAGCAAGTAGAATGCTGGACTATAATAAATTAACAAAACATAAGTCAGAAATTTTACAGTACTCTGAGCCGACCTTGAGTGTGTGTCCATTTCTTATCACTGAGAGAGGAAATATTCAGCCCTGGAAGTAGAGCAGCAAAGAGCCACGGTACTGAACCTGACGATCCGGATTCTTTCCCCTCAGTCTGGTTCAGTAAAAACTGAAGTCGAATACATTTTAAAGTTCATCACAACTTTAATAGCAGGGTTCTTAGTCTGCAGCATTGATTTGGACTCCTGATAGAGTCCCTCTATGCTGGCAGAGCAAGAACAAAAACATACAGAAATCCACACGTTTTTATACAAATCAATAGGGTTGGAACATACTTAACGAGGGTCAACACCAATCATAAGCCGGGCATAGGTTGCCATGCGAGGTTACATTATTGCCGGCCAATCATAGATAATCGTGCTGACCATGTTGCTGTTAGACATCAAAGGGGATACTTCCTCACCTTCCAACCTGGAATGTTCTTTCAACTTTGGCTAAGTTCGTTACCTATATTGATCTGCCATAAACATGGAGACATTCAGACCAGTCCTTGAATCACATCAAAGACTCTACATTGATAAGACAATGCAAACCTGCTGACTACGCAAACATATGGCCCAGCAGGAGGCCAGGCCACCTGTACCAATCTCAGTTACTAACTAATTAACCCTTTCTAACCATTTTGCATTCTGCTTCTTTGCCACGTAGGCATTTTAATATTTTACCGAAAACTGACCACGTAGGGATTCTCAAACCCTGGTGTAAGAAGACCAAAGAAAGATCGGAGCTCTTCAGCTTTTAGAGGGGGCAACTGAGAAGGGTTGTTATGAAGGTATATACGGTAATAAACAGTATAGAAAGGGTAACTCCAGTGCTAGGATACAATGCGTTGGGCTCATTGTCAATGGAGATCACCAGTGCATTGTCAGAAATGTAATGTTTCTGTGCAGTTGTCTAGGGTATTGGTCTAATTTCATAAATAGTCTTAGAAAGCTAAGAGGCATCCACCTAGATCAAGTATGGGTTACTTCCATTCCTATGTATCATCGCAGAATTTATTTTTCCCCTCATGAGCAGCAGCAGTGCAAATGTGATTGATATTAACAACCAGAGAAAAGAATTTAAAGATCACCATGCGGGAACCCTCTATATAAGATACTGTACACATTGAAAAGGGTAGTAGTCATGTAGCTCTGGTTGGAAGCATCCATTGAAGGGATACGTGTCCTTTTCAGATTTTTGCATTTGATTTGCCTGACTTTCTTGTGGTGCAGGAAGGGAAAACACAGTTTGAGGAATTAGGAGTAGTGCTCTTAAAGTTGACTGATCTACTTATTTAAATACTTTACAATGGACTCATCAACAAATTGACAGTAAGGAAATATTACTACCAAAGAATTGGTTGCAATCATTCTCTCTATTGGGTTAAACTGATACAAATTACTGACATCTTCTAAAAAGACAAATAAAAACACATGACCTCAAAGAATTTGCAGGTTGCTTTCTGTTTCAAATTTTTTTTGACTTGCAGCATATAGGTTGTAAAATGTCACTGTTAAAAGTAAAAAACATTGGTCAAGTTTCGCACGGTTTAAATAGAGGCCTTTATAGAAAATAGATGGCACTGTGCCCATTAATCCATTAATGTTGACGGCCTATGCTATTGAATCACAGACATTAGAGCATAAAAATAAGCCATTCAGCCCATTGTGCCTGTTTCCATATGCGATTGATTCTCTGTTATCTCATACCATTCTGACTTATTCTCCACATCATTCTGACTTAGACACACATCACCATTCCTTTATCATCACTGGGTCAGCATCCTGGAATTCCCTACCTAACACCATTGTGCGAGCACCATCAGCATAAGGTCTGCAACAATTCATGGAGAAGGCCCACTACCTTCAGGACAACTAGGGATGGACAATAAATGCGGCCTTGCCAGCATCCCGAGAATGAATAAAAAATGAGTTAATATATATACCAATTTGCTAGCATTGAAGTATAAAAGCAGGATTGGTTTTGCATATTTTCTTACATATGCTGTGTGATTTATTCTGTTGTTGAATACATGGCTGGATTGTGCAATAATATTAACCTAAGGTAAAGTTACCCAATCTTTTGTCCTTGATTATGTTGTTGAGTCAACTGTTCTTTAAAGATTGAAAGAGAATTTATTGGCTCTAACTGGATGAATTGAGCTGAATTTATATTTTTCAGCCTTATGAAACAGAAGGGGTCCAATTTCCTTAGCACTGTTTGTAGAAACTATTTCAGCCGTTTTCCTTTGTACTTTAATTTTAGTCTGTGTTGTAGCTCGAGAGGTGATTTTGTTTTTCTTCTGCTCATATCTTTAAAAATAGCAGATGAGGCACTAGAGTGCTGGAATTCAGATTTAATTCCCCACTTTACTGAGTATCCAATATCAGTGGCAGTGCTGCCGCAAGGTATCAGGTGTCTGAAGAGGGAGATTGGACAGGGGGACCTTACCCTGAGCTGTTCACATACGCCCTAGCAGCCAGCTAATAATGATTATGCCAGTACTGCTCCATGCTCTCTGACACAAAAATGTATAATCAAGGGGTGAGGACCAAAAAGTGAAGAACATTAGGAGGGTGAAAAAGATACTTTGATAATAAACATACACCTTGAGCAACAGTTCATTTAATTACATAGAAATAGAAATATATTGATGTTACAACGTGGAAACAGACCATTCGGCCCAACCAGTCCATTTCGCTGTTTACCCTCCATGCAATCATGTTATGCAATTGCTACACAAATATCATAGGAATATTAGAAAATTTTAATCAAATGAAAATCATTACAGAAGAAATGGAAGTCTTAAAAATATTATTCATTTCTTCAAAAAGGAAGAATATGACTTGCCCCACTTGGGAAATTACTTTCTCTCCTCGGGTTCTTGACATTCATTGTCTGGGATGACGTCCTTTCAGGTCTCTGGCAATGCCACTCTTTTACTGCTGGCAAGCGCATTTGAACAGCACAGGGTTGACTTCACCCTCCAGTTTTTCCTCCTTTCCTCTGGCAGGGCATGTAAAATCAGGAATTATATTGGAAATCGAGGGAATTGTAACCCACGCTCACCATAACTTCATCCATCTGTTTTATAAAGGCGTGCAAATACTGTGAAGTACTTGTAGTGGTAAACCACAGCAAGAAGGTGGGAAGGGGTGGGACATTTAGGAAGTAAAAACCAGAGCAGTTGGAATTTGGTGGAGACAGGGAGAGGGATGCAGGGGGGAATACAGAATGGCTGGGACATATGGATGGAGGAAGTTGCAGAGCTAATGTGGGATTGGTAAATGAGGACTTGGGATATTGAATTATGTGGGATGGAATTCGGGGAGGTGTTGGAGAAGTCAAGTCTGGAAGTAGCAGAAGTGTGAATAATATTTTCGGTGGTGGTGAGGAAGCTGAAGTAAGGATGGAGGCAGATGATGTTGCACAGGGGGAGGTGGATGGTCATGGTGATAGGATATGGGGTTTAAAGTTCAGTTCAGCATCAAGCAGGGCATTGAGGTTGTGCGCCATCTGATGCAGCTTGAGAGAGCAGCCACTGAGGGGATGGAATCGGACACGGGTGCAGCGTGTTTGGTGAAAGCCAATTAGGATAGCTTCTGTCTTGCCAACATTCAATTGGATAAAGTTATGGCTCATACAAAATCTTAATGTCGGACAGGCAATCTGAAAACACATTTCTGATGGTGGAGCCAAGAGTGGTGATGGAGAGTTTGGATATGTGTGTTACCAGAATACCTGTGTCACCAAGGGGCAACATGTGAAGAAAAGGAGGGAGTCAAGGATAGAACCATAGGATACTCCTGAGGCGACCACGCAGGGGCAGGAGAAGAAGCCAGTGCTGGAGATGTATTGGAGACAAAAGGAACCAAGCATGGAGTTGGACCAAGGAGGAGAAGAAGTGGAGGATGATTGAGTGGTTGGATGTGTTGAGCATCGCAGAGAGGTTGAGAAGGACAAAAAGCATAATGCTCTACAGGTGCAATCACAAAAAGTGTCATTGATGACTTTTGATGAGAGCAGTCTCAGTGCTCTGGGCATAGCAGAAGCTGGACTCTAGGAATTCAAGCAGGGAATCGTGGACAAGGTGAGCATGGAGCTGGGTGGCAGTGATGCATTCGAAGACCTTTAGCAAGGAAAGGAAGGTTAGATATGGGGTTGTGGTTAAAGGTGGGCTTTTTGTGGACGGAGTGATGTCAGTTTTAAAGGAGAATGGAAGAGTGCTTAAGCAAAGGGAGCCGTTAACTATGTCAAGAAGCATTGGGGCAAGAAAAGGTAGTTGCATGTTAAGGCGTTGGATGGGAAGGGGATCAAAGGAGCAGGAGGTAATTGCACGTCGGATATGAGGGCATGAGGACTGGGCCTAAATTTTAACCCCACGAACGGATGGGTTGGGGCGGATGGGAAGGTAAAAATTGTAAAAAAAAACCCCACTAAAACCAGACCTTAACTTGCCTCCAACCCGCCCATTTCCAGTTTTAACGGAGGCGGGACGAGGGGCAGGCGACCAACCCGTTCTTAGGAGGCGGGTGGGTCAGTGAAAACTTTTAAGGAGGTTGCGGAGCTCCATTTTGACAACTTTTTTACTTTTAACTCCTGAGGGCCGGGATTCCCGGGCCTTCTGCTTCACACCACATGAGAGGAGGCGAGGAGGCGCGCTTAGCAGATAAGTGCTTTTATTGCACTGCTTGTGGGCCCGGAGGAGCAGAAGTGCTTCTCCCAAACCCAACAAACCTACCTGCAGCGATCCCACACACGCGATAGACCCACCCCCCCCGTCCCCCGCAACATGATCTCCAACACACACCCCCTCCCCGATGACCCTGACGCTGACACCCCTCCCCCATCTAAGATTTACCTACTGGCTCCCTGGCTCTTCTCCGTCTGTCTGACAGCTAGGCTGTCGGGTGGGAAAGCAACAAAAAAAATTAAAAGACAACTTTATGTCAGAATCGTGAGGACATCCGGGAAACCTGTACTTCTGGGTTTCCGGTCAGGAATTACCCCCTGCCCTTTTCCCGGCTCCGGGTCAAAATTTACCCTTTGAGGTAGAGATTGGGAGAAACTACAGAGGGATATGGAATTAGGGTTGGCGTGTGGAATGTGCTTGTGTGCACAGGGAGGAGATGGAGGTGTTTGAGGCAGTCTCAATATTTGAGAAGAAAAGATCCTCAGGCTTCTTGCACTACACTGGAAGTGAGGATAGTGGGAATGGGGAAAGGAATAAGAGGAGTGGTTAGTCATAAAGGAGTTTAGGATTGTCTTTGCCTTCCAGGAAGCTTTGGCTCTGGTGAGAAGGAGAGATAGCATTGCTTGAGATGATTCAGGTGGATGACAACACAGAAAACAAATTTGTCTTACCTGGCTGCCATTTAGTTATATCATGCAGTGAAATAAACAAATTGTAGAAGCTTCTTTGATTTAATTTTATTTTTGCTCTGTTTTCCTGGCTTGTTTTCTGTTCATTTCTTCCTTTATAAATCACCTGAATTAATTACACATTTCTGACTATTCATCAGAGAAAGGAGCAGGAACTGAAACCATTTTGATTATGACATACTATAAGAGAAGTTAACTTATACCACTGCCTGCTAATTGTTGCAGCACAAACAACTGCATTTTTCTTTGGTTAACTAGCAGAAACATATCTAGATTAAGGTAAATGCACGGAGCGGTTGCTCAGCTGTGAACAACATGCATAGTTGAAAGAATGAACGAACGCACCAGAGACCTGGCTTAACAGATTGAGAAATACACAGAATGCATTAGGCCCAAATCATGGAAGATAGATGCTGAAAACTAGGCAGTGAAGTGGAATAATGTTGTATTTGACACATTTTATTTTAGATGTTTTTTGTATTCCTCAACAGCTGTTTCTTCATGTTTAATAAAAGAACCATAAAATTTGCCAGCTAGATTAAGTCGGTAGCACTCTTGCCTGTGGATTGGAAAATTGTGGGTATGAGCCTCACGGGGCTTAGTATAACCTAGTCTGACACTCCAGCACAGTACTGTTATGGATGCCATGTTTCAGATCAAAGGTTAAACCAGTGTCCTGTCTGCCTGCTTTGATGTACATTAAAGATGTCATGACACTATTTAATGTAAGCAATCTTACAACACCAAGTTATAGTCCAACAGTTTTATTTGAAAATCACAAGCTTTCGGAGCTTACCTCCTTCGTCAGGTGAGTGAGAAGGAGGAGGTAAGCTCCGAAAGCTTGTGATTTTCAAATAAAACTGTTGGACTATAACCTGGTGTTGTAAGATTGCTTAAATTTGTCCACCCCAGTCCATCACCGGCATCTCCACATCATGGACATTATTTAAAGAAGAGCAAGAGTTCTCTGTGTCCCACTCCTCCCTTAACTGGTAGCACCTAAAAAACGATTAATTAGTCATTCATTTCATAAGTTTGTATGATGTTGCTGGCACATAATTGGTTGCCACATTTGCCTGCATAACAGTTACTGCACTGGAAAATTGCGATTCATTGTGTGAAGACTTTGAGACATTTTGAATATTATTATCATTAGCATATTAAGAATGACTAGTATTTTGACTTTTTTCTAGAATATTATTTTGTTTGTACAAACTTTGCTTTAAGACTCCACACAGAGTCTGTATTGGTAAGCCACGTAATTCCAGTGGTGGTGGAGGATGTAGAGTGTGCAGATCGCTATAGGGGGCCCACAATTTGGAGCCGGTCCTGAATCTGCCAGGCTTCTGACCCATATAAAAAGAACGAACTTCTGTTTAACACCTTTCACATAGTTGGGATATCCCAAAGTGCTTCACAGCCAGTGATGTACATTTTTAAAGTGTAATCACTACAGTAATGTACGCAAATGCAGCAGTCAATTTGCACACAGCAAGGTCCCACGAGCAGCAATGAGATAAATAACCAGGTAATCTGTTTTTAGTGGTGTTTGTTGAGAGATAAAAGTTGGCCAGGACGATGGGAGAACTTCCATGCTCTTCTTTCAATAGTGTCTTGGGATTTTTTACGTCCACCTGAGAGGGCAGACGGAGCCTCGGTTTAACTGTTCATCTGAAAGACGGCACCTCCATCAGTGCAGCACTCCCTCAGTACTGCACTGAAATGTAAACCTAGATTACTGTAGTGGGGCACAATTCCACAACCTTTTTAACTCAGACCAAGAGTGCTACCACTGATACGTTAACAAACGTCTAAATTCAAGTGTTTGCAAATGTCTTCAGCCAAACGGGCCGAGTGGGTTCTCCTCCCAAGGTCCCTACCATCATACATACCAGTGTCCAGCCAATTTGGTTTACCCCACATGACATTAAAAGATGCCTGTGCATTGAACACTGAAAAGGCTATAGGCCCTAAAGCAGCCCATGCCAGCCTACAACAGAACTTGGATATCAAGATATTCATTGTTCTGATATATTGTGAGGCAATATTTTTTCAGTTCATATTTTCTAAATCAGATTTTGTACATTTCATTTTCTTTAGGCTAACTCTACCATTAATTTATTCTTTTACATTGATTTTGTTTTTCAGTATCTATTCTTGAAGACATCAGGCTACCTCTTAGATTGCACAGTGCTTTGGTTTTCTGCTGATAATTCTTCATCTCTAGAGTTAATACCAACAACAAAAGATGATGCTTTATTTAGTAGGCGATGACGTAAACCCTTAACACCACAAGAAATTCATTTGTGTGGCTTGGTATATGAGGTGCATGACCTGATTGGTTTCCTCATGGTTTAATTAAAGGTTTCTTTTGCTCCATTTGCTGGCTGGATTTTATCATGTACAACTTGGCAAGGCAGCCTATACTTGAATTTCTCTGCTGATAATTTGTTTCACTAATATTACAGCAGATGGTGTGACACAGTTCTCTGTCCTCTTAGCTATTGTGGCTTCTGTCTGTCCACTTTTGTCAAATTTTTATTACTATCGGATTCTATTAGTGATAAATCAAGTTTTTTAAAAGAAAACAATGTGCACCCAAATAAACCCTCACAGTTTTTGATTTATTCAGTCATGGATATAAATATACTGATAGGAATAAAATAATGGCCTCCCAAGCAATGGCATTAACCTATACTTTGGTTTTCACATTAATCACCTAGTTTTTGCAGAATATGTCAAATGCTACATCAACCTGGTATTTTGATCGGTTGCAAGAATGACTAGCTGGTTGTTAATTTTTTTGTCATAGTGTGTACCTCTTTCTTTCAAATTTATTCCTTTGCCCCGCCTTCTATTTCAGGGACCTCTGGATCAAATGTCGGTTGTAGATGGGTGAGGGGGCCAACACAATAGGTCTCCTCCTTTGGCACTTTTGAGCTGGACCTGTGAAGGCAGCCAGTCACAGTGTCCGCTGATTAGGCCGCTGAGAACCGTGCGTAGATGTTTCTTTCTCCTTGCTCCACAGGTGACAAAATGCATGGTTTCCACTGAGTGTTCCTACAAAGCAACATAGTTGATGTTAGGAACCCAGCATGTGTGGCCTGTGGACTCAAAACCCATGGCCCACTCTCCCATTCTGTACATTGAAACTCCAGTGCACTGTGACACTGCAAAACCTAAAAAGCTTGTTTTTAACTAATATCTAAATTGGATAGCTCTTTCAAATAGCATGATGGGCCAAATAGCGGCTTCCTGTGCTATAAGATTCTATGAATCTATCAGGAATACGCAATACACTGTACCTGTTGGAAACATCCCTCCTTACCAGTGATGTAGGTAAAACTCTTCACATTAATGTTGCCAGCAAGGAGGCTAATTAGTTCAAAGGAACTAAATTTCCATAATAAAGTAATTTATTTCATCATATTACATTTCTCTCCATTTGATTATTTTGAATTGTTTTCATCTATTATTTATTTTTCTGAACAGACTACTTGGGCCATCTGAGTTGCCATGACATTTTCTTACTAAAACTTGTAGATAAAATGTCATTGGATTCATGGTCATCGCATAAAGTCTACCCCTTGACAGAATGCTCGTTTAAGTAATGAATCAGTAATAATGGGGGAGATACTCGAGTAGCACCGGTTTCGAGCGCAAAATGGGCGAACATGCGCCTGAAGACATCTGCATGAAACTGGTGATCTGTAGAATCCAACTTGGAACCCCAATGCAACTTTCCATCAAGACTGTAGGAATTTTGTCCAGCTCTGATGCTAAGGTGGCCCGCAGGTAGATCTTGGGTGGGCGAGGCAGGCAATCCGAAAGGGGGCTGAATCCAGACTGGGATACAGCCTGCAATATTTGTTTTGAGCCAAGAGGAGCAGTCGTGCTCCTGGTCCCACAGAAATTAAACTGTTTTTAAAAAAAAAAAAAAAATCCTACCTTTTAGAGGGTGGTCCCCAGCGTCCGCTGATTAGGCCGCTGAGGACCCAGAACAACTTGATGGCCCGTGCGTAACACTAGTTCCAGTTGATGACCAATTTCACTTGGGGTCCTACAACCGGCTTAGGACCCCAATTTTCATATGCAGGGCACCTAATGCCTATTCCAGCTGCACTAGGCAGAGGTGACAGTGCCTCCTCAGGAGGATTCTTTTCTGGTGAGATGTCGTCATCTGCGGGCTGTGGCTGCTGAGAAGGACCTAGAGGAGAGAAAACAGGAGTACGAGTTAGGATGGCATTGAGAGGCTGTGTAGTAGCAGATGACTGGCATCAAAATGTAGCTTGATGTCATCAGCCCCTGACCTCAAAATGTCCTATTCTGACAGCTTTGGAGGGGCCACTAATTTCCAGCACTTTCTGCTCCAGCTCCTACAGTACAGTGATGTTGACTGGTCCTCCCTCGGCCTCCTCTCCTTTGTGTTGTGCGCCTTTTTGTCCTGTGTGGGGTTTCTGCTTGTTGCTGAGAGTGAGAAGATGCAAGCAGGTTGGGGAGCTGTTGAATGGAAAGCACGTGTCTGGGGTTTGAAGTGAGGAAGGAGCCATGAGAGGAGTTGCTGATTCTGCAATGGTTACCAAGTGAGAAAAGAATGCTGCTAGTGGCAGCTTTGAAGGGCGCAAGGAAAAGATGAGTGCGTCTTTGGAATGAGAGTGGTATAGTGTGCCCTTGTGCTGGGTGATGAAGGATGTGACGGAGGGGAGGGAATTGTTCAGAGTGCTGGGGGACGGAATAGGACTGTTGCCATGTGTTATTGGGAGGGAAGGAGAAATTAAATACTGTATTCACCCTTGCTAGTCTTGTAATGTCATTGAAGTGTTTCCTGCACTGCATTGACAGAAACTATTTTAAATGTTGGTGTTCAGAGATATCTGGGTGTCCTCATACAAGAGACACAGGAAGTTAGCATGCAGGTACAGCAAGCAATTAGAAAGGCAAATGGAATGTTGGCCTTTATTGCAAGGGGGTTGGAGTACAAGAGTAAGGAAGTCTTGCTACAATTGTACAGGGCTTTGGTGAGACCTCACCTGGACTATTGTGCACAGTTTTGGTCTCCTTATCTAAGGAAGGATATACTTAGAGGCGGTCCAACTAAGGTTCACTAGATTGATTCCTGGGATGAGAGGGTTGTCCTATGAGGAGAGATTGAAAAAAATGGGCCTATATTCTCTGGAGCTTAGAAGAATAAAAGGTGATCTCATTGAAACATATAAAATTCTGAGGGGACTTGACAGAGTAGATGCTGAGAGGTTGTTTTCCTTGGTTGGAGAGTCTAGAACTAGGAGGCATAGTCTCAGAATAAGGGGTCGGCCATTTAAGACTGAGCTGAGAGGAATTTCTTCACTCAGAGGGTTGTGAATCTTTGGAATTCACTACCCCAAAGAGCTGTGACTGCTGAGTTGTTAAGTATATTCAAGGCTGAGATAGATAGATTTTTGGACACTAAGGGAATCAACGGCAATGGGGATCGGGTGGGAAAGTGGAGTTGAGGTCGAAGATTAGCCATGATTTTATTGGATGGCAGAGCAGACTTAAGGGGCCATATGGCCTACTCCTCCTATTTCTTATGTTCTTATGATATCCTAGGAGTGATGCTCCTAGTGCTTGACAGTCTTATCAAGCTCTCTCCATGCCTGGTGCACATCATATTTAGGGATCCACCTCCCACTGACTGGAAAGGGAACTTCCCTCCTTGTCCTGACCTCTTCTATGAGGACATCCAGGGAGGCTTGAAAAAACCTTGAGGCTTGCCTGTGACTCATTTTTCAGCAGCTTCTTCCTTCACCAATGCAACAGCAAAATCAGCCAAAAGAGAATGCAACCTTGCTTTAGGAGGTGCATTTCCATTTTAAATAGGTCTCTGCAGCCCTGCCAGAAAGTGCGCCCTGAAAATCGGCGCGTTTCCCATTATGTTGACGAATCGGGAGGGAAACCAGCCAGTCAAATTAAAATGAGGCCCTGGAGTTAGAATAGCCTGGGTCTAAAATTTTTCTGCAGTGGATAAGCCTCGCACTCGCCTCACTGCTCACCTTCCAAAATGTGCCCGGAGTTAAAACAGTGATCCATATCTAGCAACAGCTGTAATCTTAAATTCAAGACATTCAGATGATGTAAGGTGATTATTTTAATTAAAATATTTGATGTTGCAAGATTAATTTTAGCCTAGTTCTAAGGAATTTGGCAGCCAAGACACAAGGAAAGAATTATAACAGATGTATCTGTATGCAAGTCTAATTTTGCAGGCTTTCAGGAGATCCATCAGGATCTTGGTCAAGAACTTCAATTTGGACCCTTCATTTTTTAAATTTGGGGAATATGAATTCCTTTATGCTTAGCTGCCAGCTCTCATATCCTTTGAATATTTGTCCTCTCTCTTGGCCTTTTTGCTTGTCTTGTATTTGAGTTAGAGGATTAGACAACAAAAAGTGGTGCACTTCAAAAAATAATACAGTAGACCTATTTTTTGAGGCAAAAAAATAATTGAACCATGCCATTTCTTCCAAAAGCAATGGTATTCAAAAGAAAAATGTATGGTTTGGTTTCATTTCTGTGGTCTTCATGTTGTGAGATAGAGTCATGGTGACACTTTGAAATTGTATTGTAACTAGCAATTAGCTGAATGTATTTTTTTCCAAGAGGTGACATGAGATGATGAATTTTGGATACTTTAAAGTAATGGAGTGATTATACTTCTATTAAATGGGACAGCTTGTCATTATGCTCTGTGATTTTGACATAGGATGCAATTCTTTCAAGAGCTTTTTGCTTTGAAATGGCAATACCAAACCTGTAATTTTCCCATGAGATGAGAGTTTGGGATATTCATAGGTAAAAAGTTGATGACTAGAAATCCCTGATGTCTTAGTTCCATCTCGCAGATGATACGTTAAATTAAAGCCCCATCTACCCTCTCAGGCGGATGTAAAAAAATTCCGTAGCAGGGGAGTTCTCCCAGTGTCCTGGTCAACATTTGTCCTTCAACCAGCATCGTTAAAAGATTATTTGGTCATTTATCTCATTGCTGTTTGTGGGATCTTGCTGTGCACAAATTGGCTGCCACATTTCCATACACAACAACAGTGACTCCATTTCAAAAAGTTAATTCATTATCTGCGATGTGCTCTGGGATGTCCTGAAGTTGTAAAAGGTGTTATATAAATGCAAGACCTTTCTTTCTTTCCTTCCTTCCTCGCTCTCTCGTGCTTTCTCTTTGTTTCCCCATCTACAATGTTACAAAGGTCAAATATGGTATTTTATACTACTCGAAACATGATAGGATTCTGTGGAAAAGAACACATTGGTCATTTCCAGAGAGACTAAGATGTTGCACAGATCTGTTCCATTCGTGACATCTTGAGTGTCATGTAAGAGTGCATGTGCAACCAAAGAGAACTTTCTCTAGGAACATTTCCTGTTTTTGTACACTTAGGTACACTCCAGCTCTTCTATAAACAAGTTTATTTTTTTTTAAACTACCAATGCACATATTAAAAATGTAAGGAATCTTACAACACCAGGTTATAGTCCAACAAATTTATTTTAAAATCACAAGCTTTCGGAGATTATCTCCTTCGTCAGATGAATGAATGAAAAGGTTCTCAAATCGCATATCTTATACTATGTTGGGACAGCATCACACCAATCAAAAGGTGTCGTTGTTATTCAAACAGGCCAGTCACGGAGAACAGCACGTCCCAGTACACTAGATATACATTGTGTCTATTACACAGGCAGGCAGAAAGAAACTCAAAATGGCAGAGAGAGAGAGAGAATTTTTAAAAACATATAATTTTTTTCCCCCATGAGGACGGCCTCAACCGGGATCTTGGGCTCATGTCACGCTACACGTAACCCCACCAGCAAAAAGGGGGGAAAAAAATTATATGTTTTTTAAAATTCTCTCTCTCTCTCTGCCATTTTGAGTTTCTTTCTGCCTGCCTGTGTAATAGACACAATGTATATCTAGTGTACTGGGACGTGCTGTTCTCCGTGACTGGCCTGTTTGAATAACAACGACACCTTTTGATTGGTGTGATGCTGTCCCAACATAGTATAAGATATGCGATTTGAGAACCTTTTCATTCATTCATCTGACGAAGGAGATAATCTCCGAAAGCTTGTGATTTTAAAATAAATTTGTTGGACTATAACCTGGTGTTGTAAGATTCCTTACATTTGTCCACCCCAGTCCATCACCGGCATCTCCACATCATATTAAAAAGACAGATAACATATCAAGCTTTACCAACAGTGTATGCAGTTGGCACATATATAAAGGTGTTACGCACTCAGTCTCCACTACACAGACATTTCTATCTTCTGGATTCACAAGTGATATTTATTCTCAAAGTGAAGCTAATGATACACTTTTCATCATTTTCCTTCAAGGAATTAAACAAAAGGAAAAATTATACTAGAATTCTGATTTGTTTATGAAGTACTATTCTTCAAGAAGTGACTTGAAGCTGCACTCCTCCATGCCCATTATGTTCACAAGGTCAGAAAATGCTGGGAGGACATTATTGGTCAGTCAGAAAAAAATGAGTGGTTACACCTCAAATGTTAACCCATCTTTTCTCTTTACAGATTCTGATGGACCGGGTGTGCATTTCCAGCATTTTCTGTTTCTGTTTCAGATTCCTAGCATTTTGCATTTTGTTCTACATACAAAAAATATTTACCTCTGAGTCAGAAGGTCTTGGGTTCAAGTCCCACCCCAGAGACTTGAGCACATAGCTAGACTGACACAGTGGTGCACTGTCGGAGGTGCTGTCTTTCAAATGAGACGTTAAACCGAGGCCCCGTTGACCCTCTCGTGAAATAAAAGATCCCATAGCACTATTCAAAGAAGAGCAGAGGTGTTCTTCTAGTGTGCTGGCCAACGTTCACCCCTCAACCAACACCTAAAACAGATAATCTGGTCATTTATTTCATTGCTGTTTGTGGGACCTTGCTGTGCGCAAATTGGCTGTTGTGTTTGCTACATTTCAACAGTGAGTACACTTCAAAAGTACTTCATTGGCTGTAAAGATCCTGGAATCATGAAAGGTGCGATGTAAATGCAAGTGTTCCCTTTTACAAAATGTCATTCCTTTTAAGGTTCTGGTGCCTATCATTAATAATGAAGAACGGTGTGTCTTTTATATTTTTTTTTACAAATTAGTTTTGAGTTAATCTTTCAACTTCAGTAAGATGTGTCAACTTCTCCATACTAATTCATACACTTCTGAATCTGTTCTTGATTAAGAAAGTTATTTCAATGCTCTTATAAAAGTATTGACTCTGTCACAAACATTGAACAAAATCACAGTTGAATGTTTATGCTGAAGACATTTGGCTGGATTTTCTGTTTTACTGCCCATTTACAGTACATTGAACAAAATGAGGCAGTATGGCCTGCCACCACAATATTGCCTCAAAAAATTTGCTTCAAAATTATTCTTGGGAAAACCTACCATTCTGCAGTACCATATGGCCCGGTAGGTATGGCCAAGTTTTCGGTGCTGTTTCTCTCAATTATTGCCTGGAACCTGACCAATGAACACTGCCATTATATAGTTGGGAGAATGAGGCGGATACCACTTCTTGGTTGAGATATCTGAGGCTTTGTGAAACTTTGCCTAGATGTCGATTTCTGCTGTTTGCTGCTCTGGCGTGTATAGAATCATAGAATGGTTACAGTACAGAAGGCAGCCATTTGGCCCATCGAGCCCGTGCTGGCTCTTTGTGAGAGCAATCCAGTTCCCCCACTCTTTCCCCGTAGCCCTGCAAATTTTTTCCCTTCAAGTATTTATCCTGTTCCTTTGTGAATCTGCTTCCACCACCCTTTCAGGCAGCACATTCCAGATCATAACTACTCGCTATATAAAAAAGATTTTCCTCATGTTCATAGAATCATAGAAATTTATGGCACAGAAGGAGGCCACTCGGCCCATCGTGTCGCCTTTGGTTCTTTTGCCAGTCACCTTAAATCTGTGTCCTCTGGTTCTCAACCCTTCCACCAATGGAAACAGTTTCTCTTTATTTACTTTATCTAAACCCTTCATGATTTTGAACACTTCTATCAAATCTCCCCTCTACCTTATCTCCTCTAAGGAAAACAACCCCAGCTTCTCCAGGCTATCCAAGTAACTGAAGTTCGTCATCCCTGGGACCATTCTAGTAAATGTTTTCTGCACCCTCTCTAAAGACTTCACATCTTTCCTAAACTGCAGTGCCCAGAATTGGACACAATACTTCAGGTGTGGCCGAACCAGTATTTTATAAAAGTTCAACATAACTTCTTTGCTTTAGTACTCTACGCCTCTATTTATAAAGCCCAGGATCCCATGTGCTTTAACTGCTTTCTCAACCTGTCCTGCCACCTTCAAGTATTTATGCAAAAATTTGTATCTTTTCCTGCTATTTGTAGTTGGTACTGATGAATGTTTATTTTTTGAATTGGAGAAATCCCTCTCGACCTATGTTATGAAGAAGAGTATGAGCAAAGTTGAATAAGTTAGACTAGAGGAACATAGAGGGAGGCATCACAGAAGACTGTACAAGAATTCTCTGCCCTTCAATGCCTCAGAAGGATGTGCTTTTCCTCCCCTCTCCCCGACGTGACTAGGGAGTTAAGTCAGTTGATGGCTGAAGATCTGCAGCCCACTTCAACAAGAAGAGCAGTATTGTCTATAGCGCTTGCAGTAATCACTGGTTGAATATCTTTTTTGCCACTGGATCTTTCCAGGCAGCCATGGGTGATCTTTGTCACATCAGTCAAGCCTTTTGCGGTTGTCTGGCTGGCTGGGCACCCATGGTAGGGATGCCTGAAATTCATGGTGCTGTGGCCTGCTCCAGACCCTGCCAACTTTAGGGTCTACAGGGGCCCCAAGGCAGGCCAAAGACGGGAAAATATGGCGACATTTTAACATATCCAAAGCTGCCCCAGGATCAACATGATGAATTGAGTCCTTCAGCTGCTGATGGACATTGGCAGAAGGTCCCAGTCATCTATGCCAGATATGCTGCTGCTGATCAAAGAGATCTACAGCTGCCCCATTGTTGGGGCTAGGTCCTGACAGGGAGATGGCCCGCAGCAGGGGTGCCCCATGGCCATGTTAATAGCCTAGAGCAGGAAATCCCAATGATCCAGAAGTAAGACAGGAGCCGGTGTGCTGCTTCTGTGTAGCACTGGGGCAGGGTGGTGGGAGGAAAATCTGGACTCTGATCTTATTCCAGCCATCATCTCCCTTTTTGACCAAGATCCATAAAAGTTTAACAGCCCCCATTACACTCTGATCTTTTATTTATATCTAAGTGTTAATTGGATCTTTTGGTAGCACTCTCTCCTCTAGAGCTGAAGGTTTCAGATTCAAGCCTCACCATAGACTCTAGATGGTTAGTGCAGTATAGGAGTGCTGAGTTGTTCGAGGGGACATCTTCCAGCTGCGACTTCAAACTGAGGCTCTATCTGTCTGCTCATTTTGATGTAAAAGATCCCATTGCATTATTGGAAGAAGTTCAGGGAGTTCTCCTAGGCCAATATTCCTCACTTAGCGATCAGAAAAAAAGATTATCTAGTCATTTATTCATTTGGTTTCTGTGGGACCTTGCTGTGTGCAAATTAGCTGCTCCATTTGCCTATATAACAACAGTCATTGCACTTCAAAAAAAAATTCAATTGTTGTAATCAGTTTTCTAAAGCGCTTTAGGGGAGGAAACCTGCCACTCGAACTCGGTTTGGCCTATACATGAGTCCAATTCAACGTGGTTAACTCTTAACTGAAATGACCTAGCAAACCACGCAGTTGCATCAAACCACTATCTCCCTACCTAACGGCATTGTCGGAGCACCTTCACCACACAGACTGCAGCGGTTCAAGAAGGCCCGCTACCATCTTCTTGAGGCAACTAGGGGTGGGCAACAAATGCCGGCTTTCCCAACGGCACCCACATCCTAAGAATAAATAATTTTTTAAAAGTGCTTTGGGAGATCCTGAGATGTGATAAGGCACTATATAAATGCAAGTTCATTTGTTCTGTGCAAGTATGATTCCAGCAAATTCCAAATATAATGATGGCTTTACTAAGTCCTAGCTTGTTCCTGACTTGCTGAGTTATGTGGCAATCAGTTCTGACCACATCCTCAGTTCGTTTTCTCTCATTGTTGTCAGCTGTCTTTACTGTTGTTTCAGCGTACCACAAAAAGTCAGATTTTTAATGTTATCACTTCTCTCTGTCGCTATTTTGAATATTCAGCAAGTCATCATTATTTCCAGTCGGGGTCTAAAGTTTTCATTCAAAGACTTTTTGGGATTACATTTTATGTCCTGTATGTTCTGCCTAATGTGATTGCAGAACAGAACAAACTATATTTGACTGGACATCATTCCTTTGTCCTCAATTAAGTTAGCCTGGGGTCAGTAGATATGCATAATATCTATGGTATGGCAAGTTAAAGTTGTGACCGTTGCAGCTCCCAGCAGCATTCTCGAGTTACTCTTTGATCAGAGGAAGTGTACACTTGAATGGATCATTCGATACATTGCAAATACCAGAACAAGCTGAATGAATAGGAACTATTATAAAGGAAATCTTTCACTCAGTGGACATGTACCCAGTAAGGGGCTTTGATTATATAAGGATTGTGATGCATGCATTTTTTTCCCATGTACAAATATAACCAAACTTTTACAACATAGCGTGCTCAAGGTCTCCTTCCCAAGTATGTTAACCTTCACAAATTTATGGAAGTATAACTTTCAAAAACTATAAGTATTAGCTTTGATGCTATGCCACTAGCATGTGGATATATTTTTAATCTATTTTGAAATACAAGTTTCCAGACATGAAATACTCTTTATAAAATGCTTTGATATAAGATCCTAGTACTTGAAAATAGCTCCTTACTAAGTTGTGGCGCTGATACAGCACTGTTCAGTTCAACACTTCCTAAAAACACTCTTTATTGGAACAATTGTCAGCACCACAGGTGAGATCATTTCCGTAATTACCAATCTTATATACATTAATTCTACAAAATCCTTTTGCACCTACCTAGACCATAATATTTTGCAATTGGGTATGAAGTCCACATCAGTTTTGGCATAAATAAAGCACCAAATGGTATTTGACAACAGGATGTCCTAATTACTCTGAACTGTTTCACTTGCCAAAAAATATAAATCAGAAATATATCTTTATGTTCTGTCAACTCTAATATAGAACCTGAGGCTGACGCAACATGTATGATATTCAGTCGATGCTGTTACCAGCTCCACCTGCCCTGCGACCCATTGCATGTGCTGCATATATTTAAAGAAGTAACTTTCATTTCTATAGAGCCTTGTATGTCCTCAAGATGTTCCAAATTGTTTCACAGCCAATGAGAATTATTTTTGGAAGTGTACTTACTGTTGTTCTGAAGGCAGAAGCAGCAGCCAATTTGTGCACAGCAAGGTTCCGCAAACAGCAAATGAAATAAATGGCCAGTTTAATCTGTTTCAGTGGTGGTGTTTGAGGGATGAATGGTAGCCAGCATACTGGGAGAACGCCCACTGATCTTTGAAATAGTGCCATTGGATCTTTTACATTCGACTGAACAGATGGGGCTCAGTTTACCATTTCATCTGAAAGACAAGCATCTCTGGCAATGCATCACTTCCTCAGTACTGCACTGATGTGCCGGCCTAAATAATGTGCTCAACTCTTGAAGTGGGGCTTGAACCCACAACTTTCTTACTCACATACAAGACTGCTATCACTGAGCCAAGCCAACAATGGTCTGATATTCTTAGGAACACAGAATATACCAACTATAAAATGACAGGTGTGCAACTGAAGTGATGCTGTTTAAATGTTGCTTTACTGGCCTAGCATCAACATTGCAATACAGCTCTTGTAGTGGTTTACTTCAGCAACAATGTTTGATATGTGCTATTAACATTGGGGCACATCAATGAGCAGTGATCACCTACTAGTAAATCCCATCCAGGTGACTATTTCTAATGCAGTATTCAAAACCCCACAGCCATGATTAGATAATGTTCTGTTTGGAGCAGCAACTAGAGGCAAGAGGTCCTGGTTAATAATTTCTTAATTAGAGGTTAACATTACTTTTATTTAGAGGCTGATGGGAACAATCAAAATATAAATGAAGGTTTCACAACTTTACAGTTGACATTGTAAAGTTGTGAAAACTTAGTTGAATTGAAACAAGCAAATTTTTTAAGCTAAAGTTATCCAGTGTTTTTCTTCTGGACAAAAAAAAATTGTTTAATATTAATAAGACAAATTTTTAATCCTGGGCTGCAAAAAGAGGGAGTGCAGAATTGGAGCTAGGGCTACACCACTGTGGTACTGATTCTCCAATCTCTATTCTCCAAGTGTGGCTCCCTGCTAGGACATGGGATTGCTGGCTTTACCCTTATATGGTAACTTATACCCAAAATATTCCCTAAGAATTGATTCAATAATATGTCCTGAATCAACTGCGGCTGCAGGGATCTAAAACATTCAGCTGTGTAGCAGCAGGCCTCAAAAAAGCATAATCAATTAGAAAATAAGCAGAGCCCCTTTGGGAGTTAACAAGTTAGTGCAGTACTTTCACTATCAAGTAATGATTTCCTATGGTGTTGAATGTCAATAATTCAGGAACATTTTAATCGCAGATTAAACTTGTATATTGTTAAATAAAGTTATTTTTCCCACTCAATATAAGAGAGTCCACCAGAAAGGGTGACATTTCTGTCTTTACTAACAAGCAAAAATATAGACACAAGCAAAACTGGTATTTCATTTAATATTTACTTACTTGCTAAAATTAACGAAGACAGGGAAAAAAACCCTAAAACTTTGCAGAACAAATATATGTGGTAAATACATTAACACCAAATTGGGATGTACTGAGAAATCCTGTTTTCAATTGTAGCTTTCAGAAAATGTTTTTGGGAGTTTGATTTTTGTGCAGAAGTTCTAAATATATTGATTTTAGTTCACCTGTTTCACAAGTGTTTTAAAGGGGTTTTTTACTCCCCCAGATTGTTGAAATGGTCATTTCTAATTTTTTTGGAATGTACAAGGCAAAAAATTGCTCTCGTGCAACTGAATCTAATAAGAGTGTGGCCAATTTACGTGGGATAGTTGAGACAAGTGAAATTTAGGGATCTGTATACTATGGCAAGAAAATTGGTAAGATTAACTTAAAAATCTCTACTATAGTTTTTATTCTGACATAAATTTGTTACACAATAAGCTGACATTTCTTTTAGTGTTAGATTTGAAGAGTTTTTGTGCATTCAAAAAGGCACTCATGATGCCAGTAAGTTAATTACAAGCAAAAAAATAAATGCTCCTTTTACTACTTTTCATAACCAAATTAACTAATTGTAAAGCGGTGAATGGAAAATAAAATGGCCCAATTATTAAATGATAGACTAATTAATAGTGGAATGTATTTGATTTTGGTAGAATTCAGATTCTGCTTCATGGAGAATGATTGCTGCTAAAACAAGTTCATTAAAATGGGAGACTGTTTCAGCACTCCTGGTAGAAAATCACCAGACTTTGCTGGTGCACTTAGAAGTGCAACAAGGAAGAATACAAAAGAGCTGTGACCCTGATAGAATTTGCATTTATATAATGCCTCATCATGTCTTGAAGTGCTTCATGTAGAATAAATTACTTTGAAATGCAGTTACTGTTGTTATGTTAGCAAAAGTGGCAGCCATTGTGTGGGCAATGAGACCCTGCTAACAGCAATTAAGAGAATGACTAGTTAATATGTTTTTGGTGGCATTAGTTTAGGGAGGAATTTTGGCCAAGATACCAGGAGAACCATCTGCTCTTTGAACAGTGTCACAGAATTTTTAGTATCCACGGGAACAGGCAAACAATAGCTCAGTTTAACATATTCTCCAAGGGACAGCACCTCCAACCATGCAACGCGCTCTCGGTGTTGGACTGGAATGTCAGCATGGTCATGAAGAATGCACAACATTCTACCTCAGAATTAAGAGGACAGTTAAATGAACCATGCTGACCATGGTCTATTTAGATGTCATTCTTAACTGTTTGTATCTTTGCACATTATTGAAAATATTTTTTCTTCTTGATTCTTCCCTTTCCCCCAAAACATACTTAAATTGTACTGCAAGTACTACAAAATTATTTGAAAGGGAGCAATAATAGAGAAAATGGTGAAAAGATTAAAGGGGTGATTTTAACTCTGCCCACCTGGAGGACACCAGACAGGTGGGCAGTTAAATTCGGCTGAGAGCTTTACAGTTACACTGTTACAAAAAACCCTAAGTCATTCTCTGGTAACACCAATTGCAAGCAGCCAAATGTCAGTGAATGGATCACAAGGTCCTCTAGTTTTTTTTCCCATTTTGGAAGATGCCAGCTGCAAAAGCAATGAAGTGTCTAATTTAACTTTTTGCCTTTTGTCTTGTTGGCATTTTGCTTTTATTCCCACTTTTAAAATAATTCTATAACAAGCGGTGCATAACTCATTTTTGATATTTCTCTTGAACAATAACTTCTGCTAAGAAGTCTCTGAGAAGGATGGTTAACTTTGCTTGAAATTAGACATGAAAAAGACAGAGTTCCAAGCAACGATATTGTTTGGGAGAGACAGAGTTCCACAGGCAGTAAGCTCCGGTGAAATTAAAAGTGTAAACCTGGTTTTTGCTGCACTTCCAATGAAGTTATGGCAGAAGAGGAGCAAATTTTGTGGAAATTCACAGCCTATGTCTCATCACCATGGTCTATTTAGATGTAATTCTTAACTGTTTGTATCTTTGCACATTACTGAAAATATTTTTTCTTCTTGATTCTTCCCTTTCCCCCAAAACATACTTGAAAATTGTATTGCAATTACTACAGAACTATTTGAAAGGGAACAATAATAGCAAGGTGTTTCCACTTTTGAGCAAGGTGTATACCCCCGATCACTGAATTTACCTGGAAACTTAAAAAATATACACACAGTTTCTGTTGTGCAACATCATCCGAAGCTCTGAGTTCTGAATTCCAAATTCAAAGTATTTTAGTAATTTTAAATTTAGAAGTTGTTACATTTTTATTTTTTAAGCAGAAATACTACCATGTTCATTAAATAATGAACATGCTTCTGCTAAGAAGTCTCTGAGAAGGATGGTTAACTTTACTTGAAATTAGACATGCTTCTCAAATACTGATCTAATGGAGAATATTGTCACACCTTTGCTATTTATCTTTTAGCTGAGAAAGATCAACTTCCAGGATTCTGGAAGCACCAACACCCACAGACTTAGGATCAGTATATTTAAGCAAGCTATGTTGTTTCTCGACCTTGTCATAAAATTATTATTGAAAGCAAGCTACATGATACCAAGAGTAGTAACTTATGACTAAACTCCCAATTTTGTTCATGGCCAGTGAATTGTGAACACTGCATTTCTCAAAATTATTGAAATTAATTAGATGATTTTTGGTTATCGAGGTTTAGGGCACAAATTGGTTTTACTGCTTTTCCCTTTTTATGTAAGAAGCATAAATGTGTCAGCTGTTTAATCATCTACACATAAGTTTCTTGCCTGATTATATTCAGTTGCTGGTTCAAGCATCCTTGTTGCCAAGTTATCTGGCTCAGATTTAGTTGGCTCATTTTGTGTAATCCTTTCATCAGCTACCCACATTTTGACTCGGGTCTCTCTCATTCCCAGGTGCTGTGATTTAGCATAAATTGTAACATACTAATCTTCTAAGTTTATTTGCTTTAATATTTCCCAATGAAGTATTAGGAGGGCAGGTGATAGCTGAGTATTTGCAGCTATGGTTTTCGAGGCGCGTTAAAGAGAGATCTGTCTAAAGAAAATTTGTTAACTGCACATTTAAGATATCCATGATTATACAATAGGGGAAGATTCAGCTGGACAATATGTTTATTAAAATGGTAAACACATTTATAATATGTTATGAATTCAGTACACAGTTCACAGAGGAAATCTTCAGTGAACATTATTCTCCAATCATAAGACAAAAAACAGATAGATGTCACTGATAGTCCCAGATGTATATCATTGGTCAGTCACAAGAAAAGAATTGTCATCGGTCATATCGTGTTACATCATCATAATGGCAACTTCATCTCACGATCAGAAAATGGTGACTAACACAAGTTGTAAAACACCACCACTAAGTAAATAAAAATTCAGTAGGACTCTTCAAAAAAAAAAGTTCTAAAATCTGACAACTTAATTTAAGCTGTTAGGGTACAACCCTAATTAAAACTATATGGGCATCAAATTTCTAGGTACCTGCTGCATTGCCAGGCTCCTGGCTGCTGCTGACCCCTGTCCTAGGCCCCGTCCCAAATCATAGGGACTGGTCATTTTCATAGTCTGCAGCTGTGGAGACACATCTCTGTACTTATGAGGAAGTGCCTAACCTTCGCGCTACATATTCCACAATCTGGGGTGCTCCAACACACTGTCTAAAGTTCCCCACATTTAGTAAGTATCCTTGTTATTCTCGTCACAAAAAACTATTTAAAATCTCAATTGTACGTATTAACTTTTTTTCCCTCCAACCAACTATGTAAAATCTAACCACTGTTCTTAAACGCAGCTGACTGCACCTATTTGTCTAGGTGATCTGTGTGTGGAGTTTGAGTGACATCAGCATGGTCCGTGACCAATGAGCAAATTATGCAGTCACATACCATATTTACATGGTTCCCAAGGATAGTCAAGAAAAAGTATTGGAGAAATTAAAGGGACTAAAAGCTGACAAATCCCCTGGACCTGATGGCCTACATCCTAGGTCTAAAAGAGGTGGTTGCAGAGATAGTGGATGCTTTGGTTGTGATCTTCCAAAATTCCCTAGATTCTAGAAGGTCCCAGTGGATTGGAAGGTAGCAAATGTAACACTGCTAACAAGAAAGGAGGGTGAGAGAAAACAGGGAATGACAGGCCAGTTAGCCTGACATCAGTAGTCGGGAAAATGCTGGAATCCACTATTAAGTTCATGGTAAAAGGGCATTTTTATTGGGCAGAGCCAACATGGTTTTATGATAGATTTGTCAAACACAATTTCCCTATTAGAGTTTTTTGAGGGTGTAACTAGCAGGGTAGATAAAGGGGAACCAGTGGATGTGGTATATTTGGATCTTCAAAAAACATTCAATAAGGTGCCACATGAAAGTTGTTACACAAGATAAGGGCTCATGATATTGGGGATACTATATTAGTGTGGATAGAGGATTGGTTAACGGACAGAAAACAGAGATTAGGAATAAACGGATCATTTTCAGGTTGCCAGACTGTTACTAGTGAGGTGCCTCAAGGATCAGTGCTTGGGCCTCAGCTATTTACAATCTATATTAATGACTTAGATGAAGGATAGAGTGTAATGTATCCAAGTTTGCTGACGATACAAAGCTAGGTGGGGACAGTAAGCTGTGAGGAGGACACAAAAAGTGTGCGAAGGGATATAGAAAGGTTAGGTGAGTGGGCAAGAAGGTGGCAGATGGAGTATAATTTGGGGAAATGTGAGGTTATTCACTTTGGTAGGATAGAAAAACAGAATATTTTTTAAATGGTGAGAAACTATTAAATGTTGGTGTTCAGAGGGATTTGGGTATCCTTGTACATGAAAAGCAGAAAGTTAACATGCAGGTACAGCAAGCAATAAGGAAGGCAAATGGTATGTTGTTCTTTATTGCAAGGGGGTTGGAGTATAAGAGTAAGGAAGTCTTGCTGCAATTGTACAGGGCTTTGATGAGACCACACCTAGAGTACTGTATACAATTTTAGTCTCCTTACCTAAGGAAGGATATAGTTGTCTTAGAGGCTGTGCAATGAAAGTTCACTAGATTGATTTCTGGGATGAGAGGGTTGACCTACAAGGAGAGATTGAGTAGAATGGACCTATACTCTCTGGAGTTTAGAATAATGAAAGATGATCTCATTGAAATCTATAAGATTCTGAGAGGGCTTGACAGTGTAGCTGCTGAGAGGCTGTTTCCCCTGGCTGGAGAGTCTAGAACCAAGGGGCATAGTCTCATGATAAGGGGTCGGCTATTTAGGACTGAGATGAGGAGAAATTTCTTCACTCAGAGGGTTGTGAATCTTTGGAATTCTCTACCCCAGAGGACTGTGGATGCTGAGTCGTTGATTATATTCAAGGCTGAGATTGATAGATCTTTGGACTCTAAGGGAATCAAGGGATATGGGGATTGGGCGGGAAAGTGAAGTTGAGGTCGAAGATCAGCCAGCATCTTGTTGAATGGCGGAGCAGGCTCGTATGGCCTACTCCTGCTCCTATTTCTTATGTTCTTATATTAATAATTTGAGTATGCAAGGTATAGGTGCAAGTAGAAAAGTAAAATCTGCAAAAATCAGATGGTATCTACCAGTTGCCTACTAGGTTAATGGTGAGTTATAATAGCTGTACCACTTATTGATGGCTGACAGTGACTTCAATGAGTCTGTTTAACCTGGGTTCGCAACCTACAGCTAAAGTCATCCTGTGGTGTTGGGATGTAAATAGGGACTCAAGATCAGGAACAGATCAGTCACAAAGCTGGGAAAATGATTCTTTGTGACAAACAGAAGATAATGGACTTGTATATAATGTTGGTATTCACCTTTGTAAGTCTGAACCTTCAGGGATTCAGATAGCCATGGGTCTCCATTTAGGTGAGGAATGGATAGCCCGTTGTAACTTTTTACATTCATTCAATCATGGAGGAAATTGGTAGGGTAGGTCTGAAAATGTTCTTTCCACGCTACTAAAGGACAAGAGCAATTTGGCCCTGATGATACTATCTCACCCTCTGAGACATTAATTTATGGAATAGATCAGCACCTTGAATGCTGACTCAGTTAAACCACTGCAAAAGAAAACAGATTCCTTATCCAACAGGGAGTGCAGAGATACGGGCTTACTGCCAAGATAGAAAGATGAAGCTTCTTGGTGTGGGGATTTGAAGGCTGACTTAAACAGAAAAAAGTTGGATGGACAAAATTGCCTTTTTATGTTCACACTGTCTTAGATTTCTGTAAAATCATATCAGCTAATTTTTCCAAATTATATGTGCTTTGTTGTAAAGAAATCTAGCATGAGCAGTAAAACCTTTTCGCCATCAGTGGGTTAGCACTACTTCTTCCTGCAGTACATTTTGAATGAGATAATATCACTGTAGCTCCACTGCAGAAATTTGTTCTTAAAGTAATAAATGTTTCATTAATGAACCAACAATCTGTGAAAATTTATATAATCAACTACAATCAAATCAAAATCAGACATCCCCCCCCCTCCCCCGCCGCTTAATGAAAATTGGCAAGAAGTGGTATTTATCTTTTTATTCATTTCAAGATTTCTTGAGTTGTCATTTAGGGATATGGAAATACACTTTAGATATTTAAAAGACACCATCAGAAATTTTAAATTAAATTACACATTTTTAATTTGTCTTTGTGATGTCTGTAAATGTCTTAGAGGTGCTTATAAATGAGAATTCAGCTTATCACAGAAATAAGCTTAAGTCTCATCTGGTAAAGCCAGAGGTGTAGATAATGAGGCAAATTTAATAGCAATAACCTAAAGTGCAGCAGACAGCAACTAGACATGTTCTGTAACCTGTCAACCGCCTAGTTAAGCTTAGACAAAGTGTGAGAAAAAGAAATGGGTGTGTTACTGAAAAGGCCTCAAAAGGCCAACCAAGAGAAGCAATGGGATTGAAATTAAGGAAATGCAAAAACGCAGAGTTGTGCACACACTGATAGAGATACAATATTAAGTACACAGATTATTGATTTTGTCACAGATGATTTACAGGGTGTTAAAATGACAACCAAAAGAATTTTAATAACTTTCAAGATGTTCTTTCACAATTAACAACAAAGGAGAATGGAAGTCATAGGGATTGAATTTCAAAAACATAAGTCATGTTGGTTTAAGATTGAGTGAGATGAGAATGTTGTAGATAGAAGGGTAAACTTTTCAATTGCGTACACCTAGCATGGAGCATTCCCTGCTGGGAGTGCATATGACGAAATTGTCCAGCCCCTGATTTTTTTTTGACTAAAATAAACAAACTGAAAGCCATGGACTGTATGTAGTGCAATTTCCTGTGGAAGCATAATCAGGAAGTAATATCCGAAATTACAGTCATGCACCCATTTTGCCGATGTCTATTTACACCCAAATTTCCTTCCAATCTCATACACCGTAACGGGAAAAAAATGTATAAATTAGCGTAAACAATGAGGGCCTGAAGATACCACCGAATTCATACCATATATTCCTTCTTTAAGTATGAAAATTAAAGTTTCAAGTCATCTAGCCATCAGTCATGCACATTAAGCACAGCATGTTTAAAAACAAGCAATCGTGGAAGCTTTTCAGTTTTTAATGTGACTTATACTGATGCCATAAAAATGCATTCAAAGAAACAAAAAATACAGTGCAGGTCTCTGTGAGGATAAATAAAAAAACAATTGCTCAAAAAATTGCAGTAAAACAACAGAAAAATGACTATTTCCCGCTGCGCCTAAAATTCTAGGCTTAATTTTACACTTGTTTTAAAGCAGCACAATTGCAGGAAATTTGCGTGTATGACTCTTTAGTCTGGGGGCGGAACCATTGTTATGAGCCGAGATGTATTCAGGTGGAGAAATTGATAGACGGGTGTAAAAGAGTGAGGAAATTTGGGCATAGCGTAATTATTCGCGTAACACACTTGCGCCCGAGTTTCCCTGATCTTTTACGCCGGTATTTGCTTCACGCCCTGATTACACATATCTCTGGTGCAAATACACAGGGAATTCCACCTCTGTGTGAGCATTTTCACTATGCACTCTCCAAGCAGGTGAGGTTCTGGACTGGCCATGTACAATCAGAAAATTTCCCCAGTAGAGTTTAACAGTAGTGGCCCAAGTTCCCTCTTCCCAAACTTGGATTTGCCAATCTCAGCTTCTATCATCTAGTGAGGAAAGAACAATTGGCCAGGATGAGATGCCTTACTGGATCTCTCAAGTATGCTTCCTAGTAGCTCAATCAAGGAACAGTATTGACAGTATTCATATAGAAATCTACAGGCTGGACCAACTTGCCCTCCTGATGAATGGGAATAATACGGATATTAGAAGAGAGAATATTACAAAAATAATTTGCTGTGACGCTTGAAAGAAAATAACCTTTTTGCAATTCAAAAAGTACTGTTTTATGAGCAGAAGAATAAAGACCTTTATATTGAAAGTACTGACCGGTAACAAATCAAGTAATGTTGTAGAAATAATATGCATCCCTGTCATGGTAATCTCAAATAACACATTTGGTTAATGCTCACAATTGGAGTACAAAAAGTAATTAATTGTTACATGGTTATCTTATGTTAATGTTTTGTGCCCCAGTGGTTGCAACTGCATTAACCTTGTAGCTGCATCCTAATTCTACGTTGCCCTTTTAAAGTTATATTATAATCCCATATTAAGAATCAGAGCTGCGCTATATCAAGCTTTATCTAGCTTGTGTTCTTTTCCTGCAAGCTAGGTGAAATAATTGGCTGCTTTTGAGTTTATTTATGGATGAAAATATTTCATGGCAACATTTAGTAGTGGCACTGCTGTAAAAGCCTCATCAGTTAGTACAAAGGGCAATATAGGTGACAGCTATTAGATCATTATAGTTATAATTGGCTTTAAAAGTTTGTGATTTTTTTTTATGAGGGCATAGATAATATATGTGGTATTTAATTACCAGTTCATTATATTTTTAATAATATAAAAAAAGTTAATGTTTGCCAGGAATAGTGATTTTTTTTTTAAATGTATTCATTCTCGGGATATGGGTGTCACTAGCAAGGCCAGCATTTATTGCCCAGCTCTTCTTGTCCTTGAGAAGAGGTGGAAGGTGGAGGAAGTATTGCTTCAACATTCATGATGTTGCTGTTACTAACACATAGGGCTCGATTTTCGCACCCCCGAGCGGGTGCATTCGTGGCGGGGGGGGGGGGGCTATGAAAATCGGGGATTCCTGGGGCGGGTCCGGAGCCCGGCTCCAACCCCCGCCCACTTCCGGGTTCCCCAGTGACGCGCTGACATGCGCGTGCAGCCCCCGCATGTGGGACTCCCGCCGGCAATTAAAGCTGGTGGGGTGCCACTTAAAGTAATCATTAAGGTATTTTAGGCCGTTTAGAGACCTGAATAACATGACATTTTAGGAGGGGTGGGATTTTGCAAACAACTGGGACTGTTTCCCGTACTGGGGGAAACACTCACTCTCAGTTGAAATGGACGTGTTGCAGCCATCAGCCTGTGGCAGCTACAAAGGTCCATTTGACAGGTGGGGGTTGGGGGGAGACCCTCACTTATTGCAGGAGGCCACTCTGTCACTTTGGACAAACTTTGGCCTCCAACACCCTATTCCTAACAAAATTCACCAACTTGCACACTTACCCCGGTGTCCAGACACATGTACCTCAGATGTACATCTTCCGGATGGGGGCCGCCCTAGCTGCAGTCATGACCTCCTCGGAGGACGAACAGCATCACCGGCCACGCCATCCACCTCTGACACGTGGAGCCCCACAACACAGTGCTGTGACACATCCACCTGCACAGCGAGAGGGAGGGCAACCGCAGATAGAGATGCGTCGCAGAAGGCACTATCCTCGCCACAGGGTCTACAGACCGAGGCTCAGCTTCCTGGACCTCTGTGAGCAGTAGTGCACACGGAGGCTCAGAGTCACTCGACGTGTAGTCGTGGACATCTGCAGCCTCCTTCATGCCGAGCTGCTCCCGGGTGCCCAAGCATCATCATCTTACCTGTCGCTGTCAAAGTCACCACTGCGCTCAACAACTTCTCCTCTGCATCCTTCCAGGGTGTCACCGGGGACATCGCGACGTCTCTCAGTCGTCTGCACAAAAGAGCCCTGCAAATGCACCTACACCCACTCTGCAGTGACACAATGGGTGGCATCAGTTGTGGGTCGTCTTAGTGATCTTCAGGAAAGGGCATTATTGCACAAACCAGACAAGATTCGCAAAGACGTGGCAGTAGCAGTGACAATATAATATGTTATGTGAGTTGATCAGAAATTAAATATAAGTAAAAACCACGACAAACCCTCAAACACACTTGTGCATCCCCTTCATGCTCACGACACGTTTGCTTTACGCTTCCTACTGCAGCACAGGTAGTGGCAGGTTGAGCGAGGCTGACCGTGAAAGAGATGCATGAGAGGGTGAGTATGAGGTAGAGCCATGAGGATTGGGTTGAGTGGCAGTGGTGGGATGAGTACTGGCGAGGTGAGTAAGTGCAGGTAAGATGAGGATGAGGTTTGAGTGGGTGTGAGGAGTGATGTGACAGAGTAGTGTTGGCAGTGCAGAAGGAGATGTGGGGTGGGGGCGGTGATGTGGCAGACGGAGTGTAAGGGAATGAGTAAGTGTACTCACTTTGGCTGACCTACTTAGGTGATTGAAGCGTCTCCTGTACTGTATGCAGGTGCGCGATATGTTGGTGGTGCAGGTGACCTCCTCTGCCACCTCGAGCCAGGCCTTGGTGGCAGAGGTAGGCCACTTCCTCCCACCCACCGGGGGGATGATCTCTGTCCTCCCCTCCTCCTCACCCCATCCAATAATACCTGGAGTGAGGCATCATTAAACCTGGGAGCAGCCTTCCCCCTATGCTGCTCCATTTTATCCTATTTCCTGCAGCATCAGTCAGTGGAGGACTGCCCCTTTAATTAGAGGTCCTCCAGCTGACAGCCTATGCTGCGCATGCACAGTCCGCCCGCTGCGCAGTTTTCCAGCGCGAAACCTGGAAGCACAGGTAAGTGGCTCCAATCAAGCTGCAATCGCGTGCGGAGCACCCCAATTTCACTGGGCGCGTTACCCACGCGCCCAGTCGACCCACCGCCCTCCTAATATCGGGCCCATAGTGACCAGAGGAAGTCTTCTCCCCAGATTTTCTTCTGTGTATATTGTTCATTGCTGTATTTGACGAATATATATGATAAAATTAAACTTTCAAGAATTTTAATTGTAAATTAGATTTCTAATTGAACTTCTGCATTTTTCTTCAGTTTAGTGGTAATTTGAGATCTGCAGGTGATTTGCATCAGATCAGAGCCTGAGTATTAAAAGACCATAACTAGTGGCATTTTCTTTTGAAATCTGCTACGGACACAATTTTAAATCAAAATAGTATTTTGTTCTTAATTTAAATTGTATATAAACTACCCTGATGGCTTAGTGAGTGAACATGCCTCATGGTGTGGTAGTGAGCTTTACAGACTAGAAAATTCCCGTTTTGATTGTTGGACTGTGTTTAGTTAATTAATCGGAGCCAGGATAGGAATGCTACAATTGGCATAAGTGACTTGGCTAGGGAAGTGGAAAAACGGTCAGGGTTCCCTTTCCTGTTGACTATCTATTGACCCCCCCACCCCCCGGCCCCAAACTTGAAAATGTTTATCTGCTGTATATGAAAGAGAGGAAGAATGTGCATTTATATAGCACTTTTCAGGACGTCCCAAAGTGCCTCACAGCCGATGAAATACTTGTGAAATACAGTCATTGTTACATAGACAAAAAGAACAGCCAATTTGTACAGGGCAAGGCCCCACAAACATCATAAATGGTTAAGGGATAAACATTAAGCAGGATACAGGAGAACTCAGTTTAACGTCTCATCTGAAAAACGACACCTCCGACAATGCAGCACTTCCTTCATACTGTGCTGAAGTGTCAGCCTAAATTATGTTCTTAATTCCTGCAGGGCTTGAACCCATAACCTTCTGATTCAGAGGTGAGAGTGCTACCAATGATACAAGCTGCCACTTGCTCAAATATCTATGGACATTCACTATCTAGGCCGATACATGAAGGATTGCCACTTCAGGAAGGCCTAGAGGATGCCTGAAAGCCATAGTACCGTACCCCAGCAAGTGTCAGCACCTTGCAGGAGAGGAGGCCAAAAAAGGTTACTGTGAAACTGATTTCCATCAACCAGCACAAAACAAAAAGAAAAAAATTAGTAATCAGGATATGGATTACATCGCTCTGGAATACTGTCCTGCTTGCCATATATTTGGAATATATCAGTAGTTACTTGGGAAAATGTCCATATCTCCGTATGGCTTCCAGGTCAGACCCATAATGGGTCGGATTTTACGATGAGTGGCAAATAAACATTAGACTTGCACTCTACAGGGCATCTGGGACCCGTGTGACCAGCGCAATCAACTGTGTAACTCCTTAACCAATCAAACTGAAGAATCATTAATGAGCAGCGCGGAGTCTGAACTCGGAAGTGTAAGTTAGAATAGTGAATTCAGTGTCAAATCAAGTATAGTAAGCAAGTTAAAGAGAGGGAAAGAAAGATAGGATTAAGAGACAGAGGAAAAAGTAAGAATTTTTAACTTTATTTAAATGTCTAACAATGATTAAAAACAGAAGGATTGAGACTCCACACTTGTAAAGTTAATTTTCAGTGCCAGAGAGGATGTTTGGCAGTAATTAAGACTTAGCTTGCTGTTAAAAGGGTACTTAGACTGGGATGGACATGCCCTAACTTTTTGTGGTGAGTTTAGTCTGTATCTATGAGGTAAGTACAGGGGCTTCACGCCTTTCAATACATTTGAATGGTGAGTCAGATGGTGAGATGATGTTTTCACGCAGCTTTTGTAGGAGCCAGGTATCTTGGACAGCAACTTCCAGATTTCCGCATTTAACTGTGCATGTGCGGGCGCCGGAAGATACTGTCCGATTTGCCTCACCGTTATTTTTACAGCAAATTCCGGCCCATTGTGTAATTACTTGAGTATCATCTTATCTTCCCTACCCATCTTATTTTTCTCCCACTTGCCATCACATCACCTCACCACATCGAGCAATGTGGAAAGGATGGTTTCAGCACTAGCGCACCATCAGTGCAGCTTAACAAATCCCCCTTTTATTTTCCATTTTAGCTCTTTGCACAATAAAATGGTTAGGGTAGGAGTAGCAAAGTCAATTTGAATTCAATCTAAAGTCAAAACTCAGCACAATATGTGGTGAATTAACTACCGATTGAGTGTGGAGTTGATACAGTGTAAGTGGAGACCTGGAACCATTCCAAAGCCCTTTACTAGAGTTCTAGTAACAGGCAATGGCATGAATACACTTGGCATATTAATACAAGATCTGAACTCCCCCCTCTAAAACAAATCTATCATTGCCCTGCAACACTGAAGTGGCATGTAGTGAAATAGCATGGACAGAAGTGGAATAATTTTACTTATGTAAATTAAATATGCATTTAACATTCTGGAATCAATTTTATTTATGGTTGTGCTCCCATTTATGTTATTTAAAGAATTTGCAGTTTAAAGAAATAAATTTCAGCACAAGGAATACCCTGATTATCAACTTAAATTTATCCCATGATGGGATACCAAGGAATTCATCCGGAAAATGTGCATCACCAACAAAAATAACATACATTTCTATTGTATCCCTCATGTACCGAGGAGAGTTGAAGTGCTTTGAAAGATAAAGAAAAGGCAGTGGACTCTGAGTCCAAAAGAAAGAAGAGTAGAAAAATGGAGGGCCAGGTTACAGCTAAATCGTATATCTTCTGACATACAACTGTCATTGTGTGGTTTCTGTATCAATTTCTTCAAAGGTAATGGTAGTGAGCATTTTTCTATGAGAGAATAATTCTGTGTGGTAATACATCACCATGTAGTTGACTTGACATTTTGTTGCTCTTGACAACCATGGTCTTTTGCTGTTCCTGAAATTTTTTTAATGTATTTTGAGGCTTCTATGGATAACTGTGAAGAGTGAATCAAATTAACAGTAATTTAAGTTGTTTGTGGTATTGGGTTGCTATTTTATGACTGATCATTTGTTTACTATTTATTGAAGGGAACATCATTTTGCAAGGGGAAGAATAGGCCCTCCAGTACCCTTCCAAAGCCTTGTCCAGGTGGCCATTCTTCTCGTGAGCATCATAGTCAAGTCCTACATATATATATATATATATATATAGAGCTTGTTAACAATTGGGAGCAAAAATTCTGCATGATTTCTTTTCTCCCTCACCAAGTTTGGGAGGCCGATTTTCATGCCGTCTTTTCTGCCACAGCTGACATCAACTACCTATACAAAGACTAGGAATGTCCCAAGTTCAATTTCCTACCAAAGGTAGGGCTAAGTACCACACCATGCAGGACATTTGCTCACTGAGCTATTGAAGCCCCCGGGATGCGGAGGAGGTGATGTAATTTAAAGTTTTTCCCCTTCCTATCATTAATTGACAAATGGATACTTTGTTTATTTCTATCTCTTATGAGTTACAACATTTTGGGAATTTGCTGAAGACTGGAAAGGTACTATTTTGGGTCTTAGAATCATATAAATTTATGGCACAGAAGGAGGCCATTCAGCCCATCGTGTCTGTGCCGGCCGAAAAAGAGCCATCCAGCGTAATCCCACTTTCCAGCTCTTGGTCCGTAGCCTTGTAGGTTACGGCATTTGACTTGCATATCCAAGTACTTTTTAAATGCGATGAGGTTTCTGCCTTTACTGTCTTTTCAGGCAGTGAGTTTCAGACCCCCACCACCCTCTGGGAGAAAAAGATTCTCCTCTAATCCTTCTACCAATTACTTTAAATCTATGGCCCCTGGTTATTGACTTCTGTGCTAAGGGAAAGAGGTCCTTCCTATCCATGCTATCTAGTCTCGTCATAATTTTTACACCTCAATTAAATCTCCCCTCGGCCTCCTCTGTTCCAAAGAAAACAACCCCAATCTATTCAATCTTTCCTCATAGCTAAAATTCTCCAGTCCTGGCAACATCCTCGTAAATCTCCTCTGTACCCTCTCTAGTGCAATCACGTCTTTCTGTAATGTGGAGACCTGTACGCAGCACTCTAGCTGTGGCCTAACTAGTGTTTTATACAGTTCTAGCATAACCTCCCTGCTCTTATATTCTATGCCTCGGCTAATAAAGGAAAGTATTCCATATGCCTTCTTAACCCCCTTATCTACCTGTCCTGCTACCTTCAGGGATCTGTGGACATGCACTCCAAGGTCCCTTACTTCCTCTACACTTCTCAGTATCCTACCATTTATTGTGTACTCCCTTGTCTTGTTTGCCCTCCCCAAGTGCACTACCTCACACTTCTCTGGATTGAATTCCATTTGCCACTTTTCTGCCCACCCAACCAGTCCACTGATATCATCCTGCAGTCTACAGCTTTCCTCCTCACTATCTACCACACGGCCCATTTTTGTATCATCTGCAAACTTCTTAACCATGCCCCTTACATTTAAGTCTAAATCATTGATGTATACCATAAAAAGCAAGGGACCTAGTACTGAGCCCTGCAGAACCCCACTGGAAACAGCCTTCCAGTCACAAGAACACCCGTCGACCATTATCCTTTGCTTCCTGCCACTGAGCCAATTTTGGATCCAACTTGCCACTTTCTCTTGGATCCCATGGGCTTTTACTTTTCTGACCATGTGGGACCTTGTCATAAGCCTTGCTAAAATCCATGTAGACTACATCAAACATGCTACCCTCATCGATCCTCCTTGTTTCCTCCTCATAAAATTCAATCAAGTTAGTCAGACACGACCTTCCCTTAACAAATCCATGCTGACTGTCCTTGATTAATCTGTGCCTTTCTAAATATTGATTTATACTGTCCCTCAGAATTTTTTCCAATAATTTGCCCACAGCCGAGGTTAGGCTGACTGGCCTGTAATTACTCGGTCTATCCCTTTCTCCCTTTTTGAACCACAGTACAACGTTAGCAGTCCTCTAATCCTCCGGCACCACACCTGTAGCCAGGGAGGATTGGAAAATGATGGTCAGAGCCGCTGCTATTTCTTCCCTTGCTTCTCTTAACTGCCTGGGATAAATTTCATTCAGGCCTGGCAATTTATCTACTTTCAAAGATGCAAAGCCCTTAATATTTCCCCTCTCACTATGTTTATCTCATCCAATATTTCACAATCCTCCTCCTTAACTACAATGTCTGCGTCGTCACCCTCTTTTGTGAAGACAGACGCAATGTACTCATCATTAAGAACCATACCTGCGTTTTGTAGAGTCTTGCTTGGCTAGTAGGTTTGTCAGCAAATAACTATCATTGTGCGAGAAGGAATCAGCATCCTTTCCAATCCTAGGTGGTGATTTTAGTTCTGCTGAATGGTAATAAATTCAAATCAGTTTTTTGTAGATCTCCAGGAATCTCGTAGCAATTGACGAAACTGGGTACAATCTTATTCCTGATTTGACCACCGTGATTTTCTTTTTTGCCTTTCCCAGGAAATTTAATGGTTAAGGGATATGGTGTATGTCTCTGCATGGGGTAGGCTTCATGGGCCTGATGGTCTTTCCTTGTCTTTCTTTTCACACATTCATATGTTTTAACACGTGAGGAAATAAATATGTAACTTTTCATGCTCCCCTTCAATAACAGCGCATTTACATGGTGATAAAATCAGAAGCTCCAGAAATCCTTTTGCCAGTCTATGAGATGACCAGTTTAACTTATAAAAATTAGGAGGATTATGACTGCACAGACCAACCCCTATCAATTGTTCAGTAAATCAAAACTATTTACCACTCTAGCCAAAAAATGTTGGGTGTTTTATTGTAGCTTAATGGAAAAGAAAGAGTGCTATAAATCACCAACCTCCAGAAAGTTTTTACGATGCAGCAGAATAACTTTTGATTTAATGAAAGATTCTCCAGAAATTGTAATAAGTGATGACCCCAGATAGTTGTCAATACTCGTCTTTGTGAAACACAAGAATCATTTATGAATTAATAACATAACACGGGTAATGATTTTCAGTTACATTTTCAACCGTAATATTTGAAATATTGAGTTCAGATGTCACTAATTTTAATGTCGGTAGATTTTCAGACGAGACGTTGGTGAAGTGTCTCAAAGATGTTGATTTACATGTTTGCATTTTGGCAATTATCATTGTCTCTAAATTACATGCCTTTGGGTAAATGCAGACTTTATTCAGTTTCTGCAGTGTATATCATAACTTAAAATGGCTGGAATGAACTTTGACTTTATGTGACTGCTACTGATAAACATAAAAAACTATACAGTGAAGGAATTAAGAGTACTCTAAGTTAATTAGTTACATTATCATCTAATTTTTCTAACCTAGTTGAGAAGAAGGACTTTAGAGGGATAAATTATGAGGACAGGTTGCATAAATTTGGCTTGTATTCCCTTAAGCATAGGAGATTGCGGGGTGATCTGATCAAGGTGTTTGAAATGCTAAAAGGATTTGATAGGGTAGATATGGAGAAACTATTTCCTCTGGTGGGGGAATCAAGAATAAGGGGACATAATCTTGAAATTAGAGCAAGGCCATTCAGGCTCAAAATCAGGAAGCATTTTTTCACGCAAAACATGGTCGAAATCTGGAACACTCCCCAAAAGGCTGTGGATGCTATGGCAAATGTAGCTTTCAAGACTGAGCTAGGTAGATTTTTGTTAGGTAAGGGCACCAAGGGATATGGAATAAAGGCAGGTAAATGGAGTCGAGGTGCAGATCAGCCATGATCTAACTGAATGGCGGAGCAGGCTCGAGGGGCTGAATGGCTCACCCCTGCTACTACTGTTGCTAAGAAATCCCTGAAATAAAAGACCGTATTGATAGGTATAATAGGATTGAACTTTACTGCTGTCTATGGAGGATTAGAGTACATAGGGTAGGTTCACGCTACAGAAAAATAATAAGGCATACGCACAAATCACTATAAATCTTCATGTAATTATTAGGTTATTACAATTCAAAGGAGTAATAAACTACAGGATGTTAATTTGAGCAGCTAATGTTAATCCAGTAAAATAAAGTCCTCAATTCTATGCTATAATTTAGTGGCTATTATGCTTTTAGATCTTGATAATACTTGACAACTTAGCCTATTAATATGAGCTTACAGTTAGGCAATTCACATCTGACCATAAGCAATAAGTGCTTCAACAACTTCAAAATAACTAGGAAATACTTCAAAATGCTAGAGTAATTACAATAATAAATGGAACCTTGGTACCATTATAATTACATCTTTATATACCACTCAATTTGTCAAAGTATCCTGTGGAAAGCAGGACTGACACTTGCCTTCAATGGCTTGTCTTTATAAATGAATCTTCTCAGGTAAACTGCTCACAAGAGCTACTAAACTATGTGGTTGTGACAGGCAAAACCAGCAATCACACCCTCAGCTTAAAGCACAAGAAGGCTGCTCAAAAGTGGCATTTGAACTAACACATTTAAACTCAAGTGCTTCAGAAAGGTAGAGATGTGGAATGCAGCTGAAGAGGACAGCCAATTTTTTGGTTAGAAAGGACCCAAATTCATATTTAAAAATTATAATTTTAACGGGACTATTTGAGATGGTGTTCAGTTTTTAAAATAAGACTTCAAGCATTCCGGCACAACTCAGACATTTGGGATCTTGCTGATTTGTACGTTCTGAATATAGCAGTGCTTCGAAAAGACACCCATGCCCCATGGCTTTCTCTTCTGAAGCCCAGCATACCTACAATTCTATAACATTACCATTTTCTTTTAACACAGCATCATGGGCAAACTTGCCATATGGGAAATTGGGAGGTTTCGCGAGAGCCCCCTTGTATGGTTCCATAGCACTATATTATCAGCGGCTCCCTTTTTTTGTGAAAATCCCGCGCCCTTTCAGGGTCTAACCAGTCTACCCCTGCACACAGAGCAAAGGAAATCTGAGCTGCAGTTACTTAAAATCACCTCTTTTTTGAGCTAACAGTTTTCTGTTACTTATGAGGAGGCACTTTGTTCTAACTTTGATTCTGTCAGAAAGATACAGAGCTGCTGGAAATCCATAACTATAGTTTCCACTTACAGGCAGAAACTTGCTCAGTAGGCCATGTGATTTTCTCAGCGTCTTTAAACACTATGGTGGATTGTCATCTCCCCTGCTTGCTGCAGCATTCTGCTTTTAAAGATAACAAGAAGTTTTTCACTGTGAAAATGTTATGTTCCAGACATTGTTCTAATTAAGGAGAACATAGTTTCCACCAGGTCTACTTTTAAAGACAGCTATAAAAGGAACCCACCCGCAAGTGCACAATGTTAGCTATACCCTAATATGCACTACACTAAACTCCTGATGCCAGCTGACATTGTCCAGGGACGCAGTATTTCAGCTGCATCATAACTTCAGCGCTGTTGTTTCTTACCATAAGCTTCTAGCTATCCCCCACCCCGCACCCTCCACTTACCTTGAGACTTATAGCAGCCGTTTCTTTTGTTGCAATACCTTCTCAACTCTGGAATTCCTTAATACTTTTTTTAAAAATTAGTAATTAAAAGCGACCTTATTCCTCCTTGAAAAAATATACCCTAAATTAGGGAATGAGGAGGGAGAGCATAGTTTTCTCAGATCTATAAATTTCAAGGTCTTCTGCATAAATCACATTTATTAATCCAGTTAGGTGACAAATGTTATACTGATTTATATCTCAATATCTTTATTACTTCTGAGACGGACATTTTTCTCTCAGAGCTCAAAACTATGAACTCCATATCACCCTCAGCCGTTCCTTCATCCTATATCCCAAAAGCTCTTTTAAACCCGGAGCTTGATGTTATCTAACTGCCATTATTTGATTTAGCTCATCTTTCCAATCTTTTTCAACCTTGGTGGTTTCTTGCTCTAGAGGTCTTGGCCCTTCATCTAGATTTCTCAATAATAATTTAAAAAATGAAAACCCCACAATGCCATACTGCTTTATATTATAATCAATGTATTGTCATAGTTTCCAAATACCAAAACAATTTCGATTACTTTACAAACTGGTTTGATGCCATAATACAGCCTATTTACTATTTTAATTTTTGAAGTCAAAGAATTAATATAAGAGCAAGGAGCCAAAACAGGGAACATGTATAAGATGGAACGGTCGTACAGTAAGAAAAAGAAGTTTCGGCTATTGTGGATCAACATATGACACCATTTCCCCAGTTCTTGGGTGTAGTCTAAAAAAAAACGAGATGGATTGTATTGTATTGTTACTCTGTAAGGGTCAGTCAGAGCCCATCTGGAACATGATACAGAACAGATAAGTTGATGTTTCAGGTGCGAACCATTTATCAAAATAGTTTTGACAAAGGGTCCACCCTCAAATCGTCAGCTTGCCTGTTCTCTCTACAGATGTTGCCTGATCTACTGAGCATTTCCACAATTCTCTGTTTTTTGTTTGATTTTGAGCATCTGCATTATTTTGCTTTTTGCCCATCTGAAATATTGTGTATAATTGGAATGCCTATTATAAAAAGGTCAAAATCCTGGAACTCCCTTCCTAACAGCACTGTGGGAGAACCGTCACCACACGGACTGCAGTGGTTCAAGAAGGCGGCTCACCACCACCTTCTCAAGGGCAATTAGGGATGGGCAATTAGGGATGGGCAATAAATGCCGGCCTTGCCAGCGACGCCCACATCCCGTGAACGAATAAAAAAAAAATTAATACCCTTGAGAATGCAAAGGTATGAAGGATCTACATTATGAGGAATGGCTAAGAAGTTTGACTTGTTTCCTTTGGCATAGGAGTGACATGGAGGTGACCTAATTGAAGTTATTAATTTTAACAAGGGGATTGATAGATCGTTCGTTCACTGTGACAAAGGAATCAATTAACAGGAGGCGCAAGTTAATAATTAGAAAGTTATAAGTAAGACGGAATGTCAAATGCAATTTTTTTTTACACAAAGCTTAAAAGATTTGTGGAACATGCAACTAGGGAAGGTCATTGAACTGAACTGTATATATGTTCAAGAGGTAACTGGATGTGTTTGTGGAGAGATATGGTGTGAAGGTAGTTAGTTAGGGTTGAGATCAGTCTAAAGGGATGGCTAGTTGGGTGCCATAGTGTTTAAAGACGCTGAGAAAATCACATGGCCTACTGAGCAAGTTTCTGCCTGTAAGTGGAAACTATAGTTATGGTCTTTTCCTGTTCCTAAAATTTTTAAAGTTCTTATTTAAATCATATAGGAGTTGAAATCCCTCGATCCTTCTAGAGTACTCTTGCTGTAACTCAGAGTGCAACGAAAAAGACAGAAAATAGGCCAGGACCTGGATTCACCAACGTAAACCGCATGTTTGAAAAGTTGTTGTTTTATCAATAAAATGATCGAAACTGTCGCAGTCACAGTGAACGAACGATCTGTCAATCCCCTTGTTAAAATTAATAACTTCAATTTGTTCAAACAGGCAATGGTGGAAATACACAGCAGACAGGTTAATGTCTTGGTCATAAAGCCTTCCTATTTTTTCTTGTTGGTGTCTTTGGAATTCTAAATAATTACCAGTTGAAATGTAATGGAGTAACACCACGTATGGTTCAGAAAAATTGACCATCATCACTGTAATGAATTCCACTTGGTTGCCACTTTGCATCAATTAATGCATCTAGATCATTTTGTGATTTTTAAAAAATATATTATTATTCCCGGTTATGCTGGTGATGGATAAATGAGGCAATCCGTTTAAACTCACCCAAGTCATCTGTTTCACTGCATCCGAGCATTTCAAGAACAAATCATCTCATCAGTTAAAACTTGACTGAAACAATCACCACTATCTAAATAAAATCTTTTGAACTGTGCATTAGTGTTTTATTCAGCAGTTTTATTAAATTTATTTTAAATAGTTTTACAGATGTTTGCAGCTTTCACGATTTCCATGACTTGTGTGAAATCTTGAATTGCACTGCAGCTTTATTTGCAACTGAACACTTGTAAATGTCTGGATAGGGATTGAACTGTAATAACTAAACTAGGTTTAGTTCTGCTTTAATTCTTTAGTTCTACTTACACTGCAAGCCTGATTAATGTTGTGACCAGCTTAGTACTATAAATTTGCATGCTGTGAAAATCAGGAAGACGCAATATACTGCACCACAGTAGCTACGACACAATCTTAATTTGATAGCTTTGGTTTCAAATATAGTGTTGTTTCATGTTTTACAGGGAGCCCCCAAACCTATTGCTGTGGAGCCTTGCTCAGGAAACAAAGCTGCAGTTTTGACCGTTTTTATATGTCTACCACGAGGTTCAACTGGTACCCCTCCCCCTGGCCAAACAGGTGAGGCAACTCTTTTAGTTTGTTGTTCCAAATCCATAGAAAGGATTCCTGATTGTTTTCTCAAAATTCACCTATTGAAGGAGTTTACTAGTTTTAGCTAAATTTATCTAAATTTAAGACCTACAAACAGCTGATCTTGTAGTGGGAGGATAAGAACACGCTGTAAAAATAATTATATCTGTTCTTTGTAGCCATCTCAAAAATCTGCTAAAGTTGCTAGCGTGGGAGAAGAAAGGTTTTTCTCAGCACGCAACTGCTCAAGTCTCTCTTTAACGCACCTGGAAACATACATGATGCCTCTTAGAGCCTATCACAAAAGGCTATTCTAACTACTTTGCTGATGTTCATTTAGATGTATCAATAGTACTCATCAGTTAACATGAACCTTTCCTCTGACTTCACTCCTGGATCCTTAAAATAATTGCTGATTTTAATCTGAGTGAAAGATTAGAAAAAGTAGCCTGGATGCAAGCAAAAATAACATTAATTTGTTCAGTTTTTTTTCTTTTACTTTGACAAGTTGCTAGTCAGTTTTTATTGTTGGGAAAGATCCATTACAAACCATGTACTACTAGTCTCTGTTGGTAGTGTTTCATGCAAAAAGTTTTTATAAAGCACTTTGGTAAAGAGGTGTACTTGTTAGAGCTTGCAGGCACCTGGCATTCTCCAAGTGATCAGGAAATAAAAGAGTTGCATTAACTATCTGATTTGAGCAACTTTGCTTATCAAGTACCCTGGAATAAATGGGTAGAAGAGAATGATCCATAAAGTTTAGTTCTGCTTATCACTGATAGCAGCTGTATTCATTTTCAAAACCAATATCTGACCTATGCTGGAATATTAAAGCTAGAAAACTCAACTCCTGCTCCTGCACTCGGTATCGTCTAAAGCCATGCAGTATACTGGATTTAGTGTCAGTGCCCTAATTCATGCTTGTGTTTACCTTCTACAGCTTTAGGCTGTGGAGACTCAGGAAGCAAAGCTGCAGTTTTGGCCATTTTTCTGTGTCTACCAAGAGATTCAACCGACACCCTCCCCCCGTCCCTTTTTTACAAAATTCTGATTGGAGCTAGGGCTGTGTGCTACAGTCTCTTACTCAAATCTGACTCTCATTTGTAACTTTGTGCAGCCAGAGGGAGGGCTGAGATGCTGATTTCCTTTCTGTAGTGATTTGCCAATAGGCCTGTCGATAAAACAAGCTACCCCACTGCCCCCTTGGTGTCTGAGTTTAAAGAGGCCATTTCCTGATGTTCACAAGATGTATGGGGGCCATCCTGGCTTATGGGCCTGGGACGAGACAATTGACTCTCATTGTGTCACTAGTGAATTCCACAGACCGGCCTGTCTGGCTTCAATGTACATAGTCATTGTCTACAGCCTGTGGCCCTTTAAACCCGCACAAACTTGTTTTGCTTTAAAACAAGCTCTTAAGCATAACTCAATCCCAAAATCCTTTCCATGATGCAAAAATGAACAACGATCCAAAAAGTTGACAGTACCCTGGTATAATTACCATCTTCCAATGGTCACCAATATTAATTTTGTGAGACATCTTTCCTCACTAGTTATTTCTGGCTGCACTCTGCTAATCATCTAATATACAAGAAAAAGTGTTTCTGCTCGTTGTCTTTATCACAGATTGTAATAACTGGAGCAAAACAGCTACATGCTTAACATCGTGTTTCCAATTCTTCATTAACTATGGTTGGCAGGAAAATTAATGTCTCAAGGTGTCTGGTTCCTACCATTAGAATTAAGAGCAAAAGGCACTTCGTAGAAGATGTATCACAGATCAAATATCACACATTTCAAATGTCATATTTTATTACTATAACTTGAACATTGTGAAATTTCAACAATGAGGCCATTTTATAACTTGAGATTCCACACAATCAGTAACAATCTAAGATTATTTCACAAGAAGAGAACCTTAGTGTAAGGTTTTAAACCAGCCAGAGCATCAAACCAAAAATAAACTAATTCCCTTGTTGTTATGACATGTTTATGTACTTCAGCACTACAGCAGCCTTTCTTTGCGCAGAAAACATGTCTTAACCTTGTGAGAATTCTAGCACTACATTCAGGGGAGTGAATTACTGACATTGTGATTAGACAAATTATGAGAAATTAAGATCAAACCACTTATAGTTCTGCAGTTTTACGACAGTATGTCCTTCCCAACATTTACCTGACGAAGGAGGAAGCCTCCGAAAGCTTGTAGATTTCAAATAAAAATTGTTGGACTATAACTTGGTGTTGTAAAATTGTTTACACTTCCCAAGAAGGAGATACTTGTGATGCTTGGAGGTGTTCTTTTGGACTTTAAGAATGACCGTTGCCCAATATATGTTTCTAAGTAGGCCTGCCACATAATAATAAGAATGAGCTATGATTTTTCTGCAATATTTCTTCAAATCGTTGTAGAAACAGCTTTATTTAGCAAAGACGCGCACATCATTTGGTTTAGCGATAGACAGTTTGATATTCTGACATCTTAACATCAGACAGTAATTCACACTCTGTTAATACACTCCTGAGTGTGCAATCAATAGCAGGATCGATATAAGGCAATGGAACATTCATCTGCATATAATTTACTGTATTCAATGCAGCATTTAATAAAACGATATAATTAGGATTGACCGTCTTTATAAAGATTACAACCTCAAAAGTTATTTTTATTTTTAAAAAAACTGCTCATTTTTCAACCTCCACGTTCAAATAAGAATTGTCATCATACCATGCCAAATGGGACAGTTTCTTTAAGAAATTTATATCCTGTGTGGTAAGATGTTCTGGCAACAGTTGGGAACGCTTGTTTTACCCCCTATAAAATGAGCGCTAATGCACTGAAAATCAGGCTGCAACCACACACACCCGTTTCATACACAGAATTCACCTGTCGACATTTTGAATTGGGACATCTTTTAGGCATGCAGCCCGCCCGCCTGTCTGAAATCTTTGGGCACCTATTTAAGCATGTTAATTAGGGTCCTCCATTTGTTTATGGACCCAAGTGCCCTTTTCAATACCTCTGGCATCCTATTTGACATTCTTAATCAGTCACAGAAATTCGGGTGGGAACAGCCTAAGTTGGGGGGGCGTCAATTCTAGCGCTATTTAACGGGATCGATCAGCTGCTGTCAAGTAAATCACTGGTTAGTTCAGTTGGACTGTTAGTGTGCTTCTTTTGATTTTTGGGGGGAATTTTGACTGCTGGATCTGATAGTAATCACTTGTGAAAGTAAATTGGTGAGTCAGCAGAGGGTTTTTGTCCAGAGGCTTCTAGCAAACTGCTATTTGGTTTCAGTGGGTCTGGTACCTGGACTGCCATGTGGCTGGAAGAGGAAGGGGAGCAGGCTAGAGTCCAGGCAACTGCAGCTGCAGAGAGAAGCGGCAGAAGGGCAGCTCACAGGAGGCCTTACCCCATACAGGTGTAGAGACCCAAAACTTCATACCTGCAGTTCGCTGAGGAGGCTCAGATTTACCAGGGCAGGCTGTCACAGGGCACAGTCACCTGCTGCAGCATCAACTGCAGCCCAGCACAAGGTCACCTACATCCTTGCCTGCAGCTGTCAAAGTTACTGTGGCCCTGAACTTATATACTTTGTGGTTAGTTCGGAATGCAACAGGTAACATCTGCACCATCAACCAGGTATTCACCAGGTGATGGATGTACTCTTTGCCAAAGCCAGTGACTTCATATCGTGCCCCATGGACACCACAAAGTAGGAAGAAAGAGCTCTGGGCTTTGCAAAATTTGGAAGCTTCCCCCAGGTGCAGGACATCATTGACTGCACATACATAGCCTTGTGTGCTCCAATAGGAGAGCCTGGATTCTACATGAATAGGAAGGGATTCCACTCAATGAACAGGTGTGTGATGACATGCATCATTCAGGTCTGTGCCGGGTTTCCTGATAGCTGCCATGACAATATCATCCTGTGCCAGTCCTCAGTCCCCCATCTCTTTCATCCAGAACATTGGTCAGAGGCTGGCTGACTGGTGACAAAAGCTATCCCCTCTAGGCCTGGCTAATGACACCTCAGGAACTAAGCAAGATGCAGCGATGCAGTACAATCAGTGCCATCCCAGATAGATCTGGAGGTGTCCTGCAATATAGCCCCCAGAGAGTCGCCAGGACCTTCATTGTCTGCTGAATACTGCACAACTTTGCTGTCCAGCGAGGTCAACCCATCAAACCAGTTGCAGAGGAAGATATGGAGGTAAAGCAGCATGCGAGTCAGTAAGACACTGAGGATGATGAAGAAGAGCAAAGCCCACCTATCCTACCAATAGTAAGAGCTCTTCGACAGCAGCTGATTGAGGGGTGCTTTGGCCGAAAACGTTCTATTCTCCTGCGCCAACAATTCCTCCCAACATCAGTCCTATTCCTTCCACTATCCTTAGGACTGTACTCAACCCAAACACAGCATAAAGCTGTCAGACAAATCAGATTGCTTGGTCATCAAATATTTATTGAACAAACTCTGCACAAAAAGAATTTAGAAAAATAATGTAATTCACAGTGATCTTAACAACTTTCATTAACTATTGATCACCCTGCTACAACCACATAGTACCTGTCTTAATTGCTCTTCTACCCACTCTTGTGCTTCTACGAGGTGCTCCTCGAGTGATTTCAGTTTGGGAGGTAGAAGGCTGCTGGTCCTCCATTGAGGGCTCTTGAGAACCTCGAGGAGTCCCGGCTGCAAACTGTGGCATCTCAGCTGTTCTTGGGACATCAGGACTGGCACTGGATGAGAAGGGGGCAGGGGAGCAGGCTGCTGTCCTCCTGAGAGGACAAGATGTGCCACTGCCACTCGCATGGGGCACTGCCTCAACACTCCCACTGATCTGAGCGGGAACAGACTGTATGAGTGCTGTCATATCTTAGAACCCACTATCCATACTTTCCTTCAAACTTAGATGGAGGAAAGGATGGAGCCCAGAGCCTGCATGGCTTCAGTAAGTGCATCCCACAGAGATGCTACCACTGGTGCCAGAGATTTCTGGATTAACTGCAGTCTGCATAAAGGTGACCACATGCTCCATGGTAGACCGCAATGACTCGATGCCCTGCATGTGTGCTACACATAAGATGCAATTAGATTCCTCCACACTGTCCGACATACAGTGAACTGACAGGCACTCCAGTGACAGTTGCTGGTGCACAGTTACTATTCACCTTTTGTAGGCTTGCATACGCAAAGATGCACATAATAGGTTTGTAGGCAAAGATTTTTATCTGTGCTATTATAGGAAAGTGGTACAGGAATTTAAAACTAAATTTTTTTGAAAAGATGCCTTTTGCGCATCCCCGATTTTCATCGCTCCACCATTGGTGGCCGTGCTTTCAGGTACCTAAGCTCTACAGTTCCCTCCCTAAAGATCTCTGCCTCTCTACCTCTCTCTCCTCTTTTAAGTCGCTCCTTAAATCTACCTCTTTGGCCAACCTTTTGGTCACCTTAATATCTCTTTATGTGGTTTGGTGTCAAATTTTGTCTGATAATCACATGTGAAGTGCGTTGGGGAATTTTTTACTATGTTAAAGGCGCTATATAAATGCAAGTTGTTATTGCAACTTGTTTTGGCAAGTGCCAACAGCCGGAAAAAAGTGTTACCGATCTGTTTTCACAAACCTCATTTGATCCTACTTCAAATAGCCCAGTGACCCTGAGATATAGAATCCTGTCTAATGGCACCAACACTCACTGCTAACATTTATAAATATGTCAAGAGAAAAAGATTAGTGAAGACAAATGTAGGTCCCTTACAGTCAGAAATTGGGAATTATAATGAGGAACAAAGAAATGGCAGAACAATTAAACACATCCTTTGTGAAGGCAGAACCAAAGTAGGACACAAATAACCTCCCAGAAATGTTAGGGAACCAAGGGTCTAGTGAGAGGGAAGAACTGAAGGAAACCAGTATCAGTAAAAAAAATAGTGCTAGCGAAATTAATGGGGCTAAAGGCTGACAAATCCCCAGGGCCTGATAATCTACATCCCAGAGTACTAAAGGAAGTGGCCCTGGAAATAGTGGATGCATTGGTGATCATCTTCCAAAATTCTATAGGATCTGGAACGGTTCCTACAGATTGGAGAGTGGCAAATGTAACCCCACTATTTAAAAAAGAAGGGAGAGAAAAAACCGGGAATTACAGACCAGTTAGCCTAACATCAGTAGTGGGGAAAATGCTGGAGTCTATTATAAAAGATGTGATAACAGAACATTTGGAGGGCATTAACGGGATTAGACAAAGTCAGCATGGGTTTATGAAAGGGAAATCACGCTTAACAAATCCACTGGAGTTTTTTGAGGAGGTAACTAGTAGAATAGATAGGGGAGAACTAGTGGATGTGGTGTATTTGGATTTTCAGAAGGCTTTTGATATGGTCCCACATAAGAGGTTAGTGTGCAAAGTTAAAGCACATGGGATTGGGGGGAATATACTGGCATGGATTGAGAATTGGTTGACAGGCAGGAAACAGAGTAGGAATAAACGGGTCTTTTTCCAGGTGGCAGGCAGTGACTAGTGGGGTACCGCAGGGATCAGTGCTTGGGCCCCAGCTATTCACAATATATATTGATGATTTGGATGAGGGAACTGAATGTAACATTTCCAAGTTTGCAGACGACACAAAGCTGGGGTGAAATGTGAGCTGTGAGGAGGATACAAAGAGGCTCCAATGTGATTTAGACAAGTTGGGTGAGTGGGCAAGAACGTGGCAGATGCAGTATAATGTGGAAAATATGAGGTTATCCACTTTGGTTGTAAAAACAGAAAGGCATATTATTATCTGAATGGTGACAGATTGGGAAAAGGGGAGGTGCAACGAGACCTGGGTGTCCTTGTACACCAGTCGCTGAAAGCGAGCATTCAGGTACAGCAAGCAGTTAGGAAGGCGAATGGTATGTTGGCCTTCATTGCAAGAGGATTTGAGTACAGGAGCAGGGATGTCTTACTGCAGTTATACAGGGCCTTAGTGAGACCACATCTGGAATATTGTGTGCAGTTTTGGTCTCCTTATCTGAGGAAGGATGTCCTTGCCATGGAGGGAGTGCAACGAAGGTTTACCAGACTGATTCCTGGGATGGCAGGACTGAGGTATGAGGAGAGATTGGGTCGACTAGGCCTATATTCACTAGAGTTTAGAAGAATGAGAGGTGATCTCATCGAAACATATAAAATTCTAACAGGACTAGACAGACTAGATGCAGGGATGGCTGGGGAGTCCAGTGCCAAGGGTCACAGTCTCAGGATACGGGGTATGCCATTTAGAACCGAGGTGAGGAGAAATTTCTTCACTCAGAGGGTGGTGATCCTGTCGAATTCTCTACCACAGAAGGCATTGGAGGCTAAGTCATTAGATGTATTCAAGAAGGAGATTGATATATTTCTTAATGCTAAAGAGATCAAGGGATATGGGGAAAAAGCAGGAACAGGGTACTGAGTTAGACGATCAACCATGATCATTTTGAATGGCGGAGCAGGCCCGAAGGTCCGAATGGCCTACTCTTGCTCCTGTTTTCTATGTTTCTATTTAAAATGTGTCAGAGGCAAAACAAAAGAGTTAATGCTGCTATTACCTTTGCCTGTATTGGCCAAGAGGACTCCAGAATCATACTTATCATCACAGAGTTCAATACAGCCTATTATTTGAGCCAGTAGCTCCTGATCACCTGAGATTTGTGAACAGAACCACCCTATTGTAGGAGTTCTTGTTTCCTGCTCATCAAATGTGATTTATAGGGGTGAATGCCATTGCTGTGTGCACATTCTTTTTGTATTATTTGTGGATAATTAAATAGAGTTAGAGGTTTCTATATGGTGGCTGCAAATTATAGATTGGCAGATCCACAGAGCCTTACAAATAGCACCTGATTGTTAATGTGTGTTAACATCACCCCAAGTGAGTGTCAACGTAATTGTTCAATTTTACAAATTAAAACTTTACAAAGAATTTAACTGAATTGTTCCCTCAGTTGATTTTTAAAATGATCTCAACAATGAATACTGACAATTAAATGTCAGCAATTGTCTTTGTCGAATTACTTTTGAAGTTGGAGCAACCTGGGATAATGACCATCTCCACTGATATTAATTCAGCTCTTCACACTGTCATGTCTAATACTTCTTCCAAGCCAGTATGCTGATGATATCAGTAGGGACTATTCAAGCAGTATGTCACACTCCAGATGTCACACTTTGTTAGAGATGCAAACTAATCTTAAAATGCTGGATGCTTCTGAGCGGTGAAGGCATCAAAAGAGGTGTCCAAGCCCTGTGCCTGGAACAGATATTAAGCCCTTTGCATATGCAAATATGGGGCCTAGCACCTGTTTGATGCTCTCTTTACAAAATTGGTTCGCCCTGAACCCAGGCTAGCTGCGTTTAGTAAAATGTGGTCTATGTGCGGCCTAGCCAGGGGTCATTCAAGGGACTGTTGCCAGCCGCTGTCAAAAAGGTTAGTTTTGTAAAATATATTCACATCAAATGTTGGAGAGGAGTGCTCCTCTTGGCTCCACAGCAGCTCTGAAGACCATTGCCAGCTTCTGCTTGTTCCCCTCTCTCGATCGCCCCCCTCAAATTTTTATTGTAACCTCTGGTTTGGTAAAGGAAATAGATGTAAATCTCGTTTATAATTTCCCCTGCAACTTAAATATTATTAGAATCATAGTATGGTACAGCACAGAAGGAGGCCATTCAGCCCATCATGCCTGTGCCGGCCCTTTGAAACTGCTATTCAATTAGTATCACTCCCCTGCTCTTTCCGCATAGCCCTGTCATTTTTTTTCCCTTCGAGTATTTATTCAGTTCCCTTTTGAAAATTATTATTGAATTTGCTTCCACCACCCTTTCAGGCAGTGTGTTCCAGACCACAGCAACTTGTTGCGTAAAAATTTTTTCCTCATGTCACTTCTGGCTCTTTTGCCAATCACTTTAAATCTGTGTCCTCTGGTAACTGACCCTTCTGCCACTGGAAACAGTTTCTCCTTATTTACTCTAATAACTGTTCATCTATCAAATCTCCTCTTAACCTTCTCTGTTCGAAGGAGAACAACCCCAGCTCTCCACATAACTGAACTGAAATGCTGGAACCATTCTAGTAAATCTCTTCTGCACCCTCTCCAAGACCTTGACATCCTTCCTAAAGTATGGTGCCCAGAATTGAACACAATATTCCAGCTGAGGCCTAACCAGTGTTTTATAAAGGTTTAGCATAACTTCCTTGCTTTTGTTCTTTATGCCTCTGTTAATAAAGCCCAGGATTCCATATGCTTTTTTAACAGCCTTCTCAACTTGTCCTACCACCTTCAAAGATTTGTGTATGTGCACCCCCAAGTCTCTCTGTTCCTGCACACCCTCTAAAATTGTACCATTTAGTTTATATTGCCTCTCCTCGTTCTTCCTACCAAAATGTATCCCTTCGCACTTCGCTGCATTAAATTTCATCTGCCATATGTCTGTTCATTTCACCAGTCTATGTCCTCCTGAAGTCTGTTACATAGATTTACATAGAAGGTATAGCACAGAAACAGGCCATTCGACCGAACTGGCCTGTGCCGGTGTTTATGCTCCACACGAGCCTCCTGCCTCCCTACTTCAACTAATCCTATCAATGATGTGGAGATGCTGGTGATGGACTGGGGTGGACAAATGTAAGGAATCTTACAACACCAGGTTATAGTCCAACAATTTTATTTTAAAATCACAAGCTTTCGGAGATTATCTCCTTCGTCAGGTGAGTAATGAATGAGAGGTTCTCAAATCGCATATCTTATATTAGGCTGGGACACCATCACACCAATCAAAGGTGTCGTTGGTGTTCAGACAGGTTAGCCACGGAAAACAGTAGGTCCCAGTATGCTGAATACACAATGTGTCAAATTACACAGACAGAGAGAAAGAGACCTGAAAGGCAGAGAGAGAGAGAGAATTTCCAGTTGTATTAAAAACAGAGAACTTTTTTTTCCCTTGCTGGTGGGGTTACGTTTAGCGTGACATGAACCCAAGATCCCGGTTGAGGCCGTTCTCATGGGTGCGGAACTTGGCTACAAATTTTTGCGTTGTCGTGTGTCTCGAAGGCCGCCTTGGAGAACGCTTACCTGAAGATCGGTGGCTGAATGTCCTTGACTGCTAAAGTGTTCCCCGACTGGGAGGGAACCCTCCTGTCTGGCGATTGTTGCGCGGTGTCCGTTCATCCGTTGTCGCAGCGTCTGCATGGTCTCGCCAATGTACCATGCTCCGGGGCATCCTTTCCTGCAACGTATGAGGTAGACAAAGTTGGCCGAGTCACAGGAGTATGAACCATGTACCTGGTGGGTGGTGTCCTCACAACCCTGGACACCACACAACCCTGCCACGGCAACCTCTGCAAGACATGCCAGATCATCGACACAGATACCCCCATCACACGCGAGGACACCACCCACCAGGTACATGGTTCATACTCCTGTGACTCGGCCAACGTTGTCTACCTCATACGTTGCAGGAAAGGATGCCCCGGAGCATGGTACATTGGCGAGACCATGCACACACTGCGACAACGGATGAATGGACACCGCACAACAATCGCCAGACAGGAGGGTTCCCTCCCAGTCGGGGAACACTTCAGCAGTCAAGGACATTCAGCCACCGATCTTTGGGTAAGCGTTCTCCAAGGCGGCCTTCGAGACACACGACAACGCAAAATCGTCGAGCAGAAATTGATAGCCAAGTTCCGCACCCATGAGGACGGTCTCAACCGGGATCTTGGGTTCATGTCACGCTACACGTAACCCCACCAGCAAGGGAAAAAAAAGTTCTCTGTTTTTAATACAACTGGAAATTCTCTCTCTCTCTCTGCCTTTCAGGTCTCTTTCTCTCTGTCTGTGTAATTTGACACATTGTGTATTCAGCATACTGGGACCTACTGTTTTCCGTGGCTAACCTGTCTGAACACCAACGACACCTTTGATTGGTGTGATGGTGTCCCAGCCTAATATAAGATATGCGATTTGAGAACCTCTCATTCACTACTCACCTGACGAAGGAGATAATCTCCGAAAGCTTGTGATTTTAAAATAAAATTGTTGGACTATAACCTGGTGTTGTAAGATTCCTTACATTAATCCTATCAACATATTGTTCTATTCCTTTCTCATGTGTTGATCTAGCTTCCCCTTAAATGCATCTATGCTATCCTCCACATTGTTTACTGCATTTCCGAGTTTCATGTCATCTGCAAACTTTGAAATTATACCCTGTATATCCAAGTCCAGGTCATTAATGTATATCAAAAAGAGCAGTGGTCCTAATACCAACCTTTGAGGAACACCACTGTATACAGCCATTCACCAGTACTCTCTGCTTTCTGTCTTGCCATGACCAAAGCCATGGGAGATTTATTGGCATACATAAGTTTTCAAACATGCCTTGCGCATTCCAGATGCCATGTATGCTAAGTTCTATGCCATATGTTCTTAAATAAGCCAAGTCATTTCCTGCTGTTTTCCGATAAACTGCCCCAACAGGCAATACCCTATAATTGACTGCAGGCTGTGCCTAAGTAATTATCTTGTCGTTGGCCTCAGGATGTTCATATTTACAGCAATATGACCTTGTAGCCTTAAAGGAACTGGTCTAGTTACACACATCCCGTTAGCAGTAGATATTTAAGGAGGAGCTAGATAGATTTCTAGACACAAAAGGCATCAAGGAGTATGGGGAGAGAGCGGGAATATGGTATTGAGATAGAGGAAAAGCCATGATCATGTTGAATGGCAGAGCAGGCTCAAAGGGCCGAATGGCCTACTCCTGCTCCTATTTTCTATTTTTCTATGTAGAACAATATACTGAGCATTATATACAATAGTGCTCCTGTCTAGAACAAACAACATATCCTCCGATTTGCTGTGAGCAACGGTACAGGAGATTGATAGTTTCTGTGTATGTATATGCATATATTACATACACATGTATGTATATCAAAGATGGAAAAGAGGATTTTTAAAACATTTAGTCATGGTGACTCTCGCTCTTTAATATCAAAAGCAAAGATTTCTACAAAATTTTAATTTAGGAGTAGCACCTAATTGTGGACAGCCAAAAAATGCAGCTAATTGTGCTTTTCCCAACGCACCAGCTTAGAAAATTTGGTTAATGCTTGGGCGATAGATCTCAGCCAACTCCACAGCAGCAGTGATGTTTGGTGATGATGTTAATGTCGCCGTACTTGGCTGCTTGACCTATGCAAGCTAATTCTGCAGCTGTGCAACTGTATCTGGTGTCAGTACATAAAATGCTATGAGCATAGAAACTAAGTAATAAATCACCACCCGCTGTTAATCTTTTCCAAAAGGTCTCCTGTTACTCTCTATTGTAGGTCAGTTTTCACACTGACAGATTTTACAACACAAAACATATCAAGTAATTTCCAAGTATCCACTTATCTACATTTAGCAAATATTCACTTATCAATAGCAAGATGGCTAATGCAACAGAACTCTCACTTCAAAAAAAAAGTCAAATCTGTTTTCAACATGCTATACAGTTTGCCAGCAAGAGTTGATCTTGAAATTCAACTCCCAATTTTAAAAATGCATTGAGACGTATATTACTGTCGGTGTGACTGTAAGCAGTCCGAATGATTTCATGAGTAGGGCTGATACATGCTTCTAAAATTGAGCATTTTGTATTGATCAATGTTTAAACATTCTGTGTTGATTACTACCTTTCCACAATTATTTCATTTTAAATTTTATGAAATAATTTTCGAGCAATTAGGTGTTAATGTTACTTCAATTATGAGGCGTTTGACATTACCAATTTTGTAATTATTTTAAGATATGTAGATAAATATATCATATTATTGATGGGTGTTCATATTTGAATTTAGAATTATTTTTATTCTTTTAAGGCTCCCTCGGCTGAGGAGACTAATGAGCAACTGTGGTTATATTACATCTGAAACAGAGCAAATAGTTCTTCATCACATACGGAGGTGATGATGTTTCTCTCCCCCGCCCCCTCCCTGGGAATTACGAGTCTTGCCGTCAGGGTCATTTTGAATATTTATGGTTGAAGGTAGTGAAGAAACTTTTGAATGAGAGCTGCTTATAGCTAGGTTATTTTTTCTCTTATCCTTCCCCCTCTCCTTCTTGGATTTGCTGGAAGAGAACAGATTTCTTAGTTGAAGAGGACAGTATCTTACAAGTTAAAATCTTTCATCAGTGGCAGAATCTACATCAGTCTTTTACCCGAGAGCACCAAGACAAACCACAGTCTGACCTTCAAAGCCGCCTTTTTTTTTAAGAATGTTGACAAAAGATAGTCAACTAAATTATGGTACGAAGTATAGAAGAGAAAAAAAAAATCAATGTTGAACTAAAAATATTGAATGTCACCTTTTCATAATTGTTTGTGCTCTCACCCATGTCGTGCAATGTAAGTGAATTCTGGGGTTTTTGGGAAATGGTGTAAATTGAAAAAGGAGGTAAACTTGACCTTCATAAAGCAAATGGCTAGCTATATTTGAAAAAGAAACCAATAATAAATCGGTGTAAGAGAGAACAAAGTGATTTCTTCTAGACTATTTGCCAGAGCAGCAGATAACAGGTCAATATAACTTTTTAAAAAAAAACTATAGTTACTTTACAGAAATGAAAATGGGGTGAAAGGGGGAGCCATTCAGCAAAAGATTGAGAACATTTTGTTGTTGAGAATTGAAGCAGAAGACAACGGAACTCTGAATGATTGTGGGACTGGCATAATTTTTGAGATGCTCCTCTATCAAAAGTTGTATGAATTTCTCTACCCCGTTGAAGAAATTATTATCCCATGAGAATGTGCAAAGACATTGTAATTGAGAGGAAATTTAAAAAATTTGTTCTTACCATGGGTAAGTTTTGATTTTTAACGTTCCTGGTGCAGAGCTGCGTGTACCTGAATTCTCTGCATGTGTACCAGGAGCAGTAAAGATGAAAATTTACCTGCCAGTAATGAATGAAAGCAAGCATAGCTCACAGAAACGGTTTCAAGATCCTTGCTTCTTTAAGAATACATCTCATTATGTGACTTTCCCCACACATTGCTTTAAAGGATGGACCCTTTTGTTAGCTATTATAGTTAGAATCATAGAATGGTTACAGCACAGAAGGAGGCCATTCGGTCCATTGAGCCCATGCCGGCTCTTTTTAAGAGCAATCCAGTTAGTCCCAATCCCCTGCTCTTTCCCCGTAGCCCTGCACATTTTTTCTCTTCGAGTATTTATCCAATTCCTTTTTGAAAGCCACTTTTGAATCGGCTTCCACCAACCTTTCAGGCAGCACTTTCCAGATCATAAGTACTTGCTGCGTAAAAAAAGTTTTTCCTCATGTCGCCTTTGGTTCTTTTGCCAATCGCCTTAAATCTGTGTCCTCTGGTTCTCGACCCTTCCGCCAATGGGAACAGTTTCTCTTTATTTACTTTATCTAAACCCTTCATGATTTTGAACACTTCTATCAAATCTCCTCTTAACCTTCTCTGCTCTAAGGAGAGCAACCCCAGCTCCTCCAGTCTATCCACATAACTGAAGTCCCTCATCCCGAGAACCATTCTAGAAATCTTTTCTGCACCCTCTCTAAGGCCTTCACATCGTTAAACTATAACTGGTGCCTGTTACTCAACCATTGCTTTTAGCATATGAATTATGGCAAAGATTCCAAAGAACTTTTTTTTTAAAGATTTCTCTCAACCCAGTTGGCCCTGCCCCTCTGATAACACTCCTGTGAAGCACCATGGGACCTTTTAGCATGTTAAAGGCGCTATATAAATGCAAGTTGTTGTTGTTGCTCCTTCTAACATTTGGGGACGAGTACTCAAATTGGAAGAACTGCCCACAGCTAGTCAAGCAACAGCCTGATTGTCGTACTCTCAGAATCATATCTATCAATCAACATCCCAGAGTTCTCCAGCACCATCGCTGGGTTTTCCCACAGGTAAGATGGACCCACCAGATATGGGGGCACAATCTAAGTGTAAAGTCAGGTGAGCATGGCCCTGGGATTCCTCAGCATTGAATGTGGACCCTATTGAAGTCACATAGCTTCAGATAAAACAAATCAAAGAAACTGTGCACTGATCACCACCTACTGCCCCTCTTCAACTAATGAATCAGTAATGCTCCATGGTGAATGCCACATGAAGGAAGCTGAGAAAATCAAGGGCGTACATTGATCTCTCGGTGTAGGACTTTTGCGTAGCTTGTTGGTACCACCACTGATTGAGCTGGATGTGTCATGAAGGACATGGATGCCTGCTGGGTCTGCGTCAGATAGCGAGGAGACCAACAGGAGGGTGTAACCTACTTGTCCTTGCTCTCACCGATCTACTTGTCACAGACACACTTGGCCATAATAGCATTGGAAGGAGGGACCACTGCACAGTCCTTGTGAAAACAAAGTCTCACCTCCATAGTGAGGACATGCTCCATGCTGTAGAACTGAAACAAACTGAAGACAGATCTTGCAGCCTAAAACTGGGAACCTGTGAGGTGTTGTGGACCACCACCATCAGCAGCAGCAGAATTGTACACCACCGCAATCTATAACATCAGACCCAGGCATATTCCTCACTATTCTCTTGCCATCAAGCTAGGAGACAAACTGTTGTTTAATGGGGAGTGTAGAAGAGCATGCCAGGAGCAGTGCTATGCATACCTTAGCATGAGATATCAACCCAGTGAAGTTACAACACAGGGCGACCTGCATGCTAAACACCAAAAGCAACATGTTATAGACAGCTAAGCAGTTCCATAATCAATGGGTCAGAGCCGAGCTCTGTAGCTCTACCGCAAGCAGTCGAGAATGATGCTAGACAACTAGGCAACTAATAGGAGGAGGAGGCACCGTGAACATGCTATTCTAACCATATTGGAGCCCAGCACGTGAGTACTAGAGACAAAGCTGACATGTTTCCAAACATATTCAGCCAGAAGAGCCAAGTGGATGAGCCTACTTAGCCTCGCCATGAGATCCCCACCATCATAAATGCCAGTGTCTACCCAATTCGGTTCACTCCATTTGTCATTAAGTTTCAATGGTAGCTTCCCTGTATTGAGTGCAACAGGTTTGGAATGACATTGTAACACGTGATATCATCATTTCCAATATTTGTGCTACAGTACTCCTTGAGGATCATGTTTGGGTCAGGTTGGCAAAAAGTGACAAACTTCTAAATTGGGGTGCAGTGTGCAAATATTTTTCTTTTGTAAAAACTGAGTGTGCAAATTTTTGTTAAGGGCACTCAGAAAACCTTATATGTGGGGAACATTGTATCATAGTAATTTACAACATTTCCTTCCAGAATCTAGGGTGCATGCCATGAGAAACCAGAAACTTATCTACTTTGAGTTCTGCTCATTTTTTTCAGAAAAAAATCCTTTTCCACAATTATGTCTTATCACTGGAGAGGATAGAAGTCAGGGGGGTAAGCTTTGGATTGCCCTTGCAAAGGGCAAGCACAGACATGATGGACAAAATGACCTCCTCTACTGTAAACTTCTATGATTCTAAGCTTTTAAAAATTTATAACAAATGCCAACACAACAGCTTATTGATGTAACCCTCAAATACAATTTTAGGCTAATTCCATTTCAAGACTGAACTGCATCTTTGGTTGCACTCCTGCTGAGGCTAAACTCTACACTCTTCTGGCGTTTCACACTCCACTGGTCTCCTACTGCTCGTGACTAATGTCTAAAGTTTTAAAAGATGAACTGAGAAAACACTTGGTAAGACATATGAATTGGTAAACTGATCTGTATCACAGACAGCAATGAACATACAGACCAACAATTATGATTGAACTCACTTAGTTCAATCAGTACAACTTGTCTTTGTGCACTAATACAAAATAGTGAACGTCCAATGCTTTACATGTCGGTGAGTTATCCTGCTTGACTTAAACAAAATAACTTCTAACTACAGTCTTGCACTCTAACCTCGCAGGTTTTGCTGGACTAGACTGCCCTCACAACTTTTTAAAAAACTTGATTGATTGACTATGTCTCGTTTTTTTTATCTCCTGTGTTCACAACCCAAGAGGAGGGCCTGTGCCAGACATGCCCTGCCGAAAGTCCGGAACCAAGGACTTCCCAACACAATGGATATGAGGTGTTTAGTGATTACCAAGACAGGCTAATGAATTGCTTATTATTTACTGCCTTTGGAGAAAATTAGCGTATTAACCACCTTTCGTCTGTGCCTTTTGTAAAATAAAACTTGTGTGAATAAATTTTGCTTTAAAACAGAACCATTTCATGCAACTCTTTTTTCCTGAACTCCTTTCTGTGGGAAAATGGTCAAAAAAATGCCCAAGTATAACACCCACATGTTCAAGGTCAGATGATAACGTCTGCTGCTAGAGGCAGCTAAGGCCTAGAAAAGTCTACCTTAAGAAGAGAGCTGACCAGGCTAGAACAAATCTTGACTGATTTAGTGATAGAACTGACCAAAAGCTAGTGTTACTTAGTCCACTAACCAGGACCAGTGGCATCGTTTATTATTTTTCTTATTTATTAAAAGGGACTGACGTTAAGTTGAAGTGAGGTGACATTTGCTATAATTGTTATTCTGTGCATTCATTTAATGACTGCAAAATAAAGCAGCTTATCAATTCATATCTGACCTCATCTCATTTAAGTGTTAATCAGTCCGCCTTTCAGAAGATTGGAGAAATGCCCATGTGGATTACCATATCCAGTCAACAAGGCAACAGGGTCTCATTGTTACGTCCCCTGGGTCACACTATCGTATATCTAGATATTGAGTAACAAAAGTAAACTTCTGATTGTGAGGGAAGTGGGTTCACTAACGGGATGCTAACCCGAGAGAAAACTAGGATGGAACTGAAATTTGTAACAGCCTTGCTGAGGCCAACCTCCACACTTTCCTGGCTTTCCGCACTCCCCTGGTTTCTCGCTGCTCAAGAGATGTGTAGTATTTATTTAATGCTCACATTTTTAGTAAAGTTTCTTACCATAAATGTGGAATTTATCAAATCCATATGAAATTGCATTTTAACATCTTCCAAAATTTAGAATCCATTTGTTACTGATAGCACATTTAGTATTCAAAACCGACTTAAGGCAATTCTTGGAACAAAATGCCACTTGTATTTGCTTATTTGCTAGTGAAAAGCCACATGGGCCTATTGCTTTGGGTAAATGCACTGTTGACTTTTCAGAAATTAAATTGGTTTAGGCAGTTAGGTAATTTTCAACACTTTTTCACCAATGTTTCTGTGGTGCTACTGAGAATTAGAGCTTCGACATGCTGAAGAAGACAATGACCGTGAACCAGCTTGTGATGCATTAAGCATGAGCTGTAGTATTTTGTTAGACACTTGCTGTTGTATGTCCCTTAGCCAGATTGAACTGATAGGACTATGCCGCCATCGTTATTTTATTCTTTGAAACCTGAAAACTAAGTGTCAGAGAAAGACTTGTGGCAAAGGGCCATGAAAATATTTGCACCATTCTTGCTACAAACCGTTCCAATGCAGAAGATGAGGAGAAATGGCTACAGACTCACCAATGCTATTCAGTGATAAAGCATGGTGACACCAAGCACGTCGTCATCATCTAGGGGCTCATTCATAAGAGGACGTTGCAGCTACCAGCTTCTTCCAACCGTTATGGCTCAGGGCCCTCACTTGTGCCTCATTGGTAGCAAGGCCTATATTGTTAAGGAGCATTTTTATGTTGTCAACCCCGCCTTTTTCTGGGTCTGCCTCACGGCCTCTTCCAAATTGATGGTGACTGCTCTAGTATTGGCCCAGAAACAATGTGGCACCTTTATGAAGTGAACTAGCTGTCAGAAAAATTGATATTGATCTGGCTCCTAGCTCAAAGCTATTTCATTCTTTTGTCACAATAATTATGAATAAAACAAATGTACTATGATACCTATTCTATATTTTATACACACTTTGAGAGAATTCCCTACATATGTTTTGAAATCTCATACGGTGCTCAGAAAGTTATCGATCCCTCAGGAATGGGGAGGTGCTGATCTTCAAAACTTTATATTTATTCCATATAGCTGGCAGCTCGGCACACACAGTGCAATCTCCTTTTTATGGGGAGGTAGGCTGTAGTTGTAAGATAGGGCTGTGACTTAGCCATCCATTTGGAAGCTAGTGGTCTAGGGATTGTGGAGGTAAATGATCCCGTTGCCATATCTTAAAAGTGTGGCGAGCCGCACAACCTAAATATAATGTTCTCATGCAGATTTTATGTCTCACTCATCAATTTAACTCTGACCTAATGTGGTTGAATATATATCTTGCACTAGCAAATTCAGAATGGTGTGAACTGCATCGTTTATCAAACTTATTTAGTAGTAGAGTTATAATATCTTTTCTGCACTTATGGAAGTTTATACTTCCGCAGTCAGATGTTTTGCAGCATTTCGGATATATTAGTTATGAAACAAACCCTCAAAAAACCAGTAGATCACTGACAGCATTCAAAACAATGTCCTTGGATTTTCAAGTAAACTCAGTGGTGGAACTGTTACTGGATTGTATGTAAAGGAATCAACATGAGAAAAGGATGACCCTTAGAGGCTCAGTTAAAGAGGTAGATTGGCTTAATGTTCATAATTTATGGGCCAGGGTTTAACAGTCTATAGTGTACGTAGGGAGATCAAAATTTCTTAACTAAACATACCATATCCCAGCAGGACTATTTTCCCAGAAGTGTGCCCCTTGCACTGAAGGGTTGTGGGTTCAAGAGCATGCAAGTCTATTTGATGTGGAATTGGCTGGCCCTTTTAGGAAATAATGTGAAAAGATGTAAGCTCAATTATTCATAACCCTGCTGGGTATATTAGTGAATTGTTTATTTGCTGCTGTTCAGCAATGTATTTCTGTTGATGAAAAGTCGTACACATTCTATGTCAGAAGTTTTTGAATGGAAGTGGAGTGTGTAGACCAAGAGAGTAAATCATCTACGGTTGCCTACTCTGTTGATCATACATTTCCCAAAGTATTTCATATCCCATGAATTGCTTCGTAGGCAAACACAATAGCTATTTTGCACACAGCAAGGTCCCATAACCAGCAATGAAACGGATCCCATATAATCTATTGTTGGTGAAATTAATGAGAGAAAAATGTTACTCAGGACACCAGGGAAACATTGTGCTCTTCTGTGAATAGTGAAATTTTCAACATCCACCTGAACAAGAGTGGACAGGGCATTTGTTTAATGTTTCATTTAAAGAATGGCAACTCTGGCAATGCAGCAGTCCCTCAGTATTGCACTGATTATGTCCTGGAGTGGGCTTGAACCCATGGGTTCCTGAATCAGAGATGACAGCACTACCAATTGAGCCAAACTGATTCTTACATAATTGTGTCATAATTATAGGTTCCTATTATTTAAAACTGTGAAGATTTATACACTTGCTTGTACTGTATGGCACATTGTGTGTATATGCTGCAAAAGAAAACATAAGTAAAGCTTCAGTTAGAAAGAAACAAAGAACTTACATTTATATGAACCAAAAACAGAAAAGGCTGGAAACACAGTATGTCAGTCAGCATCTCTAAACAGAATAAACAATCGCTGGTCCAGGCTTCTACCCTTCTTCAGAACACTTGCAGTTATTTGATGGAAGATGGTGCTGCTGTTTTGAATCTTATGGTTTATTCTAAATATTTTCAGAACTTGAGTCTTCCATTACTCATTCCATATTGCATAACTCCTGATCTCAAAAAAGCATGTTGCTGCTTCTGCTCAGGTTCAACCGAATGCAAGCCTTGTAATATTTATTTATATTTTCTTTGATATTTTTGTATTGCTCTTTTGTATTCCCAGAGGTCTCATATTCACTATTATTATATTTTAACTGGTGTTGCAGTCACCATTTGCACACTTTTGCGACTACTTGGGGAGTTTTTCATAGACACCGTAGGCATTTTTGAATTTTATTAAACAGCCTGCAGTTTTACCAATGATTCAAACTGAGATTTTAAACAACATGTAGACCTAGGATAACTACTGCACTTGCCATTATGGTCAGTTTTCAAAGCAGCAGAGTAAAGTTACTAATACTAGAAACTGCATGAGCCCCACCTGAGTCAGAGGCCAGTTCTTCACCATTATGACTTCTATTTTAAAGGTTATTATGTGGCACAGGAAGTTCTCATTGCATGCAACTCCGTTACTGTAAAAAAAATCACCAATTGAACTGTTTTTTTCCTTTACATTTCTTGTGTGACTCTGTTATGTATGTTCAATTAAAATAAACCAGTACAAATATTGTGGGCGGAGCCTGATCCGGGCAAATTGAGTCTTAAACCCGCATAAAAGATTGCAGAAAACATGAACGTAAGTGGTTTTGAACATAACTCACTTCCGTTTAAAATTCCCCAATCTTTTGCGCTGGTTTGGCTGATTTCGCCCGGATTGTGCTGCTATTACTGGCGTAAATGAGCGGAAGCTCTTTCTCTCCCTCCCCCCACCCCAAACTTCAGACTGACTATGTTCACACACACACACACTCTTAACGTGCTTGTGCCACCTTACTGTATGCATTTTTTTCACTCAGGCATTTAAGCATTTACAAATTAATTCCTACATAAAAATGGCATGAATAGGAATGGAGCACAAGTGCATTAGCCGTTTATATGTAAATTCTGACAATCCAAAATTCAACCCTTATGTGAGTGCAAGATTGGATTTGTCCATGATATTGGCCCCGCTCCCCTGGGTGAATAGCTTGCTGACACTCACTCTGTAGGCTCAAACATGATGTATGGCTACTTAGATGAGGTTCTGGTGAGAAAAAATTGCCAGAGAAATCTGTTAAAAATTCTGTCCACAAACCTTACTTCCTGATTTTTGATCATTTTTTTCTGTTTGCATTCACCGTTATAAATTGCCATGACAACATTTCCTATTCAATTTGCTATGTCAACTTTCGTGATTTTCAGACCACTAGGTGGCTCTGTGGAACAATGTTTCAAAAGTCTCTCCCAACTTCTTCATCTTGAACATAAAAAAAGTTATATTCATCAACTCAGAATTTAACTAGTGAGGAAAATAAAAAGACACCAGCAGTTCACACTAGACCCTTTTTTTAAAAAATGAAGCATTTTCTCCTTTCTGTTGCTCACCTATTTTCTGTGTGTTTTCATATGCTAATTACACCATATGAACACATTATTCTGCTAAGAATAGAGCTCAAGTGGATTTAATACAAATTATAGCTAAATGCTGCAATTTTTTATGAAGCATTGAAACCTCTCGTCAGTGACTCTAGTAATGCCATATAATTAAAGCAATTACTTATCAAAAAGCTTTCTGCTCTTCTGTCTTGTATCTGACAGTGATTTCTGCTCTGTTACATTCTGTTTGAAACTGAAACTATTAAATTTAGTTAAATGTAAGTGCGAGCTGGCAGTTATATGTGAACATGAACTACAAACATAGTGTGGTTTCCACTTATTGTTTAACTCCTGCACGTGCTATTAGAAAGTTTTGACGTACTGTGAAGTTCATAAGGTTTTTCTTTGTTTTGATTCTGTTCTTTAAATAGATGCATAAGTGCCACCATTTATTTGTGGATGCTTATGGATGTGACTTCTATTCTACTTCAAGTCAGCTTGTCATGTATAAGTACCAACAATTGATTGATCTCATGGTAAGGGGGGGGGGGGTTGGGGAAGGGGGAAGGTGGGGCCACTTTGGGGTCATGGGGGAGGTAATTGAGAACCAAGTCAACCCTCTGAGCCAAACACAGTAGTGCAGGCCAGGCAGGTCCACAGTAAACTCCAGAGCACTGGCAATGACTGACCAGCCAACTGGCTCACTAATGGAAACTGCTGGGGGAGACTTGTTCTGGGGTTTGGGATTCTTCCCACTCAGCTCCAATAAATCCTGCAAGCTAATGCTCTGATAGTGAAGGTGATCCTAGCTCGACAACTGGCAGGAAGTTTGCCAGTGATCGGCGCCGGTTGGCTGCACAGTTTTAGCTGGTTATACTCTGGCCCATACCCCTTACACATACTTGGGGGTCCCCAAGTCTTGGCTCTGTCAACTTGCACCTAAACTCTCTTGATTTAGGTAAGTGTAAATGGGAGGAGAGTGTGCAGTCCATAGCAGGTAAACAGAAATTCTATCTGTGTGGATTTCTCAGTAGCTGATTTGAAGACTCATAAATGTGCTGATGAGTTTCCGTATGTGCCAAGTACCCAGCTGACCAAAAAACTACAGCGCTACATAGTGCACAACCTTAGCATATTCCTGCCAGTGAGGTTTTATGAACAACAGGAATAAGATAATTACCACACCATTTAAGAAATTAGCAAACTGTTTGTTTATTTTTAAAGAGTAGAGACGCAGGTCATAGTTTAGAGCCAAAAATAGCAAGATTTGCTGCAAAAGGTGCTTGGCTGTCTTGAAACTGCTGCTGTGGTTTAAAGGTTGTTGGAAACTTGACTTCTACTTCACAATATTGAGATGTGAAAAATGGCTCAAGACTGAATAACAAATCAGTAACGCTTTTGGAGTTCAGTATAATGTTAAAGGGACATCATATTCCTGAAAATATTCTGGCAAGCCTTTATTTTGTTTACAGTCATGATGTAGTAGCATAAATTGCATCACGTCGATCGATATGTCATTGTGGTGAAAATGATGCACGTTTTTCCAGATCTTCTCATAAAAGCTGGTTTGCTAAACACATTTTCATAAAGCTAACAGCCCGTTAAAAAAACACACAAGCAAAATCTACTTGGCTAAGACTTTTCCTCTGTTTTCTGTCACACATGTAAAATCATTCATGACTTATTCATGAGACCCAATACGTCTCCAGTCTGTATCCTCGATCTAGCTTTATAGTTATCAACAACGCTATCTTGTTGTCAGATATGCCAACATTTTCTGGCCAGGAAATGGATGCTCCAGTAAGCTGCTTCGGTGGATGTCAGCATACATTTATCCCACCTGCTAATACATGATTTAACTGCAAGTTAGTCAAAACAAGGAATCAGAATTGTCAGCCTGTTTAAAATCATTAACATACATAGTGGTTTATGTATTTTATATTAACTAATTAAATTCTGTGATACAGCAATCAGCAAGAGGCTATGTCATAATATCATGTCAAACAGAGATACATCAAAGCAGATTTAATACTCAATAGAAATCTAACTGTTCAAATGGGGGACAATAGATGAGAGCCCAAGGTGCATGAATTTCCTTTTCACCAGTAAGAGGACCACAATAACATCAATTCCTGAGAAGAAACACGGGCTCATTATCCACTCTTGCTGAAAGAAAAATAAAGTCGTACCAAAAATGATTTGTGGTGCAAGTGGATAATTCTCTTGGTGCAGCATTGTGGATAAACTGCTGGCCAGCAGTGATATCACAAGTGTGGAAATGTATACCACATAATTTCACGTTTAAGGCACTATTTGCGCCCTACTGTTGTCTTATAACAAATTTAGGGATCTCAAATGTGCTTACCAATCATTGGATCATGTGTGATGACATTCAATGAGCCTCATTGTTCATTTGCCACCTGAAAATGCAGAGTAGGTTTTGAAATTTTAGGAGTGAGATTCATGACAAGCAAATGACACAAATTATAATCCTGTCTAAATGTGTGGAGCTATGTTTTTTTTATATAGTGGACAAACATCACAATAGACTGCAGGTTTAAACCCTAATGAGTGACACTTTTCATGTAATGTCATCTAAGGGTGGAGGGGATACTAAATGTATTTGTAAACTGGCTGCAGGCCTAGAAATAAATTAGATCATGATTTTAAAGGCATTGATAGTTCCTTAAAACAATGCAAGTAGTGGGTTTGATGTACTGTATTTTGATAATATGGATATTTGTAGTGTGGTATGACTTGAATAGAATGTATTTCACCCTTGCCCTGTACCTTTTTAATTATGTTTCTCCAATTTCTTCCATGATTTAATCCACTAATTCAGCCCTTAGCTCAGTTCCAATTCCTTAGAGTTCCCTACCACTATGGTCATCTTTCCATTTTTTATTTCACCCACTACAATGTCCTGCTCCCTGAGAATAATTTAAATTATGTGAGTAAACTACCACCTAAAGTGCATGCATAAGAATTATATTGTATTGTGAGAATACACATTCCTTTCATCTTGGGAAATGTGTTTGAATCTAATCCAGTCTAGTGGGATGTGAGTGTCCTGTATCTGATAGCTATACGGATCTTAAATTAAATGAATTTAAGTTTCCATTAATGAGTTGGATTCAAAAACTTAGTGTAAATTGGTCAAATTTACAGGTGGTACCAAAATAGATGGGGCAGTGTGACTAATCTGTTAAAGCTTCAGTCCCTTGCACAGAGTCTAGAGGATGTTTTGTTTCAAAGTATATTAAGAAGTTACAATATAGATAGTAAAGATGTTAAAACACAGGAGTACAATTATAACATACTAAATAAGACATTGGGATACAACCTGGCAAAGCTTAACACCAACAAGGTTCCGGAGCGTTGACCCTTGAAGGTCCTTATGATAACATTGGAGCAGTCCAGTCTTGCTCCAAGAACGTTCTAATATATATGATTTAAGTCTCGACTTATATAAGTTAGAATCACCCATTAGTTATTTCAGGACCTTGAGCCCTCCCTCCTCTTTGGGCCTGCACATCAATCATTCATTTCGTCACATTCCACAAGAAGCAGAAATAGACAACTAATGGTTTCCCATGCCATGATCCTATAAACATGAGATAGTAATGGAGACAGGGTGTCTCATCACTTAGTGCAACCTCGATGCGTCCATCATAAGATTTAAGCAATCTTTAGCTGAGGGTTGACAATATTCACTGGAAAGCCTGTAAACTGCTTTTCTTACAGGCACCTTGGGAATTACAAAATCAGCAATTGGATACAATGAATTGGGAGGGGAATGCATGATCATTTTGGATAGATGAGTTAAGATGTGTCAAATGCCAATACCTCACCTGTATCTATCTTGTGAGCATCTTTCACCTAGTTCTTGGTATTTTCATAACTTCCCACTTTTCTCTTGGAGAATAGTGTGAAGTAGTGGAACAATTCGCAAGTTGATTAACAGTCAGACAGACCGCAACGTGAATGCTCCTTCAATGGTCGTAACCATATTGATACCAGTCGACAGGGTGGTTAGTCCTCTACTATAAGGCGGGAGGGTTTTATGGGCTCCCACAATCGAATATGATGATGGTGGCGGGAGTCACCCACTGGACTTGAGTAGCCTGCTGGATGTTAACCCAGAATACAGAGCTGGAGCTCCAGTCTCCATTCACTGGGACTGTCTGGAGCAGGGTTCGAACCCTGTATCTTCTGACATAGTTTTTAATAGATATAATATAAAGCTGTCCATAATTTGGTGCAATTTGGCATGATGTAGAAAAGTCATTCATAGAGGTCAGGCCACATGAAATGGAAAATGATACTGTGGCAGTTGGAACGCTCTTCTAAAATTGAGGGTTAAAGTTTAATTTTATGAAACAAACATGAAACTGTAATTGTGCATCTCATTTGTACCGTACCTGACCTTCAAGCATTTGGTGCCGACACTGAGTGTAATATGTGGAGAAGTGAACTATTCTCAGGACTGACATCCATCATCTTGATAAGAATTTTTTTAATCAATCATGAAAAATTGTACATAATAAAGAACTTCTGATTTTAAGGTGATTTTTCTTACAAAATTTTATACAATTAACTAAAAGTTCATAGGTTAATCAAAAATTTAAAAAGTCACAATCACATTCCGGTTCATTCCCCGATGCCCAAAAAAGAATGAGCATCAGTGCTGTTTCCCATTAAAATGTAACCATGTTCTGAATCAAACATTCTGATTTAAGTCCACAGGCCTTCCTAGTTACACTATCTGCTGTGCCACTGATATAACATACATAATTTATAGCTTTTTCTCTAGCTGAGAAACCATATAAAATATAGCCTCTCTAGCACATTTTGTATTGCTCCCAAAAGCAAGCTGTTGCAGATGGTCTAATGGTTTTCATGAAGAGCTAAGTTGTGCCAAAAATTAGGAGGGATTACCAGCACCTCATTAACTTCAAATCACATTAAAATGTTTTTTTTTAAATGAGTGCAGGTTCCACTATCTGTGTAATACAGACTTGTGCTAAAACAGGCCTAGCAAATATTTTTTGTAATGTTACTTCATCATTATTGCAAACATTGAATTTTCTTGTGACTAAATTATTAAAATCAAAACTTCTAGTGGGTTAAAAGTCAAAGCTATCGGGGTGAAATTGTGATATGCAATGTTTTAAATGAGGAGTTCACATCTTTGTTAAAATAACAGAGAAAGGAAAGAAATTTCACTCAAACATTAATGCATTTGAATGGTAATATCACAGTGTGGGTCGTTTTCACCTTCACAGATCGCCCGCCCCATTGTAGAACCCACCCGATTTTTATCCCATTGAAGGGTGTCATTAGCCATGGTTGAAAGGGTTGCCTTGGCATCTGAAGAGTCATTCTGGCAATCTGACTTCTCCTGGGACAGATAATTGACTTAACATTAAAATATTGTGGAAGGGGCCTGGAAAGTGCTCAGTGACCTGCATAATATGGTGTTGATGGTCACTAACCAGCTATAACATTAAGTAGATGCCTTTCAGTTTATGTAAAGAAAGAATAAAAGAAATAACTTGTATTTGTATAACACGTACATTGTCCAGGATATCCCAAAATGTTATACAATCAATTAAATACTTTTGAAGTGCAGTCACTGTTATGTAACAAATGTGGTTTTAAAAAAAAATGAATGACCAGCTAATTTGTTTTTCATGGTGATGATTGAGGGATTGTTGTCCAGAACACAAAGAAATGCCTGCTTTTCTTTGAATAGTGCCATGGGATCTTTTACACCCCCTAAACTGAGAGTTGGGGGGGTTCGGTTTAAAATCTGATCCAAAAGACTGTACTTCAGCAATGCAGCATTCACTCAGTACTGCACTGAGGTGTCAGTCTATGTTATGTAAGCCATTGCATTGCATCAGAGTCAGAATGGTCACACGAGTGCATCAGTAACCTCCCTTACTTTGGGAAATCCCCCGTTGTGGGGAAAGTGCACAGCCTTGTCACGCTGCTGTGGTTTTCACTACAAAAGAAGATGAAAGTGTTGACCTAGCTGAAATTGCATCTGTCACCTGTTTGATAGATCTGTGGACATCAAATTGGCCAATACTGAAGATGTTCACTGTGGTAGCCTGGAAGGAGGCAGAGGCATAAAAGCAGAGGATGATGGTGACTTTGACTTGTCATTGGTAGTTCCGTCCTTATGTTAGAGATTGGTCGCAGTCCTCAATGCAGCAGATGGCACAACGTTGTAATTGAATCCCTGCTAAATCGGAACTTCCAGAGGCAATTGCCATGTTAGCTGTATGTTGCTCCGTAACTATGGTTGGTGGTATAATGGTGGATGCAGCCTCTGGTGACATCTCAATTTCCTGGTATTCCTTGTTTGTTCTTCCTCATCCTCTCATAAAATCCAATGAGAGGGGAGCACTGAAAGCAATCCCAATAGCTTATAATTGAAAACCATCAAAAAGAAATGAGCAGTGCAACTTTAAGAATTTCCTTCCCAATAAGCAAAAACCATGCTAGCCTTTAATGCCAATTTTAAATGTGCGAACGGAGAGAATATCACTGGCTGTCCCATTATCTGCTTATTTGTATGGAATCTGACTTTCTTTAATTTTTTTTAATTTGTCTCATCAAAGTGAGGGATGTCCATGCTTGGGGAATAGAACATTTTTAATTTTAGGCAACCACAATAAGATATAGCACAGCTAAACACTCAGCAAAGCTGCAGCCGCCCTGGCCCAACAATGTACTTCAACCCAAACCTCAAAAGAGTACCTCATGCAATGTGATTTTTTTCATTTCTCACACCAACCATCCTTAGGCTATTGGAAGTTAGTTGCAGTTTTATGTTGTTGGCCCATCCACACTAGGAACAGAACTGAATTGCCCAAATGATTTCACATTGAAGCTTTACAGAGGAATCTTTCATCCCATCAGCCTGGGCTAGATTTGAACTCAGGTCCCAGAAGTGAATGGTTACTATCTAACCCACTGCATCACACAACTTCCTAGAATCTAACTTTTTAATAAAATTCTTGTACATTCTTTGTGAGCGAACATATCACCAGCAACCAGGTCAGGAACTCACGTGACGTGCAAGGCAGCAGGAAGTTGGCGAGTTTCTGAACTGGCAAAATTCCAATTGCCCCCCACCCCCATTTCACCAGCAGGAATTTCTTGGCTTATGCATTTTGTAGCAGTTGTTTTATAACTGAGTGGCTTGCTAGGCCACTTCAACTGTGCATTGTTAACTCAATTGTAGGCCAAACCAGGTAGGGGTGACAACTTCCCTTCCCTGAAGGATATTAGTGAACTACTTAGGTTTTTTACAACAATACAGCAGCTTTCATAGTCATTTTTCTGGCACTAGCCCATAAATTAGCATTTCAATGCAATTCAGCTTCACATTTTGCCATGGTGGAATTTGAATTCTCAACCCCTGGGTTGCTAGTCTACCATCACCACAAAAACTGCAGTGTTCAAGGAGAAGATCCACAACCATCTTCTAAGGACACCTAGGAATGGCAATAAATGGGGCCTTCGCAGAATCATCCACATCCCAAGAACACTTTTTAAATTCAATAATAAATAATGGCGATCACCATGTCCATGAGTTTCACTACATAGTGTTGTAACCTGTGATTAGTATGTAGTTTGAATGCCAGTTGGGCTAAATTCAGTGATAAATTCAAACTCGTACCTAATGAATTATGGTGTGTCATAGTAAATATGCATTTTTGAAAATTCTTTAAAGACCAATTTCTAACACTAATGGTTTTGAAGTCAGTACCCGTTACAGAAAAAGGATAGCTCTAAGTTCAGGGAGAATTCGAGTCGGGATTGAATTTTTCTTTAATTCTCCTTCAAAAAAAAATTTAAAAATTGATGGTATCGATAAAAGGAAAACTTATTGAAATAAATTACACCGTGCAAGTAACTTGTTCCAAAATAATGTTCTAACAGTTAAAGCTCAGTCCACAGCTGCATTTTTCATTGCATACCCTTTGAAGAATTGAATGCAATTTATCGCAGCAAAATGCTCTTTTTTTTATTTTTCATTGTCCTGCAGTGTATAGTTTGCACCCTATTTGGAAAAATCCAATGTTACCATCTCTGGAGACAATTTCTCTCAGGCTGGAGGATAGAGTAAAAACAGATTACTCTTAACATCACCGACGCAAAGATTTATTAGTTAAAAACCTTCAGTGGAAAGCTGTCAGATATATTTATATGCATTTTCAGAATGCTATCGGCTAACAGATATGCAGTAGCATACACATTAAATTGACTGCTTCTTGATAGAATTCCCTCCCTGGACTTCTGCAAAGCGCATTTTCTAGTGTTTATATTCTTAACTGTTTCCAGTCCATGACCTTGGCTTAGAAAAAGGATTGAATGGTTCAGAGTGTCAATCCTTTACTGTGTAATGATCATCAAACAAACTTTGAAGTTCAGAAGTATGTTGTAATCAGATTGACCAAAATTTGATGAAATGATTAACCGATTGTTGATTAAAATCTAACTTCCTAAACATTCATTTTAAACTCAGCTGCTCCTTTAATCTTGCTTGAGGATTGGAGCATTGTCAGTGATTGATATATTCCCGTTTTTTGTAGTTACTAGTGTAAATTGGTTATTCATGTAAATGATGGAGAAAATGCACCAACACCAGCATAATCTGAGGCTTAAAATGAAAAATGTTGGCAGCAGAATCAACTGTGATATATTGTTTTTCCTTTATCCCTTAAAGGACACTAGAAGGTTAGTTCAGACTGAGTAATTATGAGTATAGCTATTGACACTGTAGAGTTTGAATGTACTGAAAATTCTAATAATTTTTTTGAAGAATTGTGCATGCACAAATACAAGTAAAATTGACCATGAAGTTTTCTAACTAAAATAAAAATAAAACTTTTATTAAAATGTACTGTTGCCATAAAGATTAGGAGACAACTCCGGCAGAAGTGGACTGTATTGTTCAAGTGGCTTTTTAAAAAATAAATTTGCTGATTTCTGTGGTAACAACACCTTTCAGAAACAAAAAACAAGGCAAGTAGTGCAGTTTGCTTTAACTGTCTGGGACTGACCTCCGATGGTCTTTCATGCTGATTGGCTGCTGAAGTTGGTCTGTGCTTTTCCAATTTTGGCCTCTTGCGCATCCCCAATTTTCTTCACTCCACCATTGGCTGTGGTGCCTTCACCTGCCTAGGCCCTAAGCTCTAGAATTTCCTTCCTAAACCTCTCTGCCTCTCTACTTCTCTCTCCTCCTTTAGGATGCTCCTTAAAACCTACCTCTTTGACCAATTTTTTGGTCACCTGTCCTACTATCTCCTTATGTGGCTCGGTGTCAAATTTTGTTTTATAATCGCTCGTGTTAAGGACCTTGGGACATTTTACTACGTTAAAAGCGCTAAATAAATGAAAGTTGTTGGTGTAAGTTATATTATTTGACATTATATTGAAGCGTAAGTATAAAAGATCATTTACACTAGCTTATTTAGGTACATTATTTGTAAGAAACTGCTGCCTGCCCTTGTGTGGTACTCTGCTGTATGCAAAAACTGCAGACTAGCAATATCAAGTACTGAATCATTTCCCTTTTAGAGTTTCACGGTTGCTATTGATTGTACTTAACGATGATGTATAGATCATCATGTCACGTGACAATCTCAAACATCATTAAAAGCTTTTAACTGTAAGAGATTTTAACACATTTGAAAGGATAATATTGACCTGTAAACAACATTTGTACAGTAAATAAGAGTTTGATGCAGCAATAATAAATGGTCACCCGACAGTCATTCTTTTCTCTTATTGTCCCCTGGAGATGTTTTGGGGGGTGGGAGGAGATATGGGGTAGAAAAATCATACCTCCAGAAGAAAATTCATATTATGGTGAATCTATGTGAAAAGTAACTATTCACCTCAGCAACTCAAAAATTCCTCATCACATTTTCACTAATCTCTGCAGGGGATTTCTCTCAAACTCCAGATGGGTTCTTCTATGCAAATTAACAGGCTGTGAAATGCCCCCCCCCCCCTCATTTGGCGCGTGAACTCTGTGACATCACCTAATAACCTTTAATCTGTCTGTGGTGTTTTCATGGAGGTAGAGAAGAGTAAAGTCACTGATAAGCATGGCAAGCGCTGTCACTAACCATGAATCTTCAACAACCTGTACAGGAACACAAGGTTATTACCCCAGTAACTAAAAGCATTTGATCGAATTTTAGACTGTGTTGAAATGGATGTAATCAAATTGGACGTGTTTCAGGATCTACACATTTGTAGGTCTATAAATGCTCAAAAATCTGAAAATATTTAAATCTTTTTCATTCTTTACTTGGAGAAAAGTAAAGCTTTTTTACGTTGATCTGGAATACAGATCAATTGTTTATTGTTAGTCGAGCCACTAACTTGATTGTCAATTAGTCCAGACTTAATTCATATCTAACTGACTCTCACTTTATTCAGGTATCCAAAAAGAAACATTATTTTGCCATATTTCAAAATGTTTACTTCCCTGGTATAGATATTTTCCTGTTTTGTTTACTTTCTACTAATTTGCTTTATAAGTCTGGAATTTCCTGGAAAGGTTCAGCGTAACTATGGCATAAGAGCGGCTTTGCACTGGTTTTTCCCAAGGAAACTTACTGTTTTATGTCAGTTTTATGCTGAAATGTTGCTACACGTGAATTTCCTTAATCAGTTTTGCTGCTTCCGAGATACGTCCGCCAAAACTCTCTGCCGTTCGTTTACACAGCTTGTCTCCCATGCAGAGTCCAGCTCACCCAAATTTCCTGGATTTATGTGAGTAAGGCACTGGCGTAGCTTTACACCTGAAGACACCTGATATCGACATAACTGAGATATCTGGAGTTTGATAGCAATTTACTTCATGATTTTAAAAAAACATTTTTTTCCGATCGAGACCTGCACTATACGTAACTAAAATGCTGTCACTTTCAGTGCACCCAACTGTTTCAGTCCCCCGCACCCCCATGTCCCCGCCCCCCCCCCCATGTGTTCAGAAGGACTAAACAATTGGAATGGCTTCCCAATGGGCAGTCTCCTGTTCTGTATAATAATGAAAGAGGAAGAGCAAATGTCTCCGACAGTGAGATGCCATGGCAGAAAGTACTGACCGAGTGAAGTCACTAGCACAGCAACACAGTATCACGCAACAGTGATACTATACCAAGAATGGATATTAACCTCAGAAGGTAATTCTGAACAATTCAGACTTGAACAATGTTAACAGTGGCTATTTGACAATAGTGTTGAATATTGCCCAAATTGATGCCATGGTGAAGGTGTGCAAATTAATCTTTGTTGCTAGACATAGCAGTGGAGCTGCTGCCTTGTCAGTTGCATGTAGAAATGAGTGGCTAAGCCTGGTGGTAATATGTCCGGGGTCTCAACTGGACAACAGTGAGCACAATGGGCTGAATGGCCCCCTCCTGTGCTGTACCTACAAACCCAGATTTAACTGAGATTCACACTTCTGTCCCCGCATAATGCAAGTTTTGAAGGTTCTTGCCAGACCACTAAATGGTGCAGCATTGCATCAGTGCTCAATTTCATGCTCCACACAAGTAATTTTACTGATTTTACAAAACAAGTTTGCTCAACAGCAATACAGACACATGCAGTCTTTTCTGAGGGAAATACACCATTTTAAAAATAGCTTATAAAGTACTTTATATCTACAGTTACAACACAAATGGGCAAAAATTGGTGGCACTGCATTTGTGCTTGTTTTATGCCAGTTTTTACCTTGCAATGTAGCCAAATGAGCCCCAAAGGAAATTTCGGCATAAGATCCCATCAGCAAGATAGTTGCAGAAAATGGCATAAATTTCAGCATAAGTAATCCAGGAAATTTGGGCCATATAATTAGTTTTACCTCATAGGCTGTCAGCAGCTGCGGAGAATTCCAGTCTCTCAATAACAGTCATTGTTTTCTTTTAACACTTTCAACTTATGCACAAACGCTGTGCAACTAAAATAAACACTGAAAGCTGTAGTAAATAAAGATAACATGTTTTTAACGCTTCTGCTTGCTCTATCTTCGTATTCATCATCCTCTCTTCTGCCCCAATCTCTTCCTTCCTCTCATGTTTTATGTTTATCTATCTAATCAGCCCAATTCCATCTATTCTATTACTTTTTACCCCTAAGGAAAACTCTTAACTGCTTTTTTGAGGCCTGGAAGGAAATGCTCACAGGAACTGAAGTTATTATCATGTAGGAAAGAAAGATTATGGAGGACTTATCTTTAAAATGGAGATATATGCATGCTATTTAACTTTGACTGTGAAGCACAGATTTCTACTTGAAAGACTCCAGCGAGATGAAAAATGGGAAGAATTATTTTCCCCATACAAAGTTGTGTATTTAAGCAGCAGTCTGAAGGGTTCGTGGAGGCTGAGATTTAGCAGTTCAGTTATGTTGTCTCAGAAATTATCTTATATTAGCAGATTAAAGAGCATGACCAACAACAGGAACGAAGGTGACTAAGAAAACAAATTAACCGGTTTGTTACTGGCATATGTGAATAATATTACTGATCATGTTTTACATTATGATTTTATTTAAGTCGATCCACTTATTAACAACATGGCTTTCAGCTTCATATTTGCTATTTTAGTACTTGATGTATTGCGGGCACTTCCTCTAATAGGAAACGGAGAAGAGCCCAGTGTTAACTCCAGCGAAGCTAGGACCCATGGGAGAAACAAAAGGATCACGCTCTCCCCTCGACCAACCAGATTGCAGCATCCTTGAACAGCTGCGAAGAATCAAAACCCTTAAAGTACAAGCTGCAACAATAAAATCATTTGTAAAAACCGTTATAGACAGCAAAAAAGAGTAAGAAATAATCGAATGAAATAAGAGTCAGAAGGAAAAAGTAATTTTTTTTTAAATTTTAATTTTAAAAAAACATTTTTTTAATGACTAAAAACATATTCAAATAAGGAGTAATGAGACTCCACATTTTTAAAAGTTAATTTTTAGTTGTTTAGCAGTCAATAAGACCTACCGCGCTGTTAAAACTTAGTTAAGACCAGGTATACTTAAGGGTACCTGTTTTGTAGCGATATTAGTTTCCAGCTGGGCAGAAGAGCAAGTTGGCGCTGGTCCGCTGATTCTGTTGATTGCAGCCGGCGATATTCCTTTAAGGCGAAGCTGACAGATCACCAGCGAACCCAGGAAGAGCAAGCTCCGGATTTCCGCGTTTGTTTGCGCATGCACGAACGTCGGAACTTGCTTTTTCATTTGGCCACTAACAACGGTGAGCGCTGTTGAGCTCACTGTTCTTTTTAAAGCAATTTCCGACCCAATATGTTTTTGAGTTGTGCATGTGTAATGACTCCAATGCATAACGGAAATTGTAGTTTTCTTACATCTTTGCATCGCTCTACACCTCCCCTGATACAAAAATACAAAGCCCCCAATCCCGCTTTGATCCATCAATGACTTTTAAGCCTGTCCCTAGCAGATTTGCCAGGGTCAGGAAAATTGCATATTTTTGGTGGGCACCCACAGCAGTCTTGGCACTTCTGGGGCGCCCATTCAGTGGGGAGAGAAGGGAAATGCAACGCTGGCAAGTTGCTTGTCTGCTAAGTCGGCAGCTCCTGCTGCACAATTTAGAAAATAATTGAAATGTGCCCCTTTACAGGAAATCAGATTTCCCTAGGTTCAAATGTGCAGTTTTAAAGTGTTCCACAGCTGCTGGTCCATCACAATGCGTCATGGACCACAGTAGGAAAACCCAGATGGTACACCTGGTTCTAGATATATAGGTGTATGTTCTCATATTAAGTGAATGGGCAAAGCTGTGGCAAAAGGATTTCACTGTAGGCAAGCGTAAGGTCATCCACTTTGGACCGAAAAAGGATAGATCAGAGTACTTTCTAAATGGTGAAAAGCTCAAAACAATGGAGGTCCAAAGAGACTTAGGGGTCCATCTACATAGATCCTTAAAGTGTCATGGACAGGTACAGAAAATAATCAAAAAGGCTAATGGAATGCTGGCCTTTATATCTAGAGGACTAGAATACAAGGGGTAGAAGTTATGCCACAGCTATACAAAGTTCTTGTTAGACCACACCTGGAGAACTGTGTTCAGTTCTGGGCACTGCACCTTAGGAAGGATATATTGACCTTGAAGGGAGTGCAGCATAGATTTACTAGAATGATACCTGGACTCCAAGGGTTAAATTACGTTGTGAGATTACACAAACTAGGGGTTGTATTCCCTGGAATTTAGAAGATTAAGGGGTGATTTGATTAAAGTTTTCAAGATATTATGGTGAACTGATAGGGTAAATAGAAAGAAACTATTTCTGCTGGTTGGAGAGTTTAAGACTAGGGGACATAGCCTAAAAATTAGAGCCAGGAGTGAAGTTAGGAAACAGGCTCGAGGGACTAAATGGTCTACTCCTGTTCCTATCTTCCTATGTTCCTTCCAATGCATCCAGTCTCCAAGTAACCTCCCAGCTGTGGTTGTCCAAATTTAATAGTTTCATCATCTGCTGTAGGACAGATCTTTGCCTCCAGCATGAAGAAAGCAGCTTTGCAGGGCAGCTTGTGATGTACCAGCCAGTTTGATATTCTTTCTGTCCAACACCAGTGCTAAATACCAGGCTCACTCATCACAAACTGCATATTGCAGGCCTTTGTGCAAGGTTCTTTTGCACAGAGATGTGCCCACTGTGGGACTGACCTGAGCAGGATTGGAAGAGTGTTCTACATATCCAACAAAATGACAGGCATACCTGGGACCAATGTGCCAAATAATTATCTGTTGAACTATCTTTATTTTTTTTAGAGAACAAATCCCACTGTTTTGTCAGATGAGCAGGGAATTCTGGTTTTATTTTCCTGTCCACCTACAGCCTGACAGGTGTATTTAATGGAGATGGATGATGTGTGCTTTCCTTTTGCTAATAATCTAGCCCCTCAGCCCACAAGAGGGCATTGCGTTTTTTTTATTAGTTCATGGGATGTGGGCGTCGCTGGCAAGGCCAGCATTTATTGCCCATCCCTAATTGCCCTTGAGAAGGTGGTGGTGAGCCGCCTTCTTGAACTGCTGCAGTCCGTGTGGTGAAGGTTCTCCCACAGTGCTGTTAGGAAGGGAGTTCCAGGATTTTGACCCAGTGACGATGAAGGAACGGCGATATATTTCCAAGTCGGGATGGTGTGTGACTTGGAGGGGAACGTGCAGGTTGTGTTGTTCCCATGTACCTGCTGCTCTTGTCCTTCTAGGTGGTAGAGGCCGCGGGTTTGGGAGGTGCTGTTGAAGAAGCCTTGGCGAGTTGCTGCAGTGCATCCACTGTGCGCCGGTGGTGAAGGGAGTGAATGTTTAGGATGGTGGATGGGGTGCCAATCAAGCGGGCTGCTTTGTCCTGGATGGTGTCGAGCTTCTTGAGTCTTCTTGCTGGGGTACAGTTCCTTGGGTGCCATACATCCTCTGGTACCGAACTGAAAGGCCTGCACCATGGTTGTTGGCAGGCTATAACACAAAGCCAAGCCTGCACTTCCAGCAGGGGTTTGCTGAATAACGACCAGGACCAGGAAAACTGGCTCTTTTCTTTTCCTTTCCTAACCCAGGAACAATGGAGCTAATTATAGTGCATTAATTGTTTTTTTTTATTTCATAAATATACTTTATTCATAAAGTTTGTAAAGTTACATACAGTACAATTCAAATATCACACTTCAAACAATAGTTACACATCATACATGGCACATACAGTTCATGACACTCTAGGGTGCCTCAATGCATTTACAATCATTACCAATTGCAGATACATTGCATTACATTCATTGGGCCTTTCACATTCAGTCCAAAGGGGTTTTTCTCTGAATCTAGCCCCTCGGTGTACAATGGCGGGGAGGCCCTAAACTGTGGCCTTTCCCCACAGAGCCTTTGCAGCAGCCGCACCAACCTTCAGTGCGTCCCTCAGCACGTAGTCCTGGACCTTGGAATGTGCCCGCCTGCAACACTCGGTCAAGGACAGCTCCTTGCACTGGAAGACCAACAAGTTTTGGGCAGACCAAAGGGCACCTTTCACCAAGCTGATGGTCTTCCAGCAGCAGTTGATGTTTGTCTCGGTGTGCATCCCTGGGAACAGTCCGTAGAATAGAGTCCTGTGTTGAGGAGCTGCTCAGGACGAACCTGGACAAAAACCACTGCATCTGTCTCCAGACCTTCTTTGCAAAGACACATTCTTGAAGGAGATGGGTGACGTTCTCATCCCAACTGCAGCCTCCTCAGGGACAGCATGCGGTGGCACTGAGACGCCGGGTGTGCATGATGGATCTGATGGGAAGAGCCCTTCTCACCACCGGCCAAGCTACATCTTGGTGCTTGTTTGAAAGTTCTGGCAATGAGGCATTCTGCCAAATGACTTTGACAGTCTGTTCAGGGAACTATCCAACAGGATCAACCATCTCCTTTTCTCACAGGGCCTTGAGGACACTACATGCAGACCACTTCCTGATTGACTTGTGGTCAAAGGTGTTTTTCTGCACAAACTTTTCTACAAAGGACAGGTGGGGCGGAATGGTCCAACTGGATGGAACGTTCCGCGGCATCATGACCAGACCCATCCTTCGCAACACCGGTGACAGATCGAACTTCAGTACGTGGTGACACTTGGTGTTTGCGTACCAATGCACGGCTTAATGCAGCCGCACAAAAAATGTCTCAGTTGACTGTCGCGGCGCAGGAGCGAGGTATCAGCCAGACCTGCGCCACGTACAGCAACACCAAGAGCACCTCGCACCTGATGACCAGGTTCTTACCCATGATCAAGAGGGATCGTCAATCCCACGGTCCCAGTTTCTGCTTTACTTTAGTAATACGCTCTTCTCAGTTCTTGATGCATGCCCCAGCCCCTCGAACCAGATCCTTCAGATAATCTGATTTAACAATGAAGAAGACAAAGGATCGGTCGGTCCAGTTCCCAAAGAACATGACCTCGGTTTTGCTGTGATTTACTGTGGTCCCCAAGGCCAGTTTGAACTGGCTGCAGATTTTCTTTTTTTTATTTGTTCATGGGATTTGGGCATCCCTGGCGAGGCCAGCATTTATCGCCCATCCCTAATTGCCCTTGAGAAGGTGGTGGTGAGCCACCTTCTTGAACCGCTGCAGTCCGTGTGGTGGAGGTTCTCCCACAGTGTTGTTAGGTAGGGTGTTCCAGGATTTTGACCCAGCGACGATGAAGGAACGGTGATATATTTCCAAGTCGGGATGGTGTGTGACTTGGAGGGGAACGTACAGGTGGTGGTGTTCCCATGTGCCTGCTGCCCTTGTCGTTCTAGGTGGTAGAGGTCACGGGTTTGGGAGGTGCTGTCAAAGAAGCCTTGGTGAGTTGCTGCAGTGCATCCTGTAGATGATACACACTGCAGCCACGGTGCACCAGTGGTGAAGGGAGTGAATGTTTAGGGTGGTGGGTGGGGTGCTAATCAAGCAGGCTGCTTTGTCCTGGATGGTGTCGAGCTTCTTGAGTATTGTTGGAGCTGCACTCATCCAGGCAAGTGGAGTATATTCCATCACGATCCTGACTTGTGCTTCTTAGATGGTGGAAAGGCTTTGAGGAGTCAGGAGGTGAGTCACTCGCCGCAGAATACCCAGCCTCTGACCTGCTCTTGTAGCCACAGTATTTATGTGGCTGGTCCAGTTAAGTTTCTGGTCAATGGTGACCCCCAGGATGTTGATGGTGGGAGATTCGGCGATGGTAATGCCGTTGAATGTCAAGGGGAGGTGGTTAGACTCCCTCTTGTTGGAGATAAATGTAAAGAATCTTACAACACCAGGTTATAGTCCAACAATTGTTGGACTATAACCTGGTGTTGTAAGATTCTTTACATTTGTCAACCCCAGTCCATCACCGGCATCTCCACATCATTGTTGGAGATAGTCATTGCCTGGCACTTTTGTGGCGCAAATGTTACTTGCCATTTATCAGCCCAAGCCTGGATTTTGTCCAGGTCTTGCTGCATGCGGGCACGGACTGCATCATCAGTCTGCGGACCAACAGCTGATCAGAGCAGAATTCGGCAATGCCGTCCATGTACAGGGAGGCCTTGACCTGAGTGCTTCTGCTGCCTGGGATTGTCACCCCTCTTATGCCCGCATCCCCCCTGATGGACTTGGCAAAGGGTTCAATAGGACACACGAACAAGACAGAGGAGAGAGGATTGCCCTGCCTGACTCGAGATTTGATCAGAAAGCTTTCCGATTCCCACCCGTTGATTGAAACTGCGCTACTAATGTCTGTGTGGAGCAGTTGGATCCAATTGCGGATTTCCTCCCCAAACCCCGTTTTGTAGAGCACGTCCATCGTGTACGTGTGCACCTGCTGTTACTGTGGCTGAGACCAACTAACTCAGGACAGACTGTTGACTAAATCTGCAACCTTCCTGGCCTACATGGCTTTCTGGATAAGCTCATTAAACTATTGTGGGGGGCGGGGGGTAAGCTCACTTAATCATTTCTGTCTCTGGCTGTATTTCTGAGGCGTTATCACCTGATTTTATATTGTGCTACCGTAGCTACTTGAGCGTAAAATCACAATTGGAATATCTAAAAGGAAAGACCTCAGGAGAATTGAGGGTGAATTATCATTGATCCATACTGCTCCACTGAACTTGAAGATCGATATGATTCTTCATGTAGGGTTTCTGCTACCATATTTTATTTTCCATTTTTGAAATAATATTTCTGCACTCACTATTCCTGGCGAAGAACACAAAGGTATGATGCGTCCAGGCTTCTGCGACTCTTTAGGCAGGTTCTAAGATTTGCATAGAATGATCTGCAATGACTCATCCCCAATTTCCTTGCTCATATATGGTAGAGTGCCTGATCTCATACTTGCCATCTCCACCTCTGGGCATCAGGAATTTCCTGTGTAGCGATTCAAAGGGTGATGCTGTATACGATAACTCCTTGACCTGGCATGTTGAAGATTGATAGACTGCACTGTATTCTGTTTTATTGTATTTAATTTTTTATCACATAGTTTAGATTGGGCCTGTGCAGGTCCCTCTAACTCACTCTCTATCCCAGCCGGGGTGCCACTTTCTGTGCTGGTGCTTAAGGAAGGATGTAGTGACTGAAGGTGCATCTTTATGAAGGTGGTCCCCCTTCATCTCTTATGTGGCAAGGCCCATGTCATGGGATGGACCTGAAAAAAGAGAGACGCAAGGGTCAGCAAGTAATGGGAAAGTAATGCAGTAGATGATGAGTGGCAGCACAATGCAGTACCAGGTTGCCACGCTACCTGCATGTGTGATTGCTTGAGGAAAGATAAAAGTTAAGAGAAATAGGAAGGCGCCCTACTACTTGGCCTTCAGCCTTGCCATTGGCTGTGCTTCTACTGCCTGGGGCAATGATCTCCCAGGGTAACTCTTCCATCTGAGTGAGGGCTTGTTTGGAGGCTTGCTCTCCCTTGTGTTGTGCTTGTCCTAGACCTACAGGAAGAGTGGAGTGAGTTAGTGTGTGGTTCTTATAAAGGCAGAAAAAAAGCTGGATAGGTCAGACAGCATCTATGGACAAAGCAAAACGGTTAATGTTTCAGGTCTTATGACCCTTCATCAGAACCATAAGAGTGGATTTGATGGAGGGTCATAGATTTTCAGCATCTGCAGCATTTTGCTTTTTGGTTCCTACAGAAGATTGTAAAGAGGTGTGAAGCAGCTTCTCTATAATGTGCATGCTGAGAGGGGGGAGGTGGTTATTGTAATAAACTGGATAACCAGATGGTGAAGGATAGAATACTAGAGCCTAGTCTTCAGTTGCTTCCAAGCCTTTATTCACAGGGATCCACATTAACCACTCCACACCCTAGAGAAGCTCTCATATAAATGGATACAAGAGAGTCCCCAATTGATATAAATCATATGGATACAATTAATAGTTATGTGCAAGAAAGTGATTCCAGTGGGAAAGTGGTTAGCAGAAGGGTGAAATGCTTACCAGTTATTACCAGGTAAAGGCAGAATGCTGTTTGTTCTTGTTCTGAGGAAGCATCAGCAGGTGAGTGTGGGATTATAACATGAAGGACGGTTGGTTTTGTTGTGATTGGAAAAGCATGTGAAGCAGAGGAAGCATTTGGAGTGCTGTGCGGGGGGAAGGATAGTTTGCAAGGTCTGTATCCTGAGAAAAAGAGATGGCAAAATATCATTCTCAGCTTCGCAGTCTGGGTAAGGTCATTGAACTTCCGGCACTGTACCCATCTCTTGGGGATGATGTTTCTGGCATTTTCAGCCACCTCCTTCCAGGCCTGCTGCAGCATCTGCCCAGGCACCCTTCTGCTATATGTGGAGAAGAGGATCTGTCTCCAGGACCTCACTTGCTCCACTAGGGTCGCCACTGCTGCATCACCAAACCCGGGAGCCCTTGCAGGAGCCATGTGTCACAGAAAGTCGCACCAAATTTTTTTTCAGACTTTATGCATACCTTGCTTTAAATAGGCATCAAGCCAGCCGGAATTCCTGCCCTCCAAAGTGATGAGTTGCCAATCAATGCTACTAACGTATGGGCAGCTTGCCGATGAGATTTAAATGACCATTAAAGGGATTCGGGTCTCTCACTGACTTCAGGTGGGCATTCTGATCCCACTGTCCACCCAATTTACATCACACATGAAAATTGATCCCAATTTCTTTCAATGGAATACAATTCTGTATTTTTCAAACAAATATCTTAAACCACATCATCAAAAAAAAATCTGGTCACTTGTCATTTGCTGTTTGCGGGACTTTGCTGTGCACAAATTGACTGCCACATTTACCTACATAACGACAGTGACCACAACAAAAGTACTTTATTGGCTGTGAAGTGCTTTAGGACATCCTGTGAAAGGCATCATGTAAATGCAGATCTTTTTTATACAACCATTATAATGCCTTATCTTGATTTATTACTTCCAATGCAATGAGTTTTGGAATGTATAATTCTGTGGACAGCCACATTCTCTTTAGATTAATTCATTTGCTACACATTGTGCACCCCAGAAAGTATTGCAAGAACAAGAAACCTTGGTGCCATTGTGAGCCAGTCTGAAAGGAATGCAGGCCATTTTACTAAATTCTCCCAAACACTGTAGAGAAACCAAAAATAGATCTAAAAGTTTCAGGGTTCTTTTACCTGGTACTAGTATCATCCAACAGATGAAGCCATTTATTGTAGGCTTCCATGCAAGCAGTCATCGGTTACTGTCAAAATGCACTGAATAGAGAACTTAGGACCGATAGGCACGATTACTGCCTGGCTACAAGTTTTTGAATTTTTTGGTGGGGGAAATGATGATAAGGAAAGTACACAATGGAAATTGTTACACTAAATTCACCTGTCTCTAGTGGGACACATCTGGAGTCTTGTCCTCTTGCCGCCTTGTGTTTAAACAGCCATTCAAGTGATGGGGAGAAGTTTTTTTTAGAAAGATCTCTATATTTTGCTCAGCCTGCATTTAGCCACTGGACTAATTCTTTTGTCCTTCACTTTCATCAGCTTTCTACATTTCTATTGTAAATGATAGGAAAATATCACCAGTCAATGGCAAATACCTGCTATGGTAATAATTTCCATTTGCCACTGCCGACAAGCATTAAAGCCCACCCAAAGAAAAAAATCCAGCTCTGAGTACTTATTATCATAAAAATTGCATTCATAGGAGCATGACGAGTGCAATCGTTATCTAAAGGTTGATTTATCAGATAGTTATTTGAAACATGGATTACTGGAAGCCTAATTTGAAACCTGAGCTGTAGAGTTAGGGAAAGGCAGATGTCACATGTTGGCCTTTGATTCCACTTTGACATTTGCACATTCTGAAATTATTGAAAATAGTAGTTAGTTAGGATAAAGATGATCTAAAAATTGTGGTTCAGACAATTTGAACTATATGTATTGAATGCATTGGCATACATGTAATAGTAAAAACAGATTGCTTTTAAATGAGCTGAAAAAGTCGTGAAATGGTCTTTTGGCATACTTTGTAGCAAACATTTAGCCTATTCAAATATGCCAAGTCTATTCTACTGACTGAAATCCACCCAATGGTTCTAGTATTCTCACTTTACCTTGTACAATATCTAGAAAGTTAATTATGATAGAATCCAGCACCTCATTTGCATGCTTAACTTTCCAAAGATTTTAAAGGTGAATCTTATCATTTTGTATTTCCGGTAATCAAACTGTTTTGAAAGATTATATTTCAACATCCCCTTCATAGAATCATAGAAATTTATGGCACAGAAGGAGGCTATTCGGCCCATCGTGTCTATGCCGGCCAAAAAAGAGCTATCCAGCCTAATCTCACTTTCCAGCTCTTGGTCCGAGAAGCCTTGTAGGTTACTGCATTTCAAGTGCATATCCAAGTACTTTTTAAATGCAATGAGGGTTTCTGCCTCTACTACCCACTCAGGCAGTGAGTTCCAGATTCCCACCGCCCTCTAGTTGAAAAAATTCTCCTCAACTCCCCTCTAATCCTTCCACCAATTACTTTAAATCTATGCCCCCTGGTTATTGACCTCTCTGCTAAGGGAAATAGGTCCTTCCTATCCACTCTATCTAGGCCTCTCATAATTTTATACACCTCAATTAAATCTCCTCTCGGCCTCCTCTGTTCCAAAGAAAACAACCCCAGCCTAATTAATCTTTCCTCATAGTTAAAATTCTCCATTCCTGGCAACATCCTCGTAAATCTCCTCCGTACCCTCTCTAGTACAATCACTGTAATGTGGTGACCAGAACTGTACGCAGCACTAAAGCTGTGGTCTAACTAGTGTTTTATACAGTTCTAGTATAAACTCCCTGCTCTTCAATCCCTCTGCTAATAAAGAGAAGTATCCTGTATGCCTCCTTAACCACCTTATCCACCTGCCCTGCTACCTTCAGGGATCTGTGGACATGCACTCCACAGTCCCTCTGTTCCTCTACACTTCTCAGTATCCTACCATTTATTGTGTATTCCCTTGCCCTGTTTGCCCTTCCTAAATGCATTACCTCACACTTCTCCGGATTGAATTCCATTTGCCACTTTCTACCCATTGATATCTTCCTGCAGTCTACAGTTTTCTTCCTCACTATCCACCACAGGGCTGACTTTTGTATCATCTGCAAACTTCTTCATCATGCCCCCTATAGTTAAGTCTAAATCATTAATATCTACCACAAAAAGCAAGGGACCAATACTGAGCCTTGCAGAACCCCAGTGGAAACAGCCTTCCAGTCACAAAAACAACCTTTGCTTCCTGCCACTGAGCCAATTTTGGATCCAACTTACCACTTTCCCTTGGATCATATGGGCTTTTACTTTTTTGGCCAGTCTGCCATGTGGGACCTTGTCAAAAGCCTTGCTAAAATCCACGTAGACTACATCAAACACTCTACCCTCATCGACCTTCCTTACTACCTCCTCAAAAAATTCAAGTCAGACGCGACCTTCCCTTAACAAATCCATGCTGACTGTCCTTGATTAATCCGTGCCCTTGTCTCTTCCATTAGAATTTTTTTTACTTACATATAGTTTGTGGATGCTAATACATCACTGGAGAGCCCTCGGTTCGAGGAACTACTGAGCCCATGTCAGTGAAATTAACTGACGTACACAGTTAGAATAACTTCAGTCTGTATGTTGATTTGCCCTTCTCTTGCTGTTGGACCCTTAACTCCTCAAAAGCACCCCCTCAATAATGCCAGTATCACTCATTGTTTAGACAAAAAATATTTGGAAAGACAGAAGAAGTCATGTTGAAATTAATCAGAGTTCTTTGCAATCATTGAGTATATTCAAGACTGAGATTTGAACACTAAGGGAATCAAGGGATATGGGGATAGGGCGGGAAAATGGAGTTGCGGTAGAAGATCAGCCATGATCTTATTGAATGGCTGAGCAGATTCGAGGGGCCGTATGGCTTACTTCTGCTCCTATTTCATATGTACTTATGCAATGGTTTGATTGTTGAAAGGAGTGCTGAAGGCAACACTTCATGGAGCAGTTTAGTCAACTACTTGAAACAGAAGAAAAACATACGGCTTCATTGTTTGTTCTGAGAATCCAATTGAGTAAATTCAGACTTTAAAAAATATGTATACTATATCTTACAATATTCTTATTGCAATATGTCTCCTTCAATATTGCTGTTTTTTTATATTATAGTTTTCAGCCTACTGCAAGAAAGGTTATATTCGATGAACATTCCTGTCATTTGAAAATGTGGAATAGTTGGTACCATAAACTGTTCTCAAAGCACTCATCGATTAATGTTGTTGTTAGAACATGTCACATTTTACACTTGTAGTATGGAGAAAATAGCATTATGGGTTTGTATGGCTGTATGTGCAGGAAGTTTTGCGAACCTATTAAAAAGCATTTCGTATTGAACACATTGATTTGCATATTTGTATTAGGGGAAACAAATAAGTTGATCAGAATTACTTTATATAATTACACGCATCATAAGGGATTGATTAGAATATTTGAATGATGTACAAGTACAGCATAATACTGTACTATTTCTTCATGTTTACACATGAAAGACAGGATGAATTATTTTGCTAGTACAGCATTCATTCCACATGAGAGGAAAAGAACTATACTGAAAATACACTGTTGCTTTCATCCATGAGGTCCATTTAAATGTCTAACTTGTTTTTTAAAAAAAAAGCTTCCAAGACAAATGTTAAGCAGTATTACACTAGGAAAAGTATTCCTGATACTAATTTTGGTAAAGTATTTAGTTACCCATGTGGCTTCATCTCTTCAAATAACCAAGTATTCTAATCTCTGCAGCTTTGAATTCACTTCTGTATTTTAAAAATCCGTTTGAGCTGTCTCAAAATGAGATACTAAAATAATTCAAAGCATTCCAAGTGAGTTTATAAAATTAGGTGCTTTCAAATCCACGTGAAATTCAAAACCCGAAAGAATGTATACACAGTAATAAACATTTGAAGCACTGTATTTATACAGAAGGTTTAAACTTAATCTTCATTTAAATTTTATTTGACCAGTGCTTCTGTGAATCATCTTGACATAGTTAATGAAATTCCTTTAGACCTCAAGTCTTGAGTAATGAATTGTTCTTCACTTAATTGTATTGCTTTGATAACGAGGAACAGTACTGAACTGGAGAACACAATAAATGGATTTCATAAGATGATTTGTGTGACATTTTGAAAAATGATCTTCTATAGTGACCTGATTTAATGGAAATCAAACAACATTGCCATACTGAATATGCTGTATTGAAGTTGGAGTGGATGGTCTTTTCACTGTGGTATTATGCTGAGGCATTCAGCATGTAGTAAAGCCTAATGCAGTTCCAAGTAAATCATTTCTCATTTTTGTATCTGCAGGTCTTGCCATAGCCAGTGCACTTATAGATATTTCTCAACACAAGCCAAGTGAGTGCAAAGAGAAGACCTCAGCAGTTAGGAACAGAAAGCAACTCCCTCCAACACATCAAGGAACTTGTGTATAAAAAATATAAAAACTGCACTTGTTTATTCTTTAATCTTTTTTTTTTCCTTTTGATATGGCTTTAATTTAAAGCCACCCAACAGCCTCAGTTTTTGTAGAGGCAGCAGCATAAGAATATTTTAAAAATGTGCCCTGTCATCTCTGCATATGAAGTCAGTGATGTCCTATACCAGTGGATGGAGGTTACACTTGTCTTCCATGCTGTCAATTTGATTTATTACATTTTCACATCATTAACCATATTTGTGAATATGAATATGATTATGGAAATAAAATAAATGCTAAAAGACCACAAATATTATTTCCATTTTAGGCAGAGATGCTGATGGCAATTGATTGTGGTTTGAATAACGATCAAATTTTAAGATTGTCATGGTATTAATGCAAATGCATTAACAGAGGAATGAATGTTTTCAATATATGTGGTACTGCAACTTTGGTAAATGTGAAGGGGGAGGAAGGAAAGGCGTAAATGTTGATACTTTTGTAACCACCCGTGAAGTCTCCAGCTATTTTTTATTCTGCAGAGGTCATATGGAATAATACTGCTGTGTGCAGTTTATTCATGGTTACTTGCATGTTACAGTGGAGCTGGAGCAATAATTAGAAATCCATTGTATGCTAATAATTTGAAGAAAATATACAAAGGTTGCAACGTATGATATTCCTGGATTCTGTGTTTACATTTCAGTCTTAGTAGGGAATGCATAAACATATTTCACTGCTGCGTTGTCCTGTTGAATCACAGTACGGGAGGGCATTTTGTAAAAATGTTATTTATTGCAGACATCTTAGGGAAAACTGCACATAACTACATTTTTTAACAATTTCTATTAAACAAATCCTTTTTGGTGTAAGTTTACTGGGACAAATGTCTATTACAGATGAAAAAAAATACATCTTCTAAGCATGGAAAGCAGATTGTGCAGTCACTGTCAGTGTTCATTATGTAAGTAGCTTTGATAAACTCCTGATTGACATGATAGCTAAGTAATGGTGAAGGACGCAGGGTAGAAGAATAAAGTGAATTGTTTTTTTTCAGTTTCTGGGCGCGTTTAGGTGGCTGCGTTTGTCACATTACAGTTTAGCCAGACAATAAATTCTGCTGACAAATTCCTTTTTTTTAATAATTGAGACATGATCCAATTTTTTTTTTAAAAGTGCATCTGGCTGACATGGGACACTTTAGTAAAGTATCTGATTCCAATTTTCACATTTGGAGGAAATCTTCTAGTGGAATTATAGTAGACAATGAACTTGGACTTTTCCCCACTATGTAAACAGAAGCTGTTCTTTTTATGTAACATTTGTGTTGAATTGCACTGATCTATGGGATTTTAGTTCTAACTTGTATTGGAAACACTTTTAAGTAATTGTATATTAAGGATTGATGGAAGCCCCATTTTTCATGTCTCATATTTTGGACAGGGGTTCTGTGATTACCTTTTTTTTTACTCATTTGTTTCGTTTGTATCTTGCCACGTAATTCATAAAACTGTAAAGTTGCCGCATCTGTAAATACACATCTGACAGGGTCAGTCAGGTGATTGCACAAAGAAGTATTTTACACTGAAATGTTTAGATTTGTATCATTAAAGAACAGCTCACCTAAATTCTGTGTTTACTTGGGCCTATGTAAAACAATTTTGAAGCTTCAACATAATAAAAAAAACTCATAATATTTTTTCTTCAATTTTCTTTCCTGTATAGTGATGTTACATGTTTTTTTCTGATATTGCATTAGTGATGGCCCCAGGGGTGTTAAAAGAAATAAAAGCTGAATGTGTGCATGAAATGAAAAAGTGGAAATTGCTGGCGAATGTGGATCAATGCTTTGTTACATTTTGAGGTTTGATTTAATCCTGCGTCTTGAGCGATTGTTACTGAACTCATCTTTGCTCTACTAATGGGAAAATGCACTACAGAAAATTGCACACTCCACCATATTGCAATGAAAATGGATTCTGACTAATATATACATCTATAGCATTTGGATTGTTTCCAAGATATAGTCCTAGGAGAGGAACAAGTCAACAGAAACACAGTGTGACAATGACCATAACTGATATCTGTTGCACAGGTTAAATCTTTTAACATGGTATGTGGGTGGGGGGGGGGGGGGAGAGGAGAGTTTAATTTTCTTTAAGGATGATATTGAAATTTTGGAACACAGGTTGAGGGCCAGGCATCACTGAGTAACAGTCTCAACAGGTAAGGATTAGCTGAATCTTGCACTCCAAAAGCTACTAATGCAGTGGAAAGAATGGGTCATCTTCTGGATCCAACATTCACATTTGCACCAGGCAAGCACTTTTTCTAACAATCCACTTTTCTTGTAGTCGTCTTGTTTAAAAACAAGCTGTAATGCATTTTAACTAATTCACCAAATATACAGTTTCAAAAGATTTTGTTTTGTGCAAGAAATAATCGGATCTCCACATTAATAAAACATTTTGCTTGTGCACACACTTTCTGGCCACAAACCTTACTTCCTGTTTTCACGATTTTTGGTAAAGTTTCAACATTTACAATTGAAACTGCCTTTCTAAACATTTATAATGGGAATCTCCAATGTAAACATTTACTTGTCCTACTGTTGTTGCAGGCCTCCCACCTCTGGTGCTACTTTGGCACCTCCCCATTTCTGTCTCTCAGTTCCCCTGCTCTTTGGCCTTCTCAGCCTGTTCCTTGGTATGCCCCGGGCTTCTAGTCCTATTTCTTTGACTCCCCTTTTCCATTGTGCCACCTATCTCTTGCCCCACCTTGATGGTCCAGCAGAACTCAGGGTTTGTTGCTTGCTACCTGGCAGCGCTAGTCTGCCCATCATTTTTCCAGAATGTTCTGTGCTGCCCAAAGACTCATGTCATTTTCATTGGTAAACCAGCCCTCCAGTAGGCCTGGAGGAACATTGCCATAGACACAGCAATGGCGGCAACGAGATGTAGATCATTGTCCACCATTTTTGGGGCGCTACCAGCCAATTTCGGCCGAACAGGAGGCCTTAAAATTCACTCCATAGTGACTTATGCTTTTTTTTAATGAAGTTTCCATTTCCCTTAATTTCTTTGTTTCAAGTTACCCTCTCCGTGCCTTTTTGTTTGCAGTTTCCACCTATTTTTTTTGAGGTTCCCCTGAACAATTATTTTTTTTAAGTCCTTCCCTTGCCCCTCTCCCTCTGATTTTTGTTTTTAAGTCTCCTTTGCCCTATGAACTATTTGTTTCAAGTCTCATAATGCACTATATTTATAATATATTATAAGCACTCTTAGAGCTTTCAGAAGTGAAGTGCTGGTTCACTTACGAAGGTGACTTACCGGAACCAAGGATGGTGCGAGATCGTGGAAGACACCTGGAAGTCAACAGGCAGGCTGGAGCTGGCAAAGAGCAAACAGTGACCTCTGACCTGATGGTGGGCTGCCAGGTAAGCAGCAAAAAAGCATTTCATTTTGCAGAGACAGAGAGTGGGAGAGAGCAAAGATGAGCAGACAGAGTCTACCTCTAAGTTTTAATAACCCATTTTCTTTATCTTCTGTTCTCTCTTTTTTAATAACCTCTTCTATTTTTCTCCAGCTCCCTCTAATTCTTAATGGCCCATTCTCCTCTTGTTTTCTCACACTTTTTAATACCCCATTCTCTTCTATTTTTCTCTGCTTCTCATTTTGCAATAGCTCCATTCTGTTTTTTCCTTTTTTCCCCAAGCTGTCTCTCTAATCTCTATTGGTGTTATTCTCTTCAGTTTTCCCAGGCACTCTTTTTAATTTGGAATAACTCCATTCTCTTTTTCTCATGCTCTCTCTTTTTTATCGGCCCCATTTGGCACTTTTTCTTTTTTTCCTCCTCTTTAAAAAAACCAATTTTGCCTGGCAAATGTTATTAACTCTTATTATGCAGAAAAGAACCGTTCTGTTTAAAAACGGTGTTGCTCAAAATAGCGCACCGTCTGATTCATCGTGAGCAATGCCACAGGAGATCTACTAATTGTTGAAGTAAATGACATAATTTGGCATTGTTACATGAATATTAACCTTTCATGTTCTACGATGATCATTAATTACCAGAGAGACTAGTTTTGAGACACTGGAAGCAGCAAAGGAGAAACACTGATCGCCACTTCTGATTCAATGCCTCACTCTTTTGAGGCAGCCATCTTATTTTGGATAGAAATAGAATATTTTACATAGAAGGGGGTAGAGCTAAAAGACAGAAAGAGCAAGAGATCAAAAATTAACTCATAAAAGAGGACCTGCTTCACAGTCATCACCAACCAAACTTCATGCTGTGTTGAAACCTCTAGAGGGTTACGAATTAGATGAAGGGTCCAGCTGTGAGTTAATACCCATAATGCCAGGTATTACTTGCTCTTTGGGTGTTCATCAAGGAATATGTGGGCACCATCTTTAATGCCTCACCAACAAGAAGCTAATGTGAATTAAAACTAAACCATGATGGAAGCCTATTGAGTTGGAAAATGGAGAAAGCTGCAATCTCCATCCAGGGTATGTCTTGAAATATGCAACCTGAATGGCAGCAGGAGGGAAGATACATTTTTTTTTGGAGAGGAAATTCATAGCTATACAAGATTTTTTCAATTTAATGTGATATTTTTGAGGTTTGATTATAATATTCTTGTTTGACAAAGGCTCTTTGGGGGAATTAGTGAAGAAAATATTTGGTAACCAGTTATTTTTGCTCTTAAAATTATTGCCAGCCATACTCTTGACATAAAATAATCTTAATGTGAATATTGACAATGCTTAACCTTTGGATGCAGTGTGTTTCAGGCATATTAATTCTTACCAAGAGCCACTGGCTATAGATTTCTAAATCTTATGCACTCTGTATAATCGTTACTGTCGTGGCTAACTTGATGTATCCAATTTCAAGATTATATTTAATCCACTGGGAGAAAAAAGGGGAATCCATAGATTTCAAGTTGATCATAATACATTTCTTGGCAGATTAGAAAATCTATGAAGCAATTTTAAGTGAATGGCTACTCTGTAGGCTGATGAGGAAAATAGCCAGATCCATGTCTCTGCTGTGTGTAAATATCAATCATTTGTTCCCAGAGTGAAATACTTCTGATGCATTACACATATAGGATTATGTCTCACTGTTAGCTTCATCTGGTAGAGAAATAGGCATGTTGGCTAGAAAAAGTGTGTAGTAAAAGCTGAGATTACTAGTTTATACAGTCCAAACAATTGTTGTCAAAGATTCACAATTCCTTCTAAACTGTTCAACTTTTTCTATCACTTTAATTGTCCTGTATTTCCTTTTAGTTCACTCGTTTTCATCTACACAGAGGACTACAGTGGAGATTACTTGAGATCACTGAAAATGTACTTTATTTCCAATATTCTCAGCAGAATAATTCTTCTCTCACTCTTCAAATTCTACTTCAGTCTCACAATATTATATAGAGTGCACCTGATGTGAATTTTCAAGCTGTAAAATGCCCTCTTGGGCATATACTAAGTAACAATGTGCATCATATTTCTGTTTTGCTGGAATAGGAAGATCTGAAACCAGAGTCGAGACTTTTCTTGGGTTCCTTCTCCAAATCATCAACTAATTGCACCTGATGGCACATCATACTAGCAATGTACGTATCTGAATCCCAGCCTTGGGTGATATTTTTACCCAGACTTACTCTAGACAATCTGTATTGAGGAGAAGGAGACAGGGGGAACATCATTAGAGTTTTTACAGAATTCTTTTATTGCTGATTGCCTACAGAGCAACACTGCCAGTGAGCATGGAGGTCACTCATCTGTGTAAAGTTTTGGGTAACCAGTCTAGGAGAATACAAGGAGAAAAATGCCTAAAATAAATTTAAGGCTGGCTGTTGGCAAGCTGGTTGAAATATAAGAGTATTGTCATGATCCTGGAAACCCATAGTACTCCATGCATGCAGTGCATCACTTCTATGACTATATATAGATATAACTGCACACGAAAACTTGCTAATGCAGCTGTGCAGTGAAAAATATTTCTTTTTTTAATCCTTCAATTGATTAGGTCCAGTTGTATAATGAGAACATTTACAGGGATATAATAATCCTTTTAAGACACTTGACTGTTTGAGTGGTGCAACATATTGCTATACCAATATCTAAGCCTAGCTTTTCTGATTGGGCCATATCTCTGGCAGGTTGGGGCTTTCACCTACCATGGAGATTTACCTTGATCTCAGCAAAATCTCTGGCCCAAGGCTATATCTGCAAACCAGAAGTGAGCTCTCCAGCTTCTGCCAGGGAGTCCTGCTGAAATTGAAATGGAAAATTGTAGCGGCAGAGCTTGGAGATGCTGTCATCTTCTGAGATGCTGCTAAAAGCAGAGGATTAGATGCAAGATATAGACCTCTGTCAATTGACTGACAATTATACCAATACTTAATGTCATACTGCCATCAGTCAGGAAGCCAAGCACCAGGAATACTGCGAGAATGCATTACAAGTTCCATGTATACATAAGTTGTTGGAAGATAAACATAAAAAGTTTAGTAATTTTTGTCCATTTGGACCCTTCATATATTAGAGCATTTAGTAACACATTGATTAGTAACAGATCTGCCTAAAACAAATATCTTCAGTCCTATGATGTACCATTGTTATAGAACCTATATGCCATCTCAGATGAATAAGCTGCCAGATAAAAATTTGGTGCCTTATTCTAAAAATGAATTTACAATATAATGTTAGAAAGCTCAAGGACCCCCTGATATTTATGACAGTTGAGTTAAGGTGCAAATTCTATGACGACGTGGAACATGCTCGATCTATCAGCAAACATCAGTCACAATGGAGTAAGAGTTCTTCTGCTCACTGAGTAGTGAAATGCATGAAAAAAAGTAGCTGTTTACATTTCACTGCAAATAGCGATCAGAGTAATTCCTTCCCTTAAGTGACCATTTTTAAAGTAATTTTAAATTACCAGCAGCGATACGAACATATGAATTAAGAGCAGGAGTAGGCCATTCGGCCCCTCGAGCCTGCTCTGCCATTTGATTAAAATCATGGCTGGTCTGATTGGGACCTCAACCCTACTTTCCTGTCTATCTACTATAACCTTTGACTCCCTTGTTAATCAGTAATCTATCTAACTCAGCCTTAAAAATATTCAATGACCCTGCCTCCACCGCTCTCCGTGGAAGGGAGTTCCACAGACTCACGACCCTCAGAGAAAAAATTTCTCCTCATCTCCGTCTAAAATAGGAGACCCCTTATTTTTAAACTGTAGCCCCTAGTTCTAGTCTCTCCCACAAGGGGAAACATCCTCTCAGCATCTGCCCCTTCTAGTCCCCTCAGGATCTTATATGTTTCAATAAGATCACTTCTCATTCTTCTAAACTCCAGTGTATACAGGCGCAACTTGTCCAACCTTTCCTCATAAGATAACCCCCTCATCCCTGGAATCAGTCGAGTGAACCTTCTCTGAATCGCCTCTAAAGCAATTATGTCCTTTCTTAAATAAGGAGACGACGTTTTCAAGAGTATAAGGATTCGAGTACTGTGGGATTAGTGAGTCCAACTATACTGCATTTCCTAAATCAATTATTACAGTTTTCTCATCATATCCACAGAAACTGGTTTGAATTCACTGATTTGACAGTGATTCAAAATCAAGCAGCATGAGACCATTTCAAGGAAGCAATCTCGCACTGCTTGAGCTTCACACCAATATACTGTGATTGGCATAGAACCATCTTTAATGACAGCCTTGGTTCAATGGTAGCACTCTTGCCTCTGAGTCAGAACGTTCAAACCCCACTCCAGAGACTTGAGCACTATAATCTAGGGTGACACTTCATTGCAGTACTGAGGGAATGCTGCACTGTTGAAGATGCTGTATTTCACAGGAGACATTAAACTGAAGCCCGATCTGCTCTCTCAAAAGAGCCCTTGCCATTATTTGAAAAAGAGCATGGGAAATCTCCCAGTGTCCTGGCCAACATTTATCGCTCAACCAATGCCACTAAAACAGATTAAATAGTCATTTGCCTCATTGCTGTTTGTGAAACCTTGCTGTGCGGAAATTGGCTGCTGCATTTGCCTATGTTACAACAGTGACTATACTTCAAGAGTATTTCATTGGCTGTAAAGCACTTTGGACATCTCTGGTCACGAAAGCTCTTTCTTTAATTTTAAACTTTCAAAATAAAGTTTAAAGAGATTCCAGTTAATCTGCTTGCTGGCCTTTATGTTTAAATGTCAGTGAGCAGTTGACAGGACAGTCAGTTCTTTACTGACATTAAAAATTTCACCTGCATTTTGATGCTAGTGAGAGGCGCTCTGTATATGTATTTATGTATGTATATGTGGAGTTCCACTTTGCCCGAGGACATGATGGTGCTTGTGTCAATTTGGTACCTACAGTATAAAGGAACTGATAAATCCCTAGCAGGCACCAAGGCACATAAGAAACATCTAATCATCCAGTGAGATAACCAATGAGATCAGATACGATTATATAAAGGTATCGTTCATAGACACAAAGTAAGCTGAAATGGCTGTAACCTGAGCATCGTTAGTGTTTAGTAACAGGATTTGTTTTTGGAGACTTTTTCTGAACAGAAAGTAGCACATCAACATTTATTTTAAGCCATTTTGAATTCTTATGTGTTTTGTGCCTGCTTTATACCAAGTAAAAACAGGTGCAAGTTAATCGTCTGCAATTGCTCAACATGTTGAAAATGGCTTGTTTTCAAGTAAATATGTAGGAAATGTCTCAAGAACTGTATTTGCATAATGTAACAGCCACAGAGAAATTTCCTCCTCGCAAGTCTTTTTAGATATTCCGAGTGAGTGGCTGCACAAAGCTTTATTCAAGTCAAAAGGATTTATTTACTGTGCAGGAAAGAGGTTTTCTGGCAACTTGTAGTAACCCAGGTTCAGAAGCCAATTTCTGGCAGCAAGGCATCATTCATCAATTATATAACAGCAATAAGCAAATACAGTAATGCAAGACCATAAAAGAGCTGAGATAGAAAAATCTCACCCAACACAGACCTACACTGTTCCTTGTAAATTCTTTTAGAACCTGGCGAATCTTTTACATGGCAGCAATTATTCAAATTGTCACTTCCCATGGGCTGTGGAATATTCATTACAACACTATTAATAACCACAGACTGTGGGCACTATCTTCCTAGGCTATATAGTACTGCATTTTTGCTCTGGAAAAATGTCATTGTAAAAGAAAAATACCTCTATAATGACTTTGATTGATATACCAAGTTATTGTGTTACGGGAAGGTGGAATTTAATCTTATTTCATAAAATTATTACAGTGTAAATACTTAGATCATAAACTGGAATAGATATTGAGAATTCACACTGCACGGATGGAAAATCATTCAATATTTTTTAATCATAAGTGGAAGATAATGATATCAGAGTGGATTCTGGTTTTCAGTTCAAGATTCTGGAATCTTAAAATGGAAGGCAGTTCTGTAGATAAATAATACCACAGATGGGTAGATAATCATAGAGATCTTACTCGATCTCTGATTTTTTTTTTCAAATCCTGGGTTGCTCAGTTCGTCCATTGTAGGCAGCGGTTTGTAGAGTTCCACAAAAAGAAATGAAGGGACGTGTTGGCTATGTGGAATAACAGCACAGAATGGTACCCCGAGAATTCGGCCAGACATGCCCCTGCCAAGCCCAGCTGAGAGCAGGCGTTAAGTTCTGATGTGAGCCTAGTAATGAACTTAAAAATTCAAAAGGCGAACAGCAATTGGTCCCAGAAGGATCGACTGCCGTTGCTACAGGGGTCATATGTTGCTGGCAAAGAGATGAGAAAAAAATTGATGTCAGGCCATGCGGCCTCTTCTCCTTCTCTCAGTGTGGCAGAGTTTCTGCTGCCTCGAACAGAGCAGGCGTCCCTGTAGCATAGCTATTAGTGCAGGCACCCACTCCTATTATTTAAATGACTGTGTCCCTAGGATTCAGAATGGGGGCACTCACTGCACTTCTGGCAGTCCTTGGTGATATCATCTGTAAATATGGGGTCACATGTACGTCAATGATGCCCATCTATACCTGTCTGCCACCACCATCAACCTCAAGGCTGTTGCTGTAGCTTGTGACTGCCTGTCTGACATCAGCTACTGAATGAGTCAAAATTTCCTCCAGCTTAACTTCAGTGAAAACAAAGCCATTCTTTTCAGCTTCCTCCAGCACCTATGTGCCTCTGTCACTGACTCCTCCCTGGCTGCATTATCAGACTGAATCTGATGGTATGAAACCTTGGTGTACTGCTTGAACCTGAACTGAGTTGTTTTACCTCATTTTCAGTCTGTTACTAAAATCACGTTCTTTCATGTCTAGAACATTGCCCACTTATTCCCCCACTGCTCCCCCATCACTGCTGAAATCCTTCATCACCTTAAGGTGCTCTCTTTGTTGACTTTCCCACTTCCAACCTTCACAGACCCTTTAAGCTAATCCAGAACTCTGCAGCCCATATCGTCTCCCCGACAGAGGGTTGTATACCCATCAGTCCAGTCCGGTCCTTACCATTTCCGATGGCTTCCTGTGCCCCAGTGACTCTACCTCAAAATTCTTATAAGACCATAAGAGATCGGAGCAGGCCATTCGGCCCCTCGAGCCTGCTCCGCCATTTAATGAGATCATGGCTGATCTGATTTTTACCTCAACTCCACTTTCCCGCCCTTTCCCCATATCCTTTGATTCCCTTGCTGATCAAAAATTTGTCTAACTCAGCCTTGAATGTATTCAATGACTCAGCCTCCACAGCTTTTTGGGGTAAGGAATTCCAAAGATTCATGGCCATCTGGGAGAAGAAATTCCTCCTCATTTCCATCTTAAACGGGCGACCCCTTATTCTGAGACTATGCCCCCTAGTTTTAGATTCCCCCATGAGGGGTAACATCCTCTCAGCATCTACCCTATCGAGTCCCCTCAGAATCTTGTATGTTTCAATAAGATCTCCTCTCATTTTTTCTGAAGTCCAATGAGTATAGACCCAACCTGTTCAATCTTTCCTCATAAGACAACCCTTCCATACCTGGAATCAACCGAGTGAACCTTCTCTGAACTGCCTCCAATGCAAGTATGTCCTTAAATAAGGGCACCAGAACTTTACGCAGCACTCCAGGTGTGGTCTCACCAGCACCCTGTACAGTTATAGCATGACTTCCCTGCTTTTATACTCCATCCCCCTAGAAATAAAGGCCAATATTCCGTTTGCCTTCGGATTACCTGCTGCACCTGTATGTTGACTTTTTGTGTTTCATGTACGAGGACACCCAGATCTCTCTGTACCGCAGCATTTTGTAATATTTCTCCATTCAAATAATATTTTGCTTTTTTATTTTTCCTCCCAAAGTGGATGACTTCACATTTTCCCACATTATATTCCATCTGCCAAATATTTGCCCATTCGCTTAACCTGTCAATATCCCTTTGCAGACAGTTTGTGTCCTCATCGCAACTTGCTTTTCCACCTATCTTTGTATCATCAGCAAATTTGGCCACAAGACACTCTTCCTTCATCTAAGTCATTGATATATATTGTAAATAGTTGAGGCCCCAGCACTGAGCCCTGCGGCACCCCACTAGTTACAGATTGCCATTTTGAAAATGACCCTTTTATCCCAACTCTTTGTTTTCTGTTAGTTAGCCATTCCTCTATCCATGCCAGTATATTACCCCCAACACCATAAACTCTTGTGCAGTAATCTTTTATGTGGCACCTTATCGAATGCCTTTTGGAAATCCAAATATACTGCAGCCTTTGGTTCCCCTTTATCCACCCTGCCCGTTACTTCCTCAAAGAACTCTAATAAATTTGTCAGACATGATTTCCCCTTCATAAAACCATGTTGACTCTCCTTGATTGTATTATGAGTCTTCAAATGTCCTGCTACTACTTCTTTAATAATGGATTCTAGCATTTTCCCAATGACAGATGTTAGTCTAGCTGGTCTATAGTTACCCGCTTTCTGTCTCACTCCCTTCTTGAATAGGGGTGTTAGGTTTGTGGTTTTCCAATCCGCTGGGACCTTTCCAGAATCTAGTGAATTCTGGAAGATTACAACCAAAGCATCCACTATCTCTGTAGCCACTTCCTTTAAGACCCTCTGATGCAAGCCATCAGGTCCAGGGCACTTGTCAGCCTTTAGGCCCATTAGTTTACCTAGTACTTTTTCTCTAGTGATAGTGATTGTTTTTAGTTCCTCCCTCCCCTTTGCTCCTAAATTTTCTACTACTATTGGAATGTTATTAGTGTCTTCTACTGTGAGGACAGATACAATATATCTGTTCAATTCCTCTGCCATTTCCTTGTTTTCCATTATTATTTCCCCAGTCTCATCCTCTAAGGGACCAATGTTTACTTTAGCTACTCTCTTCCTTTTTATATACTTGTAGAAGCTTTTACTGTCAGTTTTTATATTTCTTGCTAGTTTACTCTCATAATTTATTTTCTCCCTCTTTATTATTCTTTTAGTCATCCTTTGCTGGTTTTTAAAGTTTTCCCAATCTTTGGGCTTACCAGTCATCTTTGCCATGTTGTATGCTTTTTCTTTTAACCTGATACCATCCTTGACTTCCTTAGTTGGTCATAGTTGGTTCACCCTTTTTGTGGAGTCTTTCCTCCTCACAGGGATATATTTTTGTTGTGAGTCACAAAATGTCTTTTTAAATGTTTGCCACTGCTTATCCACCATCATACCGTCTAATCTGTTTACCCAGTACTTTAGCCAATTCCACCCTCATTCCTTTATAATTGCCCTTATTTAAGTTTAATACAGTAGTTTCAGACCCAAGATCCTCGCTCTCAAACTGGATGTGAAATTCTATCATGTTATGATCACTGCTTCCCAAGGGATCCTTTACTTTGAGATCATTAATTAATCCTGTTTCGTTACCCATTACCTGATCCAAAATGGCCTGTTCCTTGGTTGGTTCCCCGTGTATTGGTCTAAGAAACAGTCCCTATTACACTCTATGAACTCCTCCTCAGGGCTATTTTTGCCAATTTGATTTGTCCAATCTATGTGAAAGTTAAAATCATATGCATTACCTTTTTTACCTCCTTCTTCAAATCCCTGCATGTCCTCATTCCACCTTGTCTGATCTTTCCAGCCATATCTCCAATGCTCCGTTTCCAGGTTACAACATGTTCCATTTTCCCTCTGCTTTTATGCAAGAGGTTTTGTTATAAATGCATGTTGAGGCTGAGGAAGTCATGTTGTGGTTGCATGCTGTTGCAAGGCAGAGATGCCACTGGCAGGAATTCTACAAAGTATTTGACGCTGTGACAAAGCCAGTGAAAGAAAAGACTGGATTCAACTGTAAACTAGGAGAATGCCAAGAGGAGGGCCCTAGCAGTATCAGGAGATAGCAAAGGTGTCAGAATTGTTCAGCCTTGAAAGCTGAGAGGCTGTGGCTGATAGTAAGGTGAATATTACATCGTGGATTGAGGCAAATTTCTTCCAATTAATATTTAACTCTCCTTACAAAATTCTGTACATTTTGTATTATTGGCAACTAATTATCTAAATATTAGTGTTACACTTACGCATTAAGTAATCGAATTAATCTCCCAACAATAGATTTTACTGACTTATTTCTCTTCTCCTCCGCCCCCCCCCCCCCAATCCACCTCAAAGTGGTGAGGAGAACAATGAATTATGCACAGAGTTATCTCCAAAATCTGTCCTACTGAGAACCTCCAAGAAAAACTCATATTCCAGCTTATTGAAAACGTTCTCTATCACAGAAAAAGCCATGTCCAGGGCCCAAGTGGTTACACTTCGGTAAATAATATTTATGATGCAGCACGTATTGTCTACAGAGTGACTCCCACAGACAGTCTGATTGCTCTGAATTATTTTTTTAAAGTATCCCTTAATTCAGAGAGCAAAGATTGTGGATATAATTTTGCAGTTGCAATTTAGTGGAGAAATTGTTCTGTAGGAGGCACACTGCAGAGCATTTCTTTTCATCTTATAAATGAGTAAGAGCTGAGGAAGCAATATAATTGATCATGAAAGTTTGTACATTAATGAGCAGTAGAGGTGGGGGGTGTTCTATCCATCCGCCAAATATCCATCTGGTCAGCTTCTTTTATTTAAAACCAGACAAGAAATTACATGATTTTAATAAGAAAAAAAAAGGAAAAAAACTGCAGATGTTGGAAATCTGAAATGATAATAGAAAATGCTGCGAATATACAGCAGGTCCAACAATAGAAACAGGTATGGGTATGGTTATGCTTTTTAAGGAGCTGTGGATAACTCTGGGGTGCGAAAAGGGTTGGCGGGGGGGGGGGGCGGGTGGTGACAGAATTTTGAGCCTTGCTGAGTCATCCTATACTTGCTGTCTTGGTTGTAGAGAGCAAGTGTCTAGTTTTTGTTTTAACTCTTCACTCTTTAGGGTAATCAGAGGTAAGAATCAACCAAGGCTTATTACTTTTCTAACTATTGGTTTTATTGGCATTAAAATATAAGAAGTTTTATAGTAGAGACGCATACAACCTTAATTAGAGGTACAACTCGAAACTCAGTTATGGTCAATTCTTTTGCTTCAGGAGACTGAGAGGTTAATTCTCCATTGACATCCTGTGTGGTGTTCAGTCCAGGAGGCCGTCCAGAGACAATCCATGAGTTTCCTCGTGGATTGTCTCTGGATGGCCTCCTGGACTGTCTCATGTCGCAGACAGTCTCGTGTCGCGGAATGTCTCGTTGATACCACAACACGGGACAGTCCAGGACACAAGACAGCATCTGATCTTTACAACATCTTCTCACAGACTTTCAAGGCCTTGCAGCTGTCTTACCTTTCACCTTCTAGATAGTCTGCTGAATGAAACTTTTTGAATGTGGTCAACCTTCCCAGCAAGCTATTAAATAGTCAGATTAACAGTTCCTTTGTTGAATTAATACTTTTAACTAAACCCAGCTCCTTTAGCAGGTAATTAATCCTTAAAAAGTCCAAAATCCTTCATAAGCTTGATTTTATTCAAAGCCTTGGACAGCTTCAGGGGTTCAGGAAACAGATCTACAAAGTTTGAGACTCTGGCTCTGGGGTCATAGTTGACTGTTGGTCCAAGGGCATTATCAGTTCCTTTGTCTGAAAGTAAAAGACTTATATGACCAAAGTCCTAGGATGGTGTGAGGCTGTGGGCTGGTGTTCTGTGGGCAAATTTTAGCGTGAGGTCATATTTACCATTCGGGTTCGAGAGAGAGCCAAGGTCCTTCTGAATGAAGGTGATTGGTCAATCCCTTTCCAGGCCTTTGGGAATCCTGAAGATCCAAAGGTTATTGCAATTCACCTAGCTGTCTATTTTTATGACCATTTCCCAGCTCCTCTCTGGTACAACTTATTGTAACTTGTTATCAGTTCAAGGATTTTGGTCTCCAGTTCCATTTTCTAGTGTTCTGCCTCGAAGTTTGTTTTGTGGACTCTCAGATTTCCGTGGATATGGGCTGGACAGATCTAAGAAAGTTCTGTTTGTGTTGCCTGACTTCCTCTGTTAGGCTTGTGCAGCTGTTTGGAATCTGTTGGTGACTAGGCCCATTATTTCTCTCTCAGGTTCTGTCCTACTTTGTATGAATGTGTTCCCTATTCCAGATATGCTATGTTGCTGGGGTTGTGGGGTTGTGATGTAGGACAGAGTTTCTGGGTGTCCTCAGCTCATGTTGTTTGGGTGTCTGGCATTTGAGGATGTTGGATTGCCGTTGGACAGGTTTATTGGTATCCAGGTATACGGGATGGATTATAACAAAGGAGCACATAGGAGAGGGAGATGTGTTTCTGGAGCTGCTGGTTTGCTTTGTGGATGTGAGTTCTAATTGTTGGGAGCCACAATGCTAATCCTGTTCTCCCTGGTTTGAGGACGAAAGAGGAAATCTGATTTTCAGCCAATGTAGCCTCTGTTAGTGAAGTGGTCGAGCAGGTATACAGCTCAGTTTGGTGGGCAATCACTAAAACTGCAATAAGCTTCTCAGTCAGAGCTCCTGCAGACCCCAAACAGGGTTAGTGACAGTCTTGGTGCCTGCATTGCAGATGGGATTTTTTAAAAAGCTACGAACTGGCAAATCAGCTGTAGAGCTGATCCTACAGCTGGTTGGAACGGAATGAGGATTTCGTACTTGCTTCTTTTCTGGATGCAGAGCTTGTAGTGGAGCCTTGTCGGGGGATTGAGCCCCCATGGCCCTTAGATCCAGGGGTCGGTAGCATTTATTGGTGAGAAAGCAAGGTGGAGGATGTTACTGTCTTTTGAGCCAGAGCTCAGAGGTTGTGGAAGGTATTTCCTACCTTTTTGTCTTCTTTCTGGGGATGCATGCTGCTGGGCAGCTGTGCCTTCTGTTTTAAGCAGATTTCCTGAGCTCTGTGGGTGGCGGGGGGGAATGGTCAATTAAAGACAGAAATCAATGTCCAGGTTCAGAGATTTCACCCTATGCAGCATTGTTTGACTTTTGTTTTGCAAAAATACAATTTCCGGGAAAAGCTAGTGTGGAGATTTGAAAGAGAGTTTGAAAGCTTATGTCTGCAAGATATAAGTACTTGAAAAGCTATCATGTAATGTGAATGATCTGCTTGGCAGAGAGGTGTCTAAACTGGCTTTATTTCTTTTCCTGAGGCCGTTTTTTTTTCCTTCCTGAATGCAGTTTGGTTTGTGGTTTTTTGGGAATCCAAATGAACACCTTAATCAATGACATCTATAAGCTACTGTCCTAATTTCTGATTCTGCTTTACAAATTGTGTTCTGTAGGTGGGAGTACAATGAATACACACACAAAGCAAAAATTTAAAAAGCATAAATGGGGCACGTAAGGAACTGTTCGTCAAGCCAGAGCAAAAAGAACCATGCAGACTGGAAAATGTATGAGTCCTCTATGATATTGTAGAGGAATTATCCTAGCTATGTACCCAGGCACATTGCATTGCCTGAGTGCAAAGAACATTGGAAAATCAGCTGGGTCAGGACGCATGCCTGGAAAAGACCCTGCTCAATTTTCTTATTTTCTTTGATACTTTTAAGTGTGGTCATTTGAAGAGTCCCCTCAGGCTGTCAGAGAACACAGACAAATCTCCCACTGTATCAGCAGGAGAATAGACACAGAAGGGTACATTTTGCTAGGTCACGCACTGCCAAGAGGGCCTTGCATGCAGTGGATGTGGCTTGAAAAATTGGGTGCCCAACCTTGTGCAGCCAATCTTTAGAAAAGAAACATCAGCTGAAAGAGAATACAGTTTTAATGGAGTGACATGGTTCTCTCAAGGAGACACACATAATGACAGCAGGAATCTTCAGATAAATTGCTTGGTCTTCATGAAGAGAAAAGATTTGCCCTTAATGAAAGTTCAAGTGGTATATGCCTGCAGAAACCCATCATGCATCTCAGTGTCTGTTATCAAGGAAGCAGCCATGATGCCTTCGCTGTGCAGCATTCCATGCTGCCCCACCCTATTTGAAGGAGAAGAAACACTGGAGGAATGGCAGAGCTCTACACTGCATCCTTGAGTGTTGACCCCACTTAGAAACCCTGTAACAGCGGAGGAGCACCTCAGCCTGGGCGCCTCAGCACCTGCTGGTTGCCAACTCCACCTTCAAGAAAAGTGGGCAATGCCCTTATGCACAATGAAAGAATGTGTGAAAGAGGACACTGGTTGTGCATGAATGATGTGCAGACAATGAGGCAGTTCCCAACATACCTGATTGGCCCCACAAGAAATATATGCAAACCTGAGTGGCACATTCACCTTCACCTTGCTCCTGATATGAACGGACTTCTTCCTCATTTGCAGTCAGGTTCAGGAGAGCTGGGTAACTTCATTAATGCAGTCAGCAACTTGCTCCTATTCTTGCTTCCTGGTGCCTGTGCTTTTATTGGAGGGCAATCTTCAGCCTCAAATAGTGCTTTGGTGCATCTCCTGAAGCAGGTTTTCCAACTTTTCAGAATCAAAGGGAGTAGTGTTGCCAACATGTGGTATTCTGGACATTTAATCCACTTTTCTGCCGTAACCACAACTCCCCCTTTTATGATGAACTTTAAGAGTTGCAGCCTCTCCAGCCAAGTGAGTGACAGATCTGACACTCCTACGTTGAGGACAAAGATGCACTCATGTCACGTCTACATGCACCCTGATTTTGGTGGGATAGTAAAAGCGATGCTATAGTCTACCACTAGTCTGCCAGGGATTGGAGACCCGATTTTAACCCTGCCTGGTGAGCAAGAACGGGTTCAGGTGCGTGGTTCAATTGCCAGTAGGGCGCTTCGCACTGCATTCCTGGCACGCCCACAGTTGCCGCCATTTTAAACATGCTGTTTTCGGTCTTGGGAAAGGAGCCCCCGCAGGCAGGTGGGGGCCTCACTAGTATGTCAAAGTCATGGTCCTATGATGCAATTAGGAGCCCAACATAATTTTAATTGGAGCATAAGGGAGTAGAGCCAGAAGTGGCTCAGGTAGGATAATCGGTTTAATTTTTTATGGTTTCCTTGTGAGCCAGAAGGGTCAGGAGTTCTCCTCCAGGACCCACAAGGAAACCTTGGGCCTTCCTTGCCCCAGACGTCCTGTCACCCTCCCCCAACTGAGTCCCCTCTGGCCCCTCCCCTTCACCACTTGCTTTATGCTGGGGTGCGTTCCCTTGGGTCACCAGCAACAGCCTCGTGCTGCTCGAAATCCCACTCCTGCCCATTGGCCACATAGTGATTCGCCCGTTCGGTTCAGGGAGGAGTTCCACATGGAAATGAGGCCTGGGATTTAACATCTCTCCAGACCTCGTGGCGCCGTCGTGCGAGCTTCCCCGCTTGTCCGGCCCCCGCACGCCACACTCACATCCTGAGTTAAAATCTAAGCTTAAATATCTGCAGTCCACTGAACCACCAGAGAGACAGATTTTAAAAAGTAAAACGCATCAAGAATAAACCTCACCTACATTTGTCATTCTGTTTATAGAAGACTGTTAAATTGTAAGCATGCATTCTGGTACAATGCACATGAGTACACTCCATAATGATGCTGGGACGTATTGTAAGAGATCTCTATGCCTCAGGTAGGATTTGATATTGGTGGTACAGACAATATTGCAATTCAACTACTAGCAATCTGCCACACTAATATATTTTGAATTAAGTTCCCATTGTTTTGGGTGATTTAAAAAAAAATCATATACTACTCTGCCAGCACGACCATTTCAGATTTAGCTGAGCTGAGGGACTGCATCTGGGCATTCCTATACACCTACAGTTAAACTCATTTTCAAAGCAGTGTGTTATATAAAGGATTATGCAATAGATTTACAATCGTACCTGACAATGGTACCAAACCTTGACAGTGCACAAAGGAAGTGAGACATCCTTATCTGACGTCCACACTTGCTAGCGAGGATATCAATCAAGAATAAGAACATAAGAAATAGGAGCAGGAGTAGGCTATACGGCCCCTTGAGCCTGCTCCACCATTCAATAAGATCATGGCTGATCTTCGACCTCAACTCCACTTTCCCACCCGATCCCCATATTCTTTGATTCCCCTAGAGAATAGGAGCCCATGTCTGATTTATTTTCCTGTCCCTAACTCAGAGGCAGCTAAATGTAACTGTAATGCTCCCCCGCCTCCATGGCAGTGCTGGAACTTTTTTAAAAACTGCTATTTCTGCTATTTTAATGAGTCATTGCTGCGTTCCCTACTATACTCGCACACTACCACACTCGAGGGTAGAATGAGAAGAGGCACTGTACTGTCTGCATCAAAAAGTATCTGACAAACCTTTGTTGGGGATATCTTTTCATATGCTTTACATTAGAAAGAAATAACAAACTTGCATTTTTATAGCACTTTTCACATCCTCTGGATATACCAAAACATTTCATCAGCCAGTGCTGTACTTTTGAAGTGCAGTTACTGTTGTAATGGAGGGAAACGCGGCAGCCAATTCGTACACAACAAGCTCCCACAAACAGGAAGGAGATAAAATCTGTTTCAGGCAGTGCTGGTTGAAGAATAAACGTTGGCCCGGACAATTTCCCATGTCTGCTTTAAATAATGCAGTAGGGATCCTTGACACCTGCCTGAGAGAGCAGAAAGGACCTCGGTTTAACGTCTCATTTAAAAGATGACCGCTCTGACAATGCAGCACTCCTGCAGTATTGCACTGAAGTAGCAGCCTAGATTATGCGCTCAAGTCTGTAGAACGTGGCTGAGAACCCACGACTTTCTGATTCGACAGGCAAGAGTTTTGTTTACAAGCAGGAAATGTTTCACAGATGGTTCTTATATCCTTCAATGACAAGGTAAACAATTTTTATTTTTAGCCTCACAAGCTGATTGCCTGCATACATATTCAAATTGGCTGGCCTTTAACTGTTGATTTCCAAAGTGCCAGAGTTTAGATTTCCCTCATGTAAAAAAAAGTAAATAACAGTGCGGTATGATGCTACTGTGCATTAAAATGCCAATATCTAATGCCACAGAGTGACAGGGTTTGATTCCCTATTCCGCTGAGTTCTGGATCTCGGCTGCTTGCTGTGGACAGCCATCAAACAAGCAGAGAGAAAATCAGGTGCACTTCCTGCTGGATGGTTATAAAGAGCTGCATAACTTGAGGCCGAGGATCATCTTCTTGGCCACAGACGTGTGTGTGGTCTGGTGTGAAATTGAGGGAAAAATTAGATTAATAAACCATCAAAAAAAGTTGCAGTCCAGCCATTAAATTTGACCCGGGCAAACTCTAGGAAATGTTTTCTAATGGGAAGAAAGTAACTGGATTGAAAATGTGGAAGATGGCTGGTAACCATAATCTTTTAAAAAGACGAATTGTTACTGTAATGGAGAAATATTTTGGATAACCTTTAAAAAATATACCACAGCCGTAATTCTTTTTTTAAGAAGCTATAAAATCAGTTTCTATGTCATTTTGCCCATGCGTCACATGGGTGGCAGCCTGTAGTAAATGGCTGAACAGAATTAGATGAGCTACTTCTGGAACTCTGACCCACAGTGTCGAGTTAATGCACAGACTGTAGGCGGAACTTTCCACTTTGGCGGGGGTGTAAAGCTGGCGGTATCGGATAAGCTGCCCGTTATACACCCTGCCCAATTTTCCTTTCAGATTTATCCATGGCCTCAACACAGTCTATCTCTCCAATCTTTTCCAGCCCTCCATTCCAGCTTATACTCTCAAATCATCAATGCTACTATACTGTGACTCGTGCTTTCCCACACTGCACCATTGGTGGCAGAGCTTTCAGCCACCATACCCCTGCTCTCTGGAACTCTCTCCCGAACCCTCTTAGCCTTGTGATCACTCTCCCCTCTTCAAAAGCCTCCTTCAAGTCTACCTTTAATGACCATGCTTTCAGCACCTCTCCTACTTCTCTCCTATACATAAACAGTGTCTGCTACTTCCCGTTGTAAAACACCTTGAGATATTTTGTTTGTGAGTGGCATTATGTAAATATAAATTGTTGATGTTGGGGAATTCTTGACCTTAACATATTGGCCCATAATTTGATGTAGCAGGTTAACGAATGGTGTTCGCTGTTAATTAAGATCTGCCCTTGCCCGTTTAATCTCTGATATTTTGTGCCGCAAGTCGCTGAAAGTGCGAGGTGATAATGTCACGGTGAGGGAAACAGGACATCTGGGACCTGAGTGAACAGGGCAAGCAACTATGTATCTCCTTAATTTCACAATCCTTCAATCTGATTGATTAACAGTGCAAGGACTGAGAAGGAAGTGTAAATTAGAGTGAGTGATTTCAATGTCAATTCAGGTACAGAAAGAGAAATAGAGAGAGGGAAAGAAAGATTGGATTAAGAGAGAGGGAAAAAAGAGAAAGGAAAAGTAAAAAAAATACTTTTTTAATTTTAAATTTTACATTTTTCAAATATCCAACAATTAAAACCTGAAGGAATGAGGCTCCACACTTGTAATAGTTAATTTTCAGTCCCAGAGAGGTTCAGTGGCAGTAATTAACACTCATCACATCGTTAAAAGAATCTCTGACAGCGAATCCAGGCGTAATTAAATATGCACAGACATTCAATGGCTCCAAGACAGGCTCCTTGTGTCACTTCAGTCCAGCTCTAACTTTCTGTGGTGAGTTTAATTCGTATCAACTGCGCAAATACAGCAGCTTCATGCCATTCAATGCATTTCAATGGTGAGCCAGAGAGCAAGATGCATTTTTGCAAAGCTAACGGCGGAGTGGCACAACTCGGACTGCAACTTTTGGGTTTCCGCGTTTAACCACACATCTGCCCCTCACCTGAAGTTGCTGTAGCATTTGCGCATAAATAACGGCGAGTGCCATTAGCCGCGTCGTTATTTTGACAGCAAATTATGGATCATTAAAATATCAAATTTTTGATCGAAGGATAGAATGTTGCCCAATCATTTTGTTTTGATGCTCAGTGCCTAAGGACCATCTACTGTCAATTTTAAGAGAAAAAAATTTCACACTTTGGAAGTCTAAACATTTCTGAGTAATATTAATGGTTTTGTCAATTTGTTTCTGTTGTTTTATATTGAATTTTGTTCAACAATCCCTTTGAACTGGTGGATGACTGATTAAATGTGCTGTAGTCCAAAAATTATCAAAACCATTATTTTTATCTCCGTTTGTAGAAACCTGACCCAAATGAAAAGATTCTTTGCAAATTACTTGTGTGCTTTGCAATAGTTATCTATCAGAGAGATGCTACTTAGTAAAGATTGCAGTTGCTGAAAATGTGGTTGCTTTTCCCCCTTTTGTGTTTGTACTAAAGAATATAACAGCTGCCCAGCTCCCAGACCACTTGTAATCTCTCTCATGGCCAGCCGCCAGAAGGCATGAAGGAGCAATCCGATAAAGATTGCTTGTTTGATATGTTGTCCTCACGGAGGGAGTTGCTTGACGCAATTGTACAGCAGGACAGTTAAGACGAGGAAGAGAGATCAAAATTAATCCTCACCATCCTTCAGTACCGTGTGTTGGTGCTCCATTGTATAACATTGCCCTGCTCCAATGTATAGCATTCTTATTCAATAGACAAAGATTTACAGAACACAAAATGTCAAAATTCCCATTATGTTTAAAGTTATATATATCAAGCTTTACTTGCTGCCTCTGTAAATATTGTCCTTGCCAGAAATTTGTGCAAAGTCCTTGAGGGAAAGGTCTAACAATGGACCTGTTATTAAATAGAGACTTCTTCTGATAGTGACTTCTTCTGATACTCGCCCTCTGAAATGGCCCAGCAAGCCACTCAGTTGTACAATCTCACTACAGAAAGTCACAATAAGAATAAAACCGGACGGACCACCCGGCATCAGACCACACAGCACCAGACACGACAAAGGCAAACCAAGCCCAGTCGACCCTGCAAAACCCTCCTCACTAACATCTGGGGACTTCTGCCAAAATTGGGAGAACTGTCCCACAGACTAGTCAAGCAACAGCCTGACTCACAGAATCATACCTTTCAGCCAACGTCCCAGATTCTTCCATCACCATCCCTGGGTATGACCTGTCCCACCAGCAGGACAGACCGACCAGAGGTGGCGGTACAGTGGTATACAGTTAGGAGGGAGTGGCCCTGGGAGTCCTCAACATTGACTCTGGACCCCATGAAATCTTGTGGCATCAGGTCAAACATGGGCAAGGAAATCTCCTGCTGATTACCACCTACCGCCCTCCCTCAGCTGATGAATCAGTCCTCCTCCATGTTGAACCACTTGGAGGAAGCACTGAGGGTAGCAAGGGGACAGAATGTACTCTGGGTGGGGCACTTCAATGTCCATCACCAAGAGTGGCTCGGTAGCACCACTACTGACCGAGCTGGCCGAGTCCTGAAGGACACAGCTGCCAGACTGGCCTGCGGCAGGTCGTGAGTGAACCAACACGAGGGAAAAGCCTACTTGACCTCATCCTCACCAATCTACCTGTCGCAGAAGCATCTGTCCATGACGGTATTGGTAGGAGTGACCACCGCGCAGTCCTTGTGGCGATGAAGTCCCGTCTTCAGACTGAGGACACCATCCAATGTGTTGTGTGGTGCTACCACCGTGCTAAATGAGATAGATTCAGAACAGATCTAGCAGCTCAAAACTGGGCATCCATGAGGCGCTGTGGGCCATCAGCAGCAGCAGAATTGTATTCCAGCACAATCTGTAACCTCATGGCCTGGCATATTCTTCACTCTACCATTACCAACAAGCCAGGGGATCAACTCTGGTTCAATGAGGAGTGTAGAAGAACATGCCAGGAGCAGCACCAGGGATACCTAAAAATGAGGTGCCAACCTGGTGAACCTACAACTCAGGACAACATGCATGCTAAACAGCGGAAGCAACATGCTGTAGACAGAGCAAAGCGATTCCACAACCAACAGATCAGATCAAAGCTCTGCAGTCCTGCCACATCCAGTTGTGAATGGTGGTGGACAATTAAACAATTAACGGGAGGAGGAGGCTCCATGAACATCCCCATCCTCAATGATGGCAGAGCCCAGCACGTGAGTGCAAAAGACAAGGCTGAAGCGTTTGCAGCCATCTTCAGCCAGAAGTGGATGATCCATCTCGGCCTCCTCCCGATATCCCCACCATCACAGAAGATAGTCTTTAGCCAATTCGATTCACTCCATGTGATATTAAGAAACAGCTGAGTGCACTGGAAGCAGCAAAGGCTAGGGGCCCCAACAATATCCCAGCTGTTGTGCTGAAGACATTTGCTCCAGAACTAGCTGCGCCTCTAGCCAAGCCGTTCCAGTACAGCTACAACACTGGCATCTACCCGACAATGTGGAAAATTGCCCAGGTACGTCCTGTCCACAAAAAACAGGACAACTCCAATCCGGCCAATTACTACCCCATAAGTCTACTCTCAGTCATCAGCAAAGTGATGGAAGGTATCGTCGACAGTGCTATCAAGCGGCACTTACCAATAACCTGCTCACCGATGCTCAGTTTGGGTTCCGCCAGACCTCATTACAGCCTTGGTCCAAACATGGACAAAAGAGCTGAATTCCAGAGGTGAGGTGAGAGTGACTGCCCTTGACATCAAGGCAGCATTTGACCGAGTGTGGCACCAAGGAGCCCTAGCAAAATTGAAGTCAATGAGAATCAGGGGGAAAACTCTCCAGTGGCTGGAGTCATACCTAGCACAAAAGAAGATGGTAGTGGTTGTTGGAGGCCAATCATCTCAGCCCCAGGACATTGCTGCAGGAGTTCCTCAGGGCAGTGTCCTAGGCCCAACTATCTTCAGCTGCTTCATCAATGATGTTTCCTCCATCATAAGATATGGGGATGTTCATGGTGCAATCATCAGCGTTCAGTTCCACTCGCAACCCCACAGATAATGAAGCAGTCCGTGCCCGCATGCAGCAAGACCTGGACAACATCCAGGCTTGGGCTGAAATAACATTTGTGCCAGACAAGTGCCAGGCAATGACCATCTCCAACAAGAGAGAGTCTAACCACCTCCCCTTGACATTCAACAGCATTACCATCGCCGAGTCCCCGACCATCAACATCCTGGGGGTCACCATTGACCAGAAACTTAATTGGACCAGCCACATAAATACCGTGGCTACAAGAGCAGGTCAGAGGCTGGGTATTCTGCAGCGAGTGACTCACCTCCTGACTCCCCAAAGCCTTTCCACCATCTACAAGGCACAAGTCAGGAGTGTGATGGGATACTCTCCACTTGCCTGGATGAGTGTCGCTCCAACACTCAAGAAGCTCGACACCATCCAGGACAAAGCTTGATTGGCACCCCATCCACCACCCTAAACATTCACTCCCTTCACCACCGGCGCACTGTGGCTGCAGTGTGTACCATCTACAGGATGCACTGAAGCAACTCGCCAAGGCTTCTTCAACAGCACCTCCCAAACCTGCGACCTCTACCACCTAGAAGGACAAGAGCAGCAGGCACATGGGAACAACACCACCTGCACGTTCCCCTCCAAGTTACACACCATCCCGACTTGGAAATATATCGCCGTTCCTTCATCGTCACTGGGTCAAAATCCTGGAACTCCCTTCCTAACAGCACTGTGGGAGAACCTTCACCACACGGACTGCAGGGGGTAAAGAAGGCGGCTCATCACCACCTTCTCAAGGGCAATTAGGGATGGGCAATAATTGCTGTCTTTACAGAGGATATTGGAAAATAATTCTAAAGAAAGACATTTTTGCATTTACATAACCCTTTATCACACCAAAGTCTCAAAACATTTCACATAGTGAATTAATTTTGGAGTGTAGTAATAATTATGTGGGCAGAAAAGTAAAATAGACATTTGGGTGAGGAATCCATATGGTTGCACATTAAACCAGACTGAATCCATATGGAACGAGGGCTTACTTTGAACTGGTACATTTCTGTTCACCATAATCCTGAATATAAGAATGATGCTTCAAGGTTTCACCCACAGAGGGTTAGGTATCAGCTTTGGATCAGTAGTCGAACTCATGCGTTTGAGGCAGAAGGTGATGAGTATAAGCCCAACTCAAAAGACTTCAGCACATAATCTACGCTGACACATGAAAAACATTTCCCACAGTGCTTTTCAGTTCTGTTGTAGGGTTTCCATGTACTGCACAGTGCCCACAGACACCTGCAAAAAACGGACACTTATTGAGAAACCCAAATAACTTACATGGTAAAATATACAAGAGGCACTCTGAAAGCACGGACACTCGCAAATTACGAACTACGGACAGCTTTCAATGCACCAAGTCCTTTTACAACTTAAAACATGGAACACAGCCTGTTGCAAAGCTGCTGTATCTGGAACTTTGAGTCCCTGGGATCACTGGTGCTTCCCCTTGCAGCTTGCTTCATTTCTGCCTCCAAATTCTCTTGGGCCCGTCACTTTCATGGGGTTAGTGTATGCAGGTCAGCACGAGGCAGCAGCGGGTTTTGTGAAAGAAATGGCTTTTGTGGAATTGGGAGCTCTTTACCCAGCATGCATAGCAGCAGAGAAAATGCTCTATCTCTGGGATTAAATGCCTGCATGGCTCTATCCCAGCGTGTGCGAACAACGAGAGGGGCCGTCCTTTCCTGCCCCAGCGCCGAATTCATACACTCTTTCAGCAGCTGCTGGCAGCTCCTCTCCCCCTGCCATTGTCTTCTTTTCCTCAGCTTCTGATGGTGGACCTGCTTCTTTGAGGGGCTTTGGCTTTGGGGAGTGAAGGTGGACGACTGTCCCGGGTCTCTCTGCTGCCCTATAGAGTGATGGACAGATCTGTGAGTCCCGGCTATCAGTGAGTCTTCCTGAAGATTCTCTCCTCAACTAGAAAACTGCAGTTTCACTTCTACACATAATGTGACCTGTTGTGTTTTCCCTCCCAAATGTTCTCAATGCCTTTGGAAGCTTCAATATACCGGCACAATCTGTCATCACATTTCCCCCTTTAATTGTCCTGTGACTGTCCTAATGCTGGTTCGTAGAACTGAGAAATGCAGCTCATTACTGAAGTTACACTCTGCTCCAAGTGAGAGCAGTTTGAAATGAAACGGGAAATTAGGCTGCAAAACTGTTAAGTGAACAGAGCTGAATGCTGGTGTGTGGGAGGGGGATTCTTAGCATTGTTGTAGCTGATTAGGTGCTGATCATTGCCTCAGCTAGTTCTTCAAGATTGTTGGGAAAAGTTTTACCATTTTGAAAATAAAGACACCTGCAAAAAATGGACAGCTGATGTCAGTCCCTAAGGTTTCACTGTAATTTAATGAGGAGCACCATACATTGTTACATATTTCACCGTTTGCCAAATCTATAATTCACAAAGACAACCTCACTAAAGCTTTCTGCAAATATAATACTTTGGGGATGGTTTATCTTTCCCACTCGCTATGTCATCAACATATTAGAAAAATCATTTATTATTTAAAATCCACTTTCATATTTTACATTATTGAGCATCTTCAATGCTGATCAACCTGGAATTTAATAATTCGCAAGAAACTTGATTTTAGGAAATAGCTTGGAAAAGTAATTTTAACCAAAGCAAGATCTACAAATGAAACAATATGCTAAACCATCATTTCTTTTAACTGGTATTAATATGAACCCAAGAACAGCCTACAATACTGCAGGAAATTACAGCTTCAATCTTCTGCTAAGATCATGAGGCCAGAATTTGCCGTTACAATAATGGTGAGGCTAATGGCACGCGCTGTTATTTATGCACAAATACTACAGCAACTTCAGGCGAGGGGCAGACGCGTGGATAAACCCGGAAATTGAAAAGTTGCTGTCCCAGACACGCTGCTCTGCCGTTAGCGTCCTGAAAATGGCATCTTGCCGTCTGCCTCACCGTTGAAATGCATTGAACGGCGTGAAGTTGGTGTATTTGCGCAGTAGATACGAATTAAACTCACCACAGAAAGTTAAGTCTTGCCCATTTCAGTCTGAGTACCCATTTAACGATGTGATATATGTTAATTACTGCCAGTCAACCTCTTTGGCACTGAAAATTAACTGTTACAATTGTGGAGTCTCATTCCTTCAGGTTTTAATTGTTGGAGATTTTAAAAATGTAAAATTTTAACTTAATATTTTTTTTACTTTTCCTTTCTGTCTCTCTTTTTTCCTCTCTCGTAATCCAATCTTTCTTTCCCTCCTTATTTCTCTTTCTGTACCTGATTTGACATTGAATTCACCCACTCTAATTTACACTTCCTTCTCAGTCCTTGTGCTGTTAATTTCACAATTCTTTAATCTGATTGGTTAAGGAGATACCCTGTTGCTTGTCCTGATCACTCGGGTCCCTGATGCCCTGTTTCCCTCACTGCGACATTATCATCTCGCACTTTCAGCAACTTGCCACGAAAACATGTAAAAACCTAAATGTGCAGGGGCAAGTCTAACTAATGGCAGATGCCATTAGATGCCCCGCTGCAGCAAATTATGGCCCATTATTGGCAATAACTGATGTGAGGGACACAGCAACAAATAATCTCCATGTAGAATCCAGCTCTTAACAAACAAACCTGCTAACAACCAGAACCAGCAATGGAAATTATGGAATCCGGTCACAGCAAAATTGGTAATTACTGTATAATTAGTTGTTAATTAGTGGAACTTTTGTGCAAGATTTTCTTGTGTAATCAGTGCCTGCACTTGTACATATGCTTATTAGCAATTTGTAGTACAATGGCACTAAAAAATCTATTTTACTTGCTGGTGGAAATCATAGATTAGTGATGATAAATGAAAATAGAAATGCTTCAAACCCAGCTTGAAACCATGATTTTGCATCACTGCTGCTATAAAAGTAATGGTGCCTTTGAGAGGAATGTTGGGGTGTTAAAGAGAAATTGGTAAATTTCAATTAATGAAACACAACCTTAACCGGAACCTGTCTGATTTTCCATCTATTAATTCAAACGGAAAGAAAATCAGCTGGGCACCTTTCCTGACCAATTTTCTTAGATTTGCCACATCCAGGCAATCTAATAGCTCTAAGTCATGTCTGTCTTTGTTTGCTTCTGACTCTTACAATTTTAAAATTATTTTTATTTGACATTTTACTCATGATTTCTCTCCTTCACTTTGTCCCCTCTTTCTTTTTCAAATCTCCCTTTCTCTGTGTATGCTCAACACATGTTCCTTTATTGATTGTACTCAGTTTGTAGCTTTCACCTTTTTAAAAGCCCAGCACCATGTAGCAAGATGGAATCCAACATATATTGAGGTTGAAGGTGAGTGCCAATCCCAAGTGGGTAAATTGGGGAGTTGCTGCATAGGAGCTTCTGCTTTATGCCTGGATGAGTAAAAACCTGGGAGTTGGGTGGCTTTGGCCTAGTAGTGGAGTGTAGCCTGAGCCACGTTCTGAGATAACTTACTATGTATTTATTTTGTATAGATCATATAATGGTAAATATTATCCATTTTATATGACATTGTGTAGGTTATATATTGTATACCGTTTATATAACCAATAGCATATAGTTTATACAATTATATATTTCATAAAGCAAAGAATATATGTGCTGTGCAGCCAATACGAAAGGTCTAACTTGTACATGTAATTAAAATATATTGTGCAATGGGGAACAGGCTACAGTACTGTAGCTGTATCTCTGCCCTGTACTCAAGTAAGTACAAGGCAGAGAGACGTCTACAACACTGCAGCCAGTTCTAGGGCCCGTGTTCCCTTCAAGCACGGCTCCCTGTTGGAAGTGCAGGGTCTGTGAATTCACTCTTTAAGGTTGTGTCCAGTATGCATTCACCTTACTCCCAATGTCACCCATCGGACGCCATACTTCTAGGCATCAAATGTGTAAAAAGAAAGAAAACTAACCAGTCATTTCCTGCTTTTTCTTTTACCTTGATGACCTGGTCTCTCCCTAAGGCCACAGCCAGCGATTTACAATCAGTTGCCAATCTACAGAAACTTTTCTCAGCAGTTATTCTCTAATTGATTTCAAAATGAGCCTTTTTTAAACACAGCTGCATTCTTACACTAAGATTATTATTAGCAATGACTGATGTGAGGGACAAAATATCAGCCTGTATTTTAACCCCTTTCCCACAGAGAATTTCCTGAGCAGTTGCCTTAAAGAGACAGGCCAAATTAAACATAGCTCCATCATAATAGCTAAATATCAGAACAATGCTTCACACCTAGAACCATAGAAATTGGTCTGTAAAGGGAAAAGGCAGGTTATGATGTTTCGGCTACCTACCCCTCATCAGTCTGATGAGAGGTACACACCCAAACCATTATAGTCTGTCTTTTCTCGTTACAGATGGTAGCTCGCCTATTGTGTATTTCCAGTATTTTATGGGTTTTCTGATTTCTAACATTTGCAGTTTTTTCTTTTTATTCTAAAACTAATCCTTGTTCCCTGCTCTCTCCTTAAGCATGCATCAAATATATATCCAATTTTCCCTTTTTAAGGTGCAATGACCTTTGCCTCGATCACTCCCTATGGCAAAACATTCCATGCTGCAACAACCCTCTGAATAAAGAATTTTTTCCTAAATTTTCTCCTCACTTCCTTAGTGCAGAAATCACTAAAAGCTAGTGGACGGGTATAAAAAAATAATTTAAAAGGCTAATGGAATGTTGGCCTTTATCGAAGGGGGCTGGAATACAACGGGGTGGAAGTTATGTTGCAGTTATATAAAGCTCTGGTTTAGACCCCATTTAGAGTATTGCGTTCGGTTCTAGGCACTGCACTTCAGGAAGGATATATTGGCCTTGGAGGGGGTGCAGCACAGTTTCACCAGAATGATACCTGGGCTAAAATATGAGGATAGCTTGCATGGATTAGGCTTGTATTTCCTTGGGTATAGAAGATTAGTGGGTGATGTAATTGAGGTGTTTAAGATGTTTAAAGGATCTGATAGGGTAGACAGAGAGAAACTATTTCCTCTGGTGAGTTAGCCTAGAACAAGGGGGCATAACCTTAATATTAGAGCTAGGCCGCTCAGGGGTGATGTCAGGAAGCACTTCTTCACACAAAGGGTAGTGGAAATCTGGAACTCTCTCCCTCAAAAAGCTGTTGAGGCCAGGTCAATTGAAAATTTCAAAACTGAGATTGATAAATTTTTGTTAGGCAAGGGTATTAAGGGTTACCGAAATAAAGCGGGTAGCGGAGTTAAGATACAGATCAGCCTTGATCTAATTGAATGGCGGAACAGGCTTGAGGGGCTGAATGGCCTACTCCTGTTCCTATGTTCCTTCCTAATTGATGAACCCTTGTCACTGACTTCTCCAACAAAAGAAATAGTCTTTCCCTATTTACCTTTTCAAAACTCTTCATAATTCTAAAAACCTCTATTAAATCTCCTGTTAGCCTTCTCTGCCCAACTATAAATATTCCCAGTATCTCAAATCTCCTCTCATAACTATAGTTCCCCATGCCTGACATCATTCTGATGACTATATGCTATATGCGCTCTATAGCTTTAATGTCCATTATTAAAGGGGGTGCCTAAAACTGCGCACAATACTCTAACTGTGGCTTAAGTATTGCCTTGTACAAATTTATTGTTAGTTCTTTATGCTGTTGCTCTATTTATAAAACTCAAAATGCTACTGGACTTTTTATGGCTTTATCTACCTGCCCTTGCACTGTCAGGGAATTATGTATTTGAACCCCTAGATCTCTGTTCAACTGCTTCCCATTGAGTATATGTTCCCAATCCTTGTTTTCCATCCCAAAATGTATTGCATCACACTTCTCCACATTAGGTTGCATCTTCCCCCATCTATCCATTCTGCAAACCTGTCTATGTCTTTTACAATCCTCCTTATTGTTTGCCATACCTTCTACTTTTGTGTCAGCAAATTTTTAGATTGTGCTCCTTATGCTCAATTCCATCTGTATACAATATACTTTGGGAAATTAGCTTGAAAGTATGACTGGTCCTTTAACATTCCATTTTTTTGCCAGTACATGATATTGCATACAGTTTATTTGTGTCAATTTATTGATAAAAGAACATTTGAATTAGTATAGAACGAGCCACATGTTGATGTACTTTCAAGCCAAGCCTTAGAGTAATCAACCAAAGTTAATTTGCTTTAAAGTATACTATATATTATAAATAACCAATGCCTGGCAATGAGTGTTGTCTTAAGTAAGATAACAACTAAGAACATAGGAACAGGAGGAGGCCTTTTAGCCCCTCAAGCCTAATCCGCCATTCATTGAGATCATGAATGATCTGTGACCTAACTGCATATACTCGCCTTAGTCCCATATCCCTTAATACCTTTGGTTAACAAAAATCTATCCATCTCAGATTTAAAATTAACAATTCAGCTGGCATCAACTGCTATCTGTGGAAGAGAATTCCAATCTTCTACCACCTCTTTCCGTGTAGAAGTGTTTCCTAACTTCACTCCTGAAAGTCCTGGCTCTAATTTTTAGGCTATGTCCCCTAGTCCTAGAATCCCCAACCAGTGGAAATAGTTTCTCTCTATCGACCCTATTGGTTCCCCTTAATATCTTGGAGTCCAGGTATCATTCTAGTAAATCTACGCTGCACTCTCTCCAAGGCCAGTATATCCTTCCTAAGCCCAGAACTGAACTCGGTACTCCAGGTGTGGTCTAACCAGGTCTTTGTGTAGCTGTAGCATAACTTCTACCCCTTGTATTCTAGTCCTCTAGATATAAAGACCAGCATTCCATTAGCCTTTTTGATTATTTTCTGTATCTGTCCATGACATTTTAATGATCTATGTACATGGTCCCCAAAGCCTCTTTGCACCTCCACTGTTTCGAGCTTTTAACCATTTAGAAAGTAGTCTGATCTATGCTTTTTAGGTCCAATGTAGTCACACTTGCCTACATTGAAATCCATCTGTCACAGTTTTGCCCATTCACTTAATCTATTAATATCTATCTGTAAATTTATGCTTCCACCCACACTGCTTACAATGCTCCTATCTTTGTGGTCATCGGCAAACTTGGATATGTGGCTCTCTACAAAAGCTCCATGCTGTTTCATTGGGCTGAGCTGGGTCAGGAAGGCTTGCAAACTCTAGTTGGACTTATTCCTGGAAGTTTCAGCACATGACCTCTTGGCTCCAACTGCCTTGCCCAGACGAACAGCCTTTATTTCTCATCTCCAATATTTTTATAACTAATAAACAAAAGTGTTCAAAGAAAATGAAAAAAACCCACTATTTTCAGTGCCCCTATGATTTTTCCAGTGGGTTGCTCATAGCAATTTCTGGGAGATTAATCTTTAATTCCTGGAGATGCCAGGACGGTCCTGGAGGGCTGGCAATCCTAGGACCAGGAAAGAAGCCTTTAGCAAGGGGCTGCACTTGATCTGGGGACAAGGCTGTGCCAGACTGGGAAAAAGGGCTGAGACTGGAGTCTAGTGGAGCAGAGTCTGTCTTTGGATTCAAGGAGTGGAGGCAGGATCCAGGAATATCTGGAAGGTTGACAGGACATTGGGGTGACAGGCCAGGCCCCTACATTGCAGAAGTCAAGGAATAAAGAAAGTTAATTGCTGATTGGTCCATGCAAACCACATGATTGAGAACATAGGGAGCAATTACAGATGAGATTTACTGGACGTGTGGTATGAATGGACCAATTAGATGTCTGGAATTTTTTTTACTAAATAGCAATAACATTTCACATGTAAGAAAGTCTATATGACTACAACAAAAATATCTCTGATCTGTCTCAGAATGGAAGCTGAGTTATTAGATTTATATTGACTGTAAAGTAATAAGTAAAGATTCTGTATATTTTCTGCACTACCATTTGTAATGAGATGTGTTTAGTTGTGTTTAATATAGAAAGTCTACTTGATTAAATTTTATATTACCTTTCTTATCATTCACAAAAATATGTTAAAGGTGTTTAATAGTTGTTCTTCCAAAAAACTGATAAACTGGAGTAGCTCAGTGATATAAATGTTTCCCATGAAAAATTAGTTTAAAACATAACGTTGGCCGATCTTTAACCCTTAGGCTTTCTGGATATCAAGTTGATGATCTTAACTCAACTGGATAGTGAGGGACAGTAATGAGTACAGTCAGATGCTGAAAGAAAAAGTGAACTACCTGCGCCACCACAGCACTGCTTTAGAGTGAAAGGGGTGACGGAACAGGTTCGATGGCCCGAATGGCTTTCTCCTGTTTCTCTGTTCCAGACTAGCAACTGCATTGATTTGTGTGTGAAGACAGATTAGATCATTCAGACTTTCTGGTTAGAATTATTTGAGTCTGCAAGGCACAATTTGGGTAGGAAATAATATGGGGCAAATAAAAAAGTAATATTTTTTAAAAAGCACACTAAACAAAAACAATGGGACGTGGAATCAATAAAAGATATCTCACGGCCACCACTGAGGCTGACCGTATAGTGCATGAATGAATTATGTTGAAGCTCATAAGTGGGAGTTGTTTTTCATGTGATACTGCTGGCCAGATATAAAAATCCGGATCCTACCATTCTTTGGCACACAGTATAGCTGTCCAACCACTATACTTGATCAATGGTTTATACTTTCATGCAGACAACTTATAATTCATGTACTGTGTTTTAATTAAAAAGAGAATATGTTTTATAATCCCAGAACACCAGTGGAAACTGCTTTGTGACCTCAGCTTCTCATTATAGTCATATCTGTGGAAATATATTTTCTACTATTATCGTTGCCCACATGCGCTCCAATAAAGCACTATCTGTTTATTTAGTGAACATATACTATAAGAAATAACTTTGTGACAAATGTGAGCACGAGCTTCATTCATAAACGTACAGATCAATTGTTGACAACTAGAAGACGAATAGCATACATTTGAGATTTTTGTGTTACAAAATCATGTCGATATATGCTGGAAAAATAAGAAATATAACAGGAAACATGAACTAATAAAACAAATACTGGTGTATCAAAGAATGGTAAGAGGGTTTTTGCATGTGCTCCTGTTGCCTTGGAGCCATTTTTGGATCAGTCCAGCTTCATAGCATAAGTCAAGTGATCCACAGTTTGTATGTGCTGGATGTGGAGTTTCCTGAACCCAGCTGTATTTCCTGTTCAGCTCATTTGTATGAGGTGGACACATGCAGGCATGATTCACACCTCCTATTGGCCACTTGCCCATTAGGGGCCGGGATTTGTGCAGATCTAAAGGCCTTCAGCGCCTTAAAAGGGTGTTAGTATTTTTTTGTACTTTGCTGCTGATTATCCTGGACGAAGCACAGGAACGTGCAGATGACACGAAACTTGGAAGGGTGGTGAACAATGAGAAGGATAGTGATAGACTTCGAAAGGATATAATCAGGCTGGTGTCATGGACGGACATGTGGCAGATGAAATTTAATGCAGAAAAATGCGAAGTGATACATTTCGGCAGGAAGAATGAGGAGAGGCAATATAAATTAGAGGGCACAACTCTAAAAGGGGTACAGGAACAGAGGGATCTGGGGGTATATGTGCATAAATTGTTGAAGGTGGCAAGGACAGGTTGAAAAAGCGGTTAAGAAGCATATGGGATCCTGGGCTTTATAAATAGAGGCATAGGGTATAAAAGTAAGGAAGTCATGAGGAACCTTCATAAAACACTGGTTCGGCCACAACTGGAGTATTGTGTCCAGTTCTGGGCACCGCACTTTAGGAAGAATGTGAAGGCCGTAGAGAGGGTGCAGAGAGATTTACTAGAATGATTCCAGGGATGAGGGACTTCAGTTATGTGGACAGACTGGAGAAGCTGGGGTTGTTCTCCTTGGAATAGAGATAGTTGCAGGGAGATTTGATAGAGGTATTCAAAATCATGAAAGGTCTAGACAGAGTAGATAGAGAGAAAATGTTCCCATTGGCGGAAGGGTCAAGAACCAGAGGACATAGATTTAAGGTGATTGGCAAAAGAACCAAAGGTGACATGATGAAAAACTTTTTTACACAGCGAATGGTTATGTTCTGGAATGCACTGCCTGAGGGGGTGGTGGAGGCAGATTCAATCGTGGCCCTCAAAAGGGAACTGGATAAGTACTTGAAAGTAAAAAATTTGCAGGACTACGGGGATAGGGTGGGGGAGTGGGACTTGCTGGACTGCTCGTGCATAGAGCTATCGCGGACTCAATGGGCTGAATGACCTCCTTCCGTGCTGTAACCTTTCTATGATTCTATACGTGTCTGAGTACAGTTGTGGCAGCAGCAGGACATCATAGTTCATGGTGAATGCTATAGCGATCTTGCTCTTTAAGTGCAGCAGAGGGCAGACATCCTTATTCCTCCTGATGGCTGTTGGATTAGCTGAGAAGTGGGTTATCGGACTAGCAGAGGACACAAATCATGTCAATGCCAGCAGCTCTGTATAGAAGGCCTGGATTCAGTGCCAAAAACATTTCAGTGATCTGACTAGGAGTAGCACGGTGGGAGACTGCACTATGACCCCATAGTAATGCAGCACAGAGTTATTACTGGTACACAGTCTTACAGTATTTGTCTCGCTTCTCATGGTTGCCTATTGTGCAGGATGATACACTTCCCAGTACCTCCCTTTCCCAACACCATTTAACTCAGTGGGGTCCTCAATGGTATAACTCCTCTATTGCCAGATGCCTAGCATCGATTACCCACTTACCACTTCAACTGCATATAGCACTTGGTGCTTGAAGAATTAAGAAATAGAAGGAAATCAATGAGTGGACGGCAAACAAAACCAGAGAGGATTAAGAATGTCCGACAGATTGGGTGTCTTTTACTCCAGCTAAGGAATGTCAAAAGGTTCTGGTCTAAATGTACCATTTATCTTACAACACTCATGCTTGGCTTCTTCAAGATAGCTGGCTCGGTGTCACTGTTGTTTTTCTTAGAATCATAGAATAGTTACAGCAAGAAGGAGCCATTTATCCCATCAAGCCCATGCTGGCCCTTTGCAAGAGCAATCCAGTTAGTCCCATTCCCCCGTTCTTTCCCCGTAGCCCTGCAAATTTTTTCCCTTCAAGTATTTATCCAATTCCTTTTTGAAAGCCATGACTGAATCTGCTTTCACCATCCTTTCAGGCAACACATTCCGGATATAACGACTCGCTGCATAAAAATGTTTATCCTCATGTCGCCTTTGGTTCTTTTGCCAATCACCTTAAATAGAAACATTGAAACAGAAAATAGGAGCAAGAACTTCGGGCATGCTCCGCAATTCAGAATGATCATGGCCGATCGTCTAACTCAGTACCCTGTTCCCGCTTTTTCCCCATATCCCTTGATCCCTTTAGCATTAAGAAATATATCAATCTCCTTCTTGAATACATCTAATGACTTGGCCTCCACTGCCTTCTGTGGTAGAGAATTCCACAGGTTCACCACCATCTGAGTGAAGAAATTTCTCCTCATCTCGGTTCTAAATGGCATACCCCGTATCCTGAGACTGTGACCCTTGGCACTGGACTCCCCAGCCATCCCTGCATCTAGTCTGTCTAGTCCTGTTAGAATTTTATCTGTTTCGATGAGATCACCTCTCATTCTTCTAAACTCTAGCGAATATAGGCCTAGTTGACCCAATCTCTCCTCATACGTCAGTCCTGCCATCCCAGGAATCAGTCTGGTAAACCTTTGTTGCACTCCCTCCAAGGCAAGGACATCCTTCCTCAGATAAGGAGACCAAAACTGCACACAATACTCCAGATGTGGTCTCACCAAGGCCCTGTACAACTGCAGTAAGACATCCTTGTTCCTGTACTCAAATCCTCTTGCAATGAAGGCCAACATACCATTCACCTTCCTAACTGCTTGCTGCACCTGAATGTTCGCTTTCAGTGACTGGTGTACAAGAACACCCAGGTCTCATTGCACCTCCCCTTTTCCCAATCTATCACCATTCAGATAATAATCTGTCTTTCTGTTTTTACAACGAAAGTGGATAACCTCACATTTATCCAAGTTATACTGCATCTGCCATGTTCTTGCCCACTCACCCAACTTGGAGCCTCTTTGCATCCTCCTCACAGCTCACACTTCACCCCAGCTTTGTGTCGTCTGCAAACTTGGAAATGTTACATTTGGTTCCCTCATCCAAATCATCGATATATATTGTGAATAGCTGGGGCCCAAGCACTGATCCCTGCGGTACCTCACTAGTCACTGCCTGCCACCCGGAAAAAGACCCGTTTATTCCTACTCTCTGTTTCCTGTCTGTCAATCAATTCTCAGTCCATGCCAGTATGTTCACCCCAATCCCATGTGCTTTAATTTTGCACACTAACCTCTTGTGTGGGACCTTATCAAAAGCCTTCTGAAAATCCAAATACACCATATCCACTGGTTCTCCCCTATCTATTCTACTAGTTACCTCCTCAAAAATCTCCAATGGATTTGTTAAGCCTGATTTCCCTTTCATAAACCCATGCTGACTTTGTCCAATCCCGTTAATGCCTTCTAAGTGTTCTGTTATCACATCCTTTATAATAGACTCTAGCATTTTTCCCACTACTGATGTTAGGCTAACTGGTCTGTAATTCCCTGTTTTTTCTCTCTCTCCTTTCTGTGTCCTTTGGTCCTCGACCCTTCATTCAATGGGAACGGTTTCTCTTTATTTACTTTATCTAAACCCTTCACAATTTTGAGCACTTCTATCAAATCTCCTCTCAGCCTTCTCTGTTCTAAGGAGAACAACCCCAGTTTCTCCAGTCTATCAACAAAACTGAAGTCCTTCATCCCTGGAACCATTCCAATAAATCTTTTCTGCACCCTCTCTAAGGCCTTCACATCCTTCCTATAGTGCGGTGCCCACAATTGGACACAATACTGCAGTTGTGGCTGAACCACTGTTTTATAAAGGTTCAACATAACTTCCTTGCATTTGTACTCTATGGCCCCAATATTACCAGGGAGGCGGGATGGCAGCGGGGGGGGACGACTGGGCACGTGGGTAACCCGCCCAGTGAAATCGGTCCGTTCCCCACGCGATCGTGGGTAAATTGAAGGCACTTACCGTGGCTTCCGGGTTTCCCGTCGTCAATCTGCGCAGTGGGCGGACTGCGCACCCGCATCACAGGCTGTCAGCTGGAGGAGCCCGATTTAAAGGGGCAGTCTTCCCAATGCTGCTCCTGCAGCAAACAACCAAAAGTATAGCCTAGACCAGACTAGGGGAAAGGCTCCTCCCAGATTTAATGATGCCTCACTCCAGGTCCTACTGGATGGGGTGAGGAGGAGGAGGGATATTTTCCATCCGGTGGACGGGAGGAAGTGGCCTGTCTCTACCACCAAGAAGGCCTGGCTCGACGTGGCAGAGGAGGTCACCAGCAGCAGCAACGTCTCCCGCACATGGATCCAGTGCAGGAAGCGCTTCAATGGCCTAACTAGGTCAGCCAAAGTGAGTACACTTAATCATTCTCCTACACTCCGTCTTCCACATCAACTCCCCCACCCCACATCTCCTTCTGCACTGCCAACACTACTCTATGACATCACTCCTTACACCCACTCAAAACTCATCCTCAACTTACCTACACTTACTCACCTCCCCACCACTCAACCCAATCCTCAACCTCACCCTCTGATGCATCTCTTTCATGGTCAGCCTCACCCAAACCAATGCATTCAGCAGTTGGCTACCTCACCATCCCTCATTCACGCCTCTCTACTTTCACCCGTTATAGGAGAAGAGAGCCCAGAATGCACGGGAGAGGGCGAAGAGCGGAGGGGGGCTGCAACATCAGGTCATCCTCACAGACGGTTTGTCACATTTTTTATTTAAATTAATTGCCTCTCCTCGTTCTTCCTGCCAGAATGCATCACTTCACACTTCTCTGCGTTAAATTTCATCTGCCATGTGTCTACCCATTCCACCGCCTGTCTATGTCCTCTTGAAGTCTATTACTATCCTCCTCACTGTTTACTACACTTCCAAGTTTTGTGTCATCTGTAAATTTTGAAATTTGCCCTGTACACCCAAGCCCAAGTCATTAATGTATATCAAAAAAAATGTGGTCCTAGTACTGGCCCCTGGGGATCACCACTGTATACCTTCTTCCAGTCTGAAAAACAACCGTTCACCACTACACTCTGTTTCCTGTCGCTTAGTCAATTTCGAATCCATGCTGCCACTTCCCCTTTTATTCCATGGGCTTCAATTTTGCTAACAAGCCTATTATGTGGCACTTTATTAAACGCTTTTATTGAATTCTCAAGATAATGTGGCCATACTGGTTATTGTGAGCAAATTCAATATTTTCTGATGCTTATATCTGCTCAGTAATTACATATTGTAGCCTGTTCGGCAAGTTACCCCTATCTCTTGCTCCTGGTGTCAATAGAGTCCAAACCATGCAGACTTAATGAAAATAGCCTACTCCATGCCAGAGCCCATGGTCTTCAATATCAGAGAAATATAGCCAGCTGTCAGCACTCTGCAAAATAGTGAGTAGAACATCTCAAAAGTCACTAGCTAGACTTCCATCTTTATGTCAAAAACACAGAAGTTGCTGCAGTTGCCTCTCAACAATCTGTATCAAAAAATCTCCACAGAAACTGCCCATAGAAAAACATGAATCACCACTTCTCTAGCTGGTGGATTTCTCTCAATAGATGGTATTGGTCATTTGAAACTCTGTTTCTTGTATACAGAAGTTCAAGCAGAAAGTTAGGGTTATTGGAGCGTCCATTAGGCTATGTCAAATGTATGATGTCCTTGTTGGTACCCCAGTACAATTTCTCCTGGTCTTATAATGAAATTTGTGAGACATCTGTTGCTGTCGGTTATTAATTGTCTCCAATTGCAACCTATTGCTATGCTCCCTAACTTATCTACTTCATGCTATAGCCCATCCTGTATGACACTGCAGAGTTATGGGCACCCAGAAAATTGTCACTGGGGTGGCCAAAGTATTCATTAGCACTTTAGCCAGAAACAAATTCACTTCAAAATTCTGTATGAAGCCGAAGGGTTGGTATGTAATTCCAATAGCAAAGCTTTATTTATTTGTTTTTCATAATTCTGGAGCTCTTTTCCAAAAAATACAATCACTTACAATTCAATCCCTTGAATGTAGAAGTTTAAATGCCAAGTCAACAATTTTTTGTGGAACCATGGTTGTTGAAGACAATGTTGTGTTACAGGAGAGGTTTATCTTCAAGCAAATTTGTGCTTTCAGTAATGGTTCAGTAAATTTATGTGTGTATTACATTTGCTTGCAGCTGTAGCCAATAATTATGCCAGCTCATAAACAAATGAGCTGATCTTTTGACCAGAGAAGGTGACTATCGCTTCATATTGCAGAATAGGCATTATTATGCAAGTGAAGTTAGTTAATAGATTCACAGATGTATCAGCAAAACCTCAGTAAATAGCAGTTTACTGGTATTCATCAAAATTTGATACAATACAAACCATTGTTTGAGGTTAATGTGTATAGACCCATATGCCATCAAAACATGTCAACCCTAGTCTCACATTGTTCAATTTCAAGACATCAGTAGGTCTTTTAATGGCATTGTACACTGATGACTTGATAAAGATCTTGGCCCAGAAAATAATAAAAGATCACAATCTAAATGCTCTTCTTTTGTAAACAAGTCTTGTACGCTCACTGTTATGTTATTACCATGGGAGTTGTGTTAGTTTGAACTATATCTCTTGGAAACTCTAAACTAACTGTCTCTGATTGGAACAGAAATAGCTCCGTTGCCAGGACTGTCTGGATTTAAATAACAGTTGACATTGTTTGAAAATAACTGGGAAGAGTGAATGGAAGGATCCTGGCTCTGCTGGGAACCTGTGATGTTTCAACCGAGCCTAGAAATTCTGGTCGGAAGAGCCATAGGAAGATTATCCCCCCCGGCCCCCCAACATCAAGAAGGCACATCGGGGAACTCCTGGGCTTACCTGGGAAATTCCTCCCTTTACACCCCTGATGTAAAATAATTTAAAGTAATGTAAGATAATTAGCAAAAAAGCCACAGAGGAGATGAGGAGAAATCTTCTCAGTGAGTTGTTATGATCTGGAATGCACTGCCTTAAAGGGTAATAGATGCAGATTTAATAGTAACTTTCAAAAGGGAATTGGATATGTACTTAACAAGGAAACATTTGTAGAGGTATGGGGAAAGAGCAGGGAAGTGGGACTAATTGGTAGTTCTTTCAGAGAGCCGGCACAGACACAATGGACCGAATGGCCTCCTTCTGTGCTATGATTCTATGGAATGCCTCAGCATAAATTACACCAGTGGAAACCAGGCAAGTCCCTTTGAGGCCCTCTAAAGATCTCAAACCTTTACCAGAGTAATGTAATCAATCTTGGACTCATGTCAGTGTAGCTCCAATGGGAGCCAAAGAAGTAAAAGAAAATTTTCTTTGACATATTTCAGCCTCCTGAGGACTCCACTCTGCATTGGTAGGGTGGATGGTTTGCGTCAGATCAGGCCGGCTTCGTTGATGTGCCCTTGCAGGCACTAGTGGCCTGTGCCATCTAAGCAAATGACCCCATCCCTGGAATTTGAGGCAGGGTATCCAGCCTTGGGCAAGGTAGGACAGGGGTCCCATGCCTACACCAGCAGAATGGTGCCCCAGCAATTTCCTGGCCACAGTCTTATTTTGCTCAGACGTTTGACGTGCAGAAACCCATCTCCATCATTAAGACTCTTCAGAGAAGTTGTAGGCTTTCTGTTGATCTGTTATTTAGTGCACACCCTCTCTCAAGAGGAACACATCCTGCTTGTTCAAGTCCAGAGAGCTTAGGTGCAAGTTGGCAAAGCCAAGAGTTAGAAACTCCACAAGTGTGCTCAGGGATACTGCTGGAGTTTAGCAAGCTAAAATTGTGCAGCCTACTAGCATAGAATGCAGACACCCCACCTTTGACCCAGTTTCAGTGATGTGTCCACTCAGGAGAAGTCTAACACTTCTATCCTCACCAGCCTTTTACCAAAAGCATGTCCCATCTGAAAGACATTTTGAAGTGAGGTTGAATTGCTCCACAGAAGTAGGGGTTATCATGTGGGGCATTAGGAGCTTTCTCAGGCTTTGGTGTTGAGAGAAAACCCTTGAAGCTGCCATGGTTCTTTTTTCCTGAGTGAGAGCTTTCTGTGCACTAGCAGCCACCTACAGGATGCAGGAATACTGTTCATTGCTGGATTTTATGCAGCAAGTTTATCAGAGCTGCCTCACCAGCCCTTCTCCAGCAATTAGAACAGTCACTTCAAATAAAAACAGTCTGTTGGAATGAAAACAAAGTCCTTAGAACCAGCACAGTGAACATAACAATTCAGCCTTCTCCCATCTCTTGGTGACATAATATTGCCATGAACTATACCTCTCATGTAGGGAGTTTCATGTGAAATAAACAAGCCAAATGCTCAAGCAGCTCTTTTATCTGAACACCCTTCAGAATCCGGTAAGAACTAAATAACCTGTAGATAGACTCTGCTTTTATCCATTTAATTTCTTTGAAGAAGGAAAGCAGTGAAATTTGAAAAATGATCAATAAAAATAAAATTGAACAATATTTCAAAGCTTTAGTTCATGGTCACTTTTGCACATTCCAGTTAGTCTGTTTTAACAGATTTAAGTCTGATGTTACATTGTGGTGAAATCCATATGAACAATTTTTGAATCTGGTTTGAATGACTGGGACCAATTTACAGTGTCCTTCCCATTAACACCTGCAAAACACAGAACCTGTTATTTACCATTAGCACTTTAGACCAACTAATTAAGGCTAATTCAAAAGAAAAATCAATCACCCTTTTTAACCCTTCTGTGACAAAATAGTGATGGTATCATTTCTAAAAAAGGAGCACAAATTTCACAAGTTGTGACATGAATAAATGATCTAATGTGGATTTTCACCTTAAACAATATTATGTGTTCTTAAAGAAAGGATAGAAAAGTATGTGATATAGATTTACCACCATTAAGAAAGTGAACATATTCCGCCCATTAGAGCTAACGCTTGCGCTAAGTGTGCAGTAATTTGGTGTATTAGTATTAAACATTTTTCTCACATTCCCAAAATTCCTCCTGGGAGCAGAATGGTTTAACTTGTGTTAATGCACTGATCAGTGTCAATAGTTTTTTTACTTTGGTTTTTAACAACTGTTTAACAATCAAAGGCAAATGTGTCAATTTGCACATATGTGTCTTCCAGCCTCCATCACCTTGGTGATAACCTTTAGCAACATAATGATATTGTTTAAAGTGAAAAACCACATAAGATCAAAAAATCAGGTCACAAATTCTGTTCATTTTCAGAAATTAGATACCATCACTATTTTGCCAACAAGTGTTAAAAAGGTGATTGCATTTTCTTTTCAAAGAAGAGCAAAGGGTTCCACCAATGCCCAGCCCAACATTCATCCCTCAACCAACACTATCAAAAACAAATTAACTTGTCAATGAACTGTGTGTGAATTGGCTGCCATGATTGTCCTTTCATTTCAAAAGGATTATATTTGATTTTGTTCTCATATGAAGGCATTGAGTTGGCAGAGGTCCAGAGCAGAGCAGGAGATATTGTAAAGAACAATTCAGTTCTCCCATCCATACAACAGCATGGGTACATCAGGAAGCCTTACATGTTGAGGTGCAAGCTCACTACACAATGTCCCTCATTGAGGTCCAGGTAAGTAACACATCAGCTTTACTCATGTTGTACCAGTTGATGTCAAGTTCTGAAAGTATCTTCTGTGACCTGGTTTTCTGCTGTTGTCACTGCTCCCCCAAAGTATCTAGCATTGACATACTTGATGTAACACCCAGAAGAAAAAGGAAAAACCCCAGGACATCCCAAAGCACTTTACAGCCAATTAGTTACTCTTGAAGTATCTTGTAGACAAACATGGCAGCCAATTCACCCACATTTCATTGACAAGCTAGTTTGTTTTTGATGGTGTTGGTTGAGGGATGAAAGTTGGACAGGACATTGGTAGAACTCTTTGCTCTTCATTGTAAAAGTGCCATAGGATCTGAACAGGCAGATGGACCTCGATTTAATATCCTATCTGAAAGACAGCACTTCCAGAAATACTTGTTTCCCTCTATTGTAGTGCCAGCCTAGATTATGTACTCATGTCCTGGAATGAAATTTGAACACACAACCTTCTAAACAGTCCTATCGCTGAGCAAACTGACACATGCTACAAAGTTCCATGTATGACTCCTCTTTTAGGCAACATCTCTGGTGTTTTATTACCAGCTTTAAATAGGAGGAATGAACTAAATGTGGGGATGAAGTAAATTCTGAGTAAATTTTCACATTTACTTCAAATTTGAAGAAGAACAGCAATTAACCAAAACAGTAAAGAGCCTAATCTTGACTGACACTTGTAGATTTAATTTTATGATTTAAGAAATTTTTTGATGGCTTAATGGGTAAACACACTAAGACATACAGGGCAGAATATCCCAGCTTTATCCTTCGTCTCTACTGTAGGCTGATCTCGGGAAGGTGTGGGTGGGGGGCGGGGATGAGGGCATCAGTTCCTAATACAACGGGCCTGCACACCCTGGGCTGGTGAGTGGGAGTGTTTATTATTCAGTATTATTTGCTGAAAATTGTGTATTTGGATAGCGAGTGAAAATAAGTTTGAACTTGCCTGTGACTCTTTTCATATTGAATAGTCAATTGACACCTATTGCCAAGGTTCATGCATGAGAATGGCTCAGCAAGACTAAATGCTTTAGGGAGGGGAAAATAATTAACAGGAATATATGATTGAACTTATCAGTAGCAAATTATATTGTAGTGAATGGAAATGTTTGATGCATGGAAAAATATAATTGGAATTTGGCGTTCTAGAGTCAACCTGCCAGATCATAAATTCAAAGTAACCAAGCTTTCACAGATTGTTTTTGAAATACACAGTGGGTGTCCGAAACAGTATTAGTTGACATTCACAGAGAAAATTACTTTATATTCCATAATAAAAGTCAAATACTGATATGCTGTACCTGTGCTGAATTCAAAAGAAATAATCAAAAATTTGCAATTTTTTCTGAATGTAAGTGTGGATTTAAATGTCAAAAGCCTGCTTTGTAAACAAGTTGCTACATGGAAGTGTGGATATGAGAGGTATATTTTTGGCTAGTTTCTCCTGGCGAGGAGCCTTACCTTATGTTAAATCAAAAAATCGACATGTGCTGTTTATGATTTCCCAACCATTTTGGTCTCCTGGCAAAAACTTGTTTACAGAACACGTTTTAGAAAACTGACTTCAGTAGTAACATCAACTGACCCATTTCTTGCCGATAAGACCTGCATTTTTCTCATCTATACTTGAGTTGAAAAATCTGCAAGGGATTAACTCATTGATCATCCCATTGATTTAGACGGCTGCTCACATTCCACCTATCACTCCAACAACATTCACCTGAGGAAGGAGGAAGCCTCCGAAAGCTTGTGAATTTAAAATAAAATTGCTGGACTATAACTTGGTGTTGTAAAATTGTTTACAATTGCAATATAAAAGGGTAAATTCTGCTTTGTATAATTCTTAGTATCAAGTGTCACCTGGGCTCATTTGGTAGCATTCTTGTTTCTGAGTCAAAGTTGTGGGTTCAAGCTACACTCCAGCACAGGGGGACATAACACAAGCGGACACTTCAGTACAGTATTGAGGGAGTGATGCATTGTTGGAGGTGCTTTCTTTCAGATGAGATGCTATACTGAGGTCCTGTTTATCTGCTGAGGTGAACAGTGTTAAAAGAAAAATTTCAGAAGAGGTGTTCTGGCCAACATTTATCTCTCAACCAACATCACCAAACAGGTTAACTGGTCATTTATCTCATTGCTGTTGTGGAAGCTTGTTTGCAAATTGGCTCCTCTGTTTGTCTACATAACAGTGACTACACTTCAAAAGTAATTAATTGTCTGTGAAGTCAATGGGACATCTTGAGGATGTGAAATATAAATGCAATTGCTTCTTCTTCCTTCTTTCTAAGTATGACCTTCATTATTTGATCAAAGCCTTGATCTGTGCGCAACTTCTACATAATGAAGCTTACACATAGCTGTATTTGCAAACACAACTATTGTAGGCCCGATTTTAACTCCGGGCCAGTTTTCGATGAGTGAGAAATGGTGTAAGTTACTGCTGCAGAAATAAGGCTCAGGGTAGTTTAACTCCCCGGCATCATTTAAATTTGTTCCAGTCGGGAAGTCAGCAGGAAGTGCTGGAAAATCGCGCAGCCCAGAGGCCACCCACAGAAACTAGGTAGGTGGTGGGATTGGCTGCTGGGGCCGTTCCGTGGGATCTCGCAATCTTAGCAATCTTCACCATTAGCTATATCCCCTATTTCCTGTCTGCTTCTTCACATACACCTTCAACTTCATTCCTTCCATTTTGGAACTGTTTTATTCCTCTATAGTCATTCTAATGTACCTTCACTGCCTGACCAAACTGTTTTGTCTTTCAAATGCTCCTTGTCTGCTTGATTCCAATCATCTTTGTATATCATCCAGCCCTTTTTTTAAAAAAAACTTTTTACCACTTTTTAAAAACTTGTTCACAGGCTATTAAACCCACTAACTGCGCCTTTTTGACAGTAGTTAATATAAATGACTTTTATCTGTTGTTTATCTTCTCTCTCTTTCATTTTTCTCCGCCCTATAAAAAGTTCATTTATCTTTCAATTTCTAGTTCTGACAAAGGGAGTATCTAAACTGCTTCATCTCTTTCCTGATGCTGACAGACCTGCTGCGTATTTTTTTTAGCATTTTCTGTTTTCCTTTCAGATTTCTAACGTTTGAAGTTCTCCCTTCCCAATTAACTGTATTACTTCTAAAGTAAGCCGCACTGTCTTTCAGTTTATCATGCTTTGAGCTGTAGCATGCACAGATACACAGGTGATCAGAGGAACATTGGGAGAAGGGGAGTCTTGAAAAACTGTATTGCTTCTCAATTAATAACATTTGAAATCTAGCAGTGTAGAAATACAGAAAAGGAGAAAGAAAGAGGACGTTATGTCTAGACGGTGTATGTAAGAGAGAAATAAATGATTAAATAATACAGGATGAGAACTGCTGCTGCCAGAAATCGAAAAATGGTGTTGTGTGGAACATTTTTGAGGACAAAACCAAGAGATGGATAAAATGAGTTGGCTGTGTCTATCAGTGGGAAAAATCCAACAAATTGAAAATGTAAATTCACTCTATGCATCCTAGCTGGTTTAAACTGTGTCAGAAGAAAAGTTCAGAACAGAAGAAAGAGCTTGCAAGGTCAAGGAAAAGACCTTGGTACTCCAATGTCTTCACTGAAGCATCACTGCAGTTTTCAGTTCTGATAAAAGGTCCAAGTTTCCTCATTTTTTCTCTTTTCAGATACTAAAAAATCAGTTGTGTATTTTCAACATTTTTGCCTTTTTTCATTGTTCCAGCATTTGCTTTCAATTGATTTTCAATTAAGCATATTCATTCATTAAAATATTGCATTACTCCTCAGCTACTAATCCCTAGAGCTGTTGCAGTATAGATAGAAAATGACAATGACTTGCAATTATATAGTGTCTTTAACATAGAAAAATGTCCCGAAATGCTTCACAGAGGCATAGACTAGAAACTACTCTTAACAATATTAGCAAACAAACAGTATCTCATTTCTATGTCTGCTATTTAATGCAGGGTTAACCTGTTTAAATGGGTTGATGCCTCCACTATAATAATGGAGAAAAATCATAGGACCACATTAAGCATTTGTAGTGTAATATTATCAACAGTTATTTCTAGGCTTAATGAAAGTAAATGAGGTGGGGTTAGTTTTGAAAAATTGTACTGCCTTTGAATTAACTGTGCCTGGAAGATGTGCCCCTGCTCAGAGGCTGCTAACAAATCTGAGAAATTGTTTTAACAAATTCCATAGTTTGAGTTTCTATCAGTATCAGTTACTCTTTGGATCATATTCTGTTTGCATTTAAAGACATGAAAAGTTGCTAAGTCATTCCTAATGGAACAAATGAAGAGTAGGACATGTGGATTATATGCATTGGCTTCTGAAAATGAGGAAATGACGCAAGCTTGTACAACTCCTGCTAAAAGATTCATGTTCCTCAGCAAGAAAACAACAAAAGTTGGACAATCTCCCATTTCTCAAGGAATTAAGTCAAAGGCTGAACTACTCTGGTATTCACCTGTGAGTTATTAGGTTATTTGAATGATGTGTAAGCATTAGGGAAAAGCATGATTCAAACTAATTCAAACAGAGTACAGAGCAGACTCACTAGGATATTGCCTGGTATGAAGAAATACAAATACGAGGAAAGATTTGATAAAATTGGGACTATTTTCATTAGAACAGAGGACACTACAGGGTGATTTGATAATTTAAAAAAAAATTAGGATGGGATGGGACAGAGTAAATAGAAACAGACCGTTTCCACTGGTTCAGGGGACTAGAATGAGAGGACATAGATATATAATTAAATGTAAGAGATTTAGGACAGAGAGTAGGAGCAATGTTTTTACACAGGGGATTGTGCGGCTGTGAAATACCTTATCCAAATTAATAATTAAAGCAAAGACAGTGTCAATATTCAACAATAAGTTAGATAGGTGGCTGAAGGAAAGGAGGAATAAAGGGATATGGGACCAGGACAGGCACATGGGATTAGGGTGACTGCTCATGTGGAGGATAAACACCAACTCAGACTGGTTGGACCAAACAGACTGTTTCCATGTTGTAATTTCTATGTAGTTCCACAGAATGCTCCCTAGTACTTGTTTTGAATCTAAAATTTGAAATGTAACCTCAAAAGTTGCCTTTCTGTAACATGGAAACATATCAGAGTTTCCAAACAAAATTGCATAGACACTATTGACTGTATACTTAAGACATTCTTCTCACATTGGGATTTTGGTAGTCACAGTGTAAAATGTACTCTTCTTGCATTGCATTCCTTATTTTCACAAGAGATCTTTTACTGCTGCAATTAAATATAAAATGTTGGTTACAAATGTACGCACAGGGTAATGTAGAATATTAATGCACATAAATAATTTTAGGCCATAATTTAACTATCCTACCGTTCCCATTAAAGGATGAGCCTAATATTGCATAAATTTAAGCATACATCATTAGCAAATCACCTTAACATAAATCCTATGTTCTCCGAAACTTGTTTTTCAAGGTATCTTGAGAGATTAATTGATTAAGAACTGCATTGAGGTTTCCACATCAAAACATTTCAAAGATTATAGTAGGTATGTGGTTCAGTTTCAAATTATGTTTGATAATACTCCTGTGAAGCGCCTTGGGACGTTTTACTACGTTAAAGGCGCTATATAAATACAAGTTGTTGCTGTATTGAGTAAAAGTCACTGTTATCATCACCTATGTCTCTATGCCATTTTATATTCCTAGTTCATGATACTTTCCTTGGCTCATGTGCCTAGAAAATCCTTCTTTCTGATTATAGATGTAAATAGTGTTCCCTCGAGTTTCATTTACTCTGACCCAGGCATCAACTCCCAGCAAAAGTGCATCCTTTCATATTATAAAATCTTTCTAAACGAACTGCATAAATAAATGTCTAAGAATAGGACTGATGATTTTTGTTAAGGATAAGAATGTGCATACATGACTGAATTCTTTATGGAATATGTTGGTTTTTATCTTTCTGGGACCATAGATAAGTCACGTGAGGAATGCAACTGATCAGAGTTGAATGCTGTGATATAAAGTTGATTTAATATTTTGGAGATTTGCTTGATTACATTCAAGGGTTTTGTCTGTGGATGGTTACCTCCCTCCAGCGAATGAGTGCATTGGGTAGAATCCATGATGAGGCGAATTGTATCGAGTCTGTGCAGGGAAACGGCTTAAAATAATTACTTACTTTTTTATTTCATTGTCTCTATGCCCAACCTCTGCATACCTTATCATGTGTTTGCATATGAACAATATAAGTTGAGGTATTTTTAGTGCACTTAGCTTTTCACTTGGTTGATGCGAAATATAAGCTTAGCTCTCCATTAGTCCTTGCAAGTCGGAGCCAAGAACATTGTTAGCCAACCTGAGACTGGTGCAGAGCCTTCAGAGCAGTTTATGTACGGAGCCAGTAGGCACTCTTTGGCGAGCAGCCCTCAGGCTGCAGCATGTAAATTATCTGCTGTTACATCCTTGGATCATGGACGACAAAGAGGCAGAGCAACACTCCTTAGAAGGACTGAGCACAGAGGGAGGCCTCAAATTAAATACATTGTCGATTGAACACTTGTTAGTTCCTGTTTTCATAAGCTAGCATCTGCAATCACCATAGGGTCTTGAAGGGACAAACAGCAGTATTGTGAGCCTCGTACAAACAATCAATGCCATCCTTAAGAAAATGGTGAAACATGGGCCAGACATTGTCTCTACCTTTTCTTTAATCTGTAGGGGAGCACCAGCATTGCAAGCAGAAGGTACAGTCCATGCCACACTCACAAAGATGTTGGGGTTGGAGGTCAGCCAAAAAGTGGGGTAATTAACTTTCAGGCCTCTGTTTCGTTCATTTGTCCTAAAAATATTGGCATACCTGGTCATTCTGTAAACCATTTAGCAGTTGCTGCATCGCCCCTAGTTAAACTCCAGTTGACACTGAGAACAGGCAATTATTGGAGTGTTTTAGTGGAGATGAGCCAAAGGCAATGCTGGAGGCAATGATTCAGCACCAATTAGACTTTGATTGGTCTTCACGAGTCTACGAATTTAAAAAAAAATCTACCCCAATTTGGAAACATAGCAAGAGTTCTGCACAGTGGCAGTTATTGTTGGTAAGTTACATTTTACTGTTATCTTCCAGGTTTAATGTCAATGGCACTAGTTGCTAGTTCAAAATTGAAGCGGAGAACAGGGTCCCTGGAGCTAGCAGCTTAACTTTCTGTAATTTTATATGTTCATCCCAGGCAGGAGGTTTTCTTATTTTTTGTTTTTACATTAGCTGCACACATATTTCATTATGTTGCTCACTACTGTTCTTGTGTAGCTTTCATCTTGTGCCGTACCTCCAACACATCTTTAATTTTCTTTCATCGTGTTTTGAAATGCATCTCACAGACCAAGTTAAATGCTGCATTGTAGTTATATCATTTACTTTCTCTGTAATTCACCACATAGGATCAGCAGTCTCAACATACTAACCCTAGATCTCCAATAATCACTGTGCTTTGGTTCCTGTTAGCATATTAAGAAGTGACTGCTGCCAATTAATACCAAGTGAATATACAGTCAAAATATTTATTACCTTGTATTAATATCATGGTCTGACAAAGGAGGATTTGGAATTGTTCCTATAAAACAAAGGCTCAGGTACTTTGAAATCTATTCAAGTACAATTAACACACCTTCCCAGCTTATAGTTGTGAACCTTGGGACCAAGCTGCAGAAGATAATTTTAGATGATGCTGTAGATTTGTCCATCTGCTCTTAACTGATATAGTATTGCAAAATTTGGTTATGTCTATTCTAATTGTAATCATGCAGAAAATGAAGCTTTGCAAAATGAAGTAACAAATTATGAATACTACATTTTCTTTCTCCCTGTAAGATAATTACCATCTAATGCCTCAAAGCATGGCTACAGGCGAATAGTATTCAGGGAATTATTTTCTGCTTTCTTAATTAAAATTTGTCTTTTACACAAGACTACCTATTGTAGTGAAAGATTTGTGTTTTTATAACAAAATAGTTGAAAAAAAGTTTTTTAAGTTGACAGGATGATTACAACATAATTCCTTGCATATATGTTTGTTGAATATACAACAGAAACACAATGGGCTTGATTTTCGCACCCGCAATCGGGTGCGTTCGTGGTGGGGGGGCTGCAAAAATCCGGGATTCCCGGGGTGGGTCTGGAGCCTGGCTCCAACCCACCCACTTCCGGGTTCCCCAGGGACTCGCTGACATGCGCGCGCAGTCCCCGCATGTGGGATTCCCGCCGGCAATTAAAGCCGGCGGGGTGCCACTTAAAGTACTTAAACAGGTACTTTAGGTTATTTACAGACCTGATTGACCTGATATTTTAAGAGGGATGGGATTTTGAAATGAACTGAGACTGTTTCCCGTGCTGGGGGAACACTCCCAGTTCAAATGGACGTGTTGCAGCCATCAGCCTGTGACAGCTGCAAAGGTCCATTTGACAGGTTGGGGGGGGGGGGGGAGACCCTCACTCATTGCAGGAGGCCACACTGCCACTTTGGACAAAATTTGGCCTCCACCACCCTCCTCCTAACAATCAAATGCACAAACTTGCACACTTACCCCGGTGTCCAGACACATTTACCTACCTTGCGGACCCCCTCAAACTTCCAGATGGGGGCCGCCGTAGCTGCAGTTATGACCTCCTCGGAGGGCGAACAGCCTCGCCGGCCATGCCGTCCACCTCTGACACGTGGAGTTCCACAACACAGTGCTGTGACACATCCACCTGCACAGCAGGAGGGGGGACAACCGCAGAGAGAGATGCGTCGCAGAGGGCACTACCCTCGCCACAGGGTCTACAGACCGAGGCTTAGCTTCCTGGACCTCTCTGAGCAGCAGTGCACATGGAGGCTCAGAGTCACTCGACATGTAGTCGTAGACATCTGAAGCCTCCTTCATGCCGAGCTGCTTCCGGCTGGCCCAAGCACCATCGTCTTACCTGTCGCTGTCAAAGTCACCACTGCCCTCAACAACTTCTCCTCCTCATCCTTCCAGGGTGCCACTCCGTCTCTCAGTCGTCTGCACAAAAGAGTCCTGCAAATACACCTACACCCACTTGCAGTGACACAATGGGTGACATCAGTTGTGGGTCTTCATAGTGGTCCTCAGGAAAGGGCATTATTGCACAAACCAGACAAGATTCGCAAAGACGTGGCAGTAGTGGTGACAATATAATATGTTATGTGAGTTGATCAGAAATTAAATATAGGTAAACACCATGACAAACCCTCAAACACCCTTGTGCATCCCCTTTATGCTCACGACACGTTTGCCTTACGCTTCCTACTGCACATATGTGATGCATGCCCTGTGGCTGCCACACAGGTAGTGGCAGGCTGAGTGAGGCTGACCATGAAAGAGATGCATGAGAGGGTGAGTATGAGATAGAGCCATGAGATTGTATGAGGATTGGGTTGAGTGGTAGTGGTGGGATGAGTACTGGCGAGGTGAGTAAGTGCAGGTAAGATGAGGATGAACTTTGAGTGGGTGTGAGGAGTGATGTGATAGAGTAGTGTTGGCAGTGCAGAAGGAGATGTGGGGTGGGGGCGGTGATGTGGCAGACGGAGTGTAGGGGAATGAGTAAGTGTACTCACTTCGGCTGACCTACTTAGGTCATTGAAGCGCCTCCTGCACTGTATGCAGGTGTGCGATATGTTGGTGGTGCAGGTGACCTCCTCTGCCACCTTGAGCCAGGCCTTCTTGGTGGCAGAGGCAGGCCGCGTCCTCCCTCCTGCCGGGGGGAAGATCTCTGTCCTCCTCCTCCTCACTCCATCCAATGATACCTAGAGCGAGGCATCATTAAACCTGGGAGCAGCCTTCCCCCTGGGCTGCTCCATGCTGTAATTTTTCCTATTTTCTGCAGCATCAGTCAGCGGAGGACTGCCCCTTTAAATAGGGCTCCTCCAGCCGACAAACCTTACTGCGCATGCGCAGTCCGCCCGCCGCGCAGCTTACCAGCGGGAAACCCGGAAGCAAAGGTAAGTGGCTCCAATTAGCCTGCGATTGCGTGCGGAGCACACTGATTTCACCGGGCGCGTTACCCACACGCCCAGTCGACCCCCCGCTGAGAACCCGCCACCCTGCTAATATCGAGCCCAGTGACTCTGATGTGCAATAACAAGGTCATCATTTGAATCAATTTTACATGTCTAATACCTTAACCTCAAACAAGTAATGAAAGGATGTACACTTTTCTCAGCTTCAATTTCTCTTTTTTAGATCTGTACCTTAATGTAATGTAATAAAAATCTTTTATATATTAAAACAGTGAGCGGTCTCAAGATTATAAAGGCAATGATCCTGTGGTGATGCTGTGAATGTAACATTACATGACTAATTGACTACAATTGGACAGCACCTAACATTACATGATAGCTCCCCTACTGAACATTGAGTAATCCCAATTAAAAGCCTTGCAATAAAAAAAATCATGGTACCGGAAACCCAAAACATTTCAAAATGAGAAGAAGTAATTTTTCAAATGTCAAGTATGTCAGAAAGGGATCTAAGCTGGATATTTTATGAAACGGACATTCACAGTCCAAGTCATCAACTGAAATAGTTCATCAGCTGCTGAACACAAAACATCAACAATGGAAGTAAGTCTGCAGGTGAAGAAAAAATACACAAGTGTCAGGTTGAAGGCATAGAGCAAGAGGCCCAAAAAAGTGGTAGTGGGTTAAAATGGCAAATAATTATTTTGTGTGCACATGCACGCGCACGCACGCACACACACACAAACTGACAGGCGCGCGCACACACACACACACACACACACACACACAGACAGACACACACACAAATTGACAGGCACACACAGACGCACGCACACACACACACGCAGAGACACACACGCAGACACACACACACACACACACACACACACACGGAAGCGGGTGACATACTCCAAATCTAGACGGTTGGAAAACGGCACCTACACCAAAGATCTGGCCAACAAACTGCACCAGATCATGAGACAACCTCCTAACCCAAGCAATCACATAGCTTCCATACTCCCTCACTGAGGATAAAATGAGGACTAGTTTCCTGACCCCACTGATCAGACTGTTGCCAACGGAGGAAAGACTGAAGCAAGTTCCCGTTTGAGATAGAAACAGAAAGCAAAGCTGAAGAAGCCTAAAACAAAGATTTCCTAACACAAGACACCCCCATTCCCCGCTGAGGAAGACATGGGACCCCTTTAACACCCTCCCTTCCCCATTGTACTGACAGTGAACCCACCTTCAGCCATTTAGATTGTTTTTGGTATTAATGCTAGAACTCCCACCTGAATTGCTCTCCCCCATGCTCCCCTGTTAATCTGTAGATGATGCCTAATAAATCCCAGTAATACTTTATCCTTCCTCCCTACTGAACATTGCTGCTTCACTAATGTTTGTCCTCATCGCAATATTTAACTGACCCTTAACCTGTTCAAATCGCTCATCTCTCTCTGCAAGGAAATCTGAAAGAGGGAAAATCCAGCATCAGAGAGCAACCTTGCCACTTCAGATATTAAAAATCACCTTCCTCTTTCTGGAATAAAAATGGCATTTGATACTAATAACCAAGGTCACAAGCAACATTCTCTGTGACTGTGCTCCTTGACCCCTCTGCAGCCTTTCACAAATCGACCGCACTATCTTCCTCCAATGTTTTTCTGTTGTCCAGCTTAGTGGGCCTACCCTTGCTTGATTTCACTTTGCCTATCTGATCGAGGCCAGAGTAACTCCAGTAACGGCTTCTCTTCCTGCCCCCGCACTGTTACCTCTGGAGTTCCCCAAGGATCTATCTTTGGCCCCCTCCTCTACATGTTGCCTCCTGGTGATATAACCCACAGACATGTAGGCAGCTTCCACATGTATGCTGCCAACATCCAGCTCTGAATCTTCACCACCTGTCTCATCCCCTCCACTGCCTCTGTGTTCTCAGACTGCTTAGCTGACATCCATTCTTGGATGAGCTGTAATTTCCTCCAGCTAAATACTGGGAAGACCAAAGCCATTATCATCGCCCCCGCCAGAAACACTGGACCCTTGCCACCAATTCCATCTCCCATCTCAGGGTGAACCAGACTATTCACAACTGTGGTCTTATATTGAATTCCCTAGTTGAGCTTCCAACCCCTTTTCCTCTCCACCACAAAGACCCCTTCCAGTGGCCTGCTTCTCATGGCATTGTACACCAATTTCTCCTGCAGGAAGATTGAGTACATGAAAGATAAGCTAGCAATTGCGAGTGGTGTGCTAAGTGGCTTGGGAGAGATGAAGTAAGAAATGATGGGGCATCAGCCTGTTAAACTGGAGAAAGCAGTTTTAGGGTTGTGCATTGCTGTGAGGGGAGATGGGGAGCCATAGTGCAAGATTATGAGTTAGAGACCCCCTTAACTAGAGGGTTAGTTGTGGAAGTCTTCCTTTAAGAGGGTTAAGTTTATACTGCTGCCCAGGATGGCCAAGGAAGAAAAAGGAGTGTGTCTGGTGTGTTACTTTACCTGCCATGATGAGGTCATTAAACCATTAAACTTCTTGTGGCACTAGTTTGCAATCCTGCAGGTGAAGGAGTTGGCACAGTGCCAGTGCCACCTTGCTCCAGGAGCCATGGGTGAGATTTTTGGCAGGTTTGCTGGCACAGGGACCCAACATTCTGTGTCTCCTTAGCTCTATTTCCTCCAGGAGGGCTTGGAGGTTCATGTCTGTAAAATTCTGGGTTCTTCTTCTATGCTTGGGTGCTATTCACTGCTGCCTGTTCCAGCGGTTCTTGCTGTGGATGTTCTTGAAAAGTATAAGAAAAAGATTGATGAGACACTGAAATTATCTGAGAGTCGAGTGAGTAAACCATAGATTTATATAGTGACAGTTGTAAGTACCTTATGTATTTTAAGTACCCTATTATATTGCAGTTCTTTGTTAGTAGACCTTTTTTGATTGGGGATAAAGTGACTGTATGTCATTTGATGTAAGGTACAGAGTTCAAATTCTGTTGTTTTGTCCGTGTCAATATTTGCACAAACTTGTCACAATACCTCAGATGAGACCTTTTAAGTTAAATTTTCAACATACAATTACTTTCCCAAGAAAAAGCATTAAAACGATGTATTGATTGATGACTGTTTGGATTTACAATAATATAATTTATGACCTAGTATGAATATCCATAACCCATTAAAAGATTATATGCACATTATAATATGCCAATACAGAACCTTCATATATTAGATGTTTCCTCTCATTTCTTCTGGATCTCGTATCTAGTGGATGCAAATGGTAAGTGCATAAAGCAAAACAACTATGCACTTACACAGAGCTTAACTTAGAAACAGTTTCCTAAAGCAGTAGAGTCTTTAAATGTATAAATTATGTAAACAGACAAGTAGTAATAATTTTGATGTGTAAACATGTTTTAATGCTCCATTGTAAAATATGACATATATTTTCCATTATTTTCAGTGCCAGTGTTGGTTACAGCTGAAGGATTCTCCCCTCTTTATTTCCACTTAGTTCTCAAATTCAGGAATTTGAATCGTAACTATTTCCTACCAAAACTGTGGCGAAGTAGGGTACAGTTTGACAAATTACAACGTTGCGTCCTGTAGCTGTTTAACCACTTACCAGCTAAAAGGTTGCTAGCCACAGAGAATTGCTGTACAACACTACTAACCCAGAGCACACTTTGTTACATTATTAGGGCTCTTCAGCTTTGACAATGTTGCTCACTAAGTGCTTGTATTTAATGACATTAGTTTAAAGGAATACAAACTTCCATTTATTAAGGCTAGCTTTAAAATAAATCCTTAATTTTGCAATTGTAAATATCACTGTTTAAAGAATCTTAAGCACATCACACATTTGAGATTCTTGATAAAGTAAATGCTGGACATTACAGTGGCTTGCGACATGGGTAATGTTTTTTTTGTTGTGAGTGCAGACCATTTACATAAACATTACAGGGAATATGGATGTATAGTAAAAGATTAAAACATTTGTAGCAATCCAACAAACAAAAGAGGAAAAAAATAACAACAGTAAATCTTCCCACTCTTCAGGTGAAAACTCTTGCTGATCAATACCAGTGTCAAAGGAGATAACATGACATCCCTGCTGTGCTGTACCTAACTTGTCAGATTCAATATAGCAGTTGCATGGACAATGAACACAGGATTCAACGTAAGCTGCTTCCAAGTTCCCAGCTTAAAGCTAGGACAAAAATAAGTACAGCCATAATTAAATCCTGGTCCATCAACTCCACATGCCCACAAGGATTTTGTTTGGAATGTAGGATTGCATCAAGTATCACATAGCCCCTAATTCACAAGAAGCTCTTCCCCCCCTAGTTACAATGAATCTGCTTCAGCAGGGTGCCTCCAGTCTGTAGAGCTGGAATTTGTGAAAAATTAAATGGACAGGGAATAGATTTTGTACAGGTCCTTATATGCAACTACAACATTTCTGTTGAGTAGAAGCAAGGGAAAGTTGAATGTGCAATAGTGATCATCCACAGCACTGCACTGATGTGAATCTCTGTACTGACAGCAGATGAATTCTCTGGAGATGTCTGTTCTTTGGATTGTACAGCGGCAATCTCCTTATCGTTTGAAGTAGAGATCTGCGTCTGAAAACAATTAAAATTCCATTAGCAAGTTCTGTCACTGAACACATAACAGGAGATCTTCCTAGATCTGTGCCCAAGTGCACTGGATCCCTTGGGCACAGCAAATATCGGAGAATTCGGTAGGTCAGAGCACGCACCTGTAAAAGTTTTCCTTCCAGTGCAACCTTGGTGCTGACCAACGGGAATCTCCCCTGTAACATCATAGTATCATAGTAGGTACAGCACAGTAGGAGGCCATTTAGCCCATTGTGCCTGTGCCGGCTCTTTGAAAAAGCTATCCAATTAGTCCCATTCCCCAGCTCTTTCCCCGTAGCCCTGAAAATCTTTTCCCTTCAAGCATTTATCCAATTACCTTTTGAAAGTTACTACTGAATCTAGTTCCACCATCCTTTCAGGCAGTGCCTTCCAGATCATTACAACTCACTTCATTAAAAAATGTTTCCTCATGTCGCCTTTGGCTGTTTTGCTGATCACCTTAATCTATGACCTCTGGTTACCGACCCTTCTGCCACTGGAAACAGTTTCTCCTTATCTACTCTGTCAAAACTGTTCATGCTTTTGAACACCTCAATCAAATCTCCACTTAACCTTCTCTGTTCTAAGGGGAACAACCCCAGCATCTCCAGTCTCTCCACATAACTGAAGTCCCTCAACCCTGGCACCATTCTAGTAAATCTCTTCTGCACCCTCTCCAAGGCCTTGACATCCTTTCTTAAGTGTGGTGCCCAGAATTGAACATAATACTCCAGCTGAGGCCTAACCAGTGTTTTATAAAGGTTTAGCATAACTTCCTTGCTTTTGTACACTATGCCTCTATTAATAAAGCCCAGGATTCCATATGCTTTTTTAACAGCCTTCTCAACTTGTCCTGCCACCTTCAAAGATTGGTGTACATACACCCTCAGGTCTCTCTGTTCTTGCACCCCCTTTAAAATTGTACCATTTAGTTTATATTGCCTCTCCTTTTTCTTCCTACCAAAGTGCATCACTTCACACTTCTCAGATTAAATTTCATCTGTCATGTGTCTGCCCATTTCACCAGTCTGCCGATGTCCACCTGAAGTCTGTTACTATCCTCCACATTGTTTACTACATTTCCGAGTTTTGTGTCATCTGCAAATTTTGAAATTATACCCTCTATACCCAAGTCCAGGTCATTAATATATATCAGAAAGAGTAGTGGTCCTAATACTGACTGGCTGGGGAACACCACTATATACTTCCCTCCAATCTGAAAAACAACCGTTCACCACTATTCTCTGCTTTCTGGCCCCTAGCCAACTTTGATTCCACGCTGCCACTGTCCGTTTAATCCCATGGGCTTTAATTTTGCTAACACATCTATTATGTGGTACTTTATCAAATGCCTTTCGAAAGGTCATGCACACAACATCAACTGCACTACATTCATCAACCCTCTCCGTTACTTCATCAAAGAACTCAATCAAGTTAGTCAAACACGATTTTCCTTTAACAAATCCGTGCTGACTTTCATTTATTAGCCCATACTTTTCCAAGTACCAATTTATTTTGTCCCGGATTATTGTCTCTAAAAGTTTCCCCACCATCGACGTTAGGCTGACTGGTCTGTAATTACAGGGTTTATTGCTCGCCCCTTTTTTTGAACAGGGCTGTAACATTTGCAATCCTCCAGTCCTCTGGCACCATCCCCATATGTAAGGAGGATTGGAAGATTGTGCCCAGAGCCTCTGCAATCTCCACCCTTACTTCTCTCAGTAACCTAGGATGCATTCAATCTGGACCGGGTGACTTTTCTAGTTTGAGTACTGCCAACTAATATGCAAAATATGTATTGTAAATCAGAGCAGAACATTAGATGCTAGATTTTTTTCCAATCTTTAATGTTTTTTTATGTATACAATATATTGACTTCCAAGTCAAGACAATTTACAATCTGAGAATCCCATTTGTGCTTTGTCCATTTTCTGAAACCTGAACTGTAAATGATATATATAATAAACTAATGCTTGTTTTTCGCAAATTTAAGTAGAGCAAGAGATATGAACCATAGGGTCAAGATTTTGACTACCAGAAATTATGTTTCAAATTATTGGTTTTCTTTAGGTGAGTTTTGGCAGTTTTCAGCTCAGGTTTAAAGAGGGAATGCAGCAGAATGCTCCACCCAAGGAGCAGGTATAACTGCCATGAATTGTCCCTCATTTAGCCAATTAGAGATTACCTTTGAGGCAGGTCTTGGAAAAGTCCCTGGGCTACATTATCCTTTCCCCCCTCCTTACTGGAAGGGAAGAATCAGAATCTATCATCAACAAAATGTAGGGAAAAATACAAATTCACAAATTGTAAATAACCCTCCTGGAAGCAAATATTTTTCACTCACACAATAAATACCTCTGCTACATACCAAGTGCCCGAAATTTCTCGGAGCAGAGAGTGGGGGCATCACCCATAAGGGAGTGGGGTGGGGAGGAAATGTAGAGCATAACTCAATTCTACCAGATTTCTACCCCATGCGAGATGAGCTGTAAATTCCAGCTGGCATGAGTGGGCAAAATCCCTGCCCATGCTGCCCATATCAAGGGTGTGTGTCTGGGGGAGCTCCCAGGTTACCCCACATTTACATTCTGGGAGTTCTGCTCCACCAATTTCAGGCCTTCAAGGGTTTAACCCTAAAGTTTGCATTCTAAATGGTTTTTGAAATTTATGTTTTAATATCCCTTTACAATTCTCATGATATCATGTATGGTCTGATATCCTCATTATGAAAATATGATGTTAGAATTGGGTTATTCTCATCCAGGTAAGGAAAATTGAGAGTTCCTTTGTTAAAAGCTATCCACAATGTGGGGGTTATTTAACCTAACTTACGATTGCAAGACTAGAGGGCATGAGTATAACATTGGCAAACTTTAAATAAGATTAGGTATTAGAAGAACATTTTTTCCCACAGTGCAGTTGGTAACAGAAGATAGTATCCCATCAATTCTACTTAAAGCAATATTGATTAACTCCTTTAACAAGCAGCTAGAGAAATATCTAATTATGAAAAGGATTGAAAGTTATAGAGATAAGGATAAGTATAGATGATTAAATATTCTGTGGAGCACTTTGGTTCAGGTCTTGTTCTGACAACAGGAAAATCATTGGTGGAATGCAACAGGTTACATGAATGATAATAGGTCAATGGCCTTAAATTATTCCAATGATTGTCTTGGAACGAGCAAGAAGTTGGAAACAAATGAATCACTGTGTCCTCTGCATATGTGATGTAACTTATTTTTTAAAGGACAAGTCCATTCATTAATTATTTGACAAATTAATTAATTTGGATCACATCAGATTTGACTTATGTTTTGAATAGAGTAACGGTCAAACCTCCTCGGCCCTGCTCCGCAGACATAAGGAGCAGGTACTGATGACCTCCACTCTTGATCTGGCTGGAGTATCTGAGATCAGAGTGAAATCTCATCATTTGCATGTCGGCAGCAGGTGCCATGCCTCCATGAGTACATTTTGGGTGCCCACCAGAGGAGAGGAATGGGAAAAGTGGCACCAGATGGCAGCTTGGGTGGGGCCCTTCCAGATGTGCAGGCTGCAAGGTTGATTGGTCCCCTTGATTTCCCCTGGAAAGTCAATCCAGGCAGTAGCTGCCATCATTTCGGGAGTACTGACTCCAGCCTGAAGACCCTGGTGGGCCCTTCATCTGCCCCTTGTCAGCCTTGTACGCCCCAATATCTTAATCTTAATAACTTAAACCATCGTTATGCTAATTAGCCTAAAATCATGATGCCAACCTAGACATCATCACCAACAGATACTCTACTAGTAACATTCACTGATTTGAACAAAACATTGGAAATCTGGGGCTCATATGCTCAAATCTTGTGGTGATTTGGATGTTACCATGGAGTATTTGATTACATTTTTTTTCTCTTCTGGCTCTAAGAACCACAGAAATGCCTGCGGTGTACCACAATACCATAACCTGAGGCAATGGTGATTCTACTTATGCCCATCTGAGATGGGCAACCAGTACAAATCTTGAAGCTACCAATTGGCATATAAAGTAGGTAATTGTCTTAACACTAAGAAAGTAATATACTTGCAAGCAAATTCTTACACCCAAAGAATACTAAAACATTTTCAGAAAGTAATAAAACAGCTGAAAGTATGTTTCCAAAATTTAATGGGTACAGAATACTGAGAAATCTGCAATTGATGGTCTAATAAACAAAAGTATGTGTGGTGATTTGTGAGGTATCTTAGGTACAACTTTCTCCAATATATGCAATTCAGGGGGGGCAAAATGTGTGATATCACAAAAATTTCCTATTGATGGTCCAAAGTAAATTCTTAAAGGGATAGGCATATAGCTTCTCCTTTTGGATGTACTGACAATGAGGTTAAATATATTGGATATATTTTCTTAATTGCTAATTTAGTAAGAACAATGTTTCCTTCCTCTATACTCACAACCTCTTTGCTAACATTATTGAAGAAGGAAAATATACTATGTGTGGAAAATAACTGGAAGTGAAGAATGCCTTTCATTTTCAAAAGATAAATGCACTTTTCTTTCAAGGAGAACTTTATTGTAGGAGTAAATACTAGAGCTGCCCTTAGATATTCACCAGTTTAAAAAAAATATATATCCATGTTCTGATTAAATAGCTCTATTTACAGGCTATTTCACAGAGCACTGCACTCACCCATTTGATGCAGTGGATGAGCTGGGGTGACATAGGTCAAGAGTATCCCTTTACAGCAGATCCACTTCCTTATTATCCATTAAAGTACGAACGTCTAATGCTTATTTAAATAATGATTTTTTTTATTATTATTATTGTTGGGGGTTGGTACTTACCACTCCTTTTACTTAAGCTTACATTACATTTTCCTAAAAATGTTTGCAAAAATAGTATAAATCTCTTTCATAACGCCTGTTTCATAACACACTTTTGAATTAAATCCAAGTGTGAGAATGCATTGCATATGGATTTAAATTATTCAAACAAACTTCAGGTAGTAAATATATTGGGTTTAAAAAAATAAGTCCACAGTGAGCTATTATGAGTTGACTTATAAAATGCTTACCTCTGTAATACAAAGGTCCTGGCTCACTGATACATTGGAGTGTAATCTCTGTGCCTGAATACAAAAGATATGTAAATATTAGAATTTTACAGTCAAACAAATTACAAAGCTCCCAGGAGGGGAGTTGACTGAAGGGTCTGAGAAAGTGCGGGACAGCATTGTGGGAAGCAGGTCGGTGAGCCTCAAGCCCACTAAAATTGGAGGGGGGGTGTAACAGCCTGAAGCTGGTTAAGGAAACAAACAGGGGAGCACAAGCAGGATGATAATGGCAGAGCAAGGTGTCGGGGAGGCGCACAATCTGGTGATTAAAGGAGCCCGTGCGGAGGGGAGTGTGACACTCTGATGACCAAAAGATTAAGGACTGGAAATTCCTGGGGCCTTGCCGTGCCTACATAAGTGCAGCAGGGTAGTATTTATACCCGTCAAAATCATAGGAGCCTGACCCAGTCAGACATTCTGAGGTCAGCTAGTTTAAATAATGCTGATAGGTCAAGGGCGGGTGTTACGCCATCAGGAGGGCAGATACACTGGGGGAGCCCTGTAAATTCATTAGGGAGCGGAGGAAAGGTGTAACTTCCCTATCTAAAGGACTTTATGCAGTTAATGGACTAAGCAGGCCCATTAGGACTTAACTGGCTGGCTATAAAAAAGGAAAAAGGGTAAGCTTCTAATTTTTCTGAGGCTGATGTGGAAGTGCTGCTAGCAGAAATTTGAAAATGGTTGTCTCTTTGTCATAGGCTCCTTGGCACCCTGGTCCTGAAAAGAAGGTGGCATTGTCGGATGATATCCGATCGGCCACCCCTTATACACCTCTTCTGATTTTCCTTTCCTTTGACTTCAATGGAACCATTAATCGGGAGAGATGTATAGCAGGCGGCTGATCCGATATCGCCTGTTTCACAATATTGCCAAAACTTAAAATTACCCCCACTGAATGAAGGACTGCAGGTTTAGGGGGACCATCTGGAGAGGCCATTGTCAATCAAACTGCAAAGTATACAAGGCGGCATCTTGGAGGGACTCAAGGATATTCAATGACTCTTACCCGAAGATGTCCTGATTCTGTGAGGTCCGTTCTCCCACTGATTGCTGGAATGCCCAATACCAGTGGAGAAGCTGGTGTGAGTGCTTCAGAGGCTGTGACCCCTCATGGCAGCTGCACAGAGGAGCACTCTATCAGCTCCAACAAAACCTTCATCTTTTCAGGACCAGGCTGCTGGTCTTATCTTCTGGTAGTCAGCCTGTCCTGTATCCATCTCAAGACTTGGGGACTTGAGAGAAGGGACACTTCCAGCCCAAGGTGCTCATAATATTTTGCAGCAGCTCAGGCCCTCAGGTAGCATGTAGAAGAAATGTTGGAATAACTCAAGTGATCACAAGAGATGTACATGTGACAGAACCAAATAATGTTTTTGTAAATAGTTGTAATAAGTCACTGGGATATTTGATGTAAGGACTGCTTGGTATTTGGTTCTCTCATATGACAATGGGGAACAGGTAATGTGCTGATATTATGGCTCAGTATTTGGATGCGAAAGCTCCCTGTGAGGAGCAAGGATTTTACATAGATCATCGAGAGTTTGGTAATAGGAGGCAGATCTTTGATGAACTGAGGGATCTAAATAATAATGCTCCCTTCTTATGTGAAGGTATGCCGAATGAGTTTGTGTCTCAGATGTCTAACAGCTGTCACCACTGCACTTGCTTTCTGTTCTTCATGGGGCAGGCCTACAGCATCAGCATTGTCTTCTTCTGATTCTCTGGCATCCTCTGGGACATCTACCATCAGCCCATTTCTGATTTCACAGTTGTGAAGAGCACAGTACGCTACCACAATTAGCGAGACCGTGCTGAACAAATACTGCAAGGCACCCCCAGACCTATCCAGATGTTGGAACCTTTGAGCATCCCAATGGCTGGAGCTATTCTTATCCTTGTTTTATGTATGCTTCATTGTAGTGCTCCTCTGCAGCACTGGTGGTCGTGCAGAGGCATCATGAATCATGAGAATAGTGGGTGACACATCATCAGCGGTCATCCTGGTCTTTGCCTCTGCTATTGAAATAGAGCTGAGACACTGGACTGACAAAGCATAAAAGCATCATGACGGCAATCAGCACGTCATGAATCCACGTGCAAGAACCCTCGAGTCTGTTCCGCCATCTTATGTTTCTTATTTAATTAGATGATGGCTGAGCTGTACCTTAACTCCATTTACCCGTTGTTTATCCACATCCCTTAATACCCTTACCCAATAAAAATCTGTCGATCTCAGTCTTGAAAATTCTAATTGATCCAGCATCCACATTCTTTTAAAGGCCCCATAATCAATCTCTGATTACATGTGGCCAGTAAGGTAAGTATCTCTGGCTGAGTAATGCCACCAGTTCGGGAAATAATGTGTGATATTTTTTCCCAATTTTCTTCTCGCTGAAGGCACTGACTCTTGCTGGGGTACAATTTCATAGGAACCAGCAACCCTCCCAGTACCTCATCCTCCCTTCACACATGTTGAGATGAGACACTGAATGTAGACAGGCTATTTTACCATGGAGGGAGCATCACAGCTGAAAATCAGATAGGTTGGACTATCACAATTATTCACTGGTTAGATAGGTTTCTGAGATACTAACTTACTGCTCGCAATGTTTCCTCTGGCTTTGCTTTCTACCATCAGTCCAATGTTTCACTAGGATACTTCAGAAATTTCTAAAATGTCAATCAATCACCAAAAATGGTGTTTTTTTTTACTAAACTCTTTCTTTCCCATTTATTCCTGTGCCTTATGGTGTAGAGGTGTAAGGTATTCTGGTTATAAGAACATAAGAAATAGGAGCAGGAGTAGGCCAATCGGCCCCTCCAGCCTGCTCCGCCATTCAATAAGATCATGGCTGATCTGATCCTAACCTCAAATCTAAATTCATGTCCAATTTCCTGCCCGCTCCCCGTAACCCCTAATTCCCTTTACTTCTAGGAAACTGTCTATTTCTGTTTTAAATTTATTTAATGATGTAGCTTCCACAGCTTCCTGGGGCAGCAAATTCCACAGATCTACTACCCTCTGAGTGAAGAAGTTTCTCCTCATCTCAGTTTTGAAAGAGCAGCCCCTTATTCTAAGATTATGCCCCCTAGTTCTAGTTTCACCCATCCTTGGGAACATCCTTACCGCATCCACCCGATCAAGCCCCTTCACAATCTTATATGTTTCAATAAGATCGCCTCTCATTCTTCTGAACTCCAATGTGTAGAGTCCCAATCCACTCAACCTCTCCTCATATGTCCACCCCCTCATCCCCGGGATTAACCGAGTGAACCTTCTTTGTACTGCCTCGAGAGCAAGTACGTCTTTTCTTAAGTATGGACACCAAAACTGCATGCAGTATTCCAGGTGTGGTCTCACCAATACCTTATATAACTGCAGCAATACCTCCCTGTTTTTTATATTCTATCCCCCTAGCAATAAAAGCCAACATTCCGTTGGCCTTCTTGATCACTTGCTGCACCTGCATACTAACTTTTTGATTTTCTTGCACTAGGACCCCCAGATCCCTTTGTACTGCAGTACTTTCCAGTTTCTCGCCATTAAGATAATAACTTGCTCTCTGATTTTTCCTGCTAAAGTGCATAACCTCACATTTTCCAATATTGTATTGCATCTGCCAAATCTCCGCCCACTCACCCACCTATCTATATCCCCTTGTAAGTTTTTTATGTCCTCCTCCCTCTCTACTTTCCCTCCCATCTTTGTATCATCTGCAAACTTTGATATGTTACACTCGGTCCCCTCCTCCAAATCGTTAATATAGATTGTAAAGAGTTGGGAACCCAGCAGCGACCCCTGCGGAACACCACAGGCTACTGGTTGCCAGTCAGAGAATGAACCATTTATCCCAACTCTCTGCTTCCTGTTAGATAACCAATCCTCCACCCATGCCAGAATATTATGAAGGTTTATTAATGAAACTTTATAAAATGCAAGACAAACATTAGAATGCAAGTCATGATCCCACCTGTTCTACCCTTGACCTCTCCTCATATCCAGTTTCAGACTTAGTAAAAGGTGAGATCCTTCATTTCTGGGATATGCCGTGCTAACTAGCTTAGTGCCAGATGTATGCTGTAAATACGCCAGGGGTTGTTAGTCTGACACTTAGCAGGGGTATTTTAATGACGTTTTTTTGAGTGTGAAATTAACATTGGGGGAATCAATTTCTGGTCGCAATTTACCAAACCCCATCTCCCCCAGAAGTGCAGCACATGCCAAATCCATTGACTTTTGGCAATGCAGGGCTCCCGACTGAAACAGTCATTAGGACCCTGATTTGGATATGCAGTGTGTCGAACGCCGGTTGCAGGTTGCCGATTGAAATTGGTGTACAAATGGGCAGACTTTGCTCCAGGTCTTGAGTGGTCTAACCAGCGGTCCTTAACGGGACCACAAAAATACTGCAGACTGCTGCCAGTCCGGTGCTGCACCCTCCACTGCTGGTCTGGGTCCGCGCCCACTCTTTGCCTCTACTCTACCAGCATCTACCTGTGGGCTTGCTCAGTGTCAAAGCAGGACAGAATTGGTCAGGCCTCAACTGGCGAGATGTATCAGGACCACTGATTGGTGTCTGCAGTTCGCCAGTTCAATGCAAATTAGACCCAGGGCCCAATTCAGCTCACGTTGCCCATTTCGCGTTGGAAACCAGTGCAAGTTGAATTGTTCCCCCTTAAAGACACAATGGGGAAGGTTTGCTCTAGTCACAATCTGCAGGGAAATTATAATTAGGATTATTTGAACACATTTATGATTTTGCTACAGAATAATTCTTCTCCATATAACAGGCTAGATTTTCTAAACATGTGAGTGTGTCCTAAACTCATAACACTTAACGTAGCAATGGAGCTAAACAATTAGTGACCTGCCATTTATCATATAGTCTGAATTTAATTTGCTTTCTTTATTCTCTCTAGTGAGTGATAAAGCATACATGATAAAGCAGAAAATGATGCTAAGTAGCAGGCTTTAATAAAAGAAAGAACTCGTATTTATATAGCACCTTTTATAACCTGAGAATGTCCCAAAGTGCTTCACAGCCAATGAAGTACTTTTGAAGTGTAGTGACTTTGTAATGCAGGATAAATGCAGCAGCCAATTTGCACACAGCAAGGTTCCCACAAACAGCAAAAAGATTAATGAGCAGATAATCTGTTTTAGTGATATTGGTTGAGTGATAAATCTTGGCCAGAACATCAGGATAACTCCGCTGCGCTTCATCAAATAGTGCAATGAAATCTTTTATGTCCACTCGAGAGGGCAGAAAGGGCGTCAGTTTACCATCTCATCCAAAAGACGGCATCTCCAACAGTGCAGCAATCTATCAGCACTACATTGAAGTGTCATCCTAGATTATGTGCTCAAGTCTCTGAAGTGAGTCTTAGAACCCAAGACCTTCTGACTCAGACGCAAGAATGCTACAACTGAGCCATGACTGTCATCATGAGACTAATGTCTCAAGATTCACTGTATTCACAAAGCTCTGTTACTGATTATGTTACTATTGCACCTTTTTGCCTTCTGCTTTCTTATTTGTGTTTCAGTCTGTCTATTCAGTGTAAAGTGGCCAGGAGGTGGTTCCGTTGTGAGTAATTTGCTACACATATTAGATTAACTATAATATTCTTAATAATTGTTTCAGATGTAGAGAGAGCCAGATGAAGCAAGGAGAGGGTGCTGGCGATTCTTATTAAATCAAGCTCTCATTGTTTGAAGTGATTATACAATTGTTTCCAGCCCCCATTTGCACTGTTTACACAGCTGATTGCTGAAGTCCTGCCATAAAGCATCGCACCATCTCCCAACATCTTTACACTATTCTCTGCTCGCAGAACAAGTTGTTTCACAACAGGAGGGGACAAATCCATTTGGGAAGTGGGCCCTACAATTGTGAGCATCTGATTACCTTTGAAGAGGCCATATTAAACTTTATTGGCAATGATAACATAGAGGAAGCGGGGGAGGATGAAGCTGGAGGCTAGTACCATTCTGCTTGTGTTCTCTTTGCTTCTTCTACTCCTTCACTCGCTAACACAGATATGCAGTCTAGCACAAAATGTTTCACACAGGGTATATTACCATCTGAGCACTGTGTGAAGGGATGTCCTGCAGGCAAAATTGGAACATGTTCCTGTTCAGTTCTTGCAGGTCTGAGAATACAGGCAGCCAGCAGAGCCAGTGGCAGAGAACAAGCCAACAGCTTACTCACATCTTCCACTTGAGAAATAGTAGAACAGGATAGAAAAACTCACATCATTCGTTCCTTGTCTGATGGGCATAGCACCCAATCTTCTGCTGTCTGATGGATGGTAAAGTGGGATTGCTGCCACATGAGGAAGGTGACCCTCATTGGTCTTTCAAGGCACCCTCCCAGGGACAGCAGCGCAGTGTACCTGGCAGGAGGTTGTAGCCAGGGCCATGCTGTCCACGTTACCCACGAGACTTAGGAACAGATGCAGCAGATGGCCAACATTAAGGAAACTGCTGAAGTGCCACTACCCAACAGTATCAGGAAAGAAATGCTAAGCTCAAATACATATACCACATATAAGGGGGGGGGGGGGGGGACGACAAAAAAATAGAAACATAGAAATTTACAGCACAGAAGGTGGTTATTTGCTTCATTAGGGGCTATTTTAACTTTCCCTGATTGGCGGGAAAGGAACGAGGCAGCAGTTAAAATGGAATGACTCTATTTCCCACTCCATTCCAGTTGATTTGTGATTTTAACGCTACTGGTTTTGGCAGGAAATGAGGTGCCCACTGAACTATGAGTCTCATTAATAAATCCAATCGGAATCCTATGTACGTCATGGGACCCCGATGGAATTTTAACCTGCTCCTGAGCAGAGTGCCCACAGCAGCCGCCTCACCAGGTAAAGCTGTGATGAAGCCAGCGAGGCCCTCAAAGGTAAGTTTAAAAAACACCCTCCATAGTGGGACTCAGAGGAGCAGGAGCCTACCCCACTGGCCAGCTGCCGTTTTCTGCCGGAAAGTTAAAGGGCCAGAAAATGGGCCGTCTAACACCCGTTGTTTTGGCGCTATGTAGCCTCCCAAAGTGCCAAGATAGCGTCTTGGCTGCACATGCATGTTTCTAGCGTGATGTGTGCCGGATGCCATCTTGGTAAAGATAGTAGCGCATGCGCAAATAACAAACACTGGTAGCATGTAAAGTAAGGAGAAAATGCATTAAATCAGCATTTCACACTGATTGCAAGTGATACACACCATTTTGGGAGTTAATGCTCCACTCAACGGACAGTCTTAACTGCTGAACATCTGAACATGTCTTAGAGTGCCTGGAGGACCCCCCAACCTGTGCTATTTAAAAGGACCATGCAGGATTTACAGGTTAGTTGCTGGATTATTGCTTCTGGCTGCTGATGCATTTGTGCCTGTTTTTGGAGGTCTCCTATCCTTGAACACTAGGACGCGGGGACATAGCCTAACATTTAGAGCCAGGATGTGCAGGAGTGAAGTTAGGAAACACTTCTACACGCAGAGGGTGGGAGAAGTTTGGAACACTCTTCTGAAAATGGCAGTTGACGCTAGCTCAATTGTGAATTTTAAATCTGAAATTGATAGATTTCTGTGAACCAAGGGTATTAAGGGATATGGGGCTAAGGCGGGTATATGGAGTTAGGTCACAGGTCAACCGTGATCTCATTGAATGGTGGAACAGGCTCGAGGGATGAAATGCCACTGTCACTTGCTGCCTCATGTTATGTGCCACCTTCTCCTGCAAGAATGCGGGACGTGTGTCTGGGTGATGTGGCTGTCATGGTTGAATAGCTTCCAGTGTGTGTGGCCTATGAGTTGTGGATGGGTGGCTTACAACAGTGGTAATATGTAAGAGTGAGAGGAAGCATCTGATTGGAAGAGTTGTGTACTGATGGAAAGAGTTTCTTTGTAGGTGGGTGATGGGGCGGTGTAGCGCATGGAGCAGTGGATGAGGCTAGTGGTATAGTTGGTAGGAGATGCCACTTGATAGTTGACCTCACTCACCTTGATCACTCATGTCAAAGCATTGAACTTCTTCCTGCATTGCATCCATGTTCGTGGTGCTATGCGCCTGGCATTGACTTTGTCCCCCACTGCCTTTTGGGCAAATGTCTGGAGGGCCTCTTGCACCTCCCCCCACCCTGTAGATATAGGATGTCCCTCCTTCTGTCTGCCTTTTGCACCAAGGCCTTTAGTGCACCAGCAGAGAGCCTTAGTGCACACACTCTCACAAGCATGGTACAAACTCAGATTGGCAGATTGGTGAGGTCTGGCATGCAGATGGGAGGATATGGGATTTAGTAGTGCGCAACCTTTATTCAATGTTTTAACATAACTCATCAGTTTGTAAACATAGGGATGGGACCTGCATCTGTGTTTTACATGTGCGATGTCTGATCTCTGTTCAGACTCCGTGCAGACAGCAGACTGTCAGTTTTAGCAAATAACAGGTACTGGTTATCTTTAAGAGATTTTAAGAGACATCCTCCCTTTAAGAGAGTCGGGCTCCCCCTGCTGGTGGAAAGTGTGCATGTCCTTGAATCCCCGTGAGAGGCCTGCTTTTTAACACTGCTTGCAGGCAAGTGTTCAGGCCGGACGAATGTCTCGTCCTGCCTGTGCAGGAAACACGGCCGCGGGTTAGTCGCAAATCACGGTACTCGTGCCTGGTTTCCGGCCGAATCGAACATAACCCCCAAAATCTGCTATACCTCCGACCCACACTCTCGTGGGATTTCCATCCTCTCCCACAGGCTTCCTGTCGGGAGTTAAAAGCGGCTCTATTGTATCCGTGCTGGCTCTTTGCTAAGAGCAATCCAAAAGTAATCTCATTGCTCTGCTCTCTCTTCATTAGCTTTTATCTTTCCCTGTTTTCAATCTTTATCTTCTCTTCCCTTAAAAGCAGCAATGTCCTCTGTTCATCCATTCCCTGTGACAAAGCATTCCACGCTCTAACAGCTCATTGCTTCCATTTAAACAAATGCTTTAATCCTAAGAGTAAACTGAGTGGATCTTATTCTATTAGAATAAGCATACCCTGACAGTTCATCATATTTTGTATTCTCTAAAATACTCTTTGATTTCAGTTTCAGTTTATTGGTGATGTTGTCATTCCACCATCAACTTATATGACTCCGTTACCCATTAATTTTAATGGGGAACTTAACAAGAAGCTTTTATATGGTTTTAAAGCAAAGATTTCACTTGTGTTTTGCTGTGTAGCCTCTGTGGAGTCTGAGTAGAGATCTTGAAAAGATGTCTTCAGCATTATTTTGTAAGCGCTCTTGCTGAAACCAATGAAAACAAACTCACACAAATCATACTCTGTTGGCAGCACTGTTCCGTCATTAACAAACTATCGTATCAGACAGCCGGAGATGGCGAATAAAGTGTCAGAATAGCCTTATTAATTTATGTTTGAATATTACTGTTCTGGAGAACAGACGTTGGCATTCTTGCCACTGGTCTGTGCCAGTCATTCACATTTTGGATTCCATTCAGTGCACAACAAGCATTTTGGTCCATTTACTTTACGAAGAGCACACAGTGCTTCAGTTCAGCAGTTTTAAGTCTTTTAAGATTTTGTTTAAATAATTATTTTAATATTTGTTATATATTTTTCTTTAACCAGGGTTATAAAGTTGCATTTATTACTGATTGCAAAATAAGAGAACTGTTACTCATGGAACACCAGCTTTACCTCATCATTACCACCCTTACTTAATTCCAAGATTGCTGCTGTGCTGTTTGATTGCTTGTCTGACTGACATCAAGTTTTGGATAAGCCAGAACTTCCTGCAGCTCAATATTAGCAAGACTGATCGCATCAAAAACTTTGCACTTCAGCCCTTAATCCCATCCCCTTTCTTGGCTGCTCAGTCAGGCTGAGATGACTTCAACATCCCGTTCAACACTGAGTTGAGCTTCAAAATCCTTCACCAGCATTGCCTACTTTCAACTCCAAAATCAGCCATCTTATTTGCATGGCTATAGGGAAAGAGCAGTTGGAGTGGGACTAATTGGATAGCTCTTTCAAAGAGCTGGCAGAGGCACAATGGGCTGAATGGCTTCCTTCTGTGCTTAAAAAAAAGCAAAAGAAAAATCTCCATTTCTACTTCACATCCACCTCTGCTAAAACCCTCATCCATGGATTTGGTCCCTCAACTTCTCCAATGCCTTCCTCATTGGCTTGCCAAGCTCCATCCTACATAACTCCACTTCAACCAGAATACGCCGCCTGCATTCTTTGCCACAGTAAATCCCACTCACCTATCAACCATGCCCTTGCCAACTTCACTGGCTACCCATCCTCCAGTACATTGATTTCAAAATCCTCATAATTGTTTACAAATCCTTCCATGACCTCACATCACCCTCCGTCTGAAACCTCTTTGAACTATATGTCTCTGCTCACACCTAACTCTTTGACTCATGCCTTCAGCCTTCTCCCTGTTGCTGCATGGAGGTCTGACACCTCTCACTTTGTGAAGCACTGTGGGAGGTTCTTGATGCGTTAACATGGTTCAAACCTACCTTTTGATTTGAAATAGTAAAGGTAGCCATCTCCCTTTTTTATCTTGCTATTTGATCAACAGTATAAAAAAAACTGAAGAAGATTGATATTTGCACAAAATGAAGTGCACTGCAGTGGTAAAGTATTCCCCCCTGAATATTCTAACTTGCTGGGAGACCTCATTTTTTATAACTGTAATTGTAGTTTCAGTTTATACAGTTGCTTGTATAATTTGATGGATATTTAATATAAAATGCTATTTTTTTGGTTTTGTTTCCAATTGAATTACATTTCTATATCACTTTATTATTTTTCTTTTAGGAAACAATACATGGCTACCAATATTTATGCTGCAATTCAAATATAACTGAATATCACTGAGTATAAATGTTTTATATCGAATATGTAAAAAAAATACATTTTATACATTTCATTTTCAATTCCTTTTCATTTTAAGGGGTTCAAAGAATGACTTTAGTTGGTAGAACCCATAATGTATTCTTATTAAAGAACAATTTTCTTCTGCGAATACTTTGAATGTAGGCAGTGTGTACAAACCTTTCTTTGAGTGTCTGTCAGGATAAGTGTTTTATTTAATCGAGCTTTAAGTCTCTAAATAACTGTCACTCTGAAATAGAAATAAATAGTTTTGCATCCCTGAACAGCCAGCTAGTCACAGCCATTGAATTAGTCTTCTGCACAGAGAGTCATCGCAGCAATCAAGTGGCATTTTTGCTTTTCATCTTAACATAAGGCGGAAGCAAAAAAAAAATGTCAGCAACAGATCAGTGCAGCTTGACAATGTCAGCTGCATTGCAAATACAACTGCCAATTAGATCTGACAGGACAAGTTGGCAAGTTATCTAATGCCTTGTGTTAGACCCTCTAGGGTTTTAAACCATTGACGTGAGGATGCCACTTCATACTAATTAATCAGTGTTTTTTTCATTTCCTTGCCATGTAGTTTACCCTTGATAATCATGTAGCCTTTGCTTGGTTTCTGAAGAGTTATAGCAATCCCTTACCTGTAAATTTGCACATATAGGAAGGACACTGTCATCATCTGCTGTGTTCATTTCATTGACATGGCTCACTGACTCAGCATTAGGCTGTGGCGTGTACTTCTGTTTGGATGATATTGTGGTCTGTACAGAAGGTAGTAACTGCCAAACATTCACATCAGTGCCATTACCAAATGCTTGTATGGCATTTTCTGTAGAATAAAACAAAGAATAAGAGAACAAACTGATGCAATTACAAGAGAATGTAGAGAAGAGAAATATTTTGAAGTGTTTGACAAATAATACCATTTATTTGAATTAAACCCTAATTAAAATGTTCAGAATATATCATTTGAAGAATATAAATGTGTTTTAATAATTGTAGACATCACCAAACCACACATTACTAATGTTGCTCCATGAAACATTGATCAGGCCAAGCGACAGAATTGGTATTATTTGCATTCCCTACCTTTGCCAGTCACCCACCCCATGATTTTTTGGTTATACATTCTTCTGTTGCTATGTTTCCTCCTTCAGCTGAGGTGTTAGACAGGACGGGAAGTGTCCTCAATTCCATTTTGTCCCACCAATGGAGATGGCGACTTTTGTTGGGATAAATATTGACAGACCTCCAATTCCTCACCCAAGTGGTCATTCTTTGTATAAATTCAACCATTGCAACAAAGCCCAGTCTTGTTCCCATCCAACGTTCACACATGCACTCTTTCCAACACAACACTGGATAATGATCAGGAGCAGAATCACTGGACACTTCTTCCTTTGTCTAACACAGGGATACTGAAATACTGAAACCAATTGTAGCACCCCACCATCACTCTGCTGTTATCAGCATGGACTGGTGATCAGAATTGGGACCTTCCTTACTGTATGGCTCAGTGCTGCACTATGTATGCATTTATCCACTGACCAAAAGAGGGACTCATGTTTGTATTTTTAAAAATCCAGTCGTGAATGGTGGTGGACAATTAAACAACTAACGGGAGGAAGAGACTCACCACCTTCTCAAGGGCAATTAGGAATGGGCAATAAATGCCGGCCTCACCAGCAACGCCCACATCCCATGAACGAATAAAAAAAAAATCTAAAAACAAATTTAAAAAGCAACATGCTTTCTGACACCTTGCTAATGATTAACTTGAGATTTATTTAAGCGAAATTAAACCTCAATGTAACCATGTATTATAGCTGTATTGATGTATCAGGTAGATAGATATGCATACATAGTCTGATAAGTACTTTTTATATCGATCTCAATTGATAAATATAATATACATACATTTATATTTTGATAAAATACTGGTTTTGTGCATTTGTAAAGATGAAAATACGTGTTGTACATTAGAGTATAGATTTATGAATGATGCTTGGTCGTCTTATTAGTTTCAAATACATGTTTGAAGGTGCAAACCTCATAAAGGACACAGCCCATCAGAAGCATTTCCATCCAGAAGAATTGAAAAATTGCTGTACTTTCCAATATATTAGGCAAAATAATATAAAATATGCGTGGATATGTCACCACATACACTAAACATCAGTATACAAATGTAGTTAATTATAATTAATATGTCTACAAAATCTATAAATGACTGTTGTGGACTGCTGAACATACTGAAGCATCTGTTGTCCTTAAAGAAATTGTGGAACTCATCACACTCATCCTTTTGGTTTCCACTTCCAGTACAGGTACACCATGGTGCCACACCGATGCCACTGGAGTCAACATAGTTTGGGGTGATGACAGTTCCTGTCAGGAGAAGGCAAGATCACATTTAATGATCATTCTTTTACCAAACACAAACTGTTATATATTCTCAGATAAAACACTTTGGCTGTCACATCATAAGTACTAGAAAGGAAACATAACGTTCAAAAATAGCAAGAAATTGCTCACCCATTACTGCTTGTCGCTTTTCAGAGTCAAGCATCAATAGAGCCAAACAAGATAAAAGGCAGCTTTATGGAAAATTGGATAAGCCATCTCTCAAGCACTGTCATTCCATAATGGTTCTATGATAAAAGTCTAAGTAAAGTCTAACTGATATACATAGACTTGGGTTATACCTAGAAATTACAACACGGAAATATGCCATTCGGCCCAACCAGTCCATGTCAGTGTTTACCCTCCATGCGAGCAAATAGTTCCAATCACATTTACCCATCCTGTTCCCATATCCTTTCAACCCCTTTTCCTTCATTCGCCTATCCAATCTTGACATTGTATCTGCCTCAATCACTAACCCTGGAAGTGAATTCCACAGCCTCAGAATTCTCTGTGTAAGTTTCTCCTGTCTTGTGTTCTAAATCTCACCTATGAGTCCTGAGTAAGCAAGTAAACAGGCTGCATAGTTCTCCCTTAAGCAACCACTCATAGAACGAGGTTCTGGCTGACAGTTTGTGATGAAATCTGCAAGCCGTGACCTGTTAAGAGGAAAAACAAAAAAAAACATGATTTCATTATCACATCTGCACTAAAACAAGGGAACTTTTTTTGCAGTGGCCCAACAGCTTTGTCTGTTGAGTATATAATTTATGTTGTTATTCAAAAAACCTTTCCGGTGAGACTAGTTTCTCGTTAATATATTTGCATTTGTAATGTGACAAATATCATCCATGGTTCACTCTCTAATACAGAAACAGCATCTTTTAAAAAACATAGCATTTTTGTAGCGTGCATCTCTCTATAATTTGGTATCTATAAAGCTCCCAAAGGCAGCTTTATAGAGAGAATCTACTGGATTTAGAAAGTAATAGCTTTTATGGGTTTAAATAAATGTTTTATATCTGAAATAAATGAAACCTATCTGTCGTTAAACTTTCAACTGAGAACTAATTAACTGATTTATCTATTTATATAAAGGTCTTAAGAGTGTCCGTCACACTCCAGAAATCACACTTTAAAGTGTCAGAAGTATTACAAAAAAGAGAAAGAATACATTCTGGACTTTTTTTTGACCTGGAGCTGAAATTTCCAAGCACTGGCAATCTGAAAGTTTCTCCCACCGAACAGCAATTAAACCCTTTTTGATCTTAGGACCCATTGAGCTAACTGTCAGAGGGAATATGTGAGCAGTGGTCTTAAAGAAATAGGACAGGTTAGAAACTAAGGGGGAGGCTTTAACTCTACCCGCCCGGTGGAAACTGAACGAGTGGGCAGTTAAAATCATACAAGTTACTTATCCACCCAATCACAATTTTAACCTGGTCAAATGAACAGGCAGCAAGAACACCTGCCCAAAGTCGGTCGGGGTCCTTTTTTACATATGCATGTCAGATCCTGACGATACTATCGGGACCCAGCAGCAATTTTTATTAGATGGCCTGAGCGGGAAAGAACCATGAGTTTCTCGCCCAGCCAACTCAGCGAGGAAGTAGATCAGGGCCAAAAAAGGCCCAAAACATTTTCCTTGTGGGTCCAGGAAGAGCAGGAATGCTCCTTTGGGCTCCACAAGGAAAGCTTAGGCCTCCCATGCTGCAATCTCACTCCTATCCCGATTGTGGGACCCCAGCCGGACCCGCCACTTACCGACTGTCGGCTGTGCGATTCTCTGACGCTTCCCATCGACTTCCTGCTTGGAATGAGTGGGAAGTTGGCCGCTGGTATTTAAATGAGGCCCAGCCAGGTCTCATCCTGCCACGGGCAGGCAGGAAATGAACTCACCAGTGCGGTTTCCCACTGGAAACCCGCTGGCAGGTAAAATCCAGGCCTAAATATCACAACTGTCCTCCAGACCCGAGACTGCCCACGAGATATGCCACAGGAGATCAGCTAGTATTTATCAATTGGATTTCACACGGGAGCATTTCAGTAGGCTTATTTGTTTAGTTCCAAGATAATTGATCGGAACACACGTTCCTTTCAAACCAAGGCTTGAAACACTGGCTGAAGTGTCAGGTTGCTCACTCTGTCCGTATAATATTGAATACAAATCAAGTGAGAACAAAATTAATATAATTTCAAAACAAAAGTATACTGATCACCTAGACTGCCTTGCATTGCTGTTAATAGAGAAGAAATCACTTGAAATCTATCAAAATCTATGAAATAGCAAAGTACCGAACAACAAGATGCAGCAATTTTTTTCTAATCTACAAACACACGTCCTTTCCTAATGAGCCGAAGCACCAATATGATTAAAAAAATTGCAAAAATGTATTTATGCAGATAGGAAATAATTTAAATGAAGAAAAAAAAAATCACTTTTTGATAACAGTAACATCCTATTTCTTTTTTAAATGTTATTTTATACCCTGTTAAAGTCACACTAAGCAAAACATCAACTATGGCATAAGCGCAACTGATTGGGTGGGGAATGATGGGTTATAGCTATATTTCCCCCTTCCCCAGGACAAATCCCAAATTGCCCGTGACAGCCAGCCTCCCAACTCTTTATACATAGTTGCATCTCGGAACTATGGCCAAGGGGTTTGAGTGGGTCAAAATTCAAAATTAAATTATGTTAATTTGTCCCTTCCAAAAAAGTCACGAGCTTTAACCGGAGGAGATTAATTCTCAAAACTGAGCAAAGTGCATGTGAGCAGCTAATTAGTTTGTTATTGTAGATCTACAACAGGACACAAAACAGAAACAGGAAGTAAAAAAAGCAAAGTTTTGTAGCTGCAAGGATAAACATGCTGGTAAACAAATGAATGTTGATGTGGACTCCGGGGTAGTACATTTTTTCAAGATTATTGCTAATATTCACTGGCTCCACAAGAAGGTAAGTAAAATAATTAAAACTTACCTTTCTGATGACAGCCTCCAGCTGCCTCCTTAAAGGACCACTGTTTTGGCTGCCAAGCACCTGAGAATGTTTACTGCACAAATGAATTCTGCAAAGGGGCCTGAAACTGGTGTTAGGTCCCCTATTTGCATGTGCAAAGAGTCTAATGCCTGTTTTGGGAGCAAGCCCCGAACGCCTATGCAGAAGCCTTTACCAATATAGCGGGCTGTACACTTATGGTATGGAATGAGCGCGTGCACGCTGCCCGCCCATGTTGGACCCTTAGGCCCCTGTATAACGCATGCGGCGCAATCCAACTTCTACGCCAATATTTCATGTGTAAATATTGGAAGGATAGGTTTCTTATTTCCATGAATGATAGCAGTGTTATGCTGTGCCATACCTGAAAAACAAATCCTTGCAAATAAAGGTAATTCTAAAATTTGTTCTACATTTTTTTAATCTCTGTAGAGGCAGATATATTTTTTTAATAAGATGGTATCTTTGAACACTTTTCAGACATTATTAACATTTACACCACCACTTCGTTCTTAAGATGACGGATTTGCTGAATGGTTTCTAAGCTGTTGCATTATTTATTGCAGTTTGAATTTGGTGTGTTCAAAAAGGTTAACTGTGACAGCATCCCTAGTAATGGGGTCAGAAAGTGCCTCCATTGTCAGTTCTAATGGAAATAATGACTTAAACCAATGGCTATGTAAATGACTAATAATCTTACAAATGCTGCTCACCAGCACTGAGTTAAAAAAGTGAAATGTGCTCATGAAACATTATTCCTGATCAAGGTGTAGATTTCATTAAGATTGCTCCACAATAATAAAGCACCACCAATGGATTTTTGAATGAACCCCTGCTGTCTTCTGGTATCATTTCCCATTAATTATGTCAAAAATTGCATACTGCCTACCCTATTGGTCTTACATCAAAGTGGACTACAAGGACTAATTAGATAAAACAAAGTTAGCAGAAATATACTGGCGCTTTATATGACACCTAAATAGCCCACTACTAATCAATCATTCTTCTGTGAGCAATAAAATGAATTATTGATTTTAAATTAACCTGTAGTAAGAAGAATAAAAATTATAATCTCTTCATTTTGAAAGACCTGCAAATCATTGAGACCATTCTATCGTGGAAATGAACTAAGCCGTTATCATTGTAGTTGAACTAAAACAAGGTTACATCACCATCAAAATGTCAGTTCATTCCCAATATTTAATACCTAGGTGGTCAGTGAATTCATTGTACAAACAAAGAATAAAAATGGCCCAGAACTATGTTTTTAATCAATGCATTTTTCTTGTTTTCTTCCCCATGGGTATCACTCGATTCCACATAAATCACCTTCAGCCAGGAGGACTGGATAATCTGGGCAGTTCATTATTTCATTAATGTGCTCAAAAATCAGCTGACAAGCGATGAAATTTGAGTAGAGCATGGCAAGTAATGTCTGTGTTTCCTTCTCAATATAATATATACAATAACAAGTTTAGAAAATGACAGAATGGTGAAATAACACAACATAACCAAGGTCAGCATTTATGGAAGAGTTAGGGAGTCATTATTAAATAGAATTCACCATTAATTACCTGCAGTTAAGTTTCAGGTTACCACTCTATCTCTAACCTCATTTTTTAAAGTTATTTTTTCTTTCATTCTTTCATATCCCCCACCACCACCACACATAGAATCATAGAATGTTGTGGCATAGAAACAGCCCCTGTGGCCATTAATTCTATACCAGTGCTTTTCTCCATGAGTCACCTACTCTATTCGAACCCTCCTGCTCACTCTCTACACGATCCCACAATCAAGAGTGTAGGCAAGCGACTTAGGGATTGATGTTAACCCAGCCCGCCTGGTTGGTGGGTAGTTAAAATAGTTCAATTTGACTTACCGTCCTGTTCCCGCTGTAATTGTGCTCGATGTCATTTTAACTGCTCATTTAATTTAGGTGGCTAAGACGGCTGCCTCACAAATGTATGCAAATTTAATTTGGACCACAACGCAATTTTAACTGGGGGGAGAGGGTCAGAAGCCCTGCCCAGCGACTAACTGACTGAGTAAAGAATGGTGTCAGACACTGACTGGCTCACTGGAAGCACTATGTAAAGGTGCACTGAGCCGTAGGTCATAGAGATCTGTGTGCTATTTTGCTTCGAAGGGGTCTTTGAACTTGGAGATTGCTTGTTTCTGTATTTGTTTGCCTTACTCACCCTGATTAAGCTCCAATAAGCTGATCATGGCTGCCATTTTTGCTTCATTGCTTTGGATGGAGGATCAGTTGGTGGAAGAAGAGCAATAGGAGCAGCAAAAGCAGCAGCCTCAACAACCAGGATGAGCTACAGATGGACCTGTTAGAAGACAGCAGGTGTGTAGGGGGGGGGGGAGGGGCTACTCGTGAAGGCCTTACCCAGCCCACAAGGTCTATAGGCAAGAGTCAATTTTTATGGATATGACTGAGGAGCATTGCATCAGGAGGCTGCACTTTACCAGATAGGCTATCGCAGCCTCCTGCAACAGGACCTGCTGCCTGCTGGGCCAGGTGGCCATGCTTTGCCAGTGGCTGTCAAGGTTACCACCGCCCTTAACTTTTTTGCCTCAGATTCTTTTCTGATATGTCCTAGTCTGCAGTGCACAGCTGCATCAACCAGGTCACCAAAGCCCTCTTTACGTGCAAACCAAAACATTACCTTTCCCAATACTCAAAATGAAAGAGCTCTGGGATTTGCAGCAGTAGCTGACTTGCCTCATGTCCAAGGCATCATAGTCTGCACTCATGTAACCATCATGGTACTGGAAGACGAGCCAGGAGTGTTCATCAACTTGAAGGGCTCTCACTCAATTAATGTCCTGCTGGTGTGGATCACTGGAGAAGTATCATGCAAGTCTATGCCATGTTTGCTGCCTTCGTCCTATGGCACTCATCCATTACCCCACTATTCCACCTCTCCAGGAACGCAAGATGATGGCTGCTTAGGGACAAGGGCTATCCCCTGCGCACATGTCTGATGACACCCCTCCATAACCTGACCATGCCTGAACAGCTCAGGTATAATCACAGCCAGGGACCACCATGAACATCATTGAGCACACTATTACGCTATTGAAGCAAAGTTTCAGAAGGCTGGATAGGTGTGAGGGCTCCCTACAACATGCCCCTTATCATTGCAGTGTGCTGCATGTTGCATAACATAGAAATACAGAGGGGATCGCTTTTGGAGGCAACAGAGCAACAGGTAGAGTCATCATCTCACGAGGAAGAATTGGATGAAGGGGGGAGAAGCAGAAAAATGAGGGTGAGCATAATGCATTGCAGCCAGAGAGGTTAGCGATCAGCTAACAGAACAGCACTTCTGGTGACCTGTTCATTCCCTTCCCCTGAAACTTGCACAAAGACCCACTGCATTAAAAGTTCTTGTTACCCCTTCACCACTCTCTTACGGCTGCATTAAACAACATTGAAACCATTTAGCCAATTTTTCTATGAATGACATACTAACAATGCGGACTCAGAATCTATGAAAAGACACTGCAGCCCAAAGTGCCAAATATGATAAAGGTGATTAATTTAATACCAAACATAATAATTGCCTTGAATTTATTTGTTACCCAAGTGTCAATCCATAGCGCCGTTCTTAAAATAAGGTTTACTAACTTGATTACTCTTAGGAGGTGCTCCCCCAGTGGCTTCAGCAAAGTTGACAGAAGGCTACTGTTGCTCATGTTAGGACCATTGAGATGCTCATGGCCGAGGACTTCTGGGTGCTTGAACCTGTGAGGTCCCGGCTGCAGACTATAGCCCTTTGACTGTTACCAGGGCAGTCTGGCCCAGTTGGCTCTCTGGCACTATGACCGCTATTTGTTGAGGGGGTGGTGAGGGAGCAAACATGCTGAGAGAGGGCAACAGGTATCGTTCCCGTTGCGTCACTGCCACTCCCATGAGGCTCATCAGTCCCACTGATCTGCGGAAAAGCACACAGCAGGAGATGAGTGACGTCTTGAAAACCCCTACCTATTCGGTCCACCAGTCTCTCTAAGGTGGAGCCGAGAGTTGCGTGGCAGCTGTTTGAGCTTCCACCAAAGCTCCAAAGGCTGGTAACATTGACTCCTGTTGTGAGGGTCCTGTTGTGCTGGCCACACACTCCAAGCTAGACTACAAAGTGGTGATGGTGTGTGAGATGGCACCTCACAAACTAGAAGAGGAGTCCTCCATATTTTCAGCCATGCTGCTGAAACTCCTTAGTATGCCTTCTAATAACTTGTATAACTGCTTGTGTGAGGGAGTTTTTATAGCTGGGCCCCTGAAATCTGCATCTCTGTCCTCCTTAGCAGTTGTAAACAATTTTACAACACCAAGTTATAGTCCAGCAATTTTATTTTAAATTCACAAGCTTTCGGAGATTTTCTCCTTCCTCAGGCAAATGTTTCCTCACTCCTTAGCAGAGCTGGGAGAAGACCTCACCCTCTGGCAAGCCATCTCCTGGGCTGTCCCTGCTCACTCGCACTGGGTGCGTCACCACGTGGAGACCCCTGTAATTCACTGTCTAACCCACCCAGGGTGCCAACCTCTGTGCTGGTGCTTGGGAGGGATGGAATGTTTGATGGTGCCTCCTCAGAAGGATTTTTCTCCTCCAAGGTATGTTCTTCCAGAGGTTCTTGCTGCTGAGAAGGACCTAGAGGAAAGAGAAAAGGGACAATAAATAGACTGGCACTGACAGGCTGCGAAGTAGCAGATGACAGGCTTAACAATGCAGCTTGTTGTAGTCAAGCTAGCTGAATGTGCATGTTTTGAGGTACATGAAGGGGTTCACGTAATAGTCAGAGACCCTGTTTATGTAAGCCCCCAGTCTGGAAACTACAATACAGAGAGCTATCGAGGGGCCACTAGCCCTGACAGCTTGTTGCTCCAGCTCGGAGAGGATCATGATGCTGGGAGTTCTTCCCCAGTCTTACTCTTCTTCCTTGTGCTCTCTGCCATTTTGTCCTGCATAAAGAGAAGACGAGAATTAGTGACTGTCTACTGAAAAGGAGAGTGCACATGTGTGGGGCTACTGTTTGTTGTGCACAAACTGAGAGCAAGAAGAAGCAAGAGGCAATCAAGTTGTTGAATGGAAAGCAAGTGGCTGGAGTGTGGTGAGGAAGGAGTCATCCGAAGAGTTCCTTGCATTGCAATAGCTACCATGTGAGAACAGAGTGCTGTTAGTGGCTGCTGTGAGGGCAACAAGCAAGAGGTGAGCATATGTTTGGTCTGAGAATGAGAGGTCATATGGTGTACCCATGTAATAGGTAGTGAGGGGTATGATGCAGGGGAGGAAATTATTCAGTTTGTTGGGGGGGGGGGAGGTGGGGGGAAGGACGGTTGCCAGATGTTATTGAGAGAGATGGTGAAATAAAGAGCTGTACTCACCTTGGCTGCTCTTGTCAGGTCATTGAAATGTTTCTTGCGTTGAATCCAGGTCCTGGGATGATGCTAATGGAACTGACCATCTCTGCTACCTCTCTCCAGGCCTGGTGAACGTCCATTTTTGGTATCATCCTGCTATTGGTGGGAAAGAAAACTTCCCTCCTCACCTTCACCTCTCCCACCAGGGCCTCCAGGGAAGTTTCAGAGAACCATGTGGCTTGCATCTGATACTTTTTCCAGTTTGCAGCACTAATTACGAAAATTACGCCCAGGAAGTGGTTAGATGTCCCATTCCCAGTGTGATCGGGTGGGAAATCTGTCAGCCAAGTTTCAATGAAGCCCAAGAGTTAAAATATTCTGGGCTTGAAGTCCAGGCCAGCGAGTCTGTTTTGCACTCACCGCACCCCTCACCAGCTGGAAACCGCTCCGGGTTAAAATCAACCCCTTACTCTCAGCTCTTTTCCAATACTACACTGTAATCAACCAGCAGGAAGCACACAAGAGCAGTTCCAGTTGGCTCATGGTTTGATTTTTCTGTTGGGAACCTCTTGCCTTCATTTGATGTTAATCTCAAGGTACCCAGCTGAGACTGGGAAGTCATCTTGAGGTGAAGCACGGTGATAAATGCATATGCACGACTAAACCTTATGTTACTATAGTGTTCCTCACATTTTAAATAAAATACTCTTCTATAATATTTTAAATAACTCATGGAAAATTATAGTAGTAGTTTGTACTGTAAAAGAAAATACATAAGTAGTTTATTTGAAAAGTAATACCACTAAATCATATTTTTATTAAGCTGTGCTTTTATACTGAGTATATAAACTATTAAAATAATAGAAACAAAGGATACATTTAGATATGTCTGGTATGATTTAAAATGAGGGAAAGCACATCTGTATCATAAACTTTATGCAGTAAATTACATAATTAAAAATCCTAAATGAGGGATGATTTATGGTGTTGGACTTGGCCATTGGTTTGAGCACATGTTGAATTCCATTCATACTAATGATATCAAGGAATTAATGGGCTGGATTTTGCTCTAAAAATAACGGTGAGCCTAACAGTGCTCACCGTGATTTCAGTGCAAATGGTAGAGGAACTTCCGGCGACCGCACATACACAGTTAAATGTGGAGATCTGGAAGTTCCTCAACCAGATGCCCTGCTTCTCCAGAAGCTTCGCCGGGAGGAGATCTTGCCGGCTGACTCACCGTTGAAATGAATGCAACAGTGTGAAGTTCCTCTTCATTCCTGACGGAAACAAAGTTATCTCGCCAGAAAAAGATAGGTCAAGTTTTTTAAGTGTAACCAAAATTTTAATGGCGTGGTAAGTCTTAAGAGCAGCCGCTCTGGCACTGAAAATTTAATTTTACAAGTGCAGAGTCTCACTCCTTCAGATTTTAATTACTGTTGGACATTTTTTTTTTAATTAAAATTTTAATTTTTTTACTTTTTCTTTCTGTCCCTTCTATCTGTGTCTTTTAATTCAATATTTCTTACCCTCTCTTTATTTTGCTTTCTGTAACTGATTTGACATTGAATTCACTATTCTAACTTACACTTCCTGGTTCTGTGTTTGCGCTAATTATTAACATGCTTCAATCTGGTTAAGGGGATAGACACAAGCTTGCCCCATTCATACGTGTCCCAGAAGCCCAGGAGAGGGCGCCTCACTGGATTGAGGGCCTGACAAGAGGAGCTTGCAGTGCAAAAGCCCATGAAAAGTCTATGGAAAATTCCAAGACTAGCGAGCAGCGGGTGCCGTTCGTTCGCCGCTCAGAGCAAAATCTGGCCCAATATGTTTACTTTTGAAATGGTTCCTTCAATTCTATACATTATGCAGTCATATTATTGTAGCAAAAAGCACTTGTCGTATTATAATTTCCTGGGACTGCCTTAATGATATGTATTTCAATTCTTATAACCTGCAGTTTGTCATGTTACATAGACCAAATCTTCAAAATGGTTAGGCTCCACAGTGGCTTGTCAGGAGCATTAATATGACTACATTAGCTCTGTTTATGCAGCAAGTGGACTCAGCACTCAAATCAACTGCATGCAGCTTAACTCAATCTACTTCACTTTGATCCCCTGCTCACAGGGGAATTCCTTGAAGCAGGAGAGTGAATATGTGAAACAGTCACTGCAAATAATATATGGAATGGACCGTGATAATCGCACATTTCTTTCTACTGTTGTCCAAGGTTTTAATTCAATCAGTGGTGTAATTTTTATATGTGTTTTGTAATAAGTTACTTTAGCCTTGACAATGTCATTGCTGTGCAGCAAAGTCTGCTTATAAGGAACTGTAGAAGTCACAATGAAGCCAGCTGGCAGGAGTAAAGCCTTAAAAATGTCAAAGCATACATTCATGTCAAGAAGATGCTGCCAGACATCAGATTCCACATGCATTTTAACATCACCGTAAAATGTTTATTTCACGCGAACCAGATGGAGTAAAATCTCACCTAGATATGTTAATGTGGAGTGTTTATATAAAGGATGCCCCATAAGAAGATTTTCTACAACAAGCGCATAAACTACTCCCAACTTTAACAGTCATGTTAGGTTCAAGGATTGTATAAAAATGATATGACATTGGGGTTCACAGGGTGTATAATTTTTTTTATAAAAAGAAAGTTTTGAGAAATGCTCCACTTGTTTTTTTCCCTCTCCCCCTATTCATCCCCCATTTCTTCTTTCACTTTGCGCGCTTACTTTAGTGGTTGGATGGCATCTGACACGGTCCAGTGCCATAGATTCAAATTATGAATTTTTGAAACAACTCCAGGCTACATTTTCCAGTTGGTGGCAAATGTAGTGCCTGATTTTTGAGAGAGTAATAAAACAATTTTGCTGCTGGCGTTTAACACTGGAGGTAATAATGTACCAAAAGGGCAGAGTAGAGTAATTGAAGATAGGTCTGCAGATTTATGTACCATGTCCTCATTTTTTTTTTTCAAAAGCCAACAGAGATTTCCACACTGCCAAGTTTTTTTTAAAGGCTCCTTTTCTCTTTTCCTCTTAGATACAACTATGAGCTACATGTTCAAATGGCTTTGAGATGCACAGAAAAGATGATTTTAAAAGTTGAAACCTAGTCATCATTTTCTACTCTCTCTTCGCTATCAGCTCTGGCTCAGTTTCAGTAGAATATTGATGGTCAATTGTTTGAGTATCTTGCCAGTACAAAGAAATATCGACAGACTAAGTGAGAATGAGCAAAACTATGGCAGATGGAGTTCCATGTGGGGAAGCGCATGGTCATGCACTTTGGGGTTTGAGAAAGACAAGTCGGAATATTTTCTTATTGGTGAGAGACTAGGAGCTGTGGAGGGGCAACAGGATTTAGGTATCCATGTACACATATCACTAAAAGCTAGCGCACAGGTACAAAAAGTAATCAAAAGGGCTAATGGAATGTTGGCCTTTATTTCAAGGGGGTTGGAATTCAAAAGGGAGGAAATGATGCATCAGTAGTACAGAGTTTTGGTCAGATCCCATCTGGAGTTTAGCGTTCAGTTTTGGGCAACAAACCCGAGGAAAGACATATTGGCCATGGAAGGGGTACAGCACAGATACACCAGTATGATACTAGGGCTTAAAGGGTTAAATCATGAGCACTGGTTGCATAAACTTGGCTTGTATTCCTCTGAAGATTGAGGAGTGATCTAATTGAGGTATTTAAAATGATTAAAGGATTCATTAGGGTAGATAAAGATAAACTATTTCCTCTCGTGGGGGAATCCAGAACAAGGGGACACAATCCTAAAATTAGAGCTAGGCCAGTTAGAAGTGAAAACAGGAAGCACTTTTTCACACAAAGGCTAGTGGGAATATGGAACTTGCTCCTCCAAAAGGCTGTAGATGCTGGGCCAATTGAAATTTTCAAAACTGACATTGATAGATTTTGTTTGATAAGGGTATTAAGGGATATGGAATGAATTTGAGGTGAAGATCAGTCATGATCTAATTGAATGACGGAAGAGACTAGAGGGGCTGAATGGCCTACTCCTGTTGCTATATTCCTATATTCCAAGTGATTGGTTAGCAGATTTACCAACAATTAAAACATAGGCTGAAATCATTGGAGCAGTACAATGTTTCTCTCACTTTTATAACTTTAAATTCTAAATGTGGGTACTTGTTGGTGAGGAGTGGAGTGGAGCCTGACATAATCCAGGAGTGCATATCATTGACATATCAAGTATCAGACTGGTTGTAGCAGAACATTTGTGAGGCCAAATATATTGTTTAATTTATTTATCATCATCAAGAACATGAATTTTGCAATGATGTAGCTATTCACATATTGGAGATTTCAACCTGTTCTTGTTTTAAATTATCCTGTCGCCTCCTAGGTGGAAATATTGCTTATTCTTCCCAATGTTCATCTCTGTTATGGGCAAAGGATATGGTGGGCACAGGCAGATGTTTTCACATTTATATTTATGTGTACAGCTCCAGAGCGGCAAGTACCATTTTAAGGCATTGGCAGTATCTGGTCCACAAAACTGACAACAAATCTGTTACTGTCTCCAAAGGAAAAAAATTGTGAATAAGGTGTTTCCAAACAATGCAACTAATGGTTAAAAACAAGCCTTGCCCCAGAAAACCTCTATTTATTGTATATATAAAAGTCTTGCCTATAGTTTGTGTCTGTCACACTCCAGATGTCACATTTCAAAGTGTCAAAAGTATTCGAAGGAGATAAACACAGCTACATCTTAGCAGCAGAATAATATACAGTGAATTGGTATAGCACTCCTATCGTTATAAAACGTATTATGTAACTTACTGTGAGTAATGGCACAGAACATTTGGTGGTATCTTGTAAAAATGTCGAAGTTTAAATTTAGAGAAGAGTAACTTTTAAGCTGCCAATTATCAGTGATCCATTAGCTTTTCTGACAAGAAGTCTGTTTCAATAATCAGTACCTTTTTTAGGACTTGCTTAATAAGTGCAAGAAGCACAGGGACAGACTTTCCTCTGGAGTTGCGCTGGCTTCCCTCGTAACCCCAGCAAGCGGGGATGTTAGTTTGAGCAGGGAGCTGTTCTGCTGGCTCCCCACCACTTTCAGGATTTCCACTAGACGAGATGATACAGGTGTAATCTGTCCTCCTTGCCATGGTGCATGTAGGAGCAGGATTTAAATGCCCTGATGGGAGTGTAATCAATTGTGGAGCCTGATTATGCTGTTGCAAGCTCCAAAGGCCTGCTGCAGCAATTTTGTTCCCTCTCCTCAAATGGGCTCCCCAAGTGCAGGCAGGATTCTTGCTGGTTGCCCACCATTTTGTTTTAGAGAGCCTCATCCTAGCAAATTGGCCAGCATTATGGGTGCAGCCGTGGAGCGGGCAAAAGTCCCATCCTGCTGAAATTGTGCTGCTGTAGATGCTAGTAGGCAAATCGGCTTCACTATCTTTATGGGGCTCAAAGCATATTCATCAGGTGGTATAAAATACTTGGACGCTTTCTGAAGAGGCATTTAAGGTGTGAACTCTTAGTTAACTTTTTATATTTAGCTGGATGAAACTAAATTTTGGATGTTGTGCCCCTTAATTCATTGTAAACAATTTTACAACACCAAGTTATAATCCAGCAATTTTATTTTAAATTCACAAGCTTTCGGAGGCTTCCTCCTTCGTCAGGTAAATGTTTACCTGACGAAGGAGGAAGCCTCCAACATTTACCTGACGAAGGAGGAAGCCTCCGAAAGCTTGTGAATTTAAAATAAAATTGCTGGACTATAACTTGGTGTTGTAAAATTGTTTACAATTGTCAACCCCAGTCCATCACCGGCATCTCCACATCATGACTACCCTTAATTCATGGAATAGCAAAGCTGGGGAATACAAGATTTCCCACTGTCTGCACTCAGTGTCAGTATCAAGCACTCCCAGATCAGGAATATTACAAAAACTGTATAAATCAAAATAAAGGGCCCTCCACACTGTCCCAATCTCCAAAGAATAGCTTCAATTGCTCTAGTGTGATGGTTTCAATACCCACGTCAACTATTCCCGCGCGGTCTCTGTATGGCGCTGCAAATTTAGTGCCATATTCTTGGCTGTTTTGTGCCACACACTCTTACCCTCTAAAAACATGGCTAAGACTGTTATTCTGTTTTTGCGTAAGATCCTTACAGTTAGCAAACAGATTTTCATCCATTAAAACTGGGCTGAAGGCTCCACTGAAGGTCCAAACCAGTGTTGTAATTTAATGAATCACCAAGACTCAAAAAGTGTTATTATATATATTGTGCAGATTATCTTTACTAGTGGACCAGCACAACAAGCCATCTGTTTGGTGCCATCTCTCCAAATTGCTTGTGAAATAATACTGGTGAAGAATTCCTGAATACGAAGGAATTACTGACAGTCTGATGAAGTTATTCTGTAACTTCCATAACCATATGTATAGAATATCACACCAGTGATTCCTTCACAAATGGCGTAAGACCTGAATGTCATTGATGAGTGTGAGTTATAAAGTTTTCTTACAAATAAAAGAATAACGGGAAAAGCTCATTAACTAGCATGATCTATGGACATGGTGAATTATGGATTAAAATCATTCCAGAACAGCTGTCCAGTAGGTTTGTGATGAACCACTGGGAATCAATGGGAAGGTAAACCTGGCACAGTGTATAAAGGGCGGCTGATTTTCTACCGCCCGTTTTGTGCCCCTGTTGAACTTGAATTTCACCCACTCAAAAGTTTGAACATCATCTTCCACTAACACGCAAAGTCACTTGCCCTTATTTGGCAAGTATAACTAGTTTTTACCCAGGCTGCTAGACAAAGCACTGTTGAACTGCAGAATGCTCCATTTTATGGGAAATTAGATTTACAGGTGCAGAAGAATATTACCTGCTGCGCAGCCAAAGGGGGAATAATTGCTCCAGTCATTATGCATTGTGACTAATGCATTCACAAAGAATTGGTGTTCATGATTTTGCTAACACAGAGTAACCAGAGCAATTCTTTCCCCAGAGTGGCTGAAAGAGAACATCTGAATGAGGAAGCAGAGTCGTAAAGAACCCAAATGGAAACAAATTATCAACAAATAGATTATAACATTATCTCTTAGTGATGCGTGAAATACAGACTCTAAGGTAATACTCCACATGTGTAATGTTTATATATGCAATATATAATTGAGGACAATGAGAATTATAATAAAACCCTTAGAGTAAAGTAGAATTATGCTACAGGAGTTAAGCTACCTAGAATATATACAATTTTTAGCTTTTCCCACAGACTGTAGTTCATATTCCTCTATGTCTGGTTCAAACCCCTAGATAATTCATTTCAGTTATCAGCCAGTCCACTGGAACTAACAACAAGAAACAGACTTTTGTTATTTAGCTCTAGCTGTCAGGTTTTCCCAGTTGCCCAATACCCTGGTGGAAATTCTGAAACCAAATCCTGGCAATTTCAGCAGCTATAAAGTTCTTTCTGTGCTCTCATTAATCTCTGCCAACTGGTATCTTACCTGCAGATGTAATTTGTCTTGCACATATCAGCCAAAGACAAGCAATTTGGCTTTTCTTTGTCCTGGTATGAGCAAATAGGCACAATCGTTTGTCGTCTTCGTTCTGAGCAAGCCGTATCCCTGCAGGAGCAGAACAGCATTCCATAGGTGTATTTTGCAGGAACACGGTCAAAGAATTGTCGCAGGGCTCTATGGCATTTTCTCCGGTTGCACATCTCTGATGCAGAAACACGGGCAGTGCAGGGCGAGATGTACATTGATCGGAATTTTTTGCAGTTGTCATTTAAGTTGCAAGCTTTGGCGGCATCCAAACAACTGTTCCCCTTCGAACCTATGGGTTCTGCACCTAATACAAAAGAAAAATTGAATATCATATATACGTTTAATAATTTCTTTAAACTTATGCTCTTATGCTTGTTTGGGGTGTGCGATTTGCTATTCAATTGTACAGAAAGTGACACCTTTCAGCATCTTGTGGTGAAATTTGATTAGATATTGTTTCATGGTATTTGTGATGGTGCAGAGTACAGATCAGCGCAGAGGCAAACGCACAATTCTGAGCTTTGAAATGAGATGTCTGATGAGTTTTTGGAATACTTTCAAAATATTTTGTAAATACTTTCAGTTACAGCATTCTTCCCTTCTAATTCTTCCTCTTTCATTGCCACAGACCTAATTGCATCTGTCCACTCAGGTGTGTTGATTTACTTGAGAAGTACAGCTCCCAAGGAGCAGGTTAAATGGAGTCAGTTTCATTTGCTCCCCATAATGGGATCTCTACCTAGCAATCTGCCATAGAACTAGAGAAAGCAATGATTTAGTTGGTTGGTTGCATTGCGCCACATTATACACACAAATGGGTTAAGGCTGATCACTGCTTTGGTGTCAGGAGTATTTTAACCTATGCTTGAAAATGTTTTGAAAGTTATTCTCAATGTGTAACACATTTTAACAAACTTCTTTACTTTAACTTTTCATTTGCCAAAGACTTGAAATTTAACTGGAAGATCAATACACCATTGGAGCAGTAGAATAGGAAACAGCTGCAATGTTGAGTCTGTTCCATACCTTCGAGGCACTTAGATTAAAACAGTATGTCCAAACAATGCCGCCCACCAATGGCTTCCTTTCTGACTAACGTTTGATACTGAAATCTTGTCATTTAATAAGGAGGAGACAGGGTTATCCACTCACAGCACTGCTCTGGTTAGGGTAGATTTTATGAATTTGAGCTCTTGGCAGAGAGCTTTGTGTACCAAAAGTGCATATCTGAGATTCAGGCAGGGAGGTCAGTAAGCACCACAGGATTTTGCATCTATTAAAACAAATAGATGTGTCCTGATTGTTTATTTGGCATTCGTAACAAGATAGATGAATTAATGGCACAAATAGAGATAAATGGGTCTGATCTAGTAGCCATTGCTGAGATGTGGTTGCAAGGTGACCAAGGTTGGGAACTAAATATTCCAGGGTACTTGACTTTCAAAAAGACAGACAAATGGAAAAGGGAGTGGGGTAGCCCTGATAATAATGGATGACATAAGGTTAGTAGTGAGAAAGGATCTTGGCTCGGAAGATCAGGAAGTAGAATCAGTATGGGTGGAGATAAGAAATAACAAGGGGCAAAAACCACTGATGGGAGTAGTTTATAGGCACCCTAACAGTAGTTACACTGTTGGACAGAGTATTAATCAAGAAATAAGAGGAGCTTGTAACAAAGGTAATGCAATAATCGTGGGGGACTTTAATCTTCACATAGACTGGGCAAATCAAATTGGCAAAAGTAATTTGGAGGACAACTTAATGGAATGCATTCGAGACATTTTCCTAGAACAATATGTCGTGGAACCTACAAGGGAACAGGCTATTTTAGATCTTGTCTTGTGTAATGAGACAGGGTTAATTAGTAATCTCAAAGTAAGGGATCCTCTGGGGAAGAGTGATCATAATATGATAGAATTTCACAATGAGTTCGAGAGTGACTAGAGTCTTAAACTTAAACAAAGCCAATTACATAGGTATGAGGGGCGAGTTGGATAAGGTAAATTGGGAAATTAGATTTAAAAATATGACGGTAGATAAGCAACGGTGAACATTTAAAGAAATATTTCATAATTCTCAACGAATATACATTCCATTGAGAAAAAAACACCATGGGAAAAGTGATCCATCTGTAGCTAACTAAAGAAGTTAAGGGTCATATTAGATTAAAAGAAGAGGCTCATAATGTTGCCAAGAACAGTAGTAAGCCTGAGGATTGGGAGAGTTTTAGAAACCAGCAAAGGATGACCAAAAATATGATAAATTAGGAGAAAATAGAATGAGAGTGAATTAGTAAGAAATATAAAAACAGATTGTAAGATCTTTTACAAGTGCGTAAAAAGGAAGAGAGTAGCAAAAGTAAATGTGGGTCCCCTAGAGGCAGAGACAACAGAAATGGGGAATAAGGAAATATTTTGTATCTGTCTTCACAGTGGAAAGCACAGAAAACATACCAGAAATAATTAGGAACCAAGAGTCTAATAAGAGTGAAGAACTTAAAGTAATTAATATTAGTAAAGAAAAAGTACTGGAGAAATTAATGGGACTAAAAGCCAACAAATCCTATGGACCTGATGGCCCACATTCTAGGGTTCTAAAAGAGGTGGCTGCAGAGATACTGGATGCATTGGTTGCGATCTTCCAAAATTCCCTAGATTCTAGAACGGTTTCAGTGGATTGGAAGGTAGCAAATGTAACACCGCTATTCAAGAAAGGAGGGAGAGAGAAAACAGGGAACTACAAGCCAGTTAGCCTGACATCAGTCGTCGGGAAATTGCTGGAATCCATTATTAAGCAAATGGTAAAAGGGCACTTAGAAAATCATAATATGATTAGGCAGAGTCAACATGGTTTTATAAAAGGGTAATTGTGTTTGACAAATCTATTAGAGTTTTTTGAGGATGTAACTGGCAGGGTAGATAGGGGGCAGCCTGTGGATGTAATATATTTGGATTTTCAAAAGTGCCACACAAAAGGTTGTTACACAAGATAAGGGCTCACGAGGTTGGGGGTAATATATTAGCATGGATAGAGGATTGGTTAACGGACAGAATAAACAGGTCATTTTCAGGTTGGCAGGCTATTACTAGTGGGGTGCCACAAAGATCAGTGCTGGGGCCTCAGCTATTTACAATCTATATTAATGACTTAGATGAAGGGACCGAGTGTAATGTATCCAATATTGCTGACGATACAAAGCTAGGTGGGAAAGTAAGCTGTGAGGAGGACACAAAGAGTCTGCAAAGGGATATAGAAAGGTTAAGTGAGTGGGCTAAAAGATGGCAGATGGAGTATAATGTGGGGAAATGTGAGGTTATTCACTTTGGTAGGAAGAATCAAAAAACCTAATATTTTTTAAAGGGTGAGAAACTATTAATTGTTGGTGTTCAGATGGATTTGGGTGTCCTTGTGCATGAAACACAGAAAGTTAACATGCAGGTATAGCAAGCAATTAGGAAGGCAAATGATATGTTGGCCTTAATTGCAAGGGGGTTGGAATACAAGAGTAAGGAAGTCTTGTTGCAATATTTATAGAGCTTTGGTGAGACCACACCTGGAGTACTGTGTACAGTTTTGGTCTCCTTACTTAAGGAAGGATATATTTGCCTTAGAGGTGGTGCAACAAAGGTTCACTAGATTGATTCCTGGGATGAGGGGGTTGTCCTATGAGGAGAGATTGAGTAGAATGGGTCTATACTCTCTGGAGTTTAGAAGAATGAGAGGTGATATCATTGAAACATATAGATTCTGAGAGGGCTTGACAGAGTAGATGCTGAGAGGCTGGTTCTCCTAGAACTAGGAGGCATAGTCTCAGGATAAGGGGTCGGCCATTTAGGACTGAGATGGGGAGAAATTTCTTTACTCAGAGGGTTGTGAATCTTTGAAATTCTCTACCCCAGAGGGCTGTGGATGGTCAGTTGTTGAATATGTTGAAGGCTGAGATAGATAGATTTTTGGATTCTAAGGGAATCACAGAATATGGGGATAGGGCGGGAAAATAGAGTTGAGGTCAAAGACCAGCCATGATCTTATTGAATGGTGGAACAGGCTCCAGGGACCCTATGGCCTACTCCTGCTCCTATTTCTTATGTTTTTATGTTCTTATGAGGTAGCCTAAGACAAAGTTGAGGACAATGGTGGGGATATTGTATTGTTCCACTTTATTAGGTACATGTGGAACGGATGAATTGTTTAACAAAGGCAGGCTGTTGTCAATAAGAGCCTAGCTGGCTACAGGGACGATTCTGCATGCATTTCTTCAGGCGCCGAGTCATTGTCATCCTGTGTAACTAGTTTTGGCTGAATCCTGCACTGTGCAATGCCTCTTTGGCGTGTAAGATACAATAGGCCACAATGACAACTCCCTGATCTGCAGAAGCATTAGAACCTTCACTTTAACATGCTGAGAATCTGTCCCACGTGAAACCTGATGTTGATGTATGGCTGTCTCTTGTTTGTGGCGGAATAGGATGAAATTTGTCCCCGAGCAGTTATCTGTTCAGTGTTCCTGGGCCTCCAAGTAATGTGGTAGCATTAATTGCCATAAAATAAAATGGGATGTCTACTATCAGAGTAGTGGGCATTCACATGCATGATTCTGCACCTGTGTGGTAGCACTCTCATCTGAGTCAAAAGGTCCTAGGTTCAAGCCCTATTACAGAACTAAAGGACATGATCTAGGCTGACAATGAACTGAACTACCCAGGGAGTGTTGCATTGTTGTAGATGCTGGAGGCAATTTTCAAGTAGCACCCAAATGGGTGCAAAGTCGGCAGAAATTGAAAGCTTCTTGGGCCATTTATTGAGTGGCCTCCAGGGATCCTTTTAAGAACTGCTCATTAGGCCTCTCATCATAGAGTACAACTGAGTGGAGTGTGCACTCGGTCTATTTGTACCTGAAAATGGTAATCAAGGTCCTACAACCGGCATAGGACATCATTTGTATATTTAAGCAGCCGCCCGTCTATTTCAGGAATGTGGTTACAGGCCCATCTGAAAATTGCATCAGGTGGGCCTTGGGCATCGATAGAGCGGTCGAGATGTGCCCCCACCCCTGATTTTCCATTGCTGGATGCCCGTTTTTCAGGTGAGAAATGGGCAGCCGGCAGTTGAAAATCACCCATCTTACAGATGTTAATCCAAAGCCTCATCTGCCTGTTCAGCTCGACATAAAAGATCCTATGGCATTCCTCAAAGAAGAGCAGGGGAGTTGTCCTGGTGTCCTGGACAACATTTATCTCTCAATAACACCACCAAGAAAGATTAACTCCTCATTTATCTCACTGCTGTTTGTGGGACATTGCTGTGCATAAATTGGTTGCTGTGTTTCCCTACATAGCAACAGTGACAACACTTCAAAAATAATTTATTAACTGTGAAGCACTTGTAAATACAACTCATTCTTTTTTTTCCCTTTCTGTGGTTACAGACCACCTGTGCATTAATGGGGCTGTTCATGAAAAGGTGGAAGTGCGGATTGGGGCCTTTATGTTCATATGTGTACCATCAATAACGGCCTGAACTTTGGTGAAACCTCCACAATGGCTAAACTGCAGAGCTGTCTTATACTACTGGCTTGTTTCCATGGGGAAATTAAGATAGGAATATGTCCTGGCAAACAATGCATGTTTCATCGGCTGATGCTCTGGCACATCTGGTTGTGAGAGTTGACAGATATCTCCTGTTGTTGGTTGCAAGGAAACAGTGGGGTAAAGATTCACGGCTGTGTTCACCTTGACAGGCATTGACAGTGTCATCCCTGTCCTGGGACTGGCTGTAGAATACTGCATATTTCTGTCGCTGTCTCATGAACCATAGCCTCTTAAGATAAATCAACACTGACAAGCTAAGGCAAGTGCGCCTTGGTCTTTACACACGGATGATTGGGTAAGGGCAGGTACAGCATGATTGACTAAGGTGTATGCCTCCTTAGAGCTTCCTCTTCCTCCTCCAGAACCAGCAAAAATAGTGGCATACCCAGGAATATCCATGGTCAGAGGTGTGGTGCTGCCACTTTACATTGCAGTTGGCAACCACCCACATATGAGAGATCCTGTTTGAAATGCAAAAACCAGATACAATGGGGGAAAAATTCAATAAGGGTCCGTTTTGGGCAGTGGTAACACGATGCGCTATCACCCCGCGCCCGATGGACCTTGCGCAGGCAGGACGCAAGTTTGGACCCAAAGGAGCACTTACCTGCAGCGTACCTTTCCAGGCCTTGCACGTGGAATCAATGCAATTTACACTTTCCACCACCAGAGGGAGCTCAATCTCTTAAAGGGAAGATGTTTCTTAGAAATCTCTTAAAGGTAGCTGGTACTTATTATTTGCTGAAAATAACAGTCTACTGTCTACATGGAGTCTGAACAGAGATCAGACATTGCACACATAAAACACAGATGCAGATCTCATCCCTATGTTTACACACCGATGAGTTATGTTAAAACATTGAATAAAGGTTGCGCATTACTAAATCCCACATCCTCCAATCTGCACACCAGACCTCACCAATTTGTCGATCTGAGTTGGTACCAGGCCTGCGAGAGTGCATGCACCAAGGTTCTCTGCTGATGCACTAGAGATCTTGGGTGCAAGAGGAGGACAGAAGGAGGGATATCCTATATCCGCAACGGGGGCAAGAGGCCCTCCAGACATATACTCAAAAGGCAGTGAGAGGCAGCGGGGACGAAGTCAATGCCAGGTGCACAGCATCATGAACATGGATGCAGTGCTGGAAGAAGTTCAATGCTTTGACATGAGTGGTCAAGGTGAGTGAGGTCAACTGTCAAGTGGCGTCTCCTACCGACTGCACCACGAACTACACCCCCCCCATCCCCCACATACTAATAAACTCTTTCCATCAGTACTCAACACTTCCAATCAGATGCTTCCTCTCACCCTTACACATTACCACTGTTTCATGCCGGCTACCCACAACTCAGCGATTTGAATTTAATGCCTCCAGCACGGGTTTCCCAGGGCTTGGGAAACCTGGCACCTAAAGGGAGGCGAGAACTGCCGGATCCAGCAGGTGAGTGTTTTCACAGTGCTGCTTGTTGGCCAGGAGGAGCAGGAGTGCTTCTCACCGGTCCCTCAAGCAAACCTGCCACAATCTCTTCCCTCCCCCGAGATCCAATCTCTCCCCCCGCGATCCAGGTAGCCAATTCCACCCGGCAGCAACCAGCCTCTTAATCTGGTTGGCCGCTGGGCGGGAAATGGAGTAGAAAAATTCTAATGGGGTCCTGCCCTTAAATTCGGCAGGACCTCTGCTTTTTAGTATTTCCAGGTTTCCCGGCCGCTGACAGGCGCCCCCGCTGCCTCCCCATAAATATCGGTTCCATTTAGTTTTGCCAAATTTTCCACTTTAGTTCAACTTTACAATCTTTTTTGTGCCCTAAATTGCTAAAACTAGGACAAAGATTTTTTTTATAACAAAGGTATGATATGCAACATATCAATAAGGCATCCAGATCCTATTGTGAATTGCTGAATGGCATTGAAGCTAATTTAGGGAATGCAAGAGAGGAAGATCTAAGGAATAAGACACAGGAATTCACACAAAAGGTATAAACACCTGTGCCTCAAGGATAAATGTCAGTTTTAAATTAATCCAATTTCAAAATTTGGCATTAAAACGATTTTGATGGTAATATTACAAAGGGTCTGAAGAAAGCATTATTAGGCATCTTTGGGAAAGGGGGATTTTAGGGAAAAGCATTATTGGATGCTATCCACAGCATTTTCACTAGCAGAAAGGATGATCTTCCTGTACTAGAAAAATAGGATCTCACCAAGTCTTACAAAATAATGGATTAATCTGTTGGAGATTAATCTCCTTGCTTACAAAGAAAGAATTTGTTTCAAAACTCAAGGACAAATTCATATTGTGTAAAGGCACACAGATATATAGACAGCTGTAATGTTTAGACTTCTCACATTCTAAGATAAAAGAATGACGAACAGGGTATAGGATGCACAGTAAGGGAAATAGGTTCTTGACTTGGTTCTGACAAATTGGCAGAGACTTCAGTTATCCTGCTAAACAGAAAAGTTTGAGAATCATAGAAAGTTACGGCACAGGAGGCTGCATTTGGCCTAACGTGTCCATGCCAGCCGAAAAAGAGCTATCCACCTTAATCCCACTTTCCAGCACTTGGTCCGTAGCACTGTAGGTAGCGGCACTTCAAGTGCACATCCAAGTACTTTTTAAATGAGTTGAGGATTTCTGCCTCTACCACCCTTTCAGATAGTGAGTTCCAGATCCCACCACCCTGCCTTGTTTGCCCTCCCCAAATGCATTACCTCACACTTTTCTGGATTGAATTCCATTTGCCACGTTTCTGCCCAGCTGACAAGTCCATTGATATCTTCCTCCTCACTATCAACCACATGGCCAATTTTTGTATCATCTGCAAACTTCTTGGTCAAGCCCCCACATTCAAGTCCAAATCATTAATATATACCACAAAAAGCAAGTGACTAGTATTGAGCCTTGCGGAACTCCACTGGCAACAGCCTTCCAGTCATAAAAACACCCGTCAACCATTGCCCTTTGCTTCCTGCCACTGGGCCAATTTTGGATCCAACTAGCCACTTTCCCTTGGATCCCATGGACTTTTACTTTTTTGACCAGTCTGCCATGTGGGCTGAAGATTATATACAGAATAAAAAAACATGTAAACGCCTTATAAACAATCGGGGTGATTCCACAATCCGGCGCACCTGATGAGGAGTAATGTTCGCGGAGAATGCACCTTGGGAGATCACAGGCAAGCTTTAGTGTGCGATGTTATATCAAATATCCTGGATAGAATTTTTCTTATATTTCAGCGTTCAAAATAACCTGATAATTCAGGTTAGCAATTAGAAGCTGTGGCATGTTCATTCCACAAAAGTCTCATCTTGGGATCTCTTTAAAAATCAAGAAATTAAAACGAGTCCACCCCTGCCCCTCATCGCACCCCAAATCGGTTCCATGGGTGCCTGCAGCCATGTGAGAACCAGAATGGGAAATGTCAGCATTTTATTTGACCATAGCAGTCATCACAATTTAGCACCAATCCTATTCTCATCATGAATTTTCAGCAAGGATCACCTGATAGCAAACAGGAAAGGAAACCCTGGCCTGTTTTCCCTTTCCCTAGTCCAGCGGTGCTGAAGCCAATTGTAATATCCCTAGTTGACTAAATCAGCACAAGGGATTAAACCTAGAACCATCCTGGTCTGCCTGGCTCAATACCACACCAGGCACCATATTTGTTCACCGAGCCATGATGACAGCTAAGTTATGGTTAACTTTATCATTCTTCTGATTTTTTTCACTTCACTTGATTGTTTTTGAAAACATTTGTTTAATTAGTTAATACTGATGACATCATGGAGTGAACCTGTAGGAGGAGTTGCTGAGTCTAACGATATGAATGAACTGAATTAATATACACAAATTGGAGATGACCTGATTGCAAAACCCTGTGGCTTAATAGCTATATCTATGGATGTCAGCTCAACCCCCTTACACTGCCAACCTAAGTAATTCCTCCCAGCCTGTTTCCACATTGATGTCACTATTTAAATAATAATACTTTAAAAAAAATCAGTAACAAGGTGGACATGGAGAAACTGTTTCCACTTGTGGGTGAGTCCAGAACAAAAGGGCATAAATATAAGATAGCCACTAATAGATCAAATAAAGAATTTCTTTACATAGAGAGTGGTGAGATTATGGAACTTGCTGCCACATGGAGTGGTTGAAGCAGATAGCACTGATACATATAAGGGGATGCTCAATGCATACATGAGGGAGAAGAGAATAGAGGGATATGGGGGGCAGGGTGGGAAGAGCTAATTAGAGTGGGAAGAGGCTCTTGTGGAGTATAAACACCAGCATACATTAATTGGGCTGAATGCCTTGTTTCTGTGCTGTAGATTCTATGTAATTTGAAAAGAATATCAAAGTTTATCTTAATTCATTGCAGCTCATTAATTTTTAAGCTATATCCTGATGATAAAACCCATATGTTGTAATTTCAAAATAGATTAAAATCTTGTTGCATTTTATTATGATGCACAAATCCAATTTCAGTCCTCAAAAGATAAATGAAGGCACTAAGTAAAGATGGCCGATTCTTCATATTTTATATGTGCAATCAGCCTGGATTATTGTTAATTAGACATACACATGACTTCACTGAGAAGAATGGAAGAATTGCAGAATGATTTCCAGTGGAAAACACATAAGTAAAACTGCAAAGAGATCTTAAGCCTGTGAACTGGGTATTCTAGGAAACAGAAATAAAGTACTCACGGATTTAATTGGTACCTTTGGGTGTTTCTGTTATTCAGCAGCATTCCATTGAATCAGCAGTCTGCTTCCTTATTGTACATATACAAGATTAATTGCATTTCTTTCTACTAGTGCTATCATACTCTAACAGGTAATGGCTTGCTATGAAGTGCTGCTGCAGCAAAAGCTATAATGCTACAGACCTTACTGTCGCTTCAGAGTCCCATTTTAATATTGCCGTTTTTCAAATTTATGTTCCAACCCAATAATCTCAAGAATTTTGTATCAAATCAGATAAAACAAGGTCATGACTCTTGTAATTAAATCTCTAAGCGTCTTTGTCTCCTCCAGTTGACATGGTAAAAATTACATTCAATGTGTTTGCAGACGCCTGAGGATACTCTCGGCTGATCATATAAATGGTTTCTTAGGTATTGAATTACAAAATGAAAAATCTGTTTGGCCCTTTATTAATAACCAAGAACTCAAAATACTGAGACATTACAGAACACGCGTTTTGGGTCAGTCATTCAGGGTTACAGAGATTTAAGACTAGAAATTAATTTTAGTGATGTCAGCAGACGAACACTTAATGTGTTGGTATGACATTCTTCTGTCCACTAGCTTATTTAAAATGAACAGGTTAATACCTCCCCTAAAATGGCAGAAAGAGGAATGTCATATGAACACATTGTCATATCCCCCTGACAACACCAAAATTAATTTCCAGCTTTTAGTCATTTCTTGTTCATTGTAAGTTTTCTAACAAGTCATAAGAACATAAGAAATAGGAGCAGGAGTAGGCCATACGGCCCCTCAAGCCTGCTCCGCCATTCTACCTCAACTCCACTTTCTTCTATCTCAACTCCGCTTTTCCGCCCGATCCCCATATCCCTTGATTCCCATAGAGTCCAAAAATCTATCGATCTCATTCTTGAATATACTTAATGATTGAGCATCCACAGCCCTCTGGCGTAGAGAATTCCATGGATTCACAACCCTCTGAATGATGAAATTCCTCCTCATCTCAGTCCTAAATGGCCAACCTCTTATCTTAAGATTATGCCCCCTAGTTCTAAACTCTCCAGCGAGGGGAAACAGCTACTCAGCATCTACCCTGTCAAGCCCTCTTAGACGCTTATGTTTCAATGAGAACTCCTCTCATTCTTCTAAACTCCAGACAGTATAAGCCCATTCTACTCAATCTCTCCTCATCTCTCACACATTCACCTGAGAAAGGAGGAAGCCTCCGAAAGCTTGTGATTTTCAAATAAAATTGTTGGACTATAACTTGGTGTTGTAAAATTGTTTACAATTGTCAACCCCAGTCCATCACCGGCATCTCCACATCTCCTCATAGGACAATCATCTCATCCCAGGAATCAATCTAGTGAACCTTGGTTGCTCTAAGGCAAGTATATCCTTCCTTAGGCAAGGAGACCAAAACTGTTCAGTACTCCAGGTGTGGTCTCACCAAAGCCCTGTTCAATTGCAGCAAGACTTCCTTACTCTTGTACTCCAACTTCCTTGCAATAATGGCAACATTAGTCCAGTTATACCATTTGCCTTCCTAATTGCTTGCTGTACCTGAATGTTAAATTTCTGTGTTTCTTGTACGAGGACACCCAAATCCCTTTGAACACCAACATTTAATAGTTCCTCACCATTTAAAAAATATTCTGTTTTTTTATTTGTCCTTCCAAAGTGAATAACCTCACAGTTCCTCACATTATACTCCATTTGCCACCTTCTCGCCCATTCACTTAACCTGTCTATATCCATTTGCAGACTCTTTGGGCTCGATTTTAAAATGAAAGTCCGGATGCGTCGGGGGAGGGAAGGCAGCGAAAATCGGTAAAATCCCGAGCGGGTAAGGAACCCGGCTCCAACCCGTTGACTTCCGCATCTATGTGCACGTGCGGTTCTGGAATTGGCAATTAAAGCTGGCGGGACGATATTTAAAGAAGCAACTATACCTCATTGAGGTACTTAAGGTACTTTATTGTTACATACTAGGTAGTTACAACGATTTTCAACTTACCTGGGCAGCTTTCCCACGGCTTCCGATTCACGCCTGGTGAAACCAGATGTGAAAGGTTGGATTGGGCAAAAATAAACTAAATAAATTAAACAAAATAACATTTCACAAAGTTAAAAATTAAATAATCCTACCTTTCAAACAATCTCACCTGCACCCCCCTGCACCAATGCCCGACGTCTCACCCCCCCCGATGTCTCTTCTCCGATGTCTCACCCCCCGATGTCTCTCCCCCTGATGTCTCCCGATGTCTTCCCTCCCCCGACAATGTCCGATCTCCCCCCAATCTTTGTGCCCTCCCCCATCTTTGTGTCCCCCCCCCCGATCTTTGGTGCCCCCACTCTCTGTGCCATCGCTCGATGACGTCTCTCTCTCTCTCTTTCTCCCCCCACCACCTCAGCGTTGCAGCTCCTGTCCGCAGCCAGCCTGTCAATCAGGCTGTCTGCCGGGCACAAAACCTGGAAACAAGATTAATGAGCATCAATTACCTCACGATCGCGTGGGGAGCGGTAAGATTTTATTATCTGGGTTTGCCGCGTGCCCATTGACACCCCCCCCCCCCCCCCCCCGCTGCCATCCCACCACCATTTGAAAATCGAGCCATTTGTGTCCTCACAGCTTACTTTGCCACCTAGCTTTGTATCGTCCTACATTGTATCTTGATCCACAGTACTTAGATCAGACACTTAGTAATTTTGAAACTAGTAGCTATATTGTTTGTACTTGTGTATATAAATATAATCATGGACTATCTTTGAATATTTTCATTTTCATATAGAAAGTAGGTGGGCCATGAGGGATTGCATCACCGAGTCACTTTGATCTCCTAGAGCTTGCTTGATCACTTTTGGAGGTTGGGAAGGAACTTCCAGAGTCTTTTTCCTAAATTGGCCTGAGGTTTTTTTCTCTTTTTTTTGCCTCTCCCAGGAGATTGCGTGACTTGTCGGGGGGGGGGGGGGGGTTGGTGGTGATGATGTGAAGATACACCATGCTGAGACGGGAGAGACTCAATGGATCAGCTGCTCTTTTTCTATCTTTGTTTTTGTATGTTTGTATTTATGCTATTGGTTTGATACTTAACTCTGATGAAACTGGACAGAAAAAATACAGGCACGTTCAGTTTTCAGAAGGATATATTGCACTGTGTTTCGGTACCCTTTAATCAGGTTTCATAATATGAAATGGCAGGAAAATGAAGAGACAGATGTTGCTGTTAAAGTAACGGTGAGGCTAATGGCGCTCGCTGTTATTTATGCTCAAATGGTACAGCAACTCCAGACGAGGAGCAGATGCGCGTTTAAATGCCAATGTCCAAAAGTTGCTGACCGAGTTGTGCAGCTCCGCTGTTAGCTTCACGAAAATGGCATTTCGCTGTCTGCCTCGCCATTGATATGCATTGAATGTTGTGACGTTGCTGTATTTGCGCAGTAGATACAAACTAAACTCGCCACAGGAGGTTAAGTCTGGTCATTTCCAGTCTAAGTACCCTTTTAACAATGTGCTAAGTGTTACTTACTGCCAATTGATCTCTCTGGCACTTAAAATTAACTATTACAAGTATGGAGTCTCAATCCTTCAGGTATTAATTGTTGTTGGAGACTTTAAAAATGTCAAATTTTAAATTTTAAAATTTTCTTTTCACTTTTCCTTTCTGTTTCTTTTTTCTCTTAATCCAATCTTTCTTCCCTTCTCTTTATTTCTGTTTCTGTACCTGATCTGACATTGAATTCAACCATTCTAATTTACACTTCCTTCTCAATCTTTGCACTGTTTATTTCTCAATTCTTCAATCTCATTTGTTAAGGAGATACACAGTTGCTTGCCCAGTTCACTCAGATCCCAGATGTCCTGTTTCCCTCGCTGCGACATTATCGCCTTGCACTTTCAGCAACTTGCCACAATAAAAAATGTAAAAACCTAAACGTGCAAGGGCAAGTGTAACTAATGGCGTACACTGTTAGATGCCCTACTGCAGCAAAATCTGGCCCAAAGTTTTTTTAATAAAACTTAATTTTAAGATTGTCTGCTTTGCTCATTTGTTTGCTTGCTAATGCGACCACATCAGCGTTCCTTAAAGGGACTGCTGGAAGTCACCACCAAATAACAGCACCTCTAAAGGCAACCGCCAGCCTGCGATTGTTTCCCAAACATTCTCCTTGCACCCCGCCTCCCCCCAACCTCAGGACCTGCCTAGGTTGCCGGCCCAGATTTGTCATTGTCAAACTGGTGAGCTGCCTCTGGATGTATGATTGATGCCGCAGCTCAACGGCAATACACCAATGAGGCCTGAGGCCCAATTACAGGTGAACGCCAGGCCTCCAGCTTCTGTCATGTGTTCCCAACGCACTGCCTATTTCCGGCCCAGAAATGGGCCTAGACCAATTTCTAGCCCTGTGCGTTTTGGCTGATGGTCTATTGCTACCTTAAGCAATTTACCTTCAGTACTCCTAACTGAAAATGACATTGCATTGTTACCAGAGTAAATGTAAAATTAAAAATGAATGACTTTAACCATTATTGAAATAAACATAAGATTGAATTATAATAAAGATACAATTTTCTCAGACAATTTTGGTTAATGAAAATGATTTGCCATTCAGCAATTAAAACAGTACAATGTTACGCAGGTCAGCCAAGTATTAATATAATGTGGATGGAATTTAATAATGCAAACGAGCTGATGGTGATACATTTAATATTAGTACAAGTGATGTGTGATCATTTCAGAAAGTTCACTTATTACTTAATCACATTAATCACAATTGCGGTTAACTTACTTTATTATTAAATTCCACTATTTTATGGAGAAAATATTGAGTTTATAAAGGGCTGGAATAAAGCCATTTTCTTTTTTGAAATTTCCTTAAGGGAAATTGGTTTTTGAGGTAATGTTTTAAAAAAATCTATTAATTTGTGACAATACCACCAAAAAACAGTTCACTTTCCTCTGTCCAGCTATCACAATTTTGGGGGAAGAATTGCTCTGGTCACTATATGGAGTGAAATCATAAACACATTGCACCATAATTTGCTGTCAAAATAACGGTGAGGCTAATGGCGCTCACCATTATTTATGCGCAAATGCTACAGCAACTTCAGGCAAGGGGTAGATGCATGGTTAAACATAGATATCCAGAAGTTGCTGTCTGCGAAAACGTCATCTCGCTGTCTGGCTCACCATTGAAATGCATTGAATGGCATGAAGTTGCTGTATTTGTGCTGTAGATACAAACTAAACTCGCCACAGAAAGTTCCAGATTTCCGCATTTGACTGAGCAAGTGCGAATGCCAGAACTCGCTCCTCGATTTCGTCACTAACAACGGTGAGCGCTGTTGACCTCACTGTTATTTTGCAAGCAATTTCTGGGCCATGGAAGTTAAAAAAAAAAAGTCTTCATTAAAAATAATGAAAAATTACACAAATGACAGAACTGGCAACATATTTTTCAAATGGCCTGTTTTTATATTATGCATAGTTTTTTTTAATTATTTGAAGAATTGAAAAGCTATCCATCTAAATGCACATTTCAATTTTTTGAATCAACGATCAGTGCTTTAAAGTGTTTTATTTAATAGGGCTTGCCTTAATTCAATGAAGTGAAATTTATTCTCCTATATAGTAAAATAAATGATCTGGTCAAGGTGGAGAGCATGATTTATAATGTGATTTAAAAAGATGCAGACTTTTAACAGAAGATGATAAGCTGCCAGAGTACCGTGCTTAAGAGAAAAGCCATTCACACTAGATTAGTGTGTCAGTTCATACATAAAATACCACAGTCTCATATATTTGACATACGAAGAACAAAACTATCTATCAATGTCTTGAGACAGATCGATCAAATACAACACTATTGTAAAGAACCAAGTAGTGAGCTGTTAATAATGTAGCTAGAAAAACTGCAATCTATAATTTACTACTTCCACTTCAAGCTAACGTGTCCATGCCAGTGACTAATGTTCACCTAAAGATTTTAGTTGAATTGGACGGAAATCAGTTATACTTCACATCATTTGCAACAGCTTCCTTATACTTTGAAGCAGCCCTGGGCTATAATAACTCACTATATGAGGAGATACTCCCCCTTTCAAATAATTATGTGCATCAATTTGACAAGTCTAGTCATTCTAAATGTTGACCCTTGTAAATAAATGTACATAAACTCTATACCCTCATAAGATCTCGGTCTCAGTAGAAGGTTGCCACTGGCTAACTATTGAATTAAATGAACCATATGATTGTCTACACTATTACAGTGCTCGCATTTTATCTGTATTTTATACAATATTGTTCAATAAAAAAGCAACGTAACAAAATTGTGTTAACATAAGCTAATAAATGTGAGGGCTATGCATTACACTCAGACATTTTGGAAAGTGAGTTTTATTTTGTAGCTGCAGGTAAAGGATACACCACAGAAAGCATTGTTACAGCTTGATGACTACATTAGCGATCTAAAAATAAAGAAACTAAATAAAACTATTCAATCTATACCACCAGGCAGTACGTTTTATCTGCATGCTCCTGCATGCTTCTGCACAGTTGCTGTCAATCTCCCTTTCAAATGATTTTTCTTTCCACATAATCGTTCACTTCAGCTATCAATACATATGGTACAAGCTGGACCTTTCAAAACGGGCTGTCTTTAATTGCTTTGCTCCATTTTTTTTGGTCAGCTGGGTGCTTGACTTGGGCAGAAACCCATCACCATATTAAAGAGTTTCCAACCAGACTACTGAGAAATCCACAAAGGTGGAGTTGCTCTTTGGCTGATATGACATGTGTACTCGATCTCTATGGACACATCCCAGTTATCTATGTCCAGAGAGCTTTGGTATAGGTTGGCACACCCAAGGCCTGGAGATGCCCAACTGCACGCAAGGATACTGCTGGGGTTTAACCGACTAAAACTATGCAGCTTACCAATACAGAACATTGGTTAGCTTCCTGCTGCTTGTCCAGCCAGGATCACCTTACCTGTTAGGGAATTGGCTTATAGGTTAGGTGCTGAGTGACCAGTGACAGGTCTACCCATCTTGGTCACAGTAGTAGGCCACATTGGAAGGTCAATCATCAACAATGCACTAGAATACTCAGACCTGCCTGGCTCCGTTATCAGATTATTGAGTCTGCCACATTGGCTTGACAGTTCCAAATGGTATATCCCAGCCACATCAACTCCAAAGAGACCTTGCTTACCTTGCCCCTCCCCACAGGAGTTGTTAATTAAACAACTGCCAAGTATAGGTTTGAGCCCTTGCTGGGTGAACAGCAGGTATCAGGAGCCTCCAATTCACAATTCCCCTGACCAAGTATGGGCACATCTCACACCTCATTAGATGGTGCTTCCACCAGTTGGAGGTGCAGAGTTTCAGCAGCAGCAGCTGCTTACCTTCCTGCCATACAGTCATGGTAGGCTCCAAACCCCATTCATACATGAGCATGTGTTCTCATATCCAGTCTCCAAGTAACATCTTCCACCAGCTCTTGTCCCAAATCCTAGAATTTCCTCATCAACTATAGGCCTGTCTTCAGCATCGTGGAAGGGCCTACACACTGCAACATGTGACATGCCAGCCACTTTGATGTTCATACATCCAATTCCAGTGCTACACATCAGGCTAACTCATTACCAAATGCTTAATCCAGGTCCTCATAGGAAGGGTGTTGGAAAGGGGCACTGCAATACTTTCAGAAATTTCCATAACAACCACTCTGAGGGAGAAACTTACACTGTCGTTCAACTCATTATTAATGAATGTGTCAGATAGGATGGGTGACAGTGCTCATTCTTACTCCTCCTACATAAAGGGATAGGTCAGTGAGTATCTGTTGCATGGATCTTGTAACACATCCCAGATAAGATCCAAGATTAGGCCATATACCCTCATAACTCCCCATTTCTTCGTTAGGGTTGCATAATGCACTAGGTCAAAAGCCTCATGAAAATCATGAGTGAGTCTCCTCTGAGCCTTATAATACTCAATGATCTCAAATCAAGCTTATCCCTGCCTTACACATGCAACACAAGAGCGAAACCCAGTCTGTTCTTCCTCAGCACCCCCCACAACCAAATCAATTGATATGTGTCCTACAACAAGCTGAAGAGTCACCTTAACAGCCACTGATATCAGCAAGATTCCTTGGTAGTTTTCAGGTTCAGGTTCAGGTTCCTCTTTCATGTGGATAGATGCCACAACTGTACCCTGGATCACCGATGGGGAAAAATTGGATAGGGCCTGTTTTTGGGCGGGGGATAGCACGATCCGCTATTACCACGCGCCCAATGGCTCCTGCACAGGCAGGACGAGACTTTCATCAGGCCTAAGGACTTACCTGCAATCTGTTTTGGAAATCAGCTTTGAAAGAGGATTCCATGCCATTTGCACTTTCCACCAGCAGGGAGAGTTCCAATCCCTTAAAGGCAGGCTGTCTCTTAAAAATCTCTTAAAGGTAGTTGGTACCTGTTATTTGCTGAAAATAACAGTCTGCTGTCTGCACGGAGTCTGAACAGAGATCAGACAAGCACAGATGCAGCTCCCGTCCCTATATTTACAAACTGATGAGTTATGTTAAAACATTGAATAAAGGTATGGTAGCATGGTGGTTATGTTACTGGACTAGTAATCCAGAGGCCTGGACTAAAATCCAGAGTCATGAGTTCAAATCCCGCCATGGCAGCTGGTGAATTTAAATTCAATTAATTAATTAAATTCAATTAATTAAATAAAATCTGGAATTAAAATACTAGTATCAGTAATGATGGCCATGAAACTACCGGATTGTCGTAAAAACCCATCTGGTTCACTAATGTCCTTCAGGGAAGGAAACCTGCCATCCTTACCCGGTCTGGCCTATATGTGACTCCAGACCCACAGCAAGGTGGTTGATTCTTAATTTCCCTCTGAAATGGCCTAGCACCTGAACCAGAGCGGGACAAATATCCTTGCAGGGAGGTTTGCTAGCACTGTTGGGGGGGGTTTAAACTAACTTGGCAGGGGGATGGGATACAGAGTGGAGCTACAATAGGGGGTGATGTGCAGCCAAATATAGAGAAAAAAACAAGTCAGCTTGGAAGACAGGGCAAATATGTGAGGGCAAGGCTGGATGGCATCTATTTTAATGTAAGGAGTCTTGCGAATAAGGTGGATGAACTGAAGGTGTTGATAAACACATGGGAGTATGATATTGTTGCTGTCACAGAGACATGGTTGAGGGAGGGGCAAGACTGGCAGCTCAATATTCCGGGGTACAGAATCTTCAGGCGAGACAGAGGGGGAGGTATAAGAGGAGGGGGGGTCGCAATATTAATTAAAGAATCAATTACTGCCATAAGAAGGGATGATATATTAGCAGGTTCCTCTAATGAGGCCATATGGGTGGAGCTTAAAAACAAAAAGGGGGCAAGCACTTTGATGGGAGTGTACTATAGGCCCCCAAACAGTCAGGGGGAGATAGAGGAACAGATATGTAGGCAAATCTCAGAAAATTGTGCAAATAATAGGGTAATAATAGTGGGGGATTTCAACTTCCCCAATATTAACTGGGATACTCAGAGTGTAAAAGGCTTAGAGGGTACAAAATTCTTAATGTGCATCCAGGAGAGCTTTTTGAGCCAGCATGTAGAAAGTCCTACAAGAGAGGGGGCGGTACTGGACCTAATTCGAGGGAATGTGGCCGGCCAAGTGGAAGAAGTGCTAGTAGGTGAGCACTTTGGTGACAGTGACCATAATTCGGTGAGATTTAAGGTGGTCATGGAAAAGGACAGGGAGGGGCCGGAAATAAAGGTTCTAAATTGGGGGAAGGCCGATTTTAATAGGATAAGGCAGGAACTGGCCAAAATGGACTGGGATCAGCTGCTTGTAGGAAAATCCGCATCGGAGCAATGGGAGTCTTTCAGAAGGGAGATTGAGACCATACAATGGCAACATGTTCCCGTAAAGGTCAAGGGTGGTTCCAAGAACTCCAGGGAACCTTGGATGTCATGGGATATACGAGAATGGATTAGGAAAAAAAGGAGGGCTTTTGGCAGATACAAAAGGCTAAAGACGGAGGAAGCCCGAGAGGAGTACAAAAAGTGCAGGGGGATACTTAAAAAAGAAATTAGGAGATCAAGGAGGGGCCATGAAATAACACTGGCGAGCAAAATAAAGGAAAATCCTAAGATGTTTTATAAGTATATTAAGGGTAAGAGGATGACTAGGGAAAAAATAGGGCCCATTAGGGACAAAAATGGCAATCTGTGTGTGGAGCCGGCAGATGTAGGAGGGGTTCTAAATGAATTTTTTGCATCTGTTTTCACTATGGAGAAGGATGATGTAGACATAGAAATACGGCAGGGGAACTGTGATATACTCGAACATATTAACATCGAGCGGGAGGAGGTATTGGCGGTTTTAGCAGGCCTAAAAATGGATAAATCCCCAGGCCCGGACGAAATGTATCCCAGGCTACTGTGCGAGGCAAAGGAGGAGATTGCGGGGGCTCTGACACATATATTCAGAACCTCTCTGGCCACAGGGGATGTGCCAGAGGACTGGAGAACCGCTAATGTAATACCATTATTCAAGAAGGGGAGTAGGGAAAAACCGGGGAACTACAGGCCAGCGAGCCTCACATCAGTGGTAGGAAAATTATTGGAAAAAATTCTGAAGGACAAAATTAGTCTCCACTTGGAGAAGCAAGGATTAATCAGGGATAGTCAACATGGCTTTGTCAAGGGAAGATCACGTCTGACTAATTTGATTGAATTTTTTGAGGGGGTGACTAGGCGTGTGGATGAGGGTAACGCAGTGGATGTGGTATACATGGATTTCAGTAAGGCCTTCGATAAAGTCCCCCACAGGAGACTGGTCAAGAAGATACGAGCCCATGGAATCCAGGGTGCCTTGGCACTTTGGATACAAAACTGGCTTAGTGGCAGAAGGCAGAGGGTGATGGTCGAAGGTTGTTTTTGTGACTGGAAGCCTGTGGCCAGTGGGGTACCACAGGGATCGGTGCTGGGTCCCTTGCTGTTTGTGGTCTACATTAATGACTTGGATATGAATGTAAAAGGTATGATCAGTAAGTTCGCTGATGATACAAAAATTGGTAGGGTGGTAAATAGCGAGGAGGATAGCCTCAGTCTGCAGGACGATATAGATGGGTTGGTCAGATGGGCGGAACAGTGGCAAATGGAATTTAACCCAGAAAAGTGCGAGGTGATGCACTTTGGAGGGACTAACAAGGCAAGGGAATACACAATGAATGGGAGGACCCTAGGCAAGACAGAGGGTCAGAGGGATCTTGGTGTGCAAGTTCACAGATCCCTGAAGGCAGCGGAACAGGTAGATAAGGTGGTAAAGAAGGCATATGGGATACTTGCCTTTATTAGCCGAGGCATAGAATATAAGAGCAAGGAGGTTATGATGGAGCTGTATAAAACACTGGTTAGGCCACAGCTGGAGTACTGTGTGCAGTTCTGGTCGCCACACTACAGGAAGGATGTGATCGCTTTGGAGAGGGTGCAGAGGAGATTCACCAGGATGTTACCAGGGCTGGAGCGCTTCAGCTATGAAGAGAGACTGGGAAGATTGGGTTTGTTTTCCTTGGAGCAGAGGAGGCTGAGGGGGGACATGATTGAGGTGTACAAAATTATGAGGGGCACAGATAGGATGGATACTAAGGAGCTTTTTCCCTTCGTTGAGGGTTCTATAACAAGGGGACATAGATTCAAAGATTCAAGGGAGGTTTAGAGGGGATTTTAGAAAGAACTTTTTCACCCAGAGGGTGGTTGGAGTCTGGAACTCACTGCCTGAAAGGGTTGTGGAGGCAGGAACCCTCACAACATTCAAGAAGCATTTGGATGAGCACTTGAAATGCCATAGCATACAAGGCTACGGACCAAATGCTGGAATATGGGATTAGAGTAGACAGGGCTGATGGCCGGCGCGGACACGATGGGCCGAAGGGCCTCTATCCGTGCTGTATAACTCTCTATGGGCCCGATTTTACCAGGGGTGCGGGTTGGCAGCGGGTGGTCGGGCGGGCTCGAGGAAAACGCGCCGGCCAAATTGAGTGCGTTGCGCACGCGATCGCGGGATGATTGATGTGATTAGCCGGCAGTTACGGGTTCCGCGCTTCTCAGCTGCGTGCCGGCGGCCTGCGCATGCGCATTGACGTCTGAGCGATGGTTGCGCTCTATTTAAAGGGGCAGTCCACCAAAGCCCCTCCAGCCACAAACTACACTCCATCAAGGATGGAGGAGCACAGGGGTAAGGCTGCTCCCCGTTTCACGGACCACGCCCTCCAGGTGCTGCTGGACGGGGTCCGCATGAGGAGGGAGACGCTGTTCCCCACGGATGGAAGGAGGTGCCCTGCCAGCGCCACCAAGAGGGCATGGGAGGAGGTGGCCGCGGAGGTCACAAGCAGGGGAAACACCACCCGCACTTGGATTCAGTGCCGCAAGAGATTCAATGACCTCACCAGGTCCGGAAAAGTGAGTACACTAACGCATTCTGCATCACTCCGTCTTCCACATCACCTCAAACACCTCACAACCCCATCTCCACTGACAGTACTGCGCTCCCGCACCAATCCTCACAGCCACCCAACTATCATCCTCACAGTGCCTGCACGTACCCACCGTCCCTGTCCCCACTCGACCACTACCACACACCCCAATGCCCATACAATGGGATGGCCATGTGGCACACGCATCCTCCCATCCATCTGGCACACGTTCAACCCAATCACACCAATGCTTGAAGCGTCTCACATTGTAATCATCACTCAATAACGTTTTTGTGTTTTGCCCTCACAGGAGAAGAGGGCCAGGAACGCACGCGATAGGGCATGCACCGGAGGGGGCCCGCCACACGAGATGGCCCTGACAGACGCCGAGGTCGAGGCACTGGAGATCAGCCGCACGCTGCATTGCCTGTCGATGGCGGATGGCGAGTCTGGTTCTGGCGAAACGGCCGGTAAGGGAAAGCTGGCACTCATCACTCATGATCGTGAATGATCGTAGCATCACATGGCATATGCCGCACCGCCACATTTGGTCACATGCCTGATATTTCCCTCTGTTCTCTTCCAGGACCGTCTGCGATCGACGTCTCGGTTGAGGGCGATTCCTCAGAGGACATGCCCGTCTCTGAGGGTGCATCGTCACACATGAGCCTTGCATCCACCAGCGCAGATACACACACCTCGGTGGGTCCCCCCCCTCAGCTAGTTGGGATTGCACATGGTGAGTCACCGCGCACACATGAGCATGAGCAGACCCTGGTGGCAGGGTCAGCCGCGGAGGGTCCGCGTCGGTGGGAGCACTCTTCTCCAGGCTTTGCTCAGCCGGACCCAGATGCTGAACCCAGGGGGCCACCTGTCAAAAGGAGAGTCGTCGAGGGGCACCAGAACATTGCTGAGGTACTGGGAGAGGTGCCACGCGCACTCTCCACAATCGCACGGAGGATGGAGGAGTCCAACTCCTGCATGAGGGGAATGGTGGCACAGGTGCAGGAGGGTATCGCCGAGATAGTGTCGCAGGGACGTGAAGGCATCTCTGAGATAGTGTCGCGGGTAGGTGTGGGAACGTCTGCGGTGGAGGACAGGCTAGCCTCCCTCGAGCGTCACGCACAGCTCACCAATGAGTCCATCCAGGCCCTCACAACGGCTGTTCGGATTCAGGGTGAACAACATTCTGCCGCCATCAACAGGTTGACAGATACATTGGAGGTGGCCTTGCAAGGTCTCACCCACGTCATCCAAACTGCCGTCCAGCAGGGTGGAAGGGGTGATGTGGGCCTTGGCCATGAGAGGGAAGATGGTGAACGGGGAAATGGAAGTGTGGACGCTGCTCAAGGCGCCCCCAAGTCTCACCCGTTGCCCCCCTCTCAACCAGTGCCCGCAATAGTCCATCCTCTCCAGGTGGCCGAGTCTGCCCCTGCACAGGTGCAGGAGGAGCAGTCTGTGGAGGTGCCCTCACGGGCACCGAAACCCAGGGGGCGTCGGCCCAAAGCATCTACCCGGTCAGGGCACGAACAGGAGCAACCTGCCACCACCTCTGCTGGAGCCACAGGGGTAGCACCACGTAGGGGGTCCCGAAAACGAACGCCTAAAGTTCCGTGAGCACACAGGGATTGCAACAGGGTGTTTGTCGTTTTTTTTTAATTTTCTACTCTTTGAATGTCACCACAAAATAAACTCACTTTTTCTCACCAATGCTGCCACCTCTTGTCCATAATTCTGCGGCTTGTGCAATATGTCCCTTCCCTGCGCCTCATCATGACGACGACCACCCCGTCCCACCCATTGAGCATAATCCAGTGGGTGCAGGTGTACAGGCACCACTCTTCTGTGGAGGGAGCCTGTATGGACCCTCGTCTGTGCACGTTATGACATGTGAACGCCTCACACAGTGTGATGTTAGGAGAACCGTTGGCATATGAGTGCCTCCCTGGCCTGACGAGCACGCAGGTGAGCCGGTGTTCGGCGCATGGGTCGTTCCTCCTCCTCTCCCTCTTCCTCCTCCTCCTCTTCCTCCTCCACCTCCTCCTCATTGTCGTCCTCAATGTGGGTGGCGGGTGTGCATGGGGCCTCCTCCAGCGGCACCCCTCTCTGTAGTGCCATGTTATGCAGGGCACAGCAGACAACTATAATTCGTCCCACTCTGAATGGCGTGTATTGGAGCGCTCCCCCGGAACGATCAAGGCACCTGAAGCGCATCCTGAGCAGCCCTATAGCCTGCTCAATTGTAGACCTGGTAGCAATGTGGCTGTCATTATACCGACGCTGTGGCTCGGTAATGGGGTTCCTCAGAGGTGTCATAAGCCACGTGTGCAGGGGATATCCCTTGTCGCCGAGGAGCCAGCCGTTGCCGGCGTTGGGTGCGTGGAAGAGGGGCGGGACGGTGGACTCCCTGAGGACGAAGGCATCGTGGCAGCTGCCAGGGTATCTGGCGCACACGTGTAGGAATCTCTGGCGGTGGTCACAAATGAGCTGGGCGTTCATGGAGTGATACCCTTTCCTGTTGATAAACAGCCCTGGCTCATGTGGAGGTGCCCGTATTGCTATGTGGGTGCAATCGATTACACCCTGCACCCGTGGGAAGCCAGCCACAGCATGGAATCCAACCGCCCTCTCCGTCTGGCTGCGCTCATCCATGGCGAAGTTGATGTAGGTCGAGGCCCTGCGGAACAACCCATCGGTGACCTGCCTTATGCACTTGTGTGCAGACGACTGACAGACCCCGGTGATGTCCCCCGTGGCACCCTGGAAGGATCCGGAGGCGAAGAAGTTGAGGGCAGTGGTGACTTTGACGGCGACGGGTAAGAAGATGCTGCTTGGTCCATCCGGGAGCAGCTCGTCATTGAGGAGGCTGCAGATGTCGGCGACTACCTGGCGAGTGACTCTGAGCCTCCGTATGCACTGCTGCTCAGAGAGGTCCATGAAGCTGAGCCTCGGTCTGTAGACCCTGTGCGGAGGGTAGTGCCTCCTGCGACGCATCTCTCTCTGCGGTTGCCCTCCATCCTGCTGTGCAGGTGGATGTGCCGCAGCACCGTGTTGTGGGGATGCATGTCTCTGAGGCGGACGGCGTGGACTGCGAGGCTGCTGAGGCTGGTCATCCTGTTCGTCCTCCGAGGATGTCAACGCAGCACCCATCTGGCAGGTTTAGGTTTGCGGAGTTGTGCACGCTAGAAAAGTGTGTCCTCGCACAGGGGTTGGACTTCCACGCCGGTGAATCTTCTTGCTTGGAGGAGGGTGGTGGAGGGCAGGCGTTGCCCAATGTTACGGAGTGTCCTCCTGCGTTGGTGAAGGCTCTCCCCCCCCCCCCACCTGTGGAATGCACCTTGGCAGCTGCCACAGGCTGCTGGCTGCAACACGTCCGTTGAGAGTGAGTGTTTCCCCCAGTATGGGAAACAGTCTCATTTCACTGTAAAATCCGACACCTGTTAAATAAACAGCTCAATCAGGTCATTTAATGACCTGAAATACCAAGATAAATACACTCAAGTGGAACCCCGCTGGCTTTAATTGCCTGCGGGATTCCCACCAGCGGGGCCAACGCACGCACCCCCGCACGTCATCGCGCAACCAGGAAGTGGGCGGGATCGAGGCGCGATCCGGTCCCGCTCCTCGAAACCGGGATTTTAGAGGCCCCCCCGCCGAGAACGCACCCGGAACCGGGTGCTAAAATCGGGCCCTATGACTCTCTAAGCCACTCAGTTGTACAATCTCGCTACGAAAAGTCATAAGAATAAAACCGGACGGACCACCCGGCATCGGACCACTAGGCACCGGACACGACAACGGCAAAACACCAAGCCCAGTCGACCCTGCAAGGTCCTCCTTACTAACATCTGGGGACTTGTGCCAAAATTGGGAGAGCTGTCCCACAGACTAGTCAAGCAACAGCCTGACATAGCCATACTTACAGAATCATACCTTTCAGCCAATGTCCCAGACTCTTCCATCACCATCCCTGGGTATGTCCTGTCCCACCGGCAGGACAGACCCACCAGAGGTGGCGGTACAGTGATCTACAGTTAGGAGGGAGTAGCCCTGGGAGTCCTCAACATTGACTCTGGACCCCATGAAATCTCATGGCATCAGGTCAAACATGGGCAAGGAAACCTCCTGCTGATTACCACCTACCGTCCTCCCTCAGCTGATGAATCAGTCCTCCTCCATGTTGAGCACCACTTGGAGGAAGCATTGAGGGTAGCAAGGGCACAGAATGTACTCTGGGTGGGGGACTTCAATGTCCATCACCAAGAGTGGCTCGGTAGCACCACTGCTGGCCGAGTCCTGAAGGACATAGCTGCTAGACTGGGCCTGCGGCAGGTGGTGAGCGAACCAACACGAGGGAAAAACTTACTTGACCTCGTCCTCACCAATCTACCTGTCGCAAATGCATCTATCCATGACAGTATTGGTAGGAGTGACCACCGCACAGTCCTCGTGGAGATCAAGTCCCGTCTTCGCACTGAGGACACCATCCAACGTGTTGTGTGGCACTACCACCGTGCTAAATGGGATAGATTCAGAACAGATCTAGCAGCTCAAAACTGGGCATCCATGAGGCGCTGTGGGCCATCAGCAGCAGAATTGTATTCCACCACAATCTGTAACCTCATGGCCTGGCATAGTCCTCACTCTACCATTACCAACAAGCCAGGGGATCAACCCTGGTTCAATGAAGAGTGTAGAAGAGCATGCCAGGAGCAGCACCAGGCGTACCTAAAAATGAGGTGCCAACCTGGTGAAGCTACAACTCAGGACTACATGCATGCTAAACAGCAGAAGCAACATGCTATAGACAGAGCTAAGCGATTCCACAACCAACGGATCAGATCAAAGCTCTGCAGTCCTGCCACATCCAGTTGTGAATGGTGGTGGACAATTAAACAACTAACGGGAGGAGGAGGCTCTGCAAACATCCCCATCCTCAATGATGGCAGAGTCCAGCACATGAGTGCAAAAGACAAGGCTGAAGCGTTTGCAACCATCTTCAGCCAGACGTGCCGAGTGGATGATCCATCTCGGCCTCCTCCCGATATCCCCACCATCACAGAAGCCAGTCTTCGGCCAATTCGAATCACTCCACGTGATATCAAGAAACGGCTGAGTGCACTGGATACAGCAAAGGCTATGGGCCCCGACAACATCCCAGCTGCAGTGCTGAAGACTTGTGCTCCAGAACTAGCTGCGCCTCTAGCCAAGCTGTTCCAGTACAGCTACAACACTGGCATCTACCCGACAATGTGGAAAATTGCCCAGGTATGTCCTGTCCACAAAAAGCAGGACAAATCCAATCCAGCCAATTACCGCCCCATCAGTCTACTCTCAATCATCAGCAAAGTGATGGAAGGTGTCATCGACAGTGCTATCAAGCGGCACTTACTCACCAATAACCTGCTCACCGATGCTCAGTTTGGGTTCCGCCAGGACCACTCGGCTCCAGACCTCATTACAGCCTTGGTCCAAACATGGACAAAAGAGCTGAATTCCAGAGGTGAGGTGAGAGTGACTGCCCTTGACATCAAGGCAGCATTTGACCGAGTGTGGTACCAAGAAGCCCTAGTAAAATTGAAGTCAATGGGAATCAGGGGGAAAACTCTCCAGTGGCTGGAGTCATACCTAGCACAAAGGAAGATGGTAGTGGTTGTTGGAGGCCAATCATCTCAGCCCCAGGGCATTGCTGCAGGAGTTCCTCAGGGCAGTGTCCTACGCCCAACCATCTTCAGCTGCTTCATCAATGACCTTCCCTCCATCATAAGGTCAGAAATGGGGATGTTCGCTGATGACTGCACAGTGTTCAGTTCCATTCGCAACCCCTCAAATAATGAAGCAGTCCGAGCCCGCATGCAGCAAGACCTGGACAACATCCAGGCTTGGGCTCATAAGTGGCAAGTCACATTCGCGCCAGATAAGTGCCAGGCAATGACCATCTCCAACAAGAGAGAGTCTAACCACCTCCCCTTGATATTCAACGGCATTACCATCACCGAATCCCCCACCATCAACATCCTGGGGGTCACCATTGACCAGAAACTTAACTGGACCAGCCATATAAATACTGTGGCTACGAGAGCAGGTCAGAGGCTGGGTATTCTGCGGCGAGTGACTCACCTCCTGACTCCCAAAAGCCTTTCCACCATCTACAAGGCACAAGTCAGGAGTGTGATGGAATACTCTCAACTTGCTTGGATGAGTGCAACTCCAACAACACTCAAGAAGCTCGACACCATCCAAGATAAAGCAGCCCGCTTGATTGGCACCCCATCCACCACACTAAACATTCACTCCCTTCACCACCGGCGCACTGTGGCTGCAGTGTGTACCATCCACAGGATGCACTGCAGCAACTCGCCAAGGCTTCTTCGACAGCACCTCCCAAACCCGCGACCTCTACCACCTAGAAGGAAAAGAGCAGCAGGCACATGGGAACAACATCACCTGCATGTTCCCCTCCAAGTCACACACCATCCCGACTTGGAAATATATCGCCGTTCCTTCATTGTCGCTGGGTCAAAATCTTGGAACTCCCTTCCTAACAGCACTGTGGGAGAACCGTCACCACATGGACTGCAGCGGTTCAAGAAGGCGGCTCACCACCACCTTCTCGAGGGCAATTAGCGATGGGCAATAAATGCTGGCCTCGCCAGCGACGCCCACATCCCGTGAACGAATAAAAAAAAACCTACTAAACCCCACATCCTCCAATCTGCATGTTAGACCTCACCAATCTGCCGATCTTAGTTTGTACCAGGCCTGCAAAGAGTGCGCGCACCAAGGTTCCCTGCTGATACACTAGAGGCCTTGGTGTAAGAGGGCAAGAGATGGACAGAAGGAGGGACATCGGGGGGGGGAAATGCCAAGAGGCCCTCCAGACATATACCCAAAAGGCAGTGGGAGGCAGCGCGGGACGAAGTCAATGCCAGGCGCACAGCATCATGAACATGGATGCAGTGCAGGAAGAAGTTCAATGCTTTGACATGAGTGGTCAAGGTGAGTGAGGCCAACTGTCAACTCCTACCAACTACACCACTAGCCGTATCCACTGCTCCACACACTACAACCCCCATCATCCATCTACCAAAAAACTCTTTCCATCAATACTCAACTCTTCCAATCAAATGCTTCCTCTCACCCATACACATTACCACTGTTGAAAGCCGCCCACCAACAACTCACAGGCCACACACATTCGAAGTTATTCAACCATGACAGGCACATCACCCAGACACACGTTCCGCTTTCTTGCAGGAGAAGGTGGCGCATATCAGGAGGCAGCAAGTGGCAGTGGCATTTAGCCTCTCGAGCCTGTTCCAACATTCAATGAGATGATGATGGACCTGTGACCTAACACCATATACCTGCCTTAGCTCTATATCCCTTAATACCCTTGGTTCACAGAAATCTATCAATCTCAGATTTAGAATTCACAATTGAACTGGCATCAACTGCCGTTTGCAGAAGAGCATTCCAAACTTCTTCCACCCTTTGCGTGTAGAAGCATTTCCTAACTTCACTCCTGCACATCCTGGCTCTAAATGTCAGGCTATGTCCCCTAGTCCTAGTATTCAAGTATAGGAGACCTGCAAAAACAGTTACAAATGTCTCGGCAGCCAGAAGTAATAATCCAGCCACTAACCTGTAAATCCTGGATGGTCCCTTTAAATAGCGCTGGTGAGGGTCCTCCAGGTACTCTAAGACACGTTCAGATGGTCGGGGTTCAGACTGTGTGTTGAATTGAGTATTAACTCCTAAAATGGTATATATCACTTTAAATCAGTGTTGCACACTGATTGTATCCATTTTCTCCTTACTTTACACCCTTCCGGCGTTCGTTATCTGCCCCTGCGCTAACTCCTATACCAAGATGGCATCTGGTGCACGTCACGCTGGAAACGTAAGTGCACAGCCAAGACACCGTGTTGGATGTTCGAGAGGCTGCGAAGCGCCGAAACAACAGGTGGTACACGGCCCAATTTAGCACCCCGAGAGTTTGTGGCCTCAAACATAGTTCCAGTTTCAGAAGGGCCACTCCAAGGTGAGTCAGTGCCATTCCTCACCCTTATCTTGAACAGCTTTTAAGTATTTGGCATCAATAGCATTCACACGTGTTGCCCTATCATTATCTTGACAAAACAGTGCGGATCCCATTTTCACATATTAAACTGACTCATTAAGGCCTTTTTTCTGTACTGTACACTGTCGGCTTTTCCAACCCCCATGCAGATGGATCCTTATTATTGCTTCAGTACAGTAATCTGTCCAGATACCAAAGATTTTGTCTTTTTCAGGGTAGCAGGCAGTGACTAGTGGGGTACTGCAGGGATCAGTGCTTGGGCACCAGCTATTCACAATATATATCAATGATTTGGATGAGGGAACCAAATGTAATATTTCCAAGTTTGCTGACGACACAAAACTAGGTGGGATCGTGAGTTGTGAGGAGGTGGAAAGAGGCTTCAAGGCGATTTAGACAAGTTGAGTGAGTGGGCAAATACATGGTAGATGCAGTATAATGTGGTTAAATATGAAGTTAACCACTTCGGAAGGAAAAACAGAAAGGCAGAGTATTATTTAAATGGTGATAGATTGGGAAATGTTGATGTACAAAGGGACCTGGGTGTCCTTGTACACCAGTCACTGAAAGCAAATGTGCAGGTGCAGCAAGCAGTTAGGAAGGCAAATGGTATGTTGGCCTTCATTGCAAGAGGATTTGAGTACAGGAGCAAGGATGTCTTACTGCAGTTATACATGGCCTTGGTGAGACCACACCTGGAGTATTGTGTGCAGTTTTGGTCTACTTACCTAAGAAAGGATATACTTGCCATGGAGGGAATGCAGTGAAGGTTCACCAGACTGATTCCTGGGATGGCAGGACTGTCGCATGAGGAGAGATTGGGTCGACTCAGCCTGTATTCACTCAAGCTTAGAAGAATGAGAGGGGATCTCATTGAAACATATAAAATTCTGACAGGGCTGGACAGACTGGATGCAGGGAGGATGTTTCCCCTGGCTTGGAGGGTCCAGAACGAGGGGTCACAGTCTCAGGGTATGGGGTAAGACATTTAGGATTGAGATGAGGAGAAATTTCTTCACTCAGAGGTTGGTAACCTGTGGAATTCTCTACCACAGAAGGCTGTGGAGGCCAAGTCACTAAATATATTTAAGAAGGATCTAGATCGATTTCTAGACACAAAAGGCATTAAGGGGTATGGGGAGAGAGCGGGAATATGGTATTGAGATAGAGAATCAGCCATGATCATATTGAATGGCGGAGCAGGCTCGAAGGGCCAAATGACCTACTCCTGCTCCTACTTTCTATGTTTCTATGTTTCTATGTTGCTTTCATGAGTGTTTTGGAGAGCAGTAAACTTTTCAATTATTGTCACTGGCCCAGAAGGAATTGTTTTGATGATGACTGATGATAGACTTTAGCCAGCAGGCAAACAATTTAGCATAATTTTATGTAATTGGGCACCTATGGGGATGAACGTATTCCGCTTCATCTCCCTATAGACATTCCTGGCTTCAAGATGTGCTGCATCATAATCCACCTTTGCAGCAGCTCTTGATTTCCCTGAAGAAACTTCAAGTACCACTCTAAAGGTACTCTGCTTTTGCCTAATAACTCTTCTTCCTTTTACAATTAGCTTACAGGATGCTGTTTTTAGTGAATGAGCGGCTAGCAAGCTTGAGTTTCAATTTGTTTATGATTTCAGCTGCAGCAGCAAGGAAATCAATGGTTACATCATCAGTCATCGAGCCCACACACAGCTTGGTCCCACGTATGTTGGTAGGCAATACCCTTATGTGCCTTGAAAGACAGAAAGCACTTGAATTTATATCGAGCCTTTATCATGTCCTAAGGATTTTCCAAAATGTTTTACAAGCGATGGATTACTTTTTGAAGTGCAGCCACTGTTGTGAAATAGTCAAATACAGCAACAAGGTCCCACAAACAGCAAATGAATGAATGACCATATTATCTGTTTTTGGTGGTGTTGGTTGAGGGAAGAATGTTGGCCAGGACTCTGGGGAGCTTCCTGCTCTTCTTCAAATAGTGCCATGGGATCTTTTCAGGCAGTTGGGGCCTTGATTTAACATTATTCTATATTACAACAAAGACTACACTTCAAAAGTACTTAATTCGCTGTAAAGAGCTTTAGGACGTCCTGAGGTCATGAAAAGCACTATATAAATGCAAGTCTGTCTTTCTTTCTTTCATCCAAAACATGGCACTTCCAACAATGAAGCACTCCCTCAGTATTGCACTGAAGATAAAGTCCTGTAGTGGGGTTTGATCCTACTATCTTCTGATTCAGAGGCAAAAGTGCTACCAACTGAGCCAAGCTGGCCTTTGCCTGATTATTTGTAGCACAGAGGTTATCACATATTCTGCCCTGGCAGTCACCTTTGCTGCAAGACCATCATTTTGCCCAAGACAGCTGAGAGCAGTCCTCTTGACAAAGTTACCTGGTCAGGCGTCTGATTTTTCCCAGCCATGTCAAACAGTGCTATTAGAATCCAACGGATGTGCCAACTATTCGCAACTATATAATCAATTGCTGTGCTGCTTTGAACTCCATGTTAGTGCCATGTCATTGGTGAACCTCATCAAGGAGGCAAAGAGCATTGCCACCGGAGGGATTCACACCACATTTGAAACTCAAGGTACCCTGACATATTCCAATGGAGGTTTGGTCCATAGCCAATTAAATATACATGTGATATGTAGCACCGTCCTGGAGATTTCAACAATTTAATACAAATATAAAAAGGCACATACTATTACAAATGACAGTTAACTTTCCTAATTCAAGGATATTTAAAGTCTGCATTGTTTTGATCTGAATAAAATATTGGCAAAATCAGGTACTATATATAACTTTTTGTAAGATTCATAATAGAAAAACTCAGTACAATGTGTCGAAAGTTCAGGCTTTATTCATAGCATGTACTTGGTTAGACTAAGAGAGAAAGAAGTGACAAAGTCATTTGCTTGGATTCTCAATTGATTATATTGGAACCTGTACAAAATATAATGATGTGTATTAGTGTCATACGCATAGATTACAAATGAGCTATCTAGTAAAACTTACTTTGGAAGTAAATAATTTGGTAGGTAGAATAATGCTGGTTACTGCATCATAGTAATTATGTTAGCATTTGCAAACTCACCAGCAATAAGAAAAATCTGTAAAGTTATCTAATCTATTGCACTAGTACTTCGCTGCACTGCTAAACAGATATTTTTGCTGAATTGCTCACTATGCTTTTTAATCTATTCTGGAAGAAAACTTACAGTGCAGTTTAATAGGTTTTGTCTCAATATTCAAGCCAACTCTCTGGGGCCATGACATATACTATACACACAGAGTGTAATTTAATAAACGTCCATTAATCTTCCTTCTGTTTTTCTTTAAAAATTAAGCTTCAAGTCCAGAGTCGTACTTGTAAGTCATTAAAAGTTCTATGCAGTCCTCATTCGCATTTTACATTATTATCTAAACCCATTAATGACTACTTGTCACAGAGTGCTGGCTATCAGACAAACTGGAAAATTATTAGTCAAATTGCCTGACCATTTCATTAGAAATTCTTTAATGGGATAATTCATGCCAACATCACTTTGACATACATTCAAGCTAATTGGAGGCTCTGATTGTATTGTATTTAAAGATTCATAATTAAATCTATTCATTAAGAATATTTTACTATTAAAAATGGCCACTTTGCACAAAGGTATATTGAAATATCAATAACATTTAATTAGATTTTTGCAGTTTAAGATTCTTTATGGATATATTGTCTTGGGCCAGAGGTTAATTAAGTCTATTCAGTAGTCACATTTTATATCAATTTCAACAAACTGGAGAGATGATTTTGATATGTAATGTGCTGCAGATATTTTAGTGTGCAGCTACTTGTATGTTTCTTGTCAAAACAAATCAGATGACATAAAACAATTCTGGAAACCATTATTTTTTGTCGTACAAAAACTTTGTGGCATGATTCGTATTATTTGATCCTTGATTTTTAGAGGCCCTCCAACACAGGAAAAGTGATAAAAACTTGCATATAACTCATTGTTACTTGTGATCAATGTAAAAGTGCAAACATTGCTAAATAGCTTTTGCATTTGAATGAGTCAAATCCAAAGAACAAGCTTCTATATCCATCACATCCACCAAATCCAACATACATTCCATTGCGCATTTTCTTGATCTTGAGTATTGGCTCAATCAACAGTATTCAGGGGCTACCATAGATTCCAAAAAAAAGAAAAAAAAATCTTGTTTGTAGTATAAAGAATGGGAAACAAGTATTTTGGATGTGCAGTACTTTATATATATATCTTTGGATATATATCGTTGGATTTTGTATACATCACTTTGTCAGTTTCTCATTTTGAAATGCATCATAATACAGAATAAGCTTATCACCAAGAATGTCCCAGCAATGAGCGAGAATGTCGCAGGAATGAGCAAAATACTGCTTTTTATCCAGTCAATCCTATCAAGCAAGTACTGCAGCATATATTGACTGCCACTGCTACCCAATGAGTCAATGCCTGATCAAATGCCTTCATTAAACAAATATTTCCATGACCAAGATGCTTATAAACTGGCATATACTTTATCTATAAAGTGCCTAATTGCAGGCTGTCCATACTTAGAAAATTAGGAGAAAAAAGTTTTGTACATGACTGCCAAGTATCCTGGAAGTCATAGTTAATACTTTAACAAAGCCATCAGCAATACCTGGATACAACTATCTTTTAGCAATATCCCAACTTTTTCCATGGAGCCAGTAGAATTTGAAAGATAATTTGGTACCTTCTCAACAATGTCTTCTTGGCTTCCTGATTCCCAATCCTGTTCCCGGAACAGCTTGGCCACCTGAGTGAATGACTTCATGTTTCCTGATCTGGTGTCCTGTGTCTGTACAGCAGAGGCAGCCTTAGGGGGAATGGTGAAGTGGGAGCAACAGTGCATGCATAAAATCAGCTTATTGAGATGATTCAAATTTCCTGGACCATTGGGAGTTGACTCACCAGTCACAGTATGTGGCTACCACAGATGAAACTTCTGGCTCAGCAGTAAGTGACAGTGATAATCAAAATCATTAATGCTGAGCCAAATTTAGAGATCAAACTTCTAGCAATTCTTAAAATTTGATTAAACTACTGGTATGGACTTTAACAGTTCCACCTGGATCTGCTACAGAAACATAACATTCCACTGGAGAATTGCTGCAGGCAGGCATATGACACTAGCAGTAATATGAAAGGTCACAGACAAGGCATCCAAGCATGATACTTGAGTTGAACCAACCAGCATTACTATGTACTGTAAAGCTGTCACATTTTGAACTTGATAATATGGGAAGCAGCACTCTTCAGTAACTGCATTTTCTCTGGCTTTTTGAAATGCATATACATGACTTTTTCCTCTGACTCGCAGATAGGATGTATTTCAAAGAAAGAAGAAAAACATGATTTTGAAGCCACTGTCTGAAACGCAATGGAATTGCCACGTTGACCGTATCGAAGTGGTAAGATTCCAAATTACTGGAGTCCAGCAGGTGCTGCAAGCCTTGCGAAGGATGTAAGCAATGGTGTGATGCACCATTGAGGCAGCAGCATTGACTAAGGAGATCTGTTCCTTCAAGTTCCTGGTATGCTCCATTGTATGACTTAAAATTCTGAATCAACAAGGTAAGCAAACTGCTGCAAAACCTACAAATATAGCTGGGTGCCACAGTATCCTTGTTGAATACTACCAGTTATACTGAAGAAAATGTGCAAAACCTGCATTCAACAAACTCCCAAAATACAATTGATCTAATCAGACAGTTTGCTGTGTCCAAAATATGCCCAAGGTGCACGTTCATTGAGTTCTCCGCTGGCTTTCTTACAATGGCTGGGATGAATTGATGATTTATGTAAAAGAGTGGCTACTTGACATCTATCAAGTTCTGTGATACCATTCAGGTCTCTAGAGATAGAAAAATCATCAAAAAATGTTTGGTTTCTTGTCCAACATGAAAATAATTCAGAATGAATGGTAGAGGAGCTTCAGAAGAGGTGCCTTCAGCTCAAAAGGGGACTAAGCAGCTCTACTGGACATTTCAATATAGATGAGTAGGTGCTGACGAAAGAACTATGCAATATTGCACTCTTCATGCCAGAAGCTTGCTGCGCAACAACACTACAAACTACATAGTTCATCAACACTAAGGGATTGGTAGATGTGTACTTCAGTACATCAACTGCTCTTTGCTAATTTCTGACAATTGTAACTGTGGCAGCAACTAAAGGGAGGTTTTCAAAGGTTAATATTGTAAAAATTACTTTTGGTCCATGCCCTCTACAGGTTAGGACTGTCTTTCTGGTCTCACTCAAACCTCCTTGAAAGATTTGGCAGGATTGGGACCATTCAGCCTTGTTTCTTTAGTTTGTCATAGTCAAGTTGTGAAATGTGCTGCATTTTAAGTAAGGTTAGCACGATAACTCTTCTTTTGTATGTATACATTGGGTAATATTTCTTGCTGATTTTGTACTGTTTGTTTGGGGAAATTCATGGTAACAAATTTTCCACCAGTGTGATCTGTTCATAGGGGGCCCTAAAACACTAAGATCATTCCTGGTTTCAGCTTATTGTGTGACAATGGGCTCACAGCATAACTTTTCAAATATCCACATATTCTCTCAATTTTGTGTGCTTTGTAATCTCACTGATGTTGTGAGAGGTGTGGTACTCTTCCCAATACATTATTCTTACAATAGTGAAAGCACAAGTCAAAAATATAATGATAACTAAAGTACAGCAATGCTTACAAACTACAATGGCACCTAATCATCCACTCTCCCACATCAGTATTCCTAATTATCCGTGAGACTTTTCAAAGAAGTTTAGGCTGGGTTGGGAGACCAAGAGAATTCAGGTCAGGAAGTCAGGGCAAGTCAGAACGGGAAGCTATTAGTGTCTGCTCTTGGTAAGAAAAAAACATTGCCGAGAAAAAATGTTCATAAAATATCTGATCTCATGAGATCTAAAAGAGAGCAACAATGCCTAGACTGCCAACAGCATTAAGTACAAGCAAAATACTGGGCATACATAATCTAAATACTGTGCAGTGTAACCTCAAATAACCACCGATTTCCATTATTGGCTGTGGATTGTCTCCATTAAGATGGATAACAAGGTTCCACTGTAATGCGCACACAGTTAAGAAAGCCGACATCAAACAAAGCCCAACACTGGGGCATTTATATATGATTACTTGAGGTGCAAGGTCTGTTTTGAATGCTCTTCAAACAACTTTATCTCAGCCTAAAAATACTATGCTGCGACAGCATCAATACTCAACACCAACAACAGCCAATCTCCGGACGCCATCCTACAACTCATCCGCTTCATCCTGGATCACAATGTCTTCACCTTCAATAACCAGTTCTTTACCCAAACACACGGAACAGCCATGGGGACCAAATTCGCACCCCAATACGCCAACATTTTCATGCACAAGTTCGAGCAGGACTTCTTCACTGCACAAGACCTCCAACCAACACTATACACCAGATACATCGACGACATTTTCTTTCTATGGACCCACGGCGAAGAATCACTGAAGAGACTACACGATAACATCAACAAGTTCCATCCCACCATCAAGCTCACCATGGACTACTCCTCAGAATCAGTTTCTTTCTTGGACACACGAATCTCCATCAAAGACGGGCACCTCAGCACCTCACTCTACCGCAAGCCCACGGACAACCTCGCGATGCTCCACTTTTCCAGCTTCCACCCTAACCACGTCAAAGAGGCCATCCCCTATGGACAGGCCCTGCGAATACACAGGGTCTGCTCAGACGAGGAGGAACGCGATGGACACCTACAGACGCTGAAAGACGCTCTAGTAAGAACGGGATATGACGCTCGACTCATCGATCGACAGTTCCGACGGGCCACAGCAAAAAATCGCATAGACCTCCTCAGGAGACTAACACGGGACGCAACCGACAGAGTACCCTTTGTCGTCCAGTACTTCCCCGGAGCGGAGAAACTACGCCATGTTCTCCGCAGCCTTCAACATGTCATCAATGACGACGAACACCTCGCTATGGCCATCCCCACACCTCCACTACTCGCCTTTAAACAGCCACCCAACCTCAAACAGACCATCGTTCGCAGCAAATTACCTAGCTTTCAAGAGAACAGCGTCCACGACACCACACAACCCTGCCGCGGTAACCTCTGCAAGACATGCCAGATCATCGACACAGATACCACCATCACACGAGAGGACACCACCCACCAGGTGCATGGTTCATACTCCTGTGACTCGGCCAACGTTGTCTACCTCATACGTTGCAGGAAAGGATGCCCCAGAGCATGGTACATTGGCGAGACCATGCAGACACTGCGACAACGGATGAACGGACACCGCGCAACAATCGCCAAACAGGAGGGTTCCCTCCCAGTCGGGGAACACTTCAGCAGTCAAGGACATTCAGCCACCGACCTTCGGGTAAGCATACTCCAAGGCGGCCTTCGAGACACACGACAACGCAAAATCGTCGAGCAGAAATTGATTGCCAAGTTCCGCACCCATGAGGACGGCCTCAACCGGGATCTTGGGTTCATGTCACGCTACACATTACCCCACCAGCGAACAAATGTTATCTGTTTTTAATATAACGGGTCAGTTGCTGTCTTTTCTATGTTTCTACCTCTCTATCTCTGTTTTTTTTTTGTGTTTGTTGTTTTTTTTTGGTGATTTGTATATTCTGAGACCTGGCAGGTAACACCTGTCTGTCTGCACACTGATTGCCTTGGCAACGGGCAGTTGAAAAAACTGTCTGTACTCACCAAGCATTGTTCTGTGAATTATAAATGCGACTTCATTTCGAGGATTTCATTTCCACATCGTTCACCTGAGGAAGGAGGTAGCCTCCGAAAGCTTGTGAATTTAAAATAAAATTGCTGGACTATAACTTGGTGTTGTAAAATTGTTTAAAAATACTATGTCACTATGCTACATGCTGAAGCAGTAGAATAGCTAATATGCCAATACATAATGAAACCTGATCTAGACTGAAGCTTGATCGATATACTATCATGTGGCAGTCACTACATAGATTTATTGCTGCCATAGTGTTCCTTGTTAATATCACCCTAATAAAACTCAAGGTATGAACATCCATAATTGTGTACAGGGATAATTCCAGTCAAAGATTGATTACAATTTCACATAGTCAATGCTCACATCATCAACAGCATGAGTCATTGACTGTGTTATTAAATCTATACTTGAACTACGTTTTATTTTTTGTGGTGATGTGAAATGCATTGCACGTTCCTTTAAAAAAAACCTTAAAATCCCATATATTCTGTATTTTAGCTTTCAAGAGATGACAGTGCAGTGATTGCACTGTAAGCAGAGCACTTGTGTAGTAAGCCTGTAAATTATTCCATTGTTTGGCAGGATCATAGTATAGCCTGTTGTAACAGCAACAGGAGCGTTAAAAAGCATGGTGAAAGGACAAAAGGTGACTTAAATTTGAGTTGGAAGCATGGCATGGGTTCAGGAGCACTGACTCAGATGGCAAAGTAACAGCAGAAGTTACAAAAAATGCAGCTGCACTGAACTGGATACTAAATCAAGTCACCGCCACAGTACTGATAACCTGCAAACAAGCTGAACTAGAACCATTCCAGAATAAAACTGTCTTAGCGGGTCTAATTTACACATTGTTTTCTGCACGGAAGACCACTGAGGAAAAGAATTTCTTTCTATTGATCTGATGCCATAACATTTGAAACATTTTTTATTCCACCCTCCCTGGTGGTTCAGTGGTTAAATGCATCATGTAGCGTGGCACCGAGCCATATAGACGAGAAGGATTCCCAATCTGTGCTGAGTTAGCTGATGTCAGTTGCAGTGGCAGTGGAGACACAACTGACCTCAGAATCTCTCAGTCACTCCTGCTCCTCTGGGCTGCACAAAGATAAGTTTTATACTTATGTTACAGGGCCTCCTCTGGGTACCTGCCAGGATTTACTGAAAGGGGCATTCGTGGCGAGTGCCCCACTCAGTCGTCAGTTAAAATAGCACTGGGGTCCTATCGAAGTGATAGGACCCTGATTTGCATATATTTATGAGGCTCCCACCTGAGTGAAGCAGGCACTTCAGCCACGCAAAAAAAACAGCGCTGTTATAGAGAATCATAGAATCATAGAAGTTACAACATGGAAACAGGCCCTTCGGCCCAACATGTCCATGTCGCCCAGTTTATACCACTAAGCTAGTCCCAAATAGAATCATAGAAGTTACAACATGGAAACATAGAAGTTACAACAGCAGCTGTTAGTATAGCTGCTGGGCGGGAAATGAGCTGGCAGTGTATTGCTTAGATTTTAACTCCGGTTTCTGCTGGGCGGGGGGAGTTAAAATCCCCCCTACAATTTCATGAACTTTTGTTGCCCTTTTGTACCTCATCCGAGTTGCCATTTTTTATTTCATTATTCATCGAAAGTGAGTGTTAGCAGGGAATTGAGTACATGGTTTATCACAACTGATCCCAATCTTGTCCTTACTTGATGTACACAAATGAGCATTTTCAACACATGTCACTGGATAGCAATCAGGAGGGAACACTGGCTTATTTTGCCCTCCCTAACCCAGAGATGCTGAAGTCAGTTGTTGCTCCCCTGCCACCTCCCTGGCTGAGATCAGTTAACTCAGCGCAGACTGGTAATTGAACCTGGAATCTCCCTGGTCTGTATGATTGAGTTACTCACAGGATAAACTCACGGAAGTATTAAAGGGAGCCCCATCCATTTTGTTTGGCAAACAATTTTTTTTTTTTAATTGAATTTTTAATATATTGAGGTGCATGAATTACCCAAAGAAAAAAAATGTAGGGAACAGTGTTTTAGCAGAGCTATGGAGCATGATTTTAGCCCCCAAGTTCAGGTGGTTTAGGGGCGGTGAGGTAGTGAAAATAGTGATTTTAGAAGCAGGAACGAATCCCAGCTCCAAGCAGTTGACTTTTGTGTTTGATCCAGACGCATCTGGGTGCGCTCGCGCTTCAGGAAGCCGAAAGTCCTGCCGGTAAAGTGGCAATTAAGAGACTTAAACTTGTTAAGGGGTTTAATTTTTATTTATTGAGGCAGGGAAATTATTTTAACGCTGCTCAACGTGGCCTCTGAAACTCGCCATGGAAATGGAGGCAAGTTGCAGCAGGCAGCCATTCGGACCTTTAAACAGTGATTGACACGTGAATAAAAGGTGAGTTTTTTCAGCAGGGCAATCAGTTCTCTCAGACAAACTTTTGGCTGGGAGTTCTTTGTGTTTAGTCTGTGATTCAGAATTCTTGTGTTCACACAAATTTACCTACATTTTGGACCCCCTCAAACTGACACCATCAGGATGGGGGTCGAAATGGATTTATTCAGCAGTACATCTGAGGAGGAGGCACATCACCATTCATGGCAGGCACGGCATGCAGTTCTGGGAATTGCAGCTCCACAAGACAGAGGTGCGCCACAAGGACCTGCAGAAGAGCAGAGAGGGGAACAACGGAGGGGCCGAGGTCGCAGGAGGCACTACCCATGTGAGAGGGTGTACAGGCAGAGACTGATCTTCCTGGACCTCTCTGAGGAGCAGTGCGCATGAAGGCTCAGATTGAGTTGCCAGGTGGTTGCAGATATCTGCACGTTCCTTCATACCAAGCTGCTCCCTGCTGGGCCTGGTAGCATCTCATTACCCATCGCAGTTAAAGTCACCACTGCCCTCAATTTCTTCGCCTCCAGATCCTTCCAGGGCACCATCGGTGACATCACTGGGATCTCTCAGTCGTCTGCACATAAGTGTATACGACAGGTCACGGATGGCTTGTTTACCAGGCCATCCCACTATGTCAACTTCCCCATCGACGGCATCAGCCAGACTGAGAGGGCAGTGGGTTTCCACTCTCTGGCTGGCTTCCCATGGGTATAAGGCGCAATTTATTGCACACACATAGCAATCTGAGCACCTCCACATGAGCCAGGACTGTTCATCAACCAAAAGGAATATCTCTCCATCAATGCGCCGCTGGTTTGCGACTACCAGAAGAGGTTTCTGCAGGTGTGCGCCAAATTTCCTGTCAGCAGCCATGATTCCTTCATTCTGAGCGAATTCAACATCCCGGCCCTATTCCAGGCGCAAAAGAGACTTAAGAGATGGCTCCCTGGAGACAAGGGATAGCCCTTGCAGACATGGCTCATGACACCTCTGAGAAACCCCACCAGCAAGGCACAGCAGCGGTACAATGACAGTCACATCAGGACCAGGTCTATCATTGAACAAGCCATAGGAATGCTGAAGACGTACTTCAGGTGCCTGGATCGATCCGGAGGAGCCCTTCATTACGCACCAGTGAGAGCGTGTAGAATAATAGTCGTGTGTTGCATCCTGCACAACATCGCTCAACAGAGAGGGTTGCTGGTGGCGAAGGTCCCATGTGCTCATGAAGCATCCGCATCTGCCATCAACATTGAGGAGGAGGAGGAGGAGGGGGGCGATGGGCAACCCATCGGCAGAGCAGCAGCACACCTGGTTGCTCGTGATGCCAGGGAGTCACTCATATTTGATAGATTCTCATAAGGAGATCTGCAAAGTGAAGATAGTCAAGTACTCAGACCACCTGGAACGACCACCACCAACACCAGCCCCCCCTCCCCCCACCCCTTTTCAAAATATTCCTACAGCCACACGTATACCCATTGCAAACGCGCCCAATGGGTGGCATCAAGGCTTGCTGTTCACGATGAAGCACATGAAAGGTTGCTTTCATTAAATGGACACAAGAATGGGCAAGACGTGGTGGTGACAATTATAACATTTAATGTGCATTTAACAAAAAACAAATATAAATGAAAAACATGATATTCTGTCAGACACCCTTGTGCATACCCTTGGTGATTACAAAACCTTAGACTTCCTCTTCCTACCACTTCTATGTGGTGCATCCCCTGTGGCTTCAGCAGAGGTAGTGGCGGGTTGCTTAGACTCATGCCCTGAATGCTTAGATGCAGCCTATGCCCTCTGGGTTTTGGAGCCCATGAAGGCCCCGCCAAAGACTGCTCCACCTGCACCTGTACAGGGACAGACTCGGCCATTTGGAGAGGAGTCAGCATTGCGGATACTGGTTGATGGGGTGGGGGCAATGGGTGAGACGTGGGAGTGCTTTGAGTGAAGTTCCCACTTCCATGTCCCCTTTCGTCATTATCCCTCTCCTGGGCCACTCGTACCACTCTGCTGGACAACAGCTTGGAGGACACGTGTGATGCCTTGTAAAGCCACTTCGAATGTATCTATCAGCCTTTTTAAGGTGGTGGAATATTGTTCATCCAGAGTCCGCATGGCCGTTGCCAGGGCCTGAATGGACTCATTTGTGAACTGTGCATGCAGTGCCATGGAGGCTGCCATTCTCTCCCATTGCAGACACTCCCGCACGTACCTCCACCACCAGTCCATTAATGCTGGAGGTAGCCTCCTCCATCCTCTGTGCTAATATGGACACTGAGCGTGGCTCGTCTTCCATAACGTTGCAAAGGTGCTGCTGTGCCTCTATCATTCTCCTTTTCATCATTGGCGCCCTGGGTCAGCATCTGTGCCCAGCTGAGCAGAGCTTGGAGAGGAGTGCGCCCACTGATGCGGACTCTCCACAGCTGCCCCTGCCACCAGTGTCTGCTCGTGCTCACTTGCGTGTGGTGACTCAACAGGTTACAACCCAACTAACTCTCTATTAGGACCCATCGAGGTGTGAGTATCTGCGCTGGTGCATAGCTCACTAAGGTGTGACAGTGCGCCCTCAGAGTAGGGAGCGCCTCTGAGGAATTGCCCTCGTCTATGTCTTTGTTCTTTGAAGGCCTTCGAAGAGAACATACAGCAATATTAAGAATCATCGCAGAAGTAATGTTGCGATGAGCATACTGAGATGTGCAACAGGTCAATCATTGATAACAGCAATTCATGTTGTGTGTGAGGGATGTTAAATGTTTGCGGGCTGATCCCCGACGGCCAGGCACTCCACCGTTTGGCTGATTTCCAAGGCCGCCTCCTCCGTCTCTGTGAGGGCCACTATTTATGGTGGCCCCCTCCAGTCTGACTCCTCTCCCTTGCGTTTTGCACTTTCTTCTCCTACAAGGGGAGAAAGTACAGACGTGTGAGTGAGGTGAAGGTGATGGGGTCACCCAATGGATGAATTGGTTTGTGTAAGAATGAAAGAGATGCAGCAGGGGGTGACTACCAGACACATTGCGTCAGGATTGGGGCGAGTGGAAGCACAAATGGGGAGGTGAGGAAGTGCACAGTAAGTGAAGGTAAGTTGACAGTAAGCCTTAAGGTGTGTGTGTGTGTGTGTGTGTGACAGAATGCAGATGAATCAGTGACTGTACTCACTTTTCCTGACCTGGTTAGGTCACTGAAGCGCTTCCTGCACTGTACCCAAGTCTGGGATACATTGCCACCGCTGGTCACCTCCACCACCACCTCGAGCCAGGCCTTTTTGGTGGCAAAGGCAGGGCGCTTCCTCCTAACCCTCGGGTACAGCATATCCCTCCTTCTCCTCCTCACCTCGGCCAGTAGCAACTCAAGTCAGGAATCACTTGGTCCTGTGCTGCTCCATCTCTTTAAATTCTGTCTTTCACCCTCAAAAGCCATGCTTGCAATGGCCCTTTAAATAATCCACATCCCAGCATGTCATTCGGATGCGTGCTGCGTAGCGTGGAGATGCCAAACCCCGAAGCAACATTAAAGGCCTTCAATTAAGTTGCAATTGTGTGCAAAAAGGTAGGAAATTTTTTTCCGGATTTCCCACATGGTCATTGACCTTCCTCCCACTCCCTGCTGAGATCCCGCCGCCATACTAAAATCATGCCCATGGGATCATGATCGTTCACCACGGTATTCTACACTTATAAATACCTCAGAAAGTGAAACATGCCATTATAGTCTAAGCCTTTCTTTGCAAGGTAGGGATATCGAATGGTAAATATAATACATGACTAAATGATTCAGTGCATTAAGAATGTCATGAGAGGTCGTGCACATTTTGACTTGGTAATGGTAGGTGGCCCAGATAACATTCAAGAAGTGGACATTGTGCTATCCCTAGGTCGAAAGTGACCACAGAATGACCAAGCTAGACATGATCTAGGATTCTGAAATACAGAGGACTAGCAGCAGATATATAATATTAAAAGGCTGACTTCAAGAGAATGAGGACAGAACGTAAGAAAATTGATTGGGGGAGGAGACTAGTTTAATGAAGGAGAAATGGAGCGCCTTTGAAGGCATAATGCTAAACACATAGGATAAATACATACCTGGCATGAGCAATCATAGACTAAACAAGAGTTAGCCTTAATCGATAAACTAAATCAACTTGAAGCAAAATAAGGAAGAATTAAATCTACAAATTCTGCAGGAAGAAAAGGTGAGGAGTCACTAGGATCAATTCAGGAACATGTTAAAAGAATGGTTAAAGAGAAAGAGAGAATATGGAATTGGGCAAGGCTACAGATGCAAAACATAACATGAAGGATACTAATGGACATAAACTGAGGATGAGCATAAACTGAAGTATTCACCAGGGAAGACAAGAACAACAAGCCCTCTGTAATTAGTGACAATCCAGGTAGAACTAAGATTTTGACATAAGTGAGATAGCTAACAGGATTAAAAACATAATACTCCAGGATGGATGGTATTTATCCTAGATTATTAAGAGAAAGAAGATATAAGATTTATGAGATGTTGGCAGTCATGACGAGGAAGTCAATGAACTGCTAGAATGGAAACAGGTGAATGGGGTGGCCATTTTCAAAAAGGTGACAGACTCAGGAAACTACAAACATTCTCATATCAATATCTGCTAGAATAGTGAAATTGATAATCAGGAATAAATTGACCATTGCTGTATGATAATAACCAATAAATTGGAGCTAATTGTCAAGCCAACAACTCCTTCCTTGTTTGAGAAAGTGACTTTCCAAATGGACCGTGGAAAGCCCTAGGAAATGATGTACCTATATACTTCCAAGAAACTTTTGGCAAAGTTCTGCATGAAAGGCTGCTACTTAAGCCTAAAGTGGTGAAATTGAAGGTAAAACCTAGGAATGGATAAGAAGTTGGCTGAAGAGTGAAAAGCAGCAGGTATTTGTTGGGGGAGTGAGCAGAATACGGAAGAGTACTAATTAGAATACATCAGAGATTGGTGTTGGAATCCCTACTGTTTCTATTTTACATCACAGACAGAGGTCTGAATTTTCCTCAAACTGCCCCAGGAGGATCAGGCTAGAACTCCCGACCTCGACCTATTTTCCTGGGTTGGGTTCATTTGTTATGCAAGGTGGGATCCACCAAGATGGAACCCACCGTTGCTATGGGAGGAAAGTGCTGGTAGTTTTGCAATGGAACTACTGCTACCGGGGCCAGACACAGAACAGAACAAGTTATTTAATGTTGTCATAAAAGTAAAAAAGCTAAACAATTTGTGCAGGTTTCCCATTTTCAGATTTTAAAAATTGATTAGTATAAATGGAGATAGTGTTGTTCTTATTTTGTAAAGAATTCTCATTTGTAATTAATAATTGGGATGGCCTGAAAGGGCACCTGTCTGTCAGAACAAGGACATTGTTTGGTTAATTTCACTTCTGACAGTCTGTCTTGACAGTAAGTGACTGGTTGCTTTATTTTAAACAAAGTTGTGACATTAAAGTGAAGGTGTTATCTCCTCACACATCCAACCCATGCCTCCATTTACTACCAATTTATTTCACTCCCATTCTACCCCAATCAGGGTTGTCGTATTGACCTAACTTGGAGTTCAAGTATGCCAGATGCTTTATTGGCTGATTGCTGGGGGTTCAATCATTTACAAACTGCACTTCTAACAAAGATCAAATGTATTTTGGTAAAATTGCTTATTTTTCTTTTCCTGATAATAAAAATGGACAAGTACGAAGGGAGATTCCTCTAACCCACACTGAACAACAGCAGGAAGTCCTTGCACCTCCCATTACCAGACTTATGTTTTGAAATAAATCTGTACCTTCCAGTCTGCTCTACTACTGACTCTGTCTCAAATCCTGGGACAGGATCATGAGCATAAAGAGAGTGGACAACCTGACCATTTATGGTGCTCCCAGGGGATCAGCCTCATTTTTGGGAGGAGGAGGAGGGAAGGGGGTTGAGAAATTTCAGAAAAGCATCCTGCTGCTTCATGGAGGAGCAGATCGTTCTGTGTGAAGAGAGTTTATTATAGGGCAGACTGGAAGGCAGAAGTCCCATCTCATTATATTTCTGGCAGTGCAGCAGCCAGAATTATTTTCAGAAGACTGAGTTATCAGGAAAAAAACTGGAGAAACCCGAGCTATCAGCCTTGAAAGTGGTGACTCTATAGAGAAATAGTAAACAGTGCAGAACAGGTAAATCCAGAAAACTCTTCCAAATTAAATGTGACAGGGGGGCAAAAAGGCACAGGTGCAAACTAAAAAAAAAGCAAATTTAGGACTGCAGGTTTTTTCTGGGTGGATGAACTAAAATGAGACAAATGGCCTTCTTGATCCATATCTATCTTGCAATTTTATGAGGCGCTGAGAGGAATCAGGCATCCTAGAGAGTGACATCTGAAGATGATTTTCCCTGGACTGTCATTGTGCACTTCTGAACAGTACCGGGGTGGGGGGGGAATCAATAAGGCCTATTATCGGGTGCGGGTAGCGCAATCTGCCAATAACCCACGCCCAATGGCCCCTACGTAGGCAGCACGTGAATTTCGAGCTGCCTGCTACTTACCATGATAGCTCTGTGCTATTGCACCACCCGTGCTGCTGAAAGGCTGCAAGGAGAATGAACTGGGGTGTGTTCAGTACACGTCATTGGCAGCCTGCACCTCTTAAAAGGTGCGGGTGCACATTTTAAATGGAACATGCACAGTCCACTCAGAGGAGTGAAAGATGTCCAGAAGGACGACTGGACCGGCACGAGAGCGGGCCCCACGCTTCTCTGATGACACATTGGAGGCCCTGGCGGAAGGGGTGGCTGAAAAGAGGGCCAACATGTAGCAGAGTAGCAGGAGACCCTCCAGACTCCAGCTCTGCAGGCATTGGGAGACTGTAGTTCAGGAAGTCAATGCCAGGAGCATTGCACCACGCACATGGATGTCGTGCCAAAAGATGTTCAATGATTTGACACGAGTGGTCAAGGTGAGTGAATGCAAGTGTCAAGTGGCACATCCTACCAATTGCACCACTGCTCCATGTATCATACCCACCATCACCCACCCACCAACAAACACTGCCCATCCATATGCAATGCTGCACTTGGCATGCTGCATCTCACCCGCACATAGTACCAATCTTGCAGGCCACACAACCACCACTCACAGGTCACACACACTGGCAGCTATTCAACCACGACAGGCACGTCACCCAGACACCTTGCAGGATACTCAATGACACATTGTTCTCTGTCTTGCAGAAGAACGTGCGGACAGACCTGAAGGAGGACAGACACGTCTACACATCCTCACCCCCTTGGAGGAGACCGTGCTTCAGATCATTGGCCGGGCCACTGCTGCAACCATGACCACATGCCGCGCTGGAGGTCCTGATGAAGGGGGTCTCTGCATATCTATTGCTCCTTCTCGTTTCCTATATCTCCCTTCTCCCATATTCTTTTCTGACTCACGTGCTGCAGATAGTGTCAGCACGTACATCTTATTTGCTCTTCTCCCCGCTCCGCAACTCAACCTGTTTCCCTTTGTTATTGCAGAACCCAAGAACAGGTGCCAGCACTATCTGAGGAGGAGGAGGAGGGGGACACTGAAGGCACACAGTCATTCGATCTGACACTCACATCCTCCAGCTCAGAGACTGACTCTGCACATCCTTTAGAGGCTAGGTTAGAGAAGGGATCTGCACGTGGTGAGAACCAGACACAAGTGCGCAGGAGCCGGGGTGGAGGGAACAGATACCACAGGTGCCAGCTCGCCAGAGGGCAAGGTCGTTCACTAGTTCTGCTGCAGAGGAGTCAGGTGAGGACTTCGCTGGGCCAGGCTACAGAAGATGGCTGATGGGCGTACACAGCCAAATGCTTGAGGCACTGGAACACCTGCCAGAAAGCCTGCACACAATGACAAAGGGGCATGGAGGAGTCCAGCTCCAACTTGGCACAGGGCTTTGCGCAGAGCTTGGAGCCAATCCTTTCCAACATGGAACGGGTGGTCACCTCCAACAGCACACCTGTGGAATCCACCATGATCAGCCTGATGGCTGATGTCACAGCTTCCATTGCAGCACGTAATGTCATCAAAGGTCTGCAAGCTATGGTTGTAGCTCAGACTGCTGCAATGGAAGCTCAGACAACTGCTATTGTTGCTCTGGGGACCACTGTGGAACAGGGCTTCCAGGGCGTCACAGCACTCCAGCAATCTGTTCTCCAGCTGATCACCAGCATTGCTGAGATGCTGCCCCGGGAGAGTGGCAGTTGCGACATGGCATTTGGACCTCTCTCAGGATGACAGCATTCCTGCTCCCACCCCTGCCACTCCTCCAGTGCTCTTGTTGTTGCCTATCAGCCAGTCAGGCCAGACTGCTGCAGCCCATGCTGAGATAGTGCAGTCTGAAATCGGGCCTTCCCTGCCCAGAGCTGCTCGAGGTCATCTTCCAAGGCTATCTGCAAGCTCCTCAATTGAAGGCCAGCAGTCTTCCACCACCCATGCTCCAGCCACTGGGGATGCACCTCAAAAGCACTAGGATAGGTAAAGGCACACGAACATCAGGCACTAAGACAATACACAAGGGTGAATAGTTCTGTTCTGTTTCCATAATTTGATTTGTTAATTGATAAATGTGACTTTGAATTTGCATTTGGTGGTGGTTTTTATTTGTGCGATGAGCTGAGGGGGAAACCAATGTGTAATCAGATGGAGGGCGATTTGATGGTCACGTGGAGTGGACAGGTGGGGAGTGTTGGACTGTTGGTGAGTTCAGGGATGTAATTGACATTAATGATAGCGGGCACGGATCAGGCGAGCAGGCAGAGCCCTTGCAGACAAGGTGTGTGTTCCCTGTTGCACCCTTGCGACTTCCTCCACTTCCTCCTCCTTAGCCTCATTCTCCTCCTCCTCAGCCTCTGGCTCAGGGTCTTCTCCGACCATCAGTGGCAAGGGCTGATCCTTCATGATGGCGAAGTTGTGCAGCATGCAGCATTCCACCACAAATCTTCCCACCCACTCAGTGGAGTACTGGAGTGCTCCTCCAGAATGGTCCAGGCAGCAGAAGCGTTGTTTCAGGAGGCCTCTGCTGTGCTCCACGAGGTTACGTGTGGCAGCATGGCTCTCATTATAGGCCTGCTGTGCATGTGTGCGTGGGTTCCTGACCGGAGTAATGAGCCACAGCGTGAGGGGATGGCCCTCGTCACCCAGTAGCCAGCCTTTGACTTGCCGAGCCTGGTAAAGATAGCTGGCACGTTGGACTGCCGCATAACAAAGGCATCGTAACTGCTCCCAGGGTAGCGGGCATCGCCCTCATGATTCGATGCATGTGGTCGCACACCAGCTGCATGTTCAGTGAGTGAAAGCCCTTTCAGTTGACGAAGACGGTCAAGTTGATAAGCGGGGCACGCAAGACAATGTGCGTGCAGTCGATGGCACCCTGCATCATACGGTGGGCAGCAATGCGAGCGAACCCCTGTGCTCGCTCATTCTGTTTGTTGCTGTCATGAAGGAAGGTGATAAATCTGTTCCTCATCTCGTACAGTGCGTTTGTGACCTCCCCTATGCAGCAGTGCACTGCGAGATGTTGCACATGTTACCAGCAGAGGGCTGACATGATCCTGAGCTGTAGAAGTTCAGCGCTACGGTTACCTTCACAGCCACAGGCAATGCTGTCCTTGCCCTGCTCTGAGGCTGCAGTTGTGGCTGCACCAAGGCCTACTTGGTGAACCTCAGCTGTCGGATGCAATGCTCCTTGTCCATGTTGAGAAAAGATAATTGGTCCTTCATTGAATACGGCCTCCCGCTCAGTGCCCTGCGCCTCTTCCTCCTCCCTCTCCTCGCAGCTTGACCTGCTGTGCATGGCCTCCCTGTATGCTCCCAATTGTGCTCATTGCCCAGCGGGAGCACTAGCAGACCACCCACGGTTGCCAGGAATGTTGTTCAACCACTGTTGTAGCTTTCTGAACCGTAAGGCAGTACCTGCCAAATCACTTTCAAATGTACTGTAGCAACTCTCAGTAAGTATAGGAAGCTTCAAAAAAACACTTCCTTTTCCACCAGTAGCCAGAAGCAATAATCCAGCAACTAACCTGCAACACTTGCATGGGCCCTTTAAATAGCGCTGGTGGTGGAGTGGGGGTCCTCCAGACCGTCTAAGATATGTTCAGGTGTGCGTGGTTAAGACTGTGCGTTGAGTTGAGCATTAAGTCCCAAAATGGTGTCTATCACTTTAAATCAGCATTGCACACTGATTGTATGTATGTTCTCCCTACTTTACATGCTACCAGCGTTCGTTATTTGCGCATGCACTAATACCTATATCAAGATGGCATCAGGCGCACATCATGCTGAAAACATGCGTACGCAGCCAAGACAACATCTTGGCACTTCGGGAGGCCGCACAGCGCCAAAACAATGGGGACTACACAGCCCAATTCCTAGCCCTACCATTGATCCAGCCAGAGAGCAGGATGCCTGGTCTCGTGGCAGCAAGTGGTATATGGCCTGGGAGACAAGAGGAGTTGGGGAGAAAATAGCTGAGTGATACCATCAGATATTTATGGGAAATTTTAGAGCACTAGTTAAATTTACTACTGAAAGTCCAATGTGATTTATTTTACTCTTCAAAGAATTGTCAAAACTGGTAAGCTTCTTTTAATTATATCTTCGCAAAGCAACATCATATGTGAGTGATTGAAGTACTGGAAATATAAGAACTAGGAGCTTTTTTTAGAAGCATTAAAAACAAGTTTGGTGTTCAGGATTAATGACTGGTTGAAGAACAGATGCAGTAATCATCTAATTGCTGGCCCCACATATAATGTATACTTTTTGGGATCTGTCAGTCATTGGATTAATACAATGGCCCCAATATTGGCGGGAAGGGTGCGGGGGATACCGGAAACGGCTGAGGAACCTGGCATGGCCAGGGACTTGGAGGTCTTGCCGAAATTAACGGCAGGACCTCATTATCATTTTTTCTTCTGTTTCTCACCCGGCAGCTGGTCAAATTGTCAGCCTGGAGAGAGAGGCATTGGGGTTTGGGTGGGATGGGGGGAGGATGGCGATCACGGCAGGGGAGATAGGCTGCGATCGGCAGAGGGGAGGCCAAACGTTTCCTTGTGGGGCCTGGGGAAGCATTCCTGCTCTTCCTGGTCCAGAAGGAGTGCTGTAAAAGGCTCTTACCTTGTGGAGCCAGCAGCTCCCGTCTCCCTTTCACTGCCAGGTTTCTCAACCCTGGAAAACCTGCACAGCAACTACACACAATTGTACTGTGGGAGCCCGATTTAAATACGTTAATTAAGTGTCCCACCTCTCCATGTCGAGATATTCAAACGCCCTGAAACCTGCTACCATAAAAATGGCAACGTGCGCGTACATGGCGGGTTGCGGTCATGTTTCACGTATTTTCATTTTTAAACTCCCCCCCCCACCCCCGACTCTCTCCCGCCAGTCGTGTGTTGGGAGGGTTAATATCGAGGTCAATGTCTTTATTGCAACAGCTATTTCAAGCTGCAACTTTCTCTTCATCAAACAGTAAAAGAATGCAGAACTAAATTTAATGAATGATTTAAATAGTTTTATTCACAGAACGGAGTCACAACATTCAATAACCCTTCTGAAGTGAATGCTGGAACCTGACATTGCTTTCTCTCCAAAAACCACTGATAAACTTCCAGATTTTGCTTTAGAATACAAGTATTGTTTTCAATAAGGACTGGGACTTAGATTAGCATTCATCTTTGGGGAAAGGGCTGGAAAATAAATTCAGACAAAGACTTTAAACATGACATTTATAAATCATATAGAGAAGGGCTCAATAGGAACAATAAGACCTTGATTATACCAATTGATCATAATTTTAGCATTAGAAAATACTGATTTGACCAAAGTAACTTCAATAAGTGAGTACAGAGTGCTCTTACAAGAAAATAAGAAACCACTGAGAATTATTCACAACAACTAAATGGATAGAAGTGAATCATGTCATAAAAAGAATGACATCCACCACTGGTGTTTGGTTGCCTTTTGAAATCTCTCAGATCTCAAAGAGTAGAAATGCAGTTTGTAGTAAAAGTTTCTTATTGGAAACAAAACTATGGCGAGCAAAATGTACTAATGATCTTTTTATGCACTTTTTATTTAATACTAATGATCTTCTATGATATTGTTTATGGATTTATATTGATTTTGCTTTCACTCTGCCCCACTGCTGCTGGTGTCCAGCGTTCAGCCCTAGGAGAAAGTGCAATGCTGGGACTGAATCGGCATCTTGTGGACTGGTATATTCTTTTGGAGTAGGAAGAAATGCCATGGGAGTTTAGTTTCTTTTACAAGCCCATGGTTGTGGCTGAAGTTGAGTTAGGAGCGGAACGGTTATGGCGACTCGCCTCATTTTTTGTAGAATACGATTGGTTCTTTGGTCATTTTGGTTATTCTTTTACAGGCTATGATTAGTGAATCACAAAATTTAGAAAGTGGATTTTTTTGGTGGAATGTGGTTGGTCATTATTGTGCAATAGGATTGGTGAAATAATTAGCAAGCAGAAAATAATCAATTAGAAAGCAGAAAAAGAGACATTACAGACAGTTGACCAATTAGACTTTAAGACAATATAGACAGGCTGGTGGAATGGGCAGATGAAATTGGCAGATGAAATTTAACGCAGAAAAATGCGAAGTGATACATTTCGGGAGGAAGAACGACGAGAGGCAATATAAACTAGAGGGCACAGTTCTAAATGGGGTACAGGAGCAGAGAGATCTGGGGGTATATGTGCACAAATCGTTGAAGGTGGCAGGGCAGGTTGAGAAAGCAGTTAAAAAAAAACATACGGGATCCAGGGCTTTATAAATAGAGGCATAGAGTACAAAAGCAAGGAAGTCATGATGAACCTTTATAAAACACTGGTTCGGCCAAAACTGGAGTATTGTGTCCAGTTCTGGGCACTGCACTTTAGGAAAGATGTGAAGGCCTTAGGGAGGGTGCAGAAAAGATTTACTAGAATGATTCCAGGGATGAGGGACTTTAGTTACGTGGATAGACTGGAGAAGCTGGGGTTGTTTTCCTTGGAACAGAGAAGTTTCAGAGGAGATTTGATAGAGTTGTTCAAAATCATGAAGGGTCTAGACAGAGTAGATAGAGAGAAATTGTTCCCATTAGCGGAAGGGTCAAGAATCAGAGAACATAGATTTGAGGTGATTGGCTAAAGAACCAAAAGATGATATGAGGAAAAACTTTTTTTTACACAGCGAGTGGTTAGGATCTGGAATGCATTACCAGAGTGGGTGGTGGAGGCAGATTCAATGGGCCGAATGGCCCCTTTCAATGCTGTAACCTTTCTATGATTCTATTCTATGATTCTACATACTGCAGCAAGGCAGACATTTCAAGTCCAAAAGATTTAAAGGGCCCAGCTGCCATCAACAGGTGCAATTGGAAATTTGCTTTTCAGCCATCACTGAGATCGATGCGTATTTGGGAGTTTTGCTTGGCTACATTTGAAGAGCAGAGATATATATGCAGAACCTTTCTTCAAAAGATTGAATGGGTGGGGTAGAGACAATGGTAAGAGTACGTTGTACATGGTCAGTTGAAGGAATGAGCTTGATGGTCTGAATGGCCCATGCTTTTCTTATGTTCTTAAAGCTATAAGAATATAATAGCTCCTCTACCTTAGCTGGAATTTCTGTCATTATTTTACTCATCATGTTTACTCCAAAATGATCTTTTTACTGCATTAATTACTTTCCTGGCAACTTCTCAATCTCTGAGTTTATAGGAATTGTTGGTTGGCTAATTTTCAATATATATGAATCTGACCTGAGATTAACAAATGGGATTGAAAAGAAACAATACAGCTTTAAGAAAAGCAGAGAAAAAGAAAGGCTCGTTCTCTTTTTTTAAAAATCGGTCATTTATGCCTAATATAATTGAATAAACAGAAGCTATTAATTTCTATATCAATCCCATATTGGTAATTGCAACTGCTTTCCTCTGTGGTGAATTTTATCAGAGCTAAAATTATTGCTAGAGAGTACATACACCCAGAATACTGCGTCAATTAATTTATAATAATATAACCTTTCAAAATACATTTAAGAACAGTGATTCAATGCTATTCCTTTCACAGGAAGAAATAGGGGAATAAAATAGACCCATTCAGTGCAAACCTTTTCATTTCATATTCTTAAGAGTTTGAAAATGAGTATTGAAAAAGAGTTTTGTATTAGTGCTGGCACAAGGCCATGTTCTGATCTGGATATATCAAAGCATTTTCTACCACCGGAGACAGCCTGAACTAGGCAGTCTGAGTTGTTATTGAGATCACTATTTTTTAAATCAATTAGGTGCCATAGGTGTGATATAATATTAAAATGTATTTTGAGAGCATTACACATTTACAGTTTATTCATAACTCTGCAGCTGAATAGCAATAAAATACTTCAAAGGATCACAACAGTGTGCAACATAGCCCAAATAGACCAATATGTCTTTCTGCTGATTTTTTTGTATGGCCACTTCAGAAGTAATTTTACATCTCTTGTCAGCACTATGATAGGCTATAGCTCATCCCACACTGGCATGCCGTTTACTAGTGTTGTAGTCAGTCTACCTACATGACTGGAAAACTAGGGGGAAACGAGGCTATTCACCCTCCCTGCATTTGTTCCAAGGCTGCAATCAATCTGGGTGAAAGAGAATTAAATATCATCATTGTTACACTGAATGTATTTATTTTCTAAGCTCTCTATATCACAGTTGATTTAATTACTTTGATAGCTGTGTGCCTCAGAGTGATACAAGAGCATTTATGTTATCTTCTCATGGATTATCTTGGAGCAACGTTTGTTCTGGAAGTTTTACTTCCAGCTATGTTAAAATCAATTTGTCAAATTGTGTCTTCTAGTCTTTCATATTAACAATTACTGGAAGTTCATATACACTCTGTAAGGCTATGTGCCATTTTCATATGTCTAATACAAACAAGCTTGTACTACAAGTTGGACAAATCCAACAAAAATATGTATAAGTAAAATATTTCGAAACATTTTGTTAGTAAGTGAATAATAAACTAGAAAGTGGGTTTCAAGCTAGATAAATATCTGACAAGGATGTTAATATCATCACTAGTCAATAAGTACTGTATTTTTCAAAAATTATTAAAAAAAAGATTAAACATTTGTTTTTTTTGAATTTTCACAGACCCACATTTAAATATATATAATGAATCACGTGATCTTCATTGATTTATCTATTATATATTAAATATGGTGAAAGGTCAAGATTTCCAACGGTGTTGTACCTGTAGGTGCACTGTAAACATAACTTTTTGAGGTGGATTTTAACTTGCAGTGGCTTCCTAGCTGCGCTGGTGAGTTAATTTCCTGCCTGCCCGGTAGAATGGAGTCATGCTGATAATAAATTGCCAGTCCTCACTAACATGCCACCAGCCGACTTCCCACACGGAATGGGCTGGAAGTGGCTGTGGAAAACCAGACGGCCCTTGGCTGTCCACCAGCACTCAGGTTAAGTGTGGCGACAGGGGATCCAAAGGCACCTTGCTGTAAGGAAAGCGGGGAGTGGGGGGTGGTGGTGGGGGGGGGGGGGAAAGAGTTTGAGGTGAGGAAGGCCTAACTTTCCTTGTGGGGGCCTGGAGAAGCACTCTTGCCTTGTACGGCCTCTTCTGCTTCCAATCCTCTTCTGACAGGCCTTCACCTCGCTGGAAAGCCGCAATGGCTTCCCCGCTCAGGCTGGAGTTAAAATTGTAGTTGGGATCTGATGATGAATAAGTTCTGACTTGGGATCCCCTCTTCCCCACTGAGAATAAAGTGATATCTCCCCCCCACCCCCACTTCAGCATGTGCATGATAACAGTTCCCACCACCATAGCAGAAAAGGAAAGTTCCCCCTGCCTTTGGTTCCTCCCTCCCCATTCCTTTCCCACTCTCCTCCACCCTCTCCTCTTCCCCCAGTCCTCATCCTCCTCTTTCCCTCTCTCCATTCTCCTCTACCTCTCCCCATCCTGTTCTCCCTCCCCTGCCCTCTTCCCTCATCACTCCCCCTCTCATCTGCATTCTCACCCTCCCTCCCTCCTCCCCTCCCCCACCCCCCCAGGTCCAGTTAATCTGCACCCTCTAACTATGCCTAACCTGAATACTGCAGTTGCTTTTGACTCCCTGTTTGCAGTGTCACAGGAGATCGACTAGTACCTATGAAATCTGGACACTGTGTAAACAAAGGGAAGTTGGTATTTTCCTTGAATCTAATAATTGCAAAGCAATTTCTTTTTTTAATAATAAATTATGTAAGTTTTACTGGCAGGGATATTTTTCACTGTCCTTGCACACCACAATAGTAACTGAAAATCAATCTTCTAAAACACTGTGCATGTGCAAAATATCCTTTTTCTGAGTAATATTGAAGGCTTTACAAGTTTTATGTTTCAACTGGCTATTCGAGGTTTTTCAAAGTGAAACATCTAGCCACTATTGATGATGTCTACTGCAATAAACAATAGCACATCTGCCCTCTTTACAAAAAGCAGAGCTTAGAAATTACTTTTGGTGATACGACAGGATGGATTCTTATTGTATTTGTATGACATTCCTCTGTCCATTATTTTAACCTCATTTTAAGTAAGTGGGTTATTACCTCTGTTAAAACAGTAGACGGAGAAATGTTAGTTAAACATTCATCTGTTAATATCACCAATAATAATTTTTGAAGTCATAGAATTTTACAGCACAGGAAAAGGCCATTCAGCCCATTGTGCCTGTGCCGGCTTTTTAAAATCCTTCTGAAACCCATTTCCCTACCTTTCCCTATAATCTATTACATTTTTATTTTTCAAGTAGTTATCCATTCCTCTCTTTAAAGCTATTATGGATTCTGCTTCCACCACTGTTTGTGGTAGAGCATTATATGTCCTAGCAACCTTCTGCATGAGAACATTTCTCCTAACCTCACTCCTTGTGATGTGCTTAAATTTATGTCCTCTAATGACTCGCCAACTAATGGAAGTAGTTTTGAATACCTCTATCGGATTTTCTCTTAACCTTCTCTGTTCTAGTGAAAAATTCCCCATTTTCTCTAGTCTCTCACATAACTAAAGCCTCTGATCCCTGGTATCATCCTGGTAAATCTATTCTGTCCCCATGACATCCTTCTTAAAATAACAGCCTTGGTAATAACTTGGGGGGGGCGGGGGTGGGGGGGGTAAGATTTGTGGCCTGGAAACCCGGACGTACAGGTTTCCTGCAGATCCTGCCAAATTAAACGGCAGGACCTGTTTTAAATTTTTTCAACAGGTTTCCTGGCTGCAGCCAACCAGATTGACAGTCTGGCTGGCTATCGGGCTGGAAGCCAGCCGGGGCGTGGAGCAGAGGTAAGTCCAACATCGGTGGGGGGAGGTCGATGGCAGGTGTCCAATCACAGGGAGATAAGCTTGGTAGGCTGGGGGGAGGGAAAGCACTACTGCTCCTCCTGGCCCACAAGCAGTGCTGTAAAGGCACTTACCTGATGGATCCGGCCATTCACGCCTCCTTTCAATTGCTGGGTTTCCTGAGGCCCGGGAAAAGCGGCCTGCAGGCGTTAAAACTAAAAGTTAAGTTAAAATGGAGGCAAGCAGCCTCCTTAAAATATTTTAGTGACCGACCTGCCTCCTGAGAGAGGGTTGTTTACCCGTCCCTCGACCCGCCTCCGTTAAAACCGGAAGTGGGCAGATTGGGGTCGGGTTGCCCATTTAAAGATTTTTAACCCCGCACCCGCCTCTCCCCCCCCCCCCCCCACCTGCCCCGAGGGGTTAATATTACCCTAAATGTCTCCAACTGGCTACAATATTCTAACTGTGGCATAACCAGTGTGTTATATAGGTTTAGCATTAGTTCTTTGCTTTTGTACTCTTTGTGTTCATTTTGCAAAACCTAGGCTCCCTCTTTTTAAATAACTTGTTCTCCCACTCTCAAAGATTTTTGTATCGGAGCCCCTCTGCCTCACTGCTGTTCCACTCCTTTTAAAGTTTTACTAGGTTCAAAACTTTAAATAGCCACATGCAATTTTACATTTAATCTGTTGTTTTATATAAGGTGACTTCAACAAAAGGCTACTTTTTAAAATCAGGATTAAATAATATTTAAATCCTTTTGCGTTTCCATTTTACAATTTCAAAGTTAAAATTCTGAAACATAATTACGCATTTGTAATTGCTTAGATAGCTAAATGTATTCCACTTCCACATATTCCTGTGTAGTACTTGTGGTATTGGTTTTAAAAAAGCATATCTAAAGCATTAACTAGTGACTTAAATACTATGGTAAGGGAGAACAGTCAAGCACTGAAGTGTGCCCAGGGCTGGTCATTTATCAGGAATCTAATATTGCTTTACCCAGAGGAATCATAAAGCTGCAAACTAGCAGGATTTAAAAAGCAATTTTAAATATTCCTGCATTCTTCATATTTTGGATGAATCAGCAAATGCATAGAGTTACTATATTTCATCAGTCAATATCAATGCATTCAGGGTTTTGGAATACGTACATTATACTAAGCCACACTGAATGTTAAGACTAAAAGGTAATATTGATAAAAAGCGTTATAATAGCGGTTTCACATTTAGTTGTGTGTGTATATATTATATATTGGCTAACACATAGTTAGGAGTGTGTTACAAGTGTGTTCAGTTGAGATGGGTGTGTGGGTTATTAATATCACCTGAACTGAGTTGTGTTATTGTTTTGAAACACTCTGTGTAATCATCAGTGAACTTCTTTGTTCTCTATATAATCATAAACCAATGTTCAGCTCCATTCCCAATTCCTCAGATAATGAAACAATCCACACCCGCAAGCAACAAGATCTGGACAACATTCATGCTTGGGCTGAAAAGTGGCAAGTAATATTTGCCCCAGACAACTGCCAGGCAATGTCCATCTCCAACAAGGGAGAGCTTAACCACCTCCTTTTGACATTCAATGGCATTACCATCACCAAGTCCTCCACAATAAACATCCTGGGGTCACTATGGACCAGATTCTCAACTGGACCAGCTACATAAATGTTGTGGCTACTGGAGTAGGTTAGAAGCTGGGTATTGTGTGGCAAGTGGCTCACTTTCTGACTCCCTGAAGCCTTTCCACCACCAACAAGGCACAAGTCAGGAATACGACAGAATACTCTCCACTTGCCTAGATGGGTGCTACTTCAACAACAATCAAGAAGCTCGACACTATCCAGGAGTCTGCTTGATCGGCACTTCACCCACTAGCCTAAACATCCACACCCTCCATCACCAGTGTCCCATGGCTACAGTGTGTAATATTTACAGGATGCATTGCAGGATCTTACCAAGGCTTCTTCAGCAGCACCTCCCAAACCTGTGACCTCCACTGCCCAGAAGGACAAGGGCAGTAGGTGCATGGGCACACCATTATCTCCAGGTTCTCCTCCAAGTCACACACCTTCCTGACTTGGAAATATATCGCCGCTCCTTCATCATCGCTGAGTCAAAAAGGTGGAACTCCCTACCTAACAGCGCTGTGGGAGCACTTTCACCACATGGACTGCAGCGGTTCAAAAACAAGACACATCACCACCTTCTGAAGGGCAACTACGGATGGGCAATAAATGCTGGCCTTGTCAGTGATGCCCACATCCCAAGAATGAATAAAAAAATAAAGTTAGCATTCAGTAGAGTGAGTCAGTTTGGACATATTCCCATTTGATTAGTTGGCGGGTTCCAGTAATTGTATTGTGTAATTTAAACTGTAATACATTATTCATATGCCAATGATATTGTGAAATTCATACTGAAATGATAGTAATTTGAACAGAATATCACAACAATACAATGCACCCTTTATATATTTAATCTTATGTCTGAATTTCTCCTTGTGATAGCCCTTCTTGTCATGTGGACCAATTATATTTCCTCCAGGCATTGCTGGAATCGGACAAGACAACTCGGTCTGGAATTGTAGGCTTCTACTTGGTGCTTCAGAATACATTAAAGATTGACCGTCACTTCTATGAGGCAACTAGTCAGTCTTCACAGTTCCAGCTCTCAGTTGGTTGGTAAAGGGAGCTTGAAGCAGGTTTTCAGCCAATCATAGCCATATTTTTCAAAGGGGCTCACATTTCCAAAATAGACATTTACACCCCAATTTTTAACTTGAGGCAGGGACCGAGGTAGGTGGCAAACTGTCCCAACCTCGACAGCGTGAGGCCCAAAACCGGCAGGAAGCAGCAGCTGGCCAGCGGATGGGAGCAGAATGTCGGGTGGGTGGAAGCTGTTGCGGGGGAAATTCTGTTCCCCGCCCCCCCCACCACCTGGCTTATACTGCTGCAGCATCCTCCAAGCCGAGGAATTTTGGGGTGGGGGTGTTTATTTCTGTGTATTTTTGGATTAATATTACCGTAAAATTACTGCAGCCTTCAGAACAGCTTTATTACTTTAATATTAGTGTCTACTTCAGCTTAACAGCACGCAAGCTAAAAACTATGGAAAAAAATGGTTGACCCAGGGAGAATAGTATTTCTTAGAAGCAGCTGACAGTCCAAGGGTTAATTTTAATTAAATGTACCAGAAAGATGCTGTAGAATATGGGGAATATTGATCTTCAGAAGATAACCCAACTCCTTTAAAATGATCTACAGCTCAGAAATCCTACCCATGGATTTTGCCACATCTATTTCCACAACACCTTGAAAAAAATCAACGTTTTCTTAATGTGGAGAGCATAGTCTCATGAGTTAGACATGGAAATTATTGCAAAAAAATTACACTGGGATGAATAAAATTTACACTGGATTAGGAATTAACGAAGAATATTTTGGTTTTAGAGACTGAGCAATGGAACTTTTGGTTTGAGTGTGATTGGTGAGTGAGCAATAGAAAAATGAAGAGAGAAATGTATCCATGCTTCACAGATTATGAGAAAATGTTTGACAGAGTGAGGTATGAGAGATTAATAGTTGTCCTGCAAAGTGCTGGAATTGATGGAATTTTTTTTTTGACTTTTTAGATCTCTGTACTGGGAACAACAAGCAGCATTAAAAGTGCATAATGAATTATCAACATAAAGAAACCTTGTACGAGGAGTAGGAGAAGGATGTATTGTCAACATATACTCTATGACACACAATCTTGATTTGAAAATTGAGTTTGAGATCAATAGAATATTGATAAATAACCTAAGGTAGGCCAGTACTGATTGGAGGTATGAGAGATTATAGGATATATTTTTGAAGGTAAATCAGACAAGTTTTTAAAATGGATTGGAAATAAATGCAAAGAAGCTAAAATCAGTGTTAAACATAAGGTAAGGGGACCTCCCAAAAACTGGCCTTAGGGTGAATAATATTGAAATTGCACCAATAGATAAAACAGTTTATGTGGATAATCTAATAACATCAGATGCAAAAGCAACGAAGAAGTTAAACGGAGGACAGCAATTATAAAATAAGTATTTAACAACATGAAGGTGTTTCCATGGAACTGTAAAATCAAGTTGAGACAAGCACTAAAATGCTTAAGTGTTATGTGACATCAATAGTATTGTAAGCTGGTGAAAACTCTACTTTGAGCATTGTAAGTATGAAGAAGGTTGGAGGCGTTTGAGTTATTTTGCGACTGACAAGTGTTGAAAATTAACTAGAAAAGAAGAATGACTAAAGAGAGAAGTGATGAGGCTGATTATGACAAGACATATAGTGGGCATATGTTGTTCAGGAGTCACAAGAAATTTGGGAGAAGATTTCCTCTGTGCACTATAGGGTACATTTTGCCAGGCTTCATGCCACCAGCAAAGCCTTGCACACAGCCAGCAATGGAAAATAGTGGGCATACTGCTCATGCATGGTGTGAGGTCCTGCCATCAGTATGGGGCTGCATAAAATTTACCGTTATGGGCAAAAAAATAATAAACCTGTTGATAAAGAACAGGCTTAAAATTTCATTACACGCTGTGAGCACACAAAGGACATTTCCCCCCCCCATTATTTTGGTTATTACTCTCTGAAAAAGTTGATGGTAATAGATAAAGAGGAAGACAGAGAAGATGATGTGCTGGAACGAACAGGTATAAATTCAGGGATTGATACAATTTAGCAGTGCAGAGCCCAGAAAGTGTGGAGTGCACTAGAAGTAAAATGCTCTGGTCTTCCAATAGTACTGTACACTCCAATTTTGCGGTAATGCACAGAGTCAGTTATACTGTATCCCTCCTTCACTGTCCTACCTGGCTGTTGACAAGTTAGCACATTCCTCATTTCTAAGGGGGAATTTTAACTCTCCCTGATCAGCAGGAATGAAGCAGGGGTGTAGTTAAAATGGATTGGCTCCGTTTCCTGTTTTGTTCTCACCAATTCCCCACTTTAATGTTGCTGGTTTTGCTGGCGGATGAAGTTCCCACTGGACTCCAGTGGGAGTCTCATTAATAAATAGAATCATGGTCCTATACGTACAAGGGACCCCAGCATTTTAGTCCCCTCCCGAGCAAGGTGCCTGCAGCTGCGGTCCTGCCAAGTTAAACTGTCAGGAAGGTAAGCTAAAAAGAAAACTTTCTTCAGTGGGGCCAGGAGGAGCAGGAAGTGGAACAGCGACATTTTGATGAGGCCTGGGAGTTCATTTGAAGATGGTGAATTTCTAATTCACCTTGACACCAACCTACCAGGAGTTAAAATCAAGACCCTAGTTTCACCCAAAATCACATTAAAAAGTTTGACCTGTCACTCTAATAAGATCAGCCAGTCAAATCTTATTAATGCATCTAATGATTACCTGGAAAATTGAACCTTGGAGTGAATTTTTAGTGAAGTAATTGTATACTGACCATGAATAGTGCGTTGGTGGAAAAGGAGTAAAAATATTTTTGAACTAAAAAGTTAAAATAAATAATGTGGAAAATATAGGTAATGGAAAACAAAAGATGAAATAGAGAATCATGAAAATTATAACAGAGAAAAGCAGACAAGCAGAGCAATATGATTGTTTCCATAACTTTAATTTCCTTTTGGATATTTTAAAGTGCATATTTTATTAGCATTATTGAAGAAATGTTACGTGATTCTTGAACCTCATAATATGTGAGGTGAAATGTTCAATACATGCTGGCTCAGATGGTAGAAAACCCCCTAGAGATGAAAGTACTGCAAAGATTAAAATTCCAATAGTCTGCAGTTTCCCCAAAGGTCTGGTAAATGCATTGTTCGCATGATATTAAACCACACAGACTGAAAGGTCCCAGCATCTACCCCCTGTCAGCACTGAGTTGATCTCAACTAGGACTACAATTATGTGTGCTACAGTTGGGGGTAAATTTTAACCCCATGAATGGTGGATTGGGGGCAGGTGGGAAGATAAAAATCGTAAAAAAGTAAAACCCGACCCCAACCCGCCTCCAACTCGTGCACTCCCAGTTTTAACGGAGGCGGGCAACCAACCCGCTCTCAGGAGGTGGGTCTGTCAGTGAAAGCTTTCAAGAAGGCTGCGGCCTCCATTTTGACAGGTTTTTTATTTTTAACACTTGGGGGCCAGGATTCCCGGGCCTCCTTTTTCACACCACGTAAGAGGAGGCGAGAAGGCCCAATTTAGCAGGTGAGTGCCTTTATTGCACCCCACGATCTCCGACCCCCTCTCCCATGATCTCCAACCCCCCCCCACCCCGATGATCCCAACCACTCCGATGACCGACCCCTCCACCAATGACTGACCCCCCCCCCCCATCTAAGACTTAGCTACTGGCGTCCACTCTCTGGCTGCTCTCCTGTCCGACTGACAGCCAGCCTGTCAATCTGGCTAGCCTGTCGGCAGGAAACTTGCAGAAAAAAAAATGAAAGTCCTTACGCCAAAATTCTAAGGACGTCCGGGAAGCGTGTACTTCTGGGTTTCCTGTCAGGAAATCCCACCTTCCCCCCTCCGCCTTCCCAGCTCCCCATTAAAATTTATCCCTTGGTTTTATTTGCCTGAGAAGGGAAAATTCAGCATGGTGGAAAATCCGCATAGAATCATAGAAAGGTTACAGCACGGTAGGAGGCCATTCGGCCCATCGAGTCCGTGCTGGCTCTATGCAAGAGCGATCCAGCTAGTTCCACTCCCCCGCCCTATCCCCGTAGCCCTGCAAATGTTTTCCTTTCAAGTACTTATCCAGTTCCCTTTTGAAGGCCATGATTGAATCTGCCTCCACCACCCCCTCGGGCAGTGCATTCCAGATCGTAACCACTCGCTGTGTAAAAAAAGTTTTTCCTCCTGTCATCTTTAGTTCTTTTGCCATGTGTGCATGTTGTGCTTGGCAGTGATGTCCGCCACAGTTACAACAATCTGCCAACACTCACTGTCTTATATGCGAAGAATAGCCACTTAGCACCTATGGAACTTCACTTTAGCAAAAGTCATTGCCTTCAGGTTGGGATGGGAGAAAGTTGGAAAAAACATCAATTGCATATCTACTTAGAATTTAAGCAAATGTTGAGATGCATTTCAGTTATATCTGAACCCAAGACTTTGTGCAATGTTATAACACCCAGGAATACGATTATTGATGATTTTAGCTACCAAGTTAGCAAGTCACTCAACTGAAATACTCACACAAGTCCAAAGAATAAAATATGGCCACAGGTATTATATCTGATACTGACGTTCAAATGATGGTTTGAAATTTCCTAATGCAATGTTCCATGAGGGAGGGCGCTAGGAAATTTTGGGGAAAGTGCACACACACTGTGCTGCCTGCTGTTCTCCAACCAGACTGCACTGGGTGCATAAGAGGCTCTCACTGCTGGACCTCATTGAGCGTTTGGAAAATAAAGGTGAGGCTTCCCTCCCCTGCAAGTTTTTTGGGTGCATGGCCCTGCAATGCAACCTGAAAGTCCATTTTACATAAGAGCATTTGATAACCCACTTCTGGTGTGTTTCTTAAAGTTGTGTTTAATGGTATTCGTATAAAAGTAATAAATGGTATTTATTACTTTTTTGCCTTCTGGTTTGCTTTTGTTGCATTTAGTTTAGTACCTGATTTTCTTGGTCATTTTGCTCATAATTTTTGCATTGTTTTAATTTGTTTCTTTTTGCACTTCCTAAGATTGAGGGGAGTTCTACTCTCAATTCAAACACATTAAGCATGTAGTATGGATATTTTTCTTGCCTTCAGGAAGCTTGAAGGTAAGGAAGATACATTGAGGAATGATCTGAGCGAGGTCTGCCTATGCTGAGGTGGGTTGCACAGACTTGCTCTTACCCAGGAATGTAGGTCCACCGACTCCATCAGTGCAACTTTGATATGGCAGAGGAGATATACTATTCCTATCTATGCTTCATCAGGGAGGCCTTGCTGAAGTTTGGGTGTGGGCCCTCAATATGACATCTTGTTGCACAGCAGAAAAGTAGACATATGATGCAGGAAATGACAAATGTGCACAACCTGCACACGAAACGTGGTGTTAGTAAGTGACTATGCATCATGTACCTAGGTTGGTGTACAATGAATTAAGGTGTTAATGGCCTTGGAACATTGTGAGTATAAGCAAGGTTTTCAATTGGATGTTGTATCTTGAATTTGTGCCCTACTGTGGTATGGGTATGCATGAGATGTAACAAAAGAGCTGTACATTTATGTGAGGGCTCAGCTAGGGCATGCAGTAAAAGTGAAACAGGTTGACAGGCAACTTTCTTGTGCCAGCCACCTGACATTTTGTCCTGTTCAGCAGTTTTCATTTACCAGATTCCTTACAGTATACTGTCTTCTTCTGCGTCTATTCCCAGGTCCTGCAGGTGGTGTGCACTGCATTAAGTTTGTTCTCTGGGAAAGGTGCCAAACAGGGCAACCCGCCTCCCACCCAACTCACACAGCTGCTTTGCTAACATCAAACAGGATGTTGGGTGCTGTACTATTCCGTTACTATGCACAGACTCTGTTTCATGCCTCCAGACTGCGTTTCCTTTCACTTAATTTTTGCCCGGCACTTCTTTCCCAATCCCTCCTTTCTCCCAGCCTTGGCAAAGGCTAACAAGTATTTAAAATTCATTTTGAGGCTGTCGAAAAAATGGAACGATATTTGCCACCATATGCACCTACTTACCTTTAAATGCGCACATCTCTTTAAATTGGACCTGCACCCTAGAATTTCCACATCTCCCATTAAACAGGCTCCCTGCACAAGGCCAAAGCAGCACAGACAGTGATGGATAATTATTCAAATGAGCTGAAAATCGGGGGCAGTCAGTTCAGTATGCCGCTGTCTAGCTTTGCACCCGCAGTGAGGCAGAAAAGCCAAAACTTAGCCTGGAGCAGAAAATCAGTCCTTCAGCGGCTACAATAAATTTATTTCAGCATGAGTTTGAAACGAGGAACAATAAACTATTTACTTTTATGAATAGTGTACAAATCAGCTCTAATAGAGTTATATCAGTATTGCCAACAATGCTCAAATATAATTGAAGAAAATGAAAACTGAATGTTCACAATCTGACATTTTCTGCAAAATATACTTAGAAACCCAAAATACATGTTTTAATAACAACATAACTAAAATGCTATTACTTTAGGCAAGAATTCAAACTACCTAATCATCAGTCCTCCCAGTAACTTAAGCCCCCATTTTAACCCGAGAGGCGAGTGTGGAGTCAGCAGGGTGAGCGGCAGGTTCACCCCAAATCACCTGCGTGAGGCCCGGGCCATTTTAACTCCTGGATCTAATTATCGTACTAAAGGAATGACTCCTGCCTGAACCCGGCCGGATTGACATGGAGGTCAGTGGGTGGGAGCTGTGCGAGTATGGCAGCGGGCCGTCGCTGGGGGCCCGTGGGAACGGCCTCCAGCAGCCAGGTAAGTGCATCAAGGTGACCAGACGTGATCGTAGTCTGAGGGGGTGAGGGAAGCCTGGGACAGGAGAGGCTCAGGATTTCCTTGTGGGGCCCGGCGGAGCACTTCTGCTCCTCCTGACCCACATGGAAATCTTAGAAAAACAAAACTGACTTATCCTAATGGCCCTCTTCTGGGCCTGCTGCTCCTTGGTGCCCAGTGTTGCTGGCAAGGCCGATTCTGGGTGACACACATGCAACAGCACGTTAAATGGCTCTGGGGCCTGAAATACATCAGCAGACCCCGAAATTTGAACATCATCGAGGCCCTCGCCTCATTGATGTTCAAGCTAAAATGGCAGGGGCACAAGTGAGGCATGGACATTATTAGTACCACGCTGCCTCTATTATAATGTGTAAAATGAGCTGCCGATTCATTATCGCTCATTTTGCACTACTGCCCACTACCAACTTCACCCCCAATGAATTTGGTTTGAAGTAACCGCAGCTTAAATTGAAAGTAGAGGGTTCTTTCTTAGAATCATAGAATCAGAGGAAGGTTACAGCACAAAAGGAGGCCATTCGGCCCATTGAGTCTGCGCGGCTCTATGCAAGAGCAATCCAGCTAGTCCCACTCACCCGCCCTATCTCCGTAGCCCTGCAAATTTTTTCCTTTCAAGTATTTATCCTGTTCCCTTTTGAAGGCCATGATTGAATCTATCTCCACCACCCCCTCTGGTAATGCATTCCAGATCATAACCACTCGCTGTGTAAAAAAAGTTTTTCCTCATGTCACCTTTGGTTCTTTTGCCAATCACCTTAAATCTATGTCCTCTGGTTCTTGACCCTTCTGCCAATGAGATCAGTTTCTCTCTATCTATTCTGTCTAGACCCTTCATGATTTTGAATACCTCTATCAAATCTCCTCGCAATCGTCTCTGTTCCAAGGAGAACAACCCCAGCTTCCCCAGTCTATCCACATAACTGAAGTCCCTCATCCGTGGAATCATTCTAGTAAATCTCTTCTGCACCCTCTCTAAGGCCTTCACATCTTTCCTAAAGTGCGGTGCCCAGAACTGGACACAATACTCCATTTTATAGATTTTATAAAGGTTCATCATCACTTCCATACTTTTGTACTCTATGCCTCTATTTATAAAGCCCAGGATCCCATGTGCTTTTTTAACCACTTTCTCAACCTGCCCTGCCACCTTTGACGATTTGTGCACATATAACCCCAGATATCTGTGTTCCTGTACCCTTTTTAGAGTTGTGCCCTCTAGTTTATATTGCCTCTCCTCGTTCTTCCTACCGAAATATATCACTTCGCAATTTTCTGTGTTAAATTTCATGTGCCACGTGTCCACTCATGCCACCAGCCTGTCTATATCCTCTTGAAGTCTATCACTATCCTCCTCACTATTTACTACCCTTCCAAGTTTTGTGTCATCTGCAAATTTTGAAATTGTGCCCTGTACATCCAAGTCCAAGTCATTAATATATATCAAGAAAAGCAGTGGTCCCAGCACCGTCCACTGGGGAACACCACTGTACACCTCCCTCCAGTCCGAAAAACAACCGTTCACCACTACTCTCTGTTTCCTGTCACTTAGCCAATTCTGTATCCATGTTGCTACTGCCCCCTTTATTCCATGGGCCGCAATTTTGATGATAAGCCTACCATGTGGCACTTTACCAAATGCCTTTTGAAAGTCCATATACACCACGTCAACTGCATTGCCCTCATCTACCCTCTCTGTTACCTCATCAAAAAACTATCAGGTTAGTTAAACACAATTTGCCTTTAACAAATCTGTGCTGGCTTTTCCTAATCAATCCACACTAGTCCAAGTTATTGTTAATTCTGTCCCGGATTATCATTTCTAAAAGTTTCCCCACCACTGAGGTGAAATTGACTGGCCTATAGTTGCTCGGTTTATTCTTATACCCTTTTTTAAACAAGGGTGTAACATTTGCAATTCTCCAGTCCTCTGGCACCTTCCCCGTATCTACGGATGTTTGGAAGATTATGACTCTGCAAATTCCACACTTACTTCCCTCAGCAACCTAGGATGCATCCCATCCGGACCGGGTGACTTATCTACTTTAAGTACAGCTAGCCTTTCAAGTACCTCTTCTTTATCAATTTTTAGCCCATCCAGTACCTCAACTATATCTTCCTTTACTGATACTCTGGCAGCATTTTCTTCCTTGGTAAAGACAGATGCAAAGTACTCATTTAGTACCTCGGCCATCCCCTCTACCTCCGTGAGTAGATCTCCTTTATGGTCCCTAATCGGCGCCACCCTTCCTCTTACTACCCATTTACTATTTACACAGACTTTATTATTTCCTTTTATGTTGGCCGCCAGTCTATTCTCATACTCTCTCTTTGCCCCTCTTATTTCCTTTTTCACTTCCCCTCTGAACTCTTAATTTTATAAGAAGCATGATTACTTGTTTGTGATGTTTTATCAATTATAACTATGACTGTCCAACAATAGCTTTTGTTTATTTACTTGTTTAGTAAATTATAACATTATGTTCCTTCTGTAAAGGCTTTCAGCCAATTCTAGCCGACGGCAGAACCACGTAATCAATGGCCTTTACAGAAAGTACAAACATCTAAAGCATTTTACAATACAATGGACCCAGTGACAAAAGGCCAACTGCATAATACAAAATAGTACAGTATTTATTTAAGAGTTTCTTGGGCAGTTGCCAAGACGAAGGTTAAATGGTAAAATTTCATCCCTTCCATGATGATAGACCATTGGGAGACATTTGTTGAAAATTACTTTGCTGAGCAGACGTGCCATGCCTAGCCTAATATTTAGTAAGCAAAAAGCACAGAAGTGTATGTTAGCAGTGTTGTGAGTGTGTTAGCTATTAGTGAATACAAGCCACACAAGGTGAATACACACAATGAAAGTCCAAGATCAGGAATATATAAGTTCATACTTGGCTAAACACTGATGAGTTGCAGATATGCCTCAGTTAAGAGCAATTTGAAAATATTGGCTTTCATTATGGAGACATAGGTGGTACTGTGCACTGCGTGGTGCCGATTTTAACCCTACAACCAGACGAATAGGCAGTTAAAATCGACCAGGTGACGTACTCACTGAAGTCCCGCCTGGATCCTGCCATCTTCCATTTTAACTTGCTCTTCTGAACAGACAGAAAAGGCACCTGCCTGAAGCCTGATGCAGACTGGGATCCAATCACATCATCGGGCCCTGACTGCAATTTTAACTCTGGTCTGAGCAGGGAAGTTATAGGGTTAGAGAGGGGTGAAGCCATGATGGCATTTAAATACAAGGATGAGAATTTTAAATTGAAGGCATTGGGGGAAGAGGGGGAACGCAGTCAGCAAGGACAGGTGATGGATGAGCAAGACTTGGTGTGGGATAGGATATGGGCAGCAGAGTTTTGGATGAGCTGAAGTCTATGGAGGGTGGAAGATGGGAGGCTGGCCAGGAGAGCATTGGAATAGTCAGGTCTGGAGATGGCAAAGTTTTAGCAGCAGACACGCCGAGGCAGAGGCAGAGGCAGGGGCACGGGCACGGGCACAGGCAGGCGATGTTACAGAGGTGGAAGTATGCAGTCTTTGTGAGGGAGAGGATACAGGGTCGCAGGCTCAGCTTAGAGTCAAATAGGACATCGAGGAGGCAAACAGCTGCTCCAGAGTCAGCTGATCCACAAGGCGTGTTTGGGGCCCTGGGCAGTGGTGTAGAAGGGGGTGAATGAACAGGTTGTGCATCTCCTGTGCAGCATGGGAAAGTGCCAGGAGAAGGACAGCAGATGGTGGAAGTGATGGAAAAATATACCAGGGTGCCATGGAGAGATGACAAGCAGGAGTGACAGGTCATATGGGGAAGTTATGTTTACCAGGGGCAACAATCAAAAAAATGGGCCCCAGTATTTTTATTCTGAGGGATCCAGCTTTCTTATACTGAAAGAATACAATGTTGCCTATGTAGTTAGATCTATACACAAGCTTTATGTACGTGTATAATCTAGTGAGAAATGTGTGCATAATAATTTATCAACAAATCTTGAATGATTTGCACCTGCTAAAGAAATAAATTTGTGTTTATCGCGTGTAGATTTGTATCAACACAAAACAGGGATAACGATGATTCCAAATGCATTTATATCTAAATTTAAACCCCATAATGAAGCATGCTAATTTTAATTTATCATTCCAATGATTCAATCTCTGTATAGTGCTGGGTATTTGATTTGTTTTTGGGGATGGAACCTTAGGGTGCAGTTATACTGTCTCTTTCAGATTTTTTGGGAAGCAATATAACATAGGCACTGTCCCAATCTGCACAATAAAGTCTAATGGTATGCCTCCAAGAGGCCATTTGAGGTTACACAGACTGCAGTCTAACTCCATCACAGTGGAAAGCTGCATTTTAAATGTGCTCAGGTGCTTTATTGGACCAAATAGGAGATTTTAAAAATTGAATTATTTTAACATTATGAGAAAGTGGATGTTCCTGCCCACTCTCTCCTAATATCAAAAATTAACCATCCACAAAATTATTTTCTCTCCGGGCGTGATTTGATCTGATGTTCAGTCGGCAGTATATGCATCATACTCCAAAGATAGCAGTCCAAAAACAGGAGCTTCAATTCTGTTTTAAGACATTTTGCACAACTATTTTATGCCTCCACAGTTCATAGAATCATAGAATGACACAGCACAGAAGGAGGCCATTCAGCCCATCATGCCTATGCCACTCTTTGAAAGAACTATCCAATTAGTCCCATTCCCCTGCCCTTTCCCCATAGCCCTGCAAATTTTTCCCCAATTGCAATTATAAACGCACAATGAAAGGACAATAGTTTCATTTCTGTTGAATAAGCTGTTACTCTGTCATCACAATGAGTTCAGAATGTAAGAGATGAAAGAAAAACTGAATATTGGAAATCTGAAATAAAAATAGAAGATGCTATAAATGCACATCAGATTGGCCAAGATCTGAAAGAGGAAGATCATTTAACATTTTGGGTGTGACCCTTCGTCAGAATCTACACACCCCAAACAATGATCATGAGATAAGGAAAATCGTGGGGCAACCTGAATCCCTGATTTTTGCTCTCAGCATGTAAAATGCCACTGCAGGAGCAGCTAACATGGAAAGTAATGTTTTTAACCTAACTTTCTATTTCAAAAGTTGACCAACCTGCTTCTGCATTTTCAACATTTCCTGTTTTGATTTTTGATTTGCAATATAGAGGGTAACTTTCTGAGTTTAAACCACTGATGAGGAACTTTGTCCACTAACAGAACAGAGAAGAAAATCACAGGCAACATCGCTCACAATTTCCCATCGATTTGGACAGTGCATTTGTGAGTTAAAAAATGCACCATCAGCGGGTGAGCTTCCCTATCAGACGTGCCAGCTCAGAAAATTACCCCCAGAAGTTCTGCTTATATTTCTAGATTTTTTTTATAAATTGCAGTTGCTCGGGTCAGCTGCAATGATTAATTTCAAAATCAGATATTTTGTGTGGCATTTCCCTGCTTTTCCAACCTATTATTTCCCCAAGCATTTTCAAAATGTAATGGGTCAGGAAGTTTGGTTTTCAGCCCAGAGACAAAGATAATCTGAGCCATGGACTTGCTCCATGTCTGCTGTCAATGCCACTTGACAGTAGATGTGCTTCTGCAGGATAGATTTACACCCACATATAATCTGTCACAGTAGCGTTGTACATTAAGGCATAGAAGACTGACTATATATTGCACAGGACATCCTTCCCTACATTCCAGTTACATTTCTGTAATGCAGCCTCAAGATTGCATCTCTTATTCATTTTTCATGCTCATGCAGTGCTATCTAAAATAAATGTACACTACAATGCACTTGGGGAGCCATTTCCACAATAATGTGTTCCAACATTGATTGGGCAAAACATCATGCACACCATCAGGCGTGAAGATCTTAGGCTTGCTGTTCACGCAAAGGGCAGAAATAACACAATGGGATAACACCAGGGAGCATGTGCTCTATTCTATACGCATGCTGAATTTCTTCAAATCACCTATTCCCCTACAACCCAGTCTAAGAATTGGGAAAGTGCAACTGGCTTTCAGCACCCGTTTCAAAGGGGCACTGCCTGGAAAGCCCAGTCAGCCATTCTTATAGGGAAGTGTTCAATTTTGCTGTGGCAAACTTAAGTTTGGCTGTCTGCTAATGTTTACTTTGCAGATTTTCTGTCAATTTTTTATTACCTACTGCATTGATTTTTTTCTCATTTTCTATTGGGACTCTATCTGCTACCTGTGGGTATTTGCCCAGTGCTATTCAATGCAGCAGTGCCACAATTCTGAGCACAGGTCTGCCCCTCTTAAGACTTACGTTTGCTAGCTCTGGAGGAGGAAAAGGAAGATTAAATAAGGCATAAGAAGGAGGTAAATTTACACCTTAGGCAGTCTCCCAATCACATATATGTACAGACCACAGCACCAGCTTGATATGTCATAGAATAAGTACCTTAGGAGGCAGCAAGGAAAATATGCAGTTTCCTGGAACCAGACCTTCAGATCAGTTTGAAGACAAGGACAGTTCTGCAGAGGGCTGTCAAGGTGGCCAGTGACTAGAACTTCTTTGCCACTGGTTTGTTCTAAGCAACAGCAGGGTAGATCTGCCAAATCTTACAAGCAGCACATTGTTGCATCAAGCAGGTGACATATGCCTTGTTTTCCAGAGCAAACACCTTCATCAATTTCCCCTGGAAACCAGCCAGCAACACCATTTTTATGTTGTGGTAGATTTCCCCACTATTCTAAAGCTGATGGCTGCTCGGAACCAAAGTAGTCCTCTTCAACCCTGGATAATTAACCTCAAGAGACAACCACAAACGAGTGGTGAATGAAACCCTGGCTGTCAGCAGGAAAGTTTTCAGACCAAACTACCATGCAAACGATGCATTTTGATGCCTCAGCAGATTCGGAGGGTGGTGATGTGGTATAGCCGGGTAAAGATCTCCAAAATCTTGCACAACTTTGCCATCCAAAGAAGTATGATATTGAGCAGCAGGAAATGGAGGCCTATCCACAACCAGTGCACGACGCCCTGGAGTCGTCATATTCTCCATGTTGGTCTGCAGCTTATTTACATGGGCTCAGAACATTGCAGAGATGTAGGTAGTGGACTCCTCCATACTCATCTACAAACACGTGTGGTGCAGGTGTGTTCAGTATCTCTCACCCCTGGCTTCCCCTTTGTGAAAGTGTACATTTTGTGTCTTATAATTCCTAACTCAGATTGTTCAGTGATCTATGTGAGAGCAAGCCAGAGGATAGCAATAGTTAGTTGAAGCCCTTGTGCTATGGCTATCTCAATTCAATTCCGCAGGATGTCAAGTGCAGATAAGATTGTGTATTGATGCCCGAGGTCTCTATAGCCTCAGTCTCAGCATTTGTTAGTAAAGCTATGCCTGTGCAGTCAATAGAGGCCTCACTGCAGCATGTCTTACAGTGGCCACATTCTCCATGGTGGTCTGTAGCTCAGTTACGTGAGCATTATACAGATGCTAGTCTTATGTACTCACCAACAAGCTTCGCAGGCTGCTTGACACACATCCACATGTCTCCACGACATGTTGATGCTCAAATATTAGATTCAGTCCTGTGTGGTCCAAAATTTTCCAATCAATATCTGAAAGAGCATTTGAGCTGGCCCTTCAGCCAGCAGGTTCATGGTCCCCCAGTGCCACATGAACTTGCATCTCCTCACTTGTTTTCTGCGATTCAACATATGATCCCTCCTGCAATGAATTAACTGAAGCCCAAGAGCGGATATATCTGTACTGGTGCTTTCCAGGGCTACAGTGAGTGATGCTTAGCTGCTGTGAGGTGCTGACAAGAGGTCAGACAATGGTTGCTCCACATGGGTATCCAGAGGATCAAAAGCAAACCATAATTTACAATGCTGCCAGTAGGGCATCCATCCACAGCTTAAACGCCAATAAACTGCAATTTGCTGGAACGGTGTGATTGGCGGCGAATGACATGATTGGCGGTGAACATCGTGATTGGTGGCGTACGCTGTTAATCAGACATTAGCACTCTCTGTTCATCTCATGCTATACTTGCGCCAAAATTTACTGGAAAATCAATCTGGCTTCAGCGCATCGTGGTCAATGATGAATCAGGCACCTCGTTCACGGAGCAGCCAATGGCTTATGCCAAAGACCAACCACATGGCACAATAAAAAGATGAAAACAGGCGCCATAACTCAGATTGAGGCATGGCACTGGGAGGTAAGTGAGCTGCAACTTCTAAAATCATCTTAAAATAAATATAAAAAGTTAATTTCAGTTAAAAAAAATTTTGTAAAATGCAGTAAATCTCCAGTGTCTGCACATCCCCTTTTCCACAGATATGTTCAGGAAGAGCTGAAGAAGAGGGTCTCAGAATTTTGGGGACGAGGACCTGCATCCTCTTGGATGAGGTACAGCTTCAGCGAGACTGGCTATTAGGGACCGCAAGGGCAAGGGTTCCCTGAAAGGTAAGCCAGGTGGTGTGGAGAGAGATGACTGAGGTGCTGAGTGCCACATCGGTCATGCCATGATCGGGAGACCAGTGTGGCAAAAAATACAATGACCTACCCAGGGTTAGCAAGGTAAGCCTTCTCTGGGCTTTAATTCAGAACTCAGAATTCAATTATAAATAATAGATAAAAATGATCAAAAGTTGTATGTCACCATAATAGTTTTATTTAAAGAAAGGCTTGAGCTGGAAAAGAGTTGTCCTTCCAATTCAGTGTTTGTAGAGTGGGGGAAGGTTAGGCGCTTTCAAGATGAAATCTGTTTCTTTGTTCAAGGCACAACCCTAAGGCAAGTCAGTCATAAAAGTGGAGTCACACAAAGGCCAGACTGGGTAAGGATGGCAGGTTTCCTTCCCTAAAGGATATTAGTGAAACAGTTGGGTTTTTACAACAATCGGTTGGTTGGTGACTTTTTAAAAAACTGATACTTGCTTTTTATTTCCAGATTTTTTTAAACTGAATTCAAATTTTCAAACTGCCATTTTGGGAACTAACGTTCTTTGGATTATTAGTCCAGGCCCCGGATTACTTGTCCAGTAACATAATTTCTACACTATAGTACCCGCTGTGTTTGTAGCATTGCTGGTGGACGTTTTTTTGCAAGATGCTTGTGCAGATTAGAAGCATTTGTCTCGCCACTAACAAAGTGCGTCCTGCAAGTACATTTGTTAAGAAAGTGAACCCGAGAAAGTAAACTCATCACAAGCTGCCAGCTCAGGTATATGATAGCACTGGTTTAAATACTGTGCTGAAGCTGTGCCCAAAATTAGCACAATAACATGTCTCAACCAAAACCTCAGTTCACTTTAACAGCCCGAGTGCGGTGTTTGTTGCTTGTGAGATGCAGCAATGCGAGAGTGAACTGTTGTTGGCATTCATCATATGGACATATACCTAAATTACACCAAGTGACAATACACTTACTTTGGCAAGCTTCCCGAGTCTTTATTTGCTTCCATGAACATGATTGGAAACAGGGCCACTTTTCTCATCAGCATTTCATGGAGCAAGATTTTCAATGCAGCTTCTTCCAATCATTTCTGACATGCTTGATAAATACCATACAAATTGTTGCCACAGAAATTCACAGGACAGCTTTAAGGGAGTGACAAACAGCCCTTTAAGGGCTGCTGTTACCAGGTATCCAGTCCATTGAACTGAGTGCACTCGCTACGCACCTTACGATGTTGCATAACTTGCACTAAGTCAGATCTCATACAAGGTCAGCTCTCTGAGCTAACAGTAGGCAGAGTGCCCAAAGAGAAAGCGGTTTCAATGCAATTGTGCCATAATTGCAGATGTGTCCCTTTTGTCTCATAATCAGGCCATTTACAAGTGTCAACAGACTAATAATAGTGCACGGTGCCACATTATACAGCTATTGACTAGACACTTTGAGGTTGCATTACATATTCTTTGGCATTGATGTACGCTTACAGTCAATTAAAGCTTGATACAACCCATTAAAGAGCTCACACTTTCTACCATCTATATTTTCACTCATCACAAGCTGCTAGCTCAGGTATAGGATAGCACTGGTTTAAATACTGTGCTGAAGCTGTCCCCAAAATTAGCACAATAGTATGTCTCAACCACAACCTCATAAAGACACCTCCCACTGCACCAGTACGGCATTTCTGTTTCCTATAAAATCTATCAGCAACAACAACTTGCATTTATTTTGCGCATTTAACATGGAAAAACATAATCAGACAAAAATAGACGCTGAGGCTATAGAATGAGATATTAGGAGGCGGGGGGTGGGGGGACATAAAGCTTGGTCAAAGAATTAGGTTTTAAGGAGGGTCTTAAACGGAGGAGAGGCAGAGAGTTTAGGGAGGGAATTTCAGAGCGTAGGGCCTAAATGGCTGAAGGCACAGCTGGGTGAAGGGAGGGAGGATGCTTAACAATCAGAGGAACACAAAGTTCTGGAGGGTTAGAAAAGGTTACAGAGATAGGGAGGAGTGAGTCCTTGGTGAGATTAAAGACAGGCAGCAAAGGCATCCACCTGAAGATGGCAGGGTTCTTCTTTAAATATGCAGATTGGGGTCCAATGATATCATCGGGCTCTGACTGCAATTAACTTTGGCCAGAATGGGGAGGTTACAGAGATGGGGAGGAGTGAGGCCATGAAGGGATTTAAACACAAGGATGAGAATTTTAAATTGGAGGTATTAGGGGACCAGGAGGAATGTAGGTAGGCAAGGACAGGAGTGATAGGTGAGTGGGATTCTGTGCAGGGAAGGGTATAAACAGCAGAGTTTTGAATGAGCTGATGTTTACAGAAGTTTATGAAAGTTGTGTCAACAAGCTGACCTTGGTAAAATTAATACTTTTTTCAAAGCAAGTGATCCTAACACTTTTCCTCTTTGTGTTTCTTCAGATATAGTGGAAGAAGCTGGCTGAAGGCCTCACAACTGGAGGTGTCATTGCAGGAAATGACACTCCACAGCAATTGCACTTGGGCACTTGAGCCAAAGGAACTTCAGGCCCCATATCTTTGATTTTAACTACCAAAAATTTACTCCTATATCATCTTCATTTTACTATTGTTTCATAGCATAACACAAGAACCCAAAAAATAATTTATTCCTGTTCATATTTTATTTATGTGTTTAGGAAATACTCAATAATAAATGATTTGCAGAAATCATCTGAAGATTGAGTTTAGCTTCAATTGAAATGAATGATTCATAAGCGATTTCTTTTAATGTTATTAGAAAAAAAAAATCAAGAAAAGAAATGAAGTATAAAAAGAAGTATATCAGATTTCAATTCTTATTTGAATTTCTAATTCCCAGTAAAGCAAGCCAGGATTACAACAGGAAATAGAATTGGGGTTGACCTGAATTTATGAATGAGTAAACTGTACTCTTTGAAATATTATGCCAAATTGTTCCATTTAAATAAAAGTACATTCAAATTTGTATCATGTATGCACATGGCACACGCATCCATCAGGATCTTGTATAATAAAAAATGCTCCAAGTGGTTCAGTGTAAACGTGGCATTGCTAACTGCTAGCCAACGTGAACTTGAGGAAAGGTCTGCTAAATTCATGCAAATTAAAAATTCCTTTTGATTTTTTTTCTGCCTTTTCCTACTGCTTTCCAGTATAGTTTTGTTTAAACTGTGAGTGCTATTGATAGCCATATGGTGATTGATTTGATTACTGAGCCCAACAATGTGAGGCCCTGAATTACACCTGTAGAGGTACAAGGGTAAATTTTATTGTAGCCCCATGCTGCTGGCAGGGCCTTGCAAACTGCCAGCGAATATTGGAAAATCCCTGTAAAGACTAGAAATGATTGTGAGTGATATTATTGTATGAATACATTGGATAATTGGATAATTCCTTCAGACCGCTGGCGAAGGCACAATAAGTTGAATGAGCTCTTTCAGGGCTGTTAAATTCTATGCTTCTCGTGATGATAGATTTTGGGAAACCCAAAGAAAAAAGTAACAATTGAGAAATGCTAATCAGTTCAAGCAATGCTATGGGAGGTTCTCCACATTGGTGCTCTACGCACACTCCAAGAGTGCACATCAACAAATTGCACATTCCCAAGCCATGGTTTTCCATTCATTAAACTGAATGGATGGAAAATCATGGGCTGGGGTGGGGAGGGGTGCAATTTGCTAAGATGCACTGCTAGCGTGTACTAGATGCTCCAAATTGGAAAAGCATTGTTTGAATTTTGCTTTTCCACTTCTTCTGAACTATATTTATCTGATGAACAAGTTCAGTGGCAGGGAGATACTAATTTAAATCTCTGATGAATAATTCATAAACAAATTATGTGAGTTATTTGACATGATATTCTATATGTTTTTATGAACTATTCATTATGGACTTTCCTACAAAGTAGAAAAAAGGATTTGTTGTGACATACTGTCCTAGTGAAAGTTTACTTCTGGTTTGTAAATTGGATTTGAAGAGTGGCAGATTAAGATATCAGAACAGTAGAATTACTTCTAAACTTATCTTCAGACTTTTAAAGATTTTTCTGGATGTTATTTGTCAAAAAAAAATCAAAATTTACCAGAGTACCTTAATATAGTATTAGTATATCAGTACCTATTATGGGATTTTAGTTAGTATGAATCATAATTCCTTAGTTCCCAAGGCAAATAATTTAGCAATCAAAATAATGAGGAATTGCATGTTAGACCCAAGAAAAAACTACATTGGTCACTCTTAAAATAGCAGACAGAAGAAGTTCATACAAACACATTAAGCATTTATCTGTTATTATCGCCAATAATGAACTCTAACTTAGTAAGACTGCAGCTGCATCTTTTAATTTAATTAACAGGCACCCAATCCAATTAGAAAATTGATCTCAGGTTGATTTTTGAAAATTCAGTAATTATTTATTTGTTTGTTTCATTGAGGGTGATGTCAATTCTCTTTAAAGATATTTTCTGTATTTTTTTTAGTTTCTTTATACTATACATGACATGAACCAAGGAGAAAGCAGTGGGTGTCCTGTTTCCATGCCTTCGCCAATATTGCTTTGAAACTGCCTGCTAAGGGGTATTTGGTAGTGGACCAGTGGAGATTCTCCCTCTGATTTTTTTCTCCCATCCTGTAAGGAAGCACCTGCTATTTGTTTGAATCCTCCCTGTGGTAGCATGGCTGAGATCAGGAACTCAGAACATGGAAGATTGCAGAAACAAACCCACATCCTACCACTTTTAGGTCTGCTACAGTGCCGCCTGCCAAAAACTTAGTAATTTTTAACATTTCTGGATCGCATGAACTGAAGCTTTCCTTCCCATGGATTATAGAATCATAGAATCATAGAAAATAGGAGCAAGAGTAGGCCATTCGGCCCTTCGGGCCTGCTCCGCCAGTCAAAATGATCATGGCTGATCGTCTAACTCAGTACCCTGTTTCCGCTTTTTCACCATATCCCTTGATCCCTTGATCCCTTTAGCATTAAGAAATATATCTATCTCCTTCTTGAATCTATTTAATGACTCCCAAGCTACTGGAAAAATCAGAGTGACTGCTGCTAGGACTGCGGTGAACGGGGTTCAGTACTCTTTCAAGGCTCACAAGAGGACTAATCTGTTCTTAGTGGTCCCTTTTATAATGGGACTGCTAAGCATTGTTGAAATCTTTCTCCTCTTCAGGAGTCTAGACCTGGATTCTGGCCTGAATAGGGGCTTGGCCATAACTATTAATTCACGTCCCCTTTTGACCACTTATCCAATGGTACTGATTTTTCTTGTAACAACTATTTTTATACCACCTAAATACAAATCCAAGGCTTATAACATCAAAAACATGAGCCAGCTAATTAATTCAGAAACTAATTAGGACACATGTTCATTGGGAAAACTCATGCAGCCAACTATAATGGCAAAGGGAAGTGACCAACTAACAGAGATACCACTCACAGCAAAACCAAACATTTTACATTGGCTACATGTACATAAGTTCAAATATTAAACTGCCTTAGTCCAGTGATATTGTAAGAATGTTAAGGTGTCACTGATGGAAATTAAGACTCTAGTGATGTTTGATACCAAATTTACATCATATTTTTGTCATAATTGAATATAGTTTCTAGGCACAGCTTCATGATGTCGCTATTGTGTTCAGGACACTAACTGAAGATGAACAGCAATATGTTTAATTATGAGATTTATATGAGAATATACTGGCATGGATTGAGAATTGGTTGACAGACAGGAAACAGAGAGTAGGAATAAACAGGTCTTTTTCCGGGTGGCAGGCAGTGACTAGTGGGGTACCGCAGAGATCAGTGCTTGGGCCCCAGCTATTCACAATATATATCAATGATTTGGATAAGGGAACTAAATGTAACATTTCCAAGTTTGCAGACGACACAAAGCTGGGGTGAAATGTGAGCTGTGAGGAGGATGCAAAGAGGCTCCAATATGATTTAGACAAGTTGGGTGAGTGGGCAAGAACATGGCAGATGCAGTATAACGTGGATAAATGTGAGGTTATCCACTTTGGTTGTAAAAACAGAAAGACAGATTATTATCTGAATGGGGATAGATTGGGAAAAGGGGAGGTGCAACGAGACATGGGTGTCCTTGTACACCAGTCGCTGAAAGCAAGCATTCAGGTGCAGCAAGCAGTTAGGAAGGCGAATGGTGTGTTGGCCTTCATTGCAAGAGGATTTGAGTACAGGAACAGGGATGTCTTACTGCAGTTGTACATGGCCTTGGTGAGACCACATCTGGAGTATTGTGTGTAGTTTTGGTCTCCTTATCTGAGGAAGGATGTCCTTGCCATGGAGGGATTGCAACGGAGGTTTACCAGACTGATTCCTGGGATGGCAGGACTGACATATGAGAAGAGATTGGGTCGACTAGGCCTACATTCGCTAGAGTTTAGAAGAATGAGAGGTGATCTCATCGAAACATATAAAATTCTAACAGGACTAGGCAGACTAGATGCAGGGAGGATGTTCCCAATGGCAGGGGAATCCATAACCAGGGGTCACAGTCTCAGGACACGGGGTATGCCATTTAGAACAGAGATGAGGAGAAATTTCTTCACTCAGAGGGTGGTGAACCTGTGGAATTCTCTACCACAGAAGGCAGTGGACACCTGCCCGTGATGTGCTAATGGCATGATCTTCCCCTGACCCCACATACGCCGTAATTGCTGCTCTGTGGGATTTCTGAGCCATGTAAAACTCTGCTCACCAGCCCATGGTAAACTTAATAATGTCTCTTTTCTAACCTTAAAGTCTTACAGAAGAACATGTAGAGTCTTTTTAAACTTCAATTTACTGCTGATGCAGGAAGTAGTCTAATACCGAAGACCAAATCCCAAACTGTCACAGGCTGTACTAGGGTTATATGCAGACATTGTTTTTGCTGCGATGTTGCAATCCTTTCATGATGATGCAAAGTGTACAGTATAATTGGCCTATTAAGCTCCAGGAATACCTTGCAGGATTTCTGCAGAGCACTCTTGATCCACTGCTTTTCATAGAAACATTTAAATTCATAATGCTCATCATAGAAAATGATAGATTACATAGTTCAAAATAATATTCACATTTATATAGCCCCTTATTATGTCTCACAGAATTATCCCACATACAAATTACTTATGAATTATTGATTGTTATGTAGGCACTATATAGATGTTGGGATAGAAATTGGTCATTGGTGTGCCCGTTTCCACGATGGGAAACAGGGGCAAAAGTGACCAATTTTGCAGGGTCTGTGCCCCAAGGACACCTGGAAAACGTCTGATGCCATATTGGCCTTGGTGATTTTCAGGCATCTAGGGTGGCCTCCCAAAACAGGCATTAGGCCCCTGGTATGTGCTAATTGGGCTGCCCTGAGTGGAGCAGGCGTGGGACTCCTCTGCTCAGCTTTTCCAAGTGTGGATGCAGCTGCCACTAAAAAGGTAAATTTGATTTTTTTAAAATTCACAGCACTCCTGACGTCTGCTGCTGGCTGCGATCACCGTCCCCCCCCCCCCAACCCATCCCATCCCACCCCTGCTGTCCTCCCTTCTCCCTCCCAACACTTACTAAAGATCCCTCCAGTGATGCAAATGGCCCAAAAATCGTCTAATGAAATGGGTAAGCTGCCTGTGGAGGCACAACAGGTGCCGGCAGCTCACCTAAAATGATTGAAATGAGGCCAAGGCCTCCAGATTGGGCCCACGTGCTGCCAGAGCAGAGACCTGCAATGAAATGGCTGTAGTGCTAAAAATGGTTTATGCACAAACAAGAAAATAAAAAATACCAAGGCTGTTTTTAAATTTCCATATCTAGTTAACAAGGGGGAAATATGAACACTCATTCACCAGAAGGTGCTGCAATGAAACCACAAAATAAATAATTTATTGTAGTACCATTTTGATAGCTGTGTATAAGGATTTTTAAAAATTAGATTAAAATGAAAACTACTGTCTGTTCTTTGAGATTTAAACAAAAGCTAAGAAGTTTATCAGTAAGAATTGCATTCTTGTACAAAATAGCTAATATTTAAAATTCAATTATTTTATAAACTGCATCCATTCCCAAAGTATTAATTAATTTGATAAATAGTTGTACATGACAGCATATTGTTTAGAGTTCCAATGTTTAAAAAAAACTACAAATCACTGATTCTGGAAATATTTCTATAGTTGCTGTAACATGTTACAATTACACAACACATTTTGCATTTACTGGATTAAAAAAAAAATGAAAACCAAACTTACAACACATTATTGCTCTTGACTATTCCTTCAATGTTGTCCTGATTATAGATGATTTTAAAAGCTAGAATTAAAATGTGATGGACAGGTTTCTGTGGCATTACAACTGCTGCTACTGTTTTATGAAGATTTCCCTTAGAACTTTTAGCCTTCATATCATACCAGCACTACTGAAGCAAGTAACTACTGATCATCTGCCAAATAAGGATGATGGATCTGATACTGATAATCGCATCCTAATTAGCCAGTTTGTGGAACTGCTGATCAATGGCCAGTTTCATCATTACCTAGAACTCAAGCAGCCTTTGATTAATTCCCAATATGGTTTCAGAGAACTATACCCACCACTGACTTACAGCTTTACGTGACAGATACACAAAGACACAGTAGATCATTACTATGAAGTCTGAATTGTGGCATTGCATTCTGAAAACCTCTCATCATTATATGTAGCTCCCAAGGCTAGCAATACCTCACTGCTCAGAGGTAACTGGTTTAGTAATTCCTATTCATTAAATACATTAGCTGTCCTTAGTAGTTATACTCCTACTGGCAAGCCTATTAATTCTTGTAAGAAGCAAGGTTTGTACTTGGGCCTACTTTCCCAATTACCGTTTAAGAAACATTCTTTACAGGTTCCATTAAAAATAGTATCAAAATAAATGAATGTACATAAAATTATTTAATCACTAGGCTTTTAGATGATTGCTAATATTCAAATCCAGGTATTTGGTATCTGCAAATTAACTGACCATTCGTCACCTGGCTGTTTGTGGGACCTTGCTGATGCAGAATGGCTGCAGCATTTGCCTGGATAAAAACAGTCGCTACACTTCAATAATTCACTGTGTGAAGAGCTTTGAGATGTTTTGCTGTGATAAGCATTGTATAAATTCAAGTATTATTACTTTTCTTTCTGTTCAGATTCTGAGTATACCATTAAATCTGGAATACATTCATGACTCCAGAAGTATCACCATATCTATAACATTATCCCAAACAGAGTTGGAATTCTCTTAAGGTGAGAGGGAAAAAAATATAAATTTAGCAAGATATGTAAATTATTATTGCTTAACCTTGAGGATACCTTTCTAGAGGATTCTTCTGGGGGAGGGGAGCATTTTTTTTTAAAACTGGTATTAAGTTGTACCTTTAGAGACCAAGGCTGGGGTATTCCTTGGAGCTGTTCCTGTTCCCCCACCATAACTTCACTGGATGTTGATTGATTAAGGAGAATATTAAAGTGCTGGAGAGAGAGGATGTCCTGGAGGGGTCAAGCACAGAATCTATTTGGTTAGAGTCAAGAAACAATAGAGGTGACATTACACTACTGGGTGTATTCTATAGGCCACCAGCTAGTGGGAAGGATATAGAGGAGAAAATTTGCAGGGATAATTACAGTGAGGTGCAAGAGCCATAGGGTAGTGATAATGGGGGACTTCAATTATCCTAATATAGACTGGGATAGTAATAGTGTAAAGGGGAAGAATTTCTGAAGTGTATTCAGGAGAACTTTCTTGATCAGTATGTTTCGGGCCCAACGAGGAAGGAGGCATTGCTGGATCTGGAATGAAGTGGGTCAAGTGGAGCAAGTGTCAGTGGGGGAACATTTAGGGAACTTTAATCATAGTATCATAAGGTTTAGATTAGCTATGGAAAAGGTCAAGAAGCATTCTAGAGTAAAACTACTTAATTGAAGGAGGGCCAATTTCACTGGGTTGAGAACGGATCTGGCCCGGGTAAATTAGAATCAAAGATTGGCAGGCAAAACTGTAATCGAACAATGGGCGGCCTTTAAAGAGGAGATGGGTCGGGTACAGTCTAGGTACATTCCCATGAGGAGGAAAGGTAGGGCAACCAAAGCCAGAGCTCCCTGAATGACGAAAGAGATAAGAGTAAGATGAAGCAGAGAAAGGGGGCGTATGAACAGGTTGATCATACAAGTGAGAACCAGGCTGAATATAGAAATTTCAGAGGGGAAGTGAAAAAGGAAATAAGGCAAAGAGAGAGTATGAGAATATAACTGGCAATTATCATAAAAGGGAATCTAAAAGTCTTCAATAGGCATATAAATAGTAAACAGGTAGTAAGAGAAGGGGTGGGGCCGATTAGGGACCAAAAAGGAGACCTACGCATGGAGGCAGAGGGCATGGCTGAGGTACTAAATGAGTTCTTTGCATCTGTCTTTACCAAGGAAGAAGGTGCTGCCCAAGTCACAGTAAAAGAGGAGGTAGTTGAGATACTGGATGGGCTAAAAATTGATAAAGAGGAGATACTAGAAAGGCTAGCTGTAATTAAAGTAGATAAGTCACCCGGTCCAGATGAGATGCATCCTAGGTTGCTGAAGGAAGTAAGGGTGGAAATTGCGGAGGTACTGGCCATAATCTTCCAATCATCCTTAGATACAGGTGGTGGTGCCAGCAGGTGTAAGGATAAACCCAAAAACTATAGGCCAGTCAGTTTAATCTCAGTGGTGGGGAAACTTTTAGAAACGATAATCCGGGACAAAATTAACAGTCACTTGGACAAGTGTGAACTAATTAAGGAAAGCCAGCACGGATTTGTTAAAGGCAAACTGTGTTTAACCAACTTGATTGAGTTTTTTGATGAGGTTACAGAGAGGGTTGATGAGGGCAATGTGGTTGATGTGGTGTGTATGGACTTCCAAAAGGCATTTAATAAAGTGCCACATAATAGGCTTGTCAGAAAAGTTAAGCCCATGGAATAAAAGGGGCAGTGGCAGCATGAATACAAAATTAGCTAAGTGACAGGAAATAGAGAGTAGTGGTGAATGGTTGTTTTTTGGACTGGGGGGAGGTACACAGTGGTGTTCCCCAGGGGTCGGTACTAGGACCATTGCTTTTCTTGATATATATTAATGACTTGGACTTGGGTGTACAGGGCACAATTTCAAAATTTGCAGATGACACAAAACTTGGAAGTGTAGTGAACAGTGAAGAGGATAGTGATAGACTTCAAGAGGACATAGACAGGCTGTGGAATGAGCGGACAAGTGGCAGATGAAATTTAACTCAGAGAAGTGCAAAGTGATACATTTTGGTAGGAAGAATGAGGAGAGGCAATATAAACCAAAGGGTACAATTCTAAAGGGGGTGCAGGAACAGAGAAACCTGGGGGTATAGGTGCACAAATTGTTGAAGGTGGCAGGGCAGGTTGAGAAAGTGGTTAAAAAAGCATTAGGGTTCCTGGGCTTTATAAATAGAGGCATTGGCCCCGATTTTCAAATCAAAGTGCGGGTGCATTGGGGGCTCCGAAAATCGGGGAAACCCCGAGCGGGTTCAGAAGCCGGCTTCAACCCGTCAACTTCCAGGTTTCCCACAGACGTGTCTGTGTGTGTGCGCGCTTCACAAATGCGGAAGTTCCACCGGCAATTAAAGCCGGCGGGATGATAGTTAACACAGTTAGTTAGATACTTTAAGTATTTGAACTAGTTAATTTCATGGTAATTCAGGCAGGGGACCAATTTTCATTCAGCCTCAGCATGTTTCCCGTACTGTGGGAAACACTCCATATAGCAGGAGACGTGTTTCAGCCAGCAGCCAGTTGGACATTCAAATGCTTGTTTGACAGATGGGGATAAAAGGTGAGTTATTGCAGCAGGGCACTCTGTTCTTTCGGACAAACCTTTGGCTGGGAGATCTTTGTGTTTTCACTGAAAATTCTTAGTTTCCACTCAGAATTGTTCGGTTGACACATATTCACCAACTTTTCGGACCCCCTCAATCTGACACCATCAGGATGGGTGGCACCATGGCTGCATTCATCAGTACATCCAAGGACGAACAACACCACCAGCCTCGCTAGGCACGGAGTGCACTTCCGCCACTTGGAGTTCTACAACACAGTGCTGCGCGACATGCACCAGCACAAGAGCACAGAGAGAGCGACATCGCAGGAGGCACTACCCTCACCAGAGGGTCTACGGACCAAGGCTCAACTTCCTGGACCTCTCTGAGGAGCAGTGCATATGGGGGCATATGAAGTGAGTCACCAGCCTCCTTCATGCCAAGTTGCTCCTGGCTGGGCTGAACGGCATCTCATTACTTATCGCAGTTAAAGTGACCACTGCCCTCAACTTCTTCGCCTCCAGATCATTCCAGGGTGCCATCGGGGACACGCCGGGGTCTCTCAGTTGTCTACACACAAGTGCATAAGGCAGGTCACCGATGACTTGTTCCGCAGTGCCTCGCAATATGTCAACTTCCCCATGGACAACCTCAGCCAGACGGAGAGGGCTGTATAATTGCACTTTGTGACTGGCTTCCCATGGGTACAGGGTGGAATTGATTGCACCCATATAGCAACCAGGGCACCTCCACACGAGCCAGGACTGTTCATCAACTGAAAGGGGTGTCACTCCATCAGCGCTCAGCCTGTTTGTGACCACCGAAAAAAGATTCCTTCACGTGTGCGCCAGATTCCCTGGCAGCTGCCAAGATTCCTTCATTCTGAGGGAATCCAACATCCCGCCCCTCTTCCATGCACCGAACACCCTTAAAGGCTGGCTTCTCGGGGAGAAGGGATGCCCCCTCCGCACGTGGCTCATGACACCTCTGAGGAACCCCATCACCGAGCAACAGCATCGATACAATGACAGCCACATCGCCACCAGGTCTACAATTGAGCATGCTATAGGGCTGCTCAAGATGCGATTTAGGTGACTTGATCGTTCTGGGGGAGCGATTCAATATGCACCAGACAGAGTGGGACGCATTATAGTTGTGTGTTGTGTCCTGCACAACATGGCACAACAGAGAGGGGTGCCGCTTGAGGAGGCCCCATCCACATCTGTCACCTACATTGAGGCGGAGGAGGAGGAGGAACCCATGGGCAGAGCAGCAGCTGATATGTGAATGGTTTTCCTAACATCAGAAAGTGCTGAAGAGTCCAATCCTCACACCATCTGGAAAGAGCAGCACCAACACCAGGCCCCCGACCCCTTCCTGCACAAAACAGTCCTGCAACTACACATACACCCACTGTAAAGTGACCCAATGGGTGGCATCAAGTGTTGCCGTTCATGGTGAAGCTCATGAAAGGGCCCTATCACAAAAGCCAGTCAAGAATGGGCAAGACATGGCAGTAGTGGTGAGAATCATAAGATTTAATGTGACTATAACAAAAAACAAATATAAATGAAAAACATGACAGTCTGTCAGACACCCTGGTGCATACCCTTCGTGATCACAAATCCTTAGCCTTTCTCTTCCTACCGCTTCTACATGGTGCATCCCCTGTGGCTGCAGCAGGGGTAGTGGCAGGTTGCTGTTCATGCCCTGACTGCTTAGATGCTTTGGGCCTAAGTCGTCTGGGTTTTGGAGCCCGTGAGGGCCCCTCCAAAGACTGCTCCACCTGTGCAGGGGCAGACTTGGCCACCTGGAGAGGAGACAGCATTGTGGGTATTGGTTGAGAGGGGGGCAACGGGTGAGACGTGGAAGCGCTTTGAGTGGCGTTCCCACTTCCATATCTCCTTTCACCATAACCCCTCTCCTGGGCCAGGGCCACATCATTCCTACCACTCTGCTTGGAGGACATGTGTGATGCCTTGTAAGGCCAGTGCTAGTGTATCTGTCTGCCTGTTTAAGGTGGCTGAATGTTGTTCACCCTGAGTCCAAACGACAGTTGTTAGGGCCTGAATGGACTCATTTGTGAGCCTTGCTTGAAGCTCAACTGAGGCTACCCTTCTCTCCATCACAGACATTCCCGCACTTACCTGCGACACCATCTCAGACATTTCAGCAGTTACGTGCAACACTATCTCAGAGAGTTGCTCACGTCCCTGCGACACTATCAGAGATTCCCTCCCGTACCTGTGCCACCATTCTACTCATGCAGGAGTTGGACTCCTCCATCCTCTGCGCTATTGTGGAGAGTGCGCGTGGCACCTGTTCCAGTACCTCGCAAATGTGCTGCTGTCCCTCGATCATTCTTCTTTTAAAGGATGGTCCCCAGAGTTCAGCATCTGCATCCAGCTAAGCAGAGCTTGGAGAGGAGTGCACCCACTGGCGCGGACCCTCCACAGCTGCCCCTGCCACCAGCGTCTGCTCGTGCTCACTTGTGTGTGGTGACTCACCAGGTGCCAACCCAACTAACTCACTACTAGGACCCATCAAGGTGTGAATATCTGCGCTGGTGGATGGCTCATTATGATGTAATGGTGCACTCTTAGATGCCGGCAGGTCCTCTGAGGAATCGCCTTCTGCCGTCACTGCGGTCATTGAAGGACCTGTAAGAGAACAGAAGGCAATATTAAGCATCATCATAGATGTGTCATGTTGCGAAGAGTGCTGAAGATGGCAAGCATTGTTAACATCAATTCACATTGTGTGCGATGAATATTAAAGTTGTGTCACCAGACGTTTGTGGGGTGCCCGACGGACAGGCACTCGAGGGTGCGGCTGATCTCCAGCGCCTCCTGCTCCGCATCTGTGAGGACCAATACTTGTTGTGGCCCCCCTCCAGTCCTCGCCCTCTCGCATTTTGTGCTCGCTTCTCCTAGAAGAGAGAGAAAGAACGGACATGTGAGTGATTGATGTTGAAGTGGTCAGCTGATGAATGCATTGGTTTGGGTGAGGCTGACCACGAAAGAGATGAATCAGAGGGTGAGAATGAGACAGAGCCATCACATTGGATGAGGATTGGGGTGAGTGGTAGTGGTGGGGTGACAAATGGGGAGGTGAGGAAGTGCTCAGGACGTGCAGGAAAGTTGAGGATGAGCTTTAAATGGGTGTGAGAAGTGATGCGATGGAGTAGTCTTGGCACTGCAGAATGAGTTGGGGGTGGGGGGAGGCGCGGTGATGTAGAACACAGAATGCAGGAGAATCAGTAAGTGTACTCACTTTTGCTGACCTAGATAGGTCATTGAAGCGCTTCCTCCACTGGACCCAAGTGTGGGAGATGTTGCTGCTGCTGGTGACCTCCTCTGCCACCTCGAGCCAGGCCTTCTTGGTGGCAGAGGCAGGGCACTTCCTCCCATCCGCGGGGTAAAAGACTTCCCTCCTCCTCCTCACCCTGGCCAGTAGCTGCTGCAGTGAGGCATCATTAAATCTTGGAGCAGCCTTGCCCCTGTGCTGCTCCATTGTGGTTTGTGGGTGTTTGCTGCAGCAAAAACCTTTGGAGCAATGGCCCTTTAAATAGAGCTCCTCCAGCTGACAGCCTGTCACGCAGGTGCGCAGTCTGCCCACTGTGCAGCTTTCGGACGGCAAACTCGGAAACTGCGTTAAGGGCCATCAATTAACTTGCGATCGCATGGGAAACGGTAACATTTTATTAGTCAGGTTACCCGTGCGCCCACTGACTGCCCTGCCCTGCCCTGCCCCCCCCTCCCCCGCTGCCATCCCACCGCCATTTAAAAATCAAGCTCACTGAGTACAAAAGCAAGGAAGTTATGATGAACCTTTATAAAACACTGGATTGGCCGCAACCGGAGTATTGTGTCCAATTCTGGGCACTGCACGTTAGGAAGGATGTGAAGGCCTTAGAGAGGGTGCAGAAAAAATTTACTAGAATGGTTCCAGGGATGAAGGACTTCAGTTACGTGGATAGACTGGAGAAGCTGGGGTTGATCTACTTAGAGCAGAGAAGGTTGAGAGGAGATTTGGTAGAGGTATTCAAAATCATGAGGGGTCTAGAGAGTAGATAGAAACTGTTCCCATTGGCGGAAAGGTCAAGAAGCAGAGGACACAGATTTAAGGAGATTGGCAAAAGAACCTAAGGTGACATGAGGAAAAACTTTTTTATGCAGCGAGTAGTTATGATCTGGAATGCACTGCCTGAGGGGGTGGTGGAGGGAGATTCAATCATGGCTTTCAAAAGGGAATTGGATAAGTACTTGAAAGGAAAAAATTTGCAGAGCTATGGGGAAAGGGCGGGTGAGTGGGACTAGCTGGATTGCTCTCGTAGAGAGCTGGCACGGGCTCGATGGGCCGAATGGCCTCCTTCTGTGCTGTTATCATTCTATGATTCTATTCTAAGTGCAGTGGATACAAAAATGGGATTCTGCTGCACTTTCGGTGTAGTTACGGCGATTGAGCGGGAGCAACTCTGAGGAAATTCCTACAGTTTAGGGGAAATTTTAACTTCCTCCCCCCAACAGAAACCGGGCACAGTGGAACTGGTCAATTTCCTGCACCATTCCCACTTGCGAGAATGACTGAAAATGGTAGATCTGGGATATACTGTAATTTACTTCTGCTTAAGATAAAATCTTTGACTTGTAAACAGTTATAATAGTAAGAAAGGTTCCACTGATTTTGACAAACATCTGCCATGATGTCATTATTGTAACAATTCTTGCAGAAATAATATAAGGTCCCATGATGACCTTACAGAGCAATTTAACAATTCAATCCATTAATTGTTAGGTGATACTATATTCAACTTTTCAATTAGATCTATCAAAAGATAGATACAGATATATATTATAGATATAGATATCAGCCCATCTTAACTCATTCATCTATAAAGACACTGCAATTTCCAGCTATTTCTTAAATGAGCCAGGGTTTTGCTTCCACTGACTTACCCAGAAATCCATTCCATGTATTGATCACTATTTGTGTGAAGAATAACTTTCAATATCAGTCTTAAATTTGCTTTGGATAGTTTGAACTTCTGCCCCCTTGTCGTACTGTCACTTTTTAATTTGAAGTACTATTCCAGATTTACCTTTTCTATATAATTTACTATCGTATACAGCTTTATTGGGTTCCCTCTCAGCTGCCTCTGTTCAAGGCTTAAAAGCCCAAGTTTCTCCGATCTTTACTCATAACTCAGTCCCCTGATGTTAGGAATCAATCTTGTAGCTATTCTGTGTACCACCTTCAGGGCTTGAATGTCTTACTTGTATCTCATTGAATAGAACTGGAGACAGTACTTTTAATGTCCAAAAGAGTTAGAAAGCAATGATAGGGAAGCTCTTATTAATTTCCAAACAAAAAAAGCTCTAACCTCTGCTGGAATTTATTAGTCCAGTTTGGTTGGAGCTACCCTGTTATTGCTGTATTATATCCAAAATACTTGTCGGCATTCATAGTCTACAGCAGTGACACAGTGTAGCTGCTCTTTCCATTTTGATAGATATGCAGCCGCAACAGTAACAGAACAACCCCTGATCCACCAAGTAATTTGTTTTTATCACATTTCATCCTCTCCATATTTCAAGATAAGCCGTAATAAACTTTCTTTCATCCCATCCATTGTACCTCTCTACAAGTACCATTCTAGCATCAGGCTGTTCTATTTATGTGTTTTTCACCATATTTTCTATGCTTAGTGGTCTAACTGATATCTTTGGAAGAGATAACTAATGTGCTTAGCTAGCTGCTCAGTAACATTCCCACTGGCATGGATTACATGAGCAGGAACTGGGAAATTGGATGTCGAAGGTTAGCTGTATGTGCAAGGAGGGTCTTAATAAATAATTTTTGGTTGTTTTGGGGGCAATTCTGTTTTTCTCCCTTTTTTGTTTAACTTTTATAATAGTCAGTAGAAAAGCAGCTGAATCATTTTCTTCAAAATCACCAGAATGCTGATTGTAAATGAAGCATTTACAAGGGGTTAACAGAACAGGAAGCCAGAATCCAAACTTTCAATCCAGCTGAGGGAATACAGAGCCCAGTGGCATTTGGCAAGTCTTTTTTGAAGAACAATGGTTGGGGGTGGGGGGGTTGTTTTTAAAGTATCTTGATTACAGTGTTTAATGCCTGAAGTGATACAAGACAAAAAAAAGGCATGCCAGGGAAATCAGCAGGTGCCAGAGATGAACTGGCTACTCCTGACATTATGATACCAACCGTACCTGCAGGCCCAACTTCTCCGCACTGCTGGATTTAAGAACATAAGAAATAAGAGCAGGAGTAGGCCATACGGCCCCTCGAGCCTGCTCCGCCATTCAATAAGATCATGGCTGATCTTCTACCTCAACTCCACTTTCCCGCCCTATCCCCATACCCCTTGATTTCACAAAGTACAGGGAATCAGTGATGGCATCCATGTGGCCATCCAGACAGCAGGTTCCTGTTTCTCCTTTGGCATCACCACTTACTCCTCCTCACCTGTGCATTGTGGCTCACCTGGTGCTACCTTCTCAAGTTTACTAACTACGTCCTCTGGGGTGTGCGGAGCTGTGCGGGTGCGTGCAAACATTGCTGAGAGTGATGCAGGGCGCTGTCTTGTTTTATATTACTGGCAATGCTGGCAGGCTGCTCTTCTAGGCCTATAGTGACAGAAGAGGAACATATCTTAGAATGCTACCTCCTAAAGTTACTGTCAACAGAGCTTGCATTGCAAAATACTGTGTGTGATGCTTTTTTGGACAGTGCTAACCCAGATCTTGGAGAAGGCCTCATTTTCCTTTACTTCCTCAGTGTTGGACAGGCAAAGATGTCCATTGTGGCTTCCTTAAAGAGGGTCAAGAATTTAATTTCTGGACCTTTCTTCATTTCGGCTAGGTTCTCATGTATTTTGTATCATTGTGTCCTGCAAGCAGAAAAGTAGCCTTGAGATGTTGCAAGTTTAAGAAGCACAAGTGACAGAGATGTGCCCAACCTGCAGCCATCCTATGTCAGTAACTAATCATTCATCATTCAGCTAGGTTCGGTTGTCAAAATTTTGTTTGGTCCAGCAATATATGTAGCAGGTTAACAAGCAATACTTTGTAGTATGCATACTTGGGTCATCTACCTGGTACATGTGCAGTTAAGAACATATAAACATATAAAAAAAAAGGACAGGAAAAGATCAACTGGTCCATCAAAGCTGTCCCATCCCAACATGGTGCAACCTACATACACCATCAACCCCATCCCACCCTTACCCTCCTCCGTGCAAGCAGACATGCAATCTCCTAGGAGAGGCAGAAAAACCCAGAAAAAAACCTTAGGCCAATTTAGGAAAATAACTCTGGGTAATTCATTTCCGACTCCCAAAAGCATTGAAGTAATCTCCAGGAGACAACAGTGTTATTAGTCCCTATTTCCCACCTACTTTCTATGACTTCCAGTGTCTTCCACCAACAGGAACTAGTCCAGCTCTCATTTGAATGCTTTCAGTGAACCCACACTCACTGCACGTACTTGCAATTTAGTCCAGAGGTGGAGGATACTCTGCGAAAAGAAGTACTTCCTAACATCTAACCTAATCGTATACCTTCATAACTTATACTGATTTCCTCTCGTTCTCTCCTGCTCATCTAGTTGAAATAACCTGTCCATGTGATCAGAATCTAAACCCTTCATTATTTTAAAAACTCAATCATATCCCCTCAAAGATTATAGGGGGAAAATCGGATAGGAGCCGTTTTTGGGTGCGGGTAGTGTGAGGTGTTATTACCCCATGCCTATTGACCCCTGGGCAGGCAGGACGCAAGTTTCGGTCGCCCCGAGGACTCACCTGCAATCAACGTTCCACTCCGGGCCTTGCACGTGGAATCAATGCAATTCGCACTTCCAACTACCAGGGGAGCCCAATCTCTTAAAGGGAGGATGTTTCTTAGAAATCTCTTGAAGGTGGCTGGTACCTGTTATTTGCTGAAAATAACAGTCTACTGTCTACACGGAGTCTGAACGGAGATCAGACATCACACACGTAAAACACAGATGCAGGTCCCATCCCTATGTTTACACACTGATGAATTATGTTAAAACATTGAATAAAGGTTGTGCACTACTAAATCCCACTATCCTCCAATCGGCACGCCAGACCTCACCAATCTGCCGATCTGAGTTGGTACCAGGCCTGCGAGAGTGCATGCACCAAGGTTCTCTAGAGATCTTGGTGCAAGAGGTGGACAGAAGGAGGGACATCCTATAACAGCAGGGTGGGGGGGAGCAAGAGGCCCTCCAGACATATATTCAAAAGGCAGTGGGAGCCAGCGGGGGACAAAGTCAATGCCAGGCGCACAGCATCATGAACATGGATGCAGTGCAGGAAGAAGTTCAATGCTTTGACATGAGTGGTCAAGGTGAGTGAGGTCAACTGTCAAGTGTCGTCTCCTACCAACTACACCACTAGCCCCATCCACTGCACCATGCATTACACCCTCCATCACCCACATACCAACAAACTCTTTCCATCAGTACTCAACTCTTCCAACCAGATGCTTCCTCTCACCCTTACACATTACCACTGTTTCAAGCCGTCCACCAACAACTCACAGGCCACACACATTAGCTATTGAACCATGACAGGCACATCACCCAGACACACATCCCGCTTTCTTGCAGGAGAAGATGGCGCGCAGCAAGTGGCGGTGCCATTTAACCCCTCGAGCCTGTTTCACCATTCAATGAGATCATGGTGGATCTGTGACCTAACTCCATATATCTGCCTTAGCCCCATATCCCTTAATACCCTTGGTTCACAGAAATCTATCAATCTCAGATTTAACATTCACAAGTGAGCTAGCATCAACTGTCGTCTGCAGAAGAGCATTCCAAACGTCTCCTACCCTTTGCGTGTAGAAGCATTTCCTAACTTCACTCCTGTACGTCCTGGCTCTAAATGTTAGGCTATGTCCCCGTGACCTTGTATTGAAGTCTAGGGGACCTCCAAAAACAGTTACAAATTTCTCAGCAGCCTGAAGCAATAATCCAGCCACTAACCTGTAAATCCTGCATGATTCCTTTAAATAGCACTGGTGGGGCGTCCTCCCAACACTTTAAGACACGTTCAGATGGTCGGGGTTAAGACTGTGCGTTGAGTTGAGCGTGAAGTCCCAAAATGGTGTCTATCACTTTAAATCAGCATTGCACGCTGATTGAAGCCATTTTCTCCCTACTTTACATGATTCCAGCGTTCTTTATCTGCGCCTGCGCTAATTCCTCTACCTAGATGGCGTCTGGCACACATCACGCTGGAAATGCGCATCCAAGACATCATATTGGATGTCGGAGAGGCCGTGTAGCGCCGAAACAACGGGCGCCACATGGCCCAATTTAGCGCCCTATGCTTCTCCAAAGGAAACGCTCCCTTTCTCTCCTCCTGTCTTGATGAGTAAAGGCCCTTTAACTAGGCTTAAATCAAGTAGCCGGATTCTGAATCTTTTTCAGGGTCTTAATATCCACTACCACGCGAGGGGATCAAAATTGGACACACATGCACCTGGACAAGTTTTATATCCTAGCTATGCATCAACACCCTATCCACTTTCACAATAGCCTCACGACACTTGTCAGGGATCTTCAATGATTCATGAGTTACAACTCCCAGGTCCTTCTTCCATTCTGCAGCTGTAGTGGGGAACCCTGCACATTGTACACATGCTTGGAATTGACCCTGCCCAAATGCATCATGCTGCACATCTGTACTGAAAAAATATGTGCCAGATACAGACCCATTCCCCATTGCATCTAAATCCGCCTACAAACTATTCTTTTTCAGCCAGGGTCCTAACTCCCACACATATCTCCGTGTTTCCGCAAACTTGCTGAAAACTCCCCCGGTGCCTTCATCCAATCATTAATAAAGATGACAAAGCACAGTGGCCCTAACACCAATCCTGTCAGGACCCCACTAGTGACCGGACCTCACACAGAGCCACTATCTTGTCTTTGTAGTAGTAATGATTGCTACAATCAAATGGTTTCTTGTGATTTCATTAGATGGCTCCACAGGCAAAAAAATTTAACCATATCTCATGACTGAAATGGAGTGCCATTATGATGATTTATAACATTTATTTAGTTTTAAATTAATGTATTTGTTAAATATTTCTTCTTATAAATTAATTAAATGTACTGTTATTGCTATAGGTTATTTCTCTGATTCTTCATCACCTTATATGCAAAAGAATGCCACTGTCTGTGGAGGTCATAAGATCTACAATAGATGCTTAATTAAAACTAAAGAAGTAAATGTTTTACAAATCACTTGAGTCAAAATGGAATGAGCAGTCTTAATGGTCTGTGGTGCAATGAAAAATAAAACTTGTCCTCCTTTATTCTCTTTGTTTCTTTCACACATAAGAACATAAGAAATAGGAGCAGGAGTAGGCCATACGGCCCCTCGAGCCTGCTCCGCCATTCAATAAGATCATGGCTGATCTTCTACCTCAACTCTACTTTCCCGCCCTACCCCCATGATTCCCTAAGTCTCCAAAAATCTATCGATCCCAGTCTTGAATATACTCAACAACTGAACATCCACAGCCCTCTGGGGTAGAGAATTCCAAAGATTCACAACTCTTTGAGTGAAGAAATTTTTCCTCATCTCGGTCCTAAATAGCTGGCCCCTTATCTTGAGACTATGATCCCTAGTTCTAGACTCTCCAGCCAGGGAAAATAGTGCCAGCCTCTCAGTATCTATCCTGTCAAGCCCTCTAAGAAATTTATACATTTCAATGAGGTCACTTCTCATTGTTTTCAACTCCAGAGAATACAGGCCCATTCTACACAATCTCTCTTCACAGGACAACCTTCTCAGGAATCAATCTAGTGAACCTTTATTGCATCCCCTCTAAGGCAAGTATATCCTCCTTAGGTAAGGAGACTAAAACTGTACATAGTACTCCAGGTGTGGTCTCACCAGAGCCCTACATAATTACAGCAAGACCTCCTTACTCTTATACTCGAACCCCCTTGCAATAAAGGCTAACGTACCATTTGCCTTCCTAGTTTCTTGCTGTACCTGCATATTAACTTTTTGTGATTTGTTTACAAGGACACCCAAATCCCCCTGAATACCGACATTTCTTAGTCTCTCATGTTTTAAAAAATATTCTGCTTTATGAAATATGTTTGCCTATTTTCCTGAAACGCATTTGAAGGAAGTTTACTATCATCTATCAATTTCCAATGGAAAAATAAATTTGCAGTAAGTATGGTATCTTCATTTATAGCCACATTATGATATAATAGATCATGCTAGTGTGATAGTTTCTTTGCAAACACAAGAGATTGAGTTTATGGACTACCACTGTCATGGAATGTATAAACTATGTAGTTTGGAGATGTACTGATTGTATTTATAATTCTTATCTATTGCTACTAAAATCATTCTGTTTTGAACAGAATGTTAAATGCAGAAATACCATACAAAAATGGTCCATCATTTTCTGTAGCTGGGTATCTAACGGCATATGCCGTTTGTTCGACTCGCCCTTGCACGTTTAGGTTTTCAAATTTGTTGCATGGCAATTTGCTGAAAGTGCGAGGTGATAACGTCACAACGAGAGAAACAGGGTATCTGGGAGCTGAGTGAACAGGGCAAGCAAAAGGGTATCTCCTTAACCAATCCGATTAATGGATTGTGAAATTAATAGCGCAACAACTGAGAAGGAAGTGTAAGTTAGAGTAGTGAATTTAATGTCAAATCAGGTACAGAGAGGGAAAGAACGATTGGATTAAGAGAGAGAGAAAAAAGAGACAAAGAGGAAAAGTAAAAAATAAATTTTACATTTTACATTTTTAAAATCTCCAACAATTAAAATCTGAAGAAATGAGACTCCACACTGGAAATAGTTAATTTTCAATGCCAGAGAGATCAATTGGCAGTAACTAACACTTATCACGTCATTAAAAGGGTATTTAGACTGGAATGGACAAGACTTAACTTTCTGTAGCAAGTTTAGTTCGTATCTACCATGCAAACACATAACTTCACGTCATTCAATGCATTTCAATGATAAGGCAGACAGCAAGATGCCGTTTTCGCGAAGCCAACGGTGGAGCGGCACATATCGGACAGGAACCTTTGGATATCTGTGTTTAACCGCACATCTGCCCCTCGCCTGAAGTTGCTGTACCATTTGTGCATAAATAACGATGAGCGCCATTAGCATCACTGTTATTTTGACAGCAAAATCTGGACCATTAACATTCAAACGTATCAGAACTTTTTGAAATACAAGGTAGGCAATTTGGCACAGGACAATGATGCACTGAAGTTCTTAAATATGCGGCACTCAACAGAAAATAATTTTTAAAAATAATCTACGAGTTCACATGTCCAGGACCAATTTTCTGTATTCCTTTAAAAAGAATCATTTGCTTCTCACAGTACTATCAGTTTGGTATCTGAATCAGTATAGATTTCTACTTCAGGGGTAACGGAGCTATTTAGTAAAGTCCAGCAATTTTTCTTGGCAGCAAAGTTAACTAATGTGTTAGAACTTCTGGCCAAGTTCTGTGACAATGCTTTGACAGTGTAAACCTGTTTTTGAGTAATGCTTTTCTGTGTAAAAACATTAAAAAGTGAATCAATCAACCTCATATATTTATGTCAGAACAAAGAAATATACGCTTCACTCCGAGCAAAGCTTGTATGTACACAATGGATATAAATATCTATACACCTCTGTTTCTAAATTATTTCCTGTCCTTTGACCTTTAGATAACTTCTAACTAGCTGGTGAATGCCAAACTTGAATTTTAATTTATCACAGCTTGTTGGTTCCTTTTTCACACTGGCAAGCTTTTAACACATCAGCTAATTAGGTGAGACTTTTCTGTTTCCATATGTCTAGGAAAACACTGCTAATTGACTGTTGACTATGCTACACGGCAAATACTAATCAGATACCTTCGAAGGTACATCAGTTCAGAAGCCTTCATGGATTCTGAGAGTCTTGTGTCAAAAAATGAAGGTTTATTTCTATATTTCTATCATTGTAAAATACGGAGACACACTTAAGTCTCTTCTTCCACAAAATTGTACCTGCAGCAGCACGACATGAGTTGCTAAAATTTAAGGCAGATATTAAGATTGGAAGAGCTGTTGTATTTGTACCTCAACATTGTGTTTCAATCCAAAAGCAGAAAAGCTTCAAGCTCCCAATTGTCCTGCTCGAGGATTTCTCTCCCCGGCAGTGTTGACACACAAAACTCTGGCTCTTGTTCACAGAAATTTAAAAAGAGTTAACCATTGCCTACTGAACCAAGGTTAATGGAGCATATATTAGACTATGGGAAATTGTTTGCCTGCTTTTCAATTTCTCCATGTATTTCTGCAATCTTAGCTATCATCAATTTTGTAAAAATTCTGTCCTTGTACTCTGCTGTTAATTACCTAATCAAAAAAAATTCTCAAAAAGTGATAGGACCCTCAAAATGTCAAAGACACTTGCAAAGAAAACAAACGGGAATGAGTATGAATTTGGAATACCTACAGCACCCTCAGAGATAATACTGGGTCATAAATATTAAGATTAGTTTGAGCAGATTCTATATAAAAGAACAACCAGTAGCAAATTCAGAACCAATAACCACAGACATCAAACCCAAGAAGCCTCATAACCTAGTCTAAGTCCTGTTAATCATAACACAGGCACAATAAAACCAAAGCTCTGATTTTAACTCAGGGCGGGAATCGGGCGGGCAGGGCTGGGTGAGTGGAATGCCCTATGATGTTGCCAGGTGAGGAGTGGGCAATATTAATTCCAGGGCTGCCCACCCATTTTCTTTGTACAATTTCCGGTGGACCTCCCAAGGCCCTATTTAAAGCAGGATTGCATCTCTTAAAGCGAGTTTGCATTCCTTCTGGAAAATTTCATTGGAACAACGTGGAGACAATGATTTTCGCAGTAATGAGTTGCAGGGCTGCCCCCAGGTTTTCAGATGCCTCCCTGGAGGTCCTGGTGCAGGAGGTCAGGGCAAGGAGGGAGGTACTGTTCCCTAGCATGTGCAGGAGCATCACCAGGGCCATTATCCAGCAGGCCTGGACAGAGGTGATTAAAAGGGTCAGTGCCAGTGACATCACCCCCTGGACCTGGGTTCAGTGCAGGAAGAGGTTCAATGATCTCACAAGAGCAGCAACGGTGAGTATAGCATTTCATCTCTCCATCTCTCTCAGCAGCACCTTCCAACACTCCTCTCATGCCGTCCCCCACTGCTCTCAACAATTCTCTCACCTCCTTCACATCTTTTAACATCCATTCATATGGGCACACTGCAACATCTCTCTCTCATTCCAAGTACACTCACCTCTTCTTTTACTTTCTTCACACCACACACTAACACCATTCTCTTCTCACATCCTAGCACTTGCACAACCAGCTACTCCTCCCAGCACTCCTTCCTCACTTTGCATTCCACACAGTTGGCTTTACATTCGTCATATCCCTATCCTCATTCCATCTTGCTTCTTCTCCAGCTCTCAGCACATGCACTATATGCATAAGTCCTACATATCTCCAGTTAGCTTTTCAACAGCCAATCACAAATCACAATCTCTTTCTGCAGGACAAAACAGTACATAATAGCAGGACCGGGGGAGGACCACCTAACATTATAGCCCTCACCCAAACGGAGAAAGAAGCTCTGGAGATTAGTGGCTCGGGCAAAGCTATGAGCAATGGAGATGGCAAGGCTAGTGCCTTACCTGATCAGGGTGCCTGCATAACTTGTCATCCTTCAGTCACCTCAGCAAATATTCAACAAGCTTCACAACTTCAAGCTGCATTCTGGAGCCTGTCATCTGTTAATATCCAGCCTTTCAGTGTCATCCTAACTCTTGTCCCTATTCTTTTTGTTCTAGGTCCTTCTCAGCAACGAGAACTCCCTGCAGAAAACACCATGGAAGAGGAAAATCCTGAGGATGCTATGTCAGCCACTCCATTCCTCCCAGGCAACAGCATAGGCATTAGAGCACTCTGTGAGAGTTAGGTAGTGAGCCAGAGAGGTCTGCACATGGTGAAACACCCAGCATCAGTGAGCAGCAGCAGGTACTGGAGGCAGGGACAGCCCAGGAGACAGCTTGCTGGAGAGCAAGGTTCTTTTCCAGCTTTGCTGAGCAGGACAGAGATGAGGACTTTAGGGGTCTATCCATGAAAAGGAAACAGCTTGCCTCTCACAAGCATTTATGCCAGGTATTAGAAGGCCTGCCAAGGAGTTTCAGCTGTGTGGCTGAAAGTATGGAGGAGTCTGCTTCCAGCCTGTGTGGTGTCATCGTGCATGACATCACCACTTTGCAGTCCACCTTGGAGAGTGTAGCCACTTCCAGGGATGCTGTAACTGGGCCCTCACAACAGGAGTCGATGTCACCAGCCCTTGCAGCTTTGGTGGAAATCCAAACGGCTGCCATGCAGGCTCTGGGCTCCACCTTGGAGAGACAGGTATCCACCTTGGACAGATTGATGGACCGAATGGATAGAGGCTTTCAAGGAGTCATTTATCTTCTGCAGTCTGTTCTCCCGCAGATCAGTAGAAGTTATTAGCCCCAGTCCCATGGGAGCGGCAGTGGCGCAATGGTAGCAGTACATGTTGCCCTTTCTCAGGATGGCAGCATGTCTGCTCCTTCGTTTACCCTCTCAATCAATACCCAGCATGGTACTGTTGGGGGACATGGGTGAAAGGGTTAAAATGTAGAATGCTGACTCCAGTAAAATAATGAAGCAGCATACAAATGTAGACAGAAGTTTCAATTCTCTGACGGTATCATCATTCTGGAAAGGCAGAGTTCACCTGCATTCTCTGAACGTTGAAAATATCCATATATGGTACTGCTTGTTATTAACCTCATTAAAACTTAATTAAAGAATGATCTGGAGACCTCAAGAAAAGGAAGATAAGAGGAACTTGCTTACGTTAGCAAGTTGGAAAGTTGATAACAGAATGATTGATGGTTGAGTCAGCTGCATCTATATCAATAGGACCATTGTATCCTGTACACTGTAGTTCAGAAATCTAAAGTTATTTTAAAAATTTATTCATTTATTGCCTATATCTAGTTGCCCTTGAGGAGGTGGTGCTGGGCCTTCTTCTTGAACCGCTGCAGTCAATGTGGTGAAGGTGCTTCTACAGTGCTGTTAGGTAGAAAGTTCAAGGATTTTGACCCAGCGACGATGAAGGAATGATGATATAGGTCCAAGTCAGCATGGTGTGTGACTTGAAGATGATGGTGTTCTCATGCATCTGCTGCACTTATCCTTCCAGATGGTGGTGCTGGAGGTGGTGGGTTTGGGAAGTGCTAACAAAGAAGCTTTGGTGGGTTACTGCAGCGCATCCTGTAGACAGTACACACTGCAGCCGAGGTACACCAATGGTGGTGGGAGTGGATGTTTAAGCCAGTGGATGGGTTGCTGATCAAGGATACTGCTTTGTTCTGGACAGTGTCAAGCTTCTTGAGTGTTGTTGAAGCTGCACCCTCCAGGCAAGTAGAGAGTATTCCATTACACTCCTGATTTGTGCCTTGTAGGTGGTAGAGAAACTTTGGGGAGTCAGGAGGTGAGCCACTTGCCACAGAATACAAAGCCTCTGACCTGCTCTCGTAGCCATGCTATTTATGTGACTGGTCCACTTCAGTTTCTGGTCAATGGTGACCCCCAGGATGTTGATGGTGAGAGACTTGGCAATGGTAATGCTGTTGAATGTCAAGGGGAGGTGGGGTCATAGCATTCTGTATATGGCATGGGTTGGATGTTTACGACAATCTGACAGCTTCATGGTCACTTTTACAGCTTTTTGTTTCCAGGTTTTGTGGGGATTTTTTAAATTGAATTCAAATTTCCAAACTGCCATGGTGGGATTTGAAATTACGTTCTTTGAATTATTAGTTTCTCTCATTGGGGGTAAAATTCAACTTTGGCTGGGCACAAAATGGGTGGTAGCGATCAGCCACCGATATCCTGCCAGCCCTGCCTCTGGTGCCCCCAATGTACTGTATGTCTGTGTGAAGCAGGGTTGCAGTACTTTCAAGAAGGCACAAGTTATGTCCACCAGATTCTGAAAATCCAACTTCCTTATAATAGCTTGTTTAAAAGCCATCAACTGCCAAAAGAAAAGCAGTCTTCCTGGAAAAGGGGCCATTTATTCTTCCATCTTCAGCTGGATCTGCTATCACTGGCCCCATTGGCTACCCAACACCATTATTTCTGTCCCCCACCTAGTGGGTACCCTAGCTCTGCTACTACTGGTCACTTTATTTAAGTAGCCTGACCTTTTGGTTGGGTCAGGTGTATAAGTATTTAGCACAGATGTCTTGCTCTGGAATTATTATGCTAGATATCAATAGCAGAGCAGGTTAGGTTATAGACATCAATGGGTCCACCTTCAAACTAAGGAAGGAGGAGTTACATAGAATTACATAGAATGTACAGCACAGAAACAGGCCATTTGGCCCAACAGGTCCATGCCGGGGTTTTTGCTCCCCACGAGCCTCTTCCCTCCCCACATCACCTAACCCTATCAGCATAGGAGTATCCATGCCATATACAGAATGCTTTGGCCAGATTGCATAATATGATAGAAATGAGGCTGGAGGAGATGTCACCTCAGGCTGATAAACATGGCTAACCACATAGCACTTACTTCTGGGTGTTGTTCAGTTGTTGTCAAAATTTTCCAAAACAGGGGTCAAACTTCCACTGTGTGATATTTGTAATGCATTTACATGAAATTCCACTGGTCATTTTAGTGAAATCAGTAATCCATTTATTTTGCTCCATGGTACAGCCGAAAACATAGTACTGCACCGTGTCTGCAAGGACAGGGCTTTTTACTCAAGAGAGGTACATAAAAGATATACAAACATACATAAAGCAAGACAGGAATGAAATCTGGTTCATCAAGCTTGCTCCATCCAGTCATGGTACAACCATTAGACATTGACACCCTCCCCCACCCCAGTCACACAATCTCCTGGGAGAGGCAACAAACAAAAGAAAAAAAGACAAGGGCCAATTTAGGAAAAGCCCTGAAAAAATACCCTTCAACTCCCTAGGGCAATCAAACAAATCTCCTGGTGACTGAGGTAACCTGTAAATCCTTGTAGTTCCAGCCAACCCAAAATTTACCCTCTATAAATGGAAATGTTTTCCCCCATTAGGAACTTGTGGAAGTCCCTTTTGAAGGACTGCAGGGACTTTATACTTACCGTATGCTCCTGCAATCTGTTTTGAAGATGATGAATTTCTGTGAAGAGAAATATTTCCTAACATCTAACCTAACTCTGCCAAGGATTTTATATGCATGCCATGAATTTCATGACTGTGGCAGGATTAATGGCAGCTTCTAATTTATTTTTTCTCTTCCACTAATAGCAAGAAGTAAAATGGTGGAGTAGCTTGCTACCTTTTCAGAGTCCTAGCAGTAGAGAAGGGGGAAAACATTAGCCAAGCACAGACTTGCTTACCACTATCCCACTACACATGGAAAATTCCAAAACTGCTACCAATAATAATCCTCAGTTACCATAATTGTAAAAATCTCGTCCAAAGTACCCTAGCTCCATCTCATAACAGCGTGTTATCTGCACCAGCATGGTTTTCCTGATACCCCAAACGTATCCCTACATCATTTTTCAATTATATTGATGAATGGCTGGGAACTGACTAATTCCACTTGGGGCCCATTACAGCCATCAGGAAAATGAGGCTGTCAATATGCCTGTCTGGAAAGGTTACAAACTCACATTCAGGAGGTGAAAGGTCAGAGTTCTAATCCATTATACCACCTAGTTTCTATATAGTAGTATCCAGAAAACTTCAAACATTCTCTTCAGTTACCAAACAAAATGCTGAATTATCGATGGGCTGGCGTCCCCAAGAGTATTTAAAATCTTTGAGCCTGTTATAGGTTGCAAAGATAGTTTCACTGTACATTAAGCTGCTGTAGTTCATAACTATAGCGTTGAAATTCCTGATCATGTGCAAATTATGGGGTAAACAGTGTAATAAGAATGCTTCTGCTGCCTGCAGTTGCACTCTCGATATTTAAAATTTGCATATATTATCTATTCTGAGAGTTCCGGTTCGCACAGTGAGCTACGTGAGGGTGTGTTCGCATGACATTTGCAGCTGACAGTAATTTAAAGGGCTCCAGAATTTGTTTAAACACTTGTATTCATGCCTACGTCACAGAGTGAGAGGTTTTGTTTTGCAAAGTATCTGCACGATGGAGAGTTCTCACTGACACATTGCCAGATTCATTGTTGCTGTGCTGGAACTCAACTATACAAAGTGAAGGAAAGGAGGACTGTCCTTTTTGAAACTGAGAGGAGCATTTATCCAGGTAACGGGCAGGTGATGGGGAGTTGGTGACAGCATTCACCCTTAGAACCTGGCTCTTAATGAGCATGAAGATGACAGACCTGAAGTAAGCTGCCACGGTAAGCTTCCTATACCAATTAACTGCTCCAAGTATGCAGAGCATAAACTGTTTCTCATAACTTGTAATTCTTTTTTTGCTGCCCCATCTAATGTCATCATACAACCTTACAGCTCTTTAAATGCTGAATCTGCATGGCCAAAGTGTTACACTAAAATCTTAAAGGGGCTTTGTGCAATAAATCCTTCTAATACAGCCTAGCGACGCAGTGCATGTTCCTATACTGACACACAGGATGGCCTATTTAATGGGCACTTGTGTCCCTGTAGGGCCAATTCTGTGACCCTGCAGAAAATGGCCCTGGGATTGCTGTATGTGCAAGTGCACACACAACTAAAAGTGAAGAGCTGACCTCATCACCAAGGTCAGATAATTTTAATCATTCACATGCACTTACTGTGCAGCTTGATCCTTGCACAGGGAGCATAATGGGGAGGGGGGAGGGGTTGCTGAAGGCCGAGCACGCAATGCCAAAGAGCTCCTGCTCAAAATCAAAGGGATTCAGCTATTAAAAGGTAAAAATGTTGTTGCCTTTTCAAAAATGGTCACAGCAGTTTTCAGCCTTTGTGAAGGATGTATGGGCAAGGGAAGAGCTGATGGGCCAGGTTGAATAGACAACACAATGTGGAGGGTATGGCAAAATACAGAACAACAATGGCCCCTCATCCCCTGTTTGATGGCTGGTGAAGTGAATATTCTGCTTGCATGAGATGGGTGTAAGGAGGCTTCAGAGGACAGCAGTGTACCATGTCTGGCAGGAGGTGGTGGCCAGACCAAATACTGTATACAGCAATTATAAGACCTGGAAACAGAATGCACACTTTAAGGAGTCTGGCAAGGTAGGCTAACTAACAGTACCAAATACCAAATAGAAGATGCAAATTGTAGTTTGACAGCCTGAGGCAGTTGTTCTGGATCAATGGGAGGAACGTTTGCCAAGGCTTGCAGAATGGTCTGGGGACTGCTGATCTCCCTGGCATCCTGTCTTTCACCTTGTAACATCTCAACCATAAAACACTGCATTTGAGACCCTACAAAAACAAATTTACCTTTAATATATATATATATATATATACATATATAAGTTTTCCTTCCCTGCAACAGTGACTGCACATAAAGCACTTTGTGATTTCCTGAGGTTGTGAAAGGCGCTATATAATTCTTTCGTTTTTATATATATATTTTTATAAATGTCAAAAAATATGGAGAAAATGTCTAACAAGAAATACTGCACTGTAAACATTAAAAAGAACCCGTCCATAGGTGATTTAAGAGCTCCTGTACCCATGGAGTTTCCCTTTTCCCATTCCAAAAGGGCACACAAAGTAAAAAAAAAAGTAAACCCAGTACAAATAAATTTTGCAAGGTGTTCATTTTAATATTTTTGCATTAAATCTGGGGTTTCAATGAAGAACAGGAAAAAGGTGCTCAGTAAATGTAGAAGAGCATTGAATTGCAGACTGGAAAGAAATTGTTGCAAGGTTTGCTCTCCCAATTCTCAGTCCCTTTGTGCAGTTAGAATCATTTAGAAGAAGTTACAAATTAGGAGTTTGAAGTTGTGCTCAACACACCAGCACTAAGAGGAAGCACCATGGGAAGAGATGCGAGCGTAACTCACACATGACACAAGATAAGTTAATAACTTGGTTGTACTATATTTCAACTAAGTCCTGAAAGTTTGTTTCTGATAGTGTAGAATATGATAGCTGCATAGCAAAAAATGGGCATTGATGGTAGTTGAAGCAGTTCAGATGGTGGTTTTGGAGAAAGTGTTTGCAGTTACAGCACTTTCTCAGTGCCATGCAGACAGCAGGATTACTTAAAGGGACAGCTCAGGCACTTAGCTGAATGTCTCCTAGCACACCAGTTCTCCTGGCTGCATCTGTGTTTCTGGAGTAGTATTATCTCAGTCTGTGCCTGTGTGCAACTCTGACCTTGACTGCAGGTTGACCTCTTCCTCCTCTTCCACGATTAGGCCACTTTGTATTAAAATGGTGTGGACAATGCAACAGACAGTGATATGCTTAAGTTATCCCCTGATCTATTGAGACATTTGAAGTGCAGCTTCAAGATGCCAGTGCTCCTTAATGACCCTGCTGACTGCATAGGCATTATTGCATCTATGCTATGGTTGGTGCAAGGATATTATTAACCAGAGCTGAAGAGAGTAGCTTTGGTTTTCAAGGAGCCATCTTTCCGTCTGTCTTTGCCTTCAAATAAGCCTGGCATGGGGAATTGTCTTAAGTAAGAGCATTGTGGCTGCTGCATGGAACTGGATATCAACCTGTATGATACAGTGTTGATAGTAATTGACCAGCTATGCAGTGATGGGGTTAGATACCCTTTCCGTTCATTTAGGCCATGGCATTGTGACTAGAGGCCCAGAAAGCCAAACAGTGCCATTAATGACCCCTTATACTTTGGGAAATCTAGCAGTGCTATGCAATTAGGAAGCTCTGCTGTTGCTGTTCAGTGGGAAGGGGTATGAAATTGTTAGCCCTTATGAACAATGCATCAGACACCAGTTCGATACATCTGTGATGTCCCCTCTTGGTTGGAAGGAGTTGAAGGCATAGAAATTGAGAGTTGTGGACACCCTGATTGCCACTAATTAAGGCATCGCTATGGTGGAGTTTGGCTGCAGGTCATCCTGAAGCAGATGGTATTGCCCTGTAACTGCCTCCTTGCTGAACGTGAGCTGCAGAGGCATTGCCAGGTAGCTGTGCCACTGAGAGGGGAGCTCGGAAAGTAATCCCCAAGGCTTGCAAGTGTGTGGCAGCAAAAATAAATAAATAGTAGTACTTTAAGGGATTTGTTCCCAACATGGGAGAACCTGGCTGGCATCCAATGTCAATGTGGAATTGCACATTGCACTATGGTACGTGGAACCAGGAAAATCACAGCTCCCCCCTTATGCAATAAGGAAACAAATTGCATTTATATAGCACATCCTCAGAATAATCCAATCTGCTTCACAGACAATAAATTACTTTTGAAATGCAGCCATTGTTATTATGTAAATGAAGATGATAGATAGTTTGCACAAGGCAAGGTTCCACAAAAAGAAAATGAGATGAATGACCTGTTACTTTGTTTTTTGGTTGAGAGAGAAATGTTGGTTAGAACACTGGGAGAACTCCTTGCTCTTCTTCATGTAGCACAATGGGATTCTTTTTTTTTACATACACCTGAACACACAAACAGGGCTTCAGTTTAACATCTTGTCTGAAAGATGGCACCACTGACGGTGCAGCACTCCCTCAGTACTGCAGTCAAGTGTCAGTTTAGTTTATGTACTCATTTGAGTAGAGCTTAAAATCACAACCTTCAGAATCAGAAGTGAGAGTGTTACCAAATGAGCCAAGTTAACACTGAGAGTGTGTTAAAGACACCAACATGATTATGTTGTATTTAGAATTAAATGTAAATTGGACACGCACTGCTGACAGACATTCAACTCAAAATTTAAAGTGAGAATGGGTGACAAAAAAAATTGGAGGGACCATGATTTTACGACCTCCACACACACATTTCTCACTGGCATATGCACTTTCACCAGCAGGGATTTCCAGGCGTATATCTGCAAAGATTTTTCGATCTATTTTATATTTTAATTGATGAAGTTACAGTACAGGAGCATTGAAATTAACAAAGAATCATTGGAGAGAACAATATGAATAATATACTAGTTAATGAGCAATATCAAACATTTTATCTTGCCCTCTTTTATCTTTCATTGAAATACTTGACACTATTATTTCATCTCCTTCCTCGATGTAGCTGATGTGAGCAACACAAAAGAAAGGATTACCATTTACAAAATCAATGTTACATTGTACATTTAGCCTGAAGTTGGTATCTTTAACATGATCTCAGTCGATCAGATTTCAGCTGGGTTTCTCTCATATTTTACAGTTTCCAGCATTTTTTATGTAAAGAAAATAGCACAAAAAGAGAAGTCTTTCTGATTGTAAAAGTACTCATAAAATGGCACACTAAGAGAATGAAGAAAAAATAAATTGAGTAAACAATATTGGAAGACCCACATAAATAGAAATTGTAGAGAGAACCTGCAATATGGTGAATGTACTTCATTTGGAAATACATTCGCTTGTTTCTGGTCATTTTGTACTCTAATATAATCCTTTTTATATGAAGAGAAAAATAGCATCTAATATTCTGTATGATTTTTGAAGCATCATCAAACAAATGAAAGTAGCTGTTCAGTGGACTGAAGCAGTATTTACTGTTAAACAAAATTTATACTTGCTTTGGGCATATTTTCATCTACTGTTAATATGATCCCTGCTTTTCAGAAGCCAATGTTTTCATATGATAGTGAAAGTACTGTTCTGCTGTGCACTGTTAAAATGGTACTAGAAGGGTTTTAAGGAAAGTAATTCTCCCTAGCTGTATCTGAATATAACAATTAGAATTTTAATATAGTATTGTTCTCGTTGTATTATTCACGATCGAAACACACTGTCTGATTTACATCACAACTAGCAAAAAAAGGTTTCGATTTTCTACAATCCATCATTGGAATAAATTACATTTCTATGATTAAAACATGCTTACATCTTCCTTTATTTAATAAGTTGTGATCCAAGTCAGCATCTCAAGGGGAAGCATATTTGTTCACATTGATAACTAAATTGTTTTTTACATCAATGATTAAAATTATTAATTTTGGGTTCTTGCTCCACAGTTGTAATAGTTTGCATCTGTGAAGGTTATATCCTATCTAGTACAATAAATTAATAAAAGCTTTGCTATGTTATAATAATGAAATCATATTTTTGTACTGTTCAACCACTATTATGGAAGGTGTACCCTGAATTGGCTTGGTCGAACAGATTGGTGACACATTACAGTCAAAAATGGATTCAGCTAATTCTGGAATAACACACAAGTAACAATTATTTTTAAAGCATTTGACATATTTTGTAGGATATTATTTTCATAATTTTAGTAACTCCCCCAGACATTTATGTGACTGAATTTGCTAAAATATTGTACACCAAGATTATGCTTGATACTTTTTTCCATTTATTACAAAATGAAGCATATCACAGATTAAAAACGCTCTTCTCATTGTCAAGGTGTGTTAATGTACATCATCTCTGTAACAGCACTGTCACTTTTTTAATTATGACATTTTGGAGAAGGGCTCAATAAGGCAAAGATTATATTCAACATTTATATACACAGAATGGCTTGGTAAAAATGGCAAGAGGAACGATTAATAAAAACAAATTCAATTGCCTGTATAGCAATGTACACAGCACCCAAAACAAAATGGCAGAACTGAAGGCAACAATTTGTAGAGGAACCAGATGTACGAGGGATAACTGAAACACGGCTGCATAAAGAACCGGATTGGCAGTTAACTATTGCAGGATATAACGTATTTAGAAAGGATAGGGAAGGAAGAAGAGGGTGGGGTAGTTGTACTAATTAGAGATAACATTATGGTAGTAGAAAAAAAAGGATATAACTAACATTAAGATGGATTGACATAAAGAATAAGAAAGAATCGATCACGCTAATAGGGGTACACTACAGATCACCTAATAGTGGAAGGGAAGTGGAGGGAGAAATATGTAGGCAAATCTATGAAATGAGTAAAGGACATAGAATAATAATCATGGGAGACTTCAACTACCCCCAAATAAACTGGCAAGAAAAGGTAGTGAAAGGGGAATGGAGTTTTTACAGTGTGTACAGGACTCTTTTCTTATCCAGTATGTAAGAAGCTCAACAAGAGAGGAATCACTGCTGAATCCAGTAATGGGAAGTGAACAAGAGCAGATAAGAGAAGTAAGTGTAGGGGAGTACCTGGGCAATAGTGATCACAACATCATAAGGTTTAAGGTAACGATTGAGAGAGACATAAGTAAGACAAAGACCAAAGTAATAGATTGGAAAAAAGCTAATTATGAGGGGATGAGGATGGAACTAGGGAAGGTAAACTGAAAAAAATATTGACAAATTAAGAGATAGAACAGCAGTTGGAAATATTTTAAAAGGCGATCATAGGGGTTCAAGAGAAATATATTCCACTAAAAAAACAAGAACAAACTAGTTAATAATGGATGAATAAAAAGATAAGGGTAAAATTAAAACTAAAGAAAAAGCCATACACTAAGTATAACGACAATAAAGGAGGATAACAAAAGAGGATATGAAAAGGTTAGGAAAGAAGTAAAAAAAAACAATTTAGGAAGGCAAAGAGGAATTACAAAATGAAATTATCAAAGAATATAAAAAGGATTTCAAAAGGGAAGGTCATGCTTGACCAATATTATTGAATTCTTTGAAAAAGTAACAGAAACGTAACAGAAAAGTAACATATTACATCCACCACATTACAAAGGTAATGTGGTGGATGTAATATACATGGACTTTCAAAAGTCCTTCGATAAGGTACCGCATAGTAGACTCATGACCAAGGTCACAGTATGTGGAGTCAGGAGACAAGCAGCAAACTAGCTACAAAACAGAAAACAGAGAGTAGGGGTTAAAGGTAGTTACTCAGCCTGGTGGAAGATGAAAAGTGGTGTACAATAAATGATTTGGACTTGGGAATCGGAAGTGCAATATCAAAATTTGCGGATGTTACCAATTGGGAGGTATAGTTAATATTGAGGAAGACTGTGACAAAATACAAGAAGACATTAACAAACTTGCAGAATGGGCACGTGAATGACAAATGAATTTAAATATAAAAGACAGAACTTGCATTTATATAGCACTTTTCATGACCTCAGGAAGCCCTAAAACGCTTTACAGCCAATGAAGTATTCCATCTACCTAGCATCCAGGCAGAAAGGTGGAAGCAGAAAATATACCCATACTTTTTTTTTATTCGTTCATGGGATGTGGGCGTCGCTGGCAAGGCCAGCATTTATTGCCCATCCCTAATTGCCCTTGAGAAGGTGGTGGTGAGCCGCCTTCTTGAACCGCTGCAGTCTGTGCGGTGACGGTTCTCCCACAGTGCTGTTAGGAAGGGAGTTCCAGGATTTTGACCCAGCGACGATGAAGGAACGGCGATATATTTCCAAGTCGGGATGGTGTGTGACTTGGAGGGGAACGTGCAGGTGGTGGTGTTCCCATGTGCCTGCTGCTCTTGTCCTTCTAGGTGGTAGAGGTCGCGGGTTTGGGAGGTGCTGTCGAAGAAGCCTTGGCGAGTTGCTGCAGTGCATCCTGAAAAATGGTACACACTGCAGCCACAGTGCGCCGGTGGTGAAGGGAGTGAATGTTTAGGGTGGTGGATGGGGTGCCAATCAAGCGGGCTGCTTTATAGAGTCATAGAGTCATAGAGTTATATAGCACGGATAGAGGCCCTTCGGCCCATCGTGTCCGCGCCGGCCATCAAGCCCTGTCTACTCTAATCCCATATTCCAGCATTTGGTCCGTAGCCTTGTATGCTATGGCATTTCAAGTGCTCATCCAAATGCTTCTTGAATGTTGTGAGGGTTCCTGCCTCCACAACCCTTTCAGACAGTGAGTTCCAGACTCCAACCACCCTCTGGGTGAAAAAGTTCTTTCTCAAATCCCCTCTAAACCTCCCGCCTTTTACCTTGAATCTATGTCCCCTTGTTATAGAACCCTCAATGAAGGGAAAAAGCTCCTTAGTATCCATCCTATCTGTGCCCCTCATAATTTTGTACACCTCAATCATGTCCCCCCTCAGCCTCCTCTGCTCCAAGGAAAACAAACCCAATCTTCCCAGTCTCTCTTCATAGCTGAAGCGCTCCAGCCCTGGTAACATCCTGGTGAATCTCCTCTGCACCCTCTCCAAAGCGATCACATCCTTCCTGTAGTGTGGAGACCAGAACTGCACACAGTACTCCAGCCGTGGCCTAACCAGTGTTTTATACAGCTCCATCATAACCTCCTTGCTCTTATATTCTATGCCTCGGCTAATGAAGGCAAGTATCCCATATGCCTTCTTTACCACCTTATCTACCAAGTCCGCCGCCTTCAGGGATCTGTGAACTTGCACACCAAGATCCCTCTGACCCTCTGTCTTGCCTAGGGTCCTCCCGTTCATTGTGTATTCCCTTGCCTTGTTAGTCCCTCCAAAGTGCATCACCTCGCACTTTTCCGGGTTAAATTCCATTTGCCACTGTTCCGCCCATCTGACCAACCCATCTATATCGTCCTGCAGACTGAGGCTATCCTCCTCGCTATTTACCACCCTACCAATCTTTGTATCATCAGCGAACTTACTGATCATACCTTTTACATTCATATCCAAGTCATTAATGTAGACCACAAACAGCAAGGGACCCAGCACCGATCCCTGTGGTACCCCACTGGCCACAGGCTTCCAGTCACAAAAACAACCTTCGACCATCACCCTCTGCCTTCTGCCACTAAGCCAGTTTTGTATCCAAAGTGCCAAGGCACCCTGGATTCCATGGGCTCATACCTTCTTGACCAGTCTCCTGTGGGGGACTTTATCGAAGGCCTTACTGAAATCCATGTATACCACATCCACTGCGTTACCCTCATCCACACGCCTAGTCACACCCTCAAAAAATTCAATCAAATTAGTCAGACATGATCTTCCCTTGACAAAGCCATGTTGACTATCCCTGATTAATCCTTGCTTCTCCAAGTGGAGACTAATTTTGTCCTTCAGAATTTTTTCCAATAATTTTCCTACCACTGATGTTAGGCTCACTGGCCTGTAGTTCCCCGGTTTTTCCCTACTCCCCTTCTTGAATAATGGTATTACATTAGCGGTTCTCCAGTCCTCTGGCACATCCCCTGTGGCCAGAGAGGTTCTGAATATATGTGTCAGAGCCTCCGCAATCTCCTCCTTTGCCTCGCACAGTAGCCTGGGATACATTTCGTCCGGGCCTGGGGATTTATCCATTTTTAGGCCTGCTAAAACCGCCAATACCTCCTCCCGCTCGATGCTAATATGTTCGAGTATATCACAGTCCCCCTGCCGTATTTCTATGTCTACATCGTCCTTCTCCATAGTGAAAACAGATGCAAAAAATTCATTTAGAACCCCTCCTACATCTGCCGGCTCCACACACACATTGCCATTTTTGTCCCTAATGGGCCCTATTTTTTCCCTAGTCATCCTCTTACCCTTAATATACTTATAAAACATCTTAGGATTTTCCTTTATTTTGCTCGCCAGTGTTATTTCATGGCCCCTCCTTGATCTCCTAATTTCTTTTTTAAGTATCCCCCTGCACTTTTTGTACTCCTCTCGGGCTTCCTCCGTCTTTAGCCTTTTGTATCTGCCAAAAGCCCTCCTTTTTTTCCTAATCCATTCTCGTATATCCCCTGACATCCAAGGTTCCCTGGAGTTCTTGGAACCACCCTTGACCTTTACGGGAACATGTTGCCATTGTATGGTCTCAATCTCCCTTCTGAAAGACTCCCGTTGCTCCGATGCGGATTTTCCTACAAGCAGCTGATCCCAGTCCATTTTGGCCAGATCCTGCCTTATCGTATTAAAATCGGCCTTCCCCCAATTTAGAACCTTTATTTCCGGCCCCTCCCTGTCCTTTTCCATGACCACCTTAAATCTCACCGAATTATGGTCACTGTCACCAAAGTGCTCACCTACTCGCACTTCTTCCACTTGGCCGGCCACATTCCCTCGAATTAGGTCCAGTACCGCCCCCTCTCTTGTAGGACTTTCTACATGCTGGCTCAAAAAGCTCTCCTGGATGCACGTTAAGAATTTTGTACCCTCTAAGCCTTTTACACTCTGAGTATCCCAGTTAATATTGGGGAAGTTGAAATCCCCCACTATTATTACCCTATTATTTGCACAATTTTCTGAGATTTGCCTACATATCTGTTCCTCTATCTCCCCCTGACTGTTTGGGGGCCTATAGTACACTCCCATCAAAGTGCTTGCCCCCTTTTTGTTTTTAAGCTCCACCCATATGGCCTCATTAGAGGAACCTGCTAATATACCATCCCTCCTTATGGCAGTAATTGATTCTTTAATTAATATTGCGACCCCCCCTCCTCTTATACCTCCCCCTCTGTCTCGCCTGAAGATTCTGTACCCCGGAATATTGAGCTGCCAGTCTTGCCCCTCCCTCAACCATGTCTCTGTGACAGCAACAATATCATACTCCCATGTGTTTATCAACACCTTCAGTTCATCCACCTTATTCGCAAGACTCCTTGCATTAAAATAGATGCCATCCAGCCTTGCCCTCACATATTTGCCCTGTCTTCCAAGCTGACTTGTTTTTTTCTCTATATTTGGCTGCACATCACCCCCTATTGTAATCTGGATCTTGGATGGTGTCGAGCTTCTTGAGTGTTGTTGGAGCTGCACTCATCCAAGCAAGTGGAAAGTATTCCATCACACTCCTGACTTGTGCCTTGTAGATGGTGGGAGTCAGAAGGTAAGTCACTCGCCGCAGAATACCCAGCCTCTGACCTGCTCTCGTAGCCACAGTATTTATATGGCTGGTCCAGTTAAGTTTCTGGTCAATGGTGACCCCCAGGATGTTGATGGTGGGGGATTCGGTGTTGGTAATGCCGTTGAATGTCAAGGGGAGGTGGTTAGACTCTCTCTTGTTGGAGATGGTCATTGCCTGGCACTTATCTGGCGCGAATGTTACTTGCCACTTATCAGCCCAAGCCTGGATGTTGTCCAGGTCTTGCTGCATGCGGGCTCGGACTGCTTCATTATTTGAGGGGTTGCGAATGGAACTGAACACTGTGCAATCATCAGCGAACATCCCCATTTCTGACCTTATGATGGAGGGAAGGTCATTGATGAAGCAGCTGAAGATGGTTGGGCCTAGGACACTGCCTTGAGGAACTCCTGCAGCAATGTCCTGGGGCTGAGATGATTGGCCTCCAATAACCACTACCATCTTCCTTTGTGCTAGGTACGACTCCAGCCACTGGCGAGTTTTCCCCCTGATTCCCATTGACTTCAATTTTTCTAGGGCTCCTTGGTGCCATACTCGGTCAAATGCTGCCTTGATGTCAAGGGCAGTCACTCTCACCTCACCTCTGGAATTCAGCTCTTTTGTCCATGTTTGGACCAAGGCTGTAATGAGGCCTGGAGCCGACTGGTCCTGGCAGAACCCAAACTGAGCATCGGTGAGCAGGTTATTGGTGAGTAAGTGCCGCTTGATAGCACTGTCGACGACACATTCCATCACTTTGCTGATGATTGAGAGTAGACTGATGGGGCGGTAATTGGCCGGATTGGATTTGTCCTGCTTTTTGTGGACAGGACATAGCTGGGCAATTTTCCACATTGTCGGGTAGATGCCAGTGTTATAGCTGTACTGGAACAGCTTGGCTAGAGGCGCAGCTAGTTCTGGAGCACAAGTCTTCAGCACTACAGCTGGGATGTTGTCGGGGCCCATAGCCTTTGCTGTATCCAGTGCATTCAGCCATTTCTTGATATCACGTGGAGTGAATCGAATTGGCTGAAGACTGGCTTCTGTGGTGGTGGGGATATCGGGAGGAGGCAGAGATGGATCATCCACTCGGCACTTCTGACTGAAGATGGTTGTACATTGTACATCATACATTACATAGAATTACATAGAATCTACAGCACAGAAACAGGCCATTTGGCTCAACTGGTCTGTCCTGGTGTTTATGCTCCATATAAGCCTCCTCCCGTCCTACTTCATCTAACCCTATCCTCATATCCTTCTATTCCTTTCTCCCTCACGTACTTATCTACCTTCCCATTAAATGCATCTATGCTATTTCCCTCACTACTCCATGTGGTAGCAAGTTCCACATTCTAACCACTCTCTGGGTAAAGAAGTTTCTCCTGAATTCTTTATTGGATTTATTAGTTACTATCTTATATTTATGGCCCCTGGTTTTGAATTCTCCCACAAGTGTAAACATCTTCTCCATGTCTATCCTGTTGAACCCCTTCATAATTTAAAGACCTCTATTAGGTCTCCCCTCAGCCTTCTCTTTTCTAGAGAAAAGAGTCCCAGCCTGTTCAGTCTTTCCTGATAGTTGTACCCTCTCAGTTCTGGTATCATCCTTATAGATCTTTTTTGCACTTTCTCCAGTGGTTCTATATTCTTTTTGTAATTTGGAGACCAGAACTGTGCACATTACTCTAAATGTGGTCTAACCAAGCTTCTCTGGTGAAGTGGATGTGCTGCTGCATGAATTGGGCATGAGACGGGTTGCCTTATATGGAGTGTACATGCCTGGCAGGAGGTGGTGGCCAGGCTCAATGCAGTCTACAGTACTTACAGGTCATAGGAAGAGACACAGGAGAAGGTGGCACACTTTAAGGAATCTAGCAAGAGTACCCAACGGTACTATGTACCAGATAGATGGACCAAGATTTCATGTCACAAAGTGATGTCAATCATCCTGTTCCACATTTACTTCTCACTTGTTCCAAACCCTTACACAACCTTGCAACCTGTCATTGCATTTCGTACACATGCATTCCTCAGCAGGAACAGACAGACAAGATGCAACATGCAATTGAAAGGCTTGCCACAATCACATCTGCCAAGGATTTTGCACATCAAAGCATTGAAACAAAAACCTTATTGACTTATTGACAGCCAAAATGGGCTTCAGGTTATGCACATTGAAGATATCAGTGACCCTCTGTATTTTGGGAAATGCAATAGTGCAGTGACATCGGGCACTTGTGTCATGTTATTCGGTGGGAAAGGAGAAGAAATGGTGATTGACTTGCTTTTTTGGTGCACAGGACTACTGTATCTTCCCTTGCATTATATTTAACTTATTTAAACTCTCTGATTCTTTTCCAGTGGACATGAAGACATATTTATTCTTTTGCTCTCATTTTACTTTATTTTTAACTCTGTGTTTTAGATTTTTCCACATTATGTTCTATTATCTGCTCAAGAACATTGACAGACTATCTACTCTTTCGCCTTACCAATGTTACTATGTGGCCAACTTCTGTTATGCAAACATAAGCAGCCGAGATTAATTCACACTCCAATTTTCCGTCTCTCTGAGGGAAAGTATTTCTTCACTGCTCAACGTCTCTCCCCGACAGTCAAGCCAAGATTGGGAACTCATTATGTGGGAAACTTGCCTGACTCCTACAAGCTACCTAACCTATTATCAAGGTTGGCAAACTACAGTACGCACAGCTTGTACCACATTTTGAAATCGATGTTAGAAGAGTAAGGATTTAAACCATTCATATCATTATTCTGTAATTAGAATAAAAACTACCAAGGCACTTGAGTATAACAAAATGAAAGGATAGCGATTATGTTTTATTTTAGATAGAAGTCAGCCTATAAATATCAGGACTCAAATTACAAAGCTAAGTACAAATGAGAGAGGCCATACCATTCCCTGGACCATGACCCCACCGCCGACCATCAAGCCATCATTTCCCAGACCTCTGAAGACCCCCCCCCACCCCCACCATGGCCTCTAACCTCATAGACCCCCCCCAACCCCACACAGCCCACTTCTATCTCCTTTCCAAGATCCACAAACAGGACTGCCCTGGTAGACCCATCATTTCAGCCTGTTCTTGCCCCACAGAACTTATTTCTTCCTATTTCAACTCTTTTCTTTTTCTCCCCTTGTCCAGTCTCTTCTGACCTACACCCGCGACTCTTCCGATGCCCTCAGCCACTTTAGCCGTTTCCAGTTTCATGGCACTAACTCTTTCCTTTTCATCTTGGATGTCCAGTCCCTCTACATCTCCATACCTCACCAAGACAGCTGCTTCTTCCTTGAACGGAGGCCCATCCACCACCACCCTCCTCCGCCTGGCTGAACTTGTTCTTACATTGAACAACTTCTCCTTTGACTCCACTCACTTCCTCAAAAATAAAAGGAGTTGCTATGGGAACCAGTATGGGTCCTAGCTACGCCTGCCTTTTCGTGGGATACATCGAACATTCTTTGTTCCAGTCCTACTCAGGTCCTCTCCTCCACCTCTTTTTCCGGTACATTGATAACTGTGTTGGTGCTGCTTCCTACTCTCGCCCCAAAGTGGAAAATTCCATCAACTTTGCTTCCAGTTTTCACCCCTCCCTCACCTTCACATAGTCCATCTCCAACTCTTCCCTTCCTCGATTTCTCTACCTCCATTTCTGGGGATAGGCTGACAACCAATATCTAATATTAGCCCACCGATTCCCACAGCAATCTTGATTACACTTCCTCCCACCTCGCTTCCTGTAAAGATTCTATTCCATTCTCCGTCTCCGTCGCATCTGTTCTGATGATGCCGCCTTCTACACCAGTGCTTCAGATATGTCTTCCTTTATCCTCAACCGAGGGTTCCCCTCCGCTATGGTTGACAGGGCCCTTGACCATGTCCATCCCATTTCCCGCACTTGTGCCCTCACCCCTTCCCCTCCTTCCCAGAACCACGATAGGGTCCCCCTTGTCCTCACCTTCCACCCCACCAGCCGCCACATTCAATGGATCATCTTCAGCCATTTCTGCCACCTCCAGCGCGATGCCACCAGCAAACACACCTTCCCCTTCCCTCCCTTTTCGGCATTCCGAAGGGAGCATTCCCTCCGCAACAACCTGGTCCACTCATCCATCACCCCAACACCCATTCCCTTTCCCACGGCACATTCCCATGCAAACGCAGGAGATACAAGCCCTTTCACCTCCTCCCTTCCCACCGTCCAGGGCCCCAAACACTCCTTCCAGGTGAAACAGTGATTTACTTCTATTTCTTTCAACTCAGTATACTGTATTCGCTGCTCACAATGTGGTCTCCTGTACATTGGGGAAACCAAATGCAGATTGGGTGATCGCTTTGCTGAACACCTCCATTCAGTCCACAAGCATGACCCTGAGCTTCCAGTGACTTGCCATTTTAATTCTCCGTCCCACTCCCACTCTGATCTCTCTGTCCTTGGCCTTCTACACTGTTCCAATGAAGCTCAACGGAAGCTCAAGGAACAGCACTTCATCTTTCGATTAGGCACTTTACAATCTTCCGGACTCAACATTGAGTTCAACAACTTCAGATCATAACCCCCCAATCTTCCCTGGCTCTGTACTTGCATATAAACTGTTAAATCTCTAACTTCTTCCAGTTGTGATGAAAGGCCATCGACCTGAAACGCTAACTCTGTTTCTCTCTCCACAGATGGTGCCTGACCTGCTGAGTATTTCCAGCACTTTCTGTTTTTATTTTATGCAAACTGAGAAATGGGCTTGATTTAACTCATTGTTATGTCAATGTTATACATTCTGCTCTAGTTAATCGCAACAAAGGCTGACTATCAGCTTTGTAGTGGAAACAAAACAGTTAAATAAGAAAAACTAGGTGAGTTATTAGCGATGAATAACTGTACGGGAAAAAGTACTTGTGTAGGATTGTCTAAGTAACAGCTTAGCTCAGTTGGTAGAACTCTTGCATCTGAATCAGAAGGTTGTGGTTCAAACCTCACTCCGGATTAAGCACATAATCTAGCCTGACACCTCACTGCAGTAATGAGGGAGTATTACATTGCCACAGGTACTGCAATCTGGTTGAGCTATTAAAGATATCATGGCATTATTTGAAAGGCATTGATCTGTCCTGGTGTCCTGGCCACTATTCTTCCCTTATCACCAAAAGAAAATCTAGATTAAGTGATCACACATTTTATTGTTATTTGTGGGATCTTACCATTTCCTACAGTCAGTGTAATTAATTGTCTACAAAGTGTTTTGGGACACCTCTGAGAGATGTCATAAGAAAATATAGGGAATACTTTTTGCTTTGGTGTTCTCAACGCATGCTGGGAATGCATATCAAGAAAGTTTGCTCTCCCAGCCTGTCATTTTCTGTTCATTAAAATTAATGGACAGAAAATCATGGGCTGGGGATGTGAAATTTTGTGCTATGTGCTCCCAATGTGTGCCAGGAATGCCAAAGCAGAAAATCTCCACTTATATAATTGCAAGTCTTTATTTCTTTTATCTTGGAGGAACCATAACATTTTATGATCTAATCTATAAGTGACATATTTGAGTGCTCTGATTTTACAATTAGGAACGGAAGTGAATGGTATACTTGCCATATTTTACTGTAGTAATCAATGAAGTGTGAGTAACAAAGTGACATGAAATTGGAGACCCCAAATGGAGTATTTCTAAAACCCTTAAATTTATGTAATTAACAAATGGTTTAAAAAAGCAGTAACCAGAAATGAATCCAATGACTAAACAAAGACAAACAAGATAATTCAATGAAAATGAGCTAGGTATAATACTTACAAAGTAATAACAGCTTTGAAGAGCAAATGCCAACACTGAAACAAGCTATTGTACCTTTGTACCTATCAGACTTTATAATCTTCAATAATACTGGTCATAGTACAATAATGTGCATTTGGTATAACACCTCTATAATTGGGTGGATATGGGTGAAGGAATTTAATGGTGTGAAATGACTTGCTAGAAAAGGAGCTTTTGAATTATTCACAGATCATATCACAAAACTGCACAAAGACTGTGTGCAAACTGACCTCTAGCATTTTTACCCGAATCCTTTTATAACAGCACAGCAACTTAAAAGTTTGTGTCACGAAGAGCATGAAGGAATTAACACATAGCTAACTCCATATGCTTTCAGGGCTTTGTTGCTTAAAGGAAGAAAAAGGTTCGAAACTATGTCAAAGCGCAAAAGACTGGGAGCAAAAATAAGTCATCTTTTTATCATTTAAATTGGAAGATACCCCTATTTAGATGGTAGCTTTTCTCTTTTATTTAAGAATGAATCAAATTGATGTAATTACTGACTAATGTCACTTTCAAACACTGCACAGTTCTTAATTTATTCAGCAATCTTCTTTTGCATGCACGGAGGGTCATTTTAATCTGGAGTAACTACAGAGCTGCCTACATCTGAATAATTGCCCAACTTCGGCCAAGAAATGTTGGCAATTTTCTACACGCTGTGCATTGTGAGGGGAAGTCATCGTCATGGTGGTGACATGATAGTACTAGTGTGGTTGTTAGGTGCAGATCAATACCAAGCTTGAGATTTGATGTGCTGTAAATAGTATCCAAAATGAAATGAAATAAGCCAGAATAAGATAAAGTTTTTTGCAATGAACTCACTTTACTTAATCTTCATAAAAATTAGACTACTCACACCACAGAACCAATGTAATGTAGAGGTAAAACAGTCAGTACTCTCTTACAATGATAACGTTGTTAAAATTGGATAGCCATGTGGAAGGATAGAATACCAGAGCCTGGTCTTCAGTTGCTTCCAAGCCTTTATCCACAGAGATTCCCCTTACACACACACCGCACTCAAGCTAAGCTCTCCTATAAAAAGGATACAAGAGTCCCCAATTGATACCCATCACCTGAATACAATTAACATTAATTGATATAAATCATACAATTAGCAAAGGTTACTGGACACAGACATATTCATCATAATAGTGGCACAGTATTTTGGAACATCATTGCATGGCACAATGAACAGATAGGACAGGATGTGCATCTGCAATCTTACATACTGTGAGTTCCTAATATCAGCATGTTATGGGGAGATGCTAAGCAAATATGTGGTGCTTCCAAATGAAGAGGAAGAGCAAATAAGAAGAAGAGCCATCACTGGGCTACCTTCATACCCTTCTAGTGGTGACCCAGAGTAACATCAGCAGAGGCCTCAGTGCAGATTGCTCACCCACTCAACCACAGTTGTAGCATGGCCTAGGATGAATAATGGCTTCTTATGTGTGGTGCTGCAGGGTAGCCAGTACTGTACCTAAATGAGGAGTTAATGCCTTCAGGCGAGTAACGGAGAAGAGGAAATTAGCCAAGAAAATTGGTGAGAGAGAAAAAATGGAAAGGGCCTAGGTTTGAATTCAGTCAGGACAAATGGGAAGAAAATCTTAGCTTTCTGTAAGGGTCCAAGTAAAATGAACTTGTACTTTCTCAACCTAGATACTAGTGGGTATGGGCGCTTAACATAAATTGACTAAATTGATAATCTCATTCAGAGCATCAAAAAGAGGGGAGCTTTTATGGAATGTTGTAAAATGGAAAGGGTTAAGGTACTTTGTTGGGGCAGAGCTCAACGTGCTTTACTATGCATCAGGACATGAGGGTGTTTCATGCTGATACAGAGTGCCAACATTTTTTTTAAAGTATTTTGTTTCCCAGCACTGATGTTTCTCACCATGCTGAACATAAATCTTTCTTAAAAACATATATTTTTTTAAAAATCCAGTTAAAAGTTAGATTTTTTTTTAATAGACTTTACAATTGGGTTTAACCTTTGCGATGATTCTGTCAAATGTTTAATTCTGTCAAACGTATGATATTTGTCAATAGCAAGATCTCTGCATATACAGCAGATATTCAAAATTAAAATTGATGGTATTAAGCAGTGTTCCAGATGTGCCTTTTTAGTTATCCCCAATGTACATTACACTGTACAGCTGTTTCAGGAGTTCTCCAGTCTCCTTAATGTCCTATATTGCCACAATTCATGCTATCAAGATCCATGCTGGAGAAATCCACAGTCATTGGCAATATGCTTTAATTAACATACTACATCTATAAATTATGAATCACAGAATATTTTACATACTACAGAAATTTTTTTTTTTAAATCCTAATTGAAAAAATATAGATAATTTAGTTCTCACGCAGTTACCAAACATAACTGTTGGGAAAGACACAAATTTATCTCTTTAAATCATGATGAAGGGAAATGGGTATTGGAGATTAGACACTGGCCTTCCACCTCTGAGACCTGGGTTCAAATCCAACCCAAATTGATAGGATGCAAGTCACATAGGTCAATGACGATCTTAGGGGAAAAATTGGATAAGGGTCCGTTCTGGGCGATGGTAGCGTAATGCACTACCACTCCGCGCCCGATGGACCATACGCAGGCAGCACGTGAACTTCGTGCTGCCTGACACTTACTTACCATGAAATCTCCGTGCAGCAAGCGCAGCCCTCACTGCTGAGAGGCTGCATGGAGAATGAGGAAGTTGGAAATGGGGCGTGTACAACGCACGTCATCAGCAGCCTGCATTACTTAAAGGTGCAGGCACATTTCCAATGGCACATACACAGCCAAGTAGGAGAAGGGAGAATGGCATCGCGAGTAGCTGCACCGGCAATAGAGCGGGCTCCACGATTCTTGGACAATGCTCTGGAGGCCCTGGTGGAAGGCATGGACCAAAGGAGGGCAGGCATGTACCCGCAGGGTGGCTGGAGACCCTCTAGACTGCAGCTGCTTAGGCATTGGCAGGCTGTGGCGCAGGAGGTGAATGCTAGGAACATTGCACCATGCACGTGGGTGCAGTGCCGGAAGAAATTTAATGATTTGACACGAGCGGTCAAGGTGAGTTTATGCAAGAGTCAAGTGGCACATCCTACCAACTGCACCAATACTCCATGCACGACACCTCCCGTCATCCACCCACCCACCAACAAACACTGCCCATCCATACGCAATGCTGCATCTCACCTGCACATAGTACCACACTTGCAGGCCACACAACCACCACTCACAAGTCACACAAACTGGCAGCTATTCGATCATGACAGACACATCACCCACACACCTTGCAGGACACTCACTGACACACTGTCCTTTGTCTTGTAGGAGAAGGTGGCGTATAGCACCCGGCAGCAGAAGGGACATCGACTACATAAAGAGATATTAGGACATGTGACCAAAAGCTTGGTCTAAGAGATAGATTTTAAGGAATGTCTTAAAGGAGGAGAGAATTGGAGAGATTTAGGGAGGGAATTCCAGAGCTTAGGGCCTAGGCAGCTTAAGGCACGGCCCCCAATGGTGGAGCGAAGAAAATCAAGGATACATTAGAGGCCAGAATTGGAGGAGCGCAGAGATCTCTTGAGGTTGTAGGGCTGGAGGAGATTACAGAGACAGGGAAGGTTGAGGCCATGGAGGGATTTGAACACAAGGATGAGAATTTTAAATTTGAGCTGTTGCCAGACCGGGAGCCAATGTAGGTCAGTGAGCACAGGAGTGATGGGTGAATGGGGCTTGGTGCGATTTAGGATATGGACAGCAAGTTTACAGAGGGTGGAAAGGTGGGATGCTGGCCAGAAGAGCATTGGAATAGTCGTGTCTGGAGGTAATAAAGCCATTTATCAGTGCCTTTCATTAATTAAACTTGTTGAGACGTTCACAAAATAATGCCACTGGTAGCTATGTGGATATTTTTGTTACAATATACAGTTTTCCACGTATGGCTATTAAGCTGCACATCTGAAAAATTCCCTTCATACTTAATTTAGAGATCTCTGAGTTTAGAGAGAATATATTGCATAGTCATGCTATGATACAACATTTAAACAAAAAATGGAACCAAAGCATAAAACACGAATGATACAGTTGTGAAGATCCATGATTTGCTAGCTGTCACACTGGAAAGCATGCACTGTTTTATTTATATAATTGCTAAACCTGACCATGCGGTGCCACAAGTCTCATGATAAGGTGATAATGCATCGATGTTGTCACACTGCTCTTGAGGACATACAGTCACTGTATCAGCTAGATTGCCTAAGAGACAAGGCTGTTTGCCATTATTACCAATTCTATCCTTACAACAGCTACCATTTCTGCTAAATCTAAAGCAATCTCATCTAATTCGAATGTTGGAACAAAGCTGCTCCAACTACTTCTAAAATAGTCTGCTGCTTTTCCTATCACTTAAACACTCCTACCTTTAGTGTTAATCCTAACCCTAGTCCAATGCTGTGTGGTTGCTTCAGTTCTTGATAACTCTGGCCATAATGGTAAGGCTGCCATCAAAACAGCAGGGTTGCCATCCCATTTCCATATATATATTTCTGCTAAATGACACATGAAATTTCCAGCCAAATACAATTTTTTTTATTAAAGACAGAAATAAAAAGGCAGTATTCCATGGAACCTTTGCAAAATTTTCTATTCTCAATTGAGTTTACCGATAAATTAATTTATTCCCAAACCCTTTCGTTTCAATTTTCCAATTCAGCAATCTGTGCTTACAATTCCCACTCGTTCTCCAGCATCTGACGGTTTATTATTTTTTTTAAAATCCTATTTGCTTCCTGCTACATAAAATGATATATTTTTGTTGTTGCTAAACTACAATACTTAATTCTGCAGAAGTTTAGGTCTCTGAAACCTCAGGAGAAAATGGGACTTAATATAGTTTTATTTTTCTCTGTTCCAGAAGCTATTATTTTCTTCTCTGGAAATATATGAAGAATTTATTAAATTATGGACTTATTAAAGAGTGCTGAGATTTCCTGAGTGGCATTGGACCAGTGTAAATTATGTTTTCAAAATTAATTTTTAACTCAGTTTCCTGTTGCTTCTAGAAAAGTAAAAAATTAATTTGAACCAAATCTCTGAAGACCATTACCCCTTATAGGTACCATTACCTGAATTAGTTTAGCAAACTCAGTAAATTACTTTTGTGGGTGAGTCCTACAGTCTTAATGACAAAATAACAGTCATAAAGGGAAAGTAAATGAGAATAGTGATGCAGGTGAAAAAAGGAGCAAAGGAAAGTCACACTACCTCTCATTTCTGAGAAATACCAACCCTGACGGGCTCAGACATTTGACATGTTCTGTCACCAAACCTTTGTAATGTAGCTGGCAGATAACTGAGAGGGCTTTATCAGATTTGCAGTGAAAGAACAAAACCTCTACAAGGGCGTGAGACTGCCACCTACAGACAGAAACCGAACACCCCAGAGATGAGAGATGAACACTGGAGGAAAGAAAAGGCAAATGGAACAGCAGAATTCTCCTTTCAAAATGGCATTCTTGCTCACGCTTATACGATTAAATTCGCTCTAACAGCAACTAGTCCGTAAGAGGTTTGCTAATTTCATTTTCTTTTTGCAGAACTAGCTAGAAGGTCCATTTGAAAAGGGGAGTTATAGGTCGCCTTTAATAGTCAAATGTAACGAAGACCAATGATCTACCCCTTCCGCACTCTCCACCCTAAAATAAAGCCGTAGTTTATATTGCATTCCATATTGGTGTGCTGCACAGTCTCCCAATCAAACTGTTAAAAGTGCAGTTGAAAACCTCCTTTGTCTCCCGGTCGTGAGACAAATTATCAGCCTTATATATGGCCCGTATTTCAGATTTCGTAATTCTTAAAAATATTGCAATGTTTCGCGGTTATGTCACTTCAAATGTAGCGGCAATGCAGAGTTGACCTGGGAGTCATATCAGTTTGACTGGTGGCAAGCTTTACAATGAAAAAAGACACTGTGGAGACTCGAACCCAGGCGCTCCATCCATCATAGAACGTGAATAATTCACAAGAAAACATATAAATCTGGGATATATAGGAAAGGTGGATCTTTATACGTTTTAATTTATTTTATAGGTGGGTCTTTAGTCATTTTAATATATAAACTCAATAGAAGTCACATGCGACTCTGAAACTTCTTACCTGAGATGATGGATGCTGCCCTGGATATGTCTGAAAGTCTATAGTTCAGTGGCTCATAGGGGGAACCGACCAGATCATGACCTGTAATTGTAAACCCTGTCAGAGGTACAGTCACAGTTTACTTAGTTATATTATACATAAATAATCATTAGAAATAGTTGTTATAGATGATTAGATGAGAAGCTATAAAACTATATCTGTCATACCATGCATGAAACTTTGGTGAATGCTCCAGTATATTCGGAGACATCTCTTCTCGTTCTTCATGCCCCTTTTACACCTGCAGTTGTACAGTGGACTCTGTCGGACGGCCTCCATGGCGCTGATGCACTCGTTCTTGGCTTCGGGTCCGGTAACCATGCTAGCGCTACCGGCCAGGCACTGCCTCAGGGTACGGTACTTGCTGCTGCAGGCCGAGTCACTGGTGCACAGTTCATTGCCCTTTACGCAGTCAACACGGTTAACAGCAGGGACAGGATTCACACCTGCTGTCTGAACTATAGCATCTGGAGGGGGGGAAACAAGCGAGACAAAAACAAGCACACATTAGTTCAAAAGGTTTCATGATCTTCATAAATAATAATAGCAAATCAATAATCATCCTCCAGACAACAATGCAGATAATTTACTTAACTACTGTTAAGCATTAACAATAATGGTTATCTAATCTAAGACGATATTCCAAATCGTGTAATTAATAACAATACATAAAGAAATTCTACACTGGAAGATACGATTCATTCTGGTCACCAGAAGCACAAACAACGTCTTAAATTAACCCGTTTTTGTACATCAGCAACACTTTTTCCATTTATTTTTTCCAACATAATACCGAATTTGTATTTTAAATATTACATAATAAAACAGGATGTGTGTGATTCACGTGGAACCAAATGAAATAGTTAATTTACCGTCGGAGCTAAGGCGTCCTTTATTATTTTAAAAGAAAGGTTGCTAACGTGTCAAAAAGGTCTCAAAACAAAACATACTTCCCTGTTAAGTTTCTGACAGAATGGTACTGTTAAAGGGTAGATCGAACGATTTGAAAAATTGTGCTTCTTACCTATTATAGGCAGAACGAAATACAAGGCTGTAGAAATCATTGCGGTTTAGCTTCTTTTAGCACATCAAATATGAACAGCTTTGTTTCATTAAGTAGATTCAGCACTTTGACACTCCAGCGTACAGTACGAACCAACGATACAAATCATTCCAATTCAGATCCATTTAGTTTTGGGCACTGACCCCTTTAACCAGCGAGCCAAGCTTTTCTCTCACTTTTATTCACAGCAGTTGAACGATTGGAGAGATATCTTCTGCTAGCACGATCTGTGACCCCTTTTTATTATACATATATATTTATATAAATATGTATATATAAAGAAACCCTCGCCCTACAATATCAGCTCATCCAACGATATAGTCTGAAAGTGCCATCAGAAATCCAGGCGATTCATCAGTTCAGTACCTTGTTCAGCCCACTGCTAACCCTTGTCTTAATGTGGATGATGTATCCAGTACATGTACGCTAACACCACCAGCAGCCTCCTTTAAAATCAACGTCGGAAGCTTCCTCCAACTCCGATCTAGCATTCAGCCACTTACTTTCCTACGCACCGTTTATTTTTCCCCCCCCTGCTTTATCTTCCTCGCTTTGGGACAAATACGTGACATGTTAGTTACAGGATGGTGTGCAGAGTTAAATTATTGTTCCTTATTTCCGTTTGGCGAAAAGCTGCAACACGCGGGGCTCGGGGTTGTTAGGGAATTACTGTGAAGGCTCAAAACTATTAGCCAGCTCCTGATCTGACCGAGATAGATATCGAGAGATCGATTGTTTAATATTGAGCGTATCGCCAAAAGATATCAAAGATTAAATGTTAAGGATATTATTACAACAGGCATGTCTAACAGCAATTCGCCGCTAACTGGCTGGAGGTGAACGACTACAGTGCCGATCTAAGTGATTCCCCCTCTATTCCTATTCCTTACATTTGTCGATTTGAGAAAATGGCAATAAAAATGTATATCCCTTCTTCAATCTACAGAGCGCTTTGTACACTTTCTTGTGCGTCCAGTTTACACTGGTGAGCAACGCGTTTAATAAATTCACACTGCTTGTAGTGTTATGGGTAGTTGTAATCCTTAAACAAATCCTTTTGCAAATCTAAGAACGGTGGTCAGAGATCTCTTAATGCCCCCAAAATTGTTACGGGAAGTCTGCCGTTCCTTTTGAATTAACCACAGCAATTAATTCCCTCCGCGCTTGAAAGGAGACAAAGCGCTCAGCTGGGTTACACGGTGCTATATCTGGGAAACTCGGGAGGGGGGCGCGCTTGGGCTGTATGAAGGAACTACTTGGAAGGTTGGTGGAAATTCCGACGTCATTATTCTACTGGTATTATCGACACCTGCCATTTGAAAAGCCGTTGTGATTGTACGAGGTCTACAACTGCCACAGATCTATCAATGCCATAATAATACTTTCTTGCGGCTTTATACAGGACGGCGGGAAAGGGGAAAAGTGAAGGCACAAATGTAGAAACTTTTTGTAATGGTACAAGGTGTAGAATTGTATACAATAAAACCAACAGCCCCCAATTCATTCCGGAGCTTTCAAAGGTCGATCTGCCGAGAAACCCCCTGCTAGGTTATATTTTGGTGTATGGACGTGTAAGCCTAAAGTCCCAGTATGTCTGGTTATGGTATACATTGGCGTACAATAACTTTTATGAGCAGTTTTAAAGAGGTGCTATGTCTATGGAACATAGTTACGGATTTTAAAGTGCATTATCATGTTACACCTTATAATATATGTTTAAAGCTGACTGCTGTTCTACATCGGTACGACTCGTATTATTTCATTATAAATAGTAAATTATTTCGGGGGTTCCGTTAAAGTCTCGCTTGTTAATCGGTTGTTGTCCCAGGTTAATACATTAAAGCGAGCTGCAGAGTTTTACTCCAGTTAACAAAAAATAAACTATCTTGGGAAGCTTGAGTTTTATTGTGAAACGCCAGACTAACTAATACCCCCTGGTTCAATGTCGACACAATAAACCCGCAAATAAACGTTTGGCTTAATGTTTAGCCGGATTTGTGTTGAAAAAAAAGACACACGAGGAACGTAACGTCGGGTTGAAATGGAGACCTCACCAATTGACAAATGGCTATTGAGTAAATAAAGATGGCATCTGCCGCTGGTCAGACAAAGCTATAATATAACAGATGGTACAAGCATAGTTCTGGTCAGTTAAGTTCCCATAAACAGAGTCCAAATTATATTTCACGCGTAAATCTTGAAAACAAATCATTGCACAATTAAGCGACCGCCCGAATTTTCCACGGGGATTAGGTAAACACTTCGAAATACATGACGTGCACGAACCTTCTCGGTGTGGTAAGGTTTCAAGGCTCCAAGGCATGTATCATGTGTACTCTAAGCTATAATAGCAGCGGCCGCAGAGCAGTTTGTCTGGGGTCAATTTAGCTGTTGAGTGTAACAGTGTAAAAAATAGATCGTGGAAACCCAGGGTAACACAATAGGAATGCAAAAGTAATAATATATCCCACGAGGGCTTGCGATGAATGCAAAATGATCAAAGCAGATGCTTGGTCCCATCTGTTGGTACACAGACCTTGGGAGCCGAAAGTCTGTAGGGATAGGGGAGGGGCACATCTTGACATAAGTGCTGGGATTCGCTCACCTGGGACTTCTGCTGCTAAAGTTTGTTGAGTCAAAGGGAGGCCCCTTAATTTGAATGGTAATGGCAGGCACTTGGGATGCAGCTGGGCACACGCCCACTGAAGAGGCTGCAAACTATGTCAGAACGGAGGCTGGTCCAAGGGGGATGGGGGCTATTTTGATGGATCACTAAGGGTGACACTGTCACCTAACAAAAAACAGCACTAGTGCCCCTTTAAGGACAGCACTAATGTAACAATCATATGATCCAATCAAACAAAAAGCTCAACATAAGCAAAAAATCCGAACAAAAACATAGGGAACCTTCCCAAATAAATCATAATGGGTTGGAAATTGTTCATGAAATAACCATGAGCTCACCGTTATTAATGGGCAAATCGAAGAGCAAGTTCCGGCGACCGCACATGCCCAGTCAAACATGGGAATCCGCAACTTGCTCTTCCTGATTCACCAGTGATGTGAAAGCTTCACATTAAAGGGACCTCACCGGCTGCAATCAATGGACCAGCGTGAGCTTGCTCTCCTGCCTAGCTGGAAACAAACTAATCTGGTCACAAAAAAAGGCACATTCAGTTTTTTTAGGTCTAAACTCACTTTTAACAGCGTGGTAAGTATTAATGACTGCTGAACAACCTCTCTGGCACTGAAAATTAACTTTTAAAAATGTGGAGTCTCATTACTCCTGACTTTAATAGTTTTTGGACATTTAAAAAAATAATTATTTTTTTTTTCATTTTTCTTTCTGTCTCTTTTATCTTAGTCTTTAAATTTTGCCCTCTTTTACTTTCTCTATCTCATTTTATAGAACATTTACTAACTTTATTCGGCAAGTCCTGCTTTTTAGTTTGTGTGGTTTGTCAGTGAGTTTCACTTCCTGGTTCTCACAGCGTGACTTGCTTCAAGCAGATTGGCTGTGTGAACATAGCAATTCTTCCCCCGCTCACACAGCAAGGGAAAGAACGCTGATGTTTTTTGAACTCAGATTTCAAGCAAGTCGCCACCAAAAAGAACATGGTAACTTAGTGGGTGAATTTGGGAAGCTTTTAGAAATGATAATCTGGGACAAAATTAATAGTAACTTGGACAAAGGTGGATTAATAAAGGAAAGCCAGCACAGATTTGTTAAAGGCAAATCACGTTTAACTAACTTGATTGAGTTTTTTGATGAGGTAACAGAGAGGGTTGATGAGGGCAATATGGTTGATGTTGTGTATATGGACTTTCAAAAGGCCACATAATAGGCTTGTCAGCAAAATTGAAGCCCATGGAATAAAAGGGGCAGTGGTAGCATGGATACAAAATTGGCTAAATGATAGGAAACAGAGAGTCGTGGTGAACAGTTGTTTTTTGGACTGGAGAAAGTTATACGGTGGTGTTCCCCAGGGATCGGTACTAGGACAGCTGCTTTTTTTATATATGATGTGGAGATGCCGGTGATGGACTGGGGTGGACAAATGTAAGGAATCTTACAACACCAGGTTATAGTCCAACAAATTTATTTTAAAATCACAAGCTTTCGGAGATTATCTCCTTCGTCAGATGAATGAATGAAAAGGTTCTCAAATCGCATATCTTATACTATGTTGGGACAGCATCACACCAATCAAAAGGTGTCGTTGTTATTCAAACAGGCCAGTCACGGAGAACAGCACGTCCCAGTACACTCGATATACATTGTGTCTATTACACAGGCAGGCAGAAAGAAACTCAAAATGGCAGAGAGAGAGAGAGAGAGAATTTTAAAAAACATATAAATTTTTTTTCCCCCCCTTTTTGCTGGTGGGGTTACGTGTAGCGTGACATGAACCCAAGATCCCGGTTGAGGCCGTCCTCATGGGTGCGGAACTTGGCTATCAACTTCTGCTCGACGATTTTGCGTTGTCGTGTGTCTCGAAGGCCGCCTTGGAGAACGCTTACCCGAAGATCGGTGGCTGAATGTCCTTGACTGCTAAAGTGTTCCCCGACTGGGAGGGAACCCTCCTGTTTGGCGATTGTTGCGCGGTGTCCGTTCATCCGTTGTCGCAGCGTCTGCATGGTCTCGCCAATGTACCATGCTCCGGGGCATCCTTTCCTGCAACGTATGAGGTAAACAACGTTGGCCGAGTCACAGGAGTATGAACCATGTACCTGGTGGGTGGTGTCCTCTCGTGTGATGGTGGTATCCGTGTCGATGATCTGGCAAGTCTTGCAGAGGTTGCCGTGGCAGGGTTGTGTGGTGTCGTGGACGCTGTTCTCCTGAAAACTGGGTAACTTGCTGCGAACGATGGTCTGTTTGAGGTTGGGTGGCTGTTTAAAGGCGAGCAGTGGAGGCGTGGGGATGGCCTTAGCGAGGTGTTCGTCGTCATCGATGACATGTTGAAGGCTGCGGAGAACATGGTGTAGTTTCTCCGCTCCAGGGAAGTACTGGACGACGAAGGGTACTCTGTTGGTTGCGTCCCGTGTTTGTCTTCTGAGGAGGTCTATGCGATTCTTCGCTGTGGCCCGTTGGAACTGTCGATCGACAAGTCGAGCGTCATATCCCGTTCTTACGAGGGCGTCTTTCAGCGTCTGTAGGTGTCCATCGCGTTCCTCCTCGTCTGAGCAGATCCTGTGTATTCGTAGGGCCTATCCATAGGGGATGGCCTCTTTGACGTGGTTGGGGTGGAAGCTGGAAAAGTGGAGCATCGTGAGGTTGTCCGTGGGCTTGCGGTAGAGTGAGGTGCTGAGGTGCCCGTCTTTGATGGAGATTTGTGTGTCCAAGAAAGAAACCGATTCTGAGGAGTAGTCCATGGTGAGTTTGATGGTGGGATGGAACTTTAAACAGCCTTTAAACAGCCACCCAACCTCAAACAGACCATCGTTCGCAGCAAGTTACCCAGTTTTCAGGAGAACAGCGTCCACGACACCACACAACCCTGCCACGGCAACCTCTGCAAGACTTGCCAGATCATCGACACGGATACCACCATCACACGAGAGGACACCACCCACCAGGTACATGGTTCATACTCCTGTGACTCGGCCAACGTTGTTTACCTCATACGTTGCAGGAAAGGATGCCCCGGAGCATGGTACATTGGCGAGACCATGCAGACGCTGCGACAACGGATGAACGGACACCGCGCAACAATCGCCAAACAGGAGGGTTCCCTCCCAGTCAGGGAACACTTTAGCAGTCAAGGACATTCAGCCACCGATCTTCGGGTAAGCGTTCTCCAAGGCGGCCTTCGAGACACACGACAACGCAAAATCGTCGAGCAGAAGTTGATAGCCAAGTTCCGCACCCATGAGGACGGCCTCAACCGGGATCTTGGGTTCATGTCACGCTACACGTAACCCCACCAGCAAAAAGGGGGAAAAAATTTATATGTTTTTTAAAATTCTCTCTCTCTCTCTGCCATTTTGAGTTTCTTTCTGCCTGCCTGTGTAATAGACACCATGTATATCGAGTGTACTGGGACGTGCTGTTCTCCGTGACTGGCCTGTTTGAATAACAACGACACCTTTTGATTGGTGTGATGCTGTCCCAGCATAGTATAAGATATGCGATTTGAGAACCTTTTCATTCATTCATCTGACGAAGGAGATAATCTCCGAAAGCTTGTGATTTTAAAATAAATTTGTTGGACTATAACCTGGTGTTGTAAGATTCCTTACATTTTTTATATATATATATTAATGACTTGGACTTGGGTGTTCAGAGCACAATTTCAAAATTTGCAGATGACACAAAACTTAGGAGTGTAGTAAACAGTGAGGAGGATAGTAACAGACTTCGGGAGGACATAGAAATTTGGTGGAATGGGTGGATACCTAGCAGATGAAATTTAATGTACAGAGGTGCGAAGTGATACATTTGGCAGGAAGAACGAGGAGAGGCAATATAAACTAAATGGTACAATTCTAAAGGGGGTGCAGGAACAGACCTGGAGGTATATTTGCACAAATCTTTGATGGTGGCAGGACTGGTTGAGAAAGCGGTTAAAAAAGCACATGGGATCCTGAACTTTATAAATAAAGGCAAAGAGTACAAAAGCAAGGAAGTTATGTTGAACCTTTATAAAACATTAGTTCGGCCACAACTGGAGTATTGTGTCCAAATCTGGGCACCGCACTTTAGGAAGGATGTGAAGACCTTAGAGAGGATGGAGAAAAGATTTAATAGAATGAAGTGCCTCATCCCTAGAACCGGTTACGTGGATAGACTAGAGAAGCTGGGGTTGTTCTCCTTAGAGCAGAGAAGGTTCAGAGGAGATTTGATAGAAGTGTTCAAAAGCATGACTGGTTTAGTTAAAGTAAATAAAGAGAAACTGTTCCCATTAGCGGAAGGGTCGCGAACCAGAGGACACAGATTTAAGGTGATTGGCAAAAGAACCAAAGGCGACATGAGGAAAAACTTTTTTACGCAGCGAGTAGTTATGATCTGGAATGCATTGCCTGAAAGGGTGGTGGATGCAGATTCAATTGTGGCTTTCAAAAAGGAATTGGATAATTATTTGAAGGGAAGAAATTTGCAGGGCTACGGGGAAAGAGCGGGGGAATAGGACTAACTGGATTGCTCATACAAAGAGCCGGCATGGGCTCGATGGGCCGAATGGCCTCCTTATGCGCTGTAACGATTCATGATTCTATAATTTAAATCTCATGAGCGGTGTACACCGTTGGTTCAGCGCCCAGTGCAATTATGGACCAATGTTGTTATCAATGTCTTCAAGACATTCTTTACCCAGTGGTGCCCGCTGATACTCAAAAGAATTGTGGAATGATCCCAATAGGCACCCTTACAAGGGGCCACATTTAACTAATGTCAGAAATTTGGGTCTTTCCCAGAGATTCATGGACCTGGACAATAGTTCAGACAAAGAAAGCCACCCTGACATGATAGTTTCGTTAATCAAAGTGATTATTTATTTAATGAGTCAAGAAGAGCACAAAGCAAGCATGAAGCAACTCAATCAATACATGGATTACTCTACCCGATAATACAAGTGGTGGTTTGCAATGTACTTTATTTAGTGATTTAAAAAGGAGTACATAAGCAAGCATGAAGCAAAGCAAACAAGTAATATATACAACCTTTATAAAGCATCAGGCAGCCGTCTAGGTCTAGATGTAGGGTGTCAATTGCTGCAGTAACAGGTGCATCATTGAAGGATGTGTTGAATGATGTGTCGAGGTTCTTCTCATCAAGGTTTGTCTTCTTATCAAAGTTCAGAAACAAAGTCTTCTTGTCAAAGTTGAGAAGCAAAGTATTGAAGTGCTCATTGTTGGAGGAGCTCATTGCAGAATTTGTGCAACTGTTGCTCCTGTAATGTTGACAGTTTAAGCTTCTACAATGTCCTATTTTTATAAGTTTTTTTAACTAACAGGGTGTGCGCCAGGTTACGAGAAGGCCCAGTTTGGCCACTCACCCATCGTAACATTAATGATGGATGGTTGGTTGTACCACTCAAGAACCGTGTGAACCCACTGTATCTGCTTCTTTTATTTTGAGAACCAGGTTGTTGTTGAGCACCAAAGAACCGACGTTGTTAGAACCTTTTGGCTTTTGTGCTTATCAGTTGTTATTGAAAACCACAGCTTGTTGATGTTTCTGTGCTCTGCTACTTTTGCAGTTTTAAACTGATGTCCAAATGTCCAGTTTAAATTGACTGCACTTTTCTGTCTTTGCAGTTGTGAATTTATACTATCCAAATGTCCAAAGGTAATGTCAATGGGTGAGTTAGCCCTTGTTTTCACATATACTATCCTTAAAGGGATTAGTTTAACCTTTACTTTGAGTCGTCCGGTAGATCTTCCATGCACATCACTGTCCAAATATAATGTCACGGGCGAGTTAACCCTTGCTTCCAAATGTACTGTAAATGTACTGTCCAAATGAATATCGAAATCCTTAAAGGGACTAATTAACAATTTACAATGACATGTCTAACAGTTCAAAAGAGTAAAATGGGGTCTGACCCAACGTCCAAAATCCTTACATGTCCAAAATCCTTACAATAGTTTTTAAAAATGCTTACTTGTTTCAGGCCACTAACCCAACCAGGATCCCCAGGTGAGGGCCCACGACTGCTGTTTTCTTCAACCATGATTTTGGTTCCCCCATCCTAACCCACTTTATTTTTCCCCTTTTCTCCTCGTAGTTGACATACTGGCTGAGAAATTGGATCAGGCAGCCCATTTTTCAGGTGCAAAATAGGTGGTCAAGGGTCCAATGTAGTTTAAAGGCAGAAATTTTACTTCTTCGTTATGAGCAGATACAAAACTTCATGGGGTAGAAGTGGGTATGCATTGCACCCATTTTTCAGGCTTAAAATGGGGGCAAAGCATACCAATTTAGCACTGTGCCATCATTGGTCCCACTGCTAAATTTGTGGAGCCCAAGCGAATGCCTAAAACAGGCGATTTTAGACCTTGAATATGTAAATGAGGGGCCTAATGCCTCGAGGACCTCTTTTAGAAATTTGTCTCCGACGAGTGGGGCAGGAGTCAGGACTGTCCCACTCAGGAATCTTCAGCGGCCCAACCAATGACAGGTAGTAAAGAAAAATGTTCCAGTGGAGCTGGAGGAACAGGAATGCTCCCCTGATTCCATAGGAGTCGTGATTGGATCGCTCCCCCTGCCATAGCCCGCTCCAACCACCACCTCCCAGGACTTACCTGAGGGTCGCTTCCAGCAAGGCAGGTGGCTCAAAATTGGAGTCTTCAGTTGGGCGAGCTGACTGTGGATGCACGTTGTTGTTGCAATAGGGAAATGTACATAGTACAATATAACTGGCATGGCATGTTGGCAAATCCTCAAAAATAAATCAAGATTTAACTTTAACTAAATTTTGTACCTGTGCTCAAAGCTAAGAGGTAAAATGGCCGAGAAATTGGTTGACAGCACGCTCATTTACAGGCATAAAATGAACATCAAAAATCCAATATGGTGGGTGGTGTGTGCACCCACATTCCGTGCCAGAAGTCCTTTGCCCACCATATTGGTGAAGGCAGAAACATTCGTTAGATCTTCTGTATATGCAAATAAGGAGCATAACACCTGTTTCAGGTCCCCTTCCCGAAATTGGTCTGCCCTGAAAGCTGCTAACACTGGGCCTGCTGTGTCCAGGAAAACCAGGTCTACATGTGGCCTAACCAGCGGTCCTTAAAGAGGCCGCTGGAGGCCTCCACCAAAAATCTTGTTATTAAAAAAATACTTACCTGAATATGGAGCCGGGAGGAGTAGAAGTCGGCTCCATGGCAGTGCCAAAGAATGTTGCCGGCCCTCGCTCTGTCCCTTCCCGATCACCTCCCCCCTCCCAGGACTACCTGAGGGCTTCTGTCAGCAACGCATTGGCTCGAAATTCAAATCTGATTCGCTGGCGAGCTGCCAAGAGCGCCCAGCAGGTGTCCACAGCTCACCGGTCTCATGTAAATGAGGCCTGATGCCCAATGTTGGATGCGCAGGGATCATTCCCAGTTCACGCCGAACCAATTGCTAAGCCAAAATCTCTACCTCTAATCTATATTGACGAGAAAAGTTCCAGCTTTGATTCCAATCTGTATTGAATTATGTGATCTCAACTGAGGTGCTGGTAGGACCACTACAATTGGTCAAACCATACCTTGGGTTAATGAAAGAGCAAAATTGGCCAGTGTTCCAACCCTTGGACAAAATACAGCAGCCCCTAATGGAAGCAGGCATCTGTGGATGCCAGATGAGGTCAGGATTGGCCTCATCTCTGACATCCTCTACATTTGTACAGCCTGACAGCTGTCAAGGCTTATGCATGAATGGTGGCCACTTAGACAAGGTACCAAATGGCAACTTTCACCATGGAACTATATCCATGTGAGGCAGTCAGGGCAGGAGGGAAAAATATTACAGGGGAAAAATAATTTCACTACTCCAGAGAGATGATTTAATTTGTTTTATGCTTTGTTCTTGTAGTACTGTTGAATTTAATATTGTTCTTTTTATTTTTGCAGAATATAAGTTCAATTTAAAGATTCAATATGAATTGCCAGCATTAAAAAGGATGTGGGAAAGCGATTTTCATTATGCAAAAAGGAATGAGTAACCTTATATTTAATTTTAATTTGAGGAACAGTTATTGAAACTAAAGTAATTCACCATGCCTGAGGTTAGTACTGAAATATTAATAACAACAGTAGGAATGTGAAGTACAATAACTTTTTTTTAAAACATTGGGTTGGTACCAGTGATAATGCCCAGGCCAATTTTCTGGTGCATTTAGTAGACAATAGTCAAAACTATTATCTCATGTATGAGGGCTCTTCAGATCATGTTTAGTGTTTCAGAAAAGGGGTAGCCTGTTGAGTGATCTCATAATAAAGGACAACTTGGTCTCTTGAGTTATTGAATCAACTGTAGCCATTAAGTTTATGTTTACATGGATAGAGTTACCAGTTAGGTACTCAGTAGAAGGGTTCAAATAGTGCCATATGTATTATTGGCATCTCTCCCAAGGCATTATTCACAGGTAATTAGCACTGTTACATTGGATGCACTGTTTTATTAGAATGGAGTATTATGTCATGTGATGCACAATGTATTATTCCACAACTGGATACAGTATTCTAGATGAGGCCTGATCAAGGCCTTATACAGAGACAGAATAGTTATTTTTTGTTTTGTATTTAATTGCCGTAACAATACATCTTAACATTCTATTTGCTTTTGCACTGGCTTTGCGCACTGGTCACTTCAATAACTTGTGCAGTAGAACACCCAGGTCCTTCTCCCACTCAGCAGCCTCCAGCACGCAAATTCTGCAAGGTGTTGCCCCTACCAAAGTTCATAACACTACATTTATCTATGTTAAAAGACATGTGCCAGATATGAGCCCATTCCCCAACATATCTAGATCTGCTGGCAATCTATTTTCCTCAGCCTTACACCCACGCATATATTTGTATCATCTATGAATTTGTGGACAGTTGCCCAAACACCATCATCAAGATCATTGATAAAGATGGTGACTAACAACACTCTTAACACTGATACTTTTCCTTTGCAATGAGAGAACATACAGTTAAAGGAATGTGACTGGCAAGCACACTTATAATCACTCATTTGTCTGCATGTGTAGCATTCTTATCAGAGTTGCAGGTGCAGGCTCCCTTTCAACACCTCTCCTGCAAGACTAGCAAAACTTATTGTAACAGGCAATTTGAGTTCTCACAGTGGTTTGGATTTGATGTGGTGCATTATTGTTTCCAGGGGTTCTCTGTGAATAGATCAGTTTTCCTGTCACCCAGGTGATGTCAGTGAGAAAGCATGAGAGGTAAGGTGCCTGTATCATTACTACAGTATATGCATGGGAACTTATCTTGGCCAACCTTGTGAGGTCATTAAACCTCCTACTGCACTGTGTGGCAGTTATTGTCATGGTGGAGGTTGCAGTCACTGCCTCTGCCACCTCCCACCACAAAGTCTGGGCCTCTCTTAATATGCTTCCTGCCCTGAGTTCCCAGGATTCCTTTCTCTTCTGGACTTTATTTCTGCTGGAAGGGCATCCACTGAAGCATCAGTAGATCAGAGTATCATAGTAAGTACAGCACAGGAGGAGGCTATTTGGCCCATCATGCCTGTGCTGGCTCTTTGAAAGAGCTATCCATTTAGTCCCAATCCCCTACTTTTACCCCATAGCCCAGTAAATTTTTTCCCTTCAAGTATTTATCCAATTCCCTTTTGAAAGTTACTATTGAATCTGCTTCCACCATCCTTTCAGGCAGTGCCTTCCAGATCATTACAATTTGCTGCGTAAAAAAATATTTCCTAATGTCGCCACTGGCTCTTTTGCCGATCACCGAAAATCTGTGTCCTCTGGTTACTGACCATTCTGCCACTGGAAATAGTTTCCCCTTATTGACTCTATCAAAAGCGTTCATAATTTTGAACACCTCTATCAAATCTCCCTTTAACCTTCTCTGTTCTAAGGAGAACAACCCCAGCTTCTCCAGTCTCTCCACATAACTCAAGTCCCTCATCCCCGGCACCATTCTAGTAAATTTCTTCTGCACCCTCCAGGAGGGTAATAAATCTGGGAGCAATTCTGCTTCTGTCCCTCCCTTAAGACTGCTCCTTCCTCACTACTTGCTGCACTGTTCTGCTGCTATCTGCCAAAAAATGCATGCCCCTTTAATCAGCTGCGGTAGCACTTAATTTCCCTCCCTCCCAGCAATGGGAAACCAATAGGCACCTTTTACCATATATAAACCCACCCCACATAAGTAAAGAGGGCTAGTCCAGCCAAGTATGAATAATAGAAATGACAGCTGCTCTTTGTCTCTCTGAGGTAAAATTTAAGGACCTGGAAAATTCATCAAAGTTTTGGGATCAGCAAAAGGGCATCTAATTTGGATGGGGCCAGTTCGCATAGGCATTACTGTGGGAAATCCGGTGCCTGGACACTTTTGGGGGGCTGGGGGAAGGGGGTTGCCCTGGATCCTCCTCCCCAGACCTTAGAGGTCCATCTTGGTTCAAAATAAATAAATTCTGGCCATTGTTCAGGAGAATAGACCACTTCCCTGGTCTGGAGCACCCCCTGGTGAGGCCCACTACTCCTCATCTGGATGCTGATATGCTTTACGTCACTTGGCAAGCTAGCCAGCACCAGCTCCCGACTGAGCTGGGGAAGTGAGAACTCCTGGAGTAGGGAGTCTCCATCCCAAGGCACCCCTCTCAAAGTCACTTCTCTGGTGTCATTTCCATTGTAAGGGGCAGCGGAGGTTCCTTTCTTTACAAGGCTGGCCGGAAACTGCTGGAAACGGCAGAGATCCGGTGCCACCAGGCCCGTACCATTTTCTAGTAGGTTTTGCCCCACTACTGCCTTTGATTTTGGAACCAAACAGTTTAATTCAGCCAATGATAATAATTAGAATGTAAACATTATTTGCAGGAAAAGTAAATGTTCTCCAGTATATTTTGGAATCATTGGGAAGGAATAAAGTCAGAAATCCTGTCGCAAAGGATTTTCTCACTACAAGCGAAAGGCTATTTGTCCGGTGACAGGATTTCTTACAAATGATTCCAAAATTCACTGGATAACAAATTTTCAATTTTGTTCTTCAGGAAATGGTTACATTTTAACTATTATCTCTGGTGGAATTAAACAGTTGAAACCTCAGAAACACAGACACACCTATGGTAGCTATCAGAATGATAACAGTGAATCACAGTGCAAACATCAAACCCAGACTTGAGACATGTTGAAACCTTAATGTAAAAAACATTAATGAAGCTACTCAAGCACATAAAAAACAACCTTATAGGTAAAATTAATCATATTATATGTAAGTTTTCATTAGATTTAAAATCCTATTTTGGCATTGGAAATTTAAATTACTGGTGAGAAATTGTGATCCGGTTTAATCAGAATTTTGGGTGGCAACTGTATGATTTTCTGATTATTCATTTCGATGGTCAGAGAATTGCAGGCAATGTGCAACCGAATTTTTATTGGAATTGTTGTATTAAATTAGAAGTAATAATTCTTTATGTCCAAGCGTGTTTGTAATCAAAGTAATACGGTGGATTTGATGTTTGACCTTTAAATAAAATGAACTGTATCTGTTTTGTTCTCGTTTGTACAATGCAAAAGCATCTTTGTGATATTACTCAATTAACTACGTTTTGTATTGCTATCATCTAAATGAGCCTCATTAACAGTAAGCTCAGTAAAAAAAAATCCCAATTTGGTTTTGTTAATATGGCTCCTATTTTGTTAATTGCCTCAGTGTAAACAGCTAGTTCAAACATTCAATGAAGCACTTCTGCCAAATAATAATTAGCTTCTTTTTCTGGAATTATGATTTGGATACTAGAAATGCCACTTGATTTTTCAAACATTTTATACTGAACATAACTTCTATCAGAAGCAAAATACTGCAGATGCTGGAAATCTGAAATAAAACCTGAAAATGCTGGAGAAGCTCAGCAAGTCAGGTAGCATCTATGGAGAAAGAAACAGAGTTAATGTTTCAGATCGAAGACCTTTGGTCAGAACTGGAAGATGTCAAAAGAGTTAAAGTTTTTGAGCAAGTACAGAGCCAGGGAAAGGAGGGGAGGGGAGGAAAGAACAAAGGGGAAGGTCTGTGATAGGGTAGAGGGCAAGAGTGATTAAATGACAAAAGGGATGATGGTGCAAGGCAAGGAAGGTGGTAATGGGACAGGTTAAGAAACAAAAGATTGATCAGGAGTAGCTGTAAATGGCAGCAGAACCATTACCAGCACTAGCTCACTGAAAAAATGGGAGCAGTGGTTATGACCTGAAGTTATTGAAATCAGTGTTGAGTCCGGAAGGTTGTAAAGTGCCTAAATGAAAGATGAGGTGCTGTTCCTCGAGTTTACATTGAGCTTCATTGGAACAGTGTAAGAGGCTGCGGACAGAGAGGTCAGAGGAGTGGGAAGGGGAATTAAAATGGCAAATGACCGACAGATCAGGGTCATGCTTGTGGACAGAGCGGAAGTATTCAGCAAAGCGATCACCCAGTCTGCGTTTAGTCTCCCCAATGTAGAGGAGACCGCATTGTGTGCAGCGGATACAGTATATTAAATTGAAAGAAGTGCAAGTAAACCGCTGTTTCAGCTGGAAGAAGTGATTGGGGCCCTTGACGGTGGGAGGGAGGAGGTGAAGGTGCAGGTGTTGCATCTCCTACGCTCGCACGGCAAGGTGCCTTGGGGAGGACAGCGGGTCTTAGGGGTGATGGAAGAGTGGACCTGGGTGTCGTGGAGCGAGCGGTCCCTTCGGAATGCTGAAAGGGGAGGGGAGCGGTTTGGTGGTGGGATTGCGCTGGAGGTGGCAGAAATGGCAGAGGATGATGCGTTAAATGTGGAGGCTGGTGGGGTGGAAAGTGAGGACAAGGGGGACCCTATCATGGTTCTGGGAGGGAAGGGAAGGGGTGAGGGCAGAAATGCGGGAAATAGGACGGACGCAGTCGAAGGCCCGTCTTCTTCAGAGTTGTTCCACTGAAAGCTTGGTAATGAATGAGTTGAATATTAGAAGGAACGTTTTAAGATATTTTTGCTTCATCAGTAACAATATGGACTATATTTTGCACTAAAGTGGATTCATTTAAAACATAAATGTTCAAATTCCTTAAAATAGCAGAAGTAAAAAGCAAAAACTCCAAATGTGGGAAATCTGAAAAGGTGAAAAACACTGGAAATACAGAGCAGGTGTGTCAGCAACTGTGGGGAGAAGAAGCAAGTTAGTCTTTTTGACAGGGCCCTTCTTTAGAATCGAAAGATGAAAGATAATGAAGTTTTTTTAAAAAAGAATCAGAACAAAGGGGAGAGGGAGAGGGAACAATAAGCAAACACATAGAGGAAGTATTGGTGGCATGAACTGTAACCCTGCTTAAAGGAAAAACAACATATTGTAAATAACAGAGATGATCTTTGCTAATGTAAGGACTTGCACAACACCAGGTTTTAGTCCAACACTTCACTCACCTGACGAAGGAGGTAAGCTCCGAAAGCTTGTGATTTAAAATAAAACTGTTGGACTATAACCTGGTGTTGTGCAAGTCCTTACATTTGTCCACCCCAGTCCATCACCGGCATCTCCACATCATGGCTACGATCTTTGCTAAGGCAGTGTGAGGTGCATCCTTTTCTGTGGGTGTGCCTCTCACTGCCTTAGCTATCTACGTGTTCTTTGTTTTTCTGATGCCTTTAATTTCTTCAATGCTTCTTTCCATTATCTAATGTAAAGATCATCTGAATCACCGTTGCCCTCAACTTTAATGCCACATGACATTTCCAAGTACCCACAGTGGACAACTCATAAGTCAACCACTTTGATTGCCTTTGCCTATAGAATGACTGATGCTATCTTTTTTGCACAATGAAAAATGACAGAATGTATGATTTTATTAAAAGTGAATTAATTTATTTGTGGAGTCCCAATCCTGCATGTTTTTAATTTGTTTTGCTCCTGCATTTGCCTCTTGTGTACTGTGAACTTTTTGAGATCAGTTGGCCATATACCCTGGTCCTGAAATTTCTTGTTATTTTAAGAAAACAGGGCAGATTTTTGGGGCCCCTTTTACTAAGTGTACCCCTAGTTGAAGGAGTAACAATGCAGGGTGGCTACCTAGGCAAGTGGCAGACTGCAGAAGATCTGGAAGGCTCATTCCCTTAATTTGCGACTAACCCTGATGCACCTTTATAAGTGGCAGGTGTCTTCTTTGTTGGAGTCGCTGTGAGTTCTTGGCTTACAGAGGTGGCATCTGGTATCACATATGCAGGGCTTACATGCTGGTATTGTCACAAGTGCCTACCAGGCTGTGGCAACTGCTGGAGAGGATCTCCTGCCTATGCCTGCTGACCTGAATGAATAAAGAACAATGGGATCTGTAAAGTCTTAGAACATGTTCATGATGATTACTCACAGCCATTTCCAAGCGAATTGAAGCTTGCTATGATTGCTGGAGGTCAATCTAGGAAAAGATTCGCTTCTATAAATATGTCAAGAGAAAAAGATTAGTGAAGACAAATGTAGGTCTCTTACAGTTAGAAATGGGGGAAATTATAATGGGGAACAAAGAAATGGCAGAACAATTAAACATATACTTTGGTTCTGTCTTCACAAAGGAGGACACAAATAACCTGCCAGAAATGTTAGGGATCCAAGGGTCTGGTGAGAGGGAGAAACTGAAGGAAACCAGTATTAGTAAAAAAATAGTGCTAGGGAAATTAATGGGGCTAAAGGCTGACAAATCCCCAGGGCCCGATAATCTACATCCCAAAGTACTAAAGGAAGTGGCCCTGGAAATAGTGGATGCATTGGTGATCATCTTCCAAAATTCTATAGACTCTAGGACAGTTCCTACAGATTGAAGGGTGGCAAATGTAACCCCACTATTTAAAAAAGGAGGGAGAGAAAAACAGGGAATTACAGACCAGTTAGCCTAACATCAGTAGTGGGGAAAATGCTAGAGTCTATTATAAAAGATATGATAACAGAACACTTGGAGGGCATTAACGGGATTGGACAAAGTCACCATGGGTTTATGAAAGGGAAATTATGCTTAACAAATCTACTGGAGTTTTTTGAGGCAGTAACTAGTAGAATAGATAGGGGAGAACCAGGGATGTGGTGTATTTGGATTTTCAGAAGGCTTTTGATAAGGTCCCACACAAGAGGTTGGTGTGCAAAATTAAAGCACATGAGATTGGGGGGAATATACCGGCATGGATTGAGAATTGGTTGACAGGCAGGAAACAGAGAGTAGGAATAAACGGGTCGTTTTCCGGGTGGCAGGCAGTGACTAGTGGGGTACCGCAGGGATCAGTGCTTGGGCCCCAGCTATTCACAATATATATCAATGATTTGGATGAGGGAACTAAATGTAACATTTCCAAGTTTACAGACGACACAAAGCTGGGGTGGAATGTGAGCTGTGAGGAGGATGCAAAAAGGCTCCAATGTAATTTAGACAAGTTGGGTGAGTGGGCAAGAACATGGCAAATGCAGTATAACGTGAATAAATGTGAGGTTATCCACTTTGGTTGTAAAGACAGAAAGGCAGATTATTTTCTGAATGGTGATAGATTGGGAAAAGGGGAGGTGCAATGAGACCTGGGTGCCCTTGTACACCAGTCACTGAAAGTGAGCATTCAGGTGCAGCAAGCAGTTAGGAAGGCGAATGGTATGTTGGCCTTCATTGCAAGAGGATTTGAGTACAGGAGCAGCAATGTCTTACTGCAGTTATACAGGGCCTTGTTGAGACCACATCTGGAGTATTGTGTGCAGTTTTGGTCTCCTTTTCTGAGGAAGGATGTCCTTGCCATGGAGGGAGTGCTACGGAGGTTTACCAGACTGATTCCTGGGATGGCAGGACTGACGTATGAGGAGAGATTGAGTTTACTAGGCCTATATTCACTAGAGTTTAGAAGAATGAGAGGTGATCTCATCGAAACATATAAAATTCTAACAGGATTAGACAGACTAGATGCAGGGAGGATGTTCCCGATGGCTGGGGAGTCCAGAACCAGGGGTCACAGTCTCAGGATACGGGGTATGCCATTTAGAACCGAGATGAGGAGAAATTTCTTCACTCAGAGGGTGGTGAACCTGTGGAATTCTCTACCACAGAAGGCGGTGGAGGCCAAGTCATTAGATACATTCAAGAAGGAGATAGATATATTTCTCAATGCTAAAGGGATCAAGGGATATGGGGAAAAAGCGGGAACAGGGTACTGAGTTGGACGATCAGCCATGATCATTTTGAATGGTGGAGCAGGCCCAAAGGGCCAAATGGCCTACTCTTGCTCCTATTTTCTATGTTTCTATGTAAGATCTTACACAGGAACAGCTCAGCCTGTTGCTGAGTCACCACAGCATTGAACTTTTACACTTTCAAACTATACTGGTAGTATAAGGCATGTAAAACACTCCACCAATGGAGAGACCATTTCTGTCATTTTTTTCCAATGGAAAGTAGCCGAAAGCATGAATGTAGCATTTTTATCAGATGGCAGGCTTTCCTGAAGTGCAAGGCCTCATTGATGACACACATGTAGCCATCAAAGGCCCTAAGAGGAACACTGTGCATGAATGGCACAGGTTGGCCAGTCCACAAATAGTGCCGGTTCTCTCTCAATAGTTGTGGTAAACCTTTTCCTTTAAAAACAGATCAAACAGACACTTTCAGGATGAATATAGGAACAGGAATAGGCCATTCAGCCACTCAAGCTTGTTCCAGGTGAGTACAGTACGAATGGTTACAGCACAGAAGGAAGACATTCGGCCCATCGAGCCCGTGCCGGCACTTTGTAAGAGCAATCCTGTTAGTTCCATTCCCCCGCTCTTTCCCCGTAGCCCTGCAAATTTCTTTGCCTTCAGGTAGTTATCCAATTCCTTTTTGAAAGCCACAATTGAATCTGCATTCACCACCCTTTCAAGCAGCACATTCCAGACCATAACTACTCGCTGCCTAAAAAAGTTTTTCCTCATGTTGCCTTTGGTTCTTTTGCCAATCACCTTAAATCTGTATCCTTTGGTTCTCGACCCTTCCATCAATGGGAACAGTTTCTCTTTATTTACTTTATCTAAACCAGTCATGATTTTGAACACTTCTATCAAATTTCCTCTGAACCTTCTCTGCTCTAAGGAGAACAACCCCAGCTTCTCCAGTCTATCCACGTAATTGATGTCTCTCATCCCTGGAACCATTCTAATAAATATCTTCTGCACCCTCTCGAAGGCCTTCATATCCTTCCCAAAGTGCGGTGCCCAGAATTGCACACAATACTCCAGTTGTGGCTGAACTAATGTTTTATAAAGGTTCAACATAACTTCCTTGCTTTTGTACTCTATGCCTCTATTTATAAAGCCCAGGATCCCATATGCTTTTTTAACTGCTTTCTCAACCTGTCCTACCTCCTTCAAAGATTTGTGCACATATACCCCCAGATCTCTTTGTTCCTGCAGCCCCTTTAGAATTGTACCATTTAGTTTATAGTGCCTCTCCTCATTCTTCCTGCCAAAATGTATCAGTTCGCACTTCTCTGCGTTAAATTTCATCCGCCATGTGTCCGCCCATTCCACCAGCCCGTCTCTGTCCTCTTTAAGTCTATTACTATCCTCCTCATTGTTTACTACACTTCCAAGTTTTGTGTTATCTTCAAATTTTGAAATTGTGCCCTGTACACCCAAGTACAAGTCATTAAGATATATCAAAAAAAGCAGTGTTCCCAATGCCAACCTCTGGGGAACACCATTGTATACCTTCCTCCAGTCCGCAAAACAACTGTTCACCACTAATCTCTGCTTCCTGTCACTTAGCCAATTTTGTATCCATGCTACCACTGCCCCTTTTATTCCATGGACTTCAATTTTGCTGACAAGCCGATTATGTGGCACTTTATCAAATGCCTTTTGAAAGTCCATATACACATCAACCACATTGTCCTCATCAACCCTCTTTGTTACCTCATCAAAAAACTCAATCAAGTTAGTTAAACACGATTTGCCTTTAACAAATCCATGCTGGCTTTCCTTTATTAATCCACACTTGTTCAAGTGACTATTAATTTTGTCCCGGATTATCGTTTTGAAAAGGTTCCTCACCACCGAGGTTAAACTGACTGGCCTGTAGTTGCTGGGTTTATCTTTACAACCTTTTTACATGAAAGTAGTTTGAGGAGCAATAGTGACTTGGCTGCAAAACAGGTAACCGTTATATGAGACGAAGAAAGTTTTCGTTGGTAGCCATTAAATTTCAACTGCAGCTTTACAGACATGTTAATTTAGGTGTCAGATTTATTGGGGACAGTGCTTTACAGATTACACTGCATAGTACAGCTAATCCTTCCCTTTGAATGGGCACACTGTAGTAAACTCCACTTTGGCGCATTCTTCAGTCAAAAGAACCTCTTTCTCAGTTGTTCCTATGATCTAGGGATGTGAGATATGCATAAACACAGTTGCCCAGCTCCTGCCATGCTAAATGCACATTGGCTCAGTTATTAGAGCACCTCTCAGCACCAAAAATGTCTACCTTCCTCTGCTGCAGCTTCTCCAAAGTGTATCCAGGCTCCATACCATTGGATCTTTTTAGTAGGTGACATGTTGCGAGTGACCATGTTGAATATCTATCTCGTCCTGTATCTAAATGATGGATGAAAGGCATTTTTAGCAGCACTCACAGATACACTAATCCAGATTGTCTTATTATTTACACTGACACTCCAGTGCAGTACCAAGGATGTGCTATATTGTCAGAAATGTCTTCCTTTGGACGAGACTTCAAACGGAAACTCCATCTGCTTGTTCCATTGGTTCGGGTGCATGTTTAAAATTCTATGGTACTACTTGAATGAAGAAATGCAGGGAATTCTCCTGGTCCTCTACCCAAATTCCTCTCTTAATCAACTACCAAAAATAGATTAACCGGCCATTAATCTCATTGCTGTTTGTGGGAGCTTGCTGTGTACAAAATGGCTACCACCACTACTTACAGAACAATAGTTACTGCATTTCAAAGTAATTTATTGTATGTTTCTGAGAGATGTGTTAAGATGCTATATAAATACAAATTTTCTTTTCGTTTTCCCCAGAATGTTATGGTTTTACAATTCCCCAGCACAATCACCTCTTAGCACAATTTCGATTAGTTTGTTGAAAGGGAGTTGAGGATTATAGTTTCTTCTTTGATTTTTAAAATACTCACCTTATGTCTAATAGTTAAGCTTCCACCTTTAGGGAAGATAAGTTGATTCAGCAACAACAGAAGGTCCCTCACGATACAGTATGTTTTAAATAAAACTGGTGTTTATCAGTGTTACGGTGTAATACTGTAGTAAAAAGCCATAATAAATACTACTGCTGTTTCTGTACCATGGTTTTGATTGGTAACCTAATTCGTTGATAAAACTGTTTTAATCCCTTATGCATGGGTCAGTGATAATACTACCTCACCTGCATGCAATTTGCTTATCTGCTCTGAGACTCAGGCTGAATAATTTTCTATGTTAGGATCATGCAATATCTAGCACCATGAATTTCCTTTATAAGAGAGTACTTGGAAGCTACATACAAAGGCATATTATAAAGCGAAGACAGCATGTGGGAAACTGATAATGGGATTGATTTATATAGGTTCTTTATTGGAGAGTAAGTCTCACTGTTAGACAGCCAAAAGATCCTGGAAAATGTCTGTCTGATGGTTTTGTAAGTTTATAACAAATTACATTTCTATAGCACCTTTGATGTAAAACAATGTTACACGCAGTGTGGTGAGTAGAAAGTAAGAGGTGATCAAGGACATGGACAAATAAGTAAGTTCTGAGGATGGGGAGAGAGATAGCAATTGGAGAGGCTTAAGAAGTAGGGGAACATGTTAAGGTTCTGCTGCTGATTGAGAAGGGTGATGGGGAGACACAGCAGACCAGAGTTGGAAGAGCACAGAATACATGCTGTGGAATAGGGTAGTAGAAGGCTGTATAGATAGGGTTGAATAAGGCCATGAAAGGATCTGAACATGAGATTTGTTTTTAGTTCACACACTATGGGCATAATTTTAGCCCGGAGCCAGGGAGGTCGAATTGCAGACGTACGGATTACCTGGAATCGTAAGGACGTCTTTTATTTTTTTTTGACGGTTTCCCACCTGACAGGCCAGCCTGATTGACAGGCTGGTCTCAGTCAGATGGGAGAAGAGTAAGGAAGAGAACGTGTTCGGGTGAGTGTTAGATGGGATGGATGGGGGGCATGGGCGGGGACGGGGGTCACTGGAGGGGTCAGTCATCGGAGGAGGGGTCAGTCATCGGAGGAGGGGTCAGTCATCGGAGGAGGGGTCAGTCATCGGAGGAGGGGTCAGTCATCGGAGGAGGGGTCAGTCATCGGATTTGGTAGGAAGACTGAGGAGAAGCAATATAAACTAAATGGTATAATTTTAAAGAGAGTGTAGAAACAGAGAGACCTGGGAGTACACATACAAAATCTTTGAAGGTGGCAGGACAAGTTGAGAAGGCTGTTAAAAAAACATATGGGATCCTGGGCTTTATTAATAGAGGCATAGAGTACAAAAGCAAGGAAGTTATGCTAAATCTTTAGAAAACACTGGTTAGGCCTTAGCTGGAGTATTGTGTTCAATTCTGGGCACCGCACTTTAGGAAGGATGTCAAGGCCTTAGAGAGGATGCAAAAGAGATTTACTAGAATGGTACCAGGGATGAGGGACTTCAGTTATGTGGAGAGGCTGGAGAAGCTGGTTGTTCTCCTTAAAGCAGAGAAGGTTAAGAGGAGATTTGATAGAGTTGTTCAAAATCATGAATGGTTTTGATAGAGTAAATAAGGAGAAATTGTTTCCAGTGGCAGAAGGGTTGGTAACCAGAGGATATGGATTTAAGGTGATTGGCAAAAGAACCAGAGGCGATAAGAGGAAACATTTTTTTACGCAGAGTTGTTATGATCTGGAATGCACTATGTGAAAGAGTGGTGGAAGCAAATTCAATAATAACTTTCAAAAGGGAAGTGGATAAGTTGAAGGGAAAAAAATTGCAGGACTATGGGGAAAGAGCAGGGGAGTGGGACTAATTGGATAGCTCTTTCAAAGAGCTGGCACAGGCACGATGGGTGAATGGCCTCCTTCTCTGCTGTAACATACTATGATACTGTGAATAAGAAATAGTGCATTATTTAAGGTGCATATCTAGAATCTCACACAGCATTCGATATGCACCAGTCACGACACGTGGAATTACTGACTGTGTAAGATGCCTGGGACTGTCAGTTTCTTGTTGAGCGGATGCGACAAAAGTGATGAGGAGCCATACTGTCTGCTCCCCTGTTTCCACTGTCACTTCCATTTGTAGTCTTTGCTAACTTCAGTGGTTCAAGGTTTTTAATCTCTTTGTTCACTTGAATTACAAGTTGTAGTCCACAGATCTCTGAACCAAAGTGTCTCCTGAAGAATTAAAATGAAAGATCAATTTTAATGTAATGTCTAGGACAATTCCTTAATTGAACAAATGCATGCTATAAAGTAATCTTACCAGATCTGGTGTAACTGTCAGCATGAATCTAGGCACCAGGAATTCTTCTGCATTGATTGCAACAGTGTAAAACAAAGGGGTAGAAATTGGTATGTGTTGCGCCCATGTTTCAGGTGTATAACAGATGCAAAGCATACCAAATTGCCAGTGGGATGGGCTGTGCCTAATCTGTGATGGCAGTGGTCCCACTGCTAAATTTGTGGGGCCCTATTTTTTTAGGCACTCAAAGACACCTGAAACAAGCATTTGGCCCTTTAAATTAGGGACAATTAACACAACATTGAACACCTTAGCTGGGAGCCTGTTCCAAAAATGGAAGGAGTAAGCTTTATAAAGTTTATAATGTTCTAAAGGCTATGAAAGGTAACAAAACCTAAAATCAACTAATTTGAGAGTTTGGAAAATGCTATTCACAGCTGTCATTAATTAGAAAGTGTCAGAAAAAATGATTAAAAAACTGAAAATGAATGAAATCAAATAAAAGGAACAGCCACAATGAACAGCAAGATGTTAAAAATAGCCTTTATTAAAAAATTTAGGGACACAGGATCATGTGGTGTTCCAGAGAATCAGCTCTTGTTAAAAGTTAGAAATTTGGTTTAACAACAGGGGATTAAAAATCACAAAGCTTTAAATAGTTGGCTTTCCAAAAAGAGACACACACAGTCTCAGCTATCAAAAATGTACATTGAGAAAAATTAAGTAGATGCAAAAGTTACAGACCAGTTGAAATGGACCATTCTTCCAAATACTTTGGAGTAATATGATCCTAAAGGTGCACAATTGTGATATCACAAACAGGACTGAAGTGCCTGAAGGCGAGTAATTACCTATCAGTGTAAAGGGCAACGTCAGGATCACCATAATGTGTTGTTTCAGTGTGGATAGGTCTCTACTTTTAACAACATCATACAAATGCCAGTTGTGTGTCATAAATTACTTTAATGCATGGAAGACATTTTGCTGATTGGTTACACAAGCAGAACAGTGGATGAAAAATTGCTCTATTCTTGGATAATACCATGTCAGCTCCTCATTTGATGCACTTGTAATTGTATATTCTGCCACTAAAAATGGATTTGGCAGTATAGTCTTTAAATCAAGGGCAGATCTGAAATCTCAAACTACATTACCAAATAGCACTTGTAATGATAATCATTGCAAGGATAGATGGTGGCAATAATGCTTCACTTACGACAACAGATTTGGCCAAGGGACTCACACTGTTGCACATGATGACAAATGGTCTATATAGTATCATAGAATCATAGAAAATTTACGGTACAGAAGGAGGCCATTCGGCCCATTGTGTCCGCGCCAGCCGAAAATGAGCCACCCAGCCTAATCCCACTTTCCAGCACTTGGTCTATAGCCAAGTAGGTTACGGCACTTCAGGTGAACATCCAGGTACTTTTTAAATGAGTTGAGGGTTTCTGCCTCTACCACCCTTTCAGGCAGTGAGTTCCAGAACCCTACCACCCTCTGGGTGAAAACTTTTTTCTTCAGCTCCCCTCTAACCCTTCTACCAATCACTTTAAATCTATGCCTCCTGGTTATTGACCTCTCTGCTAAGGGAAATAGGTCCTTCCTATCCACTCTACCTAGGCCCCTCATAATTTTGTACACCTCAATTAAATCACCCCTCAGCCTCCTCTGTTCCAAGGAAAACAACCCCAGCCTATCCAATCTTTCCTCATAGCTAAAATTCTCCAGTCTGGCAACATCCTCGTAAATCTCCTCTGTGACTTCCCTAATGCAATCACATCTTTCCCGTTATGTGGTGACCAGAACAGTATGCAGTACTCAAGCTGTGGCCTAACTGATGTTTTATACAGTTCCAACATAACCTCCCTGCTTTTATATTCTGTGCCTTGGCTAATAAAGGAAAGTATTCCATGTGTCTTCTTAACCACCTTATCTACCTATCCTGCTACCTTCAGGAATCTGTGGACATGCACTCCAAGATCCCTTATTTCCTCTACACCTAATATTATACCACTAACTATGGAGGGAACTGGTTTTGCAATGTAGGATTCTGGCTTAGTGACATCAATAATAAGCCTACACAAAGCCAGAATTACAGGTTGCTTTGGACACAGGAGGCAAAGAAATGCATTTTCATGTTGCAATGACAGGAAGGGATTTCATGGATTGTACTGCCATCGATGCAGATAACCATGTTTTGGAAAGCATTGGAATAGGAAAAACCAGGACAAAGTTGAAGATAATGTAACAGATGATGAAAGGATAGAAAATGATCCTTAAACTACAATGTTTAGTAATAGGGACCAGTCTGACCTTTTCGTTATCAAGTGTAAAATATGAATATAATGACAGTTTGTAAAGTTACTCCAGAAATCAAAATCTAAAGACCATGGGCAGAATTTTCTGAGGCCCTATACCACTGGCAGGGCATTGCATGCAGTGTGTGGCTTATGGGAGAACTGCAGATGCCTTGCCTGTGATTTTCAGATGAAGATCATCTCTTCAGTATAGCCTTCCCTTATTCCAGAACTAGCTCCAATGCCCCAAGAATGTGAACTCTTCCCTCCCGCACCAGCCCTGCAACCACATGTTTGCTTTCCTAATCTTCCTCACCGTACCCTGTCCAGCAGCACATTGATGGAGTAGAGCCCATTTCTGTTCATATATGCCTTTGCATTCTGCCTAATTGGTTTGATGGCCGCAAGGGTACCATCAATGGCCCCTTACACATCATGAAATCCAACAGTTTGGTGAGATTGGGCTGTGCTGTCATGCTGCTGTTTTGTTCAGCAAGAAATAAAATGAAGATGTTGATCCTGCTGAATAAAGCATCAGTCCTCTGTTTGTGGACAGAAAATTGGTTGATATCGGTGCTTGCCTGGAAGCTGCTAGAGGCATACAAGTCGTGGTCATCTTCACTGTGTTGACAGTGCAGTGCCTATACTGGAACCGGTTGGCTGGAGTCTTCTTGAATCAGATGAGACAGCCGTACACCTAATTCCCTGCTGAACCTAAGCTACAGAACAGTGCTCCTCGATCATTGCCGAGCAGCTGTGCCTGGGTCTGTAAATACCATGGGTGCCATTTGGTGCGTGCAGTCAGTCCATTTTTGGTGTCATCAGATATCCCCAGCAGCACTTCCTGGGTCCTCTTCATCAACTTTCATTAACTGAAGTAAGAGGAAAGCATTGAAAGCAAGCCCTAAGTTTAATTCCTGAAAGATGAGAATCTGGCTGGCCTATAAAGCCTAAGATTAATGCGTGACAGGTGAAGTGTGTGAAAACAGAGAAATTTCATGAACATTTTAAATTGATAACAAAGTGAAAGTGCAGTTTGTGAAGAAGTGGATAGCGACATGATATCCTTTTTCAGTGCTATGCTCTGCCGCCTGTGGACATTAAATTGCAGCTTCCACTGACACAATGTAAACTGGCATAAGCAACTATGCTGTCAGAAATTTCCAAATTTCTATCATCAATATAAATGGTACAAGCCCATTATTAATACAATTAATGTTTTATATTACTAAAAAGCCTATTTATTAACATTAAAATGTTATGGTTAATCCAGTCAGAATATCTAGGTCGGAGTCTTGGTCTGGACAAATATTCAATGGAACTGAAAGGTTCTAGTGCGTCTGGACAATAACTATTAAACTTTCATGGAATGCTCAAGAGGCCTTCTGATGGGTTGATCAATGGATTGCATTGGTGTGCTGGACTGTTGCCTGTACTCCTAACGTATAACTGAAAAGTAGAGAATGGCGAAATCTGCATAACGTCAGTGGATATTAAATTTTAGAGAAATAAAGTAAAATGTTACTTAAAAAAACAAATATGTCTTCAGAAACAATATTTAGCGATAATCAACTATTCTTGACCTTGATAAAATAGAGAACAAATAGTATTTTCAAATACTTATCTCGAAAGTGCATTAAAATTACCTGTCGAACTTATGTCCTGAAGCGCTCAGCGCAGGCACTGGGCATGCGCGATTCTTTGTGCCGCGCGAGAGTTCTGGAGAGTTCCCGGGCAAACTGTCTGAGCCGCGTGCTGGTAACGGTTTGGTGTTCGAGAATTTTCTCCACACTCTGGGCCGTCTCTTGGAACCACATTACTTCCCAAAGTACCGACTGACTCATTCATTAAAGATGAGTCTTGACAATTTATTCGAAGAAATCCTTGTAACCGAACAGAAAGCTTTGGAAAAAAGACAGTTTCTTCAGGGTGGTAAGTAAGGCTTATTTTGTACCAGCCATGCTCGCCCGTCCACCGCCAGAAACTGCTGGACATTGTGGCCCCGACATTCCTGGGGCTGGAGAGGGCCGCTGACTGAGCCCCGTTTCCACTGGGGGGAATGCGGGACAATTAAATTCCGGCTGGGGGACCGTGGGAAAATCCCAAGAAAAGCCATTCGAAATCTGGCATGAGTTCCATTAGGGCCTTCGAATGGCTCCAAATCTTTACTAGAAACAGGTATTTGAAGCCGGAGGGGAGCGATTACCGTTTCTAGTCAGAATGGCTCTGGTGGGAGCCGAAGACGTTTATAAAAATATTTTTTTCGAAACTCCATTTGGGCTTCAGAGGTGCATCTCAGGTGGAACAGAATGCAAAGGCACTGCTCCGCCATTAAAGGGGCACCGTGTTCGGCCGGTGCAGGCTTGACTGGCTGACCAGTCTGCCTCAGACAAGCAATTGACCCCATCCCTATGCTTTAGGACCGGGTGGACAGCCTTAGAAAAGGACCGACAGGGGTTCACAGGATTTGCATATACAAGTGGGGGCCTAACGCCACTTTGAGGCCCTCTTTGCAAAAATTCAGTTGCGCATGAACGCAACGTGCGCCGTGCATACGTTTCTTTTTTTTAAAATTAGGCCCCCCTTTTATAAGAAGGGGGGGTGTGGGGTGTGCTTAACAACTAAAAACCAAACAAACCAAAACCAAGTGTTCAAATCAAAATTTTATTATCCTCGTTCAGGATGCACTCCAGCCCCTGCGGTGCCCAACGGTCGCGGAAAGCCTCAAGCGTACCGGCAGACACCGCATGCTCCATCTCCAGGGCCACCCGGGCGCGGAGCAACCCGCGAAAGAGAGGCAGAGCATACGTTTCTTCAAGCGCTTGATAGCCAAACCAGCAGCCCTTAAAGGAACAGTCGGCTACTATCAGGGATGCACAAGAGGCCACAATGAGAGGAACGTGGAGTTCTCGGAAGGTTGTAGGGCTAGAGGAGGTTACAGAGATAGGGAGGGCCGAGGCCATGGAGGGATTTGAAAACAAGGATGAGAATTTTAAATTTGAGGCACCCTATTTGAATACTCTACATTGAGCAGCAGGTTTACGAAACAAGCATAGGCCTCTCTGAGAAAATGTTTTCCAGAATTTTACTGCACCTTGCAGTGAACTCTTATAGTAAGCATAAGCATTTTATTCAAAATTGATAATTTTTTTCTTTATTTCTTATTTTATCAATGTTATTTTACTACAAAATGTTCAGTTGGGGAATATTCAAAGACAGCTCATACTGATGGCACAATTTTTCTGGAACAAATTGATTGATTGCTTCCTGCTACTACTTGCCAATTTGGAATTGGTAGCTTTCAAAAAATGTGAAAGCAAGGAAGTTATGCTAAACTTTTGTAAATCACTGGTTAGATCAAAGCTAGATTATTGTGTCCACTTCTGGACACCGCACTTGAGAAAGGATATCAAGGCCTTGGAGAGGGTGCAGAGGAGATTTACTAGATGGTATTAGGGATAAGGGACTTCAGTTATGTGGAGAGACTAGAGAAGCTGGGTTTTTTTCCCTTTAGAGCAAAGAAGATAAGGGGCGATTTAATAGAGGTGTTCAAACTTATGAGCGGTTTTGATAGGGTAGACAGGAGAAACTGTTCCCACTGGCAGGAAGGTCGGTAACCAGAGGACACAGATTTAAGATAATTGGTTTTTAAAAAAAGCCAGTTGTCGGGGGATGAGGAGAATTTTTTTTACGCAGGGAGTTGTTATGATCTGGAATGCACTGCCTGAAAAGGTGGTGGAAGCAGATTCAATAGTAACTTTCAAAAGGATATATACTTAAAAAGGAAAAAATTGCAGAGCTATGGGGAAAGAGCAGGGGAGTGGGACTAATTGGATAGCTGTTTCAAAGAGTTGGCACAGGCATGATGGGCCAAATAACCTTTTTTGCTGTATGATTTTAATGCCAAATTCACACACACATGCCAAAGTAGCCAAGATCCAACCATTTTTTAAACTATTGATGTGACCATTACGTGAAAGTCTGGAGTGCGTAGGGCCATAACTCCAATGTTCTACTGCTCTAAAGTTGCCACTAATGGTAATTATTCTGACCTTCACTTTTATATTTTTTTCCGGTCGCTAATGTGAGTGAAAAAGCTGATGTGAATAGGAACCAGGGAAACCTGTTTTTTCCTTGCACTTACTATTTTGCTCACATTAGGATTTGGGGGAAATTACAGAAAGTAAACTACACAAATTGATGCAAGCAGATACAAGTAGTGTAACTATGTATTATAGGGTATTAGTTTTTGCAAATGAAGAAATATTAAGAGTGGTCTGGCCTGGTAAATCCTAGTTGGTTATTTCTTTTAATTCTGGAATGGTCTAATTAATTCTAAACTTAATTCTGATATTTGTGCTGGTGATTGAGTAATGAGAGACCTTTGAAATGCAAAGAGTCAGTAGAGTGTGGCGTTTAGCATCAATGGGAACAAATGGGACAAGTACTACATTTTTATTTATTGTATTATATCTTGACTTAAGTTTAATTCTTTTTAACTGTTGAATACTAACATCCATTTAAACCTGTTTATCTGGTAATTTATCTGTGTGTTGGTTGGAGCGATAATAGCTTAATTTGTTGGTTATGTAAGTAATTTGATTATCTGATCTGAGTGACTGCTTTGTCCTGTGGTAGCTGGGCCATTGTGTACAGATTGTAAGAGCTTCTACGAGTATGTAAAAAGGAAGAGACTAGTGAAAGTAAACGTGGGTCCCTTAGAGGCAGAGACAGGAGAAATTATAATAGGGAATAAGGAAATGGCAGAGATGTTAAACAAATATTTTGCAGAAGACACAAAAAACATAGTGGGGAACCAGGGATCTAATGAGAATGAGGAACTTAAAGTTGTTATTTAAGCTGTACCTTACCCAGAATAGGAGGAGATCCTGTCTTAACAATTTAACATTCCCTTTTCCTCCATTCAGAATCTCATTGCTCATCCAGCAGCTGCAAGTTTGACCACCCAGGGACCTCCTCCCAACCTTCACTGACAATATTGGTCATGGAAGTCATTATGCAAATTATGCAAATGTCAGAAGACATTTGGGAATCTTGGCCTGACTGAGAGACAATGATGATCTCGGGGGGGTGGAATTTTCAACTTACCACTGGAACGTAAAACTGGCATTGCGGGTCGGACACCTATTATAAAAAACAACTGATTTTCTTTTAAGAAAAGCCAGGCAGCTTCTATAACGGGTGCCCGAACTGCAACACCGGTTTTACATCCTGACATTAATTTGAAAATGACCCCCCACCCCCAACAATATACTTCAAAATCGGTATGTGTCAGCTCTACAGGTCTCTGGGCTGAGGATTGAGTCTTCGCTCAGGATCTCCCCAAAGGTTCCAGCTTTGCGTGTTTGGGGTGCAGGAATGTTTATTTTTCCCACCTCCCTGTGGACTAAAGCCTAGGAAGCTTTGAATATCATGGGGGTGATTTTAAACCCCAGGAACGGGTGGGTTGTGGGTGGGTGAGAGTTGAAAATAATTGTTTTTTGGGTCGCAACCGCAACCCGGCTTTATTTCCGGGTTTAACGTCGGCACATAAAAGTACAGGCTTCCCACTGGGAATGCAAAGTCCGAAAATTTTGCGGTTGCGACCCGAAAAAACAACTATTTTCAACTCCCACCCACCCCCAACCCGCCTGTTCTTGGGGTTTAAAATCACTCCCCATGTGTCAGCAGCCCTCTGTTAAAACTAAAACCAACAAAAATTATTGGATGTGTCATGCCATTGCTGTTAAACACTTACTGGCTACCGATGTTGAGCTAGCATGGCAAACTGTCACCCAACTGTAAGTCCACATCGATGATTGGACAAGGTATGTGCAGATCAGGATAGAGTGCCACCAAATCCATTGGGCTGAGTTTTCACACTACAGGGCGCCCAGCTTCCAGTTATAGTGAAAGCGGTGCAGAGTCCTTTCAGGGATCAGTGGAAGTCCTACTTAAATGTAGCAACTGGCTGCAATTGATATTCAAGACGTAGGTGGATGGCCAGTCAAGCTGGAAATCTTGCTACATTGACATTCTTAACTGTGCTCATCAGGGTTCCTTCTCCCACCCAAAACAGCTTATAAACATGACCTTTGATAGCAAAGGCCTTTTTTGCCAGGAACCGGAGGAAATTAGAAAACCCTTCCACAAAACCTTTGGGCCATTTCTGGACTCTCATCAGGAGACCGAACCTCCCATCATAAAAACTAGACACTCCACCTACAAGTCTGAACAGGCACTACAGCAACAGCCCTTTCATGGTTTATGCTGGGATGTTAAGGCAGCATATTATCATGAACCCTGTTTTCCAAGAAAGGACCAAGATGGCATGATTCTCACTGCAGGCACCCCCATAGGATCAGTCCAGACCAATCCTCCAAATATTAACTTTTTTATCCCCAACCCACGAGAGTTGGTTGGGAATTAGACTGACTGACTTCATAATATTGTGGGAGACAATTACTGTGAATGATGGTTCTGGGAGACCATCAGCTGAGAATACCCTCTACATTTTCAGGCTGAACTCCCATAATTTTGTAAAGCAATACAGTTTAATCATCTGAGAGATTCTGAACTGGCTGTTAAACTGGCGATCGAGCACATTCATCCAGATCAGAAACGGGACAGCTATTACTCATAATGTTTGATGCTCCCTCAAAAGTCAGGAAGATAATGTGCCATTTTAGTTCTTCCAGCACTGAAAGGTTTCTTTGCAGCGCTGCTGGGACTACTGTTCGTTCAGCATTGTGTGCACTTGTGCCCAAATGTATTGACCTCACATGTGAGGTCATCTCACTTAAATATTTCAGTAACACTCCCCGAATTTAGCGCATGACACACAGGCAGCACCACAGGAATGGGTGGCCAGAATTTCAGGTGCAACTTTCTTTTTCAAATACTTTTGAGGTCAATTACCATTTCAATACACTGGCTAATGGAGGCCAAAGAAGTGAGGACCATGAAGTAAGAGTGGCCCTGTTAGATAGAGAGGACCATTCAGGAGTAAAATTTAAATTTTCAAACTTCCCTGAAGTGCTCATTGCAAGTTGGTGGTGAGCAAGTACGGCACTGCTTAGGTGCTGTAGCTGCTTTATGGGGAGATTCTCTAATTTGAATGATATTTGGATTCTTAATGAGCCCAGCGTTGGGTGCAGGCTGCTAGTGCCCTAATGCTTCCCACCTGCAGTGCTCAGCGCATCAAGGGTGCAGCACCTCCTCAATAATACAGGGTGCCTTAGTATAAGAACATAAGAAATAGGAGCAGGAGTAGGCCATCCGGCCCCTCAAGCTTGCTCCACCATTCAACAAGATCATGGCTGATCTTCTACCTCAACGCCATTTTCCTGCACCATCCCCATTCCCTTGATGCCTTTAAGATCTAGAAATCTATCGATCTCTGTTTTGAATGTACTCAATGACTGAGCCTCCACAGCCCTCTGGGGTAGAGAATTCCAACGATTCACCACCCTCTGAGTGAAGAAATTTCTCTTCACCTCAGTCCTAAATGGCCTACCCTTTATTCTGAGACTGTGACCCCTGGTTCTAGATTCCCCAGCCAGGGGAAACAACTTCCTTGCATCTACCCTGTCGAGCCCTGTAAGAATTTTGTATGTTTCAGTGAGATCACCTCTCATTCTTCTAAACTCTAGAGAATACAAGCCTGGTCTACTCAATCTCTCCTCATACGACAATCCTGCCATCCCAGGAATCAGTCTGGTGAACCTTCGTTGCACTCCCTCTATGGCAAGTATATCCTTTCTTAAGTAAGGAGACCAAAATTGTACACAATACTCCAGGTGCGGTCTAATTGCAGTAAGACATCTTTACTCCTGTACTCAAATCGTCTTGTCATAAAGGCCAACATACCATTTGCCTTCCTAATGTAAATACGATGTGGAGATGCCGGTGATGGACTGGGGTTGACAATTGTAAACAATTTTACAACACCAAATTATAGTCCAGCAATTTTATTTTAAATTCACAAGCTTTCGGAGGCTTCCTCCTTCCTCAGGTGAACGAAATGAAATCCTCGAAATGAAATCGCATTTATAATTCACAGAACAATGCTTGGTGATTACAGACAGTTTTTTCAACTGCCCGTTGCCAAGGCAATCAGTGTGCAGACAGACAGGTGTTACCTGCAAGGTCTCAGAATACACAGATCACCAAAGAAAAACAACAAACAAAAAAAAACAGAGATAGAGAGGTAGAAACATAGAAAAGACAGCAACTGACCCGTTATATTAAAAACAGATAACATTTGTTCGCTGGTGGGGTAACGTGTAGCGTGACATGAACCCAAGATCCCGGTTGAGGCCGTCCTCATGGGTGCGGAACTTGGCTATCAATTTCTGCTCGACGATTTTGCGTTGTCGTGTGTCTCGAAGGCCGCCTTGGAGTAAGCTTACCCGAAGGTCGGTGGATGAATGTCCATGACTGCTGAAGTGTTCCCCGACTGGGAGGGAACCCTCCTGTTTGGTGATTGTTGCGCGGTGTCCGTTCATCCGTTGTCGCAGCGTCTGCATGGTCTCGCCAATGTACCATGCTCTGGGGCATCCTTTCCTGCAACGTATGAGGTAGACAACGTTGGCCGAGTCACAGGAGTATGAACCATGCACCTGGTGGGTGGTGTCCTCTCGTGTGATGGTGGTATCTGTGTCGATGATCTGGCATGTCTTGCAGAGGTTACCGTGGCAGGGTTGTGTGGTGTCGTGGACGCTGTTCTCTTGAAAGCTAGGTAATTTGCTGCGGACGATGGTCTGTTTGAGGTTGGGTGGCTGTTTAAAGGCGAGTAGTGGAGGTGTGGGGATGGCCATAGCGAGGTGTTCGTCGTCATTGATGACATGTTGAAGGCTGCGGAGAACATGGCGTAGTTTCTCCGCTCCGGGGAAGTACTGGACGACAAAGGGTACTGTGTTGGTTGCGTCCCGTGTTAGTCTCCTGAGGAGGTCTATGCGATTTTTTGCTGTGGCCCGTCGGAACTGTCGATCGATGAGTCGAGCGTCATATCCCGTTCTTACTAGGGCGTCTTTCAGCGTCTGTAGGTGTCCATCGCGTTCCTCCTCGTCTGAGCAGACCCTGTGTATTCGCAGGGCCTGTCCATAGGGGATGGCCTCTTTGACGTGGTTAGGGTGGAAGCTGGAAAAGTGGAGCATCGTGAGGTTGTCTGTGGGCTTGCGGTAGAGTGAGGTGCTGAGGTGCCCGTCTTTGATGGAGATTCGTGTGTCCAAGAAAGAAACTGATTCTGAGGAGTAGTCCATGGTGAGCTTGATGGTGGGATGGAACTTGTTGATGTTATCGTGTAGTCTCTTTAGTGATTCCTTGCCGTGGGTCCATAGAAAGAAAATGTCGTCGATGTATCTGGTGTATAGTGTTGGTTGGAGGTCTTGTGCAGTGAAGAAGTCCTGCTCGAACTTGTGCATGAAAATGTTGACGTATTGGGGTGCGAATTTGGTCCCCATGGCTGTTCCGTGTGTTTGGGTAAAGAACTGGTTATCGAAGGTGAAGACATTGTGATCCAGGATGAAGCGGATGAGTTGTAGGATGGCGTCCGGAGATTGGCTGTTGTTGGTGTTGAGTATTGATGCTGTCGCAGCGATGCCGTCATCGTGGGGGATACTGGTGTATAGTGCCGAGACGTCCATCGTGGTGAGAAGTGTTCCTGGTTCAACTGGTCCGTGGATACTGAGTTTTTGTAGGAAGTCTGTAGTGTCGCGACAGAAGCTGGGGGTTCCCTGTACGATGGGTTTCAGGATGCCCTCGATGTATCCAGAGAGGTTCTCACACAGGGTTCCGTTGCCTGATACGATAGGACGTCCGGGTGTGTTGGCTTTGTGTATCTTTGGGAGGCAGTAGAAGTCTCCCACGCGGGGAGTACGTGGGATGAGAGTGCGTAGGATGCTTTGAAGGTCTGGATCGAAGGTCTTGATCAGTTTGTTGAGCTGATGGGTGTGTTCTTTGGTCGGATCTGCGGGTAACCGTCTGTAGTGTTCCTGGTTGTCCAGTTGTCGGTATGCTTCTTTGCAATAGTTCGTTCTGTTCTGTATGACGATGGCTCCTCCTTTGTCCGCTGGTTTGATGACGATGTTGCGGTTGGTCTTGAGAGCTTTGATGGCGTTGCGTTGTGCTCGGGTGACATTCTGGACTGTCTTCTGAGTGCGGCTGATGAATCTGGCATTGACGCATTTCCTGACAGCTTGAGCATACATGTCAAGCTGAGGGCAGCGACCCTCTGGAGGAGTCCAGTTTGACTCTTTCCTCTTCGGTTGCTGTACCGCGGATCCCTCTGTCTGCTGTTCCGGATCGTCGATTGTCTTATTGGGTTCGCTGCTGAAATTTTGGGGTTTGTGGTAGAATTCCCAGAGCCTCATTCTCCCGATGAATTCCTCTGTGTCCGCCGCGAGACTAGTGGGGTCCATTTTGGTAGTGGGGCAGAAATTGAGCCCTCGGCTGAGAACTTCGATTTCGTCTGGTTGAAGGATGTGGTCGGACAAATTGACGATAGACTTCCCTGTGGTTGCAACCGTGGTACCAGGGGAAGCTTGGTCGATGCTGGTGGTGATGCCGAGTTTCTCAAGCTTCCTGCTCTTGGTTTTCATGTAGGCAGCGTAGTTCCGTTGCCTCGTCTGTTTGGCGGTATATCGTAGCTGGTCTGCTGTGACTTCAGCAGTCATGGACATTCATCCACCGACCTTCGGGTAAGCGTACTCCAAGGCGGCCTTCGAGACACACGACAACGCAAAATCGTCGAGCAGAAATTGATAGCCAAGTTCCGCACCCATGAGGACAGCCTCAACTGGGATCTTGGGTTCATGTCACCCTACACGTTACCCCACCAGCGAACAAATGTTATCTGTTTTTAATATAACGGGTCAGTTGCTGTCTTTTCTATGTTTCTACCTCTCTATCTCTGTTTTTTTTTTTGTTTTTTTTTTGGTGATCTGTATATTCTGAGACCTTGCAGGTAACACCTGTCTGTCTGCACACTGATTGCCTTGGCAACGGGCAGTTGAAAAAACTGTCTGTAATCACCAAGCATTGTTCTGTGAATTATAAATGCGATTTCATTTCGAGGATTTCATTTCGTTCACCTGAGGAAGGAGGAAGCCTCCGAAAGCTTGTGAATTTAAAATAAAATTGCTGGACTATAACTTGGTGTTGTAAAATTGTTTACTAATGTAAATACAGTGACTCATGTACAAGGACATCCAGGTCCCTTTGAACATCAACATTTCCCAGTCTCTTACCATTTAAAAAATACTCTGCTTTTCTGTTTTTCCTACCAAAGTGGATAACTTCACATTTTTCCACATTATATTCCATCTGCCATGTTCTTGCCCACTCACTTAGCCTGTCTGTATCCCCTTAAAGCCTCTTTGCATCCTCCTCACAACTCACATTCCCACCTAGTTTTGTGTCATCAACAAACTTGGAAATATTACATTTGGTCCCCTCATCTAAATCATTGATATCGATTTTGAATAGCTGGGGCCCAAGCACGATCCCTGCGGCACCCCACTAGTCACAGTCTGCCAACCTGAAAAAGACCCGTTTATTCCTACTCTCTGTTTTCTGTCATTTAACCATTTCTCAATTCCATGTGCTCTAATTTTGTTCACCAACCTCCTGTGTGGGACCTTATCAAAAGCCTTCTGAAAATCCAGATACACCACATCCACTGGTTTCCCCTTATCTATTCTACTAGCTACATCCTCAAGGAACTCCAATAGGTTTGTCAAACATGTCTTGCTGAAACACATTTTCACAGAGGAGGTATGTCATTATTATAACTTTACAAAACCACCATATTCTTCTTCAGGTGTGCATACTTGTGTCATGTACAAGTTCCTAGTCTCATAGTAGGTATAGCACAGGAGGAGGCCATTCGGCCCATCATGCCTGTGCCAGTTGTTTGTAAGAGCTATTCAATTAGTCCCAATCCTCATCTCTCTCTCCTTAGCTCTGTAATTTTTTTCCCTTCAAGTATTTATCCAATTCCCTTTTGAAAGTTACTATTGACAGGTACAGGGACTGAAAGCCGATAAATCCCAGGGCCTGATAATATGCATCCCAGAGTACTAAAAGAGGTAGCCATGGAAATAGTGGATGCATTAGTTGTCATCTTCCAAAATTCTATAGATTATGGAACACTTCCTGCAGATTGGAGGGTGGCAAATGTAACCCCACTATTTAAAAAAGGAGGGAGAGAGAAAACAGGGAACTATAGACCGGTTAGCCTGACATCAGTAGTGGGAAAAATACTAGAGTCTATTATAAAGGATGTGATAACAGGACATTTAGAACAAAGTCATTAGACAAAGGGATTAGACAAATTCAGCATGGATTTATGAAAGGGAAATCATCTTTGACAAACCGACTGGAGTTTTTTGAGGATGTAACTGGTAGAATAGATAAGGGAGAACCAGTGGATGTGGTTATTTGGATTTTCAAAAGGCCTTTGACATAAGAGGTTAGTGTGCAAAATAAAAGCACATGAGATTGGGGGTAATATACTGGCATGGATTGAAAATTGGTTAACAGACGGGAAACAGAGAGTAGGAATAAATGGGTCTTTTTCGGGGTGGCAAGCAGTGACTAGTGGGGTATCGCAGGGATCAGTGCTTGGGCACCAGCTATTCACAATATATATCAATGATTTGGATGAGGGAACCAAATGTAATATTTCCAAGTTTGCTGACGACACAAAACTAGGTGGGATTGTGAGTTGTGAGGAGGATGCAAAGAGGCTTCAGGGCAATTTAGACAAGTTGAGTGAGTGGGCAAATACATGGCAGATGCAGTATAATGTGGATAAATATGAAGTTATCCACTTCGGAAGGAAAAACAGAAAGCCAGAGTATTATTTAAATGGTGATAGATTGGGGAATGTTGATGTACAAAGGGACCTGGATGTCCTTGTACACCAGTCACTGAAAACAAATATACAGGTGCAGAAAGCAGTTAGGAAGGCAAATGGTATGTTGGCCTTCATTGCAAGAGGATTTGAGTACAGGAGCAAGGATGTCTTACTGCAGTTATACAGGGCCTTGGTGAGACCACACCTGCAGTATTGTGTGCAGTTTTGGTCTCCTACCCAAGAAAGGATATACTTGCCATGGAGGGAGTGCAGCGAAGGTTCACCAGACTGATTCCTGGGATAGCAGGACTGTCGTGTGAGGAGAGATTGGGTTGACTCGGCCTGTATTCACTCGAGTTTAGAAGAATGAGAGGGGATCTCATTGAAACATATAAAATTCTGACAGGGCTAGACAGACTGGATGCAGGGAGGATGTTTCTGCTGGCTGGGGGGGTCCAGAATGAGGGGTCACAGTCTCAGGATACAGGGTAGGACATTTAGGACTGAGATGAGGAGAAATTTCTTCACTGAGGGTGGTGAACCTGTGGCATTCTCTACCACAGAAGGCTGTGGAGGCCAAGTCACTAAATATATTTAAGAAGAAGCTAGATAGATTTTTAGACACAAAAGGCATCAATTGGTATGGGGAGAGAGTGGGAATATGGTATTGAGATAGAGGATCATCCATGATCATATTGAATGGCGGAGCAGGCTTGAAGGGCCGAATGGCTCCTATTTTCTATGTTTCTATGTCTGTGTTTCTATTGAATCACCACTCCTTCAGGCAGAGCCGTCCAGATCGTTACAACTTGCTGCGTTGAAAAAAAATGTTCCCTCATGCCACCTCTGGCTCTTTTGCCGATCACCTTAAATCTGTGTCTTCCGGTTACTGACCCACATGCCACTGGAAACAGTTTCTCCTTATTTACTCTGTCAAAACTGTTCATGATTTTGAACACCTCTATCAAATCTCCTCTTAACTTTCTCTGTTCTAAGGAGAACAACCCCCATCTTCTACAGTCTCTCCACATAACTGAAGTCCCTCATCCCTGGTACCATTATAGTAAATCTCTTCTGCACCCTCTCCAAGATCTTGACCTCCTTCCTAAAGGGTGATGCCCAGAATTGAACACAATACTCCAGCTGAGGCCTAACCATTGTTTTATAAAGGTTTTGCATAACTTCCTTGCTTTTGTTCTCTATGTCTCTATTAATAAAGCCCGGGATCCCATATACTTTTTTTAACAGCCTTCTTAATTTGTCCTGCCACCTTCAAAGATTTGTGTATGTGCTCCCCCAGGTTTCTCTGTCCTTGCAGCCCCTTCAAAATTGTACCATTTAATTTATATTGCCTCTCCTAAGTCTTCCTACCAAAATGTATCACTTCAGACTTCACACTTCTCTGCGTTAAATTTCATCTGGCATGTGTCTGCCACAGTACTCCACATTGTTTACTACATTTCCAAGTTTTGTGTCATCTAGAAACTTTGAAATTATACCTTCTATACCTGAGTCCAGGTCATTAATGTACATCAATAAGAGCAGAACTAATACTGACTCTTGGGGAACACTACTGTATATTTCCTTCCAGTCTGAAAAACAACCGTTCACCAATACTCTCTGTTTTCTGTCCCTTAGCCAATTTTGTAAGCATGCTGCCATTATTCCTTTAATTTCATGGGCCTTAATTTTGCTAACAAGTCTATTATGTGGCACTTTATCAAATGCCTTTTGAAAGTCCATATACACAACATCAACCACACTACCCTCATCAACCCTCTCCATTACTTCATGCTAACTTTCATTTATTAATGCATACTTTTTCAAGTGCCAATTAATTTTGTCCTGGATTTTTGTCTCTAAAAGTTTCCACACCAACAACGTTAAGCTGACTGGCCTGTAATTGCTGGGTTTATCCCTCTCCCCTTTTTTGAACAGGGGTGTTAACATTTGCAATCCTCCAGTCCTCCAACATCATCCCCATATCTAAGGAGGATTGGATGATTGTGGCCAGAGCCTCAGCAATTTCCACCTGTACTTGCGTCAGCAACCTAGGATGCAGCCCATCTGGACCGGATAACGTTTCTACTTTGAGTGCTGTCAATCTTTTAAATACCTCCTCTATATCTATTTTTATCCGATCCAATATCGCTACTACCTCCTCCTTTACTGCTACAATGGCAGCATCCTCTTCTCTATCGGTGTTCATTTAATGCTTCATCCATGCCCTCTGCCTCCACAAGAAGATCTCCTTTTTTGCCCCTGATTGGTCCCACCCTTCCTTTGACTACCCTGTTACTATTTATATGTTTAGAAAAGACTTTTGGGTTCCCTTTTATGTTAGCTGCTAATCTATTCTCTTACTCTCTCTTTGCCTCCTTTAAACTCTTTTTTGGATCTCCTCTGTACTTTCTGTATTCAGCCTGGTTCTCTACTGTATTATGAACCTTACATTCATCATAAGCCTCTTTTTTCTATTTCATTTTAATCTCTATATATTTAGTCATCCAGGGAGCTCTAGCTTTGGATGCCCTTCCTTTCCCCCTCTTAGGGATGTGTCTATTCTGTACCTGAACCAACTCTTCCTTGAAGGCCTCCCATTGTTCAGTTACTGTTTTGCCTACCAATATTTGATTCCAATCCACCTGAGCTAAATCCCTTTTTAATTCACTGAAATTTGCCCTCCTCCAGTTAAACATTTTCACATTTGATTGTTCCTTGTCCTTTTCCATTACTATTCTAAACCTAATGATATTACAATCACTGTTCCCCAAAAGCTCCCCCACTGAAACATGCTGCACCTGCCCCATGCCATTCTCCAGAACTAGATCCAGCACTGTATCTTTCCTGGTTGGGCTGGAAACACACTGTTTCAGAAAGTTCTCTTCAACACATTTCAGGAATTCCTCCCTCTCTTGGCTCTCTATACTGTTACTGTCCCAGTCTATATTGGGGTAATTGAAGTCCCCCATTATCTCTATAGTTCTTGCATCTTTCTGTAATTTGTCTACAAATTTACTCCTGTATCTCCTTCCCATTCTTCGGTAGCCTGTAGTACACACCCAGTAGCGTAATAGCTCCTTTGGTGTTCCTTAATTCCAACCAAATAGATTCTCTCTTTGATCCCTCAACTACATTATCCCTTCCCAGTGCAATAATAGTTTATTTGATCAATACTGCCACCCTCCACCTCCTTTCTTTCCTTCCCTATCATTCCTAAATACCTCCAGGATAGAATCTTCAAAGGGTCTGAGAGGTTTGGCCTGTCTGTACCCTTTTTCTGCATGGGTGGATAAATATACGTTGAATTAGTAACTGTTTCGTCCTTTGTATTTTAGATAGTAGCACAGTTTTATGGCCTTATGCGAACCATATCTGAATGTAAAGTAGCTTGTGAACAGGAATTTATGGGAATGTTTAAGAGTTGATTGAATGGATTGTAATTGTCAGCTGTATGTGTGGACAATAGTAATCAGCCTTTAATCTTTCTTAACTACACCATTCTTGGTTCTCCTTTTTTAATCCTGCTGTGCTAAATCTCAACCATGTTCATTACTATCTTTTGTGTTGCATTTGCAGCTGGTTACTGGACCAATTTGGGTTAATTATACTAAAGTATTCAAACAAACTCATTTGATACCTGTAAATTCTTTGATTGTCATCAATGGCTACCTACATTTTTGTTTACTATTTTTATTTATGCATTTTCTCATTTCTTAGTATGGCACTTTTCTCCAGGTTTTACACCTTCATCCAGACATTTTTCCATTATCTGCTGGTATGTGACTCATTGATTCCAGTATAAGGGCCTTTCATATCTGTTTTATCCTGTAGGCATTGATGGCTTGCCTCTCTGCTCTATACAGAGTCCTTTGCCATGGCTTCACATGATTTACTATGATCTGTAGAATTTGATCTCTAAATCTTGGTTCATGTCTTGAGTTCACCCTCCATTTCTTACAGAAAATGCACATTTTGATGTTGGATTTTTGACAGTATGCTATTTATACCAGTCAAGTAGCTATTTAGCTAGTTAAGTTGTTTTCTGTCAGATGCTTTCTGATTGGCCATTCTGATGTATAATATTTTTTGTGTACCTTAGTGCACCTAAGCTTCTAGTAAGTGCATATAGTAAATATGTGTGTTCCTGTATGTAAAAAAAAGGCTGGATAAAAATGTTAACTTGTATTTAACTCACTGCCTTTGTGCTAAGGTTAATTTCACCGCCAGATGAGCACTCAAGCTCCTGTGTTTTTCAGGGAGTTATCAAACTTATTTTTTGATTTAATAAATCAGTGTGAGTAAACTTGTTTTAAAACAGCAAAAAAAATCAGTAACAAAATTTAAAACATGAGAATTCAATGAAATAACATGCAAAAAAAAAATCAGCTTTTCTTCTTAATCAACGTAATTTCAGCACTACCTTTAAATAAATACGAGGAATATGAACTGAAAATTACAAAATCTTTGAAGGCGTAAAAATCACTGTCAGGTCATTTATCATTTTCAAACATCTGTATGTGAGTATTTTGGGAAATGCATTAAGCAACGACCAGTACAGAAGAATGGAACATTCATTTTTGACGATGCAATTGAAGAATATAGAGAGAAAAATAATTTTAAAAACAACTGTTGAATTACACCGTAGTTGTCTTCCACAGTGATATGTAACAGTAAGGAATGCTGATTATACAGTATAAAGTACTAATTCCATTTTTTATTCTAGATTCATAGTTCTAGTCATACATTATAAACTGCAACAGTCCCTGGGGAGGGCATCGAGGACTGTAGTCTGTTATCAGGGTTCAGAAGATGCACATAAATTATCTGAGCTGCAGAAATCAATATACTCAATTGCAATTGGGTAACTCCATTTTTACTGTTGGAATTCTTTTGTACAGTATGTTCAGTCCAGTCTTGTTGAGGCAAGCTTTTTTAAAGCTCAAAACTGTTAGAAAAATGCTTTATATTTTTAATTCTGATCAACTTTTTTTAATTTACTAATTTTACATAGCATGTCTTAAGACAGGTAACAGAAACACTTCCTAGTTTAGAAACATTTTTCTTCTTAAGTTTAGAAGTTGTATTTATTTGTATTGCAGTGAAATCAGAAATTATTAGATGTAATGAAAAACTCAGAGATATCACAGAGGATTTACATATAAACAAAATTACTTTGGAATCAAAGGTGAGTACATAGTTCATTTTTAAAGTTATTTTTAGCAAGTGCTTTGTAAAGGAAGCGCACTTATATCACTTGCTGTGTGTCTTGTATTTGTATGGTGAGTACTTGTCAAAGTGATTGTGAACAACTAGACTGCTCAGAAAATCAACATTTCACAAAGCCATAGATATTGCAACATAAACATTAAAATTCCATTTGGTGAGAACTTTTTCAGTTTGAAGAATTATATTTTAATAATGTACACATATTTGCCAGATGTAAAACCAAGATAGCCATATTCTGTGAAAGAATGCACAGCTACAAGTTATGTAAGTATTAGCTGCTACTGTAGCAGTATGCCAATATTAAGTGATATTTAACAAACTAGTTAAGTGAACAATGGAAACTCTGATTCACTTTGATGTTTCTGTGAGGCCAGGGCTCCCACAATGGCTGACATGATTTAAAAATTTAAATTCATCATAATTAGTCCAAGAACCCAACTATAGAATTTGCAATTGTGGTTGAAAGCAGCTTGATGGCAGCAGTGCAAGCCAGTTTCAAGGCTCTGGCTCAATGGTAGCAGTGCAAAGCCAGTTCCAAGGCTCTGCAAGTGCTAGTAAACAAGGTCACAGAATGATGCAAACACATTCATGAATGGAGAGACCAGCCTTCCAGTATGCAAAGGAGACACAAAGGCCTAAATTTTAACCATGAGGCGGGACCTTAGCGGAGGGGTCAATAAGTGGGTAGGAAACCCAGAAAAAATTTTCTTGCATGGCCCAGTGTGATCGAGGCTCAATTGAAGCCACTTAACTGAATTTCCGGGTTTCGTGCTGACATGATTTAAAAATTTAAATTCATCATAATTAGTCTGAGGAATCCGCATACCCACAATTCACAGGTCACACACACTGGCAGCTATTCAACCACGACAGGCACCTCACCCAAACATCTTGCAGGACACTCACCCACACAGGTCCTGCTTTCTTGCAGGAGCAGGAGGCAGCGAGTGGCAGTAGCTCCACGGAACATGAACTTGCTGTCCTCTCTAAGGATGACAGCACTCCTGTCCCACCTCTGCCCTTGCTGTTGCCTGTCAGCTAGCCAGCCCACTTCCTGTAGAGTATTGAAACTTTATTATAGGAAGATAGGAACAGGAGTAGACCCCTCGAGCCTGTTCCGCTATTCATTGAGATCATGTAAGGAATCTTACAACACCAGGTTATAGTCCAACAAATTTATTTTAAAATCACAAGCTTTCGGAGATTATCCCCTTCGTCAGGTGAATGAGTGAAAAGGTTCTCAAATCGCATATCTTATTTGAGAACCTTTTCACTCATTCACCTGACGAAGGGGATAATCTCCGAAAGCTTGTGATTTTAAAATAAATTTGTTGGACTATAACCTGGTGTTGTAAGATTCCTTACATTTGTCCACCCCAGTCCATCACTGGCATCTCCACATCATTGAGATCATAGTTGATCTGTGATCTAACACCGTATACCCGCCTTAGCCCCTTATCACTTAATACCTTTGGTTAACAAAAATCTATCAATCTCAGATTTAAAATTAGCAATTGAGCTAGCATCAACTGCCGATTGAGGAAGAGCGTTCCAAACTTCTACCCCACTCATTGCACTTAGAAGCGTTTCCTAACTTCACACCTGCAAGTCCTGGCTCTAATTTTTAGGCTATGTCCCCAGTCCTATTATTCAAGTATAAGAGACCTCCAAAAACAAGTACAAATGCGTCTGCTGCCAGAAGCAATAATCCAGCAACTAACCTGTAAATCCTGTATGGTCCCTTTAAATAGCGCTGGTGAGGGGTCCTCCATGCCGTTTACGTCCTGTTCAGCTGTGCAAGGTTAAGACTGTGCGTTGGCTGGAGTGTTGTGTTCCAAAATCGCTCTGTCCCTTTAAATCAGCGCTACACACTGATCTAATGCATATTCTCCTTACATTACGTGCTGCTGGCGTTTGTTACCTGCGAGTGCGCAAACGCCTTTACCAAGATGGCATCCGGCGCACGTTACACTAGAAGCATGCGCGCACGTTGCAGATGCCATTTTGGGTCCTTAGGAAGCCGCGTAGTTTCTACAAAACGGGTGCTACATGGTCCATTTTATAGCCCATTCATTACACAGAAAAAACTAAACATTTATGCATTTTTCTGGGGTTTGTTTTGCTCTTCCGCTGAAGTTACAGTGGACGATCAGGAGAAACCCCACAGAAATTCACCCCCCTAAGGCCCAATTACAGAGCTACTGGAAGAATTGGGCAATGTGACCCTCATGCACCTGTCTGCCTGCCTTCACTGGCTGTCTGCTGCTGCTGATTCCTCTTGAGGTATATGTAACGAGATGCAGGGCAATTCAGTACGTCAGTTATATCTTAATGGAGCAGTACGTAGCAAAGCAGCTGACTCCTGGGATGTCCCTGATGAGTACCTAGAATGTCCTTGTAGCATAAATGGTTAGGACAATACTGACTTATACTGTCATTGTTAGTGCTGTGCAGATAGTTGACTAACTCTAGTTTTGAATATTAAAGTAAATTTAGTTAAATTTACCCCTTTTTAATTTATTGCCTATAATTTATACTGCATATGAGTCTCTCAATTCAACATATCTGTAGGAGCCAATTTTCCGGTGCTTTGGGTCCAGGGAATGCAAAGCACAGGAAAGAGGGACTGAAATACATGACAATAGGCACAGGCTAAAGGCTGCTACAGCAGGAGTGGACATTCCGGGTGCTCCCCCATCATCATTTACATTCCCTGTCGCCAGAAAGGCACCTATTCTGAAGGGTTCCCTGAAGAAGTGGGCCTTAGGCTGTACGTCCAGTGTCTATTTAATTGGAGAGGGACAGGCAATAAAGATCATAGGACCCAAGGTAAGTCTTTTTTTTTCTTCTTCCAGGGATAGGGATCTGCGCTAGATGTCTTCTGGCCACTGCTTTTGGGAAGTAGCCAGAAGGTCCCAATATCAGCGGTTATTTCAGCTGCTGCAGGCTTTTTAGCTGTATTTCCAACCCTGTTTCCAGGCACGAGGCCCTGCCAGGGAGTGGGTCTGCACCACAGACATGTCCGAGGTAGGATAATAGGAACATTGGAACAGGAGTAGGCCATTCAGCCCCTCATGACTGCTCCGCCATTTGATAAGATCATGGCTGATCTGTGATCTAACTCCATATACCTGCCTTTGGCCCATATCCCTTAATACCTTTGATTGCCAAAAAGCTATCTATCTCAGATTTAAATTTAGCAATTGAGCTAGTATCAATTGCTGTTTGCGGAAGAGAGTTCCAAACTTCTACCACCCTTTGTGTGTAGAAATGTTTTCTAATCTCACTCCTGAAAGGTCTGGCTCTAATTTTTAGACTGTGCCCCCTACTCCTAGAATCCCCAACCCGCGGAAATAGTTTCTCTCTATCCACCCTATCCGTTCCCCTTAATATCTTATAAACTTCGATCAGATCACCCCGTAACCTTCTAAACTCTAGAGAATACAACCCCAATTTGTGTAATCTCTCCTCCTAACTTAATCCTTGAAGTCCGGGTATCATTCTAGTAAACCTATGCTGCACTCCCTCCAAGGCCAGTATGTCCTTCCGAAGGTGTGGTGCCCAGAATTGCTCACGGTACTCCAGGTGCGGTCTAACCAGGGTTTTGTATAGCTGCAGCATAACTTCTGCCCCCTTGTACTCTAGTCCTCTAGATATAAAGGCCAGCATTCCATTAGCCTTCTTGATTATTTTCTGCACCTGTTCATGACACTTCAATGATCTATGTACCTGAAACCCTAGGTCCCTTTGGATAGCCACTGTTTTTAACTTTTTACCATTTAGAAAGTACCCTGTTCTATCCTTTTTTGATCCAAAGTGGATGACCTCACATTTGTCTACATTGAATTCCATTTGCCACAGTTTTGCCCATTCACCTAATCTATCAATATCGCTTTGTAATTTTATGTTTTCATCTACACTGCTTACAATGCCACCAATCTTTGTGTCATCGGCAAATTTAGATATGAGACTTTCTATGCCTTCATCTAAGTCGTTAATAAATATTGTGAATAATTGAGGCCCCAAGACAGATCCCTGTGGGACTCCACTAGTCACATCCTGCCAATGAGAGTACCTACCCATTATCCCAAGTCTCTGTTGCCTTTTGCTCAGCCAACTTCCTAACCAAGTCCGTACTTTTTCCTCGATTCCATGGGCTTCTATCTTAGCTAACAGTCCCTTATGTGGGACCTTATCAAATGCCTTCTGGAAGTCCATATAAATAACATCCATAGACATTCCCCTGTCCACTACTTTAGTCACCTCTTCAAAAAATTCAATCAGGTTTGTCAGACACGACCTACTTTTCACAAATCCATGCTGGCTCTCTCTTAACTGAAAATTCTCGAGTGTCTAAAGTACACTTTCTCTCTGCTGCTCTATGCTTTTTCCTTTCACTTGTTCTTGAACAACTGTTTGTACTATTTGTATTGTAAATTTCCCCTAGCACTTCCCCTCTCTTGCTGTCTCGACTTTACTCCCTTCTGACTCCCCGCTCAGGTTCCCATCCCCCTGCCACTCTAGTTTAAACCTTCCCCAACTAGCACTAGCAAACACCCCCGCAAGGACATTGGTCCCAGTCCTGCTCGGGTGTAACCCGTCCCGCTTGTACAGGTCCCACCTTCCCCAGAACCGGTCCCAATGTCCCAGGAATCTAAATCCGTCCCTCCTACACCATCCCTGCAGCCACGCATTCATCCGGTCTATTTTCCTGTTCCTATACTCACTAGCATGTGGCACTGTTAGTAATCCTGAGATCACTACCTTTGAAGTCCTGCTTTTTAATTTATCTCCTAACTCCTTAAATTCACCTTGCAGGACCTCATCCCTTTTTTTTAACCTATGTCGTTGGTACCGATATGGACCACGACTACTGGCTGTTCACCCTCCCCCTCCAGAATGTCCTGCAGCCGCTCGGCAACATCCTTGACCCTAGCACCAGGGAGGCAACATAACATCCTGGAGTCACGTTTGCGGCCGCAGAAACGCCTATCTGTTCCCCTTACAATTGAATCCCCTATCACTATAGCCCTGCCACTCTTCTTCCTCCCCTCCTGTGCAGCTGAGCCACTCGTGGTGCCACGAACTTGGCTCTTGCTGCTTTCCCCTGATAAGCCATCTCGCCCAACAGTATCCAAAGCAGTATATCTGTTTGAGAGGGAGATAGCCCCAGGGGACTCCTGCTCTACCTGCCTAGTCCTTTTACTCTGCCTGGCGGTCACCCATTTCCTTTTTGTCTGTAATCTTTACCTGCGGTGTGACCACCTCACTGAACGTGCTATCCACGATAGTCTCAGCATCACAGATGCTCCACAGCAAATCCACCCGCAGCTCCAGCTCTGAAATGCAGTTAGCCAGTAGCTGCAGCTGGACACACTTCCTGCACACATGGTCGCCAGGGACACTGGTAGTGTCCATGATTTCCCACATAGTGCAGGAGGAGCATATCACGGGTGCAAGCTGTGCTGCCATGACTTGCCTTAGATTTACCCTGCATTCACCTCTCAGACTCTCCTCCCGCTCTCGGTCTCTCCTTTTATACTGTGCTCACCTCTTGGACTCTCCTGCCTCACCTGTGATGTCGCACAGTAGTTTTCTCTTGTTGGAGGTCTGCTGCTGCTTTTATTCCCCACTCTCAGTCTTCTGCTGCTCGGGTCCGCCGCTGCTCTGCGGAAAAATTTATGGAAAGCAAGGCAAAGCAGCACCTCCTTCCCCCACTTCACCAAACTCCTACACTTGCCAAACTCGCAGCTGTTTCACTCTGTCCTGCCGCACTCCGGCAGGATCTGAACAGAATAATGATCTGAACAGAGAAATACAGGTGGGTTCAGTCAGTGCACACGTCTGGTGTGCTTCATCTGCCTGGCATCCAGGCAGAGAGGTGAAAGCAGGAAATTTGCCCCATACTGTTCATAGTACATCATACATATACTGTAACATTGGTGAAAGCAGGAAATTTGCCCCATACTGTTCATAGTACATCATACATATACTGTAACATTACGATCTTAACCACTGGAAATAAAAACATGATTTAATTTCCAGCTAATAATTGAATTGAAACTAAAGTTATTTGATGTACTACAATTTAGATCAACTTTAGCTCAATAAATAATGTAATTGATAGCTCTTTAAACTGAGAACAGTTGGATGCTACAAAAGCTGTAAAGATAAGAAACAAATTTTGCTAATTTAATTTCTTGTTTTTTCACTTTTTTTCAGTGACCTGAATATAAAATTTGAGATCCTTCAAAAAAAAATGCCTGGGGTTATATGAAAGCATCCAACAAACATTAATTTAGTTGTTCTATGAAGGCAGGTAGCATGTAATTAGAATGTGAATGATAACATTTGCCTTTCATGCCTGAGTCATTCATTTATAAAAAAGAGATGTAGTTGTACCAGTGTAAGATATTCACTGCAGTTTAAATACCATTATCACCGTAAATACTGAATGACATAGATGGTGTGAACCATTTTCAATGGAAAGTAAAATCGGGTGGAGTGTAAACTGGAAGCTCGATCCTACCTTGTCAGTTTCCCGTCAGGCAGCTTAGGTTAAAATTATCCCCTTAGTCTCTGCACAGCCCTGCACCACTCTACTTTAGCCCCATCACTATCTACTCTCCGTCTCTGACTTTCCATGTCTCTCCTCCAGTCGCAACAGACACTTCACTGCACCTTCTTTTGTATTCACTTGTACACTTAGCTCCTGCTACTGGCCATACAATTACTTCCACCTCTTATCCATACCTTCTGCTTCTTTGTCTCAGCATACACACTCTGCTGAGCTACTGTAAGCATCTTCACAATTTTCAACAGTGCACACACTAACCCACACCCACTCTTCTTGCAGGGCAAGCTGGCACACAACATAAGGAAGATGTCAAGCTCAGAGGAAGGGCGGGCACCATGCAGGTGCCAGTGGAGGAGGTCACCATTGACATCACTGCCAGAGGGAGGGTATGTAGCATTGCAGATTATGAGACTGGAGGACATGCACAGCAGAGTGTTCTGCTATCTTCCCATCCTTCTCTCCTTATGCTGAACTATTTCCTTCACACATTCTGCATGACAACCTAGTAGTGCATAGCATTGCCAATCATCTGTTACTGCTGTAGGGTTGTTAACTCTTTAGGGTACGAAAGATAATAATCAACCAAGACTGAAACTGTAGTTATTTTACTAACTTTAAATAATTATTTCTCTCTCTCGCTCTCGTCATCACATATAGTGTGAAATTTTGACAAGGACAAGAATTTTAAATTTGATGCTTTGTTGGACTGCGAACCAATGTACGTCAGTGAGGATGTGGGGTAATGGGCAAAAGCATGCCAAGCATTTAAGGGGCAGAAGAACCCTGAAGATCAATGATGCTTCAGCCTTGTAGGCCTCGGCAGAATCTGTGTGCTACACAGGATATTTTGTGGGGGCTAGACTGGATGGAGAGGTGGCCTCTGCTAGACACTCTCCCTCCATCCCCTGGCCTTGGGACCTTTACTGCTATTATCTGGGCCTACCGCCACCTTTCATATGGTAGTTCCGGGAAATGGAGTTAACTGGAGTGAATGGGAAGGAAATGGTCCGGGCACTCAGGCCACATGTACGAATAGCATTTGCAAATGGTCGGTGGGTAAGGGGCAGCCAATGACGTTCCTGGCAGGGCCAGAGGAGGAGAGGTATCCAGGTTTGGGCAATGAAGCAGCAGCAGGCCTCATGGTAGATCTAGCTTTATTTTCTGTTGTTACCCCGCCCCATTTCAGGCAGGATGACAGAGAATTGTCCAGTCTATAGTGTCTGTAAAATCACATTCCAGTTTGTAGGGAGTGAGTGCTCGCTTACAGGAGTGGCCTTTAAGCACCAAAAGAAACATCAGAGTAAAGCCTAAAAACATAACATCCATCCACAGGTTTCTGGCAACTGAAACTAAATAAAGCGAGTTCCAGATTATATACATTCACTATTTCTTAAGGGGAGTATGGATTCTTACAGCTTCCTTCCTTTCTGCACTGAAAATAGTCAGTTATCTGGATCTGATCCATTACCTGACTAAGTTCACATCAAATCTATCAGAAGAAGCACCAACTCTTACAAAATTACTACAAAAGACCACTGAGTGGAGTTGGAATTGTGAGCAGGAAGAAAAATGCCAGGTACTATTTCTGAAGTTCTGTGACCCAGAAAGACCAATATAAACTTCACCTGACTCATCTCAGACAGAATGGGAGCTGTGCTATTGCAGAAGTGTGATGATTATTGGCAGCATCCCATTGCATATCATCATGTTCATTGATTGATTTAAAAACAAAATATACCCAGGTCCAGAAGGAGCTGTTATGCATTATTGCTTGTGAAAGATTCAGTCACTGTCTATGGCTATTCCATTAGTGTTGAAATGGTCCACAAGCCACTAATTGCTCTACTTGTGAAATCTTTGAATGATTGTCCTTTGTAAATACAAAGAATGATGATCAGGCTACACAAGTATGACCTGTAGGTGGCCTATAGCCCAGACAATTTATGTATACTGCTGATACATTATCAACAATGGTGGACTAAAATGCAAAAGCCAGTGAAAACATTGATGAGTATATTCAAGCTTACATTGTTAATGTTATTACTGCTATAAGAACATAAGAAGTAGGAACAGGAGTAGGCCATACGGCCCCTCGAGCCTGCTCCGCCATTCAATCAGATGATGGCTGATCTTCAACCTCAACTCCACTTTCCTGCCTGATCCCCATATCCCTTGATTCCTCTAGAGTCCAAAAATCTATCTACCTCAGCCTTGAATATACTCAATGATTGAATATCCACAGCCCTCTGGGGTAGAGAATTCCAAAGATTCACAACCCTCTGAGTGAAGAAATTCCTCTTCATCTCAGTCTTAAATGGCTGACCCTTATCCTGAGACTATGCCCTCTAGTTCTAGATTCTCCAGCCAGGGGAAACAACCTCTCAGCATCTACCCTGTCAAGCCTCCTCATTCTTCTAAACTATGCCAGAATCTGAGCAGAATATGAAGTTAATCAGAACGGCAACAAAAAAAGAATGAGTCCTTTGCGATCTTCAAAGAAACAATAATGGAGGGATGGCCACAAGTCAAACAAGTTTGGTCTCCAAATATACAATAATGTTCTAACTGTAAAGAGGAAATAATAGTAGTAGATTGAATATTGTACCAATTTGTTATTGTAGCAGAGGAAGGACTACTTGATAGTTGCTGACTACTACTCAACTTACCTGGAGGTATGTGCACTACACAATGTCAAAAGCCTAACAGCGGTAAGTTGCAATGAGATCACCTCTCATCTAAACTCCAGAGATTATAGGCCCATTTTACTCAATCTCTCCTCATAGGACAATCCTCTCATTCCAGGAATCTATCTAGTGAACCTTCGTTGCACCCTTTCTAAGGCAAGTACATCCTTCCTTAAGTAAGGAGGCCAAAACTGTACACAGTACTCCAGGTGTGGTCTCACCAGAGTCCTATGTAATTGCAGCAAGACCTCCTTACTCTTACACTCCAACTCCCTTGCAATAAAGGCTAACAGACCATTTGCCTTCCTAATTGCTTGCTGTATCTGCATGTTGATTTTCTGTGATTCGTGTACAAGGACACCCAGATCCCTCAGAATATCAACATTTCTTAGTCTCTCACCTTTTAAAAAATATTCTGTTTTTCTATTCTTCCTACCAAAGTGGATAATTTCACATTTCCCCACATTAGGAAATTCTGGAAAATCAAAACCATTGCATTCACTAGCTCTGCAGCCACCTCTTTTAAAACCCTAGGATGTAGGCCATCAGGCCCAGGGAATTTGTCGGCTCTTAGTCCCATTAATTTCTCCAGTACTTTTTCTTTCCTAATCTTAATTACTTTAAGTTCCTCACTCTCATTAGACTCTTGGTTCCCCATTATTTTTTTATTATTCGTTCATGGGATGTTGGCGTCGCTGGCAAGGCCAGCATTTATTGCCCATCCCTAATTGCCCTTGTGAAGGTGGTGGTGAGCTGCCTTCTTGAACCGCTGCAGTCTGTGTGGTGAAGGTTCTCGCACAGTGCTGTTAGGTAGGGAGTTCCAGGGTTTTGACCCAGCGACGATGAAGGAACGGCGATATATTTCCAAGTCGGGATGGTGTGTGACTTGGAGGGGAACATGCAGGTGGTGTTGTTCCCATGTGCCTGCTGCCCTTGTCCTTCTAGGTGGTAGAGGTTGTGGGTTTAGGAGTTGCTGTCGAAGAGTTGCTGCAGTGCATCCTGTAGATAGTACACACTGCAGCTACGGAGTGCCGGTGGTGAAGGGAGTTTTCGGGGTTTTTTTGTGTCTTCTACTGTGAAGACAGATACAAAATATTTGTTTAACTTCTCTGCCATTTCCTTATTCCCCATTATAATTTCTCCTGTCTCTGCCTCTAAGGGACCCACGTTTACTTTTGCTAATTTCTTCCTTTTTACATACTTGTAATCTGCTTTTATAGTTCTTGCTAGTTTACTCTCATTCAACTTTCTCCCTCTTATCAGTTTCTTGGTCATCCTTTGCTGATTTCCAAAACACTCCCAATCCTCAGGCTTACTATTCTTTTTGGCAACATTGTAAGCCTCTTTTAATCTGATACTATCCTTAACTTCTCTAGTTAGCCATGGTTGGATCACTTTTCCCGTGGAGTTTTTGTTCCTCAAGGGAATGTATATTCATTGAAAATTATTAATTATTTCTTTAAATGTTTGCCATTGCTTACCTACCATCATATCTTTTAATCTAATTTCCCAATCTACCTTAGCCAACTCGCCCCTGTTACCCATGTAATTAGCTTTGTTTAAATTTAAGTCCCTAGTTTTGGACTTAACTACATAACTCTCAAACTCAATATGAAATTCTATCATATTATGATCACTCTACCCCAGAGGATACTTAATTGTAAGATTACTAATTAACCCTGTCTCATTGCACAATGCTAGATCTAAAATCGCCTGTTTACTAATTGGTTTCTCGACATGTTGTTCTAGAAAACTGTCTTGAATGCATTCCATGAACTCGTCCTCCGAACTACTTTTGCCAATTTGGTTTGCCCAGTCTATATGAAGATTAAAGTTCCCCACGATTATTGCATTACCCACTCCTTTTATTGGCTGCTCAGGTCCACTCTCCCCACTCCTTTTATTGGCCGCTCAGGTCCATGCTTTCCCCACTCCTTTACTTGACTGTTCAGGTCTGCTTTCCCTGCTCCTTTTATTGGCTGCTCAGGTCTGCTCTCCCTGCCCTATTTGTGGCCCCTGAGAGCTTTCAGGGCCAAAGTCTTTAGTGACAATCTGCAAGTGCTGAGTTCATATAATTTGCTAAAGAATGAGATTTCATTCACCCAGCTTTAAGTCAGAGTTTCTGAAAGCCAAATTAATTTGTGGAGAAGTTACTACAAACTGTGAAGAATATCATGAGTAAGTCAAGGAAAACTGAGAAAGGTGTGTAGTTTCATGCACAACTCCATTGGAGGGTGGGTTATCACCAGCACAGTTACTCATAGGAAAGGGAATACGAGCCAATGTACATATCAAAGAAGAATTACTGACGACTGATAGTTCAGAATAGTACGGTACAGATAAAAGCAATAAAAGCTGAAGCAAAAGTTTTATTTTTTAAAAAACATGCAGTCATCCAACAATGAAATCTGGAGATCCAGTATATAAATAGATGGGCACAGAGGCACCATCAAGGAGTACATCCACGGCCATATTCACTACAGACAGAACTTAGATGTCATTGTTGAGACATCAGAGAAGAAAATGAGGAATGAACTTTTCACTTGCCGATTGATGATTCAGTAACCAGAGAATTTGATTGAACAGTACCTTCTTTGCCATTTGACAGATCAGAGCTCAGTTGAGAAGTACATCACAAAGTGAAATCCCTGGAGTGAGAAGATTTAATCATGAGATAAAAAGACTGGATTTTTTTCTCGGCTTTCTTGCCCATTTTAAGGGCGTTTTGGAGTGGCTAGAAGAGGAAAAGGAAGTGGTGACATGCAGCGCTGCATCCTTGCCCCAAGGAAGGCCTATAAAGATTTTCTGATGGAAGTAATACTACAAGCCAGGAGTATGAAGATGCAGCTTGTAAGCACAGGCTAATCTGTTAAATGCTGTTGTGTATAAAGTTGTTTTATACCTTAATACATTTATTCCTTTTTAATTAAATGTGTGATTACAATAAGACCTAAAACAAGTTTAAATAAAATATTTTCCAGCAGTGTCCCTCCGTTGACTTTTGATAAGAAAAAAATAATTTGTCAGTTTTTCTCTCTGGTTCTGTTTTCAGCTTTCTTATGTCGTGTTTTTAAAGTACCTTTTGAAAAAAGTCTTTCATCAAAGCTTAGAATTACTGTTGGCATTATTAGTAGATGAGCGCATAAAGCATTTCTGTGTCATTCCTCTGACTGCTATTTTGGTGCAGGTGGTAACCCATTTATTTTAAGGAGGTTAATGTCTCCATTAAAATTGCTAACAGAAGAATGTTGTATTTGTGCATTAGATGTTTGTTTGCCAGTATCAACAACAGTAATTGCTAGGCTTAAGTCCTGAAGTGTACAATTAAATCTGTAGTATTGGAGATTTTATTCTTTTTCAAAGCAATGTTCTATCTGCTTAGAAGTGTCGTCTTTGCTGCATGCTTTCATCAGGGCACGTCTCTTTTTTGATACTGCCACAGAGTCCCTCTAGCTACTGATGGTCGCAAGCTGTGAGTTTGTTGCCTTCCCACCAGACACAACTGCAAGATTTACAAAGATTGTCTCAAATACTCCAAAAGGGTGTAGCATGAATGACTGAAATGATGGAATATCTGTCGGTTTTACTCTGTTTGCACGCTTTGTGGAATATAAGTGTAATAAAAAAACACAAGCACTTACAGATCAGAGAGAAATTGATTCTTGATAGGACCAAGATGAATAGTTCATATTGAGCAATGGTGTCAATTTAAACTACAGCTGGGTAGTCTATTATGAGCCGATCCAGCTCTTCTCTTCTTGCTTTGATGTTTCATGTTTCAGGTACCCTTTTGCTTCTTTGTAGTACTGGTGC